>NW_028270175.1:62735267-65440267 GCF_037043375.1 Chiloscyllium plagiosum | reverse complement strand
CCTCCCTCGCTGTGTGTGTGTGTGTGTGTGTGTGTCCCTTCGCTGTGTGTCTGTGTGTGTCCCTTCGCTGTTTGCGTGTGTCTCCCTCGCTATGTGTGTGTGTGTCCCTCCCTCGATGTGTGTGTGTGAGCGTGTCCCTCCCTCGCTGTGTGTGAGCGTGTCCCTCCCTCGCTGTGTGTGAGCGTGTCCCTCCCTCGCTGTGTGTGTGTGTGTCCCTCCATCGCTGTGTGTGAGCGTGTCCCTCCCTCGCTGTGTGTGTGTGTGTGTGTGTCCCTTCGCTGTTTGCGTGTCCCTCCCTCGCTATGTGTGTGTGCGTGTCCCTCCCTCGCTGTGTGTGTGTGTGTGTGTCCCTCCCTCGATGTGTGTGTGAGCGTGTCCCTCCCTCGCTGTGTGAGCGTGTCCCTCCCTCACTGTGTGTGAGTGTGTCCCTCCCTCGCTTTGTGTGTGCGTGTCCCTCCCTCGCTGTGTGTGTGTGCGTGTCCCTCCCTCGCTGTGTGTGAGCGTGTCCCTCCCTCGCTGTGTGTGAGCGTGCCCCTCCCTCGCTGTGTGTGAGCGTGTCCCTCCCTCGCTGTGTGTGAGCGTGTCCCTCCCTCGCTGTGTGTGTGTGTGTCTGCGTGTCTCTCCCTCGCTGTGTGTGTGCGTGTCCCTCCCTCGCTGTGTGTGTGCGTGTGTGTGTGTGTGTGCGTGTCTCTCCCTCGCTGTGTGTGAGCGTGTCCCTCCCTCGCTGTGTGTGTGCGTGTCCCTCCCTCGCTGTGTGTGAGCGTGTCCCTCCCTCGCTGTGTGTGAGCGTGTCCCTCCCTCGCTGTGTGTGAGCGTGTCCCTCCCTCGCTGTGTGTGAGCGTGTCCCTCCCTCGCTGTGTGTGAGCGTGTCCCTCCCTCGCTGTGTGTGTGTGTGTGTGTGTGCGTGTGTGCGTGTGCGTGTCTCTCCCTCGCTGTGCGTGTGCGTGTCCCTCCCTCGCTGTGTGTGAGCGTGTCCCTCCCTCGCTGTGTTGCGTGTCCCTCCCTCGCTGTGTGTGTGTCTGTCCCTCCCTCGCTGTGTGTGTGTGTGTCCCTCCCTCGCTGTGTGTGTGCGTGTCCCTCCCTCGCTGTGTGTGTGCGTGTCCCTCCCTCGCTGTGTGTGAGCGTGTCCCTCCCTCGCTGTGTGTGTGCGTGTCCCTCCCTCGCTGTGTGCGCGTGTCCCTCCCTCGCTGTGTGTGTGCGTGTCCCTCCCTCGATGTGTGTGCGTGTCCCTCCCTCGATGTGTGTGCGTGTCCCTCCCTCGCTGTGTGTGTGCGTGTCCCTCCCTCGCAGTGTGTGCGCGTGTCCCTCCCTCGCTGTGTGTGCGCGTGTCCCTCCCTCGCTGTGTGTGAGCGTGTCCCTCCCTCGCTGTGTGTGCGTGTCCCTCCCTCGCTGTGTGTGTGCGTGTCCCTCCCTCGCTGTGTGTGTGCGTGTCCCTCCCTCGCTGTGTGTGAGCGTGTCCCTCTCTCGCTGTGTGTGCGTGTCCCTCCCTCGCTGTGTGTGTGCGTGTCCCTCCCTCGCTGTGTGTCTGCGTGTCCCTCCCTCGCTGTGTGTGCGCGTGTCCCTCCCTCGCTGTGTGTGTGCGTGTCCCTCCCTCGCTGTGTGCGCGTGTCCCTCCCTCGCTGTGTGCGCGTGTCCCTCCCTCGCTGTGTGTGTGCGTGTCCCTCCCTCGCTGTGTGTGCGTGTCCCTCCCTCGCTGTATGTGTCCCTCCCTCACCGTGTGTGCACGTGTCCTTCCCTCGCTGTGTGTGCGCGTGTCCCTCCCTCGCTGTGTGTGCCTGTGTCCCTCCCTCGCTGTGTGTGTGTGTGTGTGTGTGTGTGTGTGTGTGTCCCTTCGCTGTGTGTCTGTGTGTGTCCCTTCGCTGTTTGCGTGTGTCTCCCTCGCTATGTGTGTGTGTGTCCCTCCCTCGATGTGTGTGTGTGAGCGTGTCCCTCCCTCGCTGTGTGTGAGCGTGTCCCTCCCTCGCTGTGTGTGAGCGTGTCCCTCCCTCGCTGTGTGTGTGTGTGTCCCTCCCTCGCTGTGTGTGAGCGTGTCCCTCCCTCGCTGTGTGTGTGTGTGTGTGTGTCCCTTCGCTGTTTGCGTGTCCCTCCCTCGCTATGTGTGTGTGCGTGTCCCTCCCTCGCTGTGTGTGTGTGTGTGTCCCTCCCTCGATGTGTGTGTGAGCGTGTCCCTCCGTCGCTGTGTGAGCGTGTCCCTCCCTCACTGTGTGTGAGTGTGTCCCTCCCTCGCTTTGTGTGTGCGTGTCCCTCCCTCGCTGTGTGTGTGTGCGTGTCCCTCCCTCGCTGTGTGTGAGCGTGTCCCTCCCTCGCTGTGTGTGAGCGTGCCCCTCCCTCGCTGTGTGTGAGCGTGTCCCTCCCTCGCTGTGTGTGAGCGTGTCCCTCCCTCGCTGTGTGTGTGTGTGTGTCTGCGTGTCTCTCCCTCGCTGTGTGTGTGCGTGTCCCTCCCTCGCTGTGTGTGTGCGTGTGTGTGTGTGTGTGCGTGTCTCTCCCTCGCTGTGTGTGAGCGTGTCCCTCCCTCGCTGTGTGTGTGCGTGTCCCTCCCTCGCTGTGTGTGCGTGTCCCTCCCTCGCTGTGTGTGTGCGTGTCCCTCCCTCGCTGTGTGTGAGCGTGTCCCTCCCTCGCTGTGTGTGTGCGTGTCCCTCCCTCGCTGTGTGCGCGTGTCCCTCCCTCGCTGTGTGTTTGCGTGTCCCTCCCTAGCTGTGTGTGCGTGTCCCTCCCTCGCTGTGTGTGCGCGTGCCCCTCCCTCGCTGTGTGTGAGCGTGTCCCTCCCTCGCTGTGTGTGAGCGTGTCCCTCCGTCGCTGTGTGTGTGTGTGTGTCCCTCCCTCGCTGTGTGTGAGCGTGTCCCTCCCTCGCTGTGTGTGAGGGTGTCCCTCCCTCGCTGTGTGTGAGCGTGTCCCTCCCTCGCTGTGTGTGAGCGTGTCCCTCCCTCGCTGTGTGTGCGCGTGTCCCTCTCTCGCTGTGTGTGTGCGTGTCCCTCCCTCGCTGTGTGTGCGTGTCCCTCCCTCGCTGTGTGTGTGCGTGTCCCTCCCTCGCTGTGTGTGCGCGTGTCCGTCCCTCGCTGTGTGTGCGCGTGTCCCTCCCTCGCTGTGTGTGCGCGTATCCCTCCCTCGCTGTGTGTGAGCGTGTCCCTCCCTCGCTGTGTGTGAGCGTGTCCCTCCCTCGCTGTGTGTGAGCGTGTCCCTCCCTCGCTGTGTGTGAGCGTGTCCCTCCCTCGCTGTGTGTGCGTATCCCTCCCTCGCTGTGTGTGTGCATGTCCATCCCTCGCTGAGTGTGTGCGTGTCCCTTCCTCGCTATGTGTGTGCGTGTCCCTCCCTCGCTGTGTGTGTGCGTGTCCCTTCCTCGCTGTGTGTGTGCGTGTCCCTCCCTCGCTGTGTGTGTGCATGTCCCTCCCTCGCTGTGTGTGTGCGTGTCCCTCCCTCGCTGTGTGCGCGTGTCCCTCCCTCGCTGTGTGTGTGCGTGTCCCTCCCTCGCTGTGTGTACGTGTCCCTCCCTCGCTGTGTGTGTCCCTCCCTCGCCGTGTGTGCGCGTGTCCCTCCCTCGCTGTGTGTGCGCGTGTCCCTCCCTCGCTGTGTGTGCGTGTGTCCCTCCCTCGCTGTGTGTGTGTGTGTGTGTGTGTGTGTCCCTTCGCTGTGTGTCTGTGTGTGTCCCTTCGCTGTTTGCGTGTGTCTCCCTCGCTATGTGTGTGTGTGTCCCTCCCTCGATGTGTGTGTGTGAGCGTGTCCCTCCCTCGCTGTGTGTGAGTGTGTCCCTCCCTCGCTGTGTGTGAGCGTGTCCCTCCCTCGCTGTGTTTGTGTGTGTCCCTCCCTCGCTGTGTGTGAGCGTGTCCCTCCCTCGCTGTGTGTGTGTGTCCCTTCGTTGTTTGCGTGTGTCTCCCTCGCTATGTGTGTGTGCGTGTCCCTCCCTCGCTGTGTGTGTGTGTGTGTCCCTCCCTCAATGTGTGTGTGAGCGTGTCCCTCCCTCGCTGTGTGAGCTTGTCCCACCCTCACTGTGTGTGTGTCCCTCCCTCGCTATGTGTGTGTGCGTGTCCCTCCCTCGCTGTGTGTGTGCGTGTCCCTCCCTCGCTGTGTGTGTGCGTGTCACTCCCTCGCTGTGTGTGAGCGTGTCCCTCCCTCGTTGTGTGTGTGCGTGCCCCTCCCTCGCTGTGTGTGTGCGTGCCCCACCCTCGCTGTGTGTGTGTGTGTCCCTCCCTCGCTGTGTGTGAGCGTGTCCCTCCCTCGCTGTGTGTGCGTATCCCTCCCTCGCTGTGTGTGTGCATGTCCATCCCTCGCTGAGTGTGTGCGTGTCCCTTCCTCGCTATGTGTGTGCGTGTCCCTCCCTCGCTGTGTGTGTGCGTGTCCCTTCCTCGCTGTGTGTGTGCGTGTCCCTCCCTCGCTGTGTGTGTGCATGTCCCTCCCTCGCTGTGTGTGTGCGTGTCCCTCCCTCGCTGTGTGTTAGCGTGTCCCTCCCTCGCTGTGTGTGTGCGTGTCCCTCCCTCGCTGTGTGCGCGTGTCCCTCCCTCGCTGTGTGTGTGCGTGTCCCTCCCTCGCTGTGTGTACGTGTCCCTCCCTCGCTGTGTGTGTCCCTCCCTCGCCGTGTGTGCGCGTGTCCCTCCCTCGCTGTGTGTGCGCGTGTCCCTCCCTCGCTGTGTGTGCGTGTGTCCCTCCCTCGCTGTGTGTGTGTGTGTGTGTGTGTGTGTCCCTTCGCTGTGTGTCTGTGTGTGTCCCTTCGCTGTTTGCGTGTGTCTCCCTCGCTATGTGTGTGTGTGTCCCTCCCTCGATGTGTGTGTGTGAGCGTGTCCCTCCCTCGCTGTGTGTGAGTGTGTCCCTCCCTCGCTGTGTGTGAGCGTGTCCCTCCCTCGCTGTGTTTGTGTGTGTCCCTCCCTCGCTGTGTGTGAGCGTGTCCCTCCCTCGCTGTGTGTGTGTGTCCCTTCGTTGTTTGCGTGTGTCTCCCTCGCTATGTGTGTGTGCGTGTCCCTCCCTCGCTGTGTGTGTGTGTGTGTCCCTCCCTCAATGTGTGTGTGAGCGTGTCCCTCCCTCGCTGTGTGAGCTTGTCCCTCCCTCACTGTGTGTGTGTCCCTCCCTCGCTATGTGTGTGTGCGTGTCCCTCCCTCGCTGTGTGTGTGCGTGTCCCTCCCTCGCTGTGTGTGTGCGTGTCACTCCCTCGCTGTGTGTGAGCGTGTCCCTCCCTCGTTGTGTGTGTGCGTGCCCCTCCCTCGCTGTGTGTGTGCGTGCCCCACCCTCGCTGTGTGTGTGTGTGTCCCTCCCTCGCTGTGTGTGAGCGTGTCCCTCCCTCGCTGTGTGTGAGGATGTCCCTCCCTCGCTGTGTGTGCGCGTGTCCCACCCTCGCTGTGTGTGCGCGTGTTCCTCCCTCGCTGTGTGTGAGCGTGTCCCTCCGTCGCTGTGTGTGTGCGTGTCCCTCCCTCGCTGTGTGTGAGCGTGTCCCTCGCTCGCTTTGTGTGAGCGTGTCCCTCCCTCGCTGTGTGTGTGCGTGTCCCTCCCTCGCTGTGTGTCTGTGTGTGTCCCTTCGCTGTTTGCGTGTCCCTCCCTCGCTGTGTGTGTGCGTGTCCCTCCCTCGCTGTGTGTGAGCGTGTCCCTCCCTCGCTGTGTGTGAGCGTGTCCCTCCCTCGCTGTGTGTGTGCGTGTGTGTGTGTCTGCGTGTCTCTCCCTCGCTGTGTGTGTGCGTGTCCCTCCCTCGCTGTGTGTGTGCGTGTGTGTGTGTGTGCGTGTCTCTCCCTCGCTGTGTGTGAGCGTGTCCCTCCCTCGCTGTGTGTGTGCGTGTCCCTCCCTCGCTGTGTGTTAGCGTGTCCCTCCCTCGCTGTGTGTGTGCGTGTCCCTCCCTCGCTGTGTGTGAGCGTGTCCCTCCCTCGCTGTGTGAGCGTGTCCCTCCCTCACTGTGTGTGTGTCCCTCCCTCGCTTTGTGTGTGCGTGTACCTCCCTCGCTGTGTGTGTGCGTGTCCCTCCCTCACTGTGTGTGTGCGTGTAACTCCCTTGCTGTGTGTGAGCGTGTCCCTCCCTCGCAGTGTGTGTGCGTGCCCCTCCCTCGCTGTGTGTGTGCGTGCCCCTCCCTCGCTGTGTGTGTGTGTGTCCCTCCCTCGCTGTGTGTGAGCGTGTCCCTCCCTCGCTGTGTGTGAGCATGTCCCTCCCTCGCTGTGTGTGCGCGTGTCCCTCACTCGCTGTGTGTGCACGTGTCGCTCCCTCGCTGTGTGTGAGCGTGTCCCTCCCTCGCTGTGTGTGTGTGCGTGTCCCTCCCTCGCTGTGTGTGAGCGTGTCCCTCCCTCGCTGTGTGTGTGTGCGTGTCCCTCCCTCGCTGTGTGTGAGCGTGTCCCTCCCTCGCTGTGTGTGTGCGTGTCCCTCCCTCGCTGTGTGCGCGTGTCCCTCCCTCGCTGTGTGTGTGCGTGTCCCTCGCTCGCTGTGTGTGCGTGTGTGTGTGTGTGTGTGTGTGTGTCCCTTCGCTGTGTGTCTGTGTGTGTCCCTGCGCTGTTTGCGTGTGTCTCCCTCGCTATGTGTGTGTGTGTCCCTCCCTCGATGTGTGTGTGTGAGCGTGTCCCTCCCTCGCTGTGTGTGAGCGTGTCCCTCCCTCGCTGTGTGTGAGCGTGTCCCTCCCTCGTTGTGTGTGTGTGTGTCCCTCCCTCGCTGTGTGTGAGCGTGTCTCTCCCTCGCTGTGTGTGTGTGTGTCCCTTCGCTGTTTGCGTGTCCCTCCCTCGCTATGTGTGTGTGCGTGTCCCTCCCTCGCTGTGTGTGTGTGTGTGTCCCTCCCTCGATGTGTGTGTGAGCGTGTCCCTCACTCGCTGTGTGAGCGTGTCCCTCCCTCACTGTGTGTGAGCGTGTCCCTCCCTCGCTTTGTGTGTGCGTGTCGCTCCCTCGCTGTGTGTGTGTGCGTGTCCCTCCCTCGCTGTGTGTGAGCGTGTCCCTCCCTCGCTGTGTGTGAGCGTGCCCCTCCCTCGCTGTGTGTGAGCGTGTCCCTCCCTCGCTGTGTGTGAGCGTGTCCCTCCCTCGCTGTGTGTGAGCGAGTCCCTCCCTCGCTATGTGTGAGCGTGTCCCTCCCTCGCTGTGTGTGAGCGTGTCCCTCCCTCGCTGTGTGTGAGCGTGTCCCTCCCTCGCTGTGTGTGTGAGTGTCCCTCCCTCGCTGTGTGTGAGCGTGTCCCTCCCTCGCTATGTGTGTGTGCGTGTCCCTCCCTCGCTGTGTGTGAGCGTGTCCCTCCCTCGCTGTGTGTGTGCGTGTCCCTCCCTCGCTGTGCGTGCGTGTCCCTCCCTCGCTGTGTGTGTGTGTGTGTCTGCGTGTCTCTTCCTCGCTGTGTGTGTGCGTGTCTCTCCCTCGGTGTGTGTGTGCGTGTCCCTCCCTCGCTGTGTGTGTGCGTGTCCCTCCCTCGCTGTGTGTGCGTGTCCCTCCCTCGCTGTGCGTGCGTGTCCCTCCCTCGCTGTGTGTGTGTGTGTGTCTGCGTGTCTCTCCCTCGCTGTGTGTGTGTGTGTCCCTCCCTCGCTGTGTGTGAGCGTGTCCCTCCCTCGCTGTGTGTGAGCATGTCCCTCCCTCGCTGTGTGTGCGCGTGTCCCTCCCTCGCTGTGTGTGCGCGTGTCCCTCCCTCGCTGTGTGTGAGCGTGTCCCTCCCTCGCTGTGTGTGTGAGCGTGTCCCTCCCTCGATGTGTGTGTGTGTGAGCGTGTCCCTCCCTCGCTGTGTGTGTGCGTTTCCCTCCCTCGCTGTGTGTGAGCGTGTCCCTCCCTCGCTGTGTGTGAGCGTGTCCCTCCCTCGCTGTGTGTGAGTGTGTCCCTCCCTCGCTGTGTGTGAGCGCGTCCCTCCCTCGCTGTGCGTGCGTGTCCCTCCCTCGCTGTGTGTGTGTGTGTGTCTGCGTGTCTCTCCCTCGCTGTGTGTGTGCGTGTCCCTTCCTCGCTGTGTGTGTGCGTGTGTGTGCGTGTCTCTCCCTCGCTATGTGTGTGTGCGTGTCCCTCCCTCGCTGTGTGTGTGTGTGTGTCCCTCCCTCGATGTGTGTGTGAGCGTGTCCCTCCCTCGCTGTGTGAGCGTGTCCCTCCCTCACTGTGTGTGAGTGTGTCCCTCCCTCGCTGTGTGTGTGCGTGTCCCTCCCTCGCTGTGTGTGTGCGTGTCCCTCCCTCGCTGTCTGTGTGCGTGTCCCTCCCTCGCTGTGTGTGTGCGTGTCCCTCCCTCACTGTGTGTGAGTGTGTCCCTCCCTCGCTGTGTGTGAGCGTGTCCCTCCCTCGCTGTGTGTGAGCGTGTCCCTCCCTCGCTGTGTGTGAGCGTGTCCCTCCCTCGCTGTGTGTGTGCGTGTCCCTCCCTCGCTGTGTGTGTGCGTGTCCCTCCCTCGCTGTGTGTGTGCGTGTCCCTCCCTCGCTGTGTGTGAGCGTGTCCCTCCCTCGCTGTTTGTGAGCGTGTCCCTCCCTCGCTGTGCGTGCGTGTCCCTCCCTCGCTGTGTGTGTGTGTGTGTGTCTGCGTGTCTCTCCCTCGCTGTGTGTGTGCGTGTCTCTCCCTCGCTGTGTGTGTGCGTGTCCCTCCCTCGCTGTGTGTGTGCGTGTCCCTCCCTCGCTGTGTGTGCGTGTCCCTCCCTCGCTGTGCGTGCGTGTCCCTCCCTCGCTGTGTGTGTGTCTGCGTGTCTCTTCCTCGCTGTGTGTGTGTGTGTCCCTCCCTCGCTGTGTGTGAGCGTGTCCCTCCCTCGCTGTGTGTGAGCATGTCCCTCCCTCGCTGTGTGTGCGCGTGTCCCTCCCTCGCTGTGTGTGCGCGTGTCCCTCCCTCACTGTGTGTGAGCGTGTCCCTCCCTCGCTGTGTGTGTGAGCGTGTCCCTCCCTCGATGTGTGTGTGTGTGAGCGTGTCCCTCCCTCGCTGTGTGTGTGCGTGTCCCTCCCTCGCTGTGTGTGAGCGTGTCCCTCCCTCGCTGTGTGTGAGCGTGTCCCTCCCTCGCTGTGCGTGCGTGTCCCTCCCTCGCTGTGTGTGTGTGTGTGTCTGCGTGTCTCTCCCTTGCTGTGTGTGTGCGTGTCCCTTCCTCGCTGTGTGTGTGCGTGTGTGTGTGTGTGTGTGTGCGTGTCTCTCCCTCGCTATGTGTGTGTGCGTGTCCCTCCCCAGCTGTGTGTGTGTGTGTGTCCCTCCCTCGCTGTGTGTGTGCGTGTCCCTCCCTCGCTGTGTGTGTGCGTGTCACTCCCTCGCTGTGTGTGTGCGTGTCACTCCCTCGCTGTGTGTGTGCGTGTCCCTCCCTCACTGTGTGTGAGTGTGTCCCTCCCTCGCTGTGTGTGAGCGAGTCCCTCCCTCGCTATGTGTGAGCGTGTCCCTCCCTCGCTGTGTGTGAGCGTGTCCCTCCCTCGCTGTGTGTGAGCGTGTCCCTCCCTCGCTGTGTGTGTGAGTGTCCCTCCCTCGCTGTGTGTGAGCGTGTCCCTCCCTCGCTATGTGTGTGTGCGTGTCCCTCCCTCGCTGTGTGTGAGCGTGTCCCTCCCTCGCTGTGTGTGTGCGTGTCCCTCCCTCGCTGTGCGTGCGTGTCCCTCCCTCGCTGTGTGTGTGTGTGTGTCTGCGTGTCTCTTCCTCGCTGTGTGTGTGCGTGTCTCTCCCTCGGTGTGTGTGTGCGTGTCCCTCCCTCGCTGTGTGTGTGCGTGTCCCTCCCTCGCTGTGTGTGCGTGTCCCTCCCTCGCTGTGCGTGCGTGTCCCTCCCTCGCTGTGTGTGTGTGTGTGTCTGCGTGTCTCTCCCTCGCTGTGTGTGTGTGTGTCCCTCCCTCGCTGTGTGTGAGCGTGTCCCTCCCTCGCTGTGTGTGAGCATGTCCCTCCCTCGCTGTGTGTGCGCGTGTCCCTCCCTCGCTGTGTGTGCGCGTGTCCCTCCCTCGCTGTGTGTGAGCGTGTCCCTCCCTCGCTGTGTGTGTGAGCGTGTCCCTCCCTCGATGTGTGTGTGTGTGAGCGTGTCCCTCCCTCGCTGTGTGTGTGCGTTTCCCTCCCTCGCTGTGTGTGAGCGTGTCCCTCCCTCGCTGTGTGTGAGCGTGTCCCTCCCTCGCTGTGTGTGAGTGTGTCCCTCCCTCGCTGTGTGTGAGCGCGTCCCTCCCTCGCTGTGCGTGCGTGTCCCTCCCTCGCTGTGTGTGTGTGTGTGTCTGCGTGTCTCTCCCTCGCTGTGTGTGTGCGTGTCCCTTCCTCGCTGTGTGTGTGCGTGTGTGTGCGTGTCTCTCCCTCGCTATGTGTGTGTGCGTGTCCCTCCCTCGCTGTGTGTGTGTGTGTGTCCCTCCCTCGATGTGTGTGTGAGCGTGTCCCTCCCTCGCTGTGTGAGCGTGTCCCTCCCTCACTGTGTGTGAGTGTGTCCCTCCCTCGCTGTGTGTGTGCGTGTCCCTCCCTCGCTGTGTGTGTGCGTGTCCCTCCCTCGCTGTCTGTGTGCGTGTCCCTCCCTCGCTGTGTGTGTGCGTGTCCCTCCCTCACTGTGTGTGAGTGTGTCCCTCCCTCGCTGTGTGTGAGCGTGTCCCTCCCTCGCTGTGTGTGAGCGTGTCCCTCCCTCGCTGTGTGTGAGCGTGTCCCTCCCTCGCTGTGTGTGTGCGTGTCCCTCCCTCGCTGTGTGTGTGCGTGTCCCTCCCTCGCTGTGTGTGTGCGTGTCCCTCCCTCGCTGTGTGTGAGCGTGTCCCTCCCTCGCTGTTTGTGAGCGTGTCCCTCCCTCGCTGTGCGTGCGTGTCCCTCCCTCGCTGTGTGTGTGTGTGTGTGTCTGCGTGTCTCTCCCTCGCTGTGTGTGTGCGTGTCTCTCCCTCGCTGTGTGTGTGCGTGTCCCTCCCTCGCTGTGTGTGTGCGTGTCCCTCCCTCGCTGTGTGTGCGTGTCCCTCCCTCGCTGTGCGTGCGTGTCCCTCCCTCGCTGTGTGTGTGTCTGCGTGTCTCTTCCTCGCTGTGTGTGTGTGTGTCCCTCCCTCGCTGTGTGTGAGCGTGTCCCTCCCTCGCTGTGTGTGAGCATGTCCCTCCCTCGCTGTGTGTGCGCGTGTCCCTCCTTCGCTGTGTGTGCGCGTGTCCCTCCCTCACTGTGTGTGAGCGTGTCCCTCCCTCGCTGTGTGTGTGAGCGTGTCCCTCCCTCGATGTGTGTGTGTGTGAGCGTGTCCCTCCCTCGCTGTGTGTGTGCGTGTCCCTCCCTCGCTGTGTGTGAGCGTGTCCCTCCCTCGCTGTGTGTGAGCGTGTCCCTCCCTCGCTGTGCGTGCGTGTCCCTCCCTCGCTGTGTGTGTGTGTGTGTCTGCGTGTCTCTCCCTTGCTGTGTGTGTGCGTGTCCCTTCCTCGCTGTGTGTGTGCGTGTGTGTGTGTGTGTGTGTGCGTGTCTCTCCCTCGCTATGTGTGTGTGCGTGTCCCTCCCCAGCTGTGTGTGTGTGTGTGTCCCTCCCTCGCTGTGTGTGTGCGTGTCCCTCCCTCGCTGTGTGTGTGCGTGTCACTCCCTCGCTGTGTGTGTGCGTGTCACTCCCTCGCTGTGTGTGTGCGTGTCCCTCCCTCACTGTGTGTGAGTGTGTCCCTCCCTCGCTGTGTGTGAGCGTGTCCCTCCCTCGCTGTGTGTGAGCGTGTCCCTCCCTCGCTGTGTGTGAGCGTGTCCCTCCCTCGCTGTGTGTGAGCGTGTCCCTCCCTCGCTGTGTGTGTGCGTGTCCCTCCCTCGCTGTGTGTGTGCGTGTCCCTCCGTCGCTGTGTGTGAGCGTGTCCCTCCCTCGCTGTGTGTGAGCGTGTCCCTCCCTCGCTGTGTGTGAGCGTGTCCCTCCCTCGCTGTGTGTGTGTGTGTGTGTGTGTCTGCGTGTCTCTCCCTCGATGTGTCTGTCTGCGTGTCTCTTCCTCGCTGTGTGTGTGCGTGTCCCTCCCTCGCTGTGTGTGTGCGTGTCCCTCCCTCGCTGTGTGTGCGTGTCCCTCCCCCGCTGTGCGTGCGTGTCCCTCCCTCGCTGTGTGTGTTTGTGTGTGCTGTGTCTGCGTGTCTCTCCCTCGCTGTGTGTGTGCGTGCCCATCCCTCGCTGTGTGTGTGTGAGTGTCTCTCCCTCGCTGTGTGTGTGTGTGTGTCCCTCCCTCGCTGTGTGTGTGTGTGTGTCCCTCCCTCGCTGTGTGTGTGTGTCCCTCCCTCGCTGTGTGTGTGCGTGTCCCTCCCTCGCTGTGTGTGCGCGTGTCCCTCCCTCGCTGTGTGCGCGTGTCCCTCCCTCGCTGTGTGTGTGCGTGTCCCTCCCTCGCTGTGTGTGCGTGTCCCTCCCTCGCTGTGTGTGTGCGTGTCCCTCCCTCGCTGTGTGTGCGCGTGTCCGTCCCTCGCTGTGTGTGCTCGTGTCCCTCCCTCGCTGTGTGAACGCGTATCCCTCCCTCGCTGTGTGTGAGGGTGTCCCTCCCTCGCTGTGTGTGAGTGTGTCCCTCCCTCGCTGTGTGTGAGCGTGTCCCTCCCTCGCTGTGTGTGAGCGTGCCCATCCCTCGCTGTGTGTGTGTGTGTGTCTCTCCCTCGCTGTGTGTGTGTGTGTGTCCCTCCCTCGCTGTGTGTGTGTGTCCCTCCCTCGCTGTGTGTGTGTGTCCCTCCCTCGCTGTGTGTGCGTGTCCCTCCCTCGCTGTGTGTGAGTGTGTCCCTCCCTCGCTGTGTGTGAGCGTGTCCCTCCCTCGCTGTGCGTGCGTGTCCCTCCCTCGCTGTGTGTGTGTGTGTGTCTGCGTGTCTCTCCCTCGCTGTGTGTGTGTGTGTCCCTCCCTCGCTGTGTGTGAGCATGTCCCTCCCTCGCTGTGTGTGCGCGTGTCCCTCCCTCTCTGAGTGTGCGCATGTCCCTCCCTCGCTGTGTGTGAGCGTGTCCCTCCCTCGCTGTGTGTGTGAGCGTGTCCCTCCCTCGATGTGTGTCTGTGTGAGCGTGTCCCTCCCTCGCTGTGTGTGTGCGTGTCCCTCCCTCGCTGTGTGTGAGCGTGTCCCTCCCTCGCTGTGTGTGAGCGTGTCCCTCCCTCGCTGTGTGTGAGCGTGTCCCTCCCTCGCTGTGTGTGAGTGTGTCCCTCCCTCGCTGTGTGTGAGCGCGTCCCTCCCTCGTTGTGCGTGCGTGTCCCTCCCTCGCTGTGTGTGTGTGTGTGTCTGCGTGTCTCTCCCTCGCTGTGTGTGTGCGTGTCCCTTCCTCGCTGTGTGTGTGCGTGTGTGTGTGTGTGTGTGTGCGTGTCTCTCCCTCGCTATGTGTGTGTGCGTGTCCCTCCCTCGCTGTGTGTGTGTGTGTGTCCCTCCCTCGATGTGTGTGTGAGCGTGTCCCTCCCTCGCTGTGTGAGCGTGTCCCTCCCTCACTGTGTGTGAGTGTGTCCCTCCCTCGCTGTGTGTGTGCGTGTCCCTCCCTCGCTGTGTGTGTGCG
Organism: Chiloscyllium plagiosum; assembly: GCF_037043375.1. Classification (NCBI taxonomy): domain Eukaryota; kingdom Metazoa; phylum Chordata; class Chondrichthyes; order Orectolobiformes; family Hemiscylliidae; genus Chiloscyllium; species Chiloscyllium plagiosum. Next base: position 65,427,027 of record NW_028270175.1, on the reverse strand, counting down.
TGTCCCTCCCTCGCTGTGTGTGTGCGTGTCACTCCCTCGCTGTGTGTGTGCGTGTCCCTCCCTCACTGTGTGTGAGTGTGTCCCTCCCTCGCTGTGTGTTAGCGTGTCCCTCCCTCGCTGTGTGTGAGCGTGTCCCTCCCTCGCTGTGTGTGAGCGTGTCCCTCCCTCGCTGTGTGTGTGCGTGTCCCTCCCTCGCTGTGTGTGTGCGTGTCCGTCCCTCGCTGTGTGTGCGCGTGTCCCTCCCTCGCTGTGTGTGCGTGTGTCCCTCCCTCGCTGTGTGTGTGTGAGCGTGTCCCTCCCTCGCTGTGTGTGCGCGTGTCCCTCCCTCGCTATGTGTGTGTGTGTCCCTCCCTCGATGTGTGTGTGTGAGCGTGTCCCTCCCTCGCTGTGTGTGAGCGTGTCCCTCCCTCGCTGTGTGTGAGCGTGTCCCTCCCTCGCTGTGTGTGTGTGTGTCCCTCCCTCGCTGTGTGTGAGCGTGTCTCTCCCTCGCTGTGTGTGTGTGTGTCCCTTCGCTGTTTGCGTGTCCCTCCCTCGCTATGTGTGTGTGCGTGTCCCTCCCTCGCTGTGTGTGTGTGTGTGTCCCTCCCTCGATGTGTGTGTGAGCGTGTCCCTCACTCGCTGTGTGAGCGTGTCCCTCCCTCACTGTGTGTGAGCGTGTCCCTCCCTCGCTTTGTGTGTGCGTGTCCCTCCCTCGCTGTGTGTGTGCGTGTCCCTCCCTCGCTGTGTGTGAGCGTGTCCCTCCCTCGCTGTGTGTGAGCGTGCCCCTCCCTCGCTGTGTGTGAGCGTGTCCCTCCCTCGCTGTGTGTGAGCGTGTCCCTCCCTCGCTGTGTGTGAGCGAGTCCCTCCCTCGCTATGTGTGAGCGTGTCCCTCCCTCGCTGTGTGTGAGCGTGTCCCTCCCTCGCTGTGTGTGAGCGTGTCCCTCCCTCGCTGTGTGTGTGAGTGTCCCTCCCTCGCTGTGTGTGAGCGTGTCCCTCCCTCGCTATGTGTGTGTGCGTGTCCCTCCCTCGCTGTGTGTGAGCGTGTCCCTCCCTCGCTGTGTGTGAGCGTGTCCCTCCCTCGCTGTGTGTGAGCGTGTCCCTCCCTCGCTGTGTGTGTGTGTGTGTCTGCGTGTCTCTTCCTCGCTGTGTGTGTGCGTGTCTCTCCCTCGCTGTGTGTGTGCGTGTCCCTCCCTCGCTGTGTGTGTGCGTGTCCCTCCCTCGCTGTGTGTGCGTGTCCCTCCCTCGCTGTGCGTGCGTGTCCCTCCCTCGCTGTGTGTGTGTGTGTGTCTGCGTGTCTCTCCCTCGCTGTGTGTGTGTGTGTCCCTCCCTCGCTGTGTGTGAGCGTGTCCCTCCCTCGCTGTGTGTGAGCATGTCCCTCCCTCGCTGTGTGTGCGCGTGTCCCTCCCTCGCTGTGTGTGCGCGTGTCCCTCCCTCGCTGTGTGTGAGCGTGTCCCTCCCTCGCTGTGTGTGTGAGCGTGTCCCTCCCTCGATGTGTGTGTGTGTGAGCGTGTCCCTCCCTCGCTGTGTGTGTGCGTGTCCCTCCCTCGCTGTGTGTGAGCGTGTCCCTCCCTCGCTGTGTGTGAGCGTGTCCCTCCCTCGCTGTGTGTGAGCGTGTCCCTCCCTCGCTGTGTGTGTGCGTGTCCCTCCCTCGCTGTGTGTGAGCGTGTCCCTCCCTCGCTGTGTGTGAGCGTGTCCCTCCCTCGCTGTGTGTGAGCGTGTCCCTCCCTCACTGTGTGTGTGTGTGTGTGTCTGCGTGTCTCTCCCTCGCTGTGTGTGTCTGCGTGTCTCTCCCTCGCTGTGTGTGTGCGTGTCCCTCCCTCGCTGTGTGTGTGCGTGTCCCTCCCTCGCTGTGTGTGCGTGTCCCTCCCCCGCTGTGCGTGCGTGTCCCTCCCTCGCTGTGTGTGTGTGTGTGTGCTGTGTCTGCGTGTCTCTCCCTCGCTGTGTGTGTGCGTGCCCATCCCTCGCTGTGTGTGTGTGAGTGTCTCTCCCTCGCTGTGTGTGTGTGTGTGTCCCTCCCTCGCTGTGTGTGTGTGTGTGTTCCTCCCTCGCTGTGTGTGTGTGTGTGTCCCTCCCTCGATGTGTGTGTGAGCGTGTCCCTCCCTCGCTGTGTGAGCGTGTCCCTCCCTCGCTGTGTGCGCGTGTCCCTCCCTCGCTGTGTGTGTGCGTGTCCCTCCCTCGCTGTGTGTGCGTGTCCCTCCCTCGCTGTGTGTGTGCGTATCCCTCCCTCGCTGTGTGTGCGCGTGTCCGTCCCTCGCTGTGTGTGCTCGTGTCCCTCCCTCGCTGTGTGTGCGCGTATCCCTCCCTCGCTGTGTGTGAGCGTGTCCCTCCCTCGCTGTGTGTGAGTGTGTCCCTCCCTCGCTGTGTGTGAGCGTGTCCCTCCCTCGCTGTGTGTGAGCGTGCCCATCCCTCGCTGTGTGTGTGTGTGTGTCTCTCCCTCGCTGTGTGTGTGTGTGTGTCCCTCCCTCGCTGTGTGTGTGTGTCCCTCCCTCGCTGTGTGTGTGTGTCCCTCCCTCGCTGTGTGTGCGTGTCCCTCCCTCGCTGTGTGTGAGTGTGTCCCTCCCTCGCTGTGTGTGAGCGTGTCCCTCCCTCGCTGTGCGTGCGTGTCCCTCCCTCGCTGTGTGTGTGTGTGTGTCTGCGTGTCTCTCCCTCGCTGTGTGTGTGTGTGTCCCTCCCTCGCTGTGTGTGAGCGTGTCCCTCCCTCGCTGTGTGTGAGCATGTCCCTCCCTCGCTGTGTGTGCGCGTGTCCCTCCCTCTCTGTGTGTGCGCGTGTCCCTCCCTCGCTGTGTGTGAGCGTGTCCCTCCCTCTCTGTGTGTGTGAGCGTGTCCCTCCCTCGATTTGTGTCTGTGTGAGCGTGTCCCTCCCTCGCTGTGTGTGTGCGTGTCCCTCCCTCGCTGTGTGTGAGCGTGTCCCTCCCTCGCTGTGTGTGAGCGTGTCCCTCCCTCGCTGTGTGTGAGCGTGTCCCTCCCTCGCTGTGTGTGAGTGTGTCCCTCCCTCGCTGTGTGTGAGCGCGTCCCTCCCTCGTTGTGCGTGCGTGTCCCTCCCTCGCTGTGTGTGTGTCTGCGTGTCTCTCCCTCGCTGTGTGTGTGCGTGTCCCTTCCTCGCTGTGTGTGTGCGTGTGTGTGTGTGTGTGTGTGCGTGTCTCTCCCTCGCTATGTGTGTGTGCGTGTCCCTCCCTCGCTGTGTGTGTGTGTGTGTCCCTCCCTCGATGTGTGTGTGAGCGTGTCCCTCCCTCGCTGTGTGAGCGTGTCCCTCCCTCACTGTGTGTGAGTGTGTCCCTCCCTCGCTGTGTGTGTGCGTGTCCCTCCCTCGCTGTGTGTGTGCGTGTCCCTCCCTCGCTGTGTGTGTGCGTGTCACTCCCTCGCTGTGTGTGTGCGTGTCCCTCCCTCACTGTGTGTGAGTGTGTCCCTCCCTCGCTGTGTGTTAGCGTGTCCCTCCCTCGCTGTGTGTGAGCGTGTCCCTCCCTCGCTGTGTGTGAGCGTGTCCCTCCCTCGCTGTGTGTGTGCGTGTCCCTCCCTCGCTGTGTGTGTGCGTGTCCCTCCCTCGCTGTGTGTGCGCGTGTCCCTCCCTCGCTGTGTGTGCGTGTGTCCCTCCCTCGCTGTGTGTGTGTGAGCGTGTCCCTCCCTCGCTGTGTGTGCGCGTGTCCCTCCCTCGCTATGTGTGTGTGTGTCCCTCCCTCGATGTGTGTGTGTGAGCGTGTCCCTCCCTCGCTGTGTGTGAGCGTGTCCCTCCCTCGCTGTGTGTGAGCGTGTCCCTCCCTCGCTGTGTGTGTGTGTGTCCCTCCCTCGCTGTGTGTGAGCGTGTCTCTCCCTCGCTGTGTGTGTGTGTGTCCCTTCCCTGTTTGCGTGTCCCTCCCTCGCTATGTGTGTGTGCGTGTCCCTCCCTCGCTGTGTGTGTGTGTGTGTCCCTCCCTCGATGTGTGTGTGAGCGTGTCCCTCACTCGCTGTGTGAGCGTGTCCCTCCCTCACTGTGTGTGAGCGTGTCCCTCCCTCGCTTTGTGTGTGCGTGTCCCTCCCTCGCTGTGTGTGTGCGTGTCCCTCCCTCGCTGTGTGTGAGCGTGTCCCTCCCTCGCTGTGTGTGAGCGTGCCCCTCCCTCGCTGTGTGTGAGCGTGTCCCTCCCTCGCTGTGTGTGAGCGTGTCCCTCCCTCGCTGTGTGTGAGCGAGTCCCTCCCTCGCTATGTGTGAGCGTGTCCCTCCCTCGCTGTGTGTGAGCGTGTCCCTCCCTCGCTGTGTGTGAGCGTGTCCCTCCCTCGCTGTGTGTGTGAGTGTCCCTCCCTCGCTGTGTGTGAGCGTGTCCCTCCCTCGCTATGTGTGTGTGCGTGTCCCTCCCTCGCTGTGTGTGAGCGTGTCCCTCCCTCGCTGTGTGTGAGCGTGTCCCTCCCTCGCTGTGCGTGCGTGTCCCTCCCTCGCTGTGTGTGTGTGTGTGTCTGCGTGTCTCTTCCTCGCTGTGTGTGTGCGTGTCTCTCCCTCGCTGTGTGTGTGCGTGTCCCTCCCTCGCTGTGTGTGTGCGTGTCCCTCCCTCGCTGTGTGTGCGTTTCCCTCCCTCGCTGTGCGTGCGTGTCCCTCCCTCGCTGTGTGTGTGTGTCTGCGTGTCTCTCCCTCGCTGTGTGTGTGTGTGTCCCTCCCTCGCTGTGTGTGAGCGTGTCCCTCCCTCGCTGTGTGTGAGCATGTCCCTCCCTCGCTGTGTGTGCGCGTGTCCCTCCCTCGCTGTGTGTGCGCGTGTCCCTCCCTCGCTGTGTGTGAGCGTGTCCCTCCCTCGCTGTGTGTGTGAGCGTGTCCCTCCCTCGATGTGTGTGTGTGTGAGCGTGTCCCTCCCTCGCTGTGTGTGTGCGTGTCCCTCCCTCGCTGTGTGTGAGCGTGTCCCTCCCTCGCTGTGTGTGAGCGTGTCCTTCCCTCGCTGTGTGTGAGCGTGTCCCTCCCTCGCTGTGTGTGAGTGTGTCCCTCCCTCGCTGTGCGTGAGCGCGTCCCTCCCTCGCTGTGCGTGCGTGTCCCTCCCTCGCTGTGTGTGTGTGTGTGTCTGCGTGTCTCTCCCTCGCTGTGTGTGTGCGTGTCCCTTCCTCGCTGTGTGTGTGCGTGTGTGTGTGTGTGTGTGTGCGTGTCTCTCCCTCGCTATGTGTGTGTGCGTGTCCCTCCCTCGCTGTGTGTGTGTGTGTGTCCCTCCCTCGATGTGTGTGTGAGCGTGTCCCTCCCTCGCTGTGTGAGCGTGTCCCTCCCTCACTGTGTGAGTGTGTCCCTCCCTCGCTGTGTGTGTGCGTGTCCCTCCCTCGCTGTGTGTGTGCGTGTCCCTCCCTCGCTGTGTGTGTGCGTGTCACTCCCTCGCTGTGTGTGTGCGTGTCCCTCCCTCACTGTGTGTGAGTGTGTCCCTCCCTCGCTGTGTGTGAGCGTGTCCCTCCCTCGCTGTGTGTGAGCGTGTCCCTCCCTCGCTGTGTGTGAGCGTGTCCCTCCCTCGCTGTGTGTGTGCGTGTCCCTCCCTCGCTGTGTGTGTGCGTGTCCCTCCCTCGCTGTGTGTGTGCGTGTCCCTCCCTCGCTGTGTGTGAGCGTGTCCCTCCCTCGCTGTTTGTGAGCGTGTCCCTCCCTCGCTGTGCGTGCGTGTCCCTCCCTCGCTGTGTGTGTGTGTGTGTCTGCGTGTCTCTCCCTCGCTGTGTGTGTGCGTGTCTCTCCCTCGCTGTGTGTGTGCGTGTCCCTCCCTCGCTGTGTGTGTGCGTGTCCCTCCCTCGCTGTGTGTGCGTGTCCCTCCCTCGCTGTGCGTGCGTGTCCCTCCCTCGCTGTGTGTGTGTGTGTCTGCGTGTCTCTTCCTCGCTGTGTGTGTGTGTGCCCCTCCATCGCTGTGTGTGAGCGCGTCCCTCCCTCGCTGTGTGTGAGCATGTCCCTCCCTCGCTGTGTGTGCGCGTGTCCCTCCCTCGCTGAGTGTGCGCGTGTCCCTCCCTCGCTGTGTGTGAGCGTGTCCCTCCCTCGCTGTGTGTGTGAGCGTGTCCCTCCCTCGATGTGTGTGTGTGTGAGCGTGTCCCTCCCTCGCTGTGTGTGTGCGTGACCCTCCCTCGCTGTGTGTGAGCGTGTCCCTCCCTCGCTGTGTGTGAGCGTGTCCCTCCCTCGCTGTGCGTGCGTGTCCCTCCCTCGCTGTGTGTGTGTGTGTGTCTGCGTGTCTCTCCCTCGCTGTGTGTGTGCGTGTCCCTTCCTCGCTGTGTGTGTGCGTGTGTGTGTGTGTGTGTGTGCGTGTCTCTCCCTCGCTATGTGTGTGTGCGTGTCCCTCCCTCGCTGTGTGTGTGTGTGTGTCCCTCCCTCGCTGTGTGTGTGCGTGTCCCTCCCTCGCTGTGTGTGTGCGTGTCCCTCCCTCGCTGTGTGTGTGCGTGTCACTCCCTCGCTGTGTGTGTGCGTGTCCCTCCCTCACTGTGTGTGAGTGTGTCCCTCCCTCGCTGTGTGTGAGCGTGTCCCTCCCTCGCTGTGTGTGAGCGTGTCCCTCCCTCGCTGTGTGTGAGCGTGTCCCTCCCTCGCTGTGTGTGAGCGTGTCCCTCCCTCGCTGTGTGTGTGCGTGTCCCTCCCTCGCTGTGTGTGTGCGTGTCCCTCCATCGCTGTGTGTGAGCGTGTCCCTCCCTCGCTGTGTGTGAGCGTGTCCCTCCCTCGCTGTGTGTGAGCGTGTCCCTCCCTCGCTGTGTGTGTGTGTGTGTGTCTGCGTGTCTCTCCCTCGCTGTGTGTGTCTGCGTGTCTCTCCCTCGCTGTGTGTGTGCGTGTCCCTCCCTCGCTGTGTGTGTGCGTGTCCCTCCCTCGCTGTGTGTGCGTGTCCCTCCCACGCTGTGCGTGCGTGTCCCTCCCTCGCTGTGTGTGTTTGTGTGTGCTATGTCTGCGTGTCTCTCCCTCGCTGTGTGTGTGCGTGCCCATCCCTCGCTGTGTGTGTGTGAGTGTCTCTCCCTCGCTGTGTGTGTGTGTGTGTCCCTCCCTCGCTGTGTGTGTGTGTTCCTCCCTCGCTGTGTGTGTGTGTCCCTCCCTCGCTGTGTGTGTGCGTGCCCCTCCCTCGCTGTGTGTGCGCGTGTCCCTCCCTCGCTGTGTGCGCGTGTCCCTCCCTCGCTGTGTGTGTGCGTGTCCCTCCCTCGCTGTGTGTGCGTGTCCCTCCCTCGCTCTGTGTGTGCGTGTCCCTCCCTCGCTGTGTGTGCGCGTGTCCGTCCCTCGCTGTGTGTGCGCGTGTCCCTCCCTCGCTGTGTGTGCGCGTATCCCTCCCTCGCTGTGTGTGAGCGTATCCCTCCCTCGCTGTGTGTGAGTGTGTCCCTCCCTCGCTGTGTGTGAGCGCGTCCCTCCCTCGCTGTGTGTGAGCGTGCCCATCCCTCGCTGTGTGTGTGTGTGTGTCTCTCCCTCGCCGTGTGTGTGTGTGTGTCCCTCCCTCGCTGTGTATGTGTGTCCCTCCCTCGCTGTGTGTGCGTGTCCCTCCCTCGCTGTGTGTGAGTGTGTCCCTCCCTCGCTGTGTGTGAGCGTGTCCCTCCCTCGCTGTACGTGCGTGTCCCTCCCTCGCTGTGTGTGTGTGTGTGTCTGCGTGTCTCTCCCTCGCTGTGTGTGTGTGTGTCCCTCCCTCGCTGTGTGTGAGCGTGTCCCTCCCTCGCTGTGTGTGAGCATGTCCCTCCCTCGCTGTGTGTGCGCGTGTCCCTCCCTCTCTGTGTGCGCGTGTCCCTCCCTCGCTGTGTGTGAGCGTGTCCCTCCCTCGCTGTGTGTGTGAGCGTGTCCCTCCCTCGATGTGTGTGTGTGTGAGCGTGTCCCTCCCTCGCTGTGTGTGTGCGTGTCCCTCCCTCGCTGTGTGTGAGCGTGTCCCTCCCTCGCTGTGTGTGAGCGTGTCCCTCCCTCGCTGTGTGTGAGCGTGTCCATCCCTCGCTGTGTGTGAGTGTGTCCCTCCCTCGCTGTGTGTGAGCGCGTCCCTCCCTCGCTGTGCGTGCGTGTCCCTCCCTCGCTGTGTGTGTGTGTGTGTCTGCGTGTCTCTCCCTCGCTGTGTGTGTGCGTGTCTCTTCCTCGCTGTGTGTGTGCGTGTGTGTGTGTGTGTCTCTCCCTCGCTATGTGTGTGTGCGTGTCCCTCCCTCGCTGTGTGTGTGTGTGTGTCCCTCCCTCGATGTGTGTGTGAGCGTGTCCCTCACTCGCTGTGTGAGCGTGTCCCTCCCTCACTGTGTGTGAGTGTGTCCCTCCCTCGCTGTGTGTGTGCGTGTCCCTCCCTCGCTGTGTGTGTGCGTGTCCCTCCCTCGCTGTGTGTGTGCGTGTCACTCCCTCGCTGTGTGTGTGCGTGTCCCTCCCTCACTGTGTGTGAGTGTGTCCCTCCCTCGCTGTGTGTTAGCGTGTCCCTCCCTCGCTGTGTGTGAGCGTGTCCCTCCCTCGCTGTGTGTGAGCGTGTCCCTCCCTCGCTGTGTGTGTGCGTGTCCCTCCCTCGCTGTGTGTGTGCGTGTCCCTCCCTCGCTGTGTGTGTGCGTGTCCCTCCCTCGCTGTGTGTGAGCGTGTCCTCCCTCGCTGTGTGTGAGCGTGTCCCTCCCTCGCTGTGTGTGAGCGTGTCCCTCCCTCGCTGTGTGTGTGTGTGTCTGCGTGTCTCTCCCTCGCTGTGTGTGTCTGCGTGTCTCTCCCTCGCTGTGTGTGTGCGTGTCCCTCCCTCGCTGTGTGTGTGCGTGTCCCTCCCTCGCTGTGTGTGCGTGTCCCTCCCTCGCTGTGCGTGCGTGTCCCTCCCTCGCTGTGTGTGTTTGTGTGTGCTGTGTCTGCGTGTCTCTCCCTCGCTGTGTGTGTGCGTGCCCATCCCTCGCTGTGTGTGTGTGTGTGTGTGTGTGTGTGTCCCTTCGCTGTGTGTCTGTGTGTGTCCCTTCGCTGTTTGCGTGTGTCTCCCTCGCTATGTGTGTGTGTGTCCCTCCCTCGATGTGTGTGTGTGAGCGTGTCCCTCCCTCGCTGTGTGTGAGCGTGTCCCTCCCTCGCTGTGTGTGAGCGTGTCCCTCCCTCGCTGTGTGTGTGTGTGTCCCTCCCTCGCTGTGTGTGAGCGTGTCCCTCCCTCGCTGTGCGTGTGTGTCCCTTCGCTGTTTGCGTGTGTCTCCCTCGCTATGTGTGTGTGCGTGTCCCTCCCTCGCTGTGTGTCTGTGTGTGTCCCTCCCTCGATGTGTGTGTGAGCGTGTCCCTCCATCGCTGTGTGAGCGTGTCCCTCCCTCACTGTGTGTGAGTGTGTCCCTCCCTCGCTGTGTGTGAGCGTGTCCCTCCCTCGCTGTGTGTGTGAGTGTCCCTCCCTCGCTGTGTGTGAGCGTGTCCCTCCCTCGCTATGTGTGTGTGCGTGTCCCTCCCTCGCTGTGTGTGAGCGTGTCCCTCGCTCGCTGTGTGTGAGCGTGACCCTCCCTCGCTGTGCGTGCGTGTCCCTCCCTCGCTGTGTGTGTGTGTGTGTCTGCGTGTCTCTTCCTCGCTGAGTGTGTGCGTGTCTCTCCCTCGCTGTGTGTGTGCGTGTCCCTCCCTCGCTGTGTGTGTGCGTGTCCCTCCCTCGCTGTGTGTGCGTGTCCCTCCCTCGCTGTGCGTGCGTGTCCCTCCCTCGCTGTGTGTGTGTGTGTGTCTGCGTGTCTCTCCCTCGCTGTGTGTGTGTGTGTCCCTCCCTCGCTGTGTGTGAGCGTGTCCCTCCCTCGCTGTGTGTGAGCATGTCCCTCCCTCGCTGTGTGTGCGCGTGTCCCTCCCTCGCTGTGTGTGCGCGTGTCCCTCCCTCGCTGTGTGTGAGCGTGTCCCTCCCTCGCTGTGTGTGTGAGCGTGTCCCTCCCTCGATGTGTGTGCGCGTGTCCCTCCCTCGCTGTGTGTGTGCGTGTCCCTCCCTCGCTGTGTGTGAGCGTGTCCCTCCCTCGCTGTGTGTGAGCGTGTCCCTCCCTCGCTGTGTGTGAGCGTGTCCCTCCCTCGCTGTGTGTGAGTGTGTCCCTCCCTCGCTGTGTGTGTGCGCGTCCCTCCCTCGCTGTGCGTGCGTGTCCCTCCCTCGCTGTGTGTGTGTGTGTGTATGCGTGTCTCTCCCTCGCTGTGTGTGTGCGTGTCCCTTCCTCGCTGTGTGTGTGCGTGTGTGTGTGTGTGTGTGTGCGTGTCTCTCCCTCGCTATGTGTGTGTGCGTGTCCCTCCCTCGCTGTGTGTGTGTGTGTCCCTCCCTCGATGTGTGTGTGAGCGTGTCCCTCCCTCGCTGTGTGAGCGTGTCCCTCCCTCACTGTGTGTGAGTGTGTCCCTCCCTCGCTGTGTGTGTGCGTGTCCCTCCCTCGCTGTGTGTGTGCGTGTCCCTCCCTCGCTGTGTGTGTGCGTGTCACTCCCTCGCTGTGTGTGTGCGTGTCCCTCCCTCACTGTGTGTGAGTGTGTCCCTCCCTCGCTGTGTGTGAGCGTGTCCCTCCCTCGCTGTGTGTGAGAGTGTCCCTCCCTCGCTGTGTGTGAGCGTGTCCCTCCCTCGCTGTGTGTGTGCGTGTCCCTCCCTCGCTGTGTGTGTGCGTGTCCCTCCCTCGCTGTGTGTGTGCGTGTCCCTCCCTCGCTGTGTGTGAGCGTGTCCCTCCCTCGCTGTTTGTGAGCGTGTCCCTCCCTCGCTGTGCGTGCGTGTCCCTCCCTCGCTGTGTGTGTGTGTGTGTCTGCGTGTCTCTCCCTCGCTGTGTGTGAGCGTGTCCCTCCCTCGCTGTGTGTGAGAGTGTCCCTCCCTCGCTGTGTGTGAGCGTGTCCCTCCCTCGCTGTGTGTGTGCGTGTCCCTCCCTCGCTGTGTGTGTGCGTGTCCCTCCCTCGCTGTGTGTGTGCGTGTCCCTCCCTCGCTGTGTGTGAGCGTGTCCCTCCCTCGCTGTGTGTGAGCGTGTCCCTCCCTCGCTGTGTGTGAGCGTGTCCCTCCCTCGCTGTGTGTGAGCGTGTCCCTCCCTCGCTGTGTGTGAGTGTGTCCCTCCCTCGCTGTGTGTGTGCGCGTCCCTCCCTCGCTGTGCGTGCGTGTCCCTCCCTCGCTGTGTGTGTGTGTGTGTATGCGTGTCTCTCCCTCGCTGTGTGTGTGCGTGTCCCTTCCTCGCTGTGTGTGTGCGTGTGTGTGTGTGTGTGTGTGCGTGTCTCTCCCTCGCTATGTGTGTGTGCGTGTCCCTCCCTCGCTGTGTGTGTGTGTGTCCCTCCCTCGATGTGTGTGTGAGCGTGTCCCTCCCTCGCTGTGTGAGCGTGTCCCTCCCTCACTGTGTGTGAGTGTGTCCCTCCCTCGCTGTGTGTGTGCGTGTCCCTCCCTCGCTGTGTGTGTGCGTGTCCCTCCCTCGCTGTGTGTGTGCGTGTCACTCCCTCGCTGTGTGTGTGCGTGTCCCTCCCTCACTGTGTGTGAGTGTGTCCCTCCCTCGCTGTGTGTGAGCGTGTCCCTCCCTCGCTGTGTGTGAGAGTGTCCCTCCCTCGCTGTGTGTGAGCGTGTCCCTCCCTCGCTGTGTGTGTGCGTGTCCCTCCCTCGCTGTGTGTGTGCGTGTCCCTCCCTCGCTGTGTGTGTGCGTGTCCCTCCCTCGCTGTGTGTGAGCGTGTCCCTCCCTCGCTGTTTGTGAGCGTGTCCCTCCCTCGCTGTGCGTGCGTGTCCCTCCCTCGCTGTGTGTGTGTGTGTGTCTGCGTGTCTCTCCCTCGCTGTGTGTGAGCGTGTCCCTCCCTCGCTGTGTGTGAGAGTGTCCCTCCCTCGCTGTGTGTGAGCGTGTCCCTCCCTCGCTGTGTGTGTGCGTGTCCCTCCCTCGCTGTGTGTGTGCGTGTCCCTCCCTCGCTGTGTGTGTGCGTGTCCCTCCCTCGCTGTGTGTGAGCGTGTCCCTCCCTCGCTGTTTGTGAGCGTGTCCCTCCCTCGCTGTGCGTGCGTGTCCCTCCCTCGCTGTGTGTGTGTGTGTGTCTGCGTGTCTCTCCCTCGCTGTGTGTGTGCGTGTCCCTCCCTCGCTGTGTGTGTGCGTGTCCCTCCCTCACTGTGTGTGCGTTCCCTCCCTCACTGTGTGTGTGCGTGTCCCTCCCTCACTGTGTGTGCGTTCCCTCCCTCACTGTGTGTGCGTGTCCCTCCCTCACTGTGTGTGTGTGTGTCCCTCCCTCACTGTGTGTGCGTGTCCCTCCCTCACTGTGTGTGTGTGTGTCCCTCCCTCACTGTGTGTGTGTGTGTCCCTCCCTCACTGTGTGTGTGCGTGTCCCTCCCTCACTGTGTGTGCGTTCCCTCCCTCACTGTGTGTGCGTGTCCCTCCCTCACTGTGTGTGTGTGTCCCTCCCTCGCTGTGTGTGTGTGTCCCTCCCTCGCTGTGTGTGTGTGTGTCCCTCCCTCGCTGTGTGTGTGTGTCCCACCCTCGCTGTGTGTGTGTGTGTCCATTTCTAGCTGTGTGTGCGTGTCCCTCTCTCGCTGTGTGTGCGTGTCCCTCCCTCACTGTGTGTGCATGTCCCTCCCTCACTGTGTGTGTGTGTCCCTCCCTCACTGTGTGTGTGCGTGTCCCTCCCTCACTGTGTTTGCGTTCCCTCCCTCACTGTGTGTGTGTGTCCCTCCCTCGCTGTGTGTGTGTGTCCCTCCCTCGCTGTGTGTGTGTGTGTCCCTCCCTCGCTGTGTGTGTGTGTCCCTCCCACGCTGTGTGTGTGTGTCCCTCCCTCGCTGTGTGTGTGTGTCCCTCCCTCGCTGTGTGTGTGCGTGTCCCTCTCTCGCTGTGTGTGCGTGTCCCTCCCTCACTGTGTGTGTGTGTGTCCCTCCCTCGTTGTGTGTGTGTGTCCCTCCCTCGCTGTGTGTGTGTGTGTGTTTCCCTCCCTCGCTGTGTGTGCGTGTCCCTCCCTCGCTGTGTATGTGTGTGTTTCCCTCCCTCGCTGTGTGTGTGTGTCCCTCCCTCGCTGTGGGTGTGTGTCCCTCCCTCGCTGTGTGTGTGTGTTTCCCTCCCTCGCTGTGTGTGTGTGTCCCTCCCTCGCTGTGTGTGTGTCCCTCCCTCGCTGTGTGTGTGTGTGTGTCCCTCCCTCGCTGTGTGTGAGCGTATCCCTCCCTCGCTGTGTGTGTGCGTGTCCCTCCCTCGCTGTGTGTGTGCGTGTCCCTCCATCGCTGTGTGTGTGTGTGCGTGTCCCTCCCTCACCGTGTGTGCGTGTCCCCCCTCACTGTGTGTGTGCGTGTCCCTCCCTCGCTGTGTGTGTGCGTGTCCCTCCCTCGCTGTGTGTGCGTGTCCCTCCCTCGCTGTGTGTGTGTGTCCATCCCTCGCTGTGTGTGTCCCTCCCTCGCTGTGTGTATGCGTGTCCCTCCCTCGCTGTGTGTGTGCGTGTCCATCCCTCGCTGTGTGTGTGTGTGTGTCCCTCCCTCGCTGCGTGTGTGTGTGTCCCTCCCTCGCTGCGCGTGTGTGTGTCCCTCCCTCGCTGTGTGCGTGTGTCCCTCCATCGTTGTGTGCGTGTGTCCCTCCCTCGCTGTGTGTGTGTGTCCCTCCCTCGCTGTGTGTGTGCGTGTTCCTCCCTCGCTGTGTGTGTGCGTGTCCCTCCCTCGCTGTGTGTGCGCGTGTCCCTCCCTCGCTGTGTGTGTGTGAGTGTCCCTCCCTCGCTGTGTGTGTCTCCACACTGTGTGTGCGTGTCCCTCCCTCGCTGTGTGTGTGTGTGTGTCCCTCCCTCGCTGTGTGTGTCTCCCTCACTGTGTGTGTGTGTCCCTCCCTCGCTGTGTGTGTGTGTCCCACCCTCGCTCTGTGTGTGTGTCCCTCCCTCGCTGTGTGTGTGTGTCCCTCCCTCGCTGTGTGTGTGTGTCACTCCCTCGCTGTGTGTGTGTGTGTGTCCCTCCCTCGCTGTGTGTGTGTGTCCCTCCCTCACTGTGTGTGTGTGTCCCTCCCTCGCTGTGTGTGTGTGTCCCTCCCTCGCTGTGTGTGTGTGTGTGTGTCCCTCCCTCGCTGTGTGTGTGTGTGTGTGTCCCTCCCTCGCTGTGTGTGTGTCCCTCCCTCGCTGTGTGTGTGTGTGTCGCTCCCTCGCTGTGTGTGTGTGTCCCTCCCTCGCTGTGTGTGTGTGTCCCTCACTCGCTGTGTATGTGTGTGTGTCCCTCCCTCGCTGTGTGTGTGTGTGTCCCTTCCTCGCTGTGTGTGTGTGTGTGTGTCCCTTCCTCGCTGTGTATGTGCGTGTCCCTCCCTCACTGTGTGTGTGTGTGTCCCTCCCTCGCTGTGTGTGCGCGTGTCCCTCCCTCGCTGTGTGTGTGTGGGTCCCTCCCTCGCTGTGTGTGTGTGTGTGTCCCTCCCTCACTGTGTATGTGCGTGTCCCTCCCTCACTGTGTGTGTGTGTCTCTCCCTCGCTGTGTGTGTGCGTGTCCCTCCCTCGCTGTGTGTGTGTGTGTCCCTCCCTCGCTGTGTGTGTGTGTGTGCCCCTTCCTCGCTGTGTGTGTGTGTATGTGTGTGTGTGTGTCCCTTCCTCGCTGTGTGTCTGTGGCCCTCCCTGACTGTGTGTGTGTGTGTCCCTCCCTCACTGTGTGTGTGTGTGTCCCTCCCTCGCTGTGTGTGTGCGTGTCCCTCCCTCGCTGTGTGTGTGAGCGTGTCCCTCCCTCGCTGTGTGTGTGTGTGTGTCCCTCCCTCGCTGTGTGTGTGCGTGTCCCTCCCTCGCTGTGAGTGTGCGTGTCCCTCCCTCGCTGTGTGTGTGTGTGTCCCTCCCTCACTGTGTGTGTGCGTGTCCCTCCCTCGCTGTGTGTGTGTGTGTGTGTCCCTCCCTCGCTGTGTGTGTGCGTGTCCCTCCCTCGCTGTGTGTCTGTGTCCCTCCCTCACTGTGTGTGTGTGTGTCCCTCCCTCACTGTGTGTGTGTGTGTCCCTCCCTCGCTGTGTGTGTGCGTGTTTCCCTCCCTCGCTGTGTGTGTGTGTGTGTCCCTCCCTCGCTGTGTGTGTGTGTCCCTCCCTCACTGTGTGTGCGTGTCCCTCCCTCGCTGTGTGTGAGTGTCCCTCCCTCGCTGCGTGTGTGTGTGCGTGTCCCTCCCTCGCTATGTGTGTGTGTCCCTCCCTCGCTGTGTGTGTGTGTCCCTCCCTCGCTGTGTGTGTCCCTCCCTCGCTGTGTGTGTGTGTCCCTCCCTCGCTGTGTGTGTGTGTCCCTCCCTCGCTGTGTTTGTGTGTGTGTCCCTCCCTCGCTGTGTGTGTGTCCCTCCCTCGCTGTGTGTGTGTGTCCCTCCCTCACTGTGTGTGCGTGTCCCTCCCTCGCTGTGTGTGTGTGTCCCTCCCTCGCTGTGTGTGTGTGTGCATGTCCCTTCCTCGCTGTGTGTGCGTGTCCCTCCCTCGCTGTGTGTGTGCGTGTCCCTCCCTCGCTGTGTGTGTGCGTGTCCCTCCATCGCTGTGTGTGTGTGTGCGTTTCCCTCCCTCACCGTGTGTGCGTGTCCCCCCCTCACTGTGTGTGTGCGTGTCCCTCCCTCGCTGTGTGTGTGCGTGTCCCTCCCTCGCTGTGTGTGCGTGTCCCTCCCTCGCAGTGTGTGTGTGTCCATCCCTCGCTGTGTGTGTCCCTCCCTCGCTGTGTGTGTGCGTGTCCCTCCCTCGCTGTGTGTGCGTGTCCCTCCCTCGCTGTGTGTGCGTGTCCATCCCTCGCTGTGTGTGCGTGTCCCTCCCTCGCTGTGTGTGCGTGTCCATCCCTCGCTGTGTGTGTGTGTGTCCCTCCCTCGCTGTGTGTACGTGTCCCTCCCTCGCTGTGTGTGTACGTGTCCCTCCCTCGCTGTGTGTGTGTGTGTCCCTCCCTCGCTGTGTGTGTGCGTGTCCCTCCCTCGCTGTGTGTGCGTGTCCCTCCCTCGCTGTGTTTGAGCGTGTCCCTCCCTCGCTGTGTGTGCGTGTCCCTCCCTCGCTGTATGTGCGTGTCCCTCCCTCGCTGTGTGTGTGTGTACCTCCCTCGCTGTGTGTGTGCGTGTCCCTCCCTCGATGTGTGTGTGCGTGTCCCTCCCTCGCTGCGTGTGTGTGTGTCCCTCCCTCGCTGTGTGCGCGTGTCCCTCCCTCGCTGTGTGTGCGTGTCCCTCCCACGCTGTGTGTGTGTGTCCCTCCCTCGCTGTGTGTGTGTGTCCCTCCCTCGCTGTGTCAACGTGTCCCTCCCTCACTGTGTGTGCGTGTCCCTCCCTCGCTGTGTGTGCGTGTCCCTCCGTCGCTGTGTGTGCGTGTCCCTCCCTCGCTGTGTGTGATTGTCCCTCCCTCGCTGTGTGTGCGTGTCCCTCCCTCGCTGTTTGTGTGTGTGTGTGTGTCCCTCCCTCGCTGTGTGTGTGTGTGTGTGTCCCTCCCTCGCTGTGTGTGTGTCCCTCCCTCGCTGTGTGTGTGTGTGTCCCTCCCTCGCTGTGTGTGCGTGTCCCTCCCTCGCTGTGTGTGTGTGTCCCTCACTCGCTGTGTATGGGTGTGTGTCCCTCCCTCGCTGTGTGTGTGTGTGTCCCTCCCTCGCTGTGTGTGTGTGTGTCCCTTCCTCGCTGTGTGTGTGTGTGTGTGTGTGTCCCTTCCTCGCTGTGTATGTGCGTGTCCCTCCCTCACTGTGTGTGTGTGTGTCCCTCCCTCGCTGTGTGTGCGCGTGTCCCTCCCTCGCTGTGTGTGTGTGTGTGTCCCTCCCTCGCTGTGTATGTGCGTGTCCCTCCCTCACTGTGTGTGTGTGCGTGTTCTCCCTCGCTGTGTGTCTGTGGCCCTCCCTGACTGTGTGTGTGTGTGTCCCTCCCTCACTGTGTGTGTGTGTGTCCCTCCCTCGCTGTGTGTGTGCGTGTCCCTCCTTCGCTGTGTGTGTGAGCGTGTCCCTCCCTCGCTGTGTGTGTGTGTGTGTCCCTCCCTCGCTGTGTGTGTGCGTGTCCCTCCCTCGCTGTGTGTGTGCGTGTCCCTCCCTCGCTGTGTGTGTGTGTGTCCCTCCCTCACTGTGTGTGTGCGTGTCCCTCCCTCGCTGTGTGTGTGTGTGTCCCTCCCTCGCTGTGTGTGTGCGTGTCCCTCCCTCGCTGTGTGTCTGTGTCCCTCCCTCACTGTGTGTGTGTGTGTCCCTCCCTCACTGTGTGTGTGTGTGTGTCCCTCCCTCGCTGTGTGTGTGTGTGTTTCCCTCCCACGCTGTGTGTGTGTCCCTCCCTCGCTGTGTGTGTGTGTCCCTCCCTCACTGTGTGTGCGTGTCCCTCCCTCGCTGTGTGTGCGTGTCCCTCCCTCGCTGCGTGTGTGTGTGCGTGTCCCTCCCTCGCTGTGTGTGTGTGTCCCTCCCTCGCTGTGTGTGTGTGTCCCTCTCTCGCTGTGTGTGTCCCTCCCTCGCTGTGTGTGTGTGTCCCTCCCTCGCTGTGTGCGTGTGTCCCTCCCTCGCTGTGTGTGTGTGTGTGTCCCTCCCTCGCTGTGTGTGTGTCCCTCCCTCGCTGTGTGTGTGTGTCCCTCCCTCGCTGTGTGTCCGTGTCCCTCCCTCGCTGTGTGTGTGTGTGTCCCTCCCTCGCTGTGTGTGTGTGTCCATCCCTCGCTGTGTGTGTGTGTGTCCCTACCTCGCTGTGTGTGTGCGTGTCCCTCCATCGCTGTGTGTGTGTGTGCGTTTCCCTCCCTCACCGTGTGTGCGTGTCCCCCCCTCACTGTGTGTGTGCGTGTCCCTCCCTCGCTGCGTGTGTGTGTGTCCCTCCCTCGCTGTGTGCGCGTGTCCCTCCCTCGCAGTGTGTGCGTGTCCCTTCCTCGCTGTGTGTGTGTGTCCCTCCCTCGCTGTGTGTGTGTGTCCCTCCCTCGCTGTGTGAGCGTGTCCCTCCCTCACTGTGTGTGCGTGTCCCTCCCTCGCTGTGTGTGCGTGTCCCTCCCTCGCTGTGTGTGCGTGTCCCTCCCTCGCTGTGAATGCGTGTCCCTCCCTCACTGTGTGTGTGTGTCCCTCCCTCGCTGTGTGTGTGTGTGTCCCTCCCTCACTGTGTGTGCGCGTCCCTCCCTCGCTGTGTGTGTGTGTCCCTCCCTCGCTGTGTGTGTGTGTGTGTGTGTGTCCCTCCCTCGCTGTGTGTGTGTGTGTGTGTGTCCCTCCCTCGTTGTGTGTGTCTCCCTCGCTGTGTGTGTGCGTGTCCCTCCCTCGCTGTGTGTGTGTGTCCCTCCCTCGCTGTGTGTGTGCGTGTCCCTCCCTCGCTGTGTGTGTGTGTGTCCCTCCCTCGCTGTGTGTGTGTCTGTCCCTCCCTCACTGTGTGTGTGTGTCCCTCCCTCACTGTGTGTGTGCGTGTCCCTCCCTCGCTGTGTGTGTGTGTCCCTCCCTCGCTGTGTGTGCGTGTCCCTCCCTCGCTGTGTGTGTGTGTGCGTGTCCCTCCCTCGCTGTGTGCGTGTGTCCCTCCCTCGCTGTGTGTGTCCCTCCCTCGCTGTGTGTGTGTGTCCCTCCCTCGCTGTGTGTGTGTGTGTGTGTGTGTGTGTGTCCCTCCCTCGCTGTGTGTGTGTGTCCCTCCCTCGCTGTGTGTGTGTCCCTCCCTCGCTGTGTGTGTGTGTCCCTCTCTCGCTGTGTGTGTGTGTGTGTCCCTCCCTCGCTGTGTGTGTGTCCCTCCCTCGCTGTGTGTGTGTGTTTCCCTCCCTCGCTGTGTGTGTGTGTTTCCCTCCCTCGCTGTGTGTGTGCGTGTCCCTCCCTCGCTGTGTGTGTGTGTGTGTCCCTCCCTCGCTGTGTGTGTGTGTCCCTCCCTCGCTGTGTGTGTGTGTGTCCCTCCCTCGCTGTGTGTGTGTGTCCCTCCCTCGCTGTGTGTGTGTGTCCCTCCCTCGCTGTGTGAGCGTGTCCCTCCCTCACTGTGTGTGCGTGTCCCTCCCTCGCTGTGTGTGCGTGCCCCTCCCTCGCTGTGTGTGTGTGTTTCCCTCCCTCGCTGTGTGTGTATGTCCCTCCCTCGCTGTGTGTGTGTGTGTCCCTCCCTCGCTGTGTGTGTGTGTGTGTCCCTCCCTCGCTGTGTGTGTGTGTCCCTCCCTCGCTGTGTGTGTGTGTGTCCCTCCCTCGCTGTGTGTGTGTGTCCCTCCCTCGCTGTGTGAGCGTGTCCCTCCCTCACTGTGTGTGCGTGTCCCTCACTCGCTGTGTGTGCGCGTCCCTCCCTCGCTGTGTGTGTGTGTGTGTTTGTCCCTCCCTCGCTGTGTGTGTGCGTGTCCCTCCCTCGCTGTGTGTCTGTGTCCCTCCCTCAGTGTGTGTGAGCGTGTCCCTCCCTCACCGTGAGTGCGTGTCCCCCCCTCACTGTGTGTGTGCATGTCCCTTCCTTGCTGTGTGTGTGTGTGTGTCCCTCCCTCGCTGTGTGTGTGTGTGTCCCTCCCTCACTGTGTGTGTGTGTGTCCCTCCCTCGCTGTGTGTGTGTGTGTCCCTCCCTCGCTGTGTGTGTTTGTGTGTGCTGTGTCTGCGTGTCTCTCCCTCGCTGTGTGTGTGCGTGCCCATCCCTCGCTGTGTGTGTGTGTGTGTCTCTCCCTCGCTGTGTGTGTGTGTGTGTCCCTCCCTCGCTGTGTGTGTGTGTGTCCCTCCCTCGCTGTGTGTGTGTGTCCCTCCCTCGCTGTGTGTGTGCGTGTCCCTCCCTCGCTGTGTGTGTGCGTGTCCCTCCCTCGCCGTTTGTGAGCGTGTCCCTCCCTCGCTGTGTGTGTGCGTGTCCCTCCCTCGCTGTGTGTGCGTGTCCCTCCCTCGCTGTGTTTGCGCGTGTCCCTCCCTCGCTGTGTGTGTGCGTGTCCCTCCCTCGCTGTGTGTGCGCTTGTCCCTCCCTCGCTGTGTGTGCGCGTGTCCCTCCCTCGCTGTGTGTGCGCATGTCCCTCCCTCGCTGTGTGTGAGCGTATCCCTCCCTCGCTGTGTGTGCGTGTGTGTGTGTGTGTGTGTGTGTGCGCATGTCCCTCCCTCGCTGTGTGTGTCTGTGTGTGTGTGTGCGTGTCCCTCCCTCGCTGTGTGTGTGTTTGTGTGTGTGCGTGTCCCTCCATCGCTGTGTGTGTGCGTGTCCCTCCCTCGCTGTGTGTGTGCGTGTCCCTCCGTCGCTGTTTGTGAGCGTGTCCCTCCCTCGCTGTGTGTGTGCGTGTCCCTCCCTCGTGGTGTGTGAGTGTCCCTCCCTCGCTGTGTTTGCGCGTGTCCCTCCCTCGCTGTGTGTGTGCGTGTCCCTCCCTCGCTGTGTGTGCGCTTGTCCCTCCGTCGCTGTGTGTGCGCGTGTCCCTCCCTCGCTGTGTGCGCGCGTGTCCCTCCCTCGCTGTGTGTGAGCGTATCCCTCCCTCGCTGTGTGTGCGTGTGTGTGTGTGTGTGTGCGCATGTCCCTCCCTCGCTGTGTGTGTCTGTGTGTGTGTGTGCGTGTCCCTCCCTCGCTGTGTGTGTGTTTGTGTGTGTGCGTGTCCCTCCATCGCTGTGTGTGTGCGTGTCCCTCCCTCGCTGTGTGTGTGCGTGTCCCTCCCTCGCTGTGTGTGTGCGTGTCCCTCCCTCGCTGTGTGTGAGCGTATCCCTCCCTCGCTGTGTGTGTGCGTGTCCCTCCCTCGCTGTGTGTGAGCGTATCCCTCCCTCGCTGTGTGTGCATGTCCCTCCCTCACTGTGTGTGCGTGTACCTCCCTCACTGTGTGTGCGTGTCCCTCCCTCGCTGTGTGTGTGTGTGTGTCCCTCCCTCGCTGTGTGTGTGCATGTCCCTCCCTCGCTGTGTGTGAGCGTATCCCTCCCTCGCTGCGCGCGTGTCCCTCCCTCGCTGTGTGTGCGCATGTCCCTCCCTCGCTGTGTGTGAGCGTATCCCTCCCTCGCTGTGTGTGTGCGTGTCCGTCCCTCGCTGTGTGTGTGCGTGTCCCTCCCTCGCTGTGTGTGAGCCTATCCCTACCTCGCTGTGTGTGCGTGTGTGTGTGCGCATGTCCCTCCCTCGCTGTGTGTGTCTGTGTGTGTGTGTGCGTGTCCCTCCCTCGCTTTGTGTGTGTTTGTGTGTGTGCGTGTCCCTCCCTCGCTGTGTGTGTGCGTGTCCCTCCCTCGCTGTGTGTGTGCGTGTCCCTCCCTCGCTGTGTGTGTGCGTGTCCCTCCGTCGCTGTGTGTGAGCGTATCCCCCCCTCGCTGTGTGTGTGCGTGTCCCACCCTCGCTGTGTGTGAGCGTGTCCCTCCCTCGCTGTGTGTGTGCGTGTCCCTCCCTCGCTGTGTGTGTGCGTGTCCCTCCCTCGCAGTGTGTGTGCGTGTCCCTCCCTCGCTGTGTGTGAGCGTATCCCTCCCTCGCTGTGTGTGTGCTTGTCCCTCCCTCGCTGTGTGTGCGTGCCCCTCCCTCGCTGTGTGTTTGCGTGTCCCTCCCTCACTGTGTGTGTGCGTGTCCCTCCCTCGCTATGTGCGAGCGTATCCCTCCCTCGCTGTGTGTGTGCGTGTCCCTCCCTCGCTGTGTGTGAGCGTATCCCTCCCTCGCTGTGTGTGCATGTCCCTCCCTCACTGTGTGTGCGTGTACCTCCCTCACTGTGTGTGCGTGTCCCTCCCTCGCTGTGTGTGTGTGTGTGTGTCCCTCCCTCGCTGTGTGTGTGCGTGTCCCTCCCTCGCTGTGTGTGAGCGTATCCCTCCCTCGCTGTGTGCGTGTCCCTCCCTCACTGTGTGTGCGTGTCCCTCCCTCGCTGTGTGTGTGTGTGTCCCTCCCTCGCTGTGTGTGCGTGTGTCCCTCCCTCGCTGTGTGTGTGTGTCCCTCCCTCGCTGTGTGTGCGTGTGTCCCTCCCTCGCTGTGTGTGCGTGTGTCCCTCCCTCGCTGTGTGTGCGTGTGTCCCTCCCTCGCTGTGTGTGCGTGCCCCTCCCTCGCTGTGTGTGCGCGTGTCCCTCCCTCGCTGTGTGTGTGTGTGTCCCTTCGCTGTGTGTCTGTGTGTGTCCCTTCGCTGTTTGCGTGTCCCTCCCTCGCTGTGTGTGTGCGTGTCCCTCCCTCGCTGTGTGTGTGCGTGTCCCTTCCTCGCTGTGTGTGTGCGTGTCCCTCCCTCGCTGTGGGTGTGCGTGTCCCTCCCTCGCTGTGTGTGTGTGTGTCCCTCCCTCGCTGTGCGTGTGCGTGTCCCTCCCTCGCTGTGTGTGCGCGAGTCCCTTCCTCGCTGTGTGTGTGCGTGTCCCTCCCTCGCTGTGTGTGCGCGATTCCCTTCCTCGCTGTGTGTGTGTGTCCCTCCCTCGCTGTGTGCGTGTCCCTCCCTCACTGTGTGTGCGTGTCCCTCCCTCGCTGTGTGTGTGTGTGTCCCTCCCTCGCTGTGTGTGCGTGTGTCCCTCCCTCGCTGTGTGTGTGTGTCCCTCCCTCGCTGTGTGTGTGTGTGTCCCTCCCTTGCTGTGTGTGTGCTTGTCCCTCCCTCGCTGTGTGTGCGTGCCCCTCCCTCGCTGTGTGTGTGCGTGTCCCTCCCTTGCTGTGTGTGTGCTTGTCCCTCCCTCGATGTGTGTGCGTGTCCCTCCCTTGCTGTGTGTGTGCTTGTCCCTCCCTCGCTGTGTGTGCGTGCCCCTCCCTCGCTGTGTGTGTGCGTGTCCCTCCCTCGCTGTGTGTGTGTGTGTCCCTCCCTCGCTGTGTGTGTGTGTGTCCCTCCCTCGCTTTGTGTGTGTGTGTTTCCCTCCCTCGCTTTGTGTGTGTGTGTTTCCCTCCCTCGCTGTGTGTGTGTGTGTCCCTCCCTCGCTGTGTGTGCGTGTCCCTCCCTCGCTTTGTGTGTGTGTGTGTCCCTCCCTTGCTGTGTGTGCGTGTCCCTCCCTCGCTGTGTGTGCGTGTCCCTCCCTCGCTGAGTGTGTGTGTGCGTGCCCCTCCCTCGCTGTGTGTGCGTGTGTCCCTCCCTCGCTGTGTGTGCGTGTGTCCCTCCCTCGCTGTGTGTGCGTGTCCCTCCCTCGCTGTGTGTGCGTGTGTCCCTCCCTCGCTGTGTGTGAGCGTGTCCCTCCCTCGCTGTGTGAGCGAGTCCCTCCCTCGCTGTGTGTGCATGTCCCTCCCTCACTGTGTGTGCATGTACCTCCCTCACTGTGTGTGCGTGTCCCTCCCTCGCTGTGTGTGTGTGTGTGTCCCTCCCTCGCTGTGTGTGTGCGTGTCCCTCCCTCGCTGTGTGTGAGCCTATCCCTACCTCGCTGTGTGTGCGTGTGTGTGTGCGCATGTCCCTCCCTCGCTGTGTGTGTCTGTGTGTGTGTGTGCGTGTCCCTCCCTCGCTGTGTGTGTGTTTGTGTGTGTGCGTGTCCCTCCCTCGCTGTATGTGTGCGTGTCCCTCCCTCGCTGTGTGTGTGCGTGTCCCTCCCTTGCTGTGTGTGTGCGTGTCCCTCCGTCGCTGTGTGTGAGCGTATCCCTCCCTCGCTGCGTGTGTGCGTGTCCCACCCTCGCTGTGTGTGAGCGTGACCCTCCCTCACTGTGTGTGTGCGTGTCCCTCCCTCGCTGTGTGTGTGCGTGTCCCTCCCTCGCTGTGTGTGTGCGTGTCCCTCCCTCGCTGTGTGTGAGCGTATCCCTCCCTCGCTGTGTGTGTGCTTGTCCCTCCCTCGCTGTGTGTGCGTGCCCCTCCCTCGCTGTGTGTTTGCGTGTCCCTCCCTCGCTGTGTGTGTGCGTGTCCCTCCCTCGCTATGTGCGAGCGTATCCCTCCCTCGCTGTGTGTGTGCGTGTCCCTCCCTCGCTGTGTGTGAGCGTATCCCTCCCTCGCTGTGTGTGCATGTCCCTCCCTCACTGTGTGTGCGTGTACCTCCCTCACTGTGTGTGCGTGTCCCTCCCTCGCTGTGTGTGTGTGTGTGTGTCCCTCCCTCGCTGTGTGTGTGCGTGTCCCTCCCTCGCTGTGTGTGAGCGTATCCCTCCCTCGCTGTGTGCGTGTCCCTCCCTCACTGTGTGTGCGTGTCCCTCCCTCGCTGTGTGTGTGTGTGTCCCTCCCTCGCTGTGTGTGCGTGTGTCCCTCCCTCGCTGTGTGTGTGTGTCCCTCCCTCGCTGTGTGTGCGTGTGTCCCTCCCTCGCTGTGTGTGCGTGTGTCCCTCCCTCGCTGTGTGTGCGTGTGTCCCTCCCTCGCTGTGTGTGCGTGCCCCTCCCTCGCTGTGTGTGCGCGTGTCCCTCCCTCGCTGTGTGTGTGTGTGTCCCTTCGCTGTGTGTCTGTGTGTGTCCCTTCGCTGTTTGCGTGTCCCTCCCTCGCTGTGTGTGTGCGTGTTCCTCCCTCGCTGTGTGTGTGCCTGTCCCTTCCTCGCTGTGTGTGTGCGTGTCCCTCCCTCGCTGTGTGTGTGCGTGTCCCTCCCTCGCTGTGTGTGTGTGTGTCCCGCCCTCGCTGTGCGTGTGCGTGTCCCTCCCTCGCTGTGTGTGCGCGAGTCCCTTCCTCGCTGTGTGTGTGCGTGTCCCTCCCTCGCTGTGTGTGCGCGATTCCCTTCCTCGCTGTGTGTGAGCGTGTCCCTCCCTCGCTGTGTGTGTGTGTCCCTCCCTCGCTGTGTGTGAGTGTCCCTCCCTCGCTGTGTGTGTGTTTGTGTGTGTGCGTGTCCCTCCATCGCTGTGTGTGTGCGTGTCCCTCCCTCGCTGTGTGTGTGCGTGTCCCTCCCTCGCTGTGTGTGTGCGTGTCCCTCCCTCGCTGTGTGTGAGCGTATCCCTCCCTCGCTGTGTGTGTGCGTGTCCCTCCCTCGCTGTGTGTGAGCGTATCCCTCCCTCGCTGTGTGTGCATGTCCCTCCCTCACTGTGTGTGCGTGTACCTCCCTCACTGTGTGTGCGTGTCCCTCCCTCGCTGTGTGTGTGTGTGTGTCCCTCCCTCGCTGTGTGTGTGCATGTCCCTCCCTCGCTGTGTGTGAGCGTATCCCTCCCTCGCTGCGCGCGTGTCCCTCCCTCGCTGTGTGTGCGCATGTCCCTCCCTCGCTGTGTGTGAGCGTATCCCTCCCTCGCTGTGTGTGTGCGTGTCCGTCCCTCGCTGTGTGTGTGCGTGTCCCTCCCTCGCTGTGTGTGTGTGTGTGTCCCTCCCTCGCTGTGTGTGTGCATGTCCCTCCCTCGCTGTGTGTGAGCGTATCCCTCCCTCGCTGCGCGCGTGTCCCTCCCTCGCTGTGTGTGTGTGTCCCTCCCTCGCTGTGTGTGAGTGTCCCTCCCTCGCTGTGTGTGTGTTTGTGTGTGTGCGTGTCCCTCCATCGCTGTGTGTGTGCGTGTCCCTCCCTCGCTGTGTGTGAGCGTATCCCTCCCTCGCTGTGTGTGTGCTTGTCCCTCCCTCGCTGTGTGTGCGTGCCCCTCCCTCGCTGTGTGTTTGCGTGTCCCTCCCTCACTGTGTGTGTGCGTGTCCCTCCCTCGCTATGTGCGAGCGTATCCCTCCCTCGCTGTGTGTGTGCGTGTCCCTCCCTCGCTGTGTGTGAGCGTATCCCTCCCTCGCTGTGTGTGCATGTCCCTCCCTCACTGTGTGTGCGTGTACCTCCCTCACTGTGTGTGCGTGTCCCTCCCTCGCTGTGTGTGTGTGTGTGTGTCCCTCCCTCGCTGTGTGTGTGCGTGTCCCTCCCTCGCTGTGTGTGAGCGTATCCCTCCCTCGCTGTGTGCGTGTCCCTCCCTCACTGTGTGTGCGTGTCCCTCCCTCGCTGTGTGTGTGTGTGTCCCTCCCTCGCTGTGTGTGCGTGTGTCCCTCCCTCGCTGTGTGTGTGTGTCCCTCCCTCGCTGTGTGTGCGTGTGTCCCTCCCTCGCTGTGTGTGCGTGTGTCCCTCCCTCGCTGTGTGTGCGTGTGTCCCTCCCTCGCTGTGTGTGCGTGCCCCTCCCTCGCTGTGTGTGCGCGTGTCCCTCCCTCGCTGTGTGTGTGTGTGTCCCTTCGCTGTGTGTCTGTGTGTGTCCCTTCGCTGTTTGCGTGTCCCTCCCTCGCTGTGTGTGTGCGTGTCCCTCCCTCGCTGTGTGTGTGCGTGTCCCTTCCTCGCTGTGTGTGTGCGTGTCCCTCCCTCGCTGTGGGTGTGCGTGTCCCTCCCTCGCTGTGTGTGTGTGTGTCCCTCCCTCGCTGTGCGTGTGCGTGTCCCTCCCTCGCTGTGTGTGCGCGAGTCCCTTCCTCGCTGTGTGTGTGCGTGTCCCTCCCTCGCTGTGTGTGCGCGATTCCCTTCCTCGCTGTGTGTGAGCGTGTCCCTCCCTCGCTGTGTGTGTGTGTCCCTCCCTCGCTGTGTGTGAGTGTCCCTCCCTCGCTGTGTGTGTGTGTCCCTCCCTTGCTGTGTGTGCGCGTGTCCCTCCCTCGCTGTGTGTGTGTGTCCCTCCCTTGCTGTGTGTGTGCTTGTCCCTCCCTCGCTGTGTGTGCGTGCCCCTCCCTCGCTGTGTGTGTGCGTGTCCCTCCCTTGCTGTGTGTGTGCTTGTCCCTCCCTCGATGTGTGTGCGTGTCCCTCCCTTGCTGTGTGTGTGCTTGTCCCTCCCTCGCTGTGTGTGCGTGCCCCTCCCTCGCTGTGTGTGTGCGTGTCCCTCCCTCGCTGTGTGTGTGTGTGTCCCTCCCTCGCTGTGTGTGTGTGTGTGTGTCCCTCCCTCGCTTTGTGTGTGTGTGTTTCCCTCCCTCGCTTTGTGTGTGTGTGTTTCCCTCCCTCGCTGTGTGTGTGTGTGTCCCTCCCTCGCTGTGTGTGCGTGTCCCTCCCTCGCTTTGTGTGTGTGTGTGTCCCTCCCTTGCTGTGTGTGCGTGTCCCTCCCTCGCTGTGTGTGCGTGTCCCTCCCTCGCTGAGTGTGTGTGTGCGTGCCCCTCCCTCGCTGTGTGTGCGTGTGTCCCTCCCTCGCTGTGTGTGCGTGTGTCCCTCCCTCGCTGTGTGTGCGTGTCCCTCCCTCGCTGTGTGTGCGTGTGTCCCTCCCTCGCTGTGTGTGAGCGTGTCCCTCCCTCGCTGTGTGAGCGAGTCCCTCCCTCGCTGTGTGTGCATGTCCCTCCCTCACTGTGTGTGCATGTACCTCCCTCACTGTGTGTGCGTGTCCCTCCCTCGCTGTGTGTGTGTGTGTGTCCCTCCCTCGCTGTGTGTGTGCGTGTCCCTCCCTCGCTGTGTGAGAGCCTATCCCTACCTCGCTGTGTGTGCGTGTGTGTGTGTGCATGTCCCTCCCTCGCTGTGTGTGTCTGTGTGTGTGTGTGCGTGTCCCTCCCTCGCTGTGTGTGTGTTTGTGTGTGTGCGTGTCCCTCCCTCGCTGTATGTGTGCGTGTCCCTCCCTCGCTGTGTGTGTGCGTGTCCCTCCCTTGCTGTGTGTGTGCGTGTCCCTCCGTCGCTGTGTGTGAGCGTATCCCTCCCTCGCTGCGTGTGTGCGTGTCCCACCCTCGCTGTGTGTGAGCGTGACCCTCCCTCACTGTGTGTGTGCGTGTCCCTCCCTCGCTGTGTGTGTGCGTGTCCCTCCCTCGCTGTGTGTGTGCGTGTCCCTCCCTCGCTGTGTGTGAGCGTATCCCTCCCTCGCTGTGTGTGTGCTTGTCCCTCCCTCGCTGTGTGTGCGTGCCCCTCCCTCGCTGTGTGTTTGCGTGTCCCTCCCTCGCTGTGTGTGTGCGTGTCCCTCCCTCGCTATGTGCGAGCGTATCCCTCCCTCGCTGTGTGTGTGCGTGTCCCTCCCTCGCTGTGTGTGAGCGTATCCCTCCCTCGCTGTGTGTGCATGTCCCTCCCTCACTGTGTGTGCGTGTACCTCCCTCACTGTGTGTGCGTGTCCCTCCCTCGCTGTGTGTGTGTGTGTGTGTCCCTCCCTCGCTGTGTGTGTGCGTGTCCCTCCCTCGCTGTGTGTGAGCGTATCCCTCCCTCGCTGTGTGCGTGTCCCTCCCTCACTGTGTGTGCGTGTCCCTCCCTCGCTGTGTGTGTGTGTGTCCCTCCCTCGCTGTGTGTGCGTGTGTCCCTCCCTCGCTGTGTGTGTGTGTCCCTCCCTCGCTGTGTGTGCGTGTGTCCCTCCCTCGCTGTGTGTGCGTGTGTCCCTCCCTCGCTGTGTGTGCGTGTGTCCCTCCCTCGCTGTGTGTGCGTGCCCCTCCCTCGCTGTGTGTGCGCGTGTCCCTCCCTCGCTGTGTGTGTGTGTGTCCCTTCGCTGTATGTCTGTGTGTGTCCCTTCGCTGTTTGCGTGTCCCTCCCTCGCTGTGTGTGTGCGTGTCCCTCCCTCGCTGTGTGTGTGCCTGTCCCTTCCTCGCTGTGTGTGTGCGTGTCCCTCCCTCGCTGTGTGTGTGCGTGTCCCTCCCTCGCTGTGTGTGTGTGTGTCCCTCCCTCGCTGTGCGTGTGCGTGTCCCTCCCTCGCTGTGTGTGCGCGAGTCCCTTCCTCGCTGTGTGTGTGCGTGTCCCTCCCTCGCTGTGTGTGCGCGATTCCCTTCCTCGCTGTGTGTGAGCGTGTCCCTCCCTCGCTGTGTGTGTGTGTCCCTCCCTCGCTGTGTGTGAGTGTCCCTCCCTCGCTGTGTGTGTGTGTCCTTCCCTTGCTGTGTGTGCGCGTGTCCCTCCCTCACTGTGTGTGTGTGTCCCTCCCTTGCTGTGTGTGTGCTTGTCCCTCCCTCGCTGTGTGTGCGTGCCCCTCCCTCGCTGTGTGTGTGCGTGTCCCTCCCTTGCTGTATGTGTGCTTGTCCCTCCCTCGCTGTGTGTGCGTGTCCCTCCCTTGCTGTGTGCGTGCTTGTCCCTCCCTCGCTGTGTGTGCGTGCCCCTCCCTCGCTGTGTGTGTGCGTGTCCCTCCCTCGCTGTGTGTGTGTGTGTCCCTCCCTCGCTGTGTGTGTGCGTGTCCCTCCCTCGCTGTGTGTGAGCGTATCCCTCCCTCGCTGTGCGCGTGTCCCTCCCTCGCTGTGTGTGCGCATGTCCCTCCCTCGCTGTGTGTGAGCGTATCCCTCCCTCGCTGTGTGTGTGCGTGTCCGTCCCTCGCTGTGTGTGTGCGTGTCCCTCCCTCGCTGTGTGTGAGCCTATCTCTACCTCGCTGTGTGTGCGTGTGTGTGTGCGCATGTCCCTCCCTCGCTGTGTGTGTCTGTGTGTGTGTGTGCGTGTCCCTCCCTCGCTGTGTGTGTGTTTGTGTGTGTGCGTGTCCCTCCCTCGCTGTGTGTGTGCGTGTCCCTCCCTCGCTGTGTGTGTGCGTGTCCCTCCCTTGCTGTGTGTGTGCGTGTCCCTCCGTCGCTGTGTGTGAGCGTATCCCTCCCTCGCTGTGTGTGTGCGTGTCCCACCCTCGCTGTGTGTGAGCGTGTCCCTCCCTCGCTGTGTGTGTGCGTGTCCCTCCCTCGCTGTGTGTGTGCGTGTCCCTCCCTCGCTGTGTGTGTGCGTGTCCCTCCCTCGCTGTGTGTGAGCGTATCCCTCCCTCGCTGTGTGTGTGCTTGTCCCTCCCTCGCTGTGTGTGCGTGCCCCTCCCTCGCTGTGTGTTTGCGTGTCCCTCCCTCGCTGTGTGTGTGCGCGTCCCTCCCTCGCTATGTGCGAGCGTATCCCTCCCTCGCTGTGTGTGAGCGTGTCCCTCCCTCGCTGTGTGTGAGCGTATCCCTCCCTCGCTGTGTGTGCATGTCCCTCCCTCACTGTGTGTGCGTGTACCTCCCTCACTGTGTGTGCGTGTCCCTCCCTCGCTGTGTGTGTGTGTGTGTGTCCCTCCCTCGCTGTGTGTGTGCGTGTCCCTCCCTCGCTGTGTGTGAGCGTATCCCTCCCTCGCTGTGTGCGTGTCCCTCCCTCACTGTGTGTGCGTGTCCCTCCCTCGCTGTGTGTGTGTGTGTCCCTCCCTCGCTGTGTGTGCGTGTCCCTCCCTCGCTTTGTGTGTGTGTGTGTCCCTCCCTTGCTGTGTGTGCGTGTCCCTCCCTCGCTGTGTGTGCGTGTCCCTCCCTCGCTGTGTGTGCGTGTGTCCCTCCCTCGCTGTGTGTGAGCGTGTCCCTCCCTCGCTGTGTGAGCGAGTCCCTCCCTCGCTGTGTGTGCGCGTGTCCCTCCCTCGCTGTGTGTGTGTGTGTCCCTTCGCTGTGTGTCTGTGTGTGTCCCTTCGCTGTTTGCGTGTCCCTCCCTCGCTGTGTGTGTGCGTGTCCCTCCCTCGCTGTGTGTGTGCCTGTCCCTTCCTCGCTGTGTGTGTGCGTGTCCCTCCCTCGCTGTGTGTGTGCGTGTCCCTCCCTCGCTGTGTGTGTGTGTGTCCCTCCCTCGCTGTGCGTGTGCGTGTCCCTCCCTCGCTGTGTGTGCGTGAGTCCCTTCCTCGCTGTGTGTGTGCGTGTCCCTCCCTCGCTGTGTGTGCGCGATTCCCTTCCTCGCTGTGTGTGAGCGTGTCCCTCCCTCGCTGTGTGTGTGTGTCCCTCCCTCGCTGTGTGTGAGTGTCCCTCCCTCGCTGTGTGTGTGTGTCCTTCCCTTGCTGTGTGTGCGCGTGTCCCTCCCTCGCTGTGTGTGTGTGTCCCTCCCTTGCTGTGTGTGTGCTTGTCCCTCCCTCGCTGTGTGTGCGTGCCGCTCCCTCGCTGTGTGTGTGCGTGTCCCTCCCTTGCTGTATGTGTGCTTGTCCCTCCCTCGCTGTGTGTGCGTGTCCCTCCCTTGCTGTGTGTGTGCTTGTCCCTCCCTCGCTGTGTGTGCGTGCCCCTCCCTCGCTGTGTGTGTGCGTGTCCCTCCCTCGCTGTGTGTGTGTGTGTCCCTCCCTCGCTGTGTGTGTGTGTGTATGTCCCTCCCTCGCTTTGTGTGTTTGTGTTTCCCTCCCTCGCTTTGTGTGTGTGTGTTTCCCTCCCTCGCTGTGTGTGTGTGTGTCCCTCCCTCGCTGTGTGTGTGTGTCCCTCCCTCGCTGTGTGTGAGTGTCCCTCCCTCGCTGTGTGTGTGTGTCCCTCCCTTGCTGTGTGTGCGCGTGTCCCTCCCTCGCTGTGTGTGTGTGTCCCTCCCTTGCTGTGTGTGTGCTTGTCCCTCCCTCGCTGTGTGTGCGTGCCCCTCCCTCGCTGTGTGTGTGCGTGTCCCTCCCTTGCTGTGTGTGTGCTTGTCCCTCCCTCGATGTGTGTGCGTGTCCCTCCCTTGCTGTGTGTGTGCTTGTCCCTCCCTCGCTGTGTGTGCGTGCCCCTCCCTCGCTGTGTGTGTGCGTGTCCCTCCCTCGCTGTGTGTGTGTGTGTCCCTCCCTCGCTGTGTGTGTGTGTGTGTGTCCCTCCCTCGCTTTGTGTGTGTGTGTTTCCCTCCCTCGCTTTGTGTGTGTGTGTTTCCCTCCCTCGCTGTGTGTGTGTGTGTCCCTCCCTCGCTGTGTGTGCGTGTCCATCCCTCGCTTTGTGTGTGTGTGTGTCCCTCCCTTGCTGTGTGTGCGTGTCCCTCCCTCGCTGTGTGTGCGTGTCCCTCCCTCGCTGTGTGTGCGTGTGTCCCTCCCTCGCTGTGTGTGAGCGTGTCCCTCCCTCGCTGTGTGAGCGAGTCCCTCCCTCGCTGTGTGTGCGCGTGTCCCTCCCTCGCTGTGTGTGTGTGTGTCCCTTCGCTGTGTGCCTGTGTGTGTCCCTTCGCTGTTTGCGTGTCCCTCCCTCGCTGTGTGTGTGCGTGTCCCTCCCTCGCTGTGTGTGTGCCTGTCCCTTCCTCGCTGTGTGTGTGCGTGTCCCTCCCTCGCTGTGTGTGTGCGTGTCCCTCCCTCGCTGTGTGTGTGTGTGTCCCTCCCTCGCTGTGCGTGTGCGTGTCCCTCCCTCGCTGTGTGTGCGCGAGTCCCTTCCTCGCTGTGTGTGTGCGTGTCCCTCCCTCGCTGTGTGTGCGCGATTCCCTTCCTCGCTGTGTGTGAGCGTGTCCCTCCCTCGCTGTGTGTGTGTGTCCCTCCCTCGCTGTGTGTGAGTGTCCCTCCCTCGCTGTGTGTGTGTGTCCTTCCCTTGCTGTGTGTGCGCGTGTCCCTCCCTCGCTGTGTGTGTGTGTGTCCCTCCCTTGCTGTGTGTGTGCTTGTCCCTCCCTCGCTGTGTGTGCGTGCCGCTCCCTCGCTGTGTGTGTGCGTGTCCCTCCCTTGCTGTATGTGTGCTTGTCCCTCCCTCGCTGTGTGTGCGTGTCCCTCCCTTGCTGTGTGTGTGCTTGTCCCTCCCTCGCTGTGTGTGCGTGCCCCTCCCTCGCTGTGTGTGTGCGTGTCCCTCCCTCGCTGTGTGTGTGTGTGTCCCTCCCTCGCTGTGTGTGTGTGTGTATGTCCCTCCCTCGCTTTGTGTGTTTGTGTTTCCCTCCCTCGCTTTGTGTGTGTGTGTTTCCCTCCCTCGCTGTGTGTGTGTGTGTCCCTCCCTCGCTGTGTGTGCGTGTCCCTCCCTCGCTTTGTGTGTGTGTGTGTCCCTCCCTTGCTGTGTGTGCGTGTCCCTCCCTCGCTGTGTGTGCGTGTCCCTCCCTCGCTGTGTGTGTGTGTGCGTGCCCCTCCCTCGCTGTGTGTGCGTGTGTCCCTCCCTCGCTGTGTGTGCGTGTGTCCCTCCCTCGCTGTGTGTGCGTGTCCCTCCCTCGCTGTGTGTGCGTGTGTCCCTCCCTCGCTGTGTGTGAGCGTGTCCCTCCCTCGCTGTGTGAGCGTGTCCCTCCCTCACTGTGTGTGTGTCCCTCCCTCGCTGTGTGTGCGCGTGTCCCTCCATCGCTGTGTGTGAGCGTGTCCCTCCCTCGCTGTGTGTGTGAGCGTGTCCCTCCCTCGATGTGTGTGTGTGTGAGCGTGTCCCTCCCTCGCTGTGTGTGTGCGTGTCCCTCCCTCGCTGTGTGTGAGCGTATCCCTCCCTCGCTGTGTGTGTGCGTGTCCGTCCCTCGCTGTGTGTGTGCGTGTCCCTCCCTCGCTGTGTGTGAGCCTATCCCTACATCGCTGTGTGTGCGTGTGTGTGTGCGCATGTCCCTCCCTCGCTGTGTGTGTCTGTGTGTGTGTGTGCGTGTCCCTCCCTCGCTTTGTGTGTGTTTGTGTGTGTGCGTGTCCCTCCCTCGCTGTGTGTGTGCGTGTCCCTCCCTCGCTGTGTGTGTGCGTGTCCCTCCCTCGCTGTGTGTGTGCGTGTCCCTCCGTCGCTGTGTGTGAGCGTATCCCCCCCTCGCTGTGTGTGTGCGTGTCCCACCCTCGCTGTGTGTGAGCGTGTCCCTCCCTCGCTGTGTGTGTGCGTGTCCCTCCCTCGCTGTGTGTGTGCGTGTCCCTCCCTCGCAGTGTGTGTGCGTGTCCCTCCCTCGCTGTGTGTGAGCGTATCCCTCCCTCGCTGTGTGTGTGCTTGTCCCTCCCTCGCTGTGTGTGCGTGCCCCTCCCTCGCTGTGTGTTTGCGTGTCCCTCCCTCACTGTGTGTGTGCGTGTCCCTCCCTCGCTATGTGCGAGCGTATCCCTCCCTCGCTGTGTGTGTGCGTGTCCCTCCCTCGCTGTGTGTGAGCGTATCCCTCCCTCGCTGTGTGTGCATGTCCCTCCCTCACTGTGTGTGCGTGTACCTCCCTCACTGTGTGTGCGTGTCCCTCCCTCGCTGTGTGTGTGTGTGTGTGTCCCTCCCTCGCTGTGTGTGTGCGTGTCCCTCCCTCGCTGTGTGTGAGCGTATCCCTCCCTCGCTGTGTGCGTGTCCCTCCCTCACTGTGTGTGCGTGTCCCTCCCTCGCTGTGTGTGTGTGTGTCCCTCCCTCGCTGTGTGTGCGTGTGTCCCTCCCTCGCTGTGTGTGTGTGTCCCTCCCTCGCTGTGTGTGCGTGTGTCCCTCCCTCGCTGTGTGTGCGTGTGTCCCTCCCTCGCTGTGTGTGCGTGTGTCCCTCCCTCGCTGTGTGTGCGTGCCCCTCCCTCGCTGTGTGTGCGCGTGTCCCTCCCTCGCTGTGTGTGTGTGTGTCCCTTCGCTGTGTGTCTGTGTGTGTCCCTTCGCTGTTTGCGTGTCCCTCCCTCGCTGTGTGTGTGCGTGTCCCTCCCTCGCTGTGTGTGTGCGTGTCCCTTCCTCGCTGTGTGTGTGCGTGTCCCTCCCTCGCTGTGGGTGTGCGTGTCCCTCCCTCGCTGTGTGTGTGTGTGTCCCTCCCTCGCTGTGCGTGTGCGTGTCCCTCCCTCGCTGTGTGTGCGCGAGTCCCTTCCTCGCTGTGTGTGTGCGTGTCCCTCCCTCGCTGTGTGTGCGCGATTCCCTTCCTCGCTGTGTGTGAGCGTGTCCCTCCCTCGCTGTGTGTGTGTGTCCCTCCCTCGCTGTGTGTGAGTGTCCCTCCCTCGCTGTGTGTGTGTGTCCTTCCCTTGCTGTGTGTGCGCGTGTCCCTCCCTCACTGTGTGTGTGTGTCCCTCCCTTGCTGTGTGTGTGCTTGTCCCTCCCTCGCTGTGTGTGCGTGCCCCTCCCTCGCTGTGTGTGTGCGTGTCCCTCCCTTGCTGTATGTGTGCTTGTCCCTCCCTCGCTGTGTGTGCGTGTCCCTCCCTTGCTGTGTGTGTGCTTGTCCCTCCCTCGCTGTGTGTGCGTGCCCCTCCCTCGCTGTGTGTGTGCGTGTCCCTCCCTCGCTGTGTGTGTGTGTGTCCCTCCCTCGCTGTGTGTGTGCGTGTCCCTCCCTCGCTGTGTGTGAGCGTATCCCTCCCTCGCTGTGCGCGTGTCCCTCCCTCGCTGTGTGTGCGCATGTCCCTCCATCGCTGTGTGTGAGCGTATCCCTCCCTCGCTGTGTGTGTGCGTGTCCGTCCCTCGCTGTGTGTGTGCGTGTCCCTCCCTCGCTGTGTGTGAGCCTATCCCTACCTCGCTGTGTGTGCGTGTGTGTGTGCGCATGTCCCTCCCTCGCTGTGTGTGTCTGTGTGTGTGTGTGCGTGTCCCTCCCTCGCTGTGTGTGTGTTTGTGTGTGTGCGTGTCCCTCCCTCGCTGTGTGTGTGCGTGTCCCTCCCTCGCTGTGTGTGTGCGTGTCCCTCCCTTGCTGTGTGAGTGCGTGTCCCTCCGTCGCTGTGTGTGAGCGTATCCCTCCCTCGCTGTGTGTGTGCGTGTCCCACCCTCGCTGTGTGTGAGCGTGTCCCTCCCTCGCTGTGTGTGTGCGTGTCCCTCCCTCGCTGTGTGTGTGCGTGTCCCTCCCTCGCTGTGTGTGTGCGTGTCCCTCCCTCGCTGTGTGTGAGCGTATCCCTCCCTCGCTGTGTGTGTGCTTGTCCCTCCCTCGCTGTGTGTGCGTGCCCCTCCCTCGCTGTGTGTTTGCGTGTCCCTCCCTCGCTGTGTGTGTGCGCGTCCCTCCCTCGCTATGTGCGAGCGTATCCCTCCCTCGCTGTGTGTGAGCGTGTCCCTCCCTCGCTGTGTGTGAGTGTATCCCTCCCTCGCTGTGTGTGCATGTCCCTCCCTCACTGTGTGTGCGTGTACCTCCCTCACTGTGTGTGCGTGTCCCTCCCTCGCTGTGTGTGAGCGTATCCCTCCCTCGCTGTGTGCGTGTCCCTCCCTCACTGTGTGTGCGTGTCCCTCCCTCGCTGTGTGTGTGTGTGTCCCTCCCTCGCTGTGTGTGCGTGTGTCCCTCCCTCGCTGTGTGTGTGTGTCCCTCCCTCGCTGTGTGTGCGTGTGTCCCTCCCTCGCTGTGTGTGCGTGTGTCCCTCCCTCGCTGTGTGTGCGTGTGTCCCTCCCTCGCTGTGTGTGCGTGCCCCTCCCTCGCTGTGTGTGCGCGTGTCCCTCCCTCGCTGTGTGTGTGTGTGTCCCTTCGCTGTGTGTCTGTGTGTGTCCCTTCGCTGTTTGCGTGTCCCTCCCTCGCTGTGTGTGTGCGTGTCTCTCCCTCGCTGTGTGTGTGCCTGTCCCTTCCTCGCTGTGTGTGTGCGTGTCCCTCCCTCGCTGTGTGTGTGCGTGTCCCTCCCTCGCTGTGTGTGTGTGTGTCCCTCCCTCGCTGTGCGTGTGCGTGTCCCTCCCTCGCTGTGTGTGCGTGAGTCCCTTCCTCGCTGTGTGTGTGCGTGTCCCTCCCTCGCTGTGTGTGCGCGATTCCCTTCCTCGCTGTGTGTGAGCGTGTCCCTCCCTCGCTGTGTGTGTGTGTCCCTCCCTCGCTGTGTGTGAGTGTCCCTCCCTCGCTGTGTGTGTGTGTCCTTCCCTTGCTGTGTGTGCGCGTGTCCCTCCCTCACTGTGTGTGTGTGTCCCTCCCTTGCTGTGTGTGTGCTTGTCCCTCCCTCGCTGTGTGTGTGTGTCCTTCCCTTGCTGTGTGTGCGCGTGTCCCTCCCTCACTGTGTGTGTGTGTCCCTCCCTTGCTGTGTGTGTGCTTGTCCCTCCCTCGCTGTGTGTGCGTGTCCCTCCCTTGCTGTGTGTGTGCTTGTCCCTCCCTCGCTGTGTGTGCGTGCCCCTCCCTCGCTGTGTGTGTGCGTGTCCCTCCCTCGCTGTGTGTGTGTGTGTCCCTCCCTCGCTGT
This sequence comes from Chiloscyllium plagiosum, assembly GCF_037043375.1. Classification (NCBI taxonomy): domain Eukaryota; kingdom Metazoa; phylum Chordata; class Chondrichthyes; order Orectolobiformes; family Hemiscylliidae; genus Chiloscyllium; species Chiloscyllium plagiosum. The sequence goes on along the minus strand of NW_028270175.1, from coordinate 65,391,307 downwards.
GTGTGTGCGTGTCCCTCCCTCGCTGTGTGTGAGCGTATCCCTCCCTCGCTGTGCGCGTGTCCCTCCCTCGCTGTGTGTGCGCATGTCCCTCCATCGCTGTGTGTGAGCGTATCCCTCCCTCGCTGTGTGTGTGCGTGTCCGTCCCTCGCTGTGTGTGTGCGTGTCCCTCCCTCGCTGTGTGTGAGCCTATCCCTACCTCGCTGTGTGTGCGTGTGTGTGTGCGCATGTCCCTCCCTCGCTGTGTGTGTCTGTGTGTGTGTGTGCGTGTCCCTCCCTCGCTGTGTGTGTGTTTGTGTGTGTGCCTGTCCCTTCCTCGCTGTGTGTGTGCGTGTCCCTCCCTCGCTGTGTGTGTGCGTGTCCCTCCCTCGCTGTGTGTGTGTGTGTCCCTCCCTCGCTGTGCGTGTGCGTGTCCCTCCCTCGCTGTGTGTGCGCGAGTCCCTTCCTCGCTGTGTGTGTGCGTGTCCCTCCCTCGCTGTGTGTGCGCGATTCCCTTCCTCGCTGTGTGTGAGCGTGTCCCTCCCTCGCTGTGTGTGTGTGTCCCTCCCTCGCTGTGTGTGAGTGTCCCTCCCTCGCTGTGTGTGTGTGTCCTTCCCTTGCTGTGTGTGCGCGTGTCCCTCCCTCGCTGTGTGTGTGTGTCCCTCCCTTGCTGTGTGTGTGCTTGTCCCTCCCTCGCTGTGTGTGCGTGCCCCTCCCTCGCTGTGTGTGTGCGTGTCCCTCCCTTGCTGTATGTGTGCTTGTCCCTCCCTCGCTGTGTGTGCGTGTCCCTCCCTTGCTGTGTGTGTGCTTGTCCCTCCCTCGCTGTGTGTGCGTGCCCCTCCCTCGCTGTGTGTGTGCGTGTCCCTCCCTCGCTGTGTGTGTGTGTGTCCCTCCCTCGCTGTGTGTGTGTGTGTGTGTCCCTCCCTCGCTTTGTGTGTGTGTGTTTCCCTCCCTCGCTTTGTGTGTGTGTGTTTCCCTCCCTCGCTGTGTGTGTGTGTGTCCCTCCCTCGCTGTGTGTGCGTGTCCCTCCCTCGCTTTGTGTGTGTGTGTGTCCCTCCCTTGCTGTGTGTGCGTGTCCCTCCCTCGCTGTGTGTGCGTGTCCCTCCCTCGCTGTGTGTGTGTGTGCGTGCCCCTCCCTCGCTGTGTGTGCGTGTGTCCCTCCCTCGCTGTGTGTGCGTGTGTCCCTCCCTCGCTGTGTGTGCGTGTCCCTCCCTCGCTGTGTGTGCGTGTGTCCCTCCCTCGCTGTGTGTGAGCGTGTCCCTCCCTCGCTGTGTGAGCGTGTCCCTCCCTCACTGTGTGTGTGTCCCTCCCTCGCTGTGTGTGCGCGTGTCCCTCCATCGCTGTGTGTGAGCGTGTCCCTCCCTCGCTGTGTGTGTGAGCGTGTCCCTCCCTCGATGTGTGTGTGTGTGAGCGTGTCCCTCCCTCGCTGTGTGTGTGCGTGTCCCTCCCTCGCTGTGTGTGAGCGTGTCCCTCCCTCGCTGTGTGTGAGCGTGTCGCTCCCTCACTGTGTGTGAGCGTGTCCCTCCCTCACTGTGTGTGAGTGTGTCCCTCCCTCGCTGTGTGTGAGCGTGTCCCTCCCTCGCTGTGCGTGCGTGTCCCTCCCTCGCTGTGTGCGTGTGTGCGTCTGCGTGTCTCTCCCTCGCTGTGTGCGTGTGCGTGTCCCTTCCTCGCTGTGTGTGTGCGTGTGTGTGTGCGTGTCCCTCCCTCGCTGTGTGTGTGCGTGTCCCTCCCTCGCTGTGTGTGTGCGTGTCCCTCCCTCGCTGTGTGTGCGTGTGTCCCTCCCTCGCTGTGTGTGCGTGTGTCCCTCCCTCGCTGTGTGTGCGCGTGTCCCTCCCTCGCTGTGTGTGCGTGTGTCCCTCCCTCACTGTGTGTGTGTGTGTGTGTGTGTGTATCCCTTCGCTGTGTGTCTGTGTGTGTCCCTTCGCTGTTTGCGTGTCCGTCCCTCGCTGTGTGTGTGCGTGTCCCTCCCTCGCTGTGTGTGAGCATGTCCCTCCCTCGCTGTGTGTGTGCGTGTCCCTCCCTCGCTGTGTGTGAGCGTGTCCCTCCCTCGCTGTGTGTGAGCGTGTCCCTCTCTCGCTGTGTGTGAGCGTGTCCCTCCCTCGCTGTGTGTGAGCGTGTCCCTCCCTCGCTGTGTGTGTGTGTGTGTCTGCGTGTCTCTCCCTCGCTGTGTGTGTGCTTGTCCCTCCCTCGCTGCGTGTGTGCGTGTCCCTCCCTCGCTGTGTGTGAGCGTGTCCCTCCCTCGCTGTGTGAGCGTGTCCCTCCCTCACTGTGTGTGTGTCCCTCCCTCGCTTTGTGTGTGCGTGTCCCTCCCTCGCTGTGTATGTGCGTGTCCCTCCCTCGCTGTGTGTGTGCGTGTCCCTCCCTCACTGTGTGTGTGCGTGTCACTCCCTTGCTGTGTGTGAGCGTGTCCCTCCCTCGCTGTGTGTGTGCGTGCCCCTCCCTCACTGTGTGTGTGCGTGTGTCCCTCCCTCGCTGTGTGAAAGCGTGTCCCTCCCTCGCTGTGTGTGAGCATGTCCCTCCCTCGCTGTGTGTGCGCGTGTCCCTCTCTCGCTGTGTGTGCGCGTGTCCCTCCCTCGCTGTGTGTGAGCGTGTCCCTCCCTCGCTGTGTGTGTGAGCGTTACCCTCCCTCGATGTCTGTGTGTGTGAGCGTGTCCCTCCCTCGCTGTGTGTGTGCGTGTCCCTCACTCGCTGTGTGTGAGCGTGTCCCTCCCTCGCTGTGTGTGAGCGTGTCCCTCCCTCGCTGTGTGTGAGCGTGTCCCTCCCTCGCTGTGTGTGAGTGTGTCCCTCCCTCGCTGTGTGTGAGCGTGTCCCTCCCTCGCTGTGCGTGCGTGTCCCTCCCTCGCTGTGTTTGTGTGTGTGTCTGCGTGTCTCTCCCTCGCTGTGTGTGTGCGTGTCCCTCCCTCGCTGTGTGTGCGCGTGTCCCTCCCTCGCTGTGTGTGTGTGTCCCTCCCTCACTGTGTGTGTGTGTATCCCTTCGCTGTGTGTCTGTGTGTGTCCCTTCGCTGTTTGCGTGTCCCTCCCTCGCTGTGTGTGTGCGTGTCCCTCCCTCGCTGTGTGTGTGTGTGTCCCTCCCTCGCTGTGTGTGTGCGTGTCCCTCCCTCGCTGTGTGTGAGCGTATCCCTCCCTCGCTGTGCGCGTGTCCCTCCCTCGCTGTGTGTGCGCATGTCCCTCCATCGCTGTGTGTGAGCGTATCCCTCCCTCGCTGTGTGTGTGCGTGTCCGTCCCTCGCTGTGTGTGTGCGTGTCCCTCCCTCGCTGTGTGTGAGCCTATCCCTACCTCGCTGTGTGTGCGTGTGTGTGTGCGCATGTCCCTCCCTCGCTGTGTGTGTCTGTGTGTGTGTGTGCGTGTCCCTCCCTCGCTGTGTGTGTGTTTGTGTGTGTGCGTGTCCCTCCCTCGCTGTGTGTGTGCGTGTCCCTCCCTCGCTGTGTGTGTGCGTGTCCCTCCCTTGCTGTGTGAGTGCGTGTCCCTCCGTCGCTGTGTGTGAGCGTATCCCTCCCTCGCTGTGTGTGTGCGTGTCCCACCCTCGCTGTGTGTGAGCGTGTCCCTCCCTCGCTGTGTGTGTGCGTGTCCCTCCCTCGCTGTGTGTGTGCGTGTCCCTCCCTCGCTGTGTGTGTGCGTGTCCCTCCCTCGCTGTGTGTGAGCGTATCCCTCCCTCGCTGTGTGTGTGCTTGTCCCTCCCTCGCTGTGTGTGCGTGCCCCTCCCTCGCTGTGTGTTTGCGTGTCCCTCCCTCGCTGTGTGTGTGCGCGTCCCTCCCTCGCTATGTGCGAGCGTATCCCTCCCTCGCTGTGTGTGAGCGTGTCCCTCCCTCGCTGTGTGTGAGCGTATCCCTCCCTCGCTGTGTGTGCATGTCCCTCCCTCACTGTGTGTGCGTGTACCTCCCTCACTGTGTGTGCGTGTCCCTCCCTCGCTGTGTGTGAGCGTATCCCTCCCTCGCTGTGTGCGTGTCCCTCCCTCACTGTGTGTGCGTGTCCCTCCCTCGCTGTGTGTGTGTGTGTCCCTCCCTCGCTGTGTGTGCGTGTGTCCCTCCCTCGCTGTGTGTGTGTGTCCCTCCCTCGCTGTGTGTGCGTGTGTCCCTCCCTCGCTGTGTGTGCGTGTGTCCCTCCCTCGCTGTGTGTGCGTGTGTCCCTCCCTCGCTGTGTGTGCGTGCCCCTCCCTCGCTGTGTGTGCGCGTGTCCCTCCCTCGCTGTGTGTGTGTGTGTCCCTTCGCTGTGTGTCTGTGTGTGTCCCTTCGCTGTTTGCGTGTCCCTCCCTCGCTGTGTGTGTGCGTGTCTCTCCCTCGCTGTGTGTGTGCCTGTCCCTTCCTCGCTGTGTGTGTGCGTGTCCCTCCCTCGCTGTGTGTGTGCGTGTCCCTCCCTCGCTGTGTGTGTGTGTGTCCCTCCCTCGCTGTGCGTGTGCGTGTCCCTCCCTCGCTGTGTGTGCGTGAGTCCCTTCCTCGCTGTGTGTGTGCGTGTCCCTCCCTCGCTGTGTGTGCGCGATTCCCTTCCTCGCTGTGTGTGAGCGTGTCCCTCCCTCGCTGTGTGTGTGTGTCCCTCCCTCGCTGTGTGTGAGTGTCCCTCCCTCGCTGTGTGTGTGTGTCCTTCCCTTGCTGTGTGTGCGCGTGTCCCTCCCTCACTGTGTGTGTGTGTCCCTCCCTTGCTGTGTGTGTGCTTGTCCCTCCCTCCCTGTGTGTGCGTGCCCCTCCCTCGCTGTGTGTGTGCGTGTCCCTCCCTTGCTGTATGTGTGCTTGTCCCTCCCTCGCTGTGTGTGCGTGTCCCTCCCTTGCTGTGTGTGTGCTTGTCCCTCCCTCGCTGTGTGTGCGTGCCCCTCCCTCGCTGTGTGTGTGCGTGTCCCTCCCTCGCTGTGTGTGTGTGTGTCCCTCCCTCGCTGTGTGTGTGCGTGTCCCTCCCTCGCTGTGTGTGAGCGTATCCCTCCCTCGCTGTGCGCGTGTCCCTCCCTCGCTGTGTGTGCGCATGTCCCTCCATCGCTGTGTGTGAGCGTATCCCTCCCTCGCTGTGTGTGTGCGTGTCCGTCCCTCGCTGTGTGTGTGCGTGTCCCTCCCTCGCTGTGTGTGAGCCTATCCCTACCTCGCTGTGTGTGCGTGTGTGTGTGCGCATGTCCCTCCCTCGCTGTGTGTGTCTGTGTGTGTGTGTGCGTGTCCCTCCCTCGCTGTGTGTGTGTTTGTGTGTGTGCCTGTCCCTTCCTCGCTGTGTGTGTGCGTGTCCCTCCCTCGCTGTGTGTGTGCGTGTCCCTCCCTCGCTGTGTGTGTGTGTGTCCCTCCCTCGCTGTGCGTGTGCGTGTCCCTCCCTCGCTGTGTGTGCGCGAGTCCCTTCCTCGCTGTGTGTGTGCGTGTCCCTCCCTCGCTGTGTGTGCGCGATTCCCTTCCTCGCTGTGTGTGAGCGTGTCCCTCCCTCGCTGTGTGTGTGTGTCCCTCCCTCGCTGTGTGTGAGTGTCCCTCCCTCGCTGTGTGTGTGTGTCCTTCCCTTGCTGTGTGTGCGCGTGTCCCTCCCTCGCTGTGTGTGTGTGTCCCTCCCTTGCTGTGTGTGTGCTTGTCCCTCCCTCGCTGTGTGTGCGTGCCCCTCCCTCGCTGTGTGTGTGCGTGTCCCTCCCTTGCTGTATGTGTGCTTGTCCCTCCCTCGCTGTGTGTGCGTGTCCCTCCCTTGCTGTGTGTGTGCTTGTCCCTCCCTCGCTGTGTGTGCGTGCCCCTCCCTCGCTGTGTGTGTGCGTGTCCCTCCCTCGCTGTGTGTGTGTGTGTCCCTCCCTCGCTGTGTGTGTGTGTGTGTGTCCCTCCCTCGCTTTGTGTGTGTGTGTTTCCCTCCCTCGCTTTGTGTGTGTGTGTTTCCCTCCCTCGCTGTGTGTGTGTGTGTCCCTCCCTCGCTGTGTGTGCGTGTCCCTCCCTCGCTTTGTGTGTGTGTGTGTCCCTCCCTTGCTGTGTGTGCGTGTCCCTCCCTCGCTGTGTGTGCGTGTCCCTCCCTCGCTGTGTGTGTGTGTGCGTGCCCCTCCCTCGCTGTGTGTGCGTGTGTCCCTCCCTCGCTGTGTGTGCGTGTGTCCCTCCCTCGCTGTGTGTGCGTGTCCCTCCCTCGCTGTGTGTGCGTGTGTCCCTCCCTCGCTGTGTGTGAGCGTGTCCCTCCCTCGCTGTGTGAGCGTGTCCCTCCCTCACTGTGTGTGTGTCCCTCCCTCGCTGTGTGTGCGCGTGTCCCTCCATCGCTGTGTGTGAGCGTGTCCCTCCCTCGCTGTGTGTGTGAGCGTGTCCCTCCCTCGATGTGTGTGTGTGTGAGCGTGTCCCTCCCTCGCTGTGTGTGTGCGTGTCCCTCCCTCGCTGTGTGTGAGCGTGTCCCTCCCTCGCTGTGTGTGAGCGTGTCGCTCCCTCACTGTGTGTGAGCGTGTCCCTCCCTCACTGTGTGTGAGTGTGTCCCTCCCTCGCTGTGTGTGAGCGTGTCCCTCCCTCGCTGTGCGTGCGTGTCCCTCCCTCGCTGTGTGCGTGTGTGCGTCTGCGTGTCTCTCCCTCGCTGTGTGCGTGTGCGTGTCCCTTCCTCGCTGTGTGTGTGCGTGTGTGTGTGCGTGTCCCTCCCTCGCTGTGTGTGTGCGTGTCCCTCCCTCGCTGTGTGTGTGCGTGTCCCTCCCTCGCTGTGTGTGCGTGTGTCCCTCCCTCGCTGTGTGTGCGTGTGTCCCTCCCTCGCTGTGTGTGCGCGTGTCCCTCCCTCGCTGTGTGTGCGTGTGTCCCTCCCTCACTGTGTGTGTGTGTGTGTGTGTGTGTATCCCTTCGCTGTGTGTCTGTGTGTGTCCCTTCGCTGTTTGCGTGTCCGTCCCTCGCTGTGTGTGTGCGTGTCCCTCCCTCGCTGTGTGTGAGCATGTCCCTCCCTCGCTGTGTGTGTGCGTGTCCCTCCCTCGCTGTGTGTGAGCGTGTCCCTCCCTCGCTGTGTGTGAGCGTGTCCCTCTCTCGCTGTGTGTGAGCGTGTCCCTCCCTCGCTGTGTGTGAGCGTGTCCCTCCCTCGCTGTGTGTGTGTGTGTGTCTGCGTGTCTCTCCCTCGCTGTGTGTGTGCTTGTCCCTCCCTCGCTGCGTGTGTGCGTGTCCCTCCCTCGCTGTGTGTGAGCGTGTCCCTCCCTCGCTGTGTGAGCGTGTCCCTCCCTCACTGTGTGTGTGTCCCTCCCTCGCTTTGTGTGTGCGTGTCCCTCCCTCGCTGTGTATGTGCGTGTCCCTCCCTCGCTGTGTGTGTGCGTGTCCCTCCCTCACTGTGTGTGTGCGTGTCACTCCCTTGCTGTGTGTGAGCGTGTCCCTCCCTCGCTGTGTGTGTGCGTGCCCCTCCCTCACTGTGTGTGTGCGTGTGTCCCTCCCTCGCTGTGTGAAAGCGTGTCCCTCCCTCGCTGTGTGTGAGCATGTCCCTCCCTCGCTGTGTGTGCGCGTGTCCCTCTCTCGCTGTGTGTGCGCGTGTCCCTCCCTCGCTGTGTGTGAGCGTGTCCCTCCCTCGCTGTGTGTGTGAGCGTTACCCTCCCTCGATGTCTGTGTGTGTGAGCGTGTCCCTCCCTCGCTGTGTGTGTGCGTGTCCCTCACTCGCTGTGTGTGAGCGTGTCCCTCCCTCGCTGTGTGTGAGCGTGTCCCTCCCTCGCTGTGTGTGAGCGTGTCCCTCCCTCGCTGTGTGTGAGTGTGTCCCTCCCTCGCTGTGTGTGAGCGTGTCCCTCCCTCGCTGTGCGTGCGTGTCCCTCCCTCGCTGTGTTTGTGTGTGTGTCTGCGTGTCTCTCCCTCGCTGTGTGTGTGCGTGTCCCTCCCTCGCTGTGTGTGCGCGTGTCCCTCCCTCGCTGTGTGTGTGTGTCCCTCCCTCACTGTGTGTGTGTGTATCCCTTCGCTGTGTGTCTGTGTGTGTCCCTTCGCTGTTTGCGTGTCCCTCCCTCGCTGTGTGTGTGCGTGTCCCTCCCTCGCTGTGTGTGTGTGTGTCCCTCCCTCGCTGTGTGTGTGCGTGTCCCTCCCTCGCTGTGTGTGAGCGTGTCCCTCCCTCGCTGTGTGTGAGCGTGTCCCTCCCTCGCTGTGTGTGTGCGTGTCCCTCCCTCGCAGTGTTCGCGTGTCCCTCCCTCACTGTGTGTGTGCGTGTCCCTCCCTCGCTGTGTGTGCGTGTCCCTCCCTCGCTGTGTGTGTCCCTCCCTCGCCGTGTATGCGCGTGTCCCTCCCTCGCTGTGTGTGCACGTGTCCCTCCCTCGCTGTGTGTGCGTGTGTCCCTCCCTCGCTGTGTGTGTGTGTGTGTGTGTGTCCCTTCGCTGTGTGTCTGTGTGTGTCCCTTCGCTGTTTGCGTGTGTCTCCCTCGCTATGTGTGTGTGTGTCCCTCCCTCGATGTGTGTGTGTGAGCGTGTCCCTCCCTCGCTGTGTGTGAGCGTGTCCCTCCCTCGCTGTGTGTGAGCGTGTCCCTCCCTCGCTGTGTGTGTGTGTGTCCCTCCCTCGCTGTGTGTGAGCGTGTCTCTCCCTCGCTGTGTGTGTGTGTGTGTGTGTGTCCCTTCGCTGTTTGCGTGTGTCTCCCTCGCTATGTGTGTGTGCGTGTCCCTCCCTCGCTGTGTGTGTGTGTGTGTCCCTGCCTCGATGTGTGTGTGAGCGTGTCCCTCCCTCGCTGTGTGAGCGTGTCCCTCCCTCACTGTGTGTGAGTGTGTCCCTCCCTCGCTTTGTGTGTGCGTGTCCCTCCCTCGCTGTGTGTGTGCGTGTCCCTCCCTCGCTGTGTGTGTGCGTGTCACTCCCTCGTTGTGTGTGAGTGTGTCCCTCCCTCGCTGTGTGTGTGCGTGCACCTCCCTCGCTGTGTGTGTGCGGGCCCCTCCCTCGCTGTGTGTGTGCGTACCCCTCCCTCGCTGTGTGTGTGTGTGTCCCTCCCTCGCTGTGTGTGAGCGTGTCCCTCCCTCGCTGTGTGTGAGCATGTCCCTCCCTCGCTGTGTGTGTGAGCGTGTCCCTCCCTCGATGTGTGTGTGTGTGTGCGTGTCCCTCCCTCGCTGTGTGTGTGCGTGTCCCTCCCTCGCTGTGTGTGAGCGTGTCCCTCCCTCGCTGTGTGTGAGCGTGTCCCTCCCTCGCTGTGTGTGCGTGTGTCCCTCCCTCGCTGTGTGCGTGTGTCCCTCCCTCGCTGTGTGTGTGTGTCCCTCCCTCGCTGTGTGTGTGTGTCCCTCCCTCGCTGTGTGTGTGTGTGTCCCTCCCTCGCTGTGTGCGTGTGTGTGTCCCTCCCTCGTTGTGTGTGCGTGTGTCCCTCCCTCGCTGTGTGTGCGTGTGTCCCTCCCTCGCTGTGTGAGTGCGTGTTCCTCCCTCGCTGTGTGTGTGCGTGTCCCTCCCTCGCTGTGTGTGTGCGTGTCCCTCCCTCGCTGTGTGTGAGCGTGTCCCTCCCTCGCTGTGTGTGCGTGTCCCTCCATCGCTGTGTGTGCGTGCCCCTCCCTCGCTGTGTGTGCGCGTGTCGCTCCCTCGCTGTGTGTGCGTGTCCCTCCCTCGCTGTGTGTGCGTGTGTCCCTCCCTCGCTGTGTTTGTGTGTCCCTTCGCTGTGTGTCTGTGTGTGACACTTCGCTGTTTGCGTGTGTCTCTCTCGCTATGTGTGTGTGCGTGTCCCTCCCTCGCTGTGTGTGTGTGTGTGTCCCTCCCTCGATGTGTGTGTGAGCGTGTCCCTCCCTCGCTGTGTGAGCGTGTCCCTCCCTCACTGTGTGTGAGTGTGTCCCTCCCTCGCTGTGTGTGTGCGTGTCCCTCCCTCGCTGTGTGTGTGCGTGTCCCTCCCTCGCTGTGTGTGTGCGTGTCACTCCCTCGCTGTGTGTGTGCGTGTCCCTCCCTCACTGTGTGTGAGCGTGTCCCTCCCTCGCTGTGTGTGAGCGTGTCCCTCCCTCGCTGTGTGTGAGCGTGTCCCTCCCTCGCTGTGTGTGAGCGTGTCCCTCCCTCGCTGTGTGTGTGCGTGTCCCTCCCTCGCTGTGTGTGTGCGTGTCCCTCCCTCGCTGTGTGTGTGCGTGTCCCGCCCTTGCTGTGTGTGAGTGTGTCCATCCCTTGCTGTGTGTGAGCGTGTCCCTCCCTCGCTGTGCGTGAGCGTGTCCCTCCCTCGCTGTGTGTGTGTGTGTGTGTCTGCGTGTCTCTCCCTCGCTGTGTGTGTCTGCATGTCTCTCCCTCGCTGTGTGTGTGCGTGTCCCTCCCTCGCTGTGTGTGTGCGTGTCCCTCCCTCGCTGTGTGTGCGTGTCCCTCCCTCGCTGTGCGTGCGTGTCCCTCCCTCGCTGTGTGTGTTTGTGTGTGCTGTGTCTGCGTGTCTCTCCCTCGCTGTGTGTGTGCGTGCCCATCCCTCGCTGTGTGTGTGTGTGTGTCTCTCCCTCGCTGTGTGTGTGTGTGTGTCCCTCCCTCGCTGTGTGTGTGTGTCCCTTCCTCGCTGTGTGTGTGTGTCCCTCCCTCGCTGTGTGTGTGCGTGTCCCTCCCTCGCTGTGTGTGTGCGTGTCCCTCCCTCGCTGTTTGTGAGCGTGTCCCTCCCTCGCTGTGTGTGTGCGTGTCCCTCCCTCGCTGTGTGTGCGTGTCCCTCCCTCGCTGTGTTTGCGCGTGTCCCTCCCTCGCTGTGTGTGTGCGTGTCCCTCCCTCGCTGTGTGTGCGCTTGTCCCTCCCTCGCTGTGTGTGCGCGTGTCCCTCCCTCGCTGTGTGTGCGCATGTCCCTCCCTCGCTGTGTGTGAGCGTATCCCTCCCTCGCTGTGTGTGTGCGTGTCCTTCCCTCGCTGTGTGTGTGCGTGTCCCTCCCTCGCTGTGTGTGAGCGTATCCCTCCCTCGCTGTGTGTGCGTGTGTGTGTGTGTGTGCGCATGTCCCTCCCTCGCTGTGTGTGTCTGTGTGTGTGTGTGCGTGTCCCTCCTTCGCTGTGTGTGTGTTTGTGTGTGTGCATGTCCCTCCCTCGCTGTGTGTGTGCGTGTCCCTCCCTCGCTGTGTGTGTGCGTGTCCCTCCCTCGCTGTGTGTGTGCGTGTCCCTCCCTCGCTGTGTGTGAGCGTATCCCTCCCTCGCTGTGTGTGTGCGTGTCCCTCCCTCGCTGTGTGTGAGCGTATCCCTCCCTCGCTGTGTGTGCATGTCCCTCCCTCACTGTGTGTGCGTGTACCTCCCTCACTGTGTGTGCGTGTCCCTCCCTCGCTGTGTGTGTGTGTGCGTGTCCCTCCCTCGCTGTGTGTGTGCGTGTCCCTCCCTCGCTGTGTGTGAGCGTGTCCCTCCCTCGCTGTGTGTGAGCGTGTCCCTCCCTCGCTGTGTGTGTGTGTCCCTCCCTCGCTGTGTGTGAGCGTGTCTCTCCCTCGCTGTGTGTGTGTGTGTGTGTGTGTCCCTTCGCTGTTTGCGTGTGTCTCCCTCGCTATGTGTGTGTGCGTGTCCCTCCCTCGCTGTGTGTGTGTGTGTGTCCCTGCCTCGATGTGTGTGTGAGCGTGTCCCTCCCTCGCTGTGTGAGCGTGTCCCTCCCTCACTGTGTGTGAGTGTGTCCCTCCCTCGCTTTGTGTGTGCGTGTCCCTCCCTCGCTGTGTGTGTGCGTGTCCCTCCCTCGCTGTGTGTGTGCGTGTCACTCCCTCGTTGTGTGTGAGTGTGTCCCTCCCTCGCTGTGTGTGTGCGTGCACCTCCCTCGCTGTGTGTGTGCGGGCCCCTCCCTCGCTGTGTGTGTGCGTACCCCTCCCTCGCTGTGTGTGTGTGTGTCCCTCCCTCGCTGTGTGTGAGCGTGTCCCTCCCTCGCTGTGTGTGAGCATGTCCCTCCCTCGCTGTGTGTGTGAGCGTGTCCCTCCCTCGATGTGTGTGTGTGTGTGCGTGTCCCTCCCTCGCTATGTGTGTGCGTGTCCCTCCCTCGCTGTGTGTGAGCGTGTCCCTCCCTCGCTGTGTGTGAGCGTGTCCCTCCCTCGCTGTGTGTGCGTGTGTCCCTCCCTCGCTGTGTGCGTGTGTCCCTCCCTCGCTGTGTGTGTGTGTCCCTCCCTCGCTGTGTGTGTGTGTCCCTCCCTCGCTGTGTGTGTGTGTGTCCCTCCCTCGCTGTGTGCGTGTGTGTGTCCCTCCCTCGTTGTGTGTGCGTGTGTCCCTCCCTCGCTGTGTGTGCGTGTGTCCCTCCCTCGCTGTGTGAGTGCGTGTTCCTCCCTCGCTGTGTGTGTGCGTGTCCCTCCCTCGCTGTGTGTGTGCGTGTCCCTCCCTCGCTGTGTGTGAGCGTGTCCCTCCCTCGCTGTGTGTGCGTGTCCCTCCCTCGCTGTGTGTGCGCGTGTCGCTCCCTCGCTGTGTGTGCGTGTCCCTCCCTCGCTGTGTGTGCGTGTGTCCCTCCCTCGCTGTGTTTGTGTGTCCCTTCGCTGTGTGTCTGTGTGTGACACTTCGCTGTTTGCGTGTGTCTCTCTCGCTATGTGTGTGTGCGTGTCCCTCCCTCGCTGTGTGTGTGTGTGTGTCCCTCCCTCGATGTGTGTGTGAGCGTGTCCCTCCCTCGCTGTGTGAGCGTGTCCCTCCCTCACTGTGTGTGAGTGTGTCCCTCCCTCGCTGTGTGTGTGCGTGTCCCTCCCTCGCTGTGTGTGTGCGTGTCCCTCCCTCGCTGTGTGTGTGCGTGTCACTCCCTCGCTGTGTGTGTGCGTGTCCCTCCCTCACTGTGTGTGAGCGTGTCCCTCCCTCGCTGTGTGTGAGCGTGTCCCTCCCTCGCTGTGTGTGAGCGTGTCCCTCCCTCGCTGTGTGTGAGCGTGTCCCTCCCTCGCTGTGTGTGTGCGTGTCCCTCCCTCGCTGTGTGTGTGCGTGTCCCTCCCTCGCTGTGTGTGTGCGTGTCCCGCCCTCGCTGTGTGTGAGTGTGTCCATCCCTTGCTGTGTGTGAGCGTGTCCCTCCCTCGCTGTGCGTGAGCGTGTCCCTCCCTCGCTGTGTGTGTGTGTGTGTGTCTGCGTGTCTCTCCCTCGCTGTGTGTGTCTGCATGTCTCTCCCTCGCTGTGTGTGTGCGTGTCCCTCCCTCGCTGTGTGTGTGCGTGTCCCTCCCTCGCTGTGTGTGCGTGTCCCTCCCTCGCTGTGCGTGCGTGTCCCTCCCTCGCTGTGTGTGTTTGTGTGTGCTGTGTCTGCGTGTCTCTCCCTCGCTGTGTGTGTGCGTGCCCATCCCTCGCTGTGTGTGTGTGTGTGTCTCTCCCTCGCTGTGTGTGTGTGTGTGTCCCTCCCTCGCTGTGTGTGTGTGTCCCTTCCTCGCTGTGTGTGTGTGTCCCTCCCTCGCTGTGTGTGTGCGTGTCCCTCCCTCGCTGTGTGTGTGCGTGTCCCTCCCTCGCTGTTTGTGAGCGTGTCCCTCCCTCGCTGTGTGTGTGCGTGTCCCTCCCTCGCTGTGTGTGCGTGTCCCTCCCTCGCTGTGTTTGCGCGTGTCCCTCCCTCGCTGTGTGTGTGCGTGTCCCTCCCTCGCTGTGTGTGCGCTTGTCCCTCCCTCGCTGTGTGTGCGCGTGTCCCTCCCTCGCTGTGTGTGCGCATGTCCCTCCCTCGCTGTGTGTGAGCGTATCCCTCCCTCGCTGTGTGTGTGCGTGTCCTTCCCTCGCTGTGTGTGTGCGTGTCCCTCCCTCGCTGTGTGTGAGCGTATCCCTCCCTCGCTGTGTGTGCGTGTGTGTGTGTGTGTGCGCATGTCCCTCCCTCGCTGTGTGTGTCTGTGTGTGTGTGTGCGTGTCCCTCCTTCGCTGTGTGTGTGTTTGTGTGTGTGCATGTCCCTCCCTCGCTGTGTGTGTGCGTGTCCCTCCCTCGCTGTGTGTGTGCGTGTCCCTCCCTCGCTGTGTGTGTGCGTGTCCCTCCCTCGCTGTGTGTGAGCGTATCCCTCCCTCGCTGTGTGTGTGCGTGTCCCTCCCTCGCTGTGTGTGAGCGTATCCCTCCCTCGCTGTGTGTGCATGTCCCTCCCTCACTGTGTGTGCGTGTACCTCCCTCACTGTGTGTGCGTGTCCCTCCCTCGCTGTGTGTGTGTGTGTGTGTCCCTCCCTCGCTGTGTGTGTGCGTGTCCCTCCCTCGCTGTGTGTGAGCGTATCCCTCCCTCGCTGTGCGCGTGTCCCTCCCTCGCTGTGTGTGCGCATGTCCCTCCCTCGCTGTGTGTGAGCGTATCCCTCCCTCGCTGTGTGTGTGCGTGTCCGTCCCTCGCTGTGTGTGTGCGTGTCCCTCCCTCGCTGTGTGTGAGCCTATCCCTACCTCGCTGTGTGTGTGTGTGTGTGTGTGTGCGCATGTCCCTCCCTCGCAGTGTGTGTCTGTGTGTGTGTGTGCGTGTCCCTCCCTCGCTGTGTGTGTGTTTGTGTGTGTGCGTGTCCCTCCCTCGCTGTGTGTGTGCGTGTCCCTCCCTCGCTGTGTGTGTGCGTGTCCCTCCCTCGCTGTGTGTGTGCGTGTCCCTCCCTCGCTGTGTGTGAGCGTATCCCTCCCTCGCTGTGTGTGTGCGTGTCCCACCCTCGCTGTGTGTGAGCGTGTCCCTCCCTCGCTGTGTGTGTGCGTGTCACTCCCTCGCTGTGTGTGTGCGTGTCTCTCCCTCGCTGTGTGTGTGCGTGTCCCTCCCTCGCTGTGTGTGTGCGTGTCCCTCCCTCGCTGTGTGTGTGCGTGTCACTCCCTCGCTGTGTGTGTGCGTGCCCCTCCCTCACTGTGTGTGAGCGTGTCCCTCCCTCGCTGTGTGTGAGCGTGTCCCTCCCTCGCTGTGTGTGAGCGTGTCCCTCCCTCGCTGTGTGTGAGCGTGTCCCTCCCTCGCTGTGTGTGTGCGTGTCCCTCCCTCGCTGTGTGTGTGCGTGTCCCTCCCTCGCTGTGTGTGTGCGTGTCCCGCCCTCGCTGTGTGTGAGTGTGTCCATCCCTTGCTGTGTGTGAGCGTGTCCCTCCCTCGCTGTGTGTGAGCGTGTCCCTCCCTCGCTGTGTGTGTGTGTGTGTGTCTGCGTGTCTCTCCCTCGCTGTGTGTGTCTGCATGTCTCTCCCTCGCTGTGTGTGTGCGTGTCCCTCCCTCGCTGTGTGTGTGCGTGTCCCTCCCTCGCTGTGTGTGCGTGTCCCTCCCTCGCTGTGCGTGCGTGTCCCTCCCTCGCTGTGTGTGTTTGTGTGTGCTGTGTCTGCGTGTCTCTCCCTCGCTGTGTGTGTGCGTGCCCATCCCTCGCTGTGTGTGTGTGTGTGTCTCTCCCTCGCTGTGTGTGTGTGTGTGTCCCTCCCTCGCTGTGTGTGTGTGTCCCTTCCTCGCTGTGTGTGTGTGTCCCTCCCTCGCTGTGTGTGTGCGTGTCCCTCCCTCGCTGTGTGTGTGCGTGTCCCTCCCTCGCTGTTTGTGAGCGTGTCCCTCCCTCGCTGTGTGTGTGCGTGTCCCTCCCTCGCTGTGTGTGCGTGTCCCTCCCTCGCTGTGTTTGCGCGTGTCCCTCCCTCGCTGTGTGTGTGCGTGTCCCTCCCTCGCTGTGTGTGCGCTTGTCCCTCCCTCGCTGTGTGTGCGCGTGTCCCTCCCTCGCTGTGTGTGCGCATGTCCCTCCCTCGCTGTGTGTGAGCGTATCCCTCCCTCGCTGTGTGTGTGCGTGTCCTTCCCTCGCTGTGTGTGTGCGTGTCCCTCCCTCGCTGTGTGTGAGCGTATCCCTCCCTCGCTGTGTGTGCGTGTGTGTGTGTGCATGTCCCTCCCTCGCTGTGTGTGTGCGTGTCCCTCCCTCGCTGTGTGTGTGCGTGTCCCTCCCTCGCTGTGTGTGTGCGTGTCCCTCCCTCGCTGTGTGTGAGCGTATCCCTCCCTCGCTGTGTGTGTGCGTGTCCCTCCCTCGCTGTGTGTGAGCGTATCCCTCCCTCGCTGTGTGTGCATGTCCCTCCCTCACTGTGTGTGCGTGTACCTCCCTCACTGTGTGTGCGTGTCCCTCCCTCGCTGTGTGTGTGTGTGTGTGTCCCTCCCTCGCTGTGTGTGTGCGTGTCCCTCCCTCGCTGTGTGTGAGCGTATCCCTCCCTCGCTGTGCGCGTGTCCCTCCCTCGCTGTGTGTGCGCATGTCCCTCCCTCGCTGTGTGTGAGCGTATCCCTCCCTCGCTGTGTGTGTGCGTGTCCGTCCCTCGCTGTGTGTGTGCGTGTCCCTCCCTCGCTGTGTGTGAGCCTATCCCTACCTCGCTGTGTGTGTGTGTGTGTGTGTGTGTGTGCGCATGTCCCTCCCTCGCAGTGTGTGTCTGTGTGTGTGTGTGCGTGTCCCTCCCTCGCTGTGTGTGTGTTTGTGTGTGTGCGTGTCCCTCCCTCGCTGTGTGTGTGCGTGTCCCTCCCTCGCTGTGTGTGTGCGTGTCCCATCTCGCTGTGTGTGTGCGTGTCCCTCCCTCGCTGTGTGTGAGCGTATCCCTCCCTCGCTGTGTGTGTGCGTGTCCCACCCTCGCTGTGTGTGAGCGTGTCCCTCCCTCGCTGTGTGTGTGCGTGTCCCTCCCTCGCTGTGTGTGTGCGTGTCCCTCCCTCGCTGTGTGTGTGCGTGTCCCTCCCTCGCTGTGTGTGAGCGTATCCCTCCCTCGCTGTGTGTGTGCTTGTCCCTCCCTCGCTGTGTGTGCGTGCCCCTCCCTCGCTGTGTGTGTGCGTGTCCCTCCCTCGCTGTGTGTGTGCGTGTCCCTCCGTCGCTATGTGTGAGCGTATCCCTCCCTCGCTGTGTGTGTGCGTGTCCCTCCCTCGCTGTGTGTGAGCGTATCCCTCCCTCGCTGTGTGTGCATGTCCCTCCCTCACTGTGTGTGCGTGTACCTCCCTCACTGTGTGTGTGTGTGTGTGTGTCCCTCCCTCGCTGTGTGTGTGCGTGTCCCTCCCCCGCTGTGTGTGAGCGTATCCCTCCCTCGCTGTGTGCGTGTCCCTCCCTCACTGTGTGTGCGTGTCCCTCCCTCGCTGTGTGTGTGTGTGTCCCTCCCTCGCTGTGTGTGCGTGTGTCCCTCCCTCGCTGTGTGTGTGTGTCCCTCCCTCGCTGTGTGTGCGTGTGTCCCTCCCTCGCTGTGTGTGCGCGTGTCCCTCCCTCGCTGTGTGTGTGTGTGTCCCTTCGCTGTGTGTCTGTGTGTGTCCCTTCGCTGTTTGCGTGTCCCTCCCTCGCTGTGTGTGTGCGTGTCCCTCCCTCGCTGTGTGTGTGCGTGTCCCTTCCTCGCTGTGTGTGTGCGTGTCCCTACCTCGCTGTGTGTGTGCGTGTCCCTCCCTCGCTGTGTGTGTGTGTGTCCCTCCCTCGCTGTGCGTGTGCGTGTCCCTCCCTCGCTGTGTGTGCTCGAGTCCCTTCCTCGCTGTGTGTGTGCGTGTCCCTCCCTCGCTGTGTGTGCGCGAGTCCCTTCCTCGCTGTGTGTGAGCGTGTCCCTCCCTCGCTGTGTGTATGTGTCCCTCCCTCGCTGTGTGTGAGTGTCCCTCCCTCGCTGTGTGTGTGTGTCCCTCCCTTGCTGTGTGTGCGCGTGTCCCTCCCTCGCTGTGTGTGTGTGTCACTCCCTTGCTGTGTGTGTGCTTGTCCCTCCCTCGCTGTGTGTGCGTGCCCCTCCCTCGATGTGTGTGTGCGTGTCCCTCCCTTGCTGTGTGTGTGCTTGTCCCTCCCTCGCTGTGTGTGCGTGTCCCTCCCTTGCTGTGTGTGTGCTTGTCCCTCCCTCGCTGTGTGTGCGTGCCCCTTCCTCGCTGTGTGTGTGCGTGTCCCTCCCTCGCTGTGTGTGTGTGTGTCCCTCCCTCGCTGTGTGTGTGTATGTGTGTGTCCCTCCCTCGCTTTGTGTGTGTGTGTTTCCCTCCCTCGCTTTGTGTATGTGTGTTTCCCTCCCTCGCTGTGTGTGTGTGTGTCCCTCCCTCGCTGTGTGTGCGTGTCCCTCCCTCGCTTTGTGTGTGTGTGTGTCCCTCCCTTGCTGTGTGTGCGTGTCCCTCCCTCGCTGTGTGTGCGTGTCCCTCCCTCGCTGTGTGTGTGTGTGCGTGCCCCTCCCTCGCTGTGTGTGCGTGTGTCCCTCCCTCGCTGTGTGTGCGTGTGTCCCTCCCTCGCTGTGTGTGCGTGTCCCTCCCTCGCTGTGTGTGCGTGTGTCCCTCCCTCGCTGTGTGTGAGCGTGTCCCTCCCTCGCTGTGTGAGCGTGTCCCTCCCTCACTGTGTGTGTGTCCCTCCCTCGCTTTGTGTGTGCGTGTCCCTCCCTCGCTGTGTGTGTGCGTGTCCCTCCCTCACTGTGTGTGTGCGTGTCACTCCCTTGCTGTGTGTGACCGTGTCCCTCCCTCACTGTGTGTGTGCGTGCCCCTCCCTCGCTGTGTGTGTGCGTGCCCCTCCCTCGCTGTGTGTGTGTGTGTCCCTCCCTCGCTGTGTGTGAGCGTGTCCCTCCCTCGCTGTGTGTGAGCATGTCCCTCCCTCGTTGTGTGTGCGCGTGTCCCTCCCTCGCTGTGTGTGCGCGTGTCCCTCCCTCGCTGTGTGTGAGCGTGTCCCTCCCTGCTGTGTGTGTGAGCGTGTCCCTCCCTCGATGTCTGTGTGTGTGAGCGTGTCCCTCCCTCGCTGTGTGTGTGCGTGTCCCTCCCTCGCTGTGTGTGAGCGTGTCCCTCCCTCGCTGTGTGTGAGCGTGTCCCTCCCTCACTGTGTGTGAGCGTGTCCCTCCCTCGCTGTGTGTGAGCGTGTCCCTCCCTCGCTGTGTGTGAGCGTGTCCCTCCCTCGCTGTGCGTGCGTGTCCCTCCCTCGCTGTGTGTGTGTGTGTGTCAGCGTGTCTCTCCCTCGCTGTGTGTGGGCGTGTCCCTTCCTCGCTGTGTGTGTGCGTGTGTGTGCGTGTCTCTCCCTCGCTGTGTGTGTGCGTGTCCCTCCCTCGCTGTGTGTGCGTGTGTCCCTCCCTCGCTGTGTGTGCGTGTGTCCCTCCCTCGCTGTGTGTGCGCGTGTCCCTCCCTCGCTGTGTGTGTGTGTCCCTCCCTCACTGTGTGTGTGTGTGTGTGTGTATCCCTTCGCTGTGTGTCTGTGTGTGTCCCTTCGCTGTTTGCGTGTCCCTCCCTCGCTGTGTGTGTGCGTGTCCCTCCCTCGCTGTGTGTGTGTGTGTCCCTCCCTCGCTGTGTGTGTGCGTGTCCCTCCCTCGCTGTGTGTGAGCGTGTCCCTCCCTCGCTGTGTGTGTGCGTGTCCCTCCCTCGCTGTGTGCGCGTGTCCCTCCCTCGCTGTGTGTGTGCGTGTCCCTCCCTCGCTGTGTGTGCGTGTCCCTCCCTCGCTGTGTGTGTCCCTCCCTCGCCGTGTGTGCGCGTGTCCCTCCCTCGCCGTGTGTGCGCGTGTCCCTCCCTCGCTGTGTGTGCACGTGTCCCTCCCTCGCTGTGTGTGCGTGTGTCCCTCCCTCGCTGTGTGTGTGTGTGTGTGTCCCTTCGCTGTGTGTCTGTGTGTGTCCCTTCGCTGTTTGCGTGTGTCTCCCTCGCTATGTGTGTGTGTGTCCCTCCCTCGATGTGTGTGTGTGAGCGTGTCCCTCCCTCGCTGTGTGTGAGCGTGTCCCTCCCTCGCTGTGTGTGAGCGTGTCCCTCCCTCGCTGTGTGTGTGTGTGTCCCTCCCTCGCTGTGTGTGAGCGTGTCTCTCCCTCGCTGTGTGTGTGTGTGTGTGTGTCCCTTCGCTGTTTGCGTGTGTCTCCCTCGCTATGTGTGTGTGCGTGTCCCTCCCTCGCTGTGTGTGTGTGTGTGTCCCTGCCTCGATGTGTGTGTGAGCGTGTCCCTCCCTCGCTGTGTGAGCGTGTCCCTCCCTCACTGTGTGTGAGTGTGTCCCTCCCTCGCTTTGTGTGTGCGTGTCCCTCCCTCGCTGTGTGTGTGCGTGTCCCTCCCTCGCTGTGTGTGTGCGTGTCACTCCCTCGCTGTGTGTGAGTGTGTCCCTCCCTCGCTGTGTGTGTGCGTGCCCCTCCCTCGCTGTGTGTGTGCGCGCCCCTCCCTCGCTGTGTGTGTGCGTACCCCTCCTTCGCTGTGTGTGTGTGTGTCCCTCCCTCGCTGTGTGTGAGCGTGTCCCTCCCTCGCTGTGTGTGAGCATGTCCCTCCCTCGCTGTGTGTGCGCGTGTCCCTCCCTCGCTGTGTGTGCGCGTGTCCCTCCCTCGCTGTGTGTGAGCGTGTCCCTCCCTCGCTGTGTTGAGCGTGTCCCTCCCTCGATGTGTGTGTGTGTGAGCGTGTCCCTCCCTCGCTGTGTGTGTGCGTGTCCCTCCCTCGCTGTGTGTGAGCGTGTCCCTCCCTCGCTGTGTGTGAGCTTGTCCCTCACTCGCTGTGTGTGCGTGCGTCCCTCCCTCACTGTGTGCGTGTGTCCCTCCCTCGCTGTGTGTGTGTGTCCCTCCCTCGCTGTGTGTGTGTCCCTCCCTCGATGTGTGTGTGTGTGAGCGTGTCCCTCCCTCACTGTGTGTGAGTGTGTCCCTCCCTCGCTGTGTGTGTGCGTGTCCCTCCCTCGGTGTGTGTGTGCGTGTCCCTCCCTCGCTGTGTGTGTGCGTGTCACTCCCTCGCTGTGTGTGTGCGTGTCCCTCCCTCACTGTGTGTGAGTGTGTCCCTCCCTCGCTGTGTGTGAGCGTGTCCCTCCCTCGCTGTGTGTGAGCGTGTCCCTCCCTCGCTGTGTGTGTGCGTGTCCCTCCCTCGCTGTGTGTGTGCGTGTCCCTCCCTCGCTGTGTGTGTGCGTGTCCCTCCCTCGCTGTGTGTGAGCGTGTCCCTCCCTTGCTGTGTGTGAGCGTGTCCCTCCCTCGCTGTGTGTGAGCGTGTCCCTCCCTCGCTGTGTGTGTGTGTGTGTGTCTGCGTGTCTCTCCCTCGCTGTGTGTGTCTGCGTGTCTCTCCCTCGCTGTGTGTGTGCGTGTCCCTCCCTCGCTGTGTGTGTGCGTGTCCCTCCCTCGCTGTGTGTGCGTGTCCCTCCCACGCTGTGCGTGCGTGTCCCTCCCTCGCTGTGTGTGTTTGTGTGTGCTGTGTCTGCGTGTCTCTCCCTCGCTGTGTGTGTGCGTGTGTCTCTCCCTCGCTGTGTGTGTGCGTGTCCCTCCCTCGCTGTGTGTGTGCGTGTCCCTCCCTCGCTGTGTGTGAGCGTGTCCCTCCCTTGCTGTGTGTGAGCGTGTCCCTCCCTCGCTGTGTGTGTGCGTGTCCCTCCCTCGCTGTGTGTGTGCGTGTCCCTCCCTCGCTGTGTGTGTGCGTGTCCCTCCCTCGCTGTGTGTGAGCGTGTCCCTCCCTTGCTGTGTGTGAGCGTGTCCCTCCCTCGCTGTGTGTGAGCGTGTCCCTCCCTCGCTGTGTGTGTGTGTGTGTGTCTGCGTGTCTCTCCCTCGCTGTGTGTGTCTGCGTGTCTCTCCCTCGCTGTGTGTGTGCGTGTCCCTCCCTCGCTGTGTGTGTGCGTGTCCCTCCCTCGCTGTGTGTGCGTGTCCCTCCCACGCTGTGCGTGCGTGTCCCTCCCTCGCTGTGTGTGTTTGTGTGTGCTGTGTCTGCGTGTCTCTCCCTCGCTGTGTGTGTGCGTGTGTCTCTCCCTCGCTGTGTGTGTGTGTGTGTCCCTCCCTCGCTGTGTGTGTGTGTCCCTCCCTCGCTGTGTGTGTGTGTCCCTCCCTCGCTGTGTGTGTGCATGTCCCTCCCTCGCTGTGTGTGTGCGTGTCCCTCCCTCGCTGTTTGTGAGCGTGTCCCTCCCTCGCTGTGTGTGTGCGTGTCCCTCCCTCGCTGTGTGTGCGTGTCCCTCCCTCGCTGTGTTTGCGCGTGTCCCTCCCTCGCTGTGTGTGTGCGTGTCCCTCCCTCGCTGTGTGTGCGTGCCCCTCCCTCGCTGTGTGTGCGCGTGTCCCTCCCTCGCTGTGTGTGCGTGTCCCTCCCTCGCTGTGTGTGTGCGTGTCCCTCACTCGCTGTGTGTGCGCGTGTCCCTCCCTCGCTGTGTGTGCGCGTGTCCCTCCCTCGCTGTGTGTGCGCATGTCCCTCCCTCGCTGTGAGTGTGCGTGTCCCTCCCTCGCTGTGTGTGAGCGTATCCCTTCCTCGCTGTGTGTGCGCTTGTCCCTCCCTCGCTGTGTGTGCACTTGTCCCTCCCTCGCTGTGTGTGCGCTTGTCCCTCCCTCGCTGTGTGTGCGCTTGTCCCTCCCTCGCTGTGTGTGCGCGTGTCCCTCCCTCGCTGTGTGTGCGCATGTCCCTCCCTCGCTGTGTGTGAGCGTATCCCTCCCTCGCTGTGTGTGTGCGTGTCCGTCCCTCGCTGTGTGTGTGCGTGTCCCTCCCTCGCTGTGTGTGCGTGTGTGTGTGTGTGTGTGTGCGCATGTCCCTCCCTCGCTGTGTGTGTCTGTGTGTGTGTGTGCGTGTCCCTCCCTCGCTGTGTGTGTGTTTGTGTGTGTGCGTGTCCCTCCCTCGCTGTGTGTGTGCGTGTCCCTCCCTCGCTGTGTGTGTGCGTGTCCCTCCCTCGCTGTGTGTGAGCGTATCCCTCCCTCGCTGTGTGTGTGCGTGTCCCTCCCTCGCTGTGTGTGAGCGTATCCCTCCCTCGCTGTGTGAGCATGTCCCTCCCTCACTGTGTGTGCGTGTACCTCCCTCACAGTGTGTGCGTGTCCCTCCCTCGCTGTGTGTGTGTGTGTGTCCCTCCCTCGCTGTGTGTGTGCGTGTCCCTCACTCGCTGTGTGTGAGCGTATCCCTCCCTCGCTGTGCGCGTGTCCCTCCCTCGCTGTGTGTGCGCATGTCCCTCCCTCGCTGTGTGTGAGCGTATCCCTCCCTCGCTGTGAGTGTGCGTGTCCGTCCCTCGCTGTGTGTGTGCGTGTCCCTCCATCGCTGTGTGTGAGCGTATCCCTCCCTCGCTGTGTGTGCGTGTGTGTGTGTGTGTGTGTGTGTGTGCGCATGTCCCTCCCTCGCTGTGTGTGTCTGTGTGTGTGTGTGCGTGTCCCTCCCTCGCTGTGTGTGTGTTTGTGTGTGTGCGTGTCCCTCCCTCGCTGTGTGTGTGCGTGTCCCTCCCTCGCTGTGTGTGTGCGTGTCCCTCCCTCGCTGTGTGTGTGCGTGTCCCTCCCTCGCTGTGTGCGGGCGTATCCCTCCCTCGCTGTGTGTGTGCGTGTCCCTCCCTCGCTGTGTGTGAGCGTATCCCTCCCTCGCTGTGTGTGCATGTCCCTCCGTCACTGTTTGTGCGTGTACCTCCCTCACTGTGTGTGTGTGTGTGTGTCCATCCCTCGCTGTGTGTGTGTGTGTGTGTCCATCCCTCGCTGTGTGTGTGCGTGTCCCTCCCTCGCTGTGTGTGAGCGTATCCCTCCCTCGCTGTGTGCGTGTCCCTCCCTCACTGTGTGTGCGTGTCCCTCCCTCGCTGTGTGTGTGTGTGTCCCTCCCTCGCTGTGTGTGCGTGTGTCCCTCCCTCGCTGTGTGTGTGTCCCTCCCTCGCTGTGTGTGCGTGTGTCCCTCCCTCGCTGTGTGTGCGTATGTCCCTCCCTCGCTGTGTGTGCGTGTGTCCCTCCCTCGCTGTGTGTGCGTGCCCCTCCCTCGCTGTGTGTGCGCGTGTCCCTCCCTCGCTGTGTGTGTGTGTGTCCCTTCGCTGTGTGTCTGTGTGTGTCCCTTCGCTGTTTGCGTGTCCCTCCCTCGCTGTGTGTGTGCGTGTCCCTCCCTCGCTGTGTGTGTGCGTGTCCCTTCCTCGCTGTGTGTGTGCGTGTCCCTCCCTCGCTGTGTGTGTGCGTGTCCCTCCCTCGCTGTGTGTGTGTGTGTCCCTCCCTCGCTGTGTGTGTGCGTGTCCCTCCCTCGCTGTGTGTGCGCGAGTCCCTTCCTCGCTGTGTGTGTGCGTGACCCTCCCTCGCTGTGTGTGCGCGTGTCCCTCCCTCGCTGTGTGTGCGTGTCCCTCCCTCGCTGTGTGTGCGTGTGTCCCTCCCTCGCTGTGTGTGTGTGTGTGTGTGTGTGTGTGTGTGTTTGTCCCTTCGCTGTGTGTCTGTGTGTGACCCTTCGCTTTTTGCGTGTGTCTCCCTCGCTATGTGTGTGTGCGTGTCCCTCCCTCGCTGTGTGTGTGTGTGTGTCCCTCCCTCGATGTGTGTGTGAGCGTGTCCCTCCCTCGCTGTGTGAGCGTATCCCTCCCTCACTGTGTGTGAGTGTGTCCCTCCCTCGCTGTGTGTGTGCGTGTCCCTCCCTCGCTGTGTGTGTGCGTGTCCCTCCCTTGCTGTGTGTGTGCGTGTCCCACCCTCGCTGTGTGTGAGCGTGTCCCTCCCTCGCTGTGTGTGTGCGTGTCCCTCCCTCGCTGTGTGTGTGCGTGTCCCTCCCTCGCTGTGTGTGTGCGTGTCCCTCCCTCGCTGTGTGTGTGCGTGTCCCTCCCTCGCTGTGTGTGAGCGTATCCCTCCCTCGCTGTGTGTGTGCGTGTCCCTCCCTCGCTGTGTGTGAGCGTATCCCTCCCTCGCTGTGTGTGCATGTCCCTCCCTCACTGTGTGTGCGTGTACCTCCCTCACAGTGTGTGCGTGTCCCTCCCTCGCTGTGTGTGTGTGTGTGTCCCTCCCTCGCTGTGTGTGTGCGTGTCCCTCACTCGCTGTGTGTGAGCGTATCCCTCCCTCGCTGTGCGCGTGTCCCTCCCTCGCTGTGTGTGCGCATGTCCCTCCCTCGCTGTGTGTGAGCGTATCCCTCCCTCGCTGTGAGTGTGCGTGTCCGTCCCTCGCTGTGTGTGTGCGTGTCCCTCCCTCGCTGTGTGTGAGCGTATCCCTCCCTCGCTGTGTGTGCGTGTGTGTGTGTGTGTGTGTGTGTGTGTGCGCATGTCCCTCCCTCGCTGTGTGTGTCTGTGTGTGTGTGTGCGTGTCCCTCCCTCGCTGTGTGTGTGTTTGTGTGTGTGCGTGTCCCTCCCTCGCTGTGTGTGTGCGTGTCCCTCCCTCGCTGTGTGTGTGCGTGTCCCTCCCTCGCTGTGTGTGTGCGTGTCCCTCCCTCGCTGTGTGCGGGCGTATCCCTCCCTCGCTGTGTGTGTGCGTGTCCCTCCCTCGCTGTGTGTGAGCGTATCCCTCCCTCGCTGTGTGTGCATGTCCCTCCGTCACTGTGTGTGCGTGTACCTCCCTCACTGTGTGTGCGTTTCCCTCCCTCGCTGTGTGTGTGTGTGTGTGTCCCTCCCTCGCTGTGTGTGTGCGTGTCCCTCCCACGCTGTGTGTGAGCGCATCCCTCCCTCGCTGTGTGCGTGTCCCTCCCTCACTGTGTGTGCGTGCCCCTCCCTCGCTGTGTGTGTGTGTGTCCCTCCCTCGCTGTGTGTGCGTGTGTCCCTCCCTCGCTGTGTGTGTGTGTCCCTCCCTCGCTGTGTGTGCGTGTGTCCCTCCCTCGCTGTGTGTGCGTATGTCCCTCCCTCGCTGTGTGTGCGTGTGTCCCTCCCTCGCTGTGCGTGCGTGCCCCTCCCTCGCTGTGTGTGCGCGTGTCCCTCCCTCGCTGTCTGTGTGTGTGTCCCTTCGCTGTGTGTCTGTGTGTGTCCCTTCGCTGTTTGCGTGTCCCTCCCTCGCTGTGTGTGTGCGTGTCCCTCCCTCACTGTGTGTGTGCGTGTCCCTTCCTCGCTGTGTGTGTGCGTGTCCCTCCCTCGCTGTGTGTGTGCGTGTCCCTCCCTCGCTGTGTGTGTGTGTGTCCCTCCCTCGCTGTGTGTGCGTGTCCCTCCCTCGCTATGTGTGCGTGTGTGTCCCTCCCTCGCTGTGTGTGTCCCTCCCTCGCTGTGTGTGCGTGTCCCTCCCTCGCTGTGTGTGTGCGTGTCCCTCCCTCGCTGTGTGTGTGCGTGTCCCTCCCTCGCTGTGTGTGTGCGTGTCCCTCCCTCGCTGTGTGTGCGTGTCCCTCCCTCGCTATGTGTGCGTGTCCCTCCCTCACTGTGTGTGCGTGTCCCTCCCTCACTGTGTGTGCGTGTCCCTCCCTCACTGTGTGTGCGTGTCCCTCCCTCGCTATATGTGCGTGTCCCACCCTCCCTGTGTGTCCGTGTCCCTCCCTCGCTGTGTGTGCGTGTGTCCCTCCCTCGCTGTGTGTGTGTGTCCCTCCCTCGCTGTGTGTGTGTGTCCCTCCCTCGCTGTGTGTGTGTGTGTCCCTCCCTCGCTGAGTGTGCGTGTGTCCCTCCCTCGCTGTGTGTGCGTGTGTCCCTCCCTCGCTGTGTGTGCGTGTGTCCCTCCCTCGCTGTGTGTGCGTGTCCCTCCCTCGCTGTGTGTGCGTGCCCCTCCCTCGCTGTGTGTGCGCGTGTCCCTCCCTCGCTGTGTGTGCGTGTCCCTCCCTCGCTGTGTGTGCGTGTGTCCCTCCCTCGCTGTGTGTGTGTGTGTGTCCCTCCCTCGCTGTGTGTGTGTGTGTGTGTCCCTTCGCCGTGTGTCTGTGTGTGTCCCTTCGCTGTTTGCGTGTGTCTCCCTCTCTATGTGTGTGTGCGTGTCCCTCCCTCGCTGTGTGTGTGTGTGTGTCTCTCCCTCGCTGTGTGTGCGTGTCCCTCCCTCGCTGTGTGTGCGTGTGTCCCTCCCTCGCTGTGTGTGTGTGTGTGTCCCTCCCTCGCTGTGTGTGTGTGTGTGTGTGTGTGTGTGTCCCTTCGCCGTGTGTCTGTGTGTGTCCCTTCGCTGTTTGCGTGTGTCTCCCTCTCTATGTGTGTGTGCGTGTCCCTCCCTCGCTGTGTGTGTGCGTGTCACTCCCTCGCTTTGTGTGTGCGTGTCCCTCCCTCGCTTTTTGTGTGAGCGTGTCCCTCCCTCGCTGTGTGAGCGTGTCCCTCCCTCGCTGTGTGTGTGTGTCCCTCCCTCGCTGTGTGTGTGTGTGTCCCTCCCTCGCTGTGTGTGTGTGTGTCCCTCCCTCGCTGTGTGTGCGTGTGTCCCTCCCTCGCTGTGTGTGCGTGTGTCCCTCCCTCGCTGTGTGTGCGTGTCCCTCCCTCGCTGTGTGTGCGTGCCCCTCCCTCGCTGTGTGTGCGCGTGTCCCTCCCTCGCTGTGTGTGCGTGTCCCTCCCTCGCTGTGTGTGCGTGTGTCCCTCCCTCGCTGTGTGTGTGTGTGTGTGTGTGTGTGTGTGTGGGTGTGTGTGTGTGTCCCTTCGCCGTGTGTCTGTGTGTGTCCCTTCGCTGTTTGCGTGTGTCTCCCTCGCTATGTGTGTGCGTGTCCCTCCCTCGCTGTGTGTGTGTGTGTGTCCCTCCCTCGATGTGTGTGTGAGCGTGTTCCTCCCTCGCTGTGTGAGCGTGTCCCTCCCTCACTGTGTGTGAGTGTGTCCCTCCCTCGCTGTGTGTGTGCGTGTCCCTCCCTCTCTGAGTGTGTGCGTGTCCCTCCCTCGCTGTGTGCGTGTCACTCCCTCGCTGTGTGTGTGCGTGACCCTCCCTCACTGTGTGTGCGCGTGTCCTTCCCCCGCTGTGTGTGAGCGTGTCCCTCCCTTGCTGTGTGTGTGAGCGTGTCCCTCCCTCGCTGTGTGTGCGTGTCCCTCCCTCGCTGTGTGTGTTCGTGTCCCTCCCTCGCTGTGTGTGTGCGTGTCCCTCCCTCGCTGTGTGTGCGTGTCCCTCCCTCGCTATGTGTGCGTGTCCCTCCCTCACTGTGTGTGCGTGTCCCTCCCTCACTGTGTGTGCGTGTCCCTCCCTCACTGTGTGTGCGTGTCCCTCCCTCGCTGTATGTGCGTGTCCCACCCTCACAGTGTGTCCGTGTCCCTCCCTCGCTGTGTGTGCGTGTGTCCCTCCCTCGCTGTGTGTGTGTGTCCCTCCCTCGCTGTGTGTGTGTGTCCCTCCCTCGCTGTGTGTGTGTGTGTCCCTCCCTCGCTGTGTGTGCGTGTGTCCCTCCCTCGCTGTGTGTGCGTGTGTCCCTCCCTCGCTGTGTGTGCGTGTGTCCCTCCCTCGCTGTGTGTGCGTGTCCCTCCCTCGCTGTGTGTGCGTGCCCCTCCCTCGCTGTGTGTGCGCGTGTCCCTCCCTCGCTGTGTGTGCGTGTCCCTCCCTCGCTGTGTGTGCGTGTCCCTCCCTCGCTGTGTGTGCGTGTGTCCCTCCCTCGCTGTGTGTGTGTGTGTGTCCCTCCCTCGCTGTGTGTGTGTGTGTGTGTCCCTTCGCCGTGTGTCTGTGTGTGTCCCTTCGCTGTTTGCGTGTGTCTCCCTCTCTATGTGTGTGTGCGTGTCCCTCCCTCGCTGTGTGTGTGTGTGTGTCTCTCCCTCGCTGTGTGTGCGTGTCCCTCCCTCGCTGTGTGTGCGTGTGTCCCTCCCTCGCTGTGTGTGTGTGTGTGTCCCTCCCTCGCTGTGTGTGTGTGTGTGTGTGTGTGTGTGTCCCTTCGCCGTGTGTCTGTGTGTGTCCCTTCGCTGTTTGCGTGTGTCTCCCTCTCTATGTGTGTGTGCGTGTCCCTCCCTCGCTGTGTGTGTGCGTGTCACTCCCTCGCTTTGTGTGTGCGTGTCCCTCCCTCGCTTTTTGTGTGAGCGTGTCCCTCCCTCGCTGTGTGAGCGTGTCCCTCCCTCGCTGTGTGTGTGTGTCCCTCCCTCGCTGTGTGTGTGAGTGTCCCTCCCTCGCTGTGTGTGTGTGTGTCCCTCCCTCGCTGTGTGTGCGTGTGTCCCTCCCTCGCTGTGTGTGCGTGTGTCCCTCCCTCGCTGTGTGTGCGTGTCCCTCCCTCGCTGTGTGTGCGTGCCCCTCCCTCGCTGTGTGTGCGCGTGTCCCTCCCTCGCTGTGTGTGCGTGTCCCTCCCTCGCTGTGTGTGCGTGTGTCCCTCCCTCGCTGTGTGTGTGTGTGTGTGTGTGTGTGTGTGTGGGTGTGTGTGTGTGTCCCTTCGCCGTGTGTCTGTGTGTGTCCCTTCGCTGTTTGCGTGTGTCTCCCTCGCTATGTGTGTGCGTGTCCCTCCCTCGCTGTGTGTGTGTGTGTGTCCCTCCCTCGATGTGTGTGTGAGCGTGTTCCTCCCTCGCTGTGTGAGCGTGTCCCTCCCTCACTGTGTGTGAGTGTGTCCCTCCCTCGCTGTGTGTGTGCGTGTCCCTCCCTCTCTGAGTGTGTGCGTGTCCCTCCCTCGCTGTGTGCGTGTCACTCCCTCGCTGTGTGTGTGCGTGTCCCTCCCTCACTGTGTGTGCGCGTGTCCTTCCCCCGCTGTGTGTGAGCGTGTCCCTCCCTTGCTGTGTGTGTGAGCGTGTCCCTCCCTCGCTGTGTGTGCGTGTCCCTCCCTCGCTGTGTGTGTTCGTGTCCCTCCCTCGCTGTGTGTGTGCGTGTCCCTCCCTCGCTGTGTGTGCGTGTCCCTCCTTCGCTATGTGTGCGTGTCCCTCCCTCACTGTGTGTGCGTGTCCCTCCCTCACTGTGTGTGCGTGTCCCTCCCTCACTGTGTGTGCGTGTCCCTCCCTCGCTGTATGTGCGTGTCCCACCCTCACTGTGTGTCCGTGTCCCTCCCTCGCTGTGTGTGCGTGTGTCCCTCCCTCGCTGTGTGTGTGTGTCCCTCCCTCGCTGTGTGTGTGTGTCCCTCCCTCGCTGTGTGTGTGTGTGTCCCTCCCTCGCTGTGTGTGCGTGTGTCCCTCCCTCGCTGTGTGTGCGTGTGTCCCTCCCTCGCTGTGTGTGCGTGTGTCCCTCCCTCGCTGTGTGTGCGTGTCCCTCCCTCGCTGTGTGTGCGTGCCCCTCCCTCGCTGTGTGTGCGCGTGTCCCTCCCTCGCTGTGTGTGCGTGTCCCTCCCTCGCTGTGTGTGCGTGTGTCCCTCCCTCGCTGTGTGTGTGTGTGTGTCCCTCCCTCGCTGTGTGTGTGTGTGTGTGTGTGTGTGTGTGTGTCCCTTCGCCGTGTGTCTGTGTGTGTCCCTTCGCTGTTTGCGTGTGTCTCCCTCTCTATGTGTGTGTGCGTGTCCCTCCCTCGCTGTGTGTGTGTGTGTCTCTCCCTCGCTGTGTGTGCGTGTCCCTCCCTCGCTGTGTGTGCGTGTGTCCCTCCGTCGCTGTGTGTGTGTGTGTGTCCCTCCCTCGCTGTGTGTGTGTGTGTGTGTGTGTGTGTGTCTGTGTCCCTTCGCCGTGTGTCTGTGTGTGTCCCTTCGCTGTTTGCGTGTGTCTCCCTCTCTATGTGTGTGTGCGTGTCCCTCCCTCGCTGTGTGTGTGCGTGTCACTCCCTCGCTTTGTGTGTGCGTGTCCCTCCCTCGCTTTTTGTGTGAGCGTGTCCCTCCCTCGCTGTGTGAGCGTGTCCCTCCCTCGCTGTGTGTGTGTGTCCCTCCCTCGCTGTGTGTGTGTGTGTCCCTCCCTCGCTGTGTGTGTGTGTGTCCCTCCCTCGCTGTGTGTGCGTGTGTCCCTCCCTCGCTGTGTGTGCGTGTGTCCCTCCCTCGCTGTGTGTGCGTGTCCCTCCCTCGCTGTGTGTGCGTGCCCCTCCCTCGCTGTGTGTGCGCGTGTCCCTCCCTCGCTGTGTGTGCGTGTCCCTCCCTCGCTGTGTGTGCGTGTGTCCCTCCCTCGCTGTGTGTGTGTCCCTCCCTCGCTGTGTGTGTGTGTGTGTGTGTGTGTGTGTGTGTGGGTGTGTGTGTGTGTCCCTTCGCCGTGTGTCTGTGTGTGTCCCTTCGCTGTTTGCGTGTGTCTCCCTCGCTATGTGTGTGCGTGTCCCTCCCTCGCTGTGTGTGTGTGTGTGTCCCTCCCTCGATGTGTGTGTGAGCGTGTCCCTCCCTCGCTGTGTGAGCGTGTCCCTCCCTCACTGTGTGTGAGTGTGTCCCTCCCTCGCTGTGTGTGTGCGTGTCCCTCCCTCTCTGAGTGTGTGCGTGTCCCTCCCTCGCTGTGTGCGTGTCACTCCCTCGCTGTGTGTGTGCGTGTCCCTCCCTCACTGTGTGTGCGCGTGTCCTTCCCCCGCTGTGTGTGAGCGTGTCCCTCCCTTGCTGTGTGTGTGAGCGTGTCCCTCCCTCGCTGTGTGAGCGTGTCCCTCCCTCGCTGTGTGTGAGCGTATCCCTCCCTCGCTGTGTGTGTGCGTGTCCCTCCATCGCTGTGTGTGAGCTTGTCCCTCCCTCGCTGTGTGTGAGCATGTCCCTCCCTCGCTGTGTGTGAGCGTGTCCCTCCCTCGCTGTGTGTGAGCGTGTCCCTCCCTCGCTGTGTGTGAGCGTGTCCCTCCCTCGCTGTGTGTGTGTGTCTGCGTGTCCCCCCCTCGCTGTATGTGTGCGTGTCCCTCCCTCGCTGTGTGTGTGCGTGTCCCTCCCTCGCTGTGTGTGTGCGTGTCCCTCCCTCGCTGTGTGTGTGCGTGTCCCTCCCTCGCTGTGTGTGCGTGTCCCTCCCTCGCTGTGTGTGTGCGTGTCCCTCCCTCGCTGTGTGTGTGCGTGTCCCTCCCTCGCTGTGTGTGCGTGTCCCTCCCTCACTGTGTGTGCGTGTCCCTCCCTCACTGTGTGTGCGTGTCCCTCCCTCACTGTGTGTGCGTGTCCCTCCCTCACTGTGTGTGCGTGTCCGTCCCTCGCTGTGTGTGTGTCCCTCCCTCGCTGTGCGTGTTTGTGTCCCTCCCTCGCTGTGTGTGCGTGTCCCTCCCTCACTGTGTGTGAGCGTGTCCCTCCCTCACTGTGTGTGTGTGTGTCCCTCCCTCGCTGTGTGTGTGTGTGTTTCCCTCCCTCGCTGTGTGTGTGTGTCCCTCCCTCGCTGTGTGTGCGTGTCCCTCCCTCACTGTGTGTGCGTGTCCGTCCCTCGCTGTGTGTGCCTGTCCCCCCCTCGCTGTGTGTGTGTGTGTCCCTCCCTCGCTGTGTGTGTGTGTCCCTCCCTCGCTGTGTGTGTGTGTGTCCCTCCCTCGCTGTGTGTGTGCGTGTCCCTCCCTCGCTGTGTGTGCGTGTTTGTCCCTCCCTCACTGTGTGTGCGTGTCCCTCCCTCGCTGTGTGTGTGTGTCCCTCCCTCGCTGTGTGAGTGCGTGTCCCTCCCTCGCTGTCTGTGTGCGTGTCCCTCCCTCGCTGTGTGTGTGTCCCTGCCTTGCTGTGTGAGTGCGTGTGTCCCTCCCTCGCTGTGTGTGTGCGTGTGTCCCTCCCTCGCTGTGTGTGTGCGTGTGTCCCTCCCTCGCTGTGTGTGTGCGTGTCCCTCCCTCGCTGTGTGTGTGCGTGTCCCTCCCTCGCTGTGTGTGTGTGTCCCTCCCTCGCTGTGTGAGTGCGTGTCCCTCCCTCGCTGTGTGTGTGCGTGTCCCTCCCTCGCTGTGTGTGTGTCCCTCCCTTGCTGTGTGAGTGCGAGTGTCCCTCTCTCTCTGTGTGTGTGCGTGTGTCCCTCCCTCGCTGTGTGTGTGCGTGTGTCCCTCCCTCGCTGTGTGTGTGCGTGTCCCTCCCTCGCTGTGTGTGTGCGTGTCCCTCCCTCACTGTGTGTGCGCGTGTCCCTCCCTCGCTGTGTGTGCGTGTCCCTCCCTCGCTGTGTGTGTGTGTGTGTCCCTTCGCTGTTTACGTCTCCCTCCCTCGCTGTGTGTGTGCGTGTCCCTCCCTCGCTGTGTGTGTGCGTGTCCCTTCCTCGCTGTGTGTGTGCGTGTCCCTCCCTCGCTGTGTGTGTGCGTGTCCCTTCCTCGCTGTCTGTGTGCGTGTCCCTCCCTCGCTGTGTGTGTGTGTCCCTCCCTCGCTGTGTGTGTGCGTGTCCCTCCCTCGCTGTGTGTGTGCGTGTCCCTCCCTCGCTGTGTGTGTGTGTGTCCCTCCCTCGCTGTGTGTGTGTGTGTCCCTCCCTCGCTGTGTGTGTGCGTGTCCCTCCCTCGCTGTGTGTGTGCGTGTGTCCCTCCCTCGCTGTGTGTGTGCGTGTCCCTCCCTCGCTGTGTGTGTGTGTGTCCCTCCCTCGCTGTGTGTGTGCGTGTCCCTCCCTCGCTGTCTGTGTGCGAGTCCCTCCCTCGTTGTGTGTGTGCGTGTACCTCCCTCGCTGTGTGTGTGCGTGTCCCTCCCTCGCTGTGTGTGTGTGTGTGTCCCTCCCTCGCTTTGTGTGTGCGTGTGTCCCTCCCTCGCTGTGTGTGCGTGTGTCCCTCCCTCGCTGTGTGTGCGTGTCCCTCCCTCGCTGTGTGTGCGTGCCCCTCCCTCGCTGTGTGTGCGCGTGTCCCTCCCTCGCTGTGTGTGCGTGTCCCTCCCTCGCTGTGTGTGCGTGTGTCCCTCCCTCGCTGTGTGTGTGTGTGTGTCCCTCCCTCGCTGTGTGTGTGTGTGTGTGTGTGTGTGGGTGTGTGTGTGTGTCCCTTCGCCGTGTGTCTGTGTGTGTCCCTTCGCTTTTTGCGTGTGTCTCCCTCGCTATGTGTGTGCGTGTCCCTCCCTCGCTGTGTGTGTGTGTGTGTCCCTCCCTCGATGTGTGTGTGAGCGTGTCCCTCCCTCGCTGTGTGAGCGTGTCCCTCCCTCACTGTGTGTGAGTGTGTCCCTCCCTCGCTGTGTGTGTGCGTGTCCCTCCCTCTCTGAGTGTGTGCGTGTCCCTCCCTCGCTGTGTGCGTGTCACTCCCTCGCTGTGTGTGTGCGTGTCCCTCCCTCACTGTGTGTGCGCGTGTCCTTCAGCCGCTGTGTGTGAGCGTGTCCCTCCCTTGCTGTGTGTGTGAGCGTGTCCCTCCCTCGCTGTGTGAGCGTGTCCCTCCCTCGCTGTGTGTGAGCGTATCCCTCCCTCGCTGTGTGTGTGCGTGTCCCTCCATCGCTGTGTGTGAACTTGTCCCTCCCTCGCTGTGTGTGAGCATGTCCCTCCCTCGCTGTGTGTGAGCGTGTCCCTCCCTCGCTGTGTGTGAGCGTGTCCCTCCCTCGCTGTGTGTGAGCGTGTCCCTCCCTCGCTGTGTGTGTGTGTCTGCGTGTCCCCCCCTCGCTGTATGTGTGCGTGTCCCTCCCTCGCTGTGTGTGTGCGTGTCCCTCCCTCGCTGTGTGTGTGCGTGTCCCTCCCTCGCTGTGTGTGTGCGTGTCCCTCCCTCGCTGTGTGTGCGTGTCCCTCCCTCGCTGTGTGTGTGCGTGTCCCTCCCTCGCTGTGTGTGTGCGTGTCCCTCCCTCGCTGTGTGTGCGTGTCCCTCCCTCACTGTGTGTGCGTGTCCCTCCCTCACTGTGTGTGCGTGTCCCTCCCTCACTGTGTGTGCGTGTCCCTCCCTCGCTGTGTGTGCGTGTCCCTCCCTCACTGTGTGTGCGTGTCCGTCCCTCGCTGTGTGTGTGTCCCTCCCTCGCTGTGCGTGTTTGTGTCCCTCCCTCGCTGTGTGTGCGTGTCCCTCCCTCACTGTGTGTGAGCGTGTCCCTCCCTCACTGTGTGTGTGTGTGTCCCTCCCTCGCTGTGTGTGTGTGTGTTTCCCTCCCTCGCTGTGTGTGTGTGTCCCTCCCTCGCTGTGTGTGCGTGTCCCTCCCTCACTGTGTGTGCGTGTCCCTCCCTCGCTGTGTGTGCCTGTCCCCCCCTCGCTGTGTGTGTGTGTGTCCCTCCCTCGCTGTGTGTGTGTGTCCCTCCCTCGCTGTGTGTGTGTGTGTCCCTCCCTCGCTGTGTGTGTGCGTGTCCCTCCCTCGCTGTGTGTGCGTGTTTGTCCCTCCCTCACTGTGTGTGCGTGTCCCTCCCTCGCTGTGTGTGTGTGTCCCTCCCTCGCTGTGTGAGTGCGTGTCCCTCCCTCGCTGTCTGTGTGCGTGTCCCTCCCTCGCTGTGTGTGTGTCCCTCCCTTGCTGTGTGAGTGCGTGTGTCCCTCCCTCGCTGTGTGTGTGCGTGTGTCCCTCCCTCGCTGTTTGTGTGCGTGTGTCACTCCCTCGCTGTGTGTGTGCGTGTCCCTCCCTCGCTGTGTGTGTGCGTGTCCCTCCCTCGCTGTGTGTGTGTGTCCCTCCCTCGCTGTGTGAGTGCGTGTCCCTCCCTCGCTGTGTGTGTGCGTGTCCCTCCCTCGCTGTGTGTGTGTCCCTCCCTTGCTGTGTGAGTGCGAGTGTCCCTCTCTCTCTGTGTGTGTGCGTGTGTCCCTCCCTCGCTGTGTGTGTGCGTGTGTCCCTCCCTCGGTGTGTGTCTGCGTGTCCCTCCCTCGCTGTGTGTGTGCGTGTCCCTCCCTCACTGTGTGTGCGCGTGTCCCTCCCTCGCTGTGTGTGCGTGTCCCTCCCTCGCTGTGTGTGTGTGTGTGTCCCTTCGCTGTTTACGTCTCCCTCCCTCGCTGTGTGTGTGCGTGTCCCTCCCTCGCTGTGTGTGTGCGTGTCCCTTCCTCGCTGTGTGTGTGCGTGTCCCTCCCTCGCTGTTTGTGTGCGTGTCCCTTCCTCGCTGTCTGTGTGCGTGTCCCTCCCTCGCTGTGTGTGTGTGTCCCTCCCTCGCTGTGTGTGTGCGTGTCCCTCCCTCGCTGTGTGTGTGCGTGTCCCTCCCTCGCTGTGTGTGTGTGTGTCCCTCCCTCGCTGTGTGTGTGTGTGTCCCTCCCTCGCTGTGTGTGTGCGTGTCCCTCCCTCGCTCTGTGTGTGCGTGTGTCCCTCCCTCGCTGTGTGTGTGCGTGTCCCTCCCTCGCTGTGTGTGTGTGTGTCCCTCCCTCGCTGTGTGTGTGCGTGTCCCTCCCTCGCTGTCTGTGTGCGAGTCCCTCCCTCGTTGTGTGTGTGCGTGTACCTCCCTCGCTGTGTGTGTGCGTGTCCCTCCCTCACTGTGTGTGTGTGTGTGTCCCTCCCTCGCTTTGTGTGTGTGTGTTTCCCTCCCTCGCTGTGTGTGTGTGTGTGTGTGTGTCCCTCCCTTGCTGTGTGTGCGTGTCCCTCCCTCGCTGTGTGTGCGTGTCCCTCCCTCGCTGTGTGTGTGTGTGCGTGCCCCTCCCTCGCTGTGTGTGCGTGTGTCCCTCCCTCGCTGTGTGTGCGTGTGTCCCTCGCTCGCTGTGTGTGCGTGTCCCTCCCTCGCTGTGTGTGCGTGTGTGCCTCCCTCGCTGTGTGTGTGTGTATCCCTCCCTCGCTGTGTGTGTGTGTCCCTCCCTCGCTGTGTGTGTGCGTGTCCCTCCCTCACTGTGTGTGCGTGTTTGTCCCTCCCTCACTGTGTGTGCGTGTCCCTCCCTCGCTGTGTGTGTGTGTCCCTCCCTCGCTGTGTGAGTGCGTGTCCCTCCCTCGCTGTGTGTGTGCGTGTCCCTCCCTCGCTGTGTGTGTGTCCCTCCCTTGCTGTGTGAGTGCGTGTGTCCCTCCCTCGCTGGGTGTGTGCGTGTGTCCCTCCCTCGCTGTGTGTGTGCGTGTGTCCCTCCCTCGCTGTGTGTGTGCGTGTCCCTCCCTCGCTGTGTGTGTACGTGTCCCTCCCTCGCTGTGTGTGTGTGTCCCTCCCTCGCTGTGTGAGTGCGTGTCCCTCCCTCGCTGTGTGTGTGCGTGTCCCTCCCTCGCTGTGTGTGTGTCCCTCCCTTGCTGTGTGAGTGCGAGTGTCCCTCTCTCTCTGTGTGTGTGCGTGTGTCCCTCCCTCGCTGTGTGTGTGCGTGTGTCCCTCCCTCGCTGTGTGTGTGCGTGTCCCTCCCTCGCTGTGTGTGTGCGTGTCCCTCCCTCACTGTGTGTGCGCGTGTCCCTCCCTCGCTGTGTGTGCTTGTCCCTCCCTCGCTGTGTGTGTGTGTGTGTCCCTTCGCTGTTTACGTGTCCCTCCCTCGCTGTGTGTGTGCGTGTCCCTCCCTCGCTGTGTGTGTGCGTGTCCCTTCCTCGCTGTGTGTGTGCGTGTCCCTCCCTCGCTGTGTGTGTGCGTGTCCCTTCCTCGCTGTCTGTGTGCGTGTCCCTCCCTCGCTGTGTGTGTGTGTCCCTCCCTCGCTGTGTGTGTGCGTGTCCCTCCCTCGCTGTGTGTGTGCGTGTCCCTCCCTCGCTGTGTGTGTGTGTGTCCCTCCCTCGCTGTGTGTGTGCGTGTCCCTCCCTCGCTGTATGTGTGCGTGTCCCTCCCTCGCTGTGTGTGTGTGTGTGTCCCTCCCTCGCTGTGTGTGTGCGAGTCACTCCCTCGTTGTGTGTGTGCGTGTACCTCCCTCGCTGTATGTGTGCGTGTCCCTCCCTCGCTGTGTGTGTGTGTGTGTGTCCCTCCCTCGTGGTGTGTGTGTGTGTCCCTCCCTCGCTCTGTGTGTGTGTGTCCTTCCCTCGCTGTGTGTGTGCGTGTCCCTCCCTCGCTGTGTGTGTGCGTGTCCCTCCCTCGCTGTGCGTGTGCGTGTCCCTCCCTCACTGTGTGTGTGTGTCCCTCCCTCGCTGTGTGAGTGCGTGTCCCTCCCTCGCTGTGTGTGTGCGTGTCCCTCCCTCGCTGTGTGTGTGTCCCTCCCTTGCTGTGTGAGTGCGAGTGTCCCTCTCTCTCTGTGTGTGTGCGTGTGTCCCTCCCTCGCTGTGTGTGTGCGTGTGTCCCTCCCTCGCTGTGTGTGTGCGTGTCCCTCCCTCGCTGTGTGTGTGCGTGTCCCTCCCTCACTGTGTGTGCGCGTGTCCCTCCCTCGCTGTGTGTGCTTGTCCCTCCCTCGCTGTGTGTGTGTGTGTGTCCCTTCGCTGTTTACGTGTCCCTCCCTCGCTGTGTGTGTGCGTGTCCCTCCCTCGCTGTGTGTGTGCGTGTCCCTCCCTCGCTGTGTGTGTGCGTGTCCCTCCCTCGCTGTGCGTGTGCGTGTCCCTCCCTCACTGTGTGTGCGTGTCCCTCCCTCACTGTGTGTGTGTGTGTGTCCCTCCCTCGCTTTGTGTGTGTGTGTTTCCCTCCCTCGCTGTGTGTGTGTGTGTGTGTGTGTGTGTCCCTCCCTTGCTGTGTGTGCGTGTCCCTCCCTCGCTGTGTGTGCGTGTCCCTCCCTCGCTGTGTGTGTGTGTGCGTGCCCCTCCCTCGCTGTGTGTGCGTGTGTCCCTCCCTCGCTGTGTGTGCGTGTGTCCCTCGCTCGCTGTGTGTGCGTGTCCCTCCCTCGCTGTGTGTGCGTGTGTGCCTCCCTCGCTGTGTGTGTGTGTATCCCTCCCTCGCTGTGTGTGTGTGTTCCTCCCTCACTGTGTGTGTGTGTGTCCCTCCCTCGCTATGTGTGTGTCCCTCCATCGCTGTGTGTGTGTGCGTGTCCCTCCCTCACTACGTGTGTGTGGGTGTCCCTCCCTCACTGTGTGTGCGCGTGTCCCTCCCTCGCTGTGTGTGCGCGTGTCCCTCCCTCGCTGCGTGTGCGTGTGTCCCTCCCTCGCTGTGTGTGCGTGTGTCCCTCCCTCGCTGTGCGTGCGCGTGTCCCTCCCTCGCTGTGTGTGCGCGTGTCCCTCCCTCGCTGTGTGTGTGCGTGTCCCTCCCTCGCTGTGTGCGTGTGTGTGTGTGTGTGTGTGCGTGTCCCTCCCTCGCTGTGTTTGCGTGTGTGTCCCTCCCTCGCTGTGTGTGTCCCTCCCTCGCTGTGTGCGCGTGTCCCTCCCTCGCTGTGTGTGTGCGTGTCCCTCCCTCGCTGTGTGTGCGTATCCCTCCCTCGCTGTGTGTGTGTGTGTCCTTCCCTCGCTGTGTGTGTGCGTGTCCCTCCCTCGCTGTGTGTGTGCGTGTCCCTCCCTCGCTGTGCGTGTGCGTGTCCCTCCCTCACTGTGTGTGCGTGTCCCTCCCTCACTGTGTGTGTGTGTGTGTCCCTCCCTCGCTTTGTGTGTGTGTGTTTCCCTCCCTCGCTGTGTGTGTGTGTGTGTGTGTGTCCCTCCCTTGCTGTGTGTGCGTGTCCCTCCCTCGCTGTGTGTGCGTGTCCCTCCCTCGCTGTGTGTGTGTGTGCGTGCCCCTCCCTCGCTGTGTGTACGTGTGTCCCTCCCTCGCTGTGTGTGCGTGTGTCCCTCGCTCGCTGTGTGTGCGTGTCCCTCCCTCGCTGTGTGTGCGTGTGTGCCTCCCTCGCTGTGTGTGTGTGTATCCCTCCCTCGCTGTGTGTGTGTGTTCCTCCCTCACTGTGTGTGTGTGTGTCCCTCCCTCGCTATGTGTGTGTCCCTCCATCGCTGTGTGTGTGTGCGTGTCCCTCCCTCACTACGTGTGTGTGGGTGTCCCTCCCTCACTGTGTGTGCGCGTGTCCCTCCCTCGCTGTGTGTGCGCGTGTCCCTCCCTCGCTGCGTGTGCGTGTGTCCCTCCCTCGCTGTGTGTGCGTGTGTCCCTCCCTCGCTGTGCGTGCGCGTGTCCCTCCCTCGCTGTGTGTGCGCGTGTCCCTCCCTCGCTGTGTGTGTGCGTGTCCCTCCCTCGCTGTGTGCGTGTGTGTGTGTGTGTGTGTGCGTGTCCCTCCCTCGCTGTGTTTGCGTGTGTGTCCCTCCCTCGCTGTGTGTGTCCCTCCCTCGCTGTGTGCGCGTGTCCCTCCCTCGCTGTGTGTGTGCGTGTCCCTCCCTCGCTGTGTGTGCGTATCCCTCCCTCGCTGTGTGTGTGCGTGTCCCTCCCTCGCTGTGTGTGTGCGTGTCCCTCCCTCGCTGTGTGTGTGCGTGTCCCTCCCTCGCTGTGTGTGCGTGTCCCTCCCTCGCTGTGTGTGCGTGTCCCTCCCTCACTGTGTGTGCGTGTCCCTCCCTCACTGTGTGTGCGTGTCCCTCCCTCACTGTGTGTGCGTGTCCCTCCCTCGCTGTATGTGCGTGTCCTACCCTCACTGTGTGTCCGTGTCCCTCCCTCGCTGTGTGTGTGTCCCTCCCTCGCTGTGTGTGTGTGTGTCCCTCCCTCGCTGTGCGTGTGTGTCCCTCCCTCGCTGTGTGTGCGCGTGTCCCTCCCTCGCTCTGTGTCTGTGTCCCTCCCTCGCTGTGTGTGTGTGTGTCCCTCCCTCGCTGTGTGTGCGTGTGTCCCTCCCTCGCTGTGTGTGTGTGTCCCTCCCTCGCTGTGTGTGTGTGTCCCTCCCTCGCTGTGTGTGTGTGTGTCAATCCCTCGCTGTGTGTGCGTGTGTCCCTCCCTCGCTGTGTGTGCGTGTCCCTCCCTCGCTGTGTGTGCGTGTGTCCCTCCATCGCTGTGTGTGTGTGTGTGTGTCCCTCCCTCGCTGTGTGTGCGTGTGTCCCTCCCTCGCTGTGTGTGTGTGTCCCTCCCTCGCTGTGTGTGTGTGTGTCCCTCCCTCGCTGTGTGTGTGTGTGTCCCTCCCTCGCTGTGTGTGCGTGTGTCCCTCCCTCGCTGTGTGTGCGTGTGTCCCTCCCTCGCTGTGTGTGCGTGTCCCTCCCTCGCTGTGTGTGCGTGCCCATCCCTCGCTGTGTGTGCGCGTGTCCCTCCCTCGCTGTGTGTGCGTGTCCCTCCCTCGCTGTGTGTGCGTGTGTCCCTCCCTCGCTGTGTGTGTGTGCGTGTCCCTCCCTCGCTGTGTGTGAGCGTATCCCTCCCTCGCTGTGTGTGTGCGTGTCCCTCCATCGCTGTGTGTGAGCTTGTCCCTCCCTCGCTGTGTGTGAGCGTGTCCCTCCCTCGCTGTGTGTGAGCGTGTCCCTCCCTCGCTGTGTGTGAGCGTGTCCCTCCCTCGCTGTGTGTGAGCGTATCCCTCCCTCGCTGTGTGTGTGCGTGTCCCTCCCTCGCTGTGTGTGTGCGTGTCCCTCCCTCGCTGTGTGTGTGCGTGTCCCTCCCTCGCTGTGTGTGAGCGTGGCCCTCCCTCGCTGTGTGTGAGCGTGTCCCTCCCTCGCTGTGTGTGAGCGTGTCCCTCCCTCGCTGTGTGTGAGCGTGTCCCTCCCTCGCTGTGTGTGTGTGTGTGTCTGCGTGTCTCTCCCTCGCTGTATGTGTGCGTGTCCCTCCCTCGCTGTGTGTGTGTGTGCGTGCCCCTCCCTCGCTGTGTGTGCGTGTGTCCCTCCCTCGCTGTGTGTGCGTGTGTCCCTCGCTTGCTGTGTGTGCGTGTCCCTCCCTCGCTGTGTGTGCGTGTGTCCCTCCCTCGCTGTGTGTGTGTGTATCCCTCCCTCGCTGTGTGTGTGTGTCCCTCCCTCACTGTGTGTGTGTGTCCCTCCGTCGCTGTGCGTGTGTGTCCCTCCCTCGCTGTGTGTGCGCGTGTCCCTCCCTCGCTCTGTGTCTGTGTCCCTCCCTCGCTGTGTGTGTGTGTGTCCCTCCCTCGCTGTGTGTGCGTGTGTCCCTCCCTCGCTGTGTGTGTGTGTCCCTCCCTCGCTGTGTGTGTGTGTCCCTCCCTCGCTGTGTGTGTGTTTCCCTCCCTCGCTGTGTGTGCGTGTGTCCCTCCCTCGCTGTGTGTGCGTGTCCCTCCCTCGCTGTGTGTGCGTGTGTCCCTCCATCGCTGTGTGTGTGTGTGTGTCCCTCCCTCGCTGTGTGTGCGTGTGTCCCTCCCTCGCTGTGTGTGTGTGTCCCTCCCTCGCTGTGTGTGTGTGTGTCCATCCCTCGCTGTGTGTGTGTGTGTCCCTCCCTCGCTGTGTGTGCGTGTGTCCCTCCCTCGCTGTGTGTGCGTGTCCCTCCCTCGCTGTGTGTGCGTGTCCCTCCCTCGCTGTGTGTGCGAGCCCCTCCCTCGCTGTGTGTGCGTGTGCGTGCCCCTCCCTCGCTGTGTGTACGTGTGTCCCTCCCTCGCTGTGTGTGCGTGTGTCCCTCGCTCGCTGTGTGTGCGTGTCCCTCCCTCGCTGTGTGTGCGTGTGTGCCTCCCTCGCTGTGTGTGTGTGTATCCCTCCCTCGCTGTGTGTGTGTGTTCCTCCCTCACTGTGTGTGTGTGTGTCCCTCCCTCGCTATGTGTGTGTCCCTCCATCGCTGTGTGTGTGTGCGTGTCCCTCCCTCACTACGTGTGTGTGGGTGTCCCTCCCTCACTGTGTGTGCGTGTCCCTCCCTCACTGTGTGTGTGTGTGTGTCCCTCCCTCGCTTTGTGTGTGTGTGTTTCCCTCCCTCGCTGTGTGTGTGTGTGTGTGTGTGTCCCTCCCTTGCTGTGTGTGCGTGTCCCTCCCTCGCTGTGTGTGCGTGTCCCTCCCTCGCTGTGTGTGTGTGTGCGTGCCCCTCCCTCGCTGTGTGTACGTGTGTCCCTCCCTCGCTGTGTGTGCGTGTGTCCCTCGCTCGCTGTGTGTGCGTGTCCCTCCCTCGCTGTGTGTGCGTGTGTGCCTCCCTCGCTGTGTGTGTGTGTATCCCTCCCTCGCTGTGTGTGTGTGTTCCTCCCTCACTGTGTGTGTGTGTGTCCCTCCCTCGCTATGTGTGTGTCCCTCCATCGCTGTGTGTGTGTGCGTGTCCCTCCCTCACTACGTGTGTGTGGGTGTCCCTCCCTCACTGTGTGTGCGCGTGTCCCTCCCTCGCTGTGTGTGCGCGTGTCCCTCCCTCGCTGCGTGTGCGTGTGTCCCTCCCTCGCTGTGTGTGCGTGTGTCCCTCCCTCGCTGTGCGTGCGCGTGTCCCTCCCTCGCTGTGTGTGCGCGTGTCCCTCCCTCGCTGTGTGTGTGCGTGTCCCTCCCTCGCTGTGTGCGTGTGTGTGTGTGTGTGTGTGCGTGTCCCTCCCTCGCTGTGTTTGCGTGTGTGTCCCTCCCTCGCTGTGTGTGTCCCTCCCTCGCTGTGTGCGCGTGTCCCTCCCTCGCTGTGTGTGTGCGTGTCCCTCCCTCGCAGTGTGTGCGTATCCCTCCCTCGCTGTGTGTGTGCGTGTCCCTCCCTCGCTGTGTGTGTGCGTGTCCCTCCCTCGCTGTGTGTGTGCGTGTCCCTCCCTCGCTGTGTGTGCGTGTCCCTCCCTCGCTGTGTGTGCGTGTCCCTCCCTCACTGTGTGTGCGTGTCCCTCCCTCACTGTGTGTGCGTGTCCCTCCCTCACTGTGTGTGCGTGTCCCTCCCTCGCTGTATGTGCGTGTCCTACCCTCACTGTGTGTCCGTGTCCCTCCCTCGCTGTGTGTGTGTCCCTCCCTCGCTGTGTGTGTGTGTGTCCCTCCCTCGCTGTGCGTGTGTGTCCCTCCCTCGCTGTGTGTGCGCGTGTCCCTCCCTCGCTCTGTGTCTGTGTCCCTCCCTCGCTGTGTGTGTGTGTGTCCCTCCCTCGCTGTGTGTGCGTGTGTCCCTCCCTCGCTGTGTGTGTGTGTCCCTCCCTCGCTGTGTGTGTGTGTCCCTCCCTCGCTGTGTGTGTGTGTGTCAATCCCTCGCTGTGTGTGCGTGTGTCCCTCCCTCGCTGTGTGTGCGTGTCCCTCCCTCGCTGTGTGTGCGTGTGTCCCTCCATCGCTGTGTGTGTGTGTGTGTGTCCCTCCCTCGCTGTGTGTGCGTGTGTCCCTCCCTCGCTGTGTGTGTGTGTCCCTCCCTCGCTGTGTGTGTGTGTGTCCCTCCCTCGCTGTGTGTGTGTGTGTCCCTCCCTCGCTGTGTGTGCGTGTGTCCCTCCCTCGCTGTGTGTGCGTGTGTCCCTCCCTCGCTGTGTGTGCGTGTCCCTCCCTCGCTGTGTGTACGTGCCCATCCCTCGCTGTGTGTGCGCGTGTCCCTCCCTCGCTGTGTGTGCGTGTCCCTCCCTCGCTGTGTGTGCGTGTGTCCCTCCCTCGCTGTGTGTGTGTGCGTGTCCCTCCCTCGCTGTGTGTGAGCGTATCCCTCCCTCGCTGTGTGTGTGCGTGTCCCTCCATCGCTGTGTGTGAGCTTGTCCCTCCCTCGCTGTGTGTGAGCGTGTCCCTCCCTCGCTGTGTGTGAGCGTGTCCCTCCCTCGCTGTGTGTGAGCGTGTCCCTCCCTCGCTGTGTGTGAGCGTATCCCTCCCTCGCTGTGTGTGTGCGTGTCCCTCCCTCGCTGTGTGTGTGCGTGTCCCTCCCTCGCTGTGTGTGTGCGTGTCCCTCCCTCGCTGTGTGTGAGCGTGGCCCTCCCTCGCTGTGTGTGAGCGTGTCCCTCCCTCGCTGTGTGTGAGCGTGTCCCTCCCTCGCTGTGTGTGAGCGTGTCCCTCCCTCGCTGTGTGTGTCTGCGTGTCTCTCCCTCGCTGTATGTGTGCGTGTCCCTCCCTCGCTGTGTGTGTGTGTGCGTGCCCCTCCCTCGCTGTGTGTGCGTGTGTCCCTCCCTCGCTGTGTGTGCGTGTGTCCCTCGCTTGCTGTGTGTGCGTGTCCCTCCCTCGCTGTGTGTGCGTGTGTCCCTCCCTCGCTGTGTGTGTGTGTATCCCTCCCTCGCTGTGTGTGTGTGTCCCTCC
This sequence comes from Chiloscyllium plagiosum, assembly GCF_037043375.1. Classification (NCBI taxonomy): domain Eukaryota; kingdom Metazoa; phylum Chordata; class Chondrichthyes; order Orectolobiformes; family Hemiscylliidae; genus Chiloscyllium; species Chiloscyllium plagiosum. The sequence continues at coordinate 65,348,020 of NW_028270175.1, read as the reverse complement.
CTCACTGTGTGTGTGTGTGTCCCTCCGTCGCTGTGCGTGTGTGTCCCTCCCTCGCTGTGTGTGCGCGTGTCCCTCCCTCGCTCTGTGTCTGTGTCCCTCCCTCGCTGTGTGTGTGTGTGTCCCTCCCTCGCTGTGTGTGCGTGTGTCCCTCCCTCGCTGTGTGTGTGTGTCCCTCCCTCGCTGTGTGTGTGTGTCCCTCCCTCGCTGTGTGTGTGTTTCCCTCCCTCGCTGTGTGTGCGTGTGTCCCTCCCTCGCTGTGTGTGCGTGTCCCTCCCTCGCTGTGTGTGCGTGTGTCCCTCCATCGCTGTGTGTGTGTGTGTGTCCCTCCCTCGCTGTGTGTGCGTGTGTCCCTCCCTCGCTGTGTGTGTGTGTCCCTCCCTCGCTGTGTGTGTGTGTGTCCATCCCTCGCTGTGTGTGTGTGTGTCCCTCCCTCGCTGTGTGTGCGTGTGTCCCTCCCTCGCTGTGTGTGCGTGTCCCTCCCTCGCTGTGTGTGCGTGTCCCTCCCTCGCTGTGTGTGCGAGCCCCTCCCTCGCTGTGTGTGCGTGTCCCTCCCTCGCTGTGTGTGCGTGTGTCCCTCCCTCGCTGTGTGTGTGTGCGTGTCCCTCCCTCGCTGTGTGTGAGCGTATCCCTCCCTCGCTGTGTGTGTGCGTGTCGCTCCATCGCTGTGTGTGAGCTTGTCCCTCCCTCGCTGTGTGTGAGCGTGTCCCTCCCTCGCTGTGTGTGAGCGTGTCCCTCCCTCGCTGTGTGTGAGCGTGTCCCTCCCTCGCTGTGTGTGAGCGTGTCCCTCCCTCGCTGTGTGTGAGCGTATCCCTCCCTCGCTGTGTGTGTGCGTGTCCCTCCCTCGCTGTGTGTGTGCGTGTCCCTCCCTCGCTGTGTGTGTGCGTGTCCCTCCCTCGCTGTGTGTGAGCGTGTCCCTCCCTCGCTGTGTGTGAGCGTGTCCCTCCCTCGCTGTGTGTGAGCGTGTCCCTCCCTCGCTGTGTGTGTGTGTGTGTCTGCGTGTCTCTCCCTCGCTGTATGTGTGCGTGTCCCTCCCTCGCTGTGTGTGTGTGTGCGTGCCCCTCCCTCGCTGTGTGTGCGTGTGTCCCTCCCTCGCTGTGTGTGCGTGTGTCCCTCGCTTGCTGTGTGTGCGTGTCCCTCCATCGCTGTGTGTGCGTGTGTCCCTCCCTCGCTGTGTGTGTGTGTATCCCTCCCTCGCTGTGTGTGTGTGTCCCTCCCTCACTGTGTGTGTGTGTGTCCCTCCCTCGCTATGTGTGTGTCCCTCCATCGCTGTGTGTGTGTGCGTGTCCCTCCCTCACTACGTGTGTGTGCGTGTCCCTCCCTCACTGTGTGTGCGCGTGTCCCTCCCTCGCTGTGTGTGCGCGTGTCCCTCCCTCGCTGTGTGTGCGCGTGTCCCTCCCTCGCTGTGTGTGCGTGTGTCCCTCCCTCGCTGTGCGTGCGCGTGTCCCTCCCTCGCTGTGTGTGCGCGTGTCCCTCCCTCGCTGTGTGTGTGCGTGTCCCTCCCTCGCTGTGTGCGTGTGTGTGTGTGTGTGTGTGTGTGTGTGTGCGTGTCCCTCCCTCGCTGTGTGTGCGTGTGTGTCCCTCCCTCGCTGTGTGTGTCCCTCCCTCGCTGTGTGTGCGTGTCCCTCCCTCGCTGTGTGTGTGCGTGTCCCTCCCTCGCTGTGTGTGTGCGTGTCCCTCCCTCGCTGTGTGTGTGCGTGTCCCTCCCTCGCTGTGTGTGCGTGTCCCTCCCTCGCTATGTGTGCGTGTCCCTACCTCACTGTGTGTGCGTGTCCCTCCCTCACTGTGTGTGCGTGTCCCTCCCTCACTGTGTGTGCGTGCCCCTCCCTCGCTGTATGTGCGTGTCCCACCCTCACTGTGTGTCCGTGTCCCTCCCTCGCTGTGTGTGTGTCCCTCCCTCGCATTGCGTGTGTGTGTCCCTCCCTCGCTGTGCGTGTGTGTACCCCCCTCGCTGTGTGTGCGCGTGTCCCTCCCTCGCTCTGTGTCTGTGTCCCTCCCTCGCTGTGTGTGTGTGTGTCCCTCCCTCGCTGTGTGTGCGTGTGTCCCTCCCTCGCTGTGTGTGTGTGTCCCTCCCTCGCTGTGTGTGTGTGTCCCTCCCTCACTGTGTGTGTGTGTGTCCATCCCTCGCTGTGTGTGCGTGTGTCCCTCCCTCGCTGTGTGTGCGTGTCCCTCCCTCGCTGTGTGTGCGTTTGTCCCTCCCTCACTGTGTGTGTGTGTGTGTGCCTCCCTCGCTGTGTGTGCGTGTGTCCCTCCCTCGCTGTGTGTGTGTGTCCCTCCCTCGCTGTGTGTGTGTGTGTCCCTCCCTCGCTGTGTGTGCGTGTGTCCCTCCCTCGCTGTGTGTGCGTGTGTCCCTCCCTCGCTGTGTGTGCGTGTGTCCCTCCCTCGCTGTGTGTGCGTGTCCCTCCCTCGCTGTGTGTGCGTGCCCCTCCCTCGCTGTGTGTGCGCGTGTCCCTCCCTCGCTGTGTGTGCGTGTCCCTCCCTCGCTGTGTGTGCGTGTGTCCCTCCCTCGCTGTGTGTGTGTGTGTGTCCCTCCCTCGCTGTGTGTGTGTGTGTGTGTGTGTGTGTGTGTGTCCCTTCGCCGTGTGTCTGTGTGTGTCCCTTCGCTGTTTGCGTGTGTCTCCCTCGCTATGTGTGTGTGCGTGTCCCTCCCTCGCTGTGTGTGTGTTTGTGTCTCTCCCTCGCTGTGTGTGCGTGTCCCTCCCTCGCTGTGTGTGCGTGTGTCCCTCCCTCGCTGTGTGTGAGCGTGTCCCTCCCTCGCTGTGTGTGAGCGTGTCCCTCCCTCGCTGTGTGTGAGCGTGTCCCTCCCTCGCTGTGTGTGTGTGTGTGTCTGCGTGTCTCTCCCTCGCTGTATGTGTGCGTGTCCCTCCCTCGCTGTGTGTGTGTGTGCGTGCCCCTCCCTCGCTGTGTGTGCGTGTGTCCCTCCCTCGCTGTGTGTGCGTGTGTCCCTCGCTTGCTGTGTGTGCGTGTCCCTCCATCGCTGTGTGTGCGTGTGTCCCTCCCTCGCTGTGTGTGTGTGTATCCCTCCCTCGCTGTGTGTGTGTGTCCCTCCCACACTGTGTGTGTGTGTGTCCCTCCCTCGCTATGTGTGTGTCCCTCCATCGCTGTGTGTGTGTGCGTGTCCCTCCCTCACTACGTGTGTGTGGGTGTCCCTCCCTCACTGTGTGTGCGCGTGTCCCTCCCTCGCTGTGTGTGCGCGTGTCCCTCCCTCGCTGTGTGTGCGCGTGTCCCTCCCTCGCTGTGTGTGCGTGTGTCCCTCCCTCGCTGTGCGTGCGCGTGTCCCTCCCTCGCTGTGTGTGCGCGTGTCCCTCCCTCGCTGTGTGTGTGCGTGTCCCTCCCTCGCTGTGTGCGTGTGTGTGTGTGTGTGTGTGTGTGTGTGTGCGTGTCCCTCCCTCGCTGTGTGTGCGTGTGTGTCCCTCCCTCGCTGTGTGTGTCCCTCCCTCGCTGTGTGTGCGTGTCCCTCCCTCGCTGTGTGTGTGCGTGTCCCTCCCTCGCTGTGTGTGTGCGTGTCCCTCCCTCGCTGTGTGTGTGCGTGTCCCTCCCTCGCTGTGTGTGCGTGTCCCTCCCTCGCTATGTGTGCGTGTCCCTCCCTCACTGTGTGTGCGTGTCCCTCCCTCACTGTGTGTGCGTGTCCCTCCCTCACTGTGTGTGCGTTGCCCTCCCTCGCTGTATGTGCGTGTCCCACCCTCACTGTGTGTCCGTGTCCCTCCCTCGCTGTGTGTGTGTCCCTCCCTCGCATTGCGTGTGTGTGTCCCTCCCTCGCTGTGCGTGTGTGTACCCCCCTCGCTGTGTGTGCGCGTGTCCCTCCCTCGCTCTGTGTCTGTGTCCCTCCCTCGCTGTGTGTGTGTGTGTCCCTCCCTCGCTGTGTGTGCGTGTGTCCCTCCCTCGCTGTGTGTGTGTGTCCCTCCCTCGCTGTGTGTGTGTGTCCCTCCCTCACTGTGTGTGTGTGTGTCCATCCCTCGCTGTGTGTGCGTGTGTCCCTCCCTCGCTGTGTGTGCGTGTCCCTCCCTCGCTGTGTGTGCGTGTGTCCCTCCCTCACTGTGTGTGTGTGTGTGTGCCTCCCTCGCTGTGTGTGCGTGTGTCCCTCCCTCGCTGTGTGTGTGTGTCCCTCCCTCGCTGTGTGTGTGTGTGTCCCTCCCTCGCTGTGTGTGCGTGTGTCCCTCCCTCGCTGTGTGTGCGTGTGTCCCTCCCTCGCTGTGTGTGCGTGTGTCCCTCCCTCGCTGTGTGTGCGTGTCCCTCCCTCGCTGTGTGTGCGTGCCCCTCCCTCGCTGTGTGTGCGCGTGTCCCTCCCTCGCTGTGTGTGCGTGTCCCTCCCTCGCTGTGTGTGCGTGTGTCCCTCCCTCGCTGTGTGTGTGTGTGTGTCCCTCCCTCGCTGTGTGTGTGTGTGTGTGTGTGTGTGTGTGTGTGTCCCTTCGCCGTGTGTCTGTGTGTGTCCCTTCGCTGTTTGCGTGTGTCTCCCTCGCTATGTGTGTGTGCGTGTCCCTCCCTCGCTGTGTGTGTGTTTGTGTCTCTCCCTCGCTGTGTGTGCGTGTCCCTCCCTCGCTGTGTGTGCGTGTGTCCCTCCCTCGCTGTGTGTGTGTGTGTGTCCCTCCCTCGCTGTGTGTGTGTGTGTGTGTGTGTGTGTGTGTCCCTTCGCCGTGTGTCTGTGTGTGTCCCTTCGCTGTTTGCGTGTGTCTCCCTCGCTATGTGTGTGTGCGTGTCACTCCCTCGCTTTGTGTGTGAGTGTCCCTCCCTCGCTGTGTGTGAGCGTGTCCCTCCCTCGCTCTTTGTGTGAGCGTGTCCCTCCCTCGCTGTGTGAGCGTGTCCCTCCCTCGCTGTGTGTGTGTGTCCCTCCCTCGCTGTGTGTGTGTGTGTCCCTCCCTCGCTGTGTGTGTGTGTGTCCCTCCCTCGCTGTGTGTGCGTGTGTCCCTCCCTCGCTGTGTGTGCGTGTGTCCCTCCCTCGCTGTGTGTGCGTGTCCCTCCCTCGCTGTGTGTGCGTGCCCCTCCCTCGCTGTGTGTGCGCGTGTCCCTCCCTCGCTGTGTGTGCGTGTCCCTCCCTCGCTGTGTGTGCGTGTGTCCCTCCCTCGCTGTGTGTGTGTGTGTGTGTGTGTGTGTCTGTGTGTGTGTGTGGGTGTGTGTCCCTCCCTCGCTGTGTGTGTGTGTTTGTGTGTGTGTGTGTGTGTGTGGGTGTGTGTGTGTGTCCCTTCGCCGTGTGTCTGTGTGTGTCCCTTCGCTGTTTGCGTGTGTCTCCCTCGCTATGTGTGTGTGCGTGTCCCTCCCTCGCTGTGTGTGTGTGTGTGTCCCTCCCTCGATGTGTGTGTGAGCGTGTCCCTCCCTCGCTGTGTGAGCGTGTCCCTCTGTCACTGTGTGTGAGTGTGTCCCTCCCTCGCTGTGTGTGTGCGTGTCCCTCCCTCTCTGAGTGTGTGCGTGTCCCTCCCTCGCTGTGTGCGTGTCACTCCCTCGCTGCGTGTGTGCGTGTCCCTCCCTCACTGTGTGTGCGCGTGTCCTTCCCCCGCTGTGTGTGAGCGTGTCCCTCCCTCGCTGTGTGTGCGTGTGTCCCTCCCTCGCTGTGTGTGTGAGCTTGTCCCTCCCTCGCTGTGAGTGAGCGTGTCCCTCCCTCGCTGTGTGTGAGCGTGTCCCTCCCTCGCTGTGTGTGAGCGTATCCCTCCCTCGCTGTGTGTGTGCGTGTCCCTCCCTCGCTGTGTGTGTGCGTGTCCCTCCCTCGCTGTGTGTGTGCGTGTCCCTCCCTCGCTGTGTGTGAGCGTGTCCCTCCCTCGCTGTGTGTGAGCGTGTCCCTCCCTCGCTGTGTGTGAGCGTGTCCCTCCCTCGCTGTGTGTGTGTGTGTGTCTGCGTGTCTCTCCCTCGCTGTATGTGTGCGTGTCCCTCCCTCGCTGTGTGTGTGTGTGCGTGCCCCTCCCTCGCTGTGTGTGCGTGTGTCCCTCCCTCGCTGTGTGTGCGTGTGTCCCTCGCTTGCTGTGTGTGCGTGTCCCTCCATCGCTGTGTGTGCGTGTGTCCCTCCCTCGCTGTGTGTGTGTGTATCCCTCCCTCGCTGTGTGTGTGTGTCCCTCCCTCACTGTGTGTGTGTGTGTCCCTCCCTCGCTATGTGTGTGTCCCTCCATCGCTGTGTGTGTGTGCGTGTCCCTCCCTCACTACGTGTGTGTGGGTGTCCCTCCCTCACTGTGTGTGCGCGTGTCCCTCCCTCGCTGTGTGTGCGCGTGTCCCTCCCTCGCTGTGTGTGCGCGTGTCCCTCCCTCGCTGTGTGTGCGTGTGTCCCTCCCTCGCTGTGCGTGCGCGTGTCCCTCCCTCGCTGTGTGTGCGCGTGTCCCTCCCTCGCTGTGTGCGTGTGTGTGTGTGTGTGTGTGTGTGTGTGTGCGTGTCCCTCCCTCGCTGTGTGTGCGTGTGTGTCCCTCCCTCGCTGTGTGTGTCCCTCCCTCGCTGTGTGTGCGTGTCCCTCCCTCACTGTGTGTGTGCGTGTCCCTCCCTCGCTGTGTGTGTGCGTGTCCCTCCCTCGCTGTGTGTGCGTGTCCCTCCCTCGCTATGTGTGCGTGTCCCTCCCTCACTGTGTGTGCGTGTCCCTCCCTCACTGTGTGTGCGTGTCCCTCCCTCACTGTGTGTGCCTGTCCCTCCCTCGCTGTATGTGCGTGTCCCACCCTCACTGTGTGTCCGTGTCCCTCCCTCGCTGTGTGTGTGTCCCTCCCTCGCATTGCGTGTGTGTGTCCCTCCCTCGCTGTGCGTGTGTGTCCCCCCCTCGCTGTGTGTGCGCGTGTCCCTCCCTCGCTCTGTGTCTGTGTCCCTCCCTCGCTGTGTGTGTGTGTGTCCCTCCCTCGCTGTGTGTGCGTGTGTCCCTCCCTCGCTGTGTGTGTGTGTCCCTCCCTCGCTGTGTGTGTGTGTCCCTCCCTCGCTGTGTGTGTGTGTGTCCATCCCTCGCTGTGTGTGCGTGTGTCCCTCCCTCGCTGTGTGTGCGTGTCCCTCCCTCGCTGTGTGTGCGTGTGTCCCTCCCTCGCTGTGTGTGTGTGTGGGTCCCTCCCTCGCTGTGTGTGCGTGTGTCCCTCCCTCGCTGTGTGTTTGTGTCCCTCCCTCGCTGTGTGTGTGTGTGTCCCTCCCTCGCTGTGTGTGCGTGTGTCCCTCCCTCGCTGTGTGTGCGTGTGTCCCTCCCTCGCTGTGTGTGCGTGTGACCCTCCCTCGCTGTGTGTGCGTGTCCCTCCCTCGCTGTGTGTGCGTGCCCCTCCCTCGCTGTGTGTGCGCGTGACCCTCCCTCGCTGTGTGTGCGTGTCCCTCCCTCGCTGTGTGTGCGTGTGTCCCTCCCTCGCTGTGTGTGTGTGTGTGTCCCTCCCTCGCTGTGTGTGTGTGTGTGTGTGTGTGTGTGTGTCCCTTCGCCGTGTGTCTGTGTGTGTCCCTTCGCTGTTTGCGTGTGTCTCCCTCGCTATGTGTGTGTGCGTGTCACTCCCTCGCTTTGTGTGTGCGTGTCCCTCCCTCGCTGTGTGTGAGCGTGTCCCTCCCTCGCTCTTTGTGTGAGCATGTCCCTCCCTCGCTGTGTGAGCGTGTCCCTCCCTCGCTGTGTGTGTGTGTCCCTCCCTCGCTGTGTGTGTGTGTCCCTCCCTCGCTGTGTGTGTGTGTGTCCCTCCCTCGCTGTGTGTGCGCGTGTCCCTCCCTCGCTGTGTGTGCGTGTGTCCCTCCCTCGCTGTGTGTGCGTGTCCCTCCCTCGCTGTGTGTGCGTGCCCCTCCCTCGCTGTGTGTGCGCGTGTCCCTCCCTCGCTGTGTGTGCGTGTCCCTCCCTCGCTGTGTGTGCGTGTGTCCCTCCCTCGCTGTGTGTGTGTGTGTGTCCCTAACTCGCTCTGTGTGTGTGTGTGTGTGTGTGTGTGTGTGTGGGTGTGTGTGTGTGTCCCTTCGCCGTGTGTCTGTGTGTGTCCCTTCGCTGTTTGCGTGTGTCTCCCTCGCTATGTGTGTGTGCGTGTCCCTCCCTCGCTGTGTGTGTGTGTGTGTCCCTCCCTCGATGTGTGTGAGCGTGTCCCTCCCTCGCTGTGTGAGCGTGTCCCCCCCTCACTGTGTGTGAGTGTGTCCCTCCCTCGCTGTGTGTGTGCGTGTCCCTCCCTCTCTGAGTGTGTGCGTGTCCCTCCCTCGCTGTGTGCGTGTCACTCCCTCGCTGTGTGTGTGCGTGTCCCTCCCTCACTGTGTGTGCGCGTGTCCTTCCCCCGCTGTGTGTGAGCGTGTCCCTCCCTTGCTGTGTGTGTGAGCGTGTCCCTCCCTCGCTGTGTGAGCGTGTCCCTCCCTCGCTGTGTGTGAGCGTATCCCTCCCTCGCTGTGTGTGTGCGTGTCCCTCCATCGCTGTGTGTGAGCTTGTCCCTCCCTCGCTGTGTGTGAGCATGTCCCTCCCTCGCTGTGTGTGAGCGTGTCCCTCCCTCGCTGTGTGTGAGCGTGTCCCTCCCTCGCTGTGTGTGAGCGTGTCCCTCCCTCGCTGTGTGTGTGTGTCTGCGTGTCTCTCCCTCGCTGTATGTGTGCGTGTCCCTCCCTCGCTGTGTGTGTGTGTGCGTGCCCCTCCCTCGCTGTGTGTGCGTGTGTCCCTCCCTCGCTGTGTGTGCGTGTGTCCCTCGCTTGCTGTGTGTGCGTGTCCCTCCCTCGCTGTGTGTGCGTGTGTCCCTCCCTCGCTGTGTGTGTGTGTATCCCTCCCTCGCTGTGTGTGTGTGTCCCTCCCTCACTGTGTGTGTGTGTGTCCCTCCCTCGCTATGTGTGTGTCCCTCCATCGCTGTGTGTGTGTGCGTGTCCCTCCCTCACTACGTGTGTGTGGGTGTCCCTCCCTCACTGTGTGTGCGCGTGTCCCTCCCTCGCTGTGTGTGCGCGTGTCCCTCCCTCGCTGTGTGTGCGCGTGTCCCTCCATCGCTGTGTGTGCCTGTGTCCCTCCCTCGCTGTGCGTGCGCGTGTCCCTCCCTCGCTGTGTGTGTGCGTGTCCCTCCCTCGCTGTGTGTGCGTGTCCCTCCCTCGCTGTGTGTGCGTGTCCCTCCCTCACTGTGTGCGCGTGTCCCTCCCTCACTGTGTGTGCGTGTCCCTCCCTCACTGTGTGTGCGTGTCCCTCCCTCGCTGTATGTGCGTGTCCCACCCTCACTGTGTGTCCGTGTCCCTCCCTCGCTGTGTGGGTGTCGCTCCCTCGCTGTGCGTGTGTGTGTCCCTCGCTCGCTGTGCGTGTGTGTCCCCCCTCGCTGTGTGTGCGCGTGTCCCTCCCTCGCTCTGTGTCTGTGTCCCTCCCTCGCTGTGTGTGTGTGTGTCCCTCCCTCGCTGTGTGTGCGTGTGTCCCTCCCTCGCTGTGTGCGTGTGTCCCACCCTCGCTGTGTGTGTGTGTCCCTCCCTCGCTGTGTGTGTGTGTGTCCCTCCCTCGCTGTGTGTGTGTGTGTCCCTCCCTCGCTGTGTGTGCGTGTGTCCCTCCCTCGCTGTGTGTGCGTGTGTCCCTCCCACGCTGTGTGTGCGTGTGTCCCTCCCTCGCTGTGTGTGCGTGTCCCTCCCTCGCTGTGTGTGCGTACCCCTCCCTCGCTGTGTGTGCGCGTTTCCCTCCCTCGCTGTGTGTGCGTGTCCCTCCCTCGCTGTGTGTGCGTGTGTCCCTCCCTCGCTGTGTGTGTGTGTGTGTCCCTCCCTCGCTGTGTGTGTGTGTGTGTGTGTGTGTGTGTGTGTGTGTGTCCCTTCGCCGTGTGTCTGTGTGTGTCCCTTCGCTGTTTGCGTGTGTCTCCCTCGCTATGTGTGTGTGCGTGTCCCTCCCACGCTGTGTGTGTGTGTGTGTCCCTCCCTCGATGTGTGTGTGTGCGTGTCCCTCCCTCGCTGTGTGTGCGTGTCCCTCCCTCACTGTGTGCGCGTGTCCCTCCCTCACTGTGTGTGCGTGTCCCTCCCTCACTGTGTGTGCGTGTCCCTCCCTCGCTGTATGTGCGTGTCCCACCCTCACTGTGTGTCCGTGTCCCTCCCTCGCTGTGTGGGTGTCGCTCCCTCGCTGTGCGTGTGTGTGTCCCTCCCTCGCTGTGCGTGTGTGTCCCCCCTCGCTGTGTGTGCGCGTGTCCCTCCCTCGCTCTGTGTCTGTGTCCCTCCCTCACTGTGTGTGTGTGTGTCCCTCCCTCGCTGTGTGTGCGTGTGTCCCTCCCTCGCTGTGTGCGTGTGTCCCTCCCTCGCTGTGTGTGTGTGTCCCTCCCTCGCAGTGTGTGTGTGTCCCTCCCTCGCTGTGTGTGTGTGTGTCCCTCCCTCGCTGTGTGTGCGTGTGTGTCCCTCCCTCGATGTGTGTGTGAGCGTGTCCCTCCCTCGCTGTGTGAGCGTGTCCCTCCCTCACTGTGTGTGAGTGTGTCCCTCCCTCGCTGTGTGTGTGCGTGTCCCTCCCTCGATGTGTGTGTGCGTGTCCCTCCCTCGCTGTGTGCGTGTCACTCCCTCGCTGTGTGTGTGCGTGTCCCTCCCTCACTGTGTGTGCGCGTGTCCTTCCCTCGCTGTGTGTGAGCGTGTCCCTCCCTTGCTGTGTGTGTGAGCGTGTCCCTCCCTCGCTGTGTGAGCGTGTCCCTCCCTCGCTGTGTGTGAGCGTATCCCTCCCTCGCTGTGTGTGTGCGTGTCCCTCCATCGCTGTGTGTGAGCTTGTCCCTCCCTCGCTGTGTGTGAGCGTGTCCCTCCCTCGCTGTGTGTGAGCGTGTCCCTCCCTCGCTGTGTGTGAGCGTGTCCCTCCCTCGCTGTGTGTGAGCGTGTCCCTCCCTCGCTGTGTGTGAGCGTATCCCTCCCTCGCTGTGTGTGTGCGTGTCCCTCCCTCGCTGTGTGTGTGCGTGTCCCTCCCTCGCTGTGTGTGCGTGTGTGTCCCTCCCTCGCTGTGTGTGCGTGTCCCTCCCTCGCTGTGTGTGCGTGTGTCCCTCCCTCGCTGTGTGTGTGTGTGTGTCCCTTTTCGCTGTGTGTGTGTGTGTGTGTGTGTGTGTGTGTGTCCCTTCGCCGTGTGTCTGTGTGTGTCCCTTCGCTGTTTGCGTGTGTCTCCCTCGCTATGTGTGTGTGCGTGTCACTCCCTTGCTTTGTGTGTGCGTGTCCCTCCCTCACTGTGTGTGAGCCTGTCCCTCCCTCGCTCTTTGTGTGAGCGTGTCCCTCCCTCGCTGTGTGAGCGTGTCCCTCCCTCGCTGTGTGAGCGTGTCCCTCCCTCGCTGTGTGTGTGTGTGTCCCTCCCTCGCTGTGTGTGTGTGTGTCCCTCCCTCGCTGTGTGTGCGTGAGTCCCTCCTTGCTGTGTGTGCGTGTGTCCCTCCCTCGCTGTGTGTGCGTGTCCCTCCCTCGCTGTGTGTGCGTGCCCCTCCCTCGCTGTGTGTGCGCGTGTCCCTCCCTCGCTGTGTGTGCGTGTCCCTCCCTCGCTGTGTGTGCGTGTGTCCCTCCCTCACTGTGTGTGTGTGTCTGCGTGTCTCTCCCTCGCTGTATGTGTGCGTGTCCCTCCCTCGCTGTGTGTGTGTGTGTGTGTGGGTGTGTGTGTGTGTCCCTTCGCCGTGTGTCTGTGTGTGTCCCTTCGCTGTTTGCGTGTGTCTCCCTCGCTATGTGTGTGTGCGTGTCCCTCCCACGCTGTGTGTGTGTGTGTGTCCCTCCCTCGATGTGTGTGTGAGCGTGTCCCTCCCTCGCTGTGTGAGCGTGTCCCTCCCTCACTGTGTGTGAGTGTGTCCCTCCCTCGCTGTGTGTGTGCGTGTCCCTCCCTCGATGTGTGTGTGCGTGTCCCTCCCTCGCTGTGTGCGTGTCACTCCCTCGCTGTGTGTGTGCGTGTCCCTCCCTCACTGTGTGTGCGCGTGTCCTTCCCTCGCTGTGTGTGAGCGTGTCCCTCCCTTGCTGTGTGTGTGAGCGTGTCCCTCCCTCGCTGTGTGAGCGTGTCCCTCCCTCGCTGTGTGTGAGCGTATCCCTCCCTCGCTGTGTGTGTGCGTGTCCCTCCATCGCTGTGTGTGAGCTTGTCCCTCCCTCGCTGTGTGTGAGCGTGTCCCTCCCTCGCTGTGTGTGAGCGTGTCCCTCCCTCGCTGTGTGTGAACGTGTCCCTCCCTCGCTGTGTGTGAGCTTGTCCCTCCCTCGCTGTGTGTGAGCGTATCCCTCCCTCGCTGTGTGTGTGCGTGTCCCTCCCTCGCTGTGTGTGTGCGTGTCCCTCCCTCGCTGTGTGTGCGTGTGTGTCCCTCCCTCGCTGTGTGTGCGTGTCCCTCCCTCGCTGTGTGTGCGTGTGTCCCTCCCTCGCTGTGTGTGTGTATGTGTCCCTCCCTCGCTGTGTGTGTGTGTGTGTGTGTGTGTGTGTGTCCCTTCGCCGTGTGTCTGTGTGTGTCCCTTCGCTGTTTGCGTGTGTCTCCCTCGCTATGTGTGTGTGCGTGTCACTCCCTCGCTTTGTGTGTGCGTGTCCCTCCCTCACTGTGTGTGAGCCTGTCCCTCCCTCGCTCTTTGTGTGAGCGTGTCCCTCCCTCGCTGTGTGAGCGTGTCCCTCCCTCGCTGTGTGTGTGTGTCCCTCCCTCGCAGTGTGTGTGTGTGTCCCTCCCTCGCTGTGTGTGTGTGTGTCCCTCCCTCGCTGTGTGTGCGTGAGTCCCTCCTTGCTGTGTGTGCGTGTGTCCCTCCCTCGCTGTGTGTGCGTGTCCCTCCCTCGCTGTGTGTGCGTGCCCCTCCCTCGCTGTGTGTGCGCGTGTCCCTCCCTCGCTGTGTGTGCGTGTCCCTCCCACGCTGTGTGTGCGTGTGTCCCTCCCTCGCTGTGTGTGTGTGTCTGCGTGTCTCTCCCTCGCTGTATGTGTGCGTGTCCCTCCCTCGCTGTGTGTGTGTGTGTGTGGGAGTGTGTGTGTGTCCATTCGCCGTGTGTCTGTGTGTGTCCCTTCGCTGTTTGCGTGTGTCTCCCTCGCTATGTGTGTGTGCGTGTCACTCCGTCGCTTTGTGTGTGCGTGTCCCTCCCTCACTGTGTGTGAGCGTGTCCCTCCCTCGCTCTTTGTGTGAGCTTGTCCCTCCCTCGCTGTGTGTGAGCGTGTCCCTCCCTCGCTGTGTGTGTGTGTCCCTCCCTCGCTGTGTGTGTGTGTGTCCCTCCCTCGCTGTGTGTGTGTGTGTCCCTCCCTCGCTGTGTGTGCGTGTGTCCCTCCCTCGCTGTGTGTGCGTGTGTCCCTCCCTCGCTGTGTGTGCGTGTCCCTCCCTCGCTGTGTGTGCGTGCCCCTCCCTCGCTGTGTGTGCGCGTGTCCCTCCCTCGCTGTGTGTGCGTGTCCCTCCCTCGATGTGTGTGCGTGTGTCCCTCCCTCGCTGTGTGTGTGTGTGTGTCCCTCCCTCGCTGTGTGTGTGTGTGTGTGGGTGTGCGTGTGTGTCCCTTCGCCGTGTGTCTGTGTGTGTCCCTTCGCTGTTTGCTTGTGTCTCCCTCGCTATGTGTGTGTGCGCGTCCCTCCCTCGTTGTGTGTGTGTGTGTGTCCCTCCCTCGATGTGTGTGTGAGCGTGTCCCTCCCTCGCTGTGTGAGCGTGTCCCTCCCTCACTGTGTGTGAGTGTGTCCCTCCCACGCTGTGTGTGTGCGTGTCCCTCCCTCGCTGACTGTGTGCGTGTCCCTCCCTCGCTGTGTGCGTGTCACTCCCTCGCTGTGTGTGTGCGTGTCCCTCCCTCACTGTGTGTGCGCGTGTCCTTCCCCCGCTGTGTGTGAGCGTGTCCCTCCCTTGCTGTGTGTGTGAGCGTGTCCCTCCCTCGCTGTGTGAGCTTGTCCCTCCCTCGCTGTGTGTGAGCGTGTCCCTCCCTCGCTGTGTGTGAGCGTGTCCCTCCCTCGCTGTGTGTGAGCGTGTCGCTCCCTCGCTGTGTGTGAGCGTATCCCTCCCTCGCTGTGTGTGTGCGTGTCCCTCCCTCGCTGTGTGTGTGCGTGTCCCTCCCTCGCTGTGTGTGTGCGTGTCCCTCCCTCGCTGTGTGTGAGCATGTCCCTCCCTCGCTGTGTGTGAGCGTGTCCCTCCCTCGCTGTGTGTGAGCGTGTCCCTCCCTCGCTGTGTGTGAGCGTGTCCCTCCCTCGCTGTGTGTGTGTGTGTGTCTGCGTGTCTCTCCCTCGCTGTATGTGTGCGTGGCCCTCCCTCGCTGTGTGTGCGTGTGTTCCTCGCTTGCTGTGTGTGCGTGTCCCTCCCTCGCTGTGTGTGCGTGTGTCCCTCCCTCGCTGTGTGTGTGTGTATCCCTCCCTCGCTGTGTGTGTGTGTCCCTCCCTCACTGTGTGTGTGTGTGTCCGTCCCTCGCTATGTGTGTGTCCCTCCATCGCTGTGTGTGTGCGTGTCCCTCCCTCACTACGTGTGTGTGGGTGTCCCTCCCTCACTGTGTGTGCGCGTGTCCCTCCCTCGCTGTGTGTGCGCGTGTCCCTCCCTCGCTGTGTGTGCGCGTGTCCCTCCCTCGCTGTGTGTGCGTGTGTCCCTCCCTCGCTGTGCGTGCGCGTGTCCCTCCCTCGCTGTGTGTGCGCGTGTCCCTCCCTCGCTGTGTGTGTGCGTGTCCCTCCCTCGCTGTGTGCGTGTGTGTGTGTGTGTGTGTGTGTGTGTGTGTGCGTGTCCCTCCCTCGCTGTGTGTGCGTGTGTGTCCCTCCCTCGCTGTGTGTGTCCCTCCCTCGCTGTGTGTGCGTGTCCCTCCCTCGCTGTGTGTGTGCGTGCCCCTCCCTCGCTGTGTGTGTGCGTGTCCCTCCCTCGCTGTGTGTGTGCGTGTCCCTCCCTCGCTGTGTGTGTGCGTGTCCCTCCCTCGCTGTGTGTGTGCGTGTCCCTCCCTCGCTGTGTGTGTGCGTGTCCCTCCCTCGCTGTGTGTGCGTGTCCCTCCCTCACTGTGTGTGCGTGTCCCTCCCTCACTGTGTGTGCGTGTCCCTCCCTCACTGTGTGTGCGTGTCCCTCCCTCGCTGTATGTGCGTGTCCCACCCTCACTGTGTGTCCGTGTCCCTCCCTCGCTGTGTGTGTGTCCCTCCCTCGCTGTGCGTGTGTGTGTCCCTCCCTCGCTGTTTGTGTGTGTGTCCCTCCCTCGCTGTGTGTGCGTGTGTCCCTCCCTCGCTGTGTGTGCGTGTGTCCCTCCCTCGCTGTGTGTGTGTCCCTCCCTCGCTGTGCGTGTGTGTGTCCCTCCCTCGCTGTTTGTGTGTGTGTCCCTCCCTCGCTGTGTGTGCGTGTGTCCCTCCCTCGCTGTGTGTGCGTGTCCCTCCCTCGCTGTGTGTGCGTGTGTCCCTCCCTCGCTGTGTGTGTGAGTGTGTCCCTCCCTCGCTGTGTGTGCGTGTGTCCCTCCCTCGCTGTGTGTGTGTGTATCGCTCCCTCGCTGTGTGTGTGTGTCCCTCCCTCACTGTGTGTGTGTGTGTCCGTCCCTCGCTATGTGTGTGTCCCTCCATCGCTGTGTGTGTGCGTGTCCCTCCCTCACTACGTGTGTGTGGGTGTCCCTCCCTCACTGTGTGTGCGCGTGTCACTCCCTCGCTGTGTGTGCGCGTGTCCCTCCCTCGCTGTGTGTGCGCGTGTCCCTCCCTCGCTGTGTGTGCGTGTGTCCCTCCCTCGCTGTGCGTGCGCGTGTCCCTCCCCCTCTGTGTGTGCGCGTGTCCCTCCCTCGCTGTGTGTGTGCGTGTCCCTCCCTCGCTGTGTGCGTGTGTGTGTGTGTGTGTGTGTGTGTGTGCGTGTCCCTCCCTCGCTGTGTGTGCGTGTGTGTCCCTCCCTCGCTGTGTGTGTCCCTCCCTCGCTGTGTGTGCGTGTCCCTCCCTCGCTGTGTGTGTGCGTGCCCCTCCCTCGCTGTGTGTGTGCGTGTCCCTCCCTCGCTGTGTGTGTGCGTGTCCCTCCCTCGCTGTGTGTGTGCGTGTCCCTCCCTCGCTGTGTGTGCGTGTCCCTCCCTCGCTGTGTGTGCGTGTCCCTCCCTCACTGTGTGTGCGTGTCCCTCCCTCACTGTGTGTGCGTGTCCCTCCCTCACTGTGTGTGCGTGTCCCTCCCTCGCTGTATGTGCGTGTCCCACCCTCACTGTGTGTCCGTGTCCCTCCCTCGCTGTGTGTGTGTCCCTCCCTCGCTGTGCGTGTGTGTGTCCCTCCCTCGCTATGCGTGTGTGTCCCCCCATCGCTGTGTGTGCGCGTGTCCCTCCCTCGCTCTGTGTCTGTGTCCCTCCCTCGCTGTTTGTGTGTGTGTCTCTCCCTCGCTGTGTGTGCGTGTCCCTCCCTCGCTGTGTGTGCGTACCCCTCCCTCGCTGTGTGTGCGCGTTTCCCTCCCTCGCTGTGTGTGCGTGTCCCTCCCTCGCTGTGTGTGCGTGTGTCCCTCCCTCGCTGTGTGTGTGTGTGTGTCCCTCCCTCGCTGTGTGTGTGTGTGTGTGTGTGTGTGTGTGTGTCCCTTCGCCGTGTGTCTGTGTGTGTCCCTTCGCTGTTTGTGTGTGTCTCCCTCGCTATGTGTGTGTGCGTGTCCCTCCCACACTGTGTGTGTGTGTGTGTCCCTCCCTCGATGTGTGTGTGAGCGTGTCCCTCCCTCGCTGTGTGTGTGCGTGTCCCTCCCTCGCTGTGTGTGCGTGTCCCTCCCTCGCTGTGTGTGCGTGCCCCTCCCTCGCTGTGTGTGCGCGTGTCCCTCCCTCGCTGTGTGTGCGTGTCCCTCCCTCGCTGTGTGTGCGTGTGTCCCTCCCTCGCTGTGTGTGTGTGTGTGTCCCTCCCTCGCTGTGTGTGTGTGTGTGTCCCTCCCTCGCTGTGTGTGTGTGTGTGGGTGTGTGTGTGTGTCCCTTCGCCGTGTGTCTGTGTGTGTCCCTTCGCTGTTTGCTTGTGTCTCCCTCGCTATGTGTGTGTGCGTGTCCGTCCCTCGTTGTGTGTGTGTGTGTGTCCCTCCCTCGATGTGTGTGTGAGCGTGTCCCTCCCTCGCTGTGTGAGCGTGTCCCTCCCTCACTGTGTGTGAGTGTGTCCCTCCCACGCTGTGTGTGTGCGTGTCCCTCCCTCGCTGACTGTGTGCGTGTCCCTCCCTCGCTGTGTGCGTGTCACTCCCTCGCTGTGTGTGTGCGTGTCCCTCCCTCACTGTGTGTGCGCGTGTCCTTCCCCCGCTGTGTGTGAGCGTGTCCCTCCCTTGCTGTGTGTGTGAGCGTGTCCCTCCCTCGCTGTGTGAGCTTGTCCCTCCCTCGCTGTGTGTGAGCGTGTCCCTCCCTCGCTGTGTGTGAGCGTGTCCCTCCCTCGCTGTGTGTGAGCGTGTCCCTCCCTCGCTGTGTGTGAGCGTATCCCTCCCTCGCTGTGTGTGTGCGTGTCCCTCCCTCGCTGTGTGTGTGCGTGTCCCTCCCTCGCTGTGTGTGTGCGTGTCCCTCCCTCGCTGTGTGTGAGCATGTCCCTCCCTCGCTGTGTGTGAGCGTGTCCCTCCCTCGCTGTGTGTGAGCGTGTCCCTCCCTCGCTGTGTGTGAGCGTGTCCCTCCCTCGCTGTGTGTGTGTGTGTGTCTGCGTGTCTCTCCCTCGCTGTATGTGTGCGTGGCCCTCCCTCGCTGTGTGTGTGCGTGCGTGCCCTTCCCTCGCTGTGTGTGCGTGTGTCCCTCCCTCGCTGTGTGTGCGTGTGTTCCTCGCTTGCTGTGTGTGCGTGTCCCTCCCTCGCTGTGTGTGCGTGTGTCCCTCCCTCGCTGTGTGTGTGTGTATCCCTCCCTCGCTGTGTGTGTGTGTCCCTCCCTCACTGTGTGTGTGTGTGTCCGTCCCTCGCTATGTGTGTGTCCCTCCATCGCTGTGTGTGTGCGTGTCCCTCCCTCACTACGTGTGTGTGGGTGTCCCTCCCTCACTGTGTGTGCGCGTGTCCCTCCCTCGCTGTGTGTGCGCGTGTCCCTCCCTCGCTGTGTGTGCGTGTGTCCCTCCCTCGCTGTGCGTGCGCGTGTCCCTCCCTCGCTGTGTGTGCGCGTGTCCCTCCCTCGCTGTGTGTGTGCGTGTCCCTCCCTCGCTGTGTGCGTGTGTGTGTGTGTGTGTGTGTGTGTGTGTGCGTGTCCCTCCCTCGCTGTGTGTGCGTGTGTGTCCCTCCCTCGCTGTGTGTGTCCCTCCCTCGCTGTGTGTGCGTGTCCCTCCCTCGCTGTGTGTGTGCGTGCCCCTCCCTCGCTGTGTGTGTGCGTGTCCCTCCCTCGCTGTGTGTGTGCGTGTCCCTCCCTCGCTGTGTGTGTGCGTGTCCCTCCCTCGCTGTGTGTGTGCGTGTCCCTCCCTCGCTGTGTGTGTGCGTGTCCCTCCCTCGCTGTGTGTGCGTGTCCCTCCCTCACTGTGTGTGCGTGTCCCTACCTCACTGTGTGTGCGTGTCCCTCCCTCACTGTGTGTGCGTGTCCCTCCCTCGCTGTATGTGCGTGTCCCACCCTCACTGTGTGTCCGTGTCCCTCCCTCGCTGTGTGTGTGTCCCTCCCTCGCTGTGCGTGTGTGTGTCCCTCCCTCGCTATGCATGTGAGTCCCCCCCTCGCTGTGTGTGCGCGTGTCCCTCCCTCGCTCTGTGTCTGTGTCCCTCCCTCGCTGTTTGTGTGTGTGTCCCTCCCTCGCTGTGTGTGCGTGTGTCCCTCCCTCGCTGTGTGTGCGTGTCCCTCCCTCGCTGTGTGTGCGTGTCCCTCCCTCGCTGTGTGTGTGTGTGTGTCCCTCCCTCGCTGTGTGTGTGTGTGTGTGTGTGTGTGTGTGTGTCCCTTCGCCGTGTGTCTGTGTGTGTCCCTTCGCTGTTTGCGTGTGTCTCCCTCGCTATGTGTGTGTGCGTGTCCCTCCCACGCTGTGTGTGTGTGTGTGTCCCTCCCTCGATGTGTGTGTGAGCGTGTCCCTCCCTCGCTGTGTGAGCGTGTCCCTCCCTCACTGTGTGTGAGTGTGTCCCTCCCTCGCTGTGTGTGTGCGTGTCCCTCCCTCGATGTGTGTGTGCGTGTCCCTCCCTCGCTGTGTGCGTGTCACTCCCTCGCTGTGTGTGTGCGTGTCTCTCCCTCACTGTGTGTGCGCGTGTCCTTCCCTCGCTGTGTGTGAGCGTGTCCCTCCCTTGCTGTGTGTGTGAGCGTGTCCCTCCCTCGCTGTGTGAGCGTGTCCCTCCCTCGCTGTGTGTGAGCGTATCCCTCCCTCGCTGTGTGTGTGCGTGTCCCTCCATCGCTGTGTGTGAGCTTGTCCCTCCCTCGCTGTGTGTGAGCGTGTCCCTCCCTCGCTGTGTGTGAGCGTGTCCCTCCCTCGCTGTGTGTGAGCGTGTCCCTCCCTCGCTGTGTGTGAGCGTGTCCCTCCCTCGCTGTGTGTGAGCGTATCCCTCCCTCGCTGTGTGTGTGCGTGTCCCTCCCTCGCTGTGTGTGCGTGTGTGTCCCTCCCTCGCTGTGTGTGCGTGTCCCTCCCTCGCTGTGTGTGCGTGTGTCCCTCCCTCGCTGTGTGTGTGTGTGTGTCCCTCCCTCGCTGTGTGTGTGTGTGTGTGTGTGTGTGTCCCTTCGCCGTGTGTCTGTGTGTGTCCCTTCGCTGTTTGCGTGTGTCTCCCTCGATATGTGTGTGTGCGTGTCACTCCCTCGCTTTGTGTGTGCGTGTCCCTCCCTCACTGTGTGTGAGCCTGTCCCTCCCTCGCTCTTTGTGTGAGCGTGTCCCTCCCTCGCTGTGTGAGCGTGTCCCTCCCTCGCTGTGTGTGTGTGTCCCTCCCTCGCTGTGTGTGTGTGTGTCCCTCCCTCGCTGTGTGTGTGTGTGTCCCTCCCTCGCTGTGTGTGCGTGAGTCCCTCCTTGCTGTGTGTGCGTGTGTCCCTCCCTCGCTGTGTGTGCGTGGCCCTCCCTCGCTGTGTGTGCGTGCCCCTCCCTCGCTGTGTGTGCGCGTGTCCCTCCCTCGCTGTGTGTGCGTGTCCCTCCCTCGCTGTGTGTGCGTGTGTCCCTCCCTCGCTGTGTGTGTGTGTCTGCGTGTCTCTCCCTCGCTGTATGTGTGCGTGTCCCTCCCTCGCTGTGTGTGTGTGTGTGTGGGTGTGTGTGTGTGTCCCTTCGCCGTGTGTCTGTGTGTGTCCCTTCGCTGTTTGCTTGTGTCTCCCTCGCTATGTGTGTGTGCGTGTCCCTCCCTCGTTGTGTGTGTGTGTGTGTCCCTCCCTCGATGTGTGTGTGAGCGTGTCCCTCCCTCGCTGTGTGAGCGTGTCCCTCCCTCACTGTGTGTGAGTGTGTCCCTCCCACGCTGTGTGTGTGCGTGTCCCTCCCTCGCTGACTGTGTGCGTGTCCCTCCCTCGCTGTGTGCGTGTCACTCCCTCGCTGTGTGTGTGCGTGTCCCTCCCTCACTGTGTGTGCGCGTGTCCTTCCCCCGCTGTGTGTGAGCGTGTCCCTCCCTTGCTGTGTGTGTGAGCGTGTCCCTCCCTCGCTGTGTGAGCTTGTCCCTCCCTCGCTGTGTGTGAGCGTGTCCCTCCCTCGCTGTGTGTGAGCGTGTCCCTCCCTCGCTGTGTGTGAGCGTGTCCCTCCGTCGCTGTGTGTGAGCGTATCCCTCCCTCGCTGTGTGTGTGCGTGTCCCTCACTCGCTGTGTGTGTGCGTGTCCCTCCCTCGCTGTGTGTGTGCGTGTCCCTCCCTCGCTGTGTGTGAGCATGTCCCTCCCTCGCTGTGTGTGAGCGTGTCCCTCCCTCGCTGTGTGTGAGCGTGTCCCTCCCTCGCTGTGTGTGAGCGTGTCCCTCCCTCGCTGTGTGTGTGTGTGTGTCTGCGTGTCTCTCCCTCGCTGTATGTGTGCGTGGCCCTCCCTCGCTGTGTGTGTGCGTGCGTGCCCTTCCCTCGCTGTGTGTGCGTGTGTCCCTCACTCGCTGTGTGTGCGTGTGTTCCTCGCTTGCTGTGTGTGCGTGTCCCTCCCTCGCTGTGTGTGCGTGTGTCCCTCCCTCGCTGTGTGTGTGTGTATCCCTCCCTCGCTGTGTGTGTGTGTCCCTCCCTCACTGTGTGTGTGTGTGTCCGTCCCTCGCTATGTGTGTGTCCCTCCATCGCTGTGTGTGTGCGTGTCCCTCCCTCACTACGTGTGTGTGGGTGTCCCTCCCTCACTGTGTGTGCGCGTGTCCCTCCCTCGCTGTGTGTGCGCGTGTCCCTCCCTCGCTGTGTGTGCGCGTGTCCCTCCCTCGCTGTGTGTGCGTGTGTCCCTCCCTCGCTGTGCGTGCGCGTGTCCCTCCCTCGCTGTGTATGTGCGTGTCCCTCCCTCGCTGTGTGTGTGCGTGTCCCTCACTCGCTGTGTGTGTGTGTGTGTGTGTGTGTGTGTGTGTGTGCGTGTCCCTCCCTCGCTGTGTGTGCGTGTGTGTCCCTCCCTCGCTGTGTGTGTCCCTCCCTCGCTGTGTGTGCGTGTCCCTCCCTCGCTGTGTGTGTGCGTGCCCCTCCCTCGCTGTGTGTGTGCGTGTCCCTCCCTCGCTGTGTGTGTGCATGTCCCTCCCTCGCTGTGTGTGTGCGTGTCCCCCCCTCGCTGTGTGTGCGTGTCCCTCCCTCGCTGTGTGTGCGTGTCCCTCCCTCACTGTGTGTGCGTGTCCCTCCCTCACTGTGTGTGCGTGTCCCTCCCTCACTGTGTGTGCGTGTCCCTCCCTCGCTGTATGTGCGTGTCCCACCCTCACTGTGTGTCCGTGTCCCTCCCTCGCTGTGTGTGTGTCCCTCCCTCGCTGTGCGTGTGTGTGTCCCTCCCTCGCTATGCGTGTGTGTCCCCCCCTCGCTGTGTGTGCGCGTGTCCCTCCCTCGCTCTGTGTCTGTGTCCCTCCCTCGCTGTTTGTGTGTGTGTCCCTCCCTCGCTGTGTGTGCGTGTGTCCCTCCCTCGCTGTGTGCGTGTGTCCCTCCCTCGCTGTGTGTGTGTGTGTGTGTCCCTCCCTCGCTGTGTGTGTGTGTGTGGGTGTGTGTGTGTGTCCCTTCGCCGTGTGCCTGTGTGTGTCCCTTCGCTGTTTGTTTGTGTCTCCCTCGCTATGTGTGTGTGCGTGTCCCTCCCTCGCTGTGTGTGTGTGTGTGTCCCTCCCTCGATGTGTGTGTGAGCGTGTCCCTCCCTCGCTGTGTGAGCGTGTCCCTCCCTCACTGTGTGTGAGTGTGTCCCTCCCACGCTGTGTGTGTGCGTGTCCCTCCCTCGCTGACTGTGTGCGTGTCCCTCCCTCGCTGTGTGCGTGTCACTCCCTCGCTGTGTGTGTGCGTGTCCCTCCCTCACTGTGTGTGCGCGTGTCCTTCCCCCGCTGTGTGTGAGCGTGTCCCTCCCTTGCTGTGTGTGTGAGCGTGTCCCTCCCTCGCTGTGTGAGCGTGTCCCTCCCTCGCTGTGTGTGAGCGTATCCCTCCCTCGCTGTGTGTGTGCGTGTCCCTCCATCGCTGTGTGTGAGCTTGTCCCTCCCTCGCTGTGTGTGAGCGTGTCCCTCCTTCGCTGTGTGTGAGCGTATCCCTCCCTCGCTGTGTGTGAGCGTGTCCCTCCCTCGCTGTGTGTGAGCGTATCCCTCCCTCGCTGTGTGTGTGCGTGTCCCTCCCTCGCTGTGTGTGTGCGTGTCCCTCCCTCGCTGTGTGTGTGCGTGTCCCTCCCTCGCTGTGTGTGAGCATGTCCCTCCCTCGCTGTGTGTGAGCGTGTCCCTCCCTCGCTGTGTGTGAGCGTGTCCCTCCCTCGCTGTGTGTGAGCGTGTCCCTCCCTCGCTGTGTGTGTGTGTGTGTCTGCGTGTCTCTCCCTCGCTGTATGTGTGCGTGGCCCTCCCTCGCTGTGTGTGTGCGTGCGTGCCCTTCCCTCGCTGTGTGTGCGTGTGTCCCTCCCTCGCTGTGTGTGCGTGTGTTCCTCGCTTGCTGTGTGTGCGTGTCCCTCCCTCACTGTGTGTGCGTGTGTCCCTCCCTCGCTGTGTGTGTGTGTATCCCTCCCTCGCTGTGTGTGTGTGTCCCTCCCTCACTGTGTGTGTGTGTGTCCCTCCCTCGCTTTGTGTGTGTCCCTCCATCGCTGTGTGTGTGTGCGTGTCCCTCCCTCACTACGTGTGTGTGGGTGTCCCTCCCTCACTGTGTGTGCGCGTGTCCCTCCCTCGCTGTGTGTGCGCGTGTCCCTCCCTCGCTGTGTGTGCGCGTGTCCCTCCCTCGCTGTGTGTGCGTGTGTCCCTCCCTCGCTGTGCGTGCGCGTGTCCCTCCCTCGCTGTGTGTGCGCGTGTCCCTCCCTCGCTGTGTGTGTGCGTGTCCCTCCCTCGCTGTGTGCGTGTGTGTGTGTGTGTGTGTGTGTGTGTGTGTCCCTCCCTCGCTGTGTGTGCGTGTGTGTCCCTCCCTCGCTGTGTGTGTCCCTCCCTCGCTGTGTGTGCGTGTCCCTCCCTCGCTGTGTGTGTGCGTGTCCCTCCCTCGCTGTGTGTGTGCGTGTCCCTCCCTCGCTGTGTGTGTGCGTGTCCCTCCCTCGCTGTGTGTGTGCGTGTCCCTCCCTCGCTGTGTGTGCGTGTCCCTCCCTCGCTGTGTGTGCGTGTCCCTCCCTCACTGTGTGTGCGTGTCCCTCCCTCACTGTGTGTGCGTGTCCCTCCCTCACTGTGTGTGCGTGTCCCTCCCTCGCTGTATGTGCGTGTCCCACCCTCACTGTGCGTGTGTGTGTCCCTCCCTCGCTGTGCGTGTGTGTGTCCCTCCCTCGCTGTGCGTGTGTGTCCCCCCCTCGCTGTGTGTGCGCGTGTCCCTCCCTCGCTCTGTGTCTGTGTCCCTCCCTCGCTGTGTGTGTGTGTGTCCCTCCCTCGCTGTGTGTGCGTGTGTCCCTCCCTCGCTGTGTGTGTGTGTCCCTCCCTCGCTGTGTGTGTGTGTGTGTGTCCCTCCCTCGCTGTGTGTGTGTGTCCCTCCCTCGCTGTGTGTGTGTGTGTCCCTCCCTCGCTGTGTGTGCGTGTGTCCCTCCCTCGCTGTGTGTGCGTGTCCCTCCCTCGCTGTGTGTGCGTGTGTCCCTCCCTCGCTGTGTGTGTGTGTGTGTCCCTCCTTCGCTGTGTGTGCGTGTGTCCCTCTCTCGCTGTGTGTGTGTGTCCCTCCCTCGCTGTGTGTGTGTGTCCCTCCCTCGCTGTGTGTGTGTGTGTCCCTCCCTCGCTGTGTGTGCGTGTGTCCCTCCCTCGCTGTGTGTGCGTGTGTCCCTCCCTCGCTGTGTGTGCGTGTGTCCCCCACTCGCTGTGTGTGCGTGTCCCTCCCTCGCTGTGTGTGCGTGCCCCTCCCTCACTGTGTGTGCGCGTGTCCCTCCCTCGCTGTGTGTGCGTGTCCCTCCCTCGCTGTGTGTGCGTGTGTCCCTCCCTCGCTGTGTGTGTGTGTGTGTCCCTCCCTCGCTGTGTGTGTGTGTGTGTGTGTGTGTGTGTGTGTGTGTGTCCCTTCGCCGTGTGTCTGTGTGTGTCGCTTCGCTGTTTGCGTGTGTCTCCCTCGCTATGTGTGTGTGCGTGTCCCTCCCTCGCTGTGTGTGTGTGTGTGTGTCCCTTCCTCGATGTGTGTGTGAGCGTGTCCCTCCCTCGCTGTGTGAGCGTGTCCCTCCCTCACTGTGTGTGAGTGTGTCCCTCCCTCGCTGTGTGTGTGCGTGTCCCTCCCTCGCTGTGTGTGTGCGTGTCCCTCCCTCGCTGTGTGCGTGTCACTCCCTCGCTGTGTGTGTGCGTGTCCCTCCCTCACTGTGTGTGCGCGTGTCCTTCCCTCGCTGTGTGTGAGCGTGTCCCTCCCTTGCTGTGTGTGTGAGCGTGTCCCTCCCTCGCTGTGTGAGCGTGTCCCTCCCTCGCTGTGTGTGAGCGTATCCCTCCCTCGCTGTGTGTGTGCGTGTCCCTCCATCGCTGTGTGTGAGCTTGTCCCTCCCTCGCTGTGTGTGAGCGTGTCCCTCCCTCGCTGTGTGTGAGCGTGTCCCTCCCTCGCTGTGTGTGAGCGTGTCCCTCCCTCGCTGTGTGTGAGCGCATCCCTCCCTCGCTGTGTGTGTGCGTGTCCCTCCCTCGCTGTGTGTGTGCGTGTCCCTCCCTCGCTGTGTGTGTGCGTGTCCCTCCCTCGCTGTGTGTGCGTGTGTGTCCCTCCCTCGCTGTGTGTGTCCCTCCCTCGCTGTGAGTGCGTGTCCCTCCCTCGCTGTGTGTGTGCGTGTCCCTCCCTCGCTGTGTGTGTGCGTGTCCCTCCCTCGCTGTGTGTGTGCGTGTCCCTCCCTCGCTGTGTGTGTGCGTGTCCCTCCCTCGCTGTGTGTGCGTGTCCCTCCCTCGCTGTGTGTGCGTGTCCCTCCCTCACTGTGTGTGCGTGTCCCTCCCTCACTGTGCGTGCGTGTCCCTGCCTCGCTGTGTGTGCGTGTCCCTCCCTCGCTGTATGTGCGTGTCCCACCCTCATTGTGTGTCCGTGTCCCTCCCTCGCTGTGTGTGTGTCCCTCCCTCGCTGTGTGTGTGCGTGTCCCTCCCTCGCTGTGTGTGCGTGTCCCTCCCTCGCAGTGTGTGCGTGTCCCTCCCTCACTGTGTGTGCGTGTCCCTCCCTCACTGTGTGTGCGTGTCCCTCCCTCACTGTGTGTGCGTGTCCCTCCCTCGCTGTATGTGCGTGTCCCACCCTCACTGTGCGTGTGTGTGTCCCTCCCTCGCTGTGCGTGTGTGTGTCCCTCCCTCGCTGTGCGTGTGTGTCCCCCCCTCGCTGTGTGTGCGCGTGTCCCTCCCTCGCTCTGTGTCTGTGTCCCTCCCTCGCTGTGTGTGTGTGTGTCCCTCCCTCGCTGTGTGTGCGTGTGTCCCTCCCTCGCTGTGTGTGTGTGTCCCTCCCTCGCTGTGTGCGTGTCACTCCCTCGCTGTGTGTGTGCGTGTCCCTCCCTCACTGTGTGTGCGCGTGTCCTTCCCTCGCTGTGTGTGAGCGTGTCCCTCCCTTGCTGTGTGTGTGAGCGTGTCCCTCCCTCGCTGTGTGAGCGTGTCCCTCCCTCGCTGTGTGTGAGCGTATCCCTCCCTCGCTGTGTGTGCGTGCCCCTCCCTCGCTGTGTGTGCGCGTGTCCCTCCCTCGCTGTGTGTGCGTGTCCCTCCCTCGCTGTGTGTGCGTGTGTCCCTCCCTCGCTGTGTGTGTGTGTGTGTCCCTCCCTCGCTGTGTGTGTGTGTGTGTGTGTGTGTTTGTGTGTGTGTGTCCCTTCGCCGTGTGTCTGTGTGTGTACCTTCGCTGTTTGCGTGTGTCTCCCTCGCTATGTGTGTGTGCGTGTCCCTCCCTCGCTGTGTGTGTGTGTGTGTGTCCCTCCCTCGATGTGTGTGTGAGCGTGTCCCTCCCTCGCTGTGTTAGCGTGTCCCTCCCTCACTGTGTGTGAGTGTGTCCCTCCCTCGCTGTGTGTGTGCGTGTCCCTCCCTCGCTGTGTGTGTGCGTGTCCCTCCCGCGCTGTGTGCGTGTCACTCCCTCGCTGTGTGTGTGCGTGTCCCTCCCTCACTGTGTGTGCGCGTGTCCTTCCCTCGCTGTGTGTGAGCGTGTCCCTCCCTTGCTGTGTGTGTGAGCGTGTCCCTCCCTCGCTGTGTGTGCGTGTCCCTCCCTCGCTGTGTGTGAGCGTATCCCTCCCTCGCTGTGTGTGTGCGTGTCCCTCCATCGCTGTGTGTGAGCTTGTCCCTCCCTCGCTGTGTGTGAGCGTGTCCCTCCCTCGCTGTGTGTGAGCGTGTCCCTCCCTCGCTGTGTGTGAGCGTGTCCCTCCCTCGCTGTGTGTGAGCGTGTCCCTCCCTCGCTGTGTGTGCGCGTGTCCTTCCCTCGCTGTGTGTGTGCGTGTCCCTCCCTCGCTGTGTGTGCGTGCCCCTCCCTCGCTGTGTGTGCGCGTGTCCCTCCCTCGCTGTGTGTGCGTGTACCTCCCTCGCTGTGTGTGCGTGTCCCTCCCTCGCTGTGTGTGCGTGTGTCCCTCCCTCGCTGTGTGTGTGTGTGTGTCCCTCCCTCGCTGTGTGTGTGTGTGTGTGTGTGTGTGCGTGTCCCTCCCGCGCTGTGTGCGTGTCACTCCCTCGCTGTGTGTGTGCGTGTCCCTCCCTCACTGTGTGTGCGCGTGTCCTTCCCTCGCTGTGTGTGAGCGTGTCCCTCCCTTGCTGTGTGTGTGAGCGTGTCCCTCCCTCGCTGTGTGTGCGTGTCCCTCCCTCGCTGTGTGTGAGCGTATCCCTCCCTCGCTGTGTGTGTGCGTGTCCCTCCATCGCTGTGTGTGAGCTTGTCCCTCCCTCGCTGTGTGTGAGCGTGTCCCTCCCTCGCTGTGTGTGAGCGTGTCCCTCCCTCGCTGTGTGTGAGCGTGTCCCTCCCTCGCTGTGTGTGAGCGTGTCCCTCCCTCGCTGTGTGTGCGCGTGTCCTTCCCTCGCTGTGTGTGTGCGTGTCCCTCCCTCGCTGTGTGTGCGTGCCCCTCCCTCGCTGTGTGTGCGCGTGTCCCTCCCTCGCTGTGTGTGCGTGTACCTCCCTCGCTGTGTGTGCGTGTCCCTCCCTCGCTGTGTGTGCGTGTGTCCCTCCCTCGCTGTGTGTGTGTGTGTGTCCCTCCCTCGCTGTGTGTGTGTGTGTGTGTGTGTGTGTGTGTCCCTTCGCCGTGTGTCTGTGTGTGTCCCTTCGCTGTTTGCGTGTGTCTCCCTCGCTATGTGTGTGTGCGTGTCACTCCCTCGCTTTGTGTGTGCGTGTCCCTCCCTCACTGTGTGTGAGCCTGTCCCTCCCTCGCTCTTTGTGTGAGCGTGTCCCTCCCTCGCTGTGTGAGCGTGTCCCTCCCTCGCTGTGTGTGTGTGTCCCTCCCTCGCTGTGTGTGTGTGTGTCCCTCCCTCGCTGTGTGTGTGTGTGTCCCTCCCTCGCTGTGTGTGCGTGAGTCCCTCCTTGCTGTGTGTGCGTGTGTCCCTCCCTCGCTGTGTGTGCGTGTCCCTCCCTCGCTGTGTGTGCGTGCCCCTCCCTCGCTGTGTGTGCGCGTGTCCCTCCCTCGCTGTGTGTGCGTGTCCCTCCCTCGCTGTGTGTGCGTGTGTCCCTCCCTCGCTGTGTGTGTGTGTCTGCGTGTCTCTCCCTCGCTGTATGTGTGCGTGTCCCTCCCTCGCTGTGTGTGTGTGTGTGTGGGTGTGTGTGTGTGTCCCTTCGCCGTGTGTCTGTGTGTGTCCCTTCGCTGTTTGCGTGTGTCTCCCTCGCTATGTGTGTGTGCGTGTCACTCCGTCGCTTTGTGTGTGCGTGTCCCTCCCTCACTGTGTGTGAGCGTGTCCCTCCCTCGCTCTTTGTGTGAGCTTGTCCCTCCCTCGCTGTGTGTGAGCGTGTCCCTCCCTCGCTGTGTGTGTGTGTCCCTCCCTCGCTGTGTGTGTGTGTGTCCCTCCCTCGCTGTGTGTGTGTGTGTCCCTCCCTCGCTGTGTGTGCGTGTGTCCCTCCCTCGCTGTGTGTGCGTGTGTCCCTCCCTCGCTGTGTGTGCGTGTCCCTCCCTCGCTGTGTGTGCGTGCCCCTCCCTCGCTGTGTGTGCGCGTGTCCCTCCCTCGCTGTGTGTGCGTGTCCCTCCCTCGCTGTGTGTGCGTGTGTCCCTCCCTCGCTGTGTGTGTGTGTGTGTCCCTCCCTCGCTGTGTGTGTGTGTGTGTGGGTGTGTGTGTGTGTCCCTTCGCCGTGTGTCTGTGTGTGTCCCTTCGCTGTTTGCTTGTGTCTCCCTCGCTATGTGTGTGTGCGTGTCCCTCCCTCGTTGTGTGTGTGTTTGTGTCCCTCCCTCGATGTGTGTGTGAGCGTGTCCCTCCCTCGCTGTGTGAGCGTGTCCCTCCCTCACTGTGTGTGAGTGTGTCCCTCCCACGCTGTGTGTGTGCGTGTCCATCCCTCGCTGACTGTGTGCGTGTCCCTCCCTCGCTGTGTGCGTGTCACTCCCTCGCTGTGTGTGTGCGTGTCCCTCCCTCACTGTGTGTGCGCGTGTCCTTCCCCCGCTGTGTGTGAGCGTGTCCCTCCCTTGCTGTGTGTGTGAGCGTGTCCCTCCCTCGCTGTGTGAGCTTGTCCCTCCCTCGCTGTGTGTGAGCGTGTCCCTCCCTCGCTGTGTGTGAGCGTGTCCCTCCCTCGCTGTGTGTGAGCGTGTCCCTCCCTCGCTGTGTGTGAGCGTATCCCTCCCTCGCTGTGTGTGTGCGTGTCCCTCCCTCGCTGTGTGTGTGCGTGTCCCTCCCTCGCTGTGTGTGTGCGTGTCCCTCCCTCGCTGTGTGTGAGCATGTCCCTCCCTCGCTGTGTGTGAGCGTGTCCCTCCCTCGCTGTGTGTGAGCGTGTCCCTCCCTCGCTGTGTGTGAGCGTGTCCCTCCCTCGCTGTGTGTGTGTGTGTGTCTGCGTGTCTCTCCCTCGCTGTATGTGTGCGTGGCCCTCCCTCGCTGTGTGTGTGCGTGCGTGCCCTTCCCTCGCTGTGTGTGCGTGTGTCCCTCACTCGCTGTGTGTGCGTGTGTTCCTCGCTTGCTGTGTGTGCGTGTCCCTCCCTCGCTGTGTGTGCGTGTGTCCCTCCCTCGCTGTGTGTGTGTGTATCCCTCCCTCGCTGTGTGTGTGTGTCCCTCCCTCACTGTGTGTGTGTGTGTCCGTCCCTCGCTATGTGTGTGTCCCTCCATCGCTGTGTGTGTGCGTGTCCCTCCCTCACTACGTGTGTGTGGGTGTCCCTCCCTCACTGTGTGTGCGCGTGTCCCTCCCTCGCTGTGTGTGCGCGTGTCCCTCCCTCGCTGTGTGTGCGCGTGTCCCTCCCTCGCTGTGTGTGCGTGTGTCCCTCCCTCGCTGTGCGTGCGCGTGTCCCTCCCTCGCTGTGTATGCGCGTGTCCCTCCCTCGCTGTGTGTGTGCGTGTCCCTCACTCGCTGTGTGCGTGTGTGTGTGTGTGTGTGTGTGTGTGTGTGCGTGTCCCTCCCTCGCTGTGTGTGCGTGTGTGTCCCTCCCTCGCTGTGTGTGTCCCTCCCTCGCTGTGTGTGCGTGTCCCTCCCTCGCTGTGTGTGTGCGTGCCCCTCCCTCGCTGTGTGTGTGCGTGTCCCTCCCTCGCTGTGTGTGTGCATGTCCCTCCCTCGCTGTGTGTGCGTGTCCCTCCCTCGCTGTGTGTGCGTGTCCCTCCCTCACTGTGTGTGCGTGTCCCTCCCTCACTGTGTGTGCGTGTCCCTCCCTCGCTGTATGTGCGTGTCCCACCCTCACTGTGTGTCCGTGTCCCTCCCTCGCTGTGTGTGTGTCCCTCCCTCGCTGTGCGTGTGTGTGTCCCTCCCTCGCTATGCGTGTGTGTCCCCCCCTCGCTGTGTGTGCGCGTGTCCCTCCCTCGCTCTGTGTCTGTGTCCCTCCCTCGCTGTTTGTGTGTGTGTCCCTCCCTCGCTGTGTGTGCGTGTGTCCCTCCCTCGCTGTGTGCGTGTGTCCCTCCCTCGCTGTGTGTGTGTGTGTGTGTCCCTCCCTCGCTGTGTGTGTGTGTGTGGGTGTGTGTGTGTGTCCCTTCGCCGTGTGCCTGTGTGTGTCCCTTCGCTGTTTGCTTGTGTCTCCCCCGCTATGTGTGTGTGCGTGTCCCTCCCTCGCTGTGTGTGTGTGTGTGTCCCTCCCTCGATGTGTGTGTGAGCGTGTCCCTCCCTCGCTGTGTGAGCGTGTCCCTCCCTCACTGTGTGTGAGTGTGTCCCTCCCACGCTGTGTGTGTGCGTGTCCCTCCCTCGCTGACTGTGTGCGTGTCCCTCCCTCGCTGTGTGCGTGTCACTCCCTCGCTGTGTGTGTGCGTGTCCCTCCCTCACTGTGTGTGCGCGTGTCCTTCCCCCGCTGTGTGTGCGCGTGTCCCTCCCTCGCTGTGTGTGCGCGTGTCCCTCCCTCGCTGTGTGTGCGTGTGTCCCTCCCTCGCTGTGTGTGCGTGTGTCCCTCCCTCGCTGTGTGTGCGTGTCCCTCCCTCGCTGTGTGTGCGTGCCCCTCCCTCGCTGTGTGTGCGCGTGTCCCTCCCTCGCTGTGTGTGCGTGTCCCTCCCTCGCTGTGTGTGCGTGTGTCCCTCCCTCGCTGTGTGTGTGTGTGTGTCCCTCCCTCGCTGTGTGTGTGTGTGTGTGGGTGTGTGTGTGTGTCCCTTCGCCGTGTGTCTGTGTGTGTCCCTTCGCTGTTTGCTTGTGTCTCCCTCGCTATGTGTGTGTGCGTGTCCCTCCCTCGTTGTGTGTGTGTTTGTGTCCCTCCCTCGATGTGTGTGTGAGCGTGTCCCTCCCTCGCTGTGTGAGCGTGTCCCTCCCTCACTGTGTGTGAGTGTGTCCCTCCCACGCTGTGTGTGTGCGTGTCCATCCCTCGCTGACTGTGTGCGTGTCCCTCCCTCGCTGTGTGCGTGTCACTCCCTCGCTGTGTGTGTGCGTGTCCCTCCCTCACTGTGTGTGCGCGTGTCCTTCCCCCGCTGTGTGTGAGCGTGTCCCTCCCTTGCTGTGTGTGTGAGCGTGTCCCTCCCTCGCTGTGTGAGCTTGTCCCTCCCTCGCTGTGTGTGAGCGTGTCCCTCCCTCGCTGTGTGTGAGCGTGTCCCTCCCTCGCTGTGTGTGAGCGTGTCCCTCCCTCGCTGTGTGTGAGCGTATCCCTCCCTCGCTGTGTGTGTGCGTGTCCCTCCCTCGCTGTGTGTGTGCGTGTCCCTCCCTCGCTGTGTGTGTGCGTGTCCCTCCCTCGCTGTGTGTGAGCATGTCCCTCCCTCGCTGTGTGTGAGCGTGTCCCTCCCTCGCTGTGTGTGAGCGTGTCCCTCCCTCGCTGTGTGTGAGCGTGTCCCTCCCTCGCTGTGTGTGTGTGTGTGTCTGCGTGTCTCTCCCTCGCTGTATGTGTGCGTGGCCCTCCCTCGCTGTGTGTGTGCGTGCGTGCCCTTCCCTCGCTGTGTGTGCGTGTGTCCCTCACTCGCTGTGTGTGCGTGTGTTCCTCGCTTGCTGTGTGTGCGTGTCCCTCCCTCGCTGTGTGTGCGTGTGTCCCTCCCTCGCTGTGTGTGTGTGTATCCCTCCCTCGCTGTGTGTGTGTGTCCCTCCCTCACTGTGTGTGTGTGTGTCCGTCCCTCGCTATGTGTGTGTCCCTCCATCGCTGTGTGTGTGCGTGTCCCTCCCTCACTACGTGTGTGTGGGTGTCCCTCCCTCACTGTGTGTGCGCGTGTCCCTCCCTCGCTGTGTGTGCGCGTGTCCCTCCCTCGCTGTGTGTGCGCGTGTCCCTCCCTCGCTGTGTGTGCGTGTGTCCCTCCCTCGCTGTGCGTGCGCGTGTCCCTCCCTCGCTGTGTATGCGCGTGTCCCTCCCTCGCTGTGTGTGTGCGTGTCCCTCACTCGCTGTGTGCGTGTGTGTGTGTGTGTGTGTGTGTGTGTGTGCGTGTCCCTCCCTCGCTGTGTGTGCGTGTGTGTCCCTCCCTCGCTGTGTGTGTCCCTCCCTCGCTGTGTGTGCGTGTCCCTCCCTCGCTGTGTGTGTGCGTGCCCCTCCCTCGCTGTGTGTGTGCGTGTCCCTCCCTCGCTGTGTGTGTGCATGTCCCTCCCTCGCTGTGTGTGCGTGTCCCTCCCTCGCTGTGTGTGCGTGTCCCTCCCTCACTGTGTGTGCGTGTCCCTCCCTCACTGTGTGTGCGTGTCCCTCCCTCGCTGTATGTGCGTGTCCCACCCTCACTGTGTGTCCGTGTCCCTCCCTCGCTGTGTGTGTGTCCCTCCCTCGCTGTGCGTGTGTGTGTCCCTCCCTCGCTATGCGTGTGTGTCCCCCCCTCGCTGTGTGTGCGCGTGTCCCTCCCTCGCTCTGTGTCTGTGTCCCTCCCTCGCTGTTTGTGTGTGTGTCCCTCCCTCGCTGTGTGTGCGTGTGTCCCTCCCTCGCTGTGTGCGTGTGTCCCTCCCTCGCTGTGTGTGTGTGTGTGTGTCCCTCCCTCGCTGTGTGTGTGTGTGTGGGTGTGTGTGTGTGTCCCTTCGCCGTGTGCCTGTGTGTGTCCCTTCGCTGTTTGCTTGTGTCTCCCCCGCTATGTGTGTGTGCGTGTCCCTCCCTCGCTGTGTGTGTGTGTGTGTCCCTCCCTCGATGTGTGTGTGAGCGTGTCCCTCCCTCGCTGTGTGAGCGTGTCCCTCCCTCACTGTGTGTGAGTGTGTCCCTCCCACGCTGTGTGTGTGCGTGTCCCTCCCTCACTGACTGTGTGCGTGTCCCTCCCTCGCTGTGTGCGTGTCACTCCCTCGCTGTGTGTGTGCGTGTCCCTCCCTCACTGTGTGTGCGCGTGTCCTTCCCCCGCTGTGTGTGAGCGTGTCCCTCCCTTGCTGTGTGTGTGAGCGTGTCCCTCCCTCGCTGTGTGAGCGTGTCCCTCCCTCGCTGTGTGTGAGCGTATCCCTCCCTCGCTGTGTGTGTGCGTGTCCCTCCATCGCTGTGTGTGAGCTTGTCCCTCCCTCGCTGTGTGTGAGCGTGTCCCTCCTTCGCTGTGTGTGAGCGTATCCCTCCCTCGCTGTGTGTGAGCGTGTCCCTCCCTCGCTGTGTGTGAGCGTATCCCTCCCTCGCTGTGTGTGTGCGTGTCCCTCCCTCGCTGTGTGTGTGCGTGTCCCTCCCTCGCTGTGTGTGTGCGTGTCCCTCCCTCGCTGTGTGTGAGCATGTCCCTCCCTCGCTGTGTGTGAGCGTGTCCCTCCCTCGCTGTGTGTGAGCGTGTCCCTCCCTCGCTGTGTGTGAGCGTGTCCCTCCCTCGCTGTGTGTGTGTGTGTGTCTGCGTGTCTCTCCCTCGCTGTATGTGTGCGTGGCCCTCCCTCGCTGTGTGTGTGCGTGCGTGCCCTTCCCTCGCTGTGTGTGCGTGTGTCCCTCCCTCGCTGTGTGTGCGTGTGTTCCTCGCTTGCTGTGTGTGCGTGTCCCTCCCTCACTGTGTGTGCGTGTGTCCCTCCCTCGCTGTGTGTGTGTGTATCCCTCCCTCGCTGTGTGTGTGTGTCCCTCCCTCACTGTGTGTGTGTGTGTCCCTCCCTCGCTTTGTGTGTGTCCCTCCATCGCTGTGTGTGTGTGCGTGTCCCTCCCTCACTACGTGTGTGTGGGTGTCCCTCCCTCACTGTGTGTGCGCGTGTCCCTCCCTCGCTGTGTGTGCGCGTGTCCCTCCCTCGCTGTGTGTGCGCGTGTCCCTCCCTCGCTGTGTGTGCGTGTGTCCCTCCCTCGCTGTGCGTGCGCGTGTCCCTCCCTCGCTGTGTGTGCGCGTGTCCCTCCCTCGCTGTGTGTGTGCGTGTCCCTCCCTCGCTGTGTGCGTGTGTGTGTGTGTGTGTGTGTGTGTGTGTGTGTGTGTGTGTGTGTCCCTCCCTCGCTGTGTGTGCGTGTGTGTCCCTCCCTCGCTGTGTGTGTCCCTCCCTCGCTGTGTGTGCGTGTCCCTCCCTCGCTGTGTGTGTGCGTGTCCCTCCCTCGCTGTGTGTGTGCGTGTCCCTCCATCGCTGTGTGTGTGCGTGTCCCTCCCTCGCTGTGTGTGTGCGTGTCCCTCCCTCGCTGTGTGTGCGTGTCCCTCCCTCACTGTGTGTGCGTGTCCCTCCCTCACTGTGTGTGCGTGTCCCTCCCTCACTGTGTGTGCGTGTCCCTCCCTCACTGTGTGTGCGTGTCCCTCCCTCGCTGTATGTGCGTGTCCCACCCTCACTGTGCGTGTGTGTGTCCCTCCCTCGCTGTGCGTGTGTGTGTCCCTCCCTCGCTGTGCGTGTGTGTCCCCCCCTCGCTGTGTGTGCGCGTGTCCCTCCCTCGCTCTGTGTCTGTGTCCCTCCCTCGCTGTGTGTGTGTGTGTCCCTCCCTCGCTGTGTGTGCGTGTGTCCCTCCCTCGCTGTGTGTGTGTGTCCCTCCCTCGCTGTGTGTGTGTGTGTGTGTCCCTCCCTCGCTGTGTGTGTGTGTCCCTCCCTCGCTGTGTGTGTGTGTGTCCCTCCCTCGCTGTGTGTGCGTGTGTCCCTCCCTCGCTGTGTGTGCGTGTCCCTCCCTCGCTGTGTGTGCGTGTGTCCCTCCCTCGCTGTGTGTGTGTGTGTGTCCCTCCTTCGCTGTGTGTGCGTGTGTCCCTCCCTCGCTGTGTGTGTGTGTCCCTCCCTCGCTGTGTGTGTGTGTCCCTCCCTCGCTGTGTGTGTGTGTGTCCCTCCCTCGCTGTGTGTGCGTGTGTCCCTCCCTCGCTGTGTGTGCGTGTGTCCCTCCCTCGCTGTGTGTGCGTGTGTCCCCCACTCGCTGTGTGTGCGTGTCCCTCCCTCGCTGTGTGTGCGTGCCCCTCCCTCACTGTGTGTGCGCGTGTCCCTCCCTCGCTGTGTGTGCGTGTCCCTCCCTCGCTGTGTGTGCGTGTGTCCCTCCCTCGCTGTGTGTGTGTGTGTGTCCCTCCCTCGCTGTGTGTGTGTGTGTGTGTGTGTGTGTGTGTGTGTGTCCCTTCGCCGTGTGTCTGTGTGTGTCGCTTCGCTGTTTGCGTGTGTCTCCCTCGCTATGTGTGTGTGCGTGTCCCTCCCTCGCTGTGTGTGTGTGTGTGTGTCCCTTCCTCGATGTGTGTGTGAGCGTGTCCCTCCCTCGCTGTGTGAGCGTGTCCCTCCCTCACTGTGTGTGAGTGTGTCCCTCCCTCGCTGTGTGTGTGCGTGTCCCTCCCTCGCTGTGTGTGTGCGTGTCCCTCCCTCGCTGTGTGCGTGTCACTCCCTCGCTGTGTGTGTGCGTGTCCCTCCCTCACTGTGTGTGCGCGTGTCCTTCCCTCGCTGTGTGTGAGCGTGTCCCTCCCTTGCTGTGTGTGTGAGCGTGTCCCTCCCTCGCTGTGTGAGCGTGTCCCTCCCTCGCTGTGTGTGAGCGTATCCCTCCCTCGCTGTGTGTGTGCGTGTCCCTCCATCGCTGTGTGTGAGCTTGTCCCTCCCTCGCTGTGTGTGAGCGTGTCCCTCCCTCGCTGTGTGTGAGCGTGTCCCTCCCTCGCTGTGTGTGAGCGTGTCCCTCCCTCGCTGTGTGTGAGCGTGTCCCTCCCTCGCTGTGTGTGAGCGCATCCCTCCCTCGCTGAGTGTGTGCGTGTCCCTCCCTCGCTGTGTGTGTGCGTGTCCCTCCCTCGCTGTGTGTGTGCGTGTCCCTCCCTCGCTGTGTGTGCGTGTGTGTCCCTCCCTCGCTGTGTGTGTCCCTCCCTCGCTGTGTGTGCGTGTCCCTCCCTCGCTGTGTGTGTGCGTGTCCCTCCCTCGCTGTGTGTGTGCGTGTCCCTCCCTCGCTGTGTGTGTGCGTGTCCCTCCCTCGCTGTGTGTGTGCGTGTCCCTCCCTCGCTGTGTGTGCGTGTCCCTCCCTCGCTGTGTGTGCGTGTCCCTCCCTCACTGTGTGTGCGTGTCCCTCCCCCACTGTGTGTGCGTGTCCCTGCCTCGCTGTGTGTGCGAGTCCCTCCCTCGCTGTATGTGCGTGTCCCACCCTCATTGTGTGTCCGTGTCCCTGCCTCGCTGTGTGTGTGTCCCTCCCTCGCTGTGTGTGTGTGTGTCCCTCCGTCGCTATGCGTGTGTGTCCCCCCCTCGCTGTGTGTGCGCGTGTCCCTCCCTCGCTCTGTGTCTGTGTCCCTCCCTCGCTGTGTGTGTGTGTGTCCCTCCCTCGCTGTGTGTGCGTGTGTCCCTCCCTCGCTGTGTGCGTGTGTCCCTCCCTCGCTGTGTGTGTGTGTCCCTCCCTCGCTGTGTGTGTGTGTCCCTCCCTCGCTGTGTGCGTGTGTGTCCCTCCCTCGCTGTGTGTGCGTGTGTCCCTCCCTCGCTGTGTGTGCGTGTCCCTCCCTCGCTGTGTGTGCGTGTGTCCCTCCCTCGCTGTGTGTGTGTGTGTGTCCCTCCTTCGCTGTGTGTGCGTGTGTCCCTCCCTCGCTCTGTGTGTGTGTCCCTCCCTCGCTGTGTGTGTGTGCTGTGTCTGCGTGTCTCTCCCTCGCTGTGTGTGTGCGTGCCCATCCCTCGCTGTGTGTGTGTGTGTCTCTCCCTCGCTGTGTGTGTGTGTGTCCCTCCCTCGCTGTGTGTGTGTGTCCCTCCCTCGCTGTGTGTGTGTGTGTCCCTCCCTCGCTGTGTGTGTGTATCCCTCCCTCGCTGTGTGTGTGTGTGTGTCCCTCCTTCGCTGTGTGTGCGTGTGTCCCTCCCTCGCTCTGTGTGTGTGTCCCTCCCTCGCTGTGTGTGTGTGTGTCCCTCCCTCGCTGTGTGTGTGTGTGTCCCTCCCTCGCTGTGTGTGCGTGTGTCCCTCCCTCGCTGTGTGTGCGTGTGTCCCTCCCTCGCTGTGTGTGCGTGTGTCCCTCACTCGCTGTGTGTGCGTGTCCCTCCCTCGCTGTGTGTGCGTGCCCCTCCCTCGCTGTGTGTGCGCGTGTCCCTCCCTCGCTGTGTGTGCGTGTCCCTCCCTCGCTGTGTGTGCGTGTGTCCCTCCCTCGCTGTGTGTGTGTGTGTGTCCCTCCCTCGCTGTGTGTGTGTGTGTGTGTGTGTGTGTGTGTGTGTGTGTCCCTTCGCCGTGTGTCTGTGTGTGTACCTTCGCTGTTTGCGTGTGTCTCCCTCGCTATGTGTGTGTGCGTGTCCCTCCCTCGATGTGTGTGTGAGCGTGTCCCTCCCTCGCTGTGTGAGCGTGTCCCTCCCTCGCTGTGTGTGCGTGTGTCCCTCCCTCGCTGTGTATGTGTGTGTGTCCCTCCCTCGCTGTGTGTGTGTGTGTGTGTGTGTGTGTGTGTGTGTGTCCCTTCGCCGTGTGTCTGTGTGTGTACCTTCGCTGTTTGCGTGTGTCTCCCTCGCTATGTGTGTGTGCGTGTCCCTCCCTCGCTGTGTGTGTGTGTGTGTGTCCCTCCCTCGATGTGTGTGTGAGCGTGTCCCTCCCTCGCTGTGTGAGCGTGTCCCTCCCTCACTGTGTGTGAGTGTGTCCCTCCCTCGCTGTGTGTGCGCGTGTCCCTCCCTCGCTGTGTGTGTGCGTGTCCCTCCCTCGCTGTGTGCGTGTGTGTGTGTGTGTGTGTGTGTGTGTGTGTGTGTCCCTCCCTCGCTGTGTGTGCGTGTGTGTCCCTCCCTCGCTGTGTGTGTCCCTCCCTCGCTGTGTGTGCGTGTCCCTCCCTCGCTGTGTGTGTGCGTGTCCCTCCCTCGCTGTGTGTGTGCGTGTCCCTCCATCGCTGTGTGTGTGCGTGTCCCTCCCTCGCTGTGTGTGTGCGTGTCCCTCCCTCGCTGTGTGTGCGTGTCCCTCCCTCACTGTGTGTGCGTGTCCCTCCCTCACTGTGTGTGCGTGTCCCTCCCTCACTGTGTGTGCGTGTCCCTCCCTCACTGTGTGTGCGTGTCCCTCCCTCGCTGTATGTGCGTGTCCCACCCTCACTGTGCGTGTGTGTGTCCCTCCCTCGCTGTGCGTGTGTGTGTCCCTCCCTCGCTGTGCGTGTGTGTCCCCCCCTCGCTGTGTGTGCGCGTGTCCCTCCCTCGCTCTGTGTCTGTGTCCCTCCCTCGCTGTGTGTGTGTGTGTCCCTCCCTCGCTGTGTGTGCGTGTGTCCCTCCCTCGCTGTGTGTGTGTGTCCCTCCCTCGCTGTGTGTGTGTGTGTGTGTCCCTCCCTCGCTGTGTGTGTGTGTCCCTCCCTCGCTGTGTGTGTGTGTGTCCCTCCCTCGCTGTGTGTGCGTGTGTCCCTCCCTCGCTGTGTGTGCGTGTCCCTCCCTCGCTGTGTGTGCGTGTGTCCCTCCCTCGCTGTGTGTGTGTGTGTGTCCCTCCTTCGCTGTGTGTGCGTGTGTCCCTCCCTCGCTGTGTGTGTGTGTCCCTCCCTCGCTGTGTGTGTGTGTCCCTCCCTCGCTGTGTGTGTGTGTGTCCCTCCCTCGCTGTGTGTGCGTGTGTCCCTCCCTCGCTGTGTGTGCGTGTGTCCCTCCCTCGCTGTGTGTGCGTGTGTCCCCCACTCGCTGTGTGTGCGTGTCCCTCCCTCGCTGTGTGTGCGTGCCCCTCCCTCACTGTGTGTGCGCGTGTCCCTCCCTCGCTGTGTGTGCGTGTCCCTCCCTCGCTGTGTGTGCGTGTGTCCCTCCCTCGCTGTGTGTGTGTGTGTGTCCCTCCCTCGCTGTGTGTGTGTGTGTGTGTGTGTGTGTGTGTGTCCCTTCGCCGTGTGTCTGTGTGTGTCGCTTCGCTGTTTGCGTGTGTCTCCCTCGCTATGTGTGTGTGCGTGTCCCTCCCTCGCTGTGTGTGTGTGTGTGTGTCCCTTCCTCGATGTGTGTGTGAGCGTGTCCCTCCCTCGCTGTGTGAGCGTGTCCCTCCCTCACTGTGTGTGAGTGTGTCCCTCCCTCGCTGTGTGTGTGCGTGTCCCTCCCTCGCTGTGTGTGTGCGTGTCCCTCCCTCGCTGTGTGCGTGTCACTCCCTCGCTGTGTGTGTGCGTGTCCCTCCCTCACTGTGTGTGCGCGTGTCCTTCCCTCGCTGTGTGTGAGCGTGTCCCTCCCTTGCTGTGTGTGTGAGCGTGTCCCTCCCTCGCTGTGTGAGCGTGTCCCTCCCTCGCTGTGTGTGAGCGTATCCCTCCCTCGCTGTGTGTGTGCGTGTCCCTCCATCGCTGTGTGTGAGCTTGTCCCTCCCTCGCTGTGTGTGAGCGTGTCCCTCCCTCGCTGTGTGTGAGCGTGTCCCTCCCTCGCTGTGTGTGAGCGTGTCCCTCCCTCGCTGTGTGTGAGCGTGTCCCTCCCTCGCTGTGTGTGAGCGCATCCCTCCCTCGCTGAGTGTGTGCGTGTCCCTCCCTCGCTGTGTGTGTGCGTGTCCCTCCCTCGCTGTGTGTGTGCGTGTCCCTCCCTCGCTGTGTGTGCGTGTGTGTCCCTCCCTCGCTGTGTGTGTCCCTCCCTCGCTGTGTGTGCGTGTCCCTCCCTCGCTGTGTGTGTGCGTGTCCCTCCCTCGCTGTGTGTGTGCGTGTCCCTCCCTCGCTGTGTGTGTGCGTGTCCCTCCCTCGCTGTGTGTGTGCGTGTCCCTCCCTCGCTGTGTGTGCGTGTCCCTCCCTCGCTGTGTGTGCGTGTCCCTCCCTCACTGTGTGTGCGTGTCCCTCCCCCACTGTGTGTGCGTGTCCCTGCCTCGCTGTGTGTGCGAGTCCCTCCCTCGCTGTATGTGCGTGTCCCACCCTCATTGTGTGTCCGTGTCCCTGCCTCGCTGTGTGTGTGTCCCTCCCTCGCTGTGTGTGTGTGTGTCCCTCCGTCGCTATGCGTGTGTGTCCCCCCCTCGCTGTGTGTGCGCGTGTCCCTCCCTCGCTCTGTGTCTGTGTCCCTCCCTCGCTGTGTGTGTGTGTGTCCCTCCCTCGCTGTGTGTGCGTGTGTCCCTCCCTCGCTGTGTGCGTGTGTCCCTCCCTCGCTGTGTGTGTGTGTCCCTCCCTCGCTGTGTGTGTGTGTCCCTCCCTCGCTGTGTGCGTGTGTGTCCCTCCCTCGCTGTGTGTGCGTGTGTCCCTCCCTCGCTGTGTGTGCGTGTCCCTCCCTCGCTGTGTGTGCGTGTGTCCCTCCCTCGCTGTGTGTGTGTGTGTGTCCCTCCTTCGCTGTGTGTGCGTGTGTCCCTCCCTCGCTCTGTGTGTGTGTCCCTCCCTCGCTGTGTGTGTGTGCTGTGTCTGCGTGTCTCTCCCTCGCTGTGTGTGTGCGTGCCCATCCCTCGCTGTGTGTGTGTGTGTCTCTCCCTCGCTGTGTGTGTGTGTGTCCCTCCCTCGCTGTGTGTGTGTGTCCCTCCCTCGCTGTGTGTGTGTGTGTCCCTCCCTCGCTGTGTGTGTGTATCCCTCCCTCGCTGTGTGTGTGTGTGTGTCCCTCCTTCGCTGTGTGTGCGTGTGTCCCTCCCTCGCTCTGTGTGTGTGTCCCTCCCTCGCTGTGTGTGTGTGTGTCCCTCCCTCGCTGTGTGTGTGTGTGTCCCTCCCTCGCTGTGTGTGCGTGTGTCCCTCCCTCGCTGTGTGTGCGTGTGTCCCTCCCTCGCTGTGTGTGCGTGTGTCCCTCACTCGCTGTGTGTGCGTGTCCCTCCCTCGCTGTGTGTGCGTGCCCCTCCCTCGCTGTGTGTGCGCGTGTCCCTCCCTCGCTGTGTGTGCGTGTCCCTCCCTCGCTGTGTGTGCGTGTGTCCCTCCCTCGCTGTGTGTGTGTGTGTGTCCCTCCCTCGCTGTGTGTGTGTGTGTGTGTGTGTGTGTGTGTGTGTGTGTCCCTTCGCCGTGTGTCTGTGTGTGTACCTTCGCTGTTTGCGTGTGTCTCCCTCGCTATGTGTGTGTGCGTGTCCCTCCCTCGATGTGTGTGTGAGCGTGTCCCTCCCTCGCTGTGTGAGCGTGTCCCTCCCTCGCTGTGTGTGCGTGTGTCCCTCCCTCGCTGTGTATGTGTGTGTGTCCCTCCCTCGCTGTGTGTGTGTGTGTGTGTGTGTGTGTCCCTTCGCCGTGTGTCTGTGTGTGTACCTTCGCTGTTTGCGTGTGTCTCCCTCGCTATGTGTGTGTGCGTGTCCCTCCCTCGCTGTGTGTGTGTGTGTGTGTCCCTCCCTCGATGTGTGTGTGAGCGTGTCCCTCCCTCGCTGTGTGAGCGTGTCCCTCCCTCACTGTGTGTGAGTGTGTCCCTCCCTCGCTGTGTGTGTGCGTGTCCCTCCCTCGCTGTGTGTGTGCGTGTCCCTCCCTCGCTGTGTGCGTGTCACTCCCTCGCTGTGTGTGTGCGTGTCCCTCCCTCACTTTGTGTGCGCGTGTCCTTCCCTCGCTGTGTGTGAGCGTGTCCCTCCCTTGCTGTGTGTGTGAGCGTGTCCCTCCCTCGCTGTGTGTGAGCGTGTCCCTCCCTCGCTGTGTGTGAGCGTATCCCTCCCTCGCTGTGTGTGTGCGTGTCCCTCCATCGCTGTGTGTGAGCTTGTCCCTCCCTCGCTGTGTGTGAGCGTGTCCCTCCCTCGCTGTGTGTGAGCGTGTCCCTCCCTCGCTGTGTGTGAGCGTGTCCCTCCCTCGCTGTGTGTGAGCGTGTCCCTCCCTCGCTGTGTGTGAGCGCATCCCTCCCTCGCTGTGTGT
This sequence comes from Chiloscyllium plagiosum, assembly GCF_037043375.1. NCBI lineage: Eukaryota > Metazoa > Chordata > Chondrichthyes > Orectolobiformes > Hemiscylliidae > Chiloscyllium > Chiloscyllium plagiosum. The sequence continues at coordinate 65,306,651 of NW_028270175.1, read as the reverse complement.
GTGCGTGTCCCTCCCTCGCTGTGTGTGTGCGTGTCCCTCCCTCGCTGTGTGTGTGCGTGTCCCTCCCTCGCTGTGTGTGAGCGTGTCCCTCCCTCGCTGTGTGTGAGCGTGTCCCTCCCTCACTGTGTTTGAGCGTGTCCCTCCCTCGCTGTGTGTGTGTGTGTGTCTGCGTGTCTCTCCCTCGCTGTATGTGTGCGTGTCCCTCCCTCGCTGTGTGTGTGCGTGTCCCTCCCTCGCTGTGTGTGCGTGTCCCTCCCTCGCTGTGTGTGCGCGTGTCCCTCCCTCGCTGTGCGTGTGTGTCCCTCCCACGCTGTGTGTGTGTGCTGTGTCTGCGTGTCTCTCCCTCGCTGTGTGTGTGCGTGCCCATCCTCTCGCTGTGTGTGTGTGTGTCTCTCCCTCGCTGTGTGTGTGTGTGTCCCTCCCTCGCTGTGTGTGTGTGTCCCTCCCTCGCTGTGTGTGTGTGTGTCCCTCCCTCGCTGTGTGTGTGTGTCCCTCCCTCGCTGTGTGTGTGTGTGTGTCCCTCCTTCGCTGTGTGTGCGTGTGTCCCTCCCTCGCTGTGTGTGTGTGTGTCCCTCCCTCGCTGTGTGTGTGTGTGTCCCTCCCTCGCTGTGTGTGCGTGTGTCCCTCCCTCGCTGTGTGTGCGTGTGTCCCTCCCTCGCTGTGTGTGCGTGTGTCCCTCACTCGCTGTGTGTGCGTGTCCCTCCCTCGCTGTGTGTGCGTGCCCCTCCCTCGCTGTGTGTGCGCGTGTCCCTCCCTCGCTGTGTGTGCGTGTCCCTCCCTCGCTGTGTGTGCGTGTGTCCCTCCCTCGCTGTGTGTGTGTGTGTGTCCCTCCCTCGCTGGGTGTGTGTGTCCCTCCCTCGCTGTGTGTGTGTGTGTCCCTCCCTCGCTGTGTGTGTGTGTCCCTCCCTCGCTGTGTGTGTGTCCCTCCTTCGCTGTGTGTGCGTGTCCCTCCCTCGCTGTGTGTGTGTGTGTCCCTCCCTCGCTGTGCGTGTGTGTGTGTGTGTGTGTGTGTGTGTCCCTTCGCCGTGTGTCTGTGTGTGTACCTTCGCTGTTTGCGTGTGTCTCCCTCGCTATGTGTGTGTGCGTGTCCCTCCCTCGCTGTGTGTGTGTGTGTGTGTCCCTCCCTCGATGTGTGTGTGAGCGTGTCCCTCCCTCGCTGTGTGAGCGTGTCCCTCCCTCACTGTGTGTGAGTGTGTCCCTCCCTCGCTGTGTGTGTGCGTGTCCCTCCCTCGCTGTGTGTGTGCGTGTCCCTCCCTCGCTGTGTGCGTGTCACTCCCTCGCTGTGTGTGTGCGTGTCCCTCCCTCACTGTGTGTGCGCGTGTCCTTCCCTCGCTGTGTGTGAGCGTGTCCCTCCCTTGCTGTGTGTGTGAGCGTGTCCCTCCCTCGCTGTGTGTGCGTGTCCCTCCCACGCTGTGTGTGAGCGTATCCCTCCCTCGCTGTGTGTGTGCGTGTCCCTCCATCGCTGTGTGTGAGCTTGTCCCTCCCTCGCTGTGTGTGAGCGTGTCCCTCCCTCGCTGTGTGTGAGCGTGTCCCTCCCTCGCTGTGTGTGAGCGTGTCCCTCCCTCGCTGTGTGTGAGCGTGACCCTCCCTCGCTGTGTGTGAGCGCATCCCTCCCTCGCTGTGTGTGTGCGTGTCCCTCCCTCGCTGTGTGTGTGCGTGTCCCTCCCTCGCTGTGTGTGTGCGTGTCCCTCCCTCGCTGTGTGTGAGCGTGTCCCTCCCTCGCTGTGTGTGAGCGTGTCCCTCCCTCGCTGTGTGTGAGCGTGTCCCTCCCTCACTGTGTTTGAGCGTGTCCCTCCCTCGCTGTGTGTGTGTGTGTCCCTCCCTCGCTGTGCGTGTGTGTGTGTGTGTGTGTGTGTGTGTGTCCCTTCGCCGTGTGTCTGTGTGTGTACCTTCGCTGTTTGCGTGTGTCTCCCTCGCTATGTGTGTGTGCGTGTCCCTCCCTCGCTGTGTGTGTGTGTGTGTGTCCCTCCCTCGATGTGTGTGTGAGCGTGTCCCTCCCTCGCTGTGTGAGCGTGTCCCTCCCTCACTGTGTGTGAGTGTGTCCCTCCCTCGCTGTGTGTGTGCGTGTCCCTCCCTCGCTGTGTGTGTGCAGTCCCTCCCTCGCTGTGTGCGTGTCACTCCCTCGCTGTGTGTGTGCGTGTCCCTCCCTCACTGTGTGTGCGCGTGTCCTTCCCTCGCTGTGTGTGAGCGTGTCCCTCCCTTGCTGTGTGTGTGAGCGTGTCCCTCCCTCGCTGTGTGTGCGTGTCCCTCCCTCGCTGTGTGTGAGCGTATCCCTCCCTCGCTGTGTGTGTGCGTGTCCCTCCATCGCTGTGTGTGAGCTTGTCCCTCCCTCGCTGTGTGTGAGCGTGTCCCTCCCTCGCTGTGTGTGAGCATGTCCCTCCCTCGCTGTGTGTGAGCGTGTCCCTCCCTCGCTGTGTGTGAGCGTGTCCCTCCCTCGCTGTGTGTGAGCGCATCCCTCCCTCGCTGTGTGTGTGCGTGTCCCTCCCTCGCTGTGTGTGTGCGTGTCCCTCCCTCGCTGTGTGTGTGCGTGTCCCTCCCTCGCTGTGTGTGAGCGTGTCCCTCCCTCGCTGTGTGTGAGCGTGTCCCTCCCTCGCTGTGTGTGAGCGTGTCCCTCCCTCACTGTGATTGAGCGTGTCCCTCCCTCGCTGTGTGTGTGTGTGTGTCTGCGTGTCTCTCCCTCGCTGTATGTGTGCGTGTCCCTCCCTCGCTGTGTGTGTGCGTGTCCCTCCCTCGCTGTGTGTGCGTGTCCCTCCCTCACTGTGTGTGCGCGTGTCCCTCCCTCGCTGTGCGTGCGTGTCCCTCCCACGCTGTGTGTGTGTGCTGTGTCTGCGTGTCTCTCCCTCGCTGTGTGTGTGCGTGCCAATCCCTCGCTGTGTGTGTGTGTGTCTCTCCCTCGCTGTGTGTGTGTGTGTCCCTCCCTCGCTGTGTGTGTGTGTCCCTCCCTCGCTGTGTGTGTGTGTGTCCCTCCCTCGCTGTGTGTGTGTGTCCCTCCCTCGCTGTGTGTGTGCGTGTCCCTCCCTCGCTGTGTGAGTGCGTGCCCCTCCCTCGCTGTGTGTGCGCGTGTCCCTCCCTCGCTGTGTGTACGTGTCCCTCCCTCGCTGTGTGTGCGTGTGTCCCTTCCTCGCTGTGTGTGTGTGTGTGTCCCTCCCTCGCTGTGTGTGTGTGTGTCCCTCCCTCGCTGTGTGTGTGTGCCCCTCCCTCGCTGTGTGTGTGTGTGTCCCTCCCTCGCTGTGTGTGTGTGTCCCTCCCTCGCTGTGTGTGTGCGTGTCCCTCCCCCGCTGTGTGAGTGCGTGCCCCTCCCTCGCTGTGTGTGCGCGTGTCCCTACCTCGCTGTGTGTACGTGTCCCTCCCTCGCTGTGTGTGAGCGTGTCCCTCCCTCGCTGTGTGTGCGTGTTTGTCCCTCCCTCCCTCGCTGTGTGCGTGTCCCTCCCTCGCTGTGTGTGCGTGTCCCTCCCTCGCTGTGTGAGTGCGTGTCCCTCCCTCGCTGTGTGTGTGCGTGTCCCTCCCTCGCTGTGTGTGTGTCCCTCCCTTGCTGTGTGAGTGCGTGTGTCCCTCCCTCGCGGTGTGTGCGAGTCCCTCCCTCGCTGTGTGTGTGCGTGTGTCCCTCCCTCGCTGTGTGTGTGCGTGTCCCTCCCTCGCTGTGTGTGTGCGTGTCCCAGCCTCGCTGTGTGTGTGTGTCCCTCCCTCGCTGTGTGTGAGCGTGTCCCTCCCTCGCTGTGTGTGAGCGTGTCCCTCCCTCGCTGTGTGTGCGTGTTTGTCCCTCCCTCACTGTGTGTGCGTGTCCCTCCCTCGCTGTGTGTGCGTGTCCCTCCCTCGCTGTGTGAGTGCGTGTCCCTCCCTCGCTGTGTGTGTGCGTGTCCCTCCCTCGCTGTGTGTGTGTCCCTCCCTTGCTGTGTGAGTGCGTGTGTCCCTCCCTCGCTGTGTGTGTGCGTGTGTCCCTCCCTCGCTGTGTGTGTTCGTGTGTCCCTCCCTCGCTGTGTGTGTGCGTGTCCCTCCCTCGCTGTGTGTGTGTCCCTCCCTTGCTGTGTGAGTGCGTGTGTCCCTCCCTCGCTGTGTGTGTGCGTGTGTCCCTCCCTCGCTGTGTGTGTGCTTGTGTCTCTCCCTCGCTGTGTGTGTGCGTGTCCCTCCCTCGCTGTGTGTGTGCGTGTCCCTCCCTCGCTGTGTGTGTGCGTGTCCCTCCCTCGCTGTGTGTGCGCGTGTCCCTCCCTCGCTGTGTGTGCGTGTCCCTCCCTCGCTGTGTGTGTGTGTGTGTCCCTTCGCTGTTTGCGTGTCCCTCCCTCGCTGTGTGTGTGTGTGTCTCTCCCTCGCTGTGTGTGTGTGTGTCCCTCCCTCGCTGTGTGTGTGTGTCCCTCCCTCGCTGTGTGTGTGTGTGTCCCTCCCTCGCTGTGTGTGTGCGTGTCCCTCCCTCGCTGTGTGTGTGCGTGTCCCTCCCTCGCTGTGTGTGTGTGTCCCTCCCTCGCTGTGTGTGTGTGTGTCCCTCCCTCGCTGTGTGTGTGCGTGTCCCTCCCTCGCTGTGTGCGTGCGTGTCCCTCCCTCGCTGTGTGTGTGTGTCCCTCCCTCGCTGTGTGTGAGCGTGTCCCTCCCTCGCTGTGTGTGAGCGTGTCCCTCCCTCGCTGTGTGTGCGTGTTTGTCCCTCCCTCACTGTGTGTGCGTGTCCCTCCCTCGCTGTGTGTGCGTGTCCCTCCCTCGCTGTGTGAGTGCGTGTCCCTCCCTCGCTGTGTGTGTGCGTGTCCCTCCTTCGCTGTGTGTGTGTCCCTCCCTTGCTGTGTGAGTGCGTGTGTCCCTCCCTCGCTGTGTGTGTGCGTGTGTCCCTCCCTCGCTGTGTGTGTGCGTGTGTCCCTCCCTCGCTGTGTGTGTGCGTGTCCCTCCCTCGCTGTGTGTGTGCGTGTCCCTCCCTCGCTGTGTGTGTGTGTCCCTCCCTCGCTGTGTGAGTGCGTGTCGCTCCCTCGCTGTGTGTGTGCGTGTCCCTCCCTCGCTGTGTGTGTGTCCCTCCCTTGCTGTGTGAGTGCGTGTGTCCCTCCCTCGCTGTGTGTGTGCGTGTGTCCCTCCTTCGCTGTGTGTGTGCGTGTGTCTCTCCCTCGCTGTGTGTGTGCGTGTCCCTCCCTCGCTGTGTGTGTGCGTGTCCCTCCCTCGCTGTGTGTGCGCGTGTCCCTCCCTCGCTGTGTGTGTGTGTCCCTCCCTCGCTGTGTGTGTGTGTGTCCCTCCCTCGCTGTGTGTGCGTGTCCCTCCCTCGCTGTGTGTGTGTGTGTGTCCCTTCGCTGTTTGCGTGTCCCTTTCTCGCTGTGTGTGTGTGTGTCTCTCCCTCGCTGTGTGTGTGTGTGTCCCTCCCTCGCTGTGTGTGTGTGTCCCTCCCTCGCTGTGTGTGTGTGTGTCCCTCCCTCGCTGTGTGTGTGTGTCCCTCCCTCGCTGTGTGTGTGCGCGTCCCTCCCTCGCTGTGTGTGTGCGTGCCCCTCCCTCGCTGTGTGTGCGTGTGTCCCTCCCTCGCTGTGTGTGCGTGTCCCTCCCTCGCTGTGTGTGCGTGTGTCCCTCCCTCGCTGTGTGTGTGTGTCCCTCCCTCGCTGTGTGTGTGTGTGTGTGTGTGTGTGTCCCTTCGCCGTGTGTCTGTGTGTGTCCCTTCGCTGTTTGCGTGTGTCTCCCTCGCTATGTGTGTGTGCGTGTCCCTCCCTCGCTGTGTGTGTGTGTGTCCCTCCCTCGATGTGTGAGCGTGTCCATCCCTCACTGTGTGTGAGTGTGTCCCTCCCTCGCTGTGTGTGTGCGTGTCCCTCCCTCGCTGTGTGTGTGCGTGTCCCTCCCTCGCTGTGTGCCTGTCACTCCCTCTCTGTGTGTGTGCGTGTCCCTCCCTCGCTGTGTGTGCGCGTGTCCTTCCCTCGCTGTGTGTGAGCGTGTCCCTCCCTTGCTGTGTGTGTGAGCGTGTCCCTCCCTCGCTGTGTGAGCGTGTCCCTCCCTCGCTGTGTGTGAGCGTATCCCTCCCTCGCTGTGTGTGTGCGTGTCCCTCCCTCGCTGTGTGTGTGCGTGTCCCTCCCTCGCTGTGTGTGTGCGTGTCCCTTCCTCGCTGTCTGTGTGCGTGTCCCTCCCTCGCTGTGTGTGTGTGTCCCTCCCTCGCTGTGTGTGTGCGTGTCCCTCCCTCGCTGTGTGTGTGCGTGTCCCTCCCTCGCTGTGTGTGCGTGTGTCCCTCCCTCGCTGTTTGTGTGCGTGTCCCTCCCTCGCTGTGTGTGTGTGTGTCCCTCCCTCGCTGTGTGTGTGCGAGTCCCTCCCTCGCTGTGTGTGTGCGTGTCCCTCCCTCGCTGTGTGTGTGCGTGTCCCTCCCTCGCTGTGTGTGTGTGTGTGTGTCCCTCCCTCGCTCTGTGTGTGTGTGTCCTTCCCTCGCTGTGTGTGTGCGTGTCCCTCCCTCGCTGTGTGCGTGCGTGTCCCACCCTCGCTGTGTGTGTGCGTGTCCCTCCCTCACTGTGTGTGCGTGTCCCTCCCTCACTGTGTGTGTGTGTGTGTGTCCCTCCCTCGCTTTGTGTGTGTGTGTTTCCCTCCCTCGCTGTGTGTGTGTGTGTGTGTCCCTCCCTTGCTATGTGTGCGTGTCCCTCCCTCGCTGTGTGTGTGTGTCCCTCCCTCGCTGTGTGTGTGTGTGCGTGCCCCTCCCTCGCTGTGTGTGCGTGTGTCCCTCCCCCGCTGTGTGTGCGTGTGTCCCTCGCTCGCTGTGTGTGCGTGTCCCTCCCTCGCTGTGAGTGCGTGTGTCCCTCCCTCGCTGTGTGTGTGTGTATCCCTCCCTCGCTGTGTGTGTGTGTCCCTCCCTCACTGTGTGTGTGTGTGTCCCTCCCTCGCTATGTGTGTGTCCCTCCATCGCTGTGTGTGTGTGCGTGTCCCACCCTCACTGCGTGTGTGTGGGTGTCCCTCCCTCACTGTGTGTGCGCGTGTCCCTCCCTCGCTGTGTGTGCGTGTGTCCCTCCCTCGCTGTGTGTGCGCGTGTCACTCCCTCGCTATGTGTGCGTGTGTCCCTCACTCGCTGTGCGTGCGCGTGTCCCTCCCTCGCTGTGTGTGCGCGTGTCCCTCCCTCGCTGTGTGTGCGCGTGTCCCTCCCTCGCTGTGTGCGTGTGTGTGTGTGTGTGTCCCTCCCTCGCTGTGTGTGCGTGTCCCTCCCTCGCTGTGTGTGTGCGTGTCCCTCCCTCGCTGTGTGTGCGTGTCCCTCCCTCGCTGTGTGTGTGCGTGTCCCTCCCTCGCTGTGTGTGTGCGTGTCCCTCCCTCGCTGTGTGTGCGTGTCCCTCCCTCGCTGTGTGTGCGTGTCCCTCCCTCACTGTGTGTGCGTGTCCCTCCCTCGCTGTGTGTGCGTGTGTCCCTCCCTCGCTGTGTGTGTGTGTGTGTCCCTCCCTCGCTGTGTGTGTGTGTGTGTGTGTGTGTGTGTGTGTCCCTTCGCCGTGTGTCTGTGTGTGTCCCTTCGCTGTTTGCGTGTGTCTCCCTCGCTATGTGTGTGTGCGTGTCCCTCCCTCGATGTGTGTGTGAGCGTGTCCCTCCCTCGCTGTGTGAGCGTGTCCCTCCCTCACTGTGTGTGAGTGTGTCCCTCCCTCGCTGTGTGTGTGCGTGTCCCTCCCTCGCTGTGTGTGTGCGTGTCCCTCCCTCGCTGTGTGCGTGTCACTCCCTCGCTGTGTGTGTGCGTGTCCCTCCCTCACTGTGTGTGCGCGTGTCCTTCCCTCGCTGTGTGTGAGCGTGTCCCTCCCTTGCTGTGTGTGTGAGTGTGTCCCTCCCTCGCTGTGTGAGCGTGTCCCTCCCTCGCTGTGTGTGAGCGTATGCCTCCCTCGCTGTGTGTGTGCGTGTCCCTCCATCGCTGTGTGTGAGCTTGTCCCTCCCTCGCTGTGTGTGAGCGTGTCCCTCCCTCGCTGTGTGTGTGTGTCCCTCCCTCGCTTTGTGTGTGTGTGTGTTTCCCTCCCTCGCTGTGTGTGTGTGTGTGTGTGTCCCTCCCTTGCTGTGTGTGCGTGTCCCTCCCTCGCTGTGTGTGCGTGTCCCTCCCTCGCTGTGTGTGTGTGTGCGTGCCCCTCCCTCGCTGTGTGTGCGTGTGTCCCTCCCTCGGTGTGTGTGCGTGTGTCCCTCGCTCGCTGTGTGTGCGTGTCCCTCCCTCGCTGTGTGTGCGTGTGTCCCTCCCTCGCTGTGTGTGTGTATCCCTCCCTCGCTGTGTGTGTGTGTCCCTCCCTCACTGTGTGTGTGTGTGTCCCTCCCTCGCTATGTGTGTGTCCCTCCATCGCTGTGTGTGTGTGCGTGTCCCTCCCTCACTGCGTGTGTGTGGGTGTCCCTCCCTCACTGTGTGTGCGCGTGTCCCTCCCTCGCTGTGTGTGCGCGTGTCCCTCCCTCGCTGTGTGTGCGCGTGTCCCTCCCTCGCTGTGTGTGCGTGTGTCCCTCACTCGCTGTGCGTGCGCGTGTCCCTCCCTCGCTGTGTGTGCGCGTGTCCCTTCCTCGCTGTGTGTGCGCGTGTCCCTCCCTCGCTGTGTGCGTGTGTGTGTGTGCGTGTCCCTCCCTCGCTGTGTGTGTGTGTGTGTCCCTCCCTCGCTGTGTGTGTCCCTCCCTCGCTGTGTGTGTGCGTGTCCCTCCCTCTTTGTGTGTGCGTGTCCCTCCCTCGCTGTGTGTGTGCGTGTCCCTCCCTCGCTGTGTGTGTGCGTGTCCATGCCTCGCTGTGTGTGCGTGTCCCTCCCTCGCTGTGTGTGCGTGTCCCTCACTCACTGTGTGTGCGTGTCCCTCCCTCGCTGTGTGTGTGTCCCTCCCTCGCTGTGTGTGTGTGTGTGTCCCTCCCTCGCTGTGTGTGTGTGTGTGTGTGTGTGTGTCCCTTCGCCGTGTGTCTGTGTGTGTCCCTTCGCTGTTTGCGTGTGTCTCCCTCGCTATGTGTGTGTGCGTGTCCCTCCCTCGCTGTGTGTGTGTGTGTCCCTCCCTCGATGTGTGTGTGAGCGTGTCCCTCCCTCGCTGTGTGAGCGTGTCCCTCCCTCACTGTGTGTGATTGTGTCCCTCCCTCGCTGTGTGTGTGCGTGTCCCTCCCTCGCTGTGTGCGTGTCACTCCCTCGCTGTGTGTGTGCGTGACCCTCCCTCACTGTGTGTGCACGTGTCCTTCCCTCGCTGTGTGTGAGCGTGTCCCTCCCTTGCTGTGTGTGTGAGCGTGTCCCTCCCTCGCTGTGTGAGCGTGTCCCTCCCTCGCTGTGTGTGAGCGTATCCCTCCCTCGCTGTGTTTGTGCGTGTCCCTCCATCTCTGTGTGTGAGCTTGTCCCTCCCTCGCTGTGTGTGAGCGTGTCCCTCCCTCGCTGTGTGTGAGCGTGTCCCTCCCTCGCTGTGTGTGAGCGTGTCCCTCCCTCGCTGTGTGTGAGCGTGTCCCTCCCTCGCTGTGTGTGTGCGTGTCCCTCCCTCGCTGTGTGTGTGCGTGTCCCTCCCTCGCTGTGTGTGTGCGTGTCCCTCCCTCGCTGTGTGTGAGCGTGTCCCTCCCTCGCTGTGTGTGAGCGTGTCCCTCCCTCGCTGTGTTTGCGTGTTTGTCCCTCCCTCACTGTGTGTGCGTGTCCCTCCCTCGCTGTGTGTGTGTGTCCCTCCCTCGCTGTGTGAGTGCGTGTCCCTCCCTCGCTGTGTGTGTGCGTGTCCCTCCCTCGCTGTGTGTGTGTCCCTCCCTTGCTGTGTGAGTGCGTGTGTCCCTCCCTCGCTGTGTGTGTGGGTGTGTCCCTCCCTCGCTGTGTGTGTGCGTGTGTCCCTCCCTCGCTGTGTGTGTGCGTGTCCCTCCCTCGCTGCGTGTGTGTGTGTCCCTCCCTCGCTGTGTGTGTGTGTCCCTCCCTCGCTGTGTGAGTGCGTGTCCCTCCGTCGCTGTGTGTGTGCGTGTCCCTCCCTCGCTGTGTGTGTGTCCCTCCCTTGCTGTGTGAGTGCGTGTGTCCCTCCCTCGCTGTGTGTGTGCGTGTGTCCCACCCTCGCGCTGTGTGTGTGCGTGTGTCCCTCCCTCGCTGTGTGTGTGCGTGTCCCTCCCTCGCTGTGTGTGTGCATGTCCCTCCCTCGCTGTGTGTGTGCGTGTCCCTCCCTCGCTGTGTGCGCGTCTCCCTCCCTCGCTGTGTGTGCGTGTCCCTCCCTCGCTGTGTGTGTGTGTGTGTCCCTTCGCTGATTGCGTGGTCCTCCCTCGCTGTGTGTGTGCGTGTCCCTCCCTCGCTGTGTGTGTGCGTGTCCCTTCCTCGCTGTGTGTGTGCGTGTCCCTCCCTCGCTGTGTGTGTGCATGTCCCTTCCTCGCTGTGTGTGTGCGTGTCCCTCCCTCGCTGTGTGTGTGCGTGTCCCTCCCTCGCTGTGTGTGCGCGTGTCCCTCCCTCGCTGTGTGTGCGTGTCCCTCCCTCGCTGTGTGTATGTGTGTGTCCCTTCGCTGTTTGCGTGTCCCTCCCTCGCTGTGTGTGTGTGTGTCTCTCACTCGCTGTGTGTGTGTGTGTCCCTCCCTCGCTGTGTGTGTGTGTCCCTCCCTCGCTGTGTGTGTGTGTGTCCCTCCCTCGCTGTGTGTGTGTGTCCCTCCCTCGCTGTGTGTGTGCGTGTCCCTCCCTCGCTGTGTGTGTGCGTGCCCCTCCCTCGCTGTGTGTGCGCGTGTCCCTCCCTCGCTGTGTGTGCGTGTCCCTCCCTCGCTGTGTGTGCGTGTGTCCCTCCCTCGCTGTGTGTGTGTGTGTCACTCCCTCGCTGTGTGTGTGTGTGTGTGTGTGTCCCTTCGCCGTGAGTCTGTGTGTGTCCCTTCGCTGTTTGCGTGTGTCTCCCTCGCTATGTGTGTGTGCGTGTCCCTCCCTCGCTGTGTGTGTGTGTGTGTCCCTCCCTCGATGTGTGAGCGTGTCCCTCCCTCACTGTGTGTGAGTGTGTCCCTCCCTCGCTGTGTGTGTACGTGTCCCTCCCTCGCTGTGTGCGTGTCACTCCCTCGCTGTGTGTGTGCGTGTCCCTCCCTCGCTGTGTGTGCGCGTGTCCTTCCCTCGCTGTGTGTGAGCGTGTCCCTCCCTTGCTGTGTGTGTGAGCGTGTCCCTCCCTCGCTGTGTGTGAGCGTATCCCTCCCTCGCTGTGTGTGTGCGTGTCCCTCCCTCGCTGTGTGTGCGTGTCCCTCCCTCGCTGTGTGTGTGCGTGTCCCTCCCTCGCTGTGTGTGCGCGTGTCCCTCCCTCACTGTGTGTGCGTGTCCCTCCCTCGCTGTGTGTGTGTGTGTGTGTCCCTTCGCTGTTTGCGTGTCCCTCCCTCGCTGTGTGTGTGTGTGTGTCTCACTCGCTGTGTGTGTGTGTGTCCCTCCCTCGCTGTGTGTGTGTGTCCCTCCCTCGCTGTGTGCGTGTGTGTCCCTCCCTCGCTGTGTGTGTGTGTCCCTCCCTCGCTGTGTGTGTGCGTGTCCCTCCCTCGCTGTGTGTGTGCATGCCCCTCCCTCGCTGTGTGTGCGCGTGTCCCTTCCTCGCTGTGTGTGCGCGTGTCCCTCCCTCGCTGTGTGCGTGTGTGTGTGTGCGTGTCCCTCCCTCGCTGTGTGTGTGTGTGTGTCCCTCCCTCGCTGTGTGTGTCCCTCCCTCGCTGTGTGTGTGCGTGTCCCTCCCTCGCTGTGTGTGCGTGTCCCTCCCTCGCTGTGTGTGTGCGTGTCCCTCCCTCGCTGTGTGTGTGCGTGTCCCTCCCTCGCTGTGTGTGCGTGTCCCTCCCTCGCTGTGTGTGCGTGTCCCTCCCTCACTGTGTGTGCGTGTCCCTCCCTCGCTGTGTGTGCGTGTGTCCCTCCCTCGCTGTGTGTGTGTGTGTGTCCCTCCCTCGCTGTGTGTGTGTGTGTGTGTGTGTGTGTGTGTGTGTGTGTCCCTTCGCCGTGTGTCTGTGTGTGTCGCTTCGCTGTTTGCGTGTGTCTCCCTCGCTATGTGTGTGTGCGTGTCCCTCCCTCGCTGTGTGTGTGTGTGTCCCTCCCTCGATTTGTGTGTGAGCGTGTCCCTCCCTCGATGTGTGAGCGTGTCCCTCCCTCACTGTGTGTGAGTGTGCCCCTCCCTCGCTGTGTGTGTACGTGTCCCTCCCTCGCTGTGTGCGTGTCACTCCCTCGCTGTGTGTGTGCGTGTCCCTCCCTCGCTGTGTGTGCGCGTGTCCTTCCCTCGCTGTGTGTGAGCGTGTCCCTCCCTTGCTGTGTGTGTGAGCGTGTCCCTCCCTCGCTGTGTGAGCGTGTCCCTCCCTCGCTGTGTGTGAGCGTATCCCTCCCTCGCTGTGTTTGTGCGTGTCCCTCCATCTCTGTGTGTGAGCTTGTCCCTCCCTCGCTGTGTGTGAGCGTGTCCCTCCCTCGCTGTGTGTGAGCGTGTCCCTCCCTCGCTGTGTGTGAGCGTGTCCCTCCCTCGCTGTGTGTGAGCGTGTCCCTCCCTCGATTTGTGTGTGAGCGTGTCCCTCCCTCGCTGTGTGTGCGCGTGTCCCTCCCTCGCTGTGTGTGCGCGTGTCCTTCCCTCGCTGTGTGTGAGCGTGTCCCTCCCTTGCTGTGTGTGTGAGCGTGTCCCTCCCTCGCTGTGTGAGCGTGTCCCTCCCTCGCTGTGTGTGAGCGTATCCCGCCCTCGCTGTGTGTGTGCGTGTCCCTCCCTCGCTGTGTGTGCGTGTCCCTCCCTCGCTGTGTGTGTGCGTGTCCCTCCCTCGCTGTGTGTGCGCGTGTCCCTCCCTCACTGTGTGTGCGTGTCCCTCCCTCGCTGTGTGTGTGTGTGTGTGTGTGTCCCTTCGCTGTTTGCGTGTCCCTCCCTCGCTGTGTGTGTGTGTGTCTCTCACTCGCTGTGTGTGTGTGTGTCCCTCCCTCGCTGTGTGTGTGTGTCCCTCCCTCGCTGTGTGCGTGTGTGTCCCTCCCTCGCTGTGTGTGTGTGTCCCTCCCTCGCTGTGTGTGTGCGTGTCCCTCCCTCGCTGTGTGTGTGCGTGCCCCTCCCTCGCTGTGTTTGCGCGTGTCCCTCCCTCGCTGTGTGTGCGTGTCCCTCCCTCGCTGTGTGTGCGTGTGTCCCTCCCTCGCTGTGTGTGTGTGTGTCCCTCCCTCGGTGTGTGTGTGTGTCTCTTCGCCGTGTGTCTGTGTGTGTCCCTTCGCTGTTTGCGTGTGTCTCCCTCGCTATGTGTGTGTGCGTGTCCCTCCCTCGCTGTGTGTGTGTGTGTGTCCCTCCCTCCATGTGTGAGCGTGTCCCTCCCTCACTGTGTGTGAGTGTGTCCCTCCCTCGCTGTGTGTGTGCGTGTCCCTCCCTCGCTGTGTGTGTGCGTGTCCCTCCCTCCCTGTGTGCATGTCACTCCCTCGCTGTGTGTGTGCGTGTCCCTCCCTCGCTGTGTGTGCGCGTGTCCCTCCCTCGCTGTGTGTGAGCGTGTCCCTCCCTTGCTGTGTGTGTGAGCGTGTCCCTCCCTCGCTGTGTGAGCGTGTCCCTCCCTCGCTGTGTGTGAGCGTATCCCTCCCTCGCTGTTTGTGTGCGTGTCCCTCCCTCGCTGTGTGTGTGCGTGTCCCTCCCTCGCTGTGTGTGTGCGTGTCCCTTCCTCGCTGTCTGTGTGCGTGTCCCTCCCTCGCTGTGTGTGTGTGTCCCTCCCTCGCTGTGTGTGTGCGTGTCCCTCCCTCGCTGTGTGTGTGTGTGTCCCTCCCTCGCTGTGTGTGTGCGAGTCCCTCCCTCGCTGTGTGTGTGCGTGTCCCTCCCTCGCTGTGTGTGTGCGTGTCCCTCCCTCGCTGTGTGTGTGTGTGTGTCCCTCCCTCGTGGTGTGTGTGTGTGTCCCTCCCTCGCTGTGTGTGTGTGTGTCCTTCCCTCCCTGTGTGTGTGCGTGTCCCTCCCTCGCTGTGTGTGTGCGTGTCCCTCCCTCGCTGTGTGTGTGCGTGTCCCTCCCTCGCTGTGTGTGTGCGTGTCCCTCCCTCACTGTGTGTGCGTGTCCCTCCCTCACTGTGTGTGTGTGTGTGTCCCTCCCTCGCTTTGTGTGTGTGTGTTTCCCTCCCTCGCTGTGTGTGTGTGTGTGTGTGTCCCTCCCTTGCTGTGTGTGCGTGTCCCTCCCTCGCTGTGTGTGCGTGTCCCTCCCTCGCTGTGTGTGTGTGTGCGTGCCCCTCCCTCGCTGTGTGTGTGCGAGTCCCTCCCTCGCTGTGTGTGTGCGTGTCCCTCCCTCGCTGTGTGTGTGCGTGTCCCTCCCTCGCTGTGTGTGTGTGTGTGTCCCTCCCTCGCTCTGTGTGTGTGTCCTTCCCTCGCTGTGTGTGTGCGTGTCCCTCCCTCGCTGTGTGCGTGCGTGTCCCTCCCTCGCTGTGTGTGTGCGTGTCCCTCCCTCACTGTGTGTGCGTGTCCCTCCCTCACTGTGTGTGTGTGTGTGTGTGTCCCTCCCTCGCTTTGTGTGTGTGTGTTTCCCTCCCTCGCTGTGTGTGTGTGTGTGTGTGTCCCTCCCTTGCTGTGTGTGCGTGTCCCTCCCTCGCTGTGTGTGCGTGTCCCTCCCTCGCTGTTTGTGTGTGTGCGTGCCCCTCCCTCGCTGTGTGTGCGTGTGTCCCTCCCTCGCTGTGTGTGCGTGTGTCCCTCGCTCGCTGTGTGTGCGTGTCCCTCCCTCGCTGTGTGTGCGTGTGTCCCTCCCTCGCTGTGTGTGTGTGTATCCCTCCCTCGCTGTGTGTGTGTGTCCCTCCCTCACTGTGTGTGTGTGTGTCCCTCCCTCGCTATGTGTGTGTCCCTCCATCGCTGTCTGTGTGTGCGTGTCCCTCCCTCACTGCGTGTGTGTGGGTGTCCCTCCCTCACTGTGTGTGCGCGTGTCCCTCCCTCGCTGTGTGTGCGCGTGTCCCTCCCTCGCTGTGTGTGCGCGTGTCCCTCCCTCGCTGTGTGTGCGTGTGTCCCTCCCTCGCTGTGTGCGTGTGTGTGTGTCCCTTCGCTGTGTGTGTCCCTCCCTCGCTGTGTGTGTGCGTGTCCCTCCCTCGCTGTGTGTGCGTGTCCCTCCCTCGCTGTGTGTGTGCGTGTCCCTCCCTCGCTGTGTGTGTGCGTGTCCCTCCCTTGCTGTGTGTGCGTGTCCCTCCCTCGCTGTGTGTGCGTGTCCCTCCCTCACTGTGTGTGCGTGTCCCTCCCTCGCTGTGTGTGCGTGTGTCCCTCCCTCGCTGTGTGTGTGTGTGTGTCCCTCCCTCGCTGTGTGTGTGTGTGTGTGTGTGTGTGTGTGTGTGTGTGTGTGTCCCTTCGCCGTGTGTCTGTGTGTGTCCCTTCGCTGTTTGCGTGTGTCTCCCTCGCTATGTGTGTGTGCGTGTCCCTCCCTCGCTGTGTGTGTGTGTGTCCCTCCCTCGATGTGTGTGTGCGTGTCCCTCCCTCGCTGTGTGTGTGCGTGTCCCTCCCTCGCTGTGTGTGCGTGTCACTCCCTCGCTGTGTGTGTGCGTGTCCCTCCCTCACTGTGTGTGCGCGTGTCCTTCCCTCGCTGTGTGTGAGCGTGTCCCTCCCTTGCTGTGTGTGTGAGCGTGTCCCTCCCTCGCTGTGTGAGCGTGTCCCTCCCTCGCTGTGTGTGAGCGTATCCCTCCCTCGCTGTGTGTGTGCGTGTCCCTCCATCGCTGTGTGTGAGCTTGTCCCTCCCTCGCTGTGTGTGAGCGTGTCCCTCCCTCGCTGTGTGTGTGTGTGTCCCTCCCTCGCTGTGTGTGAGCGTGTCCCTCCCTCGCTGTGTGTGAGCGTGTCCCTCCCTCGCTGTGTGTGTGCGTGTCCCTCCCTCGCTGTGTGTGTGCGTGTTCCTCCCTCGCTGTGTGTGTGCGTGTCCCTCCCTCGCTGTGTGTGAGCGTGTCCCTCCCTCGCTGTGTGTGAGCGTGTCCCTCCCTCGCTGTGTTTTTGTGTTTGTCCCTCCCTCACTGTGTGTGCGTGTCCCTCCCTCGCTGTGTGTGTGTGTCCCTTCCTCGCTGTGTGAGTGCGTGTCCCTCCCTCGCTGTGTGTGTGCGTGTCCCTCCCTCGCTGTGTGTGTGTCCCTCCCTTGCTGTGTGAGTGCGTGTGTCCCTCCCTCGCTGTGTGTGTGCGTGTGTCCCTCCCTCGCTGTGTGTGTGCGTGTGTCCCTCCCTCGCTGTGTGTGTGCGTGTCCCTCCCTCGCTGTGTGTGTGTCCCTCCCTCGCTGTGTGTGTGTGTCCCTCCCTCGCTGTGTGAGTGCGTGTCCCTCCCTCGCTGTGTGTGTGCGTGTCCCTCCCTCGCTGTGTGTGTGTCCCTCCCTTGCTGTGTGAGTGCGTGTGTCCCTCCCTCGCTGTGTGTGTGCGTGTGTCCCTCCCTCGCTGTGTGAGTGCGTGTCCCTCCCTCGCTGTGTGTGTGCGTGTCCCTCCCTCGCTGTGTGTGTGTCCCTCCCTTGCTGTGTGAGTGCGTGTGTCCCTCCCTCGCTGTGTGTGTGCGTGTGTCCCTCCCTCGCTGTGTGTGTGCGTGTGTCCCTCCCTCGCTGTGTGTGTGCGTGTCCCTCCCTCGCTGTGTGTGTGCATGTCCCTCCCTCGCTGTGTGTGTGCGTGTCCCTCCCTCGCTGTGTGTGCGCGTGTCCCTCCCTCGCTGTGTGTGCGTGTCCCTCTCTCGCTGTGTGTGTGTGTGTGTCCCTTCGCTGATAGCGTGGTCCTCCCTCGCTGTGTGTGTGCGTGTCCCTCCCGCGCTGTGTGTGTGCGTGTCCCTCCCTCGCTGTGTGTGTGCATGTCCCTTCCTCGCTGTGTGTGTGCGTGTCCCTCCCTCGCTGTGTGTGTGCGTGTCCCTCCGTCGCTGTGTGTGCGCGTGTCCCTCCCTCGCTGTGTGTGCGTGTCCCTCCCTCGCTGTGTGTGTGTGTGTGTCCCTTCGCTGTTTGCGTGTCCCTCCCTCGCTGTGTGTGTGTGTGTCTCTCACTCGCTGTGTGTGTGTGTGTCCCTCCCTCGCTGTGTGTGCGTGTCCCTCCCTCGCTGTGTGTGTGCGTGTCCCTCCCTCGCTGTGTGTGCGTGTCCCTCCCTCGCTGTGTGTGCGTGTCCCTCCCTCACTGTGTGTGCGTGTCCCTCCCTCGCTGTGTGTGCGTGTGTCCCTCCCTCGCTGTGTGTGTGTGTGTGTCCCTCCCTCGCTGTGTGTGTGTGTGTGTGTGTGTGTGTGTGTCCCTTCGCCGTGTGTCTGTGTGTGTCCCTTCGCTGTTTGCGTGTGTCTCCCTCGCTATGTGTGTGTGCGTGTCCCTCCCTCGCTGTGTGTGTGTGTGTCCCTCCCTCGATGTGTGTGTGAGCGTGTCCCTCCCTCGCTGTGTGAGCGTGTCCCTCCCTCACTGTGTGTGAGTGTGTCCCTCCCTCGCTGTGTGTGTGCGTGTCCCTCCCTCGCTGTGTGTGTGCGTGTCCCTCCCTCGCTGTGTGCGTGTCACTCCCTCGCTGTGTGTGTGCGTGTCCCTCCCTCACTGTGTGTGCGCGTGTCCTTCCCTCGCTGTGTGTGAGCGTGTCCCTCCCTTGCTGTGTGTGTGAGCGTGTCCCTCCCTCGCTGTGTGAGCGTGTCCCTCCCTCGCTGTATGTGAGCGTATCCCTCCCTCGCTGTGTGTGTGCGTGTCCCTCCATCGCTGTGTGTGAGCTTGTCCCTCCCTCGCTGTGTGTGAGCGTGTCCCTCCCTCGCTGTGTGTGTGTGTCCCTCCCTCGCTGTGTGTGAGCGTGTCCCTCCCTCGCTGTGTGTGAGCGTGTCCCTCCCTCGCTGTGTGTGTGCGTGTCCCTCCCTCGCTGTGTGTGTGCGTGTCCCTCCCTCGCTGTGTGTGAGCGTGTCCCTCCCTCGCTGTGTGTGAGCGTGTCCCTCCCTCGCTGTGTTTGCGTGTTTGTCCCTCCCTCACTGTGTGTGCGTGTCCCTCCCTCGCTGTGTGTGTGTGACCCTCCCTCGCTGTGTGAGTGCGTGTCTCTCCCTCGCTGTGTGTGTGCGTGTCCCTCCCTCGCTGTGTGTGTGTCCCTCCCTTGCTGTGTGAGTGCGTGTGTCCCTCCCTCGCTGTGTTTGCGTGTTTGTCCCTCCCTCACTGTGTGTGCGTGTCCCTCCCTCGCTGTGTGTGTGTCCCTCCCTCGCTGTGTGTGTGCGTGTGTCCCTCCCTCGCTGTGTGTGTGCGTGTCCCTCCCTCGCTGTGTGTGTGTGTGTCCCTCCCTCGCTGTGTGTGTGTGTCCCTCCCTCGCTGTGTGAGTGCGTGTCGCTCCCTCGCTGTGTGTGTGCGTGTCCCTCCCTCGCTGTGTGTGTGTCCCTCCCTTGCTGTGTGAGTGCGTGTGTCCCTCCCTCGCTGTGTGTGTGCGTGTGTCCCTCCCTCGCTGTGTGTGTGCGTGTGTCCCTCCCTCGCTGTGTGTGTGCGTGTCCCTCCCTCGCTGTGTGTGTGCATGTCCCTCCCTCGCTGTGTGTGTGCGTGTCCCTCCCTCGCTGTGTGTGCGCGTGTCCCTCCCTCGCTGTGTGTGCGTGTCCCTCCGTCGCTGTGTGTGTGTGTGTGTGTCCCTTCGCTGATTGCGTGGTCCTCCCTCGCTGTGTGTGTGCGTGTCCCTCCCTCGCTGTGTGTGTGCGTGTCCCTCCCTCGCTGTGTGTGTGCATGTCCCTTCCTCGCTGTGTGTGTGCGTATCCCTCCCTCGCTGTGTGTGTGCGTGTCCCTCCCTCACTGTGTGTGCGCGTGTCCCTCCCTCGCTGTGTGTGCGTGTCCCTCCCTCGCTGTGTGTGTGTGTGTGTCCCTTCGCTGTTTGCGTGTCCCACCCTCGCTGTGTGTGTGTGTGTCTCTCACTCGCTGTGTGTGTGTGTGTCCCTCCCTCGCTGTGTGTGTGTGTCCCTCCCTCGCTGTGTGTGTGTGTGTTCCTCCCTCGCTGTGTGTGTGTGTCCCTCCCTCGCTGTGTGTGTGCGTGCCCCTCCCTCGCTGTGTGTGCGCGTGTCCCTCCCTCGCTGTGTGTGCGTGTCCCTCCCTCGCTGTGTGTGCGTGTGTCCCTCCCTCGCTGTGTGTGTGTGTGTCCCTCCCTCGCTGTGTGTGTGTGTGTGTGTGTGTCCCTTCGCCGTGTGTCTGTGTGTATCCCTTCGCTGTTTGCGTGTGTCTCCCTCGCTATGTGTGTGTGCGTGTCCCTCCCTCGCTGTGTGTGTGTGTCCCTCCCTCGATGTGTGAGCGTGTCCCTCCCTCACTGTGTGTGAGTGTGTCCCTCCCTCGCTGTGTGTGTGCGTGTCCCTCCCTCGCTGTGTGTGTGCGTGTCCCTACCTCGCTGCGTGCGTGTCACTCCCTCGCTGTGTGTGTGCGTGTCCCTCCCTCGCTATGTGTGTGTGCGTATCCCTCCCTCGCTGTGTGTGTGTGTGTGTCCCTCCCTCGCTGTGTGTGCGTGTCCCTCCCTCACTGTGTGTGAGTGTGTCCCTCCCTCGCTGTGTGTGTGCGTGTCCCTCCCTCGCTGTGTGTGTGCGTGTCCCTCCCTCGCTGTGTGCGTGTCACTCCCTCGCTGTGTGTGTGCGTGTCCCTCCCTCGCTGTGTGTGCGCGAATCCTTCCCTCGCTGTGTGTGAACGTGTCCCTCCCTTGCTGTGTGAGCGTGTCCCTCCCTCGCTGTGTGTGAGCGTATCCCTCCCTCGCTGTGTGTGTGCGTGTCCCTCCCTCGCTGTGTGTGTGCGTGTCCCTCCCTCGCTGTGTGTGTGTGTCACTCCCTCGCTGTGTGTGTGCGTGTCCCTCCCTCACTGTGTGTGCGCGTGTCCCTCCCTCACTGTGTGTGCGCGAGTCCCTCCCTCGCTGTGTGTGCGCGTGTCCCTCCCTCGCTGTGTGTGTGCGTATCCCTCCCTCGCTGTGTGTGTGCGTGTCCCTCCCTCGCTGTGTGTGCGTGTCCCTCCCTCGCTGTGTGTGAGCGTGTCCCTCCCTCGCTGTGTGTGAGCGTATCCCTCCCTCGCTGTGTGTGTGCGTGTCCCTCCCTCGCTGTGTGTGTGCGTGTCCCTCCCTCGCTGTGTGTGTGTGTCACTCCCTCGCTGTGTGTGTGCGTGTCCCTCCCTCACTGTGTGTGCGCGTGTCCCTCCCTCACTGTGTGTGCGCGTGTCCCTCCCTCGCTGTGTGTGCGCGTGTCCCTCCCTCGCTGTGTGTGTGCGTATCCCTCCCTCGCTGTGTGTGTGCGTGTCCCTCCCTCGCTGTGTGTGCGTGCCCCTACCTCGCTGTGTGTGCGTGTGTCCCTCCCTCGCTGTGTGTGTGCGTGTGTCCCTCCCTCGCTGTGTGTGCGTGTCCCTCCCTCGCTGTGTGTGCGTGCCCCTCCCTCGCTGTGTGTGCGCGTGTCCCTCCCTCGCTGTGTGTGCGTGTCCCTCCCTCGCTGTGTGTGTGTGTGTGTGTGTGTGTGTGTGTGTGTCCCTTCGCCGTGTGTCTGTGTGTGTCCCTTCGCTGTTTGCGTGTGTCTCCCTCGCTATGTGTGGGTGCGTGTCCCTCCCTCGCTGTGTGTGTGTGTGTGTCCCTCCCTCGATGTGTGTGTGAGCGTGTCCCTCCCTCGCTGTGTGAGCGTGTCCCTCCCTCACTGTGTGTGAGTGTGTCCCTCCCTCGCTGTGTGTGTGCGTGTCCCTCCCTCGCTGTGTGTGTGCGTGTCCCTCCCTCGCTGTGTGCGTGTCACTCCCTCGCTGTGTGTGTGCGTGTCCCTCCCTCACTGTGTGTGCGCGTGTCCTTCCCTCGCTGTGTGTGAGCGTGTCCCTCCCTTGCTGTGTGTGTGAGCGTGTCCCTCCCTCGCTGTGTGAGCGTGTCCCTCCCTCGCTGTGTGTGAGCGTATCCCTCCCTCGCTGTGTGTGTGCGTGTCCCTCCATCGCTGTGTGTGAGCTTGTCCCTCCCTCGCTGTGTGTGTGTCCCTCCCTCACTGTGTGTGTGTGTGTCCCTCCCTCGCTATGTGTGTGTCCCTCCATCGCTGTGTGTGTGTGCGTGTGCCTCCCTCACTGCGTGTGTGTGTGTGTCCCTCCCTCACTGTGTGTGCGCGTGTCCCTCCCTCGCTGTGTGTGCGCATGTCCCTCCCTCGCTGTGTGTGCGCGTGTCCCTCCCT
This sequence comes from Chiloscyllium plagiosum, assembly GCF_037043375.1. Taxonomy (NCBI): domain Eukaryota; kingdom Metazoa; phylum Chordata; class Chondrichthyes; order Orectolobiformes; family Hemiscylliidae; genus Chiloscyllium; species Chiloscyllium plagiosum. The sequence continues at coordinate 65,285,834 of NW_028270175.1, read as the reverse complement.
CGCTGTGTGTGCATGTGTCCCTCACTCGCTGTGCATGCGCGTGTCCCTCCCTCGCTATGTGTGTGCGTGTCCCTCCCTCGCTGTGTGTGTGCGTGTCCCTCCCTCGCTGTGTGCGTGTGTGTGTGTGCGTGTCCCTCCCTCGCTGTGTGTGCGTGTGTGTCCCTCCCTCGCTGTGTGTGTCCCTCCCTCGCTGTGTGTGTGCGTGTCCCTCCCTCGCTGTGTGTGCGTGTCCCTCCCTCGCTGTGTGTGTGCGTGTCCCTCCCTCGCTGTGTGTGTGCGTGTCCCTCCCTCGCTGTGTGTGCGTGTCCCTCCCTCGCTGTGTGTGCGTGTCCCTCCCTCACTGTGTGTGCGTGTCCCTCCCTCGCTGTGTGTGCGTGTGTCCCTCCCTCGCTGTGTGTGTGTGTGTGTCCCTCCCTCGCTGTGTGTGTGTGTGTGTGTGTGTGTGTGTGTGTGTGTCTTCGCCGTGTGTCTGTGTGTGTCCCTTCGCTGTTTGCGTGTGTCTCCCTCGCTATGTGTGTGTGCGTGTCCCTCCCTCGCTGTGTGTGTGTGTGTCCCTCCCTCGATGTGTGTGTGAGCGTGTCCCTCCCTCGCTGTGTGAGCGTGTCCCTCCCTCACTGTGTGTGAGTGTGTCCCTCCCTCGCTGTGTGTGTGCGTGTCCCTCCCTCGCTGTGTGTGTGCGTGTCCCTCCCTCGCTGTGTGCGTGTCACTCCCTCGCTGTGTGTGTGCGTGTCCCTCCCTCACTGTGTGTGCGCGTGTCCTTCCCTCACTGTGTGTGAGCGTGTCCCTCCCTTGCTGTGTGTGTGAGCGTGTCCCTCCCTCGCTGTGTGAGCGTGTCCCTCCCTCGCTGTGTGTGAGCGTATCCCTCCCTCGCTGTGTGTGTGCGTGTCCCTCCATCGCTGTGTGTGAGCTTGTCCATCCCTCGCTGTGTGTGAGCGTGTCCCTCCCTCGCTGTGTGTAAGCGTGTCCCTCCCTCGCTGTGTGTGAGCGTGTCCCTCCCTCGCTGTGTGTGAGCGTGTCCCTCCCTCGCTGTGTGTGTGCGTGTCCCTCCCTCGCTGTGTGTGTGCGTATCCCTCCCTCGCTGTGTGTGAGCGTGTCCCTCCCTCGCTGTGTGTGAGCGTGTCCCTCCCTCGCTGTGTTTGCGTGTTTGTCCCTCCCTCACTGTGTTTGCGTGTCCCTCCCTCGCTGTGTGTGTGTGTCCCTCCCTCGCTGTGTGAGTGCGTGTCCCTCCCTCGCTGTGTGTGTGCGTGTCCCTCCCTCGCTGTGTGTGTGTCCCTCCCTCGCTGTGTGTGTGCGTGTCCCTCCCTCGCTGTGTGTGTGCGTGTCCCTCCCTCGCTGTGTGCGTGTCACTCCCTCGCTGTGTGTGTGCGTGTCCCTCCCTCACTGTGTGTGCGCGTGTCCTTCCCTCACTGTGTGTGAGCGTGTCCCTCCCTTGCTGTGTGTGTGAGCGTGTCCCTCCCTCGCTGTGTGAGCGTGTCCCTCCCTCGCTGTGTGTGAGCGTATCCCTCCCTCGCTGTGTGTGTGCGTGTCCCTCCATCGCTGTGTGTGAGCTTGTCCATCCCTCGCTGTGTGTGAGCGTGTCCCTCCTTCGCTGTGTGTAAGCGTGTCCCTCCCTCGCTGTGTGTGAGCGTGTCCCTCCCTCGCTGTGTGTGAGCGTGTCCCTCCCTCGCTGTGTGTGTGCGTGTCCCTCCCTCGCTGTGTGTGTGCGTGTCCCTCCCTCGCTGTGTGTGTGTGTCCCTCCCTCGCTGTGTGAGTGCGTGTCCCTCCCTCGCTGTGTGTGTGCGTGTCCCTCCCTCGCTGTGTGTGTGTCCCTCCCTTGCTGTGTGAGTGCGTGTGTCCCTCCCTCGCTGTGTGTGTGCGTGTGTCCCTCCCTCGCTGTGTGTGTGCGTGTGTCCCTCCCTCGCTGTGTGTGTGCGTGTCCCTCCCTCGCTGTGTGTGTGTGTGTCCCTCCCTCGCTGTGTGTGTGTGTCCCTCCCTCGCTGTGTGAGTGCGTGTCCCTCCCTCGCTGTGTGTGTGCGTGTCCCTCCCTCGCTGTGTGTGTGTCCCTCCCTTGCTGTGTGAGTGCGTGTGTCCCTCCCTCGCTGTGTGTGTGCGTGTGTCCCTCCCTCGCTGTGTGTGTGCGTGTGTCCCTCCCTCGCTGTGTGTGTGCGTGTCCCTCCCTCGCTGTGTGTGTGCATGTCCCGCCCTCGCTGTGTGTGTGCGTGTCCCTCCCTCGCTGTGTGTGCGCGTGTCCCTCCCTCGCTGTGTGTGTGCGTGTCCCTCCCTCGCTGTGTGTGTGTGTGTGTCCCTTCGCTGATTGCGTGGTCCTCCCTCGCTCTGTGTGTGCGTGTCCCTCCCTCGCCGTGTGTGTGCGTGTCCCTTCCTCGCTGTGTGTGTGCGTGTCCCTCCCTCGCTGTGTGTGTGCGTGTCCCTCCCTCGCTGTGTGTGTGTGTCCCTCCCTCGCTGTATGTGTGCGTGTCCCTCCCTCGCTGTGTGTGTGCGTGTCCCTGCCTCGCTGTGTGTGTGTGTGTCCCTCCCTCGCTGTGTGTGTGCGTGTCCCTCCCTCGCTGTGTGTGTGTGTGTCCCTCCCTCGCTGTGTGTGTGTGTGTCCCTCCCTCGCTGTGTGTGTGCGTGTCCCTCCCTCGCTGTGTGTGTGTGTGTGTCCCTCCCTCGTGGTGTGTGTGTGTGTCCCTCCCTCGCTGTGTGTGTGTGTGTCCTTCCCTCGCTGTGTGTGTGCGTGTCCCTCCCTCGCTGTGTGTGTGCGTGTCCCTCCCTCGCTGTGTGTGTGCCTGTCCCTCCCTCACTGTGTGTGTGTGTCCCTCCCTCGCTTTGTGTGTGTGTGTTTCCCTCCCTCGCTGTGTGTGTGTGTGTCCCTCCCTTGCTGTGTGTGCGTGTCCCTCCCTCGCTGTGTGTGCGTGTCCCTCCCTCGCTGTGTGTGTGTGTGCGTGCCCCTCCCTCGCTGTGTGTGCGTGTGTCCCTCCCTCGCTGTGTGTGCGTGTGTCCCTCCCTCGCTGTGTTTGCGTGTCCCTCCCTCGCTGTGTGTGCGTGTGTCCCTCCCTCGCTGTGTGTGTGTGTATCCCTCCCTCGCTGTGTGTGGGTGTCCCTCCCTCACTGTGTGTGTGTGTGTCCCTCCCTCGCTATGTGTGTGTCCCTCCATCGCTGTGTGTGTGTGCGTGTCCCTCCCTCACTGCGTGTGTGTGGGTGTCCCTCCCTCACTGTGTGTGCGCGTGTCCCTCCCTCGCTGTGTGTGCGCGTGTCCCTCCCTCGCTGTGTGTGCGCGTGTCCCTCCCTCGCTGTGTGTGCGTGTGTCCCTCCCTCGCTGTGCGTGCGCGTGTCCCTCCCTCGCTGTGTGTGCGCGTGTCCCTCCCTCGCTGTGTGTGCGCGTGTCCCTCCCTCGCTGTGTGCGTGTGTGTGTGTGTGTGTGTGTGTGCGTGTCCCTCCCTCGCTGTGTGTGCGTGTGTGTCCCTCCCTCGCTGTGTGTGTCCCTCCCTCGCTGTGTGTGTGCGTGTCCCTCCCTCGCTGTGTGTGCGTGTCCCTCCCTCGCTGTGTGTGTGCGTGTCCCTCCCTCGCTGTGTGTGTGCGTGTCCCTCCCTCGCTGTGTGTGTGCGTGTCCCTCCCTCGCTGTGTGTGTGCGTGTCCCTCCCTCGCTGTGTGTGCGTGTCCCTCCCTCGCTGTGTGTGCGTGTCCCTCCCTCACTGTGTGTGCGTGTCCCACCCTCACTGTGTGTCCGTGTCCCTCCCTCACTGTGTGTCCGTGTCCCTCCCTCGCTGTGTGTCCGTGTCCCTCCCTCGCTGTGTGTGCGTGTCCCTCCCTCGCTGTGTGTGCGTGTCCCTCCCTCACTGTGTGTGCGTGTCCCTCCCTCACTGTGTGTGCGTGTCCCTCCCTCACTGTGTGTGCGTGTCCCTCCCTCGCAGTATGTGCGTGTCCCACCCTCACTGTGTGTCCGTGTCCCTCCCTCGCTGTGTGTGTGTCCCTCCCTCGCTGTGCGTGTGTGTGTCCCTCCCTCGCTGTGCGTTTGTGTGTCCCTCCCTCGCTGTGTGTGCGCGTGTCCCTCCCTCGCTCTGTGTCTGTGTCCCTCCCTCGCTGTGCGTGTGTGTGTCCCTCCCTCGCTGTGTGTGCGCGTGTCCCTCCCTCGCTCTGTGTCTGTGTCCCTCCCTCGCTGTGTGTGTGTGTGTCCCTCCGTCGCTGTGTGTGCGTGTGTCCCTCCCTCACTGTGTGTGCGTGTGTCCCTCCCTCGCTGTGTGTGTGTGTCCCTCCCTCGCTGTGTGTGTGTGTCCCTCCCTCGCTGTGTGTGTGTGTGTGTCCCTCACTCGCTGTGTGTGCGTGTGTCCCTCCCTCGCTGTGTGTGTGTGTCCCTCCCTCGCTGTGTGTGCGTGTGTCCCTCCCTCGCTGTGTGCGTGTGTCCCTCCCTCGCTGTGTGTGTGTGTCCCTCCCTCGCTGTGTGTGTGTGTCCCTCCCTCGCGGTGTGTGTGTCTCTCCCTCGCTGTGTGTGCGTGTGTCCCTCCCTCGCTGTGTGTGCGTGTCCCTCCCTCGCTGTGTGTGCGTGTGTCCCTCCCTCGCTGTGTGTGTGTGTGTGTCCCTCCCTCGCTGTGTGTGTGTGTCCCTCCCTCGCTGTTTGTGTGTGTGTCCCTCCCTCGCTGTGTGTGCGTGTGTCCCTCCCTCGCTGTGTGTGTGCGTGTGTCCCTCCCTCGCTGTGTGTGCGTGTCCCTCCCTCGCTGTGTGTGCGTGCCCCTCCCTCGCTGTGTGTGCGCGTGTCCCTCCCTCGCTGTGTGTGTGCGTGTGTCCCTCCCTCGCTGTGTGTGCGTGTCCCTCCCTCGCTGTGTGTGCGTGCCCCTCCCTCGCTGTGTGTGCGTGTGTCCCTCCCTCGCTGTGTGTGTGCGTGTGTCCCTCCCTCGCTGTGTGTGCGTGTCCCTCCCTCGCTGTGTGTGCGTGCCCCTCCCTCGCTGTGTGTGCGCGTGTCCCTCCCTCGCTGTGTGTGCGTGTCCCTCCCTCGCTGTGTGTGTGTGTGTGTGTGTGTGTGTGTGTGTGTCCCTTCGCCGTGTGTCTGTGTGTGTCCCTTCGCTGTTTGCGTGTGTCTCCCTCGCTATGTGTGTGTGCGTGTCCCTCCCGCGCTGTGTGTGTGTGTGTGTCCCTCCCTCGATGTGTGTGTGAGCGTGTCCCTCCCTCGCTGTGTGAGCGTGTCCCTCCCTCACTGTGTGTGAGTGTGTCCCTCCCTCGCTGTGTGTGTGCGTGTCCCTCCCTCGCTGTGTGTGTGCGTGTCCCTCCCTCGCTGTGTGCGTGTCACTCCCTCGCTGTGTGTGTGCGTGTCCCTCCCTCACTGTGTGTGCGCGTGTCCTTCCCTCGCTGTGTGTGAGCGTGTCCCTCCCTTGCTGTGTGTGTGAGCGTGTCCCTCCCTCGCTGTGTGAGCGTGTCCCTCCCTCGCTGTGTGTGAGCGTATCCCTCCCTCGCTGTGTGTGTGCGTGTCCCTCCATCGCTGTGTGTGAGCTTGTCCCTCCCTCGCTGTGTGTGAGCGTGTCCCTCCCTCGCTGTGTGTGAGCGTGTCCCTCCCTCGCTGTGTGTGAGCGTGTCCCTCCCTCGCTGTGTGTGAGCGTGTCCCTCCCTCGCTGTGTGTGAGCGTATCCCTCCCTCGCTGTGTGTGTGCGTGTCCCTCCCTCGCTGTGTGTGTGCGTGTCCCTCCCTCGCTGTGTGTGTGCGTGTCCCTCCCTCGCTGTGTGTGAGCGTGTCCCTCCCTCACTGTGTGTGAGCGTGTCCCTCCCTCGCTGTGTGTGTGTGTGTGTCTGCGTGTCTCTCCCTCGCTGAATGTGTGCGTGTCCCTCCCTCGCTGTGTGTGCGTGTCCCTCCCTCGCTGTGTGTGCGCGTGTCCCTCCCTCGCTGTGCGTGCGTGTCCCTCCCTCGCTGTGTGTGTGTGTGTGTGCTGTGTCTGCGTGTCTTCCCCTCGCTGTGTGTGTGCGTGCCCATCCCTCGCTGTGTGTGTGTGTGTCTCTCCCTCGCTGTGTGTGTGTGTGTCCCTCCCTCGCTGTGTGTGTGCGTGTCCCTCCCTCGCTGTGTGTGTGAGTGCCCCTCCCTCGCTGTGTGTGCGCGTGTCCCTCCCTCGCTCGTCTGTGCGTGTCCCTCCCTCGCTGTGTGTGCGTGTGTTCCTCCCTCACTGTGTGTGTGTGTGTCCGTCCCTCGCTGTGTGTGTGTGTGTGTGTCCCTTCGCCATGTGTCTGTGTGTGTCCCATCGCTGTTTGCGTGTGTCTCCCTCGCTATGTGTGTGTGCGTGTCCCTCCCTCGCTGTGTGTGTGTGTGTGTCCCTCCCTCGATGTGTGTGTGAGCGTGTCCCTCCCTCGCTGTGTGAGCGTGTCCCTCCCTCACTGTGTGTGAGTGTGTCCCTCCCTCGCTGTGTGTGTGCGTGTCCCTCCCTCGCTGTGTGTGTGCGTGTCCCTCCCTCGCTGTGTGCGTGTCACTCCCTCGCTGTGTGTGAGCGTGTCCCTCCCTTGCTGTGTGTGTGAGCGTGTCCCTCCCTCGCTGTGTGAGCGTGTCCCTCCCTCGCTGTGTGTGAGCGTATCCCTCCCTCGCTGTGTGTGTGCGTGTCCCTCCATCGCTGTGTGTGAGCTTGTCCCTCCCTCGCTGTGTGTGAGCGTGTCCCTCCCTCGCTGTGTGTGAGCGTGTCCCTCCCTCGCTGTGTGTGAGCGTGTCCCTCACTCGCTGTGTGTGAGCGTGTCCCTCCCTCGCTGTGTGTGAGCGTGTCCCTCCCTCGCTGTGTGTGTGCGTGTCCCTCCCTCGCTGTGTGTGTGCATGTCCCTCCCTCGCTGTGTGTGTGCGTGTCCCTTCCTCGCTGTGTGTCTGCGTGTCCCTCCCTCGCTGTGTGTGTGCGTGTCCCTTCCTCGCTGTCTGTGTGCGTGTCCCTCCCTCGCTGTGTGTGTGTGTCCGTCCCTCGCTGTGTGTGTGCGTGTCCCTCCCTCGCTGTGTGTGTGCGTGTCCCTCCCTCGCTGTGTGTGCGCGTGTCCCTCCCTCGCTGTGTGCGTGTGTGTGTGTGTGTGTGTGTGTGCGTGTCCCTCCCTCGCTGTGTGTGCGTGTGTGTCCCTCCCTCGCTGTGTGTGTCCCTCCCTCGCTGTGTGTGTGCGTGTCCCTCCCTCGCTGTGTGTGCGTGTCCCTCCCTCGCTGTGTGTGTGCGTGTCCCTCCCTCGCTGTGTGTGTGCGTGTCCCTCCCTCGCTGTGTGTGTGCGTGTCCCTCCCTCGCTGTGTGTGTGCGTGTCCCTCCCTCGCTGTGTGTGCGTGTCCCTCCCTCGCTGTGTGTGCGTGTCCCTCCCTCACTGTGTGTGCGTGTCCCTCCCTCACTGTGTGTGCGTGTCCCTCCCTCACTGTGTGTGCGTGTCCCTCCCTCGCTGTATGTGCGTGTCCCACCCTCACTGTGTGTCCGTGTCCCTCCCTCGCTGTGTGTGTGTCCCTCCCTCGCTGTGCGTGTGTGTGTCCCTCCCTCGCTGTGCGTTTGTGTGTCCCTCCCTCGCTGTGTGTGCGCGTGTCCCTCCCTCGCTCTGTGTCTGTGTCCCTCCCTCGCTGTGCGTGTGTGTGTCCCTCCCTCGCTGTGTGTGCGCGTGTCCCTCCCTCGCTCTGTGTCTGTGTCCCTCCCTCGCTGTGTGTGTGTGTGTCCCTCCCTCGCTGTGTGTGCGTGTGTCCCTCCCTCACTGTGTGTGCGTGTGTCCCTCCCTCGCTGTGTTTGTGTGTCCCTCCCTCGCTGTGTGTGTGTGTCCCTCCCTCGCTGTGTGTGTGTGTGTGTCCCTCACTCGCTGTGTGTGCGTGTGTCCCTCCCTCGCTGTGTGTGTGTGTCCCTCCCTCGCTGTGTGTGCGTGTGTCCCTCCCTCGCTGTGTGCGTGTGTCCCTCCCTCGCTGTGTGTGTGTGTCCCTCCCTCGCTGTGTGTGTGTGTCCCTCCCTCGCTGTGTGTGTGTGTGTGTCTCTCCCTCGCTGTGTGTGCGTGTGTCCCTCCCTCGCTGTGTGTGCGTGTCCCTCCCTCGCTGTGTGTGCGTGTGTCCCTCCCTCGCTGTGTGTGTGTGTGTGTCCCTCCCTCGCTGTGTGTGTGTGTCCCTCCCTCGCTGTTTGTGTGTGTGTCCCTCCCTCGCTGTGTGTGCGTGTGTCCCTCCCTCGCTGTGTGTGTGCGTGTGTCCCTCCCTCGCTGTGTGTGCGTGTCCCTCCCTCGCTGTGTGTGCGTGCCCCTCCCTCGCTGTGTGTGCGCGTGTCCCTCCCTCGCTGTGTGTGTGCGTGTGTCCCTCCCTCGCTGTGTGTGCGTGTCCCTCCCTCGCTGTGTGTGCGTGCCCCTCCCTCGCTGTGTGTGCGTGTGTCCCTCCCTCGCTGTGTGTGTGCGTGTGTCCCTCCCTCGCTGTGTGTGCGTGTCCCTCCCTCGCTGTGTGTGCGTGCCCCTCCCTCGCTGTGTGTGCGCGTGTCCCTCCCTCGCTGTGTGTGCGTGTCCCTCCCTCGCTGTGTGTGTGTGTGTGTGTGTGTGTGTGTGTGTGTCCCTTCGCCGTGTGTCTGTGTGTGTCCCTTCGCTGTTTGCGTGTGTCTCCCTCGCTATGTGTGTGTGCGTGTCCCTCCCTCGCTGTGTGTGTGTGTGTGTCCCTCCCTCGATGTGTGTGTGAGCGTGTCCCTCCCTCGCTGTGTGAGCGTGTCCCTCCCTCACTGTGTGTGAGTGTGTCCCTCCCTCGCTGTGTGTGTGCGTGTCCCTCCCTCGCTGTGTGTGTGCGTGTCCCTCCCTCGCTGTGTGCGTGTCACTCCCTCGCTGTGTGTGTGCGTGTCCCTCCCTCACTGTGTGTGCGCGTGTCCTTCCCTCGCTGTGTGTGAGCGTGTCCCTCCCTTGCTGTGTGTGTGAGCGTGTCCCTCCCTCGCTGTGTGAGCGTGTCCCTCCCTCGCTGTGTGTGAGCGTATCCCTCCCTCGCTGTGTGTGTGCGTGTCCCTCCATCGCTGTGTGTGAGCTTGTCGCTCCCTCGCTGTGTGTGAGCGTGTCCCTCCCTCGCTGTGTGTGAGCGTGTCCCTCCCTCGCTGTGTGTGAGCGTGTCCCTCCCTCGCTGTGTGTGAGCGTGTCCCTCCCTCGCTGTGTGTGAGCGTATCCCTCCCTCGCTGTGTGTGTGCGTGTCCCTCCCTCGCTGTGTGTGTGCGTGTCCCTCCCTCGCTGTGTGTGTGCGTGTCCCTCCCTCACTGTGTGTGAGCGTGTCCCTCCCTCGCTGTGTGTGTGTGTGTGTCTGCGTGTCTCTCCCTCGCTGAATGTGTGCGTGTCCCTCCCTCGCTGTGTGTGCGTGTCCCTCCCTCGCTGTGTGTGCGCGTGTCCCTCCCTCGCTGTGCGTGCGTGTCCCTCCCTCGCTGTGTGTGTGTGTGTGTGCTGTGTCTGCGTGTCTTCCCCTCGCTGTGTGTGTGCGTGCCCATCCCTCGCTGTGTGTGTGTGTGTCTCTCCCTCGCTGTGTGTGTGTGTGTCCCTCCCTCGCTGTGTGTGTGCGTGTCCCTCCCTCGCTGTGTGTGTGAGTGCCCCTCCCTCGCTGTGTGTGCGCGTGTCCCTCCCTCGCTCTTCTGTGCGTGTCCCTCCCTCGCTGTGTGTGCGTGTGTTCCTCCCTCACTGTGTGTGTGTGTGTCCGTCCCTCGCTGTGTGTGTGTGTGTGTGTCCCTTCGCCATGTGTCTGTGTGTGTCCCATCGCTGTTTGCGTGTGTCTCCCTCGCTATGTGTGTGTGCGTGTCCCTCCCTCGCTGTGTGTGTGTGTGTGTCCCTCCCTCGATGTGTGTGTGAGCGTGTCCCTCCCTCGCTGTGTGAGCGTGTCCCTCCCTCACTGTGTGTGAGTGTTTCCCTCCCTCGCTGTGTGTGTGCGTGTCCCTCCCTCGCTGTGTGTGTGCGTGTCCCTCCCTCGCTGTGTGCGTGTCACTCCCTCGCTGTGTGTGAGCGTGTCCCTCCCTTGCTGTGTGTGTGAGCGTGTCCCTCCCTCGCTGTGTGAGCGTGTCCCTCCCTCGCTGTGTGTGAGCGTATCCCTCCCTCGCTGTGTGTGTGCGTGTCCCTCCATCGCTGTGTGTGAGCTTGTCCCTCCCTCGCTGTGTGTGAGCGTGTCCCTCCCTCGCTGTGTGTGAGCGTGTCCCTCCCTCGCTGTGTGTGAGCGTGTCCCTCCCTCGCTGTGTGTGAGCGTGTCCCTCCCTCGCTGTGTGTGAGCGTGTCCCTCCCTCGCTGTGTGTGTGCGTGTCCCTCCCTCGCTGTGTGTGTGCATGTCCCTCCCTCGCTGTGTGTGTGCGTGTCCCTTCCTCGCTGTGTGTCTGCGTGTCCCTCCCTCGCTGTGTGTGTGCGTGTCCCTTCCTCGCTGTCTGTGTGCGTGTCCCTCCCTCGCTGTGTGTGTGTGTCCGTCCCTCGCTGTGTGTGTGCGTGTCCCTCCCTCGCTGTGTGTGTGCGTGTCCCTCCCTCGCTGTGTGTGTGTTTGTCCCTCCCTCGCTGTGTGTGCGCGTGTCCCTCCCTCGCTGTGTGTGTGTGTGTCCCTCCCTCGCTGTGTGTGTGCGAGTCCCTCCGTCGCTGTGTGTGTGCGTGTCCCTCCCTCGCTGTGTGTGTGCGTGTCCCTCCCTCGCTGTGTGTGTGTGTGTGTCCCTCCCTCGTGGTGTGTGTGTGTGTCCCTCCCTCGCTGTGTGTGTGTGTGTCCTTCCCTCGCTGTGTGTGTGCGTGTCCCTCCCTAGCTGTGTGTGTGCGTGCCCCTCCCTCGCTGTGTGTGTGCGTGTCCCTCCCTCACTGTGTGTGCGTGTGTCCCTCCCTCACTGTGTGTGTGTGTGTGTGTCCCTCCCTCGCTGTGTGTGTGTGTGTGTGTGTCCCTCCCTTGCTGTGTGTGCGTGTCCCTCCCTCGCTGTGTGTGCGTGTCCCTCCCTCGCTGTGTGTGTGTGTGCGTGCCCCTCCCTCGCTGTGTGTGCGTGTGTCCCTCCCTCGCTGTGTGTGCGTGTGTCCCTCGCTCGCTGTGTGTGCGTGTCCCTCCCTCGCTGTGTGTGCGTGTGTCCCTCCCTCGCTGTGTGTGTGTGTATCCCTCCCTCGCTGTGTGTGTGTGTCCCTCCCTCACTGTGTGTGTGTGTGTCCCTCCCTCGCTATGTGTGTGTCCCTACATCGCTGTGTGTGTGTGCGTGTCCCTCCCTCACTGCGTGTGTGTGGGTGTCCCTCCCTCACTGTGTGTGCGCGTGTCCCTCCCTCGCTGTGTGTGCGCTTGTCCCTCCCTCGCTGTGTGTGCGCCTGTCCCTCCCTCGCTGTGTGTGCGTGTGTCCCTCCCTCGCTGTGCGTGCGCGTGTCCCTCCCTCGCTGTGTGTGCGCGTGTCCCACCCTCGCTGTGCGTGCGCGTGTCCCTCCCTCGCTGTGTGCGTGTGTGTGTGTGTGTGTGTGTGTGTGTGTGCGTGTCCCTCCCTCGCTGTGTGTGCGTGTGTGTCCCTCCCTCGCTGTGTGTGTCCCTCCCTCGCTGTGTGTGTGCGTGTCCCTCCCTCGCTGTGTGTGCGTGTCCCTCCCTCACTGTGTGTGTGCGTGTCCCTCCCTCGCTGTGTGTGTGCGTGTCCCTCCCTCGCTCTGTGTGTGCGTGTCACTCCCTCGCTGTGTGTGTGCGTGTCCCTCCCTCGCTGTGTGTGCGTGTCCCTCCCTCGCTGTGGGTGCGTGTCCCTCCCTCACTGTGTGTGCGTGTCCCTCCCTCACTGTGTGTGCGTGTCCCTCCCTCGCTGTATGTGCGTGTCCCACCCTCACTGTGTGTCCGTGTCCCTCCCTCGCTGTGTGTGTGTCCCTCCCTCGCTGTGCGTGTGTGTGTCCCTTCCTCGCTGTGCGTGTGTGTGTCCCTCCCTCGCTGTGTGTGCGCGTGTCCCTCCCTCGCTCTGTGTCTGTGTCCCTCCCTCGCTGTGCGTGTGTGTGTCCCTCCCTCGCTGTGTGTGCGGGTGTCCCTCCCTCGCTCTGTGTCTGTGTCCCTCCCTCGCTGTGTGTGTGTGTGTCCCTCCCTCGCTGTGTGTGCGTGTGTCCCTCCCTCGCTGTGTGCGTGTGTCCCTCCCTCGCTGTGTGTGTGTGTCCCTCCCTCGCTGTGTGTGTGTGTCCCTCCCTCGCTGTGTGTGTGTGTGTCCCTCACTCGCTGTGTGTGCGTGTGTCCCTCCCTCGCTGTGTGTGTGTGTCCCTCCCTCGCTGTGTGTGCGTGTGTCCCTCCCTCGCTGTGTGCGTGTGTCCCTCCCTCGCTGCGTGTGTGTGTCCCTCCCTCGCTGTGTGTGTGCGTGTCCCTCCCTCGCTGTGTGTGTGCGTGTCCCTCCCACGCTGTGTGCGTGTCACTCCCTCGCTGTTTGTGTGCATGTCCCTCCCTCACTGTGTGTGCGCGTGTCCTTCCCTCGCTGTGTGTGAGCGTGTCCCTCCCTTGCTGTGTGTGTGAGCGTGTCCCTCCCTCGCTGTGTGAGCGTGTCCCTCCCTCGCTGTGTGTGAGCGTATCCCTCCCTCGCTGTGTGTGTGCGTGTCCCTCCATCGCTGTGTGTGAGCTTGTCCCTCCCTCGCTGTGTGTGAGCGTGTCCCTCCCTCGCTGTGTGTGAGCGTGTCCCTCCCTCGCTGTGTGTGAGCGTGTCCCTCACTCGCTGTGTGTGAGCGTGTCCCTCCCTCGCTGTGTGTGAGCGTGTCCCTCCCTCGCTGTGTGTGTGCGTGTCCCTCCCTCGCTGTGTGTGTGCATGTCCCTCCCTCGCTGTGTGTGTGCGTGTCCCTTCCTCGCTGTGTGTCTCCGTGTCCCTCCCTCGCTGTGTGTGTGCGTGTCCCTTCCTCGCTGTCTGTGTGCGTGTCCCTCCCTCGCTGTGTGTGTGTGTCCGTCCCTCGCTGTGTGTGTGCGTGTCCCTCCCTCGCTGTGTGTGTGCGTGTCCCTCCCTCGCTGTGTGTGTGTGTGTCCCTCCCTCGCTGTGTGTGTGCGTGTCCCTCCCTCGCTGTGTGTGTGTGTGTCCCTCCCTCGCTGTGTGTGTGCGAGTCCCTCCCTCGCTGTGTGTGTGCGTGTCCCTCCCTCGCTGTGTGTGTGCGTGTCCCTCCCTCGCTGTGTGTGTGTGTGTGTCCCTCCCTCGTGGTGTGTGTGTGTGTCCCTCCCTCGCTGTGTGTGTGTGTGTCCTTCCCTCGCTGTGTGTGTGCGTGTCCCTCCCTAGCTGTGTGTGTGCGTGCCCCTCCCTCGCTGTGTGTGTGCGTGTCCCTCCCTCACTGTGTGTGCGTGTCCCTCCCTCACTGTGTGTGTGTGTGTGTGTCCCTCCCTCGCTGTGTGTGTGTGTGTGTGTGTCCCTCCCTTGCTGTGTGTGCGTGTCCCTCCCTCGCTGTGTGTGCGTGTCCCTCCCTCGCTGTGTGTGTGTGTGCGTGCCCCTCCCTCGCTGTGTGTGCGTGTGTCCCTCCCTCGCTGTGTGTGCGTGTGTCCCTCGCTCGCTGTGTGTGCGTGTCCCTCCCTCGCTGTGTGTGCGTGTGTCCCTCCCTCGCTGTGTGTGTGTGTATCCCTCCCTCGCTGTGTGTGTGTGTCCCTCCCTCACTGTGTGTGTGTGTGTCCCTCCCTCGCTATGTGTGTGTCCCTACATCGCTGTGTGTGTGTGCGTGTCCCTCCCTCACTGCGTGTGTGTGGGTGTCCCTCCCTCACTGTGTGTGCGCGTGTCCCTCCCTCGCTGTGTGTGCGCGTGTCCCTCCCTCGCTGTGTGTGTGCGTGTCCCTCCCTCGCTGTGTGTGCGTGTGTCCCTCCCTCGCTGTGCGTGCGCGTGTCCCTCCCTCGCTGTGTGTGCGCGTGTCCCACCCTCGCTGTGCGTGCGCGTGTCCCTCCCTCGCTGTGTGCGTGTGTGTGTGTGTGCGTGTCCCTCCCTCGCTGTGTGTGCGTGTGTGTCCCTCCCTCGCTGTGTGTGTCCCTCCCTCGCTGTGTGTGTGCGTGTCCCTCCCTCGCTGTGTGTGCGTGTCCCTCCCTCACTGTGTGTGTGCGTGTCCCTCCCTCGCTGTGTGTGTGCGTGTCCCTCCCTCGCTCTGTGTGTGCGTGTCACTCCCTCGCTGTGTGTGTGCGTGTCCCTCCCTCGCTGTGTGTGCGTGTCCCTCCCTCGCTGTGGGTGCGTGTCCCTCCCTCACTGTGTGTGCGTGTCCCTCCCTCACTGTGTGTGCGTGTCCCTCCCTCGCTGTATGTGCGTGTCCCACCCTCACTGTGTGTCCGTGTCCCTCCCTCGCTGTGTGTGTGTCCCTCCCTCGCTGTGCGTGTGTGTGTCCCTTCCTCGCTGTGCGTGTGTGTGTCCCTCCCTCGCTGTGTGTGCGCGTGTCCCTCCCTCGCTCTGTGTCTGTGTCCCTCCCTCGCTGTGCGTGTGTGTGTCCCTCCCTCGCTGTGTGTGCGGGTGTCCCTCCCTCGCTCTGTGTCTGTGTCCCTCCCTCGCTGTGTGTGTGTGTGTCCCTCCCTCGCTGTGTGTGCGTGTGTCCCTCCCTCGCTGTGTGCGTGTGTCCCTCCCTCGCTGTGTGTGTGTGTCCCTCCCTCGCTGTGTGTGTGTGTCCCTCCCTCGCTGTGTGTGTGTGTGTCCCTCACTCGCTGTGTGTGCGTGTGTCCCTCCCTCGCTGTGTGTGTGTCCCTCCCTCGCTGTGTGTGCGTGTGTCCCTCCCTCGCTGTGTGCGTGTGTCCCTCCCTCGCTGCGTGTGTGTGTCCCTCCCTCGCTGTGTGTGTGTGTCCCTCCCTCGCTGTGTGTGTGTGTCTCTCCCTCGCTGTGTGTGCGTGTGTCCCTCCCTCGCTATGTGTGCGTGTCCCTCCCTCGCTGTGTGTGCGTGTGTCCCTCCCTCGCTGTGTGTGTGTGTGTGTCACTCCCTCGCTGTGTGTGCATGTGTCCCTCCCTCGCTGTGTGTGTGTCCCTCCCTCGCTGTGTGTGTGTGTCCCTCCCTCGCTGTGTGTGTGTGTGTCCCTCCCTCGCTGTGTGTGCGTGTGTCCCTCCCTCGATGTGTGTGTGCGTGTGTCCCTCCCTCGCTGTGTGTGCGTGTCCCTCCCTCGCTGTGTGTGCGTGCCCCTCCCTCGCTGTGTGTGCGCGTGTCCCTCCCTCGCTGTGTGTGTGCGTGTGTCCCTCCCTCGCTGTGTGTGCGTGTCCCTCCCTCGCTGTGTGTGCGTGCCCCTCCCTCGCTGTGTGTGCGTGTGTCCCTCCCTCGCTGTGTGTGTGCGTGTGTCCCTCCCTCGCTGTGTGTGCGTGTCCCTCCCTCGCTGTGTGTGCGTGCCCCTCCCTCGCTGTGTGTGTGCGTGTCCCTCCCACGCTGTGTGCATGTCACTCCCTCGCTGTTTGTGTGCATGTCCCTCCCTCACTGTGTGTGCGCGTGTCCTTCCCTCGCTGTGTGTGAGCGTGTCCCTCCCTTGCTGTGTGTGTGAGCGTGTCCCTCCCTCGCTGTGTGAGCGTGTCCATCCCTCGCTGTGTGTGAGCGTATCCCTCCCTCGCTGTGTGTGTGTGTGTGTGTGTGTCCCTTCGCCGTGTGTCTGTGTGTGTCCCTTCGCTGTTTGCGTGTGTCTCTCTCGCTATGTGTGTGTGCGTGTCCCTCCCTCGCTGTGTGTGTGTGTGTGTCCCTCCCTCGATGTGTGTGTGAGCGTGTCCCTCCCTCGCTGTGTGAGCGTGTCCCTCCCTCACTGTGTGTGAGTGTGTCCCTCCCTCGCTGTGTGTGTGCGTGTCCCTCCCTCGCTGTGTGTGTGCGTGTCCCTCCCACGCTGTGTGCGTGTCACTCCCTCGCTGTTTGTGTGCATGTCCCTCCCTCACTGTGTGTGCGCGTGTCCTTCCCTCGCTGTGTGTGAGCGTGTCCCTCCCTTGCTGTGTGTGTGAGCGTGTCCCTCCCTCGCTGTGTGAGCGTGTCCCTCCCTCGCTGTGTGTGAGCGTATCCCTCCCTCGCTGTGTGTGTGCGTGTCCCTCCATCGCTGTGTGTGAGCTTGTCCCTCCCTCGCTGTGTGTGAGCGTGTCCCTCCCTCGCTGTGTGTGAGCGTGTCACTCCCTCACTGTGTGTGAGCGTGTCCCTCCCTCGCTGTGTGTGAGCGTATCACTCCCTCGCTGTGTGTGTGCGTGTCCCTCCCTCGCTGTGTGTGTGCGTGTCCCTCCCTCGCTGTGTGTGTGCGTGTCCCTCCCTCGCTGTGTGTGAGCGTGTCCCTCCCTCGCTGTGTGTGAGCGTGTCCCTCCCTCGCTGTGTGTGAGCGTGTCCCTCCCTCGCTGTGTGTGTGTGTGTGTCCCTCCCTCGCTGTGTGTGTGTGTGTATGTGTCCCTTCGCCGTGTGTCTGTGTGTGTCCCTTCGCTGTTTGCGTGTGTCTCCCTCGCTATGTGTGTGTGCGTGTCCCTCCCTCGCTGTGTGTGTGTGTGTGTCCCTCCCTCGATGTGTGTGTGAGCGTGTCCCTCCCTCGCTGTGTGAGCGTGTCCCTCCCTCACTGTGTGTGAGTGTGTCCCTCCCTCGCTGTGTGTGTGCGTGTCCCTCCCTCGCTGTGTGTGTGTGTGTCCCTCCCTCGCTGTGTGCGTGTCACTCCCTCGCTGTGTGTGCGCGTGTCCCTCCCTCACTGTGTGTGCGCGTGTCCTTCCCTCGCTGTGTGTGAGCGTGTCCCTCCCTTGCTGTGTGTGTGAGCGTGTCCCTCCCTCGCTGTGTGAGCGTGTCCCTCCCTCGCTGTGTGTGAGCGTATCCCTCCATCGCTGTGTGTGTGCGTGTCCCTCCATCGCTGTGTGTGAGCTTGTCCCTCCCTCGCTGTGTGTGAGCATGTCCCTCCCTCGCTGTGAGTGAGCGTAACCCTCCATCGCTGTGTGTGAGCGTGTCCCTCCCTCGCTGTGTGTGAGCGTGTCCCTCCCTCGCTGTGTTTGAGCGTGTCCCTCCCTCGCTGTGTTTGTGCGTGTCCCTCCCTCGCTGTGTGTGTGCGTGTCCCTCCCTCGCTGTGTGTGAGCGTGTCCCTCGCTCGCTGTGTGTGAGCGTGTCCCTCCCTCGCTGTGTGTGAGCGTGTCCCTCCCTCGCTGTATGTGTGTGTGTGTCTGCGTGTCTCTCCCTCGCTGTATGTGTGCGTGTCCCTCCCTCGCTGTGTGTGTGCGTGTCCCTCCCTCGCTGTGTGTGCGTGTCCCTCCCTCGCTGTGTGTGCGCGTGTCCCTCCCTCGCTGTGCGTGCGTGTCCCTCCCTCGCTGTGTGTCTGTGTGTGTGCTGTGTCTGCGTATCTCTCCCTCGCTGTGTGTGTGCGTGCCCATCCCTCGCTGTGTGTGTGTGTGTCTCTCCCTCGCTGTGTGTGTGTGTCCCTCCCTCGCTGTGTGTGTGTGTCCCTCCCTCGCTGTGTGTGTGCGTGTCCCTCCCTCGCTGTGTGTGTGCGTGTCCCTCCCTCGCTGTTTGTGAGCGTGTCCCTCCCTCGCTGTGTGTGTGCGTGTCCCTCCCTTGCTGTGTGTGCGTGTCCCTCCCTCGCTGTGTGTGCGCATGTCCCTCCCTCGCTGTATGTGTGCGAGTCCCTCCCTCGCTGTGTGTGCGTGTCCCTCCCTCGCTGTGTGTGAGCGTGTCCCTCCCTCGCTGTGTGTGAGCGTATCTCTCCCTCGCTGTGTGTGCGTGTCCCTCCCTCACTGTGTGTGCGTGTCCCTCCCTCACTGTGTGTGCGTGTCCGTCCCTCACTGTGTGTCCGTGTCCCTCCCTCGCTGTGTGTGTGTCCCTCCCTCGCTGTGCGTGTGTGTGTCCCTTCCTCGCTGTGCGTGTGTGTGTCCCTCCCTCGCTGTGTGTGCGCGTGTCCCTCCCTCGCTCTGTGTCTGTGTCCCTCCCTCGCTGTGCGTGTGTGTGTCCCTCCCTCGCTGTGTGTGCGGGTGTCCCTCCCTCGCTCTGTGTCTGTGTCCCTCCCTCGCTGTGTGTGTGTGTGTCCCTCCCTCGCTGTGTGTGCGTGTGTCCCTCCCTCGCTGTGTGCGTGTGTCCCTCCCTCGCTGTGTGTGTGTGTCCCTCCCTCGCTGTGTGTGTGTGTCCCTCCCTCGCTGTGTGTGTGTGTGTCCCTCACTCGCTGTGTGTGCGTGTGTCCCTCCCTCGCTGTGTGTGTGTGTCCCTCCCTCGCTGTGTGTGCGTGTGTCACTCCCTCGCTGTGTGCGTGTGTCCCTCCCTCGCTGCGTGTGTGTGTCCCTCCCTCGCTGTGTGTGTGTGTCCCTCCCTCGCTGTGTGTGTGTGTCTCTCCCTCGCTGTGTGTGCGTGTGTCCCTCCCTCGCTATGTGTGCGTGTCCCTCCCTCGCTGTGTGTGCGTGTGTCCCTCCCTCGCTGTGTGTGTGTGTGTGTCACTCCCTCGCTGTGTGTGCATGTGTCCCTCCCTCGCTGTGTGTGTGTGTCCCTCCCTCGCTGTGTGTGTGTGTCCCTCCCTCGCTGTGTGTGTGTGTGTCCCTCCCTCGCTGTGTGTGCGTGTGTCCCTCCCTCGATGTGTGTGTGCGTGTATCCCTCCCTCGCTGTGTGTGCGTGTCCCTCCCTCGCTGTGTGTGCGTGCCCCTCCCTCGCTGTGTGTGCGCGTGTCCCTCCCTCGCTGTGTGTGTGCGTGTGTCCCTCCCTCGCTGTGTGTGCGTGTCCCTCCCTCGCTGTGTGTGCGTGCCCCTCCCTCGCTGTGTGTGCGTGTATCCCTCCCTCGCTGTGTGTGTGCGTGTGTCCCTCCCTCGCTGTGTGTGCGTGTCCCTCCCTCGCTGTGTGTGCGTGCCCCTCCCTCGCTGTGTGTGCGCGTGTCCCTCCCTCGCTGTGTGTGCGTGTCCCTCCCTCGCTGTGTGTGTGTGTGTGTGTGTGTGTGTGTGTGTGTGTCCCTTCGCCGTGTGTCTGTGTGTGTCCCTTCGCTGTTTGCGTGTGTCTCTCTCGCTATGTGTGTGTGCGTGTCCCTCCCTCGCTGTGTGTGTGTGTGTGTCCCTCCCTCGATGTGTGTGTGAGCGTGTCCCTCCCTCGCTGTGTGAGCGTGTCCCTCCCTCACTGTGTGTGAGTGTGTTCCTCCCTCGCTGTGTGTGTGCGTGTCCCTCCCTCGCTGTGTGTGTGCGTGTCCCTCCCACGCTGTGTGCGTGTCACTCCCTCGCTGTGTGTGTGCATGTCCCTCCCTCACTGTGTGTGCGCGTGTCCTTCCCTCGCTGTGTGTGAGCGTGTCCCTCCCTTGCTGTGTGTGTGAGCGTGTCCCTCCCTCGCTGTGTGAGCGTGTCCCTCCCTCGCTGTGTGTGAGCGTATCCCTCCCTCGCTGTGTGTGTGCGTGTCCCTCCATCGCTGTGTGTGAGCTTGTCCCTCCCTCGCTGTGTGTGAGCGTGTCCCTCCCTCGCTGTGTGTGAGCGTGTCCCTCCCTCGCTGTGTGTGAGCGTGTCCCTCCCTCACTGTGTGTGAGCGTGTCCCTCCCTCGCTGTGTGTGAGCGTATCACTCCCTCGCTGTGTGTGCGCGTGTCCCTCCCTCGCTGTGTGTGTGCGTGTCCCTCCCTCGCTGTGTGTGTGCGTGTCCCTCCCTCGCTGTGTGTGAGCGTGTCCCTCCCTCGCTGTGTGTGAGCGTGTCCCTCCCTCGCTGTGTGTGAGCGTGTCCCTCTCTCGCTGTGTGTGTGTGTGTGTCCCTCCCTCGCTGTGTGTGTGTGTGTATGTGTCCCTTCGCCGTGTGTCTGTGTGTGTCCCTTCGCTGTTTGCGTGTGTCTCCCTCGCTATGTGTGTGTGCGTGTCCCTCCCTCGCTGTGTGTGTGTGTGTGTCCCTCCCTCGATGTGTGTGTGAGCGTGTCCCTCCCTCGCTGTGTGAGCGTGTCCCTCCCTCACTGTGTGTGAGTGTGTCCCTCCCTCGCTGTGTGTGTGCGTGTCCCTCCCTCGCTGTGTGTGTGTGTGTCCCTCCCTCGCTGTGTGCGTGTCACTCCCTCGCTGTGTGTGCGCGTGTCCCTCCCTCACTGTGTGTGCGCGTGTCCTTCCCTCGCTGTGTGTGAGCGTGTCCCTCCCTTGCTGTGTGTGTGAGCGTGTCCCTCCCTCGCTGTGTGAGCGTGTCCCTCCCTCGCTGTGTGTGAGCGTATCCCTCCATCGCTGTGTGTGTGCGTGTCCCTCCATCGCTGTGTGTGAGCTTGTCCCTCCCTCGCTGTGTGTGAGCATGTCCCTCCCTCGCTGTGAGTGAGCGTAACCCTCCATCGCTGTGTGTGAGCGTGTCCCTCCCTCGCTGTGTGTGAGCGTGTCCCTCCCTCGCTGTGTTTGAGCGTGTCCCTCCCTCGCTGTGTTTGTGCGTGTCCCTCCCTCGCTGTGTGTGTGCGTGTCCCTCCCTCGCTGTGTGTGAGCGTGTCCCTCCCTCGCTGTGTGTGAGCGTGTCCCTCCCTCGCTGTGTGTGAGCGTGTCCCTCCCTCGCTGTATGTGTGTGTGTGTCTGCGTGTCTCTCCCTCGCTGTATGTGTGCGTGTCCCTCCCTCGCTGTGTGTGTGCGTGTCCCTCCCTCGCTGTGTGTGCGTGTCCCTCCCTCGCTGTGTGTGCGCGTGTCCCTCCCTCGCTGTGCGTGCGTGTCCCTCCCTCGCTGTGTGTGTGTGTGTGTGCTGTGTCTGCGTATCTCTCCCTCGCTGTGTGTGTGCGTGCCCATCCCTCGCTGTGTGTGTGTGTGTCTCTCCCTCGCTGTGTGTGTGTGTCCCTCCCTCGCTGTGTGTGTGTGTCCCTCCCTCGCTGTGTGTGTGCGTGTCCCTCCCTCGCTGTGTGTGTGCGTGTCCCTCCCTCGCTGTTTGTGAGCGTGTCCCTCCCTCGCTGTGTGTGTGCGTGTCCCTCCCTTGCTGTGTGTGCGTGTCCCTCCCTCGCTGTGTGTGCGCATGTCCCTCCCTCGCTGTGTGTGTGCGAGTCCCTCCCTCGCTGTGTGTGCGTGTCCCTCCCTCGCTGTGTGTGAGCGTGTCCCTCCCTCGCTGTGTGTGAGCGTATCTCTCCCTCGCTGTGTGTGCGTGTCCCTCCCTCACTGTGTGTGCGTGTCCCTCCCTCACTGTGTGTGCGTGTCCGTCCCTCACTGTGTGTGCGTGTCCCTCCCTCGCTGTGTGTGTGTGTCCCTCCCTCGCTGTGTGTGCGCGTGTCCCTCCCTCGCTGTGTGTGTGTGTCCCTCCCTCACTGTGTGTGTGCGTGTCCCTCCCTCGCTGTGTGTGTGTGTGTCCCTCGCTCGCTGTGTGTGCGTGTGTCCCTCCCTTGCTGTGTGCGTGTGTCCCTCCCTCGCTGTGTGTGTGTGTCCCTCCCTCGCTGTGTGTGTGTGTGTCCCTCCCTCGCTGTATGTGTGCGTGTCCCTCCCTCGCTGTGTGTGTGCGTGTCCCTCCCTCGCTGTGTGTGCGTGTCCCTCCCTCGCTGTGTGTGCGCGTGTCCCTCCCTCACTGTGCGTGCGTGTCCCTCCCTCGCTGTGTGTGTGTGTGTGTGCTGTGTCTGCGTGTCTCTCCCTCGCTGTGTGTGTGCGTGCCCATCCCTCGCTGTGTGTGTGTGTGTCTCTCCCTCGCTGTGTGTGTGTGTGTGTCCCTCCCTCGCTGTGTGTGTGTGTCCCTCCCTCGCTGTGTTTGTGTGTCCCTCCCTCGCTGTGTGTGTGTGTCCCTCTCTCGCTGTGTGTGTGCGTGTCCCTCCCTCGCTGTGTGTGTGCGTGCCCCTCCCTCGCTGTGTGTGCGCGTGTCCCTTCCTCGCTCTTCTGTGCGTGTCCCTCCCTCGCTGTGTGTGCGTGTGTCCCTCCCTCGCTGTGTGTGTGTGTGTGTCCCTCCCTCGCTGTGTGTGTGTGTGTGTGTGTGTCCCTTCGCCGTGTGTCTGTGTGTGTCCCTTCGCTGTTTGCGTGTGTCTCCCTCGCTATGTGTGTGTGCGTGTCCCTCCCTCGCTGTGTGTGTGTGTGTGTGTCCCTCCCTCGATGTGTGTGTGAGCGTGTCCCTCCCTCGCTGTGTGTGAGCGTGTCCCTCCCTCACTGTGTGTGAGTGTGTCCCTCCCTCGCTGTGTGTGTGCGTGTCCCTCCCTCGCTGTGTGTGTGCGTGTCCCTCCCTCGCTGTGTGCGTGTCACTCCCTCGCTGTGTGTGTGCGTGTCCCTCCCTCACTGTGTGTGCGCGTGTCCTTCCCTCGCTGTGTGTGAGCGTGTCCCTCCCTTGCTGTGTGTGTGTGCGTGTCACTCCCTCGCTGTGTGTGTGTGTGTGTCTGCGTGTCTCTCCCTCGCTGTGTGTGTGCGTGTCCCTCCCTCGCTGTGTGTGCGCGTGTCCCTCCCTCGCTGTGTGTGCGCCTGTCCCTCCCTCGCTGTGCGTGCGTGTCCCTCCCTCGCTGTGTGTGTGTGTGTGTGCTGTGTCTGCGTGTCTCTCCCTCGCTGTGTGTGTGCGTGCCCATCCCTCGCTGTGTGTGTGTGTGTGTGTGTGTCTCTCCCTCGCTGTGTGTGTGTGTGTCCCTCCCTCGCTGTGTGTGTGTGTCCCTCCCTCGCTGTGTGTGTGCGTGTCCCTCCCTCGCTGTGTGTGTGCGTGTCCCTCCCTCGCTGTTTGTGAGCGTGTCCCTCCCTCGCTGTGTGTGTGCGTGTCCCTCCCTCGCTGTGTGTGCGTGTCCCTCCCTCGCTGTGTGTGCGCGTGTCCCTCCCTCGCTGTGTGTGCGTGTCCCTCCCTCGCTGTGTGTGCGTGTCCCTCCCTCACTGTGTGTGCGTGTCCCTCCCTCACTGTGTGTGCGTGTCCCTCCCTCACTGTGTGTGCGTGTCCGTCCCTCACTGTGTGTGCGTGTCCCTGCCTCGCTGTGTGTGTGTGTCCCTCCCTCGCTGTGTGAGTGTGTGTCCCTCCCTCGCTGTGTGTGCGCGTGTCCCTCCCTCGCTGTGTGTGTGTGTCCCTCCCTCGCTGTGTGTGTGCGTGCCCCTCCCTCGCTGTGTGTGTGTGTGTGTGTGTCCCTCCCTCGCTGTGTGTGTGTGTGTCCCTCCCTCGCTGTGTGTGTGTGTCCCTCCCTCGCTGTGTGTGTGTGTGTCCCTCCCTCGCTGTGTGTGCGTCTCCCTCCCTCGCTGTGTGCGTGTGTCCCTCCCTCGCTGTGTGCGTGTGTCCCTCCCTCGCTGTGTGCGTGTGTCCCTCCCTCGCTGTGTGTGTGTGTGTCCCTCCCTCGCTGTGTGTGTGTGTGTCCCTCCCTCGCTGTGTGTGCGTGTGTCCCTCCCTCGCTGTGTGTGCGTGTGTCCCTCCCTCGCTGTGTGTGTGTCCCTCCCTCGCTATGAGTGTGTGTGTCCCTCCCTCGCTGTGTGTGTGCGTGTCCCTCCCTCGCTGTGTGTGCGTGTCCCTCCCTCGCTGTGTGTTCGTGCCCCTCCCTCGCTGTGTGTGCGCGTGTCCCTCCCTCGCTGTGTGTGCGTGTCCCTCCCTCGCTGTGTGTGCGTGTCCCTCCCTCACTGTGTGTGTGTGTGTGTGTCCCTTCGTTGTGTGTCTGTGTCCCTTCGCTGTTTGCGTGTGTCTCCCTCGCTATGTGTGTTTGCGTGTCCCTCCCTCGCTGTGTGTGTGTGTGTGTCCCTCCCTCGATGTGTGTGTGAGCGTGTCCCTCCCTCGCTGTGTGTGCGTGTCCCTCCCTCACTGTGTGTGAGTGTGTCCCTCCCTCGCTGTGTGTGTGCGTGTCCCTCCGTCGCTGTGTGTGCGTGTCCCTCCCTCGCTGTGTCTGTGCGTGTCACTCCCTCGCTTTGTGTGTGCGTGTCCCTCCCTCACTGTGTGTGAGCGTGTCCCTCCCTCGCTCTGTGTGTGAGCGTGTCCCTCCCTCGCTGTGTGAGCGTGTCCCTCCCTCGCTGTGTGTGTGTGTCCCTCCCTCGCTGTGTGTGTGTGTGTCCCTCCCTCGCTGTGTGTGCGTGTGTCCCTCCCTCGCTGTGTGTGTGTGTGTCCCTTCCTCGCTGTGTGTGCGTGTGTCCCTCCCTCGCTGTGTGCGTGTGTCCCTCCCTCGCTGTGTGTGTGTGTCCCTCCCTCGCAGAGTGTGTGTGTCCCTCCCTCGCTGTGTGTGTGTGTCTCTCTCCCTCGCTGTGTGTGCGTGTCCCTCCCTCGCTGTGTGTGCGTGTGTCCCTCCCTCGCTGTGTGTGTTTGTGTGTCCCTCCCTCGCTGTGTGTGCGTGTGTCCCTCCCTCGCTGTGTGTGTGTCCCTCCCTCGCTGTGTGTGTGTGTGTCCCTCCCTCGCTGTGTGTGTGCGTGTCCCTCCCTCGCTGTGTGCGTGTCACTCCCTCGCTGTGTGTGTGCGTGTCCCTCCCTCACTGTGTGTGCGCGTGTCCTTCCCTCGCTGTGTGTAAGCGTGTCCCTCCCTTGCTGTGTGTGTGTGTCCCTCCCTCACTGTGTGTGCGTGTCCGTCCCTCACTGTGTGTGCGTGTCCCTCCCTCGCTGTGTGTGTGTGTACCTCCCTCGCTGTGTGAGTGTGTTTCCCTCCCTCGCTGTGTGTGCGCGTGTCCCTCCCTCGCTTTGTGTGTGTGTGTGTCCCTCCCTCGCTGTGTGTGTGTGTGTCCCTCCCTCGCTGTGTGTGCGCGTGTCCCTCCCTCGCTGTGTGTTTGTGTAACTCCCTCGCTGTGTGTGTGTGTGTCCCTCCCTCGCTGTGTGTCTGTGTCCCTCCCTCGCTGTGTGCGTGTGTCCCTTCCTCGCTGTGTGCGTGTGTCCCTCCCTCGCTGTGTGTGTGTGTGTCCCTCCCTCGCTGTGTGTGTGTGTGTCCCTCCCTCGCTGTGTGTGTGCGTGCCCCTCCATCGCTGTGTGTGTGTGTGTGTCCCTCCCTCGCTGTGTGTGTGTGTGTCCCTCCCTCGCTGTGTGTGCGCGTGTCCCTCCCTCGCTGTGTGTTTGTGTAACTCCCTCGCTGTGTGTGTGTGTCCCTCCCTCGCTGTGTGTCTGTGTCCCTCCCTCGCTGTGTGCGTGTGTCCCTTCCTCGCTGTGTGCGTGTGTCCCTCCCTCGCTGTGTGTGTGTGTGTCCCTCCCTCGCTGTGTGTGTGTGTGTCCCTCCCTCGCTGTGTGTGCGTGTGTCCCTCCCTCGCTGTGTGTGTGTCCCTCCCTCGCTGTGTGTGTGTGTGTCCATCCCTCGCTGTGTGTGTGTGTCCCTCCCTCGCTGTGTGTGCGTGTGTCCCTCCCTCGCTGTGTGTGCGTGTCCCTCCATCGCTGTGTGTGCGTGTCCCTCCCTCGCTGTGTGTTCGTGCCCCTCCCTCGCTGTGTGTGCGTGTGTCCCTCCCTCGCTGTGTGTGTGCGTGTGTCCCTCCCTCGCTGTGTGTGCGTGTCCCTCCCTCGCTGTGTGTGTGTGTGTGTGTGTGTGTCCCTTCACTGTGTGTCTGTGTCCCTTCGCTGTTTGCGTGTGTCTCCCTCGCTATGTGTGTGTGCGTGTCCCTCCCTCGCTGTGTGTGTGTGTGTCCCTCCCTCGATGTGTGTGTGAGCGTGTCCCTCCCTCGCTGTGTGTGCGTGTCCCTCCCTCACTGTGTGTGAGTGTGTCCCTCCCTCGCTGTGTGTGTGCGTGTCCCTCCCTCGCTGGCTGTGCGGGTCCCTCCCTCGCTGTGTCTGTGCGTGTCACTCCCTCGCTTTGTGTGTGCGTGTCCCTCCCTCACTGTGTGTGAGCGTGTCCCTCCCTCGCTCTGTGTGTGAGCGTGTCCCTCCCTCGCTGTGTGAGCGTGTCCCTCCCTCGCTGTGTGTGTGTGTCCCTCCCTCGCTGTGTGTGCGTGTGTCCCTCCCTCGCTGTGTGTGTGTTTCCCTCCCTCGCTGTGTGTGCGTGTGTCCCTCCCTCGCTGTGTGCGTGTGTCCCTCCCTCGCTGTGTGTGTGTGTCCCTCCCTCGCAGAGTGTGTGTGTCCCTCCCTCGCTGTGTGTGTGTGTGTCTCTCCCTCGCTGTGTGTGCGTGTCCCTCCCTCGCTGTTTGTGCGTGTGTCCCTCCCTCGCTGTGTGTGTGTGTGTGTGTGTCCCTCCCTCGCTGTGTGTGCGTGTGTCCCTCCCTCGCTGTGTGTGTGTCCCTCCCTCGCTGTGTGTGTGTGTGTCCCTCCCTCGCTGTGTGTGTGCGTGTCCCTCCCTCGCTGTGTTTGTGTCACTCCCTCGCTGTGTGTGTGCATGTCCCTCCCTCACTGTGTGTGCGCGTGTCCTTCCCTCGCTGTGTGTGAGCGTGTCCCTCCCTTGCTGTGTGTGTGAGCGTGTCCCTCCCTCGCTGTGTGAGCGTGTCCCTCCCTCGCTGTGTATGAGCGTATCCCTCCCTCGCTGTGTGTGTGCGTGTCCCTCCATCGCTGTGTGTGAGCTTGTCCCTCCCTCGCTGTGTGTGCGTGTCCCTCCCTCACTGTGTGTGAGTGTGTCCCTCCCTCGCTGTGTGTGTGCGTGTCCCTCCCTCGCTGTGTGTGCGTGTCCCTCCCTCGCTGTGTCTGTGTGTGTCCCTCCCTCGATGTGTGTGTGAGCGTGTCCCTCCATGGTGTGTGTGCGTGTCCCTCCCTCACTGTGTGTGAGTGTGTCCCTCCCTCGCTGTGTGTGTGCGTGTCCCTCCCTCGCTGTGTGTGCGTGTCCCTCCCTCGCTGTGTCTGTGCGTGTCACTCCCTCGCTTTGTGTGTGCGTGTCCCTCCCTCACTGTGTGTGAGCGTGTCCCTCCCTCGCTCTGTGTGTGAGCGTGTCCCTCCCTCGCTGTGTGAGCGTGTCCCTCCCTCGCTGTGTGTGTGTGTCCCTCCCTCGCTGTGTGTGTGTGTGTCCCTCCCTCGCTGTGTGTGCGTGTGTCCCTCCCTCGCTGTGTGTGTGTTTCCCTCCCTCGCTGTGTGTGCGTGTGTCCCTCCCTCGCTGTGAGCGTGTGTCCCTCCCTCGCTGTGTGTGAGTGTCCCTCCCTCGCAGAGTGTGTGTGTCCCTCCCTCGCTGTGTGTGTGTGTGTCTCCCCTCGCTGTGTGCGCGTGTCCCTCCCTCGCTGTGTGTGCGTGTGTCCCTCCCTCGCTGTGTGTGTGTGTGTGTCCCTCCCTCGCTGTGTGTGCGTGTGTCCCTCCCTCGCTGTGTGTGTGTCCCTCCCTCGCTGTGTGTGTGTGTGTCCCTCCCTCGCTGTGTGTGTGCGTGTCCCTCCCTCGCTGTGTGTGTGTCACTCCCTCGCTGTGTGTGTGCGTGTCCCTCCCTCACTGTGTGTGCGCGTGTCCTTCCCTCGCTGTGTGTGAGCGTGTCCCTCCCTTGCTGTGTGTGTGAGCGTGTCCCTCCCTCGCTGTGTGAGCGTGTCCCTCCCTCGCTGTGTATGAGCGTATCCCTCCCTCGCTGTGTGTGTGCGTGTCCCTCCATCGCTGTGTGTGAGCTTGTCCCTCCCTCGCTGTGTGTGAGCGTGTCCCTCCCTCGCTGTGTGTGAGCGTGTCCCTCCCTCGCTGTGTGTGAGCGTGTCCCTCCCTCGCTGTGTGTGAGCGTATCCCTCCCTCGCTGTGTGTGTGCGTGTCCCTCCCTCGCTGTGTGTGTGCGTGTCCTTCCCTCGCTGTGTGTGTGCGTGTCCCTCCCTCGCTGTGTGTGAGCGTGTCCCTCCCTCGCTGTGTGTGAGCGTGTCCCTCCCTCGCTGTGTGTGAGCGTGTCCCTCCCTCGCTGTGTGTGAGCGTGTCCCTCCCTCGCTGTGTGTGTGTGTGTGTGTCTGCGTATCTCTCCCTCGCTGTATGTGTGCGTGTCCCTCCCTCGCTGTGTGTGTGCGTGTCCCTCCCTCGCTGTGTGTGCGTGTCCCTCCCTCGCTGTGTGTGCGCGTGTCCCTCCCTCGCTGTGCGTGCGTGTCCCTCCCTCGCTGTGTGTGTGTGTGTGTGCTGTGTCTGCGTGTCTCTCCCGCGCTGGGTGTGTGCGTGCCCATCCCTCGCTGTGTGTGTGCGTGTCTCTCCCTCGCTGTGTGTGTGTGTGTCCCTCCCTCGCTGTGTGTGTCTGTCCCTCCCTCGCTGTGTGTGTGCGTGTCTCTCCCGCGCTGGGTGTGTGCGTGCCCATCCCTCGCTGTGTGTGAGCGTGTCCCTCCCTCGCTGTGTGAGCGTGTCCCTCCCTCACTGTGTGTGAGTGTGTCCCTCCCTCGCTATGTGTGTGCGTGTCCCTCCCTCGCTGTGTGTGTGCGTGTCCCTCCCTCGCTGTGTGCGTGTCACTCCCTCGCTGTGTGTGTGCGTGTCCCTCCCTCACTGTGTGTGCGCGTGTCCTTCCCTCGCTGTGTGTGAGCGTGTCCCTCCCTTGCTGTGTGTGTGAGCGTGTCCCTCCCTCGCTGTGTGAGCGTGTCCCTCCCTCGCTGTGTGTGAGCGTATCCCTCCCTCGCTGTGTGTGTGCGTGTCCCTCCATCGCTGTGTGTGAGCTTGTCCCTCCCTCGCTGTGTGTGAGCGTGTCCCTCCCTCGCTGTGTGTGAGCGTGTCCCTCCCTCGCTGTGTGTGAGCGTGTCCCTCCCTCGCTGTGTGAGTGTGTGTCCCTCCCTCGCTGTGTGTGCGCGTGTCCCTCCCTCGCTGTGTGTGCGTGTGTCCCTCCCTCGCTGTGTGTGCGTGTGTCCCTCCCTCGCTGTGTGTGTGTCCCTCCCTCGCTGTGTGTGTGTGTGTCCCTACCTCGCTGTGTGTGCGCGTGTCCCTCCCTCGCTGTGTGTGTGTGTCCCTCCCTCGCTGTGTGTGTGTGTGTCCCTCCCTCGCTGTGTGTGCGTGTCCCTCCCTCGTTGTGTGCGTGTATCCCTCCCTCGCTGTGTGCGTGTGTCCCTCCTTCGCTGTGTGTGTGTGTGTCCCTCCCTCGCTGTGTGTGTGTGTGTCCCTCCCTCGCTGTGTGTGCGTGTGTCCCTCCCTCGCTGTGTGTGCGTGTGTCCCTCCCTCGCTGTGTGTGTGTCCCTCCCTCGCTGTGTGTGTGTGTGTCCCTCCCTCGCTGTGTGTGTGTGTGTCCCTCCCTCGCTGTGTGTGCGTGTGTCCCTCCCTCGCTGTGTGTGCGTGTCCCTCCATCGCTGTGTGTGCGTGTCCCTCCCTCGCTGTGTGTTCGTGCCCCTCCCTCGCTGTGTGTGCGCGTGTCCCTCCCTCGCTGTGTGTGTGTGTCCCTCCCTCGCTGTGTGTGCGTGTCCCTCCATCGCTGTGTGTGTGTGTGTGTGTGTCCCTTCGCTGTGTGTCTGTGTCCCTTCGCTGTTTGCGTGTGTCTCCCTCGATATGTGTGTTTGCGTGTCCCTCCCTCGCTGTGTGTGTGTGTGTGTCCCTCCCTCGATGTGTGTGTGAGCGTGTCCCTCCCCCGCTGTGTGTGCGTGTCCCTCCCTCACTGTGTGTGAGTGTGTCCCTCCCTCGCTGTGTGTGTGCGTGTCCCTCCCTCGCTGTGTGTGCGTGTCCCTCCCTCGCTGTGTCTGTGCGTGTCACTCCCTCGCTTTGTGTGTGCGTGTCCCTCCCTCACTGTGTGTGAGCGTGTCCCTCCCTCGCTCTGTGTGTGAGCGTGTCCCTCCCTCGCTGTGTGAGCGTGTCCCTCCCTCGCTGTGTGTGTGTCCCTCCCTCGCTGTGTGTGTGTGTGTCCCTCCCTCGCTGTGTGTGCGTGTGTCCCTCCCTCGCTGTGTGTGTGTGTCCCTCCCTCGCTGTGTGTGAGTGTGTCCCTCCCTCGCTGTGTGCGTCTGTCCCTCCCTCGCTGTGTGTGTGTGTCCCTCCCTCGCAGAGTGTGTGTGTCCCTCCCTCGCTGTGTGTGTGTGTGTCTCTCCCTCGCTGTGTGTGCGTGTCCCTCCCTCGCTGTGTGTGCGTGTGTCCCTCCCTCGCTGTGTGTGTGTGTGTGTGTCCCTCCCTCGCTGTGTGTGCGTGTGTCCCTCCCTCGCTGTGTGTGTGTCCCTCCCTCGCTGTGTGAGTGTGTGTCCCTCCCTCGCTGTGTGTGTGCGGGTCCCTCCCTCGCTGTGTGCGTGTCACTCCCTCGCTGTGTGTGTGCGTGTCCCTCCCTCACTGTGTGTGCGCGTGTCCTTCCCTCGCTGTGTGTGAGCGTGTCCCTCCCTTGCTGTGTGTGTGAGCGTGTCCCTCCCTCGCTGTGTGAGCGTGTCCCTCCCTCGCTGTGTGTGAGCGTATCCCTCCCTCGCTGTGTATGTGCGTGCCCCTCCATCACTGTGTGTGAGCTTGTCCCTCTACCGCTGTGTGTGACCGTGTCCCTCCCTCGCTGTGTGTGAGCGTGTCCCTCCCTCGCTGTGTGTGCGTGTCCCTCCCTCGCTGTGTGTGCGCGTGTCCCTCCCTCGCTGTGCGTGCGTGTCCCTCCCTCGCTGTGTGTGTGTGTGTGTGCTGTGTCTGCGTGTCTCTCCCTCGCTGTGTGTGTGCGTGCCCATCCCTCGCTGTGTGTCTGTGTGTCTCTCCCTCGCTGTGTGTGTGTGTCCCTCCCTCGCTGTGTGTGTGTCCCTCCCTCGCTGTGTGTGTGTGTCCCTCCCTCGCTGTGTGTGTGCGTGTCCCTCCCTCGCTGTGTGTGTGCGTGCCCCTCCCTCGCTGTGTGTGCGCGTGTCCCTCCCTCGCTCTTCTGTGCGTGTCCCTCCCTCGCTGTGTGTGCGTGTGTCCCTCCCTCGCTGTGTGTGTGTGTGTGTGTGTCCCTCCCTCGCTGTGTGTGTGTGTGTGTGTGTGTGTGTGTGTGTCCCTTCGCCGTGTGTCTGTGTGTGTCCCTTCGCTGTTTGCGTGTGTCTCCCTCGCTATGTGTGTGTGCGTGTCCCACCCTCGCTGTGTGTGTGTGTGTCCCTCCCTCGATGTGTGTGTGAGTGTGTCCCTCCCTCGCTGTGTGAGCGTGTCCCTCCCTCACTGTGTGTGAGTGTGTCCCTCCCTCGCTGTGTGTGTGCGTGTCCCTCCCTCGCTGTGTGTGTGCGTGTCCCTCCCTCGCTGTGTGCGTGTCACTCCCTCGCTGTGTGTGTGCGTGTCCCTCCCTCACTGTGTGTGCGCGTGTCCTTCCCTCGCTGTGTGTGAGCGTGTCCCTCCCTTGCTGTGTGTGTGAGCGTGTCCCTCCCTCGCTGTGTGAGCGTGTCCCTCCCTCGCTGTGTGTGAGCGTATCCCTCCCTCGCTGTGTGTGTGCGTGTCCCTCCATCGCTGTGTGTGAGCTTGTCCCTCCCTCGCTGTGTGTGAGCGTGTCCCTCCCTCGCTGTGTGTGAGCGTGTCCCTCCCTCGCTGTGTGTGAGCGTGTCCCTCCCTCGCTGTGTGTGAGCGTGTCCCTCCCTCGCTGTGTGTGAGCGTGTCCCTCCCTCGCTGTGTGTGTGCGTGTCCCTCCCTCGCTGTGTGTGTGCGTGTCCCTCCCTCGCTGTGTGTGTGCGTGTCCCTCCCTCGCTGTGTGTGAGCGTGTCCCTCCCTCGCTGTGTGTGAGCGTGTCCCTCCCTCGCTGTGTGTGAGCGTGTCCCTCCCTCGCTGTGTGTGTGTGTGTCTGCGCGTCTCTCCCTCGCTGTATGTGTGCGTGTCCCTCCCTCGCTGTGTGTGTGCGTGTCCCTCCCTCGCTGTGTGTGCGTGTCCCTCCCTCGCTGTGTGTGCGCGTGTCCCTCCCTCGCTGTGCGTGCGTGTCACTCCCTCGCTGTGTGTGTGTGTGTGCTGTGTCTGCGTGTCTCTCCCTCGCTGTGTGTGTGCGTGCCCATCCCTTGCTGTGTGTGTGTGTGTCTCACCCTCGCTGTGTGTGTGTGTGTCCCTCCCTCGCTGTGTGTGTGTGTCCCTCCCTCGCTGTGTGTGTGCGTGTCCCTCCCTCGCTGTGTGTGTGCGTGTCCCTCCCTCGCTGTTTGTGAGCGTGTCCCTCCCTCGCTGTGTGTGCGTGTCCCTCCCTCGCTGTGTGTGCGTGTCCCTCCCTCGCTGTGTGTGCGCATGTCCCTCCCTCGCTGTGTGTGTGCGAGTCCCTCCCTCGCTGTGTGTGCGTGTCCCTCCCTCGCTGTGTGTGAGCGTGTCCCTCCCTCGCTGTGTGTGAGCGTATCTCTCCCACGGTGTGTGTGCGTGTCCCTCCCTCACTGTGTGTGCGTGTCCCTCCCTCACTGTGTGTGCGTGTCCCTCCCTCACTGTGTGTGCCTGTCCGTCCCTCACTGTGTGTGCGTGTCCCTCCCTCGCTGTGTGTGTGTGTCCCTCCCTCGCTGTGTGTGCGCGTGTCCCTCCCTCGCTGTGTATGTGTGTCCCTCCCTCACTGTGTGTGTGCGTGTCCCTCCCTCGCTGTGTGTGTATGTGTCCCTCCCTCGCTGTGTGTGCGTGTGTCCCTCCCTCGCTGTGTGCGTGTGTCCCTCCCTCGCTGTGTGTGTGTGTCCCTCCCTCGCTGTGTGTGTGTGTGTGTCCCTCCCTCGCTGTGTGTATGTGTGTCCCTCCCTCGCTGTGTGTGCGTGTGTCCCTCCCTCGCTGTGTGAGCGTGTCCCTCCCTCGCTGTGTGTGAGCGTATCCCTCCCTCGCTGTGTGTGTGCGTGTCCCTCCATCGCTGTGTGTGAGCTTGTCCCTCCCTCGCTGTGTGTGAGCCTGTCCCTCCCTCGCTGTGTGTGAGCGTGTCCCTCCCTCGCTGTGTGTGAGCGTGTCCCTCCCTCGCTGTGTGTGAGCGTGTCCCTCCCTCGCTGTGTGTGAGCGTGTCCCTCCCTCGCTGTGTGTGAGCGTGTCCCTCCCTCGCTGTGTGTGAGCGTGTCCCTCCCTCGCTGTGTGTGTGCGTGTCCCTCCCTCGCTGTGTGTGTGCGTGTCCCTCCCTCGCTGTGTGTGTGTCCCTCTCTCGCTGTGTGTGAGCGTGTCCCTCCCTCGCTGTGTGTGAGCGTGTCCCTCCCTCGCTGTGTGTGAGCGTGTCCCTCCCTCGCTGTGTGTGTGTGTGTCTGCGTGTCTCTCCCTCGCTGTATGTGTGCGTGTCCCTCCCTCGCTGTGTGTGTGCGTGTCCCTCCCTCGCTGTGTGTGCGTGTCCCTCCCTCGCTGTGTGTGCGCGTGTCCCTCCCTCGCTGTGCGTGCGTGTCCCTCCCTCGCTGTGTGTGTGTGTGTGCTGCGTCTGCGTGTCTCTCCCTCGCTGTGTGTGTGCGTGCCCATCCCTTGCTGTGTGTGTGTGTGTCTCTCCCTCGCTGTGTGTGTGTGTGTCCCTCCCTCGCTGTGTGTGTGTGTCCCTCCCTCGCTGTGTGTGTGCGTGTCCCTCCCTCGCTGTGTGTGTGCGTGTCCCTCCCTCGCTGTTTGTGAGCGTGTCCCTCCCTCGCTGTGTGTGCGTGTCCCTCCCTCGCTGTGTGTGCGTGTCCCTCCCTCGCTGTGTGTGCGCATGTCCCTCCCTCGCTGTGTGTGTGCGAGTCCCTCCCTCGCTGTGTGTGCGTGTCCATCCCTCGCTGTGTGTGAGCGTGTCCCTCCCTCGCTGTGTGTGAGCGTATCTCTCCCTCGCTGTGTGTGCGTGTCCCTCCCTCACTGTGTGTGCGTGTCCCTCCCTCACTGTGTGTGCGTGTCCCTCCCTCACTGTGTGTGCCTGTCCGTCCCTCACTGTGTGTGCGTGTCCCTCCCTCGCTGTGTGTGTGTGTCCCTCCCTCGCTGTGTGTGCGCGTGTCCCTCCCTCGCTGTGTACGTGTGTCCCTCCCTCACTGTGTGTGTGCGTGTCCCTCCCTCGCTGTGTGTGTATGTGTCCCTCCCTCGCTGTGTGTGCGTGTGTCCCTCCCTCGCTGTGTGCGTGTGTCCCTCCCTCGCTGTGTGTGTGTGTCCCTCCCTCGCTGTGTGTGTGTGTGTCCCTCCCTCGCTGTGTGTGTGTGTGTGTCCCTCCCTCGCTGTGTGTGCGTGTGTCCCTCCCTCGCTGTGTGTGTGTGTCCCTCCCTCGCTGTGTGTGTGTGTGTGTGTCCCTCCCTCGCTGTGTGTGTCCCTCCCTCGCTGTGTGTGTGTGTCCCTCCCTCGCTGTGTGTGCGTGTGTCCCTCCCTCGCTGTGTGTGCGTGTCCCTCCCTCGCTGTGTGTGCGTGTCCCTCCCTCGCTGTGTGTGCGTGTCCCTCCCTCGCTGTGTGTGCGTGCCCCTCCCTCGCTGTGTGTGCGTGTCTCTCCCTCGCTGTGTGTGCGCGTGTCCCTCCCTCGCTGTGCGTGCGTGTCGCTCCCTCGCTGTGTGTGTGCGTGTCCCTCCCTCGCTGTGTGTGAGCGTGTCCCTCCATCGCTGTGTGTGAGCGTGTCCCTCCCTCGCTGTGTGTGAGCGTGTCCCTCCCTCGCTGTGTGTGTGCGTGTCCCTCCCTCGCTGTGTGTGTGCGTGTCCCTCCCTCGCTGTGTGTGTGCGTGCCCCTCCCTCGCTGTGTGTGTGTGTGTCCCTCCCTCGCTGTGTGTGCGTGTGTCCCTCCCTCGCTGTGTGTGCGTGTGTCCCTCCCTCGCTGTGTGCATGTGTTACTCCCTCGCTGTGTGTGTGCGTGTCCCTCCCTCGCTGTGTGTGTTTGCCCCTCCCTCGCTGTGTGTGTGTGTGTCCCTCCCTCGCTGTGTGTGCGTGTGTCCCTCCCTCGCTGTGTGCGTGTGTCCCTCCCTCGCTGTGTGTGTGTGTCCCTCCCTCGCTGTGTGTGTGTGTGTCCCTCCCTCGCTGTGTGTGCGTGTGTCCCTCCATCGCTGTGTGTGTGTGTCCCTCCCTCGCTGCGTGTGTGTGTGTCCCTCCCTCGCTGTGTGTGTGTGTGTCCCTCCCTCGCTGTGTGTGTGTGTCCCTCCCTCGCTGTGTGTGTGTGTGTCCCTCCCTCGCTGTGTGTGTGTGTGTCCCTCCCTCGCTGTGTGTGTGTCCCTCCCTCGCTGTGTGTGTGTGTGTCCCTCCCTCGCTGTGTGTGTGTGTCCCTCCCTCGCTGTGTGTGCGTGTCCCTCCCTCGCTGTGTGTGTGCGTGTCTCTCCCTCGTTGTGTGTGTGTGTGTCACTCCCTCGCTGTGTGTGTGTGTCCCTCCCTCGCTGTGTGTGTGCGTGTCCCTCCCTCGCTGTGTGTGTGCGTGTCCCTCCCTCGCTGTTTGTGAGCGTGTCCCTCCATCGCTGTGTGTGAGCGTGTCCCTCCCTCGCTGTGTGTGAGCGTGTCCCTCCCTCACTGTGTGTGAGCATATCCCTCCCTCGCTGTGTGTGTGCGTGTCCCTCCATCGCTGTGTGTGAGCTTGTCTCTCCCTCGCTGTGTGTGTGCGTGTCCCTCCCTCGCTGTGTGTGAGCGTGTCCCTCCCTCGCTGTGTGTGAGCGTGACCCTCCCTCGCTGTGTGTGAGCGTGTCCCTCCCTCGCTGTGTGTGTGCGTGTCCCTCCCTCGCTGTGTGTGTGTGTGTCCCTCCCTCGCTGTGTGTGCGTGTGTCCCTCCCTCGCTGTGTGTGCGTGTGTCCCTCCCTCGCTGTGTGTGTGTCCCTCCCTCGCTGTGTGTGTGTGTGTCCCTCCCTCGCTGTGTGTGTGTGTGTCCCTCCCTCGCTGTGTGTGCGTGTGTCCCTCCCTCGCTGTGTGTGCGTGTCCCTCCCTCGCTGTGTGTGCGTGTCCCTCCCTCGCTGTGTGTTCGTGCCCCTCCCTCGCTGTGTGTGCGCGTGTCCCTCCCTCTCTGTGTGTGCGTGTCCCTCCCTCGCTGTGTGTGCGTGTCCCTCCCTCGCTGTGTGTGTGTGTGTGTGTGTCCCTTCGCTGTGTTTCTGTGTCCCTTCGCTGTTTGCGTGTGTCTCCCTCGCTATGTGTGTGTGCGTGTCCCTCCCTCGCTGTGTGTGTGTGTGTGTCCCTCCCTCGATGTGTGTGTGAGCGTGTCCCTCCCCCGCTGTGTGTGCGTGTCCCTCCCTCACTGTGTGTGAGTGTGTCCCTCCCTCGCTCTGTGTGTGCGTGTCCCTCCCTCGCTGTGTGTGCGTGTCCCTCCCTCGCTGTGTCTGTGCGTGTCACTCCCTCGCTTTGTGTGTGCGTGTCCCTCCCTCACTGTGTGAGGGCGTGTCCCTCCCTCGCTCTGTGTGTGAGCGTGTCCCTCCCTCGCTGTGTGAGCGTGTCCCTCCCTCGCTGTGTGTGTGTCCCTCCCTCGCTGTGTGTGTGTGTGTCCCTCCCTCGCTGTGTGTGCGTGTGTCCCTCCCTCGCTGTGTGTGTGTGTCCCTCCCTCGCTGTGTGTGCGTGTGTCCCTCCCTCGCTGTGTGCGTCTGTCCCTCCTTCGCTGTGTGTGTGTGTCCCTCCCTCGCAGAGTGTGTGTGTGTCCCTCCCTCGCTGTGTGTGTGTGTGTCTCTCCCTCGCTGTGTGTGCGTGTCCCTCCCTCGCTGTGTGTGCGTGTGTCCCTCCCTCGCTGTGTGTGTGTGTGTGTCCCTCCCTCGCTGTGTGTGCGTGTGTCCCTCCCTCGCTGTGTGTGTGTCCCTCCCTCGCTGTGTGTGTGTGTGTCCCTCCCTCGCTGTGTGTGTGCGGGTCCCTCCCTCGCTGTGTGCGTGTCACTCCCTCGCTGTGTGTGTGCGTGTCCCTCCCTCACAGTGTGTGCGCGTGTCCTTCCCTCGCTGTGTGTGAGCGTGTCCCTCCCTTGCTGTGTGTGTGAGCGTGTCCCTCCCTCGCTGTGTGAGCGTGTCCCTCCCTCGCTGTGTGTGAGCGTATCCCTCCCTCGCTGTGTGTGTGCGTGCCCCTCCATCACTGTGTGTGAGCTTGTCCCTCTACCGCTGTGTGTGACCGTGTCCCTCCCTCGCTGTGTGTGAGCGTGTCCCTCCCTCGCTGTGTGTGAGCGTGTCCCTCCCTCGCTGTGTGTGAGCGTATCCCTCCCTCGCTGTGTGTGTGCGTGTCCCTCCCTCGCTGTGTGTGTGCGTGTCCCTCCCTCGCTGTGTGTGAGCGTGTCCCTCCCTCGCTGTGTGTGAGCGTGTCCCTCCCTCGCTGTGTGTGAGCGTGTCCCTCCCTCGCTGTGTGTGAGCGTGTCCCTCCCTCGCTGTGTGTGTGTGTGTCTGCGTGTCTCTCCCTCGCTGTATGTGTGCGTGTCCCTCCCTCGCTGTGTGTGTGCGCGTCCCTCCCTCGCTGTGTGTGCGTGTCCCTCCCTCGCTGTGTGTGCGCGTGTCCCTCCCTCGCTGTGCGTGCGTGTCCCTCCCTCGCTGTGTGTGTGTGTGTGTGCTGTGTCTGCGTGTCTCTCCCTCGCTGTGTGTGTGCGTGCCCATCCCTCGCTGTGTGTCTGTGTGTCTCTCCCTCGCTGTGTGTGTGTGTGTCCCTCCCTCGCTGTGTGTGTGTGTCCCTCCCTCGCTGTGTGTGTGTCCCTCCCTCGCTGTGTGTGTGTGTCCCTCCCTCGCTGTGTGTGTGCGTGTCCCTCCCTCGCTGTGTGTGTGCGTGTCCCTCCCTCGCTGTGTGTGAGCGTGTCCCTCCCTCGCTGTGTGTGTGCGTGTCTCTCCCTCGCTGTGTGTGTGTGTGTCACTCCCTCGCTGTGTGTGTGTGTCCCTCCCTCGCTGTGTGTGTGCGTGTCCCTCCCTCGCTGTGTGAGAGCGTATCCCTCCCTCGCTGTGTGTGTGCGTGTCCCTCCATCGCTGTGTGTGAGCTTGTCCCTCCCTCGCTGTGTGTGAGCGTGTCCCTCCCTCGCTGTGTGTGAGCGTGTCCCTCCCTCGCTGTGTGTGAGCGTGTCCCTCCCTCGCTGTGTGTGAGCGTGTCCCTCCCTCGCTGTGTGTGAGTGTGTCCCTCCCTCGCTGTGTGTGAGCGCGTCCCTCCCTCGCTGTGTGTGTGCGTGTCCCTCCCTCGCTGTGTGTGTGCGTGTCCCTCCCTCGCTGTGTGTGTGCGTGTCCCTCCCTCGCTGTGTGTGAGCGTGTCCCTCCCTCGCTGTGTGTGAGCGTGTCCCTCCCT
Source organism: Chiloscyllium plagiosum (assembly GCF_037043375.1). NCBI lineage: Eukaryota > Metazoa > Chordata > Chondrichthyes > Orectolobiformes > Hemiscylliidae > Chiloscyllium > Chiloscyllium plagiosum. The sequence continues at coordinate 65,248,528 of NW_028270175.1, read as the reverse complement.
CGCTGTGTGTGAGCGTGTCCCTCCCTCGCTGTGTGTGTGTGTGTCTGCGTGTCTCTCCCTCGCTGTATGTGTGCGTGTCCCTCCCTCGCTGTGTGTGTGCGTGTCACTCCCTCGCTGTGTGTGCGTGTCCCTCCCTCGCTGTGTGTGCGCGTGTCCCTCCCTCGCTGTGCGTGCGTGTCCCTCCCTCGCTGTGTGTGTGTGTGTGTGCTGTGTCTGCGTGTCTCTCCCTCGCTGTGTGTGTGCGTGCCCATCCCTTGCTGTGTGTGTGTGTGTCTCTCCCTCGCTGTGTGTGTGTGTGTCCCTCCCTCGCTGTGTGTGTGTGTCCCTCCCTCGCTGTGTGTGTGCGTGTCCCTCCCTCGCTGTGTGTGTGCGTGTCCCTCCCTCGCTGTTTGTGAGCGTGTCCCTCCCTCGCTGTGTGTGCGTGTCCCTCCCTCGCTGTGTGTGCGTGTCCCTCCCTCGCTGTCTGTGCGCATGTCCCTCCCTCGCTGTGTGTGTGCGAGTCCCTCCCTCGCTGTGTGTGCGTGCCCCTCCCTCGCTGTGTGTGAGCATGTCCCTCCCTCGCTGTGTGTGAGCGTATCTCTCCCTCGCTGTGTGTGCGTGTCCCTCCCTCACTGTGTGTGCGTGTCCCTCCCTCAATGTGTGTGCGTGTCCCTCCCTCACTGTGTGTGCCTGTCCGTCCCTCACTGTGTGTGCGTGTCCCTCCCTCGCTGTGTGTGTGTGTCCCTCCCTCGCTGTGTGTGTGCGTGTCCCTCCCTCGCTGTGTGTGTGCGTGTCCCTCCCTCGCTGTTTGTGAGCGTGTCCCTCCCTCGCTGTGTGTGCGTGTCCCTCCCTCGCTGTGTGTGCGTGTCCCTCCCTCGCTGTGTGTGCGCATGTCCCTCCCTCGCTGTGTGTGTGCGAGTCCCTCCCTCGCTGTGTGTGCGTGTCCCTCCCTCGCTGTGTGTGAGCGTGTCCCTCGCTCGCTGTGTGTGAGCGTATCTCTCCCTCGCTGTGTGTGTGCGTGTCCCTCCCTCGCTGTGTGTGTGCGTGTCCCTCCCTCGCTGTGTGCGTGTCACTCCCTCGCTGTGTGTGTGCGTGTCCCTCCCTCACTGTGTGTGCGCGTGTCCTTCCCTCGCTGTGTGTGAGCGTGTCCCTCCCTTGCTGTGTGTGTGAGCGTGTCCCTCCCTCGCTGTGTGAGCGTGTCCCTCCCTCGCTGTGTGAGAGCGTATCCCTCCCTCGCTGTGTGTGTGCGTGTCCCTCCATCGCTGTGTGTGAGCTTGTCCCTCCCTCGCTGTGTGTGAGCGTGTCCCTCCCTCGCTGTGTGTGAGCGTGTCCCTCCCTCGCTGTGTGTGAGCGTGTCCCTCCCTCGCTGTGTGTGAGCGTGTCCCTCCCTCGCTGTGTGTGAGCGTGTCCATCCCTCGCTGTGTGTGAGCGTGTCCCTCCCTCGCTGTGTGTGTGCGTGTCCCTCCCTCGCTGTGTGTGTGCGTGTCCCTCCCTCGCTGTGTGTGTGCGTGTCCCTCCCTCGCTGTGTGTGAGCGTGTCCCTCCCTCGCTGTGTGTGAGCGTGTCCCTCCCTCACTGTGTGTGAGCGTCTCCCTCCCTCGCTGTGTGTGTGTGTGTCTGCGTGTCTCTCCCTCGCTGTATGTGTGCGTGTCCCTCCCTCGCTGTGTGTGTGCGTGTCCCTCCCTCGCTGTGTGTGCGTGTCCCTCCCTCGCTGTGTGTGCGCGTGTCCCTCCCTCGCTGTGCGTGCGTGTCCCTCCCTCGCTGTGTGTGTGTGTGTGTGCTGTGTCTGCGTGTCTCTCCCTCGCTGTGTGTGTGCGTGCCCATCCCTTGCTGTGTGTGTGTGTGTCTCTCCCTCGCTGTGTGTGTGTGTGTCCCTCCCTCGCTGTGTGTGTGTGTCCCTCCCTCGCTGTGTGTGTGCGTGTCCCTCCCTCGCTGTGTGTGTGCATGTCCCTCCCTCGCTGTTTGTGAGCGTGTCCCTCCCTCGCTGTGTGTGCGTGTCCCTCCCTCGCTGTGTGTGCGTGTCACTCCCTCGCTGTGTGTGCGCATGTCCCTCCCTCGCTGTGTGTGTGCGAGTCCCTCCCTCGCTGTGTGTGCGTGTCCCTCCCTCGCTGTGTGTGAGCGTGTCCCTCCCTCGCTGTGTGTGAGCGTATCTCTCCCTCGCTGTGTGTGCGTGTCCCTCCCTCACTGTGTGTGCGTGTCCCTCCCTCACTGTGTGTGCGTGTCCCTCCCTCACTGTGTGTGCCTGTCCGTCCCTCACTGTGTGTGCGTGTCCCTCCCTCGCTGTGTGTGTGTGTCCCTCCCTCGCTGTGTGTGTGCGTGTCCCTCCCTCGCTGTTTGTGAGCGTGTCCCTCCCTCGCTGTGTGTGCGTGTCCCTCCCTCGCTGTGTGTGCCTGTCCCTCCCTCGCTGTGTGTGCGCATGTCCCTCCCTCGCTGTGTGTGTGCGAGTCCCTCCCTCGCTGTGTGTGCGTGTCCCTCCCTCGCTGTGTGTGAGCGTGTCCCTCCCTCGCTGTGTGTGAGGGTATCTCTCCCTCGCTGTGTGTGCGTGTCCCTCCCTCACTGTGTGTGCGTGTCCCTCCCTCACTGTGTGTGCGTGTCCCTCCCTCGCTGTGTGTGTGTGTCCCTCCCTCGCTGTGTGTGCGCGTGTCCCTCCCTCGCTGTGTATGTGTGTCCCTCCCTCACTGTGTGTGTGCGTGTCCCTCCCTCGCTGTGTGTGTATGTGTCCCTCCCTCGCTGTGTGTGCGTGTGTCCCTCCCTCGCTGTGTGCGTGTGTCCCTCCCTCGCTGTGTGTGTGTGTCCCTCCCTCGCTGTGTGTGTGTGTGTCCCTCCCTCGCTGTGTGTGTGTGTGTCCCTCCCTCGCTGTGTGTGCGTGTGTCCCTCCCTCGCTGTGTGTGCGTGTGTCCCTCCCTCGCTGTGTGTGTGTCCCTCCCTCGCTGTGTGTGTGTGTGTCCCTCCCTCGCTGTGTGTGTGTGTGTCCCTCCCTCGCTGTGTGTGCGTGTGTCCCTCCCTCGCTGTGTGTGCGTGTCCCTCCCTCGCTGTGTGTGCGTGTGTCCCTCCCTCGCTGTGTGTGCGTGTCCCTTCCTCGCTGTGTGTGCGTGTCCCTCCCTCGCTGTGTGTGCGTGTCCCTCCCTCGCTGTGTGTGCGTGCCCCTCCCTCGCTGTGTGTGCGTGTCTCTCCCTCGCTGTGTGTGCGCGTGTCCCTCCCTCGCTGTGCGTGCGTGTCCCTCCCTCGCTGTGTGTGTGCGTGTCCCTCCCTCGCTGTGTGTGTGCGTGTCTCTCCCTCGCTGTGTGTGTGTGTGTCCCTCCCTCGCTGTGTGTGTGTGTCCCTCCCACGCTGTGTGTGTGTGTCCCTCCCTCGCTGTGTGTGTGCGTGTCCCTCCCTCGCTGTGTTTGTGCGTGACCCTCCCTCGCTGTGTGTGTGTGTGTCCCTCCCTCGCTGTGTGTGCGTGTGTCCCTCCCTCGCTGTGTGTGCGTGTGTCCCTCCCTCGCTGTGTGCGTGTGTCCCTCCCTCGCTGTGTGTGTGTGTCCCTCCCTCGCTGTGTGTGTGTGTGTCCCTCCCTCGCTGTGTGTGTGTGTGTCCCTCCCTCGCTGTGTGTGCGTGTGTCCCTCCCTCGCTGTGTGTGCGTGTGTCCCTCCCTCGCTGTGTGTGTGTCCCTCCCTCGCTGTGTGTGTGTGTGTCCCTCCCTCGCTGTGTGTGTGTGTGTCCCTCCCTCGCTGTGTGTGCGTGTGTCCCTCCCTCGCTGTGTGTGCGTGTCCCTCCCTCGCTGTGTGTGCGTGTGTCCCTCCCTCGCTGTGTGTGCGTGTCCCTCCCTCGCTGTGTGTGCGTGTCCCTCCCTCGCTGTGTGTGCGTGTCCCTCCCTCGCTGTGTGTGCGTGCCCCTCCCTCGCTGTGTGTGCGTGTCTCTCCCTCGCTGTGTGTGCGCGTGTCCCTCCCTCGCTGTGCGTGCGTGTCCCTCCCTCGCTGTGTGTGTGCGTGTCCCTCCCTCGCTGTGTGTGTGCGTGTCTCTCCCTCGCTGTGTGTGTGTGTGTCCCTCCCTCGCTGTGTGTGTGTGTCCCTCCCACGCTGTGTGTGTGTGTCCCTCCCTCGCTGTGTGTGTGCGTGTCCCTCCCTCGCTGTGTTTGTGCGTGACCCTCCCTCGCTGTGTGTGTGTGTGTCCCTCCCTCGCTGTGTGTGCGTGTGTCCCTCCCTCGCTGTGTGTGCGTGTGTCCCTCCCTCGCTGTGTGCATGTGTTACTCCCTCGCTGTGTGTGTGCGTGTCCCTCCCTCGCTGTGTGTGTGTGTGCCCCTCCCTCGCTGTGTGTGTGTGTGTCCCTCCCTCGCTGTGTGTGCGTGTGTCCCTCCCTCGCTGTGTGCGTGTGTCCCTCCCTCGCTGTGTGTGTGTGTCCCTCCCTCGCTGTGTGTGTGTCCCTCCCTCGCTGTGTGTGCGTGTGTCCCTCCATCGCTGTGTGTGTGTGTCCCTCCCTCGCTGTGTGTGTGTGTGTCCCTCCCTCGCTGTGTGTGTGTGTCCCTCCCTCGCTGTGTGTGTGTGTGTCCCTCCCTCGCTGTGTGTGTGTGTGTCCCTCCCTCGCTGTGTGTGTGTCCCTCCCTCGCTGTGTGTGTGTGTGTCCCTCCCTCGCTGTGTGTGTGTGTCCCTCCCTCGCTGTGTGTGCGTGTGTCCCTCCCTCGCTGTGTGTGTGTGTCCCTCCCTCGCTGTGTGCGTGCGTGTCTCTCCCTCGCTGTGTGTGTGTGTGTCCCTCCCTCGCTGTGTGTGTGTGTCCCTCCCTCGCTGTGTGTGTGCGTGTCCCTCCCTCGCTGTGTGTGTGCGTGTCCCTCCCTCGCTGTTTGTGAGCGTGTCCCTCCATCGCTGTGTGTGAGCGTGTCCCTCCCTCGCTGTGTGTGAGCGTGTCCCTCCCTCACTGTGTGTGAGCATATCCCTCCCTCGCTGTGTGTGTGCGTGTCCCTCCATCGCTGTGTGTGAGCTTGTCCCTCCCTCGCTGTGTGTGAGCGTGTCCCTCCCTCGCTGTGTGTGAGCGTATCCCTCCCTCGCTGTGTGTGAGCGTGTCCCTCCCTCGCTGTGTGTGAGCGTGACCCTCCCTCGCTGTGTGTGTGCGTGTCCGTCCCTCGCTGTGTGTGCGCATGTCCCTCCCTCGCTGTGTGTGTGCGAGTCCCTCCCTCGCTGTGTGTGCGTGTCCCTCCCTCGCTGTGTGTGAGCGTGTCCCTCCCTCGCTGTGTGTGCGTGTGTCCCTCCATCGCTGTGTGTGTGTGTCCCTTACTCGCTGTGTGTGTGTGTGTCCCTCCCTCGCTGTGTGTGTGTGTCCCTCCCTCGCTGTGTGTGTGTGTGTCCCTCCCTCGCTGTGTGTGTGTGTGTCCCTCCCTCGCTGTGTGTGTGTCCCTCCCTCGCTGTGTGTGTGTGTGTCCCTCCCTCGCTGTGTGTGTGTGTCCCTCCCTCGCTGTGTGTGCGTGTGTCCCTCCCTCGCTGTGTGTGTGTGTCCCTCCCTCGCTGTGTGTGTGCGTGTCTCTCCCTCGCTGTGTGTGTGTGTGTCCCTCCCTCGCTGTGTGTGTGTGTCCCTCCCTCGCTGTGTGTGTGCGTGTCCCTCCCTCGCTGTGTGTGTGCGTGTCCCTCCCTCGCTGTTTGTGAGCGTGTCCCTCCATCGCTGTGTGTGAGCGTGTCCCTCCCTCGCTGTGTGTGAGCGTGTCCCTCCCTCACTGTGTGTGAGCATATCCCTCCCTCGCTGTGTGTGTGCGTGTCCCTCCATCGCTGTGTGTGAGCTTGTCCCTCCCTCGCTGTGTGTGAGCGTGTCCCTCCCTCGCTGTGTGTGAGCGTGTCCCTCCCTCGCTGTGTGTGAGCGTGTCCCTCCCTCGCTGTGTGTGAGCGTGACCCTCCCTCGCTGTGTGTGTGCGTGTCCCTCCCTCGCTGTGTGTGCGCATGTCCCTCCCTCGCTGTGTGTGTGCGAGTCCCTCCCTCGCTGTGTGTGCGTGTCCCTCCCTCGCTGTGTGTGAGCGTGTCCCTCCCTCGCTGTGTGTGAGCGTATCTCTCCCTCGCTGTGTGTGCGTGTCCCTCCCTCACTGTGTGTGCGTGTCCCTCCCTCACTGTGTGTGCGTGTCCCTCCCTCACTGTGTGTGCCTGTCCGTCCCTCACTGTGTGTGCGTGTCCCTCCCTCGCTGTGTGTGTGTGTCCCTCCCTCGCTGTGTGTGCGCGTGTCCCTCCCTCGCTGTGTATGTGTGTCCCTCCCTCACTGTGTGTGTGCGTGTCCCTCCCTCGCTGTGTGTGTATGTGTCCCTCCCTCGCTGTGTGTGCGTGTGTCCCTCCCTCGCTGTGTGCGTGTGTCCCTCCCTCGCTGTGTGTGTGTGTCCCTCCCTCGCTGTGTGTGTGTGTGTCCCTCCCTCGCTGTGTGTGTGTGTGTCCCTCCCTCGCTGTGTGTGCGTGTGTCCCTCCCTCGCTGTGTGTGCGTGTGTCCCTCCCTCGCTGTGTGTGTGTGTCCCTCCCTCGCTGTGTGTGTGTGTGTGTGTCCCTCCCTCGCTGTGTGTGTCCCTCCCTCGCTGTGTGTGTGTGTCCCTCCCTCGCTGTGTGTGCGTGTGTCCCTCCCTCGCTGTGTGTGCGTGTCCCTCCCTCGCTGTGTGTGCGTGTCCCTCCCTCGCTGTGTGTGCGTGTCCCTCCCTCGCTGTGTGTGCGTGCCCCTCCCTCGCTGTGTGTGCGTGTCTCTCCCTCGCTGTGTGTGCGCGTGTCCCTCCCTCGCTGTGCGTGCGTGTCCCTCCCTCGCTGTGTGTGTGCGTGTCCCTCACTCGCTGTGTGTGTGCGTGTCTCTCCCTCGCTGTGTGTGTGTGTGTGTCCCTCCCTCGCTGTGTGTGTGTGTCCCTCCCACGCTGTGTGTGTGTGTCCCTCCCTCGCTGTGTGTGTGCGTGTCCTCCCTCGCTGTGTGTGTGCGTGCCCCTCCCTCGCTGTGTGTGTGTGTGTCCCTCCCTCGCTGTGTGTGCGTGTGTCCCTCCCTCGCTGTGTGTGCGTGTGTCCCTCCCTCGCTGTGTGCATGTGTTACTCCCTCGCTGTGTGTGTGCGTGTCCCTCCCTCGCTGTGTGTGTGTGTGCCCCTCCCTCGCTGTGTGTGTGTGTGTCCCTCCCTCGCTGTGTGTGCGTGTGTCCCTCCCTCGCTGTGTGCGTGTGTCCCTCCCTCGCTGTGTGTGTGTGTCCCTCCCTCGCTGTGTGTGTGTGTGTCCCTCCCTCGCTGTGTGTGCGTGTGTCCCTCCCTCGCTGTGTGTGTGCGTGTCCCTCCCTCGCTGTGTGTGTGTGTGTCCCTCCCTCGCTGTGTGTGTGTGTGTCCCTCCCTCGCTGTGTGTGCGTGTGTCCCTCCCCCGCTGTGTGTGTGTGTGTGTCCCTCCCTCGCTGTGTGTGTGTGTGTCCCTCCCTCGCTGTGTGTGTGTCCCTCCCTCGCTGTGTGTGTGTGTGTCCCTCCCTCGCTGTGTGTGTGTGTCCCTCCCTCGCTGTGTGTGCGTGTGTCCCTCCCTCGCTGTGTGTGTGTGTCCCTCCCTCGCTGTGTGTGTGCGTGTCTCTCCCTCGCTGTGTGTGTGTGTCCCTCCCTCGCTGTGTGTGTGTGTCCCTCCCTCGCTGTGTGTGTGCGTGTCCCTCCCTCGCTGTTTGTGAGCGTGTCCCTCCATCGCTGTGTGTGAGCGTGTCCCTCCCTCGCTGTGTGTGAGCGTGTCCCTCCCTCACTGTGTGTGAGCATATCCCTCCCTCGCTGGGTGTGTGCGTGTCCCTCCATCGCTGTGTGTGAGCTTGTCCCTCCCTCGCTGTGTGTGAGCGTGTCCCTCCCTCGCTGTGTGTGAGCGTGTCCCTCCCTCGCTGTGTGTGAGCGTGTCCCTCCCTCGCTGTGTGTGAGCGTGACCCTCCCTCGCTGTGTGTGTGCGTGTCCCTCCCTCGCTGTGTGAGTGTGTGTGTCCCTCCCTCGCTGTGTGTGTGAGTGTCCCTCCCTCGCTGTGTGTGTGCGTGTCCCTCCCTCGCTGTGTGAGTGCGTGTCCCTCCCTCGCTGTGTGAGTGCGTGTCCCTCCCTCGCTGTGTGTGTGTGTATCCCTCCCTCGCTGTGTGTGTGCGTGTCCCTCCCTCGCTGTGTGTGTGCGTGTCCCTCCCTCGCTGTGTGTGAGCGTGTCCCTCCCTCGCTGTGTGTGAGCGTGTCCCTCCCTCGCTGTGTGTGAGCGTGTCCCTCCCTCGCTGTGTGTGAGCGTGTCCCTCCCTCGCTGTGTGTGTGTGTGTGTCTGCGTGTCTCTCCCTCGCTGTGTGTGTGCGTGTCCCTCCCTCGCTGTGTTTGCGCGTGTCCCTCCCTCGCTGTGTGTGCGCGTGTCCCTCCCTCGCTGTGCGTGCGTGTCCCTCCCTCGCTGTGTGTGTGTGTGTGTGCTGTGTCTGCGTGTCTCTCCCTCGCTGTGTGTGTGCGTGCCCATCCCTCGCTGTGTGTGTGTGTGTGTGTGTGTCTCTCCCTCGCTGTGTGTGTGTGTGTCCCTCCCTCGCGCTGTGTGTGCGTGTCTCTGCCTCGCTGTGTGTGCGTGTCCCTCCCTCGCTGTGTGTGCGCGTGTCCCTCCCTCGCTGTGTGTGTGTGTGTGTGCTGTGTCTGCGTGTCTCTCCCTCGCTGTGTGTGTGCGTGCCCATCCCTCGCTGTGTGTGTGTGTGTGTGTGTCTCTCCCTCGCTGTGTGTGTGTGTGTCCCTCCCTCGCTGTGTGTGAGCGTGTCCCTCCTTCGCTGTGTGTGCGCGTGTCCCTCCCTCGCTGTGTGTGCGCATGTCCCTCCCTCGCTGTGTGTGCGCGTGTCCCTCCCTCGCTGTGTGTGCGTATGTCCCTCCCTCGCTGTGTGTGAGCGTATTCCTCCCTCGCTGTGTGTGTGCGTGTCCCTCCCTCGCTGTGTGTGCGCGTGTCCCTCCCTCGCTGTGTGTGCGCGTGTCCCTCCCTCGCTGTGTGTGCGTATGTCCCTCCCTCGCTGTGTGTGCGCGTGTCCCTCCCTCGCTGTGTGTGCGTATGTCCCTCCCTCGCTGTGTGTGAGCGTATTCCTCCCTCGCTGTGTGTGTGCGTGTCCCTCCCTCGCTGTGTGTGAGCGTATCACTCCCTCGCTGTGTGTGCGTGTGTGTGTGTGTGTATGTGTGTGTGCGCATGTCCCTCCCTCGCTGTGTGTGTGTGTGTGTGTGTGTGTGTGTGCGTGTGTGCGCATGTCCCTCCCTCGCTGTGTGTGTGTGTGTGTGTGTGTGTGTGCGTGTCCCTCCCTCGCTGTGTGTGTGTTTGTGTGTGTGCGTGTCCCTCCCTCGCTGTGTGTGTGCGTGTCCCTCCCTCGCTGTGTGTGTGCGTGTCCCTCCCTCGCTGTGTGTGAGCGTATCCCTCCCTCGATGTGTGTGCGTGTCCCTCCCTCACTGTGTGTGCGTGTCCCTCCCTCGCTGTGTGTGTGTGTGTCCCTCCCTCGCTGTGTGCGTGTGTCCCACCCTCGCTGTGTGTGTGTGTGTCCCTCCCTCGCTGTGTGTGCGTGTGTCCCTCCCTCGCTGTGTGTGCGTGTGTCCCTCCCTCGCTGTGTGTGCGTGTGTCCCTCCCTCGCTGTGTGTGCGTGCCCCTCCCTCGCTGTGTGTGCGCGTCTCCCTCCCTCGCTGTGTGTGCGTGTCCCTCCCTCGCTGTGTGTGTGTGTGTGTCCTTCGCTGTGTGTCTGTGCGTGTCCCTCCCTCGCTGTGTGTGTGCGTGTCCCTCCCTCGCTGTGTGTGTGCGTGTCCCTTCCTCGCTGTGTGTGTGTGTGTCCCTCCCTCGCTGTGTGTGTGCGTGTCCCTCCCTCGCTGTGTGTGCGCGAGTCCCTGCCTCGATGTGTGTGTGCGTGTCCCTCCCTCGCTGTGTGTGTGCGTGTCCCTCCCTCACTGTGTGTGTGTGTCCCTGCCTCGCTGTGTGTGCGCAAGTCCCTTCCTCGCTGTGTGTGTGCGTGTCCCTCCCTCGCTGTGTGTGTGTCCCCCTCCCTCGCTGTGTGTGCGCGTGTCCCTCCCTCGCTGTGTGTGTGTGTGTCCCTCCCTCGCTGTGTGTGCGCGTGTCCCTCCCTTGCTGTGTGTGTGCGTGTCCCTCCCTCGCTGTGTGTGCGTGTCCCTCCCTCGCTGTGTGTGTGTGTGCGTGCCCCTCCCTCGCTGTGTGTGTGTGTGTCCCTCCCTCGCTTTGTGTGTGTGTGTGTTTCCCTCCCTCGCTGCGTTTGTGTGTGTCCCTCCCTCGCTGTGTGTGCGTGTCCCTCCCTCGCTGTGTGTGCGTGTCCCTCCCTCACTGTGTGTGTGTCCCTCCCTTGCTGTGTGTGTGTGTCCCTCCCTCGCTTTGTGTGTGTGTGTTTCCCTCCCTCGCTGTGTGTGTGTGTGTGTGTCCCTCCCTCGCTGTGTGTGCGTGTCCCTCCCTCGCTGTGTGTGCGTGTCCCTCCCTCGCTGTGTGTGTGTGTGCGTGCCCCTCCCTCGCTGTGTGTGCGTGTCCCTCCCTCGCTGTGTGTGCGTGTCCCTCCCTCGCTGTGTGTGCGTGTCCCTCCCTCGCTGTGTGTGCGTGTGTCCCTCCCTCGCTGTGTGTGTGTGTGTATCCCTCCCTCGCTGTGTGTGTGTGTCCCTCCCTCACTGTATGTGCGCGTGTCCCTCCCTCGCTGTGTGTGTGTGTGTCCCTCCCTCACTAAGTGTGTGTCCCTCCCTCGCTGTGTGTGTGTGCGTGTCCCTCCCTCACTGTGTGTGTGTGTGGATGTCCCTCCCTCACTGTGTGTTCGCGTGTCCCTCCCTCGCTGTGTGTGCGCGTGTCCCTCCCTCGCTGTGTGTGCGCGTGTCCCTCCCTCGCTGTGTGTGCGTGTGTCCCTCCCTCGCTGTGCGTGCGCGTGTCCCTCCCTCGCTGTTGTGCGCATGTCCCTCCCTCGCTGTGTGTGCGCGTGTCCCTCCCTCGCTGTGTGCGTGTGTGTGTGTGCGTGTCCCTCCCTCGCTGTGTGTGCGTGTGTGTCCCTCCCTCGCTGTGTGTGTGTGTCTGTGTGTGTGTGTGCGCGTGTCCCTCCCTCACTGTGTGTGCGTGTGTCCCTCCCTCGCTGTGTGTGTGCGTGTCCCTCCCTCGCTGTATGTGTGTCCCTCCCTCGCTGTGTGTGTGCGTGTCCCTCCCTCGCTGTGTGTGTGCGTGTCCCTCCCTCGCTGTGTGTGTGCGTGTCCCTACCTCGCTGTGTGTGTGCGTGTCCCTCCCTCGCTATGTGTGTGCGTATCCCTCCCTCACTGTGTGTGAGTGTGTCCCTGCCTCGCTGTGTGTGCGCAAGTCCCTTCCTCGCTGTGTGTGTGCGTGTCCCTCCCTCGCTGTGTGTGTGTGTCCCTCCCTCGCTGTGTGTGCGCGTGTCCCTCCCTCGCTGTGTGTGTGTGTGTCCCTCCCTCGCTGTGTGTGTGTGTGTCCTTCCCTCGCTGTGTGTGTATGTCCCTCCCTCGCTGTGTGTGCGCGTGTCCCTCGCTCGCTGTGTGTGTGTGTGTCCCTCCCTCGCTGTGTGTGCGCGTGTCCCTCCCTTGCTGTGTGTGTGCGTGTCCCTCCCTCGCTGTGTGTGCGTGTCCCTCCCTCGCTGTGTGTGTGTGTGCGTGCCCCTCCCTCGCTGTGTGTGTGCGTGTCCCTCCCTCGCTGTGTGTGTGCGTGTCCCTCCCTCACTGTGTGTGAGTGTGTCCCTGCCTCGCTGTGTGTGCGCAAGTCCCTTCCTCGCTGTGTGTGTGCGTGTCCCTCCCTCGCTGTGTGTGTGTGTCCCTCCCTCGCTGTGTGTGCGCGTGTCCCTCCCTCGCTGTGTGTGTGTGTGTCCCTCCCTCGCTGTGTGTGTGTGTGTCCTACCCTCGCTGTGTGTGTATGTCCCTCCCTCGCTGTGTGTGCGCGTGTCCCTCCCTCGCTGTGTGTGTGTGTGTCCCTCCCTCGCTGTGTGTGCGCGTGTCCCTCCCTTGCTGTGTGTGTGCGTGTCCCTCCCTCGCTGTGTGTGCGTGTCCCTCCCTCGCTGTGTGTGTGTGTGCGTGCCCCTCCCTCGCTGTGTGTGTGTGTGTGTGTCCCTCCCTCGCTTTGTGTGCGTGTGTGTTTCCCTCCCTCGCTGTGTGTGTGTGTGTCCCTCCCTCGCTGTGTGTGCGTTTCCCTCCCTCGCTGTGTGTGCGTGTCCCTCCCTCACTGTGTGTGTGTCCCTCCCTTGCTGTGTGTGTGTGTCCCTCCCTCGCTGTGTGTGTCTCCCTCGCTGTGTGTGTGTGTGTCCCTCCCTCCCTTTGTGTGTGTGTGTTTCCCTCCCTCGCTGTGTGTGTGTGTGTATCCCTCCCTCGCTGTGTGTGCGTGTCCCTCCCTCGCTGTGTGCGTGTCCCTCCCTCGCTGTGTGTGTGTGTGCGTGCCCCTCCCTCGCTGTGTGTGCGTGTGTCCCTCCCTCGCTGTGTGTGCGTGTCCCTCCCTCGCTGTGTGTGCGTGTCCCTCCCTCGCTGTGTGTGCGTGTGTCCCTCCCTCGCTGTGTGTGTGTGTGTATGCCTCCCTCGCTGTGTGTGTGTGTCCCTCCCTCACTGTGTGTGTGTGTCCCTCCCTCGCTAAGTGTGTGTCCCTCCCTCGCTGTGTGTGAGTGCGTGTCCCTCCCTCACTGTGTGTGTGTGGGTGTCCCTCCCTCACTGTGTGTTCGTGTGTCCCTCCCTCGTGTGTGTGCGCATGTCCCTCCCTCGCTGTGTGTGCGCGTGTCCCTCCCTCGCTGTGTGTGCGCGTGTCCCTCCCTCGCTGTGTGTGCGTGTGTCCCTCCCTCGCTGTGCGTGCGCGTGTCCCTCCCTCGCTGTTGTGCGCGTGTCCCTCCCTCGCTGTGTGTGTGCGTGTCCCTCCCTCGCTGTGTGTGTGCGTGTCCCTTCCTCGCTGTGTGTGTGTGTGTCCCTCCCTCGCTGTGTGTGTGCGTGTCCCTCCCTCGCTGTGTGTGCGCGAGTCCCTGCCTCGATGTGTGTGTGCGTGTCCCTCCCTCGCTGTGTGTGTGCGTGTCCCTCCCTCACTGTGTGTGTGTGTCCCTGCCTCGCTGTGTGTGCGCAAGTCCCTTCCTCGCTGTGTGTGTGCGTGTCCCTCCCTCGCTGTGTGTGTGTGTCCCTCCCTCGCTGTGTGTGCGCGTGTCCCTCCCTCGCTGTGTGTGTGTGTGTGTCCCTCCCTCGCTGTGTGTGCGCGTGTCCCTCCCTTGCTGTGTGTGTGCGTGTCCCTCCCTCGCTGTGTGTGCGTGTCCCTCCCTCGCTGTGTGTGTGTGTGCGTGCCCCTCCCTCGCTGTGTGTGTGTGTGTGTGTCCCTCCCTCGCTTTGTGTGTGTGTGTGTTTCCCTCCATCGCTGTGTGTGTGTGTGTCCCTCCCTCGCTGTGTGTGCGTGTCCCTCCCTCGCTGTGTGTGCGTGTCCCTCCCTCACTGTGTGTGTGTCCCTCCCTTGCTGTGTGTGTGTGTCCCTCCCTCGCTGTGTGTGTCTCCCTCGCTGTGTGTGTGTGTGTCCCTCCCTCGCTTTGTGTGTGTGTGTTTCCCTCCCTCGCTGTGTGTGTGTGTGTGTCCCTCCCTCGCTGTGTGTGCGTGTCCCTCCCTCGCTGTGTGTGCGTGTCCCTCCCTCGCTGTGTGTGTGTGTGCGTGCCCCTCCCTCGCTGTGTGTGCGTGTCCCTCCCTCGCTGTGTGTGCGTGTCCCTCCCTCGCTGTGTGTGCGTGTCCCTCCCTCGCTGTGTGTGCGTGTGTCCCTCCCTCGCTGTGTGTGTGTGTGTATCCCTCCCTCGCTGTGTGTGTGTGTCCCTCCCTTACTGTATGTGCGCGTGTCCCTCCCTCGCTGTGTGTGTGTGTGTCCCTCCCTCACTAAGTGTGTGTCCCTCCCTCGCTGTGTGTGTGTGCGTGTCCCTCCCTCACTGTGTGTGTGTGGATGTCCCTCCCTCACTGTGTGTTCGCGTGTCCCTCCCTCGCTGTGTGTGCGCGTGTCCCTCCCTCGCTGTGTGTGCGCGTGTCCCTCCCTCGCTGTGTGTGCGTGTGTCCCTCCCTCGCTGTGCATGCGCGGGTCCCTCCCTCGCTGTTGTGCGCGTGTCCCTCCCTCGCTGTGTGTGCGCGTGTCCCTCCCTCGCTGTGTGCGTGTGTGTGTGTGCCTGTCCCTCCCTCGCTGTGTGTGCGTGTGTGTCCCTCCCTCGCTGTGTGTGTGTGTCTGTGCGTGTGTGTGCGCGTGTCCCTCCCTCACTGTGTGTGCGTGTGTCCCTCCCTCGCTGTGTGTGTGCGTGTCCCTCCCTCGCTGTATGTGTGTCCCTCCCTCGCTGTGTGTGTGCGTGTCCCTCCCTCGCTGTGTGTGTGCGTGTCCCTCCCTCGCTGTGTGTGTGCGTGTCCCTACCTCGCTGTGTGTGTGCGTGTCCCTCCCTCGCTGTGTGTGTGCGTGTCCCTCCCTCACTCTGTGTGAGTGTGTCCCTGCCTCGCTGTGTGTGCGCAAGTCCCTTCCTCGCTGTGTGTGTGCGTGTCCCTCCCTCGCTGTGTGTGTGTGTCCCTCCCTCGCTGTGTGTGCGCGTGTCCCTCCCTCGCTGTGTGTGTGTGTGTCCCTCCCTCGCTGTGTGTGTGTGTGTCCTTCCCTCGCTGTGTGTGTATGTCCCTCCCTCGCTGTGTGTGCGCGTGTCCCTCCCTCGCTGTGTGTGTGTGTGTCCCTCCCTCGCTGTGTGTGCGCGTGTCCCTCCCTTGCTGTGTGTGTGCGTGTCCCTCCCTCGCTGTGTGTGCGTGTCCCTCCCTCGCTATGTGTGTGTGTGCGTGCCCCACCCTCGCTGTGTGTGTGCGTGTCCCTCCCTCGCTGTGTGTGTGCGTGTCCCTCCCTCACTGTGTGTGAGTGTGTCCCTGCCTCGCTGTGTGTGCGCAAGTCCCTTCCTCGCTGTGTGTGTGCGTGTCCCTCCCTCGCTGTGTGTGTGTGTCCCTCCCTCGCTGTGTGTGCGCGTGTCCCTCCCTCGCTGTGTGTGTGTGTGTCCCTCCCTCGCTGTGTGTGTGTGTGTCCTTCCCTCGCTGTGTGTGTATGTCCCTCCCTCGCTGTGTGTGCGCGTGTCCCTCCCTCGCTGTGTGTGTGTGTGTCCCTCCCTCGCTGTGTGTGCGCGTGTCCCTCCCTTGCTGTGTGTGTGCGTGTCCCTCCCTCGCTGTGTGTGCGTGTCCCTCCCTCGCTGTGTGTGTGTGTGCGTGCCCCTCCCTCGCTGTGTGTGTGTGTGTCCCTCCCTCGCTTTGTGTGTGTGTGTGTTTCCCTCCCTCGCTGTGTGTGTGTGAGTCCCTCCCTCGCTGTGTGTGCGTGTCCCTCCCTCGCTGTGTGTGCGTGTCCCTCCCTCACTGTGTGTGTGTCACTCCCTTGCTGTGTGTGTGTGTCCCTCCCTCGCTGTGCGTGTCTCCCTCGCTGTGTGTGTGTGTGTCCCTCCCTCGCTTTGTGTGTGTGTGTTTCCCTCCCTCGCTGTGTGTATGTGTGTGTCCCTCCCTCGCTGTGTGTGCGTGTCCCTCCCTCGCTGTGTGTGCGTGTCCCTCCCTCGCTGTGTGTGTGTGTGCGTGCCCCTCCCTCGCTGTGTGTGCGTGTGTCCCTCCCTCGCTGTGTGTGCGTGTCCCTCCCTCGCTGTGTGTGCGTGTCCCTCCCTCGCTGTGTGTGCGTGTGTCCCTCCCTCGCTGTGTGTGTGTGTGTATGCCTCCCTCGCTGTGTGTGTGTGTCCCTCCCTCACTGTGTGTGTGTGTCCCTCCCTCGCTAAGTGTGTGTCCCTCCCTCGCTGTGTGTGTGTGCGTGTCCCTCCCTCACTGTGTGTGTGTGGGTGTCCCTCCCTCACTGTGTGTTCGCGTGTCCCTCCCTCGCTGTGTGTGCGCGTGTCCCTCCCTCGCTGTGTGTGCACGTGTCCCTCCCTCGCTGTGTGTGCGTGTGTCCCTCCCTCGCTGTGCGTGCGCGTGTCCCTCCCTCGCTGTTGTGCGCGTGTCCCTCCCTCGCTGTGTGTGCGCGTGTCCCTCCCTCGCTGTGTGCGTGTGTGTGTGTGCGTGTCCCTCCCTCGCTGTGTGTGCGTGTGTGTCCCTCCCTCGCTGTGTGTGTGTGTGTGTGTGTGTGTGCGCGTGTCCCACCCTCACTGTGTGTGCGTGTGTCCCTCCCTCGCTGTGTGTGTGCGTGTCCCTCCCTCGCTGTATGTGTGTCCCTCACTCGCTGTGTGTGTGCGTGTCCCTCCCTCGCTGTGTGTGTGCGTGTCCCTCCCTCGCTGTGTGTGTGCGTGTCCCTCCCTCGCTGTGTGTGTGCGTGTCCCTCCCTCGCTGTGTGTGCGTGTCCCTCCCTCGCTGTGTGTGCGTGTCCCTCCCTCGCTGTGTGTGCGCGAGTCCCTGCCTCGATGTGTGTGTGCGTGTCCCTCCCTCGCTGTGTGTGTGCGTGTCCCTCCCTCACTGTGTGTGAGTGTGTCCCTGCCTCGCTGTGTGTGCGCAAGTCCCTTCCTCGCTGTGTGTGTGCGTGTCCCTCCCTCGCTGTGTGTGTGTGTCCCTCCCTCGCTGTGTGTGCGCGTGTCCCTCCCTCGCTGTGTGTGTGTGTGTCCCTCCCTCGCTGTGTGTGCGCGTGTCCCTCCCTTGCTGTGTGTGTGCGTGTCCCTCCCTCGCTGTGTGTGCGTGTCCCTCCCTCGCTGTGTGTGTGTGTGCGTGCCCCTCCCTCGCTGTGTGTGTGTGTGTGTGTCCCTCCCTCGCTTTGTGTGTGTGTGTGTTTCCCTCCCTCGCTGTGTGTGTGTGTGTCCCTCCCTCGCTGTGTGTGCGTGTCCCTCCCTCGCTGTGTGTGCGTGTCCCTCCCTCACTGTGTGTGTGTCCCTCCCTTGCTGTGTGTGTGTGTCCGTCCCTCGCTGTGTGTGTCTCCCTCGCTGTGTGTGTGTGTGTCCCTCCCTCGCTTTGTGTGTGTGTGTTTCCCTCCCTCGCTGTGTGTGTGTGTGTGTCCCTCCCTCGCTGTGTGTGCGTGTCCCTCCCTCGCTGTGTGCGCGTGTCCCTCCCTCGCTGTGTGTGTGTGTGCGTGTCCCTCCCTCGCTGTGTGTGCGTGTCCCTCCCTCGCTGTGTGTGCGTGTCCCTCCCTCACTGTGTGTGCGTGTCCCTCCCTCGCTGTGTGTGCGTGTGTCCCTCCCTCGCTGTGTGTGTGTGTGTATCCCTCCCTCGCTGTGTGTGTGTGTGTGTGTGTGTGTGCGCGTGTCCCTCCCTCACTGTGTGTGCGTGTGTCCCTCCCTCGCTGTGTGTGTGCGTGTCCCTCCCTCGCTGTATGTGTGTCCCTCCCTCGCTGTGTGTGCGCGTGTCCCTCCCTCGCTGTGTGTGTGTGTGTCCCTCCCTCGCTGTGTGTGTGTGCGTGTCCCTCCCTCGCTGTGTGTGTGCGTGTCCCTCCCTCGCTGTGTGTGCGTGTCCCTCCCTCGCTGTGTGTGTGTGTGCGTGCCCCTCCCTCGCTGTGTGTGTGTGTGTCCCTCCCTCGCTTTGTGTGTGTGTGTGTTTCCCTCCCTCGCTGTGTGTGTGTGTGTCCCTCCCTCGCTGTGTGTGCGTGTCCCTCCCTCGCTGTGTGTGCGTGTCCCTCCCTCACTGTGTGTGTGTCAATCCCTTGCTGTGTGTGTGTGTCCCTCCCTCGCTGTGTGTGTCTCCCTCGCTGTGTGTGTGTGTGTCCCTCCCTCGCTTTGTGTGTGTGTGTTTCCCTCCCTCGCTGTGTGTATGTGTGTGTCCCTCCCTCGCTGTGTGTGCGTGTCCCTCCCTCGCTGTGTGTGCGTGTCCCTCCCTCGCTGTGTGTGTGTGTGCGTGCCCCTCCCTCGCTGTGTGTGCGTGTGTCCCTCCCTCGCTGTGTGTGCGTGTCCCTCCCTCGCTGTGTGTGCGTGTCCCTCCCTCGCTGTGTGTGCGCGTGTCCCTCCCTCGCTGTGTGTGTGTGTGTCCCTCCCTCGCTGTGTGTGCGCGTGTCCCTCCCTTGCTGTGTGTGTGCGTGTCCCTCCCTCGCTGTGTGTGCGTGTCCCTCCCTCGCTGTGTGTGTGTGTGCGTGCCCCTCCCTCGCTGTGTGTGTGTGTGTGTCCCTCCCTCGCTTTGTGTGTGTGTGTGTTTCCCTCCCTCGCTGTGTGTGTGTGTGTCCCTCCCTCGCTGTGTGTGCGTGTCCCTCCCTCGCTGTGTGTGCGTGTCCCTCCCTCACTGTGTGTGTGTCACTCCCTTGCTGTGTGTGTGTCCCTCCCTCGCTGTGTGTGTCTCCCTCGCTGTGTGTGTGTGTGTCCCTCCCTCGCTTTGTGTGTGTGTGTTTCCCTCCCTCGCTGTGTGTATGTGTGTGTCCCTCCCTCGCTGTGTGTGCGTGTCCCTCCCTCGCTGTGTGTGCGTGTCCCTCCCTCGCTGTGTGTGTGTGTGCGTGCCCCTCCCTCGCTGTGTGTGCGTGTGTCCCTCCCTCGCTGTGTGTGCGTGTCCCTCCCTCGCTGTGTGTGCGTGTCCCTCCCTCGCTGTGTGTGCGTGTGTCCCTCCCTCGCTGTGTGTGTGTGTGTATGCCTCCCTCGCTGTGTGTGTGTGTCCCTCCCTCACTGTGTGTGTGTGTCCCTCCCTCGCTAAGTGTGTGTCCCTCCCTCGCTGTGTGTGTGTGCGTGTCCCTCCCTCACTGTGTGTGTGTGGGTGTCCCTCCCTCACTGTGTGTTCGCGTGTCCCTCCCTCGCTGTGTGTGCGCGTGTCCCTCCCTCGCTGTGTGTGCACGTGTCCCTCCCTCGCTGTGTGTGCGTGTGTCCCTCCCTCGCTGTGCGTGCGCGTGTCCCTCCCTCGCTGTTGTGCGCGTGTCCCTCCCTCGCTGTGTGTGCGCGTGTCCCTCCCTCGCTGTGTGCGTGTGTGTGTGTGCGTGTCCCTCCCTCGCTGTGTGTGCGTGTGTGTCCCTCCCTCGCTGTGTGTGTGTGTGTGTGTGTGCGCGTGTCCCTCCCTCACTGTGTGTGCGTGTGTCCCTCCCTCGCTGTGTGTGTGCGTGTCCCTCCCTCGCTGTATGTGTGTCCCTCACTCGCTGTGTGTGTGCGTGTCCCTCCCTCGCTGTGTGTGTGCGTGTCCCTCCCTCGCTGTGTGTGTGCGTGTCCCTCCCTCGCTGTGTGTGTGCGTGTCCCTCCCTCGCTGTGTGTGCGTGTCCCTCCCTCGCTGTGTGTGCGTGTCCCTCCCTCGCTGTGTGTGCGCGAGTCCCTGCCTCGATGTGTGTGTGCGTGTCCCTCCCTCGCTGTGTGTGTGCGTGTCCCTCCCTCACTGTGTGTGAGTGTGTCCCTGCCTCGCTGTGTGTGCGCAAGTCCCTTCCTCGCTGTGTGTGTGCGTGTCCCTCCCTCGCTGTGTGTGTGTGTCCCTCCCTCGCTGTGTGTGCGCGTGTCCCTCCCTCGCTGTGTGTGTGTGTCCCTCCCTCGCTGTGTGTGCGCGTGTCCCTCCCTTGCTGTGTGTGTGCGTGTCCCTCCCTCGCTGTGTGTGCGTGTCCCTCCCTCGCTGTGTGTGTGTGTGCGTGCCCCTCCCTCGCTGTGTGTGTCTGTGTGTGTCCCTCCCTCGCTTTGTGTGTGTGTGTGTTTCCCTCCCTCGCTGTGTGTGTGTGTGTCCCTCCCTCGCTGTGTGTGCGTGTCCCTCCCTCGCTGTGTGTGCGTGTCCCTCCCTCACTGTGTGTGTGTCCCTCCCTTGCTGTGTGTGTGTGTCCCTCCCTCGCTGTGTGTGTCTCCCTCGCTGTGTGTGTGTGTGTCCCTCCCTCGCTTTGTGTGTGTGTGTTTCCCTCCCTCGCTGTGTGTGTGTGTGTGTCCCTCCCTCGCTGTGTGTGCGTGTCCCTCCCTCGCTGTGTGTGCGTGTGTCCCTCCCTCGCTGTGTGTGTGCGTGTCCCTCCCTCGCTGTATGTGTGTCCCTCCCTCGCTGTGTGTGCGCGTGTCCCTCCCTCGCTGTGTGTGTGTGTGTCCCTCCCTCGCTGTGTGTGTGTGTGCGTGTCCCTCCCTCGCTGTGTGTGTGCGTGTCCCTCCCTCGCTGTGTGTGCGTGTCCCTCCCTCGCTGTGTGTGTGTGTGCGTGCCCCTCCCTCGCTGTGTGTGTGTGTGTCCCTCCCTCGCTTTGTGTGTGTGTGTGTTTCCCTCCCTCGCTGTGTGTGTGTGTGTCCCTCCCTCGCTGTGTGTGCGTGTCCCTCCCTCGCTGTGTGTGCGTGTCCCTCCCTCACTGTGTGTGTGTCACTCCCTTGCTGTGTGTGTGTGTCCCTCCCTCGCTGTGTGTGTCTCCCTCGCTGTGTGTGTGTGTGTCCCTCCCTCGCTTTGTGTGTGTGTGTTTCCCTCCCTCGCTGTGTGTACGTGTGTGTCCCTCCCTCGCTGTGTGTGCGTGTCCCTCCCTCGCTGTGTGTGCGTGTCCCTCCCTCGCTGTGTGTGTGTGTGCGTGCCCCTCCCTCGCTGTGTGTGCGTGTGTCCCTCCCTCGCTGTGTGTGCGTGTCCCTCCCTCGCTGTGTGTGCGTGTCCCTCCCTCGCTGTGTGTGCGCGTGTCCCTCACTCGCTGTGTGTGTGTGTGTCCCTCCCTCGCTGTGTATGCGCGTGTCCCTCCCTTGCTGTGTGTGTGCGTGTCCCTCCCTCGCTGTGTGTGCGTGTCCCTCCCTCGCTGTGTGTGTGTGTGCGTGCCCCTCCCTCGCTGTGTGTGTGTGTGTCCCTCCCTCGCTTTGTGTGTGTGTGTGTTTCCCTCCCTCGTTGTGTGTGTGTGTGTCCCTCCCTCGCTGTGTGTGCGTGTCCCTCCCTCGCTGTGTGTGCGTGTCCCTCCCTCACTGTGTGAGTGTCACTCCCTTGCTGTGTGTGTGTGTCCCTCCCTCGCTGTGTGTGTCTCCCTCGCTGTGTGTGTGTGTGTCCCTCCCTCGCTTTGTGTGTGTGTGTTTCCCTCCCTCGCTGTGTGTATGTGTGTGTCCCTCCCTCGCTGTGTGTGCGTGTCCCTCCCTCGCTGTGTGTGCGTGTCCCTCCCTCGCTGTGTGTGTGTGTGCGTGCCCCTCCCTCGCTGTGTGTGCGTGTGTCCCTCCCTCGCTGTGTGTGCGTGTCCCTCCCTCGCATTGTGTGCGTGTCCCTCCCTCGCTGTGTGTGCGTGTGTCCCTCCCTCGCTGTGTGTGTGTGTGTATGCCTCCCTCGCTGTGTGTGTGTGTCCCTCCCTCACTGTGTGTGTGTGTCCCTCCCTCGCTAAGTGTGTGTCCCTCCCTCGCTGTGTGTGTGTGCGTGTCCCTCCCTCACTGTGTGTGTGTGGGTGTCCCTCCCTCACTGTGTGTTCGCGTGTCCCTCCCTCGCTGTGTGTGCGCGTGTCCCTCCCTCGCTGTGTGTGCACGTGTCCCTCCCTCGCTGTGTGTGCGTGTGTCCCTCCCTCGCTGTGCGTGCGCGTGTCCCTCCCTCGCTGTTGTGCGCGTGTCCCTCCCTCGCTGTGTGTGCGCGTGTCCCTCCCTCGCTGTGTGCGTGTGTGTGTGTGCGTGTCCCTCCCTCGCTGTGTGTGCGTGTGTGTCCCTCCCTCGCTGTGTGTGTGTGTGTGTGTGTGTGTGCGCGTGTCCCTCCCTCACTGTGTGTGCGTGTGTCCCTCCCTCGCT
This sequence comes from Chiloscyllium plagiosum, assembly GCF_037043375.1. Lineage (NCBI taxonomy): Eukaryota > Metazoa > Chordata > Chondrichthyes > Orectolobiformes > Hemiscylliidae > Chiloscyllium > Chiloscyllium plagiosum. The sequence continues at coordinate 65,227,132 of NW_028270175.1, read as the reverse complement.
GTGTGTGTGCGTGTCCCTCCCTCTCTGTATGTGTGTCCCTCACTCGCTGTGTGTGTGCGTGTCCCTCCCTCGCTGTGTGTGTGCGTGTCCCTCCCTCGCTGTGTGTGTGCGTGTCCCTCCCTCGCTGTGTGTGTGCGTGTCCCTCCCTCGCTGTGTGTGCGTGTCCCTCCCTCGCTGGGTGTGCGTGTCCCTCCCTCGCTGTGTGTGCGCGAGTCCCTGCCTCGATGTGTGTGTGCGTGTCCCTCCCTCGCTGTGTGTGTGCGTGTCCCTCCCTCACTGTGTGTGAGTGTGTCCCTGCCTCGCTGTGTGTGCGCAAGTCCCTTCCTCGCTGTGTGTGTGCGTGTCCCTCCCTCGCTGTGTGTGTGTGTCCCTCCCTCGCTGTGTGTGCGCGTGTCCCTCCCTCGCTGTGTGTGTGTGTGTCCCTCCCTCGCTGTGTGTGCGCGTGTCCCTCCCTTGCTGTGTGTGTGCGTGTCCCTCCCTCGCTGTGTGTGCGTGTCCCTCCCTCGCTGTGTGTGTGTGTGCGTGCCCCTCCCTCGCTGTGTGTGTGTGTGTGTGTCCCTCCCTCGCTTTGTGTGTGTGTGTGTTTCCCTCCCTCGCTGTGTGTGTGTGTGTCCCTCCCTCGCTGTGTGTGCGTGTCCCTCCCTCGCTGTGTGTGCGTGTCCCTCCCTCACTGTGTGTGTGTCCCTCCCTTGCTGTGTGTGTGTGTCCCTCCCTCGCTGTGTGTGTCTCCCTCGCTGTGTGTGTGTGTGTCCCTCCCTCGCTTTGTGTGTGTGTGTTTCCCTCCCTCGCTGTGTGTGTGTGTGTGTCCCTCCCTCGCTGTGTGTGCGTATCCCTCCCTCGCTGTGTGCGCGTGTCCCTCCCTCGCTGTGTGTGTGTGTGCGTGCCCCTCCCTCGCTGTGTGTGCGTGTCCCTCCCTCGCTGTGTGTGCGTGTCCCTCCCTCGCTGTGTGTGCGTGTCCCTCCCTCGCTGTGTGTGCGTGTGTCCCTCCCTCGCTGTGTGTGTGTGTGTATCCCTCCCTCGCTGTGTGTGTGTGTGTGTGTGTGTGTGTGCGCGTGTCCCTCCCTCACTGTGTGTGCGTGTGTCCCTCCCTCGCTGTGTGTGTGCGTGTCCCTCCCTCGCTGTATGTGTGTCCCTCCCTCGCTGTGTGTGCGCGTGTCCCTCCCTCGCTGTGTGTGTGTGTGTCCCTCCCTCGCTGTGTGTGTGTGTGCGTGTCCCTCCCTCGCTGTGTGTGCGTGTCCCTCCCTCGCTGTGTGTGCGTGTCCCTCCCTCGCTGTGTGTGTGTGTGCGTGCCCCTCCCTCGCTGTGTGTGTGTGTGTCCCTCCCTCGCTTTGTGTGTGTGTGTGTTTCCCTCCCTCGCTGTGTGTGTGTGTGTCCCTCCCTCGCTGTGTGTGCGTGTCCCTCCCTCGCTGTGTGTGCGTGTCCCTCCCTCACTGTGTGTGTGTCACTCCCTTGCTGTGTGTGTGTGTCCCTCCCTCGCTGTGTGTGTCTCCCTCGCTGTGTGTGTGTGTGTCCCTCCCTCGCTTTGTGTGTGTGTGTTTCCCTCCCTCGCTGTGTGTATGTGTGTGTCCCTCCCTCGCTGTGTGTGCGTGTCCCTCCCTCGCTGTGTGTGCGTGTCCCTCCCTCGCTGTGTGTGTGTGTGCGTGCCCCTCCCTCGCTGTGTGTGCGTGTGTCCCTCCCTCGCTGTGTGTGCGTGTCCCTCCCTCGCTGTGTGTGCGTGTCCCTCCCTCGCTGTGTGTGCGTGTGTCCCTCCCTCGCTGTGTGTGTGTGTGTATGCCTCCCTCGCTGTGTGTGTGTGTCCCTCCCTCGCTAAGTGTGTGTCCCTCCCTCGCTGTGTGTGTGTGCGTGTCCCTCCCTCACTGTGTGTGTGTGTGGGTGTCCCTCCCTCACTGTGTGTTCGCGTGTCCCTCCCTCGCTGTGTGTGCGCGTGTCCCTCCCTCGCTGTGTGTGCGCGTGTCCCTCCCTCGCTGTGTGTGCGTGTGTCCCTCCCTCGCTGTGCGTGCGCGTGTCCCTCCCTCGCTGTTGTGCGCGTGTCCCTCCCTCGCTGTGTGTGCGCGTGTCCCTCCCTCGCTGTGTGCGTGTGTGTGTGTGCGTGTCCCTCCCTCGCTGTGTGTGCGTGTGTGTCCCTCCCTCGCTGTGTGTGTGTGTGTGTGTGTGTGCGCGTGTCCCTCCCTCACTGTGTGTGCGTGTGTCCCTCCCTCGCTGTGTGTGCGCGTGTCCCTCCCTCGCTGTGTGTGCGTGTGTCCCTCCCTCGCTGTGCGTGCGCGTGTCCCTCCCTCGCTGTTGTGCGCGTGTCCCTCCCTCGCTGTGTGTGCGCGTGTCCCTCCCTCGCTGTGTGCGTGTGTGTGTGTGCGTGTCCCTCCCTCGCTGTGTGTGCGTGTGTGTCCCTCCCTCGCTGTGTGTGTGTGTGTGTGTGTGTGTGCGCGTGTCCCTCCCTCACTGTGTGTGCGTGTGTCCCTCCCTCGCTGTGTGTGTGCGTGTCCCTCCCTCTCTGTATGTGTGTCCCTCACTCGCTGTGTGTGTGCGTGTCCCTCCCTCGCTGTGTGTGTGCGTGTCCCTCCCTCGCTGTGTGTGTGCGTGTCCCTCCCTCGCTGTGTGTGTGCGTGTCCCTCCCTCGCTGTGTGTGCGTGTCCCTCCCTCGCTGGGTGTGCGTGTCCCTCCCTCGCTGTGTGTGCGCGAGTCCCTGCCTCGATGTGTGTGTGCGTGTCCCTCCCTCGCTGTGTGTGTGCGTGTCCCTCCCTCACTGTGTGTGAGTGTGTCCCTGCCTCGCTGTGTGTGCGCAAGTCCCTTCCTCGCTGTGTGTGTGCGTGTCCCTCCCTCGCTGTGTGTGTGTGTCCCTCCCTCGCTGTGTGTGCGCGTGTCCCTCCCTCGCTGTGTGTGTGTGTGTCCCTCCCTCGCTGTGTGTGCGCGTGTCCCTCCCTTGCTGTGTGTGTGCGTGTCCCTCCCTCGCTGTGTGTGCGTGTCCCTCCCTCGCTGTGTGTGTGTGTGCGTGCCCCTCCCTCGCTGTGTGTGTGTGTGTGTGTCCCTCCCTCGCTTTGTGTGTGTGTGTGTTTCCCTCCCTCGCTGTGTGTGTGTGTGTCCCTCCCTCGCTGTGTGTGCGTGTCCCTCCCTCGCTGTGTGTGCGTGTCCCTCCCTCACTGTGTGTGTGTCCCTCCCTTGCTGTGTGTGTGTGTCCCTCCCTCGCTGTGTGTGTCTCCCTCGCTGTGTGTGTGTGTGTCCCTCCCTCGCTTTGTGTGTGTGTGTTTCCCTCCCTCGCTGTGTGTGTGTGTGTGTCCCTCCCTCGCTGTGTGTGCGTGTCCCTCCCTCGCTGTGTGCGCGTGTCCCTCCCTCGCTGTGTGTGTGTGTGCGTGCCCCTCCCTCGCTGTGTGTGCGTGTCCCTCCCTCGCTGTGTGTGCGTGTCCCTCCCTCGCTGTGTGTGCGTGTCCCTCCCTCGCTGTGTGTGCGTGTGTCCCTCCCTCGCTGTGTGTGTGTGTGTATCCCTCCCTCGCTGTGTGTGTGTGTGTGTGTGTGTGTGTGCGCGTGTCCCTCCCTCACTGTGTGTGCGTGTGTCCCTCCCTCGCTGTGTGTGTGCGTGTCCCTCCCTCGCTGTATGTGTGTCCCTCCCTCGCTGTGTGTGCGCGTGTCCCTCCCTCGCTGTGTGTGTGTGTGTCCCTCCCTCGCTGTGTGTGTGTGTGCGTGTCCCTCCCTCGCTGTGTGTGCGTGTCCCTCCCTCGCTGTGTGTGCGTGTCCCTCCCTCGCTGTGTGTGTGTGTGCGTGCCCCTCCCTCGCTGTGTGTGTGTGTGTCCCTCCCTCGCTTTGTGTGTGTGTGTGTTTCCCTCCCTCGCTGTGTGTGTGTGTGTCCCTCCCTCGCTGTGTGTGCGTGTCCCTCCCTCGCTGTGTGTGCGTGTCCCTCCCTCACTGTGTGTGTGTCACTCCCTTGCTGTGTGTGTGTGTCCCTCCCTCGCTGTGTGTGTCTCCCTCGCTGTGTGTGTGTGTGTCCCTCCCTCGCTTTGTGTGTGTGTGTTTCCCTCCCTCGCTGTGTGTATGTGTGTGTCCCTCCCTCGCTGTGTGTGCGTGTCCCTCCCTCGCTGTGTGTGCGTGTCCCTCCCTCGCTGTGTGTGTGTGTGCGTGCCCCTCCCTCGCTGTGTGTGCGTGTGTCCCTCCCTCGCTGTGTGTGCGTGTCCCTCCCTCGCTGTGTGTGCGTGTCCCTCCCTCGCTGTGTGTGCGTGTGTCCCTCCCTCGCTGTGTGTGTGTGTGTATGCCTCCCTCGCTGTGTGTGTGTGTCCCTCCCTCGCTAAGTGTGTGTCCCTCCCTCGCTGTGTGTGTGTGCGTGTCCCTCCCTCACTGTGTGTGTGTGTGGGTGTCCCTCCCTCACTGTGTGTTCGCGTGTCCCTCCCTCGCTGTGTGTGCGCGTGTCCCTCCCTCGCTGTGTGTGCGCGTGTCCCTCCCTCGCTGTGTGTGCGTGTGTCCCTCCCTCGCTGTGCGTGCGCGTGTCCCTCCCTCGCTGTTGTGCGCGTGTCCCTCCCTCGCTGTGTGTGCGCGTGTCCCTCCCTCGCTGTGTGCGTGTGTGTGTGTGCGTGTCCCTCCCTCGCTGTGTGTGCGTGTGTGTCCCTCCCTCGCTGTGTGTGTGTGTGTGTGTGTGTGCGCGTGTCCCTCCCTCACTGTGTGTGCGTGTGTCCCTCCCTCGCTGTGTGTGTGCGTGTCCCTCCCTCGCTGTATGTGTGTCCCTCACTCGCTGTGTGTGTGCGTGTCCCTCCCTCGCTGTGTGTGTGCGTGTCCCTCCCTCGCTGTGTGTGTGCGTGTCCCTCCCTCGCTGTGTGTGTGCGTGTCCCTCCCTCGCTGTGTGTGCGTGTCCCTCCCTCGCTGTGTGTGCGTGTCCCTCCCTCGCTGTGTGTGCGCGAGTCCCTGCCTCGATGTGTGTGTGCGTGTCCCTCCCTCGCTGTGTGTGTGCGTGTCCCTCCCTCACTGTGTGTGAGTGTGTCCCTGCCTCGCTGTGTGTGCGCAAGTCCCTTCCTCGCTGTGTGTGTGCGTGTCCCTCCCTCGCTGTGTGTGTGTGTCCCTACCTCGCTGTGTGTGCGCGTGTCCCTCCCTCGCTGTGTGTGTGTGTGTCCCTCCCTCGCTGTGTGTGCGCGTGTCCCTCCCTTTCTGTGTGTGTGCGTGTCCCTCCCTCGCTGTGTGTGCGTGTCCCTCCCTCGCTGTGTGTGTGTGTGCGTGCCCCTCCCTCGCTGTGTGTGTGTGTGTGTCCCTCCCTCGCTTTGTGTGTGTGTGTGTTTCCCTCCCTCGCTGTGTGTGTGTGTGTCCCTCCCTCGCTGTGTGTGCGTGTCCCTCCCTCGCTGTGTGTGCGTGTCCCTCCCTCACTGTGTGTGTGTCCCTCCCTTGCTGTGTGTGTGTGTCCCTCCCTCGCTGTGTGTGTCTCCCTCGCTGTGTGTGTGTGTGTCCCTCCCTCGCTTTGTGTGTGTGTGTTTCCCTCCCTCGCTGTGTGTGTGTGTGTGTCCCTCCCTCGCTGTGTGTGCGTGTCCCTCCCTCGCTGTGTGCGCGTGTCCCTCCCTCGCTGTGTGTGTGTGTGCGTGCCCCTCCCTCGCTGTGTGTGCGTGTCCCTCCCTCGCTGTGTGTGCGTGTCCCTCCCTCGCTGTGTGTGCGTGTCCCTTCCTCGCTGTGTGTGCGTGTGTCCCTCCCTCGCTGTGTGTGTGTGTGTATCCCTCCCTCGCTGTGTGTGTGTGTGTGTGTGTGTGTGTGTGCGCGTGTCCCTCCCTCACTGTGTGTGCGTGTGTCCCTCCCTCGCTGTGTGTGTGCGTGTCCCTCCCTCGCTGTATGTGTGTCCCTCCCTCGCTGTGTGTGTGCGTGTCCCTCCCTCGCTGTGCGTGCGCGTGTCCCTCCCTCGCTGTTGTGCGCGTGTCCCTCCCTCGCTGTGTGTGCGCGTGTCCCTCCCTCGCTGTGTGCGTGTGTGTGTGTGCGTGTCCCTCCCTCGCTGTGTGTGCGTGTGTGTCCCTCCCTCGCTGTGTGTGTGTGTGTGTGTGTGTGTGCGCGTGTCCCTCCCTCACTGTGTGTGCGTGTGTCCCTCCCTCGCTGTGTGTGTGCGTGTCCCTCCCTCGCTGTATGTGTGTCCCTCACTCGCTGTGTGTGTGCGTGTCCCTCCCTCGCTGTGTGTGTGCGTGTCCCTCCCTCGCTGTGTGTGTGCGTGTCCCTCCCTCGCTGTGTGTGTGCGTGTCCCTCCCTCGCTGTGTGTGCGTGTCCCTCCCTCGCTGTGTGTGCGTGTCCCTCCCTCGCTGTGTGTGCGCGAGTCCCTGCCTCGATGTGTGTGTGCGTGTCCCTCCCTCGCTGTGTGTGTGCGTGTCCCTCCCTCACTGTGTGTGAGTGTGTCCCTGCCTCGCTGTGTGTGCGCAAGTCCCTTCCTCGCTGTGTGTGTGCGTGTCCCTCCCTCGCTGTGTGTGTGTGTCCCTACCTCGCTGTGTGTGCGCGTGTCCCTCCCTCGCTGTGTGTGTGTGTGTCCCTCCCTCGCTGTGTGTGCGCGTGTCCCTCCCTTGCTGTGTGTGTGCGTGTCCCTCCCTCGCTGTGTGTGCGTGTCCCTCCCTCGCTGTGTGTGTGTGTGCGTGCCCCTCCCTCGCTGTGTGTGTGTGTGTGTCCCTCCCTCGCTTTGTGTGTGTGTGTGTTTCCCTCCCTCGCTGTGTGTGTGTGTGTCCCTCCCTCGCTGTGTGTGCGTGTCCCTCCCTCGCTGTGTGTGCGTGTCCCTCCCTCACTGTGTGTGTGTCCCTCCCTTGCTGTGTGTGTGTGTCCCTCCCTCGCTGTGTGTGTCTCCCTCGCTGTGTGTGTGTGTGTCCCTCCCTCGCTTTGTGTGTGTGTGTTTCCCTCCCTCGCTGTGTGTGTGTGTGTGTCCCTCCCTCGCTGTGTGTGCGTGTCCCTCCCTCGCTGTGTGCGCGTGTCCCTCCCTCGCTGTGTGTGTGTGTGCGTGCCCCTCCCTCGCTGTGTGTGCGTGTCCCTCCCTCGCTGTGTGTGCGTGTCCCTCCCTCGCTGTGTGTGCGTGTCCCTTCCTCGCTGTGTGTGCGTGTGTCCCTCCCTCGCTGTGTGTGTGTGTGTATCCCTCCCTCGCTGTGTGTGTGTGTGTGTGTGTGTGTGTGCGCGTGTCCCTCCCTCACTGTGTGTGCGTGTGTCCCTCCCTCGCTGTGTGTGTGCGTGTCCCTCCCTCGCTGTATGTGTGTCCCTCCCTCGCTGTGTGTGTGCGTGTCCCTCCCTCGCTGTGTGTGTGCGTGTCCCTCCCTCGCTGTGTGTGTGCGTGTCCCTCTCTCGCTGTGTGTGTGCGTGTCCCTCCCTCGCTGTGTGTGTGCGTGTCCCTCCCTCACTGTGTGTGAGTGTGTCCCTGCCTCGCTGTGTGTGCGCAACTCCCTTCCTCGCTGTGTGTGTGCGTGTCCCTCCCTCGCTGTGTGTGTGTGTCCCTCCCTCGCTGTGTGTGCGCGTGTCCCTCCCTCGCTGTGTGTGTGTGTGTCCCTCCCTCGCTAAGAGTGTCACCCTCCCTCGCTGTGTGTGTGTGCGTGTCCCTCCCTCACTGTGTGTTCGCGTGTCCCTCCCTCGCTGTGTGTGCGCGTGTCCCTCCCTCGCTGTGTGTGCTCGTGTCCCTCCCTCGCTGTGTGTGCGTGTGTCCCTCCCTCGCTGTGCGTGCGCGTGTCCCTCCCTCGCTGTTGTGCGCGTGTCCCTCCCTCGCTGTGTGTGCGCGTGTCCCTCCCTCGCTGTGTGCGTGTGTGTGTGTGCGTGTCCCTCCCTCGCTGTGTGTGCGTGTGTGTCCCTCCCTCGCTGTGTGTGTGTGTGTGTGTGTGTGCGCGTGTCCCTCCCTCACTGTGTGTGTGTGTGTCCCTCCCTCGCTGTGTGTGTGCGTGTCCCTCCCTCGCTGTATGTGTGTCCCTCCCTCGCTGTGTGTGCGCGTGTCCCTCCCTCGCTGTGTGTGTGCGTGTCCCTCCCTCGCTGTGTGTGTGCGTGTCCCTCCCTCGCTGTGTGTGTGCGTGTCCCTCCCTCGCTGTGTGTGCGTGTCCCTCCCTCGCTGTGTGTGCGTGTCCCTCCCTCGCTGTGTGTGTGTGTCCCTCCCTCGCTGTGTGTGTGTGTCCCTCCCTCGCTGTGTGTGTGTGTGTCCCTCCCTCACTGTGTGTGTGCGTGTCCCTCCCTCGCTGTGTGTGCGTGTTTGTCCCTCCCTCGCTGTGTGTGTGCGTGTCCCTCCCTCGCTGTGTGTGTGCGTGTCCCTCCCTCGCTGTGTGTGTGCGTGTCCCTCCCTCGCTGTGTGTGCGTGTCCCTCCCTCGCTGTGTGTGCGTGTCCCTCCCTCGCTGTGTGTGCGCGAGTTCCTGCCTCGATGTGTGTGTGCGTGTCCCTCCCTCGCTGTGTGTGTGCGTGTCCCTCCCTCACTGTTTGTGAGTGTGTCCCTGCCTCGCTGTGTGTGCGCAAGTCCCTTCCTCGCTGTGTGTGTGCGTGTCCCTCCCTCGCTGTGTGTGTGTGTCCCTCCCTCGCTGTGTGTGCGCGTGTCCCTCCCTCGCTGTGTGTGTGTGTCCCTCCCTCGCTGTGTGTGCGCGTGTCCCTCCCTTGCTGTGTGTGTGCGTGTCCCTCCCTCACTGAGTGTGCGTGTCCCTCCCTCGCTGTGTGTGTGTGTGCGTGCCCCTCCCTCGCTGTGTGTGTGTGTGTGTGTCCCTCCCTCGGTTTGTGTGTGTGTGTGTTTCCCTCCCTCGCTGTGTGTGTGTGTGTCCCTCCCTCGCTGTGTGTGCGTGTCCCTCCCTCGCTGTGTGTGCGTGTCCCTCCCTCACTGTGTGTGTGTCCCTCCCTTGCCGTGTGTGTGTGTCCCTCCCTCGCTGTGTGTGTCTCCCTCGCTGTGTGTGTGTGTGTCCCTCCCTCGCTTTGTGTGTGTGTGTTTCCCTCCCTCGCTGTGTGTGTGTGTGTGTCCCTCCCTCGCTGTGTGTGCGTGTCCCTCCCTCGCTGTGTGCGCGTGTCTCTCCCTCGCTGTGTGTGTGTGTGCGTGCCCCTCCCTCGCTGTGTGTGCGTGTCCCTCCCTCGCTGTGTGTGCGTGTCCCTCCCTCGCTGTGTGTGCGTGTCCCTCCCTCGCTGTGTGTGCGTGTGTCCCTCCCTCGCTGTGTGTGTGTGTGTATCCCTCCCTCGCTGTGTGTGTGTGTGTGTGTGTGTGTGCGCGTGTCCCTCCCTCACTGTGTGTGCGTGTGTCCCTCCCTCGCTGTGTGTGTGCGTGTCCCTCCCTCGCTGTATGTGTGTCCCTCCCTCGCTGTGTGTGTGCGTGTCCCTCCCTCGCTGTGTGTGCGTGTCCCTCCCTCGCTGTGTGTGTGCGTGTCCCTCTCTCGCTGTGTGTGTGCGTGTCCCTCCCTCGCTGTGTGTGTGCGTGTCCCTCCCTCACTGTGTGTGAGTGTGTCCCTGCCTCGCTGTGTGTGCGCAAGTCCCTTCCTCGCTGTGTGTGTGCGTGTCCCTCCCTCGCTGTGTGTGTGTGTCCCTCCCTCGCTGTGTGTGCGCGTGTCCCTCCCTCGCTGTGTGTGTGTGTCCCTCCCTTGCTGTGTGTGTGTGTGTCCTTCCCTCGCTGTGTGTGTATGTCCCTCCCTCGCTGTGTGTGCGCGTGTCCCTCCCTCGCTGTTTGTGTGTGTGTCCCTCCCTCGCTGTGTGTGCGCGTGTCCCTCCCTTGCTGTGTGTGTGCGTGTCCCTCCCTCGCTGTGTGTGCGTGTCCCTCCCTCGCTGTGTGTGTGTGTGCGTGCCCCTCCCTCGCTGTGTGTGTGTGTGTGTGTCCCTCCCTCGCTTTGTGTGTGTGTGTGTTTCCCTCCCTCGCTGTGTGTGTGTGTGTCCCTCCCTCGCTGTGTGTGCGTGTCCCTCCCTCGCTGTGTGTGCGTGTCCCTCCCTCACTGTGTGTGTGTCCCTCCCTTGCTGTGTGTGTGTGTCCCTCCCTCGCTGTGTGTGTCTCCCTCGCTGTGTGTGTGTGTCCCTCCCTCGCTTTGTGTGTGTGTGTTTCCCTCCCTCGCTGTGTGTGTGTGTGTGTCCCTCCCTCGCTGTGTGTGCGTGTCCCTCCCTCGCTGTGTGTGCGTGTCCCTCCCTCGCTGTGTGTGTGTGTGCGTGCCCCTCCCTCGCTGTGTGTGCGTGTGTCCCTCCCTCGCTGTGTGTGCGTGTCCATCCTTCGCTGTGTGTGCGTGTCCCTCCCTCGCTGTGTGTGCGCGTGTCCCTCCCTCGCTGTGTGTGCTCGTGTCCCTCCCTCGCTGTGTGTGCGTGTGTCCCTCCCTCGCTGTGCGTGCGCGTGTCCCTCCCTCGCTGTTGTGCGCGTGTCCCTCCCTCGCTGTGTGTGCGCGTGTCCCTCCCTCGCTGTGTGCATGTGTGTGTGTGCGTGTCCCTCCCTCGCTGTGTGTGCGTGTGTGTCTCTCCCTCGCTGTGTGTGTGTGTGTGTGTGTGTGCGCGTGTCCCTCCCTCACTGTGTGTGTGTGTGTCCCTCCCTCGCTGTGTGTGTGCGTGTCCCTCCCTCGCTGTATGTGTGTCCCTCCCTCGCTGTGTGTGCGCGTGTCCCTCCCTCGCTGTGTGTGTGCGTGTCCCTCCCTCGCTGTGTGTGTGCGTGTCCCTCCCTCGCTGTGTGTGTGCGTGTCCCTCCCTCGCTGTGTGTGCGTGTCCCTCCCTCGCTGTGTGTGCGTGTCCCTCCCTCGCTGTGTGTGTGTGTCCCTCCCTCGCTGTGTGTGTGTGTCCCGCCCTCGCTGTGTGTGTGTGTGTCCCTCCCTCACTGTGTGTGTGCGTGTCCCTCCCTCGCTGTGTGTGCGTGTTTGTCCCTCCCTCGCTGTGTGTGTGCGTGTCCCTCCCTCGCTGTGTGTGTGAGTCCCTCCCTCGCTGTGTGAGTGCGAGTCCCTCCCTCGCTGTGTGTGTGCGTGTCCCTCCCTCGCTGTGTGTGAGCGTGTCCCTCCCTCGCTGTGTGTGAGCGTGTCCCTCCCTCGCTGTGTGTGTGCGTGTCCCTCCCTCGCTGTGTGTGTGCGTGTCCCTCCCTCGCTGTGTGTGAGCGTGTCCCTCCCTCGCTGTTTGTGAGCGTGTCCCTCCCTCGCTGTGTGTGCGCGTGTCCCTCCCTCGCTGTGCGTGCGTGTCCCTCCCTCGCTGTGTGTGTGTGTGTGTGTGCTGTGTCTGCGTGTCTCTCCCTCGCTGTGTGTGTGCGTGCCCATCCCTCGCTGTGTGTGTGTGTGTGTGTCTCTCCCTCGCTGTGTGTGTGTGTGTCCCTCCCTCGCTGTGTGTGTGTCCCTCCCTCGCTGTGTGTGTGCGTGTCCCTCCCTCGCTGTGTGTGTGCGTGTCCCTCCCTCGCTGTTTGTGAGCGTGTCCCTCCCTCGCTGTGTGTATGCGTGTCCCTCCCTCGCTGTGTGTGCGTGTCCCTCCCTCGCTGTGTGTGCGCGTGTCCCTCCCTCGCTGTGTGTGTGTGTGTCCCTCCCTCGCTGTGTGTGTGCGTGTCCCTCCCTCGCTGTGTGTGCGTGTTTGTCCCTCCCTCGCTGTGTGTGTGCGTGTCCCTCCCTCGCTGTGTGTGTGTGTCCCTCCCTCGCTGTGTGAGTGCGAGTCCCTCCCTCGCTGTGTGAGTGCGTGTCCCTCCCTCGCTGTGTGTGAGCGTGTCCCTCCCTCGCTGTGTGTGAGCGTGTCCCTCCCTCGCTGTGTGTGAGCGTGTCCCTCCCTCGCTGTGTGTGCGTGCCCCTCCCTCGCTGTGTGTGCGCGTGTCCCTCCCTCGCTGTGTGTGCGTGTCCCTCCCTCGCTGTGTGTGTGCGTGTCCCTCCCTCGCTGTGTGTGCGCGTGTCCCTCCCTCGCTGTGCGTGCGTGTCCCTCCCTCGCTGTGTGTGTGTGTGTGTGCTGTGTCTGCGTGTCTCTCCCTCGCTGTGTGTGTGCGTGCCCATCCCTCGCTGTGTGTGTGTGTGTGTGTCTCTCCCTCGCTGTGTGTGTGTGTGTCCCTCCCTCGCTGTGTGTGTGTGTCCCTCCCTCGCTGTGTGTGTGCGTGTCCCTCCCTCGCTGTGTGTGTGCGTGTCCCTCCCTCGCTGTTTGTGAGCGTGTCCCTCCCACGCTGTGTGTGTGCGTGTCCCTCCCTCGCTGTGTGTGCGTGTCCCTCCCTCGCTGTGTGTGCGCGTGTCCCTCCCTCGCTGTGTGTGTGCGTGTCCCTCCCTCGCTGTGTGTGCGTGCCCCTCCCTCGCTGTGTGTGCGCGTGTCCCTCCCTCGCTGTGTGTGCGTGTCCCTCCCTCGCTGTGTGTGTGCGTGTCCCTCCCTCGCTGTGTGTGCGCGTGTCCCTCCCTCGCTGTGTGTGCGCGTGTCCCTCCCTCGCTGTGTGTGCGCATGTCCCTCCCTCGCTGTGTGTGTGCGTGTCCCTCCCTCGCTGTGTGTGAGCGTATCCCTCCCTCGCTGTGTGTGTGCGTGTCCCTCCCTCGCTGTGTGTGCGCGTGTCCCTCCCTCGCTGTGTGTGCGCGTGTCCCTCCCTCGCTGTGTGTGCGTGTCCCTCCCTCGCTGTGTGTGTGCGTGTCCCTCCCTCGCTGTGTGTGCGCGTGTCCCTCCCTCGCTGTGCGTGCGTGTCCCTCCCTCGCTGTGTGTGTGTGTGTGTGCTGTGTCTGCGTGTCTCTGCCTCGCTGTGTGTGTGCGTGCCCATCCCTCGCTGTGTGTGTGTGTGTGTGTCTCTCCCTCGCTGTGTGTGTGTGTGTCCCTCCCTCGCTGTGTGTGTGTGTCCCTCCCTCGCTGTGTGTGTGCGTGTCCCTCCCTCGCTGTGTGTGTGCGTGTCCCTCCCTCGCTGTTTGTGAGCGTGTCCCTCCCTCGCTGTGTGTGTGCGTGTCCCTCCCTCGCTGTGTGTGCGTGTCCCTCCCTCGCTGTGTGTGCGCGTGTCCCTCCCTCGCTGTGTGTGTGCGTGTCCCTCCCTCGCTGTGTGTGCGTGCCCCTCCCTCGCTGTGTGTGCGCGTGTCCCTCCCTCGCTGTGTGTGCGTGTCCCTCCCTCGCTGTGTGTGTGCGTGTCCCTCCCTCGCTGTGTGTGCGCGTGTCCCTCCCTCGCTGTGTGTGCGCGTGTCCCTCCCTCGCTGTGTGTGCGCATGTCCCTCCCTCGCTGTGTGTGTGCGTGTCCCTCCCTCGCTGTGTGTGAGCGTATCCCTCCCTCGCTGTGTGTGTGCGTGTCCCTCCCTCGCTGTGTGTGCGCGTGTCCCTCCCTCGCTGTGTGTGCGCGTGTCCCTCCCTCGCTGTGTGTGCGTATGTCCCTCCCTCGCTGTGTGTGAGCGTATTCCTCCCTCGCTGTGTGTGTGCGTGTCCCTCCCTCGCTGTGTGTGAGCGTATCCCTCCCTCGCTGTGTGTGCGTGTGTGTGTGTGTGTGCGCATGTCCCTCCCTCGCTGTGTGTGTGTGTGTGTGTGTGTGCGTGTCCCTCCCTCGCTGTGTGTGTGTTTGTGTGTGTGCGTGTCCCTCCCTCGCTGTGTGTGTGCGTGTCCCTCCCTCGCTGTGTGTGTGCGTGTACCTCCCTCGCTGTGTGTGAGCGTATCCCTCCCTCGCTGTGTGTGTGCGTGTACCTCCCTCACTGTGTGTGCGTGTCCCTCCCTCGCTGTGTGTGCGCGTGTCCCTCCCTCGCTGTGCGTGCGTGTCCCTCCCTCGCTGTGTGTGTGTGTGTGTGCTGTGTCTGCGTGTCTCTCCCTCGCTGTGTGTGTGCGTGCCCATCCCTCGCTGTGTGTGTGTGTGTGTGTCTCTCCCTCGCTGTGTGTGTTTGTGTCCCTCCCTCGCTGTGTGTGTGTGTCCCTCCCTCGCTGTGTGTGTGCGTGTCCCTCCCTCGCTGTGTGTGTGCGTGTCCCTCCCTCGCTGTTTGTGAGCGTGTCCCTCCCTCGCTGTGTGTGTGCGTGTCCCTCCCTCGCTGTGTGTGCGTGTCCCTCCCTCGCTGTGTGTGCGCGTGTCCCTCCCTCGCTGTGTGTGTGCGTGTCCCTCCCTCGCTGTGTGTGCGTGCCCCTCCCTCGCTGTGTGTGCGCGTGTCCCTCCCTCGCTGTGTGTGCGTGTCCCTCCCTCGCTGTGTGTGTGCGTGTCCCTCCCTCGCTGTGTGTGCGCGTGTCCCTCCCTCGCTGTGCGTGCGTGTCCCTCCCTCGCTGTGTGTGTGTGTGTGTGCTGTGTCTGCGTGTCTCTCCCTCGCTGTGTGTGTGCGTGCCCATCCCTCGCTGTGTGTGTGTGTGTGTGTCTCTCCCTCGCTGTGTGTGTGTGTGTCCCTCCCTCGCTGTGTGTGTGTGTCCCTCCCTCGCTGTGTGTGTGCGTGTCCCTCCCTCGCTGTGTGTGTGCGTGTCCCTCCCTCGCTGTTTGTGAGCGTCTCCCTCCCTCGCTGTGTGTGTGCGTGTCCCTCCCTCGCTGTGTGTGCGTGTCCCTCCCTCGCTGTGTGTGCGCGTGTCCCTCCCTCGCTGTGTGTGTGCGTGTCCCTCCCTCGCTGTGTGTGCGTGCCCCTCCCTCGCTGTGTGTGCGCGTGTCCCTCCCTCGCTGTGTGTGCGTGTCCCTCCCTCGCTGTGTGTGTGCGTGTCCCTCCCTCGCTGTGTGTGCGCGTGTCCCTCCCTCGCTGTGTGTGCGCGTGTCCCTCCCTCGCTGTGTGTGCGCATGTCCCTCCCTCGCTGTGTGTGTGCGTGTCCCTCCCTCGCTGTGTGTGAGCGTATCCCTCCCTCGCTGTGTGTGTGCGTGTCCCTCCCTCGCTGTGTGTGCGCGTGTCCCTCCCTCGCTGTGTGTGCGCGTGTCCCTCCCTCGCTGTGTGTGCGTATGTCCCTCCCTCGCTGTGTGTGAGCGTATTCCTCCCTCGCTGTGTGTGTGCGTGTCCCTCCCTCGCTGTGTGTGAGCGTATCCCTCCCTCGCTGTGTGTGCGTGTGTGTGTGTGTGTGTGCGCATGTCCCTCCCTCGCTGTGTGTGTGTGTGTGTGTGTGTGCGTGTCCCTCCCTCGCTGTGTGTGTGTTTGTGTGTGTGCGTGTCCCTCCCTCGCTGTGTGTGTGCGTGTCCCTCCCTCGCTGTGTGTGTGCGTGTACCTCCCTCGCTGTGTGTGAGCGTATCCCTCCCTCGCTGTGTGTGTGCGTGTACCTCCCTCACTGTGTGTGCGTGTCCCTCCCTCGCTGTGTGTGTGTGTGTGTGTGTGCGTGTCCCTCCCTCGCTGTGTGTGTGCGTGTCCCTCCCTCGCTGTGTGTGAGCGTATCCCTCGCTCGCTGTGTGTGCGTGTCCCTACCTCACTGTGTGTGCGTGTCCCTCCCTCGCTGTGTGTGTGTGTGTCCGTCCCTCGCTGTGTGTGCGTGTGTCCCTCCCTCGCTGTGTGTGTGTGTCCCTCCCTCGCTGTGTGTGCGTGTGTCCCTCCCTCGCTGTGTGTGTGTGTCGCTCCCTCGCTGTGTGTGTGCGTGTCCCTCCCTCGCTGTGTGTGAGCGTATCCCTCCCTCGCTGTGCGTGCGTGTGTCCCTCCCTCGCTGTGTGTGCGTGTGTCCCTCCCTCGCTGTGTGTGCGTGTGTCCCTCCCTCGCTGTGTGTGCGTGCCCCTCCCTCGCTGTGTGTGCGCGTGTCCCTCCCTCGCTGTGTGTGCGTGTCCCTCCCTCGCTGTGTGTGTGTGTGTGTCCCTTCGCTGTGTGTCTGTGCGTGTCCCTCCCTCGCTGTGTGTGTGCGTGTCCCTCCCTCGCTGTGTGTGTGCGTGTCCCTTCCTCGCTGTGTGTGTGTGTGTCCCTCCCTCGCTGTGTGTGTGCGTGTCCCTCCCTCGCTGTGTGTGTGCGCGAGTCCCTGCCTCGATGTGTGTGTGCGTGTCCCTCCCTCGCTGTGTGTGTGCGTGTCCCTCCCTCACTGTGTGTGAGAGTGTCCCTGTCTCGCTGTGTGTGCGCAAGTCCCTTCCTCGCTGTGTGTGTGCGTGTCCCTCCCTCGCTGTGTGTGTGTGTCCCTCCCTCGCTGTGTGTGTGTGTCCCTCCCTCGCTGTGTGTGTCTGTCCCTCCCTCGCTGTGTGTGTGTGTCCCTCCCTCGCTGTGTGTGCGCGTGACCCTCCCTTGCTGTGTGTGTGCGTGTCCCTCCCTCGCTGTGTGTGCGTGTCCCTACCTCGCTGTGTGTGTGTGTGCGTGCCCCTCCCTCGCTGTGTGTGTGCGTGTCCCTCCCTCGCTGTGTGTGTGTGTGCGTGTCCCTCCCTCGCTGTGTGTGTGTGTGCGTGTCCCTCCCTCGCTGTGAGTTTCCCTCCCTCGCTGTGTGTGTGTGTGTGTCCCTCCCTCGCTGTGTGTGCGTGTCCCTCCCTCGCTGTGTGTGCGTGTCCCTCCCTCACTGTGTGTGTGTCCCTCCCTTGCTGTGTGTGTGTGTCCCTCCCTCGCTGTGTGTGTCTCCCTCGCTGTGTGTGTGTGTTTCCCTCCCTCGCTGTGTGTGTGTGTGTGTGTGTCCCTCCCTCGCTGTGTGTGCGTGTCCCTCCCTCGCTGTGTGTGCGTGTCCCTCCCTCGCTGTGTGTGTGTGTGCGTGCCCCTCCCTCGCTGTGTGTGCGTGTGTCCCTCCCTCGCTGTGTGTGCATGTGTCCCTCCCTCGCTGTGTGTGCGTGTCCCTCCCTCGCTGTGTGTGCGTGTGTCCCTCCCTCGCTGTGTGTGTGTGTGTATCCCTCCCTCGCTGTGTGTGAGTGTCCCTCCCTCACTGTGTGTGTGTGTGTCCCTCCCTCGCGAAGAGTGTGTCCCTCCCTCGCTGTGTGTGTGTGCGTGTCCCTCCCTCACTGTGTGTGTGTGTGTGTCCCTCCCTCACTGTGTGTGCGCGTGTCCCTCCCTCGCTGTGTGTGCGCGTGTCCCTCCCTCGCTGTGTGTGCGCGTGTCCCTCCCTCGCTGTGTGTGCGTGTGTCCCTCCCTCGCTGTGCGTGCGCGTGTCCCTCCCTCGCTGTGTGTGCGCGTGTCCCTCCCTCGCTGTGTGTGCGCGTGTCCCTCCCTCGCTGTGTGCGTGTGTGTGTGTGTGTGTGTGTGGGCGTGTCCCTCCCTCGCTGTGTGTGCGTGTGTGTCCCTCCCTCGCTGTGTGTGTGTGTGTGTGTGTGTGTGCGCGTGTCCCTCCCTCACTGTGTGTGCGTGTGTCCCTCCCTCGCTGTGTGTGTGCATGTCCCTCCCTCGCTGTGTGTGTGTCCCTCCCTCGCTGTGTGTGTGCGTGTCCCTCCCTCGCTGTGTGTGTGCGTGTCCCTCCCTCGCTGTGTGTATGCGTGTCCCTCCCTCGCTGTGTGTGTGCGTGTCCCTCCCTCGCTGTGTGTGTGCGTGTCCCTCCCTCGCTGTGTGTGCGTGTCCCTCCCTCGCTGTGTGTGCGTGTCCCTCCCTCACTGTGTGCGTGTCCCTCCCTCACTGTGTGTGCGTGTCCCTCCCTCACTGTGTGTGCGTGTCCCTCCCTCGCTGTATGTGCGTGTCCCACCCTCACTGTGTGCCGTGTTCCTCCCTCGCTGTGTGTGTGTCCCTCTCTCGCTGTGCGTGTGTGTGTCCCTCCCTCGCTGTGTGTGCGTGTCCCTCCCTCGCTGTGTGTGCGTGTCCCTCCCTCACTGTGTGTGTGTGCGTCCCTCCCTCGCTGTGTGTGTGTGTGTTTCCCTCCCTCGCTGTGTGTGTGTGTCCCTCCCTCGCTGTGTGTGCGTGTCCCTCCCTCACTGTGTGTGTGTGTCCCTCCCTCGCTGTGTGTGTGTGTCCCTCCCTCGCTGTGTGTGTTTGTGTCCCTCCCTCGCTGTGTGTGTGCGTGTCCCTCCCTCGCTGTGTGTGCGTGTTTGTCCCTCCCTCGCTGTGTGTCTGCGTGTCCCTCCCTCGCTGTGTGTGTGTGTCCCTCCCTCGCTGTGTGAGTGCGTGTCCCTCCCACGCTGTGTGTGTGCGTGTCCCTCCCTCGCTGTGTGTGTGTGTCCCTCCCTCGCTGTGTGAGTGCGTGTCCCTCCCTCGCTGTGTGTGTGCGTGTCCCTCCCTCGCTGTGTGTGTGCGTGTCCCTCCCTCGCTGTGTGTTCGCGTGTCCCTCCCTCGCTGTGTGTGTGTGTGTCCCTCCCTCGCTGTGTGTGTGTGTGTGTGTGTCTCCCTCGCTGTGTGTGTGCGTGTTCCTCCCTCGCTGTGTGTGTGTGTGTCCCTCCCTCGCTGTGTGTGTGCGTGACCCTCCCTCGCAGTGTGTGCGTGTCCCTCCCTCGCTGTGTGTGCGCGTGTCCCTCCCTCGCTGTGTGTGTGTGTGTGTCCGTCCCTCGCTGTGTGTGTGGGTGTCCCTCCCTCGCTGTGTGTGTGCGTGTCCCTCCCTCGCTGTGTGTGTGTGTCCCTCCCTCGCTGTGTGTGTGCGTGTCCCTCCCTCGCTGTGTGTGTGCGTGTCCCTCCCTCGCTGTGTGTGTGCGTGTCCCTCCCTCGCTGTGTGTGTGTGTGTGTCCCTCCCTCGCTGTGTGTGTGCGTGTCCCTCCCTCGCTGTGTGTGTGTGTGTCCCTCCCGCGCTGTGTGTGTGCGAGGCCCTCCCTCGCTCTGTGTGTGTGCGTGTCCCTCCCTCGCTGTGTGTGTGTGTGTGTCCCTCCCTCGCTGTGTGTGTGCGTGTCCCTCCCTCGCTGTGTGTGTGCGTGTCCCTCCCTCGCTGTGTGTGTGTGTGTGTCCCTCCCTCGTGGTGTGTGTGTGTGTCCCTCCCTCGCTGTGTGTGTGTGTGTCCCTCCCTCGCTGTGTGTGTGTGCGTGTCACTCCCTCACTGTGTGTGTGCGTGTCCCTCCCTCGCTGTGTGTGTGCGTGTCCCTCCCTCACTGTGTGTGCGTTCCCTCCCTCACTGTGTGTGCGTGTCCCTCCCTCACTGTGTGTGTGTGTGTCCCTCCCTCGCTGTGTCTGTGTGGGTGTCCCTCCCTCGCTGTGTGTGTGCGTGTCCCTCCCTCGCTGTGTGTGTGCGTGTCCCTCCCTCACTGTGTGTGCGTTTCCCTCCCTCACTGTGTGTGTGTTTCCCTCCCTCGCTGTGTCTGTTTGCGTGTCCCTCCCTCGCTGTGTGTGCGTGTCCCTCCCTCGCAGTGTGTGCGTGTCCCTCCCTCGCTGTGTGTGTGTGTGCATGCCCCTCCCTCGCTGTGTGTGTGCGTGTCCCACCCTCGCTGTGTGTGCGTGTGTCCCTCCCTCGCTGTGTGTGCGTGTCCCTCCCTCGCTGAGTGTGCGTGTGTCCCTCCCTCGCTGTGTGTGTGTGTGTATCCCTCCCTCGCTGTGTGTGTGTGTCCCTCCCTCGCTGTGTGTGTGTGTGTCCCTCCCTCGCTATGTGTGTGTCCCTCTCTCGCTGTGTGTGTGTGCGTGTCCCTCCCTCACTGTGTGTGTGTGGGTTTCCCTCCCTCACTGTGTGTGCGCGTGTCCCTCCCTCGCAGTGTGTGCGCGTGTCCCTCCCTCGCTGTGTGTGCGCGTGTCCCTCCCTCGCTGTGTGTGCGTGTGTCCCTCCCTCGCTGTGCGTGCGCGTGTCCCTCCCTCGCTGTGTGTGCGCTTGTCCCTCCCTCGCTGTGTGTGCGCGTGTCCCTCCCTCGATGTGTGCGTGTGTGTGTGTGTGTGTGTGTGCGTGTCCCTCCCTCGCCTTGTGTGTGTGTGTGCGCGTGTCCCTCCCTCACTGTGTGTGCGTGTCCCTCCCTCGCTGTGTGTGTGCGTGTCCCTCCCTCGCTGTGTGTGTGTCCCTCCCTCGCTGTGTGTGTGCGTGTCCCTCCCTCGCTGTGTGTGTGTGTCCCTCCCTCGCTGTGTGAGTGCGTGTCCCTCCCTCGCTGTGTGTGTGCGTGTCCCTCCCTCGCTGTGTGAGTGCGTGTCCCTCCCTCGCTGTGTGTGTGCGTGTCCCTCCCTCGCTGTGTGTGTGTGTGTCCCTCCCTCGCTGTGTGTGTGTGTGTGTGTCTCCCTCGCTGTGTGTGTGCGTGTCCCTCCCTCGCTGTGTGTGGGCGTGTCCCTCCCTCGCTGTGTGTGTGTGTGACCCTCCCTCGCTGTGTGTGCGTGTCCCTCCCTCGCTGTGTGTGCGCGTGTCCCTCCCTCGCTGTGTGTGTGTGTGTCCCTCCCTCGCTGTGTGTGTGGGTGTCCCTCCCTCGCTGTGTGTGTGCGTGTCCCTCCCTCGCTGTGTGTGTGCGTGTCCCTCCCTCGCTGTGTGTGTGCGTGTCCCTCACTCGCTGTGTGTGTGTGTCCCTCCCTCGCTGTGTGTGTGCGTGTCCCTCCCTCGCTGTGTGTGTGCGTGTCCCTCCCTCGCTGTCTGTGTGCGTGTCCCTCCCTCGCTGTGTGTGTGTGTGTCCCTCCCTCGCTGTGTGTGTGCGTGTCCCTCCCTCGCTGTGTGTGTGCGTGTCCCTCCCTCGCTGTGTGTGTGTGTGTCCCTCCCTCGCTGTGTGTGTGCGAGTCCCTCCCTCGCTGTGTGTGTGCGTGTCCCTCCCTCGCTGTGTGTGTGTGTGTCCCTCCCTCGCTGTGTGTGTGTGTGTCCTTCCCTCGCTGTGTGTGCGTGTCCCTCCCTCGCCGTGTGTGTGCGTGTCCCTCCCTCACTGTGTGTGCGTTCCATCCCTCACTGTGTGTGCGTGTCCCTCCCTCACTGTGTGTGTGTGTCCCTCCCTCGCTGTGTCTGTGTGTGTGTCCCTCCCTCGCTGTGTGTGTGTGTGTTTCCCTCCCTCGCTGTGTGTGTGTGTGCCCCTCCCTTGCTGTGTGTGCGTGTCCCTCCCTCGCTGTGTGTGCGTGTCCCTCCCTCGCTGTGTGTGTGTGTGCGTGCCCCTCCCTCACTGTGTGTGCGTGTGTCCCTCACTCGCTGTGTGTGCGTGTCCCTCCCTCGCTGTGTGTGCGTGTGTCCCTCCCTCGCTGTGTGTGTGTGTGTATCCCTCCCTCGCTGTGTGTGTGTGTCCCTCCCTCGCTCTGTGTGTGCGTGTCCCTCCCTCGCTGTGTGTGTGTGTGTCCCTCCCTCGCTGTGTGTGTGTGTGTCCCTCCCTTGCTGTGTGTGTGTGTGTCCCTCCCACGCTGTGTGTGTGCGTGTCCCTCCCTCGCTGTGTGTGTGTGTCCCTCCCTCGCTGTGTGAGTGCGTGTCCCTCCCTCGCTGTGTGTGTGCGTGTCCCTCCCTCGCTGTGTGTGTGCGTGTCCCTCCCTCGCTGTGTGTGTGTGTGTCCCTCCCTCGCTGTGTGTGTGTGTGCGTCTCCCTCCCTCGCTGTGTGTGTGCGTGTCCCTCCCTCGCTGTGTGTGTGCGTGTCCCTCCCTCGCTGTGTGTGTGCGTGACCCTCCCTCGCTGTGTGTGCGTGTCCCTCCCTCGCTGTGTGTGCGCGTGTCCCTCCCTCGCTGTGTGTGTGTGTGTGTCCGTCCCTCGCTGTGTGTGTGGGTGTCCCTCCCTCGCTGTGTGTGTGCGTGTCCCTCCCTCGCTGTGTGTGTGTGTCCCTCCCTCGCTGTGTGTGTGCGTGTCCCTCCCTCGCTGTGTGTGTGCGTGTCCCTCCCTCGCTGTGTGTGTGCGTGTCCCTCCCTCGCTGTGTGTGTGTGTGTGTCCCTCCCTCGCTGTGTGTGTGCGTGTCCCTCCCTCGCTGTGTGTGTGTGTGTCCCTCCCTCGCTGTGTGTGTGCGAGGCCCTACATCGCTGTGTGTGTGCGTGTCGCTCCCTCGCTGTGTGTGTGCGTGTCCCTCCCTCGCTGTGTGTGTGTGTGTGTCCCTCCCTCGTGGTGTGTGTGTGTGTCCCTCCCTCGCTGTGTGTGTGTGTGTCCCTCCCTCGCTGTGTGTGTGTGCGTGTCCCTCCCTCGCTGTGTGTGTGCGTGTCCCTCCCTCGCTGTGTGTGTGCGTGTCCCTCCCTCACTGTGTGTGCGTTCCCTCCCTCACTGTGTGTGCGTGTCCCTCCCTCACTGTGTGTGTGTGTGTCCCTCCCTCGCTGTGTCTGTGTGTGTGTCCCTCCCTCGCTGTGTGTGTGCGTGTCCCTCCCTCGCTGTGTGTGTGCGTGTCCCTCCCTCACTGTGTGTGCGTTTCCCTCCCTCACTGTGTGTGTGTGTTTCCCTCCCTCGCTGTGTCTGTTTGCGTGTCCCTCCCTCGCTGTGTGTGCGTGTCCCTCCCTCGCAGTGTGTGCGTGTCCCTCCCTCGCTGTGTGTGTGTGTGCGTGCCCCTCCCTCGCTGTGTGTGTGCGTGTCCCACCCTCGCTGTGTGTGCGTGTGTCCCTCCCTCGCTGTGTGTGCGTGTCCCTCCCTCGCTGAGTGTGCGTGTGTCCCTCCCTCGCTGTGTGTGTGTGTGTATCCCTCCCTCGCTGTGTGTGTGTGTCCCTCCCTCGCTGTGTGTGTGTGTCCCTCCCTCGCTATGTGTGTGTCCCTCCCTCGCTGTGTGTGTGTGCGTGTCCCTCCCTCACTGTGTGTGTGTGGGTTTCCCTCCCTCACTGTGTGTGCGCGTGTCCCTCCCTCGCAGTGTGTGCGCGTGTCCCTCCCTCGCTGTGTGTGCGCGTGTCCCTCCCTCGCTGTGTGTGCGTGTGTCCCTCCCTCGCTGTGCGTGCGCGTGTCCCTCCCTCGCTGTGTGTGCGCTTGTCCCTCCCTCGCTGTGTGTGCGCGTGTCCCTCCCTCGATGTGTGCGTGTGTGTGTGTGTGTGTGTGTGTGTGCGTGTCCCTCCCTCGCTGTGTGTGCGTGTGTGTCCCTCCCTCGCTGTGTGTGTGTGTGTGTGCGCGTGTCCCTCCCTCACTGTGTGTGCGTGTCCCTCCCTCGCTGTGTGTGTGCGTGTCCCTCCCTCGCTGTGTGTGTGTCCCTCCCTCGCTGTGTGTGTGCGTGTCCCTCCCTCGCTGTGTGTGTGTGACCCTCCCTCGCTGTGTGTGTGCGTGTCCCTCCCTCGCTGTGTGTGTGCGTGTCCCTCCCTCGCTGTGTGAGTGCGTGTCCCTCCCTCGCTGTGTGTGTGCGTGTCCCTCCCTCGCTGTGTGTGTGTGTGTCCCTCCCTCGCTGTGTGTGTGTGTGTGTGTGTGTCTCCCTCGCTGTGTGTGTGCGTGTCCCTCCCTCGCTGTGTGTGTGCGTGTCCCTCCCTCGCTGTGTGTGTGTGTGACCCTCCCTCGCTGTGTGTGCGTGTCCCTCCCTCGCTGTGTGCGCGCGTGTCCCTCCCTCGCTGTGTGTGTGTGTGTCCCTCCCTCGCTGTGTGTGTGTGTGTCCCTCCCTCGCTGTGTGTGTGCGTGTCCCTCCCTCGCTGTGTGTGTGCGTGTCCCTCCCTCGCTGTGTGTGTGCGTGTCCCTCCCTCGCTGTGTGTGTGTCCCTCCCTCGCTGTGTGTGTGCGTGTCCCTCCCTCGCTGTGTGTGTGCGTGTCCCTCCTTCGCTGTCTGTGTGCGTGTCCCTCCCTCGCTGTGTGTGTGTGTGTGTCCCTCCCTCGCTGTGTGTGTGCGTGTCCCTCCCTCGCTGTGTGTGTGCGTGTCCCTCCCTCGCTGTGTGTGTGTGTGTCCATCCCTCGCTGTGTGTGTGCGAGTCCTTCCCTCGCTGTGTGTGTGCGTGTCCCTCCCTCGCTGTGTGTGTGTGTGTCCCTCCCTCGCTGTGTGTGTGTGTGTCCTTCCCTCGCTGTGTGTGCGTGTCCCTCCCTCGCCGTGTGTGTGCGTGTCCCTCCCTCACTGTGTGTGCGTTCCATCCCTCACTGTGTGTGCGTGTCCCTCCCTCACTGTGTGTGTGTGTCCCTCCCTCGCTGTGTCTGTGTGTGTGTCCCTCCCTCGCTGTGTGTGTGTGTGTCCCTCCCTCGCTGTGTGTGTGCGAGTCCCTCCCTCGCTGTGTGTGTGCGTGTCCCTCCCTCGCTGTGTGTGTGTGTGTCCCTCCCTCGCTGTGTGTGTGTGTGTCCTTCCCTCGCTGTGTGTGCGTGTCCCTCCCTCGCCGTGTGTGTGCGTGTCCCTCCCTCACTGTGTGTGCGTTCCATCCCTCACTGTGTGTGCGTGTCCCTCCCTCACTGTGTGTGTGTGTCCCTCCCTCGCTGTGTCTGTGTGTGTGTCCCTCCCTCGCTGTGTGTGTGTGTGTTTCCCTCCCTCGCTGTGTGTGTGTGTGCCCCTCCCTTGCTGTGTGTGCGTGTCCCTCCCTCGCTGTGTGTGCGTGTCCCTCCCTCGCTGTGTGTGTGTGTGCGTGCCCCTCCCTCGCTGTGTGTGCGTGTGTCCCTCACTCGCTGTGTGTGCGTGTCCCTCCCTCGCTGTGTGTGCGTGTGTCACTCCCTCGCTGTGTGTGTGTGTGTATCCCTCCCTCGCTGTGTGTGTGTGTCCCTCCCTCGCTCTGTGTGTGCGTGTCCCTCCCTCGCTGTGTGTGTGTGTGTCCCTCCCTCGCTGTGTGTGTGTGTGTCCCTCCCTTGCTGTGTGTGTGTGTGTCCCTCCCACGCTGTGTGTGTGCGTGTCCCTCCCTCGCTGTGTGTGTGTGTCCCTCCCTCGCTGTGTGAGTGCGTGTCCCTCCCTCGCTGTGTGTGTGCGTGTCCCTCCCTCGCTGTGTGTGTGCGTGTCCCTCCCTCGCTGTGTGTGTGCGTGTCCCTCCCTCGCTGTGTGTGTGTGTGTCCCTCCCTCGCTGTGTGTGTGTGTGCGTGTCCCTCCCTCGCTGTGTGTGTGCGTGCTCCTCCCTCGCTGTGTGTGTGCGTGTCCCTCCCTCGCTGTGTGTGTGCGTGACCCTCCCTCGCTGTGTGTGCGTGTCCCTCCCTCGCTGTGTGTGCGCGTGTCCCTCCCTCGCTGTGTGTGTGTGTGTGTCCGTCCCTCGCTGTGTGTGTGGGTGTCCCTCCCTCGCTGTGTGTGTGCGTGTCCCTCCCTCGCTGTGTGTGTGTGTCCCTCCCTCGCTGTGTGCGTGCGTGTCCCTCCCTCGCTGTGTGTGTGCGTGTCCCTCCCTCGCTGTGTGTGTGCGTGTCCCTCCCTCGCTGTGTGTGTGTGTGTGTCCCTCCCTCGCTGTGTGTGTGCGAGGCGCTCCCTCGCTGTGTGTGTGCGTGTCCCTCCCTCGCTGTGTGTGTGCGTGTCCCTCCCTCGCTGTGTGTGTGTGTGTGTCCCTCCCTCGTGGTGTGTGTGTGTGTCCCTCCCTCGCTGTGTGTGTGTGTGTCCCTCCCTCGCTGTGTGTGTGTGCGTGTCCCTCCCTCGCTGTGTGTGTGCGTGTCCCTCCCTCGCTGTGTGTGTGCGTGTCCCTCCCTCACTGTGTGTGCGTTCCCTCCCTCACTGTGTGTGCGTGTCCCTCCCTCAATGTGTGTGTGTGTGTCCCTCCCTCGCTGTGTCTGTGTGTGTGTCCCTCCCACGCTGTGTGTGTGCGTGTCCCTCCCTCGCTGTGTGTGTGCGTGTCCCTCCCTCACTGTGTGTGCGTTTCCCTCCCTCACTGTGTGTGTGTGTTTCCCTCCCTCGCTGTGTCTGTTTGCGTGTCCCTCCCTCGCTGTGTGTGCGTGTCCCTCCCTCGCAGTGTGTGCGTGTCCCTCCCTCGCTGTGTGTGTGTGTGCGTGCCCCTCCCTCGCTGTGTGTGTGCGTTTCCCACCCTCGCTGTGTGTGCGTGTGTCCCTCCCTCGCTGTGTGTGCGTGTCCCTCCCTCGCTGAGTGTGCGTGTGTCCCTCCCTCGCTGTGTGTGTGTGTGTATCCCTCCCTCGCTGTGTGTGTGTGTCCCTCCCTCGCTGTGTGTGTGTGTGTCCCTCCCTCGCTATGTGTGTGTCCCTCCCTCGCTGTGTGTGTGTGCGTGTCCCTCCCTCACTGTGTGTGTGTGGGTTTCCCTCCCTCACTGTGTGTGCGCGTTTCCCTCCCTCGCAGTGTGTGCGCGTGTCCCTTCCTCGCTGTGTGTGCGCGTGTCCCTCCCTCGCTGTGTGTGCGTGTGTCCCTCCCTCGCTGTGCGTGCGCGCGTCCCTCCCTCGCTGTGTGTGCGCTTGTCCCTCCCTCGCTGTGTGTGCGCGTGTCCCTCCCTCGATGTGTGCGTGTGTGTGTGTGTGTGTGTGTGTGTGTGCGTGTCCCTCCCTCGCTGTGTGTGCGTGTGTGTCCCTCCCTCGCTGTGTGTGTGTGTGTGCGCGTGTCCCTCCCTCACTGTGTGTGCGTGTCCCTCCCTCGCTGTGTGTGTGCGTGCCCCTCCCTCGCTGTGTGTGTGTCCCTCCCTCGCTGTGTGTGTGCGTGTCCCTCCCTCGCTGTGTGTGTGTGTCCCTCCCTCGCTGTGTGTGTGCGTGTCCCTCCCTCGCTGTGTGTGTGCGTGTCCCTCCCTCGCTGTGTGAGTATGTGTCCCTCCCTCGCTGTGTGTGTGCGTGTCCCTCCCTCGCTGTGTGTGTGTGTCCCTCCCTCGCTGTGTGTGTGCGTGTCCCTCCCTCGCTGTGTGTGTGCGTGTCCCTCCCTCGCTGTGTGAGTGCGTGTCCCTCCCTCGCTGTGTGTGTGCGTGTCCCTCCCTCGCTGTGTGTGTGTGTGTCCCTCCCTCGCTGTGTGTGTGTGTGTGTGTGTCTCCCTCGCTGTGTGTGTGCGTGTCCCTCCCTCGCTGTGTGTGTGCGTGTCCCTCCCTCGCTGTGTGAGTGTGTGTCCCTCCCTCGCTGTGTGTGTGCGTGTCCCTCACTCGCTGTGTGTGTGTGTCCCTCCCTCGCTGTGTGTGTGCGTGTCCCTCCCTCGCTGTGTGTGTGCGTGTCCCTCCCTCGCTGTGTGAGTGCGTGTCCCTCCCTCGCTGTGTGTGTGCGTGTCCCTCCCTCGCTGTGTGTGTGTGTGTCCCTCCCTCGCTGTGTGTGTGTGTGTGTGTGTCCTTCCCTCGCTGTGTGTGCGTGTCCCTCCCTCGCCGTGTGTGTGCGTGTCCCTCCCTCACTGTGTGTGCGTTCCATCCCTCACTGTGTGTGCGTGTCCCTCCCTCACTGTGTGTGTGTGTCCCTCCCTCGCTGTGTCTGTGTGTGTGTCCCTCCCTCGCTGTGTGTGTGTGTGTTTCCCTCCCTCGCTGTGTGTGTGTGTGCCCCTCCCTTGCTGTGTGTGCGTGTCCCTCCCTCGCTGTGTGTGCGTGTCCCTCCCTCGCTGTGTGTGTGTGTGTGTGCCCCTCCCTCGCTGTGTGTGCGTGTGTCCCTCACTCGCTGTGTGTGCGTGACCCTACCTCGCTGTGTGTGCGTGTGTCACTCCCTCGCTGTGTGTGTGTGTGTATCCCTCCCTCGCTGTGTGTGTGTGTCCCTCCCTCGCTCTGTGTGTGCGTGTCCCTCCCTCGCTGTGTGTGTGTGTGTCCCTCCCTCGCTGTGTGTGTGTGTGTCCCTCCCTTGCTGTGTGTGTGTGTGTCCCTCCCACGCTGTGTGTGTGCGTGTCCCTCCCTCGCTGTGTGTGTGTGTCCCTCCCTCGCTGTGTGAGTGCGTGTCCCTCCCTCGCTGTGTGTGCGTGTCACTCCCTCGCTGTGTGTGTGCGTGTCCCTCCCTCGCTGTGTGTGTGCGTGTCCCTCCCTCGCTGTGTGTGTGTGTGTCCCTCCCTCGCTGTGTGTGTGTGTGCGTGTCCCTCCCTCGCTGTGTGTGTGCGTGTTCCTCCCTCGCTGTGTGTGTGCGTGTCCCTCCCTCGCTGTGTGTGTGCGTGACCCTCCCTCGCTGTGTGTGCGTGTCCCTCCCTCGCTGTGTGTGCGCGTGTCCCTCCCTCGCTGTGTGTGTGTGTGTGTCCGTCCCTCGCTGTGTGTGTGGGTGTCCCTCCCTCGCTGTGTGTGTGCGTGTCCCTCCCTCGCTGTGTGTGTGTGTCCCTCCCTCGCTGTGTGTGTGCGTGTCCCTCCCTCGCTGTGTGTGTGCGTGTCCCTCCCTCGCTGTGTGTGTGCGTGTCCCTCCCTCGCTGTGTGTGTGTGTGTGTCCCTCCCTCGCTGTGTGTGTGCGTGTCCCTCCCTCGCTGTGTGTGTGTGTGTCCCTCCCTCGCTGTGTGTGTGCGAGGCCCTCCCTCGCTGTGTGTGTGCGTGTCCCTCCCTCGCTGTGTGTGTGCGTGTCCCTCCCTCGCTGTGTGTGTGTGTGTGTCCCTCCCTCGTGGTGTGTGTGTGTGTCCCTCCCTCGCTGTGTGTGTGTGTGTCCCTCCCTCGCTGTGTGTGTGTGCGTGTCCCTCCCTCGCTGTGTGTGTGCGTGTCCCTCCCTCGCTGTGTGTGTGCGTGTCCCTCCCTCACTGTGTGTGCGTTCCCTCCCTCACTGTGTGTGCGTGTCCCTCCCTCAATGTGTGTGTGTGTGTCCCTCCCTCGCTGTGTCTGTGTGTGTGTCCCTCCCTCGCTGTGTGTGTGCGTGTCCCTCCCTCGCTGTGTGTGTGCGTGTCCCTCCCTCACTGTGTGTGCGTTTCCCTCCCTCACTGTGTGTGTGTGTTTCCCTCCCTCGCTGTGTCTGTTTGCGTGTCCCTCCCTCGCTGTGTGTGCGTGTCCCTCCCTCGCAGTGTGTGCGTGTCCCTCCCTCGCTGTGTGTGTGTGTGCGTGCCCCTCCCTCGCTGTGTGTGTGCGTGTCCCACCCTCGCTGTGTGTGCGTGTGTCCCTCCCTCGCTGTGTGTGCGTGTCCCTCCCTCGCTGAGTGTGCGTGTGTCCCTCCCTCGCTGTGTGTGTGTGTGTATCCCTCCCTCGCTGTGTGTGTGTGTCCCTCCCTCGCTCTGTGTGTGTGTGTCCCTCCCTCGCTATGTGTGTGTCCCTCCCTCGCTGTGTGTGTGTGCGTGTCCCTCCCTCACTGTGTGTGTGTGGGTTTCCCTCCCTCACTGTGTGTGCGCGTGTCCCTCCCTCGCAGTGTGTGCGCGTGTCCCTCCCTCGCTGTGTGTGCGCGTGTCCCTTCCTCGCTGTGTGTGCGTGTGTCCCTCCCTCGCTGTGCGTGCGCGTGTCCCTCCCTCGCTGTGTGTGCGCTTGTCCCTCCCTCGCTGTGTGTGCGCGTGTCCCTCCCTCGATGTGTGCGTGTGTGTGTGTGTGTGTGTGTGTGCGTGTCCCTCCCTCGCTGTGTGTGCGTGTGTGTCCCTCCCTCGCTGTGTGTGTGCGTGTCCCTCCCTCGCTGTGTGTGTGTGTGTCCCTCCCTCGCTGTGTGTGTGTGTGCGTGTCCCTCCCTCGCTGTGTGTGTGCGTGTTCCTCCCTCGCTGTGTGTGTGCGTGTCCCTCCCTCGCTGTGTGTGTGCGTGACCCTCCCTCGCTGTGTTTGCGTGTCCCTCCCTCACTGTGTGTGCGTGTCCCTCCCTCAATGTGTGTGTGTGTGTCCCTCCCTCGCTGTGTCTGTGTGTGTGTCCCTCCCACGCTGTGTGTGTGCGTGTCCCTCCCTCGCTGTGTGTGTGCGTGTCCCTCCCTCACTGTGTGTGCGTTTCCCTCCCTCACTGTGTGTGTGTGTTTCCCTCCCTCGCTGTGTGTGCGTGTCCCTCCCTCGCAGTGTGTGCGTGTCCCTCCCTCGCTGTGTGTGTGTGTGCGTGCCCCTCCCTCGCTGTGTGTGTGCGTTTCCCACCCTCGCTGTGTGTGCGTGTGTCCCTCCCTCGCTGTGTGTGCGTGTCCCTCCCTCGCTGAGTGTGCGTGTGTCCCTCCCTCGCTGTGTGTGTGTGTGTATCCCTCCCTCGCTGTGTGTGTGTGTCCCTCCCTCGCTGTGTGTGTGTGTGTCCCTCCCTCGCTATGTGTGTGTCCCTCCCTCGCTGTGTGTGTGTGCGTGTCCCTCCCTCACTGTGTGTGTGTGGGTTTCCCTCCCTCACTGTGTGTGCGCGTTTCCCTCCCTCGCAGTGTGTGCGCGTGTCCCTTCCTCGCTGTGTGTGCGCGTGTCCCTCCCTCGCTGTGTGTGCGTGTGTCCCTCCCTCGCTGTGCGTGCGCGTGTCCCTCCCTCGCTGTGTGTGCGCTTGTCCCTCCCTCGCTGTGTGTGCGCGTGTCCCTCCCTCGATGTGTGCGTGTGTGTGTGTGTGTGTGTGTGTGTGTGCGTGTCCCTCCCTCGCTGTGTGTGCGCGTGTCCCTCCCTCACTGTGTGTGCGTGTCCCTCCCTCGCTGTGTGTGTGCGTGCCCCTCCCTCGCTGTGTGTGTGTCCCTCCCTCGCTGTGTGTGTGCGTGTCCCTCCCTCGCTGTGTGTGTGTGTCCCTCCCTCGCTGTGTGTGTGCGTGTCCCTCCCTCGCTGTGTGTGTGCGTGTCCCTCCCTCGCTGTGTGAGTATGTGTCCCTCCCTCGCTGTGTGTGTGCGTGTCCCTCCCTCGCTGTGTGTGTGTGTCCCTCCCTCGCTGTGTGTGTGCGTGTCCCTCCCTCGCTGTGTGTGTGCGTGTCCCTCCCTCGCTGTGTGAGTGCGTGTCCCTCCCTCGCTGTGTGTGTGCGTGTCCCTCCCTCGCTGTGTGTGTGTGTGTCCCTCCCTCGCTGTGTGTGTGTGTGTGTGTGTCTCCCTCGCTGTGTGTGTGCGTGTCCCTCCCTCGCTGTGTGTGTGCGTGTCCCTCCCTCGCTGTGTGAGTGTGTGTCCCTCCCTCGCTGTGTGTGTGCGTGTCCCTCACTCGCTGTGTGTGTGTGTCCCTCCCTCGCTGTGTGTGTGCGTGTCCCTCCCTCGCTGTGTGTGTGCGTGTCCCTCCCTCGCTGTGTGAGTGCGTGTCCCTCCCTCGCTGTGTGTGTGCGTGTCCCTCCCTCGCTGTGTGTGTGTGTGTCCCTCCCTCGCTGTGTGTGTGTGTGTGTGTGTCCTTCCCTCGCTGTGTGTGCGTGTCCCTCCCTCGCCGTGTGTGTGCGTGTCCCTCCCTCACTGTGTGTGCGTTCCATCCCTCACTGTGTGTGCGTGTCCCTCCCTCACTGTGTGTGTGTGTCCCTCCCTCGCTGTGTCTGTGTGTGACCCTCCCTCGCTGTGTGTGCGTGTCCCTCCCTCGCTGTGTGTGCGCGTGTCCCTCCCTCGCTGTGTGTGTGTGTGTGTCCGTCCCTCGCTGTGTGGGTGGGTGTCCCTCCCTCGCTGTGTGTGTGCGTGTCCCTCCCTCGCTGTGTGTGTGTGTCCCTCCCTCGCTGTGTGTGTGCGTGTCCCTCCCTCGCTGTGTGTGTGCGTGTCCCTCCCTCGCTGTGTGTGTGCGTGTCCCTCCCTCGCTGTGTGTGTGTGTGTGTCCCTCCCTCGCTGTGTGTGTGCGTGTCCCTCCCTCGCTGTGTGTGTGTGTGTCCCTCCCTCGCTGTGTGTGTGCGAGGCCCTCCCTCGCTGTGTGTGTGCGTGTCCCTCCCTCGCTGTGTGTGTGCGTGTCCCTCCCTCGCTGTGTGTGTGTGTGTGTCCCTCCCTCGTGGTGTGTGTGTGTGTCCCTCCCTCGCTGTGTGTGTGTGTGTCCCTCCCTCGCTGTGTGTGTGTGCGTGTCCCTCCCTCGCTGTGTGTGTGCGTGTCCCTCCCTCGCTGTGTGTGTGCGTGTCCCTCCCTCACTGTGTGTGCGTTCCCTCCCTCACTGTGTGTGCGTGTCCCTCCCTCAATGTGTGTGTGTGTGTCCCTCCCTCGCTGTGTCTGTGTGTGTGTCCCTCCCTCGCTGTGTGTGTGCGTGTCCCTCCCTCGCTGTGTGTGTGCGTGTCCCTCCCTCACTGTGTGTGCGTTTCCCTCCCTCACTGTGTGTGTGTGTTTCCCTCCCTCGCTGTGTCTGTTTGCGTGTCCCTCCCTCGCTGTGTGTGCGTGTCCCTCCCTCGCAGTGTGTGCGTGTCCCTCCCTCGCTGTGTGTGTGTGTGCGTGCCCCTCCCTCGCTGTGTGTGTGCGTGTCCCACCCTCGCTGTGTGTGCGTGTGTCCCTCCCTCGCTGTGTGTGCGTGTCCCTCCCTCGCTGAGTGTGCGTGTGTCCCTCCCTCGCTGTGTGTGTGTGTGTATCCCTCCCTCGCTGTGTGTGTGTGTCCCTCCCTCGCTCTGTGTGTGTGTGTCCCTCCCTCGCTATGTGTGTGTCCCTCCCTCGCTGTGTGTGTGTGCGTGTCCCTCCCTCACTGTGTGTGTGTGGGTTTCCCTCCCTCACTGTGTGTGCGCGTGTCCCTCCCTCGCAGTGTGTGCGCGTGTCCCTCCCTCGCTGTGTGTGCGCGTGTCCCTCCCTCGCTGTGTGTGCGTGTGTCCCTCCCTCGCTGTGCGTGCGCGTGTCCCTCCCTCGCTGTGTGTGCGCTTGTCCCTCCCTCGCTGTGTGTGCGCGTGTCCCTCCCTCGATGTGTGCGTGTGTGTGTGTGTGTGTGTGTGTGTGCGTGTCCCTCCCTCGCTGTGTGTGCGTGTG
This sequence comes from Chiloscyllium plagiosum, assembly GCF_037043375.1. Classification (NCBI taxonomy): domain Eukaryota; kingdom Metazoa; phylum Chordata; class Chondrichthyes; order Orectolobiformes; family Hemiscylliidae; genus Chiloscyllium; species Chiloscyllium plagiosum. Next base: position 65,195,316 of record NW_028270175.1, on the reverse strand, counting down.
TGTCCCTCCCTCGCTGTGTGTGTGCGTGTCCCTCCCTCGCTGTGTGTGTGTGTGTCCCTCCCTCGCTGTGTGTGTGTGTGCGTGTCCCTCCCTCGCTGTGTGTGTGCGTGTTCCTCCCTCGCTGTGTGTGTGCGTGTCCCTCCCTCGCTGTGTGTGTGCGTGACCCTCCCTCGCTGTGTTTGCGTGTCCCTCCCTCACTGTGTGTGCGTGTCCCTCCCTCAATGTGTGTGTGTGTGTCCCTCCCTCGCTGTGTCTGTGTGTGTGTCCCTCCCACGCTGTGTGTGTGCGTGTCCCTCCCTCGCTGTGTGTGTGCGTGTCCCTCCCTCACTGTGTGTGCGTTTCCCTCCCTCACTGTGTGTGTGTGTTTCCCTCCCTCGCTGTGTGTGCGTGTCCCTCCCTCGCAGTGTGTGCGTGTCCCTCCCTCGCTGTGTGTGTGTGTGCGTGCCCCTCCCTCGCTGTGTGTGTGCGTTTCCCACCCTCGCTGTGTGTGCGTGGGTCCCTCCCTCGCTGTGTGTGCGTGTCCCTCCCTCGCTGAGTGTGCGTGTGTCCCTCCCTCGCTGTGTGTGTGTGTGTATCCCTCCCTCGCTGTGTGTGTGTGTCCCTCCCTCGCTGTGTGTGTGTGTGTCCCTCCCTCGCTATGTGTGTGTCCCTCCCTCGCTGTGTGTGTGTGCGTGTCCCTCCCTCACTGTGTGTGTGTGGGTTTCCCTCCCTCACTGTGTGTGCGCGTTTCCCTCCCTCGCAGTGTGTGCGCGTGTCCCTTCCTCGCTGTGTGTGCGCGTGTCCCTCCCTCGCTGTGTGTGCGTGTGTCCCTCCCTCGCTGTGCGTGCGCGTGTCCCTCCCTCGCTGTGTGTGCGCTTGTCCCTCCCTCGCTGTGTGTGCGCGTGTCCCTCCCTCGATGTGTGCGTGTGTGTGTGTGTGTGTGTGTGTGTGTGTGTGCGTGTCCCTCCCTCGCTGTGTGTGCGCGTGTCCCTCCCTCACTGTGTGTGCGTGTCCCTCCCTCGCTGTGTGTGCGTGCCCCTCCCTCGCTGTGTGTGTGTCCCTCCCTCGCTGTGTGTGTGCGTGTCCCTCCCTCGCTGTGTGTGTGTGTCCCTCCCTCGCTGTGTGTGTGCGTGTCCCTCCCTCGCTGTGTGTGTGCGTGTCCCTCCCTCGCTGTGTGAGTATGTGTCCCTCCCTCGCTGTGTGTGTGCGTGTCCCTCCCTCGCTGTGTGTGTGTGTCCCTCCCTCGCTGTGTGTGTGCGTGTCCCTCCCTCGCTGTGTGTGTGCGTGTCCCTCCCTCGCTGTGTGAGTGCGTGTCCCTCCCTCGCTGTGTGTGTGCGTGTCCCTCCCTCGCTGTGTGTGTGTGTGTCCCTCCCTCGCTGTGTGTGTGTGTGTGTGTGTCTCCCTCGCTGTGTGTGTGCGTGTCCCTCCCTCGCTGTGTGTGTGCGTGTCCCTCCCTCGCTGTGTGAGTGTGTGTCCCTCCCTCGCTGTGTGTGTGCGTGTCCCTCACTCGCTGTGTGTGTGTGTCCCTCCCTCGCTGTGTGTGTGCGTGTCCCTCCCTCGCTGTGTGTGTGCGTGTCCCTCCCTCGCTGTGTGAGTGCGTGTCCCTCCCTCGCTGTGTGTGTGCGTGTCCCTCCCTCGCTGTGTGTGTGTGTGTCCCTCCCTCGCTGTGTGTGTGTGTGTGTGTGTCCTTCCCTCGCTGTGTGTGCGTGTCCCTCCCTCGCCGTGTGTGTGCGTGTCCCTCCCTCACTGTGTGTGCGTTCCATCCCTCACTGTGTGTGCGTGTCCCTCCCTCACTGTGTGTGTGTGTCCCTCCCTCGCTGTGTCTGTGTGTGTGTCCCTCCCTCGCTGTGTGTGTGTGTGTTTCCCTCCCTCGCTGTGTGTGTGTGTGCCCCTCCCTTGCTGTGTGTGCGTGTCCCTCCCTCGCTGTGTGTGCGTGTCCCTCCCTCGCTGTGTGTGTGTGTGCGTGCCCCTCCCTCGCTGTGTGTGCGTGTGTCCCTCACTCGCTGTGTGTGCGTGACCCTCCCTCGCTGTGTGTGCGTGTGTCCCTCCCTCGCTGTGTGTGTGTGTGTATCCCTCCCTCGCTGTGTGTGTGTGTCCCTCCCTCGCTCTGTGTGTGCGTGTCCCTCCCTCGCTGTGTGTGTGTGTGTCCCTCCCTCGCTGTGTGTGTGTGTGTCCCTCCCTTGCTGTGTGTGTGTGTGACCCTCCCACGCTGTGTGTGTGCGTGTCCCTCCCTCGCTGTGTGTGTGTGTCCCTCCCTCGCTGTGTGAGTGCGTGTCCCTCCCTCGCTGTGTGTGCGTGTCACTCCCTCGCTGTGTGTGTGCGTGTCCCTCCCTCGCTGTGTGTGTGCGTGTCCCTCCCTCGCTGTGTGTGTGTGTGTCCCTCCCTCGCTGTGTGTGTGTGTGCGTGTCCCTCCCTCGCTGTGTGTGTGCGTGTTCCTCCCTCGCTGTGTGTGTGCGTGTCCCTCCCTCGCTGTGTGTGTGCGTGACCCTCCCTCGCTGTGTGTGCGTGTCCCTCCCTCGCTGTGTGTGCGCGTGTCCCTCCCTCGCTGTGTGTGTGTGTGTGTCCGTCCCTCGCTGTGTGTGTGGGTGTCCCTCCCTCGCTGTGTGTGTGCGTGTCCCTCCCTCGCTGTGTGTGTGTGTCCCTCCCTCGCTGTGTGTGTGCGTGTCCCTCCCTCGCTGTGTGTGTGCGTGTCCCTCCCTCGCTGTGTGTGTGCGTGTCCCTCCCTCGCTGTGTGAGTATGTGTGTCCCTCCCTCGCTGTGTGTGTGCGTGTCCCTCCCTCGCTGTGTGTGTGTGTCCCTCCCTCGCTGTGTGTGTGCGTGTCCCTCCCTCGCTGTGTGTGTGCGTGTCCCTCCCTCGCTGTGTGAGTGCGTGTCCCTCCCTCGCTGTGTGTGTGCGTGTCCCTCCCTCGCTGTGTGTGTGTGTGTCCCTCCCTCGCTGTGTGTGTGTGTGTGTGTGTCTCCCTCGCTGTGTGTGTGCGTGTCCCTCCCTCGCTGTGTGTGTGCGTGTCCCTCCCTCGCTGTGTGAGTGTGTGTCCCTCCCTCGCTGTGTGTGTGCGTGTCCCTCACTCGCTGTGTGTGTGTGTCCCTCCCTCGCTGTGTGTGTGCGTGTCCCTCCCTCGCTGTGTGTGTGCGTGTCCCTCCCTCGCTGTGTGAGTGCGTGTCCCTCCCTCGCTGTGTGTGTGCGTGTCCCTCCCTCGCTGTGTGTGTGTGTGTCCCTCCCTCGCTGTGTGTGTGTGTGTGTGTGTCCTTCCCTCGCTGTGTGTGCGTGTCCCTCCCTCGCCGTGTGTGTGCGTGTCCCTCCCTCACTGTGTGTGCGTTCCATCCCTCACTGTGTGTGCGTGTCCCTCCCTCACTGTGTGTGTGTGTCCCTCCCTCGCTGTGTCTGTGTGTGTGTCCCTCCCTCGCTGTGTGTGTGTGTGTTTCCCTCCCTCGCTGTGTGTGTGTGTGCCCCTCCCTTGCTGTGTGTGCGTGTCCCTCCCTCGCTGTGTGTGCGTGTCCCTCCCTCGCTGTGTGTGTGTGTGCGTGCCCCTCCCTCGCTGTGTGTGCGTGTGTCCCTCACTCGCTGTGTGTGCGTGACCCTCCCTCGCTGTGTGTGCGTGTGTCCCTCCCTCGCTGTGTGTGTGTGTGTATCCCTCCCTCGCTGTGTGTGTGTGTCCCTCCCTCGCTCTGTGTGTGCGTGTCCCTCCCTCGCTGTGTGTGTGTGTGTCCCTCCCTCGCTGTGTGTGTGTGTGTCCCTCCCTTGCTGTGTGTGTGTGTGTCCCTCCCACGCTGTGTGTGTGCGTGTCCCTCCCTCGCTGTGTGTGTGTGTCCCTCCCTCGCTGTGTGAGTGCGTGTCCCTCCCTCGCTGTGTGTGCGTGTCACTCCCTCGCTGTGTGTGTGCGTGTCCCTCCCTCGCTGTGTGTGTGCGTGTCCCTCCCTCGCTGTGTGTGTGTGTGTCCCTCCCTCGCTGTGTGTGTGTGTGCGTGTCCCTCCCTCGCTGTGTGTGTGCGTGTTCCTCCCTCGCTGTGTGTGTGCGTGTCCCTCCCTCGCTGTGTGTGTGCGTGACCCTCCCTCGCTGTGTGTGCGTGTCCCTCCCTCGCTGTGTGTGCGCGTGTCCCTCCCTCGCTGTGTGTGTGTGTGTGTCCGTCCCTCGCTGTGTGTGTGGGTGTCCCTCCCTCGCTGTGTGTGTGCGTGTCCCTCCCTCGCTGTGTGTGTGTGTCCCTCCCTCGCTGTGTGTGTGCGTGTCCCTCCCTCGCTGTGTGTGTGCGTGTCCCTCCCTCGCTGTGTGTGTGCGTGTCCCTCCCTCGCTGTGTGTGTGTGTGTGTCCCTCCCTCGCTGTGTGTGTGCGTGTCCCTCCCTCGCTGTGTGTGTGTGTGTCCCTCCCTCGCTGTGTGTGTGCGAGGCCCTCCCTCGCTGTGTGTGTGCGTGTCCCTCCCTCGCTGTGTGTGTGCGTGTCCCTCCCTCGCTGTGTGTGTGTGTGTGTCCCTCCCTCGTGGTGTGTGTGTGTGTCCCTCCCTCGCTGTGTGTGTGTGTGTCCCTCCCTCGCTGTGTGTGTGTGCGTGTCCCTCCCTCGCTGTGTGTGTGCGTGTCCCTCACTCGCTGTGTGTGTGCGTGTCCCTCCCTCACTGTGTGTGCGTTCCCTCCCTCACTGTGTGTGCGTGTCCCTCCCTCAATGTGTGTGTGTGTGTCCCTCCCTCGCTGTGTCTGTGTGTGTGTCCCTCCCTCGCTGTGTGTGTGCGTGTCCCTCCCTCGCTGTGTGTGTGCGTGTCCCTCCCTCACTGTGTGTGCGTTTCCCTCCCTCACTGTGTGTGTGTGTTTCCCTCCCTCGCTGTGTCTGTTTGCGTGTCCCTCCCTCGCTGTGTGTGCGTGTCCCTCCCTCGCAGTGTGTGCGTGTCCCTCCCTCGCTGTGTGTGTGTGTGCGTGCCCCTCCCTCGCTGTGTGTGTGCGTGTCCCACCCTCGCTGTGTGTGCGTGTGTCCCTCCCTCGCTGTGTGTGCGTGTCCCTCCCTCGCTGAGTGTGCGTGTGTCCCTCCCTCGCTGTGTGTGTGTGTGTATCCCTCCCTCGCTGTGTGTGTGTGTCCCTCCCTCGCTCTGTGTGTGTGTGTCCCTCCCTCGCTATGTGTGTGTCCCTCCCTCGCTGTGTGTGTGTGCGTGTCCCTCCCTCACTGTGTGTGTGTGGGTTTCCCTCCCTCACTGTGTGTGCGCGTGTCCCTCCCTCGCAGTGTGTGCGCGTGTCCCTCCCTCGCTGTGTGTGCGCGTGTCCCTCCCTCGCTGTGTGTGCGTGTGTCCCTCCCTCGCTGTGCGTGCGCGTGTCCCTCCCTCGCTGTGTGTGCGCGTGTCCCTCCCTCGATGTGTGCGTGTGTGTGTGTGTGTGTGTGTGTGTGCGTGTCCCTCCCTCGCTGTGTGTGCGTGTGTGTCCCTCCCTCGCTGTGTGTGTGCGTGTCCCTCCCTCGCTGTGTGTGTGTGTGTCCCTCCCTCGCTGTGTGTGTGTGTGCGTGTCCCTCCCTCGCTGTGTGTGTGCGTGTTCCTCCCTCGCTGTGTGTGTGCGTGTCCCTCCCTCGCTGTGTGTGTGCGTGACCCTCCCTCGCTGTGTGTGCGTGTCCCTCCCTCGCTGTGTGTGCGCGTGTCCCTCCCTCGCTGTGTGTGTGTGTGTGTGTCCGTCCCTCGCTGTGTGTGTGGGTGTCCCTCCCTCGCTGTGTGTGTGCGTGTCCCTCCCTCGCTGTGTGTGTGTGTCCCTCCCTCGCTGTGTGTGTGCGTGTCCCTCCCTCGCTGTGTGTGTGCGTGTCCCTCCCTCGCTGTGTGTGTGCGTGTCCCTCCCTCGCTGTGTGTGTGTGTGTGTCCCTCCCTCGCTGTGTGTGTGCGTGTCCCTCCCTCGCTGTGTGTGTGTGTGTCCCTCCCTCGCTGTGTGTGTGCGAGGCCCTCCCTCGCTGTGTGTGTGCGTGTCCCTCCCTCGCTGTGTGTGTGCGTGTCCCTCCCTCGCTGTGTGTGTGTGTGTGTCCCTCCCTCGTGGTGTGTGTGTGTGTCCCTCCCTCGCTGTGTGTGTGTGTGTCCCTCCCTCGCTGTGTGTGTGTGCGTGTCCCTCCCTCGCTGTGTGTGTGCGTGTCCCTCCCTCGCTGTGTGTGTGCGTGTCCCTCCCTCACTGTGTGTGCGTTCCCTCCCTCACTGTGTGCGCGTGTCCCTCCCTCAATGTGTGTGTGTGTGTCCCTCCCTCGCTGTGTCTGTGTGTGTGTCCCTCCCTCGCTGTGTGTGTGCGTGTCCCTCCCTCGCTGTGTGTGTGCGTGTTCCTCCCTCACTGTGTGTGCGTTTCCCTCCCTCACTGTGTGTGTGTGTTTCCCTCCCTCGCTGTGTCTGTTTGCGTGTCCCTCCCTCGCTGTGTGTGCGTGTCCCTCCCTCGCAGTGTGTGCGTGTCCCTCCCTCGCTGTGTGTGTGTGTGCGTGCCCCTCCCTCGCTGTGTGTGTGCGTGTCCCACCCTCGCTGTGTGTGCGTGTGTCCCTCCCTCGCTGTGTGTGCGTGTCCCTCCCTCGCTGAGTGTGCGTGTGTCCCTCCCTCGCTGTGTGTGTGTGTGTATCCCTCCCTCGCTGTGTGTGTGTGTCCCTCCCTCGCTCTGTGTGTGTGTGTCCCTCCCTCGCTATGTGTGTGTCCCTCCCTCGCTGTGTGTGTGTGCGTGTCCCTCCCTCACTGTGTGTGTGTGGGTTTCCCTCCCTCACTGTGTGTGCGCGTGTCCCTCCCTCGCAGTGTGTGCGCGTGTCCCTCCCTCGCTGTGTGTGCGCGTGTCCCTCCCTCGCTGTGTGTGCGTGTGTCCCTCCCTCGCTGTGCGTGCGCGTGTCCCTCCCTCGCTGTGTGTGCGCTTGTCCCTCCCTCGCTGTGTGTGCGCGTGTCCCTCCCTCGATGTGTGCGTGTGTGTGTGTGTGTGTGTGTGTGTGCGTGTCCCTCCCTCGCTGTGTGTGCGTGTGTGTCCCTCCCTCGCTGTGTGTGTGTGTGTGCGCGTGTCCCTCCCTCACTGTGTGTGCGTGTCCCTCCCTCGCTGTGTGTGTGCGTGTCCCTCCCTCGCTGTGTGTGTGTCCCTCCCTCGCTGTGTGTGTGCGTGTCCCTCCCTCGCTGTGTGTGTGTGTCCCTCCCTCGCTGTGTGTGTGCGTGTCCCTCCCTCGCTGTGTGTGTGCGTGTCCCTCCCTCGCTGTGTGAGTGTGTGTCCCTCCCTCGCTGTGTGTGTGCGTGTCCCTCCCTCGCTGTGTGTGTGTGTCCCTCCCTCGCTGTGTGTGTGCGTGTCCCTCCCTCGCTGTGTGTGTGCGTGTCCCTCCCTCGCTGTGTGAGTGCGTGTCCCTCCCTCGCTGTGTGTGTGCGTGTCCCTCCCTCGCTGTGTGTGTGTGTGTCTCTCCCTCGCTGTGTGTGTGTGTGTGTGTGTCTCCCTCGCTGTGTGTGTGCGTGTCCCTCCCTCGCTGTGTGTGTGCGTGTCCCTCCCTCGCTGTGTGTGTGTGTGACCCTCCCTCGCTGTGTGTGCGTGTCCCTCCCTCGCTGTGTGTGCGCGTGTCCCTCCCTCGCTGTGTGTGTGTGTGTCCCTCCCTCGCTGTGTGTGTGGGTGTCCCTCCCTCGCTGTGTGTGTGCGTGTCCCTCCCTCGCTGTGTGTGTGCGTGTCCCTCCCTCGCTGTGTGTGTGCGTGTCCCTCCCTCGCTGTGTGTGTGTGTCCCTCCCTCGCTGTGTGTGTGCGTGTCCATCCCTCGCTGTGTGTGTGCGTGTCCCTCCCTCGCTGTCTGTGTGCGTGTCCCTCCCTCGCTGTGTGTGTGTGTGTCCCTCCCTCGCTGTGTGTGTGCGTGTCCCTCCCTCGCTGTGTGTGTGCGTGTCACTCCCTCGCTATGTGTGTGTGTGTCCCTCCCTCGCTGTGTGTGTGCGAGTCCCTCCCTCGCTGTGTGTGTGCGTGTCCCTCCCTCGCCGTGTGTGTGCGTGTCCCTCCCTCACTGTGTGTGCGTTCCCTCCCTCACTGTGTGTGCGTGTCCCTCCCTCACTGTGTGTGTGTGTCCCTCCCTCGCTGTGTCTGTGTGTGTGTCCCTCCCTCGCTGTGTGTGTGTGTGTTTCCCTCCCTCGCTGTGTGTGTGTGTGCCCCTCCCTTGCTGTGTGTGCGTGTCCCTCCCTCGCTGTGTGTGCGTGTCCCTCCCTCGCTGTGTGTGTGTGTGCGTGCCCCTCCCTCGCTGTGTGTGCGTGTGTCCCTCACTCGCTGTGTGTGCGTGTCCCTCCCTCGCTGTGTGTGCGTGTGTCCCTCCCTCGCTGTGTGTGTGTGTGTATCCCTCCCTCGCTGTGTGTGTGTCCCTCCCTCGCTCTGTGTGTGCGTGTCCCTCCCTCGCTGTGTGTGTGTGTGTCCCTCCCTCACTGTGTGTGTGTGTGTCCCTCCCTTGCTGTGTGTGTGTGTGTCCCTCCCTCGCTGTGTGTGTGTGTGTCCCTCCCTCGCTGTGTGTGTGTGTGTCACTCCCTCGCTGTGTGTGTGCGTGTCCCTCCCTCGCTGTGTGTGTGCGTGTCCCTCCCTCGCTGTTTGTGTCCGTGTCCCTCCCTCACTGTGTGTGTGTTCCCTCCCTCACTGTGTGTGCGTGTCCCTCCCTCACTGTGTGTGTGTGTCCCTCCCTCGCTCTGTCTGTGTGTGTGTCCCTCCCTCGCTGTGTGTGTGCGTGTCCCTCCCTCGATGTGTGTGTGCGTGTCCCTCCCTCACTGTGTGTGTGCGTGTCCCTCCCTCACTGTGTGTGCGTGTCCCTCCCTCACTGTGTGTGTGTGTTTCCCTCCCTCGCTGTGTCTGTGTGTGTGTCCCTCCCTCGCTGTGTGTGTGTGCGTGTCCCTCCCTCGCTGTGTGTGCGTGTCCCTCCCTCGCTGTGTGTGCGTGTCCCTCCCTCGCTGTGTGTGTGTGTGTGTGCGTGCCCCTCCCTCGCTGTGTGTGTGCGTGTCCCTCCCTCGCTGTGTGTGCGTGTGTCCCTCCCTCGCTGTGTGTGCGTGTCCCTCCCTCGCTGTGTGTGCGTGTGTCCCTCCCTCGCTGTGTGTGTTTGTGTATCCCTCCCTCGCTGTGTGTGTGTGTCCCTCCCTCACTGTGTGTGTGTGTGTCCCTCCCTCGCTCTGTGTGTGTCCCTCCCTCGCTGTGTGTGTGTGCGTGTCCCTCCCTCACTGTGTGTGTGTGGGTGTCCCTCCCTCACTGTGTGTGCGCGTGACCCTCCCTCGCTGTGTGTGCGCGTGTCCCTCCCTCGCTGTGTGTGCGCGTGTCCCTCCCTCGCTGTGTGTGCGTGTGTCCCTCCCTCGCTGTGCGTGCGCGTGTCCCTCCCTCGCTGTGTGTGCGCGTGTCCCTCCCTCGCTGTGTGTGCGCGTGTCCCTCCCTCGATGTGTGCGTGTGTGTGTGTGTGTGTGTGTGTGCGTGTCCCTCCCTCGCTGTGTGTGCGTGTGTGTCCCTCCCTCGCTGTGTGTGTGTGTGTGTGTGCGCGTGTCCCTCCCTCACTGTGTGTGCGTGTCCCTCCCTCGCTGTGTGTGTGCGTGTCCCTCCCTCGCTGTGTGTGTGTGTCCCTCCCTCGCTGTGTGAGTGCGTGTCCCTCCCTCGCTGTGTGTGTGTGTGTGTCCCTCCCTCGCTGTGTGTGTGTGTGTCTCCCTCGCTGTGTGTGTGCGTGTCCCTCCCTCGCTGTGTGTGTGCGTGTCCCTCCCTCGCTGTGTGTGTGCGAGACCCTCCCTCGCTGTGTGTGTGCGTGTCCCTCCCTCGCTGTGTGTGTGCGTGACCCTCCCTCGCTGTGTGCGTGTCCCTCCCTCGCTGTGTGTGTGCGTGTCCCTCCCTCGCTGTGTGTGTGCGTGTCCCTCCCTCGCTGTGTGAGTGCGTGTCCCTCCCTCGCTGTGTGGGTGCGTGTCCCTCCCTCGCTGTGTGTGTGTGTGTCCCTCCCTCGCTGTGTGTGTGTGTGTGTCCCTCCCTCGCTGTGTGTGTGCGTGTCCCTCCCTCGCTGTGTGTGTGCGTGTCCCTCCCACGCTGTGTGTGTGCGTGACCCTCCCTCGCTGTGTGTGCGTGTCCCTCCCTCGCTGTGTGTGCGCGTGTCCCTCCCACGCTGTGTGTGTGTGTGTGTCCCTCCCTCGCTGTGTGTGTGGGTGTCCCTCCCTCGCTGTGTGTGTGCGTGTCCCTCCCTCGCTGTGTGTGTGCGTGCCCCTCCCTCGCTGTGTGTGTGCGTGTCCCTCCCTTGCTGTGTGTGCGTGTCCCTCCCTCGCTGTGTGTGCGTGTCCCTCCCTCGCTGTGTGTGTGTGTGCGTGCCCCTCCCTCGCTGTGTGTGCGTGTGTCCCTCCCTCGCTGTGTGTGCGTGTCCCTCCCTCGCTGTGTGTGCGTGTGTCCCTCCCTCGCTGTGTGTGTGTGTGTATCCCTCCCTCGCTGTGTGTGTGTGTCCCTCCCTCGCTGTGTGTGTGCGTGTCCCTCCCTCGCTGTGTGTGTGCGTGTCCCTCCCTCGCTGTGTGTGTGTGTGTCCCTCCCTTGCTGTGTGTGTGTGTGTCCCTCCCTCGCTGTGTGTGTGCGAGTCCCTCCCTCGCTGTGTGTGTGCGTGTCCCTCCCTCGCTGTGTGTGTGCGTGTCCCTCCCTCGCTGTGTGTGTGTGTGTGTCCCTCCCTCGTGGTGTGTGTGTGTGTCCCTCCCTCGCTGTGTGTGTGTGTGTCCCTCCCTCGCTGTGTGTGTGCGTGTCCCTCCCTCGCTGTGTGTGTGCGTGTCCCTCCCTCGCTGTGTGTGTGTGTCCCTCCCTCGCTGTGTCTGTGTGTGTGTCCCTCCCTCGCTGTGTGTGTGTGTGTCCCTCCCTCGCTGTGTGTGTGCGTGTCCCTCCCTCACTGTGTGTGTGCGTGTCCCTCCCTCACTGTGTGTGCGTGTCCCTCCCTCACTGTGTGTGTGTGTTTCCCTCCCTCGCTGTGTCTGTGTGTGTGTCCCTCCCTCGCTGTGTGTGTGTGCGTGTCCCTCCCTCGCTGTGTGTGCGTGTCCCTCCCTCGCTGTGTGTGCTTGTCCCTCCCTCGCTGTGTGTGTGTGTGTGCGTGCCCCTCCCTCGCTGTGTGTGTGCGTGTCCCTCCCTCGCTGTGTGTGTGTGTGTCCCTCCCTCGCTGTGTGTGTGTGTGTGTGTCCCTCACTCGCTGTGTGTGCGTGTCCCTCCCTCGCTGTGTGTGCGTGTGTCCCTCCCTCGCTGTGTGTGTGTGTGTGTATCCCTCCCTCGCTGTGTGTGTGTGTCACTCCCTCACTGTGTGTGTGTGTGTCCCTCCCTCGCTATGTGTGTGTCCCTCCCTCGCTGTGTGCGTGTGCGTGTCCCTCCCTCACTGTGTGTGTGTGGGTGTCCCTCCCTCACTGTGTGTGCGCGTGTCCCTCCTTCGCTGTGTGTGCGCGTGTCCCTCCCTCGCTGTGTGTGCGCGTGTCCCTCCCTCGCTGTGTGTGCGGGTGTCCCTCCCTCGCTGTGCGTGCGCGTGTCCCTCCCTCGCTGTGTGTGCGCGTGTCCCTCCCTCGCTGTGTGTGCGCGTGTCCCTCCCTCGATGTGTGCGTGTGTGTGTGTGTGTGTGTGTGTGCGTGTCCCTCCCTCGCTGTGTGTGCGTGTGTGTCCCTCCCTCGCTGTGTGTGTGTGTGTGTGTGCGCGTGTCCCTCCCTCACTGTGTGTGCGTGTCCCTCCCTCGCTGTGTGTGTGCGTGTCCCTCCCTCGCTGTGTGTGTGTGTCCCTCCCTCACTGTGTGAGTGCGTGTCCCTCCCTCGCTGTGTGTGTGTGTGTGTCCCTCCCTCGCTGTGTGTCTGTGTGTGTCCCTCCCTCGCTGTGTGTGTGCGTGTCCCTCCCTCGCTGTGTGTGTGCGTGTCCCTCCCTCGCTGTGTGTGTGCGTGACCCTCCCTCGCTGTGTGTGCGTGTCCCTCCCTCGCTGTGTGTGTGCGTGTCCCTCCCTCGCTGTGTGTGTGTGTCCCTCCCTCGCTGTGTGTGTGGGTGTCCCTCCCTCGCTGTGTGTGTGCGTGTCCCTCCCTCCTGTGTGTGTGCGTGTCCCTCCCTCGCTGTGTGTGTGTGTCCCTCCCTCGCTGTGTGTGTGCGTGTCCCTCCCTCGCTGTGTGTGCGTGTCCCTCCCTCGCTGTGTGTGTGTGTGTCCCTCCCTCGCTGTGTGTGTGCGTGTCCCTCCCTCGCTGTGTGTGTGTGTGTCCCGCCCTCGCTGTGTGTGTGCGAGTCCCTCCCTCGCTGTGTGTGTGCGTGTCCCTCCCTCGCTGTGTGTGTGCGTGACCCTCCCTCGCTGTGTGTGTGTGTGTATCCCTCCCTCGTGGTGTGTGTGTGTGTCCCTCCCTCGCTGTGTGTGTGTGTGTCCCTCCCTCGCTGTGTGTGTGTGTGTCCCTCCCTCGCTGTGTGTGTGCGTGTCCCACCCTCGCTGTGTGTGTGCGTGTCCCTCCCTCACTGTGTGTGCGTTCCCTCCCTCACTGTGTGCGCGTGTCCCTCCCTCACTGTGTGTGTGTGTCCCTCCCTCGCTGTGTCTGTGTGTGTGTCCCTCCCTCGCTGTGTGTGTGTGTGTCCCTCCCTCGCTGTGTGTTTGCGTGTCCTTCCATCGCTGTGTGTGTGTGTGTCCCTCCCTCGCTGTGTGTGTTTGCGAGTCCCTCCCTCGCTGTGTGTGTGCGTGTCCCTCCCTCGCTGTGTGTGTGCGTGTCCCTCCCTCGCTGTGTGTGTGTGTGTGTGTCCCTCCCTCGTGGTGTGTGTGTGTGTCCCTCCCTCGCTGTGTGTGTGTGTGTCCCTCCCTCGCTGTGTGTGTGTGTGTCCCTCCCTCGCTGTGTGTGTGCGTGTCCCACCCTTGCTGTGTGTGTGTGTGTGTCCTTCCCTTGCTGTGTGTGCGTGTCCCTCCCTCACTGTGTGTGCGTTCCCTCCCTCACTGTGTGTGCGTGTCCCTCCCTCGCTGTGTCTGTGTGTGTGTCCCTCCCTCGCTGTGTGTGTGTGTGTGTCCCTCCCTTGCTGTGTGTGCGTGTCCCTCCCTCGCTGTGTGTGCGTGTCCCTCCCTCACTGTGTGTGCGTTCCCTCCCTCACTGTGTGTGAGTGTCCCTCCCTCACTGTGTGTGTGTGTGTCCCTCCCTCGCTGTGTGTGTGCGTGTCCCTCCCTCACTGTGTGTGCGTTCCCTCTCTCTCTCTGTGTGTTCGTGTCCCTACCTCATTGTGTGTGTGTGTCCCTCCCTCGCTGTGTCTGTGTGTGTGTCCCTCCCTCGCTGTGTGTGTGTGTGTGTCCCTCCCTTGCTGTGTGTGCGTGTCCCTCCCTCGCTGTGTGTGCGTGTCCCTCCCTCGCTGTGTGTGTGTGTGCGTGCCCCTCCCTCACTGTGTGTGTGCGTGTCCCTCCCTCGCTGTGTGTGCGTGTGTCCCTCCCTCGCTGTGTGTGCGTGTCCCTCCCTCGCTGTGTGTGTGTGTGTTCCTCCCTCGCTATGTGTGTGTCCCTCCCTCGCTGTGTGTGTGTGCGTGTCCCTCCCTCACTGTGTGTGTGTGGGTGTCCCTCCCTCACTGTGCGTGCGCGTGTCCCTCCCTCGCTGTGTGTGCGCGTATCCCTCCCTCGCTGTGTGTGCGTGTGTCCCTCCCTCGCTGTGTGTGCGTGTGTCCCTCCCTCGCTGTGCGTGCGCGTGTCCCTCCTTCGCTGTGTGTGCGCGTGTCCCTCCCTCGCTGTGTGCGTGTGTGTGTGTGTGTGTGTGTGTGTGTGTGTCCCTCCCTGGCTGTGTGTGCGTGTGTGTCCCTCCCTCGCTGTGTGTGTGTGTGTGTGTGCGCGTGTCCCTCCCTCACTGTGTGTGTGCGTGTCCCTCCCTCGCTGTGTGTGTGCGTGTCCCTCCCTCGCTGTGTGTGTGTCCCTCCCTCGCTGTGTGTGTGCGTGTCCCTCCCTCGCTGTGTGTGCATGTCCCTCCCTCACTGTGTATGCGTGTCCCTCCCTCACTGTGTGTGCGTGTCCCTCCCTCGTTGTATGTGCGTGTCCCAACCTCACTGTGTGTCCGTGTCCCTCCCTCGCTCTGTGTGTTTTTCCCTCCCTCGCTGTGCGTGTGTGTGTCCCTCCCTCGCTGTGTGTGCGTGTCCCTCCCTCGCTGTGTGTGCGTGTCCCTCCCTCACTGTGTGTGTGTGTGTTTCCCTCCCTCGCTGTGTGTGTGTGTCCCTCCCTCGCTGTGTGTGCGTGCCCCTCCCTCACTGTGTGTGCGTGTCCCTCCCTCGCTGTGTGTGCGTGTCCCTCCCTTGCTGTGTGTGTGTGTGTGTGTCCTTCCCTCGCTGTGTGTGTGTGTCCCTCCCTCGCTGTGTGTGTGTGTGTCCCTTCCTCGCTGTGTGTGTGCGTGTCCCTCCCTCGCTGTGTGTGCGTGTTTGTCCCTCCCTCGCTGTGTGTGTGCGTGTCCCTCCCTCGCTGTGTGTGTGTGTCCCTCCCTCGCTGTGTGAGTGCGTGTCCCTCCCTCGCTGTGTGTGTGCGTGTCCCTCCCTCGCTGTGTGTGTGCGTGTCCCTCCCTCGCTGTGTGTGATCGTGTCCCTCCCTCACTGTGTGTGTGCGTGTCCCTCCCTCGCTGTGTGTGTGCGTGTCCCTCCCTCGCTGTGTGTGTGTGTGTCCCTCCCTCGCTGTGTGTGTGTGTGCCTCCCTCGCTGTGTGTGTGCGTGTCCCTCCCTCGCTGTGTGTGTGTGTGTCCCTCCCTCGCTGTGTGTGTGCGTGTCCATCCCTCGCTGTGTGTGCGTGTCCCTCCCTCGCTGTGTGTGTGCGTGACCCTCCCTCGCTGTGTGTGCGTGTTCCTCCCTCGCTGTGTGTGCGTGTTCCTCCCTCGCTGTGTGTGCGTGTGTCCCTCCCTCGCTGTGTGTGTGCGTGTCCCTCCCTCGCTGTGTGTGTGCGTGTCCCTCCCTCGCTGTGTGTGTGTGTGCGTGTGTCCCTCCCTCGCTGTGTGTGCGTGTGTCCCTCCCTCGCTGTGCGTGCGCGTGTCCCTCCTTCGCTGTGTGTGCGCGTGTCCCTCCCTCGCTGTGTGCGTGTGTGTGTGTGTGTGTGTGTGTGCGTGTCCCTCCCTCGCTGTGTGTGCGTGTGTGTCCCTCCCTCGCTGTGTGTGTGTGTGTGTGTGCGCGTGTCCCTCCCTCACTGTGTGTGTGCGTGTCCCTCCCTCGCTGTGTGTGTGCGTGTCCCTCCCTCGCTGTGTGTGTGTCCCTCCCTCGCAGTGTGTGTGCGTGTCCCTCCCTCGCTGTGTGTGCATGTCCCTCCCTCACTGTGTATGCGTGTCCCTCCCTCACTGTGTGTGCGTGTCCCTCCCTCGCTGTATGTGCGTGTCCCACCCTCACTGTGTGTCCGTGTCCCTCCCTCGCTCTGTGTGTTTTTCCCTCCCTCGCTGTGCGTGTGTGTGTCCCTCCCTCGCTGCGTGTGCGTGTCCCTCCCTCGCTGTGTGTGCGTGTCCCTCCCTCACTGTGTGTGTGTGTGTTTCCCTCCCTCGCTGTGTGTGTGTGTCTCTCCCTCGCTGTGTGTGCGTGCCCCTCCCTCGCTGTGTGTGTGCGTGTCCCTCCCTCGCTTTGTGTGTGCGTGTCCCTCCCTTGCTGTGTGTGTGCGTGTCCCTCCCTGCTGTGTGTGTGTGTGTCCCTCCCTCGCTGTGTGTGTGCATGTCCCTCCCTCGCTGTGTGTGTGCGTGTCCCTCCCTCGCTGTGTGTGTGTGTGTCCCTCCCTCGCTGTGTGTGTGGGAGTCCCTCCCTCGCTGTGTGTGTGCGTGTCCCTCCCTCGCTGTGTGTGTGTGTGTCCCTCCCTCGCTGTGTGTGTGTGTGTCCTTCCCTCGCTGTGTGTGCGTGTCCCTCCCTCGCCGTGTGTGTGCGTGTCCCTCCCTCACTGTGTGTGCGTTCCCTCCCTCACTGTGTGTGCGTGTCCCTCCCTCACTGTGTGTGTGTGTGTCCCTCCCTCGCTGTGTCTGTGTGTGTGTCCCTCCCTCGCTGTGTGTGTGTGTGTCCCTCCCTTGCTGTGTGTGCGTGTCCCTCCCTCGCTGTGTGTGCGTGTCCCTCCCTCGCTGTGTGTGTGTGTGCGTGCCCCTCCCTCGCTGTGTGTGCGTGTGTCCCTCCCTCGCTGTGTGTGCGTGTCCCTCCCTCGCTGTGTGTGCGTGTGTCCCTCCCTCGCTGTGTGTGTGTGTGTATCCCTCCCACGCTGTGTGTGTGTGTCCCTCCCTCGCTGTGTGTGTGCGTGTCCCTCCCTCGCTGTGTGTGTGCGTGTCCCTCCCTCGCTGTGTGTGTGTGTGTCCCTCCCTTGCTGTGTGTGTGTGTGTCCCTCCCTCGCTGTGTGTGTGCGAGTCCCTCCCTCGCTGTGTGTGTGCGTGTCCCTCCCTCGCTGTGTGTGTGCGTGTCCCTCCCTCGCTGTGTGTGTGTGTGTGTGTCCCTCCCTCGTGGTGTGTGTGTGTGTCCCTCCCTCGCTGTGTGTGTGTGTGTCCCTCCCTCGCTGTGTGTGTGCGTGTCCCTCCCTCGCTGTGTGTGTGCGCGTCCCTCCCTCGCTGTGTGTGTGTGTGTCCCTCCCTCGCTGTGTCTGTGTGTGTGTCCCTCCCTCGCTGTGTGTGTGTGTGTCCCTCCCTCGCTGTGTGTGTGCGTGTCCCTCCCTCACTGTGTGTGTGCGTGTCCCTCCCTCACTGTGTGTGCGTGTCCCTCCCTCACTGTGTGTGTGTGTTTCCCTCCCTCGCTGTGTCTGTGTGTGTGTCCCTCCCTCGCTGTGTGTGTGTGCGTGTCCCTCCCTCGCTGTGTGTGCGTGTCCCTCCCTCGCTGTGTGTGCTTGTCCCTCCCTCGCTGTGTGTGTGTGTGTGCGTGCCCCTCCCTCGCTGTGTGTGTGCGTGTCCCTCCCTCGCTGTGTGTGTGTGTGTCCCTCCCTCGCTGTGTGTGTGTGTGTGTATCCCTCCCTCGTGGTGTGTGTGTGTGTCCCTCCCTCGCTGTGTGTGTGTGTGTCCCTCCCTCGCTGTGTGTGTGTGTGTCCCTCCCTCGCTGTGTGTGTGCGTGTCCCACCCTCGCTGTGTGTGTGCGTGTCCCTCCCTCACTGTGTGTGCGTTCCCTCCCTCACTGTGTGCGCGTGTCCCTCCCTCACTGTGTGTGTGTGTCCCTCCCTCGCTGTGTCTGTGTGTGTGTCCCTCCCTCGCTGTGTGTGTGTGTTTTTCCCTCCCTCGCTGTGTGTGTGCGTGTCCCTCCCTCGCTGTGTGTGTGCGTGTCCCTCCCTCGCTGTGTGTGTGTGTGTCCCTCCCTCGCTGTGTGTTTGCGTGTCCTTCCATCGCTGTGTGTGTGTGTGTCCCTCCCTCGCTGTGTGTGTTTGCGAGTCCCTCCCTCGCTGTGTGTGTGCGTGTCCCTCCCTCGCTGTGTGTGTGCGTGTCCCTCCCTCGCTGTGTGTGTGTGTGTGTGTCCCTCCCTCGTGGTGTGTGTGTGTGTCCCTCCCTCGCTGTGTGTGTGTGTGTCCCTCCCTCGCTGTCTGTGTGTGTGTCCCTCCCTCGCTGTGTGTGTGCGTGTCCCACCCTCGCTGTGTGTGTGTGTGTGTCCTTCCCTTGCTGTGTGTGCGTGTCCCTCCCTCACTGTGTGTGCGTTCCCTCCCTCACTGTGTGTGCGTGTCCCTCCCTCGCTGTGTCTGTGTGTGTGTCCCTCCCTCGCTGTGTGTGTGTGTGTGTCCCTCCCTTGCTGTGTGTGCGTGTCCCTCCCTCGCTGTGTGTGCGTGTCCCTCCCTCACTGTGTGTGCGTTCCCTCCCTCACTGTGTGTGAGTGTCCCTCCCTCACTGTGTGTGTGTGTGTCCCTCCCTCGCTGTGTGTGTGCGTGTCCCTCCCTCACTGTGTGTGCGTTCCCTCTCTCTCTCTGTGTGTTCGTGTCCCTACCTCATTGTGTGTGTGTGTCCCTCCCTCGCTGTGTCTGTGTGTGTGTCCCTCCCTCGCTGTGTGTGTGTGTGTGTCCCTCCCTTGCTGTGTGTGCGTGTCCCTCCCTCGCTGTGTGTGCGTGTCCCTCCCTCGCTGTGTGTGTGTGTGCGTGCCCCTCCCTCACTGTGTGTGTGCGTGTCCCTCCCTCGCTGTGTGTGCGTGTGTCCCTCCCTCGCTGTGTGTGCGTGTCCCTCCCTCGCTGTGTGTGTGTGTGTTCCTCCCTCGCTATGTGTGTGTCCCTCCCTCGCTGTGTGTGTGTGCGTGTCCCTCCCTCACTGTGTGTGTGTGGGTGTCCCTCCCTCACTGTGCGTGCGCGTGTCCCTCCCTCGCTGTGTGTGCGCGTATCCCTCCCTCGCTGTTTGTGCGTGTGTCCCTCCCTCGCTGTGTGTGCGTGTGTCCCTCCCTCGCTGTGCGTGCGCGTGTCCCTCCTTCGCTGTGTGTGCGCGTGTCCCTCCCTCGCTGTGTGCGTGTGTGTGTGTGTGTGTGTGTGTGTGTGCGTGTCCCTCCCTGGCTGTGTGTGCGTGTGTGTCCCTCCCTCGCTGTGTGTGTGTGTGTGTGTGCGCGTGTCCCTCCCTCACTGTGTGTGTGCGTGTCCCTCCCTCGCTGTGTGTGTGCGTGTCCCTCCCTCGCTGTGTGTGTGTCCCTCCCTCGCTGTGTGTGTGCGTGTCCCTCCCTCGCTGTGTGTGCATGTCCCTCCCTCACTGTGTATGCGTGTCCCTCCCTCACTGTGTGTGCGTGTCCCTCCCTCGTTGTATGTGCGTGTCCCAACCTCACTGTGTGTCCGTGTCCCTCCCTCGCTCTGTGTGTTTTTCCCTCCCTCGCTGTGCGTGTGTGTGTCCCTCCCTCGCTGTGTGTGCGTGTCCCTCCCTCGCTGTGTGTGCGTGTCCCTCCCTCACTGTGTGTGTGTGTGTTTCCCTCCCTCGCTGTGTGTGTGTGTCCCTCCCTCGCTGTGTGTGCGTGCCCCTCCCTCACTGTGTGTGCGTGTCCCTCCCTCGCTGTGTGTGCGTGTCCCTCCCTTGCTGTGTGTGTGTGTGTGTGTCCTTCCCTCGCTGTGTGTGTGTGTCCCTCCCTCGCTGTGTGTGTGTGTGTCCCTCCCTCGCTGTGTGTGTGCGTGTCCCTCCCTCGCTGTGTGTGCGTGTTTGTCCCTCCCTCGCTGTGTGTGTGCGTGTCCCTCCCTCGCTGTGTGTGTGTGTCCCTCCCTCGCTGTGTGAGTGCGTGTCCCTCCCTCGCTGTGTGCGTGCGTGTCCCTCCCTCGCTGTGTGTGTGCGTGTCCCTCCCTCGCTGTGTGTGATCGTGTCCCTCCCTCACTGTGTGTGTGCGTGTCCCTCCCTCGCTGTGTGTGTGCGTGTCCCTCCCTCGCTGTGTGTGTGTGTGTCCCTCCCTCGCTGTGTGTGTGTGTGCCTCCCTCGCTGTGTGTGTGCGTGTCCCTCCCTCGCTGTGTGTGTGTGTGTCCCTCCCTCGCTGTGTGTGTGCGTGTCCATCCCTCGCTGTGTGTGCGTGTCCCTCCCTCGCTGTGTGTGTGCGTGACCCTCCCTCGCTGTGTGTGCGTGTTCCTCCCTCGCTGTGTGTGCGTGTTCCTCCCTCGCTGTGTGTGCGTGTGTCCCTCCCTCGCTGTGTGTGTGCGTGTCCCTCCCTCGCTGTGTGTGTGCGTGTCCCTCCCTCGCTGTGTGTGTGTGTGCGTGTGTCCCTCCCTCGCTGTGTGTGCGTGTGTCCCTCCCTCGCTGTGCGTGCGCGTGTCCCTCCTTCGCTGTGTGTGCGCGTGTCCCTCCCTCGCTGTGTGCGTGTGTGTGTGTGTGTGTGTGTGTGTGTGTGTCCCTCCCTCGCTGTGTGTGCGTGTGTGTCCCTCCCTCGCTGTGTGTGTGTGTGTGTGTGCGCGTGTCCCTCCCTCACTGTGTGTGTGCGTGTCCCTCCCTCGCTGTGTGTGTGCGTGGCCCTCCCTCGCTGTGTGTGTGTCCCTCCCTCGCAGTGTGTGTGCGTGTCCCTCCCTCGCTGTGTGTGCATGTCCCTCCCTCACTGTGTATGCGTGTCCCTCCCTCACTGTGTGTGCGTGTCCCTCCCTCGCTGTATGTGCGTGTCCCACCCACACTGTGTGTCCGTGTCCCTCCCTCGCTCTGTGTGTTTTTCCCTCCCTCGCTGTGCGTGTGTGTGTCCCTCCCTCGCTGCGTGTGCGTGTCCCTCCCTCGCTGTGTGTGCGTGTCCCTCCCTCACTGTGTGTGTGTGTGTTTCCCTCCCTCGCTGTGTGTGTGCATGTCCCTCCCTCGCTGTGTGTGTGCGTGTCCCTCCCTCGCTGTGTGTGTGTGTGTCCCTCCCTCGCTGTGTGTGTGGGAGTCCCTCCCTCGCTGTGTGTGTGCGTGTCCCTCCCTCGCTGTGTGTGTGTGTGTCCCTCCCTCGCTGTGTGTGTGTGTGTCCTTCCCTCGCTGTGTGTGCGTGTCCCTCCCTCGCCGTGTGTGTGCGTGTCCCTCCCTCACTGTGTGTGCGTTCCCTCCCTCACTGTGTGTGCGTGTCCCTCCCTCACTGTGTGTGTGTGTGTCCCTCCCTCGCTGTGTCTGTGTGTGTGTCCCTCCCTCGCTGTGTGTGTGTGTGTCCCTCCCTTGCTGTGTGTGCGTGTCCCTCCCTCGCTGTGTGTGCGTGTCCCTCCCTCGCTGTGTGTGTGTGTGCGTGCCCCTCCCTCGCTGTGTGTGCGTGTGTCCCTCCCTCGCTGTGTGTGCGTGTCCCTCCCTCGCTGTGTGTGCGTGTGTCCCTCCCTCGCTGTGTGTGTGTGTGTATCCCTCCCACGCTGTGTGTGTGTGTCCCTCCCTCGCTGTGTGTGTGCGTGTCCCTCCCGCGCTGTGTGTGTGCGTGTCCCTCCCTCGCTGTGTGTGTGTGTGTCCCTCCCTTGCTGTGTGTGTGTGTGTCCCTCCCTCGCTGTGTGTGTGCGAGTCCCTCCCTCGCTGTGTGTGTGCGTGTCCCTCCCTCGCTGTGTGTGTGCGTGTCCCTCCCTCGCTGTGTGTGTGTGTGTGTGTCCCTCCCTCGTGGTGTGTGTGTGTGTCCCTCCCTCGCTGTGTGTGTGTGTGTCCCTCCCTCGCTGTGTGTGTGCGTGTCCCTCCCTCGCTGTGTGTGTGCGCGTCCCTCCCTCGCTGTGTGTGTGTGTGTCCCTCCCTCGCTGTGTCTGTGTGTGTGTCCCTCCCTCGCTGTGTGTGTGTGTGTCCCTCCCTCGCTGTGTGTGTGCGTGTCCCTCCCTCACTGTGTGTGTGCGTGTCCCTCCCTCACTGTGTGTGCGTGTCCCTCCCTCACTGTGTGTGTGTGTTTCCCTCCCTCGCTGTGTCTGTGTGTGTGTCCCTCCCTCGCTGTGTGTGTGTGCGTGTCCCTCCCTCGCTGTGTGTGCGTGTCCCTCCCTCGCTGTGTGTGCTTGTCCCTCCCTCGCTGTGTGTGTGTGTGTGCGTGCCCCTCCCTCGCTGTGTGTGTGGGTGTCCCTCCCTCGCTGTGTGTGTGTGTGTCCCTCCCTCGCTGTGTGTGTGTGTGTGTGTCCCTCACTCGCTGTGTGTGCGTGTCCCTCCCTCGCTGTGTGTGCGTGTGTCCCTCCCTCGCTGTGTGTGTGTGTGTGTATCCCTCCCTCGCTGTGTGTGTGTGTCACTCCCTCACTGTGTGTGTGTGTGTCCCTCCCTCGCTATGTGTGTGTCCCTCCCTCGCTGTGTGTGTGTGCGTGTCCCTCCCTCGCTGTGTGTGTGTGGGTGTCCCTCCCTCACTGTGTGTGCGCGTGTCCCTCCTTCGCTGTGTGTGCGCGTGTCCCTCCCTCGCTGTGTGTGCGCGTGTCCCTCCCTCGCTGTGTGTGCGTGTGTCCCTCCCTCGCTGTGCGTGCGCGTGTCCCTCCCTCGCTGTGTGTGCGCGTGTCCCTCCCTCGCTGTGTGTGCGCGTGTCCCTCCCTCGATGTGTGCGTGTGTGTGTGTGTGTGTGTGTGTGTGCGTGTCCCTCCCTCGCTGTGTGTGCGTGTGTGTCCCTCCCTCGCTGTGTGTGTGTGTGTGTGTGCGCGTGTCCCTCCCTCACTGTGTGTGCGTGTCCCTCCCTCGCTGTGTGTGTGCGTGTCCCTCCCTCGCTGTGTGTGTGTGTCCCTCCCTCGCTGTGTGAGTGCGTGTCCCTCCCTCGCTGTGTGTGTGTGTGTGTCCCTCCCTCGCTGTGTGTCTGTGTGTGTGTCTCCCTCGCTGTGTGTGTGCGTGTCCCTCCCTCGCTGTGTGTGTGCGTGTCCCTCCCTCGCTGTGTGTGTGCGTGACCCTCCCTCGCTGTGTGTGCGTGTCCCTCCCTCGCTGTGTGTGCGCGTGTCCCTCCCTCGCTGTGTGTGTGTGTCCCTCCCTTGCTGTGTGTGTGGGTGTACCTCCCTCGCTGTGTGTGTGCGTGTCCCTCCCTCGCTGTGTGTGTGCGTGTCCCTCCCTCGCTGTGTGTGTGTGTCCCTCCCTCGCTGTGTGTGTGCGTGTCCCTCCCTCGCTGTGTGTGCGTGTCCCTCCCTCGCTGTGTGTGTGTGTGTCCCTCCCTCGCTGTGTGTGTGCGTGTCCCTCCCTCGCTGTGTGTGTGTGTGTCCCGCCCTCGCTGTGTGTGTGCGAGTCCCTCCCTCGCTGTGTGTGTGCGTGTCCCTCCATCGCTGTGTGTGTGCGTGACCCTCCCTCGCTGTGTGTGTGTGTGTATCCCTCCCTCGTGGTGTGTGTGTGTGTCCCTCCCTCGCTGTGTGTGTGTGTGTCCCTCCCTCGCTGTGTGTGTGTGTGTCCCTCCCTCGCGGTGTGTGTGCGTGTCCCACCCTCGCTGTGTGTGTGCGTGTCCCTCCCTCACTGTGTGTGCGTTCCCTCCCTCACTGTGTGTGCGTGTCCCTCCCTCACTGTGTGTGTGTGTGTCCCTCCCTCGCTGTGTCTGTGTGTGTGTCCCTCCCTCGCTGTGTGTGTGTGTTTTTCCCTCCCTCGCTGTGTGTGTGCGTGTCCCTCCCTCGCTGTGTGTGTGCGTGTCCCTCCCTCGCTGTGTGTGTGTGTGTCCCTCCCTCGCTGTGTGTGTTTGCGAGTCCCTCCCTCGCTGTGTGTGTGCGTGTCCCTCCCTCGCTGTGTGTGTGCGTGTCCCTCCCTCGCTGTGTGTGTGTGTGTGTGTCCCTCCCTCGTGGTGTGTGTGTGTGTCCCTCCCTCGCTGTGTGTGTGTGTGTCCCTCCCTCGCTGTGTGTGTGTGTGTGTCCCTCCCTCGCTGTGTGTGTGCGTGTCCCACCCTCGCTGTGTGTGTGTGTGTGTCCTTCCCTTGCTGTGTGTGCGTTCCCTCCCTCACTGTGTGTGCGTGTCCCTCCCTCGCTGTGTCTGTGTGTGTGTCCCTCCCTCGCTGTGTGTGTGTGTGTGTCCCTCCCTTGCTGTGTGTGCGTGTCCCTCCCTCGCTGTGTGTGCGTGTCCCTCCCTCACTGTGTGTGCGTTCCCTCCCTCACTGTGTGTGAGTGTCCCTCCCTCACTGTGTGTGTGTGTGTCCCTCCCTCGCTGTGTGTGTGCGTGTCCCTCCCTCACTGTGTGTGCGTTCCCTCTCTCTCTCTGTGTGTTCGTGTCCCTACCTCATTGTGTGTGTGTGTCCCTCCCTCGCTGTGTCTGTGTGTGTGTCCCTCCCTCGCTGTGTGTGTGTGTGTGTCCCTCCCTTGCTGTGTGTGCGTGTCCCTCCCTCGCTGTGTGTGCGTGTCCCTCCCTCGCTGTGTGTGTGTGTGCGTGCCCCTCCCTCGCTGTGTGTGTGCGTGTCCCTCCCTCGCTGTGTGTGCGTGTGTCCCTCCCTCGCTGTGTGTGCGTGTCCCTCCCTCGCTGTGTGTGTGTGTGTCCCTCCCTCGCTATGTGTGTGTCCCTCCCTCGCTGTGTGTGTGTGCGTGTCCCTCCCTCACTGTGTGTGTATGGGTGTCCCTCCCTCACTGTGCGTGCGCGTGTCCCTCCCTCGCTGTGTGTGCGCGTATCCCTCCCTCGCTGTGTGTGCGTGTGTCCCTCCCTCGCTGTGTGTGCGTGTGTCCCTCCCTCGCTGTGCGTGCGCGTGTCCCTCCTTCGCTGTGTGTGCGCGTGTCCCTCCCTCGCTGTGTGCGTGTGTGTGTGTGTGTGTGTGTGTGCGTGTCCCTCCCTCGCTGTGTGTGCGTGTGTGTCCCTCCCTCGCTGTGTGTGTGTGTGTGTGTGTGCGCGTGTCCCTCCCTCACTGTGTATGTGCGTGTCCCTCCCTCGCTGTGTGTGTGCGTGTCCCTCCCTCGCTGTGTGTGTGCCCCTCCCTCGCTGTGTGTGTGCGTGTCCCTCCCTCGCTGTGTGTGCATGTCCCTCCCTCACTGTGTATGCGTGTCCCTCCCTCACTGTGTGTGCGTGTCCCTCCCTCGCTGTATGTGCGTGTCCCACCCTCACTGTGTGTCCGTGTCCCTCCCTCGCTCTGTGTGTTTTTCCCTCCCTCGCTGTGCGTGTGTGTGTCCCTCCCTCGCTGTGTGTGCGTGTCCCTCCATCGCTGTGTGTGCGTGTCCCTCCCTCACTGTGTGTGTGTGTGTGTTTCCCTCCCTCGCTGTGTGTGTGTGTCCCTCCCTCGCTGTGTGTGCGTGCCCCTCCCTCACTGTGTGTGCGTGTCCCTCCCTCGCTGTGTGTGCGTGTCCCTCCCTTGCTGTGTGTGTGTGTGTGTGTGTCCTTCCCTCGCTGTGTGTGTGTGTCCCTCCCTCGCTGTGTGTGTGTGTGTCCCTCCCTCGCTGTGTGTGTGCGTGTCCCTCCCTCGCTGTGTGTGCGTGTTTGTCCCTCCCTCGCTGTGTGAGTGCGTGTCCCTCCCTCGCTGTGTGTGTGCGTGTCCCTCCCTCGCTGTGTGTGTGCGTGTCCCTCCCTCGCTGTGTGTGATCGTGTCCCTCCCTCGCTGTGTGTGTGCGTGTCCCTCCCTCGCTGTGTGTGTGCGTGTCCCTCCCTCGCTGTGTGTGTGTGTGTCCCTCCCTCGCTGTGTGTGTGTGTGCCTCCCTCGCTGTGTGTGTGCGTGTCCCTCCCTCGCTGTGTGTGTGTGTGTCCCTCCCTCGCTGTGTGTGTGCGTGTCCATCCCTCGCTGTGTGTGCGTGTCCCTCCCTCGCTGTGTGTGTGCGTGACCCTCCCTCGCTGTGTGTGCGTGTTCCTCCCTCGCTGTGTGTGCGTGGTCCTCCCTCGCTGTGTGTGCGTGTGTGCCTCCCTCGCTGTGTGTGTGCGTGTCCCTCCCTCGCTGTGTGTGTGCGTGTCCCTCCCTCGCTGTGTGTGTGTGTGCGTGTGTCCCTCCCTCGCTGTGTGTGCGTGTGTCCCTCCCTCGCTGTGCGTGCGCGTGTCCCTCCTTCGCTGTGTGTGCGCGTGTCCCTCCCTCGCTGTGTGCGTGTGTGTGTGTGTGTGTGTGTGTGCGTGTCCCTCCCTCGCTGTGTGTGCGTGTGTGTCCCTCCCTCGCTGTGTGTGTGTGTGTGTGTGCGCGTGTCCCTCCCTCACTGTGTGTGTGCGTGTCCCTCCCTCGCTGTGTGTGTGCGTGTCCCTCCCTCGCTGTGTGTGCATGTCCCTCCCTCACTGTGTATGCGTGTCCCTCCCTCACTGTGTGTGCGTGTCCCTCCCTCGCTGTATGTGCGTGTCCCACCCTCACTGTGTGTCCGTGTCCCTCCCTCGCTCTGTGTGTTTTTCCCTCCCTCGCTGTGCGTGTGTGTGTCCCTCCCTCGCTGTGTGTGCGTGTCCCTCCCTCGCTGTCTGTGCGTGTCCCTCCCTCAATGTGTGTGTGTGTGTTTCCCTCCCTCGCTGTGTGTGTGTGTCCCTACCTCGCTGTGTGTGCGTGACCCTCCCTCACTGTGTGTGCGTGTCCCTCCCTCGCTGTGTGTGCGTGTCCCTCCCTTGCTGTGTGTGTGTGTGTGTGTGTCCTTCCCTCGCTGTGTGTGTGAGTCCCTCCCTCGCTGTGTGTGTGTGTGTCCCTCCCTCGCTGTGTGTGTGCGTGTCCCTCCCTCGCTGTGTGTGCGTGTTTGTCCCTCCCTCGCTGTGTGTGTGCGTGTCCCTCCCTCGCTGTGTGTGTGTGTCCCTCCCTCGCTGTGTGAGTGCGTGTCCCTCCCTCGCTGTGTGTGTGCGTGTCCCTCCCTCGCTGTGTGTGTGCGTGTCCCTCCCTCGCTGTGTGTGATCGTGTCCCTCCCTCGCTGTGTGTGTGCGTGTCCCTCCCTCGCTGTGTGTGTGCGTGTCCCTCCCTCGCTGTGTGTGTGTGTGTCCCTCCCTCGCTGTGTGTGTGTGTGCCTCCCTCGCTGTGTGTGTGCGTGTCCCTCCCTCGCTGTGTGTGTGTGTGTCCCTCCCTCGCTGTGTGTGTGCGTGTCCATCCCTCGCTGTGTGTGCGTGTCCCTCCCTCGCTGTGTGTGTGCGTGACCCTCCCTCGCTGTGTGTGCGTGTTCCTCCCTCGCTGTGTGTGCGTGTTCCTCCCTCGCTGTGTGTGCGTGTGTCCCTCTCTCGCTGTGTGTGTGCGTGTCCCTCCCTCGCAGTGTGTGTGCGTGTCCCTCCCTCGCTGTGTGTGTGTGTGCGTGTGTCCCTCCCTCGCTGTGTGTGCGTGTGTCCCTCCCTCGCTGTGTGTGTGTGTGTCCCTCCCTCGCTGTGTGTGTGTGTGTCCCTCCCTCGCTGTGTGTGTGCGTGTCCCTCCCTCGCTGTGTGTGTGTGTCCCTCCCTCGCTGTGTGTGTGCGAGCCCCTCCCTCGCTGTGTGTGTGCGTGTCCCTCCCTCGCTGTGTGTGCGTGTCTCTCCCTCGCTGTGTGTGTGTGTGTGTCCCTCCCTCGCTGTGTGTGTGCGTGTCCCTCCCTCGCTGTGTGTGTGTGTCCCTCCCTCGCTGTGTGTGTGCGAGTCCCTCCCTCGCTGTGTGTGTGCGAGTCCCTCCCTCGCTGTGTGTGTGTGTGTGTCCCTCCCTCGCTGTGTGTGTGCGTGTCCATCCCTCGCTGTGTGTGTGTGTGTCCCTCCCTCGCTGTGTGTGTGCGTGTCCCTCCCTCGCTGTGTGTGTGCGAGTCCCTCCCTCGCTGTGTGTGTGTGTGTCCCTCCCTCGCTGTGTGTATGCGAGTCCCTCCTTCGCTGTGTGTGTGTGTGTCCCTCCCTCGCTGTGTGTGTGCGAGTCCCTCCTTCGCTGTGTGTGTGTGTGTCCCTCCCTCGCTGTGTGTGTGCGAGTCCCTCCCTCGCTGTGTGTGTGCGAGTCCCTCCCTCGCTGTGTGTGTGTGTGTCCCTCCCTCGCTGTGTGTGTGCGAGTCCCTCCTTCGCTGTGTGTGTGTGTGTCCCTCCCTCGCTGTGTGTGTGCGAGTCCCTCCTTCGCTGTGATTGTGTGTGTCCCTCCCTCGCTGTGTGTGTGTGTGTGTCCCTCCCTCGCTGTGTGTGTGTCCCTCCCTCGCTGTGTGTGTGCGTGTCCCTCCCTCGCTGTGTGTGTGTGTGTGTCCCTCCCTCGCTGTGTGTGTGCGTGTCCCTCCCTCGCTGTGTGTGTGTGTCCCTCCCTCGCTGTGTGTGTGCGAGTCCCTCCCTCGCTGAGTGTGTGCGAGTCCCTCCCTCGCAGTGTGTGTGTGTCCCTCTCTCGCTGTGTGTGTGCGTGTCCCTCCCTCGCTGTGTGTGTGCGTGTCCCTCCCTCGCTGTGTGTGTGTGTGTCCCTCCCTCGCTGTGTGTGTGCGTGTCCCTCCCTCGCTGTGTGTCTGTGTCCCTCCCTCGCTGTGTGTGTGCGAGTCCCTCCCTCGCTGTGTGTGTGCGAGTCCCTCCCTCGCTGTGTGTGTGTGTGTCCCTCCCTCGCTGTGTGTGTGCGTGTCCCTCCCTCGCTGTGTGTGTGTGTGTCCCTCCCTCGCTGTGTGTGTGCGTGTCCCTCCCTCGCTGTGTGTGTGCGAGTCCCTCCCTCGCTGTGTGTGTGTGTGTCCCTCCCTCGCTGTGTGTGTGCGAGTCCCTCCTTCGCTGTGTGTGTGTGTGTCCCTCCCTCGCTGTGTGTGTGCGAGTCCCTCCTTCGCTGTGTGTGTGTGTGTCCCTCCCTCGCTGTGTGTGTGCGGGTCCCTCCCTCGCTGTGTGTGTGCGAGTCCCTCCCTCGCTGTGTGTGGGTGTGTCCCTCCCTCGCTGTGTGTGTGCGAGTCCCTCCTTCGCTGTGTGTGTGTGTGTCCCTCCCTCGCTGTGTGTGTGCGAGTCCCTCCTTCGCTGTGAGTGTGTGTGTCCCTCCCTCGCTGTGTGTGTGTGTGTGTCCCTCCCTCGCTGTGTGTGTGTGTGTGTGTCCCTCCCTCGCTGTGTGTGTGCGTGTCCCTCCCTCGCTGTGTGTGTGTGTGTCCCTCCCTCGCTGTGTGTGTGCGTGTCCCTCCCTCGCTGTGTGTGTGTGTCCCTCCCTCGCTGTGTGTGTGCGAGTCCCTCCCTCGCTGAGTGTGTGCGAGTCCCTCCCTCGCAGTGTGTGTGTGTCCCTCCCTCGCTTTGTGTGTGCGTGTCCCTCCCTCGCTGTGTGTGTGTGTGTCCCTCCCTCGCTGTGTGTGTGTGTGTCCCTCCCTCGCTGTGTGTGTGCGTGTCCCTCCCTCGCTGTGTGTGTGTGTCCCTCCCTCGCTGTGTGTGTGCGAGTCCCTCCCTCGCTGTGAGTGTGCGTGTCCCTACCTCGCTGTGTGTGTGTGTCCCTCCCTCGCTGTGTGTGTGTCCCTCCCTCGTGGTATGTGTGTGTGTCCCTCCCTCGCTGTGTGTGTGCGTGTCCCTCCCTCGCTGTGTGTGTGCGTGTCCCTCCCTCGCTGTGTGTGTGCGTGTCCCTCCCTCACTGTGTGTGCGTTCCCTCCCTCACTGTGTGTGTGCATGTCCCTCCCTCACTGTGTGTGTGTGTCCCTCCCTCACTGTGTGTGCGTGTCCCTCCCTCACTGTGTGTGTGTGTGTCACTCCCTCACTGTGTGTGTGTGTCCCTCCCTCACTGTGTGTGTGCGTGTCCCTCCCTCACTGTGTGTGCGTTCCCTCCCTCTGTGTGTGCGTGTCCCTCCGTCACTGTGTGTGTGTGTCCCTCCCTCGCTGTGTGTGTGCGTGTCCCTCCCTCACTGTGTGTGTGTGTGTGTCCCTCCCTCACTGTGTGTGTGTGTCCCTCCCTCACTGTGTGTGTGCGTGTCCCTCCCTCACTGTGTGTGCGTTCCTTCCCTCACTGTGTGCGTGTCCCTCCGTCACTGTGTGTGTGTGAACCTCCCTCACTGTGTGTGTGTGTCCCTCCCTCGCTGTGTGTGTGTGTCCCTCCCTCGCTGTGTGTGTGTGTGTGTGTCCCTCCCTCGCTGTGTGTGTGTGTCCCTCCCTCGCTGTGTGTGTGTGTCCCTCCCTCGCTGTGTGTGTGTGTGTCCCTCCCTCGCTGTGTGTGTGCGAGTCCCTCCCTCGCTGTGTGTGCGTGTCCCTCCCTCACTGTGTGTGCGTGTCCCTCCCTCGCTGTGTGTGTGTGTCCCTCCCTCACTGTGTGTGCGTGTCCCTCCCTCGCTGTGTGTGTGTGTCCCTCCCTCGCTGTGTGTGTGTGTGTCCCTCCCTCGCTGTGTGTGTGCGAGTCCCTCCCTCGCTGTGTGTGTGCGAGTCCCTCCCTCGCTGTGTGTGTGTGTGTGTCCCTCCCTCGCTGTGTGTGTGTGTCCCTCCCTCGCTGTGTGTGTGTGTGTGTGTCCCTCCCTCGCTGTGTGTGTGTGTGTCCCTCCCTCGCTGTGTGTGTGCGTGTCCCTCCCTCGCTGTGTGTGTGTGTCCCTCCCTCGCTGTGTGTGTGCGAGTCCCTCCCTCGCTGTGTGTGTGTGTCCCTCCCTCGCTGTGTGTGTGTGTGTGTGTCCCTCCCTCGCTGTGTGTGTGTGTGTGTCCCTCCCTCGCTGTGTGTGTGTGTCCCTCCCTCGCTGTGTGTGTGTATCCCTCCCTCGCTGTGTGTGTGTGTGTGTGTCCCTCCCTCGCTGTGTGTGTGTGTCCCTCCCTCGCTGTGTGTGTGTGTGTCCCTCCCTCGCTGTGTGTGTGCGAGTCCCTCCCTCGCTGTGTGTGTGCGAGTCCCTCCCACGCTGTGTGAGCGTATCCCTCCCTCGCTGTGTGTGTGTGTGTCCCTCTCTCGCTGTGTGTGCGTGTCCCTCCCTCACTGTGTGTGCGTGTCCCTCCCTCGCTGTGTGTGTGTGTCCCTCCCTCGCTGTGTGTGTGTGTCCCTCCCTCGCTGTGTGTGTGTGTTTCCATCCCTCGCTGTGTGTGTGTGTGTGTGTGTGTGTGTCCCTCCCTCGCTGTGTGTGTGTGTGTGTGTTTCCCTCCCTCGCTGTGTGTGTGTGTGTCCCTCCCTCGCTGTGTGTGTGTGTCCCTCCCTCGCTGTGTGTGTGTGTCCCTCCCTCGCTGTGTGTGTGTGTGTCCCTCCCTCGCTGTGTGTGTGTGTGTCCCTCCCTCGCTGTGTGTGTGTGTCCCTCCCTCGCTGTGTGTGTGTGTGTCCCTCCCTCGCTGTGTGTGCGTGTCCCTCCCTCGCTGTGTGTGTGTGTGTCCCTCCCTCGCTGTGTGTGCGTGTCCCTCCCTCGCTGTGTGTGTGTGTCCGTCCCTCACTGTGTGTGTGTGTCCCTCCCTCGCTGTGTGTGTGTGTCCCTCCCTCACTGTGTGTGCGTGTCCCTCCCTCGCTGTGTGCGTCTCCCTCACTGTGTGTGCGCGTCCCTCCCTCGCTGTGTGTGCGTGTCCCTCCCTCGCTGTGTGTGTGTGTCCCTCCCTCGCTGTGTGTGTGTGTTCCTCCCTCGCTGTGTGTGTGTGTGTGTGTCCCTCCCTTAGTGTGTGTGTGTGTCACTCCCTTCGTGTGTGTGTGTGTCCCTCCCTCGCTGTGTGTGTGTGTCCCTCCCTCGCTGTGTGTGTGTGTGTGTGTCCCTCCCTCGCTGTGTGTGTGTGCGTGTCCCTCCCTCGCTGTGTGTGTGTGTCCCACCCTCGCTGTGTGTGTGTGTCCCTCCCTCGCTGTGTGTGTGTGTCCCTCCCTCGCTGTGTGTGTGTGTGTGTCCCTCCCTCGCTGTGTGTGTGTGTGTGTCCCTCCCTCGCTGTGTGTGCGTGTCCCTCCCTGGCTGTGTGTGTGTGTGTGTCCCTCCCTCGCTGTGTATGTGTGTGTCTCCCTCCCTCGCTGTGTGTGTGTGTGGCCCTCCCTCGCTGTGTGTGTGTGTGTGTCCCTTCCTCGCTGTGTGTGTGTGTGTGTCCCTCCCTCGCTGTGTGTGTGCGTGTCCCTCCCTCGCTGTGTGTGTGTGTCCCACCCTCGCTGTGTGTGTGTGTCCCTCCCTCGCTGTGTGTGTGTGTTTCCATCCCTCGCTGTGTGTGTGTGTGTGTGTGTGTGTGTCCCTCCCTCGCTGTGTGTGTGTGTGTGTGTTTCCCTCCCTCGCTGTGTGTGTGTGTGTCCCTCCCTCGCTGTGTGTGTGTGTCCCTCCCTCGCTGTGTGTGTGTGTGTCCCTCCCTCGCTGTGTGTGTGTGTGTCCCTCCCTCGCTGTGTGTGTGTGTCCCTCCCTCGCTGTGTGTGTGTGTGTCCCTCCCTCGCTGTGTGTGCGTGTCCCTCCCTCGCTGTGTGTGTGTGTGTCCCTCCCTCGCTGTGTGTGCGTGTCCCTCCCTCGCTGTGTGTGTGTGTCCGTCCCTCACTGTGTGTGTGTGTCCCTCCCTCGCTGTGTGTGTGTGTCCCTCCCTCACTGTGTGTGCGTGTCCCTCCCTCGCTGTGTGTGTCTCCCTCACTGTGTGTGCGCGTCCCTCCCTCGCTGTGTGTGCGTGTCCCTCCCTCGCTGTGTGTGTGTGTCCCTCCCTCGCTGTGTGTGTGTGTTCCTCCCTCGCTGTGTGTGTGTGTCCCTCCCTCGCTGTGTGTGTGTGTGTCCCTCCCTCGCTGTGTGTGTGTGTGTCCCTCCCTCGCTGTGTGTGTGTGTGTCCCTCCCTCGCTGTGTGTGTGTGTCCCTCCCTCGCTGTGTGTGTGTGTGTCCCTCCCTCGCTGTGTGTGCGTGTCCCTCCCTCGCTGTGTGTGTGTGTCCCTCCCTCGCAGTGTGTGCGTGTCCCTCCCTCGCTGTGTGTGTGTGTCCGTCCCTCACTGTGTGTGTGTGTCCCTCCCTCGCTGTGTGTGTGTGTCCCTCCCTCACTGTGTGTGCGTGTCCCTCCCTCGCTGTGTGTGTCTCCCTCACTGTGTGTGCGCGTCCCTCCCTCGCTGTGTGTGCGTGTCCCTCCCTCGCTGTGTGTGTGTGTCCCTCCCTCGCTGTGTGTGTGTGTTCCTCCCTCGCTGTGTGTGTGTGTGTGTGTCCCTCCCTTAGTGTGTGTGTGTGTCACTCCCTTCGTGTGTGTGTGTGTCCCTCCCTCGCTGTGTGTGTGTGTCCCTCCCTCGCTGTGTGTGTGTGTGTGTGTCCCTCCCTCGCTGTGTGTGTGTGCGTGTCCCTCCCTCGCTGTGTGTGTGTGTCCCACCCTCGCTGTGTGTGTGTGTCCCTCCCTCGCTGTGTGTGTGTGTCCCTCCCTCGCTGTGTGTGTGTGTGTGTCCCTCCCTCGCTGTGTGTGTGTGTGTGTCCCTCCCTCGCTGTGTGTGCGTGTCCCTCCCTGGCTGTGTGTGTGTGTGTGTCCCTCCCTCGCTGTGTATGTGTGTGTCTCCCTCCCTCGCTGTGTATGTGTGTGTCCCTTCCTCGCTGTGTGTGTGTGTGTGTCCCTCCCTCGCTGTGTGTGTGCGTGTCCCTCCCTCGCTGTGTGTGTGTGTCCCACCCTCGCTGTGTGTGTGTGTCCCTCCGTCGCTGTGTGTGTGCGTGTCCCACCCTCGCTGTGTGTGTGTGTCCCTCCCTCGCTGTGTGTGTGTGTGTGTCCCTCCGTCACTGTGTGTGTGCGTGTCCCTCCCTCGCTGTGTGTGTGTGTCCCACCCTCGCTGTGTGTGTGTGTCCCTCCCTCGCTGTGTGTGTGTGTCGCTCCCTCGCTGTGTGTGTGTGTGTGTCCCTTCCTCGCTGTGTGTGTGTGTGTGTGTCCCTCCCTCGCTGTGTGTGTGTGTGTGGCCCTCCCTCGCTGTGTGTGTGTGTGTGTGTCCCTCCCTCGCTGTGTGTGTGTGTGTGTCCCTTCCTCGCTGTGTGTGCGTGTCCCTCCCTCGCTGTGTGTGTGTGTGTGTCCCTCCCTCGCTGTGTGTGTGCGTGTCCCTCCCTCGCTCTGTGTGTGTGTGTGTCCCTCCCTCGCTGTGTGTGTGTGTGTCCCTCCCTCGCTGTGTGTGTGCGTGTCCCTCCCTCGCTGTGTGTGTGTGTCCCTCCCTCGCTGTGTGTGTGCGAGTCCCTCCCTCGCTGTGTGTGTGCGTGTCCCTCCCTCGCTGTGTGTGTGTGTCCCTCCCTCGCTGTGTGTGTGTCCCTCCCTCGTGGTATGTGTGTGTGTCCCTCCCTCGCTGTGTGTGTGCGTGTCCCTCCCTCGCTGTGTGTGTGCGTGTCCCTCCCTCGCTGTGTGTGTGCGTGTCCCTCCCTCGCTGTGTGTGTGCGTGTCCCTCCCTCACTGTGTGTGCGTTCCCTCCCTCACTGTGTGTGTGCATGTCCCTCCCTCACTGTGTGTGTGTGTCCCTCCCTCACTGTGTGTGCGTGTCCCTCCCTCACTGTGTGTGTGTGTGTCACTCCCTCACTGTGTGTGTGTGTCCCTCCCTCACTGTGTGTGTGCGTGTCCCTCCCTCACTGTGTGTGCGTTCCCTCCCTCTGTGTGTGCGTGTCCCTCCGTCACTGTGTGTGTGTGTCCCTCCCTCGCTGTGTGTGTGCGTGTCCCTCCCTCACTGTGTGTGTGTGTGTCCCTCCCTCACTGTGTGTGTGTGTCCCTCCCTCACTGTGTGTGTGCGTGTCCCTCCCTCACTGTGTGTGCGTTCCTTCCCTCACTGTGTGCGTGTCCCTCCGTCACTGTGTGTGTGTGAACCTCCCTCGCTGTGTGTGTGTGTGTGTCCCTCCCTCGCTGTGTGTGTGTGTCCCTCCCTCGCTGTGTGTGTGTGTCCCTCCCTCGCTGTGTGTGTGTGTGTCCCTCTCTCGTTGTGTGTGCGTGTCCCTCTCTCGCTGTGTGTGCGTGTCCCGCTCTCGCTGTGTGTGCGTGTCCCTCCCTCACTGTGTGTGAGTGTCCCTCCCTCGCTGTGTGTGTGTGTCCCTCCCTCGCTGTGTGTGTGTGTGTCCCTCCCTCGCTGTGTGTGTGCGAGTCCCTCCCTCGCTGTGTGTGTGCGAGTCCCTCCTTCGCTGTGTGTGTGTGTGTGTCCCTCCCTCGCTGTGTATGTGTGTCCCTCCCTCGCTGTGTGTGTGTGTGTGTGTCCCTCCCTCGCTGTGTGTGTGTGTGTCCCTCCCTCGCTGTGTGTGTGCGTGTCCCTCCCTCGCTGTGTGTGTGTGTTCCTCCCTCGCTGTGTGTGTGCGAGTCCCTCCCTCGCTGTGTGTGTGTGTCCCTCCCTCGCTGTGTGTGTGTGTGTGTGTCCCTCCCTCGCTGTGTGTGTGTGTGTGTCCCTCCCTCGCTGTGTGTGTGTGTCCCTCCCTCGCTGTGTGTGTGTCCCTCCCTCGCTGTGTGTGTGTGTGTGTCCCTCCCTCGCTGTGTGTGTGTGTCCCTCCCTCGCTGTGTGCGTGTGTCCCTCCCTCGCTGTGTGTGTGCGAGTCACTCCCTCGCTGTGTGTGTGCGAGTCCCTCCCTCGCTGTGTGAGCGTATCCCTCCCTCGCTGTGTGTGTGTGTGTCCCTCTCTCGCTGTGTGTGCGTGTCCGTCCCTCACTGTGTGTGCGTGTCCCTCCCTCGCTGTGTGTGTGTGTCCCTCCCTCGCTGTGTGTGCGTGTCCCTCCCTCGCTGTGTGTGTGTGTCCCTCCCTCGCTGTGTGTGTGTGTGTGTGTGTGTGTGTGTGTCCCTCCCTCGCTGTGTGTGTGCGAGTCCCTCCCTCGCTGTGTGTGTGCGAGTCCCTCCCACGCTGTGTGAGCGTATCCCTCCCTCGCTGTGTGTGTGTGTGTCCCTCTCTCGCTGTGTGTGCGTGTCCCTCCCTCACTGTGTGTGCGTGTCCCTCCCTCGCTGTGTGTGTGTGTCCCTCCCTCGCTGTGTGTGTGTGTCCCTCCCTCGCTGTGTGTGTGTGTTTCCATCCCTCGCTGTGTGTGAGTGTGTGTGTGTGTCCCTCCCTCGCTGTGTGTGTGTGTGTGTTTCCCTCCCTCGCTGTGTGTGTGTGTGTCCCTCCCTCGCTGTGTGTGTGTGTCCCTCCCTCGCTGTGTGTGTGTGTGTCCCTCCCTCGCTGTGTGTGTGTGTGTCCCTCCCTCGCTGTGTGTGTGTGTGTCCCTCCCTCGCTGTGTGTGTGTGTCCCTCCCTCGCTGTGTGTGTGTGTGTCCCTCCCTCGCTGTGTGTGCGTGTCCCTCCCTCGCTGTGTGTGTGTGTGTCCCTCCCTCGCTGTGTGTGCGTGTCCCTCCCTCGCTGTGTGTGTGTGTCCGTCCCTCACTGTGTGTGTGTGTCCCTCCCTCGCTGTGTGTGTGTGTCCCTCCCTCACTGTGTGTGCGTGTCCCTCCCTCGCTGTGTGCGTCTCCCTCACTGTGTGTGCGCGTCCCTCCCTCGCTGTGTGTGCGTGTCCCTCCCTCGCTGTGTGTGTGTGTCCCTCCCTCGCTGTGTGTGTGTGTTCCTCCCTCGCTGTGTGTGTGTGTGTGTGTCCCTCCCTTAGTGTGTGTGTGTGTCACTCCCTTCGTGTGTGTGTGTGTCCCTCCCTCGCTGTGTGTGTGTGTCCCTCCCTCGCTGTGTGTGTGTGTGTGTGTGTCCCTCCCTCGCTGTGTGTGTGTGCGTGTCCCTCCCTCGCTGTGTGTGTGTGTCCCACCCTCGCTGTGTGTGTGTGTCCCTCCCTCGCTGTGTGTGTGTGTCCCTCCCTCGCTGTGTGTGTGTGTGTGTCCCTCCCTCGCTGTGTGTGTGTGTGTGTCCCTCCCTCGCTGTGTGTGCGTGTCCCTCCCTGGCTGTGTGTGTGTGTGTGTCCCTCCCTCGCTGTGTATGTGTGTGTCTCCCTCCCTCGCTGTGTGTGTGTGTGGCCCTCCCTCGCTGTGTGTGTGTGTGTCCCTTCCTCGCTGTGTGTGTGTGCGTGTCCCTCCCTCGCTGTGTGTGTGCGTGTCCCTCCCTCGCTGTGTGTGTGTCTCCCTCCCTCGCTGTGTGTGTGTGTGGCCCTCCCTCGCTGTGTGTGTGTGTGTGTCCCTTCCTCGCTGTGTGTGTGCGTGTCCCTCCCTCGCTGTGTGTGTGTGTCCCACCCTCGCTGTGTGTGTGTGTCCCTCCCTCGCTGTGTGTGTGTGTGTCCCTCCCTCGCTGTGTGTGTGTGTGTCCCTCCCTCGCTGTGTGTGTGTGTGTCCCTCCCTCGCTGTGTGTGTGTGTCCCTCCCTCGCTGTGTGTGTGTGTGTCCCTCCCTCGCTGTGTGTGCGTGTCCCTCCCTCGCTGTGTGTGTGTGTGTCCCTCCCTCGCTGTGTGTGCGTGTCCCTCCCTCGCTGTGTGTGTGTGTCCCTCCCTCACTGTGTGTGCGTGTCCCTCCCTCGCTGTGTGTGTCTCCCTCACTGTGTGTGCGCGTCCCTCCCTCGCTGTGTGTGCGTGTCCCTCCCTCGCTGTGTGTGTGTGTCCCTCCCTCGCTGTGTGTGTGTGTTCCTCCCTCGCTGTGTGTGTGTGTGTGTGTCCCTCCCTTAGTGTGTGTGTGTGTCACTCCCTTCGTGTGTGTGTGTGTCCCTCCCTCGCTGTGTGTGTGTGTCCCTCCCTCGCTGTGTGTGTGTGTGTGTGTGTCCCTCCCTCGCTGTGTGTGTGTGCGTGTCCCTCCCTCGCTGTGTGTGTGTGTCCCACCCTCGCTGTGTGTGTGTGTCCCTCCCTCGCTGTGTGTGTGTGTCCCTCCCTCGCTGTGTGTGTGTGTGTGTCCCTCCCTCGCTGTGTGTGTGTGTGTGTCCCTCCCTCGCTGTGTGTGCGTGTCCCTCCCTGGCTGTGTGTGTGTGTGTGTCCCTCCCTCGCTGTGTATGTGTGTGTCTCCCTCCCTCGCTGTGTGTGTGTGTGGCCCTCCCTCGCTGTGTGTGTGTGTGTCCCTTCCTCGCTGTGTGTGTGTGCGTGTCCCTCCCTCGCTGTGTGTGTGCGTGTCCCTCCCTCGCTGTGTGTGTGTCTCCCTCCCTCGCTGTGTGTGTGTGTGGCCCTCCCTCGCTGTGTGTGTGTGTGTGTCCCTTCCTCGCTGTGTGTGTGCGTGTCCCTCCCTCGCTGTGTGTGTGTGTCCCACCCTCGCTGTGTGTGTGTGTCCCTCCCTCGCTGTGTGTGTGCGTGTCCCACCCTCGCTGTGTGTGTGTGTCCCTCCCTCGCTGTGTGTGTGTGTGTGTCCCTCCGTCGCTGTGTGTGTGCGTGTCCCTCCCTCGCTGTGTGTGTGTGTCCCACCCTCGCTGTGTGTGTGTGTCCCTCCCTCGCTGTGTGTGTGTGTCGCTCCCTCGCTGTGTGTGTGTGTGTGTCCCTCCGTCGCTGTGTGTGTGCGTGTCCCTCCCTCGCTGTGTGTGTGTGCGTGTCCCTCCCTCGCTGTGTGTGTGTGTGTGTCCCTCCCTCGCTGTGTGTGTGTGTGGCCCTCCCTCGCTGTGTGTGTGTGTGTGTCCCTCCCTCGCTGTGTGTGTGTGTGTGTCCCTTCCTCGCTGTGTGTGCGTGTCCCTCCCTCGCTGTGTGTGTGTGTGTGTCCCTCCCTCGCTGTGTGTATGTGTGTGTGTCCCTCCCTCGCTGTGTGTGTGTGTGTCCCTCCCTCGCTGTGTGTGCGTGTCCCTCCCTCACTGTGTGTGCGTGTGTGTCCCTCCCTCGCTGTGTGTGTGTGTGGCCCTCCCTCGCTGTGTGTGTGTGTCCCTCCCTCGCTGTGTGTGTGTGTGTGTGTGTCCCTCCCTCGCTGTGTGTGTGCGTGTCCCTCCCTCGCTGTGTGTGTGTGTGTGTCCCTCCCTCGCTGTGTGTGTGTGTGTCCCTCCCTCGCTGTGTGTGCGTGTCCCTCCCTCACTGTGTGTGCGTGTCCCTCCCTCGCTGTGTGTGTGTGTGTGTCCCTCCCTCGCTGTGTGTGTGTGTCCCTCCCTCGCTGTGTGTGTGTGTCCCTCCCTCGCTGTGTGTGTGTGTGTCCCTCTCTCGTTGTGTGTGCGTGTCCCTCTCTCGCTGTGTGTGCGTGTCCCTCTCTCGCTGTGTGTGCGTGTCCCTCCCTCACTGTGTGTGAGTGTCCCTCCCTCGCTGTGTGTGTGTGTCCCTCCCTCGCTGTGTGTGTGTGTGTCCCTCCCTCGCTGTGTGTGTGCGAGTCCCTCCCTCGCTGTGTGTGTGCGAGTCCCTCCCTCGCTGTGTGTGTGTGTGTGTCCCTCCCTCGCTGTGTATGTGTGTCCCTCCCTCGCTGTGTGTGTGTGTGTGTGTCCCTCCCTCGCTGTGTGTGTGTGTGTCCCTCCCTCGCTGTGTGTGTGCGTGTCCCTCCCTCGCTGTGTGTGTGTGTTCCTCCCTCGCTGTGTGTGTGCGAGTCCCTCCCTCGCTGTGTGTGTGTGTCCCTCCCTCGCTGTGTGTGTGTGTGTGTGTCCCTCCCTCGCTGTGTGTGTGTGTGTGTCCCTCCCTCGCTGTGTGTGTGTGTCCCTCCCTCGCTGTGTGTGTGTCCCTCCCTCGCTGTGTGTGTGTGTGTGTCCCTCCCTCGCTGTGTGTGTGTGTCCCTCCCTCGCTGTGTGCGTGTGTCCCTCCCTCGCTGTGTGTGTGCGAGTCACTCCCTCGCTGTGTGTGTGCGAGTCCCTCCCTCGCTGTGTGAGCGTATCCCTCCCTCGCTGTGTGTGTGTGTGTCCCTCTCTCGCTGTGTGTGCGTGTCCGTCCCTCACTGTGTGTGCGTGTCCCTCCCTCGCTGTGTGTGTGTGTCCCTCCCTCGCTGTGTGTGCGTGTCCCTCCCTCGCTGTGTGTGTGTGTCCCTCCCTCGCTGTGTGTGTGTGTGTGTGTGTGTGTGTGTGTGTCCCTCCCTCGCTGTGTGTGTGCGAGTCCCTCCCTCGCTGTGTGTGTGCGAGTCCCTCCCACGCTGTGTGAGCGTATCCCTCCCTCGCTGTGTGTGTGTGTGTCCCTCTCTCGCTGTGTGTGCGTGTCCCTCCCTCACTGTGTGTGCGTGTCCCTCCCTCGCTGTGTGTGTGTGTCCCTCCCTCGCTGTGTGTGTGTGTCCCTCCCTCGCTGTGTGTGTGTGTTTCCATCCCTCGCTGTGTGTGAGTGTGTGTGTGTGTCCCTCCCTCGCTGTGTGTGCGTGTGTGTTTCCCTCCCTCGCTGTGTGTGTGTGTGTCCCTCCCTCGCTGTGTGTGTGTGTCCCTCCCTCGCTGTGTGTGTGTGTGTCCCTCCCTCGCTGTGTGTGTGTGTGTCCCTCCCTCGCTGTGTGTGTGTGTGTCCCTCCCTCGCTGTGTGTGTGTGTCCCTCCCTCGCTGTGTGTGTGTGTGTCCCTCCCTCGCTGTGTGTGCGTGTCCCTCCCTCGCTGTGTGTGTGTGTGTCCCTCCCTCGCTGTGTGTGCGTGTCCCTCCCTCGCTGTGTGTGTGTGTCCGTCCCTCACTGTGTGTGTGTGTCCCTCCCTCGCTGTGTGTGTGTGTCCCTCCCTCACTGTGTGTGCGTGTCCCTCCCTCGCTGTGTGTGTCTCCCTCACTGTGTGTGCGCGTCCCTCCCTCGCTGTGTGTGCGTGTCCCTCCCTCGCTGTGTGTGTGTGTCCCTCCCTCGCTGTGTGTGTGTGTTCCTCCCTCGCTGTGTGTGTGTGTGTGTGTCCCTCCCTTAGTGTGTGTGTGTGTCACTCCCTTCGTGTGTGTGTGTGTCCCTCCCTCGCTGTGTGTGTGTGTCCCTCCCTCGCTGTGTGTGTGTGTGTGTGTGTCCCTCCCTCGCTGTGTGTGTGTGCGTGTCCCTCCCTCGCTGTGTGTGTGTGTCCCACCCTCGCTGTGTGTGTGTGTCCCTCCCTCGCTGTGTGTGTGTGTCCCTCCCTCGCTGTGTGTGTGTGTGTGTCCCTCCCTCGCTGTGTGTGTGTGTGTGTCCCTCCCTCGCTGTGTGTGCGTGTCCCTCCCTGGCTGTGTGTGTGTGTGTGTCCCTCCCTCGCTGTGTATGTGTGTGTCTCCCTCCCTCGCTGTGTGTGTGTGTGGCCCTCCCTCGCTGTGTGTGTGTGTGTCCCTTCCTCGCTGTGTGTGTGTGCGTGTCCCTCCCTCGCTGTGTGTGTGCGTGTCCCTCCCTCGCTGTGTGTGTGTCTCCCTCCCTCGCTGTGTGTGTGTGTGGCCCTCCCTCGCTGTGTGTGTGTGTGTGTCCCTTCCTCGCTGTGTGTGTGCGTGTCCCTCCCTCGCTGTGTGTGTGTGTCCCACCCTCGCTGTGTGTGTGTGTCCCTCCCTCGCTGTGTGTGTGTGTGTCCCTCCCTCGCTGTGTGTGTGTGTGTCCCTCCCTCGCTGTGTGTGTGTGTGTCCCTCCCTCGCTGTGTGTGTGTGTCCCTCCCTCGCTGTGTGTGTGTGTGTCCCTCCCTCGCTGTGTGTGCGTGTCCCTCCCTCGCTGTGTGTGTGTGTGTCCCTCCCTCGCTGTGTGTGCGTGTCCCTCCCTCGCTGTGTGTGTGTGTCCGTCCCTCACTGTGTGTGTGTGTCCCTCCCTCGCTGTGTGTGTGTGTCCCTCCCTCACTGTGTGTGCGTGTCCCTCCCTCGCTGTGTGTGTCTCCCTCACTGTGTGTGCGCGTCCCTCCCTCGCTGTGTGTGCGTGTCCCTCCCTCGCTGTGTGTGTGTGTCCCTCCCTCGCTGTGTGTGTGTTCCTCCCTCGCTGTGTGTGTGTGTGTGTGTCCCTCCCTTAGTGTGTGTGTGTGTCACTCCCTTCGTGTGTGTGTGTGTCCCTCCCTCGCTGTGTGTGTGTGTCCCTCCCTCGCTGTGTGTGTGTGTGTGTGTGTCCCTCCCTCGCTGTGTGTGTGTGCGTGTCCCTCCCTCGCTGTGTGTGTGTGTCCCACCCTCGCTGTGTGTGTGTGTCCCTCCCTCGCTGTGTGTGTGTGTCCCTCCCTCGCTGTGTGTGTGTGTGTGTCCCTCCCTCGCTGTGTGTGTGTGTGTGTCCCTCCCTCGCTGTGTGTGCGTGTCCCTCCCTGGCTGTGTGTGTGTGTGTGTCCCTCCCTCGCTGTGTATGTGTGTGTCTCCCTCCCTCGCTGTGTGTGTGTGTGGCCCTCCCTCGCTGTGTGTGTGTGTGTCCCTTCCTCGCTGTGTGTGTGTGCGTGTCCCTCCCTCGCTGTGTGTGTGCGTGTCCCTCCCTCGCTGTGTGTGTGTCTCCCTCCCTCGCTGTGTGTGTGTGTGGCCCTCCCTCGCTGTGTGTGTGTGTGTGTCCCTTCCTCGCTGTGTGTGTGCGTGTCCCTCCCTCGCTGTGTGTGTGTGTCCCACCCTCGCTGTGTGTGTGTGTCCCTCCCTCGCTGTGTGTGTGCGTGTCCCACCCTCGCTGTGTGTGTGTGTCCCTCCCTCGCTGTGTGTGTGTGTGTGTCCCTCCGTCGCTGTGTGTGTGCGTGTCCCTCCCTCGCTGTGTGTGTGTGTCCCACCCTCGCTGTGTGTGTGTGTCCCTCCCTCGCTGTGTGTGTGTGTCGCTCCCTCGCTGTGTGTGTGTGTGTGTCCCTCCCTCGCTGTGTGTGTGTGTGTGTCCCTCCCTCGCTGTGTGTGTGTGTGGCCCTCCCTCGCTGTGTGTGTGTGTGTGTCCCTCCCTCGCTGTGTGTGTGTGTGTGTCCCTTCCTCGCTGTGTGTGCGTGTCCCTCCCTCGCTGTGTGTGTGTGTGTGTCCCTCCCTCGCTGTGTGTATGTGTGTGTGTCCCTCCCTCGCTGTGTGTGTGTGTGTCCCTCCCTCGCTGTGTGTGCGTGTCCCTCCCTCACTGTGTGTGCGTGTGTGTCCCTCCCTCGCTGTGTGTGTGTGTGGCCCTCCCTCGCTGTGTGTGTGTGTCCCTCCCTCGCTGTGTGTGTGTGTGTGTGTGTCCCTCCCTCGCTGTGTGTGTGCGTGTCCCTCCCTCGCTGTGTGTGTGTGTGTGTCCCTCCCTCGCTGTGTGTGTGTGTGTCCCTCCCTCGCTGTGTGTGCGTGTCCCTCCCTCACTGTGTGTGCGTGTCCCTCCCTCGCTGTGTGTGTGTGTCCCTCCCTCGCTGTGTGTGTGTGTCCCTCCCTCGCTGTGTGTGTGTGTTTCCCTCCCTCGCTGTGTGTGTGTGTGTGTGTGTGTGTGTGTGTCCCTCCCTCGCTGTGTGTGTGTGTGTTTCCCTCCCTCGCTGTGTGTGTGTGTGTCCCTCCCTCGCTGTGTGTGTGTCCCCCTCCCTCGCTGTGTGTGTGTGTGTCCCTCCCTCGCTGAGTGTGTGTGTGTCCCTCCCTCGCTGTGTGTGTGTGTCCCTCCCTCGCTGTGTGTGTGTGTGTCCCTCCCTCGCTATGTGTGCGTGTCCCTCCCTCGCTGTGTGTGTGTGTGTCCCTCCCTCGCTGTGTGTGCGTGTCCCTCCCTCGCTGTGTGTGTGTGTCCGTCCCTCACTGTGTGTGTGTGTCCCTCCCTCGCTGTGTGTGTGTGTCCCTCCCTCACTGTGTGTGCGTGTCCCTCCCTCGCTGTGTGTGTCTCCCTCACTGTGTGTGCGCGTCCCTCCCTCGCTGTGTGTGCGTGTCCCTCCCTCGCTGTGTGTGTGTGTCCCTCTCTCGCTTTGTGTGTGTGTTCCTCCCTCGCTGTGTGTGTGTGTGTGTCCCTCCCTTCGTGTGTGTGTGTGTCCCTCCCTTCGTGTGTGTGTGTGTCCCTCCCTCGCTGTGTGTGTGTGTGTCCCTCCCTCGCTGTGTGTGTGTGTGTGTCCCTCCCTCGCTGTGTGTGTGCGTGTCCCTCCCTCGCTGTGTGTGTGTGTCCCACCCTCGCTGTGTGTGTGTGTCCCTCCCTCGCTGTGTGTGTGCGTGTCCCTCCCTCGCTGTGTGTGCGTGTCCCTCCCTCACTGTGTGTGCGTGTCCCTCCCTCGCTGTGTGTGTGTGTCCCTCCCTCGCTGTGTGTGTGTGTCCCTCCCTCGCTGTGTGTGTGTGTTTGCCTCCCTCGCTGTGTGTGTGTGTGGACCTCCCTCGCTGTGTGTGTGTGTGTGTGTGTCCCTTCCTCGCTGTGTGTGTGTGTGTGTGTCCCTTCCTCGCTGTGTATGTGCGTGTCCCTCCCTCGCTGTGTGTGTGCGTGTCCCTCCCTCGCTGTGTGTGTGCCCCTCCCTCGCTGTGTGTGTGCGTGTCCCTCCCTCGCTGTGTGTGCATGTCCCTCCCTCACTGTGTATGCGTGTCCCTCCCTCACTGTGTGTGCGTGTCCCTCCCTCGCTGTATGTGCGTGTCCCACCCTCACTGTGTGTCCGTGTCCCTCCCTCGCTCTGTGTGTTTTTCCCTCCCTCGCTGTGCGTGTGTGTGTCCCTCCCTCGCTGTGTGTGCGTGTCCCTCCATCGCTGTGTGTGCGTGTCCCTCCCTCACTGTGTGTGTGTGTGTGTTTCCCTCCCTCGCTGTGTGTGTGTGTCCCTCCCTCGCTGTGTGTGCGTGCCCCTCCCTCACTGTGTGTGCGTGTCCCTCCCTCGCTGTGTGTGCGTGTCCCTCCCTTGCTGTGTGTGTGTGTGTGTGTGTCCTTCCCTCGCTGTGTGTGTGTGTCCCTCCCTCGCTGTGTGTGTGTGTGTCCCTCCCTCGCTGTGTGTGTGCGTGTCCCTCCCTCGCTGTGTGTGCGTGTTTGTCCCTCCCTCGCTGTGTGAGTGCGTGTCCCTCCCTCGCTGTGTGTGTGCGTGTCCCTCCCTCGCTGTGTGTGTGCGTGTCCCTCCCTCGCTGTGTGTGATCGTGTCCCTCCCTCGCTGTGTGTGTGCGTGTCCCTCCCTCGCTGTGTGTGTGCGTGTCCCTCCCTCGCTGTGTGTGTGTGTGTCCCTCCCTCGCTGTGTGTGTGTGTGCCTCCCTCGCTGTGTGTGTGCGTGTCCCTCCCTCGCTGTGTGTGTGTGTGTCCCTCCCTCGCTGTGTGTGTGCGTGTCCATCCCTCGCTGTGTGTGCGTGTCCCTCCCTCGCTGTGTGTGTGCGTGACCCTCCCTCGCTGTGTGTGCGTGTTCCTCCCTCGCTGTGTGTGCGTGGTCCTCCCTCGCTGTGTGTGCGTGTGTGCCTCCCTCGCTGTGTGTGTGCGTGTCCCTCCCTCGCTGTGTGTGTGCGTGTCCCTCCCTCGCTGTGTGTGTGTGTGCGTGTGTCCCTCCCTCGCTGTGTGTGCGTGTGTCCCTCCCTCGCTGTGCGTGCGCGTGTCCCTCCTTCGCTGTGTGTGCGCGTGTCCCTCCCTCGCTGTGTGCGTGTGTGTGTGTGTGTGTGTGTGTGCGTGTCCCTCCCTCGCTGTGTGTGCGTGTGTGTCCCTCCCTCGCTGTGTGTGTGTGTGTGTGTGCGCGTGTCCCTCCCTCACTGTGTGTGTGCGTGTCCCTCCCTCGCTGTGTGTGTGCGTGTCCCTCCCTCGCTGTGTGTGCATGTCCCTCCCTCACTGTGTATGCGTGTCCCTCCCTCACTGTGTGTGCGTGTCCCTCCCTCGCTGTATGTGCGTGTCCCACCCTCACTGTGTGTCCGTGTCCCTCCCTCGCTCTGTGTGTTTTTCCCTCCCTCGCTGTGCGTGTGTGTGTCCCTCCCTCGCTGTGTGTGCGTGTCCCTCCCTCGCTGTCTGTGCGTGTCCCTCCCTCAATGTGTGTGTGTGTGTTTCCCTCCCTCGCTGTGTGTGTGTGTCCCTACCTCGCTGTGTGTGCGTGACCCTCCCTCACTGTGTGTGCGTGTCCCTCCCTCGCTGTGTGTGCGTGTCCCTCCCTTGCTGTGTGTGTGTGTGTGTGTGTCCTTCCCTCGCTGTGTGTGTGAGTCCCTCCCTCGCTGTGTGTGTGTGTGTCCCTCCCTCGCTGTGTGTGTGCGTGTCCCTCCCTCGCTGTGTGTGCGTGTTTGTCCCTCCCTCGCTGTGTGTGTGCGTGTCCCTCCCTCGCTGTGTGTGTGTGTCCCTCCCTCGCTGTGTGAGTGCGTGTCCCTCCCTCGCTGTGTGTGTGCGTGTCCCTCCCTCGCTGTGTGTGTGCGTGTCCCTCCCTCGCTGTGTGTGATCGTGTCCCTCCCTCGCTGTGTGTGTGCGTGTCCCTCCCTCGCTGTGTGTGTGCGTGTCCCTCCCTCGCTGTGTGTGTGTGTGTCCCTCCCTCGCTGTGTGTGTGTGTGCCTCCCTCGCTGTGTGTGTGCGTGTCCCTCCCTCGCTGTGTGTGTGTGTGTCCCTCCCTCGCTGTGTGTGTGCGTGTCCATCCCTCGCTGTGTGTGCGTGTCCCTCCCTCGCTGTGTGTGTGCGTGACCCTCCCTCGCTGTGTGTGCGTGTTCCTCCCTC
Organism: Chiloscyllium plagiosum; assembly: GCF_037043375.1. Taxonomy (NCBI): domain Eukaryota; kingdom Metazoa; phylum Chordata; class Chondrichthyes; order Orectolobiformes; family Hemiscylliidae; genus Chiloscyllium; species Chiloscyllium plagiosum. The sequence continues at coordinate 65,150,462 of NW_028270175.1, read as the reverse complement.
GCTGTGTGTGCGTGTTCCTCCCTCGCTGTGTGTGCGTGTGTCCCTCTCTCGCTGTGTGTGTGCGTGTCCCTCCCTCGCAGTGTGTGTGCGTGTCCCTCCCTCGCTGTGTGTGTGTGTGCGTGTGTCCCTCCCTCGCTGTGTGTGCGTGTGTCCCTCCCTCGCTGTGTGTGTGTGTGTCCCTCCCTCGCTGTGTGTGTGTGTGTCCCTCCCTCGCTGTGTGTGTGCGTGTCCCTCCCTCGCTGTGTGTGTGTGTCCCTCCCTCGCTGTGTGTGTGCGAGCCCCTCCCTCGCTGTGTGTGTGCGTGTCCCTCCCTCGCTGTGTGTGCGTGTCTCTCCCTCGCTGTGTGTGTGTGTGTGTCCCTCCCTCGCTGTGTGTGTGCGTGTCCCTCCCTCGCTGTGTGTGTGTGTCCCTCCCTCGCTGTGTGTGTGCGAGTCCCTCCCTCGCTGTGTGTGTGCGAGTCCCTCCCTCGCTGTGTGTGTGTGTGTGTCCCTCCCTCGCTGTGTGTGTGCGTGTCCATCCCTCGCTGTGTGTGTGTGTGTCCCTCCCTCGCTGTGTGTGTGCGTGTCCCTCCCTCGCTGTGTGTGTGCGAGTCCCTCCCTCGCTGTGTGTGTGTGTGTCCCTCCCTCGCTGTGTGTATGCGAGTCCCTCCTTCGCTGTGTGTGTGTGTGTCCCTCCCTCGCTGTGTGTGTGCGAGTCCCTCCTTCGCTGTGTGTGTGTGTGTCCCTCCCTCGCTGTGTGTGTGCGAGTCCCTCCCTCGCTGTGTGTGTGCGAGTCCCTCCCTCGCTGTGTGTGTGTGTGTCCCTCCCTCGCTGTGTGTGTGCGAGTCCCTCCTTCGCTGTGTGTGTGTGTGTCCCTCCCTCGCTGTGTGTGTGCGAGTCCCTCCTTCGCTGTGAGTGTGTGTGTCCCTCCCTCGCTGTGTGTGTGTGTGTGTCCCTCCCTCGCTGTGTGTGTGTCCCTCCCTCGCTGTGTGTGTGCGTGTCCCTCCCTCGCTGTGTGTGTGTGTGTGTCCCTCCCTCGCTGTGTGTGTGCGTGTCCCTCCCTCGCTGTGTGTGTGTGTCCCTCCCTCGCTGTGTGTGTGCGAGACCCTCCCTCGCTGAGTGTGTGCGAGTCCCTCCCTCGCAGTGTGTGTGTGTCCCTCTCTCGCTGTGTGTGTGCGTGTCCCTCCCTCGCTGTGTGTGTGCGTGTCCCTCCCTCGCTGTGTGTGTGTGTGTCCCTCCCTCGCTGTGTGTGTGCGTGTCCCTCCCTCGCTGTGTGTCTGTGTCCCTCCCTCGCTGTGTGTGTGCGAGTCCCTCCCTCGCTGTGTGTGTGCGAGTCCCTCCCTCGCTGTGTGTGTGTGTGTCCCTCCCTCGCTGTGTGTGTGCGTGTCCCTCCCTCGCTGTGTGTGTGTGTGTCCCTCCCTCGCTGTGTGTGTGCGTGTCCCTCCCTCGCTGTGTGTGTGCGAGTCCCTCCCTCGCTGTGTGTGTGTGTGTCCCTCCCTCGCTGTGTGTGTGCGAGTCCCTCCTTCGCTGTGTGTGTGTGTGTCCCTCCCTCGCTGTGTGTGTGCGAGTCCCTCCTTCGCTGTGTGTGTGTGTGTCCCTCCCTCGCTGTGTGTGTGCGGGTCCCTCCCTCGCTGTGTGTGTGCGAGTCCCTCCCTCGCTGTGTGTGGGTGTGTCCCTCCCTCGCTGTGTGTGTGCGAGTCCCTCCTTCGCTGTGTGTGTGTGTGTCCCTCCCTCGCTGTGTGTGTGCGAGTCCCTCCTTCGCTGTGAGTGTGTGTGTCCCTCCCTCGCTGTGTGTGTGTGTGTGTGTCCCTCCCTCGCTGTGTGTGTGTGTGTGTGTCCCTCCCTCGCTGTGTGTGTGCGTGTCCCTCCCTCGCTGTGTGTGTGTGTGTCCCTCCCTCGCTGTGTGTGTGCGTGTCCCTCCCTCGCTGTGTGTGTGTGTCCCTCCCTCGCTGTGTGTGTGCGAGTCCCTCCCTCGCTGAGTGTGTGCGAGTCCCTCCCTCGCAGTGTGTGTGTGTCCCTCCCTCGCTTTGTGTGTGCGTGTCCCTCCCTCGCTGTGTGTGTGTGTGTCCCTCCCTCGCTGTGTGTGTGTGTGTCCCTCCCTCGCTGTGTGTGTGCGTGTCCCTCCCTCGCTGTGTGTGTGTGTCCCTCCCTCGCTGTGTGTGTGCGAGTCCCTCCCTCGCTGTGAGTGTGCGTGTCCCTACCTCGCTGTGTGTGTGTGTCCCTCCCTCGCTGTGTGTGTGTCCCTCCCTCGTGGTATGTGTGTGTGTCCCTCCCTCGCTGTGTGTGTGCGTGTCCCTCCCTCGCTGTGTGTGTGCGTGTCCCTCCCTCGCTGTGTGTGTGCGTGTCCCTCCCTCACTGTGTGTGCGTTCCCTCCCTCACTGTGTGTGTGCATGTCCCTCCCTCACTGTGTGTGTGTGTCCCTCCCTCACTGTGTGTGCGTGTCCCTCCCTCACTGTGTGTGTGTGTGTCACTCCCTCACTGTGTGTGTGTGTCCCTCCCTCACTGTGTGTGTGCGTGTCCCTCCCTCACTGTGTGTGCGTTCCCTCCCTCTGTGTGTGCGTGTCCCTCCGTCACTGTGTGTGTGTGTCCCTCCCTCGCTGTGTGTGTGCGTGTCCCTCCCTCACTGTGTGTGTGTGTGTGTCCCTCCCTCACTGTGTGTGTGTGTCCCTCCCTCACTGTGTGTGTGCGTGTCCCTCCCTCACTGTGTGTGCGTTCCTTCCCTCACTGTGTGCGTGTCCCTCCGTCACTGTGTGTGTGTGAACCTCCCTCACTGTGTGTGTGTGTCCCTCCCTCGCTGTGTGTGTGTGTCCCTCCCTCGCTGTGTGTGTGTGTGTGTGTCCCTCCCTCGCTGTGTGTGTGTGTCCCTCCCTCGCTGTGTGTGTGTGTCCCTCCCTCGCTGTGTGTGTGTGTGTCCCTCCCTCGCTGTGTGTGTGCGAGTCCCTCCCTCGCTGTGTGTGCGTGTCCCTCCCTCACTGTGTGTGCGTGTCCCTCCCTCGCTGTGTGTGTGTGTCCCTCCCTCACTGTGTGTGCGTGTCCCTCCCTCGCTGTGTGTGTGTGTCCCTCCCTCGCTGTGTGTGTGTGTGTCCCTCCCTCGCTGTGTGTGTGCGAGTCCCTCCCTCGCTGTGTGTGTGCGAGTCCCTCCCTCGCTGTGTGTGTGTGTGTGTCCCTCCCTCGCTGTGTGTGTGTGTCCCTCCCTCGCTGTGTGTGTGTGTGTGTGTCCCTCCCTCGCTGTGTGTGTGTGTGTCCCTCCCTCGCTGTGTGTGTGCGTGTCCCTCCCTCGCTGTGTGTGTGTGTCCCTCCCTCGCTGTGTGTGTGCGAGTCCCTCCCTCGCTGTGTGTGTGTGTCCCTCCCTCGCTGTGTGTGTGTGTGTGTGTCCCTCCCTCGCTGTGTGTGTGTGTGTGTCCCTCCCTCGCTGTGTGTGTGTGTCCCTCCCTCGCTGTGTGTGTGTATCCCTCCCTCGCTGTGTGTGTGTGTGTGTGTCCCTCCCTCGCTGTGTGTGTGTGTCCCTCCCTCGCTGTGTGTGTGTGTGTCCCTCCCTCGCTGTGTGTGTGCGAGTCCCTCCCTCGCTGTGTGTGTGCGAGTCCCTCCCACGCTGTGTGAGCGTATCCCTCCCTCGCTGTGTGTGTGTGTGTCCCTCTCTCGCTGTGTGTGCGTGTCCCTCCCTCACTGTGTGTGCGTGTCCCTCCCTCGCTGTGTGTGTGTGTCCCTCCCTCGCTGTGTGTGTGTGTCCCTCCCTCGCTGTGTGTGTGTGTTTCCATCCCTCGCTGTGTGTGTGTGTGTGTGTGTGTGTGTCCCTCCCTCGCTGTGTGTGTGTGTGTGTGTTTCCCTCCCTCGCTGTGTGTGTGTGTGTCCCTCCCTCGCTGTGTGTGTGTGTCCCTCCCTCGCTGTGTGTGTGTGTCCCTCCCTCGCTGTGTGTGTGTGTGTCCCTCCCTCGCTGTGTGTGTGTGTGTCCCTCCCTCGCTGTGTGTGTGTGTCCCTCCCTCGCTGTGTGTGTGTGTGTCCCTCCCTCGCTGTGTGTGCGTGTCCCTCCCTCGCTGTGTGTGTGTGTGTCCCTCCCTCGCTGTGTGTGCGTGTCCCTCCCTCGCTGTGTGTGTGTGTCCGTTCCTCACTGTGTGTGTGTGTCCCTCCCTCGCTGTGTGTGTGTGTCCCTCCCTCACTGTGTGTGCGTGTCCCTCCCTCGCTGTGTGTGTCTCCCTCACTGTGTGTGCGCGTCCCTCCCTCGCTGTGTGTGCGTGTCCCTCCCTCGCTGTGTGTGTGTGTCCCTCCCTCGCTGTGTGTGTGTGTTCCTCCCTCGCTGTGTGTGTGTGTGTGTGTCCCTCCCTTAGTGTGTGTGTGTGTCACTCCCTTCGTGTGTGTGTGTGTCCCTCCCTCGCTGTGTGTGTGTGTCCCTCCCTCGCTGTGTGTGTGTGTGTGTGTCCCTCCCTCGCTGTGTGTGTGTGCGTGTCCCTCCCTCGCTGTGTGTGTGTGTCCCACCCTCGCTGTGTGTGTGTGTCCCTCCCTCGCTGTGTGTGTGTGTCCCTCCCTCGCTGTGTGTGTGTGTGTGTCCCTCCCTCGCTGTGTGTGTGTGTGTGTCCCTCCCTCGCTGTGTGTGCGTGTCCCTCCCTGGCTGTGTGTGTGTGTGTGTCCCTCCCTCGCTGTGTATGTGTGTGTCTCCCTCCCTCGCTGTGTGTGTGTGTGGCCCTCCCTCGCTGTGTGTGTGTGTGTGTCCCTTCCTCGCTGTGTGTGTGTGTGTGTCCCTCCCTCGCTGTGTGTGTGCGTGTCCCTCCCTCGCTGTGTGTGTGTGTCCCACCCTCGCTGTGTGTGTGTGTCCCTCCCTCGCTGTGTGTGTGTGTTTCCATCCCTCGCTGTGTGTGTGTGTGTGTGTGTGTGTGTCCCTCCCTCGCTGTGTGTGTGTGTGTGTGTTTCCCTCCCTCGCTGTGTGTGTGTGTGTCCCTCCCTCGCTGTGTGTGTGTGTCCCTCCCTCGCTGTGTGTGTGTGTGTCCCTCCCTCGCTGTGTGTGTGTGTGTCCCTCCCTCGCTGTGTGTGTGTGTCCCTCCCTCGCTGTGTGTGTGTGTGTCCCTCCCTCGCTGTGTGTGCGTGTCCCTCCCTCGCTGTGTGTGTGTGTGTCCCTCCCTCGCTGTGTGTGCGTGTCCCTCCCTCGCTGTGTGTGTGTGTCCGTCCCTCACTGTGTGTGTGTGTCCCTCCCTCGCTGTGTGTGTGTGTCCCTCCCTCACTGTGTGTGCGTGTCCCTCCCTCGCTGTGTGTGTCTCCCTCACTGTGTGTGCGCGTCCCTCCCTCGCTGTGTGTGCGTGTCCCTCCCTCGCTGTGTGTGTGTGTCCCTCCCTCGCTGTGTGTGTGTGTTCCTCCCTCGCTGTGTGTGTGTGTCCCTCCCTCGCTGTGTGTGTGTGTGTCCCTCCCTCGCTGTGTGTGTGTGTGTCCCTCCCTCGCTGTGTGTGTGTGTGTCCCTCCCTCGCTGTGTGTGTGTGTCCCTCCCTCGCTGTGTGTGTGTGTGTCCCTCCCTCGCTGTGTGTGCGTGTCCCTCCCTCGCTGTGTGTGTGTGTCCCTCCCTCGCAGGGTGTGCGTGTCCCTCCCTCGCTGTGTGTGTGTGTCCGTCCCTCACTGTGTGTGTGTGTCCCTCCCTCGCTGTGTGTGTGTGTCCCTCCCTCACTGTGTGTGCGTGTCCCTCCCTCGCTGTGTGTGTCTCCCTCACTGTGTGTGCGCGTCCCTCCCTCGCTGTGTGTGCGTGTCCCTCCCTCGCTGTGTGTGTGTGTCCCTCCCTCGCTGTGTGTGTGTGTTCCTCCCTCGCTGTGTGTGTGTGTGTGTGTCCCTCCCTTAGTGTGTGTGTGTGTCACTCCCTTCGTGTGTGTGTGTGTCCCTCCCTCGCTGTGTGTGTGTGTCCCTCCCTCGCTGTGTGTGTGTGTGTGTGTCCCTCCCTCGCTGTGTGTGTGTGCGTGTCCCTCCCTCGCTGTGTGTGTGTGTCCCACCCTCGCTGTGTGTGTGTGTCCCTCCCTCGCTGTGTGTGTGTGTCCCTCCCTCGCTGTGTGTGTGTGTGTGTCCCTCCCTCGCTGTGTGTGTGTGTGTGTCCCTCCCTCGCTGTGTGTGCGTGTCCCTCCCTGGCTGTGTGTGTGTGTGTGTCCCTCCCTCGCTGTGTATGTGTGTGTCTCCCTCCCTCGCTGTGTATGTGTGTGTCCCTTCCTCGCTGTGTGTGTGTGTGTGTCCCTCCCTCGCTGTGTGTGTGCGTGTCCCTCCCTCGCTGTGTGTGTGTGTCCCACCCTCGCTGTGTGTGTGTGTCCCTCCGTCGCTGTGTGTGTGCGTGTCCCACCCTCGCTGTGTGTGTGTGTCCCTCCCTCGCTGTGTGTGTGTGTGTGTCCCTCCGTCACTGTGTGTGTGCGTGTCCCTCCCTCGCTGTGTGTGTGTGTCCCACCCTCGCTGTGTGTGTGTGTCCCTCCCTCGCTGTGTGTGTGTGTCGCTCCCTCGCTGTGTGTGTGTGTGTGTCCCTTCCTCGCTGTGTGTGTGTGTGTGTGTCCCTCCCTCGCTGTGTGTGTGTGTGTGGCCCTCCCTCGCTGTGTGTGTGTGTGTGTGTCCCTCCCTCGCTGTGTGTGTGTGTGTGTCCCTTCCTCGCTGTGTGTGCGTGTCCCTCCCTCGCTGTGTGTGTGTGTGTGTCCCTCCCTCGCTGTGTGTGTGCGTGTCCCTCCCTCGCTCTGTGTGTGTGTGTGTCCCTCCCTCGCTGTGTGTGTGTGTGTCCCTCCCTCGCTGTGTGTGTGCGTGTCCCTCCCTCGCTGTGTGTGTGTGTCCCTCCCTCGCTGTGTGTGTGCGAGTCCCTCCCTCGCTGTGTGTGTGCGTGTCCCTCCCTCGCTGTGTGTGTGTGTCCCTCCCTCGCTGTGTGTGTGTCCCTCCCTCGTGGTATGTGTGTGTGTCCCTCCCTCGCTGTGTGTGTGCGTGTCCCTCCCTCGCTGTGTGTGTGCGTGTCCCTCCCTCGCTGTGTGTGTGCGTGTCCCTCCCTCGCTGTGTGTGTGCGTGTCCCTCCCTCACTGTGTGTGCGTTCCCTCCCTCACTGTGTGTGTGCATGTCCCTCCCTCACTGTGTGTGTGTGTCCCTCCCTCACTGTGTGTGCGTGTCCCTCCCTCACTGTGTGTGTGTGTGTCACTCCCTCACTGTGTGTGTGTGTCCCTCCCTCACTGTGTGTGTGCGTGTCCCTCCCTCACTGTGTGTGCGTTCCCTCCCTCTGTGTGTGCGTGTCCCTCCGTCACTGTGTGTGTGTGTCCCTCCCTCGCTGTGTGTGTGCGTGTCCCTCCCTCACTGTGTGTGTGTGTGTGTCCCTCCCTCACTGTGTGTGTGTGTCCCTCCCTCACTGTGTGTGTGCGTGTCCCTCCCTCACTGTGTGTGCGTTCCTTCCCTCACTGTGTGCGTGTCCCTCCGTCACTGTGTGTGTGTGAACCTCCCTCGCTGTGTGTGTGTGTGTGTCCCTCCCTCGCTGTGTGTGTGTGTCCCTCCCTCGCTGTGTGTGTGTGTCCCTCCCTCGCTGTGTGTGTGTGTGTCCCTCTCTCGTTGTGTGTGCGTGTCCCTCTCTCGCTGTGTGTGCGTGTCCCTCTCTCGCTGTGTGTGCGTGTCCCTCCCTCACTGTGTGTGAGTGTCCCTCCCTCGCTGTGTGTGTGTGTCCCTCCCTCGCTGTGTGTGTGTGTGTCCCTCCCTCGCTGTGTGTGTGCGAGTCCCTCCCTCGCTGTGTGTGTGCGAGTCCCTCCTTCGCTGTGTGTGTGTGTGTGTCCCTCCCTCGCTGTGTATGTGTGTCCCTCCCTCGCTGTGTGTGTGTGTGTGTGTCCCTCCCTCGCTGTGTGTGTGTGTGTCCCTCCCTCGCTGTGTGTGTGCGTGTCCCTCCCTCGCTGTGTGTGTGTGTTCCTCCCTCGCTGTGTGTGTGCGAGTCCCTCCCTCGCTGTGTGTGTGTGTCCCTCCCTCGCTGTGTGTGTGTGTGTGTGTCCCTCCCTCGCTGTGTGTGTGTGTGTGTCCCTCCCTCGCTGTGTGTGTGTGTCCCTCCCTCGCTGTGTGTGTGTCCCTCCCTCGCTGTGTGTGTGTGTGTGTCCCTCCCTCGCTGTGTGTGTGTGTCCCTCCCTCGCTGTGTGCGTGTGTCCCTCCCTCGCTGTGTGTGTGCGAGTCACTCCCTCGCTGTGTGTGTGCGAGTCCCTCCCTCGCTGTGTGAGCGTATCCCTCCCTCGCTGTGTGTGTGTGTGTCCCTCTCTCGCTGTGTGTGCGTGTCCGTCCCTCACTGTGTGTGCGTGTCCCTCCCTCGCTGTGTGTGTGTGTCCCTCCCTCGCTGTGTGTGCGTGTCCCTCCCTCGCTGTGTGTGTGTGTCCCTCCCTCGCTGTGTGTGTGTGTGTGTGTGTGTGTGTGTGTCCCTCCCTCGCTGTGTGTGTGCGAGTCCCTCCCTCGCTGTGTGTGTGCGAGTCCCTCCCACGCTGTGTGAGCGTATCCCTCCCTCGCTGTGTGTGTGTGTGTCCCTCTCTCGCTGTGTGTGCGTGTCCCTCCCTCACTGTGTGTGCGTGTCCCTCCCTCGCTGTGTGTGTGTGTCCCTCCCTCGCTGTGTGTGTGTGTCCCTCCCTCGCTGTGTGTGTGTGTTTCCATCCCTCGCTGTGTGTGAGTGTGTGTGTGTGTCCCTCCCTCGCTGTGTGTGTGTGTGTGTTTCCCTCCCTCGCTGTGTGTGTGTGTGTCCCTCCCTCGCTGTGTGTGTGTGTCCCTCCCTCGCTGTGTGTGTGTGTGTCCCTCCCTCGCTGTGTGTGTGTGTGTCCCTCCCTCGCTGTGTGTGTGTGTCCCTCCCTCGCTGTGTGTGTGTGTGTCCCTCCCTCGCTGTGTGTGCGTGTCCCTACCTCGCTGTGTGTGTGTGTGTCCCTCCCTCGCTGTGTGTGCGTGTCCCTCCCTCGCTGTGTGTGTGTGTCCGTCCCTCACTGTGTGTGTGTGTCCCTCCCTCGCTGTGTGTGTGTGTCCCTCCCTCACTGTGTGTGCGTGTCCCTCCCTCGCTGTGTGCGTCTCCCTCACTGTGTGTGCGCGTCCCTCCCTCGCTGTGTGTGCGTGTCCCTCCCTCGCTGTGTGTGTGTGTCCCTCCCTCGCTGTGTGTGTGTGTTCCTCCCTCGCTGTGTGTGTGTGTGTGTGTCCCTCCCTTAGTGTGTGTGTGTGTCACTCCCTTCGTGTGTGTGTGTGTCCCTCCCTCGCTGTGTGTGTGTGTCCCTCCCTCGCTGTGTGTGTGTGTGTGTGTGTCCCTCCCTCGCTGTGTGTGTGTGCGTGTCCCTCCCTCGCTGTGTGTGTGTGTCCCACCCTCGCTGTGTGTGTGTGTCCCTCCCTCGCTGTGTGTGTGTGTCCCTCCCTCGCTGTGTGTGTGTGTGTGTCCCTCCCTCGCTGTGTGTGTGTGTGTGTCCCTCCCTCGCTGTGTGTGCGTGTCCCTCCCTGGCTGTGTGTGTGTGTGTGTCCCTCCCTCGCTGTGTATGTGTGTGTCTCCCTCCCTCGCTGTGTGTGTGTGTGGCCCTCCCTCGCTGTGTGTGTGTGTGTCCCTTCCTCGCTGTGTGTGTGTGCGTGTCCCTCCCTCGCTGTGTGTGTGCGTGTCCCTCCCTCGCTGTGTGTGTGTCTCCCTCCCTCGCTGTGTGTGTGTGTGGCCCTCCCTCGCTGTGTGTGTGTGTGTGTCCCTTCCTCGCTGTGTGTGTGCGTGTCCCTCCCTCGCTGTGTGTGTGTGTCCCACCCTCGCTGTGTGTGTGTGTCCCTCCCTCGCTGTGTGTGTGTGTGTCCCTCCCTCGCTGTGTGTGTGTGTGTCCCTCCCTCGCTGTGTGTGTGTGTGTCCCTCCCTCGCTGTGTGTGTGTGTCCCTCCCTCGCTGTGTGTGTGTGTGTCCCTCCCTCGCTGTGTGTGCGTGTCCCTCCCTCGCTGTGTGTGTGTGTGTCCCTCCCTCGCTGTGTGTGCGTGTCCCTCCCTCGCTGTGTGTGTGTGTCCCTCCCTCACTGTGTGTGCGTGTCCCTCCCTCGCTGTGTGTGTCTCCCTCACTGTGTGTGCGCGTCCCTCCCTCGCTGTGTGTGCGTGTCCCTCCCTCGCTGTGTGTGTGTGTCCCTCCCTCGCTGTGTGTGTGTGTTCCTCCCTCGCTGTGTGTGTGTGTGTGTGTCCCTCCCTTAGTGTGTGTGTGTGTCACTCCCTTCGTGTGTGTGTGTGTCCCTCCCTCGCTGTGTGTGTGTGTCCCTCCCTCGCTGTGTGTGTGTGTGTGTGTGTCCCTCCCTCGCTGTGTGTGTGTGCGTGTCCCTCCCTCGCTGTGTGTGTGTGTCCCACCCTCGCTGTGTGTGTGTGTCCCTCCCTCGCTGTGTGTGTGTGTCCCTCCCTCGCTGTGTGTGTGTGTGTGTCCCTCCCTCGCTGTGTGTGTGTGTGTGTCCCTCCCTCGCTGTGTGTGCGTGTCCCTCCCTGGCTGTGTGTGTGTGTGTGTCCCTCCCTCGCTGTGTATGTGTGTGTCTCCCTCCCTCGCTGTGTGTGTGTGTGGCCCTCCCTCGCTGTGTGTGTGTGTGTCCCTTCCTCGCTGTGTGTGTGTGCGTGTCCCTCCCTCGCTGTGTGTGTGCGTGTCCCTCCCTCGCTGTGTGTGTGTCTCCCTCCCTCGCTGTGTGTGTGTGTGGCCCTCCCTCGCTGTGTGTGTGTGTGTGTCCCTTCCTCGCTGTGTGTGTGCGTGTCCCTCCCTCGCTGTGTGTGTGTGTCCCACCCTCGCTGTGTGTGTGTGTCCCTCCCTCGCTGTGTGTGTGCGTGTCCCACCCTCGCTGTGTGTGTGTGTCCCTCCCTCGCTGTGTGTGTGTGTGTGTCCCTCCGTCGCTGTGTGTGTGCGTGTCCCTCCCTCGCTGTGTGTGTGTGTCCCACCCTCGCTGTGTGTGTGTGTCCCTCCCTCGCTGTGTGTGTGTGTCGCTCCCTCGCTGTGTGTGTGTGTGTGTCCCTCCGTCGCTGTGTGTGTGCGTGTCCCTCCCTCGCTGTGTGTGTGTGCGTGTCCCTCCCTCGCTGTGTGTGTGTGTGTGTCCCTCCCTCGCTGTGTGTGTGTGTGGCCCTCCCTCGCTGTGTGTGTGTGTGTGTCCCTCCCTCGCTGTGTGTGTGTGTGTGTCCCTTCCTCGCTGTGTGTGCGTGTCCCTCCCTCGCTGTGTGTGTGTGTGTGTCCCTCCCTCGCTGTGTGTATGTGTGTGTGTCCCTCCCTCGCTGTGTGTGTGTGTGTCCCTCCCTCGCTGTGTGTGCGTGTCCCTCCCTCACTGTGTGTGCGTGTGTGTCCCTCCCTCGCTGTGTGTGTGTGTGGCCCTCCCTCGCTGTGTGTGTGTGTCCCTCCCTCGCTGTGTGTGTGTGTGTGTGTGTCCCTCCCTCGCTGTGTGTGTGCGTGTCCCTCCCTCGCTGTGTGTGTGTGTGTGTCCCTCCCTCGCTGTGTGTGTGTGTGTCCCTCCCTCGCTGTGTGTGCGTGTCCCTCCCTCACTGTGTGTGCGTGTCCCTCCCTCGCTGTGTGTGTGTGTGTGTCCCTCCCTCGCTGTGTGTGTGTGTCCCTCCCTCGCTGTGTGTGTGTGTCCCTCCCTCGCTGTGTGTGTGTGTGTCCCTCTCTCGTTGTGTGTGCGTGTCCCTCTCTCGCTGTGTGTGCGTGTCCCTCTCTCGCTGTGTGTGCGTGTCCCTCCCTCACTGTGTGTGAGTGTCCCTCCCTCGCTGTGTGTGTGTGTCCCTCCCTCGCTGTGTGTGTGTGTGTCCCTCCCTCGCTGTGTGTGTGCGAGTCCCTCCCTCGCTGTGTGTGTGCGAGTCCCTCCCTCGCTGTGTGTGTGTGTGTGTCCCTCCCTCGCTGTGTATGTGTGTCCCTCCCTCGCTGTGTGTGTGTGTGTGTGTCCCTCCCTCGCTGTGTGTGTGTGTGTCCCTCCCTCGCTGTGTGTGTGCGTGTCCCTCCCTCGCTGTGTGTGTGTGTTCCTCCCTCGCTGTGTGTGTGCGAGTCCCTCCCTCGCTGTGTGTGTGTGTCCCTCCCTCGCTGTGTGTGTGTGTGTGTGTCCCTCCCTCGCTGTGTGTGTGTGTGTGTCCCTCCCTCGCTGTGTGTGTGTGTCCCTCCCTCGCTGTGTGTGTGTCCCTCCCTCGCTGTGTGTGTGTGTGTGTCCCTCCCTCGCTGTGTGTGTGTGTCCCTCCCTCGCTGTGTGCGTGTGTCCCTCCCTCGCTGTGTGTGTGCGAGTCACTCCCTCGCTGTGTGTGTGCGAGTCCCTCCCTCGCTGTGTGAGCGTATCCCTCCCTCGCTGTGTGTGTGTGTGTCCCTCTCTCGCTGTGTGTGCGTGTCCGTCCCTCACTGTGTGTGCGTGTCCCTCCCTCGCTGTGTGTGTGTGTCCCTCCCTCGCTGTGTGTGCGTGTCCCTCCCTCGCTGTGTGTGTGTGTCCCTCCCTCGCTGTGTGTGTGTGTGTGTGTGTGTGTGTGTGTGTCCCTCCCTCGCTGTGTGTGTGCGAGTCCCTCCCTCGCTGTGTGTGTGCGAGTCCCTCCCACGCTGTGTGAGCGTATCCCTCCCTCGCTGTGTGTGTGTGTGTCCCTCTCTCGCTGTGTGTGCGTGTCCCTCCCTCACTGTGTGTGCGTGTCCCTCCCTCGCTGTGTGTGTGTGTCCCTCCCTCGCTGTGTGTGTGTGTCCCTCCCTCGCTGTGTGTGTGTGTTTCCATCCCTCGCTGTGTGTGAGTGTGTGTGTGTGTCCCTCCCTCGCTGTGTGTGCGTGTGTGTTTCCCTCCCTCGCTGTGTGTGTGTGTGTCCCTCCCTCGCTGTGTGTGTGTGTCCCTCCCTCGCTGTGTGTGTGTGTGTCCCTCCCTCGCTGTGTGTGTGTGTGTCCCTCCCTCGCTGTGTGTGTGTGTGTCCCTCCCTCGCTGTGTGTGTGTGTCCCTCCCTCGCTGTGTGTGTGTGTGTCCCTCCCTCGCTGTGTGTGCGTGTCCCTCCCTCGCTGTGTGTGTGTGTGTCCCTCCCTCGCTGTGTGTGCGTGTCCCTCCCTCGCTGTGTGTGTGTGTCCGTCCCTCACTGTGTGTGTGTGTCCCTCCCTCGCTGTGTGTGTGTGTCCCTCCCTCACTGTGTGTGCGTGTCCCTCCCTCGCTGTGTGTGTCTCCCTCACTGTGTGTGCGCGTCCCTCCCTCGCTGTGTGTGCGTGTCCCTCCCTCGCTGTGTGTGTGTGTCCCTCCCTCGCTGTGTGTGTGTGTTCCTCCCTCGCTGTGTGTGTGTGTGTGTGTCCCTCCCTTAGTGTGTGTGTGTGTCACTCCCTTCGTGTGTGTGTGTGTCCCTCCCTCGCTGTGTGTGTGTGTCCCTCCCTCGCTGTGTGTGTGTGTGTGTGTGTCCCTCCCTCGCTGTGTGTGTGTGCGTGTCCCTCCCTCGCTGTGTGTGTGTGTCCCACCCTCGCTGTGTGTGTGTGTCCCTCCCTCGCTGTGTGTGTGTGTCCCTCCCTCGCTGTGTGTGTGTGTGTGTCCCTCCCTCGCTGTGTGTGTGTGTGTGTCCCTCCCTCGCTGTGTGTGCGTGTCCCTCCCTGGCTGTGTGTGTGTGTGTGTCCCTCCCTCGCTGTGTATGTGTGTGTCTCCCTCCCTCGCTGTGTGTGTGTGTGGCCCTCCCTCGCTGTGTGTGTGTGTGTCCCTTCCTCGCTGTGTGTGTGTGCGTGTCCCTCCCTCGCTGTGTGTGTGCGTGTCCCTCCCTCGCTGTGTGTGTGTCTCCCTCCCTCGCTGTGTGTGTGTGTGGCCCTCCCTCGCTGTGTGTGTGTGTGTGTCCCTTCCTCGCTGTGTGTGTGCGTGTCCCTCCCTCGCTGTGTGTGTGTGTCCCACCCTCGCTGTGTGTGTGTGTCCCTCCCTCGCTGTGTGTGTGTGTGTCCCTCCCTCGCTGTGTGTGTGTGTGTCCCTCCCTCGCTGTGTGTGTGTGTGTCCCTCCCTCGCTGTGTGTGTGTGTCCCTCCCTCGCTGTGTGTGTGTGTGTCCCTCCCTCGCTGTGTGTGCGTGTCCCTCCCTCGCTGTGTGTGTGTGTGTCCCTCCCTCGCTGTGTGTGCGTGTCCCTCCCTCGCTGTGTGTGTGTGTCCGTCCCTCACTGTGTGTGTGTGTCCCTCCCTCGCTGTGTGTGTGTGTCCCTCCCTCACTGTGTGTGCGTGTCCCTCCCTCGCTGTGTGTGTCTCCCTCACTGTGTGTGCGCGTCCCTCCCTCGCTGTGTGTGCGTGTCCCTCCCTCGCTGTGTGTGTGTGTCCCTCCCTCGCTGTGTGTGTGTTCCTCCCTCGCTGTGTGTGTGTGTGTGTGTCCCTCCCTTAGTGTGTGTGTGTGTCACTCCCTTCGTGTGTGTGTGTGTCCCTCCCTCGCTGTGTGTGTGTGTCCCTCCCTCGCTGTGTGTGTGTGTGTGTGTGTCCCTCCCTCGCTGTGTGTGTGTGCGTGTCCCTCCCTCGCTGTGTGTGTGTGTCCCACCCTCGCTGTGTGTGTGTGTCCCTCCCTCGCTGTGTGTGTGTGTCCCTCCCTCGCTGTGTGTGTGTGTGTGTCCCTCCCTCGCTGTGTGTGTGTGTGTGTCCCTCCCTCGCTGTGTGTGCGTGTCCCTCCCTGGCTGTGTGTGTGTGTGTGTCCCTCCCTCGCTGTGTATGTGTGTGTCTCCCTCCCTCGCTGTGTGTGTGTGTGGCCCTCCCTCGCTGTGTGTGTGTGTGTCCCTTCCTCGCTGTGTGTGTGTGCGTGTCCCTCCCTCGCTGTGTGTGTGCGTGTCCCTCCCTCGCTGTGTGTGTGTCTCCCTCCCTCGCTGTGTGTGTGTGTGGCCCTCCCTCGCTGTGTGTGTGTGTGTGTCCCTTCCTCGCTGTGTGTGTGCGTGTCCCTCCCTCGCTGTGTGTGTGTGTCCCACCCTCGCTGTGTGTGTGTGTCCCTCCCTCGCTGTGTGTGTGCGTGTCCCACCCTCGCTGTGTGTGTGTGTCCCTCCCTCGCTGTGTGTGTGTGTGTGTCCCTCCGTCGCTGTGTGTGTGCGTGTCCCTCCCTCGCTGTGTGTGTGTGTCCCACCCTCGCTGTGTGTGTGTGTCCCTCCCTCGCTGTGTGTGTGTGTCGCTCCCTCGCTGTGTGTGTGTGTGTGTCCCTCCCTCGCTGTGTGTGTGTGTGTGTCCCTCCCTCGCTGTGTGTGTGTGTGGCCCTCCCTCGCTGTGTGTGTGTGTGTGTCCCTCCCTCGCTGTGTGTGTGTGTGTGTCCCTTCCTCGCTGTGTGTGCGTGTCCCTCCCTCGCTGTGTGTGTGTGTGTGTCCCTCCCTCGCTGTGTGTATGTGTGTGTGTCCCTCCCTCGCTGTGTGTGTGTGTGTCCCTCCCTCGCTGTGTGTGCGTGTCCCTCCCTCACTGTGTGTGCGTGTGTGTCCCTCCCTCGCTGTGTGTGTGTGTGGCCCTCCCTCGCTGTGTGTGTGTGTCCCTCCCTCGCTGTGTGTGTGTGTGTGTGTGTCCCTCCCTCGCTGTGTGTGTGCGTGTCCCTCCCTCGCTGTGTGTGTGTGTGTGTCCCTCCCTCGCTGTGTGTGTGTGTGTCCCTCCCTCGCTGTGTGTGCGTGTCCCTCCCTCACTGTGTGTGCGTGTCCCTCCCTCGCTGTGTGTGTGTGTCCCTCCCTCGCTGTGTGTGTGTGTGTCCCTCCCTCGCTGTGTGTGTGTGTTTCCCTCCCTCGCTGTGTGTGTGTGTGTGTGTGTGTGTGTGTGTCCCTCCCTCGCTGTGTGTGTGTGTGTTTCCCTCCCTCGCTGTGTGTGTGTGTGTCCCTCCCTCGCTGTGTGTGTGTCCCCCTCCCTCGCTGTGTGTGTGTGTGTCCCTCCCTCGCTGAGTGTGTGTGTGTCCCTCCCTCGCTGTGTGTGTGTGTCCCTCCCTCGCTGTGTGTGTGTGTGTCACTCCCTCGCTATGTGTGCGTGTCCCTCCCTCGCTGTGTGTGTGTGTGTCCCTCCCTCGCTGTGTGTGCGTGTCCCTCCCTCGCTGTGTGTGTGTGTCCGTCCCTCACTGTGTGTGTGTGTCCCTCCCTCGCTGTGTGTGTGTGTCCCTCCCTCACTGTGTGTGCGTGTCCCTCCCTCGCTGTGTGTGTCTCCCTCACTGTGTGTGCGCGTCCCTCCCTCGCTGTGTGTGCGTGTCCCTCCCTCGCTGTGTGTGTGTGTCCCTCTCTCGCTTTGTGTGTGTGTTCCTCCCTCGCTGTGTGTGTGTGTGTGTCCCTCCCTTCGTGTGTGTGTGTGTCCCTCCCTTCGTGTGTGTGTGTGTCCCTCCCTCGCTGTGTGTGTGTGTGTCCCTCCCTCGCTGTGTGTGTGTGTGTGTCCCTCCCTCGCTGTGTGTGTGCGTGTCCCTCCCTCGCTGTGTGTGTGTGTCCCACCCTCGCTGTGTGTGTGTGTCCCTCCCTCGCTGTGTGTGTGCGTGTCCCTCCCTCGCTGTGTGTGCGTGTCCCTCCCTCACTGTGTGTGCGTGTCCCTCCCTCGCTGTGTGTGTGTGTCCCTCCCTCGCTGTGTGTGTGTGTCCCTCCCTCGCTGTGTGTGTGTGTTTGCCTCCCTCGCTGTGTGTGTGTGTGGACCTCCCTCGCTGTGTGTGTGTGTGTGTGTGTCCCTTCCTCGCTGTGTGTGTGTGTGTGTGTCCCTTCCTCGCTGTGTATGTGCGTGTCCCTCCCTCGCTGTGTGTGTGCGTGTCCCTCCCTCGCTGTGTGTGTGCCCCTCCCTCGCTGTGTGTGTGCGTGTCCCTCCCTCGCTGTGTGTGCATGTCCCTCCCTCACTGTGTATGCGTGTCCCTCCCTCACTGTGTGTGCGTGTCCCTCCCTCGCTGTATGTGCGTGTCCCACCCTCACTGTGTGTCCGTGTCCCTCCCTCGCTCTGTGTGTTTTTCCCTCCCTCGCTGTGCGTGTGTGTGTCCCTCCCTCGCTGTGTGTGCGTGTCCCTCCATCGCTGTGTGTGCGTGTCCCTCCCTCACTGTGTGTGTGTGTGTGTTTCCCTCCCTCGCTGTGTGTGTGTGTCCCTCCCTCGCTGTGTGTGCGTGCCCCTCCCTCACTGTGTGTGCGTGTCCCTCCCTCGCTGTGTGTGCGTGTCCCTCCCTTGCTGTGTGTGTGTGTGTGTGTGTCCTTCCCTCGCTGTGTGTGTGTGTCCCTCCCTCGCTGTGTGTGTGTGTGTCCCTCCCTCGCTGTGTGTGTGCGTGTCCCTCCCTCGCTGTGTGTGCGTGTTTGTCCCTCCCTCGCTGTGTGAGTGCGTGTCCCTCCCTCGCTGTGTGTGTGCGTGTCCCTCCCTCGCTGTGTGTGTGCGTGTCCCTCCCTCGCTGTGTGTGATCGTGTCCCTCCCTCGCTGTGTGTGTGCGTGTCCCTCCCTCGCTGTGTGTGTGCGTGTCCCTCCCTCGCTGTGTGTGTGTGTGTCCCTCCCTCGCTGTGTGTGTGTGTGCCTCCCTCGCTGTGTGTGTGCGTGTCCCTCCCTCGCTGTGTGTGTGTGTGTCCCTCCCTCGCTGTGTGTGTGCGTGTCCATCCCTCGCTGTGTGTGCGTGTCCCTCCCTCGCTGTGTGTGTGCGTGACCCTCCCTCGCTGTGTGTGCGTGTTCCTCCCTCGCTGTGTGTGCGTGGTCCTCCCTCGCTGTGTGTGCGTGTGTGCCTCCCTCGCTGTGTGTGTGCGTGTCCCTCCCTCGCTGTGTGTGTGCGTGTCCCTCCCTCGCTGTGTGTGTGTGTGCGTGTGTCCCTCCCTCGCTGTGTGTGCGTGTGTCCCTCCCTCGCTGTGCGTGCGCGTGTCCCTCCTTCGCTGTGTGTGCGCGTGTCCCTCCCTCGCTGTGTGCGTGTGTGTGTGTGTGTGTGTGTGTGCGTGTCCCTCCCTCGCTGTGTGTGCGTGTGTGTCCCTCCCTCGCTGTGTGTGTGTGTGTGTGTGCGCGTGTCCCTCCCTCACTGTGTGTGTGCGTGTCCCTCCCTCGCTGTGTGTGTGCGTGTCCCTCCCTCGCTGTGTGTGCATGTCCCTCCCTCACTGTGTATGCGTGTCCCTCCCTCACTGTGTGTGCGTGTCCCTCCCTCGCTGTATGTGCGTGTCCCACCCTCACTGTGTGTCCGTGTCCCTCCCTCGCTCTGTGTGTTTTTCCCTCCCTCGCTGTGCGTGTGTGTGTCCCTCCCTCGCTGTGTGTGCGTGTCCCTCCCTCGCTGTCTGTGCGTGTCCCTCCCTCAATGTGTGTGTGTGTGTTTCCCTCCCTCGCTGTGTGTGTGTGTCCCTACCTCGCTGTGTGTGCGTGACCCTCCCTCACTGTGTGTGCGTGTCCCTCCCTCGCTGTGTGTGCGTGTCCCTCCCTTGCTGTGTGTGTGTGTGTGTGTGTCCTTCCCTCGCTGTGTGTGTGAGTCCCTCCCTCGCTGTGTGTGTGTGTGTCCCTCCCTCGCTGTGTGTGTGCGTGTCCCTCCCTCGCTGTGTGTGCGTGTTTGTCCCTCCCTCGCTGTGTGTGTGCGTGTCCCTCCCTCGCTGTGTGTGTGTGTCCCTCCCTCGCTGTGTGAGTGCGTGTCCCTCCCTCGCTGTGTGTGTGCGTGTCCCTCCCTCGCTGTGTGTGTGCGTGTCCCTCCCTCGCTGTGTGTGATCGTGTCCCTCCCTCGCTGTGTGTGTGCGTGTCCCTCCCTCGCTGTGTGTGTGCGTGTCCCTCCCTCGCTGTGTGTGTGTGTGTCCCTCCCTCGCTGTGTGTGTGTGTGCCTCCCTCGCTGTGTGTGTGCGTGTCCCTCCCTCGCTGTGTGTGTGTGTGTCCCTCCCTCGCTGTGTGTGTGCGTGTCCATCCCTCGCTGTGTGTGCGTGTCCCTCCCTCGCTGTGTGTGTGCGTGACCCTCCCTCGCTGTGTGTGCGTGTTCCTCCCTCGCTGTGTGTGCGTGTTCCTCCCTCGCTGTGTGTGCGTGTGTCCCTCTCTCGCTGTGTGTGTGCGTGTCCCTCCCTCGCAGTGTGTGTGCGTGTCCCTCCCTCGCTGTGTGTGTGTGTGCGTGTGTCCCTCCCTCGCTGTGTGTGCGTGTGTCCCTCCCTCGCTGTGTGTGTGTGTGTCCCTCCCTCGCTGTGTGTGTGTGTGTCCCTCCCTCGCTGTGTGTGTGCGTGTCCCTCCCTCGCTGTGTGTGTGTGTCCCTCCCTCGCTGTGTGTGTGCGAGCCCCTCCCTCGCTGTGTGTGTGCGTGTCCCTCCCTCGCTGTGTGTGCGTGTCTCTCCCTCGCTGTGTGTGTGTGTGTGTCCCTCCCTCGCTGTGTGTGTGCGTGTCCCTCCCTCGCTGTGTGTGTGTGTCCCTCCCTCGCTGTGTGTGTGCGAGTCCCTCCCTCGCTGTGTGTGTGCGAGTCCCTCCCTCGCTGTGTGTGTGTGTGTGTCCCTCCCTCGCTGTGTGTGTGCGTGTCCATCCCTCGCTGTGTGTGTGTGTGTCCCTCCCTCGCTGTGTGTGTGCGTGTCCCTCCCTCGCTGTGTGTGTGCGAGTCCCTCCCTCGCTGTGTGTGTGTGTGTCCCTCCCTCGCTGTGTGTATGCGAGTCCCTCCTTCGCTGTGTGTGTGTGTGTCCCTCCCTCGCTGTGTGTGTGCGAGTCCCTCCTTCGCTGTGTGTGTGTGTGTCCCTCCCTCGCTGTGTGTGTGCGAGTCCCTCCCTCGCTGTGTGTGTGCGAGTCCCTCCCTCGCTGTGTGTGTGTGTGTCCCTCCCTCGCTGTGTGTGTGCGAGTCCCTCCTTCGCTGTGTGTGTGTGTGTCCCTCCCTCGCTGTGTGTGTGCGAGTCCCTCCTTCGCTGTGAGTGTGTGTGTCCCTCCCTCGCTGTGTGTGTGTGTGTGTCCCTCCCTCGCTGTGTGTGTGTCCCTCCCTCGCTGTGTGTGTGCGTGTCCCTCCCTCGCTGTGTGTGTGTGTGTGTCCCTCCCTCGCTGTGTGTGTGCGTGTCCCTCCCTCGCTGTGTGTGTGTGTCCCTCCCTCGCTGTGTGTGTGCGAGTCCCTCCCTCGCTGAGTGTGTGCGAGTCCCTCCCTCGCAGTGTGTGTGTGTCCCTCTCTCGCTGTGTGTGTGCGTGTCCCTCCCTCGCTGTGTGTGTGCGTGTCCCTCCCTCGCTGTGTGTGTGTGTGTCCCTCCCTCGCTGTGTGTGTGCGTGTCCCTCCCTCGCTGTGTGTCTGTGTCCCTCCCTCGCTGTGTGTGTGCGAGTCCCTCCCTCGCTGTGTGTGTGCGAGTCCCTCCCTCGCTGTGTGTGTGTGTGTCCCTCCCTCGCTGTGTGTGTGCGTGTCCCTCCCTCGCTGTGTGTGTGTGTGTCCCTCCCTCGCTGTGTGTGTGCGTGTCCCTCCCTCGCTGTGTGTGTGCGAGTCCCTCCCTCGCTGTGTGTGTGTGTGTCCCTCCCTCGCTGTGTGTGTGCGAGTCCCTCCTTCGCTGTGTGTGTGTGTGTCCCTCCCTCGCTGTGTGTGTGCGAGTCCCTCCTTCGCTGTGTGTGTGTGTGTCCCTCCCTCGCTGTGTGTGTGCGGGTCCCTCCCTCGCTGTGTGTGTGCGAGTCCCTCCCTCGCTGTGTGTGGGTGTGTCCCTCCCTCGCTGTGTGTGTGCGAGTCCCTCCTTCGCTGTGTGTGTGTGTGTCCCTCCCTCGCTGTGTGTGTGCGAGTCCCTCCTTCGCTGTGAGTGTGTGTGTCCCTCCCTCGCTGTGTGTGTGTGTGTGTGTCCCTCCCTCGCTGTGTGTGTGTGTGTGTGTCCCTCCCTCGCTGTGTGTGTGCGTGTCCCTCCCTCGCTGTGTGTGTGTGTGTCCCTCCCTCGCTGTGTGTGTGCGTGTCCCTCCCTCGCTGTGTGTGTGTGTCCCTCCCTCGCTGTGTGTGTGCGAGTCCCTCCCTCGCTGAGTGTGTGCGAGTCCCTCCCTCGCAGTGTGTGTGTGTCCCTCCCTCGCTTTGTGTGTGCGTGTCCCTCCCTCGCTGTGTGTGTGTGTGTCCCTCCCTCGCTGTGTGTGTGTGTGTCCCTCCCTCGCTGTGTGTGTGCGTGTCCCTCCCTCGCTGTGTGTGTGTGTCCCTCCCTCGCTGTGTGTGTGCGAGTCCCTCCCTCGCTGTGAGTGTGCGTGTCCCTACCTCGCTGTGTGTGTGTGTCCCTCCCTCGCTGTGTGTGTGTCCCTCCCTCGTGGTATGTGTGTGTGTCCCTCCCTCGCTGTGTGTGTGCGTGTCCCTCCCTCGCTGTGTGTGTGCGTGTCCCTCCCTCGCTGTGTGTGTGCGTGTCCCTCCCTCACTGTGTGTGCGTTCCCTCCCTCACTGTGTGTGTGCATGTCCCTCCCTCACTGTGTGTGTGTGTCCCTCCCTCACTGTGTGTGCGTGTCCCTCCCTCACTGTGTGTGTGTGTGTCACTCCCTCACTGTGTGTGTGTGTCCCTCCCTCACTGTGTGTGTGCGTGTCCCTCCCTCACTGTGTGTGCGTTCCCTCCCTCTGTGTGTGCGTGTCCCTCCGTCACTGTGTGTGTGTGTCCCTCCCTCGCTGTGTGTGTGCGTGTCCCTCCCTCACTGTGTGTGTGTGTGTGTCCCTCCCTCACTGTGTGTGTGTGTCCCTCCCTCACTGTGTGTGTGCGTGTCCCTCCCTCACTGTGTGTGCGTTCCTTCCCTCACTGTGTGCGTGTCCCTCCGTCACTGTGTGTGTGTGAACCTCCCTCACTGTGTGTGTGTGTCCCTCCCTCGCTGTGTGTGTGTGTCCCTCCCTCGCTGTGTGTGTGTGTGTGTGTCCCTCCCTCGCTGTGTGTGTGTGTCCCTCCCTCGCTGTGTGTGTGTGTCCCTCCCTCGCTGTGTGTGTGTGTGTCCCTCCCTCGCTGTGTGTGTGCGAGTCCCTCCCTCGCTGTGTGTGCGTGTCCCTCCCTCACTGTGTGTGCGTGTCCCTCCCTCGCTGTGTGTGTGTGTCCCTCCCTCACTGTGTGTGCGTGTCCCTCCCTCGCTGTGTGTGTGTGTCCCTCCCTCGCTGTGTGTGTGTGTGTCCCTCCCTCGCTGTGTGTGTGCGAGTCCCTCCCTCGCTGTGTGTGTGCGAGTCCCTCCCTCGCTGTGTGTGTGTGTGTGTCCCTCCCTCGCTGTGTGTGTGTGTCCCTCCCTCGCTGTGTGTGTGTGTGTGTGTCCCTCCCTCGCTGTGTGTGTGTGTGTCCCTCCCTCGCTGTGTGTGTGCGTGTCCCTCCCTCGCTGTGTGTGTGTGTCCCTCCCTCGCTGTGTGTGTGCGAGTCCCTCCCTCGCTGTGTGTGTGTGTCCCTCCCTCGCTGTGTGTGTGTGTGTGTGTCCCTCCCTCGCTGTGTGTGTGTGTGTGTCCCTCCCTCGCTGTGTGTGTGTGTCCCTCCCTCGCTGTGTGTGTGTATCCCTCCCTCGCTGTGTGTGTGTGTGTGTGTCCCTCCCTCGCTGTGTGTGTGTGTCCCTCCCTCGCTGTGTGTGTGTGTGTCCCTCCCTCGCTGTGTGTGTGCGAGTCCCTCCCTCGCTGTGTGTGTGCGAGTCCCTCCCACGCTGTGTGAGCGTATCCCTCCCTCGCTGTGTGTGTGTGTGTCCCTCTCTCGCTGTGTGTGCGTGTCCCTCCCTCACTGTGTGTGCGTGTCCCTCCCTCGCTGTGTGTGTGTGTCCCTCCCTCGCTGTGTGTGTGTGTCCCTCCCTCGCTGTGTGTGTGTGTTTCCATCCCTCGCTGTGTGTGTGTGTGTGTGTGTGTGTGTCCCTCCCTCGCTGTGTGTGTGTGTGTGTGTTTCCCTCCCTCGCTGTGTGTGTGTGTGTCCCTCCCTCGCTGTGTGTGTGTGTCCCTCCCTCGCTGTGTGTGTGTGTCCCTCCCTCGCTGTGTGTGTGTGTGTCCCTCCCTCGCTGTGTGTGTGTGTGTCCCTCCCTCGCTGTGTGTGTGTGTCCCTCCCTCGCTGTGTGTGTGTGTGTCCCTCCCTCGCTGTGTGTGCGTGTCCCTCCCTCGCTGTGTGTGTGTGTGTCCCTCCCTCGCTGTGTGTGCGTGTCCCTCCCTCGCTGTGTGTGTGTGTCCGTTCCTCACTGTGTGTGTGTGTCCCTCCCTCGCTGTGTGTGTGTGTCCCTCCCTCACTGTGTGTGCGTGTCCCTCCCTCGCTGTGTGTGTCTCCCTCACTGTGTGTGCGCGTCCCTCCCTCGCTGTGTGTGCGTGTCCCTCCCTCGCTGTGTGTGTGTGTCCCTCCCTCGCTGTGTGTGTGTGTTCCTCCCTCGCTGTGTGTGTGTGTGTGTGTCCCTCCCTTAGTGTGTGTGTGTGTCACTCCCTTCGTGTGTGTGTGTGTCCCTCCCTCGCTGTGTGTGTGTGTCCCTCCCTCGCTGTGTGTGTGTGTGTGTGTCCCTCCCTCGCTGTGTGTGTGTGCGTGTCCCTCCCTCGCTGTGTGTGTGTGTCCCACCCTCGCTGTGTGTGTGTGTCCCTCCCTCGCTGTGTGTGTGTGTCCCTCCCTCGCTGTGTGTGTGTGTGTGTCCCTCCCTCGCTGTGTGTGTGTGTGTGTCCCTCCCTCGCTGTGTGTGCGTGTCCCTCCCTGGCTGTGTGTGTGTGTGTGTCCCTCCCTCGCTGTGTATGTGTGTGTCTCCCTCCCTCGCTGTGTGTGTGTGTGGCCCTCCCTCGCTGTGTGTGTGTGTGTGTCCCTTCCTCGCTGTGTGTGTGTGTGTGTCCCTCCCTCGCTGTGTGTGTGCGTGTCCCTCCCTCGCTGTGTGTGTGTGTCCCACCCTCGCTGTGTGTGTGTGTCCCTCCCTCGCTGTGTGTGTGTGTTTCCATCCCTCGCTGTGTGTGTGTGTGTGTGTGTGTGTGTCCCTCCCTCGCTGTGTGTGTGTGTGTGTGTTTCCCTCCCTCGCTGTGTGTGTGTGTGTCCCTCCCTCGCTGTGTGTGTGTGTCCCTCCCTCGCTGTGTGTGTGTGTGTCCCTCCCTCGCTGTGTGTGTGTGTGTCCCTCCCTCGCTGTGTGTGTGTGTCCCTCCCTCGCTGTGTGTGTGTGTGTCCCTCCCTCGCTGTGTGTGCGTGTCCCTCCCTCGCTGTGTGTGTGTGTGTCCCTCCCTCGCTGTGTGTGCGTGTCCCTCCCTCGCTGTGTGTGTGTGTCCGTCCCTCACTGTGTGTGTGTGTCCCTCCCTCGCTGTGTGTGTGTGTCCCTCCCTCACTGTGTGTGCGTGTCCCTCCCTCGCTGTGTGTGTCTCCCTCACTGTGTGTGCGCGTCCCTCCCTCGCTGTGTGTGCGTGTCCCTCCCTCGCTGTGTGTGTGTGTCCCTCCCTCGCTGTGTGTGTGTGTTCCTCCCTCGCTGTGTGTGTGTGTCCCTCCCTCGCTGTGTGTGTGTGTGTCCCTCCCTCGCTGTGTGTGTGTGTGTCCCTCCCTCGCTGTGTGTGTGTGTGTCCCTCCCTCGCTGTGTGTGTGTGTCCCTCCCTCGCTGTGTGTGTGTGTGTCCCTCCCTCGCTGTGTGTGCGTGTCCCTCCCTCGCTGTGTGTGTGTGTCCCTCCCTCGCAGTGTGTGCGTGTCCCTCCCTCGCTGTGTGTGTGTGTCCGTCCCTCACTGTGTGTGTGTGTCCCTCCCTCGCTGTGTGTGTGTGTCCCTCCCTCACTGTGTGTGCGTGTCCCTCCCTCGCTGTGTGTGTCTCCCTCACTGTGTGTGCGCGTCCCTCCCTCGCTGTGTGTGCGTGTCCCTCCCTCGCTGTGTGTGTGTGTCCCTCCCTCGCTGTGTGTGTGTGTTCCTCCCTCGCTGTGTGTGTGTGTGTGTGTCCCTCCCTTAGTGTGTGTGTGTGTCACTCCCTTCGTGTGTGTGTGTGTCCCTCCCTCGCTGTGTGTGTGTGTCCCTCCCTCGCTGTGTGTGTGTGTGTGTGTCCCTCCCTCGCTGTGTGTGTGTGCGTGTCCCTCCCTCGCTGTGTGTGTGTGTCCCACCCTCGCTGTGTGTGTGTGTCCCTCCCTCGCTGTGTGTGTGTGTCCCTCCCTCGCTGTGTGTGTGTGTGTGTCCCTCCCTCGCTGTGTGTGTGTGTGTGTCCCTCCCTCGCTGTGTGTGCGTGTCCCTCCCTGGCTGTGTGTGTGTGTGTGTCCCTCCCTCGCTGTGTATGTGTGTGTCCCTTCCTCGCTGTGTGTGTGTGTGTGTCCCTCCCTCGCTGTGTGTGTGCGTGTCCCTCCCTCGCTGTGTGTGTGTGTCCCACCCTCGCTGTGTGTGTGTGTCCCTCCGTCGCTGTGTGTGTGCGTGTCCCACCCTCGCTGTGTGTGTGTGTCCCTCCCTCGCTGTGTGTGTGTGTGTGTCCCTCCGTCACTGTGTGTGTGCGTGTCCCTCCCTCGCTGTGTGTGTGTGTCCCACCCTCGCTGTGTGTGTGTGTCCCTCCCTCGCTGTGTGTGTGTGTCGCTCCCTCGCTGTGTGTGTGTGTGTGTCCCTTCCTCGCTGTGTGTGTGTGTGTGTGTCCCTCCCTCGCTGTGTGTGTGTGTGTGGCCCTCCCTCGCTGTGTGTGTGTGTGTGTGTCCCTCCCTCGCTGTGTGTGTGTGTGTGTCCCTTCCTCGCTGTGTGTGCGTGTCCCTCCCTCGCTGTGTGTGTGTGTGTGTCCCTCCCTCGCTGTGTGTGTGCGTGTCCCTCCCTCGCTCTGTGTGTGTGTGTGTCCCTCCCTCGCTGTGTGTGTGTGTGTCCCTCCCTCGCTGTGTGTGTGCGTGTCCCTCCCTCGCTGTGTGTGTGTGTCCCTCCCTCGCTGTGTGTGTGCGAGTCCCTCCCTCGCTGTGTGTGTGCGTGTCCCTCCCTCGCTGTGTGTGTGTGTCCCTCCCTCGCTGTGTGTGTGTCCCTCCCTCGTGGTATGTGTGTGTGTCCCTCCCTCGCTGTGTGTGTGCGTGTCCCTCCCTCGCTGTGTGTGTGCGTGTCCCTCCCTCGCTGTGTGTGTGCGTGTCCCTCCCTCGCTGTGTGTGTGCGTGTCCCTCCCTCACTGTGTGTGCGTTCCCTCCCTCACTGTGTGTGTGCATGTCCCTCCCTCACTGTGTGTGTGTGTCCCTCCCTCACTGTGTGTGCGTGTCCCTCCCTCACTGTGTGTGTGTGTGTCACTCCCTCACTGTGTGTGTGTGTCCCTCCCTCACTGTGTGTGTGCGTGTCCCTCCCTCACTGTGTGTGCGTTCCCTCCCTCTGTGTGTGCGTGTCCCTCCGTCACTGTGTGTGTGTGTCCCTCCCTCGCTGTGTGTGTGCGTGTCCCTCCCTCACTGTGTGTGTGTGTGTCCCTCCCTCACTGTGTGTGTGTGTCCCTCCCTCACTGTGTGTGTGCGTGTCCCTCCCTCACTGTGTGTGCGTTCCTTCCCTCACTGTGTGCGTGTCCCTCCGTCACTGTGTGTGTGTGAACCTCCCTCGCTGTGTGTGTGTGTGTGTCCCTCCCTCGCTGTGTGTGTGTGTCCCTCCCTCGCTGTGTGTGTGTGTCCCTCCCTCGCTGTGTGTGTGTGTGTCCCTCTCTCGTTGTGTGTGCGTGTCCCTCTCTCGCTGTGTGTGCGTGTCCCTCTCTCGCTGTGTGTGCGTGTCCCTCCCTCACTGTGTGTGAGTGTCCCTCCCTCGCTGTGTGTGTGTGTCCCTCCCTCGCTGTGTGTGTGTGTGTCCCTCCCTCGCTGTGTGTGTGCGAGTCCCTCCCTCGCTGTGTGTGTGCGAGTCCCTCCTTCGCTGTGTGTGTGTGTGTGTCCCTCCCTCGCTGTGTATGTGTGTCCCTCCCTCGCTGTGTGTGTGTGTGTGTGTCCCTCCCTCGCTGTGTGTGTGTGTGTCCCTCCCTCGCTGTGTGTGTGCGTGTCCCTCCCTCGCTGTGTGTGTGTGTTCCTCCCTCGCTGTGTGTGTGCGAGTCCCTCCCTCGCTGTGTGTGTGTGTCCCTCCCTCGCTGTGTGTGTGTGTGTGTGTCCCTCCCTCGCTGTGTGTGTGTGTGTGTCCCTCCCTCGCTGTGTGTGTGTGTCCCTCCCTCGCTGTGTGTGTGTCCCTCCCTCGCTGTGTGTGTGTGTGTGTCCCTCCCTCGCTGTGTGTGTGTGTCCCTCCCTCGCTGTGTGCGTGTGTCCCTCCCTCGCTGTGTGTGTGCGAGTCACTCCCTCGCTGTGTGTGTGCGAGTCCCTCCCTCGCTGTGTGAGCGTATCCCTCCCTCGCTGTGTGTGTGTGTGTCCCTCTCTCGCTGTGTGTGCGTGTCCGTCCCTCACTGTGTGTGCGTGTCCCTCCCTCGCTGTGTGTGTGTGTCCCTCCCTCGCTGTGTGTGCGTGTCCCTCCCTCGCTGTGTGTGTGTGTCCCTCCCTCGCTGTGTGTGTGTGTGTGTGTGTGTGTGTGTGTCCCTCCCTCGCTGTGTGTGTGCGAGTCCCTCCCTCGCTGTGTGTGTGCGAGTCCCTCCCACGCTGTGTGAGCGTATCCCTCCCTCGCTGTGTGTGTGTGTGTCCCTCTCTCGCTGTGTGTGCGTGTCCCTCCCTCACTGTGTGTGCGTGTCCCTCCCTCGCTGTGTGTGTGTGTCCCTCCCTCGCTGTGTGTGTGTGTCCCTCCCTCGCTGTGTGTGTGTTTCCATCCCTCGCTGTGTGTGAGTGTGTGTGTGTGTCCCTCCCTCGCTGTGTGTGTGTGTGTGTTTCCCTCCCTCGCTGTGTGTGTGTGTGTCCCTCCCTCGCTGTGTGTGTGTGTCCCTCCCTCGCTGTGTGTGTGTGTGTCCCTCCCTCGCTGTGTGTGTGTGTGTCCCTCCCTCGCTGTGTGTGTGTGTCCCTCCCTCGCTGTGTGTGTGTGTGTCCCTCCCTCGCTGTGTGTGCGTGTCCCTCCCTCGCTGTGTGTGTGTGTGTCCCTCCCTCGCTGTGTGTGCGTGTCCCTCCCTCGCTGTGTGTGTGTGTCCGTCCCTCACTGTGTGTGTGTGTCCCTCCCTCGCTGTGTGTGTGTGTCCCTCCCTCACTGTGTGTGCGTGTCCCTCCCTCGCTGTGTGCGTCTCCCTCACTGTGTGTGCGCGTCCCTCCCTCGCTGTGTGTGCGTGTCCCTCCCTCGCTGTGTGTGTGTGTCCCTCCCTCGCTGTGTGTGTGTGTTCCTCCCTCGCTGTGTGTGTGTGTGTGTGTCCCTCCCTTAGTGTGTGTGTGTGTCACTCCCTTCGTGTGTGTGTGTGTCCCTCCCTCGCTGTGTGTGTGTGTCCCTCCCTCGCTGTGTGTGTGTGTGTGTGTGTCCCTCCCTCGCTGTGTGTGTGTGCGTGTCCCTCCCTCGCTGTGTGTGTGTGTCCCACCCTCGCTGTGTGTGTGTGTCCCTCCCTCGCTGTGTGTGTGTGTCCCTCCCTCGCTGTGTGTGTGTGTGTGTCCCTCCCTCGCTGTGTGTGTGTGTGTGTCCCTCCCTCGCTGTGTGTGCGTGTCCCTCCCTGGCTGTGTGTGTGTGTGTGTCCCTCCCTCGCTGTGTATGTGTGTGTCTCCCTCCCTCGCTGTGTGTGTGTGTGGCCCTCCCTCGCTGTGTGTGTGTGTGTCCCTTCCTCGCTGTGTGTGTGTGCGTGTCCCTCCCTCGCTGTGTGTGTGCGTGTCCCTCCCTCGCTGTGTGTGTGTCTCCCTCCCTCGCTGTGTGTGTGTGTGGCCCTCCCTCGCTGTGTGTGTGTGTGTGTCCCTTCCTCGCTGTGTGTGTGCGTGTCCCTCCCTCGCTGTGTGTGTGTGTCCCACCCTCGCTGTGTGTGTGTGTCCCTCCCTCGCTGTGTGTGTGTGTGTCCCTCCCTCGCTGTGTGTGTGTGTGTCCCTCCCTCGCTGTGTGTGTGTGTGTCCCTCCCTCGCTGTGTGTGTGTGTCCCTCCCTCGCTGTGTGTGTGTGTGTCCCTCCCTCGCTGTGTGTGCGTGTCCCTCCCTCGCTGTGTGTGTGTGTGTCCCTCCCTCGCTGTGTGTGCGTGTCCCTCCCTCGCTGTGTGTGTGTGTCCCTCCCTCACTGTGTGTGCGTGTCCCTCCCTCGCTGTGTGTGTCTCCCTCACTGTGTGTGCGCGTCCCTCCCTCGCTGTGTGTGCGTGTCCCTCCCTCGCTGTGTGTGTGTGTCCCTCCCTCGCTGTGTGTGTGTGTTCCTCCCTCGCTGTGTGTGTGTGTGTGTGTCCCTCCCTTAGTGTGTGTGTGTGTCACTCCCTTCGTGTGTGTGTGTGTCCCTCCCTCGCTGTGTGTGTGTGTCCCTCCCTCGCTGTGTGTGTGTGTGTGTGTGTCCCTCCCTCGCTGTGTGTGTGTGCGTGTCCCTCCCTCGCTGTGTGTGTGTGTCCCACCCTCGCTGTGTGTGTGTGTCCCTCCCTCGCTGTGTGTGTGTGTCCCTCCCTCGCTGTGTGTGTGTGTGTGTCCCTCCCTCGCTGTGTGTGTGTGTGTGTCCCTCCCTCGCTGTGTGTGCGTGTCCCTCCCTGGCTGTGTGTGTGTGTGTGTCCCTCCCTCGCTGTGTATGTGTGTGTCTCCCTCCCTCGCTGTGTGTGTGTGTGGCCCTCCCTCGCTGTGTGTGTGTGTGTCCCTTCCTCGCTGTGTGTGTGTGCGTGTCCCTCCCTCGCTGTGTGTGTGCGTGTCCCTCCCTCGCTGTGTGTGTGTCTCCCTCCCTCGCTGTGTGTGTGTGTGGCCCTCCCTCGCTGTGTGTGTGTGTGTGTCCCTTCCTCGCTGTGTGTGTGCGTGTCCCTCCCTCGCTGTGTGTGTGTGTCCCACCCTCGCTGTGTGTGTGTGTCCCTCCCTCGCTGTGTGTGTGCGTGTCCCACCCTCGCTGTGTGTGTGTGTCCCTCCCTCGCTGTGTGTGTGTGTGTGTCCCTCCGTCGCTGTGTGTGTGCGTGTCCCTCCCTCGCTGTGTGTGTGTGTCCCACCCTCGCTGTGTGTGTGTGTCCCTCCCTCGCTGTGTGTGTGTGTCGCTCCCTCGCTGTGTGTGTGTGTGTGTCCCTCCGTCGCTGTGTGTGTGCGTGTCCCTCCCTCGCTGTGTGTGTGTGCGTGTCCCTCCCTCGCTGTGTGTGTGTGTGTGTCCCTCCCTCGCTGTGTGTGTGTGTGGCCCTCCCTCGCTGTGTGTGTGTGTGTGTCCCTCCCTCGCTGTGTGTGTGTGTGTGTCCCTTCCTCGCTGTGTGTGCGTGTCCCTCCCTCGCTGTGTGTGTGTGTGTGTCCCTCCCTCGCTGTGTGTATGTGTGTGTGTCCCTCCCTCGCTGTGTGTGTGTGTGTCCCTCCCTCGCTGTGTGTGCGTGTCCCTCCCTCACTGTGTGTGCGTGTGTGTCCCTCCCTCGCTGTGTGTGTGTGTGGCCCTCCCTCGCTGTGTGTGTGTGTCCCTCCCTCGCTGTGTGTGTGTGTGTGTGTGTCCCTCCCTCGCTGTGTGTGTGCGTGTCCCTCCCTCGCTGTGTGTGTGTGTGTGTCCCTCCCTCGCTGTGTGTGTGTGTGTCCCTCCCTCGCTGTGTGTGCGTGTCCCTCCCTCACTGTGTGTGCGTGTCCCTCCCTCGCTGTGTGTGTGTGTGTGTCCCTCCCTCGCTGTGTGTGTGTGTCCCTCCCTCGCTGTGTGTGTGTGTCCCTCCCTCGCTGTGTGTGTGTGTGTCCCTCTCTCGTTGTGTGTGCGTGTCCCTCTCTCGCTGTGTGTGCGTGTCCCTCTCTCGCTGTGTGTGCGTGTCCCTCCCTCACTGTGTGTGAGTGTCCCTCCCTCGCTGTGTGTGTGTGTCCCTCCCTCGCTGTGTGTGTGTGTGTCCCTCCCTCGCTGTGTGTGTGCGAGTCCCTCCCTCGCTGTGTGTGTGCGAGTCCCTCCCTCGCTGTGTGTGTGTGTGTGTCCCTCCCTCGCTGTGTATGTGTGTCCCTCCCTCGCTGTGTGTGTGTGTGTGTGTCCCTCCCTCGCTGTGTGTGTGTGTGTCCCTCCCTCGCTGTGTGTGTGCGTGTCCCTCCCTCGCTGTGTGTGTGTGTTCCTCCCTCGCTGTGTGTGTGCGAGTCCCTCCCTCGCTGTGTGTGTGTGTCCCTCCCTCGCTGTGTGTGTGTGTGTGTGTCCCTCCCTCGCTGTGTGTGTGTGTGTGTCCCTCCCTCGCTGTGTGTGTGTGTCCCTCCCTCGCTGTGTGTGTGTCCCTCCCTCGCTGTGTGTGTGTGTGTGTCCCTCCCTCGCTGTGTGTGTGTGTCCCTCCCTCGCTGTGTGCGTGTGTCCCTCCCTCGCTGTGTGTGTGCGAGTCACTCCCTCGCTGTGTGTGTGCGAGTCCCTCCCTCGCTGTGTGAGCGTATCCCTCCCTCGCTGTGTGTGTGTGTGTCCCTCTCTCGCTGTGTGTGCGTGTCCGTCCCTCACTGTGTGTGCGTGTCCCTCCCTCGCTGTGTGTGTGTGTCCCTCCCTCGCTGTGTGTGCGTGTCCCTCCCTCGCTGTGTGTGTGTGTCCCTCCCTCGCTGTGTGTGTGTGTGTGTGTGTGTGTGTGTGTGTCCCTCCCTCGCTGTGTGTGTGCGAGTCCCTCCCTCGCTGTGTGTGTGCGAGTCCCTCCCACGCTGTGTGAGCGTATCCCTCCCTCGCTGTGTGTGTGTGTGTCCCTCTCTCGCTGTGTGTGCGTGTCCCTCCCTCACTGTGTGTGCGTGTCCCTCCCTCGCTGTGTGTGTGTGTCCCTCCCTCGCTGTGTGTGTGTGTCCCTCCCTCGCTGTGTGTGTGTGTTTCCATCCCTCGCTGTGTGTGAGTGTGTGTGTGTGTCCCTCCCTCGCTGTGTGTGCGTGTGTGTTTCCCTCCCTCGCTGTGTGTGTGTGTGTCCCTCCCTCGCTGTGTGTGTGTGTCCCTCCCTCGCTGTGTGTGTGTGTGTCCCTCCCTCGCTGTGTGTGTGTGTGTCCCTCCCTCGCTGTGTGTGTGTGTGTCCCTCCCTCGCTGTGTGTGTGTGTCCCTCCCTCGCTGTGTGTGTGTGTGTCCCTCCCTCGCTGTGTGTGCGTGTCCCTCCCTCGCTGTGTGTGTGTGTGTCCCTCCCTCGCTGTGTGTGCGTGTCCCTCCCTCGCTGTGTGTGTGTGTCCGTCCCTCACTGTGTGTGTGTGTCCCTCCCTCGCTGTGTGTGTGTGTCCCTCCCTCACTGTGTGTGCGTGTCCCTCCCTCGCTGTGTGTGTCTCCCTCACTGTGTGTGCGCGTCCCTCCCTCGCTGTGTGTGCGTGTCCCTCCCTCGCTGTGTGTGTGTGTCCCTCCCTCGCTGTGTGTGTGTGTTCCTCCCTCGCTGTGTGTGTGTGTGTGTGTCCCTCCCTTAGTGTGTGTGTGTGTCACTCCCTTCGTGTGTGTGTGTGTCCCTCCCTCGCTGTGTGTGTGTGTCCCTCCCTCGCTGTGTGTGTGTGTGTGTGTGTCCCTCCCTCGCTGTGTGTGTGTGCGTGTCCCTCCCTCGCTGTGTGTGTGTGTCCCACCCTCGCTGTGTGTGTGTGTCCCTCCCTCGCTGTGTGTGTGTGTCCCTCCCTCGCTGTGTGTGTGTGTGTGTCCCTCCCTCGCTGTGTGTGTGTGTGTGTCCCTCCCTCGCTGTGTGTGCGTGTCCCTCCCTGGCTGTGTGTGTGTGTGTGTCCCTCCCTCGCTGTGTATGTGTGTGTCTCCCTCCCTCGCTGTGTGTGTGTGTGGCCCTCCCTCGCTGTGTGTGTGTGTGTCCCTTCCTCGCTGTGTGTGTGTGCGTGTCCCTCCCTCGCTGTGTGTGTGCGTGTCCCTCCCTCGCTGTGTGTGTGTCTCCCTCCCTCGCTGTGTGTGTGTGTGGCCCTCCCTCGCTGTGTGTGTGTGTGTGTCCCTTCCTCGCTGTGTGTGTGCGTGTCCCTCCCTCGCTGTGTGTGTGTGTCCCACCCTCGCTGTGTGTGTGTGTCCCTCCCTCGCTGTGTGTGTGTGTGTCCCTCCCTCGCTGTGTGTGTGTGTGTCCCTCCCTCGCTGTGTGTGTGTGTGTCCCTCCCTCGCTGTGTGTGTGTGTCCCTCCCTCGCTGTGTGTGTGTGTGTCCCTCCCTCGCTGTGTGTGCGTGTCCCTCCCTCGCTGTGTGTGTGTGTGTCCCTCCCTCGCTGTGTGTGCGTGTCCCTCCCTCGCTGTGTGTGTGTGTCCGTCCCTCACTGTGTGTGTGTGTCCCTCCCTCGCTGTGTGTGTGTGTCCCTCCCTCACTGTGTGTGCGTGTCCCTCCCTCGCTGTGTGTGTCTCCCTCACTGTGTGTGCGCGTCCCTCCCTCGCTGTGTGTGCGTGTCCCTCCCTCGCTGTGTGTGTGTGTCCCTCCCTCGCTGTGTGTGTGTTCCTCCCTCGCTGTGTGTGTGTGTGTGTGTCCCTCCCTTAGTGTGTGTGTGTGTCACTCCCTTCGTGTGTGTGTGTGTCCCTCCCTCGCTGTGTGTGTGTGTCCCTCCCTCGCTGTGTGTGTGTGTGTGTGTGTCCCTCCCTCGCTGTGTGTGTGTGCGTGTCCCTCCCTCGCTGTGTGTGTGTGTCCCACCCTCGCTGTGTGTGTGTGTCCCTCCCTCGCTGTGTGTGTGTGTCCCTCCCTCGCTGTGTGTGTGTGTGTGTCCCTCCCTCGCTGTGTGTGTGTGTGTGTCCCTCCCTCGCTGTGTGTGCGTGTCCCTCCCTGGCTGTGTGTGTGTGTGTGTCCCTCCCTCGCTGTGTATGTGTGTGTCTCCCTCCCTCGCTGTGTGTGTGTGTGGCCCTCCCTCGCTGTGTGTGTGTGTGTCCCTTCCTCGCTGTGTGTGTGTGCGTGTCCCTCCCTCGCTGTGTGTGTGCGTGTCCCTCCCTCGCTGTGTGTGTGTCTCCCTCCCTCGCTGTGTGTGTGTGTGGCCCTCCCTCGCTGTGTGTGTGTGTGTGTCCCTTCCTCGCTGTGTGTGTGCGTGTCCCTCCCTCGCTGTGTGTGTGTGTCCCACCCTCGCTGTGTGTGTGTGTCCCTCCCTCGCTGTGTGTGTGCGTGTCCCACCCTCGCTGTGTGTGTGTGTCCCTCCCTCGCTGTGTGTGTGTGTGTGTCCCTCCGTCGCTGTGTGTGTGCGTGTCCCTCCCTCGCTGTGTGTGTGTGTCCCACCCTCGCTGTGTGTGTGTGTCCCTCCCTCGCTGTGTGTGTGTGTCGCTCCCTCGCTGTGTGTGTGTGTGTGTCCCTCCCTCGCTGTGTGTGTGTGTGTGTCCCTCCCTCGCTGTGTGTGTGTGTGGCCCTCCCTCGCTGTGTGTGTGTGTGTGTCCCTCCCTCGCTGTGTGTGTGTGTGTGTCCCTTCCTCGCTGTGTGTGCGTGTCCCTCCCTCGCTGTGTGTGTGTGTGTGTCCCTCCCTCGCTGTGTGTATGTGTGTGTGTCCCTCCCTCGCTGTGTGTGTGTGTGTCCCTCCCTCGCTGTGTGTGCGTGTCCCTCCCTCACTGTGTGTGCGTGTGTGTCCCTCCCTCGCTGTGTGTGTGTGTGGCCCTCCCTCGCTGTGTGTGTGTGTCCCTCCCTCGCTGTGTGTGTGTGTGTGTGTGTCCCTCCCTCGCTGTGTGTGTGCGTGTCCCTCCCTCGCTGTGTGTGTGTGTGTGTCCCTCCCTCGCTGTGTGTGTGTGTGTCCCTCCCTCGCTGTGTGTGCGTGTCCCTCCCTCACTGTGTGTGCGTGTCCCTCCCTCGCTGTGTGTGTGTGTCCCTCCCTCGCTGTGTGTGTGTGTCCCTCCCTCGCTGTGTGTGTGTGTTTCCCTCCCTCGCTGTGTGTGTGTGTGTGTGTGTGTGTGTGTGTCCCTCCCTCGCTGTGTGTGTGTGTGTTTCCCTCCCTCGCTGTGTGTGTGTGTGTCCCTCCCTCGCTGTGTGTGTGTCCCCCTCCCTCGCTGTGTGTGTGTGTGTCCCTCCCTCGCTGTGTGTGTGTGTGTCCCTCCCTCGCTGTGTGTGTGTGTCCCTCCCTCGCTGTGTGTGTGTGTGTCCCTCCCTCGCTATGTGTGCGTGTCCCTCCCTCGCTGTGTGTGTGTGTGTCCCTCCCTCGCTGTGTGTGCGTGTCCCTCCCTCGCTGTGTGTGTGTGTCCGTCCCTCACTGTGTGTGTGTGTCCCTCCCTCGCTGTGTGTGTGTGTCCCTCCCTCACTGTGTGTGCGTGTCCCTCCCTCGCTGTGTGTGTCTCCCTCACTGTGTGTGCGCGTCCCTCCCTCGCTGTGTGTGCGTGTCCCTCCCTCGCTGTGTGTGTGTGTCCCTCTCTCGCTTTGTGTGTGTGTTCCTCCCTCGCTGTGTGTGTGTGTGTGTCCCTCCCTTCGTGTGTGTGTGTGTCCCTCCCTTCGTGTGTGTGTGTGTCCCTCCCTCGCTGTGTGTGTGTGTGTCCCTCCCTCGCTGTGTGTGTGTGTGTGTCCCTCCCTCGCTGTGTGTGTGCGTGTCCCTCCCTCGCTGTGTGTGTGTGTCCCACCCTCGCTGTGTGTGTGTGTCCCTCCCTCGCTGTGTGTGTGCGTGTCCCTCCCTCGCTGTGTGTGCGTGTCCCTCCCTCACTGTGTGTGCGTGTCCCTCCCTCGCTGTGTGTGTGTGTCCCTCCCTCGCTGTGTGTGTGTGTCCCTCCCTCGCTGTGTGTGTGTGTTTGCCTCCCTCGCTGTGTGTGTGTGTGGACCTCCCTCGCTGTGTGTGTGTGTGTGTGTGTCCCTTCCTCGCTGTGTGTGTGTGTGTGTGTCCCTTCCTCGCTGTGTATGTGCGTGTCCCTCCCTCGCTGTGTGTGTGCGTGTCCCTCCCTCGCTGTGTGTGCGCGTGTCCCTCCCTCGCTGTGTGTGCGCGTGTCCCTCCCACGCTGTGGGTGCGCGTGTCCCTCCCTCGCTGTGTATGTGTGCGTGTCCCTCCCTCGCTGTGTGTGTGTGTGTCCCTCCCTCGCTGTGTGTGTGTGTGTGTCCCTTCCTCGCTGTGTGTGTGCGTGTTCCTTCCTCGCTGTGTGTGTGTGCGTGTCCCTCCCTCGCTGTGTGTGTGTGTGTCCCTCCCTCGCTGTGTGTGTGTGTGTCCCTTCCTCGCTGTGTGTGTGCGTGTCCCTCCCTCACTGTGTGTGTGTGTATGTGTGTGTGTGTGTGTGTCCCTTCCTCGCTGTGTGTGCGTTTCCCTCCCTCGCTGTGTGTCTGTGGCCCTCCCTCACTGTGTGTGTGTGTGTCCCTCCCTCACTGTGAGTGTGTGTGTCCCTCCCTCGCTGTGTGTGTGAGCGTGTCCCTCCCTCGCTGTGTGTGTGTGTGTCCCTCCCTCGCTGTGTGTGTGCGTGTCCCTCCCTCGCTGTGTGTCTGTGTCCCTCCCTCGCTGTGTGTGCGTGTCCCTCCCTCGCTGTGTGTGTGTGTGCGTGCCCCTCCCTCGCTGTGTGTGCGTGTGTCCCTCCCTCGCTGTGTGCGTGTGTCCCTCCCTCGCTGTGTGTGCGTGTCCCTCCCTCGCTGTGTGTGCGTGTGTCCCTCCCTCGCTGTGTGCGTCTGTCCCTCCCTCGCTGTGTGTGTGTGTCCCTCCCTCGCAGAGTGTGTGTGTCCCTCCCTCGCTGTGTGTGTGTGTGTCTCTCCCTCGCTGTGTGTGCGTGTCCCTCCCTCGCTGTGTGTGCGTGTGTCCCTCCCTCGCTGTGTGTGTGTGTGTGTCCCTCCCTCGCTGTGTGTGCGTGTGTCCCTCCCTCGCTGTGTGTGTGTCCCTCCCTCGCTGTGTGTGTGTGTGTCCCTCCCTCGCTGTGTGTGTGCGAGTCCCTCCCTCGCTGTGTGTGTGCGAGTCACTCCCTCGCTGTGTGAGCGTATCCCTCCCTCGCTGTGTGTGTGTGTGTCCCTCCCTCGCTGTGTGTGTGTGTCCCTCCCTCGCTGTGTGTGTGTGTGTGTGTGTCCCTCCCTCGCTGTGTGTGTGCGTGTCCCTCCCTCGCTGTGTGTGTGTGTGTCCCTCCCTCGCTGTGTGTGTGTGTGTCCCTCCCTCGCTGTGTGTGCGTGTCCCTCCCTCGCTGTGTGTGCGTGTCCCTCCCTCGCTGTGTGTGTGTGTCCCTCCCTCGCTGTGTGTGTGTGTCCCTCCCTCGCTGTGTGTGTGTGTTTCCCTCCCTCCCTGTGTGTGTGTGTGTGCGTGTGTGTCCCTCCCTCGCTGTGTGTGTGTGTGTTTCCCTCCCTCGCTGTGTGTGTGTGTGTGTGTGTGTGTCCCTCCCTCGCTGTGTGTGTGTGTGTTTCCCTCCCTCGCTGTGTGTGTGTGTGTCCCTCCCTCGCTGTGTGTGTGTGTCCCTCCCTCGCTGTGTGTGTGTGTGTCCCTTCCTCGCTGTGTATGTTCGTGTCCCTTCCTCGCTGTGTGTGTGTGCGTGTCCCTCCCTCGCTGTGTGTGTGCGTGTCCCTCCCTCGCTGTGGGTGCGCGTGTCCCTCCCTCGCTGTGTATGTGTGCGTGTCCCTCCCTCGCTGTGTGTGTGTGTGTCCCTCCATCGCTGTGTGTGTGTGTGTGTCCCTTCCTCGCTGTGTGTGTGCGTGTCCCTTCCTCGCTGTGTGTGTGTGCGTGTCCCTCCCTCGCTGTGTGTGTGTGTGTCCCTCCCTCGCTGTGTGTGTGTGTGTCCCTTCCTCGCTGTGTGTGTGCGTGTCCCTCCCTCACTGTGTGTGTGTGTATGTGTGTGTGTGTGTGTCCCTTCCTCGCTGTGTGTGCGTTTCCCTCCCTCGCTGTGTATGTGCGTGTCCCTCCCTCGCTGTGTGTGTGTGTGTCCCTCCCTCACTGTGTCTGTGCGTGTCCCTCCCTCGCTGTGTGTGCGTGTCCCTCCCTCGCTGTGTGTCTGTGGCCCTCCCTCACTGTGTGTGTGTGTGTCCCTCCCTCACTGTGAGTGTGTGTGTCCCTCCCTCGCTGTGTGTGTGAGCGTGTCCCTCCCTCGCTGTGTGTGTGTGTGTCCCTCCCTCGCTGTGTGTGTGCGTGTCCCTCCCTCGCTGTGTGTCTGTGTCCCTCCCTCGCTGTGTGTGCGTGTCCCTCCCTCGCTGTGTGTGTGTGCGTGCCCCTCCCTCGCTGTGTGTGCGTGTGTCCCTCCCTCGCTGTGTGCGTGTGTCCCTCCCTCGCTGTGTGTGCGTGTCCCTCCCTCGCTGTGTGTGCGTGTGTCCCTCCCTCGCTGTGTGCGTCTGTCCCTCCCTCGCTGTGTGTGTGTGTCCCTCCCTCGCAGAGTGTGTGTGTCCCTCCCTCGCTGTGTGTGTGTGTGTCTCTCCCTCGCTGTGTGTGCGTGTCCCTCCCTCGCTGTGTGTGCGTGTGTCCCTCCCTCGCTGTGTGTGTGTGTGTGTCCCTCCCTCGCTGTGTGTGCGTGTGTCCCTCCCTCGCTGTGTGTGTGTCCCTCCCTCGCTGTGTGTGTGTGTGTCCCTCCCTCGCTGTGTGTGTGCGAGTCCCTCCCTCGCTGTGTGTGTGCGAGTCCCTCCCTCGCTGTGTGAGCGTATCCCTCCCTCGCTGTGTGTGTGTGTGTCCCTCCCTCGCTGTGTGTGTGTGTCCCTCCCTCGCTGTGTGTGTGTGTGTGTGTCCCTCCCTCGCTGTGTGTGTGCGTGTCCCTCCCTCGCTGTGTGTGTGTGTGTCCCTCCCTCGCTGTGTGTGTGTGTGTCCCTCCCTCGCTGTGTGTGCGTGTCCCTCCCTCACTGTGTGTGCGTGTCCCTCCCTCGCTGTGTGTGTGTGTCCCTCCCTCGCTGTGTGTGTGTGTCCCTCCCTCGCTGTGTGTGTGTGTTTCCCTCCCTCCCTGTGTGTGTGTGTGTGCGTGTGTGTCCCTCCCTCGCTGTGTGTGTGTGTGTTTCCCTCCCTCGCTGTGTGTGTGTGTGTGTGTGTGTGTCCCTCCCTCGCTGTGTGTGTGTGTGTTTCCCTCCCTCGCTGTGTGTGTGTGTGTCCCTCCCTCGCTGTGTGTGTGTGTCCCTCCCTCGCTGTGTGTGTGTGTGTCCCTTCCTCGCTGTGTATGTGCGTGTCCCTCCCTCGCTGTGTGTGTGCGTGTCCCTCCCTCGCTGTGGTTGCGCGTGTCCCTCCCTCGCTGTGTATGTGTGCGTGTCCCTCCCTCGCTGTGTGTGTGTGTGTCCCTCCATCGCTGTGTGTGTGTGTGTGTCCCTTCCTCGCTGTGTGTGTGCGTGTCCCTTCCTCGCTGTGTGTGTGTGCGTGTCCCTCCCTCGCTGTGTGTGTGTGTGTCCCTCCCTCGCTGTGTGTGTGTGTGTCCCTTCCTCGCTGTGTGTGTGCGTGTCCCTCCCTCACTGTGTGTGTGTGTATGTGTGTGTGTGTGTGTCCCTTCCTCGCTGTGTGTGCGTTTCCCTCCCTCGCTGTGTATGTGCGTGTCCCTCCCTCGCTGTGTGTGTGTGTGTCCCTCCCTCACTGTGTCTGTGCGTGTCCCTCCCTCGCTGTGTGTGCGTGTCCCTCCCTCGCTGTGTGTCTGTGGCCCTCCCTCACTGTGTGTGTGTGTGTCCCTCCCTCACTGTGTGTGTGTGTGTCCCTCCCTCGCTGTGTGTGTGAGCGTGTCCCTCCCTCGCTGTGTGTGTGTGTGTCCCTCCCTCGCTGTGTGTGTGCGTGTCCCTCCCTCGCTGTGTGTCTGAGTCCCTCCCTCACTGTGTGTGTGTGTGTCCCTCCCTCACTGTGTGTGTGTGTCCCTCCCTTACTGTGTGTGTGCATGTCCCTCCCTCGCTGTGTGTGTGTGTTCGTGTCCCTCCCTCGCTGTGTGTGTGTGTGTGTCCCTCCCTCACTGTGTGTGTGCGTGTCCCTCCCTCGCTGTGTGTGTGCGTGTCCATCGCTCACTGTGTGTGTGCGTGTCCCTCCCTCGCTGTGTGTGTGTGTGTGTGTGTCCCTCCATCGCTGTGTGTGTGCGTGTCCCTCCCTCGCTGTGTGTCTGTGTCCCTCCCTCACTGTGTGTGTGTGTGTGTCCTTCCCTCACTGTGTGTGTGTGTCCCTCCATCGCTGTGTGTGTGCATGTCCCTCCCTCGCTGTGTGTGTGTGTGCGTGTCCCTCCCTCGCTGTGTGTGTGCGTGTCCCTCCCTCGCTGTGTGTGTGCGTGTCCCTCCCTCGCTGTGTGTGTGTCCCTCCCTCGCTGTGTGTGTGTGTCCCTCCCTCGCTGTGTGTGTGTGTGTCCCTCCCTCGCTGTGTGTGTGTCCCTCCCTCTCTCTGTGTGTGTGTGTCCCTCCCTCACTGTGTGTGTGCGTGTCCCTCCCTCACTGTGTGTGCGTTCCCTCCCTCTGTGTGTGCGTGTCCCTCCGTCACTGTGTGTGTGTGTCCCTCCCTCGCTGTGTGTGTGTGCGTGTCCCTCCCTCACTGTGTGTGTGTGTGTCCCTCCCTCACTGTGTGTGTGTGTCCCTCCCTCACTGTGTGTGTGCGTGTCCCTCCCTCGCTGTGTGTGTGCGTGTCCCTCCCTCGCTGTGTGTGCGTGTCCCTCCCTCGCTGTGTGTGTCCCTCCCTCGCTGTGTGTGCATGTCCCTCCCTCGCTGTGTGTGCGCGTGTCCCTCCCTCGCTGTGTGTGTGCGTGTCCCTCCCTCGCTGTGTGTGCGTGTCTCTCCCTCGCTGTGTGTGTCCCTCCCTCGCTGTGTGTGTGCGTGTCCCTCCCTCACTGTGTGCGCGTGTCCCTCCCTCACTGTGTGTGCGTGTCCCTCCCGCACTGTGTGTGCGTGTCCCTCCCTCGCTGTATGTGCGTGTTCCACCCTCGCTGTGTGTGTCCGTGTCCCTCCCTCGCTGTGTGTGTCCGTGTCCCTCCCTCGCTGTGTGTGTGTGTCCCTCCCTCGCTGTGTGTGTGTGTCCCTCCCTCGCTGTGTGTGTGTGTGTCCCTCCCTCGCTGTGTGTGTGTCCCTCCCTCGCTGTGTGTGTGTGTCCCTCCCTCACTGTGTGTGCGTGTCCCTCCCTCGCTGTGTGTGCGTGTCCCTCCCTCACTGTGTGTGTGTCCCTCCCTTGCTGTGTGTGTGTGTGTGTCCCTCCCTCGCTGTGTGTGTCTCCCTCGCTGTGTGTGTGTGTGTCCCTCCCTCGCTTTGTGTTTGTGTGTGTTTCCCTCCCTCGCTGTGTGTGTGTGCGATTCCCTCCCTCGCTGTGTGTGTGTGTGTCCCTCCCTCGCTGTGTGTGTGTGTGCGTGTCCCTTCCTCGCTGTGTGTGCGTGTCCCTCCCTCGCTGTGTGTGTACGTGTCCCTCCCTCTCTGTGTGTGTGTGTGTGTGTGTGTCCCTCCCTCACCGTGTGTGCGTGTACCCCCCTCACTGTGTGTGTGCGTGTCCCTCCCTCGCTGTGTGTGCGTGTCCCTCCCTCGCTGTGTGTGTGTGTCCATCCCTCGCTGTGTGTGTCCCTCCCTCGCTGTGTGTGTGCGTGTCCCTCCCTCGCTGTGTGTGCGTGTCCCTCCCTCGCTGTGTGTGCGTGTCCATCCCTCGCTGTGTGTGCGTGTCCCTCCCTCGCTGTGTGTGCGTGTCCATCCCTCGCTGTGTGTGTGTGTGTCCCTCCCTCGCTGTGTGTGCGTGTCCCTCCCTCGCTGTGTGTGTGTGTGTCCCTCCCTCGCTGTGTGTGTGCGAGTCCCTCCCTCGCTGTGTGTGTGTGTGTCTCTCCCTCGCTGTGTGTGTGTGTCCCTCCCTCGCTGTGTGTGTGTGTGTGTGTCCCTCCCTCGCTGTGTGTGTGCGTGTCCCTCCCTCGCTGTGTGTGTGTGTCCCTCTCTCGCTGTGTGTGTGCGCGTCCCTCCCTCGCTGTGTCTGTGTGTCCCTCCCTCGCTGTGTGTGTGCGAGTCCCTCCCTCGCTGTGTGTGTGTGTCCCTCCCTCGCTGTGTGTGTGTGTGTGTCCCTCCCTCGCTGTGTGTGTGTGTCCCTCACTCGCTGTGTGTGTGTGTCCCCCCCTCGCTGTGTGTGTGTGTCCCTCCCTCGCTGTGTGTGTGTGTGTGTGTGTGTCCCTCCCTCGCTGTGTGTGTGCGAGTCCCTCCCTCGCTGTGTGTGTGCGAGTCCCTCCCTCGCTGTGTGAGCGTATCCCTCCCTCGCTGTGTGTGTGTGTGTCCCTCCCTCGCTGTGTGTGTGTGTCCCTCCCTCGCTGTGTGTGTGTGTGTGTGTGTCCCTCCCTCGCTGTGTGTGTGCGTGTCCCTCCCTCGCTGTGTGTGTGTGTGTGTCCCTCCCTCGCTGTGTGTGTGTGTGTCCCTCCCTCGCTGTGTGTGCGTGTCCCTCCCTCACTGTGTGTGCGTGTCCCTCCCTCGCTGTGTGTGTGTGTCCCTCCCTCGCTGTGTGTGCGTGTCCCTCCCTCGCTGTGTGTGTGTGTTTCCCTCCCTCGCTGTGTGTGTGTGTGTGTGTGTGTGTGTCCCTCCCTCGCTGTGTGTGTGTGTGTTTCCCTCCCTCGCTGTGTGTGTGTGTGTCCCTCCCTCGCTGTGTGTGTGTGTCCCTCCCTCGCTGTGTGTGTGTGTGTCCCTCCCTCGCTGTGTGTGTGTGTGTCCCTCCCTCGCTGTGTGTGTGTGTGTCCCTCCCTCGCTGTGTGTGTGTGTCCCTCCCTCGCTGTGTGTGTGTGTGTCCCTCCCTCGCTATGTGTGCGTGTCCCTCCCTCGCTGTGTGTGTGTGTGTCCCTCCCTCGCTGTGTGTGCGTGTCCCTCCCTCGCTGTGTGTGTGTGTCCGTCACTCACTGTGTGTGTGTGTCCCTCCCTCGCTGTGTGTGTGTGTCCCTCCCTCACTGTGTGTGCGTGTCCCTCCCTCGCTGTGTGTGTCTCCCTCACTGTGTGTGCGCGTCCCTCCCTCGCTGTGTGTGCGTGTCCCTCCCTCGCTGTGTGTGTGTGTCCCTCCCTCGCTGTGTGTGTGTGTTCCTCCCTCGCTGTGTGTGTGTGTGTGTCCCTCCCTTCGTGTGTGTGTGTGTCCCTCCCTTCGTGTGTGTGTGTGTCCCTCCCTCGCTGTGTGTGTGTGTGTCCCTCCCTCGCTGTGTGTGTGTGTGTGTCCCTCACTCGCTGTGTGTGTGCGTGTCCCTCCCTCGCTGTGTGTGTGTGTCCCACCCTCGCTGTGTGTGTGTGTCCCTCCCTTGCTGTGTGTGTGCGTGTCCCTCCCTCGCTGTGTGTGCGTGTCCCTCCCTCACTGTGTGTGCGTGTCCCTCCCTCGCTGTGTGTGTGTGTCCCTCCCTCGCTGTGTGTGTGTGTCCCTCCCTCGCTGTGTGTGTGTGTTTCCCTCCCTCGCTGTGTGTGTGTGTGGACCTCCCTCGCTGTGTGTGTGTGTGTGTGTCCCTTCCTCGCTGTGTGTGTGTGTGTGTGTCCCTTCCTCGCTGTGTATGTGCGTGTCCCTCCCTCGCTGTGTGTGTGCGTGTCCCTCCCTCGCTGTGTGTGCGCGTGTCCCTCCCTCGCTGTGTGTGCGCGTGTCCCTCCCACGCTGTGGGTGCGCGTGTCCCTCCCTCGCTGTGTATGTGTGCGTGTCCCTCCCTCGCTGTGTGTGTGTGTGTCCCTCCCTCGCTGTGTGTGTGTGTGTCCCTTCCTCGCTGTGTGTGTGCGTGTTCCTTCCTCGCTGTGTGTGTGTGCGTGTCCCTCACTCGCTGTGTGTGTGTGTGTCCCTCCCTCGCTGTGTGTGTGTGTGTCCCTTTCTCGCTGTGTGTGTGCGTGTCCCTCCCTCACTGTGTGTGTGTGTATGTGTGTGTGTGTGTGTGTCCCTTCCTCGCTGTGTGTGCGTTTCCCTCCCTCGCTGTGTATGTGCGTGTCCCTCCCTCGCTGTGTGTGTGTGTGTCCCTCCCTCACTGTGTCTGTGCGTGTCCCTCCCTCGCTGTGTGTGCGTGTCCCTCCCTCGCTGTGTGTCTGTGGCCCTCCCTCACTGTGTGTGTGTGTGTCCCTCCCTCACTGTGTGTGTGTGTGTCCCTCCCTCGCTGTGTGTGTGAGCGTGTCCCTCCCTCGCTGTGTGTGTGTGTGTCCCTCCCTCGCTGTGTGTCTGTGTCCCTCCCTCGCTGTGTGTGCGTGTCCCTCCCTCGCTGTGTGTGTGTGTGCGTGCCCCTCCCTCGCTGTGTGTGCGTGTGTCCCTCCCTCGCTGTGTGCGTGTGTCCCTCCCTCGCTGTGTGTGCGTGTCCCTCCCTCGCTGTGTGTGCGTGTGTCCCTCCCTCGCTGTGTGCGTCTGTCCCTCCCTCGCTGTGTGTGTGTGTCCCTCCCTCGCAGAGTGTGTGGAACCCTCCCTCGCTGTGTGTGTGTGTGTCTCTCCCTCGCTGTGTGTGCGTGTCCCTCCCTCGCTGTGTGTGCGTGTGTCCCTCCCTCGCTGTGTGTGTTTGTGTGTCCCTCCCTCGCAGTGTGTGCGTGTGTCCCTCCCTCGCTGTGTGTGTGTCCCTCCCTCGCTGTGTGTGTGTGTGTCCCTCCCTCGCTGTGTGTGTGCGAGTCCCTCCCTCGCTGTGTGTGTGCGAGTCCCTCCCTCGCTGTGTGTGCGTGTCCCTCCCTCACTGTGTGTTTGTGTCCCTCCCTCGCTGTGTGTGTGCGTGTGTCCCACCCTCGCCGTGTGTGTGTGTTTCCCTCCCTCGCTGTGTGTGTGTGTCCCTCCCTCACTGTGTGTGCGTGTCCCTCCCTCGCTGTGTGTGCGTGTCCCTTCATCGCTGTGTGTGTGTGTGCGTGTCCCTCCCTCACCGTGTGTGCGTGTCCCCCCCTCACTGTGTGTGTGCGTGTCCCTCCCTCGCTGTGTGTGTGCGTGTCCCTCCCTCGCTGTGTGTGCGTGTCCCTCCCTCGCTGTGTGTGTGTGTCCATCCCTCGCTGTGTGTGTCCCTCCCTCGCTGTGTGTGTGCGTGTCCCTCCCTCGCTGTGTGTGTGCGTGTCCCTCCCTCGCTGTGTGTGCGTGTCCCTCCCTCACTGTGTGTGCGTGTCCCTCCCTCGCTGTGTGTGTGTGTGTTCCTCCCTCACTGTGTGTGTGCGTTCCCCTCCCTCGCTGTGTGTGTGTGTGTGTCCCTCCCTCGCTGTGTGTGTGCGTGTCCCTCCCTCGCTGTGTGTCTGTGTCCCTCCCTCACTGTGTGTGTGTGTCCCTCCCTCACTGTGTGTGTGTGTGTGTCCCTCCCTCGCTGTGTGTGTGCATGTCCCTCCCTCGCTGAATTAAACTCCATCTTTCATTCCTTGGTCCACTGACCCAGTTGGTCAAGATCCCCTTTGATAACCGTATTTACTGCCCACGACATCATTCATTTGATCATCAACAAATGTTCGCATAATCACTCCTATATTTTGAACCAAATCGTTTCTGTAGAT
The DNA here is from genome assembly GCF_037043375.1 of Chiloscyllium plagiosum. Taxonomy (NCBI): domain Eukaryota; kingdom Metazoa; phylum Chordata; class Chondrichthyes; order Orectolobiformes; family Hemiscylliidae; genus Chiloscyllium; species Chiloscyllium plagiosum. The sequence goes on along the minus strand of NW_028270175.1, from coordinate 65,105,876 downwards.
GATGCACATCAGTGGACCCAGCCCTGATCCTTTCTTCAATAATGGAATAAAACCATATTCTTATCATAGAGCCATGCAGCATGGAAACTGACCCTACAGTTGATACCCACCATAATCTAAAACTAAACTCTTCCCAGCTGTCTGAAGATGGCCCATATCACTCTAACCCTTCCCTATTCACCTGTTTATCCAAATATCTTTTAAATATTGTAATTGTACCCACATCAACCCCTTTCTCAGGAAGTTCATTCCACACTCAAACCACCCTCTGTGTAATAAATTGCCCCATATCTTTTTTTGAACATCTCTCTCCTCTAACCTTAAAAATGTGACCCCGCCTCTTGAGACTCCCCCATCCTGGGGAAAAGGCAACTACCATGAAATCGACCGATATATCTCATTTTTTTTCATAAATCTTTATAGCATCATGTCTCAACCTCCAGGCTCCAGTGAAAAAAGACTCAGCCCATCCAGCCATTTTTCAGAACTCAAGCTTTCCATACCCAGCAATATCCTGGTAACTCTCTTCTGAATGCCCTGCAGCTTAATAATATCCTCCCTGTTAACTGGGCGACCAGAAATGGACAGAGTATTGCAGAACAGGCCTCACAAATGTCTCTTTCCTCATTCCTGAAGAAGGGCTTATGCCCGAAACGTCGATTCTCCTGTTCCCTGGATGCTGCCTGACCTGCTGCGCTGTTCCAGCAACACATTTTCAGCTCTGATCTCCAGCATCTGCAGACCTCACTTTCACCTCACAAATGTCTGTGCAATCTCAACATGACGTCCCAAATCCTATACTCAATGGACTGAGCAATAGTCAGGCATGCAAAGCACTGTCTTATCCATTGTGATTGCAAGCTTCAAGACTTGTGTAGCTGAACCCAGGGGTCCCTCTGCTCTAAAACACTAACCGAAGCCTTAACATTAATTGTATAAGCTAGCCTTGTTTGTTTTACAAAATGCATTACCTCGTATTTATTCAGATTGAATTCCATCTCTAGTTTTTCAGCCCATTCACTCACTTCATCAAGATCCCTTTGTAATCTCAGAAAACCTCCTTCACTGTCCATGATGCCACCCTCCAGCCTACCAGCCCATCACACATGGCTGTCAGTAGTACACATACCTTTGCTAGGGGCTCCACAATTTCTTCCCTAACATCCCATAGTGTCCTGTGATACACTTAATCAGGTTCTGGGACTTGCCATAGCTTTGTATTTTAAAACCTCCATCACCACCTCTTCTATAACATGCACTCTTTTCAAGTCATAGAGATATACAACATAGAAACAGACCCTTCGGTCCTCAACTCGTCCAGGCTGACCAGAAGATCTAAATAAATCTATTCCCTTTTCCAGCATTTGGCCCATATACGTCTACACCCTTACTATTCAGATGCCCATCCAGATACCTTTTAAATGTTGTAATTGTATCAGTCTCCATTACTTTCTCTCTCAGCTCATTCCATACACACATCACCATGTGTGTGAAGAAGCTGTTCCTTCAGTCCCTCTGTAAACCGTTCACCTCTAACCTTAAACTTATGCCCTCTAGTTTTGGACTCCCCAACTTCTGGGAAAAGGCCTTGAATGCATACCCTATCCATACCGCTCATGTTTATATAAACCTCAGTAAGGTCATCCCTCAGTCTCCGATTCTCCAGTGACAGTAACCCCAGCTTATTCACCAACAACCCGGGCAATATCTTGTTCATCTTTTCTGAGCCCTTTCAAGTTTCGCAACATCCTTCCTATAGCAGAGAGACTGGAATTGCAGAGTACTCCAATTGTGGTCTAATGTATTACTCTTGTTCCCTGAGTTCCCCAGTTTTTCTCCACAGTAAGTTCTGGAGTGAAAAAATAGTTTACGATCTTAGCAAATATTCTGCAGTTCCAAACATCGATGGCCTCATTGATCTTTAATGGACACTATTTTGTCCCGAGTTACTTATGCACTCTTAATATACTGATACAATCACTTTTGGATTCCCCTTTCCTTCTCTGCTGAGGCTATTTCATTTAGCCTTTCTCCATTCCTGTTTTCTACCCACAGTGTATTCCTACAGCCCCTGTATATCCTCAGGGATTCCCTTGATCCAGCTGGCTATACCTGACATGTGCCCCCTTTTCCTTGACCAGACCCTCAATAGACAGCCAGTGTTTCCGATAGCTGTCAGCATTGACCTGCACACAAACAGGAACATGCTGGCGCTGATCGCTCAGTTTATCTCACTTTTAAAATATTCTCACTTGCCATACTTCCCTTTCCCTGTAAATAATTCCCTTCCCCAATCACATTTTGAAAGTTCCTGGCTAATACAATCAAGATTGGTCAGGCCCCATTTTATAACTTGCACTTTTTGACCAGGCCTGTCCTTTTCCAAAGCTGTTTTCAAACTACTAGAACTGTGGTCACTTTGGCAAAACGCTTTCCCACTCACACCTCAGTCCCTTTCCCTACCTTGATTCTCAAGGGGAGGTCAGGTTTTGCCCCTTTCTCTTTTCAGGCCATTTACATATTGATTGGCAGTTTTCTGGAACACAATTACCAAATTTCTCCCTTGCAAACGCTGAACACTGGCAGTCCCAATCTTAGTTTGGAAAGTTTAAAAACCCTACCAACCTTATTATTATGGTTGATATTTAAGATGTCCCGACATATTTGTTCCTCAGTCTGCCACAGATTATTCAGGGTCAGCAGTCCGATCGTATCAAAGTGATGACCCGTTCTTATTTCTCTGTTCCACTAACATAGCTTCACTGGACGATCCCACAGGAATATCCTCTCTAAGTACTGCTGCAATGATTCATGCAATCAAAACCCACCACCACACGTCCTCTCTTGTCTCACCTTCCTGTTGCATCTCTACCTTGAAACAATGAGCTGCCAGTCCTGCCCCTCCTTCAGCTGTATTTCTGTAATAACTATAATATCCCAGTCCCATGCCTTGAGTTCATTTTCCTTAGCTGTCTGGCTGAAATGTGTTGCTGGAAAAGCACAGCAGGTCAGGCAGCATCCAAGGAACAGGAGAATCGACGTTTCGGGCATAAGCCCTTCTTCAGGAAAGAAGAAGGGCTTATGCCTGAAGAAGGGCTTATGCCCGAAACATCGATTCTCCTGTTCCTTGGATGCTGCCTGACCTGCTGTGCTTTTCCAGCAACACATTTTCAGCTCTGATCTCCAGCATCTGCTGTCCTCACTTTCTCCTCCTTAGCTGTCTGGCCCCTTGCATTGAAATAAATGCAGTTTAATCATCAGTTTTCCCCCATTCCCTGCTATGTTCTTGCATGCCTTGTCTGCTGAAATTGCGGTCTTTAACTCGTGTACCAGCCTAAATCTTCTTTCTGGCCTTACGTCTATTTAAGATCCAACACCCTGCCAGACTGGGTTATATCCTCTCAAGCATCTCTAGCAATTCACCCCACAAGGACATGGGTCCCTCTCCCGCTCCCAGTTGAGGTGCCTTTCCCACCCTTTCTCCCTGTGCTGACACCTTCAGGGATCTATGGACTTGTCCACCAAGGTCCCCGTATTCCTCAGTACTCCGCAAGGTCCTACCATTCATTATGTCTGTACTTCGCTTGTCGTACCTCCCACAGAGTATTACCTCACTTCGATCAGAACTAAACTCTGCTTAGGTTATCATCCGATCGACATCAGACTGCAGACGGAGACCCTCCTCCTCACTGTGAACAACACCCTCACCTTTCATGTCATCTGCAAACCGACTAATGATACCTTCTGCGTTATTAATGTTCAATGGTTTCTGCACAGATCCCTGTGGTACACCCGCTGGTGAAAGTATTCTTTCCACCAATTTTGCATCCAATTTGCCAATTTGCCTTGGAACCCAGTCCTTTTGGACTAGCCTTCCATGTTGGATCTTGTCAAAGGACTTATTCAAGTCCGTGTAAACCACATCATCTGCACTGCCCTCATAAATATACTTAAGCATCATTTAAAAAAAAACTGAACTGAATTCCTCAGACAGTATCTCCCTCTGCCAAATCCGTGATGACTAAACCGAGTTGATCCTTACCTTTGCAAGTGTTGATTCATCCTCACAATTGTTCCAATAATTTCCCTCCCCCTGCTGTCAGACTATCTGCTCTGTAATTTCCTGGCCTATCCCTGCTGCCCTTCTTGAACAAAGGAACCACATTAGCGATCCTCCAGTCATTCAGCACTTCACTTGTGGCCAGCAAAGTATTAAATACATCCACCAGGGCCCCAGCAATCTCTGGATAATTAGCATGGGGTCAAAGAATGCTGGTTCAGGCAGTGACACCCACATCCCATGAATGAATAAATAAAAATACGTATGTCCCTCCCTACCTCTGCAAACCCCTCCAGCTGTAGCAATTCGTACTGGCTTTGTAACACCGTTCAGGCCCTGACCACTCTTTGTAACTCTCTCACTACCTCCAACACCTTCATCTTTCCCTGTTCCTATCATGTCAATAAACCCTGACAACGATTCCCCTTCCCACTGCCCTCCTCCTACTAGCAGACCCATTGCAATCCGTTTAAAACTTACTCCTAAAACTCTCTCTCACTTCAGGATTTTTAGTACCTTGTGGTGATCTTCTCAGCCTCATAATCTAATATGATCCATTTTGTCCTGAGTGAGGGATTAGTGGGAATTTCTTGCTGAGTTTTTGTCTGTTTCAGTGGAATGTCCTTTTGTTGAGTGTTTTACACTGTTCATTTCCAGACACATATTTCAGTCTGTTTAGCCTGTTTATCTTGGTCAGTTCCCCTCACAAACCCATGTAATTGGCTATTTTTGTTTCTAGTTGTCCTTTTTGTGATTCACTTTAAAACTTTATATTTCTTTAAACTGCACTTTATCACAATTTCCCAGAGGATCTCTCCCGGTGACATTACTCATTCACTAAGTTTTATCACGCAACAGTCTCTCTGAGACAGTTACCTCCCTCGCCAGTTACACAATGTGTTAATCTAAGGAACATTGAAAAAAATTCTCTGAACTCCTCTTCCAATATCACTGTTGTCAGTGTGATTGTCCCAGACTTTGCGAATATTGACGTTTCACTAAATGTTCACCATGCCTGTATTAAAAATTCCAATGAATTCCTATTTATTGCAGTGATGAGCAATAAATGCTGTGCAGTAGTCTAAAACTGTTCTGCTGCTTGTGTCTTTGGCAAGTAGTAGCCATAATTTACATTCAGACTGACTCTACTTCATGATCTGAGGCCAAATGCTTTCTCTGTAATGCCTTTCTTACCCATTATTGTTAGCGTTACCCATTTTGCCTGAGTTTGCACAAGGTTGTGAACCATTGGGTATTTATGTTCCAACTTTTGTTCGCCCTGTAACCACATCTCTCTGGTGTCTAAATCCCTTTGGTCTCTGTGTCACAAATCCATCTACCTTGTTGCAGGGACTTTGTCCATTAATAATAAACATAATTTACTCGTTCCCACAATTTCCTGTCACAAATGGATTTGCTGATCTACAGTTTTAGTTAAACTTTGTCCCATCCTGTTCCTTTCTGTTGTCTTCGCTCTCATTCCCCGTGCTGCTCTGATGCTTCACGTTTTCTCTTTGGATTTGGAAAGCTCCTTTCACCTGAAGCCTGTCCCTGCATCCTGTCTGTCAGTTTAAAGCCCTGTCAATAAATCTACCAACGTGATTGGCCAGGACATTGTTCCACTGGAACTGTGCTGGGACCAATCTGAATGGATTTTTTTTTAAATCATGTATGGGATGTGGGTGTCTCTGACTGACCAGCCTTTATTGCCCATCCCTTGCTGCCCTTGAGCTAAGCAGCTGGCTCGCCCATTTCACAGGGTAATTGAGAGGCAAACACTTTGCTGTGGGGATGTCCTGCAGACCACGTGAGAGTGAACTGTTGTCTTTCTCTGAAGGTCAAGTGTTTGGATTTTTATCAATACTTATTTATGGATTGTTAATTCCAATTTTTAAAACATATATTCATTTAAAATTGCACATGGTTAGAAGTTAGAAAGAAGAAGTGGGGTGGTCACTTTGTTGGGACTGTATTGTAGACTATTGTAGACCCAACAGATACCAGAGGAACAGATGTGTAGAGAGATTGCAGATAACTATAGGAATAATAGAGGAGTGCAGGCTGCAGATTTTAATATTCCCTGTATCGACTGGGCCACCTCGAGTATAAAAAGACCTGGACGGAGGGCAATTGTTCAAATGTGTCCAAGGAAGGTTCCTAAATCAATATGCAGAGGGCCCTACTCTTCTCAGGCAGGTGCAACACTGGGCCTTCCCTCAGAAAACAAGGTTGGGCAAGTGACTGAACTGTTATTCGGAGAGCACTTTGGGTCCAGTGCCCACAACTGTCTTCGTTTTAACATAGTTATGGAAAAAGATCAGCAGGTCCACAATTGAAGAGGAAAACTGGAACAGGGACAGGTTTGGGGCCATTCTGCAGGATCTGGCCAGCGTCAATGCCGTGAATTTAAAATTGCACAACGCCCAGCTATAATCCAACTCGCTTTGGAAGCGCTGGTGATCACTGTAACAGATGAAAGGCTTAAACTAAATTTGTTTGGATATTATATTCTATGGCACTGCCATCCTGTTGCTATAAATTCAGTACCTTAGGATTGTGCTCCACAACCACCTGATGAAGAAGCAGTGCTCTGACAGCTAGTGCTTTCAAATAAACCGGTTGGACTGGAACCGAGTGTCGGATGATGTTTAACTTTGTCCACCCCCAGTCCGACACCGGCACCTCCATATTATGATACTAATCGATCGGGTGAGTCTGTTTGAAGGAAAAGGAACAACTGGCAAATGGGAGGCATCTCAAGAATCCAGGGCCAGTATGCTCCATTGGGGTAAAGGGAAAAGCTGGCAGGTTTAGGGATCCTTGGCTGATGAGGGATAATAAGGCTCTGGTCTTGAAATGAAGACTGCATACATTGGGTTTAAGCTATCCATATCTACATAAACCTTTCTATTCTTAAAGACACGATCAATCTGTGGAGACCCTACAATCCTCTCAGTCCCTGTAACACTCCCAATCTGCAGAAGTCATTCCAATGCCTGTGACTCTTCCGATCCAGTTCCTACAAGACCCTCTATCTATGTGATATCTTCCCATTGCCAGCACCCACCCTGTCACTGTAAGCTCCTCTAGTGTCTCCATCCATCTACACATTTTCATAACCTTCTCCAGCTCTTACATGTGTAAACATCACCCTCCCCTACAACCCTTCCCACTTTGACCAAACTGGAGAAGGTTACTAATGCTCCCTAATCTGTGAAACTGTCTCCAACCAAAATTGCTGTCTTTATCACTTGGAAAATCTGCATGATTCCACACCCTCCATGTCTAAATAACCTGCAGAAGCTAAGCCTTCCTGTATCCATAAACATCTTCAGTCACGACTACCCTTCATATGTCTGTTTGTTGGTCTGTACAACCCACTTTATCTCTGTAATCTGCTCCATTCACCTGAAACATTCCTGTCTGTGCAAAACACACCATCCTACCAATGTTCTTATCCTTGTAAACTGATCCATCCCTCCCAACCTCCCCAGCTCCACGAAACCCCTGTAGGCCCTACAGCTCTCCACATTTCTGTAACCTCCTATGGCTCTATGCTCCTCCCTCCCTGTGAAACCACCACCAGTCCCCACAACCCTCTGTCTCTGTTACCTCATACAACCTTCGCAACGCCTCCTCTTTGTGTCTCTTCATTCAGACCCCATCCTCTCCAGCTTCCCGAAACCTCTTCCTGCCATCATAACCCTCGCTATTTAGAATAGGACAGCCCAGTACAAGCCCTTCAGCCCTTGATATTGTGCTGACCTTTTATCCTACTCTGAAGACTAAACTAACCCACATACCCTACATTTTGCTAAACTCGCTGTGCCTATGCAAGAGTTGTTTAGATGTCCGTAATGTGTCTGAATCCACTATCACGGCTGGCAGTCCATTCCACGCACCCACCACACTCTGTGTAACTAACGTACCTCTGATATCCAAGCTAAATCTTCTGCCAATTACCTTAAAAATATGTCCCCTTATGATAGCCATTTTGCCATGGGAAGTTGTCTCTGGTTATCCACGCGATCGATGCCTCTCATTACCGTGTACACATCTATCATGTCGCCATTCTTCCTTGTTCACTCCGATCTGAAAAGCCCGAGGTTCCACAACCTACCTTCAATGGGCATGCCCTCCAGTGCAGGCAACATCTTGCTCAGTATCGTCTGTCCTGTCTTTAAAGCTTCCACATTCTTTCTATAATGGGGTGAACAGAACTGTTCACAGTATTCCAAGTGTGGTGTAACTGGGGCTCTATCAAGCTGCAGCAAAACCCTGGATCTCTTAAACTCAAACCCCGCTAATGAAAGCCAACACACCATACGCCTTCTTAAGACCCTCTCAACTTGAGTAGTAACTTCAGGGACACACTGTTCGTGCACACTGCTAAGTATCCTGCCTTTAACCATGTGAAGTTTTCTTTTCTCTGCAGAATCCTCCAATCTGAAACCATCCCTATCTTTGTAACTTACTCCAGTCCCTATAACACTCATAAACTGTGAAACCTCCTCAAGTCCCAATATTCCTAATGCCTGCAAAATCCTCCAGTCCCGATATCCCTCCCTAGCTCTGTAAATGCCACCGGCCGCCAGTGCCTTTTTGGGGAACATTGCAGAGGAAGGAAGAGTTGTAGAGTCCGGGCCATGTGACAGAGGTAGGAAGGGCTGCAGAACCTGGAGGATGGTACAAACATGGGAAGGGACGTGGGTCCTGGAGGAGTGAGGGAGCGGGATTCATAGAGCCTGCAGGCTGGATCCAAGAATGGATTACGGAAACTGAAGGATGTTATGATTTGAACCACAGATCATTTTTAATTGGACCATTCAGCCCCTCTTAGAGTCAAAGAGATGTACAGCATAGAAACAGACCCTTCGGTCCAACCCGTCCATGCGACCAGATATCACCACCCAATCTAATCCCACCTACCAGCATCTGGCTCATATACTTGCAAACTCTTCCTATTCATATACGCTTCCAGATGCCTTTGTATCAGCCTCCACCACTTACTCTGGCAGCTCATTCCATACACGTAGCAACCTCTGCGGGAAAAAAGAATGCTCCTTTAGTCATTTTTATATCTTTCCCCTCTAACCATAAACCGATGGCCTCCAGTTCTGACTGCCAAACCGAAGGGTAAAGACTTTGTCTCTTTACCCTCTCCATGCCCCTCATGATTTTATAAACTTCTATAAGGTCACCCCTCATAATTTTGTAAACCTCTATAAGGTCACCCCTCAGCCTCGATGCTCCAGGGAAAACAGCCCCAGCCTGTTCAACCTCTCTCGATAGCTCAACCCCTCCAATCCTGGCAACATCCTTGTAAATCTTTTCTGAACCCTTTCAAGTTTCACAACATCCTTCCGATAGGAAGGTCACTAGAATTGCACATAATATTCCAAAAGTGACCTAACCAATGTCCTGTGCAGCCACAACAGCCCAACTCCTGTACTCAATACTCTGACCAATAAAAGAAAGCATACCAAATGCCTTCTTCACTATCCTACCTATCTGCGACTCTGCTTTCAAGGAGCTATGAACCTGCACTCCAATTTCCCTATGTTCAGCAGCACTTCGTCAGACCTTACTGTTAAGTGTATAAGTCCAGCAAAGATTTGCTTTTGCAAAATGCAGCACCTCGCATTTATCTGAATTAATCTCCACCTGCCATTTCTCAGCCTATTGGCCCATCTGATCCCATTGTAGTCGGATGTAACCTCTTTCACTGACCACTGCACCTCCAATTTTGTTGTCAATTGAACACTTACAAAAAATACCTCTTATGCTCACATCCAAATCATTTATGTAAACAATGCAAAGTATTGGACCCAACACCGATCCTTGTGGCACTCCACTGGTCACAGGCCTCCAGTTTGAAAACCAACCCTCCCCCACCAGCCTCTGTCTTCTACCTTTGAGCCAGTTCTCTACCAATTGGCTAGTTCTCCCTGTATTCCGTGAGATCTAACCTCGCTAACCAGTCTCCCATGGGGAACCTTGTTGAACGCCTGACTGAAGTCCATATAGATCACATCCACTGCTCTGCCCTCATCAATCTTCTTTGTTACTTCTTCAAAAATCTCAATCAAGTTTGAGAGACATGATTTCTCACTCACAAAGCAATGTTGACTATCCCTAATTAGTCCTTGCCTTTCCAAATACATGTACATCCTGTCCCTTACGATTCCCTCCAACAACTTGCCCACCGATGTCAGGCTCAACAGCCTATAGTTTCCTGGATTTTCTTTACTGCCTTCCTTAAATAGTAGGAACACGATAGCCAACCTCCAGTCTTCTGGTTCTGATGTCCTGTTTCTATAGATCTTTACCGGAATGTGTGAGCACAGCTTCAAATTGCCAGGCTGTGAGATGTGAATTTGCCCGTTCTGTCTGTGTGCCTGATACTGACCTGGTGGTGCTCTGGTACAAAGCACTCTCCGTAACATCCAGATCTATGTTACTGACCAGAGCTCACCTCATCAAAGCCTTCATTTGGAATGTTCTTTATTTTAATATTTTTAAATGGCAGGTTTATGAGATGCAGGAATTGAGGAGTTGTCATTTTTGAAAGAATGAAACTTTTGTCATTGACCCTGACCCATGCAATGGGGATTCATGGATTCTGTTGTGCTCTGCAGACTATCACTCAGAGGATTGTATCACCAGGGAATCTGATTGCAGATGGTCTTTGCCTGGAAGAGTGTGAATTTACCAGTTTATGTCGGCTAGGACACAGGGTTTCTGGAGAATGTACAACTGTGTAAATACTTCACCGACTGGTTCAGGGGTGAGTGCACTGGACTCTGAGCACCATTAACTGGGAAACCTCATGCTGTTTGTATGTGGAGCTTGGCACCAGACTGGGTGAGAGCAGCTCCCTGAGTAAATGACAGGTACGGAGCTTGGGATCCTCCTGCTGTGTTTGACCTTGTGCCATTTCGTTATCTCCCTCTCATGAGAGAGCGTGTCATGTTCACCAGTCCTGACAGTGTCCACACCCTGTAAACCCTTCTTGTTGTTGAACATCTCCCTTCTCTTTCACTCCCTCCAGCCCTTCCAACCTGGCCTTCGTCTCATATCTACCGCAGTCCCAACCGACCATGCTCTTTGTTATCGCATTGCTTTCCTTTCAGGTGTGTGGGAACAAACCTGAAGTAGGTTTGGGCCATTGGAAGAAAAAGACAACTCCCTCTTCTCCATCTTTGTCAGACTCTTGTTGTCTGCATCTCTCCCATAAGGAGAAGGAAGCATCCTTTCAGCATCCACCCTGTCCATTCCCCTGAGGGTCTGTACATTTTAATGAGGAAGACTGTCGTCCTGATGACCATCAGTGGCACAGCACCGAAGTGACCTGTTTATGTTCTATAATTTTTGCGACCACTTCCTTTTGCTCTCTCCTTCCATCATTCTGAAGTCTAGCCCAGTCTGGACAGTGCTCCAAACCAATAATTACTGAGAATTCTCCAACCCCATATCTCTGTAAACTCCTCACATACCAATCCTCCTTTTCTGTGAGAACCCCTCCAGCTTCTGCAGTCCATCCAAATTATTGCATTTCCTACAGCCCTCACCATCTCCGTATGCTCCAGTCACTACATTTCTCCATGCATCTGTAAACCCCTCCAGCCCCTCCAAATCTTCCTATCTTTCCAAAGTCCAACACTTCCAAAAACCATCCCTCTAAATGGAACTTCCACCAGAGACCACTGGCCACCATATCTCTGTAATCCCATGCGCGTCTCTCTATTTCTGTTCCCAGCTCCAGTCCCTATAACGCTACTTCCATGTACAACATCATCAAGTCCCTGCAATCCTCCCGAACTGTGGAACCTCCAAAAGACGTTACAATTCTATCTCGGTCTCTAACTGCCTGCAGTGATTTGAAACTTCGGCAATTAAAGTCAGAGAATCATAGATATGATACAGCATGGAAACAAAACCTTTGGTCCAACTTGTCCATGACAATCCAGTCACAGCAAACAGCACCCGACCCATATTCCTCTAAACCCTTCCTATTGATGTACCCATCCATATGCATTTTAAGTGTTGCAATTGTACTAGCCTCCACCACTTTCTCTGGCAGCTCATTTCAAACACGTACCACCCTGTGTGAAAATGTTGCCCCTTAGGTCTCTTTAATATCATTCCTCTCTCACCCTAAACCTATGCCCTCTAGTTCTGGACTCCCCGACCCCAGGGAAAAGACTCTGTCAATTTATCCTATCCATTCCCCTCATGATTTTATGAACCTCTATAAGGTCACCCATCAACCTCTGACGCTCCAGGGAAAACAGCCCCAGCCCGTTCAGCCTCTCCTTGTAGGTCAAATCTTCCAACCCTGGCAAAATCCTTGTAAATCTCTTTGGAACTCTTTCAAGTTTCATAACATCCTTCTGATAGGAAAGAGACCAGAATTACACACGGTATTCCAAATGTGGCTTAACCATGTCCTGTACAGCTGCAACATGACCTCCCAACTCCTGTTCTCAATACACTGACCAGTAATGGAATGCATACCAAGTGCCTGCAACATCGTCGCACTCCCAAACATCTCTCCAAATCTGTGACCTCTATCCATCCCTCAAAGGCCCTCTCTCGGTGACACGCGCCATGCATTTGCAACAAGGCAGATGGAATGACAGCATTAACTGAAGGGAACAGATGTGATCGACATGTTGTTATGGAGATGTGGCTGCAGAATGACCATGTCAGCAATGTGATTATTGAGGGATTGTAGGGATTTAGGCAGGGTCAGTAAAAAAAACCAAACAAGGTCCCGTTTTGTTGTGAAGAAAGGATGCAGTCAGTGTATTAGTGAGACAGCCAATTTAATCTGGGAATCAAAATTTAGAATTATGTTGAATGGACAACTTTCAAATAGCTGGAAGATCAAATCACAATCCATGGAATCCATGCTCGTTTGTAAGTTGGATACAATATTTTCTTGGTGATAGTAGACAGAGGCCTGTGCTGTGGTGAATTTCTGATTGGACGTCGGTGGCCAATGATGTTTCACAAGGATCAGTGCTGCGATGTCTGTGTGTAATTTATCTCTATGAATAAGATGATAAGGTCAGCAGTTGGAGTGGTAATTTTGCAGACGACATTTGGAAAGGCATGTAATGATTAGGGATAGTTAGGGGAATTGTGGATAGTGAGGAAGAGTGTTAAAGGTTGCAGCAGTGTGTAGATCAGCTGGAACGCTGGGCAGAGAAATGGCAAATCGAATTTCACCGGGACAAGTGTGAAGTGATGCATTTATGAAGTCAAATGGAAGAGAGAATTACACCAATTGACTAATTGGAAACATTGATAAACAGATGACCTTGGATGCAAATCTGTAGCTCCCTGAAAATAACAATACAGCAGGTAAAAGAGGAGTATGGCATGCATCCTTGCATTGGTCACAGTATTGAGTATAGACATTTGCATGTCATGTTGTGACTAAATGAAACTTCATTCGGCCATGTTTGGTATGTTGTGTGTCAGTCTCATCGACACACTACAGGATGTGTGTGGAGGCTTTGGGGAGCGTGCAACAGAGGTTTACCAGAATGTTGCCTGGATCAGAATGTGTTTACTGTAAGGAGTTTAGACACAGTTGGATTGTCTTGCGAGAGTATCGGAGGCTGAGGGGTGACCTGATGCAGATATATAGCATTAGGAGACGCATGGATAGTTGGAATCCTTCTTCCAATATGGAAATCTCAAATTCAAGGGCGCGTTTGTTTAAGGTGAGAGTGAGATGTTTTATGTGAGATGAATGAGGCCAGTTGTCTTTGCCAAGAGAGTGGAAGGTGCTCAGGAGGTTGGAGAAGTGGCAACGAGAGCATAGTTTTGAAGTGGCATTTAGACAGACACATGAACAGGCAGAGAATAGAGGGATATCGCCCATAGACAGGCAGATGGGATTAGTTTAGAATAGCATTATGGTCAGCACAGCCATGGGGGCTGAAGGGCCTAATATTCTGCTGTACTGTTCGATTTTCTAACTTCACGGCATCTACCCTGCCAAAGCCCCTCCGAATCCTGGATGTTTCATTCAATTTCTCTCCCGTTTTTCAAAACCCCAATAGGTTCAAGGTCAATCTACTCCACCTCTTCTCATTGGAAAATCCCGCCATCTCCAGGATCAGCCGAGGGAACCTTCCCTGGCCTGCCTCCAATTCAAGAATGTCTTTCCTTACGGCACGCATGCTGTTCATTATAATCTGGGTGTGGTCTGACTTGCACCTTGCATCGTCTTAGCAAGACTTCCCTAATTTTAGACTGTATTCCCCTGTAATAAATGCCAGCATTTGATCTGCCTTCTCTATTACCTGCTGATCCTGTAAACTACCTTTTACAGAATGGTCCACAAGGATTCCCAAAACCCTTTGTGCAGTCAGTCTGAAACCAAACGGTGTTAGCCTGACAGTAAGTCGGGAACATGCTGGACTGTGTTATCAAAAATATGACAAAAAATGATAACTGGACGCTTAGAAACAATGGGAGAGGCATGATTTTATAAAAGGGGAATATTTTTAAATGTGTTGCATTCTATATTTTGGTGTGACCATAAATGGCAGAATAGTTAAATCTGGGAGAGGCTAGTAACGCTATGGGGAAATTTGAAATTTCAGAAGCATTTTAACAAGTTTCAACAAGGGCTAAATATTAGCTCGGGAGAGAATAGGGCCCCTGAAAGGTTAATGAGGCTGTCTGTGTGGAATCACTGCTGCTGGGTGAGATACTGAACAAGTATTTTGCATTAGGATTTACTTTGGAGAAAGAGATGGAAGCTCTTGGGAAAATACATAGTGATGTCTTGAACAGAGTTAACATTGGAGAACAGGAGGTGTTGGATGTCTAAAAATGCAAAACTCTAGATAAAACCTAGGGACATGATCAGATGTATCCCACTGCCAAGTGAGAAGCTAGCGAGGAATATACCGGGTCCCTCGCAGAGATGTCATCGACAGCCACTACAGACCAGTGAGACTGATGGTAGAGGTGGGTAAGTTTTTGGAGGTGATTCTGAGAGGATCATCATGCATTTGGAAAGGCAAGGACAGACTAACGATAGTCAGCATGGCTTTGTGTATGGGAAATCGTGCCTCAAACCTGAGTGTAGAGGTAGATAAATGACAGATCAAAGCAGAGCAGTACATGATGTCCCCATTAACTTTAGCAAGGCCTTTGACAATGTTCTGCATGGCAGACTGGTTAATAAGTTTAGATCACACATAGAAACATCGATTCTCCTGTTCCTTGGACGCTGCCTGACCTGCTGCGCTTTTCTAGCAACACATTTTCATCTTAGATCACACATAACCAGGGAGCACTCATCAACTGGATACAAAATTGGATTGATGGTAGGAGACAGAGCGTATTCATAGAGGGTTGCTGTTCAAACTGCAGGCCTGTGACCAACGGTGTGCCATGGGTTTAGTGCTGGGTCACTGTTGTGCATCATTTATATAAACAATTTGGATGAGAATACAGGAGTCCTGGTTAGCAAGTGTGTGAGTGACACTGAAATTAATGGTAAAGTGGACAGCGAAGAGAGTTATCGAAGAGTACAATGGGATCAACAGTACTGCTGGGCCAGTGAGGTTAGGAATAACAGGTGGAGAAATGCAGTGTTGTATTCTGGTAAAGCAGACCAAGGCTGGACTTGTACAGTTAATGTTAGGACCCCGGGTAGTGTTGTCAATCAGTGACCCAGGGATACAGGTACACAGTTCTTTGAAAGTAGCATCGCAGGTAGACAGGCTGATGAAGCAGGCGTTTGGGATAGTTAGCTTCATTGGTCACAGCATTGAGAGTAGGAGTTGGGATGTCAGATTGTATCTGTACCAGACATTCATGAGGTCACCATATAAGCATTGTTGATTATCTGGAAAAACTCATCTTGTTCACATATATCCTTTAGTGAAGGACATCTGAAATTCTTACCTGGTCTGGCCTATATGTGACTCCAGACCCACAGTAATATGGCTGACCCTGAGCTGCCTCGGGGCAATTTGCAGTAGGGCAATGTATGCTGGTCCAACCGGTGACATCCTCAGGCCATGAATGAATCAAAGAAAAATACATATGTCCATCCCTACCTCTGCAAACAGTTCTAGCTGCAGCAATTCTGGCTTTGTAACATTTTTCAGGCCTTTGCCTCTCTCTGTAACAGCCTCACCACCTCCAGCACCTTCAATTCTCCCTGTTCCAATACTCTCATTAAATGCTGGCAACGTTTTTTCTTTCTACTGCACTCCTCCTGCTAGGAGACTCCCTAGCGATCTCTCTAACAAATGTGTCCACATTTCTAAACTTTGGCTTCTTCAGAATTGATAGGTTTTTTTTTCATCTCTTAATCAATCTGGTAACTCATGGGAATTACGGGGCCAAGACCATCCGAATTGGGGGAGGAGCATTGAGATGGTGTCGAGTACCTCGAGACTTGCTTTGGGAAAAAGGGGAATCCAGGAGAAAACAGCACAAGGAGCGTGCTGTCACACCAACATCCCACCCACCCCCTTACCATGGCAACCTGCTACCCCAAGTGTAACAGAATCTATGGAAGGGTACATCGGTCTGTACAGCTACCTACAGGCTTCACCTGAGAGTGGGAGAGAGTCAGCCTCGTCTGTGACCCATCACCAATGATATGAAGAGATAGGAAGGCTGAATTCCTTCTCAATTATCCCAGTGCCTTTGTTACAAATTCCAATAACTCCCTGTTAATGCAGTGTCTAATAATGTAATGCTATAAAGGGGCTTTAACACCGTCCTTCCACTTTTATGTTCTGATCCTTATTACCCAGAATTTGGTTTCCTATTGCTTGATAATCTGAGGACACATATTTTGCTGGTAATCCCATTGTAATCTCTAACTGTGGGAGTTCCCCATCCTGCTTCCCATTCTGTCTGGCTTTCCACAATCTTGTCTGACCTCGAATATTAATGACTCACCTTTTTTGTTCACTGTGAAAATGTCACCCTGATTGTGATTAGACAGAAATCACAGTCACGCGTGCATGTAATTTATTGCAAATACTTCATGCATTCAAATTAAGAAACAGCAATTTACTTTTTTTAATCACAATTTCCGTCACAAACCCATTTGCTGGTGTACAATTTCAGTTAAATGCTGTCCCTTCCTGTTTCTTTCTGTTTGTCTTTAGCCACATCCCATGGTGTTCCAATATTTCAACTTTTCTGTTTGCACTTGGGAATTTCCTTTCACCTATGCCGTGTCCCTCCTCCTCTGTGTCAGTTTAAAGCAATCTGCATAATCCTGATCAAATGATTGACAAGGACATTGGCCCTAGCACAGTACCAGTGGACCCCATTCCAATATAATAGCTGACTCCTCCTTGAGTACTGGTAGCAGTTCCCACTGCATCAGAACCACACCGTCTGACACCATTGTGTAATCCTGACACCTTCCTGTACTCTGCTGATATCACTCAGACTCTCTCCATGTGATTCCCCTGCTGCGTGGGTCTATTTGCTGTCTCTGTCAGCGTTTCTCCCTCTTACAGCTTGTCTGATATCCTGAGTCAACAGAATTGTCCACTCCAGAGAGATGCAGCAGCGCAGGCCAGGGACGGAGACTGGGATTTTCGTGATCTCTGGTGGACTCTGTGCCACTCTGCACAAGTTATCCTCACTGCATCAGTCTAATTTCCATTCTGTCTATTTCTCGGCCTCCTGCAGGTAATCAGGATATTCCTAATTCCTGTCTCATCCATCACCTCGTTGAAGACGCTTGGTCAGCCAGAGAGAAATGGAGAGGGAGATCTGGAGCTTTCAGTAAATCCTGCAGCCGGTAAGATCATTCTCAGTAAACAGCACAGGGAGGAGTAGTGACCTTCTGTATTCAGACCCGGAAGACAGGACATAGATACAGAACTGGGCAAGGAACAGCAACATTCTAGGCTTCATTCCCACCAGCTTGTGAGGGTCATGCTCTCACCTCTGCTGTATTGGTCCTCGTTGAGACAGCACAGGGGATCGCAGGCATGAATCCTGGCCCATGCTTTATTAGTTATCTCTGTAATATCCTCCAGTCCCAATAATCCTTCGTCTGTTTAGAATCACCTCTAGTCCACACCATTTTCTCTGTCACTGTCAGGTTCTCTAACCCCTAACGCCCTAATCCCTAACCTTCTCCAGTAGATACTAATTTCCTTCATCCCTACAAACCCCCGACAGTCCTGTCTATCCCTGTAAGCTCCTCCTACCAATACCACCCTCCATATCAATACATTTGACTTTAACCTTGCCATCGGTCCCTACCTAAATAATCTTCTCCAGCTCCTACAATCCTTCCTTAGCTGTGAAAGATTTGTACTCTCCTTATCTTCCTCCAATTCTTCGATCTGAATTGTTTTAAATTTCACCCTCGTTCCCGACCCCACATCCCTCCCGACCATAGGAACCTCTTTCAGTTTGTGCAACCCTCCCCATTTGTATAACTGTCTCCAACCCAGTAATCTGGCATTCTCCATTGCCTTCCTATCTCTGTAGTCTCCAAAACCTAGAAACTGCCTTATATCTGTAAACGTCTTCTGTCACTACAACCTTCCATATCTCTGTTAGTATATACAATACTATCCTACTGAAACACACTGCTGTCTGTGCCGCTCAGTCTGCCCCCCTCTCCTTACATTCATCCCTATCCTTATCTCCAGAATCTAATCCAGCTCCCTCTATCTCTGTAAATTCCGCCAATCCTCAAAGCCCTTTGGCCCACTGACTTTCTTGACCAGATGTAGCTCTGTTTAATTCAAACATCCTCGAGCCCCTGTCAGCCTTCCTATCTCTGTACCCTCTACCCATCCGTTCAACTCCCCACTACTGAGGATTGACTCCCTGCGTTTGCCATAAGGCAGATGGAATGACAGTGAACAGATATGATGGAACTGTCATTCTGGAGATGTAGATGCAGAATGACCGTTGATGGGAAGGGAATATTGAAGGGTTGTTGGGATAGAGTCATAGAGTCAATGAGATGTACAGCATGGAAACAGATCCTTCAGTCCAACCATCCATGCCGACCAGATATCCCAACCCAATCTAGTCCCAAGAGACAAACTAGGCAAAAAATCAACAAGTTGTGATGAAAGGATAAGGTTAATGCATTAATGAGATAGCCACATGGAACTGAAGATCAAAATTTGTAGTGTATTTGGGTGGAGTTGAGAATAAACAAGGAGCAGCAACCATTAGCAGGAATTCTTTTGTAGGCACCAGACAGTGATGGTAATGTCAATATGGTTACAGTCAGGACACTGAATGTACTTGTAGCAAGGGCACTACAGTAACTGTATGTGACAGTGGTCTCCATTCCGACTGGGTAACTAATCAGTATCAGCGCTGTAATGGATGGAATCCTGGATTAGATACGAGATGGTTTTCTGTAACGTAACATCACATCAAGGAGCCATCAACAAAATTGTGTACTGTAGACCAAATGGTGTGTAATAATAAGTATCTAAAAATCCCTATAAAGGAATTTTTTGAGCAGAGACCCATAATGTTATGCAGGACATATTGAGTTTGAGTTCGGACCATGAGATGCAAGAGCGGAATTAGGCCATTTGGCCCGTTGAGGATGCTCTGTCCTTCAATCAGATCATGGCTGACCTGATGATCTTGAACTCTACTTTCCTGCCTTCTCCACAAAACCCTGGTTTCCCTGATTCATTAAAACCTCACCATCTCTGCTGTAACTATTCTTAATGACCCAGCTTCGGCAGTCAGGAATTCCCACAGAGTCACTACCCTCTGAATGAAGACATTCCTCCTCCTCTCCATCTTCAATGGGTGAGCCTTTGCTGGGGTTTTCTGCTCTCTGGTTACAGATTGTCTCACAATTGAAATGAAAGGAAGTGACAAATATGATTATTGCAGGTGACATGAAAATTGGTGGAGTTGGGGTGAATGAGCAAGGAGATCCAAGGTTGCAGGAGGTTACTGATCAGTTGGAAAGATGTGGAGAGAAATGGCAAAATGAGTTTAATCTGGACAAATGTGAGGTCATGTCAAAGTCAAGAAGAAAGTTAGGCTACTGAGGGACATTGATATACGGAAGGATCTTGGTGCAAGTCAGGAACTCCCTGAAAATGGCAACAGAAGTGTTTCAGATGGGATAGAAAGCAAATGGCCTTCATCGGTCACAACGTTGGATGTAGTGGTTTGCATCTGATATTGTATTTGTATAAACGTTGTTTGGCCACATTTGGAGTACTGTGTGCAGTTCTCATCTCCACACAATAGAACGGATGGGGAAACTTTGGAGAGGGTGCAAAAGGGGTTTATCAGCATGTTGCCTGTGTTAGGTTTTTTAAGTGTTGTTTGGTGTAAGAGGAAATTTAAACAAAGTTGGATTGTTTTGCGAGATTATCAGAGGGTGACAGGCGACCAGGTACAGGAACAAACATTGGGAGAGGAACAGATAATATGGATAGTCAGAATCCCTTTTCCAATGTGTCAGTTTTAAATACGACAGCGCATAGCTTTAAGGTGAGAAGAGAAAGTTTATATGCGATGTGTGAGGCAAGTTAATTTTTTACATAGAGAGTTATCGAGGGAGGTCATGGAAGCAAATGTGAGCAAAGTTTGAAGTGGCATTTAGACAGAAACATGAACAGGCAGAGAATAGAGGGATATGGACCATGTGCAGATGGGATGATTTAGAAAATAGCATCATGGACAGCACAGACATGGTGGGCCGAAGAGCCTTTTGCTGTGCTCTACTGTTCTGTTTTCTAACTTCCCAGCATCTGCCCGATCAGAGCCCCTCAGAATCTTGTCTGCTTCATTCAATTTCTTGCTCATTTTCTATACGTCAATGGGTTCAACCTCTACCTACTCCACCTCTTCTCATTAGAAAATCCCTCCATTCCCAGGATCAGCCGAGTGACCCTTCTCTGGACTGCCTCCAATGCGACAATATCTTTCCTTCGGGCACTCACACTGTTCATAATATTCTAGTGTGGTCTGACTGGTACCTTGCATCATTTTAGCAAGATCTCCCAAGTTTTAACTCCATTCCCTCTATAATAAATGCCAGCATTTGATTTGCCTTCTCTCTTGCTTGCTGACCCTGTAAGCTACCTTTTTCAGATTGATAAACAAGACTCCCACAACCTGCTCCCAGTCTGAAACCTAACAGTGTTAGCTTGATTGTAAGTCAGGAGCGTGCTGAAATGAATGAGAAAGGATAGGTCAATAAAAAATAACTGAACCCTTAGAAACACATTTTATAAAGAAGAATGTGTTTTGAGTCTGTTGGATTTAATTTGTTGTGTGAGTATAAATGGCAGCATTGTAAGTATGTAGGAGGGATGTAGTGGTACGGGGGATATGGTGTATTTGATTTTTCAAAAGCCTTTACGCAAGTTTCAATAAGGGCTAATGAGTAACTTGGTAGAGAATAGGGCCTCTTAAATATCGATAAGGTCACCTATGTGCGGAACCTGAGGAGAAGGGTGACATATTGGACAAAACAATCTTGTCAGTATTTACTGTGGAGAAAAATATGGAAGCTCAGGAACTTAGGGAAAAATATAGAGATGTCTTGGAAAGAATCCTCAACAAAGAAGAGAAAGTGCTGGAATCTTAAAACAAATAAAGCTAGATCAATCCTCAGTAGCTCATTAGGTCTATGCTGGAACATTGTGGGAAGCTAGGGAAGAGAGTGCAGTGTCCCGAACAGAGATATTTATATTATCAACAGACACAGTGAGGTACCGGAAGACTGGAGGGCGGCGAATGCTGTTCCGTCACTTAAGGGCTGCAGGGAAAAAGCCAGGAAATTAGAGCCCAGTGAGTCCAGTGATGGGGAAGTTGTTGGAGGAGATTCTGAGAGAAAGGAGCTACGTATATTTGGAAAGACAAGGGCTGATTAGAGATAGTCAGCATGGCTTTGTGAGTGGGAAATCGTATTTCACACACTGGATTGACTCTTTAAGGAGGTGGCCAAGAGATAGATAGTCAACGTTGGCTACATGGACTTCAGCAAAGCATTTAACAGGGTTTAAAGGGACGTAAAACATCTAGTCAAGAAGAAGAAGAAAGCTTATTTCAGGTTGAGGAAGCAAGGGTCAGTCAGGTTTCTAGAGGGTAACATGGAGCAGCACGACGGCACAGTGGTTAGCACTGCTACCCCACAGCACCACGGACTCCATTTCGATTCCAGCCTCAGGCGACTATCTGTGTGGAGTTTGCACATTCTCCCCGTGTCTGCGTGGGTGTCCCCTAGGTATTCCAGTTTCGCCCACAGCTCAAGGATGTGCATGTCAGGTGACTCAGCCATGCTAAATTACCCACAGTGTTCACGGATGTGTAGGTTTGGTGAATTAGCCAGGACAAATGGAGAGAATTAGGTTGGGAGAATGGTTCTGGTTGGTGTACAGTTTGGAGGGTTGATATGCAGGTATTGGGCCAAATGGCCTGTTTTCACAATGTAGGGACTCTCCGAAGGTACCAGGAAAGAACTGAGGAATGGACTTAGGACAGCTAGAAGGGGGCATGAAAAAGCACTATTGGGAAGGATTAAGGAAAACCGTAAGGCATTCTCCACTTATGTGAGGAACAAGAGCATGGCCAGAGTGCGGGTAGTGCCGATCAGGATAGTGGAGAGAACTTGTACCTGAAGTCGGAGGAGGTAGGGGATTTCCTTAATGCATACTGTGCTTCAGTATTCACTCCTGAGAGGGACCTTTGTTATTTGTGAGGACAGCGTGAAACAGGCTGATATATGTGAACAGGTTGATGTTAAGAATGAGGATGTGCTGAGTATTGTGTAAAACATAAGGATAGATAAGTCTATGGGACCAGATGGGATGTGTCCAAAGTTACTACACGAAGTGAGGGAAGAGATTGCTGTGCACTTGGTAATAACCTTTGTGCTCTCACTGACCACTGGAGTTGTACCAGATGATTGGAGGGCGGCAAATGTTATTCCCCTGTTCAGGAAAGGGAATATGGATAAAGCTGGGAATTTCAGACCTGTCAGTCTTATGTCTGTGGTGTGCAGATTATTGGAGAGGACTCTGAGACAGGATTTATAATTCCTTGGAAAACCATAGTTTGATTAGAGGTAGTCAGCATGGCTTTGTAAGGGGCAGGTCATGCCTTACAAATCTTACTGAGTCCTTTGGCAATGTGACAAAACACCTTTATGGCTCATTCAGAAAGTGCAGAGACATGGGATACAGGGAAACCTATCTGTCTGGATACATAATTCCTGGCTCATAGAAGATCGAGGGTGATGATGAATGCAAAGCATTCACCCTGCAGCTCGGTGTCCAGTGGTTTTCTGTAGGGAGAGGTTACAGGACCTCTGCTCTTTGTGGTTTTATAAATGACTTGGATGTGTGAGTGGAAAAGTGGGTTAGTAAGTTTGGCAATGACACGAAGGTTGGTGGAATGGCTGAGAGTGTGGAGGGCTGTTGTAGGTTGCAGCTGGGCATTGACAGAATGCAGAGATGGGCTGAGAAGTGGCAGATGGAGTTGAATCTGCAAAGATATGAAGTCATTCATTTTGGAAGACTGAATTTGAAGGCATAATGCAGGGTTAAAGGTAGGATCCTTGGCAGTGTGGAGGAACAGAGGGATCTTGGGTTCCAAGTCCATAGATCCCTCAAAGTTGCCACACAAGCTGATAGGCTGTTAAGCAGGAATATATTGTGCTGTATTTCATTAGCTGGGGGATTGAGTTTTATAGCCATGAAGTTGTGATGCAGCTCTATAGAGCCCTGGTTAGATCCCACTTGGAATATTGTGTTCAGTTCTGGTCCCCTCATTACATGCTGGATGTGGAAGCTTTAGAGAGGGTAAAGAGGAGATTTACCAGGATGCTGCCTGTACTGGAGAGCATGTCTTATGAAGAAAGGTTGAGGGAGCTAAGGCTTTTCTCATTGGAGTGAAGAAGGCTGAGGGGTGACTTGGTAGAGGTGAACACGATGATGAGAGTCAAAGAGAGAGTGAATAGGGAGAGCCATTTTTTACCCTGACATAAACAGCTTTTACAAGGGGGTATAATTTTTAGGTGATTCTCGGATGGTTAAGGGGAGATTTCAGAGGTAGGTTCGTAACATAATGAGTGGTGGGTGAGTGGAATGCACTGCCAGTGGTGGCAGTAAAATTAGATGCATTCGGGACATTTAATATACTTCTGGATAGGCACATGATGATAATAAAATGAAGGGTACGTAGGTTCGTTTGATCATACAGTCAGATAAACGGTTGGCATGGCATCATGGCCGAAGGGTCTTGTGCTGTACTGTTCTTGTTCTGTGTCTGTGTGGTAAACTGGGTAATAAGCTCAGATCAATGTAAAAGGATATGGCATTCAGGAGGAGAGTGGGAACTGGTTACAAAATTGGGCTTGATGGTAGGAGACAGCGGGTGATAGAGACATTTTGTTTTTCTCACTGGAGGCATGTGACCAGCGGTGTAGCGGGCCCACTGTTGTTTGTCATTTGGATAAATGGTTTGGATGGGAATATTGGTTTTGTGGTAAGTAAGTTTTCTGGGTGGCACTGTAATTGCTGGTAAAGTGGACAGTGAAGAAGGTTATCTGTGGTTCAACAGGATGAACAGTACTGCTGGGATAGTGGGCTGAAAAATAGCAGATGGAGTTTAATTAGATAAATGTGAAGTGTTCCATTTTGGTGATACAAACCAGGGTGGGACTTGTCCAGTTAATGTTCGGGCCCTGGGTAGTGATGTCAGTCAGAGACACACACTCTTTGAAAGTGGTGTCACAGGTAGACAGGCTGGTGAATCTGGCGTTTGGGATGGTTACCTTCATTGGTCAGAGCATTGAAAGTAGGAGAAGGATGTCATGTTGTATCTGTACAAGACATTGGCAAGACCACCATAAAAGCATTATTGATCAGTTGGAAGAACTCATTAGGTTCACTTACCTCCTTTAGTGAAGGACATCTGACATTCTAACCTGGTCTGGCCTCCACGTGAATCCAGACACACAGCAATATAGCTGACTCTGATCTGCCCCCTGGGCAATTAGCAGTGGGGGCAAAGAATACTGGTCCAATCAGTGACCCCCACATCCCATGCATGAATAAATAAAAATACATATGTGCTCCCTACCTCTGCAAACCCCTCCAGCTGCAGCAATCCGTACTGTGTTTGTAACACAGTTTGACCACTCTCTGTAACACTCTCACCATCTCCAGCACCTTCACCTCTCCCTGTTCGTATCGTGTCATTAAGCCCTGACAATTATTCCCCTTCCCACTGCCTTCTTCCTGCTAGCAGACCCGCTGCAATCCCTTTTCAACATACTCCTAAAACACTCTTTCACTTCAGGATTTTAAGTACTTTGTAGTGATCTTCTAAGCCTCATAATCTAATATGATCCATTTTGTCCTTAATGAGGGATGGGAGGGAATTTCTTGCTGAGGTTTTGTCTATTTCAATGGAATATCCATTTGTTGAATATTTTACACTGTTCCTTCAAATGTTTTCCACTGTTCATTTACAGACACATATTTCAGTCTGTTTCGCCTCTTTACCTTGGTCAGTTCTCATCTCAAACCCATGTAATTGGCTGTTTTTGTTTCTAGTTGTAGCTTGTCCTTTCTGTGCTTCACTTTAAAGCTATACATTTCTTTAAACTGCACTTTCTCACAATTTCCCGAAGGATCTCTGCAGGTGACATCACTCATTCACTAAGTTTCATCACACAACGGTCGCTCTGAGATAGTTACATCCCTAGCCAGTTGCACAATGTGTTATTCAAAGAAACACTGAAA
Source organism: Chiloscyllium plagiosum (assembly GCF_037043375.1). Classification (NCBI taxonomy): domain Eukaryota; kingdom Metazoa; phylum Chordata; class Chondrichthyes; order Orectolobiformes; family Hemiscylliidae; genus Chiloscyllium; species Chiloscyllium plagiosum. The sequence continues at coordinate 65,080,046 of NW_028270175.1, read as the reverse complement.
AAAAATCTCTGAACTCCTCTTCCAATATCGCTCTTGTCAGTGTGAAAGTCCCAGATTTTGGGAATATTGATGTTTCCCAAAATTATCACACTGCTTTTATTAAAATTCTAATTGATTCCTGTTTATTGCAGTGATGAGCAATGAAATGCTGTTCGGTGGCTAAAACTGCTCTGCTGCTTGTGTCCTTGGCAAGTAGTAGCCAGACTTTACATTCAGACTGACTCTACTTCATGATCTGAGGCCAAATGCTTTCTCTGTAATGCCTTTCTTACCCATCATTGTTAGCGTTGCCCATTTTGCCCGAGTTTGCACAAGGTTGTGAACCATTGAATATTTATGTCCCACCTTTTGTTCGCCCTGTTACCACATCTCTCTGGTGTCTAAATCCCTTTTATCTCTGTGTCACAAATCCATCTACCCTATTGCAAAGACTTTGTCCATTCCAAACAAAACATAACTTACTCTTTCCCACAATTTCCTGTCACAAACCGATTCACTGATGTACAGTTTTAACTAAACTTTTTCCCACCCTGTTCCTTTCTGCTTGTCTTCAGGAACATTCCCACGCTGCTCTGATGCTTCACCTTTTCTATTTGGATTTGGAGAGCTCCTTTCACCTGAACCCTGTCCCTGCATCCTCTCTGTCAGTTTACAGCCCTGTCCATAAACCTACTGACATGATTGGCCAGGACACTGGTCCCATCATGGTTCCAGTGCGGCCCAGTGCAACGGGATTTTTTTTATTAACTTATGGCATGTTGGTATCTCTGTCCGACCTGCCTTTCTTGCCCAGCCCCAGCTGCCCTTGAGCTGAGTAACTTGCTCGGCCATTTCAGAGGGTCATTGAGAGACAAACACTTTGCTGTGGGTATTGTGTGCAGACCACGTGAGGATAGGCAGATGTCCTTCTCGAAATGACAAGTGTTTGTATTTTTGTACATTCGCAATTGTCTCATATTTATTTATGGATTATTAATTATTATCTTTAAAAGTATTGTTTTCAAATTCCCCCATTTCTGATGGTGGGATTCAAACATGTCTCCCCGAACATTAGCTGAGATTTTGGACACATGCTCTAGCAATAATGCTTCTAGGCCATCACTTCGTCTGCTCACGGGTTGCTCATTCCTGACCAGTTATACTATTATGAAGCATAACCCCTTCTTCCCACACAATTGATTGATTCTGAGGCCTTCTGACATGATTGTTTGAGCCTGATACCTTCCAGCACTCTGGTGATATCACACAGTATCTCTCTCCATGTGGTATCCCTCACTGTGTGGATCTAATTGCTGCCTCTTTCAATTCCACTCGCTCTTATCGTTTCACCAGATCCTGAGTCAACAGAATCCTCCACTCCAGAGAGACGCAGCAGCACAGGCCAGGGACGGAGTCTGGGATTTTCCAGATCTCTGTTTTACTCAGGACCATTCTCCATGTGTAATCCCCACTACATCAGTCTAATTTCCCATCCTGTCTATTTCTCTGTCTCCTGCAGGTAATCAGGAAGTTCCTGACTCAATAGACTTCCCAACTACAGGATGTCTTGTCCATCACCACATTGAAGATGGTTTGTCAACCAGAGAGACAAAGGGCAGGGAAATCTGGAATCTTCAATAAATCCTGCAGTGAGGTAAGATCACTCACAGTGAACAGAGCAGAGAGCATTGAGAGGGCTCCAAACATCAGCTAACAAGACATCACTTAGATACAGTTCTTGAGGGGGAGCACAGTACAGACACACCCCAGGTCAATCACCAGCCCTACTGTACGTTTTGTTGCATTGAGACAGCATCAGGAGTGTCACAAATATCAATCCAGGCCTGTGATGTCTTAGCGAACATCAGAGGGGAAAGCAGGTTTCTCATCAGTGTGTGGGAATGCTGCCTGTGATCTTTCTGCTCTGTGTTCCCCAACTGTACATATACAATGTCTCGTGGACCAGTGTCTTCAATAATTTTTAACTCCTATTACAGTTCCTGTCCCTGTAACCTCCTCCCTTCCCGATAGTCCCTTCACATATTTGAAATATACTGCATTCCAGAATATCATCTCTATCTCTGTAACTTGCTTCAGTGCCTACAACATGCCTTATCTCAGTAGTCTCCTCCTCCACTAATTGGAGAAAGAGCCATGCTGACCACGGTTCCTGAACGAGTCGCATTTGCCTGCGTTTGGTCCCGATCCCGTCAAACCTTCTCCTCTCCATGTACCTGCCCAAATGTCTTTTCCATGATGTAATTGTACTTTTTTCTACCACTTCCGCGGCAGCACATTCAATATGTGCACCATTCTCTGTGTGGAAATGTGCTCCTCTGGTCGCTTTTAAGTATTTCCTCTCCCACCTCATATCTTTAGCCTCTAGTTATGGATTCCCCTACCCTGCTGTAGGGACCTTCACTGTTCAACCTACGTATACCTCTCATGTTTTTATAAACCTTTATAAGGCCACCCCTCAGCCACCTACACCCAATAGAAATACGAAAGATAATGATACAAATATCTCTGCCACGGTCCCCACTGCGACTTTGCCACAATGTTCTGGGATACACTTGTTCAGGACCTAGGGCATTCACTACCTTTGTGTGCTAAGACCCCCTGCACCACCTCTTCTGTAATGGGACTCTTTTCAAGGCATCACTATTTATTTCCTTTTGTTTCCTAGTCTTTGTCCACAGTACATTCGGAAATGAAAAATTGATTTCGGGTCGCGCCCATTTCCTGTGGTTCCAGGCATGGATGGCGTTATTGATCTTTGAGGGGCCCTATTGTCTCTCTAGTAGCTTTTTTGTATTTGTATGCTGCAGAATCTCTTTGGATTCTCCTTAACCTTATCTGCCAAATCTATCTTATTCCACCCATGTTGCTTTCCAGCTTATCCAGCCTCTCTGTTTCTGTCAAACGCTCCAGTATCAGTAACATCTTCGTCAATCTTTGCTCCATTAACAGTTTCAGAATATGCTTCCTAAAGCAGGAGGATCAGAATTCTACACAGTACCCCAACTGGTGTCCCAGCAATGTCTGAAACAGCCGTATCATGATGTACCAACTCATGTACTCAAGGCTGTGACCCACGAGGGTCAGTTTGCCAAATGTTGCTTTCCCCATCCTGTCCACCTGTGACACCACTTCCAAGGAACAATGTATTTACACCCCTTGGTCTCTCTCCGTTCGACAACACTGTCTAGAGCTCTGCCATTAATTGTGTCAGTCGTCCCTGATCTATCTTAACAAAATCCAATACCTAAATTCAGCTCCATCTTTCATTTCTTGAACAATTGGCTCAGTTTGTTAAGAGCACCTTTGATAACTGTATTCACTGCCCAGTATAACAGTTATTTTACTCCCCACAAACTTACTAACAATAATTTATATATTCTTGTTTATGTCAATAATACACATGCATGACCCCAGCACCAATGCTTATGGCACACCGCTGGTCAGATGCCCCAAGTCTGAAAAACAACCCTCTCCCACCATCCTCTGTCTCCTACTGTCAAGCCAATTTTGTGTCAGTTTGTCTTGCTCTCCCCGATCCCATGTGATCTAACCTTACAAACCAGTGCACCACGCTTAACCCTGTCAAAGGCCTTGCTGAAGTCAGGATAGACAACGCCTACTGCTTTGCCTTCATCCATCTTCTTGGTCACGTCTTCAACAAACTCTATCAAATTTGAGAGACACGACTTTGTGTGCACAAAGCTGTGCTGACTCTCCCTAATCAAGCGTTGCCTTTCCAAATGCATGCAAGTCCTGTCCTGCGGAATTGTTTCCAACAACATTTGCACCACTGACATCAAGCTAATTGGTGTTTATGTCCCCAGCTTTCCGTCGCAGCCTTTCCGAAATGCTGGCACAACATTAGGCAACCTCCAGGCTCTGAGCTCACCACTCGTGGCTGTCAGTAATAGAAATATCATTGTAAGTTTCTTCCCTAACTTACCCCAATATCCTGGGATATACTTGATTGTTTCTCAGGGAGTTGTCTAATTTTAATGTGTTTGAAAACCTTCAGCACCTTCTGTTCTCCAATGTGGACTCGTTTGAAAATATCACTGCTTATTTCCCTGCTTCCCCACTGTGTTTTCCACAGTAAGTTCTGAAGTGAAGTGTTTGTTTTGGATCTCACCCATTTCCTGTGGGTTCACACATAGATGACTTTAAGGGGTCACATTCTGTCCCAAGTTAATCTTCTATTGTTAATATATTTCTAGAATCTCTTTGGGTTTTCCTGAACCTTCTATGCTAAAGCTCTGTCAGTTCCCCTTTAGGCCCTCCTAGTTTCCCTTTTAAGAGTATTACTACACCCGCAATGTTCTTCAATGGATTGACTTAATCCAGCTGGCTGTATAGGACCTGTGCCCCCTTTTGTCTTGACCAGACCCTCAATATCCCCAGTCATCCCGTGTATCCCAGTTGTGACAGCATTGTTCTTCACGCTAACAGGAATATGCTGGCCCTGAAATATTAATTTATCTCTCTTTTGAAAGAGTCCCACTTGCCCGACGTTCCTTTACTTGCAAATAGCCTCCACGCATCAATTTTTGGACAGTCTTGCCTAATACCTTTTGGACTGGGGCAAGGCCAGTTTTGATCTTTAACTTGTGGACGAGGCCTGTCCTTTTCCATCGCTATTTTCAAACTAATAGAATTGTGGTGACTTTGCAAAAGTGCTGCCCCACAAACTCTTCAGCCCCTTTCACTACCTTGTTTCCCGAAGGGAGGTCAGGCTTTATCCTTTTCTCCAGTCGGGCCAGTTACATACTGATTGAGACAGTTTTCTTGAACACACTGAACAAATCCCTCCCATCCAAGCTGTGAACACAATGACAGTCCCCCAGTCTAGGTTTGGAAAGTTAAAATCCCCTACCATTACAACCCTATCCTTCTTACAGATATCTGAGATTTCCGACATATTTGCTGCTCAATTTCCCGCTGACTACTGCGGGCTTGTAGCACAGTCATATCAAACTGATTATTCATTCTTATTTCTCAGTTCCATAACAGCTTTACTGGGCGATCCCCAGGAATATCCTCTCTCAGTGCTGCAGTGATGTTTTCACTGATCAGAAACTCCACTCCCCCTCCTCCCTTGCCTCCCCTTCTATCCTTCCTGTTGAATCTGTCCTCTGGAACAATGATCTGCGAGCCCTGTCCCTCCCTCAGCTGTGTTTCTGTAATTCCTGTGATTTCCCAGTCCCATGTTCCCATCCATGCCGTGCGTTCATCTGCCTTACCTGTCAGGCATTTTACATCAAAGTAAATGCAATGTAAATCATCAGTTTTCCCTCATTGCCTGCTATGCTCTAGCCTGGTTATCAATTGAAATGACTCTCTTGAAATTCTGTCCCAGCCTCAACCTTCAGACTGCAGCCTGAGACCATCCCCCTCACTGTGGACAACACCCTCATCCTTCATGTCATCTGCAAACCTAATAATGATACCTTCTGCTTTCACTTCCGAGTGATTAATGTCCATAATGAACAGCAATGGCTCCTGCACTGATCTCTGTGGTACACCCGCTGGGCAAAGGCTTTCAATCTCAAAACGAACCCTCTACCAGTTTTGGATCCAAATTGCCAACTTGCCTTGGATCCTAGTGGCTCTTCCCTTTTGGACCAGCCTTCCATGTGGGACTTTGTCAAAGGCCTTAATGAACTCCATGGAACCTATATCATCTGCACTGCACTCATCAGTATTTTCAGACACCATTTCAAAAAACTGAACTGATTTCACCAGACAAGATCTTCCGGTATCAAATCCGTGCTGACTAACCCTAATCAATCCCTGCCTTTCAAGTTATGGATTCAAACTGTCCCTCAGAATTGTTCCCAATAATTTCCCTCCCCCTGCTCTCAGACTATCTGCTCTGTAATTACCTGGCCTGTCCCTGCTGCTCTTGAATAAAGGAACCACATTAGCGATCCTCCAGTCATTCGGCACTTCACCTGTGGCCAGCAAAGTATTAAATATGTCCACCAGGGCCCCATCAATCTCTTTCCTTACCTCCCATAGCAGCCTGGGGTACATTTCATTGGGCTCTGGGGATTTCTCCACCTATTTATGCCTGTGAAAACATTTAATACCCCCCCCCCCCCCTTATTGATCTTACCATGTTCTAGAACCTCACCATCACGACTGAAATCCCCAGCTACAATGCCATTCTCCTGTGTGAATACAGATGGGAAGTATTCATTGAAGACCTCACCTACTTCCACTGGCTCCATACACAGATTGTCCCTTTAGTTTCTAACAGGCCTCACCCTTTCGCTGGGAAGCCTCTTATGCTAACAATGGTGATCAAACACCTTGTGGTTTTTCCTCAGTTGTATCTGCCAAATGTACTTCATGACCATTGTTTGTCCCTCATTTTCTACAATCCGCTTACCCTCTCTATACTTGTGAATGGCTTCTCCTGATTTTAATGAACTGGATTTTCTTTATCAAACTCATGATATGACTTGTTCAGTATTCGCTGGAGTTGCTGCCTTTACTATTCACTCTTCAAGGATCGCACTGGCCCCGAGTTTTCACAGGATCACTTTTAAATACTCCCACTTTCCTAATATCGACCCAACTGCAGGTAGTTCCTCTCTGTCTCTGTTTGCCAGATTCTAATGATCGCAATACTGATAAGAGACTCAGTTGTGAGGGGGACAGACAGGAGACTGTGTGGCTGCAGAAGAGACCCCCGATGGTGTGCTGCCTCCAGGGTGCCAGGTTCAAAGATGTCTCTAAGAGGTTACTGAACATGCTGAAGGGGAGGGTGAACATCCAGAGGTCATTGTGCACACCGGCCCACGTGACAGAGGTAGTCAAAGGGATAGGCCCCTGTGAAATAAGTACAGGGAGTTAGGTAAGAAGTTAAAAAAAACAGGATATTGAGGTCAATGATCTCCAGATTACTCCCAGTGCCACATGCCAGTGAGGATAGAATTAGAAAGATCGGCCAGATGGATGTGTGGCTGAGGCGCTGGTATAGGGGGTAGGGTTTTCAGTTCTTAGGTCATTGGGATCTCTTCTGGGGTAGAGGTGACATGTACCAGGGGAATGATTTGCACTGGAAGCAGAGAGGCACCAGTATCACTTGGAGGAGATTTGCTAGTATTACCCGGCAGGATATAACTAGTTTGGCAGGGAGTTGAGACTCTGAATAAGACAGGGGCCATCAACTAGTCAGGGGAAAATACATGAGCCATCAAAAGCAAGTTTCCTATCCAGGATATCTGGGCACAGTATAGGGAGGGAAAAGACTTCTGGTAGAAAAGGCATTAATTTCAACGCACGAGGTCTGACTGGTAAGGCAGACAAGTTCAGACCATGGATTAGCTCTGAGGACTGGGATATTATAGCCATAACAGAAACATGGCTGAGAGAAGGGCAGGACTGGCAGCTCAGTGTTCCAGGATACAGAAGCTACAAGCGTGACAGAAGGGCAAGTAATTGAGGAGGGGAAGTTGTCCCTTTGATTAGGGAGGACAGTAAAACAGTGCTGAGAGACAATATTATTAAGTGGTCATCAAATGAGGCCATATTTTTAAAAGTTAGAAACAAAAAGGGGGTGGTCAGTCTGCTGGGATGGTGTTCTTGTCCCCCAAATAGCCAGCGGGTACGAGAGGAGAAAATGTGTAGTCAGATTGCAGGTACCTATAAAAATAATAGAGTCATATTGGATGGAGATTTTAACTTCCCATGGATTGACTGGGTCACCCAGAGTGTAAAAGGACCATAAGGGGTGGAATTTGTCAAATATGTCTAAGAATGTTTCCTAAATCAAGATGTACAGGGCTCTATGCTACTCAGGCGGGTGCAACACTGGACCTCCCCTCAGAAACCGAGGTCGGGCAAGTGACTGAAGTGTCAGTCAGAGAGCATTTTGGGTCCAGTGACCACAACTGTCTTTGTTTTAACATAGTTATGGAAAAAGACCAGACAGGTCCACAGATTAAGGTCTTAAACTGGAACAGGGCCAACATTGGGGCCATTCAGCAGGATCGAGCAGGGGTTGATTGGGTGAAGGTAAAAATCACACAACACCAGGTTAACATCCAGCTGTTTACACAGGAACCTTGATTATCTGAACGAGATGGGCAGGCAATAGTACATTCAGATAATTGGTTATTCGATTAATCGATTCCATGCCTTTCCTCTGGGACTCGAAGTTTTTGATAATGTCTAGTCCCCGTTGAGGTGACTAGGCAGCAGCAAACCATGCGTGAGCCCTCACGCCCCGCCAACCCCCGAAAACACCCCGCTGCTCGGCCCCAAACCCTTCCAACACCGCCCCCACCCACACCTCAACATCGCCTCCCACCCGTTCTCAAACCCTCCAACACCAACCCACGCCAGCCCCCGCCACAAATACCGCCCACCGCCAACCTCCACTTGCCACCCGCCCCGCCCCCAAACCCATCCAACATCACCCTCCGCCTGCCTCCAAGAGTTCACCCTCACCCCAAACCCATCCAACACCCACCCACGCCGCTCCCTGCCTCCAAAACCGTCAAACGCCACCCTCCACTTGCCACCCACCCCACCCCTAAACCCATCCATCATCACCCTCCGCCCGCCTCCACAAACCGTCCAATACCACCCTCCACTTGCCACCGCACCCACCCCCAAACCCATCCAACATCACCCTCCTCCCGCCTCCAACAGGGCACCCACCGCCAAACCCATCCAACATCACCCTCCACCCGCCTCCAACAGTTCACCTCCAACCCCCAAACCCATCCAACACCGACCCACGCCGCCCCCGCCTCCAAAACCGTCCAACGCTACCCTCACTTGCCACCCACCCTGCCACCAAACCCATCCATCATCACCCTCCGCCCGCCTCCAACAGAGCACCCCGCCCACCCTCAAACCCTCCCTGTGAAACCACCTCCAATCCCCATACCCATCCCAGTCTGGGTCATCTGTTTCAGATCAGGACATTGGTGGTTTTTGTTACCTCTGGCACTCTGAGCAAATCTTCCTAATTGTGTCTATTCGTTCAGTTCTCATCCTCTTCAGCCTCCTGAAACTTCTTCCTGCCATTGTAACCTTTTGATCACCTGTCGTCCCTTCAGATCTCCCTGTATCTTTCCTGACTCCATTGAATACAGCTCATCTCATGTTATAATTCCTCTAACTCATATGTTACTCCCCATCTCTGTGATATTCTTCAGTTACTGCATTTCTCATTCTTTATCTCCAGAGCTTCCAATCCTCCTGATCGATGTAAGGTTATTGATCCCTTGCAGCATGTTTAACACCTGTAGCAGCCTCCAACTCCTCAATATCTCCTGTTGCTGTAACCTCGTCAAATACTACAGTCTTTGTAATATCTTCCAGTAACTGCAACCCTGTCGATTTCTGTCACCTCCTCCAGAACAGCACTCCACATCTCTATGTAACTGATGGGAATGCTGCAAACCTGCCTTCACAGTCCTCTCTAGCTCTCTGAACTACTGTAGCCCGAGAACCCTCAGCATCTCTGGCTCCTCCAATCCCTACACTTCTCTCTGGCTGTGTGAACTGAACCAACTCCTTCAACCCTCCCTATCTCACTCCTGCAGCTCCAACTATTGTCCATGTCAGTGTAATTCCCAGCACCAACAATCCTCCTAGTCTCTATAAACTCCTACAGCTCCAACTACCACCTAAATCTGTGTAATCTCCAGTCCATCCAATCCTCCCAGTCTCTATAAACTACTGTAGCTCCAACTATCACCAATATCTCTGTAATCCCCAGACCTGACAACCCCTTGTATCTCCTGTAGCTCCAATGACCACCCCATCTGTGTAATCTCTAGTCCCTATATTCCTCCTGATCTCTGTAAATCCTTCAGAACTGATAACCCTGTAACTCTCCTTGACATCTTTCAGCCCGCCAACCATCTGATCTCTCACCACCAACAGTGATCTCAAACCACCCCAACTCTGTAACATCCTCCAGTCTCTCCAACCCAGCTTTTCTCTGTTAACTTCTCTGGTGTCTGTATTCCCCTTTATCTCCAGTTACAGATCCTTACTCAGGAGAAAATGTCTCAGTACCTAATCTGTAAGAACACAAGAATCTTTGGTGTATCAATAAATTTGCGTCATTTTCTAAATTTTAACGACTGCAAGTTCAACCTTTTCCACCTCCTCTCATCAATATCCCTCCATTTTGAAGAACAGCCTGGTGAACCTTCTCTGGGCTGCCTCTAATACAAGAACATTTTCCCTCCAGATAGGGGACCAAACCTGATCACAGTATTGTCAGTGTGGGCTGATTGGAGTCCTGTATAGTTATTACAAACCTTCATTATTTTTATTCTCCATTCCCTTTGGAATTAATGCCAGCATTCCATTTACCGTCTCTATGTCCTGCTGGCCCTGTATGCCACCTTTCTGAGATTTATACACAAGGATCCCCACGTTACTCCGCGGTGTAGCTTTCTGCAGTTGATCTGAAACCAACAGGTGACAGCAATAATCAGAAAAGTGTTGGAATGTATGGTAAACAATATGCCAGAAATGATAACTGGACAGTTAAAAACCTATGGAAAAAGCGCAGACCATTTATAGGAGTAGAATTAAGCCATTCGGTCCAACGGGTCTATTCCACTAATCGATTATGGCTGAATTGTTTCTCAACCCCATTCTCTCACTTACTCCCTGTAACCATTGATCTCCTTACTCATCAAAATCCTGGCTATCTCTGAGTTAGATATGTTAAATCACTTAGCACCCACAGCCCCATGAGATAGTGAGTTCAACAGATCCATTATCCTCTGGCTGAATAAATTCCTCCACATCTCTATTCTAAAGGGTCGACCCTTCACTCTGAAGCTGTGCCCTGGCCCGTAGTCTCTCCTGCTCGGGGAAACATCTTCCCCACGTCCACTCCATCCAGGCCCCTCAGTATTCTGTAAGTTTGAATGAGATTCTGCCGCTGCCTCTGAAACTTCGTTAAGTGCAGACCCAGAGACTTCACCTGTTCCTCATGTGACAAGCATTTCATCCCTGGGATCTTTCTTGGAGACCCATTTCTCGTACCCCTTCATATCCTTTGTCCAGACTCTGAATGAATAACGTGTAGAGTGTAGTCCCAACACTGACCCCTGCGGAGCTCCCCCCATTACCGGTTCCCATCGTGAAAACGACCCCTTTCTTCACATTCTCTGCCTTGTGCCAATCAGACAAATCCTCTATCCGTGTTCAGCATGTTGTTCTGAAACGGAAATTTCATTTCACACACACTGCTGGATTTATTTTTCTGTCTGGCTGTAATCAGCAGAGTATCACCATTACCTTCCCATCTGTAATTCCCTGGAGAAGGTGATGGTGAGCTGCCTTGCTGACCCATTGCACGCCTTTGTGTAGGGACAGACACAGTGCTGGGAGGATGGAGCGTGGCTTGGAGGGCACCTTGGAAATGCTGGTGTTCCCGTGCAGCTGGAGCTCCTGTCCTTCCAGGGTATAGTGGTTCCGGGTTTGGGAAGTGCTGTTGAAAAAGCCTGCCTGAGTGACCTCAGTGCTACTTGTAGATCTTTTATTCCTTCATTCATTCATGGACATGAACTTTGATGGCTGAGTCAGCAGTTCTTGTTGATTTTGTGTTGTTCCTGAGAAGGTGGTGAGCTGCCTTCCTGAGCCATTGCACCAGCCGTTGGAAATTCTGATCACCTAAAATCTCTCCCTTTTTAAATTTGTCACCCCTTCAGCTTCTGTAACTCTCCATATAACTGTAATCAATGACAGCACAGATTCCCTTCCTAAATCTCTATAATTACAATGATAGCGTGTGCTAAATTGGCACTTTTCGTCCTCTTTATCCATCTCATGACTTCCAGCCCCTACTATCCCACTATTTGGAATGCTTCCATTCTCTGCACCTCTTCATGTCCTGAGGGACCTTGAACACCACCAGTGCTTGAAAGTTTATATTCCGCCCAGTTACTTCGAGTCTTCTAACTCTGTAACATCCAACAGTTTACAGTACCATACAATACTTGCTGGCTCTCAATTTGCATTTGTTGAAGTCTGCACATCTCTGTGAGCAGCTCAGAAAAAGCCCTTTAGACTCTACAAAGCTCCATCATGAACAAGCCACAATCTTTCTATTTCCTTTGCCTTCTTCTGTGTCTTCAACTCTCACTCTATCTTCCATTAAACCTCTTTAGTTGCTGCAGGTCTCCCTAGCTCCCCAGATAACCTGTTCCATCCCATACAGCTTGCTCAATCACTGTAACACCCTCTGCTCTGTCTAATCCTCCTCCTTCCCACTGTCTTCCAGGCACAACGGCGATCCTGTAAGAGAGCAGTGCGGAACGGGCTGTTATAAATCTCAGCTGAGGCTTGAGGCCTACCATTACCTGGGAGTCACAAGGGGAGAGACCCTGAGAGAGAGCATTAGAATATTAATCAGCAGCGAGGATTGAGGCCAATTGGGACTTGGAGTTGGAGAAGCAGCAGAGCAGGAGGCTCGAAATCAACAGCGAGTCACAGAGGGAGTGACCATGTGAGGGAGCAACATGGAGCCAGAGCTTGAGGCTCACTCACGTCTAGGAGGTGAATGCACCAACATGGGACGATATAAATCAGCACTGAGGATCGAGGCCTAGTCATGCCTGGGATTCACAGAGACGATGACCCGATGAGGGAGCAGACTGGAGTGGGAGCTGGTGGTTTGCACGCCCCTGGCAGTCACAGAGATGGTGACCCTATGAAGGAGCAGAATGGAGTGGGAGCTGGAGGATTACATGTAGCTGGGAGTCACAGAGACGGTGACCCTGTGAGGGAGCAGAATGGAGTGGGAGCTGGAGGATTACATGTACCTGGGAGTCACAGAGACGATGACCCGATGAGGGAGCAGACTGGTTTGGGAGCTGGTGGGTTGCACGCCCCTGGCAGTCACAGAGATGGTGACCCTATGAAGGAGCAGAATGGAGTGGGAACTGGAGGATTACATGTAGCTGGGAGTCACAGAGACGGTGACCCTGTGAGGGAGCAGAATGGAGTGGGAGCTGGAGGATTACACGTATCTGGGAGTCACGGAGAAAACCTTCTGCTGCTGGGACGGGCCTGCACGGAGTTTGAATGAAGTGCAAGAGCCTTCACAGAAAAGGCTGTATGTTCATTGGCTGATAAAATACACCGTTATTAGTGACTGTCAGTTAATTGCTGTAAGTCAGCAAATTTATCTTTTAACTTCTAAAATAAAGATTGATCTCAGAAATATGAGGGGGATGTGAAATTCTGAGCGAGTATAATAAATGACGCTCAGTAAGCCACAGTGGAATAAGGGACTTAACCATATTATGATGTCCCTGATGTTAACTTAAGTAAGTTACTCTAGACATATTGCATTTTAAGACATGGTAAGGCATGTTTGTCAAATGGAAAATGTGTTCTGTTACATTGGGAAGTCCGAGCGCTTGCTCGTGTCCTCGATGAACACTGCGTCGTGGAGCTCAGACAGTGACTAGAGACTCTGTGATGCTGAGAGTTATGGGGATAGCACACACACAGAACAGACCACCCTGCAGACATGACAGCCTGGAATAAGTGAGGGATGGGGTCTAGGCAATCGAAGAGAAACAGCCAGGGAATCCTGACGTCTCCCTCCCAATTCAGTTTCCCATTTCGGAAGCTGCTGAAGGTGCAGTCAGACCCATGTCTGTGGCCCCACAAACAGCCTGACTGTACAGGAGGGGAGGGAGAAGGAAGGAGGAGCAATAGTCACAGAGGAGTCAGGAAAGTGAATAAGGTGTCAGCGTGTCTGTAATTCCAGGATAGTGGGGTTAAGAACGTTACTGTGTCTGCACGACAATCGTCTCGTGGCCAGTGAGCAGTCAAAGGTCATGTCCACGTTGGTAGAGATGGCATGGGTAGGAAGAGTGAAGTGGTCTGGGAATCAGAATTTAGGGAGCTAGGTGGATGGTTAGCAAATGGGAACTCAAATTTATCAATCTCTGGAATACTCCCAGGGCCGTGTACAAGTGAGAACAGGACTCGGAGTTTTAGGTAGATGAGTGTGTGACTGTAACGTTGGTGTAGCAGGAAGGGCTTCAGATTCCTGGGTCATTGGGACTGATTCTGGGGAAGACAGCAACTCTACAAACTGGATGGGCTAACATGTGACAGAGCTGGGACTGAATTCCTTCTGGGGTGTGTGGGTGGAATTGAAAATATCTTGGCGTATGTATGGGATCCAAAACGGAATAGTGGAGGAGACCAGGATTCTCAAAATAATGGGAGATACAGTTGGTACTAATTTACAACAACAAGTTTATCAGTGGAAGATGGAGTGAGAAAGAAAGCCTTAATTTGAGGTATTCTGCATGGACATGAATACTCGGAATGTGCGGAGTTACAGACGCAGATTGGTGTGTGGGAATCTGATGTCCTGATCACCGAGAGCTGGCTCAAGGAATAGCAGGACTGGGTGTTAAATATTGCTGGGGATAAAGGATTCCAAAATGATAGAGGGAAGAGAAAGGATGAAGGTAGAACTACTGGTTGAGATTAGCGTTAGTTAAGGAGTCCAAGAGACAGAGGATCCATCCAAGGACAGAATGAATTTGGCTGGAGCGACAGAACAAAAAGTATACAATTACACTGTGAGGTACAGTTTTTCTGCCAGCAACCATTGGAAAGGATGGAGAGAATAAATATGCAGGGGCATTTGAGAGCGATGACAATACTACAGATTAGTTATACTGAGAAACTTAATTTATCCAAATATTGACTGGGTTATTGGTGGTGCATGGTCATGAGGGGCCAGTATCCCTGGATTATATGGAGGAGAGCTCACTTCAGGAGTATGTGTCCAGCCCAAGAGAGCATGTACTGTTGGACCTGGTCCTTGGGAAAGAGATGGGGCAAGTGGATCCAGTGTCAGTAGGGGAACGTTTTGGGGGGCAGCGATCTTTTTGTTTTGTAAAGTTCAGAATGATGGTAGAGAATGATCTGCAATAATTGAGAGTGAGAAATATTAGTTGACTGAGAGCAGCCTTCAATAAGGCAAGAATGAAGCTGGGAACTTGTCAACAAGGCCAGTGAAATTGTAGCTGTAAATAGCTAGGTCAGATGGAGCTGGGATTGTGGAGATGTGGCTGCAGTGTGACCACGACTGGGAACTGGATAATCAAAGGTTTTCCCCATTTCTACAGGAAGGATAAATAGGCCAACACAGTGAAGTAGCATTGTGTATAAAGGATGGGATCAGTATTATTGTGACGTTAATCAATTCACACACTGCTCCTCCCTGTCCTCATCCCTCATCACTGCGTATTGATGCTATCAGACATTGGTAACCTTTGAAAACTTCAGCAAATAGCACAGTATAGAGGAGATGACTCTGTCCATTGTCTGCATTGGACAAGATGTAACGTTTGTTAAAGCCCTAGTTCTGTCTCTCCAGGCAGTGTAGGACTTCAGGTGCAGATCCCGGCACCTTTTAAAAATGGTTTGAGAATTTCTGCATCTACCCCGCTTCCATGTGTGACTCCCAGGCCCCTACCACACTCTGGGTGAAATAACAACTTTCCTCACCACTTCTCTAATATTTCATCCAATTACATTAAAGATTCACCACTGGTAATTGAGCTTTCTAACAGCAACAAGATGTTGTCTCCCTTTCTACCCATGTCCCTGACCATATGTGCACCCCAATCAAATCTCCTCTCAGCATCCTCCGTTCCAATCTTTCCTCATAACTGCACTTCCCTGTTCACAGGGTGGAGAATCTCCTCTGTACCCTCTCCAGTCCAATTCCATCCTTCCATGTGATGGAGTGACCAGAACTGTACACAGTCCCCAAGCTGTGACTGAACTCATTACTTATACAGTTCCAGCATAAGCCTCCTGCTCTGAAGTTCATTATTTTGTCTGATAGAGGAAATAATGCCATTTGCTACATTAACGAGATTATTGATGCTTCTCATATTCTCATTTTGTTGTACATTCCTCTCTATTGTCGATGTCCCCAAATGCCTTGCCTTGCACTTCTCTGGGTTGTTCGCTCCATTCACCTGGACCCCATACTTTCTGTTTTTAAACAGTCTGCCATGGTCTCTCTCGTTAAATCCAAGTAAGTCACATGCAGTTACAGGTTAGTGCCTCAAACCGACACAGTCAGATTAATTACACACGATCTTCCTTGAATAAATCCAGACCGACTGTCCTGGAGTCCCTGGGACTTCCTCAGTGACCATTTATCCACTGTCTCAGAATTCCAGCCGCGACCTATTCAGTCAGTCCCTTGCTCCACATTAAACAAAGCTGCGGTGTTAGCCATTCTCCAGTCCTCCGGCACCATCCCTGCATCCAGTGAGGATTGGATAATGTGGGTAACTATAAGGAAGCAAAGTTTCCCCGGCTTCTTTTAACAGTCTGGAACATTGTGTTATCCCATTTTAAGGATTTTAATGTCCTGTATAATTCTCCGCTCCAAGTTTGTCGCTCCCAATATTTCACACTGCATCCCTATTTTGATTCAGACAGACAGAGGCCTAAACCATCTTATGATTTGGTCAAGTCTCATTTTAGTCCAGGTTCATAGAGAGTTTCTCTCCATAAGGTGAAGTGCATTTTCTCATGATACAATCCGCAATCTGCCTCAGTAACTACCCTCCCTGCCCGCGTGGTTATCTTCTCAACTGATACTAACACGATAATTTTCGCCTTTGTCATAACAACTGCCCACTGCCTGGATATCCCAGAATGCACCAGCCTCCCTGTCCTAGGTGCCATTATTAAAATGACAGTACAATCTTAGATTGGCAAGCCAAAACTGGCCTGGACATGGCAGACACGGTAAACCTGGGGCACCACTTTGTGGCCAAGCCCCTGAGGTTCTGGTGGATTGCATGGTGCAGGAGAGGGACATTATCTTCCTCCAGGACTGGCAATGGAGGCCACAACACCAGACCCTGCATGCTTGGTCCGAAGCTGATCCCTGGGTCAGTGAGGTGCCAGCCTTCTGGGTGAATGCCCAGCAGTGTGGAAAGAGGTCAGTGACCTTCTCCCCTCCATCAGGTAAGTGCAACCATCTGCACTTCGTGCCCTCTCCCTCACTCTCTCTCTGTTACTGCACCCACCTCCCACCAAGGTGCATGTTCTCCCACTCTCCCGAAATGCAGTACCTTCTCTCGGTCTCTCTCTAACCTCTTCTCTGTCCCTCTGCCCAACTCTGCCTGGTGTCTGTGCTGGCCAGTCACTCACTCGGGACACCTCCCCACCTTTCCCTCAGCTGTCCCAGCACTAACAGCAGTACCAAACTTTTCCATCTCCCTTAATACCTCTTGCTAATTGTTACATTCCAGATGGAACCATCCTACTATAGGAGAGAAAGAGCCAAGAGGATTAAGGGTCTCTCCAACATTCAGCTCCTCACCCCCTCACAGGGGATGTATCCTGATCCTAACAACCACGACAGGCTGACTGACCGTTTCCAAGCTCCCGGACTGGGATCTGAGACTGCCCCTGACTCACTGTGCTGGGCACCGTGAATGCCTGTGGACAATGATATCAAGCTTCCTGGTTTGTGTCTGTGCTAAACACCAAGACAATACAGCAGGCGTCTGAGCCTGGTAGCCCTGGCTGAGGGAAAACACTGCTGAGGGCAGGGTAAGGCAAGGCAATAATTTTTTGAGCATTCAAGTCAGCTCAAAATGAATGTGTACGAACAAGAACTGAGCAGCCCATGAGCTGGAGGGGGTTTCCATGAGCACGGTGTCCTTGCAGCAGCATTGAGTGTGTACAATCACGGAGTGAGCAGCACAGAGGGACAGCCCATGAGCTGGGTGTGTATCCATGAGCACAGTGTCCTTGCAGCAGCATTGAGTGTGTACAATCACGGAGTGAGCAGCACAGAGGGACAGTCCATGAGCTGGGTGTGTGTCCCTGAGCACAGTGTCCTTGCAGCAGTATTGAGTGTGTACAAACAAGAACTGAGCAGCACAGAGGGACAGGCCATGAGCTGGGTATGTGTCCCTGAGCACAGTGTCCTTGCAGCAGCATTGAGTGTGTACAATCACGGAGTGAGCAGCACAGAGGGACAGTCCATGAGCTGGGTGTGTGTCCCTGAGCACAGTGTCCTTGCAGCAGCATTGAGTGTGTACAATCACGGAGTGAGCAGCACAGAGGGACAGTCCATGAGCTGGGTGTGTGTCCCTGAGCACAGTGTCCTTGCAGCAGTATTGAGTGTGTACAAACACAGAGTGAGCAGCCCAGGGGGACAGGCCATGAGCTGGATGTGTGTCACTGAGCACAGTGTCCTTGCAGCACTATTGAGTGTGTACAAACAAGAACTGAGCAGCACAGAGGGACAGGCCATGAGCTGGGTATGTGTCCCTGAGCACAGTGTCCTTGCAGCAGCATTGAGTGTGTACAAACACGGAGTGAGCAGCACAGAGGGACAGTCCATGAGCTGGGTGTGTGTCCCTGAGCACAGTGTCCTTGCAGCAGTATTGAGTGCGTACAAACACAGAGTGAGCAGCCCAGGGGGACAGGCCATGAGCTGGATGTGTGTCACTGAGCACAGTGTCCTTGCAGCAGTATTGAGTTTGTACAAACACGGAGTGAGCAGCCCAGAGGGCCAGGCCATGAGCTGGAAGTGTGTCCCTGAGCACAGTGTCCTTGCAGCAGCATTGCAATGAGAGTTGTCAGTGCACCATGAACTGCAGCATTGAAGTACACGTGTACTGTCAGTGGGTCGGAGATGTTATGAGATGAAGGGCTTTTGCCCGAAACGTCGATTTTGCGTAAGCTCCTAGGATGCTGCCTGAACTGCTGTGCTCTTCCAGCACCATTAATCCAGAATCTGGTTTCCAGCATCTGCAGTCATTGTTTTTACGATGTTATGAGATGGCATGGTGAGGCTGGCATGTGTCAGATGCCAACATCGGGTATGTGGCATACGTGCAGTTTCTGTTGGTGCAGTGTCCCCTGAGACGTTGGTGTCCAAGACAGAAGGCCGTAAGAGCGAGGGGCGAGATGGAGTCACCAGTTACCAGCTCGGACTTTCACGTCAAATTCTCCGTATTGAGTTTCCCGACAGTGGAAGGGAGGACATGAACCTGCAAGTTGATGAGGAGAGATCAACAATAATGTGGTTATTGATCATCAGTAATCATTCACTGAGCATCTCGCCACTGCTGCACACAAATCTTGACTTAAGGAAAGAGTCCAGCACAGGAACAGGCCCTTCAGCCCAGCAAGCCTATACTGACACATGATGCCCTTCTAAAGTTAAAACGAAAGTTTTTGTTACTACACATTCTATGTAATTCTATTCGTTGCTGTCTCTACTCTGTGTCAAGATGCCTCTTAAACCTTGCTATATTAGCTTCTTCCCCTCTTATCAGTGATTCCAGTCACTTTCACATTCTATCTGGAAAAGCAAAAAAAAAACTTGCCGAGTATATCTCCTGAACTTTCTCCTTTACCTAAAACCTACGGTCCTGAGTAATTGATATCTCAACTCTGGGAAAAAGTCTTTAACTGTCTTTCTCTCTATGCCTCTGATAATTTTGTAAATATCTATCACGTAGCCCCATAGTCAATGATGCCCAGCTGCACACAAACCATGTTTGTTCAATTTCTCCTTCTGGCTAATACCATCCAAACCAGACAACATCCTGGTAAAACGTTTCCAAACCCTCTCCAACGCTTCCACATCATTCTGCTGGTGTGGCAACCAGTACTGTATACAATTTTCTAAATGTGCCCGGACTAAGTTTCTCCACAGCTGCAATATGACCTGCTAATTTCCATATTGTATGCTCTGATGGCTGTCTGCAAGTTTGCCATCAGTCTTCTTGATCAGCCTATCCACCCGTGTTGCCACTTTCCGGGAACTGTGGAGCTGTACACCTAGGTCCCTTTGGATGTTGATGCAGCCAGTAGTTTTTCCAACCACTTTATACTTATCTCCAGTATTAGATCTTCTAAAATGCAACACGTCACAATTGTCCAGATAAAGTTCCATCTGTGTTTTCTCTGTCCAAGTCTGCAGCTGACCTACATCCTGCTGTATTCTCTGGCAATCATCCTCACAATCTGCAACTCCGCCAATCTATTTACAGATCTCCAGTCACAAAAACACTGTTCCACCAATACTCTGTCTTCTATGAACAAGCAGTTCTCTTTCCATCTTACTAACTGACGGCGGATCCCATTTCACTTCACCTTCTGTATGAGCCTGCCATAAGGAACCATATCAAAGGCCTTGCTAAGGTCCAAACTGCCAACATCCAGCCCCATGACCTCATCAATCAATTGTCTCACATCCCCAAAATAATCAAGTTTTTAAGACAGGATATTCCACACAAAACTGTGTTGCCTGTTGCGAGTAAGTCCATACTAGAATACTGTTGGAGCTGCACTCATTCAGACAAGTGTTTATTCCATCACATTCCAGACTTGAACCTTGGAGATTAGATCAGATTCCCTGCAGTGTGGAAACAGGCCCTTCAGCCCAACCAGTCCACACCAACCCTCAGAAGAGAAACCCACCCAGACCCATTCCCCTGCACGATATTGAACCCTGACTAATGCACCAAACAAGATGGGCAGTTTAGCATGGCCAATTCACCTGGCCTGCACACCCTTGGACTCTGGGAGGAAACCGGAGCACCCGGAGGAAACCCACGCAGACACGGGGTAAATGTGAAAACTCCACACAAACAGTCACCCAAGGCCAGAATTGAACCTTGGACTTAGGTGAGGCAGCAGTGCAAAGCACTGAGTTCTTGATGGAGACAGTACAGTGGGAGGTATGTCGGGCCGTGATGGTGACTGTACAGTGGGGTTTATGCCGGGCCATGATGGTTACTGTACAGTGGGAGGTATGTCGGGCCGTGATAGTTACTGTACAGGGCGGTATGTCGGGCCGTGATGGTTACTGTACAGTGGGAGGTATGTCGGGGTGTGATGGTTACTGTACAATGGGAGGCGTGACGGTTACTGTACAGAGGGAGGTATGTCAGGCCGTGATGGTTACTGTACAGTGGGAGGTATGTCGGGGTGTGATGGTTACAGTAAAGTGGGAGGTACGTCAGGCCGTGATGGTTACTGTACAGTGGGAGGTATGTCCGGCCTTGACGGTTACTGTAGAGTAGGAGGTATGTTGGACCATGATGGTTACTGTACAGTGGGAGTTATTTCCGGCCGTGATGGTTACTATACAGTGGGAGGTATGTCGGGGTGTGACGGTTACTGTACATTGGGAGGTATGTTGGGGTGCGATGGTTACTGTACAGTGGGAGGTATGTCGGTTCGTGTTGGTTACTGTACAGTGGGAGGTATGTCTGGCCGAGTTGGTTACTGTATAGTGGGAGGTATGTCTGGCCGTGATGGTTACTGTACAGTGGGAGGTATGTCAGGCCCGTGATGGTGACTGTGCAGTGGGAGGTATGTCTGGCCGTGATGGTTACCGTACAGTGGGGGGTATGTCAGACCGTGATGCTTACTGTACAGTGGGAGGTATGTCAGGCCGTGATGGTTACCGTACAGTGGGGGGTATGTCAGACCGTGATGCTTACTGTACAGTGGGAGGTATGTCAGGCCGTGATGGTTACTGTACAGTGGGGGGTATGTCAGACCGTGATGCTTACTGTACAGTGGGAGGTATGTCGGGCCGCGATGGTTACTGTACAGTGGGGGGTATGTCAGACCGTGATGCTTACTGTACAGTGGGAGGTATGTCGGGCCGCGGTGGTAAGTGTACAGTGGGAGTTATGTCGGGCCGTGATGGTTACTGTATAGTGGGAGGTATGTCAGGCCGTGATGGTTACTGTACAGTGGGAGGTATGTCGGTGTGTGACGGTTACTGCACAGTGGGACGTATGTCAGGCCGAGATGGTTACTGTACATTGGTAGGTATGTGGGGCCATGATGTTTATTTTACAGTGGGAAGTATGTCGGGCCGTGACGGTTACTGTACAGTGGGAGGTATGTCAGGCGGTGATGGTTACTGTACAGTGGGAGGTATGTTGGTCAGTGATGGCTACTGTACAGTGCGTGGTATGTCAGGTGGTGATGGTTCCTGTACAGTGGTGGTATGTCAGGCGGTGATGGTTCCTGTACAGTGGTGATATGTCGGGCCGTGACGGTTACTGTGCAGTTGAAGGTATGTCGGGCCGTAATGGTTACTGTACAGTGTGAGGCATGTCGGTGCGTGATGGTTACTGTACAGTGGGAGGTATGTCGGGCCGTGAGGGTTTCTGTACAGTGGGAGGTATGTCGGGCCGTGATGGTTACTGTACAGTAGGAGGTGTGTCGGGCTGTGATGGTTACTGTACAGTGGGAGGTATGTCGGGCCGTGATGGTTACTGTACAGTAGGAGGTGTGTCGGGCTGTGATGGTTACTGTACAGTGGGAGGTATGTCGGGGCCGTGATGGTTACTGTACAGTGGGAGTTATGTCGGGCCGTGGTGGTTCATGTACAGTGGGAGGTATGTCGGGCCGTGGTGGTTACTGCATAGTGGGAGGTATGTCGGGCCGTAACGGTTACTGTACAGATGGAGGTCGGTCTAACCGAGATTGTTACTGTACACTAGACGGTATGTTGCGCAATGGAGTTGCAGACTGTATGAGTTGTACAGGGCACGATTCTTCTTCTGCTGATAGCCCATTGCATCTCATGGATGCCTCATCATTTGTTGCTCAATCTGTTTAAAGTTTGTCCCATTCATTGCCCAGAGGACTTCATATCATGAGGAGTGTCTGCAAAATGTGCCCTTGCTTCCCATTGTGCAGTGACCATTCTTACCGATATATGAAATGGAGAAGTGTATCTGCAGCAGGCATATCGGTGACGATGTAGTCAATGATATGTTTCCCTTTTCTTGATTTCCCCATAACCTGCCACAGAGCAGTCTAGCAGCCACAGGATCGAGCATCAATTCTGAGCACTGTATTGACGATATACCAAGGATCTGCCCTCTCTGCCTGGCTGTGTCCTGTCAGTCGGATAGACCCTACCAGAGAGGATGGTGATGTTGCCTGGGACATAGTCCTGTTCACATAATCCTGCTTCAGAGGCAATATTTAACCTTTGCTTGATTAGTCTGAGGGAAATATACAGCAGGTCACTTTTACATTTTGTGTAATGACGAGTTAATATCACTTTGTTTCTTACATATTTTAAAATAAACCAAACAACATTGTTTTTCCGTTGAAAACAATTGAAGTGAACAATAATTAAAATACCAGAGGACACAGCTAACTATTACACAATTCAGTGACTGTAGTAAACAGCTGATTCATGTTCAGATCAGTGAACACACCATTTTGCAGGCAGTAAAGCTGTCGAAAATTACTTCGAGAAAAAAGCGTGAATTCAGACACCATGTTATTGAGCCTCATCATTACCTGCAAAACACTGGCCATCTTCACAATCTGTTCAGAAAGCTCCCAAACTGGAGCTGGGCAGTTACTCTCACAATCGCTCACAACAGACTAGAGACATACCTGAACAATGGGGAGATATGTGTGGGGCAGACTGGTCAATGGACTAGCACATGGCGCTGGTCCAGACGCAGTCCAGCATTTGTAACAATGACCTGTAAACAACCATGTCTTGCAAATATATCTCTTCTGTGTGCCACCTAAACTCTGTAATCCTTTCCTTAGACCCGATCCTGAATGAAGGTGTTATAAAGGTAGTGGGCTCCTGCAGCACATGGCATTTTACATTGAATCCCTCATAAACCATATCCAGTGTATGTTATCCCCACAATGTCAGTATCCAAACAGTATAGTGCAGTTTCATTGATGGACAGTATGATTCCATCCCAACATCCTTGTGTGTGACTTGAGCTGGAAATCTCTGTGTAAATATTTGCAGCATTGTTCTCACATTGAACAGTAAAGTCTTTTTGCTGAAGTTTCGATAGTCTTTATTAATGCCAACTTTTAGATTGTCCAATAAACATTATTTCCCCCCTTTATTCAGTTCACTTTTATAACAACAATATGATGAAAACAGTGCCCAACTCACAGTAAGGAACATTGAAATGATGAGTCTCATTTCCACGACCAAGACCACATTATTATTAAGTACAAGGACTTTGAAAATATACAATTATTTTCCCTTATATTCATATTGTGAACCAATAGTCGACTTTCCTGCTCCTCAGATGCTGCCTGAACGGGTGTGCTTTTTCAGAACCACACTTTTTGACTCTGATCTGCTGCATCTGCAGTGCTCACTTTCTCCCTGTTAATGCGCACTCATAATCATTTTCGTGGCAATAATATCACTGTGTGTTTAGACATGTTACAGTCTGATAGGAGTACATTTTGAATTGCTTCTGTCTATCTCAGAGCTCAGTAATGTGCGATATGAATGTCAGTGTCTGTGTGATGCTTGGTATGTAGACCATGCATCTGAGAGATGGACAGATTGTTTCAAACATCATTTTCCTTCAGCTGTTCACGAAAAGCAAGTTACTGCCTGGACCTCACCAGCCTGAGCAGACAAAACCTAAAGCAGAGTGTCCAGCATTGGGCATGACAATATTTTTCATTTTAATTTATTCATAGAATATGATTGGGATGGTATTTATTGCCCATCCTGTATTGCCCTTGAGAAGGTGGGGGTGAGCTGCCGCATTGACCCACTGCAGTCCATGTGCTGTAGATGTGCATTACGGAGGGACGTTGAAACAGTGACACTGAAAGAACAACAATATGCTTCCCAATCAGGATGGTGGGTGGCTTGGAATGGAATGTGAACATGGTGATGATCCCATGTGTCTACTTCCTTCGTCCTCTTTGATGGTCTTGGTTTCGGAGGCACATTGTAAGCAGCCTTGGTAAATTTCTGCAGAGCACCGTGTAGATGGCCGACATTTCTGCTACTGAGTGCCAGTGGATGAGGGTTGAAGCTGCACTCACACAGGCAAATGGGGCTATTCCATCACACACACATTCAATGTGTGTCTTATAGATGGCGTGCAGGCTTTCGGAAACCACAAGGTGAGTTATTTCTGCAGGATTTCTAGCTCCTGACATATTCTTGTTACCAATCAATGTATATGTATCAAATTGTGGCACTGGAAAAAAAGCACAACAAGTCAGGCAGCATCTGCG
This sequence comes from Chiloscyllium plagiosum, assembly GCF_037043375.1. Lineage (NCBI taxonomy): Eukaryota > Metazoa > Chordata > Chondrichthyes > Orectolobiformes > Hemiscylliidae > Chiloscyllium > Chiloscyllium plagiosum. The sequence continues at coordinate 65,054,975 of NW_028270175.1, read as the reverse complement.
GTACAGGAGAGTCGATGTTTTAGTATAAACCCTTCACAGGAATGGGTAATGAAATTATATGGTCAGTCCAGTTCTGGATAACGGGAATCCCCGGGATATTGCTAGGTGGTTGCTCAGTGATGGTGGTGGCATTGAATATTGGAAGGTATGCTTCAATTTTCTATTATTAGAGGTAATCGTTGTCTGGCACGTGTGTAATGGAAATGGTACTTGTCACTGTTAAACACACTCCTTCATATTTCCAGGTCCTTGCTGCATTTGGACAAGGATCTGAGTAAATCACGAATGGTGTTGAACATTGTCCAATCATTGGCAAACATCCCCAGTTGTGACTTTACAGTGTAGGGATGGTCATTTATGATTGGGCCTGGGGCAGAGAGCAGTCTGAGAGCTCATCGATACTGTCCCTCTGTCTGAGTTATGATGCTTGCTTCTAGTTCCACCTACTCCAGAGGTGTCTAACAACATATCTGAGCAGTATAATGTTACAGTATCTTCCCATGAAGCTGAGGGAGGACTTGGTTAGCTCAATCAATTGGACGGCGAGATATTAATGCCAACAATGTGGATTTAATTACTTCACTGACTGGGGTGACTAAAGGACTGTCCTGCTCAACCTCTCCCTTACTTGAGGCATGATGACTGTCTATTTAAACTGCCACCAGTCATCTGTGTCCAACGAGAGAGCAGCCCTATCATCCTGTAGGAGTATGGTGCCTTACCTTTCCAATTTTGATTTACAGGTTTACTCAGAAACCCCTCTCCCGGGGAACTGCTGCAGAGTTGTCCTGGAGCTGAGATGTCTGCTCCCCACCAACGTCAGCCACCTTCCTTTCAGGTATAACTTCAGCCAGTGCAGATGATTCCTATTTGCTCCAGTTTTGCCGTTAATCCTGGATACGACATTTGGTCAAATGCAGTTATGATGATGTTAAGTGCAGTCACTGTCGCCTCCCCTCTAGATTTCAGCTGTGTGTTTTCTTGTTGTACATCATTAAACCCAAGGCTCAATGAGCCCAAGGGATGAGAGCACAAACTGAGCTTCAGTGATCAGGTTGGTGTTGAGGAAGTGCTGCTTGATCCCACTGCAGATGACATCTTCATCACTTTATTAATGATTGGGATTAGAGCAATGGGGCAATAATTGATTGTCTGATGTTTTGTCTGTGTGTGTACAGGACACACCCGGACACATCCATATCTTCCAATCTTCAATGCCACCATCACTGAACACCCACCTAGCAATATCCCTGGGATTACCGTTATCCAGAACTGGACGGACTATATCATTGAACCCACACCCGGATAATTTCCCACATTGTCAGGTAGGTCCCAGTGCTGTATCCCAGCAGGAACAGCTTGATTGGAATGTTATCAGAGCCCACAGCCTTTGCATTCTCCAATCCCTCCAGCCGTTTGTAGATAACACACACAGTGAATCGAATTAGCTGAAGACTGCCATATGGAGGGGAGTAAAATAGATCATCCCATCGATACTTCTGTTTGAACATTATTGTGAATGATTGAGCCTAAATTTTTCTATTGCTGTTCAAGTCTTTTCCATCATTGATGAAGTTGGTATGCGGGGATTCTCTTTCTCTGTTGAGTTGTTTGATTGACCACACAATTCAACCTGACAGCATGTGACAGGATTGCAGAGATTAGGTCTGATTTGTTGGTCAGATATGTCTATCACTGGCTGTTTTTGCTATTTGGTGAGTAAGTGGTAACGTCACCTCATTTTGAGGTGAACCTGGTGATGCTCTTGGATCGTCCTCCTGTATTCCCCATTGAACAAGAGTTTATTCCCTGGCCTGATGGTCAGGGTAAAGTGGAGCATGTGCGAGGCATGGACAGTGAAAATTATGCAAGAGTACAAATCTGCTTCTGTAGGTAATGACCCACATCACTTCACACAGGACAGTGCTGAGTTCTAGATCTCTGAAATCTGTTCCGTTAGAATGGTGATAGCATCTCTCACATGTGCGCTCATGCATACACACACACACACAGACACACACACAAACAAACACACAGACACACAAACACACTATTCACAATGTGAAAGTGGGGCTTTGTCTCCAGAAATACTGTGTGCAGTAGTCACTGTTCCCAATATGGCCATCGTCAGTGTGTCCGCAGCCGGTAGATTGGAGAAGATGAGGTAAAGTATGTTTCTCCCTGTCAGTCATTCCCTCCCGACCCGGTGCAGACCCAATCAAGCAGCTATGACCATTTGGACACGACCATGTCGATCAGCAATGCTGCTGCTGAGCCCATCTGGGTGGTGGATTTGAAATGGCACACCCAGTATAGATTCTCCAGACATGCATTCCACTCTCTGTAACATCTCCAGCCCTGCTTTCTTCTCTCTGTAACATCTCCTGCCTTGCTTTCCCATCTCTGTAATATCTCCAGCCTTGCTTTCCTCTCTCTGTAACATCTCTAACCTTGCTTTCCTCTCTCTCCGTAACATTTCCAGCCTTGCTTCCCTATCTCTTAACATGTCTACCCTTGCATGCCTATCTCCTTAACATCGCCTGCCTTGCTTTCCTATCAATGTAACATCTCTAGGCTTGTTTTCCTCACTCTGGAACATCTCCTGCCTTGCTTTCCTATCTCTGTACAATCTGCAACCTTGCTTTCCACTCTCTGTAACAACAAGAGCTTTGCATTCCTATCTGTGTTGCATCTTCGGCCTTGTTTTCCTAGCTCTTTAAATTCTCCAGCCTTGCTTTCCTATCTCTGTAACATCTCCAGCCTTGCTTTCCTCTCTCTCCGTAACATCTCCTACCTTGCATTCCTATCTCATTAACATCTCCAGCCTGGCATTCCTGTAATCTCTCCATCCTTGCTTTCCTATCTCTGTAACATCTCCAGCCTTGTGTTCCTATCTCAAACATATCTCCAGCCTTGCTATTCACTGTCTGTAACATCTCCAGCCTTGCTTTCCTCACGCTCCACAACATCTCCAGACTTATTTTTCTCTCTCTGTAACATCCCCAGCCTTGCTTTCCAATCTCTATAAGATCTCCAGCCTTGCTTTCCAATCTCAATAAGATCTCCAGCATTGCTTTCCACTCTCTGTAACAACTCCAGCCTTGCATTCCTATCTGTGTAGCATCTTCAGCCTTGCTTTCCTCCCTCTGTAAAATCTACAGCCTTACTTTCCACTTTCTGAAACATCTCCAGCCTTGCTTTCCTATCTCTTTAAATTCTCCAGTCTTGCTTTCTTCTCCCTCCGTAATACCTCCAGACATGCTTTCCTATCTCTGTAACATCTCCAGCCATGCTTACCTCACTCTCCCCAACATCTACAGACTTATTTTCCTATCTCTGTAACATCTCCTGCCTTGCTTTCCTATCTCTGTACCATCTCTAGCCTTGCTTTCCTATCTCTGTAACGCCTGCAGCATGACTTTCCTATCCCTGTAACATCTCTAACCTTGCTATCCTATCTCTGTATCATCTCCTGCCGTGCTTTCCACTCTCTGAAACATTTCCAGCCTTGCTTTCCTATCTCTGGGACATGGCTCGCCTTGCTTTCCTCCATCTGTAACATCTCCTGCCTTGCTTTCCAATCTCTATAACATCTCCAGCCTTGTTTTCCTCTCTTTGTAACGTCTCCAACATTACTTTCCTATCCCTGTAACATTTCGAATCTTGCTATCCTTTCTCTGTAACATCTCCAGCCTTGCTCCACTCTCTGAAACATCTCCAGCCTTGCTTTCCTATCTCTGTACAGCTCCAGCCTTGCTTTCCTCTATCTGTAACATCTCAAGCATTACTTTCCTATCCCTGTAACATCTCTAACCTTGCTGTCCTTTCTCTGCAACATCTCCAGCCTTGCTTTCCACTCTCTCTAACATCTCCAGCTTTGCTTTCCTCTCTCTGTAACATCACCAGCCTTGCTTTCCTATCTCTGTATCATCTCCAGCCTTGTTTTCCTATCTCTGAAACATTACCAGAATGGTTTCCTATCTCTGTAACATCCCCGGCCTTGATTTCCAATCTCTATAACATCTCCAGCATTGCTTTCCTCTCGCTGTAACATCTCCAGCCTTGCTTTCCTATCTCTGTAGCATCATCAGCCTTGCTGTCCTCTCTCTGTAACATCTCCAGCCTTGCTTTCCACTCTCTGAAATATCTCCAGCCTTAGTTTCCTATCTCTGGGACATCGCATGCCTTGCTTTCCAATCTCTATAACATCTCCAGCCTTGCTTTCCTCTCGCTGTAACATCTCCAGCCTTGCTTTCCTATCTCGGTAGCATCATCGGCCTTGCTGTCCTCTCTCTGTAACATCTCCAGCCTTGCTTTCCACTCTCTGAAATATCTCCAGCCTTAGTTTCCTATCTCTGGGACATCGCATGCCTTGCTTTCCTCACTCTGTAACATCTCCAGCCTTGCTTTCCACTCTCTGTAACATCTGTAGCCTTGCTTTCCACTCTCTGTAACATCTGTAGCCTTGCTTTCCACTCTCTCCGTAATATCTCCTACCTTGCCTTCCTATCTCTGTAACCTCCCCAGACTTGCTTCCTTATCTCTGTAATATCCTCTGACGTATTTCCTCTCTCTGTAACATCTCCAGCCTTGCTTTCCTATCTCTGAAACATTACCAGAATGCTTTCCAATCTCTATAACAGCTCCTGCCTTGTTTTCCAATCTCTGTAACATCTCCATCCTTGCTTTCCTATCACTGTAACATCTCCTGTCTTGCTTCCCTCTCTCTGTAACGTCTCCAGCATTACTTTCCTATCCCTGTAACATCTCTAACCTTGCTGTGCTTTCTCTATAACATCTCCAGCCTTGCTTTCCACTCTCTGAAACATCTCCAGCCTTGCTTTCCTATCTCTGTAACATCTACAACCTCGCTTTCCTCTATCTGTAACATCTCCTGCCTTGCTTTCCAATCTCTATAACACCTCCAGCCTTGCTTACTTATTTCTGTAATATCTCCAGCCTTGCCTTCCTATCATTGTAACATCTCCAGCCTTGCATTCCTCTCTCTGTAACGTCTCCAACATTACTTTCCTATCCCTGTAACATCTTTAACCTTGCTGTCCTTTCTCTGTAACATCTTCAGCCTTGCTTTCCTATCTCTGTAACATCTCCTGTCTTGCTTTACTCTCTCTGTAACGTCTCCTGCCTTACTTTCCTATCCCTGCAACATCTCTAACGTTGCTGTAGTTTCTCTGTAACATCTCCAGCCTTGCTTTCCTATCTCTATAACATCTCCTGTCTTGCTTTCCTCTCTCTGTAACGTCTCCAGTATTACTTTCCTGTCCCTGTAACATCTCTAACCTTGCTGTCCTTTCTCTGTAACATCTCCAGCCTTGCTTTCCTCTATCTGTAACATCTCCTGCCTTGCTTTCCAATCTATATAACATCTCCAGCCTTGCTTACTTATTTCTGTAACATCTCCAGCCTTGCTTTCCACTCTCTCAAACTTCTCCAGCCTTGCTTTGCTACCTCTGGGACATCGCTAGCCTTGCTTTCCTATCTCTGTAACATCTCCAGCCTTGCTTTCCCATCTCTGTAACATCTCCAGCCTTGCTTTCCTATCTCTGTAACATCTCCGGCCTTGCTTTCCCATCTCTGTAACATCTCCAGCCTTGCTTTCCACTCTCTGAAACATCTCCAACCTTGCTTTACTAACTCTGTAAAATGTCCAGACTTGTTTTCATATCTCTGTAACATCTCGAAACTTGCTTTCCATGTCTGTCACATCTCCGGCCTTCCTTTCCGACCTCTGAAACATCTCTCGCCTTGCTTTCCACTCTCTGAAACATCTCCAGCCTTGCGTTCCTCTCTCTGTAACGTCTCCAGCATTACATTCCTATCCCTGTAACATCTCTCACCTTGCTGTCCTTTCTCTGTAACATCTCGACCCTTGCTTTCCACTCTCTGAAACATCTCCAGCCTTGCTTTCCTCTCTCTGTAACATCTCCTGCCTTGCTTTCCTATGTCTGTAATATCTCCAGCCTTGCTTTCCACTCTGTGTGTAACATCTCCCACCTTGCCTTCTGTGGTGAAACGGTTAAAAATTATGTCCCAATACATGTGTGAATCTAACCGGAATGGAGGTGTTGCTTAGTCCCGTGTGAATCTTATTACACACCTCCCCGTGTGAATCTTCTTATCTGTATGTAACCAGAATGGAATGTGTTTTTTAGCCTTGCTCTGCTGTTCACATGAATGTTTATATCTGGAAAAGAGTATATCAGCTGGAAAAGTCTCCAGTTCGGTGAGTCTGCTCCGGGGTTACGTTTAACCGCCGAGCGTGGGTTGTTGGCAACCGCTCTACGAGAACTGACGGCTCCCAGTTCCGGTAACATGTAGAGTGAGTATAAGCCAGACCCGTTGTAAGTATGAGACCTGGTTGTGGCGACGCTGCGGGGAATAAAATGCTCATATTCTAGCAGACTCGCCTCTTGGTCGTTTGTTCTGTGTCAGACTACTCTCCTACGAACCTGACCTTGAGAATTTTTTAAAACATTTGGCGCTGCGAGCAGGGTCAATCGCAATTGAGGAGAGATTTTCATACAGAACAATGTTTTGGAAAAAGACTAAGAAACCAGAAGAACAAACTGTGGAGGTCCCGACCGTCCCGGGATGGCATGGATGTGGGCATGTACGTGGCAGTTTGTTTGAGAAATGGTGGGGGGCGACCGGAGGAACTCCAGGGTCGCTGCTGTCCACCCTTGAGAGGATCCCAGTCCTGCCGAAGAACCCCTTGCCTGGGGTACAGCGGAGGATGTGGGCATGTCCAAAAAGCTGAAGCGGAGTTAACAGAATTGAATGGGATTGAACTGAACTGAACTGAGTGGAACTGAAGTGAATCAAATTGAACGGAACAAAATGGAACTGAGCTAAATTGAATTGAAATGGACGGAACTGAATTGAACACAATTGAATTGAACTGAACAGACCTGAACTGAGCTGAATTGAACTACACTGAATTGACTGAACTGAAATTAACTGAAACGAATTGAACTGAATTAAGCATAATGTAACACATGTATTGGGCCAAGCAGTGGAATGTGGTGTAAAATTATGTCCCAATACATGTGTGAATCATAATGTAACACATGTATTGGGCCAAGCAGTGGAATGTGGTGAAACGGTTAAAAATTATGTCCCAATACATGTGTGAATCTAACCGGAATGGAGGTGTTGCTTAGTCCCGTGTGAATCTTATTACACACCTCCCCGTGTGAATCTTCTTATCTGTATGTAACCAGAATGGAATGTGTTTTTTAGCCTTGCTCTGCTGTTCACATGAATGTTTATATCTGGAAAAGAGTATATCAGCTGGAAAAGTCTCCAGTTCGGTGAGTTTACATTTGAGTGGGAGCAGCGGCCGAGTTGAGGTGAACCCGGGAGACTACAGCTAAGGTAAGAGTTTTTTTCAAAATTACTTACCTGTAGCGGGCAGCGGTGTTTTGTTTTCTCTCTCCTTCACAGAAAGAGCGGGAGTAGCAGAGGAAGTGACGGCAAGCAGAGGGGCAGCCGGGAAGGAGAACTGTGAGTATAAATACTCACTGTTTCACCACCAACGGTCATTTGAGTGGGAGCAGCGGCCGAGTTGAGGTGAACCCGGGAGACTACAGCTAAGGTAAGAGTTTTTTTCAAAATTACTTACCTGTAGCGGGCAGCGGTGTTTTGTTTTCTCTCTCCTTCACAGAAAGAGCGGGAGTAGCAGAGGAAGTGACGGCAAGCAGAGGGACAGCCGGGAAGGAGAACTGTGAGTATAAATACTCACTGTTTCACCACCAACGGTCATTTGAGTGGGAGCAGCGGCCGAGTTGAGGTGAACCCGGGAGACTACAGCTAAGGTAAGAGTTTTTTTCAAAATTACTTACCTGTAGCGGGCAGCGGTGTTTTGTTTTCTCTCTCCTTCACAGAAAGAGCGGGAGTAGCAGAGGAAGTGACGGCAAGCAGAGGGGCAGCCGAGACCCGGAAGCAGTTAGTGTAAGCTTAGCTGGGTTAGTTTTTTCCCCCTTTAAAAGCGTGAACTTCGATGTTGTGGCTATTACGGAGACATGGCTAGAACAGGGACAGGATTGGCTGTTGCAGGTTCCGGGATTTAAATGTTTTAGTAGGGTCAGAGGTGGGGGTAAAAGAGGGGGAGGTGTGGCATTGCTTGTCAAAGATAGTATTACAGCGGTGGAAAGGACAATGGATGAGGACTTGCCATCTGAGGTAGTTTGGGCTGAGGTTAGGAATAGGAAAGGTGAGGTCACCCTGTTAGGAGTCTTTTACAGGCCTCCTAATAGTCCTAGAATCATTGAAGAAAGGATTGGGAAGGTGATTCAGGAGATGAGTGACAGTAATAGGGTGGTTGTTATGGGGGACTTTAACTTTCCTGATATTGATTGGGAAAGCTATAGCTCAAGTTCGTTAGATGGGTCAGTGTTTGTTCAATGTGTGCAGGAGAGTTTCCTGACACAATATGTAGACAGGCCAACAAGAGGTGAGGCCATACTGGATTTGGTTCTGGGTAACGAACCAGGCCAGGTGTTAGAATTAGAGGTAGGTGAGCACTTTGGGGATAGTGACCATAATTCGGTGATTTTTACACTCGTGATGGAGAGGGATAAGTGTGTACTACAGGGCAAGAATTATAGCTGGGGTAAGGGAAATTATGATGCGGTGAGGCATGACTTAGGATGTGTGGCTTGGAAAAGTAGACTCCAAGGCAAGAGTGTAAATGATTTGTGGAACTTGTTCAAGGGGCAACTATTGAGTGTCCTTGATAATTATGTACCTGTCAGGCAGGAAGGAAAGGGTCGTGCGAGGGAGCCGTGGTTTAATAAGGAATTGGAATCCCTTGTTAAATGGAAGAGGGCGGCCTATCTCAAGATGAGACGTGAAGGTTCAATTGGGGCGATTGAGAGTTATAGGGTAGCCAGGAAGGACCTGAAGAGAGAGCTAAAAGCAGCAAGGAGGGGATATGAAAGGTCCTTAGTCGATAGGATTAGGGAAAACCCTAAGGCTTTCTATAGGTATGTTAGGAATAAAAGAATGACTAGGGAAGGAATAGGTCCAGTCAAGGATAGTAGGGGGAAGTTGCGTGTGGAGGCGGAAGAGATTGGGGAGACACTGAATGAATACTTTTCTTCAGTATTTACTCAGGAACAGGGCATTGTTGTCGATGAGAATACTGAGTCACAAATAAGTAGAATGGATGGCTTTGAGGTATGTAGAGAAGAGGTGTTGGAAATCCTGGAAAAGGTGAAAATAGATAATCCCCTGGGCCTGATGGCATTTATCCTAGAATTCTCTGGGAAGCAAGGGAGGAGATTGCAGAGCCATTGGCCTTGATTTTTATGTCCTCTTTGTCTACAGGAGTAGTCCCAGAAGACTGGAGGATAGCAAATGTGGTTCCCTTGTTCAAAAAGGGGAGTAGGGATAGCCCTAGTAACTATAGGCCGGTGAGTCTCACTTCTGTTGTGGGCAAAGTCTTAGAGAATTGTAAGAGATAGGATTTATGCACATCTGGATAGGAATAATGTGATCAAGGATAGTCAGCATGGTTTTGTGAAGGGCAAGTCGTGCCTCACAAACCTTATTGAATTCTTTGAAAAGGTGACGAAGGAGGTTGATGAGGGGAAAGCGGTAGATGTGGTATATATGGATTTTAGTAAGGCGTTTGATAAGGTTCCCCATGGTAGGCTACTGCAGAAAATACGGAGATATGGCATTGAGGGTGAGTTGGAGGTTTGGATTAGGAATTGGCTGGATGGAAGAAGACAGAGGGTAGTAGTTGATGGCAAAGTTTCTTCATGGAGTGCCGTCACTAGCGGTGTTCCGCAAGGATCTGTTTTGGGACCATTGCTGTTTGTCATTTTTATAAATGACCTGGAAGAGGGGTTAGAAGGTTGGGTGAGCAAGTTTGCGGATGATACGAAAGTCGGAGGAGTTGTTGACAGTGAGGAAGCATGTGGCAGGTTACAGCAGGATATAGAGAAGCTGCAGAGCTGGGCAGAATGGTGGCAGATGGATTTCAATGTAGCTAAGTGTGAGGTGATTCACTTTGGGAAGAATAACAAAAAGATGGGGTACTGGGCTAATGGTCGGATACTTGGTAGTGTGGATGAGCAGAGGGATCTTGGTGTCCATGTACACAGATCTCTGAAAGTTGCCACCCAGGTAAATAGTGCGGTGAGGAAGGCATATGGCGTACTGGCTTTTATTGGTAGAGGAATTGAGTTCCGGAGTCCTGAGGTCATGATGCAGTTGTATAAGACTCTGGTACGGCCGCATCTGGAATATTGTGTGCAGTTTTGGTCGCCATACTATAGGAAGGATGTGGAGGCATTGGAACGAGTGCAGAGGAGGTTTACCAGGATGTTGCCTGGTATGGAAGGAAAATCGTATGAGGAAAGACTGAGGCATTTGGGGCTGTTTTCACTAGAGGAAAGAAGGTTTAGGGGTGACTTGATTGAGGTGTACAAGATGATTAGGGGGTTAGATAGGGTCGACAGTATGAACCTTTTCCCGCGTATTGAGTCTGGTATTACAAGGGGGCATAGCTTTAAATTAAGGGGGGGTAGATATAGGACTGATGTTAGGGGTAGGTTCTTCACTCAGCGAGTCGTTAGTTCATGGAATGCCCTGCCAGTAACAGTGGTGGACTCTCCCTCTTTATGGGCATTTAAGAGGGCATTGGATAGGTATATGGAGGATAGTGGGTTAGTGTAGTTTAGGTGGGCTTGGATCGGCGCAACATCGAGGGCCCAAGGGCCTGTACTGCGCTGTATTCTTCTATGTTCTATGTTCTATGTTCTATGAGTCTGCTCCGGGGTTACGTTTAACCGCCGAGCGTGGGTTGTTGGCAACCGCTCTACGAGAACTGACGGCTCCCAGTTCCGGTAACATGTAGAGTGAGTATAAGCCAGACCCGTTGTAAGTATGAGACCTGGTTGTGGCGACGCTGCGGGGAATAAAATGCTCATATTCTAGCAGACTCGCCTCTTGGTCGTTTGTTCTGTGTCAGACTACTCTCCTACGAACCTGACCTTGAGAATTTTTTAAAACACCTTCCTATCTCATTAACATCTCCAGCCTGGCATTCCTATCTCTGTAACCTCTCCTGACCTGCTTTCCTTACCTCTGTAACATCCCCTGACTTATTTCCTCTCACTGTAACATCTCCATCCTTGCTTTCCTGTCTGTATAACATTTCCAGCCTTGCATTCCTATCTCTGTAGCATCATCGGCCTTGCTTTCCTCTCTCTGTAACATTTCCAGCCTTGCTTTCCTCTCTCTGTAACATCTACTGCCTTGCTGTCCAATCTCTATAACATCTCTAGCCTTGCTTTCCTATCTCTGTAACATCTCCAGCCTTGCTTTCCTCTCTCTGCAACATCTCCAGCCTTGCGTTCCTACCTCTGTACCATTTCCAGCCTTGCCTTCCTATCATTATAACATCTCCAGCCTTGCTTTCTTCTCTGTGACGTCTCCAGCATTACTTTCCTATGCCTGTAACATCTCTAACCTTGCTGTCCTTTCTCTGTAACATCTTCAGCCTTGCTTTCCTCTCTCTGTTACATCTCCTGCCTTGCTTTCCTATCTCTGTAATATCTCCAGCCGTGTTTTCCACTCTCTCTGTAACAACTCCTACCTTGCCTTCCTATCTCATTAACATCTCCAGCCTTGCATTCCTATCTCTGTAACATCTCCAACCTTGCTTTCCTGTCTGTATAACATTTCCAGCCTTGCATTCCAATCTCTGTAGCATCATCGGCCTTGCTTTCCTATCTCTGTAACATTTCCAGCCTTCCTTTCCACTCTCTGAAACATCTCCAGCCTTGCTTTCCACTCTGTGTAACATCTGCAAACTTGCTTTCCACTCTCTGAAACATCTCCAGCCTTGCATTACTATCTCTGTAACATCTCTAGCCTTGCTCTCATATCTCTGTAATAACTCCAGCCTTGCTTTCCAATCTCTGTAATAACTCCAGCCTTGCTTTCCACTCTCTGAAACATCTCCAGCCTTGCTTTGCTATCTCATTAACATCTCCAGCCTGGCATTCCTATCTCTTTAACCTCTCCAGAATTGCATTCCTTCTCTCTGTAATATCAATTGACTTATTTCCTATGTCTGAGACATCTCCAGCCTTGCTTTGCTATCTCTGCAACATTACCAGAAGGCTGACCTATCTCTGTAAAATCTCCTGCCTTGCTTTCCAATCTCTATAACATCTCTCGCCTTGTGTTCCTATCTCTGTAACGTCCCCAGCCTTGCTTTTCTATCTCTGCACCATCTCCAGCCTTGCTTTCCCCTCTCTGTAACATCTCCAGCCTTGCTTTGCTATCTCATTAACATCTCCAGCCTGGCATTCCTATCTCTTTAACCTCTCCAGAATTGCATCCCTTCTCTCTGTAATATCAAATGACTTATTTCCTATGTCTGAGACATCTCCAGCCTTGCTTTGCTATCTCTGCAACATTTCCGGAATGCTGACCTATCTCTGTAAAATCTCCTGCCTTGCTTTCCAATCTCTATAACATCTCCAGCCTTACTTTCCTCTCTCCGTAACGTCTCCAGCATTACATTCCTATCCCTGTAACATCTCTAACCTTGCTGTCCTTTCTCTGTAACATCTCGACCCTTGCTTTCCCCTCTCTGTAACATCTCCTGCCTTGCTTTCCTATCTCTGTAATATCTCCAGCCTTGCTTTCCTATCTCTGAAACATTAACAGAATGCTTTCCTCTGTAACATCTCCTGCCTTGCTTTCCAATCTCTATATCTTCTCTAGCCTTGCTTTCCTCTCTCTGTAACCTCTCCAGCCTTGCTTTCCTAACTCTGTACCATCTCCAGCATTACTTTCCTATGTCTGTGACATCTCTAACCTTGCTGTCCTTTCTCTGTAACATCTCGACCCTTGCTTTCCCCTCTCTGTAACATCTCCTGCCTTGCTTTCCTATCTCTGTAATATCTCCAGCCTTGCTTTCCACACTCTCTGTAACATCTCCCACCTCGGCTTCCTACCTCATTAACATCTCCAGCCTGGCATTCCGATCTCTGTAACCTCTCCTGACTTGCTTTCCTTATCTTTCTAACATCCCCTGACTTATTTCCTCTCACTGTAACATCTCCAGCCTTGCTTTCCTATCTCTGAAACATTACCAGAATGCTTTCCTCTGTAACATCTCCTGCCTTGCTTTCCAATCTCTATATCTTCTCTAGCCTTGCTTTCCTCTCTCTGTAACCTCTCCAGCCTTGCTTTCCTAACTCTGTACCATCTCCAGCATTACTTTCCTATGCCTGTGACATCTCTAACCTTGCTGTCCTTTCTCTGTAACTTCTCCAGCGTTGCTTTCCACTCTCTCAAACATCTCCAGCCGTGCTTTCCTCTCTCTGAAACATCTCCAGGCTTGCTTTACTATCTCTGTAACATCTCTAGCCTTGCTTTCATATCTCTGTAACATCTCCAGCCTTGCTTTCCAATCTGTTTAAAATTTCCAGCCTTACTTTCAAATCTCTGTAACATTTCCAGCCTTGCTTTCCCCGCTCTGTAACATCTCCAGCCTTGCTTTCCTCTCTCTGTAACATCTCCAGCCTTGCTTTCCTCTTTCTGTAATATCTCCAGCCTTGCTTTCCAATCTGTATAAAATCTCCAGCCTTACTTTCATATCTCTGTAACATCTTCAGCCTTGCTTTCCTCCCTTTCCATAACATCTCCTACCTTGCTTTCCTATCTCATTAACATCTCCAGCCTGGAATTCCTATCTCTTTAACCTCTCCAGACTTGCTTTCCTTGTCTCTGTAATATCCCCTGACTTACTTCCTATATTTGTAACATCTCCATCCTTGCTTTGCTATCTCTGCAACATTTCCAGAAGGCTGTCCTATCACTGTAACATCTCCTGCCTTGCTTTCCAATTTCTAGCCTCGCGTTCCTATCTCTGTAACGTCCCCAACCTTGCTTTTCTATGTCTGCAACATTCCCAGACTTGCTTTCCTATCTCTGTAACGTCTCCAGCATTACATTCCTATCCCTGTAACATATCTAATCTTGCTGTCCTCTCTCTGTAACATCTCCAGCCTTGCTTTCCTCTCTCTGTAACATCTCCGGCCTTGCTTTCCTCTCTCTGTAACATCTCCGGCCTTGCTTTCCTCTCTCTGTAACATCTCCGGCCTTGCTTTCCTCTCTCTGTAACATCTCCGGCCTTGCTTTCCTCTCTCTGTAACATCTCCGGCCTTGCTTTCCTCTCTCTGTAACATCTCCGGCCTTGCTTTCCTCTCTCTGTAACATCTCCGGCCTTGCTTTCCTCTCTCTGTAACATCTCCGGCCTTGCTTTCCTCTCTCTGTAACATCTCCGGCCTTGCTTTCCTCTCTCTGTAACATCTCCGGCCTTGCTTTCCTCTCTCTGTAACATCTCCGGCCTTGCTTTCCTCTCTCTGTAACATCTCCGGCCTTGCTTTCCTCTCTCTGTAACATCTCCGGCCTTGCTTTCCTCTCTCTGTAACATCTCCGGCCTTGCTTTCCTCTCTCTGTAACATCTCCGGCCTTGCTTTCCTCTCTCTGTAACATCTCCGGCCTTGCTTTCCTCTCTCTGTAACATCTCCGGCCTTGCTTTCCTCTCTCTGTAACATCTCCGGCCTTGCTTTCCTCTCTCTGTAACATCTCCGGCCTTGCTTTCCTCTCTCTGTAACATCTCCGGCCTTGCTTTCCTCTCTCTGTAACATCTCCGGCCTTGCTTTCCTCTCTCTGTAACATCTCCGGCCTTGCTTTCCTCTCTCTGTAACATCTCCGGCCTTGCTTTCCTCTCTCTGTAACATCTCCGGCCTTGCTTTCCTCTCTCTGTAACATCTCCGGCCTTGCTTTCCTCTCTCTGTAACATCTCCGGCCTTGCTTTCCTCTCTCTGTAACATCTCCGGCCTTGCTTTCCTCTCTCTGTAACATCTCCGGCCTTGCTTTCCTCTCTCTGTAACATCTCCGGCCTTGCTTTCCTCTCTCTGTAACATCTCCGGCCTTGCTTTCCTCTCTCTGTAACATCTCCGGCCTTGCTTTCCTCTCTCTGTAACATCTCCGGCCTTGCTTTCCTCTCTCTGTAACATCTCCGGCCTTGCTTTCCTCTCTCTGTAACATCTCCGGCCTTGCTTTCCTCTCTCTGTAACATCTCCGGCCTTGCTTTCCTCTCTCTGTAACATCTCCGGCCTTGCTTTCCTCTCTCTGTAACATCTCCGGCCTTGCTTTCCTCTCTCTGTAACATCTCCGGCCTTGCTTTCCTCTCTCTGTAACATCTCCGGCCTTGCTTTCCTCTCTCTGTAACATCTCCGGCCTTGCTTTCCTCTCTCTGTAACATCTCCGGCCTTGCTTTCCTCTCTCTGTAACATCTCCGGCCTTGCTTTCCTCTCTCTGTAACATCTCCGGCCTTGCTTTCCTCTCTCTGTAACATCTCCGGCCTTGCTTTCCTCTCTCTGTAACATCTCCGGCCTTGCTTTCCTCTCTCTGTAACATCTCCGGCCTTGCTTTCCTCTCTCTGTAACATCTCCGGCCTTGCTTTCCTCTCTCTGTAACATCTCCGGCCTTGCTTTCCTCTCTCTGTAACATCTCCGGCCTTGCTTTCCTCTCTCTGTAACATCTCCGGCCTTGCTTTCCTCTCTCTGTAACATCTCCGGCCTTGCTTTCCTCTCTCTGTAACATCTCCGGCCTTGCTTTCCTCTCTCTGTAACATCTCCGGCCTTGCTTTCCTCTCTCTGTAACATCTCCGGCCTTGCTTTCCTCTCTCTGTAACATCTCCGGCCTTGCTTTCCTCTCTCTGTAACATCTCCGGCCTTGCTTTCCTCTCTCTGTAACATCTCCGGCCTTGCTTTCCTCTCTCTGTAACATCTCCGGCCTTGCTTTCCTCTCTCTGTAACATCTCCGGCCTTGCTTTCCTCTCTCTGTAACATCTCCGGCCTTGCTTTCCTCTCTCTGTAACATCTCCGGCCTTGCTTTCCTCTCTCTGTAACATCTCCGGCCTTGCTTTCCTCTCTCTGTAACATCTCCGGCCTTGCTTTCCTCTCTCTGTAACATCTCCGGCCTTGCTTTCCTCTCTCTGTAACATCTCCGGCCTTGCTTTCCTCTCTCTGTAACATCTCCGGCCTTGCTTTCCTCTCTCTGTAACATCTCCGGCCTTGCTTTCCTCTCTCTGTAACATCTCCGGCCTTGCTTTCCTCTCTCTGTAACATCTCCGGCCTTGCTTTCCTCTCTCTGTAACATCTCCGGCCTTGCTTTCCTCTCTCTGTAACATCTCCGGCCTTGCTTTCCTCTCTCTGTCACATCTCCGGCCTTGCTTTCCTCTCTCTGTCACATCTCCGGCCTTGCTTTCCTCTCTCTGTCACATCTCCGGCCTTGCTTTCCTCTCTCTGTCACATCTCCGGCCTTGCTTTCCTCTCTCTGTCACATCTCCGGCCTTGCTTTCCTCTCTCTGTCACATCTCCGGCCTTGCTTTCCTCTCTCTGTCACATCTCCGGCCTTGCTTTCCTCTCTCTGTCACATCTCCGGCCTTGCTTTCCTCTCTCTGTCACATCTCCGGCCTTGCTTTCCTCTCTCTGTCACATCTCCGGCCTTGCTTTCCTCTCTCTGTCACATCTCCGGCCTTGCTTTCCTCTCTCTGTCACATCTCCGGCCTTGCTTTCCTCTCTCTGTCACATCTCCGGCCTTGCTTTCCTCTCTCTGTCACATCTCCGGCCTTGCTTTCCTCTCTCTGTCACATCTCCGGCCTTGCTTTCCTCTCTCTGTCACATCTCCGGCCTTGCTTTCCTCTCTCTGTCACATCTCCGGCCTTGCTTTCCTCTCTCTGTCACATCTCCGGCCTTGCTTTCCTCTCTCTGTCACATCTCCGGCCTTGCTTTCCTCTCTCTGTCACATCTCCGGCCTTGCTTTCCTCTCTCTGTCACATCTCCGGCCTTGCTTTCCTCTCTCTGTCACATCTCCGGCCTTGCTTTCCTCTCTCTGTCACATCTCCGGCCTTGCTTTCCTCTCTCTGTCACATCTCCGGCCTTGCTTTCCTCTCTCTGTCACATCTCCGGCCTTGCTTTCCTCTCTCTGTCACATCTCCGGCCTTGCTTTCCTCTCTCTGTCACATCTCCGGCCTTGCTTTCCTCTCTCTGTCACATCTCCGGCCTTGCTTTCCTCTCTCTGTCACATCTCCGGCCTTGCTTTCCTCTCTCTGTCACATCTCCGGCCTTGCTTTCCTCTCTCTGTCACATCTCCGGCCTTGCTTTCCTCTCTCTGTCACATCTCCGGCCTTGCTTTCCTCTCTCTGTCACATCTCCGGCCTTGCTTTCCTCTCTCTGTCACATCTCCGGCCTTGCTTTCCTCTCTCTGTCACATCTCCGGCCTTGCTTTCCTCTCTCTGTCACATCTCCGGCCTTGCTTTCCTCTCTCTGTCACATCTCCGGCCTTGCTTTCCTCTCTCTGTCACATCTCCGGCCTTGCTTTCCTCTCTCTGTCACATCTCCGGCCTTGCTTTCCTCTCTCTGTCACATCTCCGGCCTTGCTTTCCTCTCTCTGTCACATCTCCGGCCTTGCTTTCCTCTCTCTGTCACATCTCCGGCCTTGCTTTCCTCTCTCTGTCACATCTCCGGCCTTGCTTTCCTCTCTCTGTCACATCTCCGGCCTTGCTTTCCTCTCTCTGTCACATCTCCGGCCTTGCTTTCCTCTCTCTGTCACATCTCCGGCCTTGCTTTCCTCTCTCTGTCACATCTCCGGCCTTGCTTTCCTCTCTCTGTCACATCTCCGGCCTTGCTTTCCTCTCTCTGTCACATCTCCGGCCTTGCTTTCCTCTCTCTGTCACATCTCCGGCCTTGCTTTCCTCTCTCTGTCACATCTCCGGCCTTGCTTTCCTCTCTCTGTCACATCTCCGGCCTTGCTTTCCTCTCTCTGTCACATCTCCGGCCTTGCTTTCCTCTCTCTGTCACATCTCCGGCCTTGCTTTCCTCTCTCTGTCACATCTCCGGCCTTGCTTTCCTCTCTCTGTCACATCTCCGGCCTTGCTTTCCTCTCTCTGTCACATCTCCGGCCTTGCTTTCTACTCTCTGACACATCTCCAGCCTTGCTTTCTACTCTCTGACACATCTCCAGCCTTGCAATCCTATCTCTGTAGCATCATCAGCCTTGCTTTCTACTCTCTGACACATCTCCAGCCTTGCTTTCTACTCTCTGACACATCTCCAGCCTTGCAATCCTATCTCTGTAGCATCATCAGCCTTGCTTTCTACTCTCTGACACATCTCCAGCCTTGCTTTCTACTCTCTGACACATCTCCAGCCTTGCAATCCTATCTCTGTAGCATCATCAGCCTTGCTTTCTACTCTCTGACACATCTCCAGCCTTGCAATCCTATCTCTGTAGCATCATCAGCCTTGCTTTCTACTCTCTGACACATCTCCAGCCTTGCTTTCTACTCTCTGACACATCTCCAGCCTTGCAATCCTATCTCTGTAGCATCATCAGCCTTGCTTTCTACTCTCTGACACATCTCCAGCCTTGCAATCCTATCTCTGTAGCATCATCAGCCTTGCTTTCTACTCTCTGACACATCTCCAGCCTTGCAATCCTATCTCTGTAGCATCATCAGCCTTGCTTTCTACTCTCTGACACATCTCCAGCCTTGCTTTCTACTCTCTGACACATCTCCAGCCTTGCAATCCTATCTCTGTAGCATCTCCAGCCTTGCTTTCTACTCTCTGACACATCTCCAGCCTTGCTTTCTACTCTCTGACACATCTCCAGCCTTGCTTTCTACTCTCTGACACATCTCCAGCCTTGCTTTCTACTCTCTGACACATCTCCAGCCTTGCAATCCTATCTCTGTAGCATCATCAGCCTTGCTTTCTACTCTCTGACACATCTCCAGCCTTGCTTTCTACTCTCTGACACATCTCCAGCCTTGCAATCCTATCTCTGTAGCATCATCAGCCTTGCTTTCTACTCTCTGACACATCTCCAGCCTTGCTTTCTACTCTCTGACACATCTCCAGCCTTGCAATCCTATCTCTGTAGCATCATCAGCCTTGCTTTCTACTCTCTGACACATCTCCAGCCTTGCTTTCTACTCTCTGACACATCTCCAGCCTTGCAATCCTATCTCTGTAGCATCATCAGCCTTGCTTTCTACTCTCTGACACATCTCCAGCCTTGCTTTCTACTCTCTGACACATCTCCAGCCTTGCAATCCTATCTCTGTAGCATCATCAGCCTTGCTTTCTACTCTCTGACACATCTCCAGCCTTGCTTTCTACTCTCTGACACATCTCCAGCCTTGCAATCCTATCTCTGTAGCATCATCAGCCTTGCTTTCTACTCTCTGACACATCTCCAGCCTTGCTTTCTACTCTCTGACACATCTCCAGCCTTGCAATCCTATCTCTGTAGCATCATCAGCCTTGCTTTCTACTCTCTGACACATCTCCAGCCTTGCTTTCTACTCTCTGACACATCTCCAGCCTTGCAATCCTATCTCTGTAGCATCATCAGCCTTGCTTTCTACTCTCTGACACATCTCCAGCCTTGCTTTCTACTCTCTGACACATCTCCAGCCTTGCTTTCTACTCTCTGACACATCTCCAGCCTTGCAATCCTATCTCTGTAGCATCATCAGCCTTGCTTTCTACTCTCTGACACATCTCCAGCCTTGCAATCCTATCTCTGTAGCATCATCAGCCTTGCTTTCTACTCTCTGACACATCTCCAGCCTTGCTTTCTACTCTCTGACACATCTCCAGCCTTGCAATCCTATCTCTGTAGCATCATCAGCCTTGCTTTCTACTCTCTGACACATCTCCAGCCTTGCAATCCTATCTCTGTAGCATCATCAGCCTTGCTTTCTACTCTCTGACACATCTCCAGCCTTGCAATCCTATCTCTGTAGCATCATCAGCCTTGCTTTCTACTCTCTGACACATCTCCAGCCTTGCTTTCTACTCTCTGACACATCTCCAGCCTTGCAATCCTATCTCTGTAGCATCTCCAGCCTTGCTTTCTACTCTCTGACACATCTCCAGCCTTGCTTTCTACTCTCTGACACATCTCCAGCCTTGCTTTCTACTCTCTGACACATCTCCAGCCTTGCTTTCTACTCTCTGACACATCTCCAGCCTTGCAATCCTATCTCTGTAGCATCATCAGCCTTGCTTTCTACTCTCTGACACATCTCCAGCCTTGCTTTCTACTCTCTGACACATCTCCAGCCTTGCAATCCTATCTCTGTAGCATCATCAGCCTTGCTTTCTACTCTCTGACACATCTCCAGCCTTGCAATCCTATCTCTGTAGCATCATCAGCCTTGCTTTCTACTCTCTGACACATCTCCAGCCTTGCTTTCTACTCTCTGACACATCTCCAGCCTTGCAATCCTATCTCTGTAGCATCATCAGCCTTGCTTTCTACTCTCTGACACATCTCCAGCCTTGCTTTCTACTCTCTGACACATCTCCAGCCTTGCAATCCTATCTCTGTAGCATCATCAGCCTTGCTTTCTACTCTCTGACACATCTCCAGCCTTGCAATCCTATCTCTGTAGCATCATCAGCCTTGCTTTCTACTCTCTGACACATCTCCAGCCTTGCTTTCTACTCTCTGACACATCTCCAGCCTTGCTTTCTACTCTCTGACACATCTCCAGCCTTGCAATCCTATCTCTGTAGCATCATCAGCCTTGCTTTCTACTCTCTGACACATCTCCAGCCTTGCTTTCTACTCTCTGACACATCTCCAGCCTTGCAATCCTATCTCTGTAGCATCATCAGCCTTGCTTTCTACTCTCTGACACATCTCCAGCCTTGCAATCCTATCTCTGTAGCATCATCAGCCTTGCTTTCTACTCTCTGACACATCTCCAGCCTTGCTTTCTACTCTCTGACACATCTCCAGCCTTGCAATCCTATCTCTGACACATCTCCAGCCTTGCTTTCTACTCTCTGACACATCTCCAGCCTTGCTTTCTACTCTCTGACACATCTCCAGCCTTGCTTTCTACTCTCTGACACATCTCCAGCCTTGCTTTCTACTCTCTGACACATCTCCAGCCTTGCAATCCTATCTCTGTAGCATCATCAGCCTTGCTTTCTACTCTCTGACACATCTCCAGCCTTGCTTTCTACTCTCTGACACATCTCCAGCCTTGCTTTCCATTCTGTATAACATTTCCAGCTTTGCAATCCTATCTCTGTAGCATCATCAGCCTTGCTTTCTACTCTCTGACACATCTCCAGCCTTGCTTTCTACTCTCTGACACATCTCCAGCCTTGCTTTCTACTCTCTGACACATCTCCAGCCTTGCTTTCTACTCTCTGACACATCTCCAGCCTTGCTTTCTACTCTCTGACACATCTCCAGCCTTGCTTTCTACTCTCTGACACATCTCCAGCCTTGCTTTCTACTCTCTGACACATCTCCAGCCTTGCTTTCTACTCTCTGACACATCTCCAGCCTTGCTTTCTACTCTCTGACACATCTCCAGCCTTGCTTTCTACTCTCTGACACATCTCCAGCCTTGCAATCCTATCTCTGTAGCATCATCAGCCTTGCTTTCTACTCTCTGACACATCTCCAGCCTTGCTTTCTACTCTCTGACACATCTCCAGCCTTGCAATCCTATCTCTGTAGCATCATCAGCCTTGCTTTCTACTCTCTGACACATCTCCAGCCTTGCAATCCTATCTCTGTAGCATCATCAGCCTTGCTTTCTACTCTCTGACACATCTCCAGCCTTGCTTTCTACTCTCTGACACATCTCCAGCCTTGCAATCCTATCTCTGTAGCATCATCAGCCTTGCTTTCTACTCTCTGACACATCTCCAGCCTTGCTTTCTACTCTCTGACACATCTCCAGCCTTGCTTTCCATTCTGTATAACATTTCCAGCTTTGCAATCCTATCTCTGTAGCATCATCAGCCTTGCTTTCTACTCTCTGACACATCTCCAGCCTTGCTTTCTACTCTCTGACACATCTCCAGCCTTGCTTTCTACTCTCTGACACATCTCCAGCCTTGCTTTCTACTCTCTGACACATCTCCAGCCTTGCTTTCTACTCTCTGACACATCTCCAGCCTTGCTTTCTACTCTCTGACACATCTCCAGCCTTGCTTTCTACTCTCTGACACATCTCCAGCCTTGCAATCCTATCTCTGTAGCATCATCAGCCTTGCTTTCTACTCTCTGACACATCTCCAGCCTTGCTTTCTACTCTCTGACACATCTCCAGCCTTGCAATCCTATCTCTGTAGCATCATCAGCCTTGCTTTCTACTCTCTGACACATCTCCAGCCTTGCAATCCTATCTCTGTAGCATCATCAGCCTTGCTTTCTACTCTCTGACACATCTCCAGCCTTGCTTTCTACTCTCTGACACATCTCCAGCCTTGCAATCCTATCTCTGTAGCATCATCAGCCTTGCTTTCTACTCTCTGACACATCTCCAGCCTTGCTTTCTACTCTCTGACACATCTCCAGCCTTGCTTTCCATTCTGTATAACATTTCCAGCTTTGCAATCCTATCTCTGTAGCATCATCAGCCTTGCTTTCTACTCTCTGACACATCTCCAGCCTTGCTTTCTACTCTCTGACACATCTCCAGCCTTGCTTTCTACTCTCTGACACATCTCCAGCCTTGCTTTCCATTCTGTATAACATTTCCAGCTTTGCAATCCTATCTCTGTAGCATCATCAGCCTTGCTTTCTACTCTGACACATCTCCAGCCTTGCTTTCCTATCTCCGTAACAATTCCAGCCTTGCTTTCCTATCTCTGTAACATCTCCATCCTTGCTTTGCTATCTCATTAACACCTCCAGCCAGGCATCCCTATCTCTTTAACCTCTCCAGACTTGCACTCCTATTCTCTGCAATATCCCCTGACTTATATCCTATCTCTGTGACATCTCCAGCCTTGCTTTGCTATCTCGGCAACATTACCAGAAGGCTGACCTTTCTCTGTAACATCTCCAGCCTTGCTTTCCTCTTTCTGTAACATTTTCTGCCTTGCTTTCCTATCTCTGTAACATCTCCAGCCTTGCTTTCCCATGTCTAATATCTCCAGCCTGACTTTCCTATCACTGTAACATGTCCAGCCTTTCTTTCCTCCCTCTTTGACGTCTCCAGCATTACATTCCTATCCCTGTAACATCTCTAACCTTGCTGTCCTTTCTCTGTAACATCTCGACCCTTGCTTTCCAATCTGTATAAAATCTCCAGCCTTGCTTTCATTTCTATGTAACACCTCCAGCCTTACTTTCATATCTCTGTACCAACTCCAGCCTTGCTTTCCACTCTCTGAAACATCTCCAGCCTTGCTTTTCTATCTCTGTAACATCTCTAGCCTTGCCATCCACTCTCTGATCCACCTTCAGCCTTGCTTTCCTCCCTTTCCGTAACATCTCCTACATTGCTTTCCTATCTCATTAACATCTCCAACCTGGAATTCCTATCTCTTTAACCTCTCCAGACTTGCTTTCCTTATCTCTGTAATATCCCCTGACTTATTTCCTATCTCTGTAACATCTCCAGCCTTGCTTTCCTCTCTCTGCAACATTTCCAGAAGGCTGTCCTATCTCTGTAACATCTCCTGCCTTGCTTTCCAATCTCTATAACATCTCTAGCCTCGCGTTCCTATCTCTGTAACGTCCCCACCCTTGCTTTTCTATGTCTTCAACATCTCCAGACTTGCTTTCCTATCTCTGCAACACCTCCAGCGTTACTTTCCTATCCCTGTAACAATTCCAGCCTTGCTTTCCTATCTCTGTAACATCTCCAGCCTTGCTTTGCTATCTCAGCAACATTACCAGAAGGCTGACCTATCTCAGTAACATCTCCTGCCTTGCTTTCCAATCTCTATAACATCTCTCGCCTTGCTTTCCAATCTGTGTAACATCTCCAGCCTTGCGTTTCACTCTCTGAAACATCTCCAGCCTTGCTTTCCACTCTGTGTAACATCTGCAAACTTGCTTTCCTCTCTCTGTAACATCTACAGCCTTGCTTTCCTCTTTCTGTAACATATCCTGCCTTGCTTTCCTATCTCTGTAATATCTCCAGCCTTGCTTTCCAATCTGCATAAAATTTCCAGCCTTGCTTTCATTTCTATGTAAAACCTCCAGCCTTACTTTCATATCTGTAACATCTCTAGCCTTGCTTTCCACTCTCTGAACAATCTTCAGCCTTGCTTTCCTCCCTTTCCGTAACATCTCCTACCTTGCTTACCTATCTCATTAACATCTCCAGCCTGGAATTCCTATCCCTTTAACGTCTCCAGACTTGCTTTCCTTATCTCTATAATATCCCCTGACTGATCTCCTCTCGCTGTAACATCTCCAGCCTTGCTTTCCTATCTCTGTAGCATCATCGGCCTTGCTGTCCTCTCTCTGTAACATCTCCAGCCTTGCTTTCCACTCTCTGTAACATCTGTAGCCTTGCTTTCCACTCTCTCCGTAATATCTCCTACCTTGCCTTCCTATCTCTGTAACCTCCCCAGACTTGCTTCCTTATCTCTGTAATATCCTCTGACGTATTTCCTCTCTCTGTAACATCTCCAGCCTTGCTTTCCTATCTCTGAAACATTACCAGAATGCTTTCCAATCTCTATAACAGCTCCTGCCTTGTTTTCCTATCTCTGTAACATCTCCATCCTTGCTTTCCTATCTCTGTAACATCTCCTGTCTTGCTTTCCTCTCTCTGTAACATCTCCAGTATTACTTTCCTGTCCCTGTAACTTCTCTAACCTTGCTGTCCTTTCTCTGTAACATCTCCTGCCTTGCTTTCCAATCTATATAACATCTCCAGCCTTGCTTACTTATTTCTGTAACATCTCCAGCCTTGCTTTCCACTCTCTCAAACTTCTCCAGCCTTGCTTTGCTACCTCTGGGACATCTCCAGCCTTGCTTTCCCATCTCTGTAACATCTCCGGCCTTGCTTTCCCATCTCTGTAACATCTCCGGCCTTGCTTTCCCATCTCTGTAACATCTCCGGCCTTGCTTTCCCATCTCTGTAACATCTCCGGCCTTGCTTTCCCATCTCTGTAACATCTCCAGCCTTGCTTTCCACTCTCTGAAACATCTCCAACCTTGCTTTACTAACTCTGTAAAATGTCCAGACTTGTTTTCATATCTCTGTAATATCTCGAAACTTGCTTTCCATGTCTGTCACATCTCCGGCCGTGCTTTACTATCTCTGTAACATCTCCAGACTTGTTTTCATATCTCTGTAACATCTCGTCCCGTGCTTTCCTATGTCTGTCACATCTCCGGCCTTCCTTTCCGACCTCTGAAACATCTCTCGCCTTGCTTTCCACTCTCTGTGACATCTCCAGCCTTGCTTTGCTATCTCAGCAACATTACCAGAAGGCTGACCTATCTCAGTAACATCTCCTGCCTTGCTTTCCAATCTCTATAACATCTCTCGCCTTGCTTTCCAATCTGTGTAACATCTCCAGCCTTGCGTTTCACTCTCTGAAACATCTCCAGCCTTGCTTTCCACTCTGTGTAACATCTGCAAACTTGCTTTCCTCTCTCTGTAACATCTACAGCCTTGCTTTCCTCTTTCTGTAACATATCCTGCCTTGCTTTCCTATCTCTGTAATATCTCCAGCCTTGCTTTCCAATCTGCATAAAATTTCCAGCCTTGCTTTCATTTCTATGTAAAACCTCCAGCCTTACTTTCATATCTCTGTAACATCTCCAGCCTTGCTTTTCACTCTCTGAAACATCTCCAGCCTTGCTTTCCTCTCTCTGTAACGTCTACAGCATTACATTCCTATCCCTGTAAAATCTCTCACCTTGCTGTCCTTTCTCTGTAACATCTCCAGCCTTGCTTTCCACTCTCTGAAACATCTCCTGCCTTGCTTTCCTATGTCTGTAATATCTCCAGCCTTGCTTTCCACTCTGTGTGTAACATCTCCCACCTTGCCTTCCTATCTCATTAACATCTCCAGCCTGGCATTCCTATCTCTGTAACCTCTCCTGACCTGCTTTCCTTACCTCTGTAACATCCCCTGACTTATTTCCTCTCACTGTAACATCTCCAGCCTTGCTTTCCATTCTGTATAACATTTCCAGCTTTGCAATCCTATCTCTGTAGCATCATCGGCCTTGCTTTCCTCTCTCTGAAACATCTCCAGCCTTGCTTTCCTCTCTCTGAAACATCTTCAGCCTTGCTTTCCTCTCTGAAACATCTCCAGCCTTGCTTTCCACTCTGTGTAACATCTGCAAACTTGCTTTCCTATCTCTGTAACACCTCCAGCGTTACTTTCCTATCGCTGTAACAATTCCAGCCTTGCTTTCCTATCTCTGTAACATCTCCAGCCTTGCTTTCCACTCTCTGAAACATCTCCTGCCTTGCTTTATTATCTCTGTAACATGTCCAGCCTTGTTTTCATATTTCTGTAACATCTCGACCCTTGCTTTCCTATGTCTGTCACACCTTCAGCCTCCTTTCCTACCTCTGTAACATCCCAGGCCTTGCTTTCATATCTCTGTAACATCTCCAGCTTTGCGGTCCTCTCTCTGAAACATCTCCAGCATTTCTTTCCCATCTCTGAAACATCTCCAGCCTTGCTTTCCTATCTCTGTAACATCTCCTGCCTTGCTTTCATATCACTGTAACATCTCCGGACTTGCATTTCTATCTCCGTAACATCTTCAGCATTGCTTTCCTCTCTTTCCTTAACCTCTCCTGCCGTATTTTACTATCTCTTTAACACCTCCAGCCTGGCATTCCTATCTCTTTAACCTCGCCAGTCTTGCTTTCCTTAACTCTGTAATATCCCCTGACTTATTTCCTATCTCTGTAACATCTCCTGCCTTGCTTTCCAAACTCTATAACATCTCTAGCCTTGCGATTGTATCTCTGAAACGTCCCCAGCCTTGCTTTCCTCTCTCTGTAACGTCTCCAGCATTACATTCCTATCCCTGTAACATCTCTAACCTTGCTGTCCTTTCTCTGTAACATCCCCAGCCTTGCTTTCCTCTCTCTGTAACATCTCCAGCCTGGCATTCCTATCTCTGTAACCTCTCCTGACTTGCTTTCCTTATCTCTGAAACATTACCAGCCTTGCTTTCCAACCTCTCTAACATCTCCATCCTTGCTTTCCTGTCTGTATAACATTTCCAGCCTTGCATTCCTATCTCTGTAGCATCACCGGCCTTGCTTTCCTCTCTCTGTAACATCACCAGCCTTGCTTTCCACTCTCTGTAACCTCTCCAGACTTGCTTTCCTTATCTCTGTAAAATGTCCAAACTTATTTCCTCTCTCTGTATCTTCTCCAGCCTTGCTTTCCTCTCTCCCTATAACATCTCCAGCCTTGCTTTCCTATCTCTGTAACATCTCTTGCCTTGCTTTCCAATCTCTGTAACATCTCCATTCTTGCTTTTCTATCTCTGTAACATCTCCTGCCTTGTTTTCCACTCTCTGTAACATCTCCTGCCTTGCTTTCCACCCACTGTAACATCTCCAGCCTTGCTTTCGTCTCTCTGAAACATCTCCAGACTTGCCTTCCTATCTCTGTAACATCTCCGGCCTTGCTTTCCTATCTCTGAAACATCTCTGGCCTTACTTTCCTCTCTCTGTAACATATCCAGCATTGCTTTCCTCTCTCTGTAACATATCCAGCCTTGCTTTCCTGTCTCTATAACATCTCTAGCCTTGCTTTCCTGTCTGAGTAATATATCCAGCCTTGCTATTCACTCTCTGTAACATCTCTAGCCTTGCTTGTCTATCTCTGTAACTTCCCCAGCTCTGCTTTTCTATCGCTGTAATAACTCCAGCCTTGCTTTCCGATCTCGGTAACATCTGCAGCCTGGCGTTCCTCTCTCTGTAGCATCTCCACCCTTGCTTTCCTGTCTGAGTAATATATCCAGCCTTGCCTTTCTATCTCTGTAACATCTCCTGCCTTGCTTTCCTATCTCTTTAACATCTCCAGCCTTGCTTTCCTTGCTCTGTAACATCTCCAGCCTGGCATCCTATCTCTGTAACCTCTCCAGCCTTGATTTCCCTCTCTGTAACATCTCCAGCCTGGCATTGCTATCTCTGTAACCTCTCCAGACTTGCTTTCCCATCGCTGTAACATCTCCTGACTTGCTTTCCTCTCTCTGTAACATCTCCGGCCTTGCTTTCCTATCTATGTAACATCGGAGGAGAAAGTGAGGACTGCAGATGCTGGAGATCAGAGCTGAAAAATGTGTTGCTGGAAAAGCGCAGCTGGTCAGGCAGCATCCAAGGAGCAGGAGAATCGACGTTTCGGGCATAAGCCCTTCAGGAATGAGGAGGGTGTGCCAAGCAGGCTCAGATAAGAGTTAGAGAGGAGGGACTAGGGGGAGGGGCATTGGGAATGCGATAGGTGGAAGGAGGTTAAGGTGAGGGTGATAGGCCAGAGAGGGGGTGGGGGCGGACAGGTCGGGAAGAAGATTGCAGGTCAACATGGCAGCGCTGAGTCTGAGGGTTGGGACTGAGATAAGGTGGGGGAGGGGAAATAAGGATGCTGGAGAAATCTGCATTCATCCCTTGTGGTTGGAGGGTTCCTAGGCGGAAGATGATGCGCTCTTCATCCAGGCATCGTGTTGCCATGGTCTGGCGATCGATCAGGCTGTGGGAGTCGGTCGCTTTATAGTAAATGTCTGTGTTGAGTCGATCGACCGAGATAGAAATGGAGAGGTCTTTTTCACATCTCCAACCTTGCTTTCCACTCTCTGCAACATCTCCAGACTTGCTTTCATATCTCTATAACATCTCTAGGCTTGCTTTCCTCTATTTCTGTAACATCTCCAGCCTTGCTTTCCTATCTCATGAACATCTCCAGCCTTGCTTTCCTATCTCTCTAACATCTCCAGCCTTGCTTTCCTATCTCTCTAACATCTCCAGCCTTGCTTTCCTATCTCTCTAACATTACCACAATGCTTTCCTATCTCCAGCCTTGCATTTCTATCTCTGTAACGTCTCCAGACTTGCATTCCCCTCTCTGTAACATCTCCAGCCTTGCTTTCCTCTCTGTGTAACATCTCCAGCATTGCTTTCCTATCTCTAAGACCTTCGGCCTGGATTTCCTCTCTCTGTATCATCTCCATCCTTTTCTATGAAGTTCTCAGTATCTCGGATGATCGGGAGTGCATCCAGCTCCAGCTCCTGAACGCGGTCAACCAGGCGCTGTAGCTGGGTGCACTTCCCATACACGTGTACACATGTTTCCCCTCTTAAAAAAAAAACATTCACTGCCCTAATGAATGTTTGGAATTGAAATGCCTAAATACAATGATCCTATTATTGGATTTACGAAACTCAATGAATTGATTACATATTTGCTCCTGTACACACGTGGTAGGGGAGCAGTATATCTCTGTAAAAGCCCCGAGGGCTGAATTGAGGAACAACGCAAGACGTAGGAGCAGCAGTTGGCCATTCGGCTGTACCATTCAGAATGCTCATGTCTGATCTGAGTGTGTTTCTGAACAAAGAGACCTTGGAGTGAAGGTTCATAGCTCTTTGAAAGTGGATTCGCAGGTAGATAGGATAGTGAAGAAGGCGTTTGGTATGCTTTCCTTTATTGGTCAGAGTATTGAGTACTGGAATAGGGAGGTAATGTTGCTGCTGGACAGGACATTGGTAAGGCAACTGTTGGAATAGTGCATGCAATTCTAGTCTCCTACCTTTTGGAAAGAGGTTGTGAAGCTTGAAAGGGTTCAGAAAAGATTTACAAGGATGTTGCCAGGGTTGAATGATTTGAGATATATAGAGGCTGAACAGGATGGGGCTATTTTCCCTGGAGCATAGGAAGCTGAGGGATGACTTTATGTAGGTTTACAAAATTGTGAGGGGCATGGATAGGATAAATAGACAAAGTCTTTTCCCTGGGGTCAGGGAGTCCAGAACTAGAGGGCATAGGTTTAGGGTGAGACTGGAAAGATATAAAAGAGACCTAAAGGGCAACGTTTTCACGCAGAGGGTGGTACGTATATGAACTGAGCTGCCAGAGGATGTGGTGGAGGCTGGTACAATTGCAATATTTAAGAGGCATTTGGATGGGTATAAGAATAGGAAGGGTTTGGAGGGATATGGGCCGGGTGCTGGCAGGTGGGACTAGATTGGGTTGGGATATCTGGTCGGCATGGACGGGTCGGACCGAAAGGTCTGCTTCCATGCTGAATATCGCTGTGACTCTACGACTCTATAAAAGAGTCTTCACTGCTCCCTGAGGATGAGGGCACCAGAGGTAGCACAACACTAAAGTGAAAGGGACGTCCTTGTTTCTTTGTGAGACCTGTTATTTTAAAACTGAACATCAAATCACCACCTCTTTTCAGAAATAACGAAAGATTAATTAGGATTAAACATAAACCATTCTGGACTCCAAACCTATCCCACATTGCCACTGACCCTTTCGAATTGAATATGTATCAAACCCAGCCTCTGTTGCTGTCTCAGGAAGAGAGTACCTGATAGCATAACACCACATGAGCATGGAAAATGTAGCCGAATGAGGCCACTCGGCCCATCGAGTCTGATAGGACATTCAATCATTTCTTATATGTCCCTTATCGTCATTCTCCGGCCTTTCCCCGAGAATCCTTGATCGCCTTATAAATCAAAAACTTATCTATTTGTGTCTTAATGACACTCGTGTCTGTGTGTGTGTGTATGTGTCCCCATCTGCTTGTCACCTGTGTATTTGTGCGTCTACGTCTGTCTTTCTGTGCATCAGCCTGTGTGTTGTATCCGTGTTTGTGTCTATTTGTGTGTAACTCTATGTCTGTGTGTTTCTACGTGTGAGTCTGCCTATCCCCTTGTATGTATTGTGTTTGTTTGTATGTTGGGGTGTTTACCAATAATTCTGTGTATTTCAGTGTCTGCATCTGTATTTTTTGGCGGGAAGTGAAAGGATTGTCGTTGGAACTGCCAATGGGTTTAAAGTGAGAATTATCTTTCACTGAGCACTGCTCCTTTATCAGTCAGTGGGATATGGATGTTTCAGAAACTCCACGCGAGTTATCCCAGTCCACTCCATCTTGTACTATGGCGGGGTTAGGTGGGTGAGGGAATGGATATTGGGAACTCCTCCACCCGGCTTGTCCATTTCTGCCCGATTCCAGGCTGTTTCTCTTGGAATGGGAGAAAGGGAGGGAGGAAGTGAGGGCAGGAGTGGGTTGCCCTGCAGTTAGTGCTGGTGTAGGTGGGTCTGGGGGGAATTGTGAGGTGTCAGGAGTGAGTCAGTCGACAGTTTTGAATCCATATAGTATTATTAGCAATAATAGTGTGGGGTGTATTGCATAGGTGACAGAGTGTGGGAAGGAAGTTGCTGAATTCAATAGTGAGTGTGGTAGTGCCTGAGCCTTATTTGGAAATAGAGCATGAGGATTGTCTGGGAGTAGGTGCTATAACAGATACACAGTGAGTGTGAGGGAGCAGAGAGAATATTCTTTATCCTGACAGTGGGAAGGTTATTGATGCTTCTCCTGTATTTCTTCAGATCATCTCCGTGTCGAGGTGAGCCTCCCTGAATGTCTTGTCCAAGTGTCTCATTAATAATGACAAGAGCTCTCCCTCAGATTCCACAGAATCAGTTTAGCTAGAAATTAAAAATAGCAAAGAGAAGCAAATACTGGTGTGTTATATATTGAAACCAAAACGGTTGCAGGAAATCTGAGCATCATATGTTTTGGAAATTAGATATGCAAGTATCATGTATACTGCAGTTTTGTTGGTTGGTCTCAAGTTGCGTCTAAACTGCATTAACTAAGTGACTGCTCCCGCTGTGTAAAGTAAATTCTGTAAGTGCATATGAGATGGGTTGAAGAGTATGTTGTGAAGCAAACTAGAGAGC
This sequence comes from Chiloscyllium plagiosum, assembly GCF_037043375.1. Lineage (NCBI taxonomy): Eukaryota > Metazoa > Chordata > Chondrichthyes > Orectolobiformes > Hemiscylliidae > Chiloscyllium > Chiloscyllium plagiosum. The sequence goes on along the minus strand of NW_028270175.1, from coordinate 65,023,176 downwards.
AGGTTATTTTGGATTTGGTGTTGTGACCAGAAGGATGAATTAATAACCTTGCTCTGAAACAGCTTTTAAGTAATAGTGACATTAATAAGGTGCATTTTACACGGTGTGTGCATAATATAGAATGCTTGAGTATTCTGGTCAAACATCATGGTAGCCTGCAGGGTCAAGTTCGCTCCAGTGAATTGGGAAAGTACAATATAACATTCAGTGGGACACAAGCAACTGTTGTTAGAGTCATAGAGTCCGACAGCACGGAGATAGGCCCTTCGGCCCAAACTGGTCCATTCCGACCAAAATGTCCATCCACGCTAACCCCATTTCCCTGCCATTGCCCTGTATTTTTCTAATCCTTTCCTGTCCGTGTATTTGTCCAAATGGCTTTTAAATGTTGCGAATGTTCCCGCCTCAACTCTTCCGCTGGCACATCATTCCATATGCGTATCACCCCTGTGTGAAAAGCAGTTGATCCTCAGGTTCCCTTTTATTGTCTCCCCTCTGACCTTAAACTGATGCCCTCTTGTCCGTGATTGCCTAACCCTGGGGGAAAAAAATGAGTGCATCCCTCCCATGATTTTTTACACTTCTATCAGATTCCCCCTCAGCCTCATACATCTAAAGTAAAAAGTCCTAGCTTGATCAACCTCTCCCTATATCTCAGACCGTTGAATCCTTTGCAACATCCTTGTAAATTTTTTCTGCACTCTTTCCAGTTTAATAACATCCTTCCCATAGCAAAGTGAACACAACTGAACATAACGCTACCAGTATGATCTCACCAGCATCCTGTATAATTGCAACGTAACTCCCTAATTTACATACTTAATGATATACACTGATGAAGGCCAGTGTGCCAAAAGCTTTCTTCACTGCCCTGTCTACCTTTGAATCAACTTTAAGAGGACCATGCAACTGAATTCCAAGATCCCTCTGTTCCACTACAGCCCTTAGGACACAACCATTCACCAGGAAACTCCAACCTTGATTTGACTTTCTAAAATGCAAGAACTTACACTAATCTATATTAAAATCCATTTGCCATTTCACAGCCACTTCTCCAGCTGATCAATATACTGCTGTATTTTCTGAAATTTCTGATAACCTTCCTCACTCTCCATGATGCTACTTATTTTCATGCCATCTTCAAACTTACAAATCATGCCGATACATTCTCATCTAAATTATAGATATATGTAATATGCAGTGGTCGCAGCACCAACCCGTGAGGCATTCCACTAGTCACAGGCCTCCAGTCTGACAAGCATCCTTCCACTATTACCCTCTGCTTCCTACCATCAAGACAATTTTGTATCTAATTTGGCAGCTCCTCCTAAATTTCATGCAATCTAACCCTCCAGCGCAGCATACCATGTGGAACCTTATGGAAGGCCTTACTGGAATTCATATAGACTACGTATACCACCCTGCCCCCCTCAACGTTGCTAGTCACATCAACAAAGAATTCGAACAAATTTGTGAGCCGTGATCTCCCATGCACAAAGCCGTGCTGAGTTTGATGATGGGCTTTTGCCAGAAACATTGATTTTCCTGTTCCTCGAATGTTGCTTGACCTGCTGTGCTTTTCTAGCACTACTCTAATCTTACTCCTAATCACACCCTGTCTTTCCAAATGCCTGTATATCTTATCTCTCAGAATCTTTTCCAGTAAGATACCTACTACAGATTTTAGGTTTACTGGTCTATAGTTCTCAGGTTTTTCTTTGTAACCCTTCTTGAGTAGAGGGCACAGTTTCGCTACCTTCCAGTGCTCCGGGACCTCACCCGTTGATCAGAGATTATGCAAAATTATCAGCCAGGGCTCCCGCAATTCCTTCTCTCTCGTCCTGCAGTGTTCCTGAATATATCTGGTCAGACCAGGAGATTAATAGAAATACAAAGTCTGAAAAATACGTCTATTTATTTCAGGTACAAACACTAAAGAAAGGAAAAGTGGCACAATGGTGTTTAACATAACAAATTCGAAAATGTATTAATCATAGGAAGCGGCTTCAGAAGAATTTCAGTCATTGTGGAAACCTGAGAATTTTCAGAAATTCACGATTCAGAAACGAGGGCCTTGAAACTGATCAGGAAATCAGAACGAGAACATGAATGTTAACAAACAGGAACAAAAACGTTGCATAAATCTACAATCTGTATTTCAAAGGAAACAAAATAAAAGCAAGGTCAAATGTGAAAATTTGTAATCAGGAGAGGAGCGTTTATTGTGAAGAACAGGGAAACCGTCAAGAAAATAATCAGTTACTATGCATCTGTCTTCATGGAGGAAGATCCACACATCACCCAGTAATACCCAGTGATATTGTGGGGCTTGTGCAACTAAAGACATAAAGTCAATTTATATCAGTAACAAGGTCATATTTGAAAGTGTAACTGGATTGAGCATAGCTTAGTCTGACAAGCCTGATGTACTTCATATTAAAATGTCAGGCATAAATCAGTATTGAAGTATTAAATGCATTGTCGAGACTGTTTTATTTTCCTGTGCATTCTGCAGAGGCCGGATTCCATTGCGGATAAATGGAAGTTAGTAAACGTAGTCGAAGCACTATAGATTAATGGAAAGGATCCAAGCATCTATAAAGGGAAGAAGACATAGTTTGGAGAACTGCCGACCAATTAACTTCACATCTGCAGGGAAACTATTGGAATCTATTAAACAGCGTGTGATACTGGATATTTAGAAATTAACAGCAACAATGGAGAGAATATGTATGTATTTCTGACAGATGTCTGACGAGATGTGCTATTGGTTGTTAGTCCCCATCTACCACCACCTGAGAAAACCAACATCAAGTGACTTCGCCACAGGAAATAACATCACCACAGGAATTGACATCAACAAACCAAAGAAACCCAAACATGCAAATAGAAAGCAGGAAATTTTAGCATTGCTTCGCATGAGGTCCACTGAAGATGTAAAGTAATGAAATGTCTGGAAATGAATCTTCCAAACCTGCATCCATTGTGTACAGTGTTGGTGACCCAATCTGAGAAAGAATATACTGCCCACAAAAAAGTGCAATGGACGTTCTCCAGATTAATGCCACAGATGGTGAGTTTGCCTGATGAGGAAACTCGACCTATGTTCTCCAGAGTTTCAAAGAATGAAGGTGGGTCACAGTGTAATTTGGAAAATTCACAAAACATATGACAATTTGGAAATGAACAGAATTCTTCCTTGGCTGTCTAACCCACATTCAGGACAAATAATGGCAAGATAAGGGATTGGCCACTTAAGACCGTAATAATGAGGAAATTCATCATTCGGTGAGAACTGCCAAAAACAGGAGCATAGAAACCTGCTGGCAGGGTAAGATTAGGGAGAATCCCCAGATATTCTGCAGGTGTGTCAAGCAAGAAAGAATAACAAGGGGAAAGGTAGGAGTCATTAGTGACTTGCCAAGTTGCATCCAAATCAACGTAGTGTAAGGAGACAGAGGGTAGTGGTTGAAGGCTGTTAGTGTTACTGGAGACCGGTGTCCAATGGTGTATCACAGGGATCAGTGCGGTGTCCCTTATTATTTGTGATTCGGAGGTGCTAGTGTTGGACTGGGGTGCACAAACCTAAAAATCACATAACATCAGGTTATAGTCCAGCAGGTTTATTCAGAGGTATGAGCTATCAAAGTGCATAACACCTGGTGAAAAAGCAGCCCTTCGAGGCTAGTGCCTCCGAATCAACCTGTTGGACTATAAGCTGGTGTTGTGTGAACTATAACCTTCTTATTTGTGGTACCCATAAATGATGCAGCTTTGAATACAGACGGGGTTGGCGGGAGTATGACAACTAAGTTTGTTTTTGATACAAAGATTGGCCGGGTGGTTGGCAATGAGGAGGAAGGCCTTATGTTACACGAAGATACAGATGGAATGGCCAGATGGACAGATCAATAGCAGATGGAATGTAACCCGGATAAATATGAGGTGATACACTTTAGAAGAAGGAACCAGAAAGGGGAGTACTCAATGAATGGCAGCACAGGAGGATGCTCAGAGAGTGCTTCTTCACACATCCCTGAATGTGACTAAACAGGTTATTACACAATTTGAGAAAGCATCGGGGACGTAAACATAACCTAAATTCATCAGGGCATAGATTATATGAACTATGTGGAACTTTGGTTTGGCCAAATGGAATACTGTATGTCGTTCTGGGAACCACATTACGGTAAGGATCTGATTGTAGTGGAGGGGGGCTCAGAGGAGATTCACCAGGATGTTCCCAGGGATAGATCATATCAGCTATGGAGAGAGGCGGGATAAGCTCGGGTTGTTAAGTTTGGAGGAGAGAAGACTGAGTGGCCCGCGATTCAGAAGGATAGTATTCCGAGGACAGGGTGGATGGACAGCAGCTGTTCTTTTTGGTCAAAGGACCAAGAGCAATAGAACACATTATAAAGTGAACGGCTTGAGATTTGGAGAGGAATTGAGGATTACTTTTCACCCAGAGGGTGTTGGGGTCACGAATGCACTTCCTGGGGGAGGAGTTGTCATGGTTACTTCACAACCATTAGAAAATATACGGCTATGCACTTGAATTGCCGTAAGATTCACGGCTACGGGTCTTGTGTCGGAAAGTGGGGCTAATGTGCTGCATTTCTGATGGTACAAAGTCTGTGCTTCTGTGTTTACTTGTCTGTGGAAGGTCAGTTATTGAGTAGCTTAAGATAGGAATTGATGGGTTTCTGAAGAGTATATTAACAAAGTTTTAAGATTGAGCTTGCAATATCTTCTGAAAATATGTCAATGGCAAAATTAAGGGGAAAAAAGGTGCAGCTTTCTTACCGTCTCTTACGAGAGAATTGAGGAGAGGGAAAGGCAGAACTATGGAGCAAATACTTCAGTTATGTCTTCACAGAAGAAAACAAAACAAAAAGAAAACTTCCCAACAATACTAGCGAACATTAGTCTGTTGAAAAAAAAAAGAGAATAGAATGAAATTAGCAACCGAACAGTTTTAGAGGAAGTATTGGATCTGAAAGTAATGAGCACAGACAAAGTCAACAGAGATTTATCAAATGGGGATCATATTTGAGAAAGTGACTTTTAGCATAATTATAGAGAATCAATCAATACGATACGATTGGATTTTCAGGAAGATTTCTGAGAAAGCTCCAAGTCTATTATGCAAATTCAAATCCTATGGGACTGGGACTAATATGGTTTTAAAATGGGGGAGCTGGCAAGAAGCAGTGAGTAGGAATAAACAAGTTTTGTTTCGAGTGGAACCCTTGGCGGATATAGCAGGACTGGGGCCTGGGCCCCAGCTATTCCAAATACACATCATATATTTGGTTGAGTGGATCAAATACAATATTTTCAAGTCTGCTGATGGCACTAAACAATATCTGATTGTGAGTGGGTGGGCAGGATGTCAAAGAAACTGCAAGGTGATTGAGACAAGTGGAGTGTCTGGACAAATACGTAGCAGATGAAGAGCAATGGGGGGGGGGGGGGCGAGGGATATGTGATGTGACCTTTGATAGGAAAAACAGAACGGGAGCCTGTCATTTGAAAAGGGATTGGTTGAACAACGTTGATCTGTAAAGCAACTTAAGCTGCATTTTTGTTTCCTTCTGTGCAGCCCTCCAAGGTCAGTGCAGGACAGTGAGATCTGAATTGAGAAGTCAATATTGGGATTGGCATTGGCACGCTGACCAGTGTACACGGACCCAACAAGTTTTTATAAATGACCTGGAAGAGGGGTTAGAAGGTTGGGTGAGCAAGTTTGCGGATGATACGAAAGTCGGAGGAATTGTTGACAGTGAGGAAGGATGTGGCAGGTTACAGCAGGATATAGAGAAGCTGCAGAGCTGGGCAGAAAGGTGGCAAATGGAATTCAATGTAGCTAAGTGTGAGGTGATTCACTTTGGGAAGAATAACAAAAAGATGGGGTACTGGGCTAATGGTCGGATACTTGGTAGTGTGGATGAGCAGAGGGATCTTGGTGTCCATGTACACAGATCTCTGAAAGTTGCCACCCAGGTAAATAGTGCGGTGAGGAAGGCATATGGCGTACTGGCTTTTATTGGTAGAGGAATTGAGTTCCGGAGTCCTGAGGTCATGATGCGGTTGTATAAGACTCTGGTGCGGCCGCATCTGGAATATTGTGTGCAGTTTTGGTCGCCATACTATAGGAAGGATGTGGAGGCACTGGAACGGGTGCAGAGGAGGTTTACCAGGATGTTGCCTGGTATGGAAGGAAGATCGTATGAGGAAAGACTGAGGCACTTGCGGCTGTTTTCATTAGAGAAAAGAAGGTTTAGGGGTGATTTGATTGAGGTGTACAAGATGATTAGGGGGTTAGATAGGGTTGACAGCGTGAACCTTTTCCCGCGTATGGAGTCGGGTATTACAAGGGGGCATAGCTTTAAATTAAGGGGGGGTAGATATAGGACTGAAGTTAGGGGTAGGTTCTTCACTCAGCGAGTCGTGAGTTCATGGAATGCCCTGCCAGTAGCAGTGGTGGACTCTCCCTCTTTATGGGCATTTAAGTGGGCATTGGATAGGTATATGGAGGGTAGTGGGTTAGTATAGGTTAGGTGGGCTTGGATCGGCGCAACATCGAGGGCCAAAGGGCCTGTACTGCGCTGTATTCTTCTATGTTCTATGTTCTAAGTGGGGAGCTGTAGCATTGAAAAGGATCTGGATCATCCAGTCACTGAAAGCAATATTGCAGGAGCAGAAAGCTGGTAGGCAGATAAATCATATGTTCACTTTCATTTCAGGGTGAGTTGAATACAGGAGTAAGGATGTTTTACTGTAGCTGTACAAGCCCTTGGTGAGATCTCATTTCGAACATTGTGCAGTTTTGGTCTCCTTACCTTATAAAGGGCACACCTGACATTGAGGCAGAGCAGCGAAGGATGACTAGACTGATCTCTGGGATGACTAGACTGATCTCTGGGATGACAGGTTTTTTGTGGGAACAGAGTCTGGTGTGGATGGGCCGGTATTACATGGGGTTTAGGAAAATGAGTAGAGATCTCTATGAAATATATAAAATTCTGTCAGGACGAGACAGGTTGGAAGCAGGGATGATAATTTCCCTAGGTGGGACATCAAAAACATGGGGTCACAATATTAGATACAGACAGGCAACTGTGCATTGAGATGAGAATAAATGTCTGCACTCAGACACTGGTGAACTTGGGGAATAATCTCACTGATCAGGCTGTGTAAACCAAGGCACTGAATATAAATAAGGATTTCTATACAATAGACGAATAGGGAGCGAGCAGGGGTATGGTATGAAGATAGAGGATCAGATATCTTTACAGGTTATTATCCAATATCACGGTAACTGTGTTCCTGTGCAATACTGTGTTACAGAAAATCGTGCAGTATTAATAATGGGGCCAATGGAGAAACACGGGTAAGGGGCGAACCGCAAAATATCAGTAAAAAACAAAAATTAAAATTAGTCTAACACACACACACTAGCACAGTCTAAGTAAACGTTTAAATCATAAATTGTAATGCAATAGTGCTCTTAAGGTAACACTTTCACAATACAGTCACTGACCTCCGCCCTGTACATTTCACCAAGCTCTTCACCAGAAGACACGCAGGGCTGACTGATCACGTGATGCTAATGCGGAATCCCAGTTCTCCCCAAGATTCTCTCCCGGTTTTAAATAAAGTTATTTCTAAATATAGACTAATATTCCCAGTTTCAGGCTCATTTTCAAGGTTTGCAGAGCTGATTGCATTCCTGTTTTAGCTGAACACATTGATTGTGCATTTTGCAGAAAGAGGATCCTGAGGCTGGGTTTTATTGTTCAGCTGGTTCCCGGCAAGGAATCGCGTCACGTTGAACGGGAGTTCATTTTATAGAAAAAGGTGCGCAATTCACAAATCACATTGCAGCAAAATCGTATTTAATAAACACGCGCTATCAGAAAACTGCCTGTATATTGAATCCAGGAGCAAAATTGATGGGCCGAAGGGACTATAGCAGTTCTTATTTTATATTTCACAGTGTTTAAACATATTGCGGGATATGAAAACTGTGTCGGGAAGACTGCATTCAGGAGATTTTCTCCATGAACTAGAATGGGGACGGCTCTGTGTTGAATGGCTTATGGTTTCCGTGCAACTGTGCAAATTGTGCTAAAGCTCTGCAAATGTTGTCACAAGCCCTCAGATGTGAGGAACGAAGTCTCTGCAGGGTCAACAGGTCTGTGTTTCCCGTTCCCTTTTCCGGTACAGAGGCTGGGATCGGGTATTCTGTCCGGTTTTATACTTTAAGAACTCGGAGCAGTTTGATACAACAGAGTGTCTTAATTGACCATTTCAGAGTCCATTGAGGAACTTACCACATGTCTGTGTGTCTGGAGTCACTTTTAGGCCAGACCAGGAAAGCACGGGAGATTCAATTCCTGAAAGTCCATTGGGGAAGGAGATTGAAGTTTACAATCAACATTGGATGCAAGGTCACTGTTACCGATTCCATATTCTAGATCTTGATATTTTATTAATTATTTTTAACTTCCACCAGCTGCCAGAGAATTATCCTGTATTGGATTAGTAATCCAGTGACATCTTCACAACTGCACCATGTCCATATCGCAAACCACACTTCGCGGGCTATTTGTGTACTGCTTGTCAGCTCTGTCAAAAGGCACTCCCACTAACTTGATTATCGTGAAGGCACTGAGGGAATGTTAACTGGTCAGAATGTAATTATTCATCTATTAGGGGACGGGATATAGTTGAGTACTTTTGCACATTGCCAGGGAGTTGTCAGAGTTGGAGCTGGAATGGAAAAGCTTTTGCAGGGACACGGCATGTTGTGCAGCACAAGTCTTTGGTCCCATTGCAGGAATGGTGTCAGGACCCATTGCCTTTGTCGTATCTACTCTGTCCAGCTGTTTCTTCATGTCACTTGTAGCGAATCGAATTCATTGAACACTGCCATCTGTGATTCTGTGGGCATCATGACGAGGGTGGCGCGGATCATCGACTCAACACTTCTGGCTGAGGATGGTGTAGATACTACATCCTTGTCTTTTACACTGATGTGCAGGGCTGTTCCATTATTTAGTATGGGGATATTTTTGGAGTCCTTTCCTCCAGTAAGTTGTTTAGTAGTACACTGACATTTATGTCTGGATGTGGCAGGACTGCAGAGCTTATATCTGATCTGTTGGTCTTGGGATCATTTCGTCCTCTCTATCAGATGTTAGTTCTGCTGTTTGGAATGAAACCATTCAAGTCCGGTAGCTTTAATGATTTGTCATCAGCTTGAGGTACACATCGTCCTGACCTTTGCATGTTCACCCACACTCATCACTGAACCATCACTCGGTTTGGTGGTAATTGTAAACTGATGGAATATCCTGGGGAAAATGATACAGATTATGTTTGAATACAATCCTGTTTCTATTGCTGCTGTTGTCAACTGCATCGCATGAACCCCCAGTTTTAGCTGCAATATCTGCAATTCAATTCTACTGACTCTACCCCAGTTCACATCAAGACCCAATCACCGATCAGCCGTGACCTCAGTGACATCACTTGTTTTCTGATGCGGTAATACTTCCATTTTCCTACTCTCATTCTGCTGAGCGTCTCTCCTTGGTGTCATGCTTCCAATTTGTTACATTACTCAAATCCTTTAATATATTTATCTGAATCTTTTCCTGTATCTTAATGCCATCTTCTGTGTTTGAAGTGAATGTGTTTCCCTCTGGTTTTTTCCTTGACCATGTTTAAGAGCTCTGTGGTGTCAGTGATTCCAGCCTTAAGCAGTTTCTGAGCCAATGAATGTGTGCACTTTGCATTATCGTTCAGTTCCCAGGGTATGGCGCTCCGTGTTGGACAGGGCGTTTGAGAAGCTTTCACATACGTCATTGGAACTTGTTCAAAAACAGAGATTGTTGAAGAAAGAAAGCAGATCTGCGGCCCGTCTTTTGTAGTGAATACAGAGGTAATCTTTCGGGTACAGTGACCCTTTTAGGAAGCTCTCAGTTTCTCCAGCAATTTTTGTGTTTTTAGTTCCAGTATCCTTCGCTATTTCTTTAATTGAAAATTTGTGCTGTGCCTATTCGTTTCTGGAGAAGCCCAACAGTTCTGGCAGCATCTGCAGAGACAGAGAAACAGAGTTAGCCTTACAAGTCCGTGTGACTTGTTCAGAACTGAAAAAGGTTGGAAACTGGGCTTTTTAATCCCTTGTCGGAGATGCGGGATGCGTGATTTGGAAAAGAGGGCATGACAAAAGTTAAACGGGCTATTAGCAGTTGTGAACGATAAGATTATGCAAAATGGGTTTAAATTAAGATGTGAATGGGGGAAAGGGGTTCTCTCTAACTGAGTGTAAGATAAAGAAAACACAAGGTCACAGGGAGAACAGGAGAGAGAATGTTGAACATGTGGTATTATATATATCTTGCAAGAGATACGTTTTTACTGTATAGATCATCACCCCCTTCATACTAAGGAAGTCAGGTGCTTGACCTCTTATTGGCACTAGTAAGAGTTTCATGCTGCCTTAGTTTTGTAACATGGAGGAAAACTAACTGTATGAAGTTCGGGCTGTTTTCTTTACCTGTCATTTTTATAATTCTTTCAAATTTGCAGTGCTTATTGTTAAACATTTGATCTTGAAGTTAGTATCAGATGGAGTGTAGGAGGTTGAGGGATGACATTTATCGAAGTTTATAATATCATCGAGGCATGGATAGGGTGAATAGCCAAGGTCTTTTCTGCAGGATCGGGGAGCTCAAACACAGATGCATAGTTTAAAGGTAAAAGAGTAAAACTTGAAAGGGACAAAGGGGCAACTTTATTTACACAGGGGGTGATGTAAGTATAGAATGAGATGCCAGAGGAACAGTGGTAGATGCAAGTGCAGCTACAATATTTTAAAGATATTTGGATAAACATATGAATGGGAAGCGTTTAGAGGCATATGGGCCAAGTGCAAGTAAATGAGACTAGTTTAGTTTAGAAAACCTGGCCAGCATGGACAGGTTGGACCATATGGTCTGTTTGTGCACGATATGACAGTATGAATGTAGAAAGCGAGGAAGATGTATGAAAAGATATGATGTAATAAATTTGCAAGAAATATAAAAACATGCATCAAGAGCTTTTTCGTCTATATAAAAAAAAGCTTAAAAATGTGTGTGTGAGCTGAGGCAGAGTGCAGTCAGGAAAGTACATTGAGGCCATGTGGAGTGTGTGTCAATGTATCACAAAAGAAACGTACGGACACAAGACAGAGGCTTTTAGTATGATGGATAATATATTAGCATGGGATGATGGTTAGTTAATACATAGAAATCGGAGAGTCAGGATTAATGGATCTTCGTGATAAAGATGTACCTGCTGAATTCCCAAAAATATCAGTCCGATGGCATCAGTTAGTTACAATCTATACTGACAGCCTGATGGCGGGAGCTGAATACAATATACATCCCAGTTTGTTGATGACACTGAGAACCAAAATGCAGGCTGTTAGTTAATGGAGAGGACTCCCAAAAAAAGGAGCACTACAAAGGGATTGGAGTGTTCCTGTGCATGAAACGTAACGTCAGCTGCTGATGTTCCAAGTAACTAGGTTGACTCATGAGACGGATTCCTGGGATTGAAGGGTTGATTTATTGAGTGCATGTAAAATGGTGAGGCGATTATTCATTGTGGTTGAAATGAATGAGGGCGATATTACTGAAACGTACAAGATATAGAGGGGGCTTGACAATTAGATGCTGAGAAGGTGTCTGACTCAGTTCGCCCTGAGTCTCGAACTCGAGGCGGTGATAGCTTTCAGGATAACCTATGAGCCTCCCAGCTCACAGTAAGGTCTGCCAGACCCAGGGCCTCATAGAAACAGTGCAGATGATAAACCTAACAAGCAACAAGACAGAGTCCCTTCTGGTACACAGAGTCTACTAGCATAACCAGTCTGTACAGAATGCAGAATCTATTCCCAGAAACAGAGTCCAGTACAGTGTACAGAGCGCATTGTCAGAGATAGAGTCTACAACCAAAGGCAGAGTCCACTCTTGAAGGCAGCAAATGCATACTCCACAGCACGCACACACGTGTCCAGAGAGAACCAGGCCAAGCATAAGAATACAGTTCATTGTAAAAAGTGCACAGGGGATGGTCCACTCAACAGGCAGAGGCAGATGCAGTAAATGTTCACCTTCCAGCACACACACAGGTGTGTAATCTTTACAAAAGCCTAGCCCACCCAGAGAAACTGTAGGGGTTCTATGACGATGACATCAAGTTTAGACTATGCAAACACCCAGTGGGTATTTAGTTGATCCACTCGCCTCAAGGCTTTGTATGTTTCAGTAAGATCAGCTCTCATTCCAAGGGTAACCAGTTAAAGTCTCGATATTGTCAGCCTTTCATCCATGGAATAACTGAAGTGAAACACCTCTGTACTGATTCCAATATTACTATATCCTTTCTCAGATAAGGATACAAAAATAAAACTAATCTCACACACCGATGAGCCGGTTTATGTTTGTTTTCTCAGGAAGTAGTGAGTCTTTGGAACACTCTTCCCCGCAGACCATTCGAGGCAGAGATATTGAATATTTTTTAGGCAAGGTTCACGAATCACAGATGAGTCAAGGATTATCGAGGAGTTGGCAGCAATTGCAGTGTTGGGGAAAATGTAAACAGTGGTACAGAATGATATGGCTCCAGAATATCCAGGAATTAAACGAAATGATAACATCGATAAAGTTTTAAGGAGGAAACAAGATGGCGCGATCTGAAAGGTCTGCTTTGCTGGTCTCTGCATCACAGTAACGCGCTAATGCATCCCACCAAAGTCATTTACTTAAAAGTCAATACTAAAAGAGCTATAGAATCCTTACTAATCCCGTTTTGTCAAGTGGAAATGACAAAACACAGGAAAGGATCGAGTAAGTCCCAACACACAGGGCACCCATCAGGAGATTTCAGCATGCCTGGGGCCCCACCTGTAAACCCCTCTGCTCGTTCGATGGACTCAGATACTCACCAGGCCTTCGTCACTGAGTTCACCAAATTACGTGAAATGATTGAAGCCATGATTGAAGAAAATTCAGCAGGAGAATGGAACCACTCTCAGCAGTGCTCCAAAAACATGAGCAGTAACTTGAAAGCCTTGGAAACAGAACTAACGAGGTTGAGCGCCAAACTGCAGGGGCAGAAACTGTGATCGATTCCTGTAAGGAGAGGATCCTCACCCTTGAAAAACAGGTTCGTACCTTAACTGAACAAGGTGACTACGTCGATAACAAGGGCAGGATGAAGAATGTTCATATCATCGGTCTGCTGGACCGGACATAAGGTGATCAGTCAGTGAGTTTTTTTTGCGAGAACTGGCTGCCGTGATTCCTTCACTTCGAAGCTGAAGAGGGACGGGTGAAGAGTGAGACAGTTCATCGGGTTATGGTGCGCAGGACCTGCGCCCTCACTCTGTTCTTGTGCGATTACATAGTAGCAGGGACAAACAAAGACTTATGGAAGCATCCAGAACACAGGGAAAGATCCGACGAGGGATCCAGGATTATGTTTTTCCAGGTCTTTTCAGCGGCAGTGATTCATAAAAGAAAATCATCTTTTGATGATATCAAGAGAAGATTAAGGGAACTTGAGATTCAGTATTCCTTAATGAACTCAGCGGTGTTCCGTATGCTTTCAATAGATCCACGCACTGGTGGATCTTTCAATAGATCCACTGACTCTCCAGAGGATGCAAAATCTTTGTGGACACTTTAAAATAGGCAGGATGCTTTAATGGAAAGTGATAATCTTGTTCCTACTTTTTAAAAGAAAGTTTGTTGAATGTTTCTGGTATTAAGCAGTGTTAAATTAGAGACGGGGATGGGTAGAGTACACACTTTTATCTTCATTAATATTACAATTCGTTTTTCTCTTGCTTAGTTTGTGTGTCGGTTTCAGCTCAAGCTGGAGGGAGTTATGAAGGTGGTCGTGATGACTGAATGCCTACCTAAGGGCAGTTCAATCCCGATTTGTGTGATTAATTGCCCTGGATGCAGTATTGATAATGGGGCAGAAGATAAAGATTTGTGGCGTGCAAATGCAACCAGTGGGCGTGATATAAATGCCCCTTCTGAGTGCCATTGGCATTTTGTATCCTTTTGTTTGTTCTTTGTATGTATTTAGTTTTGGAACGTTTTGAGAGCTTGTTAGTTGTAGTAGCTTTAGTTTGTATGTCTTTTTTGGCTCTATGATTCTTTTTTCATTGGTGCTCAGCGATTTGTAATTCGAGTTCTTCCTCTCTGGAGTTCAAATATTGTTTCAGTGTGTTATGGCTAATGTTGTGCTTAAATGGTGTATCTGGAACATTAAGGGGAGCCATTCGCCAGTTAAGAGGAAAAAGGTACTTTCTAGTCTTAAAAAGGAGAGGGTGGATATTGTCGTATTGCAGGAGATGCACTTTGATGACAAGGAACATTTGACATTACAGCAGGGTGAGTTTGATGGGGTTTATTTCTCGTATTTTAATACTATGAGTAGGGGAGAAGCCATACTGGTGAGAAACAATCTAATAATTTAAATGAAAGATTCTATTAGACACCCACGGGAGGATCATAACCCTCAAAGATATATGGGAAAGAAAGCGGTATTTTGAATGTTTATTGCCCCCTGGCGCACAGCCTTAAATTCCTGATAGATGCATTTTCCAAATTAAGTAATCTTTCTTCGCAGCACATTACGGTAGGAGGAGATTGCAATTGTCTTTTGCACACACGGTGGACAGAATGCCCAAAGGCCCCCAGTACCATGTTTACAATCTAAGCAATTAGTGGACTTTTTTGTGTGGAACTGGGGCTGGTGGATGTATGGAGGCAGATCCACCTCATAGATAGGGATTTGCACTTCTTCTTTAACCCGCAGAAATGCCACACTAGCGTTGATCTCTTCCTCACCTTGCAGCAACCTTCGATTCGGTGGTGTTCTGTACAAACGGGAATATTACCATTTCTGAATATGCAGCAGTATACTTATTGGTTAAGGTTAAGGGCAATATAGCAGGTTCGTGGCATTGGCGGAAGGATCCCTTTATTCTTAAGGATAGTAAGTTCATTGAGTATTTCTGTAATGAATTCGGATATTTGTTGGCCACTAATTCAGACTCAACCTGTAACCCATCCATTCTATAGGAAATTGCTAAGGCTTATGCCAAAGGAATAATTATTCCTTAGGATGCGACAGAAGCTGGAGCAGGAACGCTTGCTCCAGGCACGGTTGAAGGCAGCCGAGAGGGCATACTGTGATAGACCCTCGGTGGCTAGGCTGCAGAGGATCATAACGCTTCGGTCTACAATGAATTCTATGCTCACACAGCCAAGAAGGAACTTGCTTCCAAAGGCTATTTGAGCATGGTGATAAGCCAGACAAGTATTTAGCCTATCTTGTGAGGAAAAAGAGCGTGACCAAGCCATTACCTCAATTAGGGAAGGTACTGGGACCCGTACCTGTGATCCCATAAAGATTAAAGCAGTATTTCGGAGATTTTACTTCGAATTACATCAGACTGAGCATTATGAGGATAGGTAGATTAAGTTGGAGTCGTTCTTCAAGAATTTGGATCTTGCAGGGGTAAACCCCAAATAAGCATCTTGCCTTATGCAGCATTGTCAGTGTTGGAGGGTATAAAGCAGCTTCAGGGCGGAAAGGCACCCAGTCCTGACGGATTTCCAAGTGAATTGTGTGAGGAATTTATAAACCTATTGTCAGGGCCGATGCTTACCATGTTAGTCACTTCCACAGTCACGATTGCCTCCCACCATCCTTAAGAGAGGCTCATGACTCTCTTTTTCCTAAGAAAGTGTGTTTCTTATACGCCCATCTCACTTTTAAATTATGATTTCAAAGTCCCGTCTGAGACCCTTTCATTAGGCTGGAAACCGTGTATCATTCCATTGTCAAACTGGACCACAGCAGCATATAAAGGGCTGCAGATATTCCAAAAATATTAGGAGATTACTCAGTATACTCCAAGCGTGTCAACAACAAATTATACAAGTATTAGTCATCCCTTTAGGTGTAGAGAAGGCATTTGATTGGGTTGAGTGGCTGCATCTCTTCTATATATTAGAATGATTTGGTCGAGGCAAAGTTTTTATCAAGTGGGTGAGGGTCCTTGAAAGCGATCCTCTTGCCACGTTTCTCAGCAATGGTGTGCGATCCTAGTTCACTAATATTCATCGAGGCAGTCGACAAGATAGACCCGTTTCGCCAGTGTTGTTTAAGTTGGTGATTGAGCCACTGGTCAACGCCATTTGTAGGGCCACAATATATCTGCCCCAGAAGTGGGATAGAAGTCACGTAAGATTACATTGTCTGCAGATGATGGTCTTATATTTTTGTTATATCCCACAGTTTTGGTACCTCACCTCATGCAATACATCAGTACAAATGCTGCCTTTTCCGGCTATACGATTGATTTTACAAGTCGGAGGCCATGCCTATGGGCGATCTTAGGGAAATACCTGATACCGAGGGAGAATCCTGGTTTCCTTTTAAATGGTCCTGGGGTTTATGGGGATGTTCCCTATTTAGGTATATTAATTAATCCTATCTTTGAACTTATATTAACGTGGGATTTGTCCATTTGTTTGACAAAATTAGACAAGACCTTCGAAGATGAGAGGCATTTCCAGTGTCCTGGCTAGGTCGGATAGGTCTAATTAACATGATTTCCCTCCCTTGCTTGCTATACCCCGTGTGAATGCTTTCTTTGATGGTCCCCAGACAGACATTTAGGTGACTAAATGGATAATGTACCTCTTTGATTTGTCACCATAAGCAAATGTCCCCTTATCAAGTTAATCAAATTACAACGACCCCACAGTTTGTGAGGAGTAGATCTCCTGGATATTAAAAGCTATCAATTAAGCTCTTCTTTACCCGTTGTTAGTGAGGCCTCGGCGTCAACATGGTTAGATATTGAAGCTTCTCAGGCAAAGTATTCCCTTAATAGTCTGCTATTCATAGACAAAATGAGGACAGTTACGGAGTATTGCCATTTTCCAATAAGTATCAATAATTTTAAAGCATGGAGGGCAATGTGTCAGATCGAGTGCAATATAGCCAAACCTCATTTTTTAACGCCAAAACTTGGTATAACGTGTTTCCGACGGGGGATACTGGATTCCATGATTAAACTATGGGTAACTCATGGGTGTATCTTGCTTTGATGATTTATCTGAGGGAGAAACAAGGATGTCCTTTGATCAAATAAGTCGTAACTATAGACTACAGAGTAGAGATCTCTTCTGTTTTCTTGTTTTCTAAGATAAGAGAGGTAATTCAAAAAAGAACCATGCTTTTAACAGACCCGGACAGATCCGATAAAGAGAAGAGGGTGCTTATTGCTAAGAACACATTCTCTGTCAGTACCCTTTATCATTTATTGGACCGTGGCCCCTCAGACGAGACTTTGTGCCTTTCTGACGTCTGCAAAGAGAGTTGGGGGTTCAGATCTCTTCGGACACAGGGGACGACATTTATGAAAATGCAAGAAGGATTTCAATCTGTAAGAAGACTCTTGCCATGTAGTTAAAGATTCTTCATAGAGTCTATCTGGCCCCAGATCCTCTCTCAAAATTCAAAATTGGAGTGTGTCTTAAATACAGAATGACTATGGGCACTCTGACTCATTGCTTGTTGAGCTTCCACCAGCGCTATAGGAGCGGTGTGTTATGGAGAGGATCTTGGGAACCGAATTGGAGATGGATCTTGTTCCCCTTTTCCTGTGCCTTCCCAGTGTACCTTACTCAGTTGTGCATAGGAAAGAAATATTTCAATACCCTCACTCTTGTGTTCAGAAAAAAATTCTGTTGTGTTGGGTGTCTGAAGACCCCCTTTCTCTGTTGGGTTTTCGCAAGCTCGTCATGGAGCATAGCCCTTTGGACTTTTTTAAAGGTATGGTGCAACAGAAAATACAGGATTCTTATAAGACATGGCAGCCCTTTTTGAATAACTAAGATACAGGCTGATCTGCCAATCTAATAAGGACTTTTATATAGCTATGACGAACTTGACTAATGATTCTAATGTCCATGCAGGAAGAATTACGGGCAAATGAACGTTTATTAGTTAATGCTCATGAAGGTCGAGAGCTATAGTTTTGTCACACTGAGTTGTATTATTCATTTGTTTTTATTTTTATTTTTATTCTGTCCGTTTGTTTATCTTTTTGTTTTGTATGTACATGCACATGGGTATAAGTTAGTTCAATTTGCACTGTTTTTTTGAGTTGCGTACATATTGGTTCATTGCAGCATTAAAAAAATTTTCTCTCAATAAAAATATTTTCGAAAAAATTAACATATTATCCTGGGTGGAATAGAGTCCCAAAGAACCACTTTCTCATTGGTGAGACCACAAATTGTGGTTAATCCTCTGGGTCGTCATATTCCGGGTGACATTGTAAGGTGGAAAGGGCGTCCCCTTCATGGTAACTTCTGTCAGTGTGGGGAATTGAACCTGCGCTGTTGGCCTCCCTCTGCATCACAAGCCAGCTATCCAGCCAACCAAGTGGGAGACTGTGTAACTGCTATAGATAGAAATAGCCAAAGTCAAATTAAAATATAAACTTTGATAAGAAGGAAAAAGGTACAATTCAGATGACGGTCAAGATAACGGCTGTGAAAAAAAAAGCTGCTGGAACTTTAGATTACTTACAGTGTGGAAACAGGCCCTTCGGCCAAACAAGTCCACACCGACCAGCCGAAGCGCACCCACCCAGACCCATTCCCCTACATTTACCCCTGCACCTAACACTACGGGCAATTTAACATGGCCAATTTACCTAATCTGCACATTTTTGGACTGTGGGAGGAAACCGGAGCACCCGGAGGAAACCCACGCAGACACGGGGAGAATGTGCAAACTCTACCAAGTCAGTCGGCTGAGTTGAGAATTGAACCCGGGTCTTTGGCGCTGTGAGACAGCAGTGCTAACCACTGTGCCACCGTGCCGCCCACTTGCATTGCAAAACGAGATAGATGATTAGATGCTATCTTTGGTTGAATATAATAAGGTGACACAAGCGAAATAACCAGAATTACTAACTGTGTATAGCTATTGATAACCATAAAATAAGAGTATATCTTTGATTGCTCTGTGTGAAGCATGCTAACCATTACATGAAAGTAAAAAGCTGATGGAGCATATTTTTGGAGGGTCCATCCTCATGGGCAATGCCTCCCGAACACATGCTTGAAGAAACCAGTGGTAAAACGTGCCTGATTGTCGTCTGGCTAGTGACAGGAAACCAGAGGGTCTGAATGATTGAACGTTCCTGCAACGTGAAGCTCATGAGACAGTCAGTTCGCCTCGATCTTATTGAATGGTACAGAGCATTTGAAGGGCTGAATGACCACATTATGGATTTTAATTGCAAGTGATGAAAAAAACACGCTTTGTTCCTTCCCCTAATGTTTTACACAGAGGTACTGCCATTTTCCTGAAACTGGGAATTATTTGGTATATTATCTGGAACATGCCATAATCTGCATTCTGTGGGGGTATTACAAGGGCAAGCGACGGGGGTGGGGGGGGGGGGGGGAGAGAGAGAGAGATAGGGGAAGTGCTGCATGCAGGAGTGAAAGTGGTGGAGCATGATCCTTCTTCGGGGGTCCGTGCTGTAACAGATTTATAGTGAGTGTGAGAGAGCAGAGAAAATGCAGTGACCCTTGTCCTGACAGAGTGGGGAAGGTTATTGATGCTTGTCGTTTGATGCTGAACTTTCTTCAGACCGCAGACACTGCACTGATCTGGGTGGTGAGCTCAGACCATGCTCAGTGGGTCTGGAGGTGTGGCCCACTCTGTGAAGAGACGTGCTAACTCATCCACCAGGACAACCGTGACCCTGTTGGCAACCCGTGGTGCAATTGGCCTTAATCTGTCACGTTCTGGGTAAACTGTACAGGGCAGCTCCAAACTGAGTAAAGCTCAATCGGGTGCCCATTGTCCTTTTAAAGATGACACCAGTGCCAGGGATCATAGAATATCCAGGGGTATACGGGCGATAGTGGGTACCTCCAGCCAAGACGGGTGGGAGAATAGGGCTGGCATTGAATGAGAGGGATACCATGGGGTAGGATGGGTAGTTAATGAGGTGAGTTCTATAAGATAGCACCAGGAAACTAGCTCAGCCTCGTACAAACAATCCCTCTGTCACACTCAATGAAAATCAAACAAAGATGGAATTATTGTTGGATTCAACCCAATGAGTTGAAGAATCTGCGGACCCCATTCACAGTTACAGAGCTGCAGAACAAATCCTCATCCAAAACTCTCTGTCATATGACCTCACACCTATATCCTGTTCACCATCATTCCTGCTAATACTGGCTTATTTTGCCAGATGGCATTGAAATGTCTATATTTCAGCATTCTGAAACCTGTGAACATAACCTTCCATTACATTGTTTCTCAATCTCACCTTCTCTGTCTAAACCCAAAACCATTTTCATTTACAGTCATGCACAGAGACAGGCCATTCAGCCAAAACTGGTCCATACAAACCAAAATGTCCGTCCACATTCACCCCATTTCCCTGCACTTGGCCCATATCCTTTGTGCCTTTCCTATTCATACACTTTTCGAACAAAATGCAGCGAGATTTTGTGACATCATGAAAGGCCTCAGGAAAGATCTCCTTGAATCTACCATTCATCTCGCCCTGGCAATCAGATTACACAGAAACACTTTGACTGGACCTTATAAACAAGACGTAGAAGCAAACGCTGGTGGGAGATGTCTATGGAAGTAAATACTGCAGGGAAAAAATGTTTACGTTACAAACGGGAAATGAGATAGACAAGCGTTTGCAGGCAAAATGCAACGAGTCAGGCACCATCTGAAGGAAGAAAGTTGAAACTGTAGCCCTCGAAGAGCACAGCAGGTCAGGGCGCATCATAGGAGCAGGAAAGTCTATGTTTCGGTCATAAGTCCTTCATCAGGAATTCATTTCAGAATTCACTTTTTCTCATCATCTGTAGGAAGAGAGTGAGTTAACATTTTTAATCTGGGGACTCTTCATCGGAACAGTTTTTGTTTTCGATCTCCAGTGTGTGCAGCTCTTTGTTTTAGTTTAGATCAGCAATTATCTTGCATGCTGCAGTATTAATGGACAACTTGATCTGGGAAGAAGTGGAAGGGGTGAGGGCAGAAGAGTAGGAAATGTGTCAGTCACAGCTTAAGGCCCTGTCCACCAGAATGTGAATCCCCACACTGGAATTTGACATCATTTGAACAGATGTGACAGATCCAGACAAAGTGGAAGGATGCAGTCTCTCTCGCAATTGGTCATTGAGTGGTACAGTGGCTAACAATACTGCCTTACAGCATTAATGACCTGGGTTCGATTCCACCCTTTCGTGGATCTCTATGCGGTGTTTGCACCTTCTCCTTGTGTTTGTATGAGTTTTCTCTGGGTGCTTTGTTTTCCTCTCACAGTCCAAAAATGTCCAGGTTAGGTTCAGTGAACTCACTAAATTGATCTGCAGTATCCAGGGATGTGCAGGTTCGGTGGATTGTCTATGGGAAATGTAGAGTTACCGGGGTAACGGATGGGCTTGTTGGTCGGGATGTTGTCTGCAGGGTCAATGTGGACTCGATAGATCAAATAGCCTGGTTCCACACTGCAGGGCTTCTATAATTTCTATGTCGCTGTATGCGTTTGAAAACACTTCCCAGGATCCTACCTATAAATGCTGACACAATTTGCCTCAATAAAATGTTACACCTTCTGTTTGTCTAACATGAACTCCATCAGCCAGTTCTTGGCCCTTTAGCACAATCTGATCAGGGTCCCGTTTTACTCTGAGTTAACCATCTTCACTGTCCACTAGCTCACCAATTTTGGTGTCATCTGCAAACTCACTAACCATTCCTATTATAGTCACATCGAAATCATTTATATAAAATGACAAAATCCATTCGATCCTTGTGGTACACTGCTGGTAACAGGCCTCCAGTCCAAAAAAAACTGCCCACAAACATTACCTTCGTCTATTACCTTCGAGCCAAATACCTCCAACTCTCCCTATATTCCATGTGTTCTCACCACGCTAAACAGTTTACCATGCGGAACCTTTTTGAATGCCTTACTAAAGTCCATATTCCATTCCACAGTTCTATTACTGTGCCTTCATCAATCTTATTTGTCACTTCTTCAAAATGCTAAATCAAATTAGTGAGACACGATTTCCCAAATGCAAAGTCATGTTGAGTATCACTAATCGCAATTTATATTTCCAAACAGAAGTAAATCCTGTCCCTCAAAATCCCCTCCAACAAGTTACCCACCAATGACATCAGTCCCACTTGTCTACAGTTTCCTGGCTTTTCCTTACACTGTTCTTAAACAATGGCACAACCTTTCCTGTGACTGTCCATGATGCAAATATCTCAGCGAGATGCCGAACAGTTACTTCCCTAGCTTCCCAACAGATTCTGGGGTACAGATGATTAGTTCATTGATCATAGGACAGTGCAGCACAGTACAGGCCCTTGAGTTGTTGATGTTGTGCCGGCAGCTTATCTTACTCTAAGGTCAGACTAACCTTTATGCCCTTCATTGTACTAAAATGCATGTGCATAACCAAGAGTTAGTTAAAAGGTCAGAGGGAGTTATTCACCTTAATGCATTTTAAAATATCCAGCTCCTCATCTTCTGTAATATGGACAATTTTCAAGATATCACTATTCATTTCCCCAGGTTCTCTACCGTCCATATTCTACTGCACAGTAAATACTGATGCAAAATACTTATTTAGTATCTCACCGATCTCCTGTAGTTCCATACATAGGTCACTTTGCTGATCTTTATGGGGTCCTGTTCTCTCTCTAGTTACTCTTTTGACCTTAATGTATTTGAAGAATCTCTTTGAATTGTCCCTTACCCTATTTTTTAAAGATATCTTATGTCCCCATTTTGCCGTCTTGATTTCCATCTTGATGTTTTGACCTACATCTCTGGTACTCCACGATGGATTCACTCGATCCCTACTGTCTATACCTATCATATGCTTCTGCCTTTTCATGAACAGAGCCTCAATTCCGCTCGCAATTCAGCATTCTCTTCACAGAAAGAGCGGGAGCAGCAGGGGGAAGTGACGAAGACCAGAGGGGCCACCGGTTAGGTTTTTTTTTCCTTTAAAAGCGCGCAGGAGAAGAACCCGAGGCACTACAGAGGTAGTGTCTCCCACCCGCCCTCCTCCTCTAACCTAAATAATAAGACCCGTTGTGGTAAATAGGTAAGTGCTGCATTTTGCTTGTTGTATTCATTAGACCCAGTTTTTTTTTTTAAAGGTTACTTTTAGAGGGATGGCAGTGAAGGCAGTGCAATGTTCCTCTTGCAACATATTTGAGGTGAGGGATGCCATGGGCGTCCCTGCTGATTACACTTGCAGGAAGTGCACCCAACTCCAGCTCCTCCAAGACCGTGTTAGGGAACTGGAGCTGGAGTTGGATGAACTTAGGATCATTCGGGAGGCAGAGGGGGTCATAGATCGGAGCTTTAGGGAAGTAGTAACTCCAAAGATGGCAGATAGATGGGTGACAGTGAGGGGGACTGGGAGGAAGCAGCCAGGAAGGATCCCCTGCAGCCGTTCCCCTCAAGAACAAGTATACCGTTTTGGATACTTGTGGGGGGGGACTGGTACCAGGGGTAAGTAACGGGGTTCAGGCCTCTGGCACGGAGTCTGTCCCCGTTTCTCAGAAGGGAAGGGTGGAAAGAGCAGAGCAATAGTAATTGGGGACTCGATAGTTCGGGGCACAGATAGGCGGTTTTGTGGGAACGAGAGAGACTCACGTTTGGTATGTTGCCTCCCACGTGCAAGGGCACGTGATGTCTCTGATCGTGTTTTCCGGGTCCTTAAGGGGGAGGGGGAGCAGCCCGAAGTCGTGGTCCACATTGGCACCAATGACATAGGTAGGAGGAGCGCTGTGGATGTTAGGCAGGCTTTCAGGGAGCTAGGTTATAAGCTCAGAGTTAGAACGAACAGAGTTGTTGTCTCTGGTTTGTTACCCGTGCCACGTGATAGAGAGTCGAGGAATAGGGAGAGAGAACAGTTAAATGCGTGGCTACAGGGATGGTGCAGGAGGGAGGGATTCCGGTATTTGGATAACTGGGGTTCTTTCTGGGGAAGGCGGGACCTCTATAAACAGGATGGTCTGCACCTGAACCTGAGGGGCACCAGTATCCTTGGTGGGAGTTTTGCTAGTGCTCTTGGGGGGGGGGGGTTTAAAGTAACTCTGCAGGGGCATGGGAACCCAGACTGTAGCTTTAGGGTGCAGGACCTGGAGTGTAGGGAGGTTAGGAACATGGCATCAATTTCAAAGGAGGATGCCTGTAAACAGGAAAGTGGCTTGAAGTGTGTATACTTCAATGCAAGAAGTATACGAAATAAGGTAGGTGAACTTGCAGCGTGGGTTGGTACCTGGGACTTCGAAGTTGTGGCTATTACGGAGACATGGGTAGAACAGGGACAGGATTGGCTGTTGCAGGTCCCAGGTTTTAAATGTTTTAGTAGGGTCAGAGGTGGGGGTAAAAGAGGGGGAGGTGTGGCATTGCTTGTCAAAGATAGTATTACAGCTGTGGAAAGGACGATGGATGAAGACTCGCTATCTGAGGTAGTTTGGGCTGAGGTTAGGAATAGGAAAGGTGAGCTCACCCTGTTAGGAGTTTTTCACAGGCCACCTAATAGTCCTAGAAACGTAGAAGAAAGGATTGCGAGGATGATTCAAGAGAAGAGTGAAAGTAATAGGGTGGTTGTTATGGGGTCTTTAACTTTCCTGATATTGATTGGGAAAGCTATAGCTCAAGTTCGTTAGATGGGTCAGTGTTTGTCCAATGTGTGCAGGAGGGTTTCCTGACACAATATGTAGATAGGCCAACAAGACGTGAGGCCATTCTTGATTTGGTTCTGGGTAACGAACCAGGCCAGGTGCTAGAATTAGAGGTAGGTGAGCACTTTGGGGACAGTGACCACAATTCGGTGACTTTTACTCTAGTGATGGAGAGGGATAAGTGTGCACTACAGGGCAAGAGTTATAGCTGGGGGCAGGGAAATTATGATGCGGTGAGGCATGACTTAGAATGTGTGGCTTGGAAAAGTAAGCTTCAAGGCAAGGGCGTAATTGATATGTGGAGCTTGTTCAAGGAGCAACTATTGAGTGTCGTGATAAGTATATACCCGTCAGGCAGGGAGGAAAGGGTCGTGCGAGGGAGCCGTGGTTTAATAAGGAACTGGAATCCCTTAGTAAATGGAAGAGGGCGGCCTATGTAAAGATGAGGCGTGAAGGTTCAATTGGGGCTATTGAGGGTTATAAGCAAGTCAGGAAGGACCTGAAGAGAGAGCGAAGAGCAGCAAGGAGGGGACATGAAAGGTCTTTAGTTGGTAGGATTAGGGAAAACCCTAAGGCTTTCTATAGGTATGTCAGGAATAAAAGAATGACTAGGGTAGGAATAGGTCCAGTCAAGGATAGTAGTGGGAAGTTGCGTGTGGAGGCTGAAGAGATTGGGGAGACACTGAATGAATACTTTTCGTCAGTATTCACTCAGGAACAGGACATTATTGTCAATGTGAATACTGAGTCACAATTAAGTAGAATGGATGGCTTTGAGGTATGTAGAGAAGAGGTGTTGGAAATTCTGGAAAGGGTGAAAATAGATAACTCCCCTGGGCCTGATGGCATTTATCCTAGGATTCTCTGGGAAGCAAGGGAGGAGATTGCAGAGCCATTGGCCTTGATTTTTATGTCCTCGTTGTCTACAGGAGTAGTGCCAGAAGATTGGAGGCTAGAAGATGTGGTTCCCTTGTTCAAGAAGGGGAGTAGGGATAACCCTAGTAACAAAAGACCGGTGAGTCTCACTTCTGTTGTGGGCAAAGTCTTAGAGAGAATTGTAAGGGATAGGATTTATGAACATCTGGATTGGAATAATGTGTTCAAGGATAGTCAGCATGGTTTTGTGAAGGGCAGGTCATGCCTCACAAACCTTATTGAATTCTTTGAGAAGGTGACTAAGGAGGTGGACGAGGGGAAAGCGGTAGATGTGGTGTATATGGATTTTAGTAAGGCGTTTGATAAGGTTCCCCATTGTAGGCTACTTCAAAAAATACGGAGGTATGGCATTGAGGGGGAGTTGGAGGTTTGGATTAGGAGTTGGCTGGCCGGAAGAAGACAGAGGGTAGTAGTTGATGGCAAAGGTTCATCTTGGAGTGCCGTCACTAGCGGTGTTCCGCAAGGATCTGTTTTGGGACCATTGCTGTTTGTCATTTTTATAAATGACCTGGAGGAGGGGTTAGAAGGTTGGGTGAGTAAGTTTGCAGATGATACGAAAGTCGGAGGAGTTGCAGACAGTGAGGAAGGACGTGGCAGGTTACAGCGGGATATAGATAAGCTGCAGAACTGGGCAGAAAGGTGGCAAATAGAGTTCAATGTAGCTAAGTGTGAGGTGATTCACTTTGGTCGGAGTAACAAAAAGATGGGGTACTGGGCTAATGGTCGGATACTTGGTAGTGTGGATGAGCAGAGGGACCTTGGTGTCCATGTACACAGATCTTTGAAAGTTGCCACCCAGGTAAATAGTGCGGTGAAGAAGGCATATGGCGAACTGGCTTTTATTGGTAGAGGAATTGTGTTCCGGAGTACTGAGGTCATGTTGCAGTTGTATAAGACTCTGGTGCGGCCGCATCTGGAGTATTGTGTGCAGTTTTGGTCGCCATACTATAGGAAGGATGTGGAGGCACTGGAACAGGTGCAGAGCAGGTTTACCAGGATGTTGCCTGGTATGGTAGGAAGATCGTATGAGGAAAGGCTGAGGCACTTGGGGTTGTTTTCATTGGAGAAAAGAAGGTTTCGGGGTGACTTGATAGAGGTGTACAAGATGATTAGAGTTTTAGATAGGGTCGACAGTGAGAATCTTTTTCCACGTATGGCGTCAGCTATTACAAGGGGGCATAGCTTGAAATTAAGGGGTGGGGGGCAGGTATAGGACAGATGTTAGGGGTGGGTTCTTTCCTCAGCGAGTTGTGAGTTCGTGGAATGTCCTGCCAGTAGCAGTGGTGGACTCTCCCTCATTATGGGCATTTAAGTGGGCATTGGATAGGCATATGGATGATTGGGCTAGTGTAGGTTAGGTGGGCTTGGATCGGCGCAACATCGAGGGCCGAAGGGCCTGTACTGCACTGTATTCTTCTATGTTCTATGTTCTATTACTATCAGGTACTGTCAGTCTGGTTTATATCAGACAGGGGGAGATTGGTGTCAGTGACTGTGGGTTGGTTTATATCAGACAGGGGGAGATTGGTGTCAGTGACTGTGGATTGGTTTATATCAGACAGGGGGAGATTGGTGTCAGTTTCTGTGGGTCTGGTTTATATCAGACAGGGGGAGGTTGGTGTCAGTGTCTCTGTGTCTGGTTTCTATCAGACAGAGGTAGATTGGTGTCAGGGACTGTATAGCTGTATTATATCAGACAGGGGGAGATTAGTGTCAGGGACAGTATAGCTGTGTAATATCAGACAGGGGAGATTGGTGTCAGGGACTGTGGGTCTGGTTTTTATAAGACGGGGGAGGGTTGGTATCAGGGACTGTGGGGCTAGTTTATATCCGACAGGGGTAGATTGGTGTCAGTGACTGTGGGGTTGGTTTTATCAGACAGGGGGAGATTGGTGTCAGGGGCTGTGGGTTTGGTTTATATCAGACAGGGGGACATTGGTGTCAGTGACTGTGGGTTGGTTTATATCAGACAGGGGGAAATCGGTGTCAGTGACTGTTTGGCTGGTATATATCACATAGTGGGAGACTGGTGTCAGGGACTGTTGGTTTGGTTTAAATTAGACAGGGTGAGATTGGTGTCAGTGAGTGTGGGGCTGGTTTGTATCAGACAGGGTGAGGTTGATGTCAGTGGCTGTCGGACTGGTTTATATCAGACATGGGGAGATTGGTGTCTGTGACTGTGCATCTGGTTTATATCAGACAGGGGGAGATTCGTATCAGTGACTGTGGAGCTGGTTTATATAAGACAGGGGGAGATTCGTGTCTGGGTCTGTGGGTCTGCTTTATATCAGACAGGGGGAGATTAGTGTCGGGTCCTGTAGAGCTGGTTTATATCAGACAGGGGTAGATTGGTGTCAGGGACGGTATAGCTGCTTTATATCAGACAGGGGGATTTTGGTGTCCGGGACTGTGAGTCTGGTTTATATCAGACAGGAGGAGATTTGTGTCTGGGACTGTGAAGCTGGTTTATATCAGACAGGGGGAGATTGGTGTCTGTGACTGTGGGTCTGGTTTATATCAGACAGGGGGAGATTTGTGTCAGAGACTTTAGGGCTGGTTTATATCAGACAGGGGGAGTTCGGTGTCTGGTACTGTGGGGGTGGTTTATATCAGAGAGGGGGAGTTCGGTGTCTGGGACTGTGGGGCTGGTTTATATCAGACAAGGGGAGATTGGTGTCAGTGACTGTGGGTTTGGTTTACATCAGACAGGGGATAATGGTGTCTGGGACTGTGGGGCTGGTTTATATCAGACAGGGGGAGATTGGTGTCTGTGACTGTGGGTCTGGTTTATATCAGACAGGGGGAGATTTGTGTCAGAGACTTTAGGGCTGGTTTATATCAGACAGGGGGAGTTCGGTGTCTGGTACTGTGGGGGTGGTTTATATCAGACAGGGGGAGTTCGGTGTCTGGGACTGTGGGGCTGTTTTATATCAGACAAGGGGAGATTGGTGTCAGTGACTGTGGGTTTGGTTTACATCAGACAGGGGATAATGGTGTCTGGGACTGTGGGGCTGGTTTATATCAGACAGGGGGAGATTGGTGTCTGTGACTGTGGGGCTAGTTTATATCAGACAGGGGGAGATTTGTGTCAGGGACTGTGGAGCTTGTTTGTATCAGACACGGGGAGATTGGTGTCAGGGACTGTGGGTCTAGTTTATATCAGACAGGGGGAGATTGGTGTCTGTGTTTGTGGGTTTGGTTTACATCAGACAGGGTGAGATTGGTGTAAGGGACTGTATAGCTTGTTTATATCAGACAGGGGTAAATTGGTGTCAGGGTCTGTGGGTCTGGTTGATATTAGTAAGGGTGAGTTTGTTGTCAGGGACTGTGGGGCTGGTTTATATCAGACAGGATGATATTGGTGTCAGGGACTGTAGAGCTGGTTTACATCAGACAGGGGGAAATTGGTGTCAGGGTCTGTGGGTCTGGTTGATATTGGTCAGGGTGAGTTTGTTGTCAGGGACTGTAGAGCTGGTTTATATCAGACATGGGGAGATTGGTGTCTGTGACTGTGGGGATGGTTTATATCACATAGGGGGAGATTGTTGTCCGGGACTGTGGGTTTGGTTTATATCAGACAGGGGGAGATTGGTGTCAGGGGCTGGGGGTTTGGTTTATATCAGACAGGGAGTGATTGTTCTCAGTGTCTGTGGGTCTGGTTTATATCAGACAGGGGAAGATTTTTCTGAGGGACTGTGCGGCTGGTTTATATTAGACAGGGGGAGATTGGTGTCAGTGACTGCGGGATGGTTTATATCAGACAGGGAGAGATTGGTGTCAGGTACTGTGGGTTTGGTTTATATCAGACAGGGGGAGATTGGTGTCAGTGACTGCGGGATGGTTTATATCAGACAGGGAGAGATTGGTGTCAGGTACTGTGGGTTTGGTTTATATCAGACAGGGGGAGATTGGTGTCAGTGTCTCTGGATCTGGTTTATATCAGACAGGGGGAGATTGGTGTCAGTGACTGTGGAGCTGTTTTATATCAGACAGGGGGAGATTGGTGTCAGGGACTGTGCGTCTGCTTCATATCAGACATGGGGAGATTGGTGTCAGGTACTGTGGGTTTGGTTTATATCAGACAGGGGGAGATTGGTGTCAGTGTCTGTGGGTCTGGTTTATATCAGACAGGGGGAGATTGGTGTCAGGGACTGTGGGGCTGGTTTATATCAGTCGGGGGAGATTGGTGTCAGGTGCTGGGGGTTTGGTTTATATCAGACAGGGCAAGATTGTTGTCAGTGACTGTGGGTTGGTTTATATCAGACAGGGGGAGGTTGGTTTCAGGGACTGTGGGGCTGGTTTATATCAGACAGGGGGAGATTAGTATCAGGTACTGTCGGTCTGGTTTATATCAGACAGGGGGGGATTGGTGTCAGGGACTTTGGGTCTGGTTTATATCAGATAGGGTCAGATTCGTGTCAGGGACTATGGGTTTGGTTTATATCAGACAGGGGGAGATTGGTGTCAGTGACTGTGGGAAGGCTTATATCAGACAGGGGGAGATTGGTGTCAGTGACTGTGGGTTGGTTTTAATCAGACAGGGGGAGATTGATGTCAGTAACTGTGGAGCTGGTTTATATCAGACAGGGTGAGATTGGTGTCAGGGACTGTGGTTCTGGTTTATATCAGATATGTGGAGATTGGTGTCAGTGACTGTGGTTTGGTTTATATCAGACATCGGGAGATTGGTGTCTGTGACTGTGGGGCTGGTTTATATCACATAGGGGCAGATTTTTGTCAGGGACTGTGGGTTCTGTTTATATCAGACAGGGGGAGATTGGTGTCAGTGTCTGCCGAACAGGTTTCTATCAGACATGGGGTAGATTGGTGTCTGTGACTGTGGAGCTGGTTTATATCAGACAGGGAGTGATTGGTGTCTGTGACTGTGAGTTAGTTTATATCAGTCAGGGGGAGAATGTTGTCTGTGTCGGTGGGGCTGGTTTATATTAGATAGGGGGCGATTGGTGTCAGTGACTGTGGGTCTGGTTTATATCAGACAGGGGAAGATTTGTGTGAGGGACGGTGCGGCTTGTTTATATTAGACGGGGGAGATTGGTGTCAGTGACTGTGGGGCTGTTTTATAGCAGACAGAGGGAGATTGGTGTCAGTGTCTCTGGATCTGGTTCATATCAGACGGGGGAGATTGGTGTCAGTGATTGTGGGTTGGTTCTTATCAGACCGGAGGAGATTTGTGTCAGGGACTGTGGGTCTGGTTTATATCAGACAGGAGGAGATTAGTGTCAGGTCCTGTAGAGCTGTGTTATATCAGACAGGGGTAGATTTGTATCAGGGACTGTAGAGCTGGTTTATATCAGTCAGGGGGATATTGGTGTCATTAACTGTGAGTCTGGTTTATATCAGACAGGGGGAGATTGGTGTCAGTGAGTGTGGGGCTGGTTTATATCAGACAGGGGTAGATTGGTGTCAGTGACTGTGGAGCTGGTTGATATCAGACAGGGGGAGATTGGTGTCAGTGACTGTGGTGCTGGTTATATCAGACAGGGGGAGATTGGTGTCAGTGTCTGTGGGCTGGTTTATATCAGACAGAAGGAAATTGGTGTCTGTGACTGTGCGGCTGGTTTATATCACATAGGGGGAGATTTGTGTCAGGGACTGTGGGTTCTGTTTATATCAGAGAGGGGGAGATTGGTGTCAGTGTCTGTCGAACTGGTTTCTATCAGACATGGGGGAGATTGGTGTCTGTGACTGTGGAGCTGGTTTATATCAGACAGGGGGAGATTGGTGTAAGTGACTGTGGAGCTGGTTTATTTCAGGCAGGGGGAGATTGGTGTCAGTGACTGCGGAGCTGGTTTATATCAGACATGGCGAGATTGGCGTCAGGGTTTGTGGGTTTGGTTTATATCAGACAGGGAGTGATTGGTGTCTGTGACTGTGGGTTGGTTTATATCAGTCAGGGGGAGATTGTTGTTTGTGTCTGTGGGGCTGGTTTATATTAGATAGGGGGAGATTGGTGTCAGTGACTGTGGGTCTGGTTTATATCAGACAGGGGAAGATTGGTGTGAGGGACTGTGCGGCTGTTTTATATTAGACAGGGGGAGATTGGTGTCAGTGACTGTGGAGCTGTTTTATAGCAGACAGGGGGAGATTGGTGTCAGTGTCTCTGGATCTGGTTCATATCAGACGGGGGAGATTGGTGTCAGTGATTGTGGGGCTGTTATATATCAGACAGGGGGAGATTAGTGTCAGGTCCTGTAGAGCTGTGTTATATCAGACAGGGGTAGATTGGTATCAGGGACTGTCTCGCTGGTTTATATCAGTCAGGGGGATATTGGTGTCAGGGACTGTGAATCTGGTTTATATCAGACAGGGGGAGATTGGTGTCAGTGAGTGTGGGGCTGGTTTATATCAGACATGGGTAGATTGGTGTCAGTGACTGTGGTGCTGTTTTATATCAGACAAGGGGAGATTTGGTGTCAGTGACTGTGGGTTTGGTTTATATCAGACAGGGGTAGATTGGTGTCAGTGACTGTGGAGCTGTTTTATATCAGAGAGGGGGAGATTTGTGTCAGGGACTGTGCGTCTGATTTATATCAGACAGGGGGAGATTGGTGTCAGGGACTATGGGTCTGGTTGATATCATTCAGGGTGAGATTGGTGTCAGGGACTCAGGGGTGGGTTTATATCAGACAGTGTTGGATTGGTGTCAGTCACTGTTGGGCTGATTTGTATCAGACATGGGGAGATTGGTGTCAGTGACTGTGGGGCTGTTTTATAGCAGACAGGGGGAGATTGGTGTCAGTGTCTCTGGATCTGGTTCATATCAGACGGGGGAGATTGGTGTCAGTGATTGTGGGGCTGGTTTATATCAGACAGGGGGAGATTAGTGTCAGGTCCTGTAGAGCTGTGTTATATCAGACAGGGGTAGAATGGTATCAGGGACTGTATAGCTGGTTTATACCAGTCAGGGGGATATTGGTGTCAGGGACTGTGAATCTGGTTTATATCAGACAGGGGGAGATTGGTGTCAGTGAGTGTGGTGCTGGTTTAGATCAGACAAGGGGAGATTTGGTGTCAGTGACTGTGGGTTTGGTTTATATCAAACAGGGGGAGTTTAGTGTCGCGTACTGTAGAGCTGGTTTATATCAGACAGTGGTAGATTGGTGTCAGTGTCTGTGGGTCTGGTTTATATCAGACAGGGGTAGATTGGTGTCAGTGACTGTGGAGCTGGTTTATATCAGACAGGGTGAGATTGGTGTCAGGGACTGTGGGTCTGGTTTATATCAGACAGGGGGAGAATTGGTGTCAGTGACTGTGGGTTTGGTTTATATCAGACAGGGGGAGTTTAGTGTCGGGTACTGTAGAGCTGGTTTATATCAGACAGTGGTAGATTGGAGTCAGTGTCTGTGGGTCTGGTTTATATCAGACAGGGGGAGATTGCAGTCAGGGACTGTAGGTCTGGTTGATATCATTCAGAGTGAGATTGGTGTCAGGGACTCAGGGGTGGGTTTATATCAGACTGTGTTAGATTGGTGGCAGTGACTGTGGGGCTGGTTTACATCAGACAGGGTGAGATTGATGTCAGTGATTGTGGAGCTGTTTTATATCAGAGAGGGGGAGATTTGTGTCAGGGACTGTGGGTCTGATTTATATCAGACAGGGGGAGATTGGTGTCAGGGACTGTGGGTCTGGTTTATATCAGACATGGGGAGATTGGTGTCAGTGACTGTGGGTTTGGTTTACATCAGACAGTGGATAATGGTGTCTGGGACTGTGGGGCTGGTTTATATCAGACAGGGGAGATTGGTGTCTGTGACTGTGGGGCTAGTTTATATCAGACAGGGGGAGATTTGTGTCAGGGACTGTGGAGCTTGTTTGTATCAGACACGGGGAGATTGGTGTCAGGGTCTTTGTGTCTGGTTTATATCAGACAGGGTGAGATTGGTGTCTGTGATTGTGGGTTTGGTTTACATCAGAGAGGGTGAGATTGGTGTAAGGGACTGTATAGCTTGTTTATATCAGACAGGGGTAAATTGGTGTCAGGGTCTGTGGGTCTGGTTGATATTAGTCAGGGTGAGTTTGTTGTCAGGGACTGTGGGGCTGGTTTATATCAGACAGGATGATATTGGTGTCAGGGACTGTAGAGCTGGTTTATATCAGGCAGGGGGAAATTGGTGTCAGGGTCTGTGGGTCTGGTTGATATTGGTCAGGGTGAGTTTGTTGTCAGGGACTGTAGAGCTGGTTTATATCAGACATGGGGAGATTGGTGTCTGTGACTGTGGGGCTGGTTTATATCACATAGGGGGAGATTGTTGTCCGGGACTGTGGGTTTGGTTTATATCAGACAGGGGGAGATTGGTGTCAGTGGCTCTCGAACTGGTTTATATCAGACAAGGGGGAGATTGATGTCTGTGACTGTGGAGCTGGTTTATATCAGACAGGGGGAGATTGGTGTCAGTGACTGTGGAGCTGTTTTATATCAGACAGGGGGAGATTGGTGTCAGGGACTGTGCGTCTGCTTTATATCAGACATGGGGAGATTGGCGTCAGGGGCTGGGGGTTTGGTTTATATCAGACAGGGACTGATTGTTGTCAGTGTCTGTGGGTCTGGTTTATATCAGACAGGGGAAGATTTTTGTGAGGGACTGTGCGGCTGGTTTATATTAGACAGGGGGAGATTGGTGTCAGTGATTGCGGGTTGGTTTATATCAGACAGGGAGAGATTGGTGTCAGGTACTGTGGGTTTGGTTTATATCAGACAGGGGGAGTTTGGTGTCAGTGTCTCTGGATTTGGTTTATATCAGACGGGGGAGATTGGTGTCAGTGACTGTGGAGCTGTTTTATATCAGACAGGGGGAGATTGGTTTCAGGGACTGTGCGTATGCTTTATATCAGACATGAGGAGATTGGTGTCAGGTACTGTGGGTTTGGTTTATATCAGACAGGGGTAGATTGGTGTCAGTGACTGTGTGTTGGTTTATATCAGACAGGGGGAGATTGGTGTCAGTGTCTGTGGGTCTGGTTTATATCAGACAGGGGGAGATTGGTGTCAGGGACTGTGGGGCTGGTTTATATCAGTCGGGGGAGATTGGTGTCAGGGGCTGGGGGTTTGGTTTATATCAGACAGGGCGAGATTGTTGTCAGTGACTGTGGGTTGGTTTATATCAGACAGGGGGAGATTGGTGTCAGGGACTGTGGGGCTGGTTTATATCAGACAGGGGGTGATTAGTATCAGATACTGTCGGTCTGGTTTATATCAGACAGGGGGGGATTGGTGTCAGGGACTTTGGGTCTGGTTTATATCAGATAGGGTCAGATTCGTGTCAGGGACTATGGGTTTGGTTTATATCAGACAGGGGGAGATTGGTGTCAGTGACTGTGGGAAGGCTTATATCAGACAGGGGGAGATTGGTGTCAGGGACTGTGGGTTGGTTTTAATCAGACAGGGGGAGATTGATGTCAGTAACTGTGGAGCTTGTTTATATCAGACAGGGTGAGATTGGTGTCAGGGACTGTGGATCTGTTTTATATCAGATATGTGGAGATTGGTGTCAGTGACTGTGGGTTTGGTTTATATCAGACATCGGGAGATTGGTGTCTGTGACTGTGGGGCTGGTTTATATCACATAGGGGGAGATTTTTGTCAGGGACTGTGGGTTCTGTTTATATCAGACAGGGGGAGATTGGTGTCAGTGTCGGTCGAACAGGTTTCTATCAGACATGGGGTAGATTGGTGTCTGTGACTGTGGAGCTGGTTTATAGCAGACAGGGGGAGATTGGTGTCAGTGACTGTGGAGCTGGTTTATATCAGACATGGGGAGATTGGCGTCAGGGTTTGTGGGTTTGGTTTATATCAGACAGGGAGTGATTGGTGTCTGTGACTGTGGGTTGGTTTATATCAGTCGGGGGTTTTTGTTGTCTGTGTCTGTGGGGCTGGTTTATATTAGAAAGGGGGCGATTGGTGTCAGTGACTGCGGGTCTGGTTTATATCAGACAGGGGAAGATTTGTGTGAGGGACTGTGCGGCTTGTTTATATTAGACGGGGGAGATTGGTGTCAGTGACTGTGGGGCTGTTTTATAGCAGACAGGGGGAGATTGGTGTCAGTGTCTCTGGATCTGGTTCATATCAGACGGGGGAGATTGGTGTCAGTGACTGTGGGTTGGTTCTTATCAGACCGGGGGAGATTTGTGTCAGGGACTGTGGGTCTTTTTTATATCAGACAGGAGGAGATTAGTGTCAGGTCCTGAAGAGCTGTGTTATATCAGACAGGGGTAGATTGGTGTCAGTGTCTGTGGGTCTGGTTTATATCAGACAGAGGGAGATTGGTGTCAGGGACTGTGGGGCTGGTTTATATCAGACAGGGGGAGATTGGTGTCAGTGTCTGTGGGTCTGGTTTATATCAGACAGGGGGAGATTGGTGTCAGGGACTGTGGGGCTGGTTTATATCAGTCGGGGGAGATTGGTGTCAGGGGCTGGGGGTTTGGTTTATATCAGACAGGGCGAGATTGTTGTCAGTGACTGTGGGTTGGTTTATATCAGACAGGGGGAGATTGGTGTCAGGGACTGTGGGGCTGGTTTATATCAGACAGGGGGTGATTAGTATCAGATACTGTCGGTCTGGTTTATATCAGTCAGGGGGATATTGGTGTCATTAACTGTGAGTCTGGTTTATATCAGACAGGCGGAGATTGGTGTCAGTGACTGTGGAGCTGTTTTATATCAGACAGGGGGAGATTGGTGTCAGTGACTGTGGTGCTGGGTTATATCAGACAGGGTGAGGTTGGTGTCAGGGACTGTGGGTCTGGTTTATATGAGACAGGGGGAGATTGGTGTCTGTGACTGTGTGGCTGGTTTATATCACATAGGAGGAGATTTGTGTCAGGGACTGTGGGTTCTGTTTATATCAGAGAGGGGGAGATTGGTGTCAGTGTCTGTCGAACTGGTTTCTATCAGACATGGGGGAGTTTGGTGTCTGTGACTGTGGAGCTGGTTTATATCAGACAGGGGGAGATTGGTGTCAGTGTCTGTGGGTCTGGTTTATATCAGACAGGGGGAGATTGGTGTCAGGGACTGTGGGGCTGGTTTATATCAGTCGGGGGAGATTGGTGTCAGGGGCTGGGGGTTTGGTTTATATCAGACAGGGCGAGATTGTTGTCAGTGACTGTGGGTTGGTTTATATCAGACAGGGGGAGATTGGTGTCAGGGACTGTGGGGCTGGTTTATATCAGACAGGGGGTGATTAGTATCAGATACTGTCGGTCTGGTTTATATCAGACAGGGGGGGATTGGTGTCAGGGACTTTGGGTCTGGTTTATATCAGATAGGGTCAGATTCGTGTCAGGGACTATGGGTTTGGTTTATATCAGACAGGGGAGATTGGTGTCAGTGACTGTGGGAAGGCTTATATCAGACAGGGGGAGATTGGTGTCAGTGACTGTGGGTTGGTTTTAATCAGACAGGGGGAGATTGATGTCAGTAACTGTGGAGCTGGTTTATATCAGACAGGGTGAGATTGGTGTCAGGGACTGTGGTTCTGGTTTATATCAGATATGTGGAGATTGGTGTCAGTGACTGTGGGTTTGGTTTATATCAGACATCGGGAGATTGGTGTCTGTGACTGTGGAGCTGGTTTATATCAGACAGGGGGAGATTGGTGCCAGTGACTGTGGGTTCTGTTTATATCAGAGAGGGGGAGATTGGTGTCAGTGACTGTGGTTTGGTTTATATCAGACATCGGGAGATTGGTGTCTGTGACTGTGGGGCTGGTTTATATCACATAGGGGCAGATTTTTGTCAGGGACTGTGGGTTCTGTTTATATCAGACAGGGGGAGATTGGTGTCAGTGTCTGCCGAACAGGTTTCTATCAGACATGGGGTAGATTGGTGTCTGTGACTGTGGAGCTGGTTTATATCAGACAGGGAGTGATTGGTGTCTGTGACTGTGAGTTAGTTTATATCAGTCAGGGGGAGAATGTTGTCTGTGTCGGTGGGGCTGGTTTATATTAGATAGGGGGCGATTGGTGTCAGTGACTGTGGGTCTGGTTTATATCAGACAGGGGAAGATTTGTGTGAGGGACGGTGCGGCTTGTTTATATTAGACGGGGGAGATTGGTGTCAGTGACTGTGGGGCTGTTTTATAGCAGACAGAGGGAGATTGGTGTCAGTGTCTCTGGATCTGGTTCATATCAGACGGGGGAGATTGGTGTCAGTGATTGTGGGTTGGTTCTTATCAGACCGGAGGAGATTTGTGTCAGGGACTGTGGGTCTGGTTTATATCAGACAGGAGGAGATTAGTGTCAGGTCCTGTAGAGCTGTGTTATATCAGACAGGGGTAGATTTGTATCAGGGACTGTAGAGCTGGTTTATATCAGTCAGGGGGATATTGGTGTCATTAACTGTGAGTCTGGTTTATATCAGACAGGGGGAGATTGGTGTCAGTGAGTGTGGGGCTGGTTTATATCAGACAGGGGTAGATTGGTGTCAGTGACTGTGGAGCTGGTTGATATCAGACAGGGGGAGATTGGTGTCAGTGACTGTGGTGCTGGTTATATCAGACAGGGGGAGATTGGTGTCAGTGTCTGTGGGCTGGTTTATATCAGACAGAAGGAAATTGGTGTCTGTGACTGTGCGGCTGGTTTATATCACATAGGGGGAGATTTGTGTCAGGGACTGTGGGTTCTGTTTATATCAGAGAGGGGGAGATTGGTGTCAGTGTCTGTCGAACTGGTTTCTATCAGACATGGGGGAGATTGGTGTCTGTGACTGTGGAGCTGGTTTATATCAGACAGGGGGAGATTGGTGTAAGTGACTGTGGAGCTGGTTTATTTCAGGCAGGGGGAGATTGGTGTCAGTGACTGCGGAGCTGGTTTATATCAGACATGGCGAGATTGGCGTCAGGGTTTGTGGGTTTGGTTTATATCAGACAGGGAGTGATTGGTGTCTGTGACTGTGGGTTGGTTTATATCAGTCAGGGGGAGATTGTTGTTTGTGTCTGTGGGGCTGGTTTATATTAGATAGGGGGAGATTGGTGTCAGTGACTGTGGGTCTGGTTTATATCAGACAGGGGAAGATTGGTGTGAGGGACTGTGCGGCTGTTTTATATTAGACAGGGGGAGATTGGTGTCAGTGACTGTGGAGCTGTTTTATAGCAGACAGGGGGAGATTGGTGTCAGTGTCTCTGGATCTGGTTCATATCAGACGGGGGAGATTGGTGTCAGTGATTGTGGGGCTGTTATATATCAGACAGGGGGAGATTAGTGTCAGGTCCTGTAGAGCTGTGTTATATCAGACAGGGGTAGATTGGTATCAGGGACTGTCTCGCTGGTTTATATCAGTCAGGGGGATATTGGTGTCAGGGACTGTGAATCTGGTTTATATCAGACAGGGGGAGATTGGTGTCAGTGAGTGTGGGGCTGGTTTATATCAGACATGGGTAGATTGGTGTCAGTGACTGTGGTGCTGTTTTATATCAGACAAGGGGAGATTTGGTGTCAGTGACTGTGGGTTTGGTTTATATCAGACAGGGGTAGATTGGTGTCAGTGACTGTGGAGCTGTTTTATATCAGAGAGGGGGAGATTTGTGTCAGGGACTGTGCGTCTGATTTATATCAGACAGGGGGAGATTGGTGTCAGGGACTATGGGTCTGGTTGATATCATTCAGGGTGAGATTGGTGTCAGGGACTCAGGGGTGGGTTTATATCAGACAGTGTTGGATTGGTGTCAGTCACTGTTGGGCTGATTTGTATCAGACATGGGGAGATTGGTGTCAGTGACTGTGGGGCTGTTTTATAGCAGACAGGGGGAGATTGGTGTCAGTGTCTCTGGATCTGGTTCATATCAGACGGGGGAGATTGGTGTCAGTGATTGTGGGGCTGGTTTATATCAGACAGGGGGAGATTAGTGTCAGGTCCTGTAGAGCTGTGTTATATCAGACAGGGGTAGAATGGTATCAGGGACTGTATAGCTGGTTTATACCAGTCAGGGGGATATTGGTGTCAGGGACTGTGAATCTGGTTTATATCAGACAGGGGGAGATTGGTGTCAGTGAGTGTGGTGCTGGTTTAGATCAGACAAGGGGAGATTTGGTGTCAGTGACTGTGGGTTTGGTTTATATCAAACAGGGGGAGTTTAGTGTCGCGTACTGTAGAGCTGGTTTATATCAGACAGTGGTAGATTGGTGTCAGTGTCTGTGGGTCTGGTTTATATCAGACAGGGGTAGATTGGTGTCAGTGACTGTGGAGCTGGTTTATATCAGACAGGGTGAGATTGGTGTCAGGGACTGTGGGTCTGGTTTATATCAGACAGGGGGAGAATTGGTGTCAGTGACTGTGGGTTTGGTTTATATCAGACAGGGGGAGTTTAGTGTCGGGTACTGTAGAGCTGGTTTATATCAGACAGTGGTAGATTGGAGTCAGTGTCTGTGGGTCTGGTTTATATCAGACAGGGGGAGATTGCAGTCAGGGACTGTAGGTCTGGTTGATATCATTCAGAGTGAGATTGGTGTCAGGGACTCAGGGGTGGGTTTATATCAGACTGTGTTAGATTGGTGGCAGTGACTGTGGGGCTGGTTTACATCAGACAGGGTGAGATTGATGTCAGTGATTGTGGAGCTGTTTTATATCAGAGAGGGGGAGATTTGTGTCAGGGACTGTGGGTCTGATTTATATCAGACAGGGGGAGATTGGTGTCAGGGACTGTGGGTCTGGTTTATATCAGACATGGGGAGATTGGTGTCAGTGACTGTGGGTTTGGTTTACATCAGACAGTGGATAATGGTGTCTGGGACTGTGGGGCTGGTTTATATCAGACAGGGGAGATTGGTGTCTGTGACTGTGGGGCTAGTTTATATCAGACAGGGGGAGATTTGTGTCAGGGACTGTGGAGCTTGTTTGTATCAGACACGGGGAGATTGGTGTCAGGGTCTTTGTGTCTGGTTTATATCAGACAGGGTGAGATTGGTGTCTGTGATTGTGGGTTTGGTTTACATCAGAGAGGGTGAGATTGGTGTAAGGGACTGTATAGCTTGTTTATATCAGACAGGGGTAAATTGGTGTCAGGGTCTGTGGGTCTGGTTGATATTAGTCAGGGTGAGTTTGTTGTCAGGGACTGTGGGGCTGGTTTATATCAGACAGGATGATATTGGTGTCAGGGACTGTAGAGCTGGTTTATATCAGGCAGGGGGAAATTGGTGTCAGGGTCTGTGGGTCTGGTTGATATTGGTCAGGGTGAGTTTGTTGTCAGGGACTGTAGAGCTGGTTTATATCAGACATGGGGAGATTGGTGTCTGTGACTGTGGGGCTGGTTTATATCACATAGGGGGAGATTGTTGTCCGGGACTGTGGGTTTGGTTTATATCAGACAGGGGGAGATTGGTGTCAGTGGCTCTCGAACTGGTTTATATCAGACAAGGGGGAGATTGATGTCTGTGACTGTGGAGCTGGTTTATATCAGACAGGGGGAGATTGGTGTCAGTGACTGTGGAGCTGTTTTATATCAGACAGGGGGAGATTGGTGTCAGGGACTGTGCGTCTGCTTTATATCAGACATGGGGAGATTGGCGTCAGGGGCTGGGGGTTTGGTTTATATCAGACAGGGACTGATTGTTGTCAGTGTCTGTGGGTCTGGTTTATATCAGACAGGGGAAGATTTTTGTGAGGGACTGTGCGGCTGGTTTATATTAGACAGGGGGAGATTGGTGTCAGTGATTGCGGGTTGGTTTATATCAGACAGGGAGAGATTGGTGTCAGGTACTGTGGGTTTGGTTTATATCAGACAGGGGGAGTTTGGTGTCAGTGTCTCTGGATTTGGTTTATATCAGACGGGGGAGATTGGTGTCAGTGACTGTGGAGCTGTTTTATATCAGACAGGGGGAGATTGGTTTCAGGGACTGTGCGTATGCTTTATATCAGACATGAGGAGATTGGTGTCAGGTACTGTGGGTTTGGTTTATATCAGACAGGGGTAGATTGGTGTCAGTGACTGTGTGTTGGTTTATATCAGACAGGGGGAGATTGGTGTCAGTGTCTGTGGGTCTGGTTTATATCAGACAGGGGGAGATTGGTGTCAGGGACTGTGGGGCTGGTTTATATCAGTCGGGGGAGATTGGTGTCAGGGGCTGGGGGTTTGGTTTATATCAGACAGGGCGAGATTGTTGTCAGTGACTGTGGGTTGGTTTATATCAGACAGGGGGAGATTGGTGTCAGGGACTGTGGGGCTGGTTTATATCAGACAGGGGGTGATTAGTATCAGATACTGTCGGTCTGGTTTATATCAGACAGGGGGGGATTGGTGTCAGGGACTTTGGGTCTGGTTTATATCAGATAGGGTCAGATTCGTGTCAGGGACTATGGGTTTGGTTTATATCAGACAGGGGGAGATTGGTGTCAGTGACTGTGGGAAGGCTTATATCAGACAGGGGGAGATTGGTGTCAGGGACTGTGGGTTGGTTTTAATCAGACAGGGGGAGATTGATGTCAGTAACTGTGGAGCTTGTTTATATCAGACAGGGTGAGATTGGTGTCAGGGACTGTGGATCTGTTTTATATCAGATATGTGGAGATTGGTGTCAGTGACTGTGGGTTTGGTTTATATCAGACATCGGGAGATTGGTGTCTGTGACTGTGGGGCTGGTTTATATCACATAGGGGGAGATTTTTGTCAGGGACTGTGGGTTCTGTTTATATCAGACAGGGGGAGATTGGTGTCAGTGTCGGTCGAACAGGTTTCTATCAGACATGGGGTAGATTGGTGTCTGTGACTGTGGAGCTGGTTTATAGCAGACAGGGGGAGATTGGTGTCAGTGACTGTGGAGCTGGTTTATATCAGACATGGGGAGATTGGCGTCAGGGTTTGTGGGTTTGGTTTATATCAGACAGGGAGTGATTGGTGTCTGTGACTGTGGGTTGGTTTATATCAGTCGGGGGTTTTTGTTGTCTGTGTCTGTGGGGCTGGTTTATATTAGAAAGGGGGCGATTGGTGTCAGTGACTGCGGGTCTGGTTTATATCAGACAGGGGAAGATTTGTGTGAGGGACTGTGCGGCTTGTTTATATTAGACGGGGGAGATTGGTGTCAGTGACTGTGGGGCTGTTTTATAGCAGACAGGGGGAGATTGGTGTCAGTGTCTCTGGATCTGGTTCATATCAGACGGGGGAGATTGGTGTCAGTGACTGTGGGTTGGTTCTTATCAGACCGGGGGAGATTTGTGTCAGGGACTGTGGGTCTTTTTTATATCAGACAGGAGGAGATTAGTGTCAGGTCCTGAAGAGCTGTGTTATATCAGACAGGGGTAGATTGGTGTCAGTGTCTGTGGGTCTGGTTTATATCAGACAGAGGGAGATTGGTGTCAGGGACTGTGGGGCTGGTTTATATCAGACAGGGGGAGATTGGTGTCAGTGTCTGTGGGTCTGGTTTATATCAGACAGGGGGAGATTGGTGTCAGGGACTGTGGGGCTGGTTTATATCAGTCGGGGGAGATTGGTGTCAGGGGCTGGGGGTTTGGTTTATATCAGACAGGGCGAGATTGTTGTCAGTGACTGTGGGTTGGTTTATATCAGACAGGGGGAGATTGGTGTCAGGGACTGTGGGGCTGGTTTATATCAGACAGGGGGTGATTAGTATCAGATACTGTCGGTCTGGTTTATATCAGTCAGGGGGATATTGGTGTCATTAACTGTGAGTCTGGTTTATATCAGACAGGCGGAGATTGGTGTCAGTGACTGTGGAGCTGTTTT
Organism: Chiloscyllium plagiosum; assembly: GCF_037043375.1. Lineage (NCBI taxonomy): Eukaryota > Metazoa > Chordata > Chondrichthyes > Orectolobiformes > Hemiscylliidae > Chiloscyllium > Chiloscyllium plagiosum. The sequence continues at coordinate 64,979,686 of NW_028270175.1, read as the reverse complement.
ATATCAGACAGGGGGAGATTGGTGTCAGTGACTGTGGTGCTGGGTTATATCAGACAGGGTGAGGTTGGTGTCAGGGACTGTGGGTCTGGTTTATATGAGACAGGGGGAGATTGGTGTCTGTGACTGTGTGGCTGGTTTATATCACATAGGAGGAGATTTGTGTCAGGGACTGTGGGTTCTGTTTATATCAGAGAGGGGGAGATTGGTGTCAGTGTCTGTCGAACTGGTTTCTATCAGACATGGGGGAGTTTGGTGTCTGTGACTGTGGAGCTGGTTTATATCAGACAGGGGGAGATTGGTGTCAGTGTCTGTGGGTCTGGTTTATATCAGACAGGGGGAGATTGGTGTCAGGGACTGTGGGGCTGGTTTATATCAGTCGGGGGAGATTGGTGTCAGGGGCTGGGGGTTTGGTTTATATCAGACAGGGCGAGATTGTTGTCAGTGACTGTGGGTTGGTTTATATCAGACAGGGGGAGATTGGTGTCAGGGACTGTGGGGCTGGTTTATATCAGACAGGGGGTGATTAGTATCAGATACTGTCGGTCTGGTTTATATCAGACAGGGGGGGATTGGTGTCAGGGACTTTGGGTCTGGTTTATATCAGATAGGGTCAGATTCGTGTCAGGGACTATGGGTTTGGTTTATATCAGACAGGGGAGATTGGTGTCAGTGACTGTGGGAAGGCTTATATCAGACAGGGGGAGATTGGTGTCAGTGACTGTGGGTTGGTTTTAATCAGACAGGGGGAGATTGATGTCAGTAACTGTGGAGCTGGTTTATATCAGACAGGGTGAGATTGGTGTCAGGGACTGTGGTTCTGGTTTATATCAGATATGTGGAGATTGGTGTCAGTGACTGTGGGTTTGGTTTATATCAGACATCGGGAGATTGGTGTCTGTGACTGTGGAGCTGGTTTATATCAGACAGGGGGAGATTGGTGCCAGTGACTGTGGGTTCTGTTTATATCAGAGAGGGGGAGATTGGTGTCAGTGTCTGTGGGTCTGGTTTATATCAGACAGGGGTAGATTGGTGTCAGGGTTTGTGGGTTTGGTTAATATCAGACAGGGAGTGATTGGTGTCTGTGACTGTGGAGCTGGTTTATATCAGACAGGGGGAGATTGGTGTAAGTGACTGTGGAGCTGGTTTATATCAGACAGGGGGAGGTTGGTGTCAGTGACTGTGGAGCTGGTTTATATCAGACATGGGGAGATTGGCGTCAGGGTTTGTGGGTTTGGTTAATATCAGACAGGGAGTGATTGGTGTCTGTGACTGTGGGTTGGTTTATATCAGTCAGGGGGAGATTGTTGTTTGTGTCTGTGGGGCTGGTTTATATTAGATAGGGGGAGATTGGTGTCAGTGACTGTGGGTCTGGTTTATATCAGACAGGGGTAGATTGGTGTGAGGGACTGTGCGACTGGTTTATATTAATCAGGGGGAGATTGGTGTCAGTGACTGTGGGGCTGTTTTATAGCAGACAGGGGGAGATTGGTGTCAGTGTCTCTGGATCTTGTTCATATCAGACGGGGGAGATTGGTGTCAGTGATTGTGGGGCTGGTTTATATCAGACAGGGGGAGATTAGTGTCAGGTCCTGTAGAGCTGTGTTATATCAGACAGCGGTAGATTGGTATCAGGGACTGTATAGCTGGTTTATATCAGTCAGGGGGATATTGGTGTCAGGGACTGTGAATCTGGTTTATATCAGACAGGGGGAGATTGGTGTCAGTGATTGTGGGGCTGGTTTATATCAGACAGGGGGAGATTAGTGTCAGGTCCTGTAGAGCTGTGTTATATCAGACAGGGGTAGATTGGTATCAGGGACTGTATAGCTGGTTTATATCAGTCAGGGGTATATTGGTGTCAGGGACTGTGAATCTGGTTTATATCAGACAGGGGGTGATTGGTGTCAGTGAGTGTGCGGCTGGTTTATATCAGACAGGGGTAGATTGGTGTCAGTGACTGTGGTGCTGGTTTATATCAGACAAGGGGAGATTTGGTGTCAGTGACTGTGGGTTTGGTTTATATCAGACAGGGGGAGTTTAGTGTCGGGTACTGTAGAGCTGGTTTATATCAGACAGTGGTAGATTGGTGTCAGTGTCTGTGGGTCTGGTTTATATCAGACAGTGGTAGATTGGTGTCAGTGAATGTGGGGCTGGTTTATATCAGACAGGGGTAGATTGGTGTCAGTGACTGTGGAGCTGGTTTATATCAGACAGGGTGAGATTGGTGTCAGGGACTGTGGGTCTGGTTTATATCAGACTGGGGGAGACTTGGTGTCAGTGACTGTGGGTTTGGTTTATATCAGACAGGGGAGTTTAGTGTCGAGTACTGTAGAGCTGGTTTATATCAGACAGTGGTAGATTGGTGTCAGTGTCTGTGGGTCTGGTTTATATCAGATAGGTGGAGATTGGTGTCAGGGACTGTCGGTCTGGTAGATATCATTCAGAGTGAGATTGGTGTCAGGGACTCAGGGGTGGGTTTATATCAGACAGTGTTGGATTGGTGTCAGTCACTCTTGGGCTGATTTGTATCAGACATGGGGAGATTGGTGTCAGTGACTGTGGGGCTGTTTTATAGCAGACAGGGGGAGATTGGTGTCAGTGTCTCTGGATGTGGTTCATATCAGACGGGGGAGATTGGTGTCAGTGATTGTGGGGCTGGTTTATATCAGACAGGGGGAGATTAGTGTCAGGTCCTGTAGAGCTGTGTTATATCAGACAGCGGTAGATTGGTATCAGGGACTGTATAGCTGGTTTATATCAGTCAGGGGGATATTGGTGTCAGGGACTGTGAATCTGGTTTATATCAGACAGGGGGAGATTGGTGTCAGTGATTGTGGGGCTGGTTTATATCAGACAGGGGGAGATTAGTGTCAGGTCCTGTAGAGCTGTGTTATATCAGACAGGGGTAGATTGGTATCAGGGACTGTATAGCTGGTTTATATCAGTCAGGGGTATATTGGTGTCAGGGACTGTGAATCTGGTTTATATCAGACAGGGGGTGATTGGTGTCAGTGAGTGTGGGGCTGGTTTATATCAGACAGGGGTAGATTGGTGTCAGTGACTGTGGTGCTGGTTTATATCAGACAAGGGGAGATTTGGTGTCAGTGACTGTGGGTTTGGTTTATATCAGACAGGGGGAGTTTAGTGTCGGGTACTGTAGAGCTGGTTTATATCAGACAGTGGTAGATTGGTGTCAGTGTCTGTGGGTCTGGTTTATATCAGACAGTGGTAGATTGGTGTCAGTGAATGTGGGGCTGGTTTATATCAGACAGGGGTAGATTGGTGTCAGTGACTGTGGAGCTGGTTTATATCAGACAGGGTGAGATTGGTGTCAGGGACTGTGGGTCTGGTTTATATCAGACTGGGGGAGACTTGGTGTCAGTGACTGTGGGTTTGGTTTATATCAGACAGGGGAGTTTAGTGTCGAGTACTGTAGAGCTGGTTTATATCAGACAGTGGTAGATTGGTGTCAGTGTCTGTGGGTCTGGTTTATATCAGATAGGTGGAGATTGGTGTCAGGGACTGTCGGTCTGGTAGATATCATTCAGAGTGAGATTGGTGTCAGGGACTCAGGGGTGGGTTTATATCAGACAGTGTTGGATTGGTGTCAGTCACTCTTGGGCTGATTTGTATCAGACATGGGGAGATTGGTGTCAGTGACTGTGGGGCTGTTTTATAGCAGACAGGGGGAGATTGGTGTCAGTGTCTCTGGATGTGGTTCATATCAGACGGGGGAGATTGGTGTCAGTGATTGTGGGGCTGGTTTATATCAGACAGGGGGAGATTAGTGTCAGGTCCTGTAGAGCTGTGTTATATCAGACAGGGGTAGATTGGTATCAGGGACTGTCTCGCTGGTTTATATCAGTCAGGGGGATATTGGTGTCAGGTACTGTGAATCTGGTTTATATCAGACAGGGGGAGATTGGTGTCAGTGAATGTGGGTCTGGTTTATATCAGACAGGGGTAGATTGGTGTCAGTGACTGTGGTGCTGGTTTATATCAGACAAGGGGAGATTTGGTGTCAGTGACTGTGGGTTTAGTTTATATCAGACAGGGGGAGTTTAGTGTCGGGTACTGTAGAGCTGGTTTATATCAGACAGTGGTAGATTGGTGTCAGTGTCTGTGGGTCTGGTTTATATCAGACAGGGGTAGATTGGTGTCAGTGACTGTGGGGCTGGTTTATATCAGACAGGGGTAGATTGGTGTCAGTGACTGTGGAGCTGGTTTATATCAGACAGGGTGAGATTGGTGTCAGGGACTGTGGGTCTGGTTTATATCAGGCAGGGGGAGATTTGGTGTCAGTGACTGTGGGCTTGGTTTATATCAGACAGGGTGAGATTGATGTCAGTGATTGTGGAGCTGTTTTATATCAGACAGGGGGAGATTGGTGTCAGTCACTGTTGGGCTGATTTGTATCAGACATGGGGAGATTGGTGTCTGTGACTGTGGGTCTGGTTTATATCAGACAGGGGGAGATTTGTGTCACTGACAGTGGGTCTGGTTCATATCAGTCGGGGGAGATTGGTGTCAGGGGCTGTGGGTTTGGTTTATATCAGACAGGGGGAGATTGTTGTCAAAGACTGAGTGTTGGTTTATATTAGACAGGGGGAGATTCGTGTCAGGGACTGTGGGGCTGGTTTATATCAGACAGGGGGAGATTAGAGTCAGGGACTGTGGGTTGGTTTTTATCAGACAGGGGGAGATTGGTGTCAGTGTCTCTGGGTCTGGTTTATATCAGTCAGGGGGACATTGGTGTCAGGGGCTGTGGGTCTGGTTTATATCAGACAGGGGGAGATTGGTGTCAGGTCCTGTGGATCTGGTTTATATGAGACAGGGGGAGATTGGTGTCAGTGACTGTGGGTTTGGTTTATATCAGATAGGGGGAGATTGGTGTCAGTGTCTCTGCGTCTGGTTTATATCAGATAGGGGGAGATTGGTGGCAGGGTCTGTGGGTCTGGTTTATATCAGACAGGGGGAGATTGGCGTCAGGTACTGTGGTTCTGGTTTATATCAGACGGGGGGAGATTGGTGTCAGTGACTGTGGGTCTGGTTTATATCAGATAGGGGTAGATTGGTGTCAGGTACTGTGGGTTTGGTTTATATCAGACAGGAGGAGATTGTTGTCAGTGACTGTGGGTTGGTTTATATCAGACAGGAGGAGATTGGTGTCAGTGTCTGTGGGTCTGGTTTATATCAGACAGGGGGAGATTGGTGTCAGGGGCTGTGGGTCTGGTTTATATCAGACAGGGGGACATTACTATCAGGTTCCGTCGGTCTGGTTTATATCAGATAGGGGGAGATTGGTATCAGTGACTGTGGGTTGGTTTATATCAGACAGGGGGAGATTGGTGTCAGTGACTGTGGGTTGGTTTATATCAGACAGGGGGAGATTGGTGTCCGTTTCTGTGGGTCTGGTTTATATCAGACAGGGGGAGATTGGTGTCAGGGACTGTCGGGCTGGTTGATATCAGAAAGAGTGTGATTGGTGTCAGTGTCTCTGTGTCTGGTTTCTATCAGACAGCGGGAGATTGGTATCAGTGACTGTGGGTTGGTTTATATCAGACAGGGGGAGATTGGTGTCAGTGAGTGTGGGTTGGTTTATATCAGACAGGGGGAGATTGGTGTCAGTTTCTGTGGGTCTGGTTTATATCAGACAGGGGGAGATTGGTGTCAGGGACTGCATAGCTGTATTATATCAGACAGGGGGAGATTGGTGTCAGGGGCTGTATAGCTGTCATACATCAGACAGGGGGAGATTGGTGTCAGGGACTGTGGGGCTGGTTGATATCAGAAAGGGGGTGATTGGTGTCAGTGTCTCTGTCTCTTGTTTCTATCAGACAGGGGTAGATTGGTGTCAGGGACTGTATAGCTATATTATATCAGACAGGGGGAGATTTGTGTCAGGGACTGTGGGGCTGGTTTATATCAGACAGGGGGAGGTTGGTATCGGGGACTGTGGGGCTAGTTTATATCCGACAGGGGGAGATTGGTGTCAGTGACTGTGGGGTTGGTTTTATCAGACAGGGGGAGATTGGTGTCAGGGGCTGTGGGTTTGGTTTATATCAGACAGGGGGACATTGGTGTCAGTGACTGTGGGTTGGTTTATATCAGACTGGGGGAATTCGGTGTCAGTGACTGTGGGGCTGATTTATATCACATAGGGGGAGATTGGTGTCAGGGAGTGTTGGTTTGGTTTAAATTAGACAGGGTGAGATTGGTGTCAGTGAGTGTGGGGCAGGTTTGTATCTGACAGGGTGAGATTGATGTCAGTGGCTGTCGGACTGGTTTATATCAGACAGGGGGAGATTCGTGTCAGTGACTTGGAGCTGGTTTATATAAGACAGGGGGAGATTCGTGTCTGGGACTGTGGGTCTGCTTTATATCAGACAGGGGGAGATGAGTGTCGCGTGCTGTAGAGCTGGTTTATATCAGACAGGGGTAGATTGGTGTCAGGGACGGTATAGCTGGTTTATATCAGACAGGGGGATTTTGGTGTCCGGGACTGTGAGTCTGGTTTATATCAGACAGGGGGAGATTTGTGTCTGGGACTGTGAGGCTGGTTTATATCAGACAGGGGGAGATAGGTGGCTGTGACTGCGTGGCTGTTTTTTATCAGACAGGGGTAGATTGGTTTCAGGGACTGTGGGTCTGGTTTATATCAGACAGGGGGAGATTTGTGTCAGAGACTGTGGGGGTGGTTTATATCAGACAGGGGGAGTTCTATGTCTGGGACTGTGGGGCTGTTTTATATCAGACAGGGTGAGATTGGTGTCTGTGACTGTGGGGCTGGTTTATATCAGACAGGGGGAGATTGGTGTCAGGGACTGTGGGTCTGGTTTATATCAGACATAGGGAGATTGGTGCAACTAACTGTGGGTTTGGTTTATAACAGACAGGGTGAGATTGGTGTCAGGTACAGTAGTGCTGGTTTATATCAGACAGAGGTAGATCGGTGTCAGGGACTGTACAGCTGGTTTATATCAGACAGGGGGAGATTGGTGTCAGGGACTGTGGGGCTGGTTGATATCAGACTGGGGGAGATTGGTGTCTGGGACTGTGGGGCTGGTTTATATCAGACAGGGGTAGATTGGTGTCTGTGACTGTGGGGCTGGTTTATATCAGACATGGCGAGATTGGTGTCTGTGACTGTGGAGCTGGTTTATATCAGACACGGGGAGATTGGTGTCAGGGACTGTAGGTTTGGTTTACATCAGATAGGGTAAGATTGGTGTCAGGGACTGTGGGTCTGGTTTATTTCAGGCAGGGTGAGATTGGTGTCAGTGACTGTGTGTCTGGTTTATATCAGACATGGGGAGATTGGTGTCTGTGACTGTGGAGCTGGTTTATATCAGACAAGGGAAGATTGGTGTCAGGGACTGTGGGTTTGGTTTACATCAGACAGGGTGAGATTGGTGTAAGGGACTGTGGGTCTGGTTGATATTAGTCAGGGTGAGTTTGTTGTCAGAGACAGTGGGGCTGGTTTATATCAGACATCGGGAGATTGGTGTCAGGGACTGTGGGTCTGGTTTATTTCAGGCAGGGGGAGATTGGTGTCAGGGACTGTGGGTTTGGTTGATATCAGACAGGGGGAGATTAGTGTCAGTGAGTGTGGGGCTGGTTTGTATCAGACAGGTTGAGACTGGTGTCAGTGGCTGTCGAACTGGTTTATATCAGACATGGGTGAGACTTGTGTGTTTGACTGTGGAGCTGGTTTATATTAGACAGGGGGAGATTAGTGTCAGTGACTGTGGAGCTGGTTTATATCAGACGGGGGGCGATTGGTGTCAGGGTCTGTTGGTCTGCTTTATATCCGACTTGGGGAGATTGGCGTCAGGGTCTGTGGGTTTGGTTTATATCAGACAGGGAGAGATTGGTGTCAGTGACTGCGGGTTGGTTTATATCAAACAGGGGGAGATTGGTGTCAGTGTCTCTGGATCTGGTTTATATCAGACGGGGGAGACTGGTGTCAGTGATTGTGGGTTGGTTCATATCAGACAGGGTGAGATTGGTGTCAGGGACTGTGGGTCTGGTTTATAACAGACAGGGGGAGATTTGGTGTCAGTGACTGTGGGTTTGGTTTATATCAGACAGGGGGAGTTAGTGTCGGGTACTGTAGAGCTGGTTTACATCAGACAGTGGTAGATTGGTGTCAGTGTCTGTGGGTCTGGTTTATATCAGACAGGGGGAGATTGCTGTCAGGGACTGTAGGTCTGGTTGGTATCATTCAGAGTGAGATTGGTGTCAGGGACTCAGGGGTGGGTTTCTATCAGACAGTGTTAGATTGGTGTCAGTGACTGTGGGGCTGGTTTATATCAGACAGGATGAGATTGATGTCAGTGATTGTGGAGCTGTTTTATATCAGAGAGGGGTACAGGCCCTTTGGCCCTCGATGTTGCGCCGATCCAAGCCCACCTAACCTATACTAACCCACTATCCTTCATATACCTATCCAATGCCCGCTTAAATGCCCATAAAGAGGGAGAGTCCACCACTGCTGCTGGCAGGGCATTCCATGAACGGACGACTCGCTGAGTGAAGAACCTACCCCTAACTTCAGTCCTATATCTACTCCCCCTTCATTTAAAGCTATGCCCCCTTGTCATACCCGACTCCATACGCGGGAAAAGGTTCACACTGTCAACCCTACCTAATCCCCTAATCATCTTGTACACCTCAATCAAGTCACCCCTAAACCTTCTTTTCTCTAATGAAAACAGCCCCAAGTGTCTCAGTCTATCCTCATACGATCTTCCTTCCATACCAGGCAACATCCTGGTAAACCTCCTCTGCACCCGTTCCAGTGCCTCCACATCCTTCCTATAGTATGGCGACCAAAACTGCACACAATATTCCAGATGCGGCCGCACCAGAGTTTTATACAACTGCATCATGACCTCAGGACTCCGGAACTCAATTCCTCTACCAATAAAAGCCAGTACGCCATATGCCTTCCTCACCGCACTATTTACCTGGGTGGCAACTTTCAGAGATCTGTGTACATGGACACCAAGATCCCTCTGCTCATCCACACTACCAAGTATCCGACCATTAGCCCAGTACCCCATCTTTTTGTTATTCTTCCCAAAGTGAATCACCTCACATTTAGCTACATTGAATTCCATTTGCCACCTTTCTGCCCAGCTCTGCAGCTTCTCTATATCCTGCTGTAACCTGCCACATCCTTCCTCACTGTCAACAACTCCTCCGACTTTCGTATCATCCGCAAACTTGCTCACCCAACCTTCTTACCCCTCTTCCAGGTCATTTATAAAAATGACAAACAGCAATGGTCCCAAAACAGATCCTTGCGGAACACCGCTAGTGACGGCACTCCATGAAGAAACTTTGCCATCAACTACTACCCTCTGTCTTCTTCCATCCAGCCAATTCCTAATCCAAACCTCCAACTCACCCTCAATGCCATATCTCCGTATTTTCTGCAGTAGCCTACCATGGGGAACCTTATCAAACGCCTTACTAAAATCCATATATACCACATCTACCGCTTTCCCCTCATCAACCTCCTTCGTCACCTTTTCAAAGAATTCAATAAGGTTTGTGAGGCACGACCTGCCCTTCACAAAACCATGCTGACTATCCTTGATCACATTATTCCTATCCAGATGTGCATAAATCCTATCCCTTACAATTCTCTGTAAGACTTTGCCCACAACAGAAGTGAGACTCACCGGCCTATAGTTACTAGGGTTATCCCTACTCCCCTTTTTGAACAAGGGAACCACATTTGCTATCCTCCAGTCTTCTGGCACTACTCCTGTAGACAAAGAGGACATAAAAATCAAGGCCAATGGCTCTGCAATCTCCTCCCTTGCTTCCCAGAGAATCCTATGATAAATGCCATCAGGCCCAGGGGACTTATCTATTTTCACCTTTTCCAGGATTTCCAACACCTCTTCTCTACATACCTCAAAGCCATCCATTCTACTTATTTGTGACTCAGTATTCACATCGACGACAATGCCCTGTTCCTGAGTAAATACTGAAGAAAAGTATTCATTCAGTGTCTCCCCAATCTCTTCCGCCTCCACACGCAACTTCCCACTACTATCCTTGACTGGACCTATTCCTACCCTAGTCATTCTTTTATTCCTAACATACCTATAGAAAGCCTTAGGGTTTTCCCTAATCCTACCGACTAAGGACCTTTCTTGTCCCCTCCTTGCTGCTCTTAGCTCTCTCTTCAGGTCCTTCCTGGCTACCCTATAACTCTCAATCGCCCCAATTGAACCTTCACGTCTCATCTTGAGATAGGCCGCCCTCTTCCATTTAACAAGGGATTCCAATTCCTTATTCCTTATTCCAGTCCAGGTACTGTCGGTCTGGTTTATATCAGACAGGGGGAGATTGGTATCAGTGAATGTGGGTTGGTTTATATCAGACAGGGGGAGATTGGTGTCAGTGACTGTGGGTTGGTTTATATCAGACAGGGGGAGATTGGTGTCAGTTTCTGTGGGTCTGGTTTATATCAGACAGGGGGAGATTGGTGTCAGGGGCTGTATAGCTGTCGTACATCAGACAGGGGGAGATTGGTGTCAGGGACTGTGGGGCTAGTTTATATCAGACAGGGGGAAATTGGTGTCAGTGACTGTGGGGTTGGTTTATATCAGACAGGGGGAATTCGGTGTCAGTGACTGTGGGGCTGGTTCATATCACATAGGGGGAGATTGGTGTCAGGGACTGTTGGTTTGGTTTAAATTAGACAGGGTGAGATTGGTGTCAGTGAGTGTGGGGTAGGTTTGTATCTGACAGGGTGAGATTGATGTCAGTGGCTGTCGGACTGGTTTATATCAGATATGGGGGAGATTGGTGTCTGTGACTGTGGATCTGATTTATATCAGACAGGGGGAGATTCGTGTCAGTGACTTGGAGCTGGTTTATATAAGACAGGGGGAGATTCGTGTCTGGGACTGTGGGTCTGCTTTATATCAGACAGGGGGAGATGAGTGTCGTGTGCTGTAGAGCTGGTTTATATCAGACAGGGGTAGATTGGTGTCAGGGACGGTATAGCTGGTTTATATCAGACAGGGGGATTTTGGTGTCCGGGACTGTGAGTCTGGTTTATATCAGACAGGGGGAGATTTGTGTCTGGGACTGTGAGGCTGGTTTATATCAAACAGGGGGAGATAGGTGGCTGTGACTGTGTGGCTGGTTTTTATCAGACAGCGGTAGATTGGTGTCAGGGACTCTGGGTCTGGTTTATATCAGACAGGGGGAGATTTGTGTCAGAGACTGTGGGGGTGGTTTATATCAGACAGGGGGAGTTCTATGTCTGGGACTGTGGGGCTGTTTTATATCAGACAGGGTGAGATTGGTGTCTGTGACTGTGGGGCTGGTTTATATCAGACAGGGGGAGATTGGTGTCAGGGACTGTGGGTCTGGTTTATATCAGACATAGGGAGATTGGTGTAACTAACTGTGGGTTTGGTTTATAACAGACAGGGTGAGATTGGTGTCAGGTACAGTAGTGCTGGTTTATATCAGACAGAGGTAGATCGGTGTCAGGGACTGTACAGCTGGTTTATATCAGACAGGGGGAGTTTGGTGTCAGTGACTGTGGGGCAGGTTTATATCAGACTGGGGGAGATTGGTGTCTGGGACTGTGGGGCTGGTTCATATCAGACAGGGTGAGATTGGTGTCTGTGACTGTGGGGCTGGTTTATATCAAACAGGGGTAGACTGGTGTCTGTGACTGTGGGGCTGGTTTATATCAGACAGGGAGAGATTGGTGTCAGGGACTGTGGGTCTGGTTTATAACAGACACGGGGAGATTGGTGTCAGGGACTGTGGGTTTGGTTTACATCAGATAGGGTGAGATTGGTGTCAGTGACTGTGTGTCTGGTTTATATCAGACACGGGGAGATTGGTGTCAGGGACTGTGGGTTTGGTTTACATCAGACAGGGTGAGATTGGTGTAAGGGACTGTGGGTCTGGTTGATATTAGTCAGGGTGAGTTTGTTGTCAGGGACTGTGGAGCTGGTTTATATCAGACATGGGGAGATCGGTGTCAGGGACTGTGGGTCTGGTTTATATCAGACAGGGGGAGATTGGTGTCAGGGACTGTGGGTTTGGTTTATATCAGACAGGGGGAGATTTGTGTCAGTGAGTGTGGGGCTGGTTTGTATCAGACAGGGTGAGACTGGTGTCAGTGGCTGTCGAACTGGTTTATATCAGACATGGGTGAGACTGGTGTCTGTGACTGTGGAGCTGGTTTATATTAGACAGGGGAGGATTAGTGTCAGTGACTGTGGAGCTGGTTTATATCAGACGGGGGGCGATTGGTGTCAGGGTCTGTGGGTCTGGTTTATATCCGACATGGGGAGATTGGTGTGAGGGACTGTGCGGCTGGTTTATATTGGACAGGGGGAGATTGGTGTCAGTGACTGTGGGGCTCTTTTATAGCAGACAGAGGGAGATTGGTGTCAGTGACTGTGGGGCTGGTTTATATCAGTCAGGGGGAAATTGGTGTCAGGGGATGTGGGTTTGGTTTACATCAGACAGGGCGAGATTCTTGTCAGTGACTGTGGGTTGTTTATATCAGACAGGGGGAGATTGGTGACAGTGACTATGGGTTGGTTTATATCAGACAGGGGGAGATTGGTGTCAGTTTCTGTGGGTCTGGTCTATGTCAGACAGGGGGAGATTGGTGTCTGTGAATGTGGGGCTGGTTTATATCAGACAGGGGGAGATTGGTGTCTGTGAATGTGGGGCTGGATTATATCAGACAGTGTGAGGTTGGTATCAGGGACTGTGGGGCTAGTTTATATCCGACTGGGGGAGATTGGTGTCAGGGACTGTGTGTCTGGTTTATATCAGACAGCGGGAGGTTGGTATTAGGGACTGTGGGGCTAGTTTATATCCGACAGGGGGAGATTGGTGTCAGTGACTGGCGTTGGTTTTATCAGACAGGGGGAGATTGGTATCAGGGGCTGTGGGTTTGGTTTATATCAGACAGGGGGAGATTGGTGTCAGTGAGTGTGGGGCTGGTTTGTATCAGACAGGGTGAGATTGGTGTCAGTGGCTGTCGAACTGGTTTATATCAGACATGGGGGAGATTGGTGTCTGTGACTGTGGAGCTGTTTTATATCAGACGGGGGGAGATTAGTGTCAGTGACTGTGGAGCTGGTTTCTATCAGACATGGGGAGATTGGCGTCAGGGGCTATGGGTTTGGTTTATATCAGACAGCAGGAGATTGGTGTCAGTGTCTGTGGGTCTGGTTTATATCAGACAGGGGAAGATTGGTGTGAGGGACTGTGCGGCTGGTTTATATTAGACAGGGGGAGATTGGTGTCAGTGACTGTGGGGCTGTTTTATAGCAGATAGGGGGAGATTGGTGTCAGTGTCTCTGGATCTGGTTTATATCAGACGGGGGAGATTGATGTTAGTGATTGTGGGTTGGTTCTTATCAGACCGGGGGAGATTTGTGTCAGGGACTGTGGGGCTGGTTTATATCAGACAGGGAGAGATTAGTGTCAGGTCCTGTAGAGCTGTTTTATATCAGACAGGGGGAGATTGGTATCAGGGACTGTATAGCTGGTTTATATCAGACAGGGGTGTGCAGGATAGGGGACTCTGCGACACCCCCATCAGGCACTCTGCTTCCCTTCCCAAGAACAAAGACACGGAGGAGTTCGTCCAAAACTATTTATTCAATTCTGCAGAACCGGGTGTTACCTCAATGGCTTCCCACGAGGCACACACACACATTGTAATCCCCGCACGTACGAGTAGGCGGGGCCTTCTATTGTCTCAGCCAATGAGTGTTAAAGTTCCCCACTGTCCTCCTGATGTTTGAGATTATTTGGTTATTCACCCAGCCAATCAGTGTTCGAGTTCCCCGCTTCTCCCTTATATGGATGATGACGCACAGCCGTGGTTGTGGGCGGTCCCTCAGCCACGAGGAAAGCTGTTTCCATTGTTTCATTCATGAAAATCTGGGGGAGTGTCTGCTCGTGCTTACTACAAGGTAGAGAAGACTAAAATGGTGGCTTTGTACTTACTATGTGCTTACTACAGCATTTAATGATTTAAAAATTACACCACCCCCTACAAATCCCCCGTGTCTTTTCTTACGGTTTGTAATTTTTAAACTGGGAGTTTCTTCTCCAGGGCGTCCAATAGCTCCCGAGCTTGTTTATCAAGCTGCCCATCTCTAATGCTACCCCCGCCCAAGAGGGATTCAGACTGTTCTATCTCGAGGTTCATCCTTTCGACCTGCCGATAAGGAACATCCCTCTTAGTAAGGGCGGTTTCGATCAGTCGCTGAGTTAACCCCCTGGCGCAGGGAATGATGCAACACCCGAGGGCAGTTAGTACCCCTGCCACCAATATACATGAGACGAGAAAGGAAACGACCACCCCCTTCCATTTTCCGAACCAAGCTTCCAACCAACCCGTGAGGCCAGAATCGATGCCCGAGATTTCGGCGAGTTCATCCGCCAATGTGGTGAGCCCATCCAGGGCGCGGGTGATGGACCCATCAGGGGCTGTGTTGTTGGGGATGAAAGTGCAGCACCCCCCTTCTCTGCTAACATCATGTCCAGGGCCAACCTATTTTCCCACGCCATTCTGCTAGTGGCGTCTAGTTGTTCTGCTATTCCCTTCACTGCATCCCGAGTATAATTAATGAACCTCTGCTGATTGTAGTAAATATAATTAATCCAATCCACGTTCTTATTGATGGTAACCCACCAGAACAGTGACGACTCAAAACCTACCGCTATCTGGTTCCTAGCCTTGTATTCATCAGGAACACCCCTGGGGACCCCTATGACATCTAAATATATATTATCATCAAAAGAGGTCTCCAAAGCCCTCTTAGTTCTTCTACTGGAACGGGGTTGCTCTTGTTTGTCGAATGCTACGGTGAATGGGATGGCCAATTGAACGATTGCACAAGTGCCCGCCCATTTTTGGGGCAGGGTCGGTCGCAGAATCCTCCCACCACAGTACCACCAGAGGTCTGCCCTAGGCACATGAATGTGGGAGTAATTCCTGCCCCCGGTAGTTTCGTTGACCCGCCGAATTGATCTGCTGCACTTGTCAAATGTCCCCACATCATTGTCCCATTGCGGTCCCGTCCGAGAGACGCAGGCTTGGTGCGTACCCGTTACCCCTGTGAATGACGGAGGGCGGGGCGCCCCTTTAGACCTGACGGGAGGAAACTTCAAACTTAAGGGTCGACAAGTGGGGTCGTTCCAGGCCTCTCGGTCCTGGTACAGCCTTACCATGCAGTCCAAGGCTTGTGGATGTTTCTCCCATCCCAGCAGGAATGGGACCACCTGAGGGTTAGGACGGGCACCCGTCCACGCGTAGCAATCACTCTTTTTCATGCTCCTTACCGTATATTTGACCCATTCCATCCAGGCATTCGCCTCCCCGTATCCCATTTCTATTTCAAAGGTCCTTTCCAAGTCCATCACCTCAATTATCCTAACCTTTTCCTGCTCACCGGGGGTGGATGAGGCCCCAGACCCAGCTTCAATGACCGTGATGGTTGTGCAGCACAGCTGCAACCCCTTCTGTCCTGCCTGGCCCCAAACCCTAATACCCAGGATCGTTCCATTAAGGCTCGTCCCGTTGTTCCCCAAGGTCTTTATGGTCAGATAGAGTGGATTGCACTGATTCTGCTCACAATTCCGCCCAGGGGTGATGGGATCACGGACAATTGACACCATAGCCTGGACCCCGGGGGCCGGAGGCCTCTTGATGCCTTCTTTGCCATGCAACTGTAATACTAACGTCTGACCCTGGAATCCCCTTTCTCTCTCTAGGTTACGCTTAGTCTGATTCAGTTCACCTTTAGTCGCACAGGGCACCAACCCACATAGGTCTAAACTAAGTGTCTGTGTTGGCTTGTTGGCGGGAACGGAGATGGAGAGCCACCGACGGTCCTCTGCCTGTTTTTTTCCAGAGGCCGAATTGGGTAACACGCACACTATGACCCAGCCGAAGGATAATGGCAAAGCAAGTTAACAATACGATTGACTGCATTTTGTTGCAACACTCGTGTCCGGCCAGAGGACACAGTCCTTTAAACTCGCCAAAGTCCAATTAGTCTGTTCTCAGTGTCTCTGTTCCTTAGATGCCTCTGTCAGAGAGGTTTGTTCGTCCACCGTCGGTTGTGGCACCGGTCTCTTGATCCGAGTATAATGTGTCCAGCCCTTTTCGGCCGTACGGACAGCCGTTTTGGTAGTCAAAAGTACCAGGAAGGGACCGTCGCAAGTTGGTTCGAAGGTATGTTGCTTCCAGCTTTTAATCAGGACCCACTGACCCGGCTTGACGGTGTGCACCGCAAACTCGAGGGGCGGCGTCTGTGCCAAAAGTCCCTGTTGGCGTAAACGAGATAGAGCAGACCCCAGAGCCACCACATATTTTTGCACAAACATGTCCCGAGACTCGAATAAGGGAGGTTCTCCCTTCGGCCCATGGAACGGGAGGCCAAACAGCATTTCGAAATGGGAGACGCCCAAATCCCGTTTTGGCTGGGTGCGAATTTGCAACAGGGCGAGGGGTAAGCATTTGGTCCAAGGCAGGCCGATTTCACTAGTGAGTTTGGTTAGCTGCTTTTTGATGGTTTGGTTCATTCTTTCGACCTTGCCTGAGGAAGAGGGATGCCAGGGGGTATGCAAATCCCAGTCAATCCCCACCGCTTGCACTATATTCTGGAGGATGGTCGAGGTGAAGTGACTCCCCTGGTCAGAGTCAATAGCGCGGGGCAGCCCAAACCGTGGGATGATTTGTTCGAGTAGAACTTTGCTAACCTGAGTTGCTGTTGCCGTGGCAGTAGGGAAGGCCTCCACCCATCCTGTCAGGTGATCTACTATTACTAATAGATACTTCAGGCGACCTATGGGGGGGAGCTCAGTGTAATCTACCTGGACATACTCAAACGGCCTATAGGCCGGACTCCTACCCCCTAGTCTTGCGTGCTGCCGCAGCCCCCTTTTGTTAATCTTTCGGCAGGTTATGCAATCTCCCGTGACCTGCTTGGCTACTGTGTACAGACCAGGGTGAGCATATCGGCGTAGGAAGGCATCGCACAGTGCCTGGGCGCCCCAGTGACCCCCTTGGTGTAGACGGGCAATAATGTCCCGCGTCAACAGTCGATTTAGTAGCTGGCGGCCATCGGGTAGGGTCCACTTCCCTTCCCTATCTTTTGTACCCCCTAGAGACGCGAGGAGAGTTTCCTCTTTGTCAGTAAACGTGGGCACTTCGGTAATTTCGGCTATCTGGGGAATTCTTACCAGGCAGGTTACTACTTCCTTCCCCATCCCGGCCAATTTTGCCTGTTCATCCGCCAATTGATTCCCCAGGGTCTCCGTTTTATTGTCTTTCTGGTGCCCTTTCACATGTGCTACAGCAATCTCTTGTGGTAGCAACAAATCCTCCAAGATCATGGCTACCAGTTCCTCGTGGACCAACTCCTTTCCCCTACTAATTATCATTCCCCTTTCCTTCCAGATCTTCCCAAAGGTGTGTACTACCCCAAAGGCATACTTAGAGTCAGTGTAGATTGTCCCGGCTACTCCCTTTAAATTCCTCAGAGCCCGGTGCAAGGCATACAACTCGCACGTTTGTGCGGACCAGGCATTCGGTAGCCGTCCACTTTCTACTGATTCCCAGCCAGTCTCACTAATGACTGCATAACCGTTGTGCCTTTTCCCATCTATCACCCGAGAGGACCCGTCAATATACCACCGCCTTCCTGCATGCAAGGGGGCATCCCTCAGATCTTCCCTCACTTTACTCTGGTACTCTATTATGTCTGAACAGCAGTGTTCCAGTCCTTCCTCCCCTTCCCCTTTCCAAAGAAAGTCCGCTGGGTTCTGGCAGTTCCCGACCTCTATTCGGAGGTCTTCTCGGTCTAACAATATAGCTTCATATTTTAGAATCCTCGAGTCAGTCAGCCACCTTCCGGCCTTCTGATTCAAGATAGTCCTAACCTGGTGGGGAGTAGTGACTGTCAAGGGGGCCCCGAAAGTTAACTTCCTGCTTTCCTCTACCAGCTTTGCCGTGGCTGCCACCGCTTGGACGCACTCCAGCCACCCTCGGGAGACCGGATCCAGAATTTTGGACAGGAAAGTCACGGGCTTCCTTTCCCCACCCCCCCCCCCCCCCCCCCCCCCCCAATCCTGGGTCAATACTCCAAGAGCAGTCCCTTTTCTGGAGTTCACAAAGAGACGAAACGTCTTACTAAAATCCGGCAAGCTTAAAACAGGTGCGGACATCAATTTTTCTTTTAGGATTCCAATTAGCTTCTTCTGTTTCTCCCTTATTACATCCCTCTGAACGTACACCTTCTGTGCTTCCCGTAATAATTCTGCAACATCTTTTTCAGCCCAATCCTCCACTTTCTGTAATTTCTTCTGAATGTCAGGCCATGACTTAGTCACAAAGTGCACCTTAAGCATGCCCTTGCCTATTTCCCCATCGGGGTCTAAACCTGAATACTTTCGCATGGACTCCCGCAAACGGTCTAAAAACTCACTCGGGGATTCATCCTTTTTCTGTCCAACTTCGAATGCTTTCGCTAAATTCCGCTGTTTAGGCACGCAGGTTTTGATTCCCCTGATTATAAGGTTTCTGAGGTCTGTCATATTAGCCCGTCCCCCCCTCGTCATTATGATCCCACCGGGGGTCCTCTAAGGGGTACTTCTGCTCTCCACGCTGAGGGCCGTCCTGATGCTCCCTATCCCAAATGGCCATTGCACTATTCCG
Source organism: Chiloscyllium plagiosum (assembly GCF_037043375.1). Classification (NCBI taxonomy): domain Eukaryota; kingdom Metazoa; phylum Chordata; class Chondrichthyes; order Orectolobiformes; family Hemiscylliidae; genus Chiloscyllium; species Chiloscyllium plagiosum. The sequence continues at coordinate 64,960,947 of NW_028270175.1, read as the reverse complement.
GATCATGACAATTTCATCGTAATTAAATAGTATTCTCATCATGGCCTGCAATTCGGCCCATGTGTATATACTGGGCCCCAGAAATTGATCTAATTGTGCTCCCACACTGACGGGGTCGTCCAGTAGACGGGGTAGTTCATTACGGAGTTGTCAGATATCCCCAGAATTTAAAGGTTGTACTACGAATCCGGTCCGTTCGTTCCCCAACGGTACCTCTCGTAAAGGGTTCATCTGTTCAACATTGTTAACCCTCTCAGCACCCAATCTCTCTTCTTGATCTCTCCGCATCTCAATTCGGGCTGATCTCCTAATGCCTGGGGTGGGCTCTTCTTCCCCTCCTGTGTCCCCCCCAGCAGGCTCTCCCTCACTGAGCATGACGTGCCGGGAACCGGGATTATCCGACGCAGGAGGGAGGTCCGCGCTGGACGCCTGGCCGTGCGCGGGTTGTACATACGGGGGCGGGGCAGAAGGGGGCAAACCGTCGGTGAGGACGTCCCAAGACTTCTGGGGCTTTCTCGGGTCTGTTTGGGGAATCAGAGGATAGAGACTCGTGGGGTGCCCGCAGTCACTCGCCAACCAGGCGGCGGCGTATTTGCTCTCTTCTGGGTCAAACGGTTGTTTTCTGTTAACATATATATTTAGGAGTTGACACACCCAGTCTTCATCAGACCCATACTCGGGCCAAACCACCGAGGGGGCGCGGATATGTTCTTTGGTCCATATAAAACAACAATATTTATCATAGTCTCTTTCTTTAAGTCCTTTGTCCTACTGCTTTCCGTCCATAAATTCAATTTCCGACCTAGTGGACTATCAGGGGGTATTTCTTTTCCATTTACAGTCCTCCCTGACTTGTCCTTAGTGGACCTAAAAGTCTGATTTCCCATGGTCTATCTTCAGTCCTGGTCTTAAACGCCTAAAGCATTTTCACAGATAACCATCAAAACCACAATTTCCCATGGTCTATCTTCGGTCCTGGTCTTAAACGCTTAAAGCGTTCTCACAGATGACCGTCAAAACCACGCGGCCAACAAGGAAGAACAAAAAGGAACTCTCTTACCTTGATCCGTGCACGAAGTTGTCTGGCCTTTTTAAATGTGTGTACCCCCGTGTATAGTCACTAACTGGTCGGCCCAGCACTCGTCCGTGTGTTCCTTTTCTCGGGATCCAAAATTATTTTAATGAGCCGGGTCACTCTCTTGGCCGACGGCTGACGGACCAAGCCGATCCAGTGAGCAGTATAAATATATACCAGACGCGTCTTTTTGTATCAGACTTGATCCACGAGCCGAAGAGAGCCCCGGCAATAATTATTGCATCCCGGACGAGCCCCCAATTGTGCAGGATAGGGGACTCTGCGACACCCCCATCAGGCAATCTGCTTCCCTTCCCAAGAACAAAGACACGGAGGAGTTCGTCCAAAACTATTTATTCAATTCTGCAGAACCGGGTGTTACCTCAATGGCTTCCCACGAGGCACACACACAGATTGTAATCCCCGCACGTTATATACATGTAGGAGTGGGCGGGGCCTTCTACTGTCTCAGCCAATGAGTGTTAAAGTTCCCCACTGTCCTCCTGATGTATGAGATTATTTGGTTATTCACCCAGCCAATCAGTGTTCGAGTTCCCCGCTTCTCCCTTATATGGATGATGACGTACAGCCATGGTTGTGGGCGGTCCCTCAGCCAAGAGGAAAGCTGTTTCCATTGTTCCATTCATGAAAATCTGGTGGAGTGTCTGCTCGTGCTTACTACAAGGTAGAGAAGACTAAAATGGTGGCTTTGTACTTACTATGTGCTTACTACAGCAGTTAATGATTTAAAAATTACACCACCCCCTATAGGGGGAGATTAGCGTCTGTGACTGGAGAGCTGGTTTATATCAGACAGGGGGAGATTGGTGTCAGTGACTGTGGAGCTGGTTTATATCAGACAGGGGGAGTTTAGTGTCGGGTACTGTAGAGCTGGTTTATATCAGACAGTGGTAGATTGATGTCAGTGTCTGTGGGTCTGGTTTATATCAGAGAGGGGGAGATTGGTGTCAGGGACTGTGCGTCTGGTTGATATCATTCAGGGTGAGATTGGTGTCAGGGACTCAGGGGTGGGTTTATATCAGACAGTGTTAGATTGGTGTCAGTGACTGTGGGGCTGGTTTATATCAGACAGCGTGAGATTGGTGTCAGTGATTGTGGAGCTGGTTTATATCAGCGAGGGGGAGATTGGTGTCAGGGACTGTGGGTCTGGTTGATATCATTCAGGGTGAGATTGGTGTCAGGGACTCAGGGGTGGGTTTATATCAGACAGCGTTAGATTGGTGTCAGTCACTGTGGGTCTGGTTTATATCAGACAGGGGGAGTTTGGTGTCAGGGACTGTGGGACTGGTTTATATCAGACAGGGGGAGATTGGAGTCAGTGTCACTGGGTCTGGTTTATGTCAGACAGGGGGAGATTGGTGTCTGTGACTGTGGTTCTGGTTTATATCAGACAGGGGGAGATTGGTGTCAGGCACTGTGGTTCTGGTTTATATCAGACAGGGGGAGATTGGTGTCAGTGACTGTGGGTCTGGTTTATATCAGATAGGGGGAGATTGGTGTCAGTGTCTCTGGGTCTGGTTTATATCAGACAGGGGGAGATTGGTGTCAGGGACTGTGGGTCTGGTTTATATCGGACAGGGGGAGATTGGTGTCAGGTTCTGTGGTTCTGGTTTAGATCAGACAGGTGGAGATTGGTGTCAGTGACTGTGGGTTGGTTTATATCAGACAGGAGGAGATTGGTGTCAGTGTCTGTGGATCTGGTTTATATCAGACAGGGGGAGATTGGTGTCTGGGGCTGTGGGGCTGGTTTATATCAGACAGAGGGAGATTACTATCAGGTATTGTCGGTCTGGTTTATATCAGACGGGGGAGATTGGTGTCAGTGACTGTGGGTTGGTTAAAATCTGACTGGGGGAGATTGGTGTCAGTGACTGTGGGTTGGTTTATATCAGACAGGGGGAGATTGGTGTCAGTTTCTGTGGGTCTGGTTTATATCAGACAGGGGGAGATTGGTGTCAGTGTCTCTGTGTCTGGTTTATATCAGACAGGGGGAGATTGTTGTCAGGGACTGTCTAGCTGTATTATATCAGACAGGTGGAGATTGGTGTCAGGGACTGTTTCGCTGTCGTATATCAGACAGGGGGAGATTGGTATCAGTGACTGTGGGTTGGTTTATATCAGAAAGGGGGAGATTGGTGTCAGTGTCTCTGTGTCTGGTTTAGATCAGACAGGGGGAGATTGTTGTCAGGGACTGTATAGCTGTATTATATCAGACAGGTGGAGATTGGTGTCAGGGACTGTTTCGCTGTCGTATATCAGACAGGGGGAGATTGGTATCAGTGACTGTGGGTTGGTTTATATCAGACAGGGGGAGATTGGTGTCAGTGTCTCTGTGTCTGGTTTATATCAGACAGGGGGAGATTGTTGTCAGGGACTGTATAGCTGCATTATATCAGACAGAGGGAGATTGGTGTCAGGGACTGTATAGCTGTCGTATATCAGACAGGGGGAGATTGGTTTCAGGGACTGTGGGGCTGTTTTATATCAGAAAGGGGGTGATTGGTGTCAGTGTCTCTGTGTCTGGTTTCTATCAGACAGGGGTAGATTGGTGTCAGGGACTGTATAGCTGTATTATATCAGACAGGGGGAGATTGGTGTCAGGTACTGTATCGATGTATTATATCAGACAGGGGGAGATTGGTGTCAGGGACTGTGGGTCTGGTTGATATCATTCAGAGTGAGATTGGTGTCAGCGACTCAGGGGTGGGTTTATATCAGACAGTGTTAGATTGGTGTCAGTGACTGTGGGTCTGGTTTATATCAGAAGCGTGATATTGGTGTCAGTGATTGTCGGATTGGTTATTTCAGACATGGGGAGATTGGTGTCTGTGACTGTGCGTCTGGTTTAAAGCAGACAGGGGGAGATTAGTGTCAGTGACTGTGGAGCTGGTTTCTATCAGACATGGGGAGATTGGCGTCAGGGGCTGTGGGTTTGGTTTATATCAGAAAGGAGGAGATTGTTATCAGTGGCTGTGGGTCGGGTTTATATCAGACAGGGGGAGATTTGTGTCAGTGACTGTGGGTTAGTTTTTATCAGACAGGGGGAGATTGGTGTCAGGGACTGTGGGTCTGGTTTATATCAGACAGGGGGAGATTGGTGTCAGTGACTGTGGGTCTGGTTTATATCAGACAGGAGGAGATTGGTGTCTGTGACTGTGGGTCTGGGTTATATCAGACAGGGTGAGATTGGTGTCAGGTACTGTCGGTCTGGTTTATATCAGACCAGTGGTGATTGGTGTCAGGGACTATCGGAAATGTTTATATCAAACAAGGGGAGATTGGTGTCACTGACTGTGGGTCTGGTTTATATGAGACACAGGGAGATTGGTGTCAGTGACTGTGGGACTGGTTTATTTGAGATACGGGGAGATTGGTGTCAGTGACTGTGTGTCTCGTTTATATCAGACAGGGGGAGATTGGTGTCAGTGACAGTGGTGCTGGTTTATATCAGGCAGGGGAAGATCGGTGTCAGGGAATATAGACCTGGTTTACATCAGACAGGGGGAGATTGGTGTCTGGAACTGTTGGTCTGATTTATATTAGACATGGGGAGATTGGTGTCAGGAACTTTAGAGCTTGTTTATGTCAGACAGGGGGAGATTGGTGTCTGTGACTGCGGGGCTGTTTTATATCAGACAGGGGGAGATTGGTGTCAGGGACTGTGGGTCTGGTTTATATCAGACAGGGGGAGATTGGTGTCAGTGACTGTGGGTTTGGTTTATATCAGACTGGGTAAGATTAGTGTCAGATACTGTAGAGCTGGTTTACATCAGACAGGCAGAGATTGGTGTCAGGGAATGTGGGTCTTGTTTATATCACTCAGGGTGAGATTGGTGTCAGGGGCACAGGGGTGGGTTTATATCAGACATGGTGAGATTGGTGTCAGGGACTGTGGATCTGGTTTATATCAGACAGGTGAGATTGGTGTCAGCGACTGTGGGTCTGGTTTATATCAGACAGGGGTAGATTGGTGTCAGTGACTGTGGGTCTGGTTCATATCAGATACTGGGAGATTGGTGTCTGCGACTGTGGGTTTGGTTTATATCAGACAGGGGGAGTTTGGTGTCAGTGCCTGTGGGTTTGTTTATATCAGACAAGGGGAGATTGGTGTCAGTGTCTGTGGGTCTGGTTTATATCAGACAGGGGGAGATTTGTGTCAGAGACTGTGGGGGTGGTTTATATCAGACAGGGGGAGATCGGTATCTGTGACTGTGGGTTTGGTTTATATCAGACGGGGGAGACTTGTGTCAGTGACTGTGGGGCTGGTTTTTATCAGACAGGGGGAGATTGGTGTCAGTATCTGAGGGTCTGGTTTATATCAGACAGGGGGAGATTGGTGTCAGGGACTGTGCGTCTGGTTTATATCAGACATGGCGAGATTGGTGTCAGTGTCTGTGGTTCTGGTTTATATCAGACAGGGGGAGGTTGGTGACAGGGACTGTGGTGCTGGTTTATATCAGACAGGGAGAGATTGGTGTCAGGATCTGTGGTTCTGGTTTATATCAGACAGGGGGAGATTTGTGTCAGAGACTGTGGGGCTGGTTTATATCAGACAGGGGGAGATCGGTATCTGTGACTGTGGGTTTGGTTTATATCGGACGGGGGGAGATTGGTGTCAGGGACTGTGCGTCTGGTTTATATCAGACATGGCGAGATTGGTGTCAGTATCTGTGGTTCTGGTTTATATCAGACAGGGGGAGGTTGGTGTAAGGGACTGTGGGGCTGGTTTATATCAGACAGGGGTGAGATTAGTGTCATGTACTGTATGGATGGATTGTATCAGACAGGGGGAGATTGGTGTCACGGACTGTGCGTCTGGTTTATATCAGACAGGGGGAGATTGGTGTCAGTGACTGTCGGACTGGTTTATATCAGACAGGGGAGATTGGTGTCTGTGATGACGGACTGGTTTATATCAGACAGGGTGAGATTGGTTTCAGGGACTGCCGGACTGGTTTATATCAGACAGGGGGAGATTGGTGTCAGTGACTGTGGGTTTGGTTTATATCAGACAGGGGGAGATTGGTGTCTGTGACTGTCGGACTGGTTTATATCAGACAGGGTGAGATTGGTTTCAGGGACTGTCGGACTGGTTTATATCAGACAAGGGGAGATTGGTGTCAGTGACTGTGGGTTGGTTTATATCAGACAGGGGGAGATTGTTGTCAGGGACTGTATAGCTGTATTATATCAGACAGGGGGAGATTGGTGTCAGGGACTGTGGGGCTGTTTTATATCAGAAAGGGGGTGATTGGTGTCAGTGTCTCTGTGTCTGGTTTCTATCAGACAGGGGTAGGTTGGTGTCAGGGACTGTATAGCTGTATTATATCAGACAGGGGGAGATTGGTGTCAGGGACTGTATAGATGTATTATATCAGACAGGTGGAGATTGGTGTCAGGGACTGTGGGTCTGGTTGATATCATTCAGAGTGAGATTGGTGTCAGCGACTCAGGGGTGGGTTTATATCAGACAGTGTTAGATTGGTGTCAGTGACTGTGGGGCTGGTTTATATCAGACTGCGTGAGATTGGTGTCAGTGATTGTCGGATTGGTTTTTTCAGACATGGGGAGATTGGTGTCTGTGACTGTGCGTCTGGTTTAAAGCAGACAGGGGGAGATTAGTGTCAGTGACTGTGGAGCTGGTTTCTATCAGACATGGGGAGAATGGCGTCAGGGGCTGTGGGTTTGGTTTATATCAGAAAGGAGGAGATTGTTATCAGTGACTGTGGGTCTGGTTTATATCAGACAGGGGGAGATTTGTGTCAGTGACTGTGGGTTGGTTTTTATCAGACAGGGGGAGACTGGTGTCAGTATCTGACTGTCTGGTTTATATCAGACAGGGGGAGATTGGTGTCAGGGACTGGGCGTCTGGTTTTTATCAGACATGGCGAGATTGGTGTCAGTATCTGTGGTTCTGGTTTATATCAGACAGGGGTGAGATTAGTGTCATGTACTGTATGGATGGATTGTATCAGACAGGCGGAGTTTGGTGTCACGGACTGTGGGTCAGGGACTGTCGGATTGGTTTATATCAGACAAGGGGAGATTGGTGTCAGTGACTGTGGGTCTGATTTATATCAGACAGTGTGAGATTGGTGTCAGTGACTGTCGGACTGGTTTATATCAGACAGGGGGAGATTGGTATCAGGGATTGTGTGTCTTGTTTATATCAGACAGGGGGAGATTGGTGTCAATGACTGTGGGACTGGTTGATATCAGACAGTGTGAGATTGGTGTCAGTGACTGTCGGACTGGTTTATATCAGACAAGGGGAGATTGGTGTCTGTGACTGTCGGACTGGTTTATATCAGACAGGGTGAGATTGGTTTCAGGGACTGCCGGACTGGTTTATATCAGACAGGGGGAGATTGGTGTCAGTGACTGTGGGTCTGGTTTATATCAGACAGGGGGAGATTGGTGTCTGTGACTGTCGGACTGGTTTATATCAGACAGGGTGAGATTGGTTTCAGGGACTGTCGGACTGGTTTATATCAGACAAGGGGAGATTGGTGTCAGTGACTGTGGGTTGGTTTATATCAGACAGGGGGAGATTGTTGTCAGGGACTGTGTAGCTGTATTATATCAGACAGGGGGAGATTGGTTTCAGGGACTGTCGGGCTGGTTTATATCAGATATGGGGAGATTGGTGTCAGTGGTTGTCGGACTCGTTTATAACAGACATGGGGAGATTGGTGTCTGTGACTGTGGGGCTGGTGTATATCAGACAGGGGGAGATTGGTGTCAGTGACTGTGGGGCTGGTTTATATCAGAAAGGGGGAGATTGGTGTCAGTGTCTGTGGTGCTGGTTTATATCAGACAGGGGGAGATTGGTGACAATGACTGTGGGTCTGGTTTATATCAGACAGGGGGAGATTGGTGTCAGTGACTGTGGGGCTGGTTTATATGAGACAGGGAGAGATTCGTGTCAGTGACTGTGGGGCTGGATTATATCAGTCAGGGGGAGATTGGTGTCAGTGTCTGCGGGGCTCTTTTATATCCGACAGGTGGAGATTGTCGTCAGGGACTGTGGGGCTCGTTTATATCGGACAGGGGGAAATTAGTGTCAGGTATTGTAGAGCTGGTTTATATCAGACTGGGGTAGATTGGTGTCCGGGACTGTAGAGCTGGTTTATATCAGACAGGGTGAGATTGGTGTCAGAGACTGTGGGGCTGGTTCATATCAGACAGTGTGAGATTGGTGTCAGTGATTGTGGAGCTGGTTTATATCAGCGAGGGGGAGATTGGTGTCAGGGACTGTGGGTCTGGTTGATATCATTCAGGGTGAGATTGGTGTCAGGGACTCAGGGGTGGGTTTATATCAGACAGCGTTAGATTGGTGTCAGTCACTATGGGTCTGGTTTATATCAGACAGGGGGAGTTTGGTGTCAGGGACTGTGGGACTGGTTTATATCAGACAGGGGGAGATTGGAGTCAGTGTCACTGGGTCTGGTTTATGTCAGACAGGGGGAGATTGGTGTCTGTGACTGTGGTTCTGGTTTATATCAGACAGGGGGAGATTGGTGTCAGGCACTGTGGTTCTGGTTTATATCAGACAGGGGGAGATTGGTGTCAGTGACTGTGGGTCTGGTTTATATCAGATAGGGGGAGATTGGTGTCAGTGTCTCTGGGTCTGGTTTATATCAGACAGGGGGAGATTGGTGTCAGGGACTGTGGGTCTGGTTTATATCGGACAGGGGGAGATTGGTGTCAGGTTCTGTGGTTCTGGTTTAGATCAGACAGGTGGAGATTGGTGTCAGTGACTGTGGGTTGGTTTATATCAGACAGGAGGAGATTGGTGTCAGTGTCTGTGGATCTGGTTTATATCAGACAGGGGGAGATTGGTGTCTGGGGCTGTGGGGCTGGTTTATATCAGACAGAGGGAGATTACTATCAGGTATTGTCGGTCTGGTTTATATCAGACGGGGGAGATTGGTGTCAGTGACTGTGGGTTGGTTAAAATCTGACTGGGGGAGATTGGTGTCAGTGACTGTGGGTTGGTTTATATCAGACAGGGGGAGATTGGTGTCAGTTTCTGTGGGTCTGGTTTATATCAGACAGGGGGAGATTGGTGTCAGTGTCTCTGTGTCTGGTTTATATCAGACAGGGGGAGATTGTTGTCAGGGACTGTCTAGCTGTATTATATCAGACAGGTGGAGATTGGTGTCAGGGACTGTTTCGCTGTCGTATATCAGACAGGGGGAGATTGGTATCAGTGACTGTGGGTTGGTTTATATCAGAAAGGGGGAGATTGGTGTCAGTGTCTCTGTGTCTGGTTTAGATCAGACAGGGGGAGATTGTTGTCAGGGACTGTATAGCTGTATTATATCAGACAGGTGGAGATTGGTGTCAGGGACTGTTTCGCTGTCGTATATCAGACAGGGGGAGATTGGTATCAGTGACTGTGGGTTGGTTTATATCAGACAGGGGGAGATTGGTGTCAGTGTCTCTGTGTCTGGTTTATATCAGACAGGGGGAGATTGTTGTCAGGGACTGTATAGCTGCATTATATCAGACAGAGGGAGATTGGTGTCAGGGACTGTATAGCTGTCGTATATCAGACAGGGGGAGATTGGTTTCAGGGACTGTGGGGCTGTTTTATATCAGAAAGGGGGTGATTGGTGTCAGTGTCTCTGTGTCGGGTTTCTATCAGACAGGGGTAGATTGGTGTCAGGGACTGTATAGCTGTATTATATCAGACAGGGGGAGATTGGTGTCAGGTACTGTATCGATGTATTATATCAGACAGGGGGAGATTGGTGTCAGGGACTGTGGGTCTGGTTGATATCATTCAGAGTGAGATTGGTGTCAGCGACTCAGGGGTGGGTTTATATCAGACAGTGTTAGATTGGTGTCAGTGACTGTGGGTCTGGTTTATATCAGAAGCGTGATATTGGTGTCAGTGATTGTCGGATTGGTTATTTCAGACATGGGGAGATTGGTGTCTGTGACTGTGCGTCTGGTTTAAAGCAGACAGGGGGAGATTAGTGTCAGTGACTGTGGAGCTGGTTTCTATCAGACATGGGGAGATTGGCGTCAGGGGCTGTGGGTTTGGTTTATATCAGAAAGGAGGAGATTGTTATCAGTGGCTGTGGGTCGGGTTTATATCAGACAGGGGGAGATTTGTGTCAGTGACTGTGGGTTAGTTTTTATCAGACAGGGGGAGATTGGTGTCAGGGACTGTGGGTCTGGTTTATATCAGACAGGGGGAGATTGGTGTCAGTGACTGTGGGTCTGGTTTATATCAGACAGGAGGAGATTGGTGTCTGTGACTGTGGGTCTGGGTTATATCAGACAGGGTGAGATTGGTGTCAGGTACTGTCGGTCTGGTTTATATCAGACCAGTGGTGATTGGTGTCAGGGACTATCGGAAATGTTTATATCAAACAAGGGGAGATTGGTGTCACTGACTGTGGGTCTGGTTTATATGAGACACAGGGAGATTGGTGTCAGTGACTGTGGGACTGGTTTATTTGAGATACGGGGAGATTGGTGTCAGTGACTGTGTGTCTCGTTTATATCAGACAGGGGGAGATTGGTGTCAGTGACAGTGGTGCTGGTTTATATCAGGCAGGGGAAGATCGGTGTCAGGGAATATAGACCTGGTTTACATCAGACAGGGGGAGATTGGTGTCTGGAACTGTTGGTCTGATTTATATTAGACATGGGGAGATTGGTGTCAGGAACTTTAGAGCTTGTTTATGTCAGACAGGGGGAGATTGGTGTCTGTGACTGCGGGGCTGTTTTATATCAGACAGGGGGAGATTGGTGTCAGGGACTGTGGGTCTGGTTTATATCAGACAGGGGGAGATTGGTGTCAGTGACTGTGGGTTTGGTTTATATCAGACTGGGTAAGATTAGTGTCAGATACTGTAGAGCTGGTTTACATCAGACAGGCAGAGATTGGTGTCAGGGAATGTGGGTCTTGTTTATATCACTCAGGGTGAGATTGGTGTCAGGGGCACAGGGGTGGGTTTATATCAGACATGGTGAGATTGGTGTCAGGGACTGTGGATCTGGTTTATATCAGACAGGTGAGATTGGTGTCAGCGACTGTGGGTCTGGTTTATATCAGACAGGGGTAGATTGGTGTCAGTGACTGTGGGTCTGGTTCATATCAGATACTGGGAGATTGGTGTCTGCGACTGTGGGTTTGGTTTATATCAGACAGGGGGAGTTTGGTGTCAGTGCCTGTGGGTTTGTTTATATCAGACAAGGGGAGATTGGTGTCAGTGTCTGTGGGTCTGGTTTATATCAGACAGGGGGAGATTTGTGTCAGAGACTGTGGGGGTGGTTTATATCAGACAGGGGGAGATCGGTATCTGTGACTGTGGGTTTGGTTTATATCAGACGGGGGAGACTTGTGTCAGTGACTGTGGGGCTGGTTTTTATCAGACAGGGGGAGATTGGTGTCAGTATCTGAGGGTCTGGTTTATATCAGACAGGGGGAGATTGGTGTCAGGGACTGTGCGTCTGGTTTATATCAGACATGGCGAGATTGGTGTCAGTGTCTGTGGTTCTGGTTTATATCAGACAGGGGGAGGTTGGTGACAGGGACTGTGGTGCTGGTTTATATCAGACAGGGAGAGATTGGTGTCAGGATCTGTGGTTCTGGTTTATATCAGACAGGGGGAGATTTGTGTCAGAGACTGTGGGGCTGGTTTATATCAGACAGGGGGAGATCGGTATCTGTGACTGTGGGTTTGGTTTATATCGGACGGGGGGAGATTGGTGTCAGGGACTGTGCGTCTGGTTTATATCAGACATGGCGAGATTGGTGTCAGTATCTGTGGTTCTGGTTTATATCAGACAGGGGGAGGTTGGTGTAAGGGACTGTGGGGCTGGTTTATATCAGACAGGGGTGAGATTAGTGTCATGTACTGTATGGATGGATTGTATCAGACAGGGGGAGATTGGTGTCACGGACTGTGCGTCTGGTTTATATCAGACAGGGGGAGATTGGTGTCAGTGACTGTCGGACTGGTTTATATCAGACAGGGGAGATTGGTGTCTGTGATGACGGACTGGTTTATATCAGACAGGGTGAGATTGGTTTCAGGGACTGCCGGACTGGTTTATATCAGACAGGGGGAGATTGGTGTCAGTGACTGTGGGTTTGGTTTATATCAGACAGGGGGAGATTGGTGTCTGTGACTGTCGGACTGGTTTATATCAGACAGGGTGAGATTGGTTTCAGGGACTGTCGGACTGGTTTATATCAGACAAGGGGAGATTGGTGTCAGTGACTGTGGGTTGGTTTATATCAGACAGGGGGAGATTGTTGTCAGGGACTGTATAGCTGTATTATATCAGACAGGGGGAGATTGGTGTCAGGGACTGTGGGGCTGTTTTATATCAGAAAGGGGGTGATTGGTGTCAGTGTCTCTGTGTCTGGTTTCTATCAGACAGGGGTAGGTTGGTGTCAGGGACTGTATAGCTGTATTATATCAGACAGGGGGAGATTGGTGTCAGGGACTGTATAGATGTATTATATCAGACAGGTGGAGATTGGTGTCAGGGACTGTGGGTCTGGTTGATATCATTCAGAGTGAGATTGGTGTCAGCGACTCAGGGGTGGGTTTATATCAGACAGTGTTAGATTGGTGTCAGTGACTGTGGGGCTGGTTTATATCAGACTGCGTGAGATTGGTGTCAGTGATTGTCGGATTGGTTTTTTCAGACATGGGGAGATTGGTGTCTGTGACTGTGCGTCTGGTTTAAAGCAGACAGGGGGAGATTAGTGTCAGTGACTGTGGAGCTGGTTTCTATCAGACATGGGGAGAATGGCGTCAGGGGCTGTGGGTTTGGTTTATATCAGAAAGGAGGAGATTGTTATCAGTGACTGTGGGTCTGGTTTATATCAGACAGGGGGAGATTTGTGTCAGTGACTGTGGGTTGGTTTTTATCAGACAGGGGGAGACTGGTGTCAGTATCTGACTGTCTGGTTTATATCAGACAGGGGGAGATTGGTGTCAGGGACTGGGCGTCTGGTTTTTATCAGACATGGCGAGATTGGTGTCAGTATCTGTGGTTCTGGTTTATATCAGACAGGGGTGAGATTAGTGTCATGTACTGTATGGATGGATTGTATCAGACAGGCGGAGTTTGGTGTCACGGACTGTGGGTCTGGTTTATATCAGACAGGGGGAGATTGGTGCCAGAGACTGTGGGTCTGGTTTATATCAGACAGGGTGAGATTGGTGTCAGGGACTGTGTGTCTTGTTTATATCAGACAGGGGGAGATTGGTGTCAGTGACTGTGGGGCTGGTTTATATCAGACAGTGTGAGATTGGTGTCAGTGACTGTCGGATTGGTTTATATCAGACAGGGGGAGTTTGGTGTCTGTGACTGTGTGTCTTGTTTATATCAGACAGGGGGAGATTGGTGTCAGTGACTGTGGGGCTGGTTTTTATCAGACAGTGTGAGATTGGTTTCAGGGACTGTCGGATTGGTTTATATCAGACAAGGGGAGATTGGTGTCAGTGACTGTGGGTCTGATTTATATCAGACAGTGTGAGATTGGTGTCAGTGACTGTCGGACTGGTTTATATCAGACAGGGGGAGATTGGTATCAGGGATTGTGTGTCTTGTTTATATCAGACAGGGGGAGATTGGTGTCAGTGACTGTGGGACTGGTTGATATCAGACAGTGTGAGATTGGTGTCAGTGACTGTCGGACTGGTTTATATCAGACAAGGGGAGATTGGTGTCTGTGACTGTCGGACTGGTTTATATCAGACAGGGTGAGATTGGTTTCAGGGACTGCCGGACTGGTTTATATCAGACAGGGGGAGATTGGTGTCAGTGACTGTGGGTCTGGTTTATATCAGACAGGGGGAGATTGGTGTCTGTGACTGTCGGACTGGTTTATATCAGACAGGGTGAGATTGGTTTCAGGGACTGTCGGACTGGTTTATATCAGACAAGGGGAGATTGGTGTCAGTGACTGTGGGTTGGTTTATATCAGACAGGGGGAGATTGTTGTCAGGGACTGTATAGCTGTATTATATCAGACAGGGGGAGATTGGTTTCAGGGACTGTCGGGCTGGTTTATATCAGATATGGGGAGATTGGTGTCAGTGGTTGTCGGACTCGTTTATAACAGACATGGGGAGATTGGTGTCTGTGACTGTGGGGCTGGTGTATATCAGACAGGGGGAGATTGGTGTCAGTGACTGTGGGGCTGGTTTATATCAGAAAGGGGGAGATTGGTGTCAGTGTCTGTGGTGCTGGTTTATATCAGACAGGGGGAGATTGGTGACAATGACTGTGGGTCTGGTTTATATCAGACAGGGGGAGATTGGTGTCAGTGACTGTGGGGCTGGTTTATATGAGACAGGGAGAGATTCGTGTCAGTGACTGTGGGGCTGGATTATATCAGTCAGGGGGAGATTGGTGTCAGTGTCTGCGGGGCTCTTTTATATCCGACAGGTGGAGATTGTCGTCAGGGACTGTGGGGCTCGTTTATATCGGACAGGGGGAAATTAGTGTCAGGTATTGTAGAGCTGGTTTATATCAGACTGGGGTAGATTGGTGTCCGGGACTGTAGAGCTGGTTTATATCAGACAGGGTGAGATTGGTGTCAGAGACTGTGGGGCTGGTTCATATCAGACAGTGTGAGATTGGTGTCAGTGATTGTGGAGCTGGTTTATATCAGCGAGGGGGAGATTGGTGTCAGGGACTGTGGGTCTGGTTGATATCATTCAGGGTGAGATTGGTGTCAGGGACTCAGGGGTGGGTTTATATCAGACAGCGTTAGATTGGTGTCAGTCACTGTGGGTCTGGTTTATATCAGACAGGGGGAGTTTGGTGTCAGGGACTGTGGGACTGGTTTATATCAGACAGGGGGAGATTGGAGTCAGTGTCACTGGGTCTGGTTTATGTCAGACAGGGGGAGATTGGTGTCTGTGACTGTGGTTCTGGTTTATATCAGACAGGGGGAGATTGGTGTCAGGCACTGTGGTTCTGGTTTATATCAGACAGGGGGAGATTGGTGTCAGTGACTGTGGGTCTGGTTTATATCAGATAGGGGGAGATTGGTGTCAGTGTCTCTGGGTCTGGTTTATATCAGACAGGGGGAGATTGGTGTCAGGGACTGTGGGTCTGGTTTATATCGGACAGGGGGAGATTGGTGTCAGGTTCTGTGGTTCTGGTTTAGATCAGACAGGTGGAGATTGGTGTCAGTGACTGTGGGTTGGTTTATATCAGACAGGAGGAGATTGGTGTCAGTGTCTGTGGATCTGGTTTATATCAGACAGGGGGAGATTGGTGTCTGGGGCTGTGGGGCTGGTTTATATCAGACAGAGGGAGATTACTATCAGGTATTGTCGGTCTGGTTTATATCAGACGGGGGAGATTGGTGTCAGTGACTGTGGGTTGGTTAAAATCTGACTGGGGGAGATTGGTGTCAGTGACTGTGGGTTGGTTTATATCAGACAGGGGGAGATTGGTGTCAGTTTCTGTGGGTCTGGTTTATATCAGACAGGGGGAGATTGGTGTCAGTGTCTCTGTGTCTGGTTTATATCAGACAGGGGGAGATTGTTGTCAGGGACTGTCTAGCTGTATTATATCAGACAGGTGGAGATTGGTGTCAGGGACTGTTTCGCTGTCGTATATCAGACAGGGGGAGATTGGTATCAGTGACTGTGGGTTGGTTTATATCAGAAAGGGGGAGATTGGTGTCAGTGTCTCTGTGTCTGGTTTAGATCAGACAGGGGGAGATTGTTGTCAGGGACTGTATAGCTGTATTATATCAGACAGGTGGAGATTGGTGTCAGGGACTGTTTCGCTGTCGTATATCAGACAGGGGGAGATTGGTATCAGTGACTGTGGGTTGGTTTATATCAGACAGGGGGAGATTGGTGTCAGTGTCTCTGTGTCTGGTTTATATCAGACAGGGGGAGATTGTTGTCAGGGACTGTATAGCTGCATTATATCAGACAGAGGGAGATTGGTGTCAGGGACTGTATAGCTGTCGTATATCAGACAGGGGGAGATTGGTTTCAGGGACTGTGGGGCTGTTTTATATCAGAAAGGGGGTGATTGGTGTCAGTGTCTCTGTGTCTGGTTTCTATCAGACAGGGGTAGATTGGTGTCAGGGACTGTATAGCTGTATTATATCAGACAGGGGGAGATTGGTGTCAGGTACTGTATCGATGTATTATATCAGACAGGGGGAGATTGGTGTCAGGGACTGTGGGTCTGGTTGATATCATTCAGAGTGAGATTGGTGTCAGCGACTCAGGGGTGGGTTTATATCAGACAGTGTTAGATTGGTGTCAGTGACTGTGGGTCTGGTTTATATCAGAAGCGTGATATTGGTGTCAGTGATTGTCGGATTGGTTATTTCAGACATGGGGAGATTGGTGTCTGTGACTGTGCGTCTGGTTTAAAGCAGACAGGGGGAGATTAGTGTCAGTGACTGTGGAGCTGGTTTCTATCAGACATGGGGAGATTGGCGTCAGGGGCTGTGGGTTTGGTTTATATCAGAAAGGAGGAGATTGTTATCAGTGGCTGTGGGTCGGGTTTATATCAGACAGGGGGAGATTTGTGTCAGTGACTGTGGGTTAGTTTTTATCAGACAGGGGGAGATTGGTGTCAGGGACTGTGGGTCTGGTTTATATCAGACAGGGGGAGATTGGTGTCAGTGACTGTGGGTCTGGTTTATATCAGACAGGAGGAGATTGGTGTCTGTGACTGTGGGTCTGGGTTATATCAGACAGGGTGAGATTGGTGTCAGGTACTGTCGGTCTGGTTTATATCAGACCAGTGGTGATTGGTGTCAGGGACTATCGGAAATGTTTATATCAAACAAGGGGAGATTGGTGTCACTGACTGTGGGTCTGGTTTATATGAGACACAGGGAGATTGGTGTCAGTGACTGTGGGACTGGTTTATTTGAGATACGGGGAGATTGGTGTCAGTGACTGTGTGTCTCGTTTATATCAGACAGGGGGAGATTGGTGTCAGTGACAGTGGTGCTGGTTTATATCAGGCAGGGGAAGATCGGTGTCAGGGAATATAGACCTGGTTTACATCAGACAGGGGGAGATTGGTGTCTGGAACTGTTGGTCTGATTTATATTAGACATGGGGAGATTGGTGTCAGGAACTTTAGAGCTTGTTTATGTCAGACAGGGGGAGATTGGTGTCTGTGACTGCGGGGCTGTTTTATATCAGACAGGGGGAGATTGGTGTCAGGGACTGTGGGTCTGGTTTATATCAGACAGGGGGAGATTGGTGTCAGTGACTGTGGGTTTGGTTTATATCAGACTGGGTAAGATTAGTGTCAGATACTGTAGAGCTGGTTTACATCAGACAGGCAGAGATTGGTGTCAGGGAATGTGGGTCTTGTTTATATCACTCAGGGTGAGATTGGTGTCAGGGGCACAGGGGTGGGTTTATATCAGACATGGTGAGATTGGTGTCAGGGACTGTGGATCTGGTTTATATCAGACAGGTGAGATTGGTGTCAGCGACTGTGGGTCTGGTTTATATCAGACAGGGGTAGATTGGTGTCAGTGACTGTGGGTCTGGTTCATATCAGATACTGGGAGATTGGTGTCTGCGACTGTGGGTTTGGTTTATATCAGACAGGGGGAGTTTGGTGTCAGTGCCTGTGGGTTTGTTTATATCAGACAAGGGGAGATTGGTGTCAGTGTCTGTGGGTCTGGTTTATATCAGACAGGGGGAGATTTGTGTCAGAGACTGTGGGGGTGGTTTATATCAGACAGGGGGAGATCGGTATCTGTGACTGTGGGTTTGGTTTATATCAGACGGGGGAGACTTGTGTCAGTGACTGTGGGGCTGGTTTTTATCAGACAGGGGGAGATTGGTGTCAGTATCTGAGGGTCTGGTTTATATCAGACAGGGGGAGATTGGTGTCAGGGACTGTGCGTCTGGTTTATATCAGACATGGCGAGATTGGTGTCAGTGTCTGTGGTTCTGGTTTATATCAGACAGGGGGAGGTTGGTGACAGGGACTGTGGTGCTGGTTTATATCAGACAGGGAGAGATTGGTGTCAGGATCTGTGGTTCTGGTTTATATCAGACAGGGGGAGATTTGTGTCAGAGACTGTGGGGCTGGTTTATATCAGACAGGGGGAGATCGGTATCTGTGACTGTGGGTTTGGTTTATATCGGACGGGGGGAGATTGGTGTCAGGGACTGTGCGTCTGGTTTATATCAGACATGGCGAGATTGGTGTCAGTATCTGTGGTTCTGGTTTATATCAGACAGGGGGAGGTTGGTGTAAGGGACTGTGGGGCTGGTTTATATCAGACAGGGGTGAGATTAGTGTCATGTACTGTATGGATGGATTGTATCAGACAGGGGGAGATTGGTGTCACGGACTGTGCGTCTGGTTTATATCAGACAGGGGGAGATTGGTGTCAGTGACTGTCGGACTGGTTTATATCAGACAGGGGAGATTGGTGTCTGTGATGACGGACTGGTTTATATCAGACAGGGTGAGATTGGTTTCAGGGACTGCCGGACTGGTTTATATCAGACAGGGGGAGATTGGTGTCAGTGACTGTGGGTTTGGTTTATATCAGACAGGGGGAGATTGGTGTCTGTGACTGTCGGACTGGTTTATATCAGACAGGGTGAGATTGGTTTCAGGGACTGTCGGACTGGTTTATATCAGACAAGGGGAGATTGGTGTCAGTGACTGTGGGTTGGTTTATATCAGACAGGGGGAGATTGTTGTCAGGGACTGTATAGCTGTATTATATCAGACAGGGGGAGATTGGTGTCAGGGACTGTGGGGCTGTTTTATATCAGAAAGGGGGTGATTGGTGTCAGTGTCTCTGTGTCTGGTTTCTATCAGACAGGGGTAGGTTGGTGTCAGGGACTGTATAGCTGTATTATATCAGACAGGGGGAGATTGGTGTCAGGGACTGTATAGATGTATTATATCAGACAGGTGGAGATTGGTGTCAGGGACTGTGGGTCTGGTTGATATCATTCAGAGTGAGATTGGTGTCAGCGACTCAGGGGTGGGTTTATATCAGACAGTGTTAGATTGGTGTCAGTGACTGTGGGGCTGGTTTATATCAGACTGCGTGAGATTGGTGTCAGTGATTGTCGGATTGGTTTTTTCAGACATGGGGAGATTGGTGTCTGTGACTGTGCGTCTGGTTTAAAGCAGACAGGGGGAGATTAGTGTCAGTGACTGTGGAGCTGGTTTCTATCAGACATGGGGAGAATGGCGTCAGGGGCTGTGGGTTTGGTTTATATCAGAAAGGAGGAGATTGTTATCAGTGACTGTGGGTCTGGTTTATATCAGACAGGGGGAGATTTGTGTCAGTGACTGTGGGTTGGTTTTTATCAGACAGGGGGAGACTGGTGTCAGTATCTGACTGTCTGGTTTATATCAGACAGGGGGAGATTGGTGTCAGGGACTGGGCGTCTGGTTTTTATCAGACATGGCGAGATTGGTGTCAGTATCTGTGGTTCTGGTTTATATCAGACAGGGGTGAGATTAGTGTCATGTACTGTATGGATGGATTGTATCAGACAGGCGGAGTTTGGTGTCACGGACTGTGGGTCTGGTTTATATCAGACAGGGGGAGATTGGTGCCAGAGACTGTGGGTCTGGTTTATATCAGACAGGGTGAGATTGGTGTCAGGGACTGTGTGTCTTGTTTATATCAGACAGGGGGAGATTGGTGTCAGTGACTGTGGGGCTGGTTTATATCAGACAGTGTGAGATTGGTGTCAGTGACTGTCGGATTGGTTTATATCAGACAGGGGGAGTTTGGTGTCTGTGACTGTGTGTCTTGTTTATATCAGACAGGGGGAGATTGGTGTCAGTGACTGTGGGGCTGGTTTATATCAGACAGTGTGAGATTGGTTTAAGGGACTGTCGGATTGGTTTATATCAGACAAGGGGAGATTGGTGTCAGTGACTGTGGGTCTGATTTATATCAGACAGTGTGAGATTGGTGTCAGTGACTGTCGGACTGGTTTATATCAGACAGGGGGAGATTGGTATCAGGGATTGTGTGTCTTGTTTATATCAGACAGGGGGAGATTGGTGTCAGTGACTGTGGGACTGGTTGATATCAGACAGTGTGAGATTGGTGTCAGTGACTGTCGGACTGGTTTATATCAGACAAGGGGAGATTGGTGTCTGTGACTGTCGGACTGGTTTATATCAGACAGGGTGAGATTGGTTTCAGGGACTGCCGGACTGGTTTATATCAGACAGGGGGAGATTGGTGTCAGTGACTGTGGGTCTGGTTTATATCAGACAGGGGGAGATTGGTGTCTGTGACTGTCGGACTGGTTTATATCAGACAGGGTGAGATTGGTTTCAGGGACTGTCGGACTGGTTTATATCAGACAAGGGGAGATTGGTGTCAGTGACTGTGGGTTGGTTTATATCAGACAGGGGGAGATTGTTGTCAGGGACTGTATAGCTGTATTATATCAGACAGGGGGAGATTGGTTTCAGGGACTGTCGGGCTGGTTTATATCAGATATGGGGAGATTGGTGTCAGTGGTTGTCGGACTCGTTTATAACAGACATGGGGAGATTGGTGTCTGTGACTGTGGGGCTGGTGTATATCAGACAGGGGGAGATTGGTGTCAGTGACTGTGGGGCTGGTTTATATCAGAAAGGGGGAGATTGGTGTCAGTGTCTGTGGTGCTGGTTTATATCAGACAGGGGGAGATTGGTGACAATGACTGTGGGTCTGGTTTATATCAGACAGGGGGAGATTGGTGTCAGTGACTGTGGGGCTGGTTTATATCAGACAGTGTGAGATTGGTTTCAGGGACTGTCGGATTGGTTTATATCAGACAAGGGGAGATTGGTGTCAGTGACTGTGGGTCTGATTTATATCAGACAGTGTGAGATTGGTGTCAGTGACTGTCGGACTGGTTTATATCAGACAGGGGGAGATTGGTATCAGGGATTGTGTGTCTTGTTTATATCAGACAGGGGGAGATTGGTGTCAGTGACTGTGGGACTGGTTGATATCAGACAGTGTGAGATTGGTGTCAGTGACTGTCGGACTGGTTTATATCAGACAAGGGGAGATTGGTGTCTGTGACTGTCGGACTGGTTTATATCAGACAGGGTGAGATTGGTTTCAGGGACTGCCGGACTGGTTTATATCAGACAGGGGGAGATTGGTGTCAGTGACTGTGGGTCTGGTTTATATCAGACAGGGGGAGATTGGTGTCTGTGACTGTCGGACTGGTTTATATCAGACAGGGTGAGATTGGTTTCAGGGACTGTCGGACTGGTTTATATCAGACAAGGGGAGATTGGTGTCAGTGACTGTGGGTTGGTTTATATCAGACAGGGGGAGATTGTTGTCAGGGACTGTATAGCTGTATTATATCAGACAGGGGGAGATTGGTTTCAGGGACTGTCGGGCTGGTTTATATCAGATATGGGGAGATTGGTGTCAGTGGTTGTCGGACTCGTTTATAACAGACATGGGGAGATTGGTGTCTGTGACTGTGGGGCTGGTGTATATCAGACAGGGGGAGATTGGTGTCAGTGACTGTGGGGCTGGTTTATATCAGAAAGGGGGAGATTGGTGTCAGTGTCTGTGGTGCTGGTTTATATCAGACAGGGGGAGATTGGTGACAATGACTGTGGGTCTGGTTTATATCAGACAGGGGGAGATTGGTGTCAGTGACTGTGGGGCTGGTTTATATGAGACAGGGAGAGATTCGTGTCAGTGACTGTGGGGCTGGATTATATCAGTCAGGGGGAGATTGGTGTCAGTGTCTGCGGGGCTCTTTTATATCCGACAGGTGGAGATTGTCGTCAGGGACTGTGGGGCTCGTTTATATCGGACAGGGGGAAATTAGTGTCAGGTATTGTAGAGCTGGTTTATATCAGACTGGGGTAGATTGGTGTCCGGGACTGTAGAGCTGGTTTATATCAGACAGGGTGAGATTGGTGTCAGAGACTGTGGGGCTGGTTCATATCAGACAGTGTGAGATTGGTGTCAGTGACTGTCGGACTGTTTTATATCAGACAGGCTGAGATTGGTGTCAGGGACTGTGGGGCTGGTTTATATCAGACAGGGGGAGATTGGTGTCAGTGACTGTCAGAAGGTTTATATCAGACATGGGGAGATTGTTGCCTGTGACTGTGGGGCTGGTTTATATCAGACAGGGTGAGATTGGTGTCAGGGACTATGGAGCTGGTTTATATCAGTCAGAGGGAGATTGGTATCAGGGACTGTGGGTGTGGTTTATATCAGACAGGGGGAGATTAGTGTCAGTGACTGTGTGTCTGGTTTATATCAGACAGGGTGAGATTGGTGTCAAGGACTGTGTGTCTGGTTTATATCAGACAGGGCGAGATTGGTGTCAGTGACTGTGGGTCTGTTTTTTTTATCAGACGGGGGAGATTGGTGTCAGAGACTGTGGGGCTGGATTATATCAGACAGGAAGAGATTGGTTTCAGCGACTGTGGGGATGGTTTATATCAGACAGGGGGAGATTGGTGTCACGGACTGTAGACCTGGTTTATATCAGACAAGGGGAGATTGGTGTCAGTGACTGTGTGTTGGTTTATATCAGACAGGAGGAGATTGGTGTCGGTGACTGTGGGGCTGGTTTATATCAGACAAGAGGGAGATTGGTGTCAGAGACTGTGGGTCTGGTTTATATCAGACAGGGTGTGATTAGTGTCAGGTACTGTGGAGCTGGTTTGTATCAGACAGGGGGAGTTTGGAGTCAGGGATTCTGGGTCTGTTTTATATCAGACAGGGTGAGATTGTTGTCAGGGTCTGTGGGGTTGGTTTATATCTGACTGGAGGAAAATGTTCGCACTGTTTGTGGGGCAGGGTGAAATCAGAAATGGGGAGATTTGTGCCAGTGGTTTTTTTTTTCTATCCAACAGGGGGTGATTGGTGTCAGTGACTGTTGGTCTGGTTTATATCTGACAGGAGGAGTTTGCTGTCACTGATGTGGTGAGGACCTTATAAAGCCAGACAGGGATCAGTTCCATGTTTTAATTCTCTTTCAAGGCATACTGGGCACTCAAGAGTTAAACAATCCACTGTGAAACAGACTCACTACAGTATTAATTACTGAATAGACAGAACATCTCAGTAGGATAACTTAATCTTAGAGAAGGAATCCATTGCCGCCACACATGTGGATTCCTCTGCAGCCTCAGGTAAAGGTATCTGTCCTCCCCAGCCAAGACTGATAGCCTTGGTCGCAACCCTGTTAAACTTCCTCCTGCTCCCATTGTCTTGCTTCCTCTCCGTATTAGCATAGGGATGTGAATTCCCCGTTGAAAACAGGCAAAACCCTTCAGTTTAATCTCTTCCCATTGACACATGACCATGAAGCATACGGTAATCAGTCGCTGTAATCCATTCACTCATTATCGCAGGGCATCGACATTCACCGGGCCTTGTAAAATGATAATTGCCCATCTTAAACAATGTATCGACAATCAACCATGTGGCTGAGAGACCTTTTGTATTATTCCCATAAAAAGTACTGCCTTTGTGTGTTGAGCAGAGATTCATGGAGAAGTGTCACTACAAGTAGACACACGACTACTTTCAGGGACATGGAGAATCTCGCGCTGCACTCCGATAATAAAGTATCTGCTGTTGTACTGAAACTTGTGTTGTCTGGATTTGTGGAACAAAATATACATTAACAGCCTCACAATTCTATATTTGAGAGTTCATTTTCAATCAGGAAGTGTCTGCTTTGCCTTCCCATATCTTCCAAACCATTAGATTTCACCTCTGCAGCTTCAGATCCTATCTGTAACCACAAATAAACGCTGAGTGCTGAAGAAATATAGCAGGTACAGAAGCATCTGCAGAGAGTGAGAACAGAGTTTAAATTCAGGTCTGACAGTGTGTCAGAATAAAGCTCAATCTTGTGGCACTGCCACATTGACAATTGTTAGTGCCAACACCTCAATGAAAGTCTCTTCATTGTCCTGTTTTTTTCGAATCGCAGGGGTATCCAGCACAGAACAATCGTTTCAGCCCATTGATTCTGTGCCAGTCAAAAACAACCATCATACTATGGTAACTTCATTTCTCAGCCCTTGGCCCATCACCTTATATCAGGTAAAAACAAGGACTGCAGTTACTGGAAACCAGAGTCTAGATTAGAGTGGGGCTGGAAAAGCCCAGCAACTCAGGCAGCATCCGAGGAGTCGGAAAATTGATGTTTCGGGCAAACAGTACAGACTACAGATTCAAAATCACCAGCAACGGTTCTCTTTCTTCAAGACCCATCACCTTGTATGTCTTGGCATTGCAAGTGCAATTCTGAATACTTCTTCAATGATTTGAGAGCTTCTGTCTGCAATACCTTTCCGGCAGTGAATTCAGTTTCTCACCACCCTCTGGGTGAAAGCTTTTTTCCTTCATTACACAGACCATGAGTATCGGAGTTAGGGCATCATGTTGAGGTTGTACAGGCCTCTTCGAGAATACTGTGTCCAATTCTGGTCTCCCTCTTATAGGAGGGGTATTGTTAAACTGTTCCGAAAATATTTACAAGATGTTCCCAGGACTAGAGAGTTTGAGTTATATGGAAAGGAGCTTGAGGTTTGAGGGGCGGACTTACAGAGGTTTACAATATAATAAGGGACATATATAAGGTGAATGTCAGATGTCTTTTCCCTCGGGTGATAGACTTCAGGACTTGTATATGAAGAGGAAGGGATTAGAGGGATATGGACCAAGTACTGGTAAATGGGACTAGGGTAAGTTAGGATATCCGTTCAGCATGGATGAGTTGGGTCGAAGGATCTGTTTCTGTGCTGTAAGTCTCTATTACTCGATGACATGTTTGAGATGTATAAAATAATGAGAGGTGTTCATAAGGTAGATAGTGAGGAAACTTTCCCCTTGGACTGGGGAGCTTACTCCCCCCTAGACTTCAGGACTAGGGGACATATTTTAAAGTGAGAGGGGAAAGATTTATAAGGGAAATGAGGGTCAACTTTTTCTACACAGAGAGTGGTTCGTGTGTGAATGAACTTCCAGAGGAATTAATGGATGCGGGTACAGTTCCAATGTTTAAAAGCTATTTGGACAAACAGGACAGAATTGGAGGGATATGGGCCAGGAGCAGGCGATGGGAATAGTTTTGTTTGGGATTATGATTAGCATTGACTTGGGGGGAACCAAAAGCTCTGTTTCCATGCTGTATGAGTTTATCACTGACCTTCCCCGTAAGTCTCCTGCCCCTTACCTTCAAATGCTGCACAGCCTTCCAGACTTTACAGCATTTGTCTTAACTACTTCCTCTATCAAGGGGAATATTTCCTTACGGTCTTCCCAATCAACACCTCTCATTATTTTATAAATCTCAATGATGTTATAGAGTCAAACAGATGTACAACACAGAAACAGATCCTTCAGCCTTACTCGTCCATGCCGACCAGATATCCGAAATTAACCTTGTCCCATTTACCAACATTTGGCCCTCTAATCCCTTCCAATTCAAGATAAAAATCATTCAACACCAGGTTATAGTCCAACAGGGTTTATTTCGAACCACTAACTTTCGCAACGTTGCTCCTTTATCAGGTGGTGGTGGAGTTTTCTAATACCCCTACCGATACCTTTTATATGTTACTAGCCGCGTACTGGCCTGCACTTCCTCTTGCATACACGCACCGCCTTTTGCATGAAAAAGTTGGCCCTTAGGACCTTGTAAATCTTTCCCCTCTCACCCTAAACCTATGCCCTCGAGTTCTGGACTACCACACCCCAGGGAAAAGACCTTGTCTGTTTTCCCTATCCATGCCTCCATGATTTTATAAACGTCTGGAAGGTCACTCCTCAGTCTCCAACACTCCAGGGAAAACAGCTCCAGCCTATTCAGCCATCCCTGTAGTTCAAACCCTCCAAACCTGGCAACATCCTTGTAAATCCTTCTTGAACCTTTTCAAATTTCACAACATCCTTTCTACATGAATCAGAGCAGAATTGCACACAAAACTCCTTTATTCAATGCTCTGACCAATAAGGGAAAACATACAAAATGCCTTCTTCACTATCCTATCTACCTGCGACTCCCCTCTCAATCTCTCTGGTCTAAGGAAAATGACCCAATCTTTCCAGTCTCTCTTCATAACTGAAACTCTCCAGCTCAGACAACATCCTTCCAAGTCTCGAGTGCTAGCATATCCCTCCTTAAATGTGAATTCCAGAAATGCAGTCAACAAGCTAGCTGTCCCCGAGCCAATGTTTTTGACAGTTCCAACAGAACTTCCCAGCTCAACCTCTGTGCTTCACAAGGAAAGGCGTGTCCCGGTGTTTAAGTGACTGGTGGACATGTACAACATGGTCCCTCTGATCTTCAGTGCTTCCCAGTGCCCCATAGTTCATCATGTATTCCCTTATTAAGTTTGTCTTCCTATGGTCTAATTCTATCTTCTTCACAGTTTGCCATCACACTAGTTTTCATATCATCCGTGAACTCACTGATCAATCCTCCAACTTTCAAGTGAAAGTTATTTCTATGAACCTAGAACCTGTGAGGACCCAATACTGGCCTCTGCAAGATCCCACTGGGCACAAGCTTCCAGTTACAGAAGCACATCTCAACCGTCACCCTCTGCTTCCTGCCACTCAGCCCATTGTGGATCCAATTTGCCAAATTTCCTTGGATGCCATGGGCTCTTGTCTTTGCCATCAGTGTCCCATGCAGGACCTTATCAAAAGCCCCACTGAATTCCAAGTAGCCTACACCAAATGCATTGCTGTCACCTGTCCACTCTTTGATAAATTCAATCAGGTTGGTCAGTTATGACCTTCCTTTAATAAAACCACACCTACTGTTCTTGATTAACCCCTGCCTGCTCCAAGTGCAGATTCATTCTGTTTCTAAGTATTCATTCCAACAGTTTTCCCCACCGTCAGACCGATTGGCCTGTAGATTCCTGGTTTCTCCCTCCTTCCTTCATGAAGACCTTGTCACATAGGCTGTTTTCAATTGATGTCTGCAGCCAAGTGTTAGGTCTCATGTACAGCTTGGGGAAGGTAGAAAGGGACAGTGGTAGCGTCTTTACCTCTGAGCTAGGAGATCCAGGTTCAAGTCCCACCTGGTCCAGAGGAATATCATACCATCACTGAGCAGGTTGGTTGAGAAACTATCTCCAAGGTGCTTTTGATCTACCTGGAATTGTTTTCTCCTCTGCTGAAATGACTGAGTTAATCGTGAATAGACATTCCAACAATACCTCTGCACCTGAATGGCACTATCTCTTCTCAATCTAATGCTACTTGTTCCTTCCATCCCAACCTCTTTTGGGAGCTTTACAGCATTCACTTTACCCCAGTTAAGTGAGTTTTGCACCTTTTAAAAGCTTTCACATTTGTGTCTTTCCCAGTTTTTTTTGAAAATCAAGGACCACTCAACCTGAAACAACAGCAGGAATTTATTTTCTTGGATATACAATATAACCACACACACACACAGTTGAGGTTTTGATGGAGAGATTATTTCACCCAGGACTGAACCCTGAACTCGGATGATGACCTCTGCAGGGAGACAGACATCAACGGCAAATGAATTCTTGGATCTTCCTGTGCAGCACCCCTTGCATGGACAGCATTGGTCTGTTTGGGTGCCTGCTTTTCTAAACCATGTCCAAGCAACAAGTGATGATAGATTCATAACAGTTTTCCTCTTGTGAGAAACAAAAGCTCACTCACTTTAATAATTTCAGTCCGAGACCAAAAATCTGAAGCCGAGTCGTTTGGGATTGTTTTGGACGAGAGCTGACTTAGCAAAAATGAGGAAACATATAATCCGTTAAAGAAAATGGTATGTTAGCATGAGACGTGATTACAGAACAATGGTGGATGTATGGGCAAAAAGGAAAGCATCTGTTTCCCCCTTACACGGGGACACAGGAACAAACCCTAATCAAAGAGGTCAAAGTGGCCTCTGGATGGAAATAGATGCTGATAGAAGAAAAGATGTGCCTAATCAATAACCTACAATAGACTGACGTCAAACACCCTTATGGGAGTCAGAGATAAGAGTTTGTCACGGACAAGACAGGATAAACAGAAGTTGTGGGATAAGTCTTAAGGAAATTAGTGACGTAAGCGAAGCAGGGAACAAACAATGGAATAAGGAAAACATATGGGAAAAAAACTGTATAAATTGCAAGAGTTTGTTGGGGTTTACTGTGCATTTCTAATTGCCGTACCTGGCAATTAGACAAGGCACCCACTTGCAAGTGTACAAATAAACGACTCGGATTCAGATTTTTGGTCTCGGACTGAAATTATTAAAGTGAGTGAGCTTTTGTTTCTCACACTCCAATCCATGTTTTAGGCTTGTGTTTGTGTTTTATTTTTCACTGAGTGTTGATCTAATCGTCTCAAATTGGGCGTGGCTTCCATCTCAGATAACCACACCAGCGTGCCGTGGGGGCACTGAGGAAATGATTAGGGAAGTGTATCTGTACCATTCCACCTACTGCACCCTGTACCGCCAGATAGTGTTCCCTCAGTACCTCAGAAAGCACCTCTTCAGTATATTTATCTCCAAAAAACCTCGACAAAACATTCATGCCCTCAACACCTCAGAAAACAAACCTGTTACCCCCTTGGGCTATGTTCATTCCCAAACCTGTTCTCCCTGGGATGACCTACAGCCATCCCCAAGATTGGAGCCCAGGGCCCAGAACATTATTTGGGTCCCTGGATTGATCATAGAATGTGGAAGCAGGCCGTCCGGCCTATCAGGTTCACATTGATCCTCAGTAGAGCAGCCCATCCCCCACTCTATCCCTGGATCCCTTCATTTCCTCTGGCTAACCCACCCAGCCTGCAGATCTTTGGACAGTGGAAGGAAGGAGGCTGACACAGGGAGAATGTGCCAACTCCACACAGACAGTCGCCCGAGACTGGAATCGAACCCGGGTGGGGTGAGGCAACACTGAGCCCCGGTGACAATCCCACCATCTCCTCCCCGTTGATGACCGTTTGATGTCTATACCCGGGGAGTATCGAACTTGTCTAATGTTTATTTAAGAAAGAGATCTCCAGTAAGAGAGCTCTTTACATGGTTCAGGTCAAAATCCTGGAGCTCCCACCCTAACATCACTGTGGGACACCCGAGGACTGCGGCAGGAGAGTACAGCTCACCCCTACCTTCCAGGGCAATGCCTCCACAAGCTCAAGATGCTTGGTCCCCCTCGAAAAAATATTTGTATCAATATCAAAAAGAGACTTCATTCACAACAAAAACTTTACGTACAAACATAGTTACTAAAGTTCGGTTCGGTACAGTCTGTACAAGTCTTTGCCATGACATATATACTCCCCTTGGCTGATTAACTGAAATGTTAGGTCTGAGCTGTTCCTTCTGAATTAACATCACAAAGTTACATTGAGAAGGATCTTTGTGAAGTGCCTGTGTTCTGTATCTGTTCTCCCATGTACCCCGCCCTCCGAATACAATACCTTACAAAGCCTTAAACCTGTTTGTTAACTTTCAGCAGAAGCAGCCTCAGGGCATTGAACACAGACTGAATTACTCAGTGACGCTTGGATCAGGTCAAATTCTCAAGCAAACAGATGGTGGGGAAATTCAGGAGAATTCAGCAGGTAGCAACGGTGAAGAGAGAGAGGAACAATTCGCATTTCAAGTGAGCCTTCCTCAAAACGGTCTGTTCTGAAGGAACTTTACCGCAGAAATCACTGGATTGAAAGGTGAACTCTCTCTCTGTCTCTTTTTCCCTCCCCCTTCAGAGATGCTGCCGGACATGCTGAGTTTCTTCAGCAATCTCTGTATTGATGGTTCAGGTCTCCAGCGTGTCCGTACAGATTGATTTTAGTGTTGAATTCTCAAGCTTGCTCTTTGAAAGGGATTGAATCCCTCTGCTACAAAGGAGGGTCAGTTACCACAGCTAACAGGTTCGTGATGCCAACATTGTTGGCTCAATCTCTATCATGTCTGAAATTTACATGAAGCTCCCAGCTTCTCAACCTCGCCCCTCACCTGATGAGTGTGACCCACCAGGCCTCTCTCTCTGACAAGACAGCAACTCTCGGGTCCTCCTGGTCTATACTAACTTCCCAAAATAAAAGGGCACTCCAGTAACAGAGCTCTTTACATGGTTCAGGTCAAAATCCTGGAGCTCCTTCCCTAACATCACTGTGGGACACCCAAGGACTGCAGCAGGAGAGTACAGCTCACCCCCACCTTCCAGGCAACTCTTAGAGGGTGTGGAAATCACATCCAAGCCACATTTGTAAATAAGTTTTATAACAGGGTCACGGTGGATGGTCACTAACTCTATTTCTTTACCTGTGTTGAAATCAGCGTAATGAAGAAGCCAAGGGTGGGTTGAAAATGACAATGATAGCCTTTCGTAGGTTGGTGTTTATTAGAGTTTGTATCGACAGTATGAATGTTTGAGCACTTATTCAAGGGCATGCAGGTAGCTGCCAGAGGAAGTGATGGGGGCCGGTACAGTTGCGACATTTAAAAGGCATCAGGATGAGTATGTGAATAGGAAGGATTTAGAGGGACATCAGCCAAGTGCTAGCTAATGGAATGAAATGAGATGAGAATATCTGGTTGATATGGACGAGTTGGACAGGAGGGACTGGTTCCTCTGTGCATCTCTGTGACTCTGTGCCTCTGAATAGTCTATAACAGAGAGTTTCAGACAGGGTTTGGTTTGTGTGTCTCTCTCATGCTTCCTCAGAATCTGCAAAAACTATGTCTCCAAATTTCCACAAGACTCTAAGAAATATTAAAAAGGGGGTCAGTGCTGAGAGAGTGCTGCAGTGTCGGAGAGTCAGTACTGAGGGAGTGCAGCACTGTCAGAGGATCAGTACTGAGGGAATGCTGCATTGTCGGAGGGTCAACACTGAGGGAGTGCTGCAATGTCAGAGGGTCAGTACTGAGGGAGTGCTGCACTGTCAGAGGGTCAGTACTGAGGGAGTGCTGCACTGGCAGAGGGTCAGTACTGAGGGAGTGCTGCATTGTCAGAGGGTCAGTACTGAGGGAGCGATGCACTGTCAGATGGGCAGTACTGAGAGATTGCAGCACTGTCAGAGGGTCAGTACTGAGGGAATGCTGCACTGTCAGACAGTCAGTACTGAGGGAGTGCTGCACTGACAATTTGTCAGTTCTGAGGGAGTGCTACACTGTCAGACAGTCAGTACTGAGAGAGTGTTATACTGTCAGAGTGTCATTCTGACGGAGTGCTGTACTGTCAGAGGTTTTATTCTGAGATTGGGCCAAACTGTCAGAGGGCCAGGACTGAGGGAGTGCATTACTATCAGAGGATTAGTGTGGAGGGAGTGCTGCATTGTCAGAGGGTCAGTGTGGAGGGAGTGCAGCATTGTCAGAGGGTCAGGATGTAGGGAGTGCAGCATTGTCAGAGGGTCAGTATGGAGGGAGTGCAGCATTGTCAGAGGGTCAGTATGGACGGACTGCAGCATTGTCAGAGTGTCAATGTGGAGGGAGTGCAGCATTGTCAGAGGGTCAGTGTGGAGGGAGTGCAGCATTGTCAGAGGGTCAGGATGTAGGGAGTGCAGCATTGTCAGAGGGTCAGTATGGAGGGAGTGCAGCATTGTCAGAGGGTCAGTATGGACGGACTGCAGCATTGTCAGAGGGTCAGTGTGGAGGGAGTGCAGCATTGTCAGAGGGTCAGTGTGGAGGGAGTGCAGCATTGTCAGAGGGTCAGTGTGGAGGGAGTGCTGCATTGTCAGAGGGTCAGTGTGGAGGGAGTGCTGCATTGTCAGAGGGTCAGTGTGGAGGGAGTGCAGCATTGTCAGAGGGTCAGTGTGGAGGGAGTGAAGCATTGTCAGAGGGTCAGTGTGGAGGGAGTGAAGCATTGTCAGAGGATCAGTGTGGAGGGAGTGCCGCATTGTCAGAGGGTCAGTGTGGAGGGAGTGCAGCATTGTCAGAGGGTCAGTGTGGAGGGAGTGCAGCATTGTCAGAGAGTCAGGACGGAGGGATTGCTGTGCAGTGAGAGAGTCGATAATGATGAAGTCCGCATTCTCTGAGGGTCAGTGCTAATGGATGGCCTTGCTGTCAGAGTGTCACACTGTGAGAGGGTTACTACTGAGGGAGCACTGCACTGTGAAAGTGATGTGAGGGGGCCAGTACTGAGGGAGCGTCGCGCTATGTGTCGGACAGTCAGTACTGAGGGACTGCTGCATTGCCAGAGGGTCAGTACTGACAGAGTGATGGACTGCCAAAGGTTCAGTACTGAGGGAGCGCTACACGGTCAGAGGGTCAGTACTGAGGGAGTGCTGCACTGTCAGAGGGTCAGTAATGAGGGAGTGCTGTACTGTCAGAAGGTCAGTGCTGAGGGAGTACTGCATTTTCAGACAGTCAGTACTGAGGGAGTGCTGCACAGTTAGAGGGTCAATAGCGAGGGAGTGCTGCACTGTCAGAGGGCAGTACTGAGGGAGTGCTGTACTTTCAGAAGGTCAGTGCTGAGAGAGTGCTGCATTTTCAGACAGTCAGTACTGAGGGAGTGCTGCACAGTTAGAGGGTCAATAGCGAGGGAGTGCTGCACTGTCAGAGAGCAATACTGAGTGAGTGCTGCGCTGTCAGAATGTCAGTATTGAGGGAGTGCTGCACTGTCAGAAGGTCAGTACGAGGCGATTGCCGGACTGTCAGAGGGTCAGTACTGAGGGAGTGCTGCACTGTAGAAATATCAGGACAAAGAGAGTGCTGCAGAGTCAGAGAGTCAGTACTGAGGGAAATCTGTTGTGTCAGAGCATCATTTCTGATGGAGTGCTGCAGTGTCAAAGGAGCAGTGCTGAGGGAGAGCTACTCTGTCAGAGGGTCAGTACTGAGGGAGTGCTGCACTGTCGGAGGGTCAGTACTGAGGGAGTGCTGCACTGTCAGAGGGTCAGTACTGAGGGAGTTCTGCACTGTCAGAGGGTCAGTACTGAGGGAGTGCTGCACTGTCAGAGGGTCAGTACTGACCGCGTGCTGCACTGTCAGAGGGTCAATACTGAGGCATTGCTGCACTATCAGAGGTGCAGAATCGAGACAGTGCCACGCACCGAGGGAGTTCTGCTCGGTCGGAGCGTCAGTACTGAGGGAATGCTGCAGTATCAGAGGGCCAGTACTAAGGAATGTGCATTGTCGAGGGGCAGGCCCGAGGAAATAGAGCCCTGTCAGAGTGTCAGGGACGTGCCACACTGTCGGAGGGTCAGTGCTGAGGGAGTGCTGCCCTGTTGTGTTGGTCATTGCTGAGGGAAAGCTGCACTGTTGCAGCATCAGTACAGTCAGAGTTCAGTGTCGCACTGTGAGGAAGTGTCGCACTGTGAGAGGTTCAGTCCTCAGGCAATGCAAAACTTTCAGAGGGTCAGTACTGGGGAACGCTGTACTGTCAGAGGGTCAGTACTCAGGGAGCAGTGTACTGTCAGACAGTCAGTACTGAGGGAGTGCTGCACTGCCAGAGGGTCAGTACTGAGGGAGTGCTGCACTGTCAGAAGGTCAGTACTGAGGGAGAGCTGCACTGTCAGAGGGTCAGTACTGAGGGTGTGCTGCACTGTCTTAGGGTCAGTACTGAGGGAGTGCTGCACTGTCAGAGGATCAGTACTGAGGGAGTGCTGCACTGTCTTAGGGTCAGTACTGAGGGAGTGCTGCACTGTCAGAAGGTCAGTACTGAGGGAGTGCTGCACTGTCAGAGGGTCAGTATTGAGGGAGTGCTGCAATGTCAGAGGGTCAGTACAGAGGGAGAGCCACACTGTCAGAGGGTCAGTGCTGAGGGAGTGCTGCACTGTCAGAGTGTCAGTACTGAGGGAGTGCTACACTGTCAAAGGGTCAGTATTGAGGGAGTGCTGCAATGTCAGAGGGTCAGTACAGAGGGAGAGACACACTGTCAAATGGTCAGTATTGAGGGAGTGCTGCACTGTCAGAGTGTCATTACTGAGGGAGTGCTGCACTGTCAGCGCATCAGTCTGGGGGATACCTGAATTGTAAGAGAGTCAGTACTGAGTGATTGCCACACTATCAGATGGGCTGAATGGCCTAAT
Organism: Chiloscyllium plagiosum; assembly: GCF_037043375.1. NCBI lineage: Eukaryota > Metazoa > Chordata > Chondrichthyes > Orectolobiformes > Hemiscylliidae > Chiloscyllium > Chiloscyllium plagiosum. The sequence continues at coordinate 64,926,859 of NW_028270175.1, read as the reverse complement.
TTCTTCTCCCATGTCTTGTGGTCTATGAGGAATATCTGAAATTGTTCAGTACATTTCTGCCTCTGCTTCCTACATACCCTGCTCAGCAACGATTCCCACGTCCAGGTTCCAGAGACTGTGTTCTAACAGACCGTCTTCATTTGGTACCACCCACTTTTCCCAGGGATCAAGTTTTCGTTTTGCGTGCCTGACCAGCCAGCTCAAAGGGATATTTTCATGCTGCAGGGCTAAGGTATATTCCTGAGCTTCCGTGTGATCATCCCAAATGAATCCCACTGCCCCACACTCAGAACAGTTGTACGTTCCTTAAATCTGAGCTTCCCAATGCTAATCCACATCCAGAATGACATCCTACACTCCTCCGAATCTCATTGCAGGCTATTTGCCTGGGAACGAGGAGTGTTAAGAGAGGAAATAAAAATCTGAAAGGACTTTACAGTGACATTAAGGGTGAATTGATAATGAGAGAAAGAGTAGGTTGTGGAACACAGTGAGAATTTGTGCATGGACCCAGAGGCTACAGTGAATGGATGCATTTTGTCAATGCTCATTGGGACAGGGACGGTATGAAATCGTGGAGATGCTCTGTGATACAATTAAATGTATTAGCATATATAGAGAGAGAGGTGGTTCTGAGTGGTCTGGCCTTCTTACAACCCAATAAATCTCCAAAGACGGCGGAAATGTATCTCCGTTTACCGAATGAGGTGATGGAGGAAGTAGCAGGGACACTTGCAAACATTTTCAAATCCCCTCTGGCCACAGGAGAGGTGCCGTCGGACTGACCATGTGGTACTGTTATTCAAGAAGGAACATGGGATATACCAGGCAGCTGCAGGCCAGTCAGGCTCATACCGTGGGTGGGACGTCTGTTGGAAGCAATTTTGGGAGATAGAATTAATCAGCATTTACAGAGACTGGAGTTCATGAAGAACAGTCAGAATGGTTGTGTTAAGGGGAGCTCAGGTCTGACCAATGGGATTGCAATTTTTAAGGAGGTGACCAGCTGTGTAAATAAGGGCAATACTTTTCTGTCGTCTGCTTGGAGGTCAGTCAGGCTTTTATCAGGACCCATACTGGAAACTGATAGTGAACATAAAAACTCAAGATGCAAGGAATTTGGCGCAGAATGCTGAGTGGCAGGAAGCAGAGAGTGATGGCCCAGTTAGAAATCTCTGTCTGTTCATGTCTCACTGCTGGGGTCCTGCTGATGTGGTTGATAGAAATGATTTAGTTTTGAATGGTGGAGGGTTAGTTATTGGATTCATGAATGATATGAAGATTGGTTGGGTGATAAATACTGAGGAGGATAGCCTGAGGTTACAGAAGGATGTAGATGGCCTTGACAGATGGTCCGATCAGTGACAACGGGTGAGGTGCCTGAAGATTGGAGAGTGATTAATGATGGGCCATTATTGAAGTAAGGCTGCAAGGTACAGCCATTGAACTATGGAGCTGTGAGCCTGGTGGCAGTGGTGGGTAAACTGTTGGAGGGCATTCTGAGAGACAACTTACATACATTTGGAAAAGCAAGGATTGATTAGGGATGGTCAGCTTGGCTTTGTTTGTGGAAATGATGTGTCCAACTTGATAGAGCTTTTGAAGGGATGACCAAGGAAACAGATGAGAAGGTTTCACATGGGAGATTGCTTAGTAAAAGGTTAGATGAGATGGCATCCAAGGAGAAGGGACAGCACGGTGCCTCAGTGGTTTGATTCTAACTCCCGATGACTGTCTGTGTGGAGTTTACACATTCTCTCTGTATCTGTGCGGGTTCCCTCCGGGTGCTCCACTTCCCTCCCACCGCCCAAAGATGCCATGGGAAATGCAGCATTACAGGGATAGAGTAGGGGATGTGAGTCTGGGTGGGATGCTGTTCAGACAGTCAGTGTGGAGCCAATGGACGGAATGGCTTGCTTCTACACTGTAGGAATTCTAAAATTAATCCAGAGAGACAAGTCATGTTCTGGGGACCTGGGCTCCAATCTTGGACAGGGGTGGATGTGGGTCCTTACAGTCTGAAGGGGTTTGAACACAGTCTGAGGGGGGAGCTGGGCTGAGCCCTGAAGTGTTGAGGATGTGAATGTTTTGTGGAGCTACTGTCCAAGGGGATTTGGATGTTAAACACAACAAAGTGATCCTTTCTTTGGAAATGAGGGAGCACTTTCTGAGGTATTGAGGGAGAACTATCTGAGGTACTGAGGGTGCACTTTTTGAGGTACTGAGGGAGCACTTTCTGCGGTAATGAGGGAGAACTATCTGAGGTACTGAGGGAGCACTTTCTGACGTATTGAGGGAGCACTTTCTGACGTAATGAGGGAGCACTTTCTGACGTATTGAGGGAGCACCATCTGAGGAATTCAGCGAGCATTATCTGAGGTACTGAGGGAGAAATATCTGCGCTATTGAGGGAGCACTTTCTGAGGTATTAAGGGAGTAGTTTCTGAGGTTCTGAGGTAGAACTAACTGAGGTATTGAAGGAGCACTGTCTGAGGTAGTGAGAGATCATTTTCTGAGATACTGAGGAAGCACATTCTGAGGTACTAAGGATGCACTTTCTCAGGTACTGAGGGAGAATTAACTGAGCTATTGAGGGAGTACTTTCTGAGGAATTGAGGAAGCACTATCTGAGGTACTGAGGGAGCACTATCTGAGGTACTGAGGAAGCACTATCTGATGTATTGAGGGAGCACTTTCTGAGGTACTGTGGGAGCACTTTCTGAGGTCTTGAGGAAACACTTTCTGACATATTGAGGGAACACTATCTGAGGAATTCAGGGAGCATTATCTGAGGTACTGAGGTAGAAATATCTGAGCTATTGAGGGAGCACATTCTGAGGTATTAAGGGAGTAGTATCTGAGGTACTGAGGGAGAACTATCTGAGGTATTGAAGGAGCACTGTCTGAGGTAGCGAGGGATCATTTAGTGAGGAAACACTATATGAGGTATTGAGGGAGAACTTTCTGAGATACTCAGGGAGAACTGTCTGAGGTACTGAGGGAGCACTTTCTGAGGTAGTGTGGTGAGAGACAGAAGGGTGAGTGCGAGAGAAAGAGGGTGGGAGAGAGAGAAGTGAGAGAGACGGTTGAGAGATAGAGGGGGGTGTGAGAGAGAGAGGGTGAGAGAGAGGGGAGAGGGAGAGATGGGAGAGAGAGAAGGCGCGTGTGTGAGAGAGAGAGATCGGTGAGAGAGAGAGGAGGTGAGACAGACGGGGGTGAGAGAGAGGGGTGAGAGAGGGAGAGGGGTGAGAATGAGAGGGGTTGAGTGAGAGAGGGTTTGAGAGAGGCGGTGAGAGAGAGGGGGTGAGAGAGAGGAGGTGAGACAGACAGGAGTTGAGAGAGAGGGGGTGAGAGCGGGGGTGAGAGACAGGAGGTGAAACAGACAGGGGTTGAGAGAGAGGGGGTGAGAGAGAGAGGAGTTGGGAGAGAGCGGAGGTGAGACAGACACGGTGTGAGAGAGAGGGGGTGTGAGAGGGAGAGGTAAGAAAGAGAGAGGTGAGAGACAGGGGTGAGTGAAGGCTAAGAGAGAGATGGGTGAGAGAGATGGGTGTGAGAGAGTGGTGACAGAGAGAGATGGCAGAGAGAGAGGGTAAGAGAGAGCAGGGTGAGAGAGAGAGGGGTGAGAGAGAGAGGGGTGAGAGAGAGGGGTGTATGAGAGAGAGAGGGGTGAGAGAGAGGGAGAGATGTGTGAAAGAGAGGGGGTTGAGAGAGGGGTGAGAGATCGGGGTGTAAGAGAGAGGGGTGAGAGAGTTGGTTGAGAGAGAGGGGTAGAGAGACAAGTGGAGAGAGAGAGTGGTGTAAGAGAGAGAGAAGTGAGATGATAAGAGGGCTGAGAGAGTGGTGAGAGAGAGAGGGAGGAGTGTAAGAAAGAGAGTGGTTAAACATTAGGGATGAGTGAGAGGGAGAGAGAGTGGTGAGAGAGAGAAAGCTGTGAGAGAGGGGGAAAGAGAAGGACGGGGTGAGATAGGTGGGTGCGAGAGAGATGGAGCGCGTGAGAGGGGTGGTGAAAGAGACAGTGTGGTGAGAGAGAGGGGTGTGAGAGAGAGAGAGTTGAGAGAGAGGGATGAGAGGGAGATGGGTGAGAGAGACAGAGAGGGGTGAGAGGCAGAGAGGGCGGAGAGAGAGTGGGTGAGAGAGAGGTGTGAAAGAGAGGGGGTGAGAGAGAGGGGCGTGAGACAGTGAGAAAGGGGGCGAGAGAGAGTGGGCGAGAGAGAGAGGGCGAGAGATGGAGGGGTGAGGCAGACAGGGGGTGAGAGCGGGATGGGTGTGACAGGGAGAAGTTATGAGAGTGGGTCTGAGAGATAGAGGTAAGAGAGAGAGACTAAGAGTGTGAGAAAGATTGGGTGAGAGACAGTGGGTGAGAGAGAGGGCAGAGAGAGGGGTGAGAGAGAGGGGGAGATAGACGTGTGTGAGAGACAGGTGAGAGAGCGAGGTGATGAGTGAGAGAGTGTGTTGAGAGAGAGGTGGTGAAAGAGAGAGATAGGGTGAGAGAGAGAGAGGAGGTGAGACAGATAGGGGATGAGAGAGGGGTTGAGAGAGGGGGGTCTGAGACAGAGGAGGTGAGAGACAAGGGGAGAGATAGAGGGGAGAGAGGGGGGAGAGAGAGAGTGTGGAGAGAGTGAGGGGGAGAGAGAGGGACTAGAAAGAGAGGGGGCGAGAGAGACTGGGGTGAGAGAGAGAGGGAGTGTGTGAGAGAAGAAGGTGAAAGAGAGAGAGGGCGAGAGAGGGGAGAGCGAGAGCATGGGGTGAGAGAGAAGATTGAGAGAGAGGGAGTGTTTGAGAGAGGGGAGTGAAAGAGAGAGAGGGTGAGTGAGAGAGGGTGAGAGAGAGAGGGGTGAGATTGAGAGGGGTGAGAGAGTGAGGGGGTGAGAAAGAGTGGGGTGGGAGAGAAAGAGGGGTGAGAGAGAGGGTGAGTGAGAGAGAGCTGAGAGAGAGGGGGAAAGAGAGAGATGGGGTGAGACAGCGAGGGCGTGAGAGAGAGGGAGTGTGTGAGAGGTGGGTTGAAAGAGAGAGAGGGTGAGAGAGAGAGAGAGGGATGAGAGACAGAGAGGGAGTGAGAGAGATTCGGGTGAGGGAGAGAGAGGTGTGAGAGAGAGGGATGAGAGTGAGAGGGTGTGAGAGAGGGGTGAGAGAGGGGGTGAGAGAGAGAGGTGAGAGAGAGAGAGGTGTGTGAGAGAGGGATGAGAGAGAGAGGGTGAGAGAGGGGGTGAGAGAGAGAGGTGAGAGAGAGAGAGGTGTGTGAGAGAGGGATGAGAGAGAGAGGGTGTGAGAGAGGGGTGAGAGAGGGGGTGAGAGAGAGAGGTGAGAGAGAGAGAGGGACGAGAGACAGAGAGGGAGTGAGAGAGAGAGTCGGGTGAAAGAGAGAGAGGGGTGATAGAGAGACGGGGAGAGAGAGAGAGGGTGAGAGGGAGAGATAGAGGGATGACAGAGGGTTGAGAGAGAGAGGGGTGAGTGAGATAGTGAAGTGAGATAGAGAGAACGGGAGAGAGATAGAGGTGTGAGAGAGGGGGTGAGAGTGAGAGGGGGTGAGTGAGAGAGGGTGTTGCGAGAGAGGCAGTGAGAGAGAGGGGTATGCGAGAGAGGAGGTGAGACAGACAGGTGGTGAGAGAGAGGGGGTGAGAGGGAGGGGTTGAGAGAGAGGGGTTGAGAGAGAGGGGGTGAGAGAGAGGGGGTGAGAGAGAGAGGGTGAGAGAGGGAGAGGGGTGAGAGAGGGAGAGGGGTGAGAGAGGGAGAGGGGTGAGAGAGAGGGGGATGATTGAGAGAGAGTGTTAAGAGCGAGGCGGTGAGAGAGAGAGGGTGAGAGACAGTGATGGGGTGAGGTAGTGAGAGGGTGAGAGAGAGAGGGGCTGAGAGACAGGGGGAGAGATAGAGGGGGAGGGAGAGGAGGGAGAGAGTGAGGGGGGAGAGAGGGCGAGAGAGGGGAGTGAGAGAGAGAGATGGCGAGAGAGACGGTGGCGAGAGAGAGGGAGTGTGTGAGAGACGGGGTGAAAGAGAGAGAGGGTGAGGGAGGGGGAGAGAGAGGATGGGGTGAGAGAAAGAGAGGGTGAGAGACAGAGGAGTGAGGAAGAGAGGGATGAGAGAGTGGGAGTGAGAGAGAGTGGTGAGGGAGAGAGGGGGAGAGAGATTGATGCGGTGAGAGAGTCAGGGGGTGAGAGACATGGGGAGAGATAGACGGGGAGAGAGAGGGGAGAGAGAGGGTGGAGAGTGTGAGGGGGTGAGAGACATGGGGCGAGAGAGAGAGGAGGCGAGAGAGAAAGGGGGCAAAAGTGACAGGGGCGAGAGAGAGGGAGTGTGTGAGAGAGAGGGTGAAAGAGAGAGGGTGAGAGAGGGGTGAGAGAGAGGGGGTGAGCGAGAGCATGGGGTGAGAGAGGGGTCAGAGAGAGCGGGGTGAGAGAGACGGGACGAGAGACAGAGAGGAGTGAGAGAGAGGGGGCGAGAGTGAGGGAGTGTGTGAGAGAGGGGGGTGAAAGAGAGAGGGTGAGAGAGAGAGGGGGTGAGATAGGGGGGGTGAGAGAGAGGGGTGAGAGAGGGGGCGAGAGTGAGGGAGAGTGTGAGAGAGGGGGGTGACAGAGAGAGAGGGTGAGAGAGAGAGGGGGTGAGATAGAGGGGTGAGAGAGAGGGGTGAGAGAGGGGGGTGAGAGGGAGGGAGCGTGTGAGAGGTGGGTTGAAAGAGAGAGAGGGTGAGAGAGAGAGAGGGATGAGAGGCAGAGAGGGAGTGAGTGAGATTCGGGTGAGGGAGAGAGAGGTGGGAGAGAGAGGGATGAGAGAGAGAGGGTGTGAGAGAGGGGTGAGAGAGGGGGTGAGAGAGAGAGCGGGGAGAGAGAGAGGTGAGAGAGAGAGAGGGACGAGAGACAGAGAGGGAGTGAGAGAGAGAGTCGGGTGAAAGAGAGAGAGGGGTGATAGAGAGACGGGGAGAGAGAGAGAGAGGGTGAGAGGGAGAGATAGAGTGATGAGAGATAGGGTTGAGAGAGAGACGGGGGTGAGTGAGATAGTGAAGTGAGATAGAGAGAGGTGTATGAGAGTGAGAGGGGGTGAATGAGAGAGGGTGTTGCGAGAGAGGCAGTGAGAGAGAGAGGGGTATGAGAGAGAGGAGGTGAGACAGACAGGGGTGAGAGAGAGGGGGTGAGAGATAGAGAGGGGTGGGAGAGAGAGGTGGTGAGACAGACAAGTGGTGAGAGAGAGGGGGTGAGAGAGAGGGGGTGAGAGACAGGGGGTGAGAGAGAGGGTGAGAGAGAGGGGGATGATTGAGAGAGTGTTAAGAGCGAGGCGGTGAGATAGAGAGGGTGAGAGACAGTGACGGGGTAAGGTCGTGAGGGGGTGAGAGAGAGGGGCTGAGAGACAGGGGGAGAGATAGAGGGGGAGAGAGAGGAGGGAGAGAGTGAGGGGGAGAGAGAGGGTGTGAGAGAGGGGGGGTGAGAGAGAGAGACGGCGAGAGAGACAGGGGGCGAGAGAAAGGGAGTGTGTGAGAGACGGGGTGAAAGAGAGAGAGGGTGAGAGAGAGGGGGGAGAGAGAGGATGGGGTGTGAGAAAGAGAGGGTGAGAGACAGACGGGTGAGAGAGAGAGAGGGATGAGAGAATGGGAGTGAGAGAGAGAGTGGTGAGGGAGAGAGGGGAGAGAGATTGATGCGGTGAGAGAGTCAGGGGGTGAGAGACATGGGGAGAGATAGAGGGGGGAGAGAGAGGGGAGAGAGAGAGGGTGGAGAGTGTGAGGGGGTGAGAGAGAGGGGCGAGAGAGAGGAGGCGAGAGAGAAAGGGGGCGAAAGAGACAGGGGCGAGAGAGAGGGAGTGTGTGAGAGACGGGGTGAAAGAGAGCGAGGGTGAGAGAGGGGTGAGAGAGACGGGACAAGAGAGAAAGAGGAGTGAGAGAGAGAGGGGGCGAGAGTGAGGGAGTGTGTGAGAGAGGGGGGTGAAAGAGAGAGGGTGAGAGAGAGAGAGGGGTGAGAGTGAGGGGTGAGAGAAAGGGGTGAGAGAGAGGGGTGAGAGAGAGAGCGTGATGAGAGCGAGGGGGTGAGAGAGAGGGAGTGTGTGAGAGAGGGGGATGAAAGAGAGAGCGGTTGAGAGGGAGAGGAGTGAGAGAGAGGGGTGAAAGAGAGGGGGATGAGAGAGAGAGGGGGATGAGAGAGAGAGGGGGATGAGAGCGAGGGAGAGAGGCGGTGAGAGAGAGAGTGGGCGAGAGAGAGAGAGAGTGGGCAAGAGACGGAGGGAGTGAGGAAGAGAGGGGAAGAGAGAGAGAGAGGGGTGTGACAGGGAGAGGTTCTGAGAGTGAGGGTGAGAGAGAGACGCTGTGAGAGACTAAGCGCATGAGAGAGAGAGAGTGAGAGACATTGGGTGAGAGAGAGAGGGCAGAGAGAGAGAGGGGTGAGAGAGAGACGGCGAGAGAGACAGGAGGTGAGAGAGAGGGAGTATGTGAGAGACGGGGTGAAAGAGAGAGGGGTGAGAGAGAGAGGGGATGAGTGAGAGAGGGTGTTGAGAGAGAGGCGGTGAAAGAGAGAGAGGGGGGTGAGAGAGAGGAGGTGAGACAGATAGGGGGTGAGAGAGAGGGGTTGAGAGAGAGAGGGGGTGGGAGAGAGAGAAGGTGAGAGACAGGGGAGAGATAGAGGGGGAAAGAGAGAGAGAGTGGAGAGAGTGAGGGAGAGAGAGAGGGGGCTAGAAAGAGAGGGGGTGAGAGAGGGGGCGACAGAGACGGGGATGAGAGAGAGGGAGTGTGTGAGAGAGGAGGGTGAAATAGAGAGAGGCCGAGCGAGGTGTGAGAGGAGGCATAAGAGAGAGGGTGAGAGAGAGGGGTGAGCGAGAGCATGGGGTGAGAGAACGAGAGGGGTGTGAGAGAGAGGGGGTGAGAGAGGGGCTGAGAGAGAGAGGGTGTGAGAGAGGGGTGAGAGAGTGAGGGGGTGAGAGAGCAGGTGAGAGAGTGGTGAGAGAAAGGGGTGAGAGAGAGAAGAGGGAAGGCGAGAGAGAGGGTGAGAGAGACGGTGAGAGAGAGAGGGGGTGAGAGAGAGAGACGGGATGAGAGAGAGGTGAGAGAAATTCAGAGGGGAGTAAGAGAGACCAGTGAGAGAGTGGGATGAGGTGAGGGAGAGCAGTGTAAGAGAGAGAGGGGTGAGAATATGAGAGGGCTGAGAGAGGGGTGTGAGAGAGAGGGAGGAGTGTAAGAGAGAGAGAGGGTAAGAGAGGGATGAGAGAGAGGGGTAGAGAGCCAAGGGGAGAGAGAGAGGTGAGTGAGAGAGAGGGCTGAGAGAGAAAGCGGGGTGGGGGGGGGGGGGGAGAGAGAGACCGGGTGTGAGCGAGATCAGTGAGAGAGAGAGGAGGTGAGACAGACAGGGGGTGAGAGAGAGGGGTGAGAGAGAGGGTGACAGAGACGGGTGAGAGAGGGAGAGGGGTGAAAGAGAGAGGGTTTGAGTGAGAGAGGGTGTTGAGAGAGAGAGCAGTGAGAGAGAGAGGGTGGTGAGAGAGAGGCGGTGAGACAGACAGGGGTTGAGAGAGGGGGTGAGAGAGAGAGGGGTTGGGGGAGAGAGATGGTGAGACAGACACGGGGTGAGAGAGAGGGGGTGAGAGGGTGAGAGAGTGTGTTGAGAGAGGGCGAGGTAAGAGAGAGAGGTGAGAGACAGGGGTGAGAGAAGGCTGAGAGAGAGAGAGATGGGTGAGAGAGAGGGGTGACAGAGAGAGATGGCAGAGAGAGAGGATAAGAGAGAGCGTGGTGAGAGAGAGGGGGTTGAGAGAGAGGGGTGAGAGCGAGAGAGAGAGAGAGATGTGAGAAAGAGAGGGGGTGAGAGACGGGTGAGAGATAGGGGTGTAAGAGAGATGAGTGAGAGAGTTGGTTGAGAGAGAGGGGTAGAGACAGAGTGGGAGAGAGAGAGTCTCGGAAGAGAGAGAGGGGTGAGATTCTAAGAGGGCTGAGAGAGTGGTGAGAGAGAGGGAGGAATGTAAGAAAGAGAGTGGTTAAGAGAGGGATGAGTGAGAGGGAGAGAGAGTGGTGTGAGAGAGAGGGCTGTGAGAGAGGGGGAAGAGAAAGACGGGGTGAGGGGGGTGCGAGAGAGAGGGAGCTTGTGGGGGGGGGTGAAAGAGAGAGAGTAATGAGAGAGAGAGGGGTGTGAGAGAGAGAGAGGGGTGAGAGAGAGGGTTGAGAGAGAGGGGGGTGAGAGAGAGGGGTGAGAAAGAGAGAGGGGTGAGTGAGATAGTGAAGTGAGATAGAGAGAACGGGTGAGAGAGAGAGGTGTGAGAGAGAGGGGTGAGAGAGAGAGGGGTTGAGTGAGAGAGGGTGTTGCGAGAGAGGCAGCGAGAGAGAGGGGTATGAGAGAGACGAGGTGAGACAGACCTCTCTCTCTCTGACACCACTCTCTCTCCACTTCTCTCTCTACCCCTCTCTCTCAACCAACTCTCTCACCCCTCTCTCTGACACCCCGATCTCTCACCCCTCTCTCAACCCCCTCTCTTTCACACATCTCTCCCTCTCTCTCACTCCTCTCTCTCATACACCCCTCTCTCTCACCCCTCTCTCTCTCAACCCTCTCTCTCTCACCCTGCTCTCTCTTACCATCTCTCTCTGTCATCTCTCTCTGTCACCACTCTCTCTCACACCTCTCTCTCACCCATCTCTCTCTTAGCCTTCACTCACCCCTGTCTCTCACCTCTCTCTTTCTTACCTCTCCCTCTCACACCCCCCTCTCTCTCTCTCACCGTGTCTGTCTCACCTCCTCTCTCTCCCAACTCCTCTCTCTCTTACCCCTTCTCTCTCAACCCCTGTCTGTTTCACCTCCCGTCTCTCACCCCACCTCTCACCCCCTCTCTCTCAACTCCTGTCTGTCTCACCTCCTCTCTCTCTCACGCCCTCTCTCTCACCGCCTCTCTCAAACCCTCTCTCACTCAACCCCTCTCATTCTCACCCCTGTCACTCTCTAACCCCTGTCTCTCACCCACTCTCTCACCCCTCTCTCTCACCCCCGTCTGTCTCACCTCCTCTCTCTCTCACCGATCTCTCTCTCTCACACACGCGCCTTCTCTCTCACCCATCTCTCCTTCACCCCTCTCTCCCTCCACACTGACCTCCAAGCAGACAACAGGAAAGTATTACCCTTATTTACACACCCGGTCACCTCCTTAAAAAGTGCAATCCCATTGGTCAGACCTGACCTACCCTTAACACAACCATTCTGACTGTTCTTCATGAACTCCAGTCTCTGTAAATGCTGATTAATTTTATCTCCCAAAATTGTTTCCAACAGACGTCCCACCCACGACATTAGCCTGACTGGCCTGTAGCTGCCTGGTATATCCCATGTTCCTTCTTGAATAACAGTACCACATGGTCAGTCCGACGACACCTCTCCTGTGGCCAGAGGGGATTTGAAAATGTTTGCAAGTGTCCCTGCTACTTCCTCCATCACCTCTTTCGGTAAACGGAGATACATTTCCACCTTCTTTGGAGATTTATTGGGTTGTAAGCAGGTCAGACCACTCAGAAACATCTCTCTCCATATATATGCTAATACATTTAATTGTATCACAGAGCATCTCCACGATTTCATACCAACCCTGTCCCAATGAGCATTGACAAAATGCATCCATTCACTGCAGCCTCTGGGTCCATGCACAACTTCTCACTGTGTTCCACAACCCACTCTTTCTCTCTTAATGTCACTGTAAAGTCCTTTCAGATTTTTATTTCCTCTCTTAGCACGCCTCGTTCCCAGGCAAATAGCCTGTGATACGATTTGGAGGAGTGTAGGATGTCATTCTGGATGTGGATTAGCATTGGGAAGCTCAGAAATAAGGAACACACGACTGTGCTGAGTGTGGGGCAGTGGGATTCATTTGGGATGAGCAGTCGGAAGCTGAGGAATAAGCCTCAGCCCTGCAGCATGAAAATATCCCTTTGAGCTGGCATTTCAGTCACACGAAACGAAAACTTGATCCCTGGGAAAAGAGGGTGGTAACCAAATGAAAACTGTCTTTTAGAACACAGTCTCTGGAACCTGGACGTGGGAATCATTACTGAGCAGGGTCTGTAAGAAGCAGAGGCAGAAATGTACTGAACAATTTCAGATATTCCTCTTCGACCACAAGACATGGGAGCAGACATTAGGCCATTCAGCCCATCTGATAGTGTGGCAATCACTCAGTACTGACTCTCTTACAATGCAGGCATCCCCCAGACTGATGCGCTGACAGTGCAGCGCTCCCTCAGTCATGATACTCTGACAGAACAGCACTCCCTCAGTAATGACCCTCTGACCGTGCAGCACTCCCTCAGTACTGACCCTCTGACAGTGCAGCACTCCCTCAGTCCTGTCCCTCTGACAGTGCAGCGCTCCCTCAGTACTGACCCTCTGACAGTGCAGCGCTCCCTCAGTACTGACCCTCTGACAGTGCAGCACTCCCTCAGTACTGAACCTCTGACAGTGCAGCGCTCCCTCCGTACTGACCCTCTGACAGTGCAGCACTCCCTCAGTACTGACCCTCTGACAGTGCAGCGCTCCCTCAGTACTGACCCTCTGACAGTGCAGCGCTCCCTCAGTACTGACCCTCTGACAGTGCAGCACTCCCTCCGTACAGACCTTTTAAAGTGCAGAACTCCCTCAGTACTGACCCTCTGACAGTGCAGCACTCCCTCAATACTGATCCACTGACAATGCGGCACTCCCTCCACACTGACCTTCTGACAATGCTGCACTCCCTCCACACTGACCCTCTGACAATGCTGTATTCCCTCCATACTGACCCTCTGACAATGCTGTACTCCCATCACACTGACCCTCTGACAATGCTGTACTCCCTCCATACTGACCCCCTGACAATGCTGCACTCCCTCCACACTGACCCTTTGACAATGCTGCACTTACATCACACTGACCCTCTGACAATGCTGCACTCCCATCACACTGACCCTCTGACAATGCTGCACTCCCTCCACACTGATCCTCTGACAATGCTGCACTCCCTCCGCACTGATCCTCTGACAATAGTGCACTCCCTCCATACTGACCCTCTGAAAATGTTGCACTCCCTCCACATTGATTCTCTAAAAATGCTGCACTCCCTCCACATTGATCCTCTGACAATGCCGCACTCCCTCCATCCTGATTCTCTGACAATGCTGCACTCCCTCCACACTGATTCTCTGACAATGCTGCACTCCCTCCACACTGACCCTCTGACAATGCTGCACTCCCTCCGCACTGATCCTCTGACAATACTGCACTACCTCCACACTGATCCTCTGACAATGCTGCACTCCCTCCACACTGATCCTCTGACAATGCTGCACTCCCTCCACACTGATCCTCTGACATTGCTGCACTCCCTCCACACTGACTCTCTGACAATGCTGCACTCCCTCCGCACTGATCGTCTGATAATGCTGCACTCCCTTGACACTGACCCTCTGACAATGCTGCACTCCCTTGACACTGACACCCTGACAATGCTGCACTCCCTCCATCCTGACACTCTGAAAATGCTGCACATCCATCTACACTGATCCTCTGACAATGCTGCACTCCCTCCACACTGATCCTCTGACAATGCTGAAATCCCTCCACACTGATCCACTGACAACGCTGCACTCCCTCCATACTGACCCTCTGACAATTCTGCATTCCCTTTATACTAACCCTCTGACAATGCTGCACTACCTCCATACTGACCCCCTAACAATGCTGCACTCCCTCCACACTGATTCTTTGACAATGCTGCACTCCCTCCACACTGACGCTGACAATCCTGCACTCCCGCCTTACTGACCCTCTGACAATGCTGCACTCCTTCCATACTTACCCTCTGACAATGCTGCACTCCATCCACACTGACCCTCTGACAATTCTGCACTCCCTCCATCCTGATCCTCTGACAATGCTGCACTACCTCCACACTGATCCTCTGACACTGCTGCAACACCTCCACACGGACCCTCTGACAATTCTGAACACCCTCCATACTGATCCTCTGACAATGATTCCCTCCCTCCACACTGACCCCCTGATAATGCTGCAGTCTCTCCGTCCTGACCCTCTGACAATGCTGCACTCCCTCCACACTGATCCACTGACAATGCTGCACTCCCTCCATCCTGACCCTCTGAAAATGCTGAACTCCTTCCACACTGATCCTCTGACATTGCTGCACTCCCTCTGCACTGATCCTCTGACAGAGCTGCCCTTCCTCCGCACTGATCCTCTAACAATACTGCCCTCCCTCCACACTGATCCTCTGACAATGCTGCACTCCCTCCACACTGATACTCTGACAATGCTGCACTCCCTCCATCCTGAACCTCTGACAATGCTGGACTCCCTCCACAGTGACTCTCTGTCAATGCTGCAGTCCCTCCGCACTGATCCTCTGACAATGCTGCACTCCCTTGACACTGACCCTCTGACAATGCTGCACACCCTCCATACTGACCCCCTGACAATTCTGTACTCCCTCGCTCCTGATCCTCTGATAATGCTGCACTCCCACTACACTGATCCTCTGACAATACTGCACTACCTGCACACTGATCCTCTGACAATGCTGAAATCCCTCCACACTGATCCTCTGACAATGCTGCACTCCCTCCATCCAGACTGACTGACAATTCTGCACTCCCTCCGCACTGATCCTCTGACAGTACTGCACTCCCTCCACACTGATCCTCTGACAATGCTGCACTCCCTCTACACTGATCATCTGACAATGTTGCACTACCTCCACACTGATTCTCTGACAATGCTGAAATCCCTCCACACTGATCCTCTGACAATGCTGCACTCCGTCCACACAGTCCCCCTGACAATGTTGCACTCCCTCCATACTGACACTCTGACAATGCTGAACTCCCTCCATACTGATCCTTTGACAATGCTTCCCTCCCTCCACACTGACCCCCGATAATGCTCCACGCCCACCGTTTTGACCCTCTGACAATGCTGCACTCCCTCCACACTGACTCTCTGACAATGCTGCACTCCCTCCACACTGATCCTCTGACAATGCTACGCGACCTCCATCCTGACCCTCTGAAAATGCTGAACTCCCTCCACACTGATCCTCTCCATTGCTGCACTCCCTCCGCACTGATCCTCTGACAATGCTGCACTCCCTCCGCACTGATCATCTAACAATACTGCCCTCCCTCCACACTGATCCTCTGACAATGTTGCACACCTTCCACTCTGATCCTCTGACAATGCTGCACTCCCTCCGCACTGATCCTCTGACAATGCTGCACTCCCTCCGCACTGATCATCTAACAATACTGCCCTCCCTCCACACTGATCCTCTGACAATGTTGCACACCTTCCACACTGATTCTCTGACAAAGCTGCACTCCCTCCACAATGATCCTCTGATAATGCTGCACTCCCTCCACACTGACCCTCTGATAATGATGCACTCCATCCATCCTGACCCTCTTACAATGCTGCACTCGGTCCACACTGACCCACTGACAATGTTGCACTCCCTCCACACTGATTCCCGGAAATGCTGCACTACCACCACACTGATTCTCTGACAACGCTGCACTCCGTCCACACTGACACTCTGATAATGCTGCACTCTCTCCATCCTGACCCTCTGACAATGATGCACTACGTCCATACTGATCCTCTGACAATGCTGCACTCCCTCCACACTGTCCCCCTAACAATGCTGCACTCCCTCCACACTGATCCTCTGACAATGCTGCACTACCTCCACACTGATTCTCTGACAATGCTGCTCTACCTCCACACTGATCCTCTGTCAATGCTGCAATCCCTCCACACTGATCCTCTGACAATGCTGCACTCCCTCCATCCTGACACTCTGACAATGCTGCACTCCCTCCACACTTATCCTCTGACATTGCTGCACTCCCTCTGCACTGATCCTCTGACAATGCTGTACTCCCTCCACATTGATCCTCTGACAATGCTGCACTCCCTCCGCACTGATCATCTAACAATACTGCCCTCCCTCCACACTGATCCTCTGACAATGTTGCACACCTTCCACTCTGATCCTCTGACAATGCTGCACTCCCTCCGCACTGATCCTCTGACAATGCTGCACTCCCTCCGCACTGATCATCTAACAATACTGCCCTCCCTCCACACTGATCCTCTGACAATGTTGCACACCTTCCACACTGATTCTCTGACAAAGCTGCACTCCCTCCACAATGACCCCCTGACAATGCTGCACTCCCTCCACACTGACCCTCTGATAATGATGCACTCCATCCATCCTGACCCTCTTACAATGCTGCACTCGGTCCACACTGACCCACTGACAATGTTGCACTCCCTCCACACTGATTCCCGGAAATGCTGCACTACCACCACACTGATTCTCTGACAACGCTGCACTCCGTCCACACTGACACTCTGATAATGCTGCACTCTCTCCATCCTGACCCTCTGACAATGATGCACTACGTCCATACTGATCCTCTGACAATGCTGCACTCCCTCCACACTGTCCCCCTAACAATGCTGCACTCCCTCCACACTGATCCTCAGACAATGCTGCACTACCTCCACACTGATTCTCTGACAATGCTGCTCTACCTCCACACTGATCCTCTGTCAATGCTGCAATCCCTCCACACTGATCCTCTGACAATGCTGCACTCCCTCCATCCTGACACTCTGACAATGCTGCACTCCCTCCACACTTATCCTCTGACATTGCTGCACTCCCTCTGCACTGATCCTCTGACAATGCTGTACTCCCTCCACATTGATCCTCTGACAATGCTGCACTCTCTCCGCACTGATCCTCTAACAATACTGACCTCCCTCCACACTGAACCTCTGACAATGCTGCACTCCCTCCGCACTGATCCTCTGACAATGCTGCACTCCCTCCGCACTGATCCTCTGACAATGCAGCACTCCCTCCACAATGATCCTTTGATAATGCTGCACTCCCTTGACACTGACCATCTGATAATGCTGCACTCCCTCCACACTGACCCTCTGACAACGCTGCACTCCCTCCATCCTGACCCCCTGACAATGCTGCACTCCCTCCTTACTGACCCCCTGACAATGCTGTACTCCCTCGATCCTGACCCTCTGATAATGCTGCACTCCCTCTACACTGATCCTCTGACAATGCTGCACTATCTCCACAGTGATCCTCTGACAATGCTGCACTCCCTCCACACTGATCCTCTGACCATGCTGCACTCCCTCCACCCTGACCCTCTGATAATGCTGCACTCCCTCCATCCTGACCCTCTGACAATGCTGCACTCCGTCCACACTGCCCCCGACAATGTTGCACCCCCTCCACACTGATCCTCTGACTATGCTGCACTACCACCACAGTGACCCTCTGACAATGCTACACTCCCTCCATACCGATCCTCTGACAATGCTGCACTCCCTCCATACTGACCCTATGACAATTCTGCCCTCCCTCCAACCTGATCCTCTGACAATGCTGCATTCCATTGATACTGACCCTCTGACAATGTTACACTCCCTCCATACTGATCCTCTGACAATGCTGCACTCCCTTGATACTAACCCTCTGACAAAGCTGCATTCCCTTGATACTGATCCTCTGACAATGCTGCACTCCCTCCAACCTGATCCTCTGAGAATGCTGCATTCCCTTGATACTAACCCTCTGACAATGCTGCATTCCCTTGATACTAACCCTCTGACAACGCTGCACTCCCTCCATACTGACCCTCTGACAATTCTGCACACCCTCCAACCTGATCCTCTGACAATGCTGCACTCCCTCCATACTGACCCTCTGACAATGCAGCACTCCCTCCACACTGACCCTCTGACAATGCTGCACTCCCTCCATACTGATCCTCTGACAATGCTGCACCTCCTCCACACTGACCCTCTGACAATGCTGCAATCCCTCCACACTGACCCTCTGACAATGCTGCACTCCCTCCATACTGACCCTCTGACAATGCTGCACTCCATCCATACTGACCCCCTGACAATGCTGCACTACGTCCATACTGACCCTCTGACAATGCTGCACTCCGTCCACACTGATCCTCTGACAATGCTGCACTACCACCACACTGACCCTCTGACAATGCTACACTCCCTCCATACTGATCCTCTGACAATGCTGCACTCCCTGCACCCTGACTTTCTGACAATGCTTCACTCCCTCCATACTGACCCACTGACAACGCTGCACTCCCTCCATACTGACCCTCTGACAATTCTGCACTCCCTCCAACCTGATCCTCTGACAATGCTGCATTCCTTTGATACTGACCCTCTGACAATGCTGCACTCCCTCCATACTGATCGTCTGACAATTCTGCACTCCCTCCACACTGATCCTCTGACAATGCTGCACTCCCTCCACACGTACCCTCTGACAATGCTGCACTCCCTCCATACTGACCCTCTGACAATGCTGCACTCTCTCCACACTGATCCTCTGACAATGCTGCACTCCCTCCACACTGACCCTCTGACAATGCTGCACTCCCTGCACACTGACCCCCTGACAATGCTGCACTCCATCCACACTGATCCTCTGACAATGCTGCACTCCCTCCATCCTGACACTCTGACAATGCTGCACTCCCTCTGCAATGATCCTCTGACAATGCTGCCCGCCCTCCCCACTGATCCTCTGACAATGCTGCACTCCCTCCACACTGATCCTCTGACAATGCTGCACTCCATCCATTCTGACCCTCTGACAATGCTGCACTCCCTCCACACTGACTCTCTGACAATGCTGCATTACCTCAGCATTGATCTTCCGACAATGCTGCACTCCCTCCACACTGATCCTCTGACAATGCTGCACTCCCTTGACACTGATCCTCTGACAATGATGCACTCACTCCACACTGACCCTCTGATAATGCTGCACAACCTCAATCCTGACCCTCTGATAATGCTGCACTCCTTCTACACTGATCCTCTGACAATGCTGCACTCCCTCCACACTGATCCTCTGACAATGCTGCACTCCCTCCACCCTGACCCTCTGATAATGCTGCACTCCCTCCATCCTGACCCTCTGACAATGCTGCACTCCGTCCACACCGTCCCCCTGACAATGTTGCACTCCCTCCTCAATGATCCTCTGACAATACTGCACTACCACCACACTGAATCTCTGACAACGGTGCACTCCCTCCACACTGATCCTCTGACAATGCTGCACTCCCTCCAGACTGACCCTCTGATAATGCTGCACTCCCTCCATACTGACACTCTGACAATGCTGCACTCCCTCCATCCTGACCCTCTGACAAAGCTGCACTCCCTCCACACTGTCCCTCTGTCAATGCTGCACTCCCTCCATACTGACCCTCTGACAATGTTGCATCCCTCCACACTGATCCACTGACAATGCTGCACTCCCTCCACACTGATCCTCTGACAATGCTGCACTCCCTCCATCCTGTCCCTCTGACAATGCTGCACTCCCTCCACACTGATCCTCTGACATTGCTGCACTTCCTCTTCACTGATCATCAGACAATGCTGCACTTCCTCTTCACTGATCCTCAGACAATGCTGCACTCCCTCCACACTGAACCTCTGACAATGCTGCACTCCCTCCGCACGGATCCTCTAACAATACTGCCCTCCATCCACACTATCCTCTGAAAATGCTGCACTCTCTCCATCCTGACCCTCTGACAATGCTGCACTCCCTCCACACTGACTCTCTGACAATGCTGCACTCCCTCCGCACTGATCCTCTGACAATGCTGCACTCACTCCACACTGACCCTCTGACAACGCTGCAATTCCTCCATACTGACCCCCTGACAATGCTGTACTCCCTCCATCCTGACCCTCTGATAATGCTGCACTCCCTCCACACTGACCCTCTGACAACGCTGCACTCCCTCCATACGGACCCCCTGACAATGCTGCACTCCCTGCTTACTTACCCCCTGACAATGCTGTACTCCCTCGATCCTGACCCTCTGATAATGCTGCACTCCCTCTACACTGATCCTCTGACAATGCTGCACTCCCTCCAACCTGAACCTCTGACAATGCTGCATTCCCTCCACCCTGACCCTCTGATAATGCTGCACTCCCTCCATCCTGACCCTCTGACAATGCTGCACTCCGTCCACACTGCCCCCGACAATGTTGCACTCCCTCCACACTGATCCTCTGACTATGCTGCTCTACCACCACAGTGACCCTCTGACAATGCTGCACTCCCTCCATACTGACCCATTGACAACGCTGCACTCCCTGCTTACTTACCCCCTGACAATGCTGTACTCCCTCGATCCTGACCCTCTGATAATGCTGCACTCCCTCTACACTGATCCTCTGACAATGCTGCACTATCTCCACAGTGATCCTCTGACAATGCTGCACTCCCTCCACACTGATCCTCTGACAATGCTGCACTCCCTCCACCCTGACCCTCTGATAATGCTGCACTCCCTCCATACTGACCCTCTGACAATGCTGCACTCCCTCCATACTGACCCCCTGACAATGCTGCACTACGTCCATACTGACCCTCTGACAATGCTGCACTCTGTCCACACTGATCCTCAGACAATGCTGCACTACCACCACACTGACCCTCTGACAATTCTACACTCCCTCCATACTGATCCTCAGACAATGCTGCACTACCACCACACTGACCCTCTGACAATGCTGCACTCCCTCCACACAGATCCTCTGACAATGCTGCACTCCCTCCACCCTGACCCTCTGATAATGCTGCACTCCCTCCATACTGACCCTCTGACAATGCTGCCTTCCCTCCATACTGACCCCTTGACAATGCTGCACAACGTCCATACTGACCCTCTGACAATGCTGCACTCTGTCCACACTGATCCTCAGACAATGCAGCACTCCCTCCATACTGACCCTCTGACAACGCTGCACTCCCTCCATACTGACCCTCTGACAATTCTGCACTCCCTCCAACCTGATCCTCTGACAATGCTGCATTCCCTTGATACTGACCCTCTGACAATGCTGCACTCCCTCCATACTGATCGTCTGACAATTCTGCACTCCCTCCACACTGATCCTCTGAGAATGCTGCACCCCCTACACACTTACCCTCTGGCAATGCTGCATTCCCTCCATACTGACCCTCTGACAATGCTGCACTCTCTCCACACTGATCCTCTGACAATGCTGCACTCCCTCCACACTGACCCTCTGACAATGCTGCACTCCCTTCACAGTGACCCCCTGACAATGCTGCACTCCATCCACACTGATCCTCTGACAATGCTGCACTCCCTCCATCCTGACCCTCTGACAATGCTGCACTCCCTCTGCAATGATCCTCTGACAATGCTGCCCGACCTCCCCACTGATCCTCTGACAATGCTGCACTCCCTCCACACTGATCCTCTAACAATGCTGCACTCCATCCATTCTGACCCTCTGACAATGCTGCACTCCCTCCACACTGACTCTCTGACAATGCTGCACTCCCTTGACACTGATCCTCTGACAATGATGCACTCACTCCACACTGACCCGCTGATAATGCTGCACAACCTCAATCCTGACCCTCTGATAATGCTGCACTCCTTCTACACTGATCCTCTGACAATGCTGCACTACATCCACACTGATCCTCTGACAATGCTGCACTATCTCCACAGTGATCCTCTGACAATGCTGCACTCCCTCCACACTGATCCTCTGACCATGCTGCACTCCCTCCACCCTGACCCTCTGATAATGCTGCACTCCCTCCATCCTGACCCTCTGACAATGCTGCACTCCGTCCACACTGCCCCCGACAATGTTGCACCCCCTCCACACTGATCCTCTGACTATGCTGCACTACCACCACAGTGACCCTCTGACAATGCTACACTCCCTCCATACCGATCCTCTGACAATGCTGCACTCCCTTGATACTAACCCTCTGACAAAGCTGCATTCCCTTGATACTGACCCTCTGACAATGTTACACTCCCTCCATACTGATCCTCTGACAATGCTGCACTCCCTTGATACTAACCCTCTGACAAAGCTGCATTCCCTTGATACTGACCCTCTGACAATGCTGCACTCCCTCCATACTGATCCTCTGACAATGCTGCACTCCCTCCAACCTGATCCTCTGAGAATGCTGCATTCCCTTGATACTAACCCTCTGACAATGCTGCATTCCCTTAATACTGACCCTCTGACAATGCTGCACTCCCTCCATACTGACCCTCTGACAATGCTGCACTCCCTCCATACTGACCCTCTGACAATGCTGCACTCCCTCCATACTGACCCCCTGACAATGCTGCACTACGTCCATACTGACCCTCTGACAATGCTGCACTCCGTCCACACTGATCCTCTGACAATGCTGCACTACCACCACACTGACCCTCTGACAATGCTACACTCCCTCCATTCTGATCCTCTGACAATGCTGCACTCCCTCCACCCTGACCTTCTGACAATGCTTCACTCCCTCCATACTGACCCTCTGGCAACGCTGCACTCCCTCCATACTGACCCTCTGACAATTCTGCACTCCCTCCAACCTGATCCTCTGACAATGCTGCACTCCCTCCATACTGACCCTCTGACAATGCAGCACTCCCTCCACACTGACCCTCTGACAATGCTGCACTCCCTCCATACTGATCCTCTGACAATGCTGCACCTCCTCCACACTGACCCTCTGACAATGCTGCAATCCCTCCACACTGACCCTCTGACAATGCTGCACTCCCTCCATACTGACCCTCTGACAATGCTGCACTCCGTCCATACTGACCCCCTGACAATGCTGCACTACGTCCATACTGACCCTCTGACAATGCTGCACTCCGTCCACACTGATCCTCTGACAATGCTGCACTACCACCACACTGACCCTCTGACAATGCTACACTCCCTCCATACTGATCCTCTGACAATGCTGCACTCCCTGCACCCTGACTTTCTGACAATGCTTCACTCCCTCCATACTGACCCACTGACAACGCTGCACTCCCTCCATACTGACCCTCTGACAATTCTGCACTCCCTCCAACCTGATCCTCTGACAATGCTGCATTCCTTTGATACTGACCCTCTGACAATGCTGCACTCCCTCCATACTGATCGTCTGACAATTCTGCACTCCCTCCACACTGATCCTCTGACAATGCTGCACTCCCTCCACACGTACCCTCTGACAATGCTGTACTCCCTCCATACTGACCCTCTGACAATGCTGCACTCTCTCCACACTGATCCTCTGACAATGCTGCACTCCCTCCACACTGACCCTCTGACAATGCTGCACTCCCTGCACACTGACCCCCTGACAATGCTGCACTCCATCCACACTGAACCTCTGACAATGCTGCACTCCCTCCATCCTGACCCTCTGACAATGCTGCACTCCCTCTGCAATGATCCTCTGACAATGCTGCCCGCCGTCCCCACTGATCCTCTGACAATGCTGCACTCCCTCCACACTGATCCTCTGACAATGCTGCACTCCATCCATTCTGACCCTCTGACAATGCTGCACTCCCTCCACACTGACTCTCTGATAATGCTGCATTCCCTCAGCATTGATCTTCCGACAATGCTGCACTCCCTCCACACTGATCCTCTGACAATGCTGCACTCCCTTGACACTGATCCTCTGACAATGATGCACTCACTCAACACTGACCCTCTGATAATGCTGCACAACCTCAATCCTGCCCCTCTGATAATGCTGCACTCCTTCTACACTGATCCTCTGACAATGCTGCACTCCCTCCACACTGATCCTCTGACAATGCTGCACTCACTCCACCCTGACCCTCTGATAATGCTGCACTCCCTCCATCCTGACCCTCTGACAATGCTGCACTCC
Organism: Chiloscyllium plagiosum; assembly: GCF_037043375.1. Lineage (NCBI taxonomy): Eukaryota > Metazoa > Chordata > Chondrichthyes > Orectolobiformes > Hemiscylliidae > Chiloscyllium > Chiloscyllium plagiosum. Next base: position 64,903,081 of record NW_028270175.1, on the reverse strand, counting down.
GTCCACACAGTCCCCCTGACAATGTTGCACTCCCTCCTCAATGATCCTCTGACAATACTGCACTACCACCACACTGAATCTCTGACAACGGTGCACTCCCTCCACACTGATCCTCTGACAATGCTGCACTCCCTCCAGACTGACCCTCTGATAATGCTGCACTCCCTCCATACTGACACTCTGACAATGCTGCACTCCCTCCATCCTGACCCTCTGACAAAGCTGCACTCCCTCCACACTGTCCCTCTGTCAATGCTGCACTCCCTCCATACTGACCCTCTGACAATGTTGCATCCCTCCACACTGATCCACTGACAATGCTGCACTCCCTCCACACTGATCCTCTGACAATGCTGCACTCCCTCCATCCTATCCCTCTGACAATGCTGCACTCCCTCCACACTGATCCTCTGACATTGCTGCACTTCCTCTTCACTGATTATCAGACAATGCTGCACTTCCTCTTCACTGATCCTCAGACAATGCTGCACTCCCTCCACACTGAACCTCTGACAATGCTGCACTCCCTCCGCACGGATCCTCTAACAATACTGCCCTCCATCCACACTATCCTCTGAAAATGCTGCACTCTCTCCATCCTGACCCTCTGACAATGCTGCACTCCCTCCACACTGACTCTCTGACAATGCTGCACTCCCTCCGCACTGATCCTCTGACAATGCTGCACTCACTCCACACTGACCCTCTGACAACGCTGCAATTCCTCCATACTGACCCCCTGACAATGCTGTACTCCCTCCATCCTGACCCTCTGATAATGCTGCACTCCCTCCACACTGACCCTCTGACAACGCTGCACTCCCTCCATACGGACCCCCTGACAATGCTGCACTCCCTGCTTACTTACCCCCTGACAATGCTGTACTCCCTCGATCCTGACCCTCTGATAATGCTGCACTCCCTCTACACTGATCCTCTGACAATGCTGCACTCCCTCCAACCTGACCCTCTGACAATGCTGCATTCCCTCCACCCTGACCCTCTGATAATGCTGCACTCCCTCCATCCTGACCCTCTGACAATGCTGCACTCCGTCCACACTGCCCCCGACAATGTTGCACTCCCTCCACACTGATCCTCTGACTATGCTGCTCTACCACCACAGTGACCCTCTGACAATGCTGCACTCCCTCCATACTGACCCATTGACAACGCTGCACTCCCTGCTTACTTACCCCCTGACAATGCTGTACTCCCTCGATCCTGACCCTCTGATAATGCTGCACTCCCTCTGCACTGATCCTCTGACAATGCTGCACTATCTCCACAGTGATCCTCTGACAATGCTGCACTCCCTCCACACTGATCCTCTGACAATGCTGCACTCCCTCCACCCTGACCCTCTGATAATGCTGCACTCCCTCCATACTGACCCTCTGACAATGCTGCACTCCCTCCATACTGACCCCCTGACAATGCTGCACTACGTCCATACTGACCCTCTGACAATGCTGCACTCTGTCCACACTGATCCTCAGACAATGCTGCACTCCCTCCATACTGATCGTCTGACAATTCTGCACTCCCTCCACACTGATCCTCTGAGAATGCTGCACCCCCTCCACACTTACCCTCTGGCAATGCTGCATTCCCTCCATACTGACCCTCTGACAATGCTGCACTCTCTCCACACTGATCCTCTGACAATGCTGCACTCCCTCCACACTGACCCTCTGACAATGCTGCACTCCCTCCACAGTGACCCCCTGACAATGCTGCACTCCATCCACACTGATCCTCTGACAATGCTGCACTCCCTCCATCCTGACCCTCTGACAATGCTGCACTCCCTCTGCAATGATCCTCTGACAATGCTGCCCGCCCTCCCCACTGATCCTCTGACAATGCTGCACTCCCTCCACACTGACCCTCTGACAATGCTGCACTCCCTCCACAGTGACCCCCTGACAATGCTGCACTCCATCCACACTGATCCTCTGACAATGCTGCACTCCCTCCATCCTGACCCTCTGACAATGCTGCACTCCCTCTGCAATGATCCTCTGACAATGCTGCCCGCCCTCCCCACTGATCCTCTGACAATGCTGCACTCCCTCCATCCTGACCCTCTGACAATGCTGCACTCCCTCTGCAATGATCCTCTGACAATGCTGCCCGCCCTCCCCACTGATCCTCTGACAATGCTGCACTCCCTCCACACTGACTCTCTGACAATGCTGCACTCCCTTGACACTGATCCTCTGACAATGATGCACTCACTCCACACTGACCCGCTGATAATGCTGCACAACCTCAATCCTGACCCTCTGATAATGCTGCACTCCTTCTACACTGATCCTCTGACAATGCTGCACTACATCCACACTGATCCTCTGACAATGCTGCACTCCCTCCACACTGATCCTCTGACAATGCTGCACTCCCTTCACCCTGACTCTCTGATAATGCTGCACTCCCTCCATCCTGACCCTCTGACAATGCTGCACTCCGTCCACACTGACCCTCCGACAATGTTGCACTCCCTCCACACTGATGCTCTGACATTGCTGCACTTCCTCTTCACTGATCCTCTGACAATGCTGCACTTCCTCTTCACTGATCCTCAGACAATGCTGCAATCCCTCCACACTGAACCTCTGACAATGCTGCCCTCCATCCACACTATCCTCTGACAATGCTGCACTCCCTCCATCCTGACCCTCTGACAATGCTGCACTCCCTCCACACTGACTCTCTGACAATGCTGCACTCCCTCCGCACTGATCCTCTGACAATGCTGCAGTCACTCCACACTGATCCTCTGACAATGCTGCACTCTCTTGACACTGACCCTCTGACAAAGCTGCACGCCCTCCATACTGACCCCCTGACAATGCTGTACTCCCTCCATCCTGACCCTCTGATAATGCTGCACACCCTCCACACTGATCCTCTGACAATGCTGCACTATCTCCACACTGATTCTCTGACAATGCTGCACTCCCTCCACCCTGATCCTCTGACATTGCTGCACTCCCTCCACCCTGACCCTCTGATAATGCTGCACCCCGTCCATACTGACCCCCTGACAATGCTGCACTACGTCCATACTGACCCTCTGACAATGCTGCACTCCGTCCACACTGATCCTCTGACAATGCTGCACTACCACCACACTGACCCACTAACAATGCTACACTCCCTCCATACTGATCCTCTGACAATGCTGCACTCCCTCCATACTGACCCTCTGACAATTCTGCACTCCCTGCAACCTGATCCTCTTACAATGCTGCATTCCTTTGATACTGACCCTCTGACAATGCTGCACTCCCTCCATACTGATCGTCTGACAATTCTGCACTCCCTCCACACTGATCCTCTGACAATGCTGCACTCCCTCCACACTTACCCTCTGACAATGCTGCACTCCCTCCATACTGACCCTCTGACAATGCTGCACTCTCTCCACACTGATCCTCTGACAATTCTGCACTCCCTGCACACTGACCCTCTGACAATGCTGCACTCCCTGCACACTGACCCCCTGACAATGCTGCACTCCATCCACACTGTTCCTCTGACAATGCTGCACTAGCTCCAAACTGACCCTCTGACAATGCTGCACTCCCTCCATACTGACCCCCTGACAATGCCGTACTCCCTCGATCCTGACCCTCTGATAATGCTGCACTCCCTCCACACTGATCCTCTGAAGATGCTGCACTTCCTCCACACTGATCCTCTGACAATGCTGCACTCCCTCCACACTGATCCTCTGACAATACTGCCAGCCCTCCACACTGATCCTCTGAAAATGCTGCACTCCCTCCACACTGATCCTCTGACATTGCTGCACTCCCTCCATCCTGACCCTCAGACAATGCTGCCTTCCCTCCACACTGACTCACTGCCAATGCTGCACTCCCTCCGCACTGATTCTCTGACAATGCTGCACTCCCTCCACACTGACTCTCTGACAATGCTGCACTCCCACCGCATTGATCCTCAGACAATGCTGCACTCCCTCCACACTGATCCTCTGACAATGCTGCACTCCCTCTACACTGATCCTCTGACAATGTTGCACTGCCTCCACACTGATCCTCTGACAATGCTGAACTACCTCCACCCTGACCCTCTGATAATGCTGCACTCCCTCCGTCCTGACCCTCTGAAAATGCTGCACTCCCTCCACACTGATCCTCTGAAGATGCTGCACTTCCTCCACACTGATCCTCTGACAATGCTGCACTCCCTCCACACTGATCCTCTGACAATGCTGCACTCCCTCCATCCTGACCCTCTGACAAAGCTGCACTCCCTCCACACTGTCCCTCTGACAATGCTGCACTCCCTCCATACTGACCCTCCGACAATGTTGCACTCCCACCACACTGATCCACTGACAATGCTGCACTCCCTCCACACTGATCCTCTGACAATGCTGCACTCCCTCCATCCTGTTCCTCTGACAATGCTGCACTCTCTCCACACTGATGCTCTGACATTGCTGCACTTCCTCTTCACTGATCCTCTGACAATGCTGCACTTCCTCTTCACTGATCCTCAGACAATGCTGCAATCCCTCCACACTGAACCTCTGACAATGCTGCACTCCCTCCGCACGGATCCTCTAACAATCCTGCCCTCCATCCACACTATCCTCTGACAATGCTGCACTCCCTCCATCCTGACCCTCTGACAATGCTGCACTCCCTCCACACTGACTCTCTGACAATGCTGCACTCCCTCCGCACTGATCCTCTGACAATGCTGCAGTCACTCCACACTGATCCTCTGACAATGCTGCACTCTCTTGACACTGACCCTCTGACAAAGCTGCACGCCCTCCATACTGACCCCCTGACAATGCTGTACTCCCTCCATCCTGACCCTCTGATAATGCTGCACACCCTCCACACTGATCCTCTGACAATGCTGCACTATCTCCACACTGATTCTCTGACAATGCTGCACTCCCTCCACCCTGATCCTCTGACATTGCTGCACTCCCTCCACCCTGACCCTCTGATAATGCTGCAGCCCGTCCATACTGACCCCCTGACAATGCTGCACTACGTCCATACTGACCCTCTGACAATGCTGCACTCCGTCCACACTGATCCTCTGACAATGCTGCACTACCACCACACTGACCCACTGACAATGCTACACTCCCTCCATACTGATCCTCTGACAATGCTGCACTCCCTCCACCCTGACTTTCTGACAATGCTTCAATCCCTCCATACTGACCCTCTGACAACGCTGCACTCCCTCCATACTGACCCTCTGACAATTCTGCACTCCCTGCAACCTGATCCTCTTACAATGCTGCATTCCTTTGATACTGACCCTCTGACAATGCTGCACTCCCTCCATACTGATCGTCTGACAATTCTGCACTCCCTCCACACTGATCCTCTGACAATGCTGCACTCCCTCCACACTTACCCTCTGACAATGCTGCACTCCCTCCATACTGACCCTCTGACAATGCTGCACTCTCTCCACACTGATCCTCTGACAATGCTGCACTCCCTGCACACTGACCCTCTGACAATGCTGCACTCCCTGCACACTGACCCCCTGACAATGCTGCACTCCATCCACACTGTTCCTCTGACAATGCTGCACTAGCTCCAAACTGACCCTCTGACAATGCTGCACTCCCTCCATACTGACCCCCTGACAATGCCGTACTCCCTCGATCCTGACCCTCTGATAATGCTGCACTCCCTCCACACTGATCCTCTGAAGATGCTGCACTTCCTCCACACTGATCCTCTGACAATGCTGCACTCCCTCCACACTGATCCTCTGACAATACTGCCAGCCCTCCACACTGATCCTCTGAAAATGCTGCACTCCCTCCACACTGATCCTCTGATATTGCTGCACTCCCTCCATCCTGACCCTCAGACAATGCTGCCTTCCCTCCACACTGACTCACTGCCAATGCTGCACTCCCTCCGCACTGATTCTCTGACAATGCTGCACTCCCTCCACACCGACTCTCTGACAATGCTGCACTCCCACCGCATTGATCCTCAGACAATGCTGCACTCCCTCCACACTGATCCTCTGACAATGCTGCACTCCCTCTACACTGATCCTCTGACAATGTTGCACTGCCTCCACACTGATCCTCTGACAATGCTGAACTACCTCCACCCTGACCCTCTGATAATGCTGCACTCCCTCCGTCCTGACCCTCTGAAAATGCTGCACTCCCTCCACACTGTCCCCCTGACAATTTTGCACTCCCTCCACACTGATCATCTGACAATGCTGCACTCCCTCCACACTGATCCTCTGACAATGCTGCACTCCCTCCACCCTGACCCTCTGATAATGCTGCACACCCTCCATCCTGACCCTCTGACAATGCTGCACTCCGTCCACACTGCCCGCCTGACAATGTTGCACTCCCTCCAGACTGATCCTCTGACAATGCTGCACTACCACCACACTGATTCTCTGACAACGCTGCACTCCCTCCACACTGATCCTCTGACAATGCTGCCCTCCCTCCACACTGACCCTCTGATAATGCTGCACTCCCTCCATCCTGACCCTCTGACAATGCTGCACTGCGTCCACACTGTCCCCCTGACAATGCTGCACTCCCTCCACACTGATCCGCTGACAATGCTGCACTACCTCCACACTTATCCTCTGATAATGCTGCAATCCCTCCACACTGACCCTCTGACAATGCTGCACTCCCTCCACACTGATCCTCTGACAATGCTGCACTCCCTCCATCCTGACCCTCTGTCAATGCTGCACTCCCTTCACACTGATATTCTGACATTGCTGCACTTCCTCTGCGCTGATCCTCAGATAATGCTGCACTCCCTCCACACTGATCCTTTGACAATGCTGCACTCCCTCCGCACTGATCCTCTAACAATACCGCCCTCCCTCCAGACTGATCCTCTGACAATGCTGCAATCCCTCCATCCTGACCCTCTGACAATGCTGCACTCACTCCACACTGACTCTCTCACAATGCTGCACTCCCTCCGCACTGATCCTCTGACAATGCTGCACTCCCTCCACACTGAACCTCTGACAATGCTGCACACTCTTGACACTGACCCTCTGACAATGCTGTACTCCCTCCAGACTGACCCCCTGACAATTCTGTACTCCCTCGATACTGACCCTCTGATAATGCTGCACTCCCTCCACACTGATCCTCTGACAATGCTGCACTGCCTCCACACTTATCCTTTGACAATGCTGAACTGCCTCCACACTGATCCTCAGACAATGCTGCACTCCATCCACACTGATCCTCTGACAATGCTGCACTCCCTCCGCACTGATCCTCTAACAATCCTGCCCTCCCTCCACACTGAGCCTCTGACAATGCTGCGCTCCCTCCATCCTGACCCTCTGACAATGCTGCACTCCCTCCACACTGACTCTCTGACAATGCTGCACTCCCTCCGCACTGATCCTCTGACAATGCTGCACTCCCTCCACACTGATCCTCAGACAATGCTGCACTCCCTCCACACTGATCCCCTAACAATGCTGCACTCCCTCCACACTGATCCTCTGACAATGCTGCACTCTCTTGACACTGACACTCTGACAATGCTGCACTCCCTCCACACTGACCCCATGACAATGCTGTATTCCCTCGATCCTGACCCTCAGATAATGCTGCACTACCTCCACACTGATCCTCTGACAATGCTGCACTACCTCCACACTGATCCTCTGACAATGCTGCACTCCCTCCACACTGATCCATTGATAATGCTGCACTCTCTCCATCCTGACCCTCTGACAATGCTGCACTCCCTCCATACTGACCCTCTGACAACGCTGCACTCCATCCATACTGACCCTCTGACAATTCTGCACTCCCTCCAACCTGATCCTCTGACAATGCTGCATTCCATTGATACTGACCCTCTGACAATGCTGCACTCCCTCCATTCTGATCGTCTGACAATGCTGCACTCCCTCCACACTGATTCTCTGACAATGCTGCAAACCCTCCACACTGACCCTCTGACAATGCTGCTCTCCCTCCATACTGACCCCCTGACAATGCTGCACACCCTCCATACTGACCCTCTGACAATGCTGCACTCCCTCCACACTAACCCTCTGACAATGCTGCACTCCCTCCATACTGACCCCCTGACAATGCTGCACTCCTTACATACTGACCCTCTGACAATGCTGCACTCCCTCCATACTGACCCTCTGACAATGCTGCACTACCTCCATACTGACCCCCTGACAATGCTGCACTCCTTCCATACTGACCCTCTGACAATGCTGCAATCCGTCCACACTGATCCTCTGACAATGCTGCACTCCCTCCATCCTGACCCTCTGAAAATGCTGCACTACCTCCACACAGATCCTCTGATAATGCTGCAATCCCTCCACACTGACCCTCTGACAATGCTGCACTCCCTCCACACTGATCCTCTGATAATGCTGCAGTCCCTCCATCCTGACCCTCTGACAATGCTGCACTCCCTCCACACTGATCCTCTGACATTACTGCACTTTCTCTGCACTGATCCTCAGATAATGCTGCACTCCCTCCACACTGATCCTTTGACAGTTCTGCACTCCCTCCGCACTGATCCTCTAACAATACCGCCCTCCCTCCAGACTGATCCTCTGACAATTCTGCACTCCCTCCACACTGACCCTCTGATAATGCTGCACTCCCTCCATCCTGACCCTCTGAAAATGCTGCACTACCTCCACACTGATCCTCTGACAATGCTGCACTCTCTTGACACTGACACTTTGACAATGCTGCACTCCCTCCACACTGACCCCATGACAATGCTGTATTCCCTCGATCCTGACCCTCAGATAATGCTGCACTACCTCCACACTGATCCTCTGACAATGCTGCACTGCCTCCACACTGATCCTCTGACAATGCTGCACTCCTTCCACCCTGACCCTCTGATAATGCTGCACTCCCTGCATCCTGACCCTCTGACAATGCTGCACTCCGTCCACACTTTCCCCCCGACAATGTTGCACCACATCCACACTGATCCTCTGACAATGCTGCACTCCCTCCACACTGACCCTCTGACAACGCTGCACTCCCTCCATACTGACCATCTGACAATTCTGCACTCCCTCCAACCTGATCCTCTGACAATGCTGCATTCCCTTGATACTGACCCTCTGACAATGCTGCACTCCCTCCATACTGATCGTCTGACAATGCTGCAACCTCTCCACACTGATCCTCTGACAATGCTGCACTCCCTCCATACTGACCCCCTGACAATGCTGCACTCCCTCCATACTGACCCTCTGACGATGCTGCACTCCCTCCACTCTGACCCTCTGACAATGCTGCACTCCCTCCATACTGACCCCCAGACAATGCTGCAGTCCTTACATACTGACCCTCTGACAATGCTGCACTCCCTCCATACTGACCCTCTGAAAATGCTGCACTCCCTCCATTCTGACCCCCTGACACTGCTGCACTCCTTCCATACTGACCCTCTGACAATGCTGCACTCCCTCCATACTGACCCTCTGAAAATGCTGCACTCCCTCCATTCTGACCCCCTGACACTGCTGCACTCCCTCCATACTGACCCCCAGACAATGCTGCACTCCTTCCACACTGATCCTCTGACAATGCTGCCCTACCTCCACACTGACCCTGTGATAATGCTGCACTCCCTCCAACCTGACCCTCTGACAATGCTGCACTCTCTCCACACTGATCCTCTGACAATTCTGCACTCCCTGCACACTGACCCTCTGACAATGCTGCACTCCCTGCACACTGACCCCCTGACAATGCTGCACTCCATCCACACTGTTCCTCTGACAATGCTGCACTAGCTCCAAACTGACCCTCTGACAATGCTGCACTCCCTCCACACTGACCCTGTGATAATGCTGCACTCCCTCCAACCTGACCCTCTGACAATGCTGCACTCTCTCCACACTGATCCTCTGACAATTCTGCACTCCCTGCACACTGACCCTCTGACAATGCTGCACTCCCTGCACACTGACCCCCTGACAATGCTGCACTCCATCCACACTGTTCCTCTGACAATGCTGCACTAGCTCCAAACTGACCCTCTGACAATGCTGCACTCCCTCCATACTGACCCCCTGACAATGCCGTACTCCCTCGATCCTGACCCTCTGATAATGCTGCACTCCCTCCACACTGATCCTCTGAAGATGCTGCACTTCCTCCACACTGATCCTCTGACAATGCTGCACTCCCTCCACACTGATCCTCTGACAATACTGCCAGCCCTCCACACTGATCCTCTGAAAATGCTGCACTCCCTCCACACTGATCCTCTGACATTGCTGCACTCCCTCCATCCTGACCCTCAGACAATGCTGCCTTCCCTCCACACTGACTCACTGCCAATGCTGCACTCCCTCCGCACTGATTCTCTGACAATGCTGCACTCCCTCCACACTGACTCTCTGACAATGCTGCACTCCCACCGCATTGATCCTCAGACAATGCTGCACTCCCTCCACACTGATCCTCTGACAATGCTGCACTCCCTCTACACTGATCCTCTGACAATGTTGCACTGCCTCCACACTGATCCTCTGACAATGCTGAACTACCTCCACCCTGACCCTCTGATAATGCTGCACTCCCTCCGTCCTGACCCTCTGAAAATGCTGCACTCCCTCCACACTGATCCTCTGAAGATGCTGCACTTCCTCCACACTGATCCTCTGACAATGCTGCACTCCCTCCACACTGATCCTCTGACAATGCTGCACTCCCTCCATCCTGACCCTCTGACAAAGCTGCACTCCCTCCACACTGTCCCTCTGACAATGCTGCACTCCCTCCATACTGACCCTCCGACAATGTTGCACTCCCACCACACTGATCCACTGACAATGCTGCACTCCCTCCACACTGATCCTCTGACAATGCTGCACTCCCTCCATCCTGTCCCTCTGACAATGCTGCACTCTCTCCACACTGATGCTCTGACATTGCTGCACTTCCTCTTCACTGATCCTCTGACAATGCTGCACTTCCTCTTCACTGATCCTCAGACAATGCTGCAATCCCTCCACACTGAACCTCTGACAATGCTGCACTCCCTCCGCACGGATCCTCTAACAATACTGCCCTCCATCCACACTATCCTCTGACAATGCTGCACTCCCTCCATCCTGACCCTCTGACAATGCTGCACTCCCTCCACACTGACTCTCTGACAATGCTGCACTCCCTCCGCACTGATCCTCTGACAATGCTGCAGTCACTCCACACTGATCCTCTGACAATGCTGCACTCTCTTGACACTGACCCTCTGACAAAGCTGCACGCCCTCCATACTGACCCCCTGACAATGCTGTACTCCCTCCATCCTGACCCTCTGATAATGCTGCACACCCTCCACACTGATCCTCTGACAATGCTGCACTATCTCCACACTGATTCTCTGACAATGCTGCACTCCCTCCACCCTGATCCTCTGACATTGCTGCACTCCCTCCACCCTGACCCTCTGATAATGCTGCACCCCGTCCATACTGACCCCCTGACAATGCTGCACTACGTCCATACTGACCCTCTGACAATGCTGCACTCCGTCCACACTGATCCTCTGACAATGCTGCACTACCACCACACTGACCCACTGACAATGCTACACTCCCTCCATACTGATCCTCTGACAATGCTGCACTCCCTCCACCCTGACTTTCTGACAATGCTTCAATCCCTCCATACTGACCCTCTGACAACGCTGCACTCCCTCCATACTGACCCTCTGACAATTCTGCACTCCCTGCAACCTGATCCTCTTACAATGCTGCATTCCTTTGATACTGACCCTCTGACAATGCTGCACTCCCTCCATACTGATCGTCTGACAATTCTGCACTCCCTCCACACTGATCCTCTGACAATGCTGCACTCCCTCCACACTTACCCTCTGACAATGCTGCACTCCCTCCATACTGACCCTCTGACAATGCTGCACTCTCTCCACACTGATCCTCTGACAATGCTGCACTCCCTGCACACTGACCCTCTGACAATGCTGCATTCCCTGCACACTGACCCCCTGACAATGCTGCACTCCATCCACACTGTTCCTCTGACAATGCTGCACTAGCTCCAAACTGACCCTCTGACAATGCTGCACTCCCTCCATACTGACCCCCTGACAATGCCGTACTCCCTCGATCCTGACCCTCTGATAATGCTGCACTCCCTCCACACTGATCCTCTGAAGATGCTGCACTTCCTCCACACTGATCCTCTGACAATGCTGCACTCCCTCCACACTGATCCTCTGACAATACTGCCAGCCCTCCACACTGATCCTCTGAAAATGCTGCACTCCCTCCACACTGATCCTCTGACATTGCTGCACTCCCTCCATCCTGACCCTCAGACAATGCTGCCTTCCCTCCACACTGACTCACTGCCAATGCTGCACTCCCTCCGCACTGATTCTCTGACAATGCTGCACTCCCTCCACACTGACTCTCTGACAATGCTGCACTCCCACCGCATTGATCCTCAGACAATGCTGCACTCCCTCCACACTGATCCTCTGACAATGCTGCACTCCCTCTACACTGATCCTCTGACAATGTTGCACTGCCTCCACACTGATCCTCTGACAATGCTGAACTACCTCCACCCTGACCCTCTGATAATGCTGCACTCCCTCCGTCCTGACCCTCTGAAAATGCTGCACTCCCTCCACACTGTCCCCCTGACAATTTTGCACTCCCTCCACACTGATCATCTGACAATGCTGCACTCCCTCCACACTGATCCTCTGACAATGCTGCACTCCCTCCACCCTGACCCTCTGATAATGCTGCACACCCTCCATCCTGACCCTCTGACAATGCTGCACTCCGTCCACACTGCCCGCCTGACAATGTTGCACTCCCTCCAGACTGATCCTCTGACAATGCTGCACTACCACCACACTGATTCTCTGACAACGCTGCACTCCCTCCACACTGATCCTCTGACAATGCTGCCCTCCCTCCACACTGACCCTCTGATAATGCTGCACTCCCTCCATCCTGACCCTCTGACAATGCTGCACTGCGTCCACACTGTCCCCCTGACAATGCTGCACTCCCTCCACACTGATCCGCTGACAATGCTGCACTACCTCCACACTTATCCTCTGATAATGCTGCAATCCCTCCACACTGACCCTCTGACAATGCTGCACTCCCTCCACACTGATCCTCTGACAATGCTGCACTCCCTCCATCCTGACCCTCTGTCAATGCTGCACTCCCTTCACACTGATCCTCTGACATTGCTGCACTTCCTCTGCGCTGATCCTCAGATAATGCTGCACTCCCTCCACACTGATCCTTTGACAATGCTGCACTCCCTCCGCACTGATCCTCTAACAATACCGCCCTCCCTCCAGACTGATCCTCTGACAATGCTGCAATCCCTCCATCCTGACCCTCTGACAATGCTGCACTCACTCCACACTGACTCTCTCACAATGCTGCACTCCCTCCGCACTGATCCTCTGACAATGCTGCACTCCCTCCACACTGAACCTCTGACAATGCTGCACACTCTTGACACTGACCCTCTGACAATGCTGTACTCCCTCCAGACTGACCCCCTGACAATTCTGTACTCCCTCGATACTGACCCTCTGATAATGCTGCACTCCCTCCACACTGATCCTCTGACAATGCTGCACTGCCTCCACACTTATCCTTTGACAATGCTGAACTGCCTCCACACTGATCCTCAGACAATGCTGCACTCCATCCACACTGATCCTCTGACAATGCTGCACTCCCTCCGCACTGATCCTCTAACAATCCTGCCCTCCCTCCACACTGAGCCTCTGACAATGCTGCGCTCCCTCCATCCTGACCCTCTGACAATGCTGCACTCCCTCCACACTGACTCTCTGACAATGCTGCACTCCCTCCGCACTGATCCTCTGACAATGCTGCACTCCCTCCACACTGATCCTCAGACAATGCTGCACTCCCTCCACACTGATCCCCTAACAATGCTGCACTCCCTCCACACTGATCCTCTGACAATGCTGCACTCTCTTGACACTGACACTCTGACAATGCTGCACTCCCTCCACACTGACCCCATGACAATGCTGTATTCCCTCGATCCTGACCCTCAGATAATGCTGCACTACCTCCACACTGATCCTCTGACAATGCTGCACTACCTCCACACTGATCCTCTGACAATGCTGCACTCCCTCCACACTGATCCATTGATAATGCTGCACTCTCTCCATCCTGACCCTCTGACAATGCTGCACTCCGTCCACACTTTCCCCCCGACAATGTTGCACCCCCTCCACACTGATCCTCTGACAATGCTGCACTCCCTCCATACTGACCCTCTGACAACGCTGCACTCCATCCATACTGACCCTCTGACAATTCTGCACTCCCTCCAACCTGATCCTCTGACAATGCTGCATTCCATTGATACTGACCCTCTGACAATGCTGCACTCCCTCCATTCTGATCGTCTGACAATGCTGCACTCCCTCCACACTGATTCTCTGACAATGCTGCAAACCCTCCACACTGACCCTCTGACAATGCTGCTCTCCCTCCATACTGACCCCCTGACAATGCTGCACACCCTCCATACTGACCCTCTGACAATGCTGCACTCCCTCCACTCTAACCCTCTGACAATGCTGCACTCCCTCCATACTGACCCCCTGACAATGCTGCACTCCTTACATACTGACCCTCTGACAATGCTGCACTCCCTCCATACTGACCCTCTGACAATGCTGCACTACCTCCATACTGACCCCCTGACAATGCTGCACTCCTTCCATACTGACCCTCTGACAATGCTGCAATCCGTCCACACTGATCCTCTGACAATGCTGCACTCCCTCCATCCTGACCCTCTGAAAATGCTGCACTACCTCCACACAGATCCTCTGATAATGCTGCAATCCCTCCACACTGACCCTCTGACAATGCTGCACTCCCTCCACACTGATCCTCTGATAATGCTGCAGTCCCTCCATCCTGACCCTCTGACAATGCTGCACTCCCTCCACACTGATCCTCTGACATTACTGCACTTTCTCTGCACTGATCCTCAGATAATGCTGCACTCCCTCCACACTGATCCTTTGACAATTCTGCACTCCCTCCGCACTGATCCTCTAACAATACCGCCCTCCCTCCAGACTGATCCTCTGACAATTCTGCACTCCCTCCACACTGACCCTCTGATAATGCTGCACTCCCTCCATCCTGACCCTCTGAAAATGCTGCACTACCTCCACACTGATCCTCTGACAATGCTGCACTCTCTTGACACTGACACTTTGACAATGCTGCACTCCCTCCACACTGACCCCATGACAATGCTGTATTCCCTCGATCCTGACCCTCAGATAATGCTGCACTACCTCCACACTGATCCTCTGACAATGCTGCACTGCCTCCACACTGATCCTCTGACAATGCTGCACTCCTTCCACCCTGACCCTCTGATAATGCTGCACTCCCTGCATCCTGACCCTCTGACAATGCTGCACTCCGTCCACACTTTCCCCCCGACAATGTTGCACCCCATCCACACTGATCCTCTGACAATGCTGCACTCCCTCCACACTGACCCTCTGACAACGCTGCACTCCCTCCATACTGACCATCTGACAATTCTGCACTCCCTCCAACCTGATCCTCTGACAATGCTGCATTCCCTTGATACTGACCCTCTGACAATGCTGCACTCCCTCCATACTGATCGTCTGACAATGCTGCAACCTCTCCACACTGATCCTCTGACAATGCTGCACTCCCTCCATACTGACCCCCTGACAATGCTGCACTCCCTCCATACTGACCCTCTGACGATGCTGCACTCCCTCCACTCTGACCCTCTGACAATGCTGCACTCCCTCCATACTGACCCCCAGACAATGCTGCAGTCCTTACATACTGACCCTCTGACAATGCTGCACTCCCTCCATACTGACCCTCTGAAAATGCTGCACTCCCTCCATTCTGACCCCCTGACACTGCTGCACTCCTTCCATACTGACCCTCTGACAATGCTGCAATCCGTCCACACTGATCCTCTGACAATGCTGCCCTACCTCCACACTGACCCTGTGATAATGCTGCACTCCCTCCAACCTGACCCTCTGACAATGCTGCACTGCGTCCACACTGTCCCCCTGACAATGCTGCACTCCCTCCACACTGATCCTCTGACAATGCTGCACTACCTACACACTGATCCTCTGATAATGCTGCAATCCCTCCACACTGACCCTCTGACAATGCTGCACTCCCTCCACACTGATCCTCTGACAATGTTGCACTCCCTCCATCCTGAACCTCTGACAATGCTGCACTCCCTTCACACTGATCCTCTGACATTGCTGCACTTTCTCTGCACTGATCCTTAGATAATGCTGCACTCCCTCCACACTGATCCTTTGACAATTCTGCACTCCCTCCGCACTGATCCTCTAACAATACCGCCCTCCCTCCAGACTGATCCTCTGACAATGCTGCACTCCCTCCATCCTGACCCTCTGACAATGCTGCACTCCCTCCACACTGACTCTCTGACAATGCTGAACTTCCTCCGCACTGATCCTCTGACAATGCTGCACTCCCTCCACACTGAACCTGTGACAATGCTGCACTCTCTTGACACTGACCGTCTGACAATGCTGTACTCCCTCCATACTGACCCCCTGACAATGCTGCACTCCTTACATACTGACCCTCTGACAATGCTGCACTCCCTCCATACTGATCCTCTGACAATGCTGCACTCCCTCCACACTGATCCTCTGACAATGCTGCACTCCATCCATTCTGACCCTCTGACAATGCTGCACTCCCTCCACACTGACTCTCTGACAATGCTGCACTCCCTTGACACTGATCCTCTGACAATGATGCACTCACTCCACACTGACCCGCTGATAATGCTGCACAACCTCAATCCTGACCCTCTGATAATGCTGCACTCCTTCTACACTGATCCTCTGACAATGCTGCACTACATCCACACTGATCCTCTGACAATGCTGCACTCCCTCCACACTGATCCTCTGACAATGCTGCACTCCCTCCACCCTGACTCTCTGATAATGCTGCACTCCCTCCATCCTGACCCTCTGACAATGCTGCACTCCGTCCACACAGTCCCCCTGACAATTATGCACTCCCTCCTCAATGATCCTCTGACAATACTGCACTACCACCACACTGATTCTCTGACAACGGTGCACTCCCTCCACACTGATCCTCTGACAATGCTGCCCTCCCTCCAGACTGACCCTCTGATAATGCTGCACTCCCTCCATACTGACACTCTGACAATGCTGCACTCCCTCCATCCTGACCCTCTGACAAAGCTGCACTCCCTCCACACTGTCCCTCTGACAATGCTGCACTCCCTCCATACTGACCCTCCGACAATGTTGCACTCCCACCACACTGATCCACTGACAATGCTGCACTCCCTCCACACTGATCCTCTGACAATGCTGCACTCCCTCCATCCTGTCCCTCTGACAATGCTGCACTCCCTCCACACTGATGCTCTGACATTGCTGCACTTCCTCTTCACTGATCCTCTGACAATGCTGCACTTCCTCTTCACTGATCCTCAGACAATGCTGCAATCCCTCCACACTGAACCTCTGACAATGCTGCACTCCCTCCGCACGGATCCTCTAACAATACTGCCCTTCATCCACACTATCCTCTGACAATGCTGCACTCCCTCCATCCTGACCCTCTGACAATGCTGCACTCCCTCCACACTGACTCTCTGACAATGCTGCACTCCCTCCGCACTGATCCTCTGACAATGCTGCACTCCCTCCATCCTGACCCTCTGACAATGCTGCACTCCCTCCACACTGACTCTCTGACAATGCTGCACTCCCTCCACACTGATCCTCTGACAATGCTGCACTCTCTTGACACTGACCCTCTGACAAAGCTGCACGCCCTCCATACTGACCCCCTGACAATGCTGTACTCTCTCCATCCTGACCCTCTGATAATGCTGCACACCCTCCACACTGATCCTCTGACAATGCTGCACTATCTCCACACTGATTCTCTGACAATGCTGCACTCCCTCCACCCTGATCCTCTGACATTGCTGCACTCCCTCCACCCTGACCCTCTGATAATGCTGCACCCCGTCCATACTGACCCCATGACAATGCTGCACTACGTCCATACTGACCCTCTGACAATGCTGCACTCCGTCCACACTGATCCTCTGACAATGCTGCACTACCACCACACTGACCCACTGACAATGCTACACTCCCTCCATACTGATCCTCTGACAATGCTGCACTCCCTCCACCCTGACTTTCTGACAATGCTTCAATCCCTCCATACTGACCCTCTGACAACGCTGCACTCCCTCCATACTGACCCTCTGACAATTCTGCACTCCCTGCAACCTGATCCTCTTACAATGCTGCATTCCTTTGATACTGACCCTCTGACAATGCTGCACTCCCTCCATACTGATCGTCTGACAATTCTGCACTCCCTCCACACTGATCCTCTGACAATGCTGCACTCCCTCCACACTTACCCTCTGACAATGCTGCACTCCCTCCATACTGACCCTCTGACAATGCTGCACTCTCTCCACACTGATCCTCTGACAATGCTGCACTCCCTGCACACTGACCCTCTGACAATGCTGCACTCCATCCACACTGTTCCTCTGACAATGCTGCACTAGCTCCAAACTGACCCTCTGACAATGCTGCACTCCCTCCATACTGACCCCCTGACAATGCCGTACTCCCTCGATCCTGACCCTCTGATAATGCTGCACTCCCTCCACACTGATCCTCTGAAAATGCTGCACTTCCTCCACACTGATCCTCTGACAATGCTGCACTCCCTCCACACTGATCCTCTGACAATACTGCCAGCCCTCCACACTGATCCTCTGAAAATGCTGCACTCCCTCCACACTGATCCTCTGACATTGCTGCACTCCCTCCATCCTGACCCTCAGACAATGCTGCCTTCCCTCCACACTGACTCACTGACAATGCTGCACTCCCTCCGCACTGATTCTCTGACAATGCTGCACTCCCTCCACACTGACTCTCTGACAATGCTGCACTCCCACCGTATTGATCCTCAGACAATGCTGCACTCCCTCCACACTGATCCTCTGACAATGCTGCACTCCCTTGACACTGATCCTCTGACACTGCTGCACTCCCTCCACCCTGACCCTCTGATAATGCTGCACTCCCTCCATCCTGACCCTCTGATAATGCTGCACTCCCTCTACACTGATCCTCTGACAATGTTGCACTGCCTCCACACTGATCCTCTGACAATGCTGAACTACCTCCACCCTGACCCTCTGATAATGCTGCACTCCCTCCGTCCTGACCCTCTGAAAATGCTGCACTCCCTCCACACTGTCCCCCTGACAATTTTGCACTCTCTCCACACTGATCATCTGACAATGCTGCACTCCCTCCACACTGATCCTCTGACAATGCTGCACTCCCTCCACCCTGACCCTCTGATAATGCTGCACACCCTCCATCCTGACCCTCTGACAATGCTGCACTCCGTCCACACTGCCCGCCTGACAATGTTGCACTCCCTCCAGACTGATCCTCTGACAATGCTGCACTACCACCACACTGATTCTCTGACAACGCTGCACTCCCTCCACACTGATCCTCTGACAATGCTGCCCTCCCTCCACACTGACCCTCTGATAATGCTGCACTCCCTCCATCCTGACCCTCTGACAATGCTGCACTGCGTCCACACTGTCCCCCTGACAATGCTGCACTCCCTCCACAGTGATCCGCTGACAATGCTGCACTACCTGCACACTTATCCTCTGATAATGCTGCAATCCCTCCACACTGACCCTCTGACAATGCTGCACTCCCTCCACACTGATCCTCTGACAATGCTGCACTCCCTCCATCCTGACCCTCTGTCAATGCTGCACTCCCTTCACACTGATCCTCTGACATTGCTGCACTTCCTCTGCGCTGATCCTCAGATAATGCTGCACTCCCTCCACACTGATCCTTTGACAATGCTGCACTCCCTCCGCACTGATCCTCTAACAATACCGCTCTCCCTCCAGACTGATCCACTGACAATGCTGCACTCCCTCCACACTGACTCTCTGACAATGCTGCACTCCCTCCGCACTGATCCTCTGACAATGCTGCACTCCCTCCACACTGAACCTCTGACAATGCTGCACACTCTTGACACTGACCCTCTGACAATGCTGTACTCCCTCCAGACTGACCCCCTGACAATTCTGTACTCCCTCGATACTGACCCTCTGATAATGCTGCACTCCCTCCACACTGATCCTCTGACAATGCTGCACTGCCTCCACACTTATCCTTTGACAATGCTGAACTGCCTCCACACTGATCCTCAGACAATGCTGCACTCCATCCACACTGATCCTCTGACAATGCTGCACTCCCTCCGCACTGATCCTCTAACAATCCTGCCCTCCCTCCACACTGAGCCTCTGACAATGCTGCGCTCCCTCCATCCTGACCCTCTGACAATGCTGCACTCCCTCCACACTGACTCTCTGACAATGCTGCACTCCCTCCGCACTGATCCTCTGACAATGCTGCACTCCCTCCACACTGATCCTCAGACAATGCTGCACTCCCTCCACACTGATCCCCTAACAATGCTGCACTCCCTCCACACTGATCCTCTGACAATGCTGCACTCTCTTGACACTGACACTCTGACAATGCTGCACTACCTCCACACTGACCCCATGACAATGCTGTATTCCCTCGATCCTGACCCTCAGATAATGCTGCACTACCTCCACACTGATCCTCTGACAATGCTGCACTAACTCCACACTGATCCTCTGACAATGCTGCACTCCCTCCACACTGATCCATTGATAATGCTGCACTCTCTCCATCCTGACCCTCTGACAATGCTGCACTCCGTCCACACTTTCCCCCCGACAATGTTGCACCCCCTCCACACTGATCCTCTGACAATGCTGCACTCCCTCCATACTGACCCTCTGACAACGCTGCACTCCATCCATACTGACCCTCTGACAATTCTGCACTCCCTCCAACCTGATCCTCTGACAATGCTGCATTCCATTGATACTGACCCTCTGACAATGCTGCACTCCCTCCATTCTGATCGTCTGACAATGCTGCACTCCCTCCACACTGATTCTCTGACAATGCTGCAAACCCTCCACACTGACCCTCTGACAATGCTGCTCTCCCTCCATACTGACCCCCTGACAATGCTGCACACCCTCCATACTGACCCTCTGACAATGCTGCACTCCCTCCACACTAACCCTCTGACAATGCTGCACTCCCTCCATACTGACCCCCTGACAATGCTGCACTCCTTACATACTGACCCTCTGACAATGCTGCACTCCCTCCATACTGACCCTCTGACAATGCTGCACTACCTCCATACTGACCCCCTGACAATGCTGCACTCCTTCCATACTGACCCTCTGACAATGCTGCAATCCGTCCACACTGATCCTCTGACAATGCTGCACTCCCTCCATCCTGACCCTCTGAAAATGCTGCACTACCTCCACACAGATCCTCTGATAATGCTGCAATCCCTCCACACTGACCCTCTGACAATGCTGCACTCCCTCCACACTGATCCTCTGATAATGCTGCAGTCCCTCCATCGTGACCCTCTGACAATGCTGCACTCCCTCCACACTGATCCTCTGACATTACTGCACTTTCTCTGCACTGATCCTCAGATAATGCTGCACTCCCTCCACACTGATCCTTTGACAATTCTGCACTCCCTCCAACCTGATCCTCTGACAATGCTGCATTCCCTTGATACTGACCCTCTGACAATGCTGCACTCCCTCCATACTGATCGTCTGACAATGCTGCAACCTCTCCACACTGATCCTCTGACAATGCTGCACTCCCTCCATACTGACCCCCTGACAATGCTGCACTCCCTCCATACTGACCCTCTGACGATGCTGCACTCCCTCCACTCTGACCCTCTGACAATGCTGCACTCCCTCCATACTGACCCCCTGACAATGCTGCAGTCCTTACATACTGACCCTCTGACAATGCTGCACTCCCTCCATACTGACCCTCTGAAAATGCTGCACTCCCTCCATTCTGACCCCCTGACACTGCTGCACTCCTTCCATACTGACCCTCTGACAATGCTGCAATCCGTCCACACTGATCCTCTGACAATGCTGCCCTCCCTCCACACTGACCCTGTGATAATGCTGCACTCCCTCCAACCTGACCCTCTGACAATGCTGCACTGCGTCCACACTGTCCCCCTGACAATGCTGCACTCCCTCCACACTGATCCTCTGACAATGCTGCACTACCTACACACTGATCCTCTGATAATGCTGCAATCCCTCCACACTGACCCTCTGACAATGCTGCACTCCCTCCACACTGATCCTCTGACAATGCTGCACTCCCTCCATCCTGAACCTCTGACAATGCTGCACTCCCTTCACACTGATCCTCTGACATTGCTGCACTTTCTCTGCACTGATCCTTAGATAATGCTGCACTCCCTCCACACTGATCCTTTGACAATGCTGCACTCCCTCCGCACTGATCCTCTAACAATACCGCCCTCCCTCCAGACTGATCCTCTGACAATGCTGCACTCCCTCCATCCTGACCCTCTGACAATGCTGCACTCCCTCCACACTGACTCTCTGACAATGCTGCACTCCCTCCACACTGAACCTCTGACAATGCTGCACTCTCTTGACACTGACCCTCTGACAATGCTGTAGTCCCTCCATACTGACCCCCTGACAATGCTGCACTCCTTACATACTGACCCTCTGACAATGCTGCACTCCCTCCATCCTGACCCTCTGACAATGCTGCACTCCCTCCATACTGACACTCTGACAATGCTGCAATCCGTCCACACTGATCCTCTGACAATGCTGCACTACCACCACACTGACCCTCTGACAATGCTACACTCCCTCCATACTGATCCTCTGACAATGCTGCACTCCCTCCACCCTGACCCTCTGACAATGCTGCACTCCCTTCATAATGATCGTCTGACAATGCTGCACTTTCTCTGCACTGATCCTTAGATAATGCTGCACTCCCTCCACACTGACCCTCTGACAATGCTGCACTCCCTCCATACTGACACCCTGACAATGCTGCACTCCCTCCACACTGATACTGTGACAATGCTGCACTACCTCCACACTGATTCTCTGACAATGCTGCCCTACCTCCACACTGATCCTCTGTCAATGCTGCACTCCCTCCACACTGATCCTCTGACAATGCTGCACTCCCTCCATCCTGACCCTCTGACAATGCTGCACTCCCTCCACACTGATCCTCTGACAATGCTGCACTCCCTCCACATTGATCCTCTGACAAAGCTGCACTCCCTCCGCACTGATCCTCTGACAATGCTGCACTCCCTCCATCCTGAGACACTGAAAATGCTGCACTCACTACACACTGACTCTCTGACAATGCTGCACTCCCTCCGCACTGATCCTCTGACAATGCAGCACTCCCTCCACAATGATCCTTTGATAATGCTGCACTCCCCTGACACTGACCATCTGATAATGCTGCACTCCCTCCACACTGACCCTCTGACAACGCTGCACTCTTTCCATTCTGACCCCCTGACAATGCTGCACTCCCTCCTTACTGACCCCCTGACAATGCTGTACTGCCTCGATCCTGACCCTCTGATAATGCTGCACTCCATCTACACTGATCCTCTGACAATGCTGCACTATCTCCACAGTGATCCTCTGACAATGCTGCACTCCCTCCACACTGATCCTATGACAATGCTGCACTCCCTCCACGCTGACCCTCTGATAATGCTGCATTCCCTCCATCCTGACCCTCTGACAATGCTGCACTCCGTCCACACTGCCCCCTACAATGTTGCACCCCCTCCACACTGATCCTCTGACTATGCTGCACTACCACCACAGTGACCCTCTGACAATGCTACACTCCCTCCATACTGATCCTCTGACAATGCTGCACTCCCTCCATACTAACCCTCTGACAACGCTGCACTCCCTCCACACTGACCCTATGACAATTCTGCACTCCCTCCAACCTGATCCTCTGACAATGCTGATTCCCTTGATACTAACCCTCTGACAATTTTGCATTCATTTGATACTGACCCTCTGACAATGCTGCATTCCCTTGATACTGATCCTCTGACAATGCTACACTCCGTCCATACTGATCCTCTGACAATGCTGCACTCACTTGATACTAACCCTCTGACAATGCTGCATTCCCTTGATACTGACCCTCTGACAATGCTACACTCCCTCCACACTGATCCTCTGACAAAGCTGCACTCCCTCCATCCTGATCCTCTGACAATGCTGCACTCCCTCCACACTGATCCTCTGACAATGCTGCACTCCCTCCACACTGATGCTCTGACAATGCTGCACTCCCTCCATCCTGACCCTCTGACAATGCTGCACTTCCTCCACATTGATCCTCTCACAATGCTGCACTCCCTCCGCACTGATCCTCTAACAATACTGCCCTCCCTCCACACTGATCCTCTGACAATGCTGCACTCCATCCGCACTGATCCTCTGACAATGCTGCACTCCCTCCATCCTGAGCCTCTGACAATGCTGCACTCACTGCACACTGACTCTCTGACAATGCTGCACTCCCTCCGCACTGATCCTCTGACAATGCATCACTCCCTCCACAATGATCCTTTGATAATGCTGCACTCCCTTGACACTGACCATCTGATAATGCTGCACTCCCTCCACACTGACCATCTGACAACGCTGCACTCCCTCCATACTGACCCCCTGACAATGCTGCACTCCCTCCTTACTGACCCCCTGACAATGCTGTACTCCCTCGATCCTGACCCTCTGATAATGCTGCACTCCCTCTACATTGATCCTCTGACAATGCTGCACTATCTCCACAGTGATCCTCTGACAATGCTGCACTCCCTCAACACTGATCCTCTGACAATGCTGCACTCCCTCCACCCTGACCCTCTGATAATGCTGCACTCCCTCCATCCTGACCCTCTGACAATGCTGCACTCCGTCCACATTGCCCCGTCAATGTTGCTTCCCCTCCACACTGACCCTCTGACAACGCTGCACTCCCTCCATACTGACCCTATGACAATTCTGCAATCCCTCCAACCTGATCCTCTGACAATGCTGCATTCCCTTGATACTAACCCTCTGACAATGTTGCATTCCCTTGATACTGACCCTCTGACAATGCTGCATTCCCTTGATACTGACCCTCTGACAATGCTACACTCCCTCCATACTGATCTTCTGACAATGCTGCACTCCCTTGATACTAACCCTCTGACAATGCTGCATTACCTTGATACTGACCCTCTGACAATGCTACACTCCCTCCATACTGATCCTCTGACAATGCTGCACTCCCTCCATACTGACCCTCTGACAACGCTGCACTCCCTCCATACTGACCCTCTGACAATTCTGCACTCCCTCCATACTGACCCCCTGACAATGCTGCATTCCTTCCATACTGACCCTCTGGCAATGCTGCAATCCGTCCACACTGATCCTCTGACAATGCTGCACTACCACCACACTGACCCTCTGACAATGCTACACTCCCTCCATACTGATCCTCTGACAATGCTGCACTCCCTCCACCATGACCCTCTGACAATGCTGCACTCACTCGATACTGATCGTCTGACAATGCTGCACTCCCTCCACACTGACCCTCTGATAATGCTGCACTCCCTCCAACCTGACCCTCTGACAATGCTGCACTGCGGCCACACTGATCCTCTGACAATGCTGCACTACCTACACACTGATCCTCTGATAATGCTGCAATCCCTCCACACTGACCCTCTGACAATGCTGCACTCCCTCCACACTGATCCTCTGACAATGCTGCACTCCCTCCATCCTGAACCTCTGACAATGCTGCACTCCCTTCACACTGATCCTCTGACATTGCTGCACTTTCTCTGCACTGAGCCTGAGATAATGCTGCACTCCCTCCACACTGATCCTTTGACAATGCTGCACTCCCTCCGCACTGATCCTCTAACAATACCGCCCTCCCTCCAGACTGATCCTCTGACAATGCTGCACTCCCTCCATCCTGACCCTCTGTCAATGCTGCACTCCCACCACACTGACTCTCTGATAATGCTGCACTTCCTCCGCACTGATCCTCTGACAATGCTGCACTCCCTCCACACTGAACCTCTGACAATGCTGCACTCTCTTGACACTGACCTTCTGACAATGCTGTACTCCCTCCATACTGACCCCCTGACAATGCTGCACTCCTTACATACTGACCCTCTGACAATGCTGCACTCCCTCCATACTGACCCTCTGACAATGCTGCACTCCCTCCATACTGACCCCCTGACAATGCTGCACTCCTTCCATACTGACACTCTGACAATGCTGCAATCCGTCCACACTGATCCTCTGACAATGCTGCACTACCACCACACTGACCCTCTGACAATGCTACACTCCCTCCATACTGATCCTCTGACAATGCTGCACTCCCACCACCCTGACCCTCTGACAATGCTGCACTCCCTCCATACTGATCGTCTGACAATGCTGCACTCCCTCCACACTGATCCTCTGACAATGCTGCACTCCCTCCACACTGACCCTCTGACAATGCTGCACTCCCTCCATACTGACACCCTGACAATGCTGCACTCCCTCCACAGTGATCCTCTGACAATGCTGCACTCCCTCCACACTGTTCCTCTGACAATGCTGCACTCCCTCCACATTGATCCTCTCAAAATGCTGCACTACCTCCGCACTGATCCTCTTACAATACTGCCCTCCCTCCACACTGATCCTCTGACAATGCTGCACTCCCTCCGCACTGATCCTCTGACAATGCTGCACTCCCTCCATCCTGAGACTCTGACAATGCTGCACTCACGACACACTGACTCTCTGACAATGCTGCACTCCCTCCGCACTGATACTCTGACAATGCAGCACTCCCTCCACAATGATCCTTTGATAATGCTGCACTCCCTTGACACTGACCATCTGATAATGCTGCACTCCCTCCACACTGACCCTCTGACAACGCTGCACTCTTTCCATACTGACCCCCTGAAAATGCTGCACTCCCTCCTTACTGACCCCCTGACAATGCTGTACTGCCTCGATCCTGACCCTCTGATAATGCTGCACTCCCTCTACACTGATCCTCTGACAATGCTGCACTATCTCCACAGTGATCCTCTGACAATGCTGCACTCCCTCCACACTGATCCTCTGATAATGCTGCACTCCCTCCACGCTTATCCTCTGATAATGCTGCACTCCCTCCATCCTGACCCTCTGACAATGCTGCACTCCGTCCACACTGCCCCCGACAATGTTGCACCCCCTCCACACTGATCCTCTGACTATGCTGCACTACCACCACAGTGACCCTCTGACAATGCTACACTCCCTCCATACTGATACTCTGACAATGCTGCACTCCCTCCATACTGACCCTCTGACAACGCTGCACTCCCTCCACACTGACCCTATGACAATTCTGCACTCCCTCCAACCTGATCCTCTGAAAATGCTGCATTCCCTTGATACTGACCCTCTGACAATGCTACACTCCGTCCATACTGATCCTCTGACAATGCTGCACTCACTTGATACTAACCCTCTGACAATGCTGCATTCCCTTGATACTGACCCTCTGACAATGCTACACTCCCTCTATACTGATCCTCTGACAATGCTGCACTCCCTCCATCCTGACCCTCTGACAATGCTGCACTCCCTCCACACTGATCCTCTGACAATGCTGCACTCCCTCCACACTGATCCTCTGACAATGCTGCACTCCCTCCATCCTGACCCTCTGACAATGCTGCACTCCCTCCACACTGATCCTCTGACAATGCTGCACTCCCTCCACATTGTTCCTCTCAAAATGCTGCACTCCCTCCGCACTGATCCTCTAACAATACTGCCCTCCCTCCACACTGATCCTCTGACAATGCTGCACTCCCTCCGCACTGATCCTCTGACAATGCTGCACTCCCTCCATCCTGAGCCTCTGACAATGCTGCACTTACGACACACTGACTCTCTGACAATGCTGCACTCCCTCCGCACTGATCCTCTGACAATGCAGCACTCCCTCCACAATGATCCTTTGATAATGCTGCACTCCCTTGACACTGACCATCTGATAATGCTGCACTCCCTCCACACTGACCATCTGACAACGCTGCACTCCCTCCATATTGACCCCCTGACAATGCTGCACTCCCTCCTTACTGACACCCTGACAATGCTGTACTCCCTCGATCCTGACCCTCTGATAATGCTGCACTCCCTCTACATTGATCCTCTGACAATGCTGCACTATCTCCACAGTGATCCTCTGACAATGCTGCACTCCCTCCACACTGATCCTCTGACAATGCTGCACTCCCTCCACCCTGACCCTCTGATAATGCTGCACTCCCTCCATCCTGACCCTCTGACAATGCTGCACTCCGTCCACACTGCCCCCGACAATGTTGCACCCCCTCCACACTGATCCTCTGACTATGCTGCACTACCACCACAGTGACCCTCTGACAATGCTACACTCCCTCCATACTGATCCTCTGACAATGCTGCACTCCCTCCATACTGACCCTCTGACAACGCTGCACTCCCTCCATACTGACCCTATGACAATTCTGCAATCCCTCCAACCTGATCCTCTGACAATGCTGCATTCCCTTGATACTAACCCTCTGACAATGTTGCATTCCCTTGATACTGACCCTCTGACAATGCTGCATTCCCTTGATACTGACCCTCTGACAATGCTACACTCCCTCCATACTTATCCTCTGACAATGCTGCACTCCCTTGATACTAACCCTCTGACAATCCTGCATTCCCTTGATACTGACCCTCTGACAATGCTACACTCCCTCCATACTGATCCTCTGACAATGCTGCACTCCCTCCATACTGACCCTCTGACAACGCTGCACTCCCTCCATACTGACCCTCTGACAATTCTGCACTCCCTCCATACTGACCCCCTGACAATGCTGCATTCCTTCCATACTGACCCTCTGACAATGCTGCAATCCGTCCACACTGATCCTCTGACAATGCTGCACTAGCACCACACTGACCCTCTGACAATGCTACACTCCCTCCATACTGATCCTCTGACAATGCTGCACTCCCTCCACCCTGACCCTCTGACAATGCTGCACTCCCTCCGCACTGATCCTCTGACAATACAGCACTCCCTCCACCACGATCCTTTGATAATGCTGCACTCCCTTGACACTGACCATCTGATAATGCTGCACTCCCTCCACACTGACCATCTGACAACGCTGCACTCCCTCCATATTGACCCCCTGACAATGCTGCACTCCCTCCTTACTGACCCCCTGACAATGCTGTACTCCCTCGATCCTGACCCTCTGATAATGCTGCACTCCCTCTACATTGATCCTCTGACAATGCTGCACTATCTCCACAGTGATCCTCTGACAATGCTGCACTCCCTCCACACTGATCCTCTGACAATGCTGCACTCCCTCCACCCTGACCCTCTGATAATGCTGCACTCCCTCCATCCTGACCCTCTGACAATGCTGCACTCCGTCCACACTGCCCCCGACAATGTTGCACCCCCTCCACACTGATCCTCTGACTATGCTGCACTACCACCACAGTGACCCTCTGACAATGCTACACTCCCTCCATACTGATCCTCTGACAATGCTGCACTCCCTCCATACTGACCCTCTGACAACGCTGCACTCCCTCCATACTGACCCTATGACAATTCTGCAATCCCTCCAACCTGATCCTCTGACAATGCTGCATTCCCTTGATACTAACCCTCTGACAATGTTGCATTCCCTTGATACTGACCCTCTGACAATGCTGCATTCCCTTGATACTGACCCTCTGACAATGCTACACTCCCTCCATACTGATCCTCTGACAATGCTGCACTCCCTCCATACTGACCCTCTGACAACGCTGCACTCCCTCCATACTGACCCTCTGACAATTCTGCACTCCCTCCATACTGACCCCCTGACAATGCTGCATTCCTTCCATACTGACCCTCTGACAATGCTGCAATCCGTCCACACTGATCCGCTGACAATGCTGCACTAGCACCACACTGATCCTCTGACAATGCTACACTCCCTCCATACTGATCCTCTGACAATGCTGCACTCCCTCCACCCTGACCCTCTGACAATGCTGCACTCCCTCCAGACTGATCGTCTGACAATGCTGCACTCCCTCCACACTGATCCTCTGACAATGCTGCATTCCCTCCACCCTGACCCTCTGACAATGCTGCAATCCCTCCATACTGACACCCTGACAATGCTGCACTTCCTCCACACTGATCCTCTGACAATGCTGCACTACCTCCACACTGATTCTCTGACAATGCTGCCCTACCTCCACACTGATCCTCTGTCCATGCTGCACTCCCTCCACACTGATCCTCTGACAATGCTGCACTCTATCCTTCCTGACCCTCTGACAATGCTGCACTCCCTCCACACTGATCCGCTGACAATGCTGCACTCCCTCCACACTGATCCTCTGACAATGCTGCACTCCCTCCGCACTGATACTTAAACAATACTGCCCTCCCTCCACACTGATCCTCTGACAATGCTGCACTCGCTCCGCACTGATCCTCTGACAATGCTGCACTCCCTCCATCCTGAGCCTCTGACAATGCTGCACTCACTACACACTGACTCTCTGACAATGCTGCACTCCCTCCACACTGATCCTCTGACAATGCAGCACTCCCTCCACAATGATCCTTTGATAATGCTGCACTCCCTTGACACTGACCATCTGAAAATGCTGCACTCCCTCAACACTGACCATCTGACAACTCTGCACTCCCTCCATACTGACCCCCTGACAATGCTGCACTCCCTCCTTACTGACCCCCTGACAACGCTGCACTCCCTCCATACTGACCCTATGACAATTCTGCACTCCCTCCAACCTGATCCTCTGACAATGCTGCATTCCCTTGATACTAACCCTCTGACAATGTTGCATTCCCTTGATACTGACCCTCTGACAATGCTGCATTCCCTTGATACTGACCCCCTGACAATGCTACACTCCCTCCATACTGATCCTCTGACAATGCTGCACTCCCTTGATACTAACCCTCTGACAATGCTGCATTCCCTTGATACTGACCCTCTGACAATGCTACACTCCCTCCACACTGATCCTCTGACAATGCTGCACTCCCTCCATCCTGACCCTCTGACAATGCTGCACTCCCTCCACACTGATCCTGTGATAATGCTGCACTCCCTCCACATTGATCCTCTGACAATGCTGCACTCCCTCCGCACTGATCCTCTAACAATACTGCCCTCCCTCCACACTGATCCTCTGACAATGCTGCACTCCCTGCGCACTGATCCTCTGACAATGCTGCACTCCCTCCATCCTGAGCCTCTGACAATGCTGCACTCACTACACACTGACTCTCTGACAATGCTGCACTCCCTCCGCACTGATCCTCTGACAATGCAGCACTCCCTCCACAATGATCCTTTGATAATGCTGCACTCCCTTGACACTGACCATCTGATAATGCTGCACTCCCTCCACACTGACCCTCTGACAACGCTGCATCGCCTCCATACTGACCCCCTGACAATGCTGCACTCCCTCCACACTGACCTCTGACAACGCTGCATCCCCTCCATACTGACCCTCTGATAATGCTGCACTCCCTCTACCCTGATACTCTGACAATGCTGCACTATCTCCACAGTGATCTTCTGACAATGCTGCACTCCCTCCACACTGATCCTCTGACAATGCTGCACTCCCTCCACCCTGACCCTCTGATAATGCTGCACTCCCTCCATCCTGACCCTCTGACAATGCTGCACTCCGTCCACACTGCCCCCGACAATGTTGCACCCCCTCCACACTGATCCTCTGACTATGCAGCACTACCACCACAGTGACCATCTGACATTGCTACACTCCCTCCATACTGATCCTCTGACAATGCTGCACACCCTCCATACTGACCCTCTGACAACGCTGCACTCCCTCCATACTGACCCTCTGACAATTCTGCACTCCCTCCAACCTGATCCTCTGACAATGCTGCATTCCCTTGATACTAACCCTCTGACAATGCTGCATTCCCTTGATACTGACCCTCTGACAATGCTGCACTCCCTCCATACTGACCCCCTGACAATGCTGCACTCCCTCCATACTGAACCGCTGACAATGCTGCACTCCGTCCACACTGATACTCTGACAGTGTTGCACTACCACCACACTGACCCTCTGACAATGCTACACTCCCTCCATACTGATCCTCTGACAATGCTGCACTCCCTCCATCCTGACCTTCTGACAATGCTTCACTCCCTCCATACTGACCCTCTGACAACGCTGCACTCCCTCCATACTGACCCTCTGACAATTCTGCACTCCGTCCACACAGTCCCCCTGACAATGTTGCACTCCCTCCTCACTGATCCTCTAAGAATACTGCACTACCACCACACTGATTCTCTGTCAACGGTGCACTCCCTCCACACTGATCCTCTGACAATGCTGCCCTCCCTCCAGACTGACCCTCTGATAATGCTGCTCTCCCTCCATACTGATACTCTGACAATGCTGCACTCCCTCCATCCTGACCCTCTGACAATGCAGCACTCCCTCCACACTGTCCCTCTGACAATGCTGCACTCCCTCCATCCTGACCCTCTGACAATGCTGCACTCCCTCCACACTGATCCTCTGACATTGCTGCACTTCCTCTGCACTGATCCTCAGACAATGCTGCACTCCCTCCACACTGATCCTCTGATAATGCTGCACTCCATCCGCACGGATCCTCTAACAATACTGCCCTCCATCCACACTATCCTCTGACAATGCTGCACTCCCTCCATCCTGACCCTCTGACAATGCTGCACTCCCTCCACACTGACTCTCTGACAATGCTGCACTCTCTTGACACTGACCCTCTGACAAAGCTGCACTCCCTCCATACTGACCCCCTGACAATGCTGCACTATCTTGACACTGACCCTCTGACAAAGCTGCACTCCCTCCATACTGACCCCCTGACAATGCTGTACTCCCTCCATCCTGACCCTCTGATAATGCTGCACTCTCTCCACACTGATCCTCTGACAATGCTGAATTATCTCCACACTGATCCTCAGTCAATGCTGCACTCCCTCCACCCTGATCCTCTGACAATGCTGCACTCCCTCCACACTGACCCTCTGATAATGCTGCACTCCCTCCACACTAATACTCTGACAACACTGCCCGCCCTCCACACTAATCCTCTGACAATGCTGCACTCCCTCCACACTGATCCTCTGACAATGCTGCACTCCCTCCACACTGATCCTCTGAAAACGCTGCGCTCTCTTGACACTGACCCTCTGACAATGCTGCACTCCCACCATACTGACCCCCTGACAATGCCATACTCCCTCGATCCTGACCCGCTGATAATGCTGCACTCCCTTCACACTGAACCTCTGACAATGCTGCACTCCCTCCACCCTGACCCTCTGGTAATGCTGCACTCCGTCCACACAGTCCCCCTGACAATTTTGCACTCCCTCCTCACAGATTCTCTGACAATACTGCCAGCCATCCACACTGATCCTCTGACAATGCTGCACTCCCTCCACACTGATCCTCTGACATTGCTGCACTCCCTCCATCCTGACCCTCAGATAATGCTGCCTTCCCTCCACACTGACTCGCTGACAATGCTGCACTCCCTCCGCACTGATCCTCTGACAATGCTGCACTCCCTCCACACTGACTCTCTGACAATGCTGCACTCCCACCGCATTGATCCTCTGACAATGCTGCACTCCCTCCGCACTGATCCTCTGACACTGCTGCACTCCCTCCACCCTGACCCTCTGATAATGCTGCACTCCCTCCATCCTGACCCTCTGATAATGCTGCACTCCCTCTACACTGATCCTCTGATAATGCTGCACTCCCTCCACACTGATCTTCTGACAATGCTGCACTACCACCACAAGGATCCTATGACAATGCTGCACTCCCTCCACCCTGACCCTCTGATAATGCTGCACTCCCTCCGTCCTGACCCTCTGACAATGCTGCACTCCCTCCATACTGTCCCCCTGACAATTTTGCACTCCCTCCACACTGATCCTCTGACAATGCTGTACTCCCTCCACACTGATCCTCTGACAATGCTGCACTCCCTCCACCCTGACCCTCTGAGAATGCTGCAGTCCCTCAATCCTGACCCTCTGATAATGCTGCACTCCTTCTACACTGATCCTCTGACAATGCTGCACTACATCCACACTGATCCTCTGACAATGCTGCACTCCCTCCACACTGATCCTCTGACAATGCTGCACTCCCTCCACCCTGACCCTCTGATAATGCTGCACTCCCTCCATCCTGACCCTCTGACAATGCTGCACTCCGTCCACACAGTCCCCCTGACAATGTTGCACTCCCTCCTCACTGATCCTCTAACAAGACTGCACTACCACCACACTGATTCTCTGTCAACGGTGCACTCCCTCCACACTGATCCTCTGACAATGCTGCCCTCCCTCCAGACTGACCCTCTGATAATGCTGCACTCCCTCCATACTGACCCTCTGACAATGCAGCACTCCCTCCACACTGTCCATCTGACAATGCTGCACTCCCTCCATACTGACCCTCTGACAATGCTGCACTCCCTCCACACTGATCCCCTGACAATGCTGCACTCCCTCCATACTGACCCTCTGACAATGCTGCACTCCCTCCACACTGATCCTCTGACATTGCTGCACTTCCTCTGCACTGATCCTCAGACAATGCTGCACTCCCTCCACACTGATCCTCTGATAATGCTGCACTCCATCCGCACGGATCCTCTAACAATACCGCCCTCCATCCACACTATCCTCTGACAATGCTGCACCCCCTCCATCCTGACCCTCTGACAATGCTGCACTCCCTCCACACTGACTCTCTGACAATGCTGCACTCCCTCCGCACTGATACTCTGACAATGCTGCACTCCCTCCACACTGATTCTCTGACAATGCTCTACTCTCTTGACACTGACCCTCTGACAAAGCTGCACTCCCTCCATACTGACCCCCTGACAATGCTGTACTCCCTCCATCCTGACCCTCTGATAATGCTGCACTCCCTCCACACTGATCCTCTGACAATGCTGCATTATCTCCACACTGATCCTCTGACAATGCTGCACTCACTCCACCCTCATCCTCTGACAATGCTGCACTCCCTCCACACTGACCCTCTGATAATGCTGCACTCCCTCCAGACTAATACTCTGACAACACTGCCCGCCCTCCACACTAATCCTCTGACAATGCTGCACTCCCTCCACACTGATCCTCTGACAATGCTGCACTCCCTCCACACTGATCCTCTGAAAATGCTGCACTCTCTTGACACTGACCCTCTGACAATGCTACACTCCCACCATACTGACCCCCTGACAATGCCGTACTCCCTCGATCCTGACCCTCTGATAATGCTGCACTCCCTCCAAACTGATCCTCTGACAATGCTGCACTCCCTCCATACTGACCCCCTGACAATGCTGCACTCCCTCCACACTGAACCTCTGACAATGCTGCACTCCCTCCACCCTGACCCTCTGATAATGCTGCACTCCCTCCATCCTGACCCTCTGACAATGCTGCACTCCGTCCACACAGTCCCCCTGACAATGTTGCACTCCCTCCTCACTGATTCTCTGACAATACTGCCAGCCATCCACACTGATCCTCTGACAATGCTGCACTCCCTCCACACTGATCCTCTGACATTGCTGCACTCCCTCCATCCTGACCCTGAGATAATACTGCCTTCCCTCCACACTGACTCGCTGACAATGCTGCACTCCCTCCGCACTGATCCTCTGACAATGCTGCACTCCCTCCACACTGACTCTCTGACAATGCTGCACTCCCACCGCATTGATCCTCTGACAATGCTGCACTCCCTCCACACTGATCCTCTGACAATGCTGCACTCCCTTGACACTGATCCTCTGACACTGCTGCACTCCCTCCACCCTGACCCTCTGATAATGCTGCACTCCCTCCATTCTGACCCTCTGATAATGCTGCACTCCCTCTACACTGATCCTCTGACAATGCTGCACTCCCTTCACACTGATCCTCTGACAATGCTGAACTACCACCACAAGGATACTATGACAATGCTGCACTCCCTCCACCCTGACCCTCTGATAATGCTGCACTCCCTCCGTTCTGACACTCTGACAATGCTGCACTCCCTCCATACTGTCCCACTGACAATTTTGCACTCCCTCCACTCTGATCCTCTGACAATGCTGCACTCCCTCCACACTGATCCTCTGACAATGCTGCACTCCCTCCACCCTGACCCTCTGATAATGCTGCACTCCCTTAATCCTGACCCTCTGATAATGCTGCACTCCTTCTACACTGATTCTCTGACAATGCTGCTCTACATCCACACTGATCCTCTGACAATGCTGCACTCCCTCCACACTGATCCTCTGACAATGCTGCACTCCCTCCACCCTGACCCTCTGATAATGCTGCACTCCCTCCATCCTGACCCTCTGACAATGCTGCACTCCGTCCACACAGTCCCCCTGACAATGTTGCACTCCCTCCTCACTGATCCTCTAACAATACTGCCCTACCACCACACTGATTCTCTGTCAACGGTGCACTCCCTCCACACTGATCCTCTGACAATGCTGCCCTCCCTCCAGACTGACCTTCTGATAATGCTGCACTCCCTCCATACTGATACTCTGACAATGCTGCACTCCCTCCATTCTGACCCTCTGACAATGCTGCACTCCCTCCACACTGTCCCTCTGACAATGCTGCACTCCCTCCATACTGACCCTCTGACAATGCTGCACTCCCTCCACACTGATCCTCTGACAATGCTGCACTCCCTCCATCCTGACCCTCTGACAATGCTGCACTCCCTCCACACTGATCCTCTGACATTGCTGCACTTCCTCTGCACTGATCCTCAGACAATGCTGCACTCCCTCCACACTGATCCTCTGATAATGCTGCACTCCATCCGCACGGATCCTCTAACAATACTGCCCTCCATCCACACTATCCTCTGACAATGCTGCACTCCCTCCATCCTGACCCTCTGACAATGCTGCACTCCCTCCACACTGACTCTCTGACAATGCTGCACTCTCTTGACACTGACCCTCTGACAAAGCTGCACTCCCTCCATACTGACCCCCTGACAATGCTGTACTCCCTCCATCCTGACCCGCTGACAATGCTGCACTCCCTCCGCACTGATCCTCTGACAATGCTGCATTATATCCACACTGATCCTCAGTCAATGCTGCACTCCCTCCACCCTGACCCTCTGATAATGCTGCACTCCCTCCGTCCGGACCCTCTGACAATGCTGCACTCCCTCCACCCTCATCCTCTGACAATGCTGCACTCCCTCCACACTGACCCTCTGATAATGCTGCACTCCCTCCACACTAATACTTTGACAACACTGCCCGCCCTCCACACTAATCCTCTGACAATGCTGCACTCCCTCCACACTGATCCTCTGACAATGCTGCACTCCCTCCACACTGATCCTCTGAAAATGCTGCACTCTCTTGACACTGACCCTCTGACAATGCTGCACTCCCACCATACTGACCCCCTGACAATGCCGTACTCCCTCGATCCTGACCCTCTGATAATGCTGCACTCCCTCCAAACTGATCCTCTGACAATGCTGCCCTACCTCCACACTGATCCTCTGACAATGCTGCACTCCCTCCACACTGAACCTCTGACAATGCTGCACTCCCTCCACCCAGACCCTCTGATAATGCTGCACTCCCTCCATCCTGACCCTCTGACAATGCTGCACTCCGTCCACACAGTCCCCCTGACAATGTTGCACTCCCTCCTCACTGATTCTCTGACAATATTGCCAGCCATCCACACTGATCCTCTGACAATGCTGCACTCCCTCCACACTGATCCTCTGACATTGCTGCACTCCCTCCATCCTGACCCTCAGATAATGCTGCCTTCCCTCCACACTGACTCGCTGACAATGCTGCACTCCCTCCGCACTGATCCTCTGACAATATTGCCAGCCATCCACACTGATCCTCTGACAATGCTGCACTACATCCACACTGATCCTCTGACAATGCTGCACTCCCTCCACACTGATCCTCTGACAATGCTGCACTCCCTCCACCCTGACCCTCTGATAATGCTGCACTCCCTCCATCCTGACCCTCTGACAATGCTGCACTCCGTGCACACAGTCCCCCTGACAATGTTGCACTCCCTCCTCACTGATCCTCTAACAAGACTGCACTACCACCACACTGATTCTCTGTCAACGGTGCACTCCCTCCACACTGATCCTCTGACAATGCAGCACTCCCTCCACACTGTCCATCTGACAATGCTGCACTCCCTCCATACTGACCCTCTCACAATGCTGCACTCCATCCACACTGATCCTCTGACAATGCTGCACTCCCTCCATACTGACCCTCTGACAATGCTGCACTCCCTCCACACTGATCCTCTGACATTGCTGCACTTCCTCTGCACTGATCCTCAGACAATGCTGCACTCCCTCCACACTGATCCTCTGATAATGCTGCACTCCATCCGCACGGATCCTCTAACAATACCGCCCTCCATCCACACTATTCTCTGACAATGCTGCACCCCCTCCATCCTGACCCTCTGACAATGCTGCACTCCCTCCACACTGACTCTCTGACAATGCTGCACTCCCTCCGCACTGATCCTCTGACAATGCTGCACTCCCTCCACACTGATTCTCTGACAATGCTCTACTCTCTTGACACTGACCCTCTGACAAAGCTGCACTCCCTCCATACTGACCCCCTGACAATGCTGTACTCCCTCCATCCTGACCCTCTGATAATGCTGCACTCCCTCCACACTGATCCTCTGACAATGCTGCATTATCTCCACACTGATCCTCTGACAATGCTGCACTCACTCCACCCTCATCCTCTGACAATGCTGCACTCCCTCCACACTGACCCTCT
This sequence comes from Chiloscyllium plagiosum, assembly GCF_037043375.1. Taxonomy (NCBI): domain Eukaryota; kingdom Metazoa; phylum Chordata; class Chondrichthyes; order Orectolobiformes; family Hemiscylliidae; genus Chiloscyllium; species Chiloscyllium plagiosum. Next base: position 64,863,854 of record NW_028270175.1, on the reverse strand, counting down.
GATAATGCTGCACTCCCTCCACACTAATACTCTGACAACACTGCCCGCCCTCCACACTAATCCTCTGACAATGCTGCACTCCCTCCACACTGATCCTCTGACAATGCTGCACTCCCTCCACACTGATCCTCTGAAAATGCTGCACTCTCTTGACACTGACCCTCTGACAATGCTACACTCCCACCATACTGACCCCCTGACAATGCCGTACTCCCTCGATCCTGACCCTCTGATAATGCTGCACTCCCTCCAAACTGATCCTCTGACAATGCTGCACTCCCTCCATACTGACCCCCTGACAATCCTGCACTCCCTCCACACTGAACCTCTGACAATGCTGCACTCCCTCCACCCTGACCCTCTGATTATGCTGCACTCCCTCCATCCTGACCCTCTGACAATGCTGCACTCCGTCCACACAGTCCCCCTGACAATTTTGCACTCCCTCCTCACTGATTCTCTGACAATACTGCCAGCCATCCACACTGATCCTCTGACAATGCTGCACTCCCTCCACACTGATCCTCTGACATTGCTGCACTCCCTCCATCCTGACCCTGAGATAATGCTGCCTTCCCTCCACACTGACTCGCTGACAATGCTGCACTCCCTCCGCACTGATCCTCTGACAATGCTGCAATCCCTCCAAACTGACTCTCTGACAATGCTGCACTCCCACCGCATTGATCCTCTGACAATGCTGCACTCCCTCCACACTGATCCTCTGACAATGCTGCATTCCCTTGACACTGATCCTCTGATAATGCTGCACTCCCTCCACCCTGACCCTCTGATAATGCTGCACTCCCTCCATTCTGACCCTCTGATAATGCTGCACTCCCTCTACACTGATCCTCTGACAATGCTGCACTCCCTTCACACTGATCCTCTGACAATGCTGAACTACCACCACAAGGATACTATGACAATGCTGCACTCCCTCCACCCTGACCCTCTGATAATGCTGCACTCCCTCCGTTCTGACACTCTGACAATGCTGCACTCCCTCCATACTGTCCCCCTGACAATTTTGCACTCCCTCCACTCTGATCCTCTGACAATGCTGCACTCCCTCCACACTGATCCTCTGACAATGCTGCACTCCCTCAATCCTGACCCTCTGATAATGCTGCACTCCTTCTACACTGATTCTCTGACAATGCTGCTCTACATCCACACTGATCCTCTGACAATGCTGCACTCCCTCCACACTGATCCTCTGACAATGCTGCACTCCCTCCATTCTGACCCTCTGATAATGCTGCACTCCCTCTACACTGATCCTCTGACAATGCTGCACTCCCTTCACACTGATCCTCTGACAATGCTGAACTACCACCACAAGGATACTATGACAATGCTGCACTCCCTCCACCCTGACCCTCTGATAATGCTGCACTCCCTCCGTTCTGACACTCTGACAATGCTGCACTCCCTCCATACTGTCCCCCTGACAATTTTGCACTCCCTCCACTCTGATCCTCTGACAATGCTGCACTCCCTCCACACTGATCCTCTGACAATGCTGCACTCCCTCAATCCTGACCCTCTGATAATGCTGCACTCCTTCTACACTGATTCTCTGACAATGCTGCTCTACATCCACACTGATCCTCTGACAATGCTGCACTCCCTCCACACTGATCCTCTGACAATGCTGCATTATCTCCACACTGATCCTCTGACAATGCTGCACTCACTCCACCCTCATCCTCTGACAATGCTGCACTCCCTCCACACTGACCCTCTGATAATGCTGCACTCCCTACACACTAATACTCTGACAACACTGCCCGCCCTCCACACTAATCCTCTGACAATGCTGCACTCCCTCCACACTGATCCTCTGACAATGCTGCACTCCCTCCACACTGATCCTCTGAAAATGCTGCACTCTCTTGACACTGACCCTCTGACAATGCTACACTCCCACCATACTGACCCCCTGACAATGCCGTACTCCCTCGATCCTGACCCTCTGATAATGCTGCACTCCCTCCAAACTGATCCTCTGACAATGCTGCACTCCCTCCATACTGACCCCCTGACAATGCTGCACTCCCTCCACACTGAACCTCTGACAATGCTGCACTCCCTCCACCCTGACCCTCTGATTATGCTGCACTCCCTCCATCCTGACCCTCTGACAATGCTGCACTCCGTCCACACAGTCCCCCTGACAATTTTGCACTCCCTCCTCACTGATTCTCTGACAATACTGCCAGCCATCCACACTGATCCTCTGACAATGCTGCACTCCCTCCACACTGATCCTCTGACATTGCTGCACTCCCTCCATCCTGACCCTGAGATAATGCTGCCTTCCCTCCACACTGACTCGCTGACAATGCTGCACTCCCTCCGCACTGATCCTCTGACAATGCTGCACTCCCTCCACACTGATCCTCTGACAATGCTGCATTCCCTTGACACTGATCCTCTGATAATGCTGCACTCCCTCCACCCTGACCCTCTGATAATGCTGCACTCCCTCCATTCTGACCCTCTGATAATGCTGCACTCCCTCTACACTGATCCTCTGACAATGCTGCACTCCCTTCACACTGATCCTCTGACAATGCTGAACTACCACCACAAGGATACTATGACAATGCTGCACTCCCTCCACCCTGACCCTCTGATAATGCTGCACTCCCTCCGTTCTGACACTCTGACAATGCTGCACTCCCTCCATACTGTCCCCCTGACAATTTTGCACTCCCTCCACTCTGATCCTCTGACAATGCTGCACTCCCTCCACACTGATCCTCTGACAATGCTGCACTCCCTCAATCCTGACCCTCTGATAATGCTGCACTCCTTCTACACTGATTCTCTGACAATGCTGCTCTACATCCACACTGATCCTCTGACAATGCTGCACTCCCTCCACACTGATCCTCTGACAATGCTGCACTCCCTCCATTCTGACCCTCTGATAATGCTGCACTCCCTCTACACTGATCCTCTGACAATGCTGCACTCCCTTCACACTGATCCTCTGACAATGCTGAACTACCACCACAAGGATACTATGACAATGCTGCACTCCCTCCACCCTGACCCTCTGATAATGCTGCACTCCCTCCGTTCTGACACTCTGACAATGCTGCACTCCCTCCATACTGTCCCCCTGACAATTTTGCACTCCCTCCACTCTGATCCTCTGACAATGCTGCACTCCCTCCACACTGATCCTCTGACAATGCTGCACTCCCTCAATCCTGACCCTCTGATAATGCTGCACTCCTTCTACACTGATTCTCTGACAATGCTGCTCTACATCCACACTGATCCTCTGACAATGCTGCACTCCCTCCACACTGATCCTCTGACAATGCTGCACTCCCTCCACCCTGACCCTCTGATAATGCTGCACTCCCTCCATCCTGACCCTCTGACAATGCTGCACTCCGTCCACACAGTCCCCCTGACAATGTTGCACTCCCTCCTCACTGATCCTCTAACAATACTGCCCTACCACCACACTGATTCTCTGTCAACGGTGCACTCCCTCCACACTGATCCTCTGACAATGCTGCCCTCCCTCCAGACTGACCCTCTGATAATGCTGCACTCCCTCCATACTGATACTCTGACAATGCTGCACTCCCTCCATTCTGACCCTCTGACAATGCTGCACTCCCTCCACACTGTCCCTCTGACAATGCTGCACTCCCTCCATACTGACCCTCTGACAATGCTGCACTCCCTCCACACTGATCCTCTGACAATGCTGCACTCCCTCCATCCTGACCCTCTGACAATGCTGCACTCCCTCCACACTGATCCTCTGACATTGCTGCACTTCCTCTGCACTGATCCTCAGACAATGCTGCACTCCCTCCACACTGATCCTCTGATAATGCTGCACTCCATCCGCACGGATCCTCTAACAATACTGCCCTCCATCCACACTATCCTCTGACAATGCTGCACTCCCTCCATCCTGACCCTCTGACAATGCTGCACTCCCTCCACACTGACTCTCTGACAATGCTGCACTCTCTTGACACTGACCCTCTGACAAAGCTGCACTCCCTCCATACTGACCCCCTGACAATGCTGTACTCCCTCCATCCTGACCCGCTGACAATGCTGCACTCCCTCCGCACTGATCCTCTGACAATGCTGCATTATCTCCACACTGATCCTATGACAATGCTGCACTCCCTCCACCCTGACCCTCTGATAATGCTGCACTCCCTCCGTCCGGACCCTCTGACAATGCTGCACTCCCTCCACCCTCATCCTCTGACAATGCTGCACTCCCTCCACACTGACCCTCTGATAATGCTGCACTCCCTCCACACTAATACTTTGACAACACTGCCCGCCCTCCACACTAATCCTCTGACAATGCTGCACTCCCTCCACACTGATCCTCTGACAATGCTGCACTCCCTCCACACTGATCCTCTGAAAATGCTGCACTCTCTTGACACTGACCCTCTGACAATGCTGCACTCCCACCATACTGACCACCTGACAATGCCGTACTCCCTCGATCCTGACCCTCTGATAATGCTGCACTCCCTCCAAACTGATCCTCTGACAATGCTGCACTACCTCCACACTGATCCTCTGACAATGCTGCACTCCCTCCACACTGAACCTCTGACAATGCTGCACTCCCTCCACCCAGACCCTCTGATAATGCTGCACTCCCTCCATCCTGACCCTCTGACAATGCTGCACTCCGTCCACACAGTCCCCCTGACAATGTTGCACTCCCTCCTCACTGATTCTCTGACAATATTGCCAGCCATCCACACTGATCCTCTGACAATGCTGCACTCCCTCCACACTGATCCTCTGACATTGCTGCACTCCCTCCATCCTGACCCTCAGATAATGCTGCCTTCCCTCCACACTGACTCGCTGACAATGCTGCACTCCCTCCGCACTGATCCTCTGACAATGCTGCACTCCCTCCACACTGACTCTCTGACAATGCTGCACTCCCACCGCATTGATCCTCTGACAATGCTGCACTCCCTCCACACTGATCCTCTGACAATGCTGCACTCCCTTGACACTGATCTTCTGACACTGCTGCACTCCTTCCACCCTGACCCTCTGATAATGCTGCACTCCCTCCATCCTGACCCTCTGATAATGCTGCACTCCCTCTACACTGATCCTCTGACAATGCTGCACTCCCTCCACACTGATCCTCTGACAATGCTGAACTACCACCACAAGGATCCTATGACAATGCTGCACTCCCTCCACCCTGACCCTCTGATAATTCTGCACTCCCTCCATACTGTCCCCCTGACAATTTTGCACTCCCTCCACACTGATCCTCTGACAATGCTGCACTCCCTCCACTCTGATCCTCTGACAATGCTGCACTCCCTCCACCCTGACCCTCTGATAATGCTGCACACCCTCCATCCTGACCCTCTGACAATGCTGCACTCCCTCCACCCTGACCCTCTTATAATGCTGCACTCCCTCCGTCCTGACCCTCTGACAATGCTGCACTCCCTCCACACTGATCCTCTGACAATGTTGCTCTCCCTCGACACTGATCCTCTGACAATGCTGCACTACCACCACACTGATTCTCTGACAACGCTGTACTCCCTCCACACTGATCCTCTGACAATGCTGTCTTCCCTCCACACTGACCCTCTGATCATGCTGCACTCCCTCCATCCTGACCCTCTGACAATGCTGCACTGCGTCCACACTGTACCCCTGGCAATGCTGCACTCCCTCCACACTGATCCTCTGACAATGCTGCACTACCTCCACACTGATCCTCTGATAATGCTGCAATCCCTCCACACTGACCCTCTGATAATGCTGCACAACCTCCACACTGATCCTCTGACAATGCTGCACTCCCTCCATCCTGACCCTCTGACAATGCTGCTCTCCCTTCACACTGATCCTCTGACATTGCTGCACTTCCTCTGCACTGATCCTCAGATAATTCTGCACTCCCTCCACACTGACCCTCTGACAATGCTGCACTCCCCCCATTCTGACCCCCTGACTATGCTGCACTCCCTCCATCCTGACCCTCTGATAATGCTGCACTCCCTCCATCCTGACCCTCTGACAATGCTGCACTCCGTCCACACAGTCCCCCTGACAATGTTGCACTCCCTCCTCACTGATCCTCGAACAATACTGCACTACCACCACACTGATTCTCTGTCAACGGTGCACTCCCTCCACACTGATCCTCTGACAATGCTGCCCTCCCTCCACACTGACCCTCTGATAAGGCTGCACTCCCTCCATACTGATACTCTGACAATGCTGCACTCCCTCCGTCCTGACCCTCTGACAATGCTGCACTCCCTCCACACTGTCCCTCTGACAATGCTGCACTCCCTCCATCCTGACCCTCTGACAATGCTGCACTCCCTCCACACTGATCCTCTGACAATGCTGCACTCCCTCCATCCTGACCCTCTGACAATGCTGCACTCCCTCCACACTGATCCTCTGACATTGCTGCACTTCCTCTGCACTGACCCTCTGACAATGCTGCACTCCATCCGCACGGATCCTCTAACAATACTGCCCTCCATCCACACTATCCTCTGACAATGCTGCACTCCCTCCATCCTGACCCTCTGACAATGCTGCACTCCCTGCACAATTATCCTCTGACAATGCTGCACTTCCTCCTCACTGATCCTCTGACATTGCTGTACTCCCTCCATCCTGACCCTCAGATAATCCTGCCTTCCCTCCACACTGATCCTCTGACAATGCTGCACTCCCTTGACACTGATCCTCTGACACTGCTGCACTCCCTCCACCCTGACCCTCTGATAATGCTGCACTCCCTCCATCCTGACCCTCTGATAATGCTGCACTCCCTCGACACTGATCCTCTGACAACGCTGCACTCCCTCCACACTGATCCTCTGACAATGCTGAACTACCACCACAAGGATCCTATGACAATGCTGCACTCCCTCCACCCTGACCCTCTGATAATGCTGCACTCCCTCCGTCCTGACCCTCTGACAATGCTGCACTCCCTCCATACTGTCCCCCTGACAATTTTGCACTCCCTCCACACTGATCCTCTGACAATGCTGCACTCCCTCCACCCTGACCCTCTGAGAATGCTGCACTCCCTCCGTCCTGACCCTCTGACAATGCTGCACTCCCTCCATACTGTCCCCCTGACAATGTTGCACTCCCTCCACACTGATCCTCTAACAATGCTGCACTACCACCACACTGATTCTCTGACAACGCTGCACTCCCTCCACACTGATCCTCTGACAATGCTGCCTTACCTCCACACTGACCCTCTGATAATGCTGCACTCCCTCCATCCTGACCCTCTGACAATGCTGCACTGCGTCCACACTGTACCACTGACAAAGCTGCACTCCCTCCACACTGATCCTCTGACAATGCTGCACTACCTCCACACTGATCCTCTGATAATGCTGCAATCCCTCCACACTGACCCTCTGATAATGCTGCACAACCTCCACACTGATCCTCTGACAATGCTGCACTCCCTCTATCCTGACCCTCTGACAATGCTGCTCTCCCTTAACACTGATCCTCTGACATTGCTGCACTTCCTCTGCACTGATCCTCAGATAATTCTGCACTCCCTCCACACTGACCCTCTGACAATGCTGCACTCCCCCCATTCTGACCCCCTGACAATGCTGCACTCCCTCCATACTTACCCTCTGACAATGCTGCACTCCCTCCACACTGACCCTCTGACAATGCTGCACTCCCTCCATACTGACCCCCTGACAATTCTGCACTCCTTACATACTGACCCTCTGACAATGCTGTACTCCCTACATACTGACCCTCTGACAATGCTGCACTCCCTCCATACTGACCCCTTGACAATGCTGCACTCCTTCCACACTGATCCTCTGACAATGCTGCACTCTCTTGACACTGACACTCTGACAATGCTGCACTCCCTCCACACTGACCCCATGACAGTGCTGTATTCCCTCGATCCTGACCCTCTGACAATGCTGCATTCCCTTGATACTGACCCTCTGACAATGCTGCACTCCATCCATACTGATCTTCTGACAATGCTGCACTCCCTCCACACTGATCCTCTGACAATGCTGCACTCCCTCCACACTGACCCTCTGACAATGCTGTACTCCCTCCATTCTGACCCCCTGACAATGCTGCACTCCCTCCATACTGACCCTCTGACAATGCTGCACTCCCTCCATACTGACCCTCAGAAAACGCTGCACTCCCTCCATACTGACCCTCTGACAATGCTGCACTCCCTCCACACTGACCCTCTGACAATGCTGCACTCCCTCCATACTGACCCCCTGACAATGCTGCACTCCTTACATACTGACCCTCTGACAATGCTGCACACCTCCATACTGACCCTCTGCCAATGCTGCACTCCCTCCATACTGACCCCCTGACAGTGGTGCACTGCTTCCATACTGACCCTCTGACTACGCTGCACTCCGTCCACACTGACCCTCTGACAATTCTACACTCCCTCCATCCTGATCCTCTGACAATGCTGCACTCCCTCCACACTGATCCTCTGACAATGCTGCACTCCCTCCACAGTGACCCTCTGACAATGCTGCACTCCCTCCATACTGATCGTTTGACAATGCTTCACTCCCTCCACACTGACCCCCTGTTAATGCTGCACTCCCTCCGGCCTGACCCTCTGACAATGCTGCACTCCCTCCACACTGACTCTCTGACAATGCTGCACTCCCTCCGCACTGATCCTCTGACAATGCTGCACTCCCTCCACACTGATTCTCTGTCAATGCTTCACTCCCTTGACACCGACACTCTGACAATGCTGCACTCCCTCCATAGTGACCCCCTGACAAGGCTGCACTCCCTCCAACCTGACTTTCTAATAATGGTGCACTCCCTCCATCCTGACCCTCTGACAATGCTGCACTCCCTCCATACTGATCCTCTGACAGTGCTGCACTCCCTGCACACTGACTCTCGGACAATGCTGCACTCCCTACATAATGATCCTCTGACAATGCTTCACTCGCTCCACACTGACCCCCTGATAATGCTGCACTCCATCCGTCCTGACCCTCTGACAATGCTGCACTCCCTGCACACTGACTCTCTGAAAATGCTGCACTCCCTCCGCACTGATCCTCTGACAATGCTGCACTCCCTCCACACTGAACCTCTGACAATGCTGCACTCCCTCCACCCAGACCCTCTGATAATGCTGCACTCCCTCCATCCTGACCCTCTGACAATGCTGCACTCCGTCCACACAGTCCCCCTGACAATGTTGCACTCCCTCCTCACTGATTCTCTGACAATATTGCCAGCCATCCACACTGATCCTCTGACAATGCTGCACTCCCTCCACACTGATCCTCTGACATTGCTGCACTCCCTCCATCCTGACCCTCAGATAATGCTGCCTTCCCTCCACACTGACTCGCTGACAATGCTGCACTCCCTCCGCACTGATCCTCTGACAATGCTGCACTCCCTCCACACTGACTCTCTGACAATGCTGCACTCCCACCGCATTGATCCTCTGACAATGCTGCACTCCCTCCACACTGATCCTCTGACAATGCTGCACTCCCTTGACACTGATCTTCTGACACTGCTGCACTCCTTCCACCCTGACCCTCTGATAATGCTGCACTCCCTCCATCCTGACCCTCTGATAATGCTGCACTCCCTCTACACTGATCCTCTGACAATGCTGCACTCCCTCCACACTGATCCTCTGACAATGCTGAACTACCACCACAAGGATCCTATGACAATGCTGCACTCCCTCCACCCTGACCCTCTGATAATGCTGCACTCCCTCCATACTGTCCCCCTGACAATTTTGCACTCCCTCCACACTGATCCTCTGACAATGCTGCACTCCCTCCACTCTGATCCTCTGACAATGCTGCACTCCCTCCACCCTGACCCTCTGATAATGCTGCACACCCTCCATCCTGACCCTCTGACAATGCTGCACTCCCTCCACCCTGACCCTCTTATAATGCTGCACTCCCTCCGTCCTGACCCTCTGACAATGCTGCACTCCCTCCACACTGATCCTCTGACAATGTTGCTCTCCCTCGACACTGATCCTCTGACAATGCTGCACTACCACCACACTGATTCTCTGACAACGCTGTACTCCCTCCACACTGATCCTCTGACAATGCTGTCTTCCCTCCACACTGACCCTCTGATCATGCTGCACTCCCTCCATCCTGACCCTCTGACAATGCTGCACTGCGTCCACAATGTACCCCTGGCAATGCTGCACTCCCTCCACACTGATCCTCTGACAATGCTGCACTACCTCCACACTGATCCTCTGATAATGCTGCAATCCCTCCACACTGACCCTCTGATAATGCTGCACAACCTCCACACTGATCCTCTGACAATGCTGCACTCCCTCCATCCTGACCCTCTGACAATGCTGCTCTCCCTTCACACTGATCCTCTGACATTGCTGCACTTCCTCTGCACTGATCCTCAGATAATTCTGCACTCCCTCCACACTGACCCTCTGACAATGCTGCACTCCCCCCATTCTGACCCCCTGACTATGCTGCACTCCCTCCATCCTGACCCTCTGATAATGCTGCACTCCCTCCATCCTGACCCTCTGACAATGCTGCACTCCGTCCACACAGTCCCCCTGACAATGTTGCACTCCCTCCTCACTGATCCTCGAACAATACTGCACTACCACCACACTGATTCTCTGTCAACGGTGCACTCCCTCCACACTGATCCTCTGACAATGCTGCCCTCCCTCCACACTGACCCTCTGATAAGGCTGCACTCCCTCCATACTGATACTCTGACAATGCTGCACTCCCTCCGTCCTGACCCTCTGACAATGCTGCACTCCCTCCACACTGTCCCTCTGACAATGCTGCACTCCCTCCATCCTGACCCTCTGACAATGCTGCACTCCCTCCACACTGATCCTCTGACAATGCTGCACTCCCTCCATCCTGACCCTCTGACAATGCTGCACTCCCTCCACACTGATCCTCTGACATTGCTGCACTTCCTCTGCACTGACCCTCTGACAATGCTGCACTCCATCCGCACGGATCCTCTAACAATACTGCCCTCCATCCACACTATCCTCTGACAATGCTGCACTCCCTCCATCCTGACCCTCTGACAATGCTGCACTCCCTGCACAATTATCCTCTGACAATGCTGCACTTCCTCCTCACTGATCCTCTGACATTGCTGTACTCCCTCCATCCTGACCCTCAGATAATCCTGCCTTCCCTCCACACTGATCCTCTGACAATGCTGCACTCCCTTGACACTGATCCTCTGACACTGCTGCACTCCCTCCACCCTGACCCTCTGATAATGCTGCACTCCCTCCATCCTGACCCTCTGATAATGCTGCACTCCCTCGACACTGATCCTCTGACAACGCTGCACTCCCTCCACACTGATCCTCTGACAATGCTGAACTACCACCACAAGGATCCTATGACAATGCTGCACTCCCTCCACCCTGACCCTCTGATAATGCTGCACTCCCTCCGTCCTGACCCTCTGACAATGCTGCACTCCCTCCATACTGTCCCCCTGACAATTTTGCACTCCCTCCACACTGATCCTCTGACAATGCTGCACTCCCTCCACCCTGACCCTCTGAGAATGCTGCACTCCCTCCGTCCTGACCCTCTGACAATGCTGCACTCCCTCCATACTGTCCCCCTGACAATGTTGCACTCCCTCCACACTGATCCTCTAACAATGCTGCACTACCACCACACTGATTCTCTGACAACGCTGCACTCCCTCCACACTGATCCTCTGACAATGCTGCCTTACCTCCACACTGACCCTCTGATAATGCTGCACTCCCTCCATCCTGACCCTCTGACAATGCTGCACTGCGTCCACACTGTACCACTGACAAAGCTGCACTCCCTCCACACTGATCCTCTGACAATGCTGCACTACCTCCACACTGATCCTCTGATAATGCTGCAATCCCTCCACACTGACCCTCTGATAATGCTGCACAACCTCCACACTGATCCTCTGACAATGCTGCACTCCCTCTATCCTGACCCTCTGACAATGCTGCTCTCCCTTAACACTGATCCTCTGACATTGCTGCACTTCCTCTGCACTGATCCTCAGATAATTCTGCACTCCCTCCACACTGACCCTCTGACAATGCTGCACTCCCCCCATTCTGACCCCCTGACAATGCTGCACTCCCTCCATACTTACCCTCTGACAATGCTGCACTCCCTCCACACTGACCCTCTGACAATGCTGCACTCCCTCCATACTGACCCCCTGACAATTCTGCACTCCTTACATACTGACCCTCTGACAATGCTGTACTCCCTACATACTGACCCTCTGACAATGCTGCACTCCCTCCATACTGACCCCTTGACAATGCTGCACTCCTTCCACACTGATCCTCTGACAATGCTGCACTCTCTTGACACTGACACTCTGACAATGCTGCACTCCCTCCACACTGACCCCATGACAGTGCTGTATTCCCTCGATCCTGACCCTCTGATAATGCTGCATTCCCTTGATACTGACCCTCTGACAATGCTGCACTCCATCCATACTGATCTTCTGACAATGCTGCACTCCCTCCACACTGATCCTCTGACAATGCTGCACTCCCTCCACACTGACCCTCTGACAATGCTGTACTCCTTCCATTCTGACCCCCTGACAATGCTGCACTCCCTCCATACTGACCCTCTGACAATGCTGCACTCCCTCCATACTGACCCTCAGAAAACGCTGCACTCCCTCCATACTGACCCTCTGACAATGCTGCACTCCCTCCACACTGACCCTCTGACAATGCTGCACTCCCTCCATACTGACCCCCTGACAATGCTGCACTCCTTACATACTGACCCTCTGACAATGCTGCACACCTCCATACTGACCCTCTGCCAATGCTGCACTCCCTCCATACTGACCCCCTGACAGTGGTGCACTGCTTCCATACTGACCCTCTGACTACGCTGCACTCCGTCCACACTGACCCTCTGACAATTCTACACTCCCTCCATCCTGATCCTCTGACAATGCTGCACTCCCTCCACACTGATCCTCTGACAATGCTGCACTCCCTCCACAGTGACCCTCTGACAATGCTGCACTCCCTCCATACTGATCGTTTGACAATGCTTCACTCCCTCCACACTGACCCCCTGTTAATGCTGCACTCCCTCCGGCCTGACCCTCTGACAATGCTGCACTCCCTCCACACTGACTCTCTGACAATGCTGCACTCCCTCCGCACTGATCCTCTGACAATGCTGCACTCCCTCCACACTGATTCTCTGTCAATGCTTCACTCCCTTGACACCGACACTCTGACAATGCTGCACTCCCTCCATAGTGACCCCCTGACAAGGCTGCACTCCCTCCAACCTGACTTTCTAATAATGGTGCACTCCCTCCATCCTGACCCTCTGACAATGCTGCACTCCCTCCATACTGATCCTCTGACAGTGCTGCACTCCCTGCACACTGACTCTCGGACAATGCTGCACTCCCTACATAATGATCCTCTGACAATGCTTCACTCGCTCCACACTGACCCCCTGATAATGCTGCACTCCATCCGTCCTGACCCTCTGACAATGCTGCACTCCCTGCACACTGACTCTCTGAAAATGCTGCACTCCCTCCGCACTGATCCTCTGACAATGCTGCACTCCCTCTACACAGATACTCTGACAATGCTGCACTCCCTCCACACTGACCCTCTGACAATGCTGCACTCTCTCCATACTGACCCCCTGACACTGGTGCACTCCTTCCATACTGACCCTCTGACAATGCTGCACTCCGTCCACACTGACCCTCTCACAATTCTGCACTCCCTCCATCCTGATCCTCTGATAATGCTGCACTCCCTCCATACTGATCCTCTGACAGTGCTGCACTCCCTCTACACAGATCCTCTGACAATGCTGCACTACCTCCACACTGATCCTCTGACAATGCTGCACCCCTCCACACTGACCCTCTGATAATGCTGCACTCCCTCCATCCTGACCCTCTGACAATGCTGCACTCCATCCACACTGTCCCCATGACAATGCTGCACTCCCTCCACAATGATCCTCTGACAATGCTGCACTCCGTCCACACTGACCCTCTGACAGTGCTGCACTCCCTCCATGCTCTTCCTCTGACAATGCTGCACTCCCTCCATACTGACCCTCTGACAATGCTGCACTCCCTCCATACTGACCCTCTGAAAACGCTGCACTCCCTCCATACTGACCCTCTGACAATTCTGCGCTCCCTCCATCCTGATCGTCTGACAATGCTGCATTCCTTCCATACTGACCCTCTGACTTTGCTGCACTCCCTCCACCCTGACCCTCTGACAATGCTGCACTCCCTCCATACAGACACTCTGACAATGCTGCACTCCCTCCATACTGACCCACTGACAATGCTGCACTCCCTCCACACTGACACTCTGACAAAGCTGCACTCTCTCCATACTGATGGTATGACAATGCTGCACTCCCTCCACACTACTCCGCCGACAATGCTGCACTCCCTCAACAATGAGCCTCTGAAAATGCTGCACTCGCTGCATACTGACGCCCTGACAATGCTGCACTCCCTCCATACTGACCCTCTGACAATGCTGCACTCCCTGCACACTGACCCTCTGACAATGCTGCACTCCCTCCATACTGATCGTCTGACAATGCTGCACTCCCTCCACACTAAGCCTCCCTATAATGCTGCACTCCCTCAACACAGACCCTCTGACAATGCTGCACTCCCTGCATACTGACACCCTGACAATGCTGCACTCCCTCCATACTGACCCTCTGACAATGCTGCACTCCCTCCACACTGACCCTCTGACAAAGCTGCACTCCCTGCCGACTGATCCACTGACAATGCTGCACTCCCTACACACTGACCCTATGACAATGCTGCACTCCCTGCACACTGACCCCCTGACAAAGCTGCACTCCCTCCACACTGAACCCCTGATAACGCTGCACTCCCTCCGGCCTGACCCTCTGACAATGCTGCACTCCCTCCACACTGATCCTCTGACAATGCTGCACTACCTCCACACTGATCCTCTGACAATGCTGCACTCCCTCCATCCTGACCCTCAGACAATGCTTCACTCCCTCCACACTGATCCTCTGACAATGCTGCACTCCCTCCACACTGACCCTCTGACAATGCTTCAATCCCTCCACACTGACCCTCTGACAATGCTGCACTCCCTCCATACTGATCGTCTGACAAAGCTGCACTCCCTCCACACTAATCCTCCGACAATGCTGCACTCCCTCCACACTAATCCTCCGACAATGCTGCACTCCCTCCACACTGACCCTATGACAATGCTGCACTCCCTCCATACTGACCCTCTGACAATGCTGCACTCCCTCCACACTGACCCTCTGAAAATGCTGCACTCCCTCCATTCTGTCCCCCTGACAATGCTGCACTCCCTTCATAGTGACCCTCTGACAATGCTGCACTCCCTCCACACTGACCATCTGACAATGCTGCACTCCCTCCATACTGACCTCCTGACAATGCTGCACTCCTTACATACTGACCCTCTGACAATGCTGCACTCCCTCCATACTGACCCTCTGACAATGCTGCACTCCCTCCATACTGACCCCCTGACAATGCTGCACTCCTTCCATACTGACCCTCTGACAATGCTACACTGCCTCCATAAAGATCCACTGACAATGCTGCATTCCCTCCACCCTGACCCTCTGACAATGCTGCACTCCCTCCATAATGACCCTCTGACAACGCTGCACTCCCTCCATACTGACCCTCTGACAATTCTGCACTCCCTCCAACCTGATCCTCTGACAATGCTGCATTCCTTTGATACTGAACCTATGACAATGCTGCAGTCCATCCATACTGATCTTCTGTCAATGCTGCACTCCCTCCACACTGATCCTCTGACAATGCTGCACTCCCTCCACACTGACCCTCTGACAATGCTGCACTCCCTCCATTCTGACCCCCTGACAATGCTGCACTCCCTCCATACTGACCCTCTGACAATGCTGCACTCCCTCCACACTGACCCTCTGACAATGCTGCACTCCCTCCATACTGACCCCCTGACAATGCTGCACTCCTTACATACTGACCCTGTGACAATGCTGCACTCCCTCCATACTGACCCTCTGACAATGCTGCACTCCCTCCATACTGACCCCCTGACAATGCTGCACTCCTTCCATACTGACCCTCTGACAATGCTGCAATCCCTCCATACTGATCCTCTGACAATGCTGCACTCCCTCCACACTACTCCGCCGTCAATGCTACACTCCCTCCACAATGAGCCTCTGAAAATGCTGCACTCGCTGCATACAGAACCCCTGACAATGCTGCACTCCCTCCATACTGACCCTCTGGCAATGCTGCACTCCCTCCACGCAGACTCTCTGACAATGCTGCACTCCCTGCACACTGACCCTCTGACAATGCTGCACTCCCTCCATACTGATCGTCGGACAATGCTGCACTCCCTCCACACTAAGTCTCCCTATAATGCTGCACTCCCTCAACACAGACCCTCTGACAATGCTGCACTCCCTGCATACTGACACCCTGACAATGCTGCACTCCCTCCATACTGACCCTCTGACAATGCTGCACTCCCTCCACACTGACTCTCTGACAATGCTGCACTCCCTCCACACTGTCCCTCTGACAATGCTGCACTCCCTCCATGCTGATCGTCTGACAAAGCTGCACTCCCTCCACACTAATCCTCCGACAATGCTGCAATCCCTCCACACTGACCCTATGACAATGCTGCACTCCCTGCACACTGACCCCCTGACAAAGCTGCACTCCCTCCACACAGAACCCCTGATAACGCTGCACTCCCTCCGGCCTGACCCTCTGACAATGCTGCATTCCCTCCACACTGATCCTCTGACAATGCTGCACTCCCTCCATCCTGACCCTCAGACAATGCTGCACTCCCTCCACTCTGATCCTCTGACAATGCTGCACTCCCTCCACACTGACCGTCTGACAATGCTGCACTCCCTCCACACTGACCCTCTGACAATGCTGCACTCCCTCCATACTGATCGTCTGACAAAGCTGCACTCCGTCCACACTAATCCTCCGACAATGCTGCACTCCCTCCACACTAATCCTCCGACAATGCTGCACTCCCTCCACACTGACCCTCTGACAATGCCGCACTCCCTCCACACTGACCCCATGACAATGCTGCACACCCTCCAAACAGACCATCTGATAATGCTGCACTCCCTCCACACTGATCCTCTGACAATACTGCCCTCCCTCCACAATGATCCCCTGACAATGCTGCACTCCCTTCACACTGATTCTCTGACATTGCTGCACTTCCTCTGCACAGATCCTCGGATAATTCTGCAGTCCCTCCACACTGACCCTCTGACAATGCTACACTCCCTTCATTCTGTCCCCCTGACAATGCTGCACTCCCTTCATAGTGACCCTCTGACAATGCTGCACTCCCTCCACACTGACCCTCTGACAATGCTGCACTCCCTCCATACTGACCTCCTGACAATGCTGCACTCCTTACATACTGACCCTCTGACAATGCTGCACTCCCTCCATACTGACCCTCTGACAATGCTGCACTCCCTCCATACTGACCCCCTGACAATGCTGCACTCCTTCCATACTGACCCTCTGACAATGCTACACTGCCTCCATACTGATCCACTGACAATGCTGCATTCCCTCCACCCTGACCCACTGACAATGCTGCACTCCCTCCATACTGACCCTCTGACAACGCTGCACTCCCTCCATACTGACCCTCTGACAATTCTGCACTCCCTCCAACCTGATCCTCTGACAATGCTGCATTCCCTTGATACTGAACCTCTGACAATGC
This sequence comes from Chiloscyllium plagiosum, assembly GCF_037043375.1. Lineage (NCBI taxonomy): Eukaryota > Metazoa > Chordata > Chondrichthyes > Orectolobiformes > Hemiscylliidae > Chiloscyllium > Chiloscyllium plagiosum. The sequence continues at coordinate 64,845,931 of NW_028270175.1, read as the reverse complement.
TGCAGTCCATCCATACTGATCTTCTGACAATGCTGCACTCCCTCCACACTGACCCTCTTAACATGCTGCACTCCCTCCATTCTGACCCCCTGACAATGCTGCACTCCCTCCATACTGACCCTCTGACAATGCTGCACTCCCTCCACACTGACCCTCTGACAATGCTGCACTCCCTCCATACTGACCCCCTGACAATGCTGCACTCCTTACATACTGACCCTCTGACAATTCTGCACTCCCTCCATACTGACCCTCTGACAATGCTGCAATCCCTCCATACTGACCTCCTGACAATGCTGCACTCCTTCCATACTGATCCTCTGACAATGCTGCACTACCACCACACTGACCCTCTGACAATGCTAAACTCCCTCCATACTGATCCTCTGACAATGCTGCACTCCCTCCACCCTGACCCTCTGACAATGCTGCAATCCATCCATACTGATCATGTGACAATGCTGCACTCCCTCCATTCTGATCCTCTGACAATGCTGCACTCCCTCCACACTGACCCTCTGACAATGCTGCACTCCCTCCATACTGACACCCTGACAATGCTGCACTCCCTCCATACTGACCCTCTGACAATGCTGCACTCCTTACATTCTACCCTCTGACAATGCTGCACACCCTCCATACTGACCCTCTGCCAATGCTGCACTCCCTCCATACTGACCCCCTGACAGTGGTGCACTGCTTCCATTCTGACCCTCTGACTACGCTGCACTCCGTCCACACTGACCCTCTGACAATTCTACACTCCCTCCATCCTGATCCTCTGACAATGCTGCACTCCCTCCACACTGATCCTCTGACAATGCTGCACTCCCTCCACAGTGACCCTCTGACAATGCTGCACTCCCTCCATACTGATCGTTTGACAATGCTTCACTCCCTCCACACTGACCCCCTGATAATGCTGCACTCCCTCCGGCCTGACCCTCTGACAATGCTGCACTCCCTCCACACTGACTCTCTGACAATGCTGCACTCCCTCCGCACTGATCCTCTGACAATCCTGCACTCACTCCACACTGATTCTCTGACAATGCATCACTCCCTTGACACCGACACTCTGACAATGCTGCACTCCCTCCATAGTGACCCCCTGACAATACTGCACTCCCTCCAACCTGACTCTCTAATGCTGCACTCCCTCCATCCTGACCCTCTGACAATGCTGCACTCCCTCCACAATATCCCCATGACAATGCTGCACTCCCTCCACACTGATTCTCTGACAATGCAGCACTCCCTCCACACTGACTCTCTGACAATGCTGCACTCTCTCCATACTGACCCCCTGACACTGGTGCACTCCTTCCATACTGACCCTCTGACAATGCTGCACTCCGTCCACACTGACCCTCTCACAATTCTGCACTCCCTCCATCCTGATCCTCTGATAATGCTGCACTCCCTCCATACTGATCCTCTGACAGTGCTGCACTCCCTGCACACTGACTCTCTGACAATGCTGCACTCCCTCCATAATGATCCTCTGACAATGCTTCACTCCCTCCACACTGACCCCCTGATAATGCTGCACTCCCTCCGTCCTGACCCTCTGACAATGCTGCACTCCCTGCACACTGACTCTCTGAAAATGCTGCACTCCCTCCGCACTGATCCTCTGACAATGCTGCACTCCCTCTACACAGATCCTCTGACAATGCTGCACTACCTCCACACTGATCCTCTGACAATGCTGCACCCCTCCACACTGACCCTCTGATAATGCTGCACTCCCTCCATCCTGACCCTCTGACAATGCTGCACTCCATCCACACTGTCCCCATGACAATGCTGCACTCCCTCCACACTGATCCTCTGACAATGCTGCCCTCCGTCCACACTGACCCTCTGACAGTGCTGCACTCCCTCCATGCTCTTCCTCTGACAATGCTGCACTCCCTCCAGCCTGACCCTCTGACAATGCTGCACTCCCTCCATACTGATCCTCTGAAAAAGCTGCACTCCCTCCATACTGACCCTCTGACAATTCTGCGCTCCCTCCATCCTGATCGTCTGACAATGCTGCATTCCTTCCATACTGACCCTCTGACTTTGCTGCACTCCCTCCACACTGACCCACTGACAATGCTGCACTCCCTCCACACTGACACTCTGACAAAGCTGCACTCTCTCCATACTGATCGTCTGACAATGCTGCACTCCCTCCACACTACTCCGCCGACAATGCTGCACTCCCTCAACAATGAGCCTCTGAAAATGCTGCACTCGCTGCATACTGACCCCCTGACAATGCTGCACTCCCTCCATACTGACCCTCTGGCAATGCTGCACTCCTTCCACGCAGACTCTCTGACAATGCTGCACTCCCTGCACACTGACCCTCTGACAATGCTGCACTCCCTCCATACTGATCGTCTGACAATGCTGCACTCCCTCCACACTAAGCCTCCCTATAATGCTGCACTCCCTCAACACAGACCCTCTGAAAATGCTGCACTCCCTGCATACTGACACCCTGACAATGCTGCACTCCCTCCATACTGACCCTCTGACAATGCTGCACTCCCTCCACACTGACCCTCTGAAAAAGCTGCACTCCCTGCAGACTGATCCACTGACAATGCTGCACTCCCTCCACACTGACCCTCTGACAATGCTGCACTCCCTCCACACTGTCCCTCTGACAATGCTGCACTCCCTCCATGCTGATTGTCTGACAAAGCTGCACTCCCTCCACACTAATCCTCCGACAATGCTGCAATCCCTCCACACTGACCCTATGACAATGCTGCACTCACTGCACACTGACCCCCTGACAAAGCTGCACTCCATCCACACTGACCCCCTGATAACGCTGCACTCCCTCCGGCCTGACCCTCTGACAATGCTGCACTCCCTCCACACTGATCCTCTGACAATGCTGCACTACCTCCACACTGATCCTCTGACAATGCTGCACTCCCTCCATCCTGATCCTCAGACAATGCCGCACTCCCTCCACACTGATCCTCTGACAATGCTGCACTCCCTCCACACTGACCCTCTGACAATGCTGCACTCCCTCCATACTGACCCGATGACAATGCTGCACTCCCTTCATACTGACCCTCTGACAATGCCGCACTCCCTCCACACTTACCCCATGACAATGCTGCACACCCTCCAAACAGACCATCTGATATTGCTGCACTCCCTCCACACTGATCCTCTGACAATGCTGCACTCCCTCCACACTAATCCTCCGACAATGCTGCACTCCCTCCACACTGACTCTATGACAATGCTGCACTCCCTTCATACTGACCGCCTGACAATGCTGCACTCCCTCCATACTGACCCTCTGACAATGCCGCACTCCCTCCACACTGACCCCATGACAATGCTGCACACCCTCCAAACAGACCATCTGATAATGCTGCACTCCCTTCCACACTGATCCTCTGACAATACTGCCCTCCCTCCACAATGATCCCCTGACAATGCTGCACTCCCTCCGCACTGATCCTCTGACAATGCTGCACTCCCTCCGCACTAATCCTCTGACAATAGTACACTCCCTCCACACTGATCCTCTGACAATGCTGCACTCCCTCCATCCTGACCCTCTGACAATGCTGCACTCCCTTCACACTGATCCTCTGACAATGCTGCACTCCCTGCATACTGACACGCTGACCATGCTGCACTCCCTCCAAACTGGCCCTCTGACAATGCTGCACTTCCTCCACACTGACCCTCTGACAATGCTGCACTAGCTGCATACTGACACCTTGACAATGCTGCACTCACTCCACACTGACCCACTGACAATGCTGCACTCCCTCCATACTGATCGTCTGACAATGCTGCACTCCCTCCACACTAATCCGCCGACAATGCTGCACTCCCTCCACACTGACCCTAAGTCAATGCTGCACTCCCTGCATACTGACCCCCTGACAGTGCTGCACTCCCTTCACACTGACCCTCTGACAATGCTGCACTCCCTCCACACTGACCCTTTGACAATGCTGCACTCCCTGCAAACTGACCCTCTCACAATGCTGCGCTCCCTTCACACTGACTCTCTGACAATGCTGCATTCCCCTCCACACTGACCCTCTGACAATTCTGCACTCCCACCACAGTGACCCACTGACAATGCTGCACTCCCTCCATACTGACCCTCTGACAATGCTGCACTGCATCCACACTGACCCCCTGACAATGCTAAACTCCCTCCATACTGAGCCTCTGACAATGCTGCACTCCCTCCGTACTGACCCTCTCGCAAAGCTGCACTCACTCCCGACTGACCCTCTGACAATGCTGCTCTCCCTCCACACTGACCCTCTGACAATGCTGCACTCCCTCCATCCTGACCCTCTGACAATGCTGCACTCCCTCCGTACTGACCCTCTCGCAAAGCTGCACTCACTCCCGACTGACCCTCTGACAATGCTGCTCTCCCTCCACACTGACCCTCTGACAATGCTGCACTCCCTCCATCCTGACCCTCTGACAATGCTACACTCCCTCCATACTGATCCTCTGACAATGCTGCACTCCCTCCACACTGACCCTCTGACAATGCTGCACTCCCTCGATACTGACCCTCAGACAACGCTGCACTCCCTCCATACTGACACCCTAACAATTCTGCACTCCCTCCATCCTGATCCTCTGACAATGCTGCACTCCATCCACACTGACCCTCTGATAATGCTGCACTCCCTCCATACTGATCGTCTGACAATGCTGCATACTGACCCTCTGACAATTCTGCACTCCCTCCACACTGACCCTCTGACAATGCTGCACTCCCTGCACACTGATCCTCTGACATTGCAGCACTCCCTCTGCACTGATCCTCTGACAATGCTGCACTCCCTCCACACTGATCCTCTGACAATGCTGCACTCCCTCCGCACTGATCCCCTGACAATGCTGCACTCCCTCCACACTGATCCTCTGACAATGCTGCACTCCCTCCGCACTGACCCTATGACAATGCTGCACTCCCTGCATACTGACCCCCTGACAATTCTGCACTCCCTCCATACTGATCCTCTGACAATGCTGCACTCCCTGCATACTGACCCTCTGACAATGCTGCACTCCCTCCACACTGACTCTCTGACAATGCTGCATTCCCTCCACACTGACACTCTGACAATGCTGCACTCCCTCCACACTGACCCACTGACAATGCTGCACCCCCTCCATACTGACCCTCTTACAATGCTGCACTGCCTCCACACTGACCCCCTGACAGTGCTGCACTCCCTCCATACTAACCCTCTGACAATGCTGCACTGCCTCCACACTGACCCCCTGACAGTGCTGCACTCCCTGCATACTGACCCTCTGACAATGCTGCACTGCCTCCACACTGACCCCCTGACAGTGCTGCACTCCCTCCATACTAACCCTCTGACAATGCTGCACTCCCTCCGTACTGACCCTCTCGCAATGCTGCACTCCCTCCGTACTGACCATCTGACAATGCTGCACTCCCTCCACACTGACCCTCTGACAATGCTGCACTCCCTCCACACTGACCCTCTGGCAATGCTGCACTCCCTCCATACTGACCCTCTGACAATGCCGCACTCCCTCCACACTGACCCCCTGACAATCCTGCACACACTCCACACTGATCCTCTGACAATGCTGCACTCCCTCCACACTGATCCTCTGACAATGCTGCACTCCCTTGACACTGACCCTCTGACAATGCTGCACTCCCTCCACACTGACTCTCTTTCAATGCTGCACTCCCTCCGCACTGATCCTCTGACAATGCTGCACTCTCTCCACACTGATCCTCTGACAATGCTGCACGACCTACACACTGATCCTCTGTCAATGCTGCAGTCCCTCCACACTGATCCTCTGACAATGCTGCACTCCCTCCACACTGACCCTCTGATAATGCTGCACTCCCTCCATACTGATTCTCTGACAATGCTGCACTCCATCCACAATAAGCCTCCGACAATGCTGCACTCCCTCCACACTGACCCTTTGACAATTCTGCACTCCCTGCATACTGACAACCTGACAATGCTGCACTCCCTCCATACTGACACTCTGACAATGCTGCACTCCCTCCAATCTGATCGTCTGACAATGCTGCACTCCCTGCAAACTGACCCTCTCACAATGCTGCGCTCCCTTCACACTGACTCTCTGACAATGCTGCATTCCCCTCCACACTGACCCTCTGACAATTCTGCACTCCCACCACAGTGACCCACTGACAATGCTGCACTCCCTCCATACTGCCCCTCTGACAATGCTGCACTGCATCCACACTGACCCCCTGACAATGCTAAACTCCCTCCATACTGAGCCTCTGACAATGCTGCACTCCCTCCGTACTGACCCTCTCGCAAAGCTGCACTCACTCCCGACTGACCCTCTGACAATGCTGCTCTCCCTCCACACTGACCCTCTGACAATGCTGCACTCCCTCCATCCTGACCCTCTGACAATGCTGCACTCCCTCCGTACTGACCCTCTCGCAAAGCTGCACTCACTCCCGACTGACCCTCTGACAATGCTGCTCTCCCTCCACACTGACCCTCTGACAATGCTGCACTCCCTCCATCCTGACCCTCTGACAATGCTACACTCCCTCCATACTGATCCTTTGACAATGCTGCACTCCCTCCACACTGACCCTCTGACAATGCTGCACTCCCTCGATACTGACCCTCAGACAACGCTGCACTCCCTCCATACTGACACCCTAACAATTCTGCACTCCCTCCATCCTGATCCTCTGACAATGCTGCACTCCCTCCACACTGACCCTCTGATAATGCTGCACTCCCTCCATACTGATCGTCTGACAATGCTGCATACTGACCCTCTGACAATTCTGCACTCCCTCCACACTGACCCTCTGACAATGCTGCACTCCCTGCACACTGATCCTCTGACATTGCAGCACTCCCTCTGCACTGATCCTCTGACAATGCTGCACTCCCTCCACACTGATCCTCTGACAATGCTGCACTCCCTCCGCACTGATCCCCTGACAATGCTGCACTCCCTCCACACTGATCCTCTGACAATGCTGCACTCCCTCCGCACTGACCCTATGACAATGCTGCACTCCCTGCATACTGACCCCCTGACAATTCTGCACTCCCTCCAAACTGATCCTCTGACAAAGCTGCATTCCCTTGATACTGATCCTCTGACATTGCTGCTCTCCCTCTGCACTGATCCTCTGACAATGCTGCACTCCCTCCACACTGATCCTTTGACAATGCTGCACTCCCTCCGCACTGATCCTCTGACAATGCTGCACTCCCTCCGCACTGATCCTCTGACAAAGTTGCACTCCCTCCACACAGATGCCTTGACACTGCTGCACTCCCTCCATCCTGACCCTCTGACAATGCTGCACTCCCTCCACACTGACTCTCTGACAATGCTGCACTCCCTCCACACTGATCCTCTGACAATGCTGCACTCCCTCCACACTGATCCTCTGACAATGCTGCACTCCCTCCACCCTGAGACTCTGATAATGCTGCACTCCCTCCATCCTGACCCTCTGACAATGCTACACTCCCTCCATACTGATCCTCTGACAATGCTGCACTCCCTCCACCCTGACCCTCTGACAATGCTGCACTCCCACCACACTGATCCTCTGACAATGCTGCACTCCCTCCATACTGATCGTCTGACAATGCTGCACTCCTTCCATCCTGACCCTCTGACAATTCTGCACTCCCTCCACACTGACCCTCTGACAATGCTGCACTCCCTGCACACTGATCCTCTGACATTGCAGCACTCCCTCTGCACTGATCCTCTGACAATGCTGCACTCCCTCCACACTGATCCCCTGACAATGCTGCACTCCCTCCGCACTGATCCCCTGACAATGCTGCACTCCCTCCACACTGATCCTCTGACAATGCTGCACTTCCTCCGCACTGACCCTATGACAATGCTGCACTCCCTGCATACTGACCCCCTGACAATTCTGCACTCCCTCCATACTGACCCTCTGACAATGCTGCACTCCCTGCATACTGACCCTCTTACAATGCTGCACTCCCTCCACACTGACTCTCTGACAATGCTGCATTCCCTCCACACTGACACTCTGACAATGCTGCACTGCCTCCACACTGACCCCCTGACAGTGCTGCACTCCCTCCATACTAACCCTCTGACAATGCTGCACTCCCTCCGTACTGACCCTCTCGCAATGCTACACTCCCTCCCTACTGACCCTCTGACAATGCTGCACTCCCTCCACACTGACCCTCTGACAATGCTGCACTCCCTCCACACTGACCCTCTGACAATGCCGCACTCCCTCCACACTGACCCTCTGACAATGCTGCACACCCTCCACACTGATCCTCTGACAATGCTGCACTCCCTCCACACTGATCCTCTGACAATGCTGCACTCCCTTGACACTGACCCTCTGACAATGCTGCACTCCCTCCACACTGACTCTCTTTCAATGCTGCACTCCCTCCGCACTGATCCTCTGACAATGCTGCACTCTCTCCACACTGATCCTCTGTCAATGCTGCAGTCCCTCCACACTGATCCTCTGACAATGCTGCACTCCCTCCACCCTGACCCTCTGATAATGCTGCACTCCCTCCATACTGATTCTCTGACAATGCTGCACTCCATCCACAATAAGCCTCCGACAATGCTGCACTCCCTCCATCCTGACCCTCTGACAATGCTGCACTCCGTCCACACTGTCCCCCCGACAATGTTGCACCCCCTCCACACTGATCCTCTGACAATGCTGCACTGTCACCACACTGACCCTCTGAAAATGCTGCACTCCCTCGATACTGACCCTCTGACAACGCGGCACTCCCTCCATACTGACCCCCTAACAATTCTGCTCTCCCTCCATCCTGATCCTCTGATAATGCTGCACTCCCTCTACACTGATCCTCTGACAATGCTGCACTACCACCGCAATGATCCTCGAACAATGCTGCACTCCCTCCACACTGATGCTCTGATAATGCTGCTCTCCCTCCATCCTGACCCTATGACAATGCTGCACTCCGTCCACACTGTCCCCATGACAATGCTGCACTCCCTCCACACTGATCCTCTGTCAATGCTGCGCTCACTCCACACTGATCCTCTGACAATGCTGCACTCGCTTCACACAGACCCTCTGACAATGCTGCACTTCCTCCATACTGATTCTCTGACAATGCTGGACTCCCTCCACACTAAGCCTCCGACAATGCTGCACTCCCTCCACACTGATCCTCTGACAATGCTGCACTCCCTGCATACTGACACCCTGACAATGCTGCACTCCCTCCAGACTGATCCTCTGAAAATGCTGCACTACATCCACACTGATCCTCTGACAATGCTGCACCCCCTCCACCCTGACCTTCTGATAATGCTGCACTCCCTCCATCCTGACCCTCTGACAATGCTGCACTCCGTCCACACTGTCCCCGTGACAATGTTGCACCCCCTCCACACTGATCCTCTGACAATGCTGCACTGTCACCACACTGACCCTCTGACAATGCTACACTCCCTCCATACTGATCCTCTGACAATGCTGCACTCCTCCACACTGATCATCTGACAATGCTGCACTCCCTCCACACTAAGCCTCCGACAATGCAGCACTCCCTCCACACTGATCCTCTGAGAATGCTGCGCCCCCTGCATACTGACACCCTGACAATGCTGCACTCCCTCCATACTGAGGCTCTGACAATGCTGCACTCCCTCGACACTGACCCTCTGACAATGCTGCACTCCCTGCATACTGACCCCCTGACAATGCAGCACTCCCTCAGTACTGACCCTCTGACAATGCTGCACTCCCTCCACACTGACCCACTGACAATGCTGCACTCCCTCCACACTGAATCTCTGACAATGCTGCACTCCCTGCATACTGACCCCCTGACAATGCTGCACTCCCTCCATACTGACCCTCTGACAATGCTGCACTCCCTGCATACAGACCATCTTACAATGCTGCACTCCCTTCACACTAATTCTCTGACAATGCTGCACTTCCTCCACACTGACCCTCTGACAATGCTGCACTTCCTCCACACTGACCCACTGACAATGCTGCACTCCCTCCACACTGACCCTCTGACAATGCTGCACTCCCCCCACACTGACCCTCTGACAGTGCTGCACTCCCTCCACACTGACCCTCTGACAATGCTGCACTCCCTCCATACTGACCCTCTGACAATGCTGCATCCCTCCGTACTGACCCTCTGACAGTGCTGCACTCCCTCCACACTGACCCTCTGACAATGCTGCATTCCCTCCATACTGACTCTCTGACAATGCTGCACTCCCTCCACACAAAGCCTCCGACAATGCTGCACTCCCTCCACACTGAACCTCTGAGAATGCTGCGCCCCCTGCATACCGACACCCAGACAATGCTGCACTCCCTCCATACTGACGCTCTGACAATGCTGCACTCCCTCGACACTGACCCTCTGACAATGCTGCACTCCCTGCATACTGACCCCCTGACAATGCAGCACTCCCTCAGTACTGACCCCCTGACAATGCTGCACTCCCTCCATACTGACCCTCTGACAATGCTGCACTCCCTCCACACTGACCCTCAGACTATGCTGCACTACCTCCATACTGACCCCCTGACAATGCTGCACTCCTTACATAGTGACCCTCTGACAATGCTGCACTCCCTCCTTACTGAACCTCTGACAATGCTGCACTCCCTCCATACTGACCCCCTGACAATGCTGCACTCCTGCCAATCTGACCCTCTGACAATGCTGCACTCCTGCCAATCTGACCCTCTGACAATGCTGCTCTCCGTCCACACTGACCCTCTGACAATTCTGCACTCCCTCCATCCTGATCCTCTGACAATGCTGCACTCCCTCCACAATGATCCTCTGACAATGCTGCACTCCCTTCACACTGACACTCTGACAATGCGGCACTCCCTCCATACTGATCCTCTGATAATGCTGCACTACCTCTACATTGAATCTCTGACAATGCTGCACTCCCTCCATACTGATCCTCTAACAATGCTGCACTCCCTCCACACTGATCCTCTGACAATGCTGCACTCCCTCCACACTTATCCTCTGACAATGCTGCACTCCCTCCACACTGACCATCTGATAATGCTGCACTCCCTCCATCCTGACCCTCTGACAATGCTACACTCCGTCCACAATGTCCCCATGACAATGCTGCACTCCCTCCACACTGATCCTCTGACAATGCTGCACTGTCACCACACTGACCCTCTGAAAATGCTACACTCCCTCCTGACAATGCAGCACTCCCTCAGTACTAACCCTCTGACAATGCTGCACTCCCTCCTCACTGACTCACTGACAATGCTGCACTCCCTCCACACTGACTCTCTGACAATGCTGCACTCCCTGCATACTGACCCCCTGACAATGCTGCACTCCCTCCATACTGACCCTCTGACAATGCTGCACTCCCTCCACACTGACCCTCTGACAATGCTGCTCTCCCTGCATACAGACCACCTTACAATGCTGCACTCCCTTCACACTAATTCTCTGACAATGCTGCAGTCGCTCCACACTGACCCTCTGACAATGCTGCACTCCCTCCACACTGACCCACGGACAATGCTGCACTCCCTCCATACTGACCCTCTGACAATGCTGCACTGCCACCTCCCTGACCCCCTGACAGTGCTGCATTCTCTCCAAACTGACCTTCTGACAATGCTGCACTCCCTCCGTACTGACCCTCTCGCAATGCTGCACTCCCTCCGTACTGACCATCTGACAATGCTGCACTCCCTCCACACTGACACTCTGACAATGCTGCACTCCCTCCACACTGACCCTCTGACAATGCTGCACTCCCTCCGCACTGATCCTCTGACAATGCTGTACTCCCTTGACACTGACCCTCTGACAATGGTGCACACCCTCCATAGTGACCCCCTGACAATGCTGCCCTCGCTCCATCCTGACCCTCTGATAATGCTGCACTCCCTCTACACTGATCCTCTGACAATGCTGCACTACCACCGCACAGATCCTCTAACAATGCTGCACTCCCTCCATACTGATGCTCTGACAATGCTGCACTCCGTCCACCCTGACCCTCTGACAATGCTGCACTCCCTCCAACCTGATCCTCTGACAATGCTGCACTCCCTCCATACTGACACCCTGGCAATCCTGCACTCCCTCCATACTGACCATCTGACAAAGCTGCACTGCCTCCACACTGACCTTCTGACAATGCCGCACTCCTTCCATACTGACCCTCTGACAATGCTGCACTCCCTCCACACTGACCCTCTGACAATGCTGCACTCCCTGCATACTGCCGCCCTGACAATGCTGCATTCCCTCCATACTGACCCTCTGACAATGCTGCACTCCCTCCACACTGACCCTGTGACAATGCTGCACACTCGCCATACTTATCATCTGAAAATGCTGCACTCCCTCCACACTAAGCCTCCGACAATTCAGCACTCCCTCCACACTGAACCTCTGACAATGCTGCATTCCCTCCATACTGACTCTCTGACAATGCTGCACTCCCTCCACACTGACCCTGTGAAAATGCTGCACTCCCTCCACACTGACCCTCTGACAATGCTGCACTCCTCCACACTGATCATCTGACAATGCTGCACTCCCTCCACACTAAGCCTCCGACAATGCTGCACTCCCTCCACACTGATCCTCTGAGAATGCTGCGCCCCCTGCATACTGACACCCTGACAATGCTGCACTCCCTCCATACTGACGCTCTGATAATGCTGCACTCCCTCGACACTGACCCTCTGACAATGCTGCACTCCCTGCATACTGACCCCCTGACAATGCAGCACTCCCTCAGTACTGACCCTCTGACAATGCTGCACTCCCTCCACACTGACCCACTGACAATGCTGCACTCCCTCCACACTGACTCTCTGACAATGCTGCACTCCCTGCATACTGACCCTCTGACAATGCTGCACTCCCTCCATACTGACCCCCTGACAATGCTGCACTCCTGCCAATCTGACCCTCTGACAATGCTGCACTCCTGCCAATCTGACCCTCTGACAATGCTGCTCTCCGTCCACACTGACCCTCTGACAATTCTGCACTCCCTCCATCCTGATCCTCTGACAATGCTGCACTCCCTCCACAATGATCCTCTGACAATGCTGCACTCCCTCCACAATGATCCTCTGACAATGCTGCACTCCCTTCACACTGACACTCTGACAATGCGGCACTCCCTCCATACTGATCCTCTGATAATGCTGCACTACCTCTACATTGAATCTCTGACAATGCTGCACTCCCTCCATACTGATCCTCTAACAATGCTGCACTCCCTCCACACTGATCCTCTGACAATGCTGCACTCCCTCCACACTTATCCTCTGACAATGCTGCACTCCCTCCACACTGACCATCTGATAATGCTGCACTCCCTCCATCCTGACCCTCTGACAATGCTACACTCCGTCCACAATGTCCCCATGACAATGCTGCACTCCCTCCACACTGATCCTCTGACAATGCTGCACTGTCACCACACTGACCCTCTGAAAATGCTACACTCCCTCCTGACAATGCAGCACTCCCTCAGTACTAACCCTCTGACAATGCTGCACTCCCTCCTCACTGACTCACTGACAATGCTGCACTCCCTCCACACTGACCCCCTGACAATGCTGCACTCCCTCCATACTGACCCTCTGACAATGCTGCACTCCCTCCACACTGACCCTCTGACAATGCTGCTCTCCCTGCATACAGACCACCTTACAATGCTGCACTCCCTTCACACTAATTCTCTGACAATGCTGCAGTCGCTCCACACTGACCCTCTGACAATGCTGCACTCCCTCCACACTGACCCACGGACAATGCTGCACTCCCTCCATACTGACCCTCTGACAATGCTGCACTGCCACCTCCCTGACCCCCTGACAGTGCTGCATTCTCTCCAAACTGACCTTCTGACAATGCTGCACTCCCTCCGTACTGACCCTCTCGCAATGCTGCACTCCCTCCGTACTGACCATCTGACAATGCTGCACTCCCTCCACACTGACACTCTGACAATGCTGCACTCCCTCCACACTGACCCTCTGACAATGCTGCACTCCCTCCGCACTGATCCTCTGACAATGCTGTACTCCCTTGACACTGACCCTCTGACAATGGTGCACACCCTCCATAGTGACCCCCTGACAATGCTGCCCTCCCTCCATCCTGACCCTCTGATAATGCTGCACTCCCTCTACACTGATCCTCTGACAATGCTGCACTACCACCGCACAGATCCTCTAACAATGCTGCACTCCCTCCATACTGATGCTCTGACAATGCTGCACTCCGTCCACCCTGACCCTCTGACAATGCTGCACTCCCTCAATACTGACCCTCTGACAATTCTGCACTCCCTCCAACCTGATCCTCTGACAATGCTGCATTCCCTTGATACTGAACCTCTGACAATGCTGCACTCCCTCCATACTGATCGTCTGACAATGCTGCACTCCCTCCACACTGACCCTCTGACAATGCTGCACTCCCTCCATACTGACACCCTGGCAATCCTGCACTCCCTCCATACTGACCATCTGACAAAGCTGCACTGCCTCCACACTGACCTTCTGACAATGCCGCACTCCTTCCATACTGACCCTCTGACAATGCTGCACTCCCTCCACACTGACCCTCTGACAATGCTGCACTCTCTCCGTACTGACCCTCTGACAATGCTGCACTCCCTCCACTCTGATCCTCTGACAATGCTGCAATCACCCCATACTGACCCTCTGACAATGCTGCACTCCCTGCATACTGCCGCCCTGACAATGCTGCATTCCCTCCATACTGACCCTCTGACAATGCTGCACTCCCTCCACACTGACCCTGTGACAATGCTGCACACTCGCCATACTTATCATCTGAAAATGCTGCACTCCCTCCACACTAAGCCTCCGACAATTCAGCACTCCCTCCACACTGACCCTCTGACAATGCTGCATTCCCTCCATACTGACTCTCTGACAATGCTGCACTCCCTCCACACTGACCCTGTGAAAATGCTGCACTCCCTCCACACTGACCCTCTGACAATGCTGCACTCCTCCACACTGATCATCTGACAATGCTGCACTCCCTCCACACTAAGCCTCCGACAATGCTGCACTCCCTCCACACTGATCCTCTGAGAATGCTGCGCCCCCTGCATACTGACACCCTGACAATGCTGCACTCCCTCCATACTGACGCTCTGATAATGCTGCACTCCCTCGACACTGACCCTCTGACAATGCTGCACTCCCTGCATACTGACCCCCTGACAATGCAGCACTCCCTCAGTACTGACCCTCTGACAATGCTGCACTCCCTCCACACTGACCCACTGACAATGCTGCACTCCCTCCACACTGACTCTCTGACAATGCTGCACTCCCTGCATACTGACCCCCTGACAATGCTGCACTCCCTCCATACTGACCCTCTGACAATGCTGCACACCCTCCACACTGACCCTCTGACAATTCTGCACTCCCTGCATACAGACCATCTTACAATGCTGCACTCCCTTCACACTAATTCTCTGACAATGCTGCAGTCGCTCCACACTGACCCTCTGACAATGCTGCACTTCCTCCACACTGACCCACTGACAATGCTGCACTCCCTCCACACTGACCCTCTGACAATGCTGCACTTCCTCCACACTGACCCACTGACAATGCTGCACTCACTCCATACTGACCCTCTGACAATGCTGCACTGCCTCCTCCCTGACCCCCTGACAGTGCTGCACTCCCCCCATACTGACGCTCTGACAATGCTGCACTCCCTCCGTACTGACCCTCTCGCAATGCTGCACTCCCTCCGTACTGACCATCTGACAATGCTGCACTCCCTCCACACTGACCCTCTGACAATGCTGCACTCCCTCCACACTGACCCTCTGACAATGCTGCACTGCCTCCATACTGATCCTCTTACAATGCTCCACTCCCTCCATACTGCCCCTCTGACAATGCTGCCCTCCCTCCACACTGACCCTCTGACAATGCTGCACTCCCTCCATACTGACCCTCTGACAATGCTGCATCCCTCCGTCCTGACCCTCTGACAATGCTGCACTCCCTCCGTACAGACCCTCTGACAATGCTGCACTCCCTCCACTCTGATCCTCTGACAATGCTGCACTCTCTCCATACTGACCCTCTGACAATGCTGCACTCCCTGCATACTGACCCCCTGACAATGCTGCATTCCCTCCATTCTGACCCTCTGACAATGCTTCACTCCCTCCACACTGACCCTGTGACAATGCTGCACTCCCTCCATACTTATCATCTGACAATGCTGCACTCCCTCCACACTAAGCCTCCGACAATGCTGCACTCCCTCCACACTGATCCTGTGACAATGCTGCACTCCCTCCACACTGTCCCTCTAACAATGCTGCACTCCCTCCATACTGATCATCTGACAATGCTGCACTCCCTCCACACTAAGCCTCCGACAATGCTGCACTCCCTCCACACTGACCCTCTGACAATGCTGCACTCCCTGCATACTGACACCATGACAATGCTGCACTCCCTCCATACTGACCCTCTGACAATGCAGCACTCCCTCCACACTGAGGTTCTGACAATGCTGCACTCCCTGCATTCTGACCCCCTGACAATGCAGCACTCCCTCAGTACTGACCCTCTGACAATGCTGCACTCCCTCCACACTGACCCGCTGACAATTCTGCACTCCCTCCACACTGACCCTCTGACAATGCTGCACTCCCTGCATACTGACCGCCTGACAATGCTGCACTCCCTCCATACTGACCCTCTGACAATGCTGCACTCCCTCCACACTGACCCTCTGACAATGCTGCACTCCCTGCATACTGACCCTCTTACAATGCTGCACTCCCTTCACACTGACTCTCTGACATTCCAGCTCTCCCTCCACACTGACTCTCTGACAATTCTGCTCTCTGTCCACACTGACCCACTGATAATGCTGCACTCCTTCCATACTGACCCTCTGACAACGCTGCACTCCCTCCATGCTGAACCTCTGACAATTCTGCACTCCCACCATCCTGATCCTCTGATAATGCTGCACTGCCTCCACACTGACCCTCTGAAAATGCTGCACCCCTCCACACTGACCCTCTGACAATGCCGCACTCCCTCCACACTGACCCCCTGACAATGCTGCACACCCATGATACTGACCATCTGACAATGCTGCACTCCCTCCACACAGATCCTCTGACAATGCTGCACTCCCTCCACCCTGACACTCTGACAATTCTGCACTCCCTCCAACCTGATCCTCAGACAATGCTGCATTACCTTGATACTGAGCCTCTGACAATGCTGCACTCCCTCCATACTGATCGTCTGACAATGCTGCACTCCCTCCACACTGATCCTCTGACAATGCTGCACTCCCTCCACAATGACCCTCTGACAATGCTGCAATCTCTCCATACTGACCCCCTGACAATGCTGCACTCCCTCCAGACTGACCCTCTGACAATGCTGCACTCCCTCCACACTGACCCTCAGACTATGCTGCACTACCTCCATACTGACCCCCTGACAATGCTGCACTCCTTACATAGTGACCCTCTGACAATGCTGCACTCCCTCCTTACTGAACCTCTGACAATGCTGCACTCCCTCCATACTGACCCCCTGACAATGCTGCACTCCTGCCAATCTGACCCTCTGACAATGCTGCACTCCTGCCAATCTGACCGTCTGACAATGCTGCTCTCCGTCCACACTGACCCTCTGACAATTCTGCACTCCCTCCATCCTGATCCTCTGACAATGCTGCACTCCCTCCATACTGATCCTCTGATAATGCTGCACTACCTCTACATTGAATCTCTGACAATGCTGCACTCCCTCCACACTGATCCTCTAACAATGCTGCACTCCCTCCACACTGATCCTCTGACAATGCTGCACTCCCTCCACACTTATCCTCTGACAATGCTGCACTCCCTCCACACTGACCATCTGATAATGCTGCACTCCCTCCATCCTGACCCTCTGACAATGCTACACTCCGTCCACAATGTCCCCATGACAATGCTGCACTCCCTCCACACTGATCCTCTGACAATGCTGCACTGTCACCACACTGACCCTCTGAAAATGCTACACTCCCTCCTGACAATGCAGCACACCCTCAGTACTAACCCTCTGACAATGCTGCACTCCCTCCACACTGACTCACTGACAATGCTGCACTCCCTCCACACTGACTCTCTGACAATGCTGCACTCCCTGCATACTGACCCCCTGACAATGCTGCACTCCCTCCATACTGACGCTCTGACAATGCTGCACTCCCTCCACATTGACCCTCTGACAATGCTGCACTCCCTGCATACAGACCACCTTACAATGCTGCACTCACTTCACACTAATTCTCTGACAATGCTGCACTCCCTCCACACTGACCCTCTGACAATGCTGCACTCCCTCCACACTGACCCACGGACAATGCTGCACTCCCTCCATACTGACCCTCTGACAATGCTGCACTGCCTCCTCCCTGACCCCCTGACAGTGCTGCATTATCTCCAAACTGACCCTCTGACAATGCTGCACTCCCTCCGTACTGACCCTCTCGCAATGCTGCACTCCCTCCGGACTGACCATCTGACAATGCTGCACTCCCTCCACACTGACCATCTGATAATGCTGCACTCCCTCCATCCTGACCCTCTGACAATGCTACACTCCGTCCACAATGTCCCCATGACAATGCTGCACTCCCTCCACACTGATCCTCTGACAATGCTGCACTGTCACCACACTGACCCTCTGAAAATGCTACACTCCCTCCTGACAATGCAGCACACCCTCAGTACTAACCCTCTGACAATGCTGTATTCCCTCCATGCTGACCCTCTGACAATGCTTCACTCCCTCCACACTGACCCTGTGACAATGCTGCACTCCCTCCACACTGACCCTGTGACAATGCTGCACTCCCTCCACACTAAGCCTCCGACAATGCTGCACTCCCTGCATACTGACACCCTGGCAATGCTGCACTCCCTCCACACTGAGGTTCTGACAATGCTGCACTCCCTGCATTCTGACCCCCTGACAATGCACTCGCTCAGTACTGACCCTCTGACAATGCTGCAGTCCCTCCACACTGACACTCTGACAATGCTGCACTCCCTCCATACTGACGCTCTGACAATGCTGCACTCCCTCCACACTGACCCTCTGACAATGCTGCACTCCCTGCATACTGACCCTCTTACAATGCTGCACTCCCTTCACACTGACTCTCTGACATTGCTGCTCTCCCTCCACACTGACTCTCTGACAATTCTGCTCTCTCTCCACACTGACCCACTGACAATGCTGCACTCCCTCCATACTGACCCTCTGACAAAGCTGCACTGCCTCCATACTGATCCTCTGACAATGCTGCACTCCCTCCACACTGACCCTCTGACAATGCTGCACTGCCTCCATACTGATCCTCTGACAATGCTCCACTCCCTCCATACTGACCCTCTGACAACGCTGCACTCCCTCCATACTGACCCTCTGACAGTTCTGCACTCCCACCATCCTGATCCTCTGATAATGCTGCACTCCCTTTATACTGCCCCTCTGACAATGCTGCACTCCCTTTATACTGCCCCTCTGACAATGCTGCCCTCCCTCCATACTGATCGTCTGACAATGCCGCACTCCTTCCAGACTGACCCTCTGACAATGCTGCACTCCCTCCATACTGACCCTCTGACAATGCTGCACTCCCTCCGTACTGACCCTCTGACAATGCTGCACTCCCTCCGTACTGACCCTCTGACAATGCTGCACTCCCTCCACTCTGATCCTCTGACAATGCTGCACTCTTTCCATACTGACCCACTGACAATGCTGCACTCCCTGCATACTGACCCCCTGACAATGCTGTATTCCCTCCATACTGACCCTCTGACAATGCTTCACTCCCTCCACACTGACCCTGTGACAATGCTGCACTCCCTCCACACTAAGCCTCCGACAATGCTGCACACCCTGCATACTGACACCCTGACAATGCTGCACCCCCTCCACACTGAGGTTCTGACAATGCTGCACTCCCTGCATTCTGACCCCCTGACAATGCACTCGCTCAGTACTGACCCTGTGACAATGCTGCAGTCCCTCCACACTGACACTCTGACAATGCTGCACTCCCTCCACACTGGCCCTCTGACAATGCTGCACTCCCTGCATACTGACCCCTTGACAATGCTGCACTCCCTCCATACTGACGCTCTGACAATGCTGCACTCCCTCCACACTGACCCTCTGACAATGCTGCACTCCCTGCATACTGACCCTCTTACAATGCTGCACTCCCTTCACACTGACTCTCTGACATTGCTGCTCTCCCTCCACACTGACTCTCTGACAATTCTGCTCTCTCTCCACACTGACCCACTGACAATGCTGCACTCCCTCCATACTGACCCTCTGACAAAGCTGCACTGCCTCCATACTGATCCTCTGACAATGCTGCATTCCCTTGATACTGAGCCTCTGACAATGCTGCACTCCCTCCATACTGATCGTCTGACAATGCTGCACTCCCTCCACACTGATCCTCTGACAATGCTGTACTCCCTCCACAATGACCCTCTGACAATGCTGCAATCCCTCCATACTGACCCCCTGACAATGCTGCACTCCCTCCATACTGACCCTCTGACAATGCTGCACTCCCTCCACACTGACCCTCAGACTATGCTGCACTCCCTCCATGCTGACCCCCTGACAATGCTGCACTCCTTACAAAGTGACCCTCTGACAATGCTGCACTCCCTCCATACTGAACCTCTGACAATGCTGCACTCCCTCCATACAGACCACCTGACAATGCTGCACTCCTGCCAATCTGACCCTCTGACAATGCTGCATTCCATCCACACTGACCCTCTGACAATTCTGCACTCCCTCCATCCTGATCCTCTGACAATGCTGCACTCCCTCCACAATGATCCTCTGACAATGCTGCACTCCCTTCACACTGACACTCTGACAATGCTGCACTCCCTCCATACTGATCCTCTGACAATGCTGCACTCCCTCCACACTGACTCTCTGACAATGCTGCACTCCCTCCGCACTGATCCTCTGACAATGCTGCACTCCCGCCATAATGACCCCCTGACAATGCTGCACTCCCTCCATCCTGACCCTCTGATAATGCTGTCCTACCTCTACACTGAATCTCTGACAATGCTGCACTCCCTCCATACTGACCCTCTAACAATGCTGCACTCCCTCCACACTGATCCTCTGACAATGCTGCACTCCCTTCCACACTTATCCTCTGACAATGCTGCACTCCCTCCACACTGACCATCTGATAATGCTGCACTCCCTCCATCCTGACCCTCTGACAATGCTACACTCCGTCCACAATGTCCCCATGACAATGCTGCACTCCCTCCACACAGATCCTCTGACAATGCTGCACTGTCACCACACTGACCCTCTGACAATGCTCCACTCCCTCCATACTGATCCTCTGACAATGCTGCACTCCCTCCGCACTGATCCTCTGACAATGCTGCACTCCCTCCACACTGATCCCTTGACAATGCTGCACTCGCTCCATCCTGACCCTCTGACAATGCTGCACTCCCTCCACACTGACTCTCTGACAATGCTGCACTCCCTCCGCACGGATCCTCTGACAATGCTGTACTCCCTCCACAATGATCCTCTGACAATGCTACACTCCCTCCATACTGACCTCCTGGCAATGCTGCACTCCCTCCATCCTGACCCTCTGACAATGCTGCACTCCCTCCACACTGACCCTCTGACAATGCTGCACTCCCTCCACACTGACCCTCTGACAATGCTGCACTCCCTCCATACTGACCCTCTGACAATGCTGCACTCCCTCCGGACTGACCCTCTGACAATGCTGCACTCCCTCCACTCTGATCCTCTGACAATGCTGCAGTCTCTCCATACTGACCCTCTGACAATGCTGCACTCCCTGTATACTGACCCCCTGACAATGCTGCATTCCCTCCATACTGACCCTCTGACAATGCTGCACTCCCTCCACACTGACCCTGTGACAATGCTGAACACTCGCCATACTTATCATCTGAAAATGCTGCACTCCCTCCACACTAAGCCTCCGACAATGCCGCAATCCCTCCACACTGACCCTCTGACAATGCTGCATTCCCTACCTACTGACTCTCTGACAATGCTGCACTCTCTCCACACTGACCCTGTGACTATGCTGCACTCCCTCCACACTGACCCTCTGACAAGGCTGCACTCCTCCATACTGATCATCTGACAATGCTGCACTCCCTCCACACGAAGCCTCCGACAATGCTGCACTCCCTCCACACTGATCCTCTGACAATGCTGCGCCCCCTGCATACTGACACCCTGACAATGCTGCACTCCCTCCATACTGACGCTCTGACAATGCTGCACTCCCTCCACACTGACCCTCTGACAATGCTGCACTCCCTGCATACTGACCCCCTGACAATGCAGCACTCCCTCAGTACTGACCCTCTGACAATTCTGCACTCCCTCCACACTGACCCACTGACAATGCTGCACTCCCTCCACACTGACCCTCTGACAATGCTGCACTCCCTGCATACTGACTCCCTGACAATGCTGCACTCCCTCCACACTGACCCTCTGACAATGCTGCACTTCCTGCATACAGACCATCTTACAATGCTGCACTCCCTTCACACTAACTCTCTGACAATGCTGCAGTCGCTCCACACTGACCCTCTGACAATGCTGCACTCCCTCCACACTGACCCACTGACAATGCTGCACTCCCTCCATACTGACGCTCTGACAATGCTGCACTCCCTCCACACTGACCCTCTGACAATGCTGCACTCCCTGCATACTGACCCCCTGACAATGCAGCACTCCCTCAGTACTGACCCTCTGACAATTCTGCACTCCCTCCACACTGACCCACTGACAATGCTGCACTCCCTCCACACTGACCCTCTGACAATGCTGCACTCCCTGCATACTGACTCCCTGACAATGCTGCACTCCCTCCATACTGACCCTCTGACAATGCTGCACTCCCTCCACACTGACCCTCTGACAATGCTGCACTGCCTCCATACTGATCCTCTGACAATGCTCCACTCCCACCATCCTGATCCTCTGACAATTCTGCACTCCCTTTATACTGCCCCTCTGAAAATGCTGCCCTCCCTCCATACTGATCGTCTGACAATGCCGCACTCCTTTCATACTGACCCTCTGACAATGCTGCACTCCCTCCACACTGACCCTCTGACAATGCTGCACTCCCTCCATACTGACCCTCTGACAATGCTGCACTCCCTCCGTAGTGACCCTCTGACAATGCTGCACTCCCTCCACACTGACCCTGTGACAATGCTGCACTCCCTCCATACTGACCCTCTGACAATGCTGCACTCCCTCCACTCTGATGCTCTGACAATGCTGCACTCTCTCCATACTGACCCTCTGACAATGCTGCACTCCCTGCACACTGACCCCCTGACAATGCTGCATTCCTTCCATACTGACCCTCTGACAATGCTGCACCCCCTCCACACTGACCCTGTGACAATGCTGCAGTCTCGCCATACTTATCATCTGAAAATTTTGCACTCCCTCCACACTAAGCCTCCGACAATGCAGCACTGCCTCCACACTGACCCTCTGAAAATGCTGCACTCCCTCCACACTGACCCTGTGACAATGCTGCACTCCCTCCACACTGACCCTCTGACAATGCTGCACTCCCTCCACACTGATCCTCTGACAATGCTGCGCCCCCTGCATACTGACACCCTGCCAATGCTGCACTCCCTCCACACTGACCCTCTGTCAATGCTGCACTCCCTGCACACTGACCCTCTGACAATGCTGCACTCCCTGCATACTGACCCCCTGACAATGCTGCACTCCCTCCACACTGACCCTCTGACAATGCTGCACTCGCTCCATACTGATCATCTGACAATGCTGCACTCCCTCCACACTCAGCCTCCGACAATGCTGCACTCCCTGCATACTGACACCCTGACAATGCTGCACTCCCTCCATACTGTTCATCTGACAATGCTGCACTCCCTCCACACTGACCCTCTGACAATGCTGCACTCCCTGCATACTGACACCCTGACAATGCTGCACTCCCTCCATACTGACCCTCTGACAATGCTGCACTCCCTCCACACTGAGGTTCTGACAATGCTGCACTCCCTGCATACTGACCCCCTGACAATGCAGCACTCCCTCAGTACTGACCCTCTGACAATGCTGCACTCCCTCCATACTGACCATCTGACAATGCTGCACTCCCTCCACACTGACCCTCTGACAATGCTGCACTCCCTGCATACTGTCCCTCTGACATTGCTGCTCTCCCTCCACACTGACTCTCTGACAATTCTGCACTCTCTCCACACTGACCCACTGACAATCCTGCACTCCCTCCATACTGACCCTCTGACAAAGCTGCACTCCCTCCATGCTGAACCTCTGACAATTCTGCACTCCCACCATCCTGATCCTCTGATAATGCTGCACTGCCTCCACACTGACCCACTGAAAATGCTGCACCCCCTCCACACTGACCCTCTGACAATGCTGCACACCCATAATACTGACCGTCTGACAATGCTGCACTCCCTCCACACTGACCCTCTGACAATTCTGCGCTCCCTCCAACCTGATCCTCAGACAATGCTGCATTCCCTTGATACTGAGCCTCTGACAATGCTGCACTCCCTCCATACTGATCGTCGGACAAAGCTGCACTCCCTCGACACTGATCCTCTGACAATGCTGCACTCCCTCCACAATGATCCTCTGACAATGCTGCAATCCCTTCATACTGACCCCCTGACAATGCTGCACTCCCTCCATACTGACCCTCTGACAATGCTGCACTCCCTCCACACTGACCCTCAGACTATGCTGCACTCCCTCCATACTGACCCCCTGACAATGCTGCACCCCTTACATAGTGACCCTCTGACAATGCTGCACTCCCTCCATACTGAACCTCTGACAATGCTGCACTCCCTCCATACTGACCCCCTGACAATGCTGCACTCCTGCCAATCTGACCCTCTGAAAATGCTGCACTCCGTCCACACTGACCCTCTGACAATTCTGCACTCCCTCCATCCTGATCCTCTGACAATGCTGCACTCCCTCCACAATTATCCTCTGACAATGCTGCACTCCCTCCACACTGACACTCTGACAATGCTGCACTCCCTCCATACTGACCCTCTGACAATGCTGCACTCCCTCCACACTGTCCCCATGACAATGCTGCACACTCTCCACACTGACCCTCTGACAATGCTGCACACCCTCCACACTGATCCTCTGACCTTGCTGCACTCCCTCCACATTTATCCTCTGAGAAAGCTGCACTCCCTCCACACTGACCATCTGATAATGCTGCACTCCTTCCATCCTGACCCTCTGACAATGCTACACTCCGTCCACACTGCCCCCTCTGACAATGCTGCCCTCCCTCCATACTTATCCTCTGACAACGCTGCACTCCCTCCATACTGACCCTCTCAAAATGCTGCACTCCCTCCAAACTGATCCTCTGATAATGCTGCACTCCCTCCATACTGACCCTCTGACAATGCTGCACTCCCTCCACACTGACTCTCTGACAATGCTGCACTCCGTCCACAATGTCCCCATGACAATGCTGCACTCCCTCCACACAGATCCTCTGACAATGCTGCACTGTCACCACACTGACCCTCTGACAATGCTACACTCCCTCCATACTGATCCTCTGACAATGCTGCACTCCCTCCGCCCTGAACCTCTGACAATGCTGCACTCCCTCCACACTGATCCCTTGACAATGCTGCACTCGCTCCATCCTGACCCACTGACAATGCTGCACTCCCTCCACACTGACTCTCTGACAATGCTGCACTCCCTCCGCACGGATCCTCTGACAATGCTGTACTCCCTCCACAATGATCCTCTGACAATGCTGTACTCCCTCCACAATGATCCTCTGACAAGGCTGCACTCCCTCCATACTGACCTCCTGGCAATGCTGCACTCCCTCCATCCTGACCCTCTGATAATGCTGCACTCCCTCCACACTGACCCTCTGACAATGCTGCACTCCCTCCACACTGACCCTCTGACAATACTGCACTCCCTCCATACTGACCCTCTGACAATGCTGCACTCCCTCCGGACTGACCCTCTGACAATGCTGCACTCCCTCCACTCTGATCCTCTGACAATGCTGCAGTCTCTCCATACTGACCCTCTGACAATGCTGCACTCCCTGTATACTGACCCCCTGACAATGCTGCATTCCCTCCATACTGACCCTCTGACAATGCTGCACTCCCTCCACACTGACCCTGTGACAATGCTGCACACTCGCCATACTTATCATCTGAAAATGCTGCACTCCCTCCACACTAAGCCTCCGACAATGCCGCACTCCCTCCACACTGACCCACTGACAATGCTGCACTCCCTCCACACTGACCCTCTGACAATGCTGCACTCCCTGCATACTGACTCCCTGACAATGCTGCACTCCCTCCATACTGACCCTCTGACAATGCTGCACTCCCTCCACACTGAACCTCTGACAATGCTGCACTTCCTGCATACAGACCATCTTACAATGCTGCACTCCCTTCACACTAACTCTCTGACAATGCTGCAGTCGCTCCACACTGACCCTCTGACAATGCTGCACTCCCTCCACACTGACCCACTGACAATGCTGCACTCCCTCCATACTGACCCTCTGACAATGCTGCACTGCCTCCTCACTGACCCCCTGACAGTGCTGCACACCCTCCATACTGATCCTCTGACAATGCTGCACTCCCTCCGTACTGACCCTCTCGCAATGCTGCACTCCCTCCGTACTGACCCTCTGACAATGCTGCACTCCCTCCACACTGACTCTCTGACAATGCTGCACTCCCTCCACACTGACCCTCTGACAATGCTGCACTGCCTCCATACTGATCCTCTGACAATGCTCCACTCCCACCATCCTGATCCTCTGACAATTCTGCACTCCCTTTATACTGCCCCTCTGACAATGCTGCCCTCCCTCCATACTGATCGTCTGACAATGCCGCACTCCTTTCATACCGACCCTCTGACAATGCTGCACTCCCTCCACACTGACCCTCTGACAATGCTGCACTCCCTCCATACTGACCCTCTGACAATGCTGCACTCCCTCCGTACTGACACTCTAACAATGCTGCACTCCCTCCGCAGAGATCCTCTGACAATGCTGTACTCCCTCCACACTGACCCTCTGACAATTCTGCACTCCCTCCATCCAGACCCTCTGACAATGCTGCACTCCCTCCACACTGACTCTCTGACAATGCTGCACTCCATCCACACTGACCCTGTGACAATGCTGCACTTCCTCCACACTGACCCTCTGACAATTCTGCACTCCCTCCATACTGACCCTCTGACAATGCTGCACTCCCTCCGCACGGATCCTCTGACAATGCTGTACTCCCTCCACACTGACCCTCTGACAATTCTGCACTCCCTCCATCCTGACCCTCTGACAATGCTGCACTCCCTCCACACTGACTCTCTGACAATGCTGCACTCCCTCCACACTGACCCTGTGACAATGCTGCACTCCCTCCATACTGACCCTCTGACAATGCTGCACTCCCTGCATACAGACCATCTTACAATGCTGCACTCTCTCCATACTGACCCTCTGACAATGCTGCACTCCCTGCACACTGACCCCCTGACAATGCTGCATTCCTTCCATACTGACCCTCTGACAATGCTGCACTCCCTCCACACTGACCCTGTGACAATGCTGCAGTCTCGCCATACGTATCATCTGAAAATGCTGCACTCCCTCCACACTAAGCCTCTGACAATGCAGCACTCCCTCCACACTGACCCTCTGACAATGCTGCATTCCCTCCATACTGATTCTCTGACAATGCTGCACTCCCTCCCCACTGACCCTGTGACAATGCTGCACTCCCTCCACACTGACCCTCTGACAATGCTGCACTCCTCCATACTGATCATCTGACAATGCTGCACTCCCTCCACACTAAGCCTCCGACAATGCTGCACTCCCTCCACACTGATCCTCTGACAATGCTGCACTCCCTGCATACTGACCACCTGACAATGCTGCACTCCCTCCACACTGACCCTCTGACAATGCTGCACTCCCTGCATACTGACCACCTGACAATGCTGCACTCCCTCCATACTGACCCTCTGACAATGCTGCACTCCCTCCACACTGACCCTCTGACAATGCTGCACTCCCTCCGTACTGACCCTCTGACAATGCTGCACTCCCTCCACTCTGATCCTCTGACAATGCTGCACTCCCTCCACACTGACCCTCTGACAATGCTGCATTCCCTCCACTCTGATCCTCTGACAATGCTGCACTCCCTCCACACTGACCGTCTGACAATGCTGCATTCCCTCCATACTGACCCTCTAACAATGCTGCACTCGCTCCATACTGATCATCTGACAATGCTGCACTCCCTCCACACTCAGCCTCCGACAATGCTGCACTCCCTTCACACTGACTCTCTGACAATGCTGCACTCCCTCCACACTGACCCTCTGACAATGCTGCACTCCCTCCATACTGACCCTCTGACAATGCCGCACTCCCTCCACACTGACCCCCTGACAATGCTGCCGACCCTCCAATCTGACCATCTGACAATGCTGCACTCCCTCCACACTGATCCTCTGACAATGCTGCACTCCCTCCACACTGATCCTCTGACAATGCTGCACTCCCTCCACACTGACCCTCTGACAATGCTGCAATCCCTCCATACTGACCCCCTGACAATGCTGCACTCCCTCCATACTGACCCTCTGACAATGCTGCACTCCCTCCACACTGACCCTCTGACTATGCTGCTCTCCCTCCATACTGACCCCCTGACAATGCTGCACTCCTTAAATACTGACCCTCTGACAATGCTGCACTCCCTCCACACTGTCCCTCTGACTATGCTGCTCTCCCTCCATACTGACCCCCTGACAATGCTGCACTCCTTAAATACTGACCCTCTGACAATGCTGCACTCCCTCCATACTGACCTTCTGACAATGCTGCACTCCCTCCATACTGACCCCCTGACTATGCTGCACTCCTTCCAAACTGACCCTCTGACAATGCTGCACTCCGTCCATCCTGACCCTCTGACAATTCTGCACTCCCTCCATCCTGATCCTCTGACAATGCTGCACTCCCTCCACAATGATCCTCTGACAATGCTGCACTCCCTCCACACTGATCCTCTAACAATGCTGCACTCCCTCCACACTGATCCTCTGACAATGCTGCACTCCCTCCACACTGACCCTCTGACAATGCTGCACACCCTTGATACTGACCATCTGACAATTCTGCACTCCCTCCAGACTGATCGTCTGACAATGCTGCACTCCCTCCACACTAATCCTCCGACAATGCTGCACTCCCTTCACACTGACTCTCTGACAATGCTGCACTCCCTCCACACTGACCCTATGACAATGCTGCACTCCCTCCACACTGACCCACTGACAATGCTTCACTCCCGCCATACTGACCCTCTGACAATGCTGCACTCCCTGCATACTGACAACCTGACAATGCTGCACTCCCTCCATACTGATCATCTGACAATGCTGCACTCCCTCCACACTGACCCTCTGACAATGCTGCACTCCCTGCATACTGACACCCTGACAATGCTGCACTCCCTCCATACAGACCCTCTGACAATGCTCCACTCCCTCCACACTGAGGTTCTGACAATGCTGCACTCCCTGCATTCTGACCCCATGACAATGCAGCACTCCCTCAGTACTGACCCTCTGACAATGCTGCACTCCCTCCATACTGACCCTCTGACAATGCTGCACTCCCTCCACACTGACCCTCTGACAATGCTGCACTCCCTGCATACTGTCCCTCTGACATTGCTGCTCTCCCTCCACACTGACTCTCTGACAATTCTGCACTCTCTCCACACTGACCCACTGACAATGCTGCACTCCCTCCATACTGACCCTCTGACAAAGCTGCACTGCCTCCATACTGATCCTCTGACAATGCTGCACTCCTTCCATACTGACCCTCTGACAACGCTGCACTCCCTCCATGCTGAACCTCTGACAATTCTGCACTCCCACCATGCTGATCCTCTGATAATGCTGCACTGCCTCCACACTGACCCACTGAAAATGCTGCACCCCCTCCACACTGACCCTCTGACAATGCTGCACACCCATAATACTGACCATCTGACAATGCTGCACTCCCTGCACACTGACCCCCTGACAATGCTGCATTCCTTCCATACTGACCCTCTGACAATGCTGCACTCCCTCCACACTGACCCTGTGACAATGCTGCAGTCTCGCCATACTTATCATCTGAAAATGCTGCACTCCCTCCACACTAAGCCTCTGACAATGCAGCACTCCCTCCACACTGACCCTCTGACAATGCTGCATTCCCTCCATACTGATTCTCTGACAATGCTGCACTCCCTCCCCACTGACCCTGTGACAATGCTGCACTCCCTCCACACTGACCCTCTGACAATGCTGCACTCCTCCATACTGATCATCTGACAATGCTGCACTCCCTCCACACTAAGCCTCCGACAATGCTGCACTCCCTCCACACTGATCCTCTGACAATGCTGCACTCCCTGCATACTGACCACCTGACAATGCTGCACTCCCTCCACACTGACCCTCTGACAATGCTGCACTCCCTGCATACTGACCACCTGACAATGCTGCACTCCCTCCATACTGACCCTCTGACAATGCTGCACTCCCTCCACACTGACCCTCTGACAATGCTGCATTCCCTCCGTACTGACCCTCTGACAATGCTGCACTCCCTCCACTCTGATCCTCTGACAATGCTGCACTCCCTCCACACTGACCCTCTGACAATGCTGCACTCCCTCCACTCTGATCCTCTGACAATGCTGCACTCCCTCCACACTGACCGTCTGACAATGCTGCATTCCCTCCATACTGACCCTCAAACAATGCTGCACTCGCTCCATACTGATCATCTGACAATGCTGCACTCCCTCCACACTCAGCCTCCGACAATGCTGCACTCCCTTCACACTGACTCTCTGACAATGCTGCACTCCCTCCACACTGACCCTCTGACAATGCTGCACTCCCTCCATACTGACCCTCTGACAATGCCGCACTCCCTCCACACTGACCCCCTGACAATGCTGCCGACCCTCCAATCTGACCATCTGACAATGCTGCACTCCCTCCACACTGATCCTCTGACAATGCTGCACTCCCTCCACACTGATCCTCTGACAATGCTGCACTCCCTCCACACTGACCCTCTGACAATGCTGCAATCCCTCCATACTGACCCCCTGACAATGCTGCACTCCCTCCATACTGACCCTCTGACAATGCTGCACTCCCTCCACACTGACCCTCTGACTATGCTGCTCTCCCTCCATACTGACCCCCTGACAATGCTGCACTCCTTAAATACTGACCCTCTGACAATGCTGCACTCCCTCCACACTGTCCCTCTGACTATGCTGCTCTCCCTCCATACTGACCCCCTGACAATGCTGCACTCCTTAAATACTGACCCTCTGACAATGCTGCACTCCCTCCATACTGACCTTCTGACAATGCTGCACTCCCTCCATACTGACCCCCTGACTATGCTGCACTCCTTCCAAACTGACCCTCTGACAATGCTGCACTCCGTCCATCCTGACCCTCTGACAATTCTGCACTCCCTCCATCCTGATCCTCTGACAATGCTGCACTCCCTCCACAATGATCCTCTGACAATGCTGCACTCCCTCCACACTGATCCTCTAACAATGCTGCACTCCCTCCACACTGATCCTCTGACAATGCTGCACTCCCTCCACACTGACCCTCTGACAATGCTGCACACCCTTGATACTGACCATCTGACAATTCTGCACTCCCTCCAGACTGATCGTCTGACAATGCTGCACTCCCTCCACACTAATCCTCCGACAATGCTGCACTCCCTTCACACTGACTCTCTGACAATGCTGCACTCCCTCCACACTGACCCTATGACAATGCTGCACTCCCTCCACACTGACCCACTGACAATGCTTCACTCCCGCCATACTGACCCTCTGACAATGCTGCACTCCCTGCATACTGACAACCTGACAATGCTGCACTCCCTCCATACTGATCATCTGACAATGCTGCACTCCCTCCACACTGACCCTCTGACAATGCTGCACTCCCTGCATACTGACACCCTGACAATGCTGCACTCCCTCCATACAGACCCTCTGACAATGCTCCACTCCCTCCACACTGAGGTTCTGACAATGCTGCACTCCCTGCATTCTGACCCCATGACAATGCAGCACTCCCTCAGTACTGACCCTCTGACAATGCTGCACTCCCTCCATACTGACCCTCTGACAATGCTGCACTCCCTCCACACTGACCCTCTGACAATGCTGCACTCCCTGCATACTGTCCCTCTGACATTGCTGCTCTCCCTCCACACTGACTCTCTGACAATTCTGCACTCTCTCCACACTGACCCACTGACAATGCTGCACTCCCTCCATACTGACCCTCTGACAAAGCTGCACTGCCTCCATACTGATCCTCTGACAATGCTGCACTCCTTCCATACTGACCCTCTGACAACGCTGCACTCCCTCCATGCTGAACCTCTGACAATTCTGCACTCCCACCATGCTGATCCTCTGATAATGCTGCACTGCCACCACACTGACCCACTGAAAATGCTGCACCCCCTCCACACTGACCCTCTGACAATGCTGCACAGCCATAATACTGACCATCTGACAATGCTGCACTCCCTCCACACAGATCCTCTGACAATGCTGCACTCCCTCCACCCTGACCCTCTGACAATTCTGCGCTCCCTCCAACCTGATCCTCAGACAATGCTGCATTCCCTTGATACTGAGCCTCTGACAATGCTGCACTCCCTCCATACTGATCGTCGGACAAAGCTGCACTCCCTCGACACTGATCCTCTGACAATGCTGCACTCCCTCCACAATGACCCTCTGACAATGCTGCAATCCATCCATACTGACCCCCTGACAATGCTGCACTCCCTCCATACTGACCCTCTGACAATGCTGCACTCCCTCCACACTGACCCTCAGACTATGCTGCACTCCCTCCATACTGACCCCCTGACAATGCTGCACTCCTTACATAGTGACCCTCTGACAATGCTGCACTCCCTCTATACTGAACCTCTGACAATGCTGCACTCCCTCCATACTGACCCCCTGACAATGCTGCACTCCTGCCAATCTGACCCTCTGACAATGCTGCACTCCGTCCACACTGACCCTCTGACAATTCTGCACTCCCTCCATCCTGATCCTCTGACAATGCTGCACTCCCTCCACAATTATCCTCTGACAATGCTGCACTCCCTCCACACTGACACTCTGACAATGCTGCACTCCCTCCATACTGACCCTCTGACAATGCTGCACTCCCTCCATACTGACCCTCTGACAATGCTGCACTCCCTCCACACTGTCCCCATGACAATGCTGCACTCCCTCCACACTGACCCTCTGACAATGCTGCACACCCTCCACACTGACCCTCTGACAATGCTGCACACCCTCCACACTGACCCTCTGACAATGCTGCACACCCTCCACACTGATCCTCTGACAATGCTGCACTCCCTCCATACTGACCCTCTGACAACGCTGCACTCCTTCCATACTGACCCTCTCAAAATGCTGCACTCCCTCCAAACTGATCCTCTGATAATGCTGCACTCCCTCCACACTGACCCTATGACAATTCTGCACTCCCTCCATACTGATCGTCTGACAATGCTGCACTCCTTACATACTGACCCTCTGAAAATGCTGCACTCCCTCCATACCGACTCGCTGACAATGCTGCACTCCCTCCACACTGACCCTCTGACAATGCTGCACTCCCTCCATACCGACCCTCTGACAATGCTGCACTCCCTCCGTACTGACCCTCTGACAATGCTGCACTCCCTCCGTACTGACGCTCTGACAATGCTGCACTCCGTCCACACTGACCCTCTGACAATGCTGCACTCTCTCCATACTGATCGTCTGAAAATGCTGCCCTCCCTCCACACTAATCCTCCGACAATGCTGCACTCCCTCCACACTGACCCTCTGACAATGCTGCACTCCCTGCATACTGACCCCCTGACAATGCTGGACTCCCTCCATACTGATCATCTGACAATGCTGCACTCCCTCCACACTGACACTCTGACAATTTTGCACTCCCTCCATACTGATCCTCTGACAATGCCAATGTCCGTCCACACTGACCCCCTGACAATGCTGCACACCCTTGATACTGACCATCTGACAATGCTGCACTCCCTCCATACTGACCCTCTGACAATGCTGCACTCCCTCCACACTGACCCTCTGACAATGCTGCACTCCCTCCGCTCTGACCCACTGACAATGCTGCACTCCCTCCATACTGACCCTCTGACAATGCAGCACTGCCTCCTCACTGACCCCCTGACAGTGCTGCACTCCCTCCATAACGACCCTCTGACAATGCAGCACTCCATCCACACTGACCCTCTGACAATGCTGCACTCCCTCCATACTGATCCTCTGACAATGCCGCACTCCCTCGACACTGAACCTCTGACAATGCTGCACACCCTTGATACTGACCCCCTGACAATGCTGCACAACCTTGATACTGACCCTGACAATGCCGAACTCCCTGCATACTGACCCCCTGACAATGCTGCACACCCATGATACTGTCCCTCTTACAATGCTGCCCTCCCTTCACACTGACTCTCTGACAATGCTGCACTCCCTCCACACTGACCCTCTGACAATGCTGCACTCCCTCCACTCTGACCCACTGACAATGCTGCAGTCCCTCCAGACTGACCCTCTGACAATGCTGCACTGCCTCCTCACTGACCC
Organism: Chiloscyllium plagiosum; assembly: GCF_037043375.1. Classification (NCBI taxonomy): domain Eukaryota; kingdom Metazoa; phylum Chordata; class Chondrichthyes; order Orectolobiformes; family Hemiscylliidae; genus Chiloscyllium; species Chiloscyllium plagiosum. The sequence goes on along the minus strand of NW_028270175.1, from coordinate 64,810,846 downwards.
CCTGACAGTGCTGCACTCCCTCCATCCTGACACTCTGACAATGCTGCACTCCCTCGGTAATGACCCTCTCGCAATGCTGCACTCCCTCCACACTGACCCTCTGACAATGCTGCACTCCCTCCACACTGACCCTCTGACAATGCAGCACTCCCTCCACACTGACCCTCTGACAATGCTGCACTCCCTCCATACTGATCCTCTGACAATGCCGCATTCCCTCCACACTGACCCACTGACTATGCTGCACTCCCTCCATACTGACCCTCTGACAATGCTGCAATCCCTCCACACTGACCCTCTGACTATGCTGCTCTTTTTCCTACTGCCCCCTGACAATGCTGCACTCCTTAAATAATGACCCTCTGACAATGCTGCACTCCCTCCATACTGACCTTCTGACAATGCTGCACTCCCTCCATACTGACCCCCTGACTATGCTGCACTCCTTCCAAACTGACCCTCTGACAATGCTGCACTCCGTCCATCCTGACCCTCTGACAATTTTGCACTCCCTCCATCCTGAACCTCTGACAATGCTGCACTCACTCCATTCTGATCCTCTGACCATTCTGCACTCCCTCCACACTGACTCTCTATCAATGCTGCACTCCCTCCGCACTGATCCTCTAACAATGCTGAACTCCCTCCACACTGATCCTCTGACAATGCTGCACTCCCTCCACACTGACCCTCTGACAATGCTGCACACCCTTGATACTGACCATCTGACAATTCTGCACTCACTCCAGACTGATCGTCTGACAATGCTGCACTCCCTCCACACTAATCCTCCGACAATGCTGCACTCCCTTCACACTGACTCTCTGACAATGCTGCACTCCCTCGACACTGACCCTCTGACAATGCTGCACTCCCTCCACACTGACCCACTGACAATGCTTCATTCCCTCCATACTGAACCTCTGACAATGCTGCACTGCCTCCACACTGACCCCATGACAGTGCTGCACTCCCTCCATACAGACCATCTGACAATGCTGCACTCCCTCCGTACTGACCCTCTCGCAATGCTGCACTCCCTCCGTACTGACCATCTGACAATGCTGCACTCCCTCCATACTGACCCTCTGACAATGCCGCACTCCCTCCACACTGACCCCCTGAAAATGCTGCCGACCCTCCAATCTGACCATCTGACAATGCTGCACTCCCTCCACACTGATCCTCTGACAATGCTGCACTCCCTCTACACTGACCCTCTGACAATGCAGCACTCCCTCCACACTGTCTCTCTGGAAATGCTGCACGCCCTCCACACTGACCCTCTGACAATGCTGCACTCCCTCCACACTGACCCTCTGACAATGCAGCACTCCCTCCACACTGACCCTCTGACAATGCTGCACTCCCTCCATACTGATCCTCTGACAATGCCGCATTCCCTCCACACTGACCCACTGACAATGCTGCACACCCTTGATACTGACCATCTGACAATGCTGCACTCCCTCCATACTGACCCTCTGACAATGCTGCACTCCCTCCACACTGACCCTATGACAATGCTGCACTCCCTTCACACTGTTTCTCAGGAAATGCCGCATTCCCTCCACACTGACCCACTGACAATGCTGCACACCCTTGATACTGACCATCTGACAATGCTGCACTCCCTCCATACTGACCCTCTTACAATGCTGCACTCCCTTCACACTGTTTCTCAGGAAATGCTGCACGCCCTCCACACTGACCCTCTGACAATGCTGCAATCCCTGCATACTGACCCCCTGACAATGCTGCACTCCCTCCATACTGACCCTCTGACAATGCTGCACTCCCTCCACACTGACCCTCTGACTATGCTGCTCTCCCTCCATACTGACCCCCTGACAATGCTGCACTCCTTAAATACTGACCCTCTGACAATCCTGCAATCCCTCCACACTGACCCTCTGACTATGCTGCTCTCCCTCCATACTGACCCCCTGACAATGCTGCACTCCTTAAATACTGACCCTCTGACAATGCTGCACTCCCTCCATACTGACCTTCTGACAATGCTGCACTCCCTCCATACTGACCACCTGACAATGCTGCACTCCTTCCAAACTGACCCTCTGACAATGCTGCACTCCGTCCATCCTGACCCTCCTACAATTCTGCACTCCCTCCATCCTGATCCTCTGACAATGCTGCACTCCCTCCACAATGATCCTCTGACAATGCTGCACTCCCTTCACACTGACACTCTGACAATGCTGCACACCCTCCATTTTGATCCTCTGACCATTCTGCACTCCCTCCACACTGATCCTCTAACAATGCTGCACTCCCTCCACACTAATCCTCTGACAATGCTGCACTCCCTCCACACTGACCCTCTGACAATGCTGCACTCCCTCCACACTGACCCTCTGACAATGCTGCACACCCTTGATACTGACCATCTGACAATTCTGCACTCCCTCCAGACTAATCGTCTGACAATGCTGCACTCCCTCCACACTGACCCACTGACAATGCTGCACTCCCTTCACACTGACTCTCTGACAATGCTGCACTCCCTCCACACTGACCCTCTGACAATGCTGCACTCCCTCCATACTGACCCTCTGACAATGCTGCACTCCCTCCGTACTGACCCTCTGACAATGCTGCACTCTCTCCACACTGACCCTCTGACAATGCTGCACTCCCTCCACACTGACCCTCTGACAATGCTGCACTCCCTCCATACTGACCCTCTGACAATGCCGCACTCCCTCCACACTGACCCCCTGACAATGCTGCCGACCCTCCAATCTGACCATCTGACAATGCTGCACTCCCTCCACACTGATCCTCTGACAATGCTGCACACCCTCCACACTGATCCTCTGACAATGCTGCACTCCCTCCCCACTGATGCTCTGACAATACTACCCTCCCTCCACACTGATCCTCTGACAATGTTGCACTCCCTCCACACTGATCCTCTGACAATGCTGCACCCCCTCCACACTGATCCTCTGACAATGCTGCACCCCCTCCATCCTGACCCTCTGACAATGCTGCACTCCCTCCACACTGACTCTCTGACAATGCTGCACTTCCTCCGCACTGATTCTCTGACAATGCTGCACTTCCTCCACACTGATCCTCTGACAATGCAGCACTCCCTCCACACTGACCCCCTGACAATGCTGCACTCCCTCCATACTGACCCCCTGACAATGCTGCACTCCCTCCATCCTGATCCTCTGACAATGCTGCACTCCCTCCACAATGATCCTCTGACAATGCTGCACTCCCTTCACACTGACACTCTGACAATGCTGCACACCCTCCATTTTGATCCTCTGACCATTCTGCACTCCCTCCACACTGATCCTCTAACAATGCTGCACTCCCTCCACACTAATCCTCTGACAATGCTGCACTCCCTCCACACTGACCCTCTGACAATGCTGCACACCCTTGATACTGACCATCTGACAATTCTGCACTCCCTCCAGACTAATCGTCTGACAATGCTGCACTCCCTCCACACTGACCCACTGACAATGCTGCACTCCCTTCACACTGACTCTCTGACAATGCTGCACTCCCTCCACACTGACCCTCTGACAATGCTGCACTCCCTCCATACTGACCCTCTGACAATGCTGCACTCCCTCCGTACTGACCCTCTCGCAATGCTGCACTCCCTTCCTACTGACCCTCTGACAATGCTGCACTCTCTCCACACTGACCCTCTGACAATGCTGCACTCCCTCCACACTGACCCTCTGACAATGCTGCACTCCCTCCATACTGACCCTCTGACAATGCCGCACTCCCTCCACACTGACCCCCTGACAATGCTGCCGACCCTCCAATCTGACCATCTGACAATGCTGCACTCCCTCCACACTGATCCTCTGACAATGCTGCACACCCTCCACACTGATCCTCTGACAATGCTGCACTCCCTCCCCACTGATGCTCTGACAATACTACCCTCCCTCCACACTGATCCTCTGACAATGTTGCACTCCCTCCACACTGATCCTCTGACAATGCTGCACCCCCTCCACACTGATCCTCTGACAATGCTGCACCCCCTCCATCCTGACCCTCTGACAATGCTGCACTCCCTCCACACTGACTCTCTGACAATGCTGCACTTCCTCCGCACTGATTCTCTGACAATGCTGCACTTCCTCCACACTGATCCTCTGACAATGCAGCACTCCCTCCACACTGACCCCCTGACAATGCTGCACTCCCTCCATACTGACCCCCTGACAATGCTGCACTCCCTCCCTCCTGACCCGCTGATAATGCTGCACTCCCTCCACACTGACCCTCTGACAATGCCGTACACCCTCCACACTGACCCCCTTACAATGCTGCCGACCCTCCAATCTGACCATCTGACAATGCTGCACTCCCTCCACACTGATCCTCTGACAATACTGCACTCCCTCCGCACTGATCCTCTGACAATACTACCCTCCCTCCACACTGATCCTCTGACAATGCTGCACTCCCTCCACACTGATCCTCTGACAATGCTGCACCCCCTCCATCCTGACCCTCTGACAATGCTGCACTCCCTCCACACTGACTCTCTGACAATGCTGCACATCCTCCGCACTGATCCTCTGACAATGCTGCACTTCCTCCACACTGATCCTCTGACAATGCAGCACTCCCTCCACACTGACCCTCTGACAATGCTGCACTCCCTCCATACTGACCCCCTGACAATGCTGCTGTCTCTCCATCCTGACCCGCTGATAATGCTGCACTCCCTCCACACTGACCCTCTGACAATGCTGCACTCCCTCCACCCTGATCCTCTGACAATGCTGCACTCCCTCTACACTGATCATCTGACAATGCTGCACTCCCTCCACCCTGACACTCTGACAATGCTGCACTCCCACCATACTGACCCTCTGACAACGCTGCACGCCCTCCATACTGACCCTCTGACAATTCTGCACTCCCTCCATCCTGAGCCTCTGACAATGCTGCACTCCCTTGATACTGACCCTCTGACAATGCTGCATTCCCTCCACACTGATCATCTGACAATGCTGCACTCCCTCCACACTGACCCTCTGACAATGCTGCACTCCCTCCACCATGATCATCTGACAATGCTGCACTCCCTCCATACTGACCGTCTGACATTGCTGCACTCCCTCCATACTGACCCTCTGACAATGCTGCACTCCCTCCACACTTATCATCTGACAATGCTGCACTCCCTCCATTCTGACCCTCTGACAATGCTGCACTCCCTCCATACTGACCCTCTGACAATTCTGCACTCCCTCCATCCGGATCCTCTGACAATGCTGCACTCCCTTGATACTGACCCTCTGACAATTCTGCACTCCCTCCATCGTGATCCTCTGACAATGCTGCACTCCCTTGATACTGACCCTCTGACAATGCTGCAATCCCTCCACACTGACTCTCTGACAATGCTGCACTCCCACCATACTGACCCTCTGACAATGCCGCACTCCCTCCACACTGACCCCCTGAAAATGCTGCCGACCCTCCAATCTGACCATCTGACAATGCTGCACTCCCTCCACACTGATCCTCTGACAATGCAGCACTCCCTCCATACTGTCTCTCTGGAAATGCTGCACGCCCTCCACACTGACCCTCTGACAATGCTGCACTACCTCCACACTGACCCTCTGACAACGCAGCACTCCCTCCACACTGACCCTCTGACAATGCTGCACTCCCTCCATTCTGATCCTCTGAGAATGCCGCATTCCCTCCACACTGACCCACTGACAATGCTGCACACCCTTGATACTGACCATCTGACAATGCTGCACTCCCTTCACACTGTTTCTCTGGAAATGCTGCACGACCTCCACACTGACCATCTGACAATGCTGCACTCCCTCCACACTGATCCTCTGACAATGCTGCACTCCCTCCACACTGACCCTCTGACAATCCTGCAATCCCTCCATACTGACCCCCTGACAATGCTGCACTCCCTCCATACTGACCCTCTGACAATTCTGCACTCCCTCCATCCTGATCCTCTGACAATGCTGCACTCCCTCCACAATGATCCTCTGACAATGCTGCACTCCCTTCACACTGACACTCTGACAATGCTGCACACCCTCCATTTTGATCCTCTGACCATTCTGCACTCCCTCCACACTGATCCTCTAACAATGCTGCACTCCCTCCACACTGATCCTCTGACAATGCTGCAATCCCTCCACACTTATCCTCCGACAATGCTGCACTCCCTTCACACTGACTCTCTGACAATGCTGCACTCCCTCCCTCTGACAATGCTGCACTCCCTCCACACTGACACACTGACAATGCTGCACTCCCTCCATACTGAACCTCTGACAATGCTGCACTGCCTCCACACTGACCCCATGACAGTGCTGCACTCCCGCCATACTGACCCTCTGACAATGCTGCACTCCCTCCGTACTGACCCTCTGACAATGCTGCACTCTCTCCACACTGACCCTCTGACAATGCTGCACTCCCTCCACACTGACCCTCTGACAATGCTGCACTCCCTCCATACTGATCCTCTGACAATGCCGCACTCCCTCCACACTGACCCCCTGACAATGCTGCCGACCCTCCAATCTGACCATCTGACAATGCTGCACTCCCTCCACACTGATCCTCTGACAATGCTGCACTCCCTCCACACTGACTCTCTGACAATGCTGCACTCCCTCCACACTGACCCTCTGACAATGCTGCAATCCCTCCATACTGAGCCCCTGACAATGCTGCACTCCCTCCATACTGACCCTCTGACAATGCTGCACTCCCTCCACACTGACCCTCTGCCTATGCTGCTCTCCCTCCATACTGACCCCCTGACAATGCTGCACTCCTTAAATACTGACCCTCTGACAATGCTGCACTCCCTCCACACTGTCCCTCTGACTATGCTGCTCTCCCTCCATACTGACCCCCTGACAATGCTGCACTCCTTAAATACTGACCCTCTGACAATGCTGCACTCCCTCCATACTGACCTTCTGACAATGCTGCACTCCCTCCATACTGACCCCCTGACTATGCTGCACTCCTTCCAAACTGACCCTCTGACAATGCTGCACTCCGTCCATCCTGACCCTCTGACAATTCTGCACTCCCTCCATCCTGATCCTCTGACAATGCTGCACTCCCTCCACAATGATCCTCTGACAATGCTGCACTCCCTCCACACTGATCCTCTAACAATGCTGCACTCCCTCCACACTGACTCTCTGACAATGCTGCACTCCCTCCACACTGACCCTATGACAATGCTGCACTCCCTCCACACTGACCCACTGACAATGCTTCACTCCCGCCATACTGACCCTCTGACAATGCTGCACTCCCTCCGTACTGACCCTCTCGCAATGCTGCACTCCCTTCGTACTGACCCTCTGACAATGCTGCAGTCTCTCCACACTGACCCTCTGACAATGCTGCACTCCCTCCACACTGACGCTCTGACAATGCTTCACTCCCTCCATACTGCCCCTCTGACAATGCCGCACTCCCTCCACACTGACCCCCTGACAATGCTGCCAACCCTCCAATCTGACCATCTGACAATGCTGCACTGCTCCACACTGATCCTCTGACAATGCTGCACCCCCTCCATCCTGACCCTCTGACAATGCTGCACTCCCTCCACACTGACCCCCTGACAATGCTGCCGACCCTCCAATCTAACCATCTGACAATGCTGCAATCCCTCCACATTGATCCTCTGACAATGCTGCACTCCCTCCGCACTGATCCTCTGACAATGCTGCCGACCCTCCAATCTGACCATCTGACAATGCTGCAATCCCTCCACATTGATCCTCTGACAATGCCGCACTCCCTCCACACTGACCCCCTGACAGTGCTGCCGACCCTCCAATCTGACCATCTGACAATGCTGCAATCCCTCCACATTGATCCTCTGACAATGCTGCACTCCCTCCGCACTGATCCTCTGACAATACTACCCTCCCACCATACTGACCCTCTGACAACGCTGCACGCCCTCCATACTGACCCTCTGACAATTCTGCACTCCCTCCATCCTGAGCCTCTGACAATGCTGCACTCCCTTGATACTGACCCTCTGACAATGCTGCATTCCCTCCACACTGATCATCTGACAATGCTGCACTCCCTCCACACTGACCCTCTGACAATGCTGCACTCCCTCCACCATGATCATCTGACAATGCTGCACTCCCTCCATACTGACCATCTGACAATGCTGCACTCCCTCCATACTGACCCTCTGACAATGCTGCACTCCCTCCACACTTATCATCTGACAATGCTGCACTCCCTCCATTCTGACCCTCTGACAATGCTGCACTCCCTCCATACTGACCCTCTGACAATTCTGCACTCCCTCCATCCGGATCCTCTGACAATGCTGCACTCCCTTGATACTGACCCTCTGACAATTCTGCACTCCCTCCATACTGACCCCCTGACAATGCTGCACTCCCTTGATACTGACCCTCTGACAATGCTGCAATCCCTCCACACTGACTCTCTGACAATGCTGCACTCCCACCATACTGACCCTCTGACAATGCCGCACTCCCTCCACACTGACCCCCTGAAAATGCTGCCGACCCTCCAATCTGACCATCTGACAATGCTGCACTCCCTCCACACTGATCCTCTGACAATGCAGCACTCCCTCCATACTGTCTCTCTGGAAATGCTGCACGCCCTCCACACTGACCCTCTGACAATGCTGCACTACCTCCACACTGACCCTCTGACAACGCAGCACTCCCTCCACACTGACCCTCTGACAATGCTGCACTCCCTCCATTCTGATCCTCTGAGAATGCCGCATTCCCTCCACACTGACCCACTGACAATGCTGCACACCCTTGATACTGACCATCTGACAATGCTGCACTCCCTTCACACTGTTTCTCTGGAAATGCTGCACGACCTCCACACTGACCATCTGACAATGCTGCACTCCCTCCACACTGATCCTCTGACAATGCTGCACTCCCTCCACACTGACCCTCTGACAATCCTGCAATCCCTCCATACTGACCCCCTGACAATGCTGCACTCCCTCCATACTGACCCTCTGACAATTCTGCACTCCCTCCATCCTGATCCTCTGACAATGCTGCACTCCCTCCACAATGATCCTCTGACAATGCTGCACTCCCTTCACACTGACACTCTGACAATGCTGCACACCCTCCATTTTGATCCTCTGACCATTCTGCACTCCCTCCACACTGATCCTCTAACAATGCTGCACTCCCTCCACACTGATCCTCTGACAATGCTGCAATCCCTCCACACTTATCCTCCGACAATGCTGCACTCCCTTCACACTGACTCTCTGACAATGCTGCACTCCCTCCCTCTGACAATGCTGCACTCCCTCCACACTGACACACTGACAATGCTGCACTCCCTCCATACTGAACCTCTGACAATGCTGCACTGCCTCCACACTGACCCCATGACAGTGCTGCACTCCCGCCATACTGACCCTCTGACAATGCTGCACTCCCTCCGTACTGACCCTCTGACAATGCTGCACTCTCTCCACACTGACCCTCTGACAATGCTGCACTCCCTCCACACTGACCCTCTGACAATGCTGCACTCCCTCCATACTGACCCTCTGACAATGCCGCACTCCCTCCACACTGACCCCCTGACAATGCTGCCGACCCTCCAATCTGACCATCTGACAATGCTGCACTCCCTCCACACTGATCCTCTGACAATGCTGCACTCCCTCCACACTGATCCTCTGACAATGCTGCACTCCCTCCACACTGACCCTCTGACAATGCTGCAATCCCTCCATACTGAGCCCCTGACAATGCTGCACTCCCTCCATACTGACCCTCTGACAATGCTGCACTCCCTCCACACTGACCCTCTGCCTATGCTGCTCTCCCTCCATACTGACCCCCTGACAATGCTGCACTCCTTAAATACTGACCCTCTGACAATGCTGCACTCCCTCCACACTGTCCCTCTGACTATGCTGCTCTCCCTCCATACTGACCCCCTGACAATGCTGCACTCCTTAAATACTGACCCTCTGACAATGCTGCACTCCCTCCATACTGACCTTCTGACAATGCTGCACTCCCTCCATACTGACCCCCTGACTATGCTGCACTCCTTCCAAACTGACCCTCTGACAATGCTGCACTCCGTCCATCCTGACCCTCTGACAATTCTGCACTCCCTCCATCCTGATCCTCTGACAATGCTGCACTCCCTCCACAATGATCCTCTGACAATGCTGCACTCCCTCCACACTGATCCTCTAACAATGCTGCACTCCCTCCACACTGACTCTCTGACAATGCTGCACTCCCTCCACACTGACCCTATGACAATGCTGCACTCCCTCCACACTGACCCACTGACAATGCTTCACTCCCGCCATACTGACCCTCTGACAATGCTGCACTCCCTCCGTACTGACCCTCTCGCAATGCTGCACTCCCTTCGTACTGACCCTCTGACAATGCTGCAGTCTCTCCACACTGACCCTCTGACAATGCTGCACTCCCTCCACACTGACGCTCTGACAATGCTTCACTCCCTCCATACTGCCCCTCTGACAATGCCGCACTCCCTCCACACTGACCCCCTGACAATGCTGCCAACCCTCCAATCTGACCATCTGACAATGCTGCACTGCCTCCACACTGATCCTCTGACAATGCTGCACCCCCTCCATCCTGACCCTCTGACAATGCTGCACTCCCTCCACACTGACCCCCTGACAATGCTGCCGACCCTCCAATCTAACCATCTGACAATGCTGCAATCCCTCCACATTGATCCTCTGACAATGCTGCACTCCCTCCGCACTGATCCTCTGACAATGCTGCCGACCCTCCAATCTGACCATCTGACAATGCTGCAATCCCTCCACATTGATCCTCTGACAATGCCGCACTCCCTCCACACTGACCCCCTGACAGTGCTGCCGACCCTCCAATCTGACCATCTGACAATGCTGCAATCCCTCCACATTGATCCTCTGACAATGCTGCACTCCCTCCGCACTGATCCTCTGACAATACTACCCTCCCTCCACACTGATCCTCTGACAATGCTGCACTCCCTCCACACTGATCCTCTGACAATGCTGCACCCCCTCCATCCTGACCCTCTGACAATGCTGCACTCCCTCCACACTGACTCTCTGACAATGCTGCACTGCCTCCGCACTGATCCTCTGACAATGCTGCACTTCCTCCACACTGATCCTCTGACTTTGCAGCACTCCCTCCACACTGACCCTCTGACAATGCTGCACTCCCTCCATACTGACCCCCTGACAATGCTGCAGTCTCTCCATCCTCACCCGCTGATAATGCTGCACTCCCTCCACACTGATCATCTGACAATGCTGCACTCCCTCCACCCTGACCCTCTGACAATGCTGCACTCCCACCATACTGACCCTCTGACAACGCTGCACGCCCTCCATACTGACCCTCTGACAACTCTGGACTCCCTCTATCCTGAGCCTCTGACAATGCTGCACTCCCTTGATACTGACCCTCTGACAATGCTGCATTCCCTCCACACTGATCATCTGACAATGCTGCACTCCATCCACACTGACCCTCTGACAATGCTGCACTCCCTCCACCATGATCATCTGACAATGCTGCACTCCCTCCATACTGACCGTCCGACAATGCTGCACTCCCTCCATACTGACCCTCTGACAATGCTGCACTCCCTCCACACTTATCATCTGACGATGCTGCACTCCCTCCATTCTGACCCTCTGACAATGCTGCACTCCCTCCATACTGACCCTCTGACAATTCTGCACTCCCTCCATCCGGATCCTCTGACAATGCTGCACTCCCTCCACCATGATCATCTGACAATGCTGCACTCCCTCCATACTGACCGTCCGACAATGCTGCACTCCCTCCATACTGACCCTCTGACAATGCTGCACTCCCTCCACACTTATCATCTGACGATGCTGCACTCCCTCCATTCTGACCCTCTGACAATGCTGCACTCCCTCCATACTGACCCTCTGACAATTCTGCACTCCCTCCATCCGGATCCTCTGACAATGCTGCACTCACTTGATACTGACCCTCTGACAATTCTGCACTCCCTCCATCGTGATCCTCTGACAATGCTGCACTCCCTTGATACTGACCCTCTGACAATGCTGCACTCCCTCCACACTGACCCTCTGACAATGCAGCACTCCCTCCATACTGTCTCTCTGGAAATGCTGCACGCCCTCCACACTGACCCTCTGACAATGCTGCACTACCTCCACACTGACCCTCTGACAATGCAGCACTCCCTCCACACTGACCCTCTGACAATGCTGCACTCCCTCCATACTGATCCTCTGACAATGCCGCATTCCCTCCACACTGACACACTGACAATGCTGCACGCCCTCCACACTGACCCTCTGACAATGCTGCACTACCTCCACAATGACCCTCTGACAACGCAGCACTCCCTCCACACTGACCCTCTGACAATGCTGCACTCCCTCCATTCTGATCCTCTGAGAATGCCGCATTCCCTCCACACTGACCCACTGACAATGCTGCACACCCTTGATACTGACCATCTGAAAATGCTGCACTCCCTCCACACTGACCATCTGACAATGCTGCACTCCCTCCACACTGACCCTCTGACAATCCTGCAATCCCTCCATACTGACCCCCTGACAATGCTGCACTCCCTCCATACTGACCCTCTGACAATGCTGCACTCCCTCCACACTGACCCTCTGACTATGCTGCTCTCCCTCCATACTGACCCCCTGACAATGCTGCACTCCTTAAATACTGACACTCTAACAATGCTGCACTCCCTCCATACTGACCTTCTGACAATGCTGCACTCCCTCCATACTGACCCCCTGACTATGCTGCACTCCTTCCAAACTGACCCTCTGACAATGCTGCACTCCGTCCATCCTGACCCTCTGACAATTCTGCACTCCCTCCATCCTGATCCTCTGACAATGCTGCACTCCCTCCACAATGATCCTCTGACAATGCTGCACTCCCTTCACACTGACACTCTGACAACGCTGCACACCCTCCATTTTGATCCTCTGACCATTCTGCACTCCCTCCACACTGATCCTCTAACAATGCTGCACTCCCTCCACACTGATCCTCTGACAATGCTGCACTCCCTCCACACTGACCCTCTGACAATGCTGCACACCCTTGATACTGACCATCTGACAATTCTTCACTCCCTCCAGACTGATCGTCTGACAATGCTGCAATCCCTCCACACTAATCCTCCGACAATGCTGCACTCCCTTCACACTGACTCTCTGACAATGCTGCACTCCCTCCACACTGACCCTCTGACAATGCTGCACTCCCTCCACACTGACACACTGACAATGCTGCACTCCCTCCATACTGAACCTCTGACAATGCTGCACTGCCTCCACACTGACCCCATGACAGTGCTGCACTCCCGCCATACTGACCCTCTGACAATGCTGCACTCCCTCCGTACTGACCCTCTGACAATGCTGCACTCTCTCCACACTGACCCTCTGACAATGCTGCACTCCCTCCACACTGACCCTCTGACAATGCTGCACTCCCTCCATACTGACCCTCTGACAATGCCGCACTCCCTCCACACTGACCCCCTGACAATGCTGCCGACCCTCCAATCTGACCATCTGACAATGCTGCACTCCCTCCACACTGATCCTCTGACAATGCTGCACTCCCTCCACACTGATCCTCTGACAATGCTGCACTCCCTCCACACTGACCCTCTGACAATGCTGCAATCCCTCCATACTGACCCCCTGACAATGCTGCACTCCCTCCATACTGACCCTCTGACAATGCTGCACTCCCTCCACACTGACCCTCTGACTATGCTGCTCTCCCTCCATACTGACCCCCTGACAATGCTGCACTCCTTAAATACTGACCCTCTGACAATGCTGCACTCCCTCCACACTGACCCTCTGACTATGCTGCTCTCCCTCCATACTGACCCCCTGACAATGCTGCACTCCTTAAATACTGACCCTCTGACAATGCTGCACTCCCTCCATACTGACCTTCTGACAATGCTGCACTCCCTCCATACTGACCCCCTGACTATGCTGCACTCCTTCCAAACTGACCCTCTGACAATGCTGCACTCCGTCCATCCTGACCCTCTGACAATTCTGCACTCCCTCCATCCTGATCCTCTGACAATGCTGCACTCCCTCCACAATGATCCTCTGACAATGCTGCACTCCCTCCACACTGATCCTCTAACAATGCTGCACTCCCTCCACACTGATCCTCTGACAATGCTGCACTCCCTCCACACTGACCCTCTGACAATGCTGCACACCCTTGATACTGACCATCTGACAATTCTGCACTCCCTCCAGACTGATCGTCTGACATTGCTGCACTCCCTCCACACTAATCCTCCGACAATGCTGCACTCCCTTCACACTGACACTCTGACAATGCTGCACTCCCTCCACACTGACCCTATGACAATGCTGCACTCCCTCCACACTGACCCACTGACAATGCTTCACTCCCTCCATACTGAACCTCTGACAATGCTGCACTGCCTCCACACTGACCCCATGACAGTGCTGCACTCCCGCCATACTGACCCTCTGACAATGCTGCACTCCCTCCGTACTGACCCTCTCGCAATGCTGCACTCCCTTCGTACTGACCCTCTGACAATGCTGCACTCTCTCCACACTGACCCTCTGACAATGCTGCACTCCCTCCACACTGACGCTCTGACAATGCTTCACTCCCTCCATACTGCCCCTCTGACAATGCCGCACTCCCTCCACACTGACCCCCTGACAATGCTGCCGACCCTCCAATCTGACCATCTGACAATGTTGCACTCCCTCCACACTGATCCTCTGACAATGCTGCACTCCCTCCGCACTGATTCTCTGACAATACTACCCTCCCTCCACACTGATCCTCTGATAATATTGCACTCCCTCCTTACTGATCCTCTGACAATGCTGCACCCCCTCCATCCTGACCCTCTGACAATGCTGCACTCCCTCCACACTGACTCTCTGACAATGCTGCACTTCCTCCGCACTGATTCTCTGACAATGCTGCACTCCCTCCAACCTGACCCGCTGATAATGCTGCACTCCCTCCACACTGACCCTCTGACAATGCCGCACTCCCTCCACACTGACCCCCTGACAATGCTGCCAACCCTCCAATCTGACCATCTGACAATGCTGCACTCCCTCCACACTGACCCCCTGACAATGCTGCCGACCCTCCAATCTAACCATCTGACAATGCTGCAATCCCTCCACATTGATCCTCTGACAATGCTGCACTCCCTCCGCACTGATCCTCTGACAATGCTGCCGACCCTCCAATCTGACCATCTGACAATGCTGCAATCCCTCCACATTGATCCTCTGACAATGCCGCACTCCCTCCACACTGACCCCCTGACAGTGCTGCCGACCCTCCAATCTGACCATCTGACAATGCTGCAATCCCTCCACATTGATCCTCTGACAATGCTGCACTCCCTCCGCACTGATCCTCTGACAATACTACCCTCCCCCCACACTTATCCTCTGACAATGCTGCACTCCCTCCACACTGATCCTCTGACAAAGCTGCACCCCCTCCATCCTGACCCTCTGACAATGCTGCACTCCCTCCACACTGACTCTCTGACAATGCTGCACTGCCTCCGCACTGATCCTCTGACAATGCTGCACTTCCTCCACACTGACCCTCTGACAATGCTGCAATCCCTCCATACTGACCCCCTGGCAATGCTGCACTCCCTCCATACTGACCCTCTGACAATGCTGCACTCCCTCCACACTGACACTCTGACTATGCTGCTCTCCCTCCATACTGACCCCCTGACAATGCTGCACTCCTTAAATACTGACCCTCTGACAATGCTGCACTCCCTCCACACTGACCCTCTGACTATGCTGCTCTCCCTCCATACTGACCCCCTGACAATGCTGCACTCCTTAAATACTGACCCTCTGACAATGCTGCACTCCCTCCATACTGACCTTCTGACAATGCTGCACTCCCTCCATACTGACCCCCTGACTATGCTGCACTCCTTCCAAACTGACCCTCTGACAATGCTGCACTCCGTCCATCCTGACCCTCTGACAATTCTGCACTCCCTCCATCCTGATCCTCTGACAATGCTGCACTCCCTCCACAATGATCCTCTGACAATGCTGCACTCCCTCCACACTGATCCTCTGACAATGCTGCACTCCCTCCACACTGACCCTCTGACAATGCAGCACTCCCTCCACACTGTCTCTCTGGAAATGCTGCACGCCCTCCACACTGACCCTCTGACAAAGCTGCACTACCTCCACACTGACCCTCTGACAATGCAGCACTCCCTCCACACTGACCCTCTGACAATGCTGCACTCCCTCCATACTGATCCTCTGACAATGCCGCATTCCCTCCACACTGACCCACTGACAATGCTGCACACCCTTGATACTGACCATCTGACAATGCTGCACTCCCTCCACACTGATCCTCTGACAATGCTGCACTCCCTCCACACTGATCCTCTGACAATGCTGCACCCCCTCCATCCTGACCCTCTGACAATGCTGCACTCCCTCCACACTGACTCTCTGACAATGCTGCACTGCCTCCGCACTGATCCTCTGACAATGCAGCACTCCCTCCACACTGACCCTCTGACAATGCTGCACTCCCTCCATACTGACCCCCTGACAATGCTGCAGTCTCTCCATCCTCACCCGCTGATAATGCTGCACTCCCTCCACACTGACCCTCTGACAATGCTGCACTCCCTCCACCCTGATCCTCTGACAATGCTGCACTCCCTCTACACTGATCATCTGACAATGCTGCACTCCCTCCACCCTGACCCTCTGACAATGCTGCACTCCCACCATACTGACCCTCTGACAACGCTGCACGCCCTCCATACTGACCCTCTGACAATTCTGGACTCCCTCCATCCTGAGCCTCTGACAATGCTGCACTCCCTTGATACTGACCCTCTGACAATGCTGCATTCCCTCCACACTGATCATCTGACAATGCTGCACTCCATCCACACTGACCCTCTGACAATGCTGCACTCCCTCCACCATGATCATCTGACAATGCTGCACTCCCTCCATACTGACCGTCCGACAATGCTGCACTCCCTCCATACTGACCCTCTGACAATGCTGCACTCCCTCCACACTTATCATCTGACGATGCTGCACTCCCTCCATTCTGACCCTCTGACAATGCTGCACTCCCTCCATACTGACCCTCTGACAATTCTGCACTCCCTCCATCCGGATCCTCTGACAATGCTGCACTCACTTGATACTGACCCTCTGACAATTCTGCACTCCCTCCATCGTGATCCTCTGACAATGCTGCACTCCCTTGATACTGACCCTCTGACAATGCTGCAATCCCTCCACACTGACCCTCTGACAATGCTGCACTCCCTCCATACTGACCCTCTGACAATGCCGCACTCCCTCCACACTGATCCCCTGAAAATGCTGCCGACCCTCCAATCTGACCATCTGACAATGCTGCACTCCCTCCATACTGTCTCTCTGGAAATGCTGCACGCCCTCCACACTGACCCTCTGACAATGCTGCACTACCTCCACACTGACCCTCTGACAATGCAGCACTCCCTCCACACTGACCCTCTGACAATGCTGCACTCCCTCCATACTGATCCTCTGACAATGCCGCAATCCCTCCACACTGACACACTGACAATGCTGCACACCCTTGATACTGACCATCTGACAATGCTGCACTCCCTCCATACTGACCCTCTGACAATGCTGCACTCCCTCCACACTGACCCTATGACAATGCTGCACTCCCTGCATTCTGACCCTCTCACAATGCTGCACTCCCTTCACACTGTTTCTCTGGAAATGCTGCACGCCCTCCACACTGACCCTCTGACAATGCTGCACTCCCTCCACACTGATCCTCTGACAATGCTGCACTCCCTCCACACTGACCCTCTGACAATGCTGCAATCCCTCCATACTGACCCCCTGGCAATGCTGCACTCCCTCCATACTGACCCTCTGACAATGCTGCACTCCCTCCACACTGACACTCTGACTATGCTGCTCTCCCTCCATACTGACCCCCTGACAATGCTGCACTCCTTAAATACTGACCCTCTGACAATGCTGCACTCCCTCCACACTGACCCTCTGACTATGCTGCTCTCCCTCCATACTGACCCCCTGACAATGCTGCACTCCTTAAATACTGACCCTCTGACAATGCTGCACTCCCTCCATACTGACCTTCTGACAATGCTGCACTCCCTCCATACTGACCCCCTGACTATGCTGCACTCCTTCCAAACTGACCCTCTGACAATGCTGCACTCCGTCCATCCTGACCCTCTGACAATTCTGCACTCCCTCCATCCTGATCCTCTGACAATGCTGCACTCCCTCCACAATGATCCTCTGACAATGCTGCACTCCCTCCACACTGATCCTCTGACAATGCTGCACTCCCTCCACACTGACCCTCTGACAATGCAGCACTCCCTCCACACTGTCTCTCTGGAAATGCTGCACGCCCTCCACACTGACCCTCTGACAAAGCTGCACTACCTCCACACTGACCCTCTGACAATGCAGCACTCCCTCCACACTGACCCTCTGACAATGCTGCACTCCCTCCATACTGATCCTCTGACAATGCCGCATTCCCTCCACACTGACCCACTGACAATGCTGAACACCCTTGATACTGACCATCTGACAATGCTGCATTCCCTCCATTCTGACCCTCTGACAATGCTGCACTCCCTCCACACTGACCCTATGACAATGCTGCACTCCCTGCATTCTGACCCTCTTACAATGCTGCACTCCCTTCACACTGTTTCTCTGGAAATGCTGCACGCCCTCCACACTGACCCTCTGACAATGCTGCACTCCCTCCACACTGATCCTCTGACAATGCTGCACTCCCTCCACACTGACCCTCTGACAATGCTGCAATCCCTCCATACTGACCCCCTGACAATGCTGCACTCCCTCCATACTGACCCTCTGACAATGCTGCACTCCCTCCACACTGACCCTATGACTATGCTGCTCTCCCTCCATACTGACCACCTGACAATGCTGCACTCCTTAAATACTGACCCTCTGACAATGCTGCACTCCCTCCACACTGACCCTCTGACTATGCTGCTCTCCCTCCATACTGACCCCCTGACAATGCTGCACTCCTTAAATACTGACCCTCTGACAATGCTGCACTCCCTCCACACTGACCCTCTGACAATGCAGCACTCCCTCCATACTGTCTCTCTGGAAATGCTGCACGCCCTCCACACTGACCCTCTGACAATGCTGCACTACCTCCACACTGACCCTCTGACAATGCAGCACTCCCTCCACACTGACCCTCTGACAATGCTGCACTCCCTCCATACTGATCCTCTGACAATGCCGCATTCCCTCCACACTGACACACTGACAATGCTGCACACCCTTGATACTGACCATCTGACAATGCTGCACTCCCTCCATACTGACCCTCTGACAATGCTGCACTCCCTCCACACTGACCCTATGACAATGCTGCACTCCCTGCATTCTGACCCTCTCACAATGCTGCACTCCCTTCACACTGTTTCTCTGGAAATGCTGCACGCCCTCCACACTGACCCTCTGACAATGCTGCACTCCCTCCACACTGATCCTCTGACAATGCTGCACTCCCTCCACACTGACCCTCTGACAATGCTGCAATCCCTCCATACTGACCCCCTGGCAATGCTGCACTCCCTCCATACTGACCCTCTGACAATGCTGCACTCCCTCCACACTGACCCTCTGACTATGCTGCTCTCCCTCCATACTGACCCCCTGACAATGCTGCACTCCTTAAATACTGACCCTCTGACAATGCTGCACTCCCTCCACACTGACCCTCTGACTATGCTGCTCTCCCTCCATACTGACCCTCTGACAATGCTGCACTCCTTAAATACTGACCCTCTGACAATGCTGCACTCCCTCCATACTGACCTTCTGACAATGCTGCACTCCCTCCATACTGACCCCCTGACTATGCTGCACTCCTTCCAAACTGACCCTCTGACAATGCTGCACTCCCTCCACAATGATCCTCTGACAATGCTGCACTCCCTTCACACTGACACTCTGACAATGCTGCACACCCTCCATTTTGATCCTCTGACCATTCTGCACTCCCTCCACACTGATCCTCTAACAATGCTGCACTCCCTCCACACTGATCCTCTGACAATGCTGCACTCCCTCCACACTGACCCTCTGACAATGCTGCACACCCTTGATACTGACCATCTGACAATTCTGCACTCCCTCCAGACTGATCGTCTGACAATGCTGCACTCCCTCCACACTAATCCTCCGACAATGCTGCACTCCCTTCACACTGACTCTCTGACAATGCTGCACTCCCTCCACACTGACCCTCTGAAAATGCTGCACTCCCTCCACACTGACCCACTGACAATGCTGCACTCCCTCCATACTGAACCTCTGACAATGCTGCACTGCCTCCACACTGACCCCATGACAGTGCTGCACTCCCGCCATACTGACCCACTGACAATGCTGCACTCCCTCCATACTGAACCTCTGACAATGCTGCACTGCCTCCACACTGACCCCATGACAGTGCTGCACTCCCGCCATACTGACCCTCTGACAATGCTGCACTCCCTTCGTACTGACCCTCTGACAATTCTGCACTCTCTCCACACTGACCCTCTGACAATGCTGCACTCCCTCCACACTGATCCTCTGACAATGCTGCAATCCCTCCACATTGATCCTCTGACAATGCTGCACTCCCTCCGCACTGATCCTCTGACAATACTACCCTCCCTGCACACTGATCCTCTGACAATGCTGCACTCCCTCCACACTGATCCTCTGACAGTGCTGCACCCCCACCATCCTGACCCTCTGACAATGCTGCACTCTCTCCACACTGACTCTCTGACAATGCTGCACTGCCTCCGCACTGATCCTCTGACAATGCTGCACTGCCTCCACACTGATCATCTGACAATGCTGCCCTCCCTCCACCCTGACCCTCTGACAACGCTGCACGCTCCATACTGACCCTCTGACAATTCTGCACTCCCTACATCCTGAGCCTCTGACAATGCTGCACTCCCTTGATACTGACCCTCTGACAATGCTGCACTCCCTCCACACTGATCATCTGACAATGCTGCACTCCCTCCACACTGACCCTCTGACAATGCTGCACTCCCTCCACCATGATCATCTGACAATGCTGCACTCCCTCCATACTGACCGTCTGACAATGCTGCACTCCCTCCATACTGACCCTCTGACAATGCTGCACTCCCTCCACACTTATCATCTGACAATGCTGCACTCCCTCCATTCTGACCCTCTGACAATGCTGCACTCCCTCCATACTGACCCTCTGACAATTCTGCACTCCCTCCATCCGGATCCTCTGACAATGCTGCACTCCCTTGATACTGACCCTCTGACAATTCTGCACTCCCTCCATCGTGATCCTCTGACAATGCTGCACTCCCTTGATACTGACCCTCTGACAATGCTGCAATCCCTCCACACTGATCATCTGACAATGCTGCACTCCCTCCACACTGACTCTCTGACAATGCTGCACTCCCTCCATACTGACCCTCTGACAATCCTGCACTCCCTCCACACTGATCATCTGACAATGCTGCACTCCCTCCATTCTGACCCTCTGACAATGCTGCACTCCCTCCATACTGACCCTCTGACAATTCTGCACTCCCTCCCTCCGGATCCTCTGACAATGCTGCACTCCCTTGATACTGACCCTCTGACAATGCTGCACTCCCTCCATACTGATCGTCTGACAATGCTGCACTCCCTCCACAGTGACCCTCTGACAGTGCAGCACTCCCTCAGCACTGACCCTCTGACAGTGCAGCACTCCCTCAGTACTGACCCTCTGACAGCGCAGTGACCCCTCAGTACTGACCCTCTGACAGTGCGGCACTCCCTCAGTACTGACGCTCACACAGTGCAGAACTTCCTCAGTACTGACCATCCGACAGTGTGGCACTGCCCCCATACCGATCGTGGGACAGTGCGGTACACCCTCAGTACTGACCCTCTGACAGTGCAGCACTCCCTCAGTACTGACCAATGACAGGGCAGCTCGTTGACAGTGCAGCGTTCCTTTAATTCTGACAGTCTAACAGTGTAGCGCTCCCTCAGTACTAACTCTCTGAGAATGCACCGCCCCCTCAGTTGTGACTCTTTGACAGTGCAGCATTCCTTCAGTACTGATCCTCCGACAGTGCAGCACTCCCTCAGCACTGACCCTCTGACAGTGCAGCACTCCCTCAGTACTGACCCTCTGACAGCGCAGTGACCCCTCAGTACTGACCTTCTGACAGTGCAGCACTCCCTCAGTACTGACCCTCTGACAGTGCAGCATTCCTTCAGTACTGATCCTCCGACAGTGCAGCACTCCCTCAGTACTGACCCTCTGACAGCGCAGTGACCCCTCAGTACTGACCCTCTGACAGTGCGGCACTCCCTCAGTATTGACGCTCACACAGTGCAGAACTCCCTCAGTACTGACCCTCTGACAGTGCAGCACTCCCTCAGTACTGACCCTCTGACAGTGCAGCATTCCCTCAGTACTGACCCTCTGACAGTGCAGCACTCCCTCAATACTGACCATCTGACAGTGCAGCGCTCCCTCAGTACTGACCCCCTGACAGTGCAGCACTCCCTCAGTACTGACCCTCTGACAGTGTAGCACTCCCTCAGTACTGACCCTCTGACAGTGCTGCACTACCTCAGTCCTGACCCTTGACAGTGCAGCACTCCCTCAGTACTGACCCTCTCTTTTTCGATTTCATAGAGTCTTGTGGAAATTTTGAGACATAGGGTTTGCAGATTCTGAGGAAGCATGAGAGAGACACACAAACCAAACCCTGACTGAAACTCTCTGCAATAGACTATTCAGAGGCACAGAGTCACAGAGGTGCACAGCTTGGAAATGGACCCTCCTGTCCAACTCGTCCATACCAACCAGATATTCTCATCTCATTTCATTCCATTTGCTAGCACTTGGCTGATACCCCTCTAAACCCTTCCTATTCACATACTCATCCTGATGCCTTTTAAATGTAGCAATTATACCCGCCCCCATCACTTCCTCTAGCAGCTACCTGCATGCCCTTGAATAAGTGCTCAAACATTCATACTGTCGATACATACTCTAATAAACACCAACCTGCGAAAGGCTATCATTGTAAAAGTTTGTGCGAAGATTTGTAGCTCGGGTGCTCGTTGTTGTGGTTCTGTTCGCCGAGCTGGAAGTTTTTGTTGCAAACGTTTCGTCCCCTGGCTAGGCGACATCATCAGTGCTTGGGAGCCTCCTGCGAAGCGCTTCTTTGATGTTTCCTCCGGTGTTTATAGTGGTCTGTCCCTGCCGCTTCCGGTTGTCAGTTTCAGCTGTCCGCTGTCGTGGTTGGTATATTGGGTCAAGGTCGATGTGTTTGTTGATGGAGTTTGTGGATGAATGCCATGCCTCTAGGAATTCCCTGGCTGTTCTCTGTCTGGCTTGCCCTATGATAGTAGTGTTGTCCCAATCGAATTCATGTTGCTTGTTGTCTGCGTGTGTGGCTACTAAGGATAGCTGGTCGTGTCGTTTCGTGGCTAGTTGATGTTCATGTATGCGGATTGTTAGCTGTCTTCCTGTTTGTCCTATATCGTGTTTAGTGCAGTCCTTGCATGGTATTTTGTACATTACATTAGTTTTGCTCATGTTGGGTAAAGGGTCCTTCGTTCTGGTGAGTTGTTGTCTGAGCGTGGCTGTTGGTGTGTGTGCTGTTATGAGTCCTTTTGGTCGCAGTAGTCTGGCTGTCAGTTCTGAGATGCTCCTGATGTATGGTAGTGTGGCTAGTCCTTTTGGTTGTGGTATGTCCTCGTTCCATGGTCTTTCTCTTAGGCATCTGCTGATGAAGTTGCACGGGTATCCGTTTTTGGCGAATACCTTGTATAGGTGTTCCTCTTCTTCTTTTTGCAGTTCTGGTGTAGAACAGTGTGTTGTGACCCTTTTGAATAGTGTCCTGATGCAGCTTCGTTTGCGTGTGTTGGTCACGGGGGCTCAGTGTTGCCTCACCCCACGCGGGGTTCGATTCCAGCCTCGGGCGACAGTCCGTGTGGAGTTGGCACATTCTCCCCGTGTCAGCCTCCGTGTGCTCCAGTTCCCTCTCACTGTCCAAAGATGTGCAGGCTAGGTGGGTTAGCGAGAGAAAATGAAGGGATCCGGGGATAGAGGGGGAATGGGATGCTCTGCTGAGGGTTAGTGTGAACCTGATAGGCCGAATGGCCTGCTTCCACATCTTCGGGAATCTATGATCAATCCAGAGACTCAAATACTGTTCTGGGCCCTGGGCTCCAATCTTGGAGGTGGCTGTGGGTCATCACAGTGAGAACAGGTTTGGGATGAACACGGTCCAAGGGGGCAACAGGTTTGCTTTCTGAGGTGTTGAAGGCATGAATGTTCTGTCGAGGTGTTTTGGGGATAAACATACTGAGGGGATGGTTTCTAAGGTGTTGAGGGAGCACTATCTGTCAGTACAGGGTGCAGATGGTCGAAAGGTACAGATACACTTCACAGAACATAGAACATAGAACATAGGACATCGAACAGTACAGCACAGAACAGGCCCTTCAGCTCACCATGTTGTGCTGACCATTGATCCTCATGTAAGTTAAACCTAATGTACGAACTCTCAAATTTCTATGACCATATGCATGTCCAGCAGTCTCTTAAATATCCCCAATGACCTCGCTTCCACAACTGCTGCTTGCAACGCATTCCATGCTCTCGCAACTCTCTGTGTAAGGAACCCGCCTCTGACATCCCCTCTGTACTTTCCTCCAAACAGCTTAAAACTATGACCCCTCGTGTTAACAATTTCTGCCCTTGGAAAAAGTTTCTGGCTATAAACTCTATCTATGCCTCTCATTATCTTGTACACCTCAATTCGGTCCCCTCTCTTCCTTCTTTTTTCCACTGAAAGAAGTCCGAGCTCAGTCAACCTCTCTTCATTAGATTAGCCCTCCATTCCAGGCAGCATCCTGGTAAACCTCCTCTGAACCCTCTCCAAAACATCCACATTTTTCCAATAATAGGGCGACCAGAACTGGACACAATATTCCAAGTGCAGTCTAAGCAAAGTTTTATAGAGCTGCAACAAGATTTCATGGTTCTTAAACTCAATCCCCCTGTTAATGAAAGCCAAAACACCATATGCTTTCTTAACAATACTGCCACTTGGGTGGAAATTTTAAGGGATCTATATACCTGCACCCCAAGATCCCTCTGTTCCTCCACACTGCCTAGAATCCTGTCTTTAATCCTGTAATCAGCTTTCAAATTTGACCTTCCAAAATGCATCACTTCACATTTATCCAGGTTGAACTCCATCCGCCACCTCTCAGCCCATCTCTGCATCCTGTCAATGTCCCGCTGCAGCCATCAACAGCCCTCTATACTGTCAACGACACCTCCAACCTTTGTGTCATCTGCAAACTTGCTAACCCATCCTCCAATCTCCTCATCCAAGTCATTAATAAAAATTACAAAGAGTAGAAGCACAAGGACAGAGCCCTGTGGAACACCACTCACAACTGACCTCCAGGCAGAATACTTTCCTTCCAATAACACTCGTTGTCTTCTGTTGACCAGCTAATTCTGTATCGAGACAGCTAAATTCCCCTTTATCCCATTCCTTCTGACCTTCTGAACGAGCCTACCATGGGGAAACTTATCAAATGCCTTACTGAAGTCAGGATACACAACATCCACAGCTCGACCCTCATCAACCTGCCTAGTAACATCCTCAAAGAACTCAATAAGATTTGTGAGGCATGACCTGCCCCTCACAAAGCCATGCTGACTGCCTTTAATCAAGCCATGCTCTTCCAGATGGTCATAAATCCGATGCCTCAGAATCCTTTCTAACTCCTTACAGGCGACAGACGTAAGTCTGACTGGTCTGTAATTGCGGGGAATTTCCCTAATTCCTTTCTTGAAGAGAGGATTTACATTCGTCTCCGCACAGTCCTCTAGTGAGGGTCAGGCTGGGGGCGGTATGTAGACGGCAGTGAAGTTCTTGTTTGGGGCAGTGTGTGGACGACGGTGAGGGACATGCTTCGGGCAGTGTGTGTACGTTAGTGAGGATCAGGCTGGGGGCGGGGTTAGACTGAGGTGAGGGTCAGGCTGGGGTCCGTCTTTGGATGGCGGTGATTATCAGGCTGGTAGTGGGGTGTGGGCGGCGGTGAGGGTCAGGCTGGGGGTGGTCCGTGGACGGTGGTGGTGGTCAGGCTGGGAGCGGTGTATGGATGTCGGTGTGGGTCAGGCTGGGGACGGTGGGTGGATGGATGTCGGTGAGAGTCTGGCTGGGGATGGGGTATGAATGGCGGTGAGGGTCAGGCTGGGGGCGTTTAGGGTCAAGCTCGGGGCAGTGTTGGAAGGTGGTGGATGTCAGTGTGGGGGCGGTGAGTGGACGGCAGTGAGTGTTGGGCTGGGTGCAGTGTTGAATGGTGGTATGGGTCAGACGGGGGCGATGTATGGACAGTGGTGTGGGTCAGGCAGGGAGCGTTGTGTGGACAGCGGTGAGGGTCATTCTTGGGGCAGTGTGTGGACAGTGCTGAGGGACAGACTGGGGGCAGTGCATGGACGCTGGTGAGGGTTGGGCTAGAGACAGTGTGTAGACGGCAATGAGTGTCAGGCTTCGCGCGGTGTTGGACGGTGATGATGGTCAGGCTGGGTATGGTGTGTGGACAGCGGTGAGGGACTGGTTTGGGGTGGTGTGTCGACGGCGGCGAGAGTCAGGCTGGGGGTATTGTGTGGACTGAGATGCGAGTCAGGCTGGGGGTGGTGTATAGATGGCGGTGAGGGTCAGGCTGTGGGCGGTGTGCGGGTGGCAGTGTGACTCAAGCTGGGTGCAGTGTTGGACGGAGGTGAGGGTCAGGCTGGGGGCAATGCATCGATGGCAAAGAGGGTCAGGCTTGGGGCACTGTGTGAACAACGGTGAGGGTCAGGCTGGGGTCAGTGTTGGAAGCTGGTGAGGGTTAGGCTGGAGGCGGTGTGCGGACAGCAATGAAGGTCAGTCTTGGTGCGGTGTGTGAACTGTGGTGAGGGTCAGGCTGGGGGCAATGTTGAACGGCGGTGAAGGTCATGCTGGGGGTGGTGTGTTGACAGCGGTGATGGTCAGGCTGGGGGCGGTGTGTCGACAGCGGTGAGGGTCAGGCTGGGGGCGGTGTGTCGACAACGGTGATGGTCAGGCTGGGGGCGGTGTGTCGACAGCAGTGATGGTCAGCCTGGGGGCAGTGTTGGACATCAATGAGGGTCGTGCAGGGTGCAGTGTTGGACATCGATGAGGGTCACATAGGGGGCTGTGTTGGACGTTGGTGAGGGTCAGGCTGGGAGTGGTGTGTGGACGGTGGTGAGGGTCAGGCTGGGGGGGGGGGGGTGGATGGCGGCGAGGGTCAGGCTGGAGGCGGTGTGTAGGTGGCAGTGAGGGTCAGGCTGGGGGCAGTGAGTGGACGGCAATGAAGGTCAGGCTGGGGGCGGTGTGTGGACGGCAGTGAAGGTCAGGCTTGCGTCGGTATGTGGACGGCAGTGAGGGTCAGGCTGGGGGCGGTGGGTGGATGGCGGTGAGGGTCAGGCTGGGGGCGGTGTGTAGGTGGCAGTGAGGGGCAGGGTGGGGGCATTAAGTGGACAGCAGTGAGGGTCAGGCTGGGGGCGGTGAGTAGACGGCAGTGAGGGTCAGGCTTGGGGCGGTGTTTTGGCTCAGTGAGTGTCAGGTTTGGGGCGGCGTGTGGATGGCAGAGAGGGTGAGGGTATGGGTGTTGTGTGGATGGCAGAGGGGGTCTGGCTGGGGGAGGTGTGTGCAAAGCGAAGGGGGACAGAATTGGGACGGTGTGTGGACGACGCTGAGGGACAGGCTGGATGCGATTTTAAACAGCGGTGGGGGTCAGGCTGGGGGTAGTGTGTGGACGGCCGTGAGGATCAGGCTTGGGGCGGTGTTTGACGGAGGTGAAGGACAGCCTGGCGCGTGTTGGACAGAGGTGAGGGTCAGTCTGGGGGTGATGTTGGACGGAGGTGAGGGTCAGGCTAGGGGCAGTGTGTAGACAGCGATGAGTGTCAGGTTTGGAGTGGTGTATGGACGGCGGCAAGGGTCAAGCTGGGGGCGGTGTCGGACAGCAATGAGTGTCAGGCTTGGAGCAGTGTGTAGATGGCGGAGGGGGTCAGGCTGGGGATGGTGATGTTCAGGCTGGAGCTAATGATGTTCAGACTGGGGGTGGCGTTGAATGGCGGTGATAGTCAGGCTGGGAGCGGTGTGTGGACGGTGGTGAGGGTTAGGCTGGGGGCGGTGGGTGGATGGTGGTGAGGATCAGGATTGGGACAGTGTGTGTGTACGGCGCGAGGGTCAATCTGGGGACGGTGTTGATGGCAATGAATGTCAGGCTTGGGGGCGGTGTGTGGACGGCGGTGAGGGTCAGGTTGGGGGCAGTGTTGGACGGCAATGAATGTCAGGCTTGGGGCAGTGTTGGACGGTAGTGAGGGTCAGGCTTGGGGTGGTGTGTAGACGGCGGTGAGGGTCAGGCTTGGGGTGGTGTTGGACAGTGGTGAGGGTCAGGCTGGGACAGTATGTAGACGGCAATAAGTGTCAGGCTTGGGACAGTGTTGGACAGTGGTGAGGGTCAGGCTTGGGCTGGTGTGTAGACGGCGATGAGGGTCAGGCTTGGGCTGGTGTGTAGACTGCAGTGAGGGTCAGGCTGGGGGCGGTGTGCGGGTAGCATTGTGGGTCAGGCTGGATCGGTGTTGGACGGAGGTGAAGGTCAATCTGGGGGTGGTGTTGGACAGCGGTGAGGGTAAGGCTAGGGGCGGTGAGTAGACGGCGATGAGTGTCAGGTTTGGGGTGGTGTATGGATGGCGGCAAGGGTCAAGCTGGGGGCGGTGTCGGATGGCAATGAGTGTCAGGCTTGGGACGGTGTGTAGACGTCGGTGAGGGTCAGGCTGGGGGCAGTGTGTAGACAGCAATGAGTGTCAGGCATGGGGCGGTGTGCAGACGGCGGTGAGGGTCAAGCTGGGGACAGTGTGCAGACAGCAATGATGGTCAGGATTGGGGCGGTGTGTGTATGGCGGCGAGGGTCAGGCTGGGCACGGTGTGCAGACGGCAATGAGTGTCAGGCTTGGGGCGGTGTGTGTATGGCGGCGAGGGTCAGGTTGGGCACGGTGTGCAGACGGCAATGAGTGTCAGGCCTGGGGCGGTGTGTATGGCGCCGAGGGTCAGGCTGGGCACAGTGTGCAGACGGCAATGAGTGTCAGGCCTGGGGCGGTGTGTGTATGGCGGCGAGGGTCAGGCTGGGCACGGTGTGCAGACGGCAATGAGTGTCAGGCCTGGGGCCGTGTGTGTATGGCGGCGAGGGTCAGGCTGGGCACGGTGTGCAGACGGCAATGAGTGTCAGGCCTGGGGCGGTGTGTGAATGGCGGCGAGGGTCAGGCTGGGCACGGTGTGCAGACAGCAATGAGTGTCAGGCTTGGGGCGGTGTGTGTATGGCGGCGAGGGTCAGGCTGGGCACGGTGTGCAGACGGCAATGAGTGTCAGGCCTGGGGCGGTGTGTGTATGGCGGCGAGGGTCAGGCTTGAGGCCGTGCTGGAAGTCAATGAGTGTCAGGCTTGGATTGGTGTTGGACAGCAGTGACGGTCAAGCTTGGGGCAGTGTGGAGATGGCGGTAAGGGTCAGGCTGGGGACGGTGTGTAGATGGCAATGAGTGTCAGGCTTGCGGCGGTGTTGGACGGGAATGAGTGTCAGGATAGGGGCGGTTTGTGGACGGCAGTAAGGGTCTGGCTTGGGTCGGTGTGTGGATGGCGTCGAGCGTGAAGCTGGGGACGCTGTTGGACAGCAACGAGTGTCATGCTTGGGGCAGCAGTGAGGGTCAGGGTTGGGACGGTGTGTTGACAGGGGTGAGGGTCAGGCTGGAGGCGGTATGTGGACAGTCGTGAGGTTCAGGCTGGGGGCGGTGATTGGATGGCGGTGAGGGTCAGATGGGGGCGGTGTTTGGACAGCGGTGAGGGTCAGGGTGGGGGTGATGTGCAGGTGGCATTGTGGGTCATGCTGGGGTGGCGTTTGACGGCGCTGAGGGTCTGGCGGGGGGGCAGTGTTGGACGATGGTGAGGGTCAGGCTGAGGGCGGTGTGTACAGCAGTGAGGTTCTGGCTGGGGGCAGTGATTGGATGGCGGTAAGGGTCAAGCTGGCTCGGTACGTGGGTGGCAGTGGGGGTCAGGCAGGGGAGGTGTGTGGACGGCAGTGAGGGTCAGGCTGGTGGCGGTGTTTTGGGGTGGTGAGGGTTAGGCTGGGTGTGGTGTGGGGACGGAAGTGTGGTTCTGGGTGGGGGCGGTGTGTGGACGGCGGAGGGGGTCAGGCTGGGGGCGTTGATGGTCAGGCTGGGGGTGCAGTGGACGTCGGTGAGTGTGAGGATGGGGGCGGTGTGGGGACAGCAGTGGGGTTCAGGGTGGGGGTGTTGTGTGGATGGCAGAGGGGGTCAGGCTGGAGGCAGTGTGTGGACGGCGGAGGTGGTCAGGCTGGGGGCGGTGATGGTCAGACTGGGGGTGGCTTTGGACAGCGGTGTGGGTCAGGCTGGGGGCAGTGTGAAGATGGCAGAGGATGTCAGGCTGGGGGCAGTGTGTGGACGGCGGAGGGGGTCAGGCTGGGGGTGGTGATGGTCAGACAGGGGGTGGCGTTGGACGGCGGTGAGGTTCAGCCTGGGGGCGGTGTGGGGACGGCAGTGAGGTTTTGGGTGCAGGTGTGTGGATAACGGAGGGGGTCAGGCTGGGGGCGATGATGTTCAGACTGGGGGTGGTGTTGAATGGTGGTGAGAGTCAGGCAGGGGGCAGTGAGTGGTCAGCGGTGGGGGTCAGATTGGTGGTGGTGTGCGGACAGCAGTCATGGTCAGTCTTGGTGCGTTGTGTGGACTGTGGTGAGTGTCAGGCTTGGGGCGGTGTGTGGACTGTGGTGAGGGTCAGGCTGGGGGCAACGTTGAACGGCGGTGAAGGTCATGCTGGGGGCGGTGTATCGACAGTGGTGAGAGTCTGCCTGGGGGCAGTGTTGGAGATCAATGAGGGTCATGGAGGGTGCAGTGTTGGACGTCGATGAGGGTCACATAGGGGGCGGTGTTGGACGTTGGTGAGGGTCAGTCTGGGAGTAGTGTGTGGACGGTGGTGAGGGTCAGGCTGGGGGCGGTGGGTGGATGGCGGTGAGGGTCAGGCTGGTGGCAGTGAATGGACAGCAGTGAGGATCAGGGTGGACGGCGGTGTTTTGGGTCAGTGAGTGTCAGGTTTGGGGTGGTGTGTAGACATAGGTGAGGGTCAAGCTTAGGGCGGTGTTGGACGGCAATGAGTGTCAGGCTCGGGGGCGGTATGTGGACGACGGTGAGGGTCAGGTTGGGGGCAGTTTTGGACGGCAATGAATGTCAGTCTTGGGACAGTATTGGACGGCAGTGAGGGTCAGGCTTGGGGTGGTGTGTAGACGGCAGTGAGGGTCAGGCTTGGGGCGGTGTTGGAGAGCGGTGAGGGTGAGGTTTGGGGTGTTGTGTGGATGGTGGCAAGGGTCAAGCTGGGGGCAGTCAGTAGACAGCAATGAGTGTCAGGCTTGAGCGGTGTGCAGACGGCGGCAAGGGTCAGGCTGGGGACGGTGTGCAGACGGCAATGAGTGTCAGGCTTGGGCGGTGTGCAGACGGTGGTGAGGGTCAGGCTTGGGGCGGTGTGTGTATGGCGGCGAGGGTCAGGCTGGGGGTGGTGTTGGACAACAATGAGTGTCAGGATTGGGGCGGTGTTGGACAGCGGTGAGGGTCAGGGTTGGGGCGGTGTGTTGACGGCGGTGAGGATCAGGCTGGGGGCGGTGTGCAGGTGGAATTGTGGGTCAGGCTGGGCGCTGTTTGACGGCGGTGAGGGTCAGGCTGGGGGCGGTCTTGGACCATGGTGAGGGTCAGGCTGGGGGCGGTGTGTGGACAGCGGTGAGGTTCAGGCAGGGGGCGGTGTGTGGACAGCGGTGAGGTTCAGGCTGGGGGCAGTGGGTGGAAAGTGGTGAGGGTCAGGCTGGCTCAGTATGTGGGTGGCAGGGAGGGTCAGGTTGGGAGGTGTGTGGACTGCAGTGAGGGTCATGCTGGGGGCGGTGTTTCGGGGTGGAGAGGATTAGGCTGAGCGTGGTGTGTGGACGGCAGTGAGGGTCAGGCTGCAGGTGGTGTGTGGATGGCGGACTGGTTCAGGCTGGGGGCGGTGTTGGTCAGACCCGGGGTGGCGTTGGACAGGAGTGAGTGTCAGGCTGGGGGCGGTGTGTTGATGGCGTAGGGGGTCAGGCTGGCGGCGGTGATGGTCAGACTGGGGGTGGTGTTGGACGGCAGTGAGGGTCAGGCTGGTGGCGGTGTGGGTCAGCAGTGAGGTTCAGGGTGGGGGTGTTGTGTACACGGTGGAGGGGGTCAGGCTGGGGGCAGTGTGTGGACGATGGACGGGGTCGGGCTGGGGACGGTGATGGTCAGACTGGGGGTGGCGTTGGACGGCGGTGAGGGTCACGCTGGGTGCGGTGTGTGGATGGCAAAGTTGGTCAGGCTGGATGCAGTGTGTGGACGGTGGAGGGAGTCAGTCTGGGGCGGTGATGGTCAGGCTGGAGGCGATGATGGTCAGACTGGGGTGGCGTTGACCGGCGGTGAGGGTCAGGCTGGTGGCGGTGTGTGGACGGCAGTGAGGGTTAGGCTGGTGGCGGTGTGTGGGCAGCGGTAAGGGTCAGGCTGGGGGTGGTGTGTGGATTCCTATGTAGGTCAGGCTGGGAGCGGTGTTGGACGACAGTGAGGGTCAGGCTGGGGGTGGTGTGTGCGCGGCAGTGAGGGTCAGGCTGGGAGCGGTGTTGGACGACAGTGAGGGTCAGGCTGGGAGCGGTGTTGCACGGCGGTAGGGGTCAGGCTGGGGGCCGTGTGTGGGTGGGCATTCGTGCTGTGTGCTGTTGCAGTCTTCTGAATGGAGAGCAGACTTTGAAAACTCCGGGCCCCAGAGGAAAGGCATTTAATCGATTCACCGAATCATTGATTGTCCAAATGAATTAGTGCCCACCCAACTCGTTCACATAATTGAGGTTCCTCTGTCGGTGGGAACATGAATCGGAAGGGTTTAGAGGGATATGGGCCAGGTGCTGGCAGATGGGACTAGAATGGGTTGGGATATCTGGTCAACATGGACGGGTTGGCCGGAAGGGTCTGTTTCTGTTATGTATATATGTATGACTCTATGACCTTCCAGCCAATTTTGTATCCAAATCTCCCCATCTCCTTGGATTCTATGGGGATGAACTTGCTAACCCGTCTGTTATGTGGACCCTTGCTGAACGTCTTTCTGAAGTCCAAGTAAGTGATTTCCATGCACAAAGCCATGCTGACTATCCCTAATCATTCTTGTCTTTCCAATTACATGTAAATCCTGCCCCTCATACGCCCTTC
This sequence comes from Chiloscyllium plagiosum, assembly GCF_037043375.1. Classification (NCBI taxonomy): domain Eukaryota; kingdom Metazoa; phylum Chordata; class Chondrichthyes; order Orectolobiformes; family Hemiscylliidae; genus Chiloscyllium; species Chiloscyllium plagiosum. The sequence goes on along the minus strand of NW_028270175.1, from coordinate 64,777,248 downwards.
CAACAACTTGCCTTCTACTGATTTCAGGCTAACCAGTCAATAGTTCGCTGGCTTTTCCTTACGACCTTTCTCAAATAAGGGCACCAGTCTTCCAGAGGCTAGTCCAGAACTAGAGGGCATAGGTTTAGGGTGACAGGGAAAAGATATAATAAAGACCAAAGTAGCAACTTTTTCATGCAGAGGTTGGTATGTGCATGGAATGAGCTGCCAGAGGAAGTGGTAGAGGCTGGTACAATTGCAACATTTAAGACGCATTTGGATGGATATATGAATAGGAAGGGTTTGGAGGGATATGGGCCGGGTGCTGGCGGGTGGGACTAGATTGGGTTGGGATATCTGGTCAGCATGGATGGGTTGGATAGAAGGGTCTGTTTCCATGTTGTACATCTCAATGACTCTGACGCTAAATGGCCAGTTTCCACACCACAGTGATTCTACGGGAAACCCATTTGGATAGGTACCTAATAGGAAATGTTTGGATACATGTGGACCAAGGGGAGGCAGGTGAGATTCCCTCAGTTTGGAATTATGTTTGACATGGATTGATTGGATCACAGGGTCTGTTTCCATGCTACATAACATTACGACTCTAATTCTTGCTATCTCTGCATCCCTCCCTCTTCACCTCTCTCCCTATCTCTGTTACCTCACCCAGCCTCACAACTCTTCCTTATCTTCAAAGTTTGTGAGAAGATATGTAGCTCGGGTGATCGTTGTTGTGGTTCTGTTCGCCGAGCTGGGAATTTGTGTTGCAGACGTTTCGTCCCCTGTCTAGGTGACATCGTCAGTGCTTGGGAGCTTTCTGTGATCTTTCCTCCGGCATTTATAGTGGTTTGTATCTGCCGATTCCGGTTGTCAGTTCCAGCTGCAGCAGACAGGGGACGAAAATTCTGCAACACAAATTCCCAGCTCGGTGAACATCTTCCTTATCTCTAATCATTCCTCTCCAGCCTCGGACCCCTCCCTAACTCTAATCCCCTCCAGTCTCTCAAAGTTGTGTTATATGTGCCTTTCTTTGATTTCGAGGAGAAAGTGAGGTCTGCAGACGCTGGAGATCAAAGCTGAAACTTTATTGCTGGAACAGCACAGCAGGTCAGGCAGCATCTAGGGAACAGAAGATTCGACGTTTCGGGCACATGCCCTTCTTCAGGAATGTGCCCGAAACGTCGAATCTTCTGTTCCCTAGATGCTGCCTGACCTGCTGTGCTGTTCCAGCAATAAAGTTTCAGCTTTCTTTGATTTCGGCCTTGAGGATACCCCATTTTTATTTCTCACTTGATGACGGCCCTTTCAGATTCCTTCATCCAGCTGCAGAATTTCCTCCTAAACCTCTCCATCTCACTTTCCTCCCAAACACATTGACTAATCATGTGTCATCTATTCTACTATCATTTTTTTCTGACCTGGTTTCAAAGGTGGCCGGTCATATTCCTATATTAAGTGTGTTGAGGTTAACAGCACAGAAAAAGGCTCTGTAGGCCATTGAGTCTGTGCCAGTAAAGAAAACTATCACCAAACTATCCTGATCTATTTTACAATACACAGTCATTCGTACCATCTGTCTACGTATCACACGTTTGCACCTAAATATGCCTTAAATGCTATTGGGAATTCCTTGTCTCGCACCCTTCCAGACAGTGAGGTTTAGTGCAACTGGTGCTCGACGATGGCATCACCCACAGGAACACAGAGCAGCTGGGTCTGTGCAAACCAGAGATCGCCCATACATTGGAAAGGATGGCAGGGTCCCTGAGAGGGGGCACAGGGTATTTACCAGGATGGTTCAAGGAATGGGGGATTGTAGCAGCATGTTTTGGATATTCTTTTACATTATTCATTGGTCTGATATAGTTGTTGCTGATACATTGGGTAGATAATATCGATATACAATAGATGAGCTCTCCTTCTCAACCTCTTCCCTTGCCTGGGCTGGGGTAACCTTCAGGTTAAACCACCACCAGTCATCTCTCCCTAATGCGAGAGCAGCCCTATGGTCTGGTAGGACAATACTGACTTTGCCTCTTACACAGTGATGTCACTGTACCTCGGGGGTGGGGAGAGGGAATGCTGAGGGTGGTGGATGGGACACCACTCAGGCACAGTGCTTTGTCCTGGAGGATGTTCATGTTCATTAACATTGCTGGGAGCTGTACTGATGCAGGCAAGTGGATACTGTTCCAACACAATCCTGATGTGCACCTTATAGAGAGCAAACAGACATTGGGGAATCAGGGGTTTGGGGAAACTGAGATTGTTCTCCTTGTAGTAAAGGAAATTGTGGGGAGCTGTGACAGAGGGGTTTACAAAAGTTACCCGTTATAATAATAAACCTTACACCCATCAGCTCATTATACAAGGATTACAGGACACATTGAAGGTGTGGGGAGAACTATTGAGAGAATGGGATGATTTAAAGGAGAACTTTTATGCAGTAAATGGGATTGAGCTGGAACACAATACTCACGCACAATGTGAATATCCAGGTCCCGATGAATTGAGTAATGCTGTCAGAGTTTGGCGTTACAGTTACTGAGATGACCATCTGAATACCCACCTGTAGTATGCTGTAATACAAGTTTATAAAATCCATCACTGTCAGTTCAGGTTAGAAACTCACACCATCCCCTCCTCCTGGCCCAGGATGACTGGACACATTACCCCTTGTGGAGGACAGCAGTTAGTTCAGGGGGAAATCTATGTGGGTTTCTAGGAGTTTCCACCTTGGGAATTCATGTGACTGAACAGGGCAGATCTTACATAGATGGGACAGAATGATCCAAGAGTCAGTGAGATGTGGAGAGCAGGAATTCCTTCCTTTTCTTTCCATCTGTGCTGTCGCTGTGCCTCATCAATAAGACATGGGGAGTGAAAGGCTCATGCAGCTCGATCGGCAAGTTGTCTCCATTCTGACCAATGGGTAGCAAGCTCCTCCCTGTCATCCCATAGAGTTTCACGGAAAACAGAGCAACACTGCACGCTTCCCACTGCCCAGGATTCCCAGTAAACGGTTAGAAGAATTGGGGGGTGGGGATATCTGTCAGAAAAGGCATAACTGTAAAGTTCTAAGAGGATTGTGAAGTGAGAGAGATACACAGGAGAAGGGGGCAACAAGTTGCCAGATGGAGTATAATTTGGGAAAATGGGAAGTTGGTCATTTTGGAGGGGATAATAAGAGAACAGAGTGCTATTTACATGGTGGAAACTGTAGAAAGCTGCACCACAAAGGGACCAGGGGGTAATTGTGCAGGAAACACAGAAAGCAGCAAATTCTGGGTCAGTCACGGAATCAAGGGTTCGGCTTCAGAATCGTCAAGTTTAAGGCAACACCGACACGGGTAAGGGATTTCAGTAGCAATGGAGCTGGGGTGAGGGGGAGACAAGGAACGTTTAACAGAATGGAATTCCTGGTGTTTGTGATTGTGTGGATGTCTGATCAGAAGGTCACCTTGGGGTCAGATATAGCAGCAATATTGTGAAGAATGTAGTGTACCTCAGATATTTCCCAGTGGGGGGGAGGGGCTCAGCAGTAAGGGAAAGGAATTTGTAATAGCAACTGAAGGCAATGGTTCTAACCATTACAATGTTTCATTGGAGAAAATTGCAGCTAATCGAGTAGTGAGAGCATGGTAAGCAGTTTGATAACTGAGTAACAGTGGAGTAATGGAGAGGGATTATGGGGAGGGAGAGCTGGGCAGTGTCAGTGTATATGTGAAACCTTACACAGTGACTTTGGACAATGTCACCTCCTGGCAGCATGTAGGTGAGAAAAAGGAGGGTCCAAGGATAGATCCTTAGAATCCCTACAGTGTGGAAACAGTCCCTTCGTCCCAACAAGTCCACACCGACCCTCCGAAGAGGAACCCATCCAGACCCATTCCCCTACGTTTACCACTGATTAATGCACCTAACACGACAGGCACTTTAGCATGGCCATTTCACCTGACCTGCATACCTTTGGGCTGTGGGAAGAAACCGGAGCACCCGGAGGAAACCCACGCAGACACTGGGAGAATGTGCAAACTCCACAATCGCCCGAGGCTGGAATCGAACCTGGGTCCCTGATGCTGTGAGGCAGCAGTGCCCACCATTGAGCCACCGTGCTGGCCAACCCTTGAGAGACACCACATGCAATGAATTCAGAAAGGAAATCAGAGAGGGTATCACAGCTACAGAAGTGAACCATTGTCGAGGAGGGTCTGCCTACTGAGTCAGTATGGGTGGAAATTAGGAACAGTAAGGGAGCAGTCACCTCATTAGGGGTTTACTACAGACCCCCCAACAGAAGCAGGGAGATTGATGAAAGCATAGGGCGGCAGATTTTGGAAAAGAGTGAATGTAATAGGGTTGTTGTAATGGGTGACTTTAACTTTCTCAATATAGACTGGAACCTCCTTCGAGCAGTTGGTTTTGTAAGGTGTGTTCAGGAAGGCTTCCTAACTCAGCACCTTGAAGTGGCCGACGAGGGGAGAGGCCATTTTGATTTTGGTGCTCGGCAATGAGCTGGGGCAGGTGTCAGATCTTGCGGTGGGAGAGCATTTTGGTGATAGTGACCACAACTGCCTCACATTCTATATAGCCATGGAGAAGGAGAGAAGCTGGCACAATGGGAGGATATTTAATTGGGGAAAAAGGAAACTATGATACTATCAGACGTGAGTTGGGAACCATGGACTGGGAGCAATTATTCCATGGAAAGGCCACTATAAACATGTGGAGACGGTTTAAGGAACAGTTGTTGCGAGTGATGCACAAATGTGTTCCTCTGAGACAGGCAAGAAGGGGCAAGATAAAGGAACCTTGGAAGACGAGAGCGGAGGAGCTTCTTTTCGAAAGAAAGAAGGCAGCTTACGGAAGGTGGAGGAAGGAAGGGTCTTGCTCAGCTCTAGAGGATTACAAGCAGGCGAGGAAGGAGCTCATAAATGGCCTGAGGAGAGCCAGGAGGGGGCAGGAAAAAGGCTTGGCAGGAAGGATTAGGGAGAATCCAAAGACATTTTACACGGATGTGAGGAGTAAGACAATGATCAAAGGAAGAGTAGGGCCGCTCAGGGATAGCATAGGGAACTTGTGTGTAGAGTCTTAGGAGGCAGGGGAACCCACTAAATGAGTTTTTTGCTTCTGTCGTTACTAAAGAAAAGGACCTTGTAGTGAATGAAACCATTGAGGAGCAGGTAAGCATGCTGGGATGGATAGAGATTGAGGAAGCTGATGTGCTGAACATTTTGACAAACATTAAGATTGACAAGTCACCAGGGCCAGACCAGATTTGTCCTCGGCTGCTTTGGGAAGTGAGAAATGAGATTGCTTCGCTGCTTGTGAAGATCCTTACATCCTCGCTCTCCATTAGAGTCGTACCTGAGGACTGGAGGGATGCAAATATAATTCCTCTCTTCAAGAAAGGAAATAGGGAAATCCCCAGCAATTACAGACCAGACACTCTCACGTCTATCGTCTGTAAGGTGTAAGAAAGGATTCTAAAGGACAGGATTTATGAGCATCTGGAAGAGCATGGCTTGATTTAATGCAATCAACACGGCTTTGTGAGGGGCAGTTCATGCCTCACAAACCTTACTGCGTTCTTTGAGGATGTTACTAGGCAGGTTGATGAGGGTCGAGCTGTGGATGTGGTGTATATGGACTTCAGTAAGGCATTTGATAAGGTTCCCCATGGTAGGCTCATTCAGAAGGTCAGGAGGAATGGGATACAGGGAAACTTAGCTGCCTGGATACAGAATTGGCTGGCCTACAGAAGACAGCGAGTGGTAGTAGAAGGAAAATATTCTGCCTGGAAGTCTGTGGTGAGTGGTTTTCCACAGGGCTCTGTCCTTGGGCCTTTACTGTTTGTAATTTTTATCAATGACTTGGATGAGGGGATTGAAGGAGGGGTCAGCAAGTTTGCAGACGACACAAAGGTTGGAGTGTCGTTGACAGTATAGAGGGTTATTGTATGCTGCAGCGGGACATTGACAGGATGCAGAGATGGGCTGAGAGGTGGCAGATGGAGTTCAACCTGAATAAATGGAGGTGATGCATTTTGGAAGGTCAAATTTGAAAACTGAGTACAGGATTAAAGACAGAATTCTTGGCAGTGTGACGGAACAGAGGGATCTTGGTGTGCAGGTACATAGATCCCTTAAAATGGCTACCCAAGTGGACAGGGTTGTTAAGAAAGCATATGGTGTTTTGGCTTTCATTAACAGGAGGATTGTGTTTAAGAACCGTGAGACCTTGATGCAGCTCGATAAAACTTTGGTTAGAACGCACTTGGAATACTGTGTCCAGTTCTGGTCGCCCTATTATAGGAAAGATGTGGATGCTTTGGAGAGGGTTCAGAGGAGGTTTACCAGAATGCTGCCTGGAATGGAGGGCTTATCTAACAAAGAGAGATTGACTGAGCTCGGACATCTTTTATGGAAAAAAGAAGGAAGACAGGGGACCTAATTGAGGTATACAAGATAATGAGAGGCATAGATAGGGTTGATAGCCAGACACTTTTTTTCCCAGGGCAGAAATTGCTAACATGAGTGGTCATAGTTTTAAGCTGTTTGGAGGAAAATATAGAGGGGATGTCAGAGGCGGGTTCTTTAAGCAGAGAGTTGCGAGAGCTTGGAATGCGTTGCAAGCAGCAGTTGTGGAAGCAAGGTCATTGGGGATATTTAAGTGACTGCTGGACATGCATATGGTCATAGAAATTTGAGGGGTCATACTTTAGGTTTCCCTTACATGGGGATCGATGGTCGGCACAGCATCAAGGGCTGAAGGGCCTGTTCTGTGCTGTACTGTTCGATGTCCTATGTTCTATGTTCTATGAAGTGTATCTGTATCTTTCGACCATCTGCACCCTGTACTGACAGATAGTGCTCCCTCAATACCTTAGAAACCATCCCCTCAGTATGTTTATCCCCAAAGCACCTCGACAGAACATTCATGCCTTCAACACCTCAGAAAGCAAACCTGTTGCCCCCTTGGACCGTGTTCATCCCCAAACCTGTTCTCACTGTGATGACCCACAGCCACCTCCAAGATTGGAGCCCAGGGCCCAGAACAGTATTTGAGTCTCTGGATTGATCATACAACCCCTAAGATGTGTAAGCACGTCATTCGGCCTATCAGGTTCACACTGACCCTCGGCAGAACAGCCCATCCTCCCGCCCCCCCACCATCTCTGGATCCCTTCATTTCCTCTGACTTATCCACCTCGCCTGCACATCTCTGGACAGTGAGAGGGAACTGGAGCACCCGGAGGCTGACACGGGGAGAATGTGCCAACTCCACACAGACAGTAGCCCGAGGCTGGAATCGGACCCGGGTGGGGTGAGGCAACACTGAGCCCCCGTGACCATCCCACCATCTCCTCCCCGTTGATGACCGTTTGATGTCTATACCCGGGGAGTATCGAACTTGTCTAGCGTTTATTTAAGAAAGATTAGGGACAAGGGCAATGCCTCCACAAGCTCAAGATGCTCAAGACGATGTACAAACATAGTCACTAAAGTTCGGTTCGGTACAGTCTTTACAACAAGTCTTTGCCATGACATATATCCTCCCCTTGGCTGATTAACTGAAATGTTAGGTCTGAGCTGTTTCTTCTGAATGAACATCACAAAGTTACATTGAGAAGGATCTTTGTGAAGTGCCTGTGCTCTGTATCTGTTCTCCCATGTACCCCGCCCTCCGAATACAATACCTTACAAAGCCTTAAACCTGTTTGTTAACTTTCAGCAGAAGCAGCCTCAGGGCATTGAACACAGACTGAATGACTCAGTGACGCTTGGATCAGGTCAAATTCTCAATCAAACAGATGGCTGGGGATATTCAGCAGAATTCAGCAGGTAGCAACGGTGAAGAGAGAAAGGAACAATTCGCATTTCAAGTGACCCTTCCTCAAAACGGTCTGTTCTGATGGAACCTTCCCGCAGAAATCACTGGATTGAAAGGTGAACTCTCTCTCTGTCTCTTTCTCCCTCTCCCTTCAGAGATGCTGCCGGACATGCTGAGTTTCTTCAGCAATCTCTGTATTGATGGTTCAGGTCTCCAGCGCGTCCGTACAGATTGATTTTAGTGTTGAATTCTCAAGCTTGCTCTATTAAAGGGATTGAATCCCTCTGCTACAAAGGGGGGTCAGTTACCACAGCTAACAGGTTCGTGATGCCAACATTGTTGGCTCAATCTCTATCATGTCTGAAATTACCATGAAGCCCGCAGCTTCTCAACATCGCCCCTCACCTGAGGTGTGTGACCCACCAGGCCTCTCTCTCTGACAAGACAGCAGCTCTAGGGTCCTCCTGGTCTATAATAACTTCCCAACTTTAAAAGGGCACTCCAGTAAGAGAGCTATTTACGTGGTTCAGGTTAAAATCCTGGAGCTCCCTCCCTAACATCACTGTGGGACACCCAAGGACTGCAGCAGGAGAGTACAGCTCACCCCCACCTTCCAGGCAACCATTAGAGGGTGTGGGAATCACATACAAGCCACATTTGAAAATAATTTTAATAACAGGGTCACGGTGGATGGTCACTAACTCTGTTTCTTTACCTCTGTTCAAATCAGCGTAATGAAGAAGCTAAGGGTGGGTTGAAAATGACAATGATAGCATTTCGCAGGTTGTTGTTTATTAGAGTATGTATCGACAGTATGAATGTTTGAGCACTTATTCAAGGGCATGCAGGTAGCTGCCAGAGGAAGTGATGGGGGCTGGTACAATTGTGACATTTAAAAGGCATCAGGATGAGTATGTGAATAGGAAGGGTTTAGAGGGGTATCAGCCAAGTGCTAGCTAATGGAATGAAATGAGACGAGAATATCTGTTTGGTATGGACGAGTTGGACAGGAGGGGCTGGTTCCAAGCTGTGCATCTCTGTGACTCTGTGCCTCTGAATAGTCTATTACAGAGAGTTTCAGACAGGGCTTGGTTCGTGTGTCTCTCTCATGCTTCCTCAGAATCTGCAAACCCGATGTCTTCAAATTTCCACAAGACTCTATGAAATAGAAAAAAAGAGGGTCAGGACTGAGGGAGTGCTGCACTGTCAAGGGTCAGTAATGAGGGAGTGCCGCACTGTCAGGGGGTCAGTACTGAGGGAGTGCTGCACTGTCAGAGGGTCAGAACTGAGGGAGTGCTGCACTGTCAGAGGGTCATTACTGAGGGGGTGTTACACTGTCAGAGGGTCAGTACTGAGGGAGTGCTGCACTGTCACAGGGTCAGTACTGAGGAATACTGCACTGTCAGAGGGTCAGTACTGAGGGAGTGCTGCACTGTCAGAGGTCAGTACTGAGGGAGTGCTGCACTGTCAGAGGGTCAGTACTGAGGGAGTGCTGCACTGTCAGAGGGTCAGTACTGAGGGAGTGCTGCACTGTCGGAGGGTCATTACTGAGAGAGTGCTGCACTGTCAGAGTGTCAGTAGTGAGGGAGTGCTGCACTCTCAAAGAGTTCGTACTGAGGGAGCGCTGCACTGTAAGAATTTCAGAACTAAAGGTGCGCTGCTCAGTCAAAGAGCTGCACTGTCAGAGGGTCAGTACTGAGGGTGTACCGCACTGTCACACGGTCGGTATGGGGACACTGCCACAGTGTCAGATGGTCAGTACTGAGGAAGTTCTGCACTGTGTGAGCGTCAGTACTGAGTGAGTGCCGCACTGTCAGAGGGTCAGCACTGAGGGATCACTGCGCTGTCAGAGGGTCAGTACTGAGGGGCTGCTTCATTGCCAGAGGGTGAGCACTGAGGGATCACTGCACTGTCGGACAGTCAGTAGTGAGGGAGCACCTCACTGTCAGAGGTTCAGTCCAGAGGGAATGCCGCACTGTCTGAGGCTCTGTCGTCTGAGAGCACTGCACCATCAGAGGGTCAAGACTGAACGAGCACTACACTGTCATAGGGTAGGAACTGAGGGAGCATGTACGATCAAAAGGTCAGTACTGAGGGAGCGTTACACAGTGAGAGTGTCAGTTCCGAGTGAGTGCTATTTCAGAGGGTCGGGACAGAGAGAGTGCTGCATTGTCAGAGGGTCAGTACTGAGGGAGTGCTGCACTGACAGAGAGTCTGTACCGAGCGGGTGCTGAACTATCAGCGGGTCAGTACTGAGGGCGTTCCGCACAGTCAGATGGTCAGTATTGAGAGAGTGTTGCATTGTCAGAGGGTCAGTACTGAGGGAGTGCTGCACTGTCAGAGGGTTAGTACAGAGAGAGTGCTACACTGTCAGATTGACAGTACTGAGGCACTGCTGGACTGACAGAGGTGCAGCACTGTCACAGGGTCAGTACTGAGGCAGTGATACACTGTCAATGGGTCAGTGCTGAGGGAGTGCTATACTGTCAATGAGTCAGCACTGAGGCAGTGCTGTACTGTCAGCGTGTCATTTGTGATGGAGTGCTCTACTGTCGGAGGTTTTGTCCTGAGATTGGTCCACAATGTCGGAGGTCAGTATAGGGCCACTTCCACTCTGCCAGAGAGTCAGTACTGAGGGAGCGCATCACTATCAGAGGATCAGTGTGGAGGGAGTGCAGCATTGTCAGAGGGTCAGTGTGGAGGGAGTGCAGCGTTGTCAGAGGGTCAGTGTGGAGGGAGTGCAGCATTGTCAGAGGGTCAGTGTGGAGGGAGTGCAGCATTGTCAGAGTATCAGTGTGGAGGGAGTGCAGCATTGTCAGAGGGTCATTCTGGAGGGAGTACAGCATTGTCAGAGGATTAGTGTGGAGGGAGTGCAGCATTGTCAGAGGGTCAGTATGGAGGGAGTGCAGCATTGTCAGAGGATCAGTGTGGAGGGGGTGCAGCATTGTCAGAGGATCAGTGTGGAGGGAGTGCAACATTGTCAGAGGATCAGTGTGGAGGGAGTGCAGCATTGTCAGAGGATCAGTGTGGAAGGGATGCAGCATTGTCAGAGGATCAGTGTAGAGGGAGTGCAGCACTGTCAGACGATCACTATGGAGGGAGTGCAGCATTGTCAGAGGATCTTGTGGAGGGGGTACAGCATTGTCAGAGGATCAGTGTGGAGGGAGTGCAATATTGTCAGAGGATCAGTCTGGAGGGAGTGCAGCATTGTCAAAGGGTCAGGATGGAGGGAGTGCAGCATTGTCAGAGGGTCAGTGTGGAGGGAGTGCAGCATTGTCAGAGGGTCAATGTGGAGGGAGTGCAGCATTGTCAGAGGGTCAGTGTGGAGGGAGTGCTGCAATGTCAGAGGGTCAGTGTGGAGGGAGTGCAGCATTGTCAGGGGGTCAGTGTGGAGGGAGTACAGCATTGTCAGAGGGTCAGGATGGAGGGAGTGCAGCATTGTCAGAGGATCAGCGTGGAGGGGGTGCAGCATTGTCAGAGGATCAGTGTGGAGGGAGTGCAGCATTGTCTGAGGGTCAGTGTGGAGGGAGTGTACCATTGTCAGAGGATCAGTGTGGAGGGTGTACAGCATTGTCAGAGGGTCAGTATGCAGGGAGTGCAGCATTGTCAGAGTATCAGTGTGGAGAGCGTGCAGCATTGTCAGAGTATCAGTGTGGAGGGAGTGCAGCATTGTCAGAGGATCAGTGTGGAGGGAGTGCAGCATTGTCAGAGGATCAGTGTGGAGTGAGTGCTGCATTGTCAGAGGGTCAGTGTGGAAGGAGTGCAGCATTGTCAGAGGATCCGTGTGAAGGGAGTGCAGCATTGTCAGAGGGTCAGTATGGAATGAGTGCAGCATTGTCAGACGATCAGTATGGAGGGAGTGCGGCATTGTCAGAGGGTCAGTATCAAGGGAGTGCAGCATTATCAGAGGATCAGTGTGGAGGGAGTGCAGTATTGTCAAAGGGTCAGGATGGAGGGAGTGCAGCATTGTCAGAGGGTCAGTGTGGAGGGAGTGCAGCATTGTCAGAGGGTCAGGATGGAGGGAGTGCAGCATTGTCAGAGGGTCAGTGTGGAGGGAGTGCAGCATAGTCAGAGGGTCAGGATGGAGGGAGTGCAGCATTGTCAGAGGGTCAGTGTGGAGGGAGTGCAGCACTGTCAGAGGATCAGAATGGAGGGAGTGCAGCATTGTCCGAGGGTCAGTGTGGAGGGAGTGCAGCATTGTCAGAGGATCAGTGTGGAGAGAGTGCAGCATTGTCAGAGGGTCAGTGTGGAGGGTGTGCAGCATTGTCAGAGGATCAGTGTGGAGGGAGTGCAGCATTGTCAGAGGGTCAGTGTGGAGGGAGTGCAGCATTGTCAGAGGGTCAGTGTGGAGGTAGTGCAGCATTGTCAGAGAGTCAGTGTGGAGGGAGTGCAGCATTGTCAGAACGTCAGGATGGATGGATTGCTGTGTAGGGAGAGGGTCAGTGATGATGAAGTGCGCACTCTCTGACGGTCAGTACTAATGAATCGCCATGCTGTCAGAGTGTCGCACTGTGAGAGGGTTACTACTGAGGGAGCGCTGCACTGTGAAAGGGTTAGAACTGAGGGAGCAACACACTCTGAGGGGATGAGTACTGAGGGATCACCGCGCTGTGAGGGGTCAGTACTGAGGGAGTGCCATGCTATCTGTCGGACAGTCTGTACTGTGTGAATGCTGCATTGCCAGGGGGTCAGTACTGAGAGAGTGATGCACACTCAAAGGGACATTACTGAGGGAGAGCTATACGGTCAGTGTGTCAGTCCTGAGGGAGTGTTGTTTCAGGGGGTCAGTACTGAGTGAGTGCTGCACTGTCAGATGGTCTGTACTGAGGGAGTGCTGCACTGCCAAAGGGTCAGTACTGAGGGAGTGCTGGACTATCAGAAGTGCAGGAATGAGGCAGTGCCGCACTGTCAGATTGTCAGTACTGAGGGAGTTCTGCTCTGCCGGAGGGTTGGTACTGAGAAAATGCCACGTTATCGGAGGGTCAGTACCGAGGGAGTGCTGCACTGTAAGAGCAGCTGTATTGAGGGAGTGCCACATTGTCGGAGGGTCAGTACTGATGGGATGCCACACTCTATGAGTGTCAGTACTGAGGGAATGCTGCACTGTGGAAATGTCAGTACAAAGAGAGTGCTGCAGAGTCAGAGAATCAGTACTGAGGGAAAGCTGTTGTGTCAGAGCTTCATTTCTGAGGGCGTGCTGCAGGGTCAAAGGAGCAGTGCTGAGGGAGAGCTGCATTGTCAGAGGGTCAGTACTGAGGGAGCGCTGCACTGTCAGAGGATATAGAACATAGAACATCGAACAATACAGCACAGAACAGGCCCTTCGGCCCACGATGTTGTGCCGAACATTTGTCCTAGCTTAAGCACCCATGATGTAACTATCCAATTGCCGCTTAAAGGTCACCAAAGATTCTGACTCTACCACTCCCACAGGCAGCGCATTCCATGCCCCCACCACTCTCTGGGTAAAGAACCCACCCCTGACATCTCCCCTATACCTTCCACCCTTCACCTTAAATTTATGTCCCCTTGTAACACTCTGTTGTACCAGGGGAAAAAGTCTCTGTCTGTCTACTATATCTATTCCCCTGATCATCTTATAAACCTCTATCAAGTCACCACTCATCCTGCTCCGTTCCAACCAGAAAAGCCGAACACTCTCAACCTATCCTTGTACGACCTATTCTCCATTCCAGGCAACATCCTGGTAAATCTTCTCTGCACCCTCTCCAAAGCTTCCACATATTTCCTAAAGTGAGGCGGCCAGCACTGCATACAGTACTCCAAATGTGGCCTAACCAAAGTCCTGTACAGCTGTAATATCACTTCACGACTCTTGAATTCAATCCCTCTGCTAATGAACGCTAATACACACCATAGGCCTTCTTACAAGCTCTATCCACGTGAGTGGCAACTTTCAAAGATCTATGAACATAGACCCCAAGATCGCTCTGCTCCTCCACCTTACTAAGAACCCTACCGTTTACCCTGTATTACGCTTTCTTATTTGTCTTTCCAAAATGGACAACCTCACACTTGGCAGGGTAGAACTCCATCTGCCACTCCTCAGCCTAGCTCTGCATAATATCCAAGTCCCTTTGCAGCCGACAGGGCTGAGGTTTATTCCTCAGCTTCCGTCTGCTCATCCCAAATGAATCCCACTGCCCCACACTCAGAACAGTTGTATGTTCCTTAAATCTGAGCTTCCCAATGCTAATCCACATCCAGAATGACATCCCACACTCCTCCAAATCATATCACAGGCTATTTGTCTGGGAACGAGGAGTACTAAGAGAGGAAATAAAAATCTGAAAGGGCTTTCCAGTGACATTAAGGGTGAATTGATAATGAGAGAACAAGTAGGTTGTGGAACACAGTGAGAATTTGTGCATGGACCCAGAGGCTACAATGAATGGATGCATTTTGTCAATGCTCATTGGGACAGGGTTGGTATGAAATCGTGGAGATGCTCTGTGATACAATTAAATGAATTAGCATATATATAGAGAGAGATGGTTCTGAGTGGTCTGGCCTTCTTACAAACCAGTAAATCTCCAAAGAAGGTGGAAATGTATCTCAGTTTACCGAATGAGGTGATGGAGGAAGTAGCAGGGACACTTGCAAACATTTTCAATTCCCCTCTGGCCACAGGAGAGGTGCCGTCGGACTGACCATGTGGTACGGTTATTCAAGACGGAACATGGGATATACCAGGCAGCTACAGGCCAGTCAGGCTAATATCGTGGGTGGGGCGTCTGTTGGAAGCAATTTTGGGAGATAGAATTAATCAGCATTTACAGAGACTGGAGTTCATGAAGAACAGTCAGAATGGTTGTGTTAATGGGAGGTCAGGTCTGACCAATGGGATTGCACTTTTTAAGGAGGTGACCGGGTGTGTAAATAAGGGCAATACTTTCCTGTCGCCTGCTTGGAGGTCAGTAAGGCTTTTATCAGGATCCATACTGGAAACTGATAGTGAACATAAAAACTCAAGATCCAAGGAATTTGGTGCAGAATGCTGAGTGGCAGGAAGCAGACAGTGATGGCCCAGTTAGAAATCTCTGTCTGTTCATGTCTCACTGTTGGGGTCTTGCTGATGTGGTTGTTAGAAAAGATTTAGGTTTGAATGGTGGAGGGTTAATAATTGGGGTCATGAATGATATGGGGATTGGTGGGGTGATAAATACTGAGGAGGATAGCCTTAGGTTACAGAAGGATGGAGATGGCCTTGTCAGATGGACCGATCAGTGGCAACGGGTGAGGTGCCTGAAGGCTGGAGGGTGATTAATGATGTGTCATTATTGAAGTAAGGCTGCAAGTAACAGCCATTGAACTATGGAGCTGTGAGCCTGATGGCAGTGGTGGGTAAGCTGTTGGAGGGCATTCTGAGAGACAACTTACATGCATTTGGAAAAGCAAGAATTGATTATGGATGGTCAGCTGGGCTTTGTTTGTGGAAATGATGTGTCCAACTTGATAGAGCTTTTGAAGGGATGACCATGGAGACAGATGAGAAGGTTTCACATGGGAGATTGCTTAGTAAAAGGTTAGATGAGATGGCATCCAGGGAGAGAGGACAGCACGGTGCCTCAGTGGTTTGATTCTAACTCCCGATGACTGTCTGTGTGGAGTTTACACATTCTCTCTGTATCTGTGCGGGTTCCCTCCGGGTGATCCAGTTCCCTCCCACCACCCAAAGATGCCATGGGAAATGCAGCATTGCAGGGATAGAGTAGAGGATGTGAGTCTGGGTGGGATGCTGTTCAGACAGTCAGTGTGGAGCCAATGGACGGAATGGCTTGCTTCTACACTGTAGGAAATCTAAAATTAATCCAGAGAGACAAGTAATGTTCTGGGGACCTGGGCTCCAATCTTGGACAGGGGTGGATGTGAGTCCTTACAGTCTGAAGGGGTTTGAACACAGTCTGAGGGGGGAGCTGGGCTGAGCCCTGAAGTGTTGAGGATGTGAATGTTTTGTGGAGCTACTGTCCAAGGGGCTTTGGGGGTTAAACACAACAAAGTGATGAATTCTTCGGTATTGAGGGAGAACTATCTGAGGTATTGAGGGAGCATTTTCTGAGGTACTGAGGGAACAATTTCTGAGGTATTGAGGGAGCACTTTCTGACGTACTGAGGAAGCACTAGCTGAGGTTCTGCATGAGTACTTTCTGAGGTACTGAGGGAGCAATTTCTGAGGTACTAAGCGAGCACTTTCTGAGGTACTGAGTGTGCACTTTCCGAGGAACTGAGGGAGAACTATCTGAGGTACTGAGGGAGAACTATCTGAGGTACTGAGGGAGCACTTGCTGAGGAATTGAGGGAGCACTTTTTGAAGTACTGCGTGAGCACTTTCAGAGGTATTGAGGGAGAACGATGTGAGGTATTGATGGAGCACTATCTGAGGCATTGAGGGAGAACTTTCTGAGGTATTGAGGGAGCAATTTGTGAGGCATTGAGGGAGCACTATGAGAGTTATTGAGGGAGAACTATCTGGGGTATTTAGGGAGCACTTTCAGAGGTATTGATAGAGCACTATCTGAGGTATTGATGGAGCACATTCGGCGGTATTGATGGAGGACTTTCTGAATTACTGAGGAAGCACTATCTGAGGTACTGAGGGATCACTTTCTGAGGTATTGAGGTGAACACTTTCGGAGGTATTGAGGGAGAACTATCTGAGAATTCAGGGAGCACATTCTGAGGTACTGAGGAAGCACTATCTGAGGTACTGAGGGAGCACGATCTGAGGTACTGAGGGAGAACTATCTGAGGTACTGAGGGACCATTTTTCTGAAGTATTGAGGGAACACTTTCTGAGGTACTGAGGGAGAACTATCTTAGGTACTGAGGAAGCACTTTCTGAGGTACTGAGGGAGTACTATCTGAGGAACTGAGGAAGAAATATCTGAGGTACTGAGTGAGCACTTTCTGAGGTATTGAGGGAGCACTACCTGAGGTACTGAGGGAGAATTTTCGGAGGTACGGAGGGAGCACTTTTTGAGGTATTGAGGGAGCACTTTCTGAGGTATTAAGGGAGCAATTTCTGAGGTACTGAGGGAGCACTTTCTGAGGTATTGAGGAAGGAATTTCTGAGGTATTGAGGTAGCACTTTCTGAGGTATTGAGGAAGCACTTTCTGAGGTATTAATGGAGCAATTTCTGAGGTATTGAGAGAGCACTATCTGAGGTACTGAGGGAGAACTTTCTGTGGTATTGAGGAAGCACATTCTGAGGTACTGAGGGAGCACTTTCTGAGGTATTGAGGGAGCACCGTCTGTGGTACTGAGGGAGAACTATCTGAGGTATTGATGGAACACTTTCTGAGGTAGTGAGGTAGCACTAGCTGAGGTAAGAGGGAGCACTCTCTGAGGTATTGAGGAAGCACTTTATGAGGTATTGAGGGAGCACTCTCTGAGGTATTGTGGGAGCACTATCTGAGGTACTGAGGGTGGACTTTCTGAGGTATTGAGGAAGCACTTTCTGAGGTATTGAGGGAGCACTTTGTGAGGTACTGAGGGAGAAGTATCTGAGGTACTGAGGGAGAACTATCTGAGGTATTGATGGAGCACTTTCTGAGGTATTGAGGAAGCACTTTCTGTGGTACTGATGGAAAACTATCTGAGGTACTGAGGTAGCACTATCTGCGGTATTAAGGGAGCACTATCTGAGGCATTTAGGGAGCACTATCTGAGGTACTGAGGGAGCACTTTCTGAGGTATTGATGGAGAACTATCTGAGCACTGAGGGAGAACTTTCGGAGGTATTGAGGAAGCACTATCTGAGGTTCTGAGCGAGTACTATCTGAGGTACTGAGGGAGAACTATCTGAGGTACTGAGGGAGCACTTTCTGAGGTATTGAGGGAGCACTTTCTGACGTACTGAGGAAGCACCATCTGAGGTACTGAGGGATAACTATCTGAGGTACTGTGGGAGCACTATCTGAGGTATTGAGAAAACACTTTCAGACGTATTGAGGTAGAACTATCTGAGGCATTGTGCGAGAACTATCTGAGGTATTGAGCGAGCGCTTTCTGAGGTATTAAGGGAGCATTATCTGAGGTATTGAGGGAGCACTTTCTGAGGTACTGAGGGATCACTTCCTGAGGTATTGAGGTTGCACTTTCTGAGGTATTGAGGAAGCACTTTCTGAGGTATTGAGGAAGCACACTCTGAGGTACTGAGGGAGAACTATCTGAGGTATTGATGGAGCAGTTCCTGAGATATTGAGGGAGCACTATCTGAGGCAATGAGGGAGCATTTTCTGAGGTATTGAGGAAGCACTTTCTGAGGTATTGAGGGAGCAATTTCTGAGGTACTGAGGGAGGAGCATCTGAGGTACTGAGGGAGAACTATCTGAGGTATTGATGGAGCACTTTCTGAGATATTGAGGAATCACTTTCTGTGGTACTGAGGGAAAACAATCTGAGGTACTGAGGTAGCACTATCTGCGGTATTGAGGGAGCAATATCTGAGGCATTGAGGGAGCACTATCTGAGGTTGAGGGAGCACTTTCTGAGGTACTGATGGAGAACTATCTGAGGTACTGAGGGAGAACATTCGGAGGTACAGAGGAAGCACTATCTGAGGTCGAGAGCGAGTACTATCTGAGGTACTGAGGGAGAATTATCTGAGGTACTGAGGGACCACTTTCTGAAGTATTGATGGAGCACTTTCTGAGGTATTGAGGAAGCACTTTCTGAGGTACTGAGGGAAAACTATCTGAGGTACTGAGGGAGCAATTTCTGAGGTACAGAGGAAGCACTTTCTGAGGCATTGAGGGAGCACTATCTGAGGTATTGAGGAAGCACTTTCTGAGGTATTGAGGGAGCACTTTCTGAGGTAGAGCGGGGGCACTATCTGAGGTACTGATAGAGCACTTTCTGAGGTATTGAGGAAGCACTTTCTTAAGTATTGAGGAAGCACTTTCTGAGGTCGTGAGGGAGCACTTTCTGAGGTACTGAGGGAGAACTATCTGTTGTATTGATGGAGCACTTTCTGAGGTATTGAGGAAGCACTTTCTGAGGTATTGAAGGAGCACTATCTGAGGTACTGAGGGAACAGGTTCTGAGGTATTCAGGAAGCACTCTCTGAGGTACTGATGGAGCACATTCTGAGGTATTGAGGAAGTACTTTCTGAGGTATTAAGGGAGCACTTTCTGAGGTACTGAGGGAGCACTTTCTGAGGTACTGAGGGAGAACTATCTGTCGTATTGATGGAGCACTTTCTGAGGTATTGAGGAAGCACTTTCTGAGGTATTGAAGGAGCACTATCTGAGGTACTGAGGGAACAAGTTCTGAGGTATTCAGGAAACACTCTCTGAGGTACGGATGGAGCACATTCTGAGGTATTGAGGAAGCACTTTCTGAGGTATTAAGGGAGCACTTTCTGAGGTACTGAGGAGCACTTTCTGAGGTATTGAGGAAGGACTTTCTGAGGTATTGAGGGAGCACTTTGTGAGGTACTGAGGGAGAAGTATCTGAGGTACTGATGGAAAACTATCTGAGGTACTGAGGTAGCACTATCTGCGGTATTGAGGGAGCACTATCTGAGGCATTGAGGAAGCACTATCTGAGGTAGTAAGGGAGCACTTTCTGAGGTACTGAGGGAGAACTATCTTAGGTATTGAGGAAGCACTTTCTGAGTATTGAGGGAGTACTTTCTGAGGTATTGAGAGAGCACATTCTGAGGTATTGATGAAGTACTTTCTGAGGTTATGAGGAAGCACTATTTGAGTTACTGAGGGAGCAAGTTCTGAGGTATTGAGGAAGCACACGCTGAGGTATTGATGGAGCAATTTCTGAGGTATTGAGGGAGAACTATCTGAGGTACTGAGGAACCACACTCTGAGGTATTGATGGAGCAATTTCTGAGGTATTGATGGAGCACTTTCTGAGGTAGTGAGGTAGCACTATCTGAGGTAATGAGGGAGCACTCTCTGAGGCATTGAGGAAGCACTTTCTGAGGTATTCAGGGAACACAATCTGATGTATAGAGGAAGCACTTTATGAGGTAATGAGGGAGCACTTTCTGAGGTATTGAGGGATCACTTTCTGAGGTATTGTGGGAGCACTTTCAGAGGTATTGAGGGAGAACTATCTGACATATTGAGGGAGCACTTTCTGAGGTATTGAGGGAGCACTTTCTGGGGTATTGAGGGAGAACTATCTGAGGTTTTGAGGGAGCACTTTCTGAGGCACTGAGGAAGCACTATCTGAGGTACTGAGGGAGAACTATCTTAGGTACTGAGTGAGCACTTTCTGAGGTATTGAGGGAGCACTACCTGTGGTACTGAGGGAGAATTATCTGAGGTACTGAGGGAGCAATTTTTGAGGTATTGAGGGAGCACTATCTGAGGCACTGATGGAGCACATTCTGTGGTATCGAGGAAGCACTTTCTGAGGTATTGAGGGTGCACTTTCTGATGTATTGAGGGAGCACTATCTGAGGTATTGAGGAAGGACTTTCTGAGGTATTGAGGGAGCACTTTGTGAGGTACTGAGGGAGAAGTATCTGAGGTACTGATGGAAAACTATCTGAGGTACTGAGGTCGCACAATCTGCGATATTGAGGGAGCACTATCTGAGGCATTGAGGGAGCACTATCTGAGGTACTGAGGGAGCACTTTCTGAGGTATTGAGGAAGCACTTTCTGAGTATTGAGGGAGTATTTTCTGAGGTATTGAGAGAGCACTTTCTGAGGTATTGATGAAGCACTTTCTGAGGTATTGAGGAAGCACTCTCTGAGGTATTGAGGGAAAACGATCTGAGGTATTGATGGAGCACATTCTGATGTATTGAGGGAGAACTTTCTGAGGTACTGAGGGAGAATTATCTGAGGTACTGAGGGAGAACAATCTGAGGTACTGAGGGAGCACTTTCTGAGGTATTGAGGGAGCACGATATGAGGCATTGAGCACTATCTGAGGCACTGAGGGAGCACTTTCTGAGGTACTGAGGGAGCACTTTCTGAGGTACTGAGGGCGAGGTGTTTGAGGTACTGAGGGAGAACTATCTGAGATTCTGAGGGACCACTTTCTGAGGTATTGAGGGATCACTTTCTGACGTACTGAGGAAGCACTATTTGAGGTACCGAGGGAGTACTATCTGAGGTACTGTGGGAGCACTATCTGAGGTATTGAGAAAGCACTTTCAGAGGTATTGAGGGAGAACTATCTGAGGTATTGAGGGAGCACTATCTGAGGTATTGAGGGAGCACTATCTGAGGCATTGTGGGAGAACTATCTGAGGTATTGAGCGAGCACTTTCTGAGGTATTGAGGGAGCATTATCTGAGGTATTGAGGGAGCACTTTCTGAGGTACTGAGGGATCACTTTCTGAGGTATTGAGGTAGCACTTTCTGAGGTATTGAGGAAGCACTTTCTGAGGTATTGAGGAAGCACTTTCTGAGGTATTAATGGAGCAATTTCTGAGGTATTGAGGGAGCACTATCTGAGGTACTGAGGGAGTACTTTCTGTGGTATTGAGGAAGCACTTTCTGAGGAACTGAGGGAGCACTTTCTGAGGTATTCATGGAGCACTTTCTGAGGTAGTGAGGTAGCACTATCTGAGGTAAGAGGGAGCACTCTCTGAGGTATTGAGGAAGCACTTTCTGAGGTATTGAGGGAACACAATCTGATGTATTGAGGAAGCACTTTATGAGGAATTGTGGGAGCACTATCTGAGGTACTGAGGGTGGACTTTCTGAGGTATTGAGGAAGCACTTTCTGAGGTATTGAGGGAGCACTTTGTGAGGTACTGATGGAGAAGTATCTGAGGTACTGAGGGAGAACTATCTGAGGTATTGATGGAGCACTTTCTGAGGTATTGAGGAAGCACTTTCTGTAGTACTGATGGAGCACATTCTGAGGTATTGAGGAAGCACTTTCTGAGGTATTAAGGGAGCACTTTCTGAGGTACTGAGGGAGCACTTTCTGAGGTACTGAGGGAGAACTATCTGTCGTATTGATGGAGCACTTTCTGAGGTATTGAGGAAGCACTTTCTGAGGTATTGAAGGAGCACAATCTGAGGTACTGAGGGAACACGTTCTGAGGTATTCAGGAAGCACTCTCTGAGGTACGGATGGAGCACATTCTGAGGTATTGAGGAAGCACTTTCTGAGGTATTAAGGGAGCACTTTCTGAGGTATTGAGGGAGCACTTTGTGAGGTACTGAGGGAGAAGTATCTGAGGTACTGAGGTAGCACTATCTGCGGTATTGAGGGAGCACTGTCTGAGGCATTGAGGAAGCACTTTCTGAGGTATTAAGGGAGCTTTTTCTGAGGTACTGAGGGAGCACTTTCTGAGGTACTGAGGGAGAACTATCTTAGGTATTGAGGAA
Source organism: Chiloscyllium plagiosum (assembly GCF_037043375.1). Taxonomy (NCBI): domain Eukaryota; kingdom Metazoa; phylum Chordata; class Chondrichthyes; order Orectolobiformes; family Hemiscylliidae; genus Chiloscyllium; species Chiloscyllium plagiosum. The sequence goes on along the minus strand of NW_028270175.1, from coordinate 64,755,093 downwards.
GCACTTTCTGAGTATTGAGGGAGTACTTTCTGAGGTATTGAGAGAGCACTTTCTGAGGTATTGATGAAGTACTTTCTGAGGTATTGAGGAAGCACTATTTGAGTTACTGAGGGAGCAAGTTCTGAGGTATTGAGGAAGCACACGCTGAGGGATTGATGGAGCAATTTCTGAGGTATTGAGGGAGAACTATCTGAGGTACTGAGGAACCACACTCTGAGGTATTGATGGAGCAATTTCTGAGGTAGTGAGGTAGCACTATCTGAGGTAATGAGGGAGAACTCTCTGAGGCATTGAGGAAGCACTTTCTGAGGTATTCAGGGAACACAATCTGATGTATAGAGGAAGCACTTTTTGAGGTAATGAGGGAGCACTTTCTGAGGTATTGAGGGATCACTTTCTGAGGTATTGTGGGAACACTTTCTGGGGTATTGAGGGAGAACTATCTGAGGTTTTGAGGGAGCACTTTGTGAGGCACTGAGGAAGCACTATCTGAGGAACTGAGGGAGAACTATCTTAGGTACTGAGTGAGCACTTTCTGAGGTATTGAGGGAGCACTACCTGTGGTACTGAGGGAGAATTATCTGAGGTACTGAGGGAGCAATTTTTGAGGTATTGAGGGAGCACTATCTGAGGCACTGATGGAGCACATTCTGTGGTATCGAGGAAGCACTTTCTGAGGAATTAAGGGAGCACTTTGTGAGGTACTTGAGGAAGCACTTTATGAGGTATTGAGGGTGCACTTTCTGAGGTATTGAGGGAGCACTATCTGAGGTATTGAGGAAGGACTTTCTGAGGTATTGAGGAAGCACTTTCTGAGGTATTGAGGGAGCACTTTGTGAGGTACTGAGGGAGAAGTATCTGAGGTACTGATGTAAAACTATCTGAGGTACTGAGGTCGCACAATCTGCGGTATTGAGGGAGCACTATCTGAGGCATTGAGGGAGCACTATCTGAGGTACTGAGGGAGCACTTTCTGAGGTATTGAGGAAGCACTTTCTGAGTATTGAGGGAGTATTTTCTGAGGTATTGAGAGAGCACTTTCTGAGGTATTGATGAAGCACTTTCTGAGGTATTGAGGAAGCACTCTCTGAGGTATTGAGGGAAAACGATCTGAGGTATTGATGGAGCACATTCTGATGTATTGAGGGAGAACTTTCTGAGGTACTGAGGGAGAATTATCTGAGGTACTGAGGAAGAACAATCTGAGGTACTGAGGGAGCACTTTCTGAGGTATTGAGGGATCACTTTCTGAGGTATTGTGGGAGCACTTTCTGGGGTATTGAGGGAGAACTATCTGAGGTTTTGAGGGAGCACTTTCTGAGGCACTGAGGAAGCACTATCTGAGGAACTGAGGGAGAACTATCTTAGGTACTGAGTGAGCACTGAGTGAGCACTTTCTGAGGTATTGAGGGAGCACTACCTGTGGTACTGAGGGAGAATTATCTGAGGTACTGAGGGAGCAATTTTTGAGGTATTGAGGGAGCACTATCTGAGGCACTGATGGAGCACATTCTGTGGTATCGAGGAAGCACTTTCAGAGGAATTAAGGGAGCACTTTGTGAGGTACTTGAGGAAGCACTTTATGAGGTATTGAGGGTGCACTTTCTGAGGTATTGAGGGAGCACTATCTGAGGTATTGAGGAAGGACTTTCTGAGGTATTGAGGAAGCACTTTCTGAGGTATTGAGGGAGCACTTTGTGAGGTACTGAGGGAGAAGTATCTGAGGTACTGATGGAAAACTATCTGAGGTACTGAGGTCGCACAATCTGCGGTATTGAGGGAGCACTATCTGAGGCATTGAGGGAGCACTATCTGAGGTACTGATGGAGCACTTTCTGAGGTATTGAGGAATCACTTTCTGAGTATTGAGGGAGTATTTTCTGAGGTATTGAGAGAGCACTTTCTGAGGTATTGATGAAGCACTTTCTGAGGTATTGAGGAAGCACTCTCTGAGGTATTGAGGGAAAACGATCTGAGGTATTGATGGAGCACATTCTGATGTATTGAGGGAGAACTTTCTGAGGTACTGAGGGAGAATTATCTGAGGTACTGAGGGAGAACAATCTGAGGTACTGAGGGAGCACTTTCTGAGGTATTGAGGGATCACTTTCTGAGGTATTGTGGGAGCACTTTCTGGGGTATTGAGGGAGAACTATCTGAGGTTTTGAGGGAGCACTTTCTGAGGCACTGAGGAAGCACTATCTGAGGAACTGAGGGAGAACTATCTTAGGTACTGAGTGAGCACTTTCTGAGGTATTGAGGGAGCACTACCTGTGGTACTGAGGGAGAATTATCTGAGGTACTGAGGGAGCAATTTTTGAGGTATTGAGGGAGCACTATCTGAGGCACTGATGGAGCACATTCTGTGGTATCGAGGAAGCACTTTCTGAGGAATTAAGGGAGCACTTTGTGAGGTACTTGAGGAAGCACTTTATGAGGTATTGAGGGTGCACTTACTGAGGTATTGAGGGAGCACTATCTGAGGTATTGAGGAAGGACTTTCTGAGGTATTGAGGAAGCACTTTCTGAGGTATTGAGGGAGCACTTTGTGAGGTACTGAGGGAGAAGTATCTGAGGTACTGATGGAAAACTATCTGAGGTACTGAGGTCGCACAATCTGCGGTATTGAGGGAGCACTATCTGAGGTACTGAGGGAGCACTTTCTGAGGTATTGAGGAAGCACTTTCTGAGTATTGAGGGAGTATTTTCTGAGGTATTGAGAGAGCACTTTCTGAGGTATTGATGAAGCACTTTCTGAGGTATTGAGGAAGCACTCTCTGAGGTATTGAGGGAAAACGATCTGAGGTATTGATGGAGCACATTCTGATGTATTGAGGGAGAACTTTCTGAGGTACTGAGGGAGAACTATCTGAGGGACTGAGGGAGAACAATCTGAGGTACTGAGGGAGCACTTTCTGAGGTATTGAGGGAGCACGATATGAGGCATTGAGCAGTATCTGAGGCACTGAGCGAGCACTTTCAGAGGTATTGATGGAGCACTTTTTGAGGTATTGAGGGCGAGGTATTTGAGGTACTGAGGGAGAACTATCTGAGATTCTGAGGGACCACTTTCTGAGGTATTGAGGGATCACTTTCTGACGTACTGAGGAAGCACTATTTGAGGTACCGAGGGAGTACTATCTGAGGTACTGTGGGAGCACTATCTGAGGTATTGAGAAAGCACTTTCAGAGGTATTGAGGGAGCACTATCTGAGGTATTGAGGGAGCACTATCTGAGGTATTGAGGGAGCACTATCTGAGGCATTGTGGGAGAACTTTCTGAGGTATTGAGCGAGCACTTTCTGAGGTATTGAGGGAGCATTATCTGAGGTATTGAGGGAGCACTTTCTGAGGTACTGAGGGATCACTTTCTGAGGTATTGAGGTAGCACTTTCTGAGGTATTGAGGAAGCACTTTCTGAGGTATTGAGGAAGCACTTTCTGAGGTATTAATGGAGCAATTTCTGAGGTATTGAGGGAGCACTATCTGAGGTACTGAGGGAGTACTTTCTGTGGTATTGAGGAAGCACTTTCTGAGGAACTGAGGGAGCACTTTCTGAGGTATTCATGGAGCACTTTCTGAGGTAGTGAGGTAGCACTATCTGAGGTAAGAGGGAGCACTCTCTGAGGTATTGAGGAAGCACTTTCTGAGGTATTGAGGGAACACAATCTGATGTATTGAGGAAGCACTTTATGAGGTATTGTGGGAGCACTATCTGAGGTACTGAGGGTGGACTTTCTGAGGTATTGAGGAATCACTTTCTGAGGTATTGAGGGTGCACTTTGTGAGGTACTGATGGAGAAGTATCTGAGGTACTGAGAGAGAACTATCTGAGGTATTGATGGAGCACTTTCTGAGGTATTGAGGAAGCACTTTCTGTGGTACTGATGGAAAAATATCTGAGGTACTGAGGTAGCACTATCTGTGGTATTAAGGGAGCACTATCTGAGGCATTGAGGGAGGACTATCTGAGGTACTGAGGGAGCACTTCCTGAGGTACTGATGGAGAACTATCAGGGCACTGAGGGAGAACATTCGGAGGTATTGAGGAAGCACGATCTGAGGTACTGAGGGATAACTATCTGAGGTACTGTGGGAGCACTATCTGAGGTGTTGAGAAAACACTTTCAGACGTATTGAGGTAGAACTATCTGAGGTATTGTGGGAGCATTATCTGAGGTATTGAGGGAGCACTATCTGAGGCATTGTGCGAGAACTATCTGAGGTATTGAGGGAGCACTTTCTGAGGTATTGAGGGAGCATTTTCTGAGGTATTGAGGGAGCACCTTCTGAGGTATTGAGAAAACACAATCTGATGTATTGAGGAAGCACTTTCTGAGGTATTGAGGGAGCACTTTCTGAGGTATTGTGGTAGCACTATCTGAGGTACTGAGGGTGCACTTTCTGAGGTATTGATGAAGCACTTTCTGAGGTATTGAGGGAGCCCTTTGTGAGGTACTGAGGGAGAAGTATCTGAGGTACTGAGGGAGAACTATCTGAGGTATTGATGGAGCACTTTCTGAGGTATTGAGGAAGCACTTTCTGTGGTACTGAGGGAAAACAATCTGAGGTACTGAGGTAGCACTATCTGCGGTATTGAGGGAGCAATATCTGAGGCATTGAGGGAGCACTATCTGAGGTTGAGGGAGCACTTTCTGAGGTACTGATGGAGAACTATCTGAGGTACTGAGGGAGAACATTCGTAGGTACAGAGGAAGCACTATCTGAGGTCGAGAGCGAGTACTATCTGAGGTACTGAGGGAGAATTATCTGAGGTACTGAGGGATCACTTTCTGAAGTATTGATGGAGCACTTTCTGAGGTATTGAGGAAGCACTTTCTGAGGTACTGAGGGAAAACTATCTGAGGTACTGAGGGAGCAAGTTCTGAGGTATTGAGGGAGCACTATCTGAGGTACTGAGGGAGCACTTTCTGAGGTATTGAGGAAGCACTTTCTGAGGTATTGAGGAAGCACATTCTGAGGTATTGAGAGAGCACTTTCTGAGGTATAGAGGGAGCACTATCTGAGGTACTGAGGGAGCTCTTTCTGAGGTACAGAGGAAGCACTTTCTGAGGCATTGAGGGAGCACTATCTGAGTTATTGAGGAAGCACTTTCTCAGGTATTGAGGAAGCACTTTCTGAGGTACTGAGGGAAAACTATCTGAGGTACTGAGGGAGCAAGTTCTGAGGTATTGAGGGAGCACTATCTGAGGTACTGAGGGAGCACTTTCTGAGGTATTGAGGAAACACTTTCTGAGGTATTGAGGGAACACTTTCTGAGGTATTGTGGGAGCACTTTCTGGGGTATTGAGGGAGAACTATCTGAGGTTTTGAGGGAGCACTTTCTGAGGCACTGAGGAAGCACTATCTGAGGAACTGAGGGAGAACTATCTTAGGTACTGAGTGAGCACTTTCTGAGGTATTGAGGGAGCACTACCTGTGGTACTGAGGGAGAATTATCTGAGGTACTGAGGGAGCAATTTTTGAGGTATTGAGGGAGCACTATCTGAGGCACTGATGGAGCACATTCTGTGGTATCGAGGAAGCACTTTCTGAGGAATTAAGGGAGCACTTTGTGAGGTACTTGAGGAAGCACTTTATGAGGTATTGAGGGTGCACTTTCTGAGGTATTGAGGGAGCACTATCTGAGGTATTGAGGAAGGACTTTCTGAGGTATTGAGGAAGCACTTTCTGAGGTATTGAGGGAGCACTTTGTGAGGTACTGAGGGAGAAGTATCTGAGGTACTGATGGAAAACTATCTGAGGTACTGAGGTCGCACAATCTGCGGTATTGAGGGAGCACTATCTGAGGCATTGAGGGAGCACTATCTGAGGTACTGAGGGAGCACTTTCTGAGGTATTGAGGAAGCACTTTCTGAGTATTGAGGGAGTATTTTCTGAGGTATTGAGAGAGCACTTTCTGAGGTATTGATGAAGCACTTTCTGAGGTATTGAGGAAGCACTCTCTGAGGTATTGAGGGAAAACGATCTGAGGTATTGATGGAGCACATTCTGATGTATTGAGGGAGAACTTTCTGAGGTACTGAGGGAGAATTATCTGAGGTACTGAGGGAGAACAATCTGAGGTACTGAGGGAGCACTTTCTGAGGTATTGAGGGAGCACGATATGAGGCATTGAGCACTATCTGAGGCACTGAGGGAGCACTTTCAGAGCTATTGAGGGAGCACTGTCTGAGGTACTGAGGGCGAGGTATTTGAGGTACTGAGGGAGAACTATCTGAGATTCTGAGGGACCACTTTCTGAGGTATTGAGGGATCACTTTCTGACGTACTGAGGAAGCACTATTTGAGGTACCGAGGGAGTACTATCTGAGGTACTGTGGGAGCACTATCTGAGGTATTGAGAAAGCACTTTCAGAGGTATTGAGGGAGAACTATCTGAGGTATTGAGGGAGCACTATCTGAGGTATTGAGGGAGCACTATCTGAGGCATTGTGGGAGAACTATCTGAGGTATTGAGCGAGCACTTTCTGAGGTATTGAGGGATCATTATCTGAGGTATTGAGGGAGCACTTTCTGAGGTACTGAGGGATCACTTTCTGAGGTATTGAGGTAGCACTTTCTGAGGTATTGAGGAAGCACTTTCTGAGGTATTGAGGAAGCACTTTCTGAGGTATTAATGGAGCAATTTCTGAGGTATTGAGGGAGCACTATCTGAGGTACTGAGGGAGTACTTTCTGTGGTATTGAGGAAGCACTTTCTGAGGAACTGAGGGAGCACTTTCTGAGGTATTCATGGAGCACTTTCTGAGGTAGTGAGGTAGCACTATCTGAGGTAAGAGGGAGCACTCTCTGAGGTATTGAGGAAGCACTTTCTGAGGTATTGAGGGAACACAATCTGATGTATTGAGGAAGCACTTTATGAGGAATTGTGGGAGCACTATCTGAGGTACTGAGGGTGGACTTTCTGAGGTATTGAGGAATCACTTTCTGAGGTATTGAGGGAGCACTTTGTGAGGTACTGATGGAGAAGTATCTGAGGTACTGAGAGAGAACTATCTGAGGTATTGATGGAGCACTTTCTGAGGTATTGAGGAAGCACTTTCTGTGGTATTGATGGAAAAATATCTGAGGTACTGAGGTAGCACTATCTGTGGTATTAAGGGAGCACTATCTGAGGCATTGAGGGAGGACTATCTGAGGTACTGAGGGAGCACTTCCTGAGGTACTGATGGAGAACTATCAGGGCACTGAGGGAGAACATTCGGAGGTATTGAGGAAGCACTATCTGAGGTACTGAGGGATAACTATCTGAGGTACTGTGGGAGCACTATCTGAGGTGTTGAGAAAACACTTTCAGACGTATTGAGGTAGAACTATCTGAGGTATTGTGGGAGCATTATCTGAGGTATTGAGGGAGCACTATCTGAGGCATTGTGCGAGAACTATCTGAGGTATTGAGCGAGCACTTTCTGAGGTATTGAGGGAGCATTTTCTGAGGTATTGAGGGAGCATCTTCTGAGGTATTGAGAAAACACAATCTGATGTATTGAGGAAGCACTTTCTGAGGTATTGAGGGAGCACTTTCTGAGGTATTGTGGTAGCACTATCTGAGGTACTGAGGGTGCACTTTCTGAGGTATTGATGAAGCACTTTCTGAGGTATTGAGGGAGCCCTTTGTGAGGTACTGAGGGAGAAGTATCTGAGGTACTGAGGGAGAACTATCTGAGGTATTGATGGAGCACTTTCTGAGGTATTGTGGAAACACTTTCTGTGGTACTGAGGGAAAACAATCTGAGGTACTGAGGTAGCACTATCTGCGGTATTGAGGGAGCAATATCTGAGGCATTGAGGGAGCACTATCTGAGGTTGAGGGAGCACTTTCTGAGGTACTGATGGAGAACTATCTGAGGTACTGAGGGAGAACATTCGTAGGTACAGAGGAAACACTATCTGAGGTCGAGAGCGAGTACTATCTGAGGTACTGAGGGAGAATTATCTGAGGTACTGAGGGATCACTTTCTGAAGTATTGATGGAGCACTTTCTGAGGTATTGAGGAAGCACTTTCTGAGGTACTGAGGGAAAACTATCTGAGGTACTGAGGGAGCAAGTTCTGACGTATTGAGGGAGCACTATCTGAGGTACTGAGGGAGCACTTTCTGAGGTATTGAGGAAGCACTTTCTGAGGTATTGAGGAAGCACTTTCTGAGGTGTTGAGAGAGCACTTTCTGAGGTATAGAGGGAGCACTATCTGAGGTACTGAGGGAGCTCTTTCTGAGGTACAGAGGAAGCACTTTCTGAGGCATTGAGGGAGCACTATCTGAGGTATTGAGGAAGCACTTTCTCAGGTATTGAGAAAGCACTTTCTGAGGTACTGAGGGAAAACTATCTGAGGTACTGAGGGAGCAAGTTCTGAGGTATTGAGGGAGCACTATCTGAGGTACTGAGGGAGCACTTTCTGAGGTATTGAGGAAACACTTTCTGAGGTATTGAGGGAGCACTTTCTGAGGTACAGAGGAAGCACTTTCTGAGGCATTGAGGGAGCACTATCTGAGGTATTGAGGAAGCACTTTCTGAGGTATTGAGGGAGCACTTTCTGAGGTATAGAGGGGCACTATCTGAGGTACTGAGGGAGCACTTTCTGAGGTATTGAGGAAGCACTTTCTTAAGTATTGAGGAAGCACTTTCTGAGGTATTGAGGGAGCACTTTCTGCGGTACAGAGGGAGCACTTTCTGAGGTATTGTGGAGGCACTTCCTGAGGTATTAAGGGAGCACTTTCTGAGGTACTGAGGGAGCACTTCCTGAGGTACTGAGGGAGAACTATCTTTGGTATTGATGGAGCACTGTCTGAGGTATTGAAGGAGCATTATCTGAGGTACTGAGGGAACAAGTTCTGAGGTATTCAGGAAGCACTCTCTGAGGTACTGATGGAGAACTATCTGAGGTACTGAGGGAGGATTATCTGAGGTACTGAGGGACCACTTTCTGAAGTATTGAGGGAGCACTTTCTGAGGTATTGACGAAGCGCTTTCTGAGGTACTGAGGGAGAACTATCTGTGGTACTGAGGGAGCAAGTTCTGAGGTATTGAGGGAGCACTTTCTGAGGTATTCAGGGAGCACTATCTGAGGTACTGAGGGAACAAGTTCTGAGGTATTCAGGAAGCACTCTCTGAGGTACTGAGGGAGAACTATCTGAGGTACTGAGGGAGAACTATCTGAGATACTGATGGAGCACTTTCTGAGGTATTAAGGGAGCACTATTTGATGCATTGAGGGAGCAAAATCTGAGGTACTGTGGGAGCACTTTCTGAGGTATTTAGGGAGCACTTTCTGAGGTACTGAGTGAGAACTATCTGAGGTACTGAGGGAGAACTATCTGAGGTACTGAGGGAGCAGTTTCTGAGGCATTGAGGTAGCACTTGCTGACGTACTGAGGAAGCACTACCTGAGGTTCTGAGCGAGCACTATCTGAGGTACTGAGGGAGAACTATCTGAGGTACTGAGGGACCACTTTCTGAAGTATTGTGGGAGCACTTTCTGAGGTTTTGAGGAAGCACTTTCTGAGGTACTGAGGGAGAACTATCTAAGGTACTGAGGGAGCAAGTTCTGAGGTATTGAGGGAGCAATATCTGAGGTATTGAGAAAGCACCTTCTGAGGTATTAAGGGAGCACTTTCTGAGGTATAGAGGGAGCACTTTCTGAGGTATTGAGGAAGCATTTTCTGGGGTATTGGGGGAGCACTTTCTGAGGGACTGAGGGAGCACTTCCTGAGGTATAGAGGGAGCACTTTCTGAGGTATTGAGGAAGCACTTTCTGAGGTAATGAGGGAGCACTTTCTGAGGTACTGAGGGAGCACTTTCTGAGGTATTGAGGAAGCCCTTTCTGAGGCTTTGAGGGAGCACTTTCTGAGGTACTGAGGGAGCACTTTCTGAGGTATTGAGGAAGCACTCTCTGAGGTACTGAGGGAGAACTATCTGTGGTATTGATGGAGCACTTTCTGAGGTATTGAGGAAGCTCTTTCTGAGGGACTGATGGAGCACTTTATGAGGTATTGAGGGAGCACTATCTGAGGTACTGAGGGAGCACTTTCTGTGGTATTAAGGGAGCACTATCTGAGGCAGTGAGGGAGCAATATCTGTGGTACTGAGGGAGCACTTTCTGAGGTATTTCTGGAGCACTTTCTGAGGTACTGAGTGAGAACTATCTGAGGTACTGAGTGAGAACTATCTGAGGTACTGAGGGAGCAGTTTCTGAGGTATTGAGGGAGCACTTTCTGAGGTACAGCGTGAGCACTATCTGAGGTATTGAGGGAGAACTGTCTGAGGTATTGTGGGAGCACTTTCTGAGGTATTTAGGGAGCACTTTCTGAGGTACTGAGTGAGAACTATCTGAGGTACTGAGGTAGAACTATCTGAGGTACTGAGGGAGCAGTTTCTGAGGCATTGCGGTAGCACTTTCTGACGTACTGAGGAAGCACTATCTGAGGTTCTGAGCGAGCACTATCTGAGGTACTGAGGGAGAACTATCTGAGGTACTGAGGGACCACTTTCTGAAGTATTGTGGGAGCACTTTCTGAGGTTTTGAGGAAGCACTTTCTGAGGTACTGAGGGAGAACTATCTAAGGTACTGAGGGAGCAAGTTCTGAGGTATTGAGGGAGCAATATCTGAGGTATTGAGAAAGCACCTTCTGAGGTATTAAGGGAGCACTTTCTGAGGTATAGAGGGAGCACTTTCTGAGGTATTGGGGGAACACTTTCTGAGGTACTGAGGGAGCACTTCCTGAGGTATAGAGGGAGCACTTTCTGAGGTATTGAGGAAGCACTTTCTGAGGTAATGAGGGAGCACTTTCTGAGGTACTGAGGGAGCACTTTCTGAGGTATTGAGGAAGCACTTTCTGAGGCATTGAGGGAGCACTTTCTGAGGTACTGAGGGAGCACTTTCTGAGGTATTGAGGAAGCACTCTCTGAGGTACTGAGGGAGAACTATCTGTGGTATTGATGGAGCACTTTCTGAGGTATTGAGGAAGCTCTTTCTGAGGGACTGATGGAGTACTTTCTGAGGTATTGAAGGGCACTATCTGAGGTACTGAGGGAGCACTTTCTGTGGTATTAAGGGAGCACTATCTGAGGCAGTGAGGGAGCAATATCTGTGGTACTGAGGGAGCACTTTCTGAGGTATTTCTGGAGCACTTCCTGAGGTACTGAGTGAGAACTATCTGAGGTACTGAGTGAGAACTATCTGAGGTACTGAGGGAGCAGTTTCTGAGGTATTGAGGGAGCACTTTCTGAGGTACAGCGGGAGCACTATCTGAGGAATTGAGGGAGAACTGTCTGAGGTATTGTGGGAGCACTATCTGAGGTATTGAGGGAAAACTATCTGAGGTATTGAGGAGCACTATCTGAGGTATTGAGGGAGAATATCTGAGGTATTGAGGGAGCACTTTCAGAGGTATTGAGGAAGAACTATCTGAGGAATTGAGGAGCACTATCTGAGGTATTGAGGGAGCACGTTCAGATGTTTTGAGGGAGAACTATCGGAGGTACTGAGGGAGAACTATCTTAGGTATTGAGGGAGCCCTCGCTGAGGTATTGATGGAGACTTTCTGAGGTATTGTGGGAGCACTATCTGAGGTCCTGAGGGAGCACTTTCAGAAGTACTGATGGAGAACTATCTGAGGTATTGAGGGAGCACTTTCTGAGGTATTGAGGGAGCACTTTCTGAGGTACGACTGGAACACTCTCTGAGGTATTGAGAGAGCACTTTCGAGGTATTGAGGGAGACCTACCTGAGGTATTGAAGGAGCACTTTCTGAGGTACTGAGGAAGCACTATCTGAGATGCTGAGGGAGCATTTTCTGAGGTACTGAGGGATAACTATCTGAGGTACTGAGGGAGAACTATCTGAGGTACTGAGGAAGCAGTTTCTGAGGTATTGAGGGAGAACGAGCTGAGGTTCTGAGTGAGTACTATCTGAGGTACTGAGCGAGCACTTTCTAGGTATTGAGGGAGCACTTTCTGAGGTACTGAGAGAGAACTATCTGAGGTATTGAGGGAGCACTATCTGAGGTATTGAAGCACTTTCTGAGGTATTGAGGAAGCACTTTCTGAGGTACTAAGGGAGCACTTTCTGAGGTATCCAGCGAGCACTATCTGAGGTAATTAGGGAGCAAGTTCTGAGGTACTGAGGGAGAACTCTCTGAGGTACTGAGTGAGAACTATCTGAGGTACTGATGGAGCCACTTTCTGATGTATTGAGGGAGCACTATCTGAGGTACTGAGGGATCACTTTCTGAGGTATTGAGGAAAAATTTTCTGAGGTATTGAGTGAACACAATCTGTTGTATTGAGGAAGCACTTTATGAGGTATTGAGGGAGCACTTTCTGAGGTATTGAGGGAGCACTGCCTGAGGTACTGAGGGAGAACTATCTGTGGTATTGATGGAGCACTTTCTGAGGTATTGAGGAAGCACTTTCTGAGATACTGAGGGAGCACTTTCTGAGGTATTGAGGGAGCACTATCTGAGGTACTGAGGGAACAAGTTCTGAGGTGTTGAGGAAGCACTCTCTGAGGTATTGAGGGAGAACTATCTGAGGTACAGAGGGAGCACTTTCTGAGGTATTAAGGGAGCACTATCTGAGGTATTAAGGGAGCACTATCTGAGGTATTGAGGGAGCAGTATCTGAGGTACTGAGGGAGCACTTTCTGAAGTATTTAGTGAGCACTTTCTGACGTACTGAGGGAGAACTATCTGAGGTACTGAGGGAGAACTATCTGAGGTACTGAGGAAGCAGTTTCTGAGGTATTGAGGGAGCACTTTCTGAGGTACAGAGTGAGAACTATCTGAGGTACTGAGGGAGCAAGTTCTGAGGTATTGAGGAAGCACTTTCTGAGGTATTAAGGGAGCACTTTCTGAGGTATAGAGGGAGCACTTTCTGAGGCATTGAGGGAGCACTTTCTGAGGTTTTGAGGAAGCACTTTCTGAGGTTCTGAGCGAGTACTGTCTGAGGTACTGAGGGAGAACTATCTGAGGTACTGAGGGACCACTTTCTGAAGTATTGTGGGAGCACTTTCTGAGGTTTTGAGGAAGCACTTTCTGAGGTACTGAGGAAGCACTATCTGAGGTTCTGAGCGAGCACTATATGAGGTACTGAGGGAGAACTATCTGAGGTACTGAGGGACCACTTTCTGAAGTATTGTGGGAGCACTTTCTGAGGTTTTGAGGAAGCACTTTCTGAGGTACTGAGGGAGAACTATCTAAGGTACTGAGGGAGCAAGTTCTGAGGTATTGAGGGAGCAATATCTGAGGTATTGAGAAAGCACCTTCTGAGGTATTAAGGGAGCACTTTCTGAGGTATAGAGGGATCACTTTCTGAGGTATTGAGGAAGCACTTTCTGGGGGACTGGGGGAGCACTTTCTGAGGTACTGAGGGAGCACTTCCTGAGGTATAGAGGGAGCACTTTCTGAGGTATTGAGGAAGCACTTTCTGAGGTAATGAGGGAGCACTTTCTGAGGTACTGAGAGAGCACTTACTGAGGTATTGAGGAAGCCCTTTCTGAGGCATTGAGGGAGCACTTTCTGAGGTACTGAGGGTGCACTTTCTGAGGTATTGAGGAAGCACTCTCTGAGGTACTGAGGGAGAACTATCTGTGGTATTGATGGAGCACTTTCTGAGGTATTGAGGAAGCTCTTTCTGAGGGACTGATGGAGCACTTTCTGAGGTATTGAGGGAGCACTATCTGAGGTACTGAGGGAGCACTTTCTGTGGTATTAAGGGAGCACTATCTGAGGCAGTGAGGGAGCAATATCTGTGGTACTGAGGGAGCACTTTCTGAGGTATTTCAGGAGCACTTTCTGAGATACTGAGTGAGAACTATCTGAGGTACTGAGTGAGAACTATCTGAGGTACTGAGGGAGCAGTTTCTGAGGTATTGAGGGAGCACTTTCTGAGGTACAGCGGGAGCACTATCTGAGGTATTGAGGGAGAACTGTCTGAGGTATTGTGGGATCACTATCTGAGGTAGTGAGGGAGCACTATCTGAGGTACTGAGGGAGCACTTTCTGTGGTATTAAGGGAGCACTATCTGAGGCAGTGAGGGAGCAATATCTGTGGTACTGAGGGAGCACTTTCTGAGGTATTTCTGGAGCACTTTCTGAGATACTGAGTGAGAACTATCTGAGGTACTGAGTGAGAACTATCTGAGGTACTGAGGGAGCAGTTTCTGAGGTATTGAGGGAGCACTTTCTGAGGTACAGCGGGAGCACTATCTGAGGTATTGAGGGAGAACTGTCTGAGGTATTGAGGAAGCACTTTCTGAGGTACTGAGGGAGAACTATCTAAGGTACTGAGGGAGCAAGTTCTGAGGTATTGAGGAGCACTATCTGAGGTATTGAGGGAGAATATCTGAGGTATTGAGGGAGCACTTTCAGAGGTATTGAGGAAGAACTATCTGAGGTATTGAGGAGCACTATCTGAGGTATTGAGGGAGCACTTTCAGATGTTTTGAGGGAGAACTATCGGAGGTACTGAGGGAGAACTATCTTAGGTATTGAGGGAGCCCTCGCTGAGGTATTGATGGAGACTTTCTGAGGTATTGTGGGAGCACTATCTGAGGTCCTGAGGGAGCACTATCAGAAGTACTGATGGAGAACTATCTACGGTATTGAGGGAGCACTTTCTGAGGTATTGAGGGAGCACTTTCTGAGGTACGACTGGAACACTCTCTGAGGTATTGAGGGAGCACTTTCGAGGTATTGAGGGAGACCTACCTGAGTTTTTAAGGGAGCACTATCTGAGATGCTGAGGGAGCATTTTCTGAGGTACTGAGGGATAACTATCTGAGGTACTGAGGGAGAACTATCTGAGGTACTGAGGAAGCAGTTTGTGAGGTATTGAGGGAGAACGAGCTGAGGTTCTGAGTGAGTACTATCTGAGGTACTGAGCGAGCACTTTCTAGGTATTGAGGGAGCACTTTCTGAGGTACTGAGAGAGAACTATCTGAGGTATTGAGGGAGCACTATCTGAGGTATTGAAGCACTTTCTGAGGTATTGAGGAAGCACTTTCTGAGGTACTAAGGGAGCACTTTCTGAGGTATCCAGCGAGCACTATCTGAGGTAATTAGGGAGCAGGTTCTGAGGTACTGAGGGAGAACTCTCTGAGGTACTGAGTGAGAACTATCTGAGGTACTGATGGAGCCACTTTCTGATGTATTGAGGGAGCACTATCTGAGGTACTGAGGGATCACTTTCTGAGGTATTGAGGAAAAATTTTCTGAGGTATTGAGTGAACACAATCTGTTGTATTGAGGAAGCACTTTATGAGGTATTGAGGGAGCACTTTCTGAGGTATTGAGGGAGCACTGCCTGAGGTACTGAGGGAGAACTATCTGTGGTATTGATGGAGCACTTTCTGAGGTATTGAGGAAGCACTTTCTGAGATACTGAGGGAGCACTTTCTGAGGTATTGAGGGAGCACTATCTGAGGTACTGAGGGAACAAGTTCTGAGGTGTTGAGGAAGCACTCTCTGAGGTATTGAGGGAGAACTATCTGAGGTACTGAGGGAGCACTTTCTGAGGTATTAAGGGAGCACTATCTGAGGTATTGAGGGAGCAGTATCTGAGGTACTGAGGGAGCACTTTCTGAAGTATTTAGTGAACACTTTCTGACGTACTGAGGGAGAACTAACTGAGGTACTGAGGAAGCAGTTTCTGAGGTATTGAGGGAGCACTTTCTGAGGTACTGAGTGAGAACTATCTGAGGTACTGAGGGAGAACTATCTGAGGTACTGAGGGAGCAAGTTCTGAGGTATTGAGGAAGCACTTTCTGAGGTATTAAGGGAGCACTTTCTGAGGTATAGAGGGAGCACTTTCTGAGGCATTGAGGGAGCACTTCCTGACGTACTGAGGAAGCACTATCTGAGGTTCTGAGCGAGTACTGTCTGTGGTACTGAGGGAGAACTATCTGAGGTACTGAGGGACCACTTTCTGAAGTATTGTGGGAGCACTTTCTGAGGTTTTGAGGAAGCACTTTCTGAGGTACTGAGGGAGAACTATCTGAGGTACTGAGGGAGCAAGTTCTGAGGTATTGAGGAAGCACTTTCTGAGGAATTAAGGGAGCACTTTCTGAGGTATAGAGGGAGCACTTTCTGAGGTATTGAGGAAGCACTTTCTGAGGTAATAAGGGAGCAAATTCTGAGGTACTGAGGGAGCACTTTCTGAGGTATTGAGGAAGCCCTTTCTGAGGTATTGAGGGAGCACTTTCTGAGGTACTGAGGGAGCACTTTCTGAGGTATTGAAGAAGCACTCTCTGAGGTACTGAGGGAGAACTATCTGTGGAATTGATGGAGCACTTTCTGAGGTATTGAGGAAGCACCTTCTGAGGGACTGATGTAGCATTTTCGGAGGTATTGAGGGAGCACTATCTGAGGTACTGAGGGAGCACTTTCTGAGGTATTAAGGGAGCACTATCTGAGGCAGTGAGGGAGCAATATCTGAGGTACTGAGGAAGCACTTTCTGAGGTATTTCGGGATCACTTTCTGAGGTACTGAGGGAGAACTATCTGAGGTACTGAGGGAGCAGTTTCTGAGGTATTGAGGGAGCACTTTCTGAGGTACTGCGGGAGCACTATCTGAGGAATTGAGGCTGAACTGTCTGAGGTATTGTGGGAGCACTATCTGAGGCATTGAGGGAGAATATCTGAGGTATTGAGGGAGCACTTTCAGAGGTATTGAGGGAGAACTATCTGCGGTTTTGAGGGAGCACTATCTGAGGTATTGAGGGAAAACTATCTGAGGTATTGAGGAGCACTATCTGGGGTATTGAGGGAGCACTTTCAGATGTTTTGAGGAAGAACTATCTGATGTATTGAGGGAGAACTATCTTAGGTATTGAGGGAGCCCTTGCTGAGGTATTGATGGAGACTTTGAGGTATTGTGGGAGCACTATCTGAGGTACTGAGGGAGCACTATCAGAGGTACTGATGGAGAACTATCTGAGGTATTGAGGGAGCACTTTTTGAGGTATTGAGGGAGCACTTTCTGAGGTACTGATGGAACACTCTCTGAGGTATTGAGGGAGCACTTTCGAGGTATTAAGGGAGACCTACCTGATGTATTGAGGGAGCACTTTCTGAGGTACTGAGGAAGCACTATCTGAGATACTGAGGGAGCATTTTCTGAGGTACTGAGGGAGAAGTATCTGGGGTACTGAGGGAGAACTATCTGAGGTACTGAGGAAGCAGTTTCTGAGGTATTGAGGGAGCACTAGCTGAGGTTCTGAGTGAGTACTATCCGAAGTACTGAGCGTGCACTTTCTGAGGTATTGAGGGAGCACTTTCTGAGGTACTGAGAGAGAACTATCTGAGGTATTGAGGGAGCACTATCTGAGGTATTGAAGCACTTTCTGAGGTATTGAGGAAGCACTTTCTGAGGTACTGAGGGAGCACTTTCTGAGGTATTGAGTGAGCACTATCTGAGGTACTTAGGGAGCAAGTTCTGAGGTACTGAGGGAGAACTCTCTGAGGTACTGAGTGAGAACTATCTGAAGTATTGATGGAGCCACTTTCTGAGGTTTTGAGGGAGCACTATCTGAGGTACTGAGGGAGCACTTTCTGAAGTATTTAGGGAG
Source organism: Chiloscyllium plagiosum (assembly GCF_037043375.1). NCBI lineage: Eukaryota > Metazoa > Chordata > Chondrichthyes > Orectolobiformes > Hemiscylliidae > Chiloscyllium > Chiloscyllium plagiosum. Next base: position 64,737,506 of record NW_028270175.1, on the reverse strand, counting down.
CACTTTCTGAGGTACTGAGGGAGAACTATCTGAGGTACTGAGGGAGAACTATCTGAGGTACTGAGGGAGCACTTTCTAAGGTATTGAGGGACCACTTCCTGAGGTACTGAGGGAGAACTATCTGTGGTATTGTTAGAGCACTTTCTGAGGTATTGAGGAAGCACTTTCTGAGATACTGAGGGAGCACTATCTGAGGTATTGAGGGAGCACTATCTGAGGGACTGAGGGAAAAAGTTCTGAGGTATTGAGGAAGCACTCTCTGAGGTATTGAGGGAGAACTATCTGAGGTACTGAGGGAGCTCTTTCTGAGGTATTAAGGGAGCACTATCTGAGGTACTGAGGGTGCACTTTCTGAGGTATTGAGGGAGCTCTTTCTGAGGTATTAAGGGAGCACTATCTGAGGTATTGAGGGAGCAGTATCTGAGGTACTGAGGGAGCACTTTCTGAAGTATTTAGGGAGCACTTTCTGAGGTACTGAGGGAGAACTATCTGAGGTACTGAGGGAGAACTATCTAAGGGACTGAGGGAGCAGTTTCTGAGGTATTGAGGGAGCACTTTCTGACGTACTCAGGAAGCACTAGCTGAGGTTCTGAGTGAGTACTATCTGAGATACTGAGCGAGCACTTTCTGAGGTATTGAGGTAGCACTTTCTGCGGTACTGAGAGAGAACTATCTGAGGTATTGAGGGAGCACTATCTGAGGTATTGAAGCACTTTCTGAGGTATTGAGGAAGCACTTATTGACGTACTGAGGGAGCACTTTCTGAGGTATTGAGCGAGCACTATCTGAGGTACTGAGGGAGCAAATTCTGAGGTACTGAGGGAGAACTATCTGAGGTACTGAGGGAGAGCTATCTGAGGTATTGTTGGAGCACTTTCTGAGGTATTGAGGGAGCACTATTTGAGGTACTGAGGGATCACTTTCTGAGGTATTGAGGAAGCATTTTCTGAGGTATTGAGGGAACACAATCTGTTGTATTGAGGAAGCACTTTATGAGGTATTGAGGGAGCACTGCCTGGGGTACTGAGGGAGAACTATCTGTGGTATTGATGGAGTACTTTCTGAGGTATTGAGGAAGCACTTTCTGAGATACTGAGGGAGCACTTTCTGAGGTGTTGAGGGAGCACTATCTGAGGGACTGAGGCAACAAAGTCTGATGTATTGAGGGAGCACTGCCTGAGGTACTGAGGGAGAACTATCTGTGGTATTGATGGAGTACTTTCTGAGGTATTGAGGAAGCACTTTCTGAGATACTGAGGGAGCACTTTCTGAGGTGTTGAGGGAGCACTATCTGAGGGACTGAGGCAACAAGATCTGAGGTATTGAGGAAGCACTCTCTGTGGTATTGAGGGAGAACTATTTGAGGTACTGAGGGAGCACTTTCTGAGGTATTAAGGGAGCACTATCTGAGGTACTGAGGGAGAACTATCTGAGGTACTGAGGGAGAATTATCTGAGGTACTGAGGAAGCAATTTCTGAGGTATTGAGGGAGCACTTTCTGACGTACTGAGGAAGCACTAGCTGAGGTTCTGAGTGAGTACTATCTGAGGTACTGAGCGATTACTTTCTGAGGTATTGAGGGAGCACTTTCTGAGGTACTGAGAGAGAACTATCTGAGGTATTAAGGGAGAACTATGTGAGGTATTGTGGGAGCACTATCTGAGGCATTGAGGGAGAATTATCTGAGGTATTGAGGGAGCACTTTCAGAGGTATTGAGGGAGAACTATATGAGGTATTGAGGGAGCATTTTCTGAGGTATTGTGGGAGTACTATCTGAGGCATAGAGGGAGAACTATCTGAGGTACTGAGGGAGCACTTTCGGAGGTACTGAGGGAGAACTATCTGAGGTATTGAGGATGAACTATCTGAGGTATTGTTGGAGCACTATCTGACGCATTGAGGGAGAACTATCTGAGGTATTGAGGGAGCACTTTCAGAGGTATTGAGGGAGAACTATCTGAGGTACAGTGTGAGCACTATCTGAGGTATTGAGGGAGCACTATCTGAGGTACTGAGGGAGCACTTTCTGAGGTACTGATGGAGAACTCTCTGAGGTACTGAGGGAGAACTTTCGGAGGTATTGATTGAGCACTATCTGAGGTATTGAGGAAGCACTTTCTGTGGTACTGAGGGAAAACTATCTGAGGTACTGAGGTAGCTCTATCTGCGGTATTGAGGAAGCACTATCTGAGGCATTGAGGGAGCACTATATGAGGTACAGAGGGAGCACTTTCTTAGGTACTGATGGAGAACTATCTGAGGTACGGAGGGAGAACTTTCGGAGCTACTGAGGAAGCACTATCTGACGCATTGAGGGAGAACTATCTGAGGTATTGAGGGAGCACTTTCAGAGGTATTGAGGGAGAACTATCTGAGGTACAGTGTGAGCACTATCTGAGGTATTGAGGGAGCACTATCTGAGGTACTGAGGGAGCACTTTCTGAGGTACTGATGGAGAACTCTCTGAGGTACTGAGGGAGAACTTTCGGAGGTATTGATTGAGCACTATCTGAGGTATTGAGGAAGCACTTTCTGTGGTACTGAGGGAAAACTATCTGAGGTACTGAGGTAGCTCTATCTGCGGTATTGAGGAAGCACTATCTGAGGCATTGAGGGAGCACTATATGAGGTACAGAGGGAGCACTTTCTTAGGTACTGATGGAGAACTATCTGAGGTACGGAGGGAGAACTTTCGGAGCTACTGAGGAAGCACTATCTGAGGTGCTGGCGAGTACTATCTGAGGCATTGAGGGAGCACTTTCTGAGGTACTGATGGAACACTCTCTGAGGTATTGAGGGAGCACTTTCGAGGTATTGAGGGAGAACTACCTGAGGTATTGAGGGAGCACTTACTGAGGTACTGAGCAAGCACTATCTGAGGTATTGAGGGAGCACTATCTGAGGTACTGAGGGAGAACTATCTGAGGTACTGAGGGACCACTTTCTGAAGTATTGAGGGAGCACTTTCTGAGGTATTGAGGAAGCACTTTCTGAGGTACTGAGGGAGAACTATCTGAGGTACTGAGGGACCACTTTCTGAAGTATTGAGGGAGCACTTTCTGAGGTATTGAGGAAGCAATTTCTGAGGTACTGAGGGAGAACTATCTGAAGTACTGAGGGAGCAAGTTCTGAGGTATTGAGGGAGCACTATCTGATGACTGAAGGATAACTATCTGAGGTATTGATGGAGCACTTTCTGAGGTATTGAGGGAGCACTATCTGAGGTACTGAGGGAGCACTTTCTGACGTACAGATGAAGCACTTTCTGAGGCATTGTGGGAGCACTATCTGAGGTATTGAGGAAGCACTTTCTCAGGTATTGAGGGAGCACTTTCTGAGGTATAGAGGGAGCACTATCTGAGGTACTGAGGGAGCACTTTCTGAGGAATTGAAAAAGCACTTTCTGAGGCATTGAGGGAGCACTATCTGAGGTATTGAGGAAGCACTTTCTTAGGTATTGAGGAAGCATTTTCTGATGTATTGAGGGAGAACTATCTGAGGTACTGAGGGAGCACTTTCGGAGGTACAGTTGAAGCACTTTCTAAGGCATTGAGGGAGCACAATCTGAGGTATTGAGGAAGCACTTTCTTAGGTATTGAGGAAGCACTTTCAGAGGTACAGAGGGAGCACTTTCTGAGGTATTGAGGGAGCACTTTCTGAGGTACTGAGGGAGCCCTCTCTGAGGTATTGAGGAATCACTTTCTGAGGTATTCAGGAAGCACTTTCCGAGGTATTGTGGGAGCACTTTCTGAGGTATTGAGGGAGCACTTTCTGAGGTTTTGAGGAAACACTCTCTGAGGTACTGAGGGAGAACTATCTGAGGTACTGAGGGAGCACTTTCTGAGGTGTAGAGGGAGCACTATCTCAGGTATTGAGCGAGCAATATCTGAGGTACTGAGCGAACACTTGCTGAGGTATTTAGGGAGCACTTTCTGAGGTACTGAGTGAGTACTATCTGAGGTACTGAGGGAGCAGTTTCTGAGGTATTGAGGGAACACTTTCTGACGTACTGAGAAACCACTAGCTGAGGTTCTGAGTGAGTACTTTCTGAGGTACTGAGCGAACACTTTCTGAGATATTGAGGGAGCACTTTCTGAGCTTCTGCGGGAGCACTATCTGAGGTATTGAGGGAGTACTATCTGAGGTATTGTGGGAGCACTATCTGAGGCATTGAGGGAGAACTATCTGAGGTATTGAGGGAGCACTTTCAGACGTATTGAGGGAGAACTATCTGAGGTATTGAGGGAGCACTATCTGAGGTATTGAGGGAGAACTATCTGAGGAATTGAGGAGCACTATCTGAGGTATTGAGGGAGAACTTTCTGAGGTACTAAGGGAACACTTTCTGAGGTATTGAGGGAGCACTTTCGGAGGTACTGATGGAACACTCTGAGTTATTGTGGGAGCACTTTCTGACGTACTGAAGGAGAACTATCTGAGGTACTGAGGGAGAACTATCTGAGATACAGAGGGAGCATTTTCTGAGGTATTAAGGGCGCACTATCTGAGGCATTTAGGGAGCAATATCTGAGGTACGGAAAGAGCACTTTCTGAGGTATTGAGGGAGCACTTTCTGAGGTATTGAGGTCGCACTTTCTGAGGAACTGGGGGAACACTTTCTGAGGTATTGAGGAAGCACTTTCTGAGGTACTGAGGAAGCACCTTCTGAGGTATTGAGGGAGCACTTTCTGAGGTACTGAGGGAGCACTTTCTGAGGTATTAAAGAAGCACACTCTGAGGTACTGAGGGAGAACTATCTGTCGTGTTGATGGAACACTTTCTGAGGTTTTTAAGAAGCACTTTCTGAGGTACTGAGGGAGCACTTTCTGAGGTACTGAGGAAGCACTCTCTGAGGTACTGAGGGAGAACTATCTTTGTTATTGATGGAGCACTTTCTGAGGTATTGAGGAAGCACTTTCTGAGGTACTGAGGGAGCACTTTCTGATGTATTGAGGGAGCACTATCTGAGGTACTGAGGACACAAGTTCTGAGGTATTCAGGAAGCAGTCTCTGAGGTACTGAGGGAGAACTATCTGAGGTACTGAGGGAGAACTATCTGAGGTACTGAGGGAGCACTTTCTGAGGTATTAAGGGCGCACTATCTGAGGCATTTAGGGAGCAATATCTGAGGTACGGAAAGAGCACTTTCTGAGGTATTGAGGGAGCACTTTCTGAGGTATTGAGGTAGCACTTTCTGAGGTACTGGGGGAGCACTTTCTGAGGTATTGAGGAAGCACTTTCTGAGGTATTGAGGAAGCACTTTCTGAGGTACTGAGGGAGCACTTTCTGAGGTATTAAAGAAGCACACTCTGAGGTACTGAGGGAGAACTATCTGTCCTATTGATGGAGCACTTTCTGAGGTTTTTAAGAAGCACTTTCTGAGGTACTGAGGGAGCACTTTCTGAGGTATTGAGGGAGCACTTTCTGAGGTACTGAGGGAGCCCTCTCTGAGGTATTGAGGAATCACTTTCTGAGGTATTGAAGAAGCACTTTCCGAGGTTTTGTGGGAGCACTTTCTGAGGTTTTGACGAAGCACTCTCTGAGGTACTGAGGGAGAACTATCTGAGGTACTGAGGGAGCACTTTCTGAGGTATTAAGGGAGCACTATCTGAGGTATTGAGCGAGCAATATCCGAGGTACTGAGGGAACACTTGCTGAGGTATTTAGGGAGCACTTTCTGAGGTACCGAGTGAGTACTATCTGAGGTACTGAGGGAGCAGTTTCTGAGGTATTGAGGGAGCACTTTCTGACGTACTGAGAAACCACTAGCTGAGGTTCTGAGTGAGTACTTTCTGAGGTACTGAGCGAACACTTTCTGAGGTATTGAGGGAGCACTTTCTGAGGTTCTGCGGGAGCACTATCTGAGGTATTGAGGGAGTACTATCTGAGGTATTGTGGGAGCACTATCTGAGGCATTGAGGGAGAACTATCTGAGGTATTGAGGGAGCACTTTCAGAGGTATTGAGGGAGAATTATCTGAGGTATTGAGGGAGCACTATCTGAGGTATTGAGGGAGAACTATCTGAGGAATTGAGGAGCACTATCTGAGGTATTGAGGGAGAACTTCCTGAGGTACTGAGGGAATACTTTCTGAGGTACTGAGGGAGCACTTTCGGAGGTACTGATGGAACACTCTGAGTTATTGAGGGAGCACTTTCTGACGTACTGAGGAAGCACTTTCTGAGGTACTGAGGGAGCACTTTCTGAGGTATTGAGGGAGAACTATCTGAGGTATTGAGAAAGCACTTTCTGAGGTATTGAGGAAGCACTTTCTGAGATATTGAGTGAGCACAATCTGAGGTACTGAGGGAGCACTATCTGAGGTACTGTGGGAAAACTATCTGAGGTGCTGAGGGAGAACTATCTGAGGTATTGATGGAGCAGTTCCTGAGGTATTGAGGGAGCACTATCTGAGGTACTGAGGGAGCACTTTCTGAGCTATTGAGTGAGCACTTTCTGAGGTATTGAGTGGGCACTATCTGAGATACTGAGGGAGAACTATCTGTGGTATTGAGGGAGCACTTTCTGAGGTATTGAGGGAGCACCACCTGAGGTACTGAGGGAACAAGTTCTGAGGTATTGAGGAAGCACTTTCTGTGGTACTGAGGGAAAACTATCTGAGGTACTGAGGTAGCTCTATCTGCGGTATTGAGGAAGCACTATCTAAGGCATTGAGGGAGCACTATATGAGGTACTGAGGGAGCACTTTCTTCGGTACTGATGGAGAACTACCTGAGGTACGGAGGGAGAACTTTCGGAGCTACTGAGGAAGCACTATCTGAGGTCCTGGCGAGTACAATCTGCGGCATTGAGGGAGCACTTTCTGAGGTACTGATGGAACACTCTCTGAGGTATTGAGGTAGCACTTTCGAGGTATTGAGGGAGAACTACCTGAGGTATTGAGGGAGCACTTACTGAGGTATTATGCAAGCACTATCTGAGGTATTGAGGGTGCACTATCTGAGGTATTGAGGGAGCACTATCTGAGGTACTGAGGGAGAACTATCTGAGGTACTGAGGGACCACTTTCTGAAGTATTGAGGGAGCACTTTCTGAGGTATTGAGGAAGCACTTTCTGAGGTACTGAGGGAGAACTATCTGAGGTACTGAGGGACCACTATCTGAGGTATTGAGGAAGCACTTTCTGAGGTATTGAGGGAGCACTTTCTGAGGTATAGAGGGAGCACTATCTGAGGTACTGAGGGAGCACTTTCTGAGGTATTGAGGAAGCACTTTCTGAGGCATTGAGGGAGCACTATCTGAGGTATTGAGGAAGCACTTTCTTAGGTATTGAGGAATCATTTTCTGATGTATTGAGGGAGAACTATCTGAGGTACTGAGGGAGCACTTTCTGAGGTATAGAGGGAGCACTATCTGAGGTACTGAGGGAGCACTTTCTGAGGTATTGAGGAAGCACTTTCTGAGGCATTGAGGGAGCACTATCTGAGGTATTGAGGAAGCACTTTCTTAGGTATTGAGGAAGCATTTTCTGAGGCATTGTGGGAGAACTATCTGAGGTTTTGAGCGAGCACTTTCTGAGGTATTGAGGGAGCATTATCTGAGGTATTGAGGGAGCACTTTCTGAGGTACTGAGGGATCACTTTCTGAGGTATTGAGGTAGCACTTTCTGAGGTATTGAGGAAGCACTTTCTGAGGTATTGAGGAAGCACTTTCTGAGGTATTAATGGAGCAATTTCTGAGGTATTGAGGGAGCACTATCTGAGGTACTGAGGGAGTACTTTCTGTGGTTTTGAGGAAGCACTTTCTGAGGAACTGAGGGAGCAGCATCTGAGGTATTCATGGAGCACTTTCTGAGGTAGTGAGGTAGCACTATCTGAGGTAAGAGGGAGCACTCTCTGAGGTATTGAGGAAGCACTTTCTGAGGTATTGAGGGAACACAATCTGATGTATTGAGGAAGCACTTTATGAGGTATTGTGGGAGCACTATCTGAGGTACTGAGGGTGGACTTTCTGAGGTATTGAGGAATCACGTTCTGAGGTATTGAGGAAGCACTTTCTGAGGCATTGAGGGAGCACTATCTGAGGTATTGAGGAAGCACTTTCTTAGGTATTGAGGAAGCATTTTCTGAGGCATTGTGGGAGAACTATCTGAGGTTTTGAGCGAGCACTTTCTGAGGTATTGAGGGAGCATTATCTGAGGTATTGAGGGAGCACTTTCTGAGGTACTGAGGGATCACTTTCTGAGGTATTGAGGTAGCACTTTCTGAGGTATTGAGGAAGCACTTTCTGAGGTATTGAGGAAGCACTTTCTGAGGTATTAATGGAGCAATTTTGAGGTATTGAGGGAGCACTATCTGAGGTACTGAGGGAGTACTTTCTGTGGTTTTGAGGAAGCACTTTCTGAGGAACTGAGGGAGCACCTTCTGAGGTATTCATGGAGCACTTTCTGAGGTAGTGAGGTAGCACTATCTGAGGTAAGAGGGAGCACTCTCTGAGGTATTGAGGAAGCACTTTCTGAGGTATTGAGGGAACACAATCTGATGTATTGAGGAAGCACTTTATGAGGTATTGTGGGAGCACTATCTGAGGTACTGAGGGTGGACTTTCTGAGGTATTGAGGAATCACGTTCTGAGGTATTGAGGGAGCACTTTGTGAGGTACTGATGGAGAAGTATCTGAGGTACTGAGAGAGAACTATCTGAGGTATTGATGGAGCACTTTCTGAGGTATTGAGGAAGAACTTTCTGTGGTACTGATGGAAAAATATCTGAGGTACTGAGGTAGCACTATCTGTGGTATTAAGGGAGCACTATCTGAGGCATTGAGGGAGGACTATCTGAGGTACTGAGGGAGCACTTCCTGAGGTACTGATGGAGAACTATCAGGGCACTGAGGGAGAACATTCGGAGGTATTGAGGAAGCACTATCTGAGGTACTGAGGGATAACTATCTGAGGTAATGTGGGAGCACTATCTGAGGTGTTGAGAAAACACTTTCAGACGTATTGAGGTAGAACTATCTGAGGTATTGTGGGAGCATTATCTGAGGTAATGAGGGAGCACTATCTGAGGCATTGTGCGAGAACTATCTGAGGTATTGAGCGAGCACTTTCTGAGGTATTGAGGGAGCATTTTCTGAGGTATTGAGGGAGCACCTTCTGAGGTATTGAGAAAACACAATCTGATGTATTGAGGAAGCACTTTCTGAGGTATTGAGGGAGCACTTTCTGAGGTATTGTGGTAGCACTATCTGAGGTACTGAGGGTGCACTTTCTGAGGTATTGATGAAGCCCTTTGTGAGGTACTGAGGGAGAAGTATCTGAGGTACTGAGGGAGAACTATCTGAGGTATTGATGGAGCACTTTCTGAGGTATTGAGGAAGCACTTTCTGTGGTACTGAGGGAAAACAATCTGAGGTACTGAGGTAGCACTATCTGCGGTATTGAGGGAGCAATATCTGAGGCATTGAGGGAGCACTATCTGAGATTGAGGGAGCACTTTCTGAGGTACTGATGGAGAACTATCTGAGGTACTGAGGGAGAAAATTCGTAGGTACAGAGGAAGCACTATCTGAGGTCGAGAGCGAGTACTATCTGAGGTACTGAGGGAGAATTATCTGAGGTACTGAGGGATCACTTTCTGAAGTATTGATGGAGCACTTTCTGAGGTATTGAGGAAGCACTTTCTGAGGTACTGAGGGAAAACTATCTGAGGTACTGAGGGAGCAAGTTCTGAGGTATTGAGGGAGCACTATCTGAGGTACTGAGGGAGCACTTTCTGAGGTATTGAGGAAGCACTTTCTGAGGTATTGAGGAAGCACTTTCTGAGGTATTGAGAGAGCACTTTCTGAGGTATAGAGGGAGCACTATCTGAGGTACTGAGGGAGCTCTTTCTGAGGTACAGAGGAAGCACTTTCTGATGCATTGAGGGAGCACTATCTGAGGTATTGAGGAAGCACTTTCTCAGGTATTGAGGAAGCACTTTCTGAGGTACTGAGGGAAAACTATCTGAGGTACTGAGGGAGCAAGTTCTGAGGTATTGAGGGAGCACTATCTGAGGTACTGAGGGAGCACTTTCTGAGGTATTGAGGAAACACTTTCTGAGGTATTGAGGGAGCACTTTCTGAGGTACAGAGGAAGCACTTTCTGAGGCATTGAGGGAGCACTATCTGAGGTATTGAGGAAGCACTTTCTGAGGTATTGAGGGAGCACTTTCTGAGGTATAGAGGGGGCACTATCTGAGGTACTGAGGGAGCACTTTCTGAGGTATTGAGGAAGCACTTTCTTAAGTATTGAGGAAGCACTTTCTGAGGTATTGAAGGAGCACTTTCTGAGGTACTGAGGGAGCACTTTCTGAGGTATTGTGGAGGCACTTCCTGAGGTATTAAGGGAGCACATTCTGAGGTACTGAGGGAGCACTTCCTGAGGTACTGAGGGAGAACTATCTTTGGTATTGATGGAGCACTGTCTGAGGTATTGAAGGAGCATTATCTGAGGTACTGAGGGAACAAGTTCTAAGGTATTCAGGAAGCACTCTCTGAGGTACTGATGGAGAACTATCTGAGGTACTGAGGGAGGATTATCTGAGGTACTGAGGGACCACTTTCTGAAGTATTGAGGGAGCACTTTCTGAGGTATTGACGAAGCGCTTTCTGAGGTACTGAGGGAGAACTATCTGAGGTACTGAGGGAGCAAGTTCTGAGGTATTGAGGGAGCACTTTCTGAGGTATTCAGGGAGCACTATCTGAGGTACTGAGGGAACAAGTTCTGAGGTATTCAGGAAGCACTCTCTGAGGTACTGAGGGAGAACTATCTGAGGTACTGAGAGAGAACTATCTGAGATACTGAGGGAGCACTTTCTGAGGTATTAAGGGAGCACTATTTGAGGCATTGAGGGGCAAAATCTGAGGTACTGTGGGAGCACTTTCTGAGGTATTTAGGGAGCACTTTCTGAGGTACTGAGTGAGAACTATCTGAGGTACTGAGGGAGAACTATCTGAGGTACTGAGGGAGCAGTTTCTGAGGCATTGAGGTAGCACTTGCTGACGTACTGAGGAAGCACTATCTGAGGTTCTGAGCGAGCACTATCTGAGGTACTGAGGGAGAACTATCTGAGGTACTGAGGGACCACTTTCTGAAGTATTGTGGGAGCACTTTCTGAGGTTTTGAGGAAGCACTTTCTGAGGTACTGAGGGAGAACTATCTAAGGTACTGAGGGAGCAAGTTCTGAGGTATTGAGGGAGCAATATCTGAGGTATTGAGAAAGCACCTTCTGAGGTATTAAGGGAGCACTTTCTGAGGTATAGAGGGAGCACTTTCTGAGGTATTGAGGAAGCACTTTCTGGGGTATTGGGGGAGCACTTTCTGAGGTACTGAGGGAGCACTTCCTGAGGTATAGAGGGAGCACTTTCTGAGGTATTGAGGAAGCACTTTCTGAGGTAATGAGGGAGCACTTTCTGAGGTACTGAGGGAGCACTTTCTGAGGTATTGAGGAAGCCCTTTCTGAGGCTTTGAGGGAGCACTTTCTGAGGTACTGAGGGAGCACTTTCTGAGGTATTGAGGAAGCACTCTCTGAGGTACTGAGGGAGAACTATCTGTGGTATTGATGGAGCACTTTCTGAGGTATTGAGGAAGCTCTTTCTGAGGGACTGATGGAGCACTTTCTGAGGTATTGAGGGAGCACTATCTGAGGTACTGAGGGAGCACTTTCTGTGGTATTAAGGGAGCACTATCTGAGGCAGTGAGGGAGCAATATCTGTGGTACTGAGGGAGCACTTTCTGAGGTATTTCTGGAGCACTTTCTGAGGTACTGAGTGAGAACTATCTGAGGTACTGAGTGAGAACTATCTGAGGTACTGAGGGAGCAGTTTCTGAGGTATTGAGGGAGCACTTTCTGAGGTACAGCGGGAGCACTATCTGAGGTATTGAGGGAGAACTGTCTGAGGTATTGAGGAAGCACTTTCTGAGGTACTGAGGGAAAACTATCTAAGGTACTGAGGGAGCAAGTTCTGAGGTATTGAGGGAGCAATATCTGAGGTATTGAGAAAGCACCTTCTGAGGTATTAAGGGAGCACTTTCTGAGGTATAGAGGGAGCACTTTTTGAGGTATTGAGGAAGCACTTTCTGGGGTATTGGGGGAGCACTTTCTGAGGTACTGAGGGAGCACTTCCTGAGGTATAGAGGGAGCACTTTCTGAGGTATTGAGGAAGCACTTTCTGAGGTAATGAGGGAGCACTTTCTGAGGTACTGAGGGAGCACTATCTGAGGTACTGAGGGAGCACTTTCTGAGCTATTGAGTGAGCACTTTCTGAGGTATTGAGTGGGCACTATCTGAGATACTGAGGGAGAACTATCTGTGGTATTGAGGGAGCACTTTCTGAGGTATTGAGGGAAAACTATCTGAGGTACTGAGGTAGCTCTATCTGCGGTATTGAGGAAGCACTATCTAAGGCATTGAGGGAGCACTATATGAGGTACTGAGGGAGCACTTTCTTCGGTACTGATGGAGAACTACCTGAGGTACGGAGGGAGAACTTTCGGAGCTACTGAGGAAGCACTATCTGAGGTCCTGGCGAGTACAATCTGCGGCATTGAGGGAGCACTTTCTGAGGTACTGATGGAACACTCTCTGAGGTATTGAGGTAGCACTTTCGAGGTATTGAGGGAGAACTACCTGAGGTATTGAGGGAGCACTTACTGAGGTACTATGCAAGCACTATCTGAGGTATTGAGGATGCACTATCTGAGGTATTGAGGGAGCATTATCTGAGGTACTGAGGGAGAACTATCTGAGGTACTGAGGGACCACTTTCTGAAGTATTGAGGGAGCACTTTCTGAGGTATTGAGGAAGCACTTTCTGAGGTACTGAGGGAGAACTATCTGAGGTACTGAGGGACCACTATCTGAGGTATTGAGGAAGCACTTTGTGAGGTATTGAGGGAGCACTTTCTGAGGTATAGAGGGAGCACTATCTGAGGTACTGAGGGAGCACTTTCTGAGGTATTGAGGAAGCACTTTCTGAGGCATTGAGGGAGCACTATCTGAGGTATTGAGGAAGCACTTTCTTAGGTATTGAGGAATCATTTTCTGATGTATTGAGGGAGAACTATCTGAGGTACTGAGGGAGCACTTTCTGAGGTATAGAGGGAGCACTATCTGAGGTACTGAGGGAGCACTTTCTGAGGTATTGAGGAAGCACTTTCTGAGGCATTGAGGGAGCACTATCTGAGGTATTGAGGAAGCACTTTCTTAGGTATTGAGGAAGCATTTTCTGAGGCATTGTGGGAGAACTATCTGAGGTTTTGAGCGAGCACTTTCTGAGGTATTGAGGGAGCATTATCTGAGGTATTGAGGGAGCACTTTCTGAGGTACTGAGGGATCACTTTCTGAGGTATTGAGGTAGCACTTTCTGAGGTATTGAGGAAGCACTTTCTGAGGTATTGAGGAAGCACTTTCTGAGGTATTAATGGAGCAATTTCTGAGGTATTGAGGGAGCACTATCTGAGGTACTGAGGGAGTACTTTCTGTGGTTTTGAGGAAGCACTTTCTGAGGAACTGAGGGAGCACCTTCTGAGGTATTCATGGAGCACTTTCTGAGGTAGTGAGGTAGCACTATCTGAGGTAAGAGGGAGCACTCTCTGAGGTATTGAGGAAGCACTTTCTGAGGTATTGAGGGAACACAATCTGATGTATTGAGGAAGCACTTTATGAGGTATTGTGGGAGCACTATCTGAGGTACTGAGGGTGGACTTTCTGAGGTATTGAGGAATCACTTTCTGAGGTATTGAGGGAGCACTTTGTGAGGTACTGATGGAGAAGTATCTGAGGTACTGAGAGAGAACTATCTGAGGTATTGATGGAGCACTTTCTGAGGTATTGAGGAAGAACTTTCTGTGGTACTGATGGAAAAATATCTGAGGTACTGAGGTAGCACTATCTGTGGTATTAAGGGAGCACTATCTGAGGCATTGAGGGAGGACTATCTGAGGTACTGAGGGAGCACTTCCTGAGGTACTGATGGAGAACTATCAGGGCACTGAGGGAGAACATTCGGAGGTATTGAGGAAGCACTATCTGAGGTACTGAGGGATAACTATCTGAGGTAATGTGGGAGCACTATCTGAGGTGTTGAGAAAACACTTTCAGACGTATTGAGGTAGAACTATCTGAGGTATTGTGGGAGCATTATCTGAGGTATTGAGGGAGCACTATCTGAGGCATTGTGCGAGAACTATCTGAGGTATTGAGCGAGCACTTTCTGAGGTATTGAGGGAGCATTTTCTGAGGTATTGAGGGAGCACTTTCTGAGGTATTTAGAAAACACAATCTGATGTATTGAGGAAGCACTTTCTGAGGTATTGAGGGAGCACTTTCTGAGGTATTGTGGTAGCACTATCTGAGGTACTGAGGGTGCACTTTCTGAGGTATTGATGAAGCACTTTCTGAGGTATTGAGGGAGCCCTTTGTGAGGTACTGAGGGAGAAGTATCTGAGGTACTGAGGGAGAACTATCTGAGGTATTGATGGAGCACTTTCTGAGGTATTGAGGAAGCACTTTCTGTGGTACTGAGGGAAAACAATCTGAGGTACTGAGGTAGCACTATCTGCGGTATTGAGGGAGCAATATCTGAGGCATTGAGGGAGCACTATCTGAGATTGAGGGAGCACTTTCTGAGGTACTGATGGAGAACTATCTGAGGTACTGAGGGAGAACATTCGTAGGTACAGAGGAAGCACTATCTGAGGTCGAGAGCGAGTACTATCTGAGGTACTGAGGGAGAATTATCTGAGGTACTGAGGGATCACTTTCTGAAGTATTGATGGAGCACTTTCTGAGGTATTGAGGAAGCACTTTCTGAGGTACTGAGGGAAAACTATCTGAGGTACTGAGGGAGCAAGTTCTGAGGTATTGAGGGAGCACTATCTGAGGTACTGAGGGAGCACTTTCTGAGGTATTGAGGAAGCACTTTCTGAGGTATTGAGGAAGCACTTTCTGAGGTATTGAGAGAGCACTTTCTGAGGTATAGAGGGAGCACTATCTGAGGTACTGAGGGAGCTCTTTCTGAGGTACAGAGGAAGCACTTTCTGATGCATTGAGGGAGCACTATCTGAGGTATTGAGGAAGCACTTTCTCAGGTATTGAGGAAGCACTTTCTGAGGTACTGAGGGAAAACTATCTGAGGTACTGAGGGAGCAAGTTCTGAGGTATTGAGGGAGCACTATCTGAGGTACTGAGGGAGCACTTTCTGAGGTATTGAGGAAACACTTTCTGAGGTATTGAGGGAGCACTTTCTGAGGTACAGAGGAAGCACTTTCTGAGGCATTGAGGGAGCACTATCTGAGGTATTGAGGAAGCACTTTCTGAGGTATTGAGGGAGCACTTTCTGAGGTATAGAGGGGGCACTATCTGAGGTAC
Organism: Chiloscyllium plagiosum; assembly: GCF_037043375.1. NCBI lineage: Eukaryota > Metazoa > Chordata > Chondrichthyes > Orectolobiformes > Hemiscylliidae > Chiloscyllium > Chiloscyllium plagiosum. Next base: position 64,722,131 of record NW_028270175.1, on the reverse strand, counting down.
TGAGGGAGCACTTTCTGAGGTATTGAGGAAGCACTTTCTTAAGTATTGAGGGAGCACTTTCTGAGGTATTGAAGGAGCACTTTCTGAGGTACTGAGGGAGCACTTTCTGAGGTATTGTGGAGGCACTTCCTGAGGTATTAAGGGAGCACATTCTGAGGTACTGAGGGAGCACTTCCTGAGGTACTGAGGGAGAACTATCTTTGGTATTGATGGAGCACTTTCTGAGGTATTGAAGGAGCATTATCTGAGGTACTGAGGGAACAAGTTCTGAGGTATTCAGGAAGCACTCTCTGAGGTACTGATGGAGAACTATCTGAGGTACTGAGGGAGGATTATCTGAGGTACTGAGGGACCACTTTCTGAAGTATTGAGGGAGCACTTTCTGAGGTATTGACGAAGCGCTTTCTGAGGTACTGAGGGAGAACTATCTGAGGTACTGAGGGAGCAAGTTCTGAGGTATTGAGGGAGCACTTTCTGAGGTATTCAGGGAGCACTATCTGAGGTACTGAGGGAACAAGTTCTGAGGTATTCAGGAAGCACTCTCTGAGGTACTGAGGGAGAACTATCTGAGGTACTGAGGGAGAACTATCTGAGATACTGAGGGAGCACTTTTTGAGGTATTAAGGGAGCACTATTTGAGGCATTGAGGGAGCAAAATCTGAGGTACTGTGGGAGCACTTTCTGAGGTATTTAGGGAGCACTTTCTGAGGTACTGAGTGAGAACTATCTGAGGTACTGAGGGAGAACTATCTGAGGTACTGAGGGAGCAGTTTCTGAGGCATTGAGGTAGCACTTGCTGACGTACTGAGGAAGCACTATCTGAGGTTCTGAGCGAGCACTATCTGAGATACTGAGGGAGAACTATCTGAGGTACTGAGGGACCACTTTCTGAAGTATTGTGGGAGCACTTTCTGAGGTTTTGAGGAAGCACTTTCTGAGGTACTGAGGGAGAACTATCTAAGGTACTGAGGGAGCAAGTTCTGAGGTATTGAGGGAGCAATATCTGAGGTATTGAGAAAGCACCTTCTGAGGTATTAAGGGAGCACTTTCTGAGGTATAGAGGGAGCACTTTCTGAGGTTTTGAGGAAGCACTTGCTGACGTACTGAGGAAGCACTATCTGAGGTTCTGAGCGAGCACTATCTGAGGTACTGAGGGAGAACTATCTGAGGTACTGAGGGACCACTTTCTGAAGTATTGTGGGAGCACTTTCTGAGGTTTTGAGGAAGCACTTTCTGAGGTACTGAGGGAGAACTAGCTAAGGTACTGAGGGAGCAAGTTCTGAGGTATTGAGGGAGCAATATCTGAGGTATTGAGAAAGCACCTTCTGAGGTATTAAGGGAGCACTTTCTGAGGTATAGAGGGAGCACTTTCTGAGGTATTGAGGAAGCACTTTCTGGGGTATTGGGGGAGCACTTTCTGAGGTACTGAGGGAGCACTTCCTGAGGGAGAGAGGGAGCACTTTCTGAGGTATTGAGGAAGCACTTTCTGAGGTAATGAGGGAGCACTTTCTGAGGTACTGAGGGAGCACTGTCTGAGGTATTGAGGAAGCCCTTTCTGAGGCTTTGAGGGAGCACTTTCTGAGGTACTGAGGGAGCACTTTCTGAGGTATTGAGGAAGCACTCTCTGAGGTACTGAGGGAGAACTATCTATGGTATTGATGGAGCACTTTCTGAGGTATTGAGGAAGCTCTTTCTGAGGGACTGATGGAGCACTTTCTGAGGTATTGAGGGAGCACTATCTGAGGTACTGAGGGAGCACTTTCTGTGGTATTAAGGGAGCACTATCTGAGGCAGTGAGGGAGCAATATCTGTGGTACTGAGGGAGCACTTTCTGAGGTATTTCTGGAGCACTTTCTGAGGTACTGAGTGAGAACTATCTGAGGTACTGAGTGAGAACTATCTGAGGTACTGAGGGAGCAGTTTCTGAGGTATTGAGGGAGCACTTTCTGAGGTACAGCGGGAGCACTATCTGAGGTATTGAGGGAGAACTGTCTGAGGTATTGTGGGAGCACTTTCTGAGGTATTTAGGGAGCACTTTCTGAGGTACTGAGTGAGAACTATCTGAGGTACTGAGGGAGAACTATCTGAGGTACTGAGGGAGCAGTTTCTGAGGCATTGAGGTAGCACTTTCTGACGTACTGAGGAAGCACTATCTGAGGTTCTGAGCGAGCACTATCTGAGGTACTGAGGGAGAACTATCTGAGGTACTGAGGGACCACTTTCTGAAATATTGTGGGAGCACTTTCTGAGGTTTTGAGGAAGCACTTTCTGAGGTACTGAGGGAGAACTATCTATGGTACTGAGGGAGCAAGTTCTGAGGTATTGAGGGAGCAATATCTGAGGTATTGAGAAAGCACCTTCTGAGGTATTAAGGGAGCACTTTCTGAGGTATAGAAGGAGCACTTTCTGAGGTATTGGGGGAGCACTTTCTGAGGTACTGAGGGAGCACTTCCTGAGGTATAGAGGGAGCACTTTCTGAGGTATTGAGGAAGCACTTTCTGAGGTAATGAGGGAGCACTTTCTGAGGTACTGAGGGAGCACTTTCTGAGGTATTGAGGAAGCCCTTTCTGAGGCATTGAGGGAGCACTTTCTGAGGTACTGAGGGAGCACTTTCTGAGGTATTGAGGAAGCACTCTCTGAGGTACTGAGGGAGAACTATCTGTGGTATTGATGGAGCACTTTCTGAGGTATTGAGGAAGCTCTTTCTGAGGGACTGATGGAGTACTTTCTGAGGTATTGAGGGAGCACTTTCTGTGGTATTAAGGGAGCACTATCTGAGGCAGTGAGGGAGCAATATCTGTGGTACTGAGGGAGCACTTTCTGAGGTATTTCTGGAGCACTTCCTGAGGTACTGAGAGAGAACTATCTGAGGTACTGAGTGAGAACTATCTGAGGTACTGAGGGAGCAGTTTCTGAGGTATTGAGGGAGCACTTTCTGAGGTACAGCGGGAGCACTATCTGAGGTATTGAGGGAGAACTGTCTGAGGTATTGTGGGAGCACTATCTGAGGTATTGAGGGAAAACTATCTGAGGTATTGAGGAGCACTATCTGAGGTATTGAGGGAGAATATCTGAGGTATTGAGGGAGCACTTTCAGAGGTATTGAGGAAGAACTATCTGAGGTATTGAGGAGCACTATCTGAGGTATTGAGGGAGCACTTTCAGATGTTTTGAGGGAGAACTATCGGAGGTACTGAGGGAGAACTATCTTAGGTATTGAGGGAGCCCTCGCTGAGGTATTGATGGAGACTTTCTGAGGTATTGTGGGAGCACTATCTGAGGTTTTGAGGAAGCACTTTCTGAGGTACTGAGGGAGAACTATCTAAGGTACTGAGGGAGCAAGTTCTGAGGTATTGAGGGAGCAATATCTGAGGTATTGAGAAAGCACCTTCTGAGGTACTAAGGGAGCACTTTCTGAGGTATAGAGGGAGCACTTTCTGAGGTATTGGGGGAGCACTTTCTGAGGTACTGAGGGAGCACTTCCTGAGGTAATGAGGGAGCACTTTCTGAGGTACTGAGGGAGCACTTTCTGAGGTATTGAGGAAGCCCTTTCTGAGGCATTGAGGGAGCACTTTCTGAGGTACTGAGGGAGCACTTTCTGAGGTATTGAGGAAGCACTCTCTGAGGTACTGAGGGAGAACTATCTGTGGTATTGATGGAGCACTTTCTGAGGTATTGAGGAAGCTCTTTCTGAGGGACTGATGGAGTACTTTCTGAGGTATTGAGGGAGCACTATCTGAGGTACTGAGGGAGCACTTTCTGTGGTATTAAGGGAGCACTATCTGAGGCAGTGAGGGAGCAATATCTGTGGTACTGAGGGAGCACTTTCTGAGGTATTTCTGGAGCACTTCCTGAGGTACTGAGTGAGAACTATCTGAGGTACTGAGTGAGAACTATCTGAGGTACTGAGGGAGCAGTTTCTGAGGTATTGAGGGAGCACTTTCTGAGGTACATCGGGAGCACTATCTGAGGTATTGAGGGAGAACTGTCTGAGGTATTGTGGGAGCACTATCTGAGGTATTGAGGGAAAACTATCTGAGGTATTGAGGAGCACTATCTGAGGTACTGAGGGAGAACTATCTGAGGTACTGAGGAAGCAGTTTCTGAGGTATTGAGGGAGCACTTTCTGAGGTACTGAGTGAGAACTATCTGAGGTACTGAGGGAGCAAGTTCTGAGGTATTGAGGAAGCACTTTCTGAGGTATTAAGGGAGCACTTTCTGAGGTATAGAGGGAGCACTTTCTGAGGCATTGAGGGAGCACTTCCTGACGTACTGAGGAAGCACTATCTGAGGTTCTGAGCGAGTACTGTCTGAGGTACTGAGGGAGAACTATCTGAGGTACTGAGGGACCACTTTCTGAAGTATTGTGGGAGCACTTTCTGAGGTTTTGAGGAAGCACTTGCTGACGTACTGAGGAAGCACTATCTGAGGTTCTGAGCGAGCACTATCTGAGGTACTGAGGGAGAACTATCTGAGGTACTGAGGGACCACTTTCTGAAGTATTGTGGGAGCACTTTCTGAGGTTTTGAGGAAGCACTTTCTGAGGTACTGAGGGAGAACTATCTAAGGTACTGAGGGAGCAAGTTCTGAGGTATTGAGGGAGCAATATCTGAGGTATTGAGAAAGCACCTTCTGAGGTATTAAGGGAGCACTTTCTGAGGTATAGAGGGAGCACTTTCTGAGGTATTGAGGAAGCACTTTCTGGGGTATTGGGGGAGCACTTTCTGAGGTACTGAGGGAGCACTTCCTGAGGTATAGAGGGAGCACTTTCTGAGGTATTGAGGAAGCACTTTCTGAGGTAATGAGGGAGCACTTTCTGAGGTACTGAGGGAGCACTTTCTGAGGTATTGAGGAAGCACTTTCTGAGGCTTTGAGGGAGCACTTTCTGAGGTACTGAGGGAGCACTTTCTGAGGTATTGAGGAAGCACTCTCTGAGGTACTGAGGGAGAACTATCTATGGTATTGATGGAGCACTTTCTGAGGTATTGAGGAAGCTCTTTCTGAGGGACTGATGGAGCACTTTCTGAGGTATTGAGGGAGCACTATCTGAGGTACTGAGGGAGCACTTTCTGTGGTATTAAGGGAGCACTATCTGAGGCAGTGAGGGAGCAATATCTGTGGTACTGAGGGAGCACTTTCTGAGGTATTTCTGGAGCACTTTCTGAGGTACTGAGTGAGAACTATCTGAGGTACTGAGTGAGAACTATCTGAGGTACTGAGGGAGCAGTTTCTGAGGTATTGAGGGAGCACTTTCTGAGGTACAGCGGGAGCACTATCTGAGGTATTGAGGGAGAACTGTCTGAGGTATTGAGGAAGCACTTTCTGAGGTACTGAGGGAGAACTATCTAAGGTACTGAGGGAGCAAGTTCTGAGGTATTGAGGGAGCAATATCTGAGGTATTGAGAAAGCACCTTCTGAGGTATTAAGGGAGCACTTTCTGAGGTACAGAGGGAGCACTTTTTGAGGTATTGAGGAAGCACTTTCTGGGGTATTGGGGGAGCACTTTCTGAGGTACTGAGGGAGCACTTCCTGAGGAAAAGAGGGAGCACTTTCTGAGGTATTGAGGAAGCACTTTCTGAGGTAATGAGGGAGCACTTTCCGAGGTACTGAGGGAGCACTTTCTGAGGTATTGAGGAAGCCCTTTCTGAGGCTTTGAGGGAGCACTTTCTGAGGTACTGAGGGAGCACTTTCTGAGGTATTGAGGAAGCACTCTCTGAGGTACTGAGGGAGAACTATCTGTGGTATTGATGGAGCACTTTCTGAGGTATTGAGGAAGCTCTTTCTGAGGGACTGATGGAGCACTTTCTGAGGTATTGAGGGAGCACTATCTGAGGTACTGAGGGAGCACTTTCTGTGGTATTAAGGGAGCACTATCTGAGGCAGTGAGGGAGCAATATCTGTGGTACTGAGGGAGCACTTTCTGAGGTATTTCTGGAGCACTTTCTGAGGTACTGAGTGAGAACTATCTGAGGTACTGAGTGAGAACTATCTGAGGTACTGAGGGAGCAGTTTCTGAGGTATTGAGGGAGCACTTTCTGAGGTACAGCGGGAGCACTATCTGAGGTATTGAGGGAGAACTGTCTGAGGTATTGTGGGAGCACTTTCTGAGGTATTTAGGGAGCACTTTCTGAGGTACTGAGTGAGAACTATCTGAGGTACTGAGGGAGAACTATCTGAGGTACTGAGGGAGCAGTTTCTGAGGCATTGAGGTAGCACTTTCTGACGTACTGAGGAAGCACTATCTGAGGTTCTCAGCGAGCACTATCTGAGGTACTGAGGGAGAACTATCTGAGGTACTGAGGGACCACTTTCTGAAATATTGTGGGAGCACTTTCTGAGGTTTTGAGGAAGCACTTTCTGAGGTACTGAGGGAGAACTATCTAAGGTACTGAGGGAGCAAGTTCTGAGGTATTGAGGGAGCAATATCTGAGGTATTGAGAAAGCACCTTCTGAGGTATTAAGGGAGCACTTTCTGAGGTATAGAAGGAGCACTTTCTGAGGTATTGGGGGAGCACTTTCTGAGGTACTGAGGGAGCACTTCCTGAGGTATAGAGGGAGCACTTTCTGAGGTATTGAGGAAGCACTTTCTGAGGTAATGAGGGAGCACTTTCTGAGGTACTGAGGGAGCACTTTCTGAGGTATTGAGGAAGCCCTTTCTGAGGCATTGAGGGAGCACTTTCTGAGGTACTGAGGGAGCACTTTCTGAGGTATTGAGGAAGCACTCTCTGAGGTACTGAGGGAGAACTATCTGTGGTATTGATGGAGCACTTTCTGAGGTATTGAGGAAGCTCTTTCTGAGGGACTGATGGAGTACTTTCTGAGGTATTGAGGGAGCACTTTCTGTGGTATTAAGGGAGCACTATCTGAGGCAGTGAGGGAGCAATATCTGTGGTACTGAGGGAGCACTTTCTGAGGTATTTCTGGAGCACTTCCTGAGGTACTGAGTGAGAACTATCTGAGGTACTGAGTGAGAACTATCTGAGGTACTGAGGGAGCAGTTTCTGAGGTATTGAGGGAGCACTTTCTGAGGTACAGCGGGAGCACTATCTGAGGTATTGAGGGAGAACTGTCTGAGGTATTGTGGGAGCACTATCTGAGGTATTGAGGGAAAACTATCTGAGGTATTGAGGAGCACTATCTGAGGTATTGAGGGAGAATATCTGAGGTATTGAGGGAGCACTTTCAGAGGTATTGAGGAAGAACTATCTGAGGTATTGAGGAGCACTATCTGAGGTATTGAGGGAGCACTTTCAGATGTTTTGAGGGAGAACTATCGGAGGTACTGAGGGAGAACTATCTTAGGTATTGAGGGAGCCCTCGCTGAGGTATTGATGGAGACTTTCTGAGGTATTGTGGGAGCACTATCTGAGGTTTTGAGGAAGCACTTTCTGAGGTACTGAGGGAGAACTATCTAAGGTACTGAGGGAGCAAGTTCTGAGGTATTGAGGGAGCAATATCTGAGGTATTGAGAAAGCACCTTCTGAGGTATTAAGGGAGCACTTTCTGAGGTATAGAGGGAGCACTTTCTGAGGTATTGGGGGAGCACTTTCTGAGGTACTGAGGGAGCACTTCCTGAGGTATAGAGGGAGCACTTTCTGAGGTATTGAGGAAGCACTTTCTGAGGTAATGAGGGAGCACTTTCTGAGGTACTGAGGGAGCACTTTCTGAGGTATTGAGGAAGCCATTTCTGAGGCATTGAGGGAGCACTTTCTGAGGTACTGAGGGTGCACTTTCTGAGGTATTGAGGAAGCACTCTCTGAGGTACTGAGGGAGAACTATCTGTGGTATTGATGGAGCACTTTCTGAGGTATTGAGGAAGCTCTTTCTGAGGGACTGATGGAGTACTTTCTGAGGTATTGAGGGAGCACTATCTGAGGTACTGAGGGAGCACTTTCTGTGGTATTAAGGGAGCACTATCTGAGGCAGTGAGGGAGCAATATCTGTGGTACTGAGGGAGCACTTTCTGAGGTATTTCTGGAGCACTTCCTGAGGTACTGAGTGAGAACTATCTGAGGTACTGAGTGAGAACTATCTGAGGTACTGAGGGAGCAGTTTCTGAGGTATTGAGGGAGCACTTTCTGAGGTACATCGGGAGCACTTTCTGAGGTATTGAGGGAGAACTGTCTGAGGTATTGTGGGAGCACTATCTGAGGTATTGAGGGAAAACTATCTGAGGTATTGAGGAGCACTATCTGAGGTACTGAGGGAGAACTATCTGAGGTACTGAGGAAGCAGTTTCTGAGGTATTGAGGGAGCACTTCCTGAGGTACTGAGTGAGAACTATCTGAGGTACTGAGGGAGCAAGTTCTGAGGTATTGAGGAAGCACTTTCTGAGGTATTAAGGGAGCACTTTCTGAGGTATAGAGGGAGCACTTTCTGAGGCATTGAGGGAGCACTTCCTGACGTACTGAGGAAGCACTATCTGAGGTTCTGAGCGAGTACTGTCTGAGGTACTGAGGGAGAACTATCTGAGGTACTGAGGGACCACTTTCTGAAGTATTGTGGGAGCACTTTCTGAGGTTTTGAGGAAGCACTTTCTGAGGTACTGAGGAAGCACTATCTGAGGTTCTGAGCGAGCACTATCTGAGGTACTGAGGGAGAACTATCTGAGGTACTGAGGGACCACTTTCTGAAGTATTGTGGGAGCACTTTCTGAGGTTTTGAGGAAGCACTTTCTGAGGTACTGAGGGAGAACTATCTAAGGTACTGAGGGAGCAAGTTCTGAGGTATTGAGGGAGCAATATCTGAGGTATTGAGAAAACACCTTCTGAGGTATTAAGGGAGCACTTTCTGAGGTATAGAGGGAGCACTTCCTGAGGTATTGAGGAAGCACTTTCTGGGGTACTGGGGGAGCACTTTCTGAGGTACTGAGGGAGCACTTCCTGAGGTATAGAGGGAGCACTTTCTGAGGTATTGAGGAAGCACTTTCTGAGGTAATGAGGGAGCACTTTCTGAGGTACTGAGGGAGCACTTTCTGAGGTATTGAGGAAGCCCTTTCTGAGGCATTGAGGGAGCACTTTCTGAGGTACTGAGGGAGCACTTTCTGAGGTATTGAGGAAGCACTCTCTGAGGTACTGAGGGAGAACTATCTGTGGTATTGATGGAGCACTTTCTGAGGTATTGAGGAAGCTCTTTCTGAGGGACTGATGGAGCACTTTCTGAGGTATTGAGGGAGCACTATCTGAGGTACTGAGGGAGCACTTTCTGTGGTATTAAGGGAGCACTATCTGAGGCAGTGAGGGAGCAATATCTGTGGTACTGAGGGAGCACTTTCTGAGGTATTTCTGGAGCACTTTCTGAGGTACTGAGTGAGAACTATCTGAGGTACTGAGTGAGAACTATCTGAGGTACTGAGGGAGCAGTTTCTGAGGTATTGAGGGAGCACTTTCTGAGGTACAGCGGGAGCACTATCTGAGGTATTGAGGGAGAACTGTCTGAGGTATTGTGGGAGCACTATCTGAGGTATTGAGGGAAAACTATCTGAGGTATTGAGGAGCACTATCTGAGATATTGAGGGAGAATATCTGAGGTATTGAGGGAGCACTTTCAGCGGTATTGAGGAAGAACTATCTGAGGTATTGAGGAGCACTATCTGAGGTATTGAGGGAGCACTTTCAGATGTTTTGAGGGAGAACTATCGGAGGTACTGAGGGAGAACTATCTTAGGTATTGAGGGAGCCCTCGCTGAGGTATTGATGGAGACTTTCTGAGGTATTGTGCGAGCACTATCTGAGGTCCTGTGGGAGCACTATCAGAAGTACTGATGGAGAACTATCTACGGTATTGAGGGAGCACTTTCTGAGGTATTGAGGGAGCACTTTCTGAGGTACGACTGGAACACTCTCTGAGGTATTGAGGGAGCACTTTCGAGGTATTGAGGGAGACCTACCTGAGGTATTAAGGGAGCACTATCTGAGATGCTGAGGGAGCATTTTCTGAGGTACTGAGGGATAACTATCTGAGGTACTGAGGGAGAACTATCTGAGGTACTGAGGAAGCAGTTTCTGAGGTATTGAGGGAGAACGAGCTGAGGTTCTGAGTGAGTACTATCTGAGGTACTGAGCGAGCACTTTCTAGGTATTGAGGGAGCACTTTCTGAGGTACTGAGAGAGAACTATCTGAGGTATTGAGGGAGCACTATCTGAGGTATTGAAGCACTTTCTGAGGTATTGAGGAAGCACTTTCTGAGGTACTAAGGGAGCACTTTCTGAGGTATCCAGCGAGCACTATCTGAGGTAATTAGGGAGCAAGTTCTGAGGTACTGAGGGAGAACTCTCTGAGGTACTGAGTGAGAACTATCTGAGGTACTGATGGAGCCACTTTCTGATGTATTGAGGGAGCACTATCTGAGGTACTGAGGGATCACTTTCTGAGGTATTGAGAAAAAAATTTTCTGAGGTATTGAGTGAACACAATCTGTTGTATTGAGGAAGCACTTTATGAGGTATTGAGAGAGCACTTTCTGAGGTATTGAGGGAGCACTGCCTGAGGTACTGAGGGAGAACTATCTGTGGTATTGATGGAGCACTTTCTGAGGTATTGAGGAAGCACTTTCTGAGAGACTGAGGGAGCACTTTCTGAGGTATTGAGGGAGCACTATCTGAGGTACTGAGGGAGCACTTTCTGAGGTATTAAGGGAGCACTATCTGAGGTATTAAGGGAGCACTATCTGAGGTATTGAGGGAGCAGTATCTGAGGTACTGAGGGAGCACTTTCTGAAGTATTTAGTGAGCACTTTCTGACGTACTGAGGGAGAACTATCTGAGGTACTGAGGGAGAACTATCTGAGGTACTGAGGAAGCAGTTTCTGAGGTATTGAGGGAGCACTTTCTGAGGTACTGAGTGAGAACTATCTGAGGTACTGAGGGAGCAAGCTCTGAGGTATTGAGGAAGCACTTTCTGAGGTATTAAGGGAGCACTTTCTGAGGTATAGAGGGAGCACTTTCTGAGGCATTGAGGGAGCACTTCCTGACGTACTGAGGAAGCACTATCTGAGGTTCTGAGCGAGTACTGTCTGAGGTACTGAGGGAGAACTATCTGAGGTACTGAGGGACCACTTTCTGAAGTATTGTGGGAGCACTTTCTGAGGTTTTGAGGAAGCACTTTCTGAGGTACTGAGGAAGCACTATCTGAGGTTCTGAGCGAGCTCTATCTGAGGTACTGAGGGAGCTCTATCTGAGGTACTGAGGGACCACTTTCTGAAGTATTGTGGGAGCACTTTCTGAGGTTTTGAGGAAGCACTTTCTGAGGTACTGAGGGAGAACTATCTAAGGTACTGAGGGAGCAAGTTCTGAGGTATTGAGGGAGCAATATCTGAGGTATTGAGAAAACACCTTCTGAGGTATTAAGGGAGCACTTTCTGAGGTATAGAGGGAGCACTTCCTGAGGTATTGAGGAAGCACTTTCTGGGGTACTGGGGGAGCACTTTCTGAGGTACTGAGGGAGCACTTCCTGAGGTATAGAGGGAGCACTTTCTGAGGTATTGAGGAAGCACTTTCTGAGGTAATGAGGGAGCACTTTCTGAGGTACTGAGGGAGCACTTTCTGAGGTATTGAGGAAGCCCTTTCTGAGGCATTGAGGGAGCACTTTCTGAGGTACTGAGGGAGCACTTTCTGAGGTATTGAGGAAGCACTCTCTGAGGTACTGAGGGAGAACTATCTGTGGTATTGATGGAGCACTTTCTGAGGTATTGAGGAAGCTCTTTCTGAGGGACTGATGGAGCACTTTCTGAGGTATTGAGGGAGCACTATCTGAGGTACTGAGGGAGCACTTTCTGTGGTATTAAGGGAGCACTATCTGAGGCAGTGAGGGAGCAATATCTGTGGTACTGAGGGAGCACTTTCTGAGGTATTTCTGGAGCACTTTCTGAGGTACTGAGTGAGAACTATCTGAGGTACTGAGTGAGAACTATCTGAGGTACTGAGGGAGCAGTTTCTGAGGTATTGAGGGAGCACTTTCTGAGGTACAGCGGGAGCACTATCTGAGGTATTGAGGGAGAACTGTCTGAGGTATTGTGGGAGCACTATCTGAGGTATTGAGGGAAAACTATCTGAGGTATTGAGGAGCACTATCTGAGGTATTGAGGGAGAATATCTGAGGTATTGAGGGAGCACTTTCAGCGGTATTGAGGAAGAACTATCTGAGGTATTGAGGAGCACTATCTGAGGTATTGAGGGAGCACTTTCAGATGTTTTGAGGGAGAACTATCGGAGGTACTGAGGGAGAACTATCTTAGGTATTGAGGGAGCCCTCGCTGAGGTATTGATGGAGACTTTCTGAGGTATTGTGGGAGCACTATCTGAGGTCCTGAGGGAGCACTATCAGAAGTACTGATGGAGAACTATCTACGGTATTGAGGGAGCACTTTCTGAGGTATTGAGGGAGCACTTTCTGAGGTACGACTGGAACACTCTCTGAGGTATTGAGGGAGCACTTTCGAGGTATTGAGGGAGACCTACCTGAGGTATTAAGGGAGCACTTTCTGAGGTATTGAGGAAGCATTTTCTGAGGTACTGAGGGATAACTATCTGAGGTACTGAGGGAGAACTATCTGAGGTACTGAGGAAGCAGTTTGTGAGGTATTGAGGGAGAACGAGCTGAGGTTCTGAGTGAGTACTATCTGAGGTACTGAGCGAGCACTTTCTAGGTATTGAGGGAGCACTTTCTGAGGTACTGAGAGAGAACTATCTGAGGTATTGAGGGAGCACTATCTGAGGTATTGAAGCACTTTCTGAGGTATTGAGGAAGCACTTTCTGAGGTACTAAGGGAGCACTTTCTGAGGTATCCAGCGAGCACTATCTGAGGTAATTAGGGAGCAAGTTCTGAGGTACTGAGGGAGAACTCTCTGAGGTACTGAGTGAGAACTATCTGAGGTACTGATGGAGCCACTTTCTGATGTATTGAGGGAGCACTATCTGAGGTACTGAGGGATCACTTTCTGAGGTATTGAGAAAAAAATTTTCTGAGGTATTGAGTGAACACAATCTGTTGTATTGAGGAAGCACTTTATGAGGTATTGAGGGAGCACTTTCTGAGGTATTGAGGGAGCACTGCCTGAGGTACTGAGGGAGAACTATCTGTGGTATTGATGGAGCACTTTCTGAGGTATTGAGGAAGCACTTTCTGAGAGACTGAGGGAGCACTTTCTGAGGTATTGAGGGAGCACTATCTGAGGTACTGAGGGAGCACTTTCTGAGGTATTAAGGGAGCACTATCTGAGGTATTAAGGGAGCACTATCTGAGGTATTGAGGGAGCAGTATCTGAGGTACTGAGGGAGCACTTTCTGAAGTATTTAGTGAGCACTTTCTGACGTACTGAGGGAGAACTATCTGAGGTACTGAGGGAGAACTATCTGAGGTACTGAGGAAGCAGTTTCTGAGGTATTGAGGGAGCACTTTCTGAGGTACTGAGTGAGAACTATCTGAGGTACTGAGGGAGCAAGTTCTGAGGTATTGAGGAAGCACTTTCTGAGGTATTAAGGGAGCACTTTCTGAGGTATAGAGGGAGCACTTTCTGAGGCATTGAGGGAGCACTTCCTGACGTACTGAGGAAGCACTATCTGAGGTTCTGAGCGAGTACTGTCTGAGGTACTGAGGGAGAACTATCTGAGGTACTGAGGGACCACTTTCTGAAGTATTGTGGGAGCACTTTCTGAGGTTTTGAGGAAGCACTTTCTGAGGTACTGAGGAAGCACTATCTGAGGTTCTGAGCGAGCTCTATCTGAGGTACTGAGGGAGAACTATCTGAGGTACTGAGGGACCACTTTCTGAAGTATTGTGGGAGCACTTTCTGAGGTTTTGAGGAAGCACTTTCTGAGGTACTGAGGGAGAACTATCTAAGGTACTGAGGGAGCAAGTTCTGAGGTATTGAGGGAGCAATATCTGAGGTATTGAGAAAACACCTTCTGAGGTATTAAGGAAGCACTTTCTGAGGTATAGAGGGAGCACTTCCTGAGGTATTGAGGAAGCACTTTCTGGGGTACTGGGGGAGCACTTTCTGAGGTACTGAGGGAGCACTTCCTGAGGTATAGAGGGAGCACTTTCTGAGGTATTGAGGAAGCACTTTCTGAGGTAATGAGGGAGCACTTTCTGAGGTACTGAGCGAGCACTTTCTGAGGTATTGAGGAAGCCCTTTCTGAGGCATTGAGGGAGCACTTTCTGAGGTACTGAGGGAGCACTTTCTGAGGTATTGAGGAAGCACTCTCTGAGGTACTGAGGGAGAACTATCTGTGGTATTGATGGAGCACTTTCTGAGGTATTGAGGAAGCTCTTTCTGAGGGACTGATGGAGCACTTTCTGAGGTATTGAGGGAGCACTATCTGAGGTACTGAGGGAGCACTTTCTGTGGTATTAAGGGAGCACTATCTGAGGCAATGAGGGAGCAATATCTGTGGTACTGAGGGAGCACTTTCTGAGGTATTTCTGGAGCACTTTCTGAGGTACTGAGTGAGAACTATCTGAGGTACTGAGTGAGAACTATCTGAGGTACTGAGGGAGCAGTTTCTGAGGTATTGAGGGAGCACTTTCTGAGGTACAGCGGGAGCACTATCTGAGGTATTGAGGGAGAACTGTCTGAGGTATTGTGGGAGCACTATCTGAGGTATTGAGGGAAAACTATCTGAGGTATTGAGGAGCACTATCTGAGGTATTGAGGGAGAATATCTGAGGTATTGAGGGAGCACTTTCAGCGGTATTGAGGAAGAACTATCTGAGGTATTGAGGAGCACTATCTGAGGTATTGAGGGAGCACTTTCAGATGTTTTGAGGGAGAACTATCGGAGGTACTGAGGGAGAACTATCTTAGGTATTGAGGGAGCCCTCGCTGAGGTATTGATGGAGACTTTCTGAGGTATTGTGGGAGCACTATCTGAGGTCCTGAGGGAGCACTATCAGAAGTAATGATGGAGAACTATCTACGGTATTGAGGGAGCACTTTCTGAGGTATTGAGGGAGCACTTTCTGAGGTACGACTGGAACACTCTCTGAGGTATTGAGGGAGCACTTTCGAGGTATTGAGGGAGACCTACCTGAGGTATTAAGGGAGCACTATCTGAGATGCTGAGGGAGCATTTTCTGAGGTACTGAGGGATAACTATCTGAGGTACTGAGGGAGAACTATCTGAGGTACTGAGGAAGCAGTTTCTGAGGTATTGAGGGAGAACGAGCTGAGGTTCTGAGTGAGTACTATCTGAGGTACTGAGCGAGCACTTTCTAGGTATTGAGGGAGCACTTTCTGAGGTACTGAGAGAGAACTATCTGAGGTATTGAGGGAGCACTATCTGAGGTATTGAAGCACTTTCTGAGGTATTGAGGAAGCACTTTCTGAGGTACTAAGGGAGCACTTTCTGAGGTATCCAGCGAGCACTATCTGAGGTAATTAGGGAGCAAGTTCTGAGGTACTGAGGGAGAACTCTCTGAGGTACTGAGTGAGAACTATCTGAGGTACTGATGGAGCCACTTTCTGATGTATTGAGGGAGCACTATCTGAGGTACTGAGGGATCACTTTCTGAGGTATTGAGGAAAACATTTCTGAGGTATTGAGTGAACACAATCTGTTGTATTGAGGAAGCACTTTATGAGGTATTGAGGGAGCACTTTCTGAGGTATTGAGGGAGCACTGCCTGAGGTACTGAGGGAGAACTATCTGTGGTATTGATGGAGCACTTTCTGAGGTATTGAGTAAGCACTTTCTGAGATACTGAGGGAGCACTTTCTGAGGTATTGAGGGAGCACTATCTGAGGTACTGAGGGAACAAGTTCTGAGGTGTTGAGGAAGCACTCTCTGAGGTATTGAGGGAGAACTATCTGAGGTACTGAGGGAGCACTTTCTGAGGGAGAAAGGGAGCACTATCTGAGGTATTGAGGGAGCAGTATCTGAGGTACTGAGGGAGCACTTTCTGAAGTATTTAGTGAACACTTTCTGAGGTACTGAGGGAGAACTATCTGAGGTACTGAGGGAGAACTATCTGAGGTACTGAGGGAGCAGTTTCTGAGGTATTGAGGGAGCACTTTCTGAGGTACTGAGTGAGAACTATCTGAGGTACTGAGGGAGAACTATCTGAGGTACTGAGGGAGCAAGTTCTGAGGTATTGAGGAAGCACTTTCTGAGGTATTAAGGGAGCACTTTCTGAGGTATAGAGGGAGCACTTTCTGAGGCATTGAGGGAGCACTTCCTGACGTACTGAGGAAGCACTATCTGAGGTTCTGAGCGAGTACTGTCTGAGGTACTGAGGGAGAACTATCTGAGGTACTGAGGGACCACTTTCTGAAGTATTGTGGGAGCACTTTCTGAGGTTTTGAGGAAGCACTTTCTGAGGTACTGAGGGAGAACTATCTGAGGTACTGAGGGAGCAAGTTCTGAGGTATTGAGGAAGCACTTTCTGAGGTATTAAGGGAGCACTTTCTGAGGTATAGAGGGAGCACTTTCTGAGGTATTGAGGAAGCACTTTCTGAGGTAATAAGGGAGCAAATTCTGAGGTACTGAGGGAGCACTTTCTGAGGTATTGAGGAAGCCCTTTCTGAGGTATTGAGGGAGCACTTTCTGAGGTACTGAGGGAGCACTTTCTGAGGTATTGAAGAAGCACTCTCTGAGGTACTGAGGGAGAACTATCTGTGGAATTGATGGAGCACTTTCTGAGGTATTGAGGAAGCACCTTCTGAGGGACTGATGTAGCATTTTCTGAGGTATTGAGGGAGCAATATCTGAGGTACTGAGGGAGCACTTTCTGAGGTATTAAGGGAGCACTATCTGAGGCAGTGAGGGAGCAATATCTGAGGTACTGAGGAAGCACTTTCTGAGGTATTTCGGGATCACTTTCTGAGGTACTGAGGGAGAACTATCTGAGGTACTGAGGGAGCAGTTTCTGAGGTATTGAGGGAGCACTTTCTGTGGTACTGCGGGAGCACTATCTGAGGTATTGAGGCAGAACTGTCTGAGGTATTGTGGGAGCACTATCTGAGGCATTGAGGGAGAATATCTGAGGTATTGAGGGAGCACTTTCAGAGGTATTGAGGGAGAACTATCTGCGGTATTGAGGGAGCACTATCTGAGGTATTGAGGGAAAACTATCTGAGGTATTGAGGAGCACTATCTGGGGTATTGAGGGAGCACTTTCAGATGTTTTGAGGAAGAACTATCTGAGGTACTGAGGGAGAACTATCTTAGGTATTGAGGGAGCCCTCGCTGAGGTATTGATGGAGACTTTCTGAGGTATTGTGGGAGCACTATCTGAGGTCCTGAGGGAGCAGTATCAGAAGTACTGATGGAGAACTATCTGAGGTATTGAGGGAGCACTTTCTGAGGTATTGAGGGAGCACTTTCTGAGGTACGACTGGAACACTCTCTGAGGTATTGAGGGAGCACTTTCGAGGTATTGAGGGAGACCTACCTGAGGTATTAAGGGAGCACTATCTGAGATGCTGAGGGAGCATTTTCTGAGGTACTGAGGGATAACTATCTGAGGTACTGAGGGAGAACTATCTGAGGTACTGAGGAAGCAGTTTCTGAGGTATTGAGGGAGAACGAGCTGAGGTTCTGAGTGAGTACTATCTGAGGTACTGAGCGAGCACTTTCTAGGTATTGAGGGAGCACTTTCTGAGGTACTAAGAGAGAACTATCTGAGGTATTGAGGGAGCACTATCTGAGGTATTGAAGCACTTTCTGAGGTATTGAGGAAGCACTTTCTGAGGTACTAAGGGAGCACTTTCTGAGGTATCCAGCGAGCACTATCTGAGGTAATTAGGGAGCAAGTTCTGAGGTACTGAGGGAGAACTCTCTGAGGTACTGAGTGAGAACTATCTGAGGTACTGATGGAGCCACTTTCTGATGTATTGAGGGAGCACTATCTGAGGTACTGAGGGATCACTTTCTGAGGTATTGAGGAAAAAATTTCTGAGGTATTGAGTGAACACAATCTGTTGTATTGAGGAAGCACTTTATGAGGTATTGAGGGAGCACTTTCTGAGGTATTGAGGGAGCACTGCCTGAGGTACTGAGGGAGAACTATCTGTGGTATTGATGGAGCACTTTCTGAGGTATTGAGGAAGCACTTTCTGAGATACTGAGGGAGCACTTTCTGAGGTATTGAGGGAGCACTATCTGAGGTACTGAGGGAACAAGTTCTGAGGTGTTGAGGAAGCACTCTCTGAGGTATTGAGGGAGAACTATCTGAGGTACTGAGGGAGCACTTTCTGAGGTATTAAGGGAGCACTATCTGAGGTATTGAGGGAGCAGTATCTGAGGTACTGAGGGAGCACTTTCTGAAGTATTTAGTGAACACTTTCTGACGTACTGAGGGAGAACTATCTGAGGTACTGAGGAAGCAGTTTCTGAGGTATTGAGGGAGCACTTTCTGAGGTACTGAGTGAGAACTATCTGAGGTACTGAGGGAGAACTATCTGAGGTACTGAGGGAGCAAGTTCTGAGGTATTGAGGAAGCACTTTCTGAGGTATTAAGGGAGCACTTTCTGAGGTATAGAGGGAGCACTTTCTGAGGCATTGAGGGAGCACTTCCTGACGTACTGAGGAAGCACTATCTGAGGTTCTGAGCGAGTACTGTCTGAGGTACTGAGGGAGAACTATCTGAGGTACTGAGGGACCACTTTCTGAAGTATTGTGGGAGCACTTTCTGAGGTTTTGAGGAAGCACTTTCTGAGGTACTGAGGGAGAACTATCTGAGGTACTGAGGGAGCAAGTTCTGAGGTATTGAGGAAGCACTTTCTGAGGTATTAAGGGAGCACTTTCTGAGGTATAGAGGGAGCACTTTCTGAGGTATTGAGGAAGCACTTTCTGAGGTAATAAGGGAGCAAATTCTGAGGTACTGAGGGAGCACTTTCTGAGGTATTGAGGAAGCCCTTTCTGAGGTATTGAGGGAGCACTTTCTGAGGTACTGAGGGAGCACTTTCTGAGGTATTGAAGAAGCACTCTCTGAGGTACTGAGGGAGAACTATCTGTGGAATTGATGGAGCACTTTCTGAGGTATTGAGGAAGCACCTTCTGAGGGACTGATGTAGCATTTTCTGAGGTATTGAGGGAGCACTATCTGAGGTACTGAGGGAGCACTTTCTGAGGTATTAAGGGAGCACTATCTGAGGCAGTGAGGGAGCAATATCTGAGGTACTGAGGAAGCACTTTCTGAGGTATTTCGGGATCACTTTCTGAGGTACTGAGGGAGAACTATCTGAGGTTCTGAGGGAGCAGTTTCTGAGGTATTGAGGGAGCACTTTCTGAGGTACTGCGGGAGCACTATCTGAGGTATTGAGGCAGAACTGTCTGAGGTATTGTGGGAGCACTATCTGAGGCATTGAGGGAGAATATCTGAGGTATTGAGGGAGCACTTTCAGAGGTTTTGAGGGAGAACTATCTGCGGTATTGAGGGAGCACTATCTGAGGTATTGAGGGAAAACTATCTGAGGTATTGAGGAGCACTATCTGGGGTATTGAGGGAGCACTTTCAGATGTTTTGAGGAAGAACTATCTGAGGTACTGAGGGAGAACTATCTTAGGTATGGAGGGAGCCCTTGCTGAGGTATTGATGGAGACTTTGAGGTATTGTGGGAGCACTATCTGAGGTACTGAGGGAGCACTATCAGAGGTACTGATGGAGAACTATCTGAGGTATTGAGGGAGCACTTTTTGAGGTATTGAGGGAGCACTATCAGAGGTACTGATGGAACACTCTCTGAGGTATTGAGGGAGCACTTTCGAGGTATTGAGGGAGACCTACCTGATGTATTGAGGGAGCACTTTCTGAGGTACTGAGGAAGCACTATCTGAGATACTGAGGGAGCATTTTCTGAGGTACTGAGGGAGAAGTATCTGGGGTACTGAGGGAGAACTATCTGAGGTACTGAGGAAGCAGTTTCTGAGGTATTGAGGGAGCACTAGCTGAGGTTCTGAGTGAGTACTATCCGAAGTACTGAGCGTGCACTTTCTGAGGTATTGAGGGAGCACTTTCTGAGGTACTGAGAGAGAACTATCTGAGGTATTGAGGGAGCACTATCTGAGGTATTGAAGCACTTTCTGAGGTATTGAGGAAGCACTTTCCGAGGTACTGAGGGAGCACTTTCTGAGGTATTGAGTGAGCACTATCTGAGGTACTTAGGGAGCAAGTTCTGAGGTACTGAGGGAGAACTCTCTGAGGTACTGAGGGAGAACTATCTGAAGTATTGATGGAGCCACTTTCTGAGGTTTTGAGGGAGCACTATCTGAGGTACTGAGGGATCACTTTCTGAGGTATTGAGGAAGCATTTTCTGAGGTATTGAGGGAACACAATCTGTTGTATTGAGGAAGCACTTTATGAGGTATTGAGGGAGCACTTTCTGAGGTATTGAGGGACCACTTCCTGAGGTACTGAGGGAGAACTATCTGTGGTATTGTTAGAGCACTTTCTGAGGTATTGAGGAAGCACTTTCTGAGATACTGAGGGAGCACTATCTGAGGTATTGAGGGAGCACTATCTGAGGGACTGAGGGAAAAAGTTCTGAGGTATTGAGGAAGCACTCTCTGAGGTATTGAGGGAGAACTATCTGAGGTACTGAGGGAGCTCTTTCTGAGGTATTAAGGGAGCACTATCTGAGGTATTGAGGGAGCAGTATCTGAGGTACTGAGGGAGCACTTTCTGAAGTATTTAGGGAGCACTTTCTGAGGTACTGAGGGAGAACTATCTGAGGTACTGAGGGAGAACTATCTGAGGTACTGAGGGAGCAGTTTCTGAGGTATTGAGGGAGCACTTTCTGACGTACTCAGGAAGCACTAGCTGAGGTTCTGAGTGAGTACTATCTGAGATACTGAGCGAGCACTTTCTGAGGTATTGAGGTAGCACTTTCTGCGGTACTGAGAGAGAACTATCTGAGGTATTGAGGGAGCAGTATCTGAGGTATTGAAGCACTTTCTGAGGTATTGAGGAAGCACTTTCTGAGGTACTGAGGGAACACTTTCTGAGGTATTGAGCGAGCACTATCTGAGGTACTGAGGGAGCAAATTCTGAGGTACTGAGGGAGAACTATCTGAGGTACTGAGGGAGAGCTATCTGAGGTATTGTTGGAGCACTTTCTGAGGTATTGAGGGAGCACTTTATGAGGTACTGAGGGATCACTTTCTGAGGTATTGAGGAATCATTTTCTGAGGTATTGATTGAACACAATCTGTTGTATTGAGGAAGCACTTTATGAGGTATTGAGGGAGCACTGCCTGAGGTACTGAGGGAGAACTATCTGTGGTATTGATGGAGTACTTTCTGAGGTATTGAGGAAGCACTTTCTGAGATACTGAGGGAGCACTTTCTGAGGTGTTGAGGGAGCACTATCTGAGGGACTGAGGCAACAAGTTCTGAGGTATTGAGGAAGCACTCTCTGAGGTATTGAGGGAGAACTATTTGAGGTACTGAGGGAGCACTTTCTGAGGTATTAAGGGAGCACTATCTGAGGTACTGAGGGAGAACTATCTGAGGTACTGAGGGAGAATTATCTGAGGTACTGAGGAAGCAATTTCTGAGGTATTGAGGGAGCACTTTCTGACGTACTGAGGAAGCACTAGCTGAGGTTCTGAGTGAGTACTATCTGAGGTACTGAGCGATTACTTTCTGAGGTATTGAGGGAGCACTTTCTGAGGTACTGAGAGAGAACTATCTGAGGTATTAAGGGAGAACTATGTGAGGTATTGTGGGAGCACTATCTGAGGCATTGAGGGAGAATTATCTGAGGTATTGAGGGAGCACTTTCAGAGGTATTGAGGGAGAACTATATGAGGTATTGAGGGAGCATTTTCTGAGGTATTGTGGGAGTACTATCTGAAGCATAGAGGGAGAACTATCTGAGGTACTGAGGGAGCACTTTCGGAGGTACTGAGGGAGAACTATCTGAGGTATTGAGGGTGAACTATCTGAGGTATTGTTGGAGCACTATCTGACGCATTGAGGGAGAACTATCTGAGGTATTGAGGGAGCACTTTCAGAGGTATTGAGGGAGAACTATCTGAGGTACAGTGTGAGCACTATCTGAGGTATTGAGGGAGCACTATCTGAGGTACTGAGGGAGCACTTTCTGAGGTACTGATGGAGAACTCTCTGAGGTACTGAGGGAGAACTTTCGGAGGAATTGATTGAGCACTATCTGAGGTATTGAGGAAGCACTTTCTGTGGTACTGAGGGAAAACTATCTGAGGTACTGAGGTAGCTCTATCTGCGGTATTGAGGAAGCACTATCTGAGGCATTGAGGGAGCACTATATGAGGTACTGAGGGAGCACTTTCTTAGGTACTGAGGGAGAACTGTTAGAGGTACGGAGGGAGAACGTTCGGAGCTACTGAGGAAGCACTATCTGAGGTGCTGGCGAGTACTATCTGAGGCATTGAGGGAGCACTTTCTGAGGTACTGATGGAACACTCTCTGAGGTATTGAGGGAGCACTTTCGAGGTATTGAGCAAGCACTATCTGAGGTATTGAGGGAGCACTATCTGAGGTACTGAGGGAGAACTATCTGAGGTACTGAGGGACCACTTTCTGAAGTATTGAGGGAGCACTTTCTGAGGTATTGAGGAAGCACTTTCTGAGGTACTGAGGGAGAACTATCTGAGGTACTGAGGGACCACTTTCTGAAGTATTGAGGGAGCACTTTCTGAGGTATTGAGGAAGCAATTTCTGAGGTACTGAGGGAGAACTATCTGAGGTACTGAGGGAGCACGTTCTGAGGTATTGAGGGAGCACTATCTGATGACTGAAGGATAACTATCTGAGGTATTGATGGAGCACTTTCTGAGGTATTGAGGGAGCACTATCTGAGGTACTGAGGGAGCACTTTCTGACGTACAGATGAAGCACTTTCTGAGGCATTGTGGGAGCACTATCTGAGGTATTGAGGAAGCACTTTCTCAGGTATTGAGGGAGAACTTTCTGAGGTATAGAGGGAGCACTATCTGAGGTACTGAGGGAGCATTTTCTGAGGAATTGAAAAAGCACTTTCTGAGGCATTGAGGGAGCACTATCTGAGGTATTGAGGAAGCACTTTCTTAGGTATTGAGGAAGCATTTTCTGATGTATTGAGCGAGAACTATCTGAGGTACTGAGGGAGCACTTTCTGAGGTACAGAGGAAGCACTTTCTAAGGCATTGTGGGAGCACTATCTGAGGTATTGAGGAAGCACTTTCTTAGGTATGGAGGAAGCACTTTCAGAGGTACAGAGGGAGCACTTTCTGAGGTATTGAGGGAGCACTTTCTGAGGTACTGAGGGAGCCCTCTCTGAGGTATTGAGGAATCACTTTCTGAGGTATTGAGGAAGCACTTTCCGAGGTATTGTGGGAGCACTTTCTGAGGTATTGAGGGAGCACTTTCTGAGGCTTTGAGGAAACACTCTCTGAGGTACTGAGGGAGAACTATCTGAGGTACTGAGGGAGCACTTTCTGAGGTGCTGAGCGAGCAATATCTGAGGTACTGAGCGAACACTTGCTGAAATATTTAGGGAGCACTTTCTGAGGTACTGAGTGAGTACTATCTGAGGTACTGAGGGAGCAGTTTCTGAGGTATTGAGGGAACACTTTCTGACGTACTGAGAAACCACTAGCTGAGGTTCTGAGTGAGTACTTTCTGAGGTACTGAGCGAACACTTTCTGAGATATTGAGGGAGCACTTTCTGAGCTTCTGCGGGAGCACTATCTGAGGTATTGAGGGAGTACTATCTGAGGTATTGTGGGAGCACTATCTGAGGCATTGAGGGAGAACTATCTGAGGTATTGAGGGAGCACTTTCAGACGTATTGAGGGAGAACTATCTGAGGTATTGAGGGAGCACTATCTGAGGTATTGAGGGAGAACTATCTGAGGAATTGAGGAGCACTATCTGAGGTATTGAGGGAGAACTTTCTGAGGTACTGAGGGAACACTTTCTGAGGTATTGAGGGAGCACTTTCGGAGGTACTGATGGAACACTCTGAATTATTGTGGGAGCACTTTCTGACGTACTGAAGGAGAACTATCTGATGTACTGAGGGAGAACTATCTGAGATACAGAGGGAGCATTTTCTGAGGTATTAAGGGCGCACTATCTGAGGCATTTAGGGAGCAATATCTGAGGTACGGAAAGAGCACTTTCTGAGGTATTGAGGGAGCACTTTCTGAGGTATTAAGGTCGCACTTTCTGAGGTACTGGGGGAACACTTTCTGAGGTATTGAGGAAGCACTTTCTGAGGTACTGAGGAAGCACCTTCTGAAGTATTGAGGGAGCACTTTCTGAGGTACTGAGGGAGCACTTTCTGAGGTATTAAAGAAGCACACTCTGAGGTACTGAGGGAGAACTATCTGTCGTGTTGATGGAACACTTTCTGAGGTTTTTAAGAAGCACTTTCTGAGGTACTGAGGGAGCACTTTCTGAGGTACTGAGGAAGCACTCTCTGAGGTACTGAGGGAGAACTATCTTTGTTATTGATGGAGCACTTTCTGAGGTATTGAGGAAGCACTTTCTGAGGTACTGAGGGAGCACTTTCTGATGTATTGAGGGAGCACTATCTGAGGTACTGAGGACACATGTTCTGAGGTATTCAGGAAGCAGTCTCTGAGGTACTGAGGGAGAACTATCTGAGGTACTGAGGGAGAACTATCTGAGGTACTGAGGGAGCACTTTCTGAGGTATTAAGGGCGCACTATCTGAGGCATTTAGGGAGCAATATCTGAGGTACGGAAAGAGCACTTTCTGAGGTATTGAGGGAGCACTTTCTGAGGTATTGAGGTAGCACTTTCTGAGGTACTGGGGGAGCACTTTCTGAGGTATTGAGGAAGCACTTTCTGAGGTATTGAGGAAGCACTTTCTGAGGTACTGAGGGAGCACTTTCTGAGGTATTAAAGAAGCACACTCTGAGGTACTGAGGGAGAACTATCTGTCCTATTGATGGAGCACTTTCTGAGGTTTTTAAGAAGCACTTTCTGAGGTACTGAGGGAGCACTTTCTGAGGTATTGAGGGAGCACTTTCTGAGGTACTGAGGGAGCCCTCTCTGAGGTATTGAGGAATCACTTTCTGAGGTATTGAGGAAGCACTTTCCGAGGTTTTGTGGGAGCACTTTCTGAGGTTTTGAGGAAGCACTCTCTGAGGTACTGAGGGAGAACTATCTGAGGTACTGAGGGAACACTTGCTGAGGTATTTAGGGAGCACTTTCTGAGGTACCGAGTGAGTACTATCTGAGGTACTGAGGGAGCAGTTTCTGAGGTATTGAGGGAGCACTTTCTGACGTACTGAGAAACCACTAGCTGAGGTTCTGAGTGAGTACTTTCTGAGGTACTGAGCGAACACTTTCTGAGGTATTGAGGGATCACTTTCTGAGGTTCTGCGGGAGCACTATCTGAGGTATTGAGGGAGTACTATCTGAGGTATTGTGGGAGCACTATCTGAGGCATTGAGGGAGAACTATCTGAGGTATTGAGGGAGCACTTTCAGAGGTATTGAGGGAGAACTATCTGAGGAATTGAGGAGCACTATCTGAGGTATTGAGGGAGAACTTCCTGAGGTACTGAGGGAATACTTTCTGAGGTATTGAGGGAGCACTTTCGGAGGTACTGATGGAACACTCTGAGTTATTGAGGGAGCACTTTCTGACGTACTGAGGAAGCACTTTCTGAGGTACTGAGGGAGCACTTTCTGAGGTATTGAGGGAGAACTATCTGAGGTATTGAGAAAGCACTTTCTGAGGTATTGAGGAAGCACTTTCTGAGATATTGAGTGAGCACAATCTGAGGAACTGAGGGAGCACTATCTGAGGTACTGTGGGAAAACTATCTGAGGTGCTGAGGGAGAATTATCTGAGGTATTGATGGAGCAGTTTCTGAGGTATTGAGGGAGCACTATCTGAGGTACTGAGGGAGCACTTTCTGAGCTATTGAGTGAGCACTTTCTGAGGTATTGAGTGGGCACTATCTGAGATACTGAGGGAGAACTATCTGTGGTATTGAGGGAGCACTTTCTGAGGTATTGAGGGAGCACCACCTGAGGTACTGAGGGAACAAGTTCTGAGGTATTGAGGAAGCACTTTCTGTGGTACTGAGGGAAAACTATCTGAGGTACTGAGGTAGCTCTATCTGCGGTATTGAGGAAGCACTATCTGAGGCATTGAGGGAGCACTATATGAGGTACTGAGGGAGCACTTTCTTCGGTACTGATGGAGAACTACCTGAGGTACGGAGGGAGAACTTTCGGAGCTACTGAGGAAGCACTATCTGAGGTCCTGGCGAGTACAATCTGCGGCATTGAGGGAGCACTTTCTGAGGGACTGATGGAACACTCTCTGAGGTATTGAGGGAGCACTTTCGAGGTATTGAGGGAGAACTACCTGAGGTATTGAGGGAGCACTTACTGAGGTACTATGCAAGCACTATCTGAGGTATTGAGGGTGCACTATCTGAGGTATTGAGGGAGCACTATCTGAGGTACTGAGGGAGAACTATCTGAGGTACTGAGGGACCACTTTCTGAAGTATTGAGGGAGCACTTTCTGAGGTATTGAGGAAGCACTTTCTGAGGTACTGAGGGAGAACTATCTGAGGTACTGAGGGACCAATATCTGAGGTATTGAGGAAGCACTTTCTGAGGTATTGAGGGAGCACTTTCTGAGGTATAGAGGGAGCACTATCTGAGGTACTGAGGGAGCACTTTCTGAGGTATTGAGGAAGCACTTTCTGAGGCATTGAGGGAGCACTATCTGAGGTATTGAGGAAGCACTTTCTTAGGTATTGAGGAAGCATTTTCTGATGTATTGAGGGAGAACTATCTGAGGTACTGAGGGAGCACTTTCTGAGGTACAGTGGAAGCACTTTCTGAGGCATTGAGGGAGCACTATCTGAGGTATTGAGGAAGCACTTTCTTAGGTATTGAGGAAGCACTTTCAGAGGTACAGAGGGAGCACTTTCTGAGGTATTGAGGAAGCACTCTCTGAGGTACTGAGGGAGAACTATCTGTGGTATTGATGGAGCACTTTCTGAGGTATTGAGGAAGCACTTTCTGAGGTACTGAGGGAGCACTTTCTGATGTATTGAGGGAGCACTATCTGAGGTACTGAGGACACAAGTTCTGAGGTATTCAGGAAGCAGTCTCTGAGGGACTGAGGGAGAACTATCTGAGGTACTGAGGGAGAACTATCTGAGATACAGAGGGAGCACTTTCTGAGGTATTAAGGGCGCACTATCTGAGGCATTGAGGGAGCAATATCTGAGATACGGAAAGAGCACTTTCTGAGGTATTTAGGGAGCACTTTCTGAGGTATTAAGGGCGAATTTTCTGAGGTACTGAGGGAGAACTATCTGAGGTACTGAGGGAGCAGTTTCTGACGTATTGAGGGAGCACTTTCTGACGTACTGAGGAAGCACTATCTGAGGTTCTGAGCGAGTACTATCTGAAGTACTGAGGGAGAACTATCTGAGGTACTGAGGGACCACTTTCTGAAGTATTGAGGGAGCACTTTCTGAGGTATTGAGGAAGCACTTTCTGAGGTACTGAGGGAGAACTATCTGAGGTACTGAGGGAGCAAGTTCCGAGGTATTGAGGGAGCACTATCTGAGGTATTGAGGGAGCAGTATCTGAGGCATTGTGGGAGAACTATCTGAGGTATTGAGCGAGCAGTTTCTGAGGTATTGAGGGCGCACACTCTGAGGTATTGAGGAAGCACTTTCTGAGTTATTAAGGAAGCACTTTCTGAGGTGTAGAGGGAGCACTATCTGAGGTACTGAGGGAGCACTTTCTGAGGTGTAGAGGGAGCACTTTCTGAGGTACTGAGGGAGCACTTTCTGAGGTAATGAGGAAGCACTTTCTGAGGTATTGAGGGAGCACTTTCTGAGGTATTGAGGTAGCACTTTCTGAGGTACTGGGGGAGCACTTTCTGAGGTATTGAGGAAGCACTTTCTGAGGTATTGAGGAAGCACTTTCTGATGTATTGAGGGAGCACTTTCTGAGGTACTGAGGGAGCACTTTCTGAGGTATTAAAGAAGCACACTCTGAGGTACTGTGGGAGAACTATCTGTTGTATTGATAGAGCACTTTCTGAGGTTTTTAAGAAGCACTTTCTGATGTACTGAGGGAGCACTTTCTGAGGTATTGAGGGAGCACTTTCTGAGGTATTGAGGAAGCATTTTCCGAGGTATTGTGGGAGCACTTTCTGAGGTATTGAGGAAGCACTTTCTGAGGTATTGAGGGAGCACTTTCTGAGGTACTGAGGGAGCACTTTCTGAGGTATTAAAGAAGCACACTCTGAGGTACTGAGGGAGAACTATCTGTTGTATTGATGGAGCACTTTCTGAGGTTTTTAAGAAGCACTTTCTGATGTACCGAGGGAGCACTTTCTGAGGTATTGAGGAATCACTTTCTGAGGTATTGAGGAAGCACTTTCCGAGGTATTGTGGGAGCACTTTCTGTGGTATTGAGGGAGCACTTTCTGAGGTTTTGAGGAAGCACTCTCTGAGGTACTGAGGGAGAACTATCTGAGGTACTGAGGGAGCACTTTCTGAGGTATTAAGGGAGCACTATCTGAGGTATTGAGCGAGCAATATCTGAGGTACTGAGGGAACACTTGCTGAGGTATTTAGGGAGCACTTTCTGAGGTACTGAGTGAGTACTATCTGAGGTACTGAGGGAGCAGTTTATGAGGTATTGAGGGAGCACTTTCTGACGTACTGAGAAACCACTAGCTGAGGTTCTGAGTGAGTACTTTCTGAGGTACTGAGCGAACACTTTCTGAGGTCTTGAGGGAGCACTTTCTGAGGTTCTGCGGGAGCACTATCTGAGGTATTGAGGGAGTACTGTCTGAGGTATTGTGGGAGCACTATCTGAGGCATTGAGGGAGAACTATCTGAGGTATTGAGGGAGCACTTTCTGACGTACTGAGGAAGCACTTTCTGAGGTACTGAGGGAGCACTTTCTGAGGTATTGAGGGAGAACTATCTGAGGTATTGAGAAAGCACTTTCTGAGGTATTGAGGAAGCACTTTCTGAGGTACTGAGGGAGCACTTTCTGAGGTATTGAGGGAGAACTATCTGAGGTATTGAGAAAGCACTTTCTGAGGTATTGAGGAAGCACTTTCTGAGGTATTGAGTGAGCACAATCTGAGGTACTGAGGGAGAACTATCTGAGGTACTGTGGGAAAACTATCTGAGGTACTGAGGGAGAACTATCTGAGGTATTGATGGAGCAGTTTCTGAGGTATTGAGGGAGCACTATCTGAGGTACTGAGGGAGCACTTTCTGAGCTATTGCGGAAGACCTTTCTGAGGTATTGAGTGAACACAATCTGTTGTATTGAGGAAGCAATTTATGAGGTATTGAGGGAGCACTTTCTGAGGTATTGAGTGGGCACTATCTGAGATACTGAGGGAGAACTATCTGTGGTATTGAGGGAGCACTTTCTGAGGTATTGAGGAAGCACTTTCTGAGGTACTGAGGGAGAACTATCTGAGGTATTGATGGAGCAGTTTCTGAGGTATTGAGGGAGCACTATCTGAGGTATTGAGAAAGCACTTTCTGAGGTATTGAGGAAGCACTTTCTGAGGTATTGAGTGAGCACAATCTGAGTTACTGAGGGAGCACTATCTGAGGTACTGTGGGAAAACTATCTGAGGTACTGAGGGAGAACTATCTGAGGTATTGATGGAGCAGTTTCTGAGGTATTGAGGGAGCACTATCTGAGGTACTGAGGGAGCACTTTCTGAGCTATTGAGGAAGCACTTTCTGAGGTATTGAGTGAACACAATCTGTTGTATTGAGGAAGCAATTTATGAGGTATTGAGGGAGCACTTTCTGAGGTATTGAGTGGGCACTATCTGAGATACTGAGGGAGAACTATCTGTGGTATTGAGGGAGCACTTTCTGAGGTATTGAGGAAGCACTTTCTGAGGTACTGAGGGAGAACTATCTGAGGTATTGATGGAGCAGTTTCTGAGGTATTGAGGGAGCACTATCTGAGGTACTGAGGGAGCACTTTCTGAGCTTTTGAGTGAGCACTTTCTGAGGTATTGAGTGGGCACTATCTGAGATACTGAGGGAGAACTATCTGTGGTATTGAGGGAGCACTTTCTGAGGTATTGAGGAAGCACTTTCTGAGGTACTGAGGGAGCACTTTCTGAGGTATTGAGGGAGCACCACCTGAGGTACTGAGGGAACAAGTTCTGAGGTATTGAGGAAGCACTTTCTGTGGTACTGAGGGAAAACTATCTGAGGTACTGAGGTAGCTCTATCTGCGGTATTGAGGAAGCACTATCTGAGGCAATGAGGGAGCACTTTATGAGGTACTGAGGGAGCACTTTCTTAGGTACTGATGGAGAACTATCTGAGGTACGGAGGGAGGACTTTCGGAGCTACTGAGGAAGCACTATCTGAGGTCCTGGCGAGTACTATCTGAGGCATTGAGGGAGCACTTTCTGAGGTACTGATGGAACACTCTCTGAGGTATTGAGGGAGCACTTTCGAGGTATTGAGGGAGAACTACCTGAGGTATTGAGGGAGCACTTACTGAGGTACTGAGCAAGCACTATCTGAGGTATTGAGGGTGCACTATCTGAGGTATTGAGGGAGCACTATCTGAGGTACTTAGGGAGAACTATCTGAGGTACTGAGGGACCACTTTCTGAAGTATTGAGGGAGCACTTTCTGAGGTATTGAGGAAGCACTTTCTGAGGTACTGAGGGAGAACTATCTGAGGTACTGAGGGACCACTTTCTGAAGTATTGAGGGAGCACTTTTTGAGGTATTGAGGAAGCAATTTCTGAGGTACTGTGGGTGAACTATCTGAGGCACTGAGGGAGCAAGTTCTGAGGTATTGAGGGAGCACTATCTGAGGACTGAAGGATAACTATCTGAGGTATTGATGGAGCACTTTCTGAGGTATTGAGGGAGCACTATCTGAGGTACTGAGGGAGCACTTTCTGACGTACAGATGAAGCACTTTCTGAGGCATTGTGGGAGCACTATCTGAGGTATTGAGGAAGCACTTTCTCAGGTATTGAGGGAGCACTTTCTGAGGTATAGAGGGAGCACTATCTGAGGTACTGAGGGAGCACTTTCTGAGGTACAGAGGAAGCACTTTCTGAGGCATTGAGGGAGCACTATCTGAGGTATTGAGGAAGCACTTTCTTAGGTATTGAGGAAGCACTTTCAGAGGTACAGAGGGAGCACTTTCTGAGGTATTGAGGAAGCACTTTCTGAGGTACTGAGGTAGCACTTTCTGTGGTATTGAGGGTGCACTATCTGAAGTACTGAGGGAGCACTTTCTGAGGAATTGAGGAAGCACTCTCTGAGGTACTGAGGGAGAACTATCTGTGGTATTGATGGAGCACTTTCTGACGTATTGAGGAAGCACTTTCTGAGGTACTGAGGAAACACTTTCTGATGTATTGAGGGAGCACTATCTGAGGTACTGAGGACACAAGTTCTGAGGTATTCAGGAAGCAGTCTCTGAGGTAGTGAGGGAGAACTATCTGAGGTACTGAGGGAGAACTATCTGAGATACAGAGGGAGCACATTCTGAGGTATTAAGGGCGCACTATCTGAGGCATTGAGGGAGCAATATCTGAGGTACGGAAAGAGTACTTTCTTAGGTATTTAGGGAGCACTTTCTGAGGTATTAAGGGCGAATTTTCTGAGGTACTGAGGGAGAACTATCTGAGGTCCTGAGGGAGCAGTTTCTGACGTATTGAGGGAGCACTTTCTGACGTACTGAGGAAGCACTATCTGAGGTTCTGAGCGAGTACTATCTGAGGTACTGAGGGAGAACTATCTGAGGTACTGAGGGACCACTTTCTGAAGTATTGAGGGAGCACTTTCTGAGGAATTGAGGAAGGACTTTCTTAGGTACTGAGGGAGAACTATCTGAGGTATTGAGGGAGCAAGTTCCGAGGTATTGAGGGAGCACTATCTGAGGTATTGAGGGAGCAGTATCTGAGGCATTGTGGGAGAACTATTTGAGGTATTGAGCGAGCAGTTTCTGAGGTATTGAGGGCGCACACTCTGAGGTATTGAGGAAGCACTTTCTGAGTTATTAAGGGAGCACTTTCTGAGGTGTAGAGGGAGCACTATCTGAGGTACTGAGGGAGCACTTTCTGAGGTATTGAGGAAGCACTTTCTGAGGTATTGAGGGAGCACTTTCTGAGGTATTGAGGTAGCACTTTCTGAGGTACTGGGGGAGCACTTTCTGAGGTATTGAGGAAGCACTTTCAGAGGTATTGAGGAAGCACTTTCTGAGGTATTGAGGGAGCACTTTCTGAGATACTGAGGGAGCACTTTCTGAGGTATTAAAGAAGCACACTCTGAGGTACTGAGGGAGAACTATCTGTCGTATTGATGGAGCACTTTCTGAGGTTTTTAGGAAGCACTTTCTGAGGTACAGAGGGAGCACTTTCTGAGGTATTGAGGGAGCACTTTCTGAGGTACTGAGGGAGCCCTCTCTGAGGTATTGAGGAATCACTTTCTTAGGTATTGAGGAAGCACTTTCCGAGGTATTGTGGGAGCACTTTCTGAGGTATTGAGGGAGCACTTTCTGAGATTTTGAGGAAGCACTCTCTGTGGTACTGAGGGAGAAATATCTGAGGTACTGAGGGAGCACTTTCTGAGGTATTAAGGGAGCACTATCTGAGGTATTGAGCGAGCAATATCTGAGGTACTGAGGGAACACTTGCTGAGGTACTTAGGGAGCACTTTCTGAGGTACTGAGTGAGTACTATCTGAGGTACTGAGGGAGCAGTTTCTGAGGTATTGAGGGAGCACTTTCTGACGTACTGAGAAACCACTAGCTGAGGTTCTGAGTGAGTACTTTCTGAGGTACTGAGCGAACACTTTCTGAGGTATTGAGGGAGCACTTTCTGAGGTTCTGCGGGAGCACTATCTGAGGTATTGAGGGAGTACTATCTGAGGTATTGTGGGAGCACTATCTGAGGCATTGAGGGAGAACTATCTGAGGTATTGAGGGAGCACTTTCAGAGGTATTGAGGGAGAACTATCTGAGGTATTGAGGGAGCACTATCTGAGGTATTGAGGGAGAACTATCTGAGGAATTGAGGACCACTATCTGAGGTATTGAGGGAGATCTTTCTGAGGTACTGAGGGAACACTTTCTGAGGTATTGAGGGAGCACTTTCGGAGGTACTGATGGAACACTCTGAGTTATTGAGGGAGCACTTTCTGACGTACTGAGGAAGCACTTTCTGAGGTACTGAGGGAGCACTTTCTGAGGTATTGAGGGAGAACTATCTGAGGTATTGAGAAAGCACTTTCTGAGGTATTGAGGAAGCACTTTCTGAGGTATTGAGTGAGCACAATCTGAGGCACTGAGGGAGCACTATCTGAGGTACTGTGGGAAAACTATCTGAGGTACTGAGGGAGAACTATCTGAGGTATTGATGGAGCAGTTTCTGAGGTATTGAGGGAGCACTATCGGAGGTACTGAGGGAGCACTTTCTGAGCTATTGAGGAAGCACTTTCTGAGGTATTGAGTGAACACAATCTGTTGTATTGAGGAAGCAATTAATGAGGTATTGAGTGAGCACTTTCTGAGGTATTGTGTGGGCACTATCTGAGATACTGAGGGAGAACTATCTGTGGTATTGAGGGAGCACTTTCTGAGGTATTGAGAAAGCACTTTCTGAGGTACTGAGGGAGCACTTTCTGAGGTATTGAGGGAGCACCACCTGAGGTACTGAGGGAACAAGTTCTGAGGTATTGAGGAAGCACTTTCTGTGGTACTGAGGGAAAACTATCTGAGGTACTGAGGTAGCTCTATCTGCGGTATTGAGAAAGGACTATCTGAGGCATTGAGGGAGCACTATATGAGGTACTGAGGGAGCACTTTCTTAGGTACTGATGGAGAACTATCTGAGGTACGGAGGGAGAACTTTCGGAGCTACTGAGGAAGCACTATCTGAGGTTCTGGCGAGTACTATCTGAGGCATTGAGGGAGCACTTTCTGATGTACTGATGGAAAACTCTCTGAGGTATTGAGGGAGCACTTTCGAGGTATTGAGGGAGAACTACCTGAGGTATTGAGGGAGCACTTACTGAGGTACTGAGCAAGCACTATCTGAGGTATTGAGGGTGCACTATCTGAGGTATTGAGGGAGCACTATCTGAGGTACTGAGGGAGAACTATCTGAGGTACTGAGGGACCACTTTCTGAAGTATTGAGGGAGCACTTTCTGAGGTATTGAGGAAGCACTTTCTGAGGTACTGAGGG
Organism: Chiloscyllium plagiosum; assembly: GCF_037043375.1. NCBI lineage: Eukaryota > Metazoa > Chordata > Chondrichthyes > Orectolobiformes > Hemiscylliidae > Chiloscyllium > Chiloscyllium plagiosum. The sequence goes on along the minus strand of NW_028270175.1, from coordinate 64,687,947 downwards.
AGAACTATCTGAGGTACTGAGGGACGACTTTCTGAAGTATTGAGGGAGCACTTTCTGAGGTATTGAGGAAGCAATTACTGAGGTACTGAGGGAGAACTATCTGAGGTACTGAGGGAGCAGGTTCTGAGATATTGAGGGAGCACTATCTGAGGTACTGAAGGATAACTATCTGAGGTATTGATGGAGCACTTTCTGAGGTATTGAGGGAGCACTATCTGAGGTACTGAGGGAGCACTTTCTGACGTACAGATGAAGCACTTTCTGAGGCATTGTGGGAGCACTATCTGATGTATTGAGGAAGCACTTTCTCAGGTATTGAGGGAGCACTATCTGAGGTATAGAGGGAGCACTATCTGAGGTACTGAGGGAGCACTTTCTGAGGTATTGAGGAAGCACTTTCTAAGGCATTGAGGGAGCACTATCTGAGGTATTGAGGAAGCACTTTCTTAGGTATTGAGGAAGCATTTTCTGATGTATTGAGGGAGAACTATCTGAGGTACTGAGGGAGCACTTTCTGAGGTACAGAGGAAGCACTTTCTGAGGCATTGAGGGAGCACTATCTGAGGTAATGAGGAAGCACTTTCTGAGGTATTGAAGAAGCACTTTCTGAGGTACTGAGGTAGCACTTTCTGTGGTATTGAGGGAGAACTATCTGTGGTATTGATGGAGCACTTTCTGAGGTATTGAGGAAGCACTTTCAGAGGTATTGAGGAAGCACTTTCTGAGGTATTGAGGGAGCACTTTCTGAGATACTGAGGGAGCACTTTCTGAGGTATTAAAGAAGCACACTCTGAGGTACTGAGGGAGAACTATCTGTCGTATTGATGGAGCACTTTCTGAGGTTTTTAGGAAGCACTTTCTGAGGTACAGAGGGAGCACTTTCTGAGGTATTGAGGGAGCACTTTCTGAGGTACTGAGGGAGCCCTGTCTGAGGTATTGAGGAATCACTTTCTGAGGTATTGAGGAAGCACTTTCCGAGGTATTGTGGGAGCACTTTCTGAGGTATTGAGGGAGCACTTTCTGAGATTTTGAGGAAGCACTCTCTGTGGTACTGAGGGAGAAATATCTGAGGTACTGAGGGAGCACTTTCTGAGGTATTAAGGGAGCACTATCTGAGGTATTGAGCGAGCAATATCTGAGGTACTGAGGGAACACTTGCAGAGGTACTTAGGGAGCACTTTCTGAGGTACTGAGTGAGTACTATCTGAGGTACTGAGGGAGCAGTTTCTGAGGTATTGAGGGAGCACTTTCTGACGTACTGAGAAACCACTAGCTGAGGTTCTGAGTGAGTACTTTCTGAGGTACTGAGCGAACACTTTCTGAGGTATTGAGGGAGCACTTTCTGAGGTTCTGCGGGAGCACTATCTGAGGTATTGAGGGAGTACTATCTGAGGTATTGTGGGAGCACTATCTGAGGCATTGAGGGAGAACTATCTGAGGTATTGAGGGAGCACTTTCAGAGGTATTGAGGGAGAACTATCTGAGGTATTGAGGGAGCACTATCTGAGGTATTGAGGGAGAACTATCTGAGGAATTGAGGACCACTATCTGAGGTATTGAGGGAGAACTTTCTGAGGTATTGAGTGAGCACTTTCTGAGGTATTGTGTGGGCACTATCTGAGATACTGAGGGAGAACTATCTGTGGTATTGAGGGAGCACTTTCTGAGGTATTGAGAAAGCACTTTCTGAGGTACTGAGGGAGCACTTTCTGAGGTATTGAGGGAGCACTTTCTGACGTACTGAGGAAGCACTTTCTGAGGTACTGAGGGAGCACTTTCTGAGGTATTGAGGGAGAACTATCTGAGGTATTGAGAAAGCACTTTCTGAGGTATTGAGGAAGCACTTTCTGAGGTATTGAGTGAGCACAATCTGAGGTACTGAGGGAGCACTATCTGAGGTACTGTGGGAAAACTATCTGAGGTACTGAGGGAGAACTATCTGAGGTATTGATGGAGCAGTTTCTGAGGTATTGAGGGAGCACTATCTGAGGTACTGAGGGAGCACTTTCTGAGCTATTGAGGAAGCACTTTCTGAGGTATTGAGTGAACACAATCTGTTGTGTTGAGGAAGCAATTTATGAGGTATTGAGTGAGCACTTTCTGAGGTATTGTGTGGGCACTATCTGAGATACTGAGGGAGAACTATCTGTGGTATTGAGGGAGCACTTTCTGAGGTATTGAGAAAGCACTTTCTGAGGTACTGAGGGAGCACTTTCTGAGGTATTGAGGGAGCACCACCTGAGGTACTGAGGGAACAAGTTCTGAGGTATTGAGGAAGCACTTTCTGTGGTACTGAGGGAAAACTATCTGAGGTACTGAGGTAGCTCTATCTGCGGTATTGAGAAAGGACTATCTGAGGCATTGAGGGAGCACTATATGAGGTACTGAGGGAGCACTTTCTTAGGTACTGATGGAGAACTATCTGAGGTACGGAGGGAGAACTTTCGGAGCTACTGAGGAAGCACTATCTGAGGTGCTGGCGAGTACTATCTGAGGCATTGAGGGAGCACTTTCTGAGGTACTGATGGAACACTCTCTGAGGTATTGAGGGAGCACTTTCGAGGTATTGAGGGAGAACTACCTGAGGTATTGAGGGAGCACTTACTGAGGTACTGAGCAAGCACTATCTGAGGTATTGAAGGTGCACTATCTGAGGTATTGAGGGAGCACTATCTGAGGTACTGAGGGAGAACTATCTGAGGTACTGAGGGACCACTTTCTGAAGTATTGAGGGAGCACTTTCTGAGGTATTGAGGAAGCACTTTCTGAGGTACTGAGGGAGAACTATCTGAGGTACTGAGGGACGACTTTCTGAAGTATTGAGGGAGCACTTTCTGAGGTATTGAGGAAGCAATTACTGAGGTTCTGAGGGAGAACTATCTGAGGTACTGTGGGAGCAGGTTCTGAGATATTGAGGGAGCACTATCTGAGGTACTGAAGGATAATTATCTGAGGTATTGATGGAGCACTTTCTGAGGTATTGAGGGAGCACTATCTGAGGTACTGAGGGAGCACTTTCTGACGTACAGATGAAGCACTTTCTGAGGCATTGTGGGAGCACTATCTGATGTATTGAGGAAGCACTTTCTCAGGTATTGAGGGAGCACTTTCTGAGGTATAGAGGGAGCACTATCTGAGGTACTGAGGGAGCACTTTCTGAGGTATTGAGGAAGCACTTTCTAAGGCATTGAGGGAGCACTATCTGAGGTATTGAGGAAGCACTTTCTTAGGTATTGAGGAAGCATTTTCTGATGTATTGAGGGAGAACTATCTGAGGTACTGAGGGAGCACTTTCTGAGGTACAGAGGAAGCACGTTCTGAGGCATTGAGGGAGCACTATCTGAGGTAATGAGGAAGCACTTTCTGAGGTATTGAGGAAGCACTTTCTGAGGTACTGAGGTAGCACTTTCTGTGGTATTGAGGGAGAACTATCTGTGGTATTGATGGAGCACTTTCTGAGGTATTGAGGAAGCACTTTCTGAGGTATTGAGGGAGCACTTTCTGAGGTATTGAGGTAGCACTTTCTGAGGTATTAAGGGAGCACTATCTGAGGTATTGAGCGAGCAATATCTGAGGTACTGAGGGAACACTTGCTGAGGTACTTAGGGAGCACTTTCTGAGGTACTGAGTGAGTACTATCTGAGGTACTGAGGGAGCAGTTTCTGAGGTATTGAGGGAGCACTTTCTGACGTACTGAGAAACCACTAGCTGAGGTTCTGAGTGAGTACTTTCTGAGGTACTGAGCGAACACTTTCTGAGGTATTGAGGGAGCACTTTCTGAGGTTCTGCGGGAGCACTATCTGAGGTATTGAGGGAGTACTATCTGAGGTATTGTGGGAGCACTATCTGAGGCATTGAGGGAGAACTATCTGAGGTATTGAGGGAGCACTTTCAGAGGTATTGAGGGAGAACTATCTGAGGTATTGAGGGAGCACTATCTGAGGTATTGAGGGAGAACTATCTGAGGAATTGAGGACCACTATCTGAGGTATTGAGGGAGAACTTTCTGAGGTACTGAGGGAACACTTTCTGAGGTATTGAGGGAGCACTTTCGGAGGTACTGATGGAACACTCTGAGTTATTGAGGGAGCACTTTCTGACGTACTGAGGAAGCACTTTCTGAGGTACTGAGGGAGCACTTTCTGAGGTATTGAGGGAGAACTATCTGAGGTATTGAGAAAGCACTTTCTGAGGTATTGAGGAAGCACTTTCTGAGGTATTGAGTGAGCACAATCTGAGGTACTGAGGGAGCACTATCTGAGGTACTGTGGGAAAACTATCTGAGGTACTGAGGGAGAACTATCTGAGGTATTGATGGAGCAGTTTCTGAGGTATTGAGGGAGCACTATCGGAGGTACTGAGGGAGCACTTTCTGAGCTATTGAGGAAGCACTTTCTGAGGTATTGAGTGAACACAATCTGTTGTATTGAGGAAGCAATTAATGAGGTATTGAGTGAGCACTTTCTGAGGTATTGTGTGGGCACTATCTGAGATACTGAGGGAGAACTATCTGTGGTATTGAGGGAGCACTTTCTGAGGTATTGAGAAAGCACTTTCTGAGGTACTGAGGGAGCACTTTCTGAGGTATTGAGGGAGCACCACCTGAGGTACTGAGGGAACAAGTTCTGAGGTATTGAGGAAGCACTTTCTGTGGTACTGAGGGAAAACTATCTGAGGTACTGAGGTAGCTCTATCTGCGGTATTGAGAAAGGACTATCTGAGGCATTGAGGGAGCACTATATGAGGTACTGAGGGAGCACTTTCTTAGGTACTGATGGAGAACTATCTGAGGTACGGAGGGAGAACTTTCGGAGCTACTGAGGAAGCACTATCTGAGGTTCTGGCGAGTACTATCTGAGGCATTGAGGGAGCACTTTCTGATGTACTGATGGAAAACTCTCTGAGGTATTGAGGGAGCACTTTCGAGGTATTGAGGGAGAACTACCTGAGGTATTGAGGGAGCACTTACTGAGGTACTGAGCAAGCACTATCTGAGGTATTGAGGGTGCACTATCTGAGGTATTGAGGGAGCACTATCTGAGGTACTGAGGGAGAACTATCTGAGGTACTGAGGGACCACTTTCTGAAGTATTGAGGGAGCACTTTCTGAGGTATTGAGGAAGCACTTTCTGAGGTACTGAGGGAGAACTATCTGAGGTACTGAGGGACGACTTTCTGAAGTATTGAGGGAGCACTTTCTGAGGTATTGAGGAAGCAATTACTGAGGTACTGAGGGAGAACTATCTGAGGTACTGAGGGAGCAGGTTCTGAGATATTGAGGGAGCACTATCTGAGGTACTGAAGGATAACTATCTGAGGTATTGATGGAGCACTTTCTGAGGTATTGAGGGAGCACTATCTGAGGTACTGAGGGAGCACTTTCTGACGTACAGATGAAGCACTTTCTGAGGCATTGTGGGAGCACTATCTGATGTATTGAGGAAGCACTTTCTCAGGTATTGAGGGAGCACTATCTGAGGTATAGAGGGAGCACTATCTGAGGTACTGAGGGAGCACTTTCTGAGGTATTGAGGAAGCACTTTCTAAGGCATTGAGGGAGCACTATCTGAGGTATTGAGGAAGCACTTTCTTAGTTATTGAGGAAGCATTTTCTGATGTATTGAGGGAGAACTATCTGAGGTACTGAGGGAGCACTTTCTGAGGTACAGAGGAAGCACTTTCTGAGGCATTGAGGGAGCACTATCTGAGGTAATGAGGAAGCACTTTCTGAGGTATTGAGGAAGCACTTTCTGAGGTACTGAGGTAGCACTTTCTGTGGTATTGAGGGAGAACTATCTGTGGTATTGATGGAGCACTTTCTGAGGTATTGAGGAAGCACTTTCAGAGGTATTGAGGAAGCACTTTCTGAGGTATTGAGGGAGCACTTTCTGAGATACTGAGGGAGCACTTTCTGAGGTATTAAAGAAGCACACTCTGAGGTACTGAGGGAGAACTATCTGTCGTATTGATGGAGCACTTTCTGAGGTTTTTAGGAAGCACTTTCTGAGGTACAGAGGGAGCACTTTCTGAGGTATTGAGGGAGCACTTTCTGAGGTACTGAGGGAGCCCTCTCTGAGGTATTGAGGAATCACTTTCTGAGGTATTGAGGAAGCACTTTCCGAGGTATTGTGGGAGCACTTTCTGAGGTATTGAGGGAGCACTTTCTGAGATTTAGAGGAAGCACTCTCTGTGGTACTGAGGGAGAAATATCTGAGGTACTGAGGGAGCACTTTCTGAGGTATTAAGGGAGCACTATCTGAGGTATTGAGCGAGCAATATCTGAGGTACTGAGGGAACACTTGCTGAGGTACTTAGGGAGCACTTTCTGAGGTACTGAGTGAGTACTATCTGAGGTACTGAGGGAGCAGTTTCTGAGGTATTGAGGGAGCACTTTCTGACGTACTGAGAAACCACTAGCTGAGGTTCTGAGTGAGTACTTTCTGAGGTACTGAGCGAACACTTTCTGAGGTATTGAGGGAGCACTTTCTGAGGTTCTGCGGGAGCACTATCTGAGGTATTGAGGGAGTACTATCTGAGGTATTGTGGGAGCACTATCTGAGGCATTGAGGGAGAACTATCTGAGGTATTGAGGGAGCACTTTCAGAGGTATTGAGGGAGAACTATCTGAGGTATTGAGGGAGCACTATCTGAGGTATTGAGGGAGAACTATCTGAGGAATTGAGGACCACTATCTGAGGTATTGAGGGAGAACTTTCTGAGGTACTGAGGGAACACTTTCTGAGGTATTGAGGGAGCACTTTCGGAGGTACTGATGGAACACTCTGAGTTATTGAGGGAGCACTTTCTGACGTACTGAGGAAGTACTTTCTGAGGTACTGAGGGAGCACTTTCTGAGGTATTGAGGGAGAACTATCTGAGGTATTGAGAAAGCACTTTCTGAGGTATTGAGGAAGCACTTTCTGAGGTATTGAGTGAGCACAATCTGAGGTACTGAGGGAGCACTATCTGAGGTACTGTGGGAAAACTATCTGAGGTACTGAGGGAGAACTATCTGAGGTATTGATGGAGCAGTTTCTGAGGTATTGAGGGAGCACTATCGGAGGTACTGAGGGAGCACTTTCTGAGCTATTGAGGAAGCACTTTCTGAGGTATTGAGTGAACACAATCTGTTGTGTTGAGGAAGCAATTTATGAGGTATTGAGTGAGCACTTTCTGAGGTATTGTGTGGGCACTATCTGAGATACTGAGGGAGAACTATCTGTGGTATTGAGGGAGCACTTTCTGAGGTATTGAGAAAGCACTTTCTGAGGTACTGAGGGAGCACTTTCTGAGGTATTGAGGAAGCACTTTCTGAGGTATTGAGTGAGCACAATCTGAGGTACTGAGGGAGCACTATCTGAGGTACTGTGGGAAAACTATCTGAGGTACTGAGGGAGAACTATCTGAGGTATTGATGGAGCAGTTTCTGAGGTATTGAGGGAGCACTATCGGAGGTACTGAGGGAGCACTTTCTGAGCTATTGAGGAAGCACTTTCTGAGGTACTGAGGGAGCACTTTCTGAGGTATTGAGGGAGAACTATCTGAGGTATTGAGAAAGCACTTTCTGAGGTATTGAGGAAGCACTTTCTGAGGTATTGAGTGAGCACAATCTGAGGAACTGAGGGTGCACTATCTGAGGTACTGTGGGAAAACTATCTGAGGTACTGAGGGAGAACTATCTGAGGTATTGATGGAGCAGTTTCTGAGGTATTGAGGGAGCACTATCTGAGGTACTGAGGAAGCACTTTCTGAGCTATTGAGGAAGCACTTTCTGAGGTATTGAGTGAACACAATCTGTTGTGTTGAGGAAGCAATTTATGAGGTATTGAGTGAGCACTTTCTGAGGTATTGTGTGGGCACTATCTGAGATACTGAGGGAGAACTATCTGTGGTATTGAGGGAGCACTTTCTGAGGTATTGAGAAAGCACTTTCTGAGGTACTGAGGGAGCACTTTCTGAGGTATTGAGGGAGCACCACCTGAGGTACTGAGGGAACAAGTTCTGAGGTATTGAGGAAGCACTTTCTGTGGTACTGAGGGAAAACTATCTGAGGTACTGAGGTAGCTCTATCTGCGGTATTGAGAAAGGATTATCTGAGGCATTGAGGGAGCACTATATGAGGTACTGAGGGAGCACTTTCTTAGGTACTGATGGAGAACTATCTGAGGTACGGAGGGAGAACTTTCGGAGCTACTGAGGAAGCACTATCTGAGGTGCTGGCGAGTACTATCTGAGGCATTGAGGGAGCACTTTCTGAGGTACTGATGGAACACTCTCTGAGGTATTGAGGGAGCACTATCTGAGGTACTGAGGGAGAACTATCTGAGGTACTGAGGGACCACTTTCTGAAGTATTGAGGGAGCACTTTCTGAGGTACTGAGGGAGAACTATCTGAGGTACTGAGGGACGACTTTCTGAAGTATTGAGGGAGCACTTTCTGAGGTATTGAGGAAGCAATTACTGAGGTTCTGAGGGAGAACTATCTGAGGTACTGAGGGAGCAGGTTCTGAGATATTGAGGGAGCACTATCTGAGGTACTGAAGGATAATTATCTGAGGTATTGATGGAGCACTTTCTGAAGTATTGAGGAAGCACTTTCTGAGGTACTGAGGGAGAACTATCTGAGGTACTGAGGGACGACTTTCTGAAGTATTGAGGGAGCACTTTCTGAGGTATTGAGGAAGCAATTACTGAGGTTCTGAGGGAGAACTATCTGAGGTACTGAGGGAGCAGGTTCTGAGATATTGAGCGAGCACTATCTGAGGTACTGAAGGATAATTATCTGAGGTATTGATGGAGCACTTTCTGAGGTATTGAGGGAGCACTATCTGAGGTACTGAGGGAGCACTTTCTGACGTACAGATGAAGCACTTTCTGAGGCATTGTGGGAGCACTATCTGATGTATTGAGGAAGCACTTTCTCAGGTATTGAGGGAGCACTTTCTGACGTACTGAGGAAGTACTTTCTGAGGTACTGAGGGAGCACTTTCTGAGGTATTGAGGGAGAACTATCTGAGGTATTGAGAAAGCACTTTCTGAGGTATTGAGGAAGCACTTTCTGAGGTATTGAGTGAGCACAATCTGAGGTACTGAGGGAGCACTATCTGAGGTACTGTGGGAAAACTATCTGAGGTACTGAGGGAGAACTATCTGAGGTATTGATGGAGCAGTTTCTGAGGTATTGAGGGAGCACTATCGGAGGTACTGAGGGAGCACTTTCTGAGCTATTGAGGAAGCACTTTCTGAGGTATTGAGTGAACACAATCTGTTGTGTTGAGGAAGCAATTTATGAGGTATTGAGTGAGCACTTTCTGAGGTATTGTGTGGGCACTATCTGAGATACTGAGGGAGAACTATCTGTGGTATTGAGGGAGCACTTTCTGAGGTATTGAGAAAGCACTTTCTGAGGTACTGAGGGAGCACTTTCTGAGGTATTGAGGGAGCACTTTCTGACGTACTGAGGAAGCACTTTCTGAGGTACTGAGGGAGCACTTTCTGAGGTATTGAGGGAGAACTATCTGAGGTATTGAGAAAGCACTTTCTGAGGTATTGAGGAAGCACTTTCTGAGGTATTGAGTGAGCACAATCTGAGGAACTGAGGGTGCACTATCTGAGGTACTGTGGGAAAACTATCTGAGGTACTGAGGGAGAACTATCTGAGGTATTGATGGAGCAGTTTCTGAGGTATTGAGGGAGCACTATCTGAGGTACTGAGGAAGCACTTTCTGAGCTATTGAGGAAGCACTTTCTGAGGTATTGAGTGAACACAATCTGTTGTGTTGAGGAAGCAATTTATGAGGTATTGAGTGAGCACTTTCTGAGGTATTGTGTGGGCACTATCTGAGATACTGAGGGAGAACTATCTGTGGTATTGAGGGAGCACTTTCTGAGGTATTGAGAAAGCACTTTCTGAGGTACTGTGGGAGCACTTTCTGAGGTATTGAGGGAGCACCACCTGAGGTACTGAGGGAACAAGTTCTGAGGTATTGAGGAAGCACTTTCTGTGGTACTGAGGGAAAACTATCTGAGGTACTGAGGTAGCTCTATCTGCGGTATTGAGAAAGGATTATCTGAGGCATTGAGGGAGCACTATATGAGGTACTGAGGGAGCACTTTCTTAGGTACTGATGGAGAACTATCTGAGGTACGGAGGGAGAACTTTCGGAGCTACTGAGGAAGCACTATCTGAGGTGCTGGCGAGTACTATCTGAGGCATTGAGGGAGCACTTTCTGAGGTACTGATGGAACACTCTCTGAGGTATTGAGGGAGCACTTTCGAGGTATTGAGGGAGAACTACCTGAGGTATTGAGGGAGCACTTACTGAGGTACTGAGCAAGCACTATCTGAGGTATTGAGGGTGCACTATCTGAGGTATTGAGGGAGCACTATCTGAGGTACTGAGGGAGAACTATCTGAGGTACTGAGGGACCACTTTCTGAAGTATTGAGGGAGCACTTTCTGAGGTACTGAGGGAGAACTATCTGAGGTACTGAGGGACGACTTTCTGAAGTATTGAGGGAGCACTTTCTGAGGTATTGAGGAAGCAATTACTGAGGTTCTGAGGGAGAACTATCTGAGGTACTGAGGGAGCAGGTTCTGAGATATTGAGGGAGCACTATCTGAGGTACTGAAGGATAATTATCTGAGGTATTGATGGAGCACTTTCTGAAGTATTGAGGAAGCACTTTCTGAGGTACTGAGGGAGAACTATCTGAGGTACTGAGGGACGACTTTCTGAAGTATTGAGGGAGCACTTTCTGAGGTATTGAGGAAGCAATTACTGAGGTTCTGAGGGAGAACTATCTGAGGTACTGAGGGAGCAGGTTCTGAGATATTGAGCGAGCACTATCTGAGGTACTGAAGGATAATTATCTGAGGTATTGATGGAGCACTTTCTGAGGTATTGAGGGAGCACTATCTGAGGTACTGAGGGAGCACTTTCTGACGTACAGATGAAGCACTTTCTGAGGCATTGTGGGAGCACTATCTGATGTATTGAGGAAGCACTTTCTCAGGTATTGAGGGAGCACTTTCTGAGGTATAGAGGGAGCACTATCTGAGGTACTGAGGGAGCACTTTCTGAGGTATTGAGGAAGCACTTTCTAAGGCATTGAGGGAGCACTATCTGAGGTATTGAGGAAGCACTTTCTTAGGTATTGAGGAAGCATTTTCTGATGTATTGAGGGAGAACTATCTGAGGTACAGAGGGAGCACTTTCTGAGGTACAGAGAAAGCACTTTCTGAGGCATTGAGGGAGCACTATCTGAGGTAATGAGGAAGCACTTTCTGAGGTATTGAGGAAGCACTTTCTGAGGTACTGAGGTAGCACTTTCTGTGGTATTGAGGGAGAACTATCTGTGGTATTGATGGAGCACTTTCTGAGGTATTGAGGAAGCACTTTCTGAGGTACTGAGGGAGCACTTTCTGATGTATTGAGGGAGCACTATCTGAGGTACTGAGCACACAAGTTCTGAGGTATTCAGGAAGCAGCCTCCTAGGTACTGAGGGAGAACTATCTGAGGTACTGAGGGAGAACTATCTGAGATACAGAGGGAGCACTTTCTGAGGTATTAAGGTCGCACTATCTGAGGCATTTAGGGAGCAATATCTGAGGTACAGAAAGAGCACTTTCTGAGGTATTGAGGGAGCACTTTCTGAGGTATTAAGGGCGCACTTTCTGAGGTACTGAGGGAGAACTATCTGAGGTACTGAGCGAGCAGTTTCTGACGTATTGAGGGAGCACTTTCTGACGTACTGAGGAAGCACTTTATGAGGTTCTGAGCGAGTACTATCTGATGTACTGAGGGAGAACTATCTGAGGTACTGAGGGACCACTTTCTGAAGTATTGAGGGAGCACTTTCTGAGGAATTGAGGAAGCACTTTCTGAGGTACTGAGGGAGAACTATCTGAGGTACTGAAGGAGCAAGTTCCGAGGTATTGAGGGAGCACTATCTGAGGTATTGAGGGAGCAGTATCTGAGGCATTGTGGGAGAACTATCTGAGGTATTGAGCGAGCACTTTCTGAGGTATTGAGGGCGCACACTCTGAGGTATTGAGGAAGCACTTTCTGAGTTATTAAGGGAGCACTTTCTGACGTGTAGAGGGAGCACTATCTGAGGTACTGAGGGAGCACTTTCTGAGGTATTGAGGAAGCACTTTCTGAGGTACTGAGGGAGCCCTCTCTGAGGTATTGAGGAATCACTTTCTGAGGTATTGAGGAAGCACTTTCCGAGGTATTGAGGGAGCACTTTCTGAGGTATTAAGGTCGCACTTTCTGAGGTGCTGAGGGAGAACTATCTGAGGTACTGAGGGAGCAGTTTCTGACGTTTTGAGGGAGCACTTTCTGACGTACTGAGGAAGCACTATCTGAGGTTCTGAGCGAGTACTATCTGAGGTACTGAGGGAGAACTATCTGAGGTACTGAGGGACCACTTTCTGAAGTATTGAGGGAGCACTTTCTGAGGTATTGAGGGAGCACTATCTGAGGTTTTGAGCGAGCAATATCTGAGGTACTGAGGGAGCACTTTCTGAGGTATTTACGGAGCACTTTCTGAGGTACCGAGTGAGTACTACCGGAGGTACTGAGGGAGCAGTTTGTGAGGTATTGAGGGAGCACTTTCTGACGTACTGAGAAAGCACTAGCTGAGGTTCTGAGTGAGTACTATCTGAGGTACTGAGCGAACACTTTCTGAGGTATTGAGGGAGCACTTTCTGAGGTTCTGCGGGAGCACTATCTGAGGTATTGAGGGAGTACTATCTGAGGTATTGTGGGAGCACTATCTGAGGCATTGAGGGAGAACTATCTGAGTTATTGAGGGAGCAATATCTGAGGTATTGTGGCAGAACTATCTGAGGAATTGAGGAGCACTATCTGAGGTATTGAGGGAGTACTTTCTGAGGTACTGAGGGAACACTTTCTGAGGTATTGAGGGAGCACTTTCGAAGGTACTGATGGAACACTTTCTGAGTTATTGAGGGAGCACTTTCTGACGTACTGAGGAAGCACTTTCTGAGGTCCTGAGGGAGCACTTTCTGAGGTATTGAGGGAGAACTATCTGAGGTATTGAGGATGCACTTTCTGAGGTATTGAGGAAGCACTTTCTGAGGTATTGAGTGAGCACAATCTGAGGTACTGAGGGAGCACTATCTGAGGTACTGTTGGAAAACTATCTGAGGTACTGAGGGAGAACTATCTGAGGTATTGATGGAGCAGTTTCTGAGGTATTGAGGGAGCACTATCTGAGGTACTGAGGGAGCACTTTCTGAGGTATTGAGGAAGCACTTTCTGAGGTATTGAGGGAACACAATCTGTTGTATTGAGGAAGCAATTCATGAGGTATTGAGGGAGCACTTTCTGAGGTATTGAGTGGGCACTATCTGAGATACTGAGGGAGAACTATCTGTGGTATTGAGAGAGCACTTTCTGAGGTATTGAGGAAGCAATTTCTGAGGTACTGAGGGAGCACTTTCTGAGGTATTGAGGAAGCACCACCTGAGGTACTGAGGGAACAAGTTCTGAGGTATTGAGGAAGCACTCTCTGAGGTACTGAGGGAGAACTATCTGAGGTATTGAGGGAGCATTATCTGGGGTACTGAGTGAACAAGTTCTGAGGTATTGAGGAAGCACTCTCTGAAGTACTGAGGGAGAACTATCTGAGGTACTGAGGGAGAACTATCTGAGGTACTGAGGGAGCACTTTCATAGGTATTTAGGGAGCACTTTCTGAGGTACTGAGGAAGCACTTGCTGAGGTTCTGAGTGAGTACTCTCTGAGGTACTAAGGGAGCACTTTCAGAGGTACTGAGGGAGAACTATCTGAGGTATTGAGGGAGAACTATCTGAGGTATTGTGGGAGCACTACCTGAGGCATTGAGGGAGAATTATCTGAGGTATTGAGGGAGCACTTTCAGAGGTATTGAGAGAGAACTATCTGAGATATTGAGGGAGCACTTTCTGAGGTATTGTGGAAGCACATTCTGAGGTACTGAGGGAGAACTATCAGTGTTACTGAGGGAGCACATTCTGAGGTACTGAGGGAGAACTATCTGAGGTATTGAGGGAGATCTATCTGAGGTACAGTGGGAGCACTTTCTGAGGTAATGTGGAGTACCATCTGAGGCATAGAGGGAGAACTATCTGTGGTATTGAGGGAGCACTTTCTGAGGTATTGTGGAGTACTATCTGAGGCATACAGGGAGAAATATCTGAGGTATTGAGGGAGCACTTTCAGAGGTATTGAGGGAGAACTATCTGAGGTATTGAGGAATCACTTTCTGAGGTACAGATGGAGAACTATCTGAGGTACTGAGGGAGCAAGTTCTGAGGTATTGAGGGAGCACTATCTGAGGTACTGAGGGAGAACTATCTGAGGTATTGATGGAGCACTTTCTGAGGTATTGAGGGAGCACTATCTGAGGTATTGAGGAAGCAATTTCTGAGGTATTGAGGGAGCACTTTCTGAGGTATTGAGGGAGGACTATCTGAGGTACTGAGGAAGCACTTTCTGATATATTGAGGAAGCACTTTCTGAGGTATTGAGGGAGCACTTTCTGAGGAACTGAGGGAGCACTTTCTGAGGTATTGAGGAAGCACTTTCTGAGGTATTGAGGGAACACTTCCTGAGGTACTGAGGGAGCACTTTCTGAGGTATTGAGGGAGCACTATCTGAGGTACTGAGGCAGAACTATCTGTGGTATTGATGGAGCACTTGCTGAGGTATTAAGGAAGCACTTTCTGATGTACTGAGGGAGCACTTTCTGAGGTATTGAGGGAGCACTATCTGAGGTACTGACGGAACAGGTTCTGAGGTATTCAGGAAGCACTCTCTGAGGTACTGAGGGAGAACTATCTGAGGTACTGAGGGAGCACTTTCTGAGGTACTGAGGGAGAACTATCTGAGGTATTGAGGGTGAAATATCTGAGGTACTGAGGGAGCACTTTCTGAGGTATTGTGGAGCACTATCTGAGGCATAGAGGGAGAACTATCAGAGATATTGAGGGAGCACTTTCTGAGGTATTGTGGAGTACTACCTGAGGCATAGAGGGAGAACTATCTGAGGTATTGAGGGAGCACCTTCAGAGGTATTGAGGGAGAACTATCTGAGGTATTGAGGAATCACTTTCTGAGGTACTGATGGATAACTATCTGAGGTACTGAGAGAGCAAGTTCTGAGGTATTGAGGGAGCACTATCTGAGGTACTGAGGGGTCACTATCTGAGGTATTGATGGAGCACTTTCTGAGGTATTGAGGGAGCACTATCTGAGGTACTGAGGGAGCACTTTCTGAAGTACAGAGGAAGCACTTTCTGAGGTATTGATGGAGCACTTTCTGAGGTATTGAGGAAGCAATTTCTGAGGTATAGAGGGAGCACTTTCTGAGGTATTGAGAGAGCACTATCTGAGGTACTGAGGAAGCACTTTCTGAGGTTTTGAGGACGCACTTTCTGAGGTACTGATGGAGTACTTTCTGAGGTATTGAGGAAGCACTTTCTAAGGTATTGAGGGAACACTTTCTGAGGTACTGAGGGAGCACTTTCTGAGGTATTGAGGGAGCAGTATCTGAGGTACTGAGGCAGAACTATCTGTGGTATTGATGGAGCACTTGCTGAGGTATTGAGGAAGCACTTTCTGAGGTAGTGAGGGAGCACTTTCTGAGGTATTGAGGGAGCACTATCTGAGGTACTGAGGGAACAGGTTCTGAGGTATTCAGGAAGCACTCTCTGAGGTACTGAGGGAGAACTATCTGAGGTACTGAGGGAGCACTTTCAGAGGTATTGAGCGAGAACTATCTGAGGTATGGAGGAATCACTTTCTGAGGTACTGATGGAGATATATCTGAGGTACTGAGGGAGCAAGTTCAGAGGTATTGAGGGAGCACTATCTGAGGTACTGAGGGAGAACAATCTGAGGTATTGATGGAACACTTTCTGAGGTATTGACGGAGCACTATCGGAGGTACTGAGGGAGCACTTTCTGAAGAACAGAGGAAGCACTTTCTGAGGTATTCAGGGAGGACTTTCTGAGGTATTGAGGAAGCAATTTCTGAGGTATTGAGGGAGCACTTTCTGAGTTATTGAGGGAGCACTATCTGAGGTACTGAGGAAGCACTTTCGGATGTATTGAGGAAGCACTTTCTGAGGTATTGAGGGAGCACTTTCTGAGGTATTGAGGAAGCACTTTCTGAGGTATTGAGGGAACACTTTCTGAGGTACTGAGTGAGCACTTTCTGAGGTATTGAGGAAGCACTTTCTGAGGTATTGAGGGAACACTTTCTGAGGTACTGAGGGAGCACTTTCTGAGGTATTGAGTGAGCACTATCTGAGGTACTGAGGCAGGACTACCTGTGGTATTGATGGAGCACTTTCTGAGGTATTGAGGAAGCACTTTCTGAGGTACTGAGGGAGCACTTTCTGAGGTATTGAGGAAGCACTTTCTGAGGTATTGAGGGAGCACTTCCTGAGGTACTGAGGAGGTACTGTCTGAGGTATTGAAAGAGCACCTTCTGAGGTACTGAGGAAGCACTATCAGAGGTACTGAGTGAGCACTTTCTGAGGTACTGAGGGAGAATTATCTGAGGTACTGAAGGACCACTTTCTGAAGTATTGAGGGAGAACTATCTGAGGTATTGAGGAAGCACTTTCTGAGGTATTGAGGAAGCACTTTCTGAGGTACTGAGGGAGAACTATCTGAGTTACTGAGGGAGCACCTTCTGAGGTACTGAGGGAGAACTATCTGATGTATTGAGGGAGAACTATCTGAGGTACTGAGGGAGCACTTTCTGAGGTAATGTGGAGTACCATCTGAGGCATAGAGGGAGAACTATCTGTGGTATTGAGGGAGCACTTTCAAAGGTATTGTGGAGTACTATCTGAGGTATTGAGGGAGTACTATCTGAGGTATTGTGGGAGCACTATCTGAGGCATTGAGGGAGAACTATCTGAGTTATTGAGGGAGCAATATCTGAGGTATTGTGGCAGAACTATCTGAGGAATTGAGGAGCACTATCTGAGGTATTGAGGGAGTACTTTCTGAGGTACTGAGGGAACACTTTCTGAGGTATTGAGGGAGCACTTTCGAAGGTACTGATGGAACACTTTCTGAGTTATTGAGGGAGCACTTTCTGACGTACTGAGGAAGCACTTTCTGAGGTCCTGAGGGAGCACTTTCTGAGGTATTGAGGGAGAACTATCTGAGGTATTGAGGATGCACTTTCTGAGGTATTGAGGAAGCACTTTCTGAGGTATTGAGTGAGCACAATCTGAGGTACTGAGGGAGCACTATCTGAGGTACTGTTGGAAAACTATCTGAGGTACTGAGGGAGAACTATCTGAGGTATTGATGGAGCAGTTTCTGAGGTATTGAGGGAGCACTATCTGAGGTACTGAGGGAGCACTTTCTGAGGTATTGAGGAAGCACTTTCTGAGGTATTGAGGGAACACAATCTGTTGTATTGAGGAAGCAATTCATGAGGTATTGAGGGAGCACTTTCTGAGGTATTGAGTGGGCACTATCTGAGATACTGAGGGAGAACTATCTGTGGTATTGAGAGAGCACTTTCTGAGGTATTGAGGAAGCAATTTCTGAGGTACTGAGGGAGCACTTTCTGAGGTATTGAGGAAGCACCACCTGAGGTACTGAGGGAACAAGTTCTGAGGTATTGAGGAAGCACTCTCTGAGGTACTGAGGGAGAACTATCTGAGGTATTGAGGGAGCATTATCTGGGGTACTGAGTGAACAAGTTCTGAGGTATTGAGGAAGCACTCTCTGACGTACTGAGGGAGAACTATCTGAGGTACTGAGGGAGAACTATCTGAGGTACTGAGGGAGCACTTTCATAGGTATTTAGGGAGCACTTTCTGAGGTACTGAGGAAGCACTTGCTGAGGTTCTGAGTGAGTACTCTCTGAGGTACTAAGGGAGCACTTTCAGAGGTACTGAGGGAGAACTATCTGAGGTATTGAGGGAGAACTATCTGAGGTATTGTGGGAGCACTACCTGAGGCATTGAGGGAGAATTATCTGAGGTATTGAGGGAGCACTTTCAGAGGTATTGAGAGAGAACTATCTGAGATATTGAGGGAGCACTTTCTGAGGTATTGTGGAAGCACATTCTGAGGTACTGAGGGAGAACTATCAGTGTTACTGAGGGAGCACATTCTGAGGTACTGAGGGAGAACTATCTGAGGTATTGAGGGAGATCTATCTGAGGTACAGTGGGAGCACTTTCTGAGGTAATGTGGAGTACCATCTGAGGCATAGAGGGAGAACTATCTGTGGTATTGAGGGAGCACTTTCTGAGGTATTGTGGAGTACTATCTGAGGCATACAGGGAGAAATATCTGAGGTATTGAGGGAGCACTTTCAGAGGTATTGAGGGAGAACTATCTGAGGTATTGAGGAATCACTTTCTGAGGTACAGATGGAGAACTATCTGAGGTACTGAGGGAGCAAGTTCTGAGGTATTGAGGGAGCACTATCTGAGGTACTGAGGGAGAACTATCTGAGGTATTGATGGAGCACTTTCTGAGGTATTGAGGGAGCACTATCTGAGGTATTGAGGAAGCAATTTCTGAGGTATTGAGGGAGCACTTTCTGAGGTATTGAGGGAGGACTATCTGAGGTACTGAGGAAGCACTTTCTGATATATTGAGGAAGCACTTTCTGAGGTATTGAGGGAGCACTTTCTGAGGAACTGAGGGAGCACTTTCTGAGGTATTGAGGAAGCACTTTCTGAGGTATTGAGGGAACACTTCCTGAGGTACTGAGGGAGCACTTTCTGAGGTATTGAGGGAGCACTATCTGAGGTACTGAGGCAGAACTATCTGTGGTATTGATGGAGCACTTGCTGAGGTATTAAGGAAGCACTTTCTGATGTACTGAGGGAGCACTTTCTGAGGTATTGAGGGAGCACTATCTGAGGTACTGACGGAACAGGTTCTGAGGTATTCAGGAAGCACTCTCTGAGGTACTGAGGGAGAACTATCTGAGGTACTGAGGGAGCACTTTCTGAGGTACTGAGGGAGAACTATCTGAGGTATTGAGGGTGAAATATCTGAGGTACTGAGGGAGCACTTTCTGAGGTATTGTGGAGCACTATCTGAGGCATAGAGGGAGAACTATCAGAGATATTGAGGGAGCACTTTCTGAGGTATTGTGGAGTACTACCTGAGGCATAGAGGGAGAACTATCTGAGGTATTGAGGGAGCACCTTCAGAGGTATTGAGGGAGAACTATCTGAGGTATTGAGGAATCACTTTCTGAGGTACTGATGGATAACTATCTGAGGTACTGAGAGAGCAAGTTCTGAGGTATTGAGGGAGCACTATCTGAGGTACTGAGGGGTCACTATCTGAGGTATTGATGGAGCACTTTCTGAGGTATTGAGGGAGCACTATCTGAGGTACTGAGGGAGCACTTTCTGAAGTACAGAGGAAGCACTTTCTGAGGTATTGATGGAGCACTTTCTGAGGTATTGAGGAAGCAATTTCTGAGGTATAGAGGGAGCACTTTCTGAGGTATTGAGAGAGCACTATCTGAGGTACTGAGGAAGCACTTTCTGAGGTTTTGAGGACGCACTTTCTGAGGTACTGATGGAGTACTTTCTGAGGTATTGAGGAAGCACTTTCTAAGGTATTGAGGGAACACTTTCTGAGGTACTGAGGGAGCACTTTCTGAGGTATTGAGGGAGCAGTATCTGAGGTACTGAGGCAGAACTATCTGTGGTATTGATGGAGCACTTGCTGAGGTATTGAGGAAGCACTTTCTGAGGTAGTGAGGGAGCACTTTCTGAGGTATTGAGGGAGCACTATCTGAGGTACTGAGGGAACAGGTTCTGAGGTATTCAGGAAGCACTCTCTGAGGTACTGAGGGAGAACTATCTGAGGTACTGAGGGAGCACTTTCAGAGGTATTGAGCGAGAACTATCTGAGGTATGGAGGAATCACTTTCTGAGGTACTGATGGAGATATATCTGAGGTACTGAGGGAGCAAGTTCAGAGGTATTGAGGGAGCACTATCTGAGGTACTGAGGGAGAACAATCTGAGGTATTGATGGAACACTTTCTGAGGTATTGACGGAGCACTATCGGAGGTACTGAGGGAGCACTTTCTGAAGAACAGAGGAAGCACTTTCTGAGGTATTCAGGGAGGACTTTCTGAGGTATTGAGGAAGCAATTTCTGAGGTATTGAGGGAGCACTTTCTGAGTTATTGAGGGAGCACTATCTGAGGTACTGAGGAAGCACTTTCGGATGTATTGAGGAAGCACTTTCTGAGGTATTGAGGGAGCACTTTCTGAGGTATTGAGGAAGCACTTTCTGAGGTATTGAGGGAACACTTTCTGAGGTACTGAGTGAGCACTTTCTGAGGTATTGAGGAAGCACTTTCTGAGGTATTGAGGGAACACTTTCTGAGGTACTGAGGGAGCACTTTCTGAGGTATTGAGTGAGCACTATCTGAGGTACTGAGGCAGGACTACCTGTGGTATTGATGGAGCACTTTCTGAGGTATTGAGGAAGCACTTTCTGAGGTACTGAGGGAGCACTTTCTGAGGTATTGAGGAAGCACTTTCTGAGGTATTGAGGGAGCACTTCCTGAGGTACTGAGGAGGTACTGTCTGAGGTATTGAAAGAGCACCTTCTGAGGTACTGAGGAAGCACTATCAGAGGTACTGAGTGAGCACTTTCTGAGGTACTGAGGGAGAATTATCTGAGGTACTGAAGGACCACTTTCTGAAGTATTGAGGGAGAACTATCTGAGGTATTGAGGAAGCACTTTCTGAGGTATTGAGGAAGCACTTTCTGAGGTACTGAGGGAGAACTATCTGAGTTACTGAGGGAGCACCTTCTGAGGTACTGAGGGAGAACTATCTGATGTATTGAGGGAGAACTATCTGAGGTACTGAGGGAGCACTTTCTGAGGTAATGTGGAGTACCATCTGAGGCATAGAGGGAGAACTATCTGTGGTATTGAGGGAGCACTTTCAAAGGTATTGTGGAGTACTATCTGAGGCATAGAGGGAGAACTATCTGAGGTATTGAGGGAGCACTTTCAGAGGTATTGGGGGAGAACTATCTGAGGTGTTGAGGAATCGCTTTCTGAGGTACTGATGGAGAACTATCTGAGGTACTAAGGGAGCAAGTTCTGAGGTATTGAGGGAGCACTATCTGAGGTACTGAGGGAGAACTATCTGAGGTATTGATGGAGCACTTTCTGAGGTATTGAGGGAGCACTATCTGAGGCACTGAGGGAGCACTTTCTGAAGTACAGATGAAGCACTTTCTGAGGTGTTGAGGGAGCACTTTCTGAGGTATTGAGGAAGCAATTTCTGAGGTATTGAGGGAGCACTTTCTGAGGTATTGAGGGAGGACTATCGGAGGTACTGAGGAAGCACTTTCTGATATATTGAGGAAGCACTTTCTGAGGTATTGAGGAAGCACTTTCTGAGGTATTGAGGGAGCACTTTCTGAGGTACAGAGGGAGCACTTTCTGAGGTATTGAGGAAGCACTTTCTGAGGTATTGAGGGAACACTTTCTGAGGTACTGAGGGAGCACTTTCTGAGGTATTTAAGGAGCACTATCTTAAGTACTGAGGCAGAACTATCTGTGGTATTGATGGAGCACTTGCTGAGGTATTGAGGAAGCACTTTCTGAGGTACTGAGGGAGCACTTTCTGAGGTATTGAGGGAGCACTGTCTGAGGTTCTGAGGCAACAGGTTCTGAGGTAGTCAGGAAGCACTCTCTGAGGTACTGAGGGAGAGCTATCTGAGGTACTGAAGGAGCACTTTCTGAGGTACTGAGGGAGAACTATCTGAGGTATTGAGGGTGAAATATCTGAGGTACTGAGGGAGCACTTTCTGAGGTATTGTGGAGTACTATCGGAGGCATAGAGGGAGAACTACCTGAGATATTGAGGGAGCACTTTCTGTGGCATTGTGGAGTACTATCTGAGGCATAGAGGGAGAACTATCTGAGGTATTGAGGGAGCACTTTTAGAGGTATTGTGGGAGAACTATCTGAGGTATTGAGGAATCACTTTCTGAGGTACAGATGGAGAACTATCTGAGGTACTGAGGGAGCAAGCTCTGAGGTATTGAGGGAGCACTATTTGAGGTACTGAGGGAGAACTATCTGAGGTATTGATGGAGAACTTTCTGAGGTATTGAGGGAGCACTATCTGTGGTACTGAGGGAGCACTTTCTGAAGTACAGAGGAAGCACTTTCTGAGGTATTGAGGGAGCATTTTTTGAGGTATTGAGGAGGCAATTTCTGAGGTATTGAGGGAGCACTTTCTGAGGTATTGAGGGAGCACTTTCTGAGGTACTGATGGAGCACTTTGTGATGTATTGAGGAAGCACTTTCTGAGGTATTGAGGGAACACTTTCTGAGGGACTGAGGGAGCAATATCTGAGGTATTGTGGCAGAACTATCTGAGGAATTGAGGAGCACTATCTGAGGTATTGAGGGAGTACTTTCTGAGGTACTGAGGGAACACTTTCTGAGGTATTGAGGGAGCACTTTCGAAGGTACTGATGGAACACTCTCTGAGTTATTGAGGGAGCACTTTCTGAGGTCCTGAGGGAGCACTTTCTGAGGTATTGAGGGAGAACTATCTGAGGTATTGAGGATGCACTTTCTGAGGTATTGAGGAAGCACTTTCTGAGGTATTGAGTGAGCACAATCTGAGGTACTGAGGGAGCACTATCTGAGGTACTGTGGGAAAACTATCTGAGGTACTGAGGGAGATCTATCTGAGGTATTGATGGAGCAGTTTCTGAGGTATTGAGGGAGCACTATCTGAGGTACTGAGGGAGCACTTTCTGAGGTATTGAGGAAGCACTTTCTGAGGTATTGAGGGAACACAATCTGTTGTATTGAGGAAGCAATTTATGAGGTATTGAGGGAGCACTTTCTGAGGAATTGAGTGGGCACTATCTGAGATACTGAGGGAGAACTATCTGTTGTATTGAGGGAGCACTTTCTGAGGTATTGAGGAAGCACTTTCTGAGGTACTGAGGGAGCACTTTCTGAGGTATTGAGGGAGCACCACCTGAGGTACTGAGGGAACAAGTTCTGAGGTATTGAGGAAGCACTCTCTGAGGTACTGAGGGAGAACTATCTGAGGTATTGAGGGAGCATTATCTGGGGTACTGAGTGAACAAGTTCTGAAGTATTGAGGCAGCACTCTCTGACGTACTGAGGGAGAACTATCTGAGGTACTGAGGGAGAACTATCTGAGGTACTGAGGGAGCACTTTCAGAGGTATTTAGGGAGCACTTTCTGAGGTACTGAGGAAGCACTTGCTGAGGTTCTGAGTGAGTACTCTCTGAGGTACTAAGGGAGCACTTTCAGAGGTACTGAGGGAGAACTATCTGAGGTATTGAGGGAGAACTATCTGAGGTATTGTGGGAGCACTACCTGAGGCATTGAGGGAGAATTATCTGAGGTATTGAGGGAGCACTTTCAGAGGTATTGAGAGAGAACTATCTGAGGTATTGAGGGAGCACTTTCTGAGGTATTGTGGAAGCACATTCTGAGGTACTGAGGGAGAACTATCAGAGTTACTGAGGGACCTCATTCTGAGGTACTGAGGGAGAACTATCTGAGGTATTGAGGGAGATCTATCTGAGGTACAGTGGGAGCACTTTCTGAGGTAATGTGGAGTACCATCTGAGGCATAGAGGGAGAACTATCTGTGGTATTGAGGGAGCACTTTCTGAGGTATTGTGGAGTACTATCTGAGGCATACAGGGAGAAATATCTGAGGTATTGAGGGAGCACTTTCAGAGGTATTGAGGGAGAACTATCTGAGGTATTGAGGAATCACTTTCTGAGGTACAGATGGAGAACTATCTGAGGTACTGAGGGAGCAAGTTCTGAGGTATTGAGGGAGCACTATCTGAGGTACTGAGGGAGAACTATCTGAGGTATTGATGGAGCACTTTCTGAGGTATTGAGGGAGCACTATCTGAGGTATTGAGGAAGCAATTTCTGTGGTATTGAGGGAGCACTTTCTGAGGTATTGAGGGAGGACTATCTGAGGTACTGAGGAAGCACTTTCTCATATATTGAGGAAGCACTTTCTGAGGTATTGAGGGAGCACTTTCTGAGGTACTGAGGGAGCACTTTCTGAGGTATTGAGGAAGCACTTTCTGAGGTATTGTGGGAACACTTTCTGAGGTACTGAGGGAGCACTTTCTGAGGAATTGAGGGAGCACTATCTGAGGTACTGAGGCAGAACTATCTGTGGTATTGATGGAGCACTTGCTGAGGTATTGAGGAAGCACTTTCTGATGTACTGAGGGAGCACTTTCTGAGGTATTGAGGGAGCACTACCTGAGGCATTGAGGGAGAATTATCTGAGGTATTGAGGGAGCACTTTCAGAGGTATTGAGAGAGAACTATCTGAGGTATTGAGGGAGCACTTTCTGAAATATTGTGGAAGCACATTCTGAGGTACTGAGGGAGAACTATCAGAGTTACTGAGGGAGCACATTCTGAGGTACTGAGGGAGAACTATCTGAGGTATTGAGGGAGATCTATCTGAGGCACAGTTGGAGCACTTTCTGAGGTAATGTGGAGTACCATCTGAGGCATAGAGGGAGAACTATCTGTGGTATTGAGGGAGCACTTTCTGAGGTATTGTGGAGTACTATCTGAGGCATACAGGGAGAAATATCTGAGGTATTGAGGGAGCACTTTCAGAGGTATTGAGGGAGAACTATCTGAGGTATTGAGGAATCACTTTCTGAGGTACAGATGGAGAACTATCTGAGGTACTGAGGGAGCAAGTTCTGAGGTATTGAGGGAGCACTATCTGAGGTACTGAGGGAGAACTATCTGAGGTATTGATGGAGCACTTTCTGAGGTATTGAGGGAGGACTTTCTGAGGTATTGTGGAAGCACTTTCTGAGGTATTGAGGGAACACTTTCTGAGGTACTGAGGGAGCACTTTCTGAGGTATTGAGGGAGCACTATCTGAGGTACTGAGGCAGAACTATCTGTGGTATTGATGGAGCACTTGCTGAGGTATTGAGGAAGCACTTTCTGATGTACTGAGGGAGCACTTTCTGAGGTATTGAGGGAGCACTATCTGAGGTACTGACGGAACAGGTTCTGAGGTGTTCAGGAAGCACTCTCTGAGGTACTGAGGGAGAACTATCTGAGGTACTGAGGGAGCACTTTCTGAGGTACTGAGGGAGAACTATCTGAGGTATTGACGGTGAAATATCTGAGGTACTGAGGGAGCACTTTCTGAGGTATTGTGGAGCACTATCTGAGGCATAGAGGGAGAACTATCAGAGATATTGAGGGAGCACTTTCTGAGGTATTGTGGAGTACTACCTGAGGCATAGAGGGAGAACTATCTGAGGTATTGAGGGAGCACCTTCAGAGGTATTGAGGGAGAACTATCTGAGGTATTGAGGAATCACCTTCTGAGGTACTGATGGATAACTATCTGAGGTACTGAGAGAGCAGGTTCTGAGGTATTGAGGGAGCACTATCTGAGGTACTGAGGGGTCACTATCTGAGGTATTGATGGAGCACTTTCTGAGGTATTGAGGGAGCACTATCTGAGGTACTGAGGGAGCACTTTCTGAAGTACAGAGGAAGCACTTTCTGAGGTATTGATGGAGCACTTTCTGAGGTATTGAGGAAGCAATTTCTGAGGTATAGAGGGAGCACTTTCTGAGGTATTGAGAGAGCACTATCTGAGGTACTGAGGAAGCACTTTCTGAGGTTTTGAGGGCGCACTTTCTGAGGTACTGATGGAGCACTTTCTGAGGTATTGAGGAAGCACTTTCTAAGGTATTGAGGGAACACTTTCTGAGGTACTGAGGGAGCACTTTCTGAGGTATTGAGGGAGCAGTATCTGAGGTACTGAGGCAGAACTATCTGTGGTATTGATGGAGCACTTGCTGAGGTATTGAGGAAGCACTTTCTGAGGTAGTGAGGGAGCACTTTCTGAGGTATTGAGGGAGCACTATCTGAGGTACTGAGGGAACAGGTTCTGAGATATTCAGGAAGCACTCTCTGAGGTACTGAGGGAGAACTATCTGAGGTACTGAGGGAGCACTTTCAGAGGTATTGAGGGAGAACTATCTGAGGTATTGAGGAATCACTTTCTGAGGTACTGATGGAGAAATATCTGAGGTACTGAGGGAGCAAGTTCAGAGGTATTGAGGGAGCACTATCTGAGGTACTGAGGGAGAACAATCTGAGGTATTGATGGAACACTTTCTGAGGTATTGACGGAGCACTATCGGAGGTACTGAGGGAGCACTTTCTGAAGAACAGAGGAAGCACTTTCTAAGGTATTGAGGGAGGACTTTCTGAGGTATTGAGGAAGCAATTTCTGAGGTATTGAGGGAGCACTTTCTGAGTTATTGAGGGAGCACTATCTGAGGTACTGAGGCAGCACTTTCGGATGTATTGAGGAAGCACTTTCTGAGGTATTGAGGGAGCACTTTCTGAGGTATTGAGGAAGCACTTTCTGAGGTATTGAGGGAACACTTTCTGAGGTATTGAGGGAACACTTTCTGAGGTACTGAGGGAGCACTTTCTGAGGTATTGAGGAAGCACTTTCTGAGGTATTGAGGGAACACTCTCTGAGGTACTGAGGGAGCACTTTCTGAGGTATTGAGTGAGCACTATCTGAGGTACTGAGGCAGGACTATCTGTGGTATTGATGGAGCACTTTCTGAGGTATTGAGGAAACACTTTCTGAGGTACTGAAGGAGCACTTTCTGAGGTACTGAGGGAGCACTATCTGAGGTACTGAGGCAGGACTATCTGTGGTATTGATGGAGCACTTTCTGAGGTATTGAGGAAGCACTTTCTGAGGTATTGAGGGAGCACTTCCTGAGGTACTGAGGAGGTACTGTCTGAGGTATTGAGAGAGCACCTTCTGAGGTACTAAGGAAGCAGTATCAGAGGTACTGAGTGAGCGCTTTCTGAGGTACTGAGGGAGAATTATCTGAGGTACTGAAGGACCACTTCCTGAAGTATTGAGGGAGAACTATCTGAGGTATTGAGGAAGCACTTTCTGAGGTATTGAGGAAGCACTTTCTGAGGTACTGAGGGAGAACTATCTGAGTTACTGAGGGAGCACCTTCTGAGGTACTGAGGGAGAACTATCTGATGTATTGAGGGAGAACTATCTGAGGTACTGAGGGAGCACTTTCTGAGGTAATGTGGAGTACTATCTGAGGCATAGAGGGAGAACTATTTGAGGTATTGAGGGAGCACTTTCAATGGTATTGGGGGAGAACTATCTGAGGTGTTGAGGAATCACTTTCTGAGGTACTGATGGAGAACTATCTGAGGTATTGATGGAGCACTTTCTGAGGTATTGAGGGAGCACTATCTGAGGCACTGAGGGAGCACTTTCTGAAGTACAGATGAAGCACTTTCTGAGGTATTAAGGGAGCACTTTCTGAGGTATTGAGGAAGCAATTTCTGAGGTATTGAGGGAGCACTTTCTGAGGTATTGAGGAAGCACTTTCTGAGGTATTGAGGGAGCACTTTCTGAGGTACTGAGGGAGCACTTTCTGAGCTATTGAGGAAGCACTTTCTGAGGTATTGAGGGAACACGTTCTGAGGTACTGAGGGAGCACTTTCTGAGGTATTGAGGGAGCACTATCTTAAGTACTGAGGCAGAACTATCTGTGGTATTGATGGAGCACTTGCTGCGGTATTGAGGAAGCACTTTCTGAGGTACTGAGGGAGCACTTTCTGAGGTATTGAGGGAGCACTGTCTGAGGTTCTGAGGCAACAGGTTCTGAGGTAGTCAGGAAGCACTCTCTGAGGTACTGAGGGAGAGCTATCTGAGGTACTGAAGGAGCACTTTCTGAGGTACTGAGGGAGAACTATCTGAGGTATTGAGGGTGAAATATCTGAGGTACTGAGGGAGCACTTTCTGAGGTATTGTGGAGTACTATCGGAGGCCTAGAGGGAGAACTATCTGAGGTATTGAGGGAGCACTTTTAGAGGTATTGAGGGAGAACTATCTGAGGTATTGAGGAATCACTTTCTGAGGTACAGATGGAGAACTATCTGAGGTACTGAGGGAGCAAGCTCTGAGGTATTGAGGGAGCACTATCTGAGGTACTGAGGGAGAACTATCTGAGGTATTGATGGAGCACTTTCTGAGGTATTGAGGGAGCACTATCTGTGGTACTGAGGGAGTACTTTCTGAAGTACAGAGGTAGCACTTTCTGAGGTATTGAGGGAGCACTTTCTGAGGTATTGAGGAGGCAATTTCTGAGGTATTGAGGGAGCACTTTCTGAGGTATTGAGGGAGCACTTTCTGAGGTACTGAGGGAGCACTTTCTGATGTCTTGAGGAAGCACTTTCTGAGGTACTGAGGGATCACTTTCTGAGGTATTGAGGGAACACTTTCTGAGGGACTGAGGGAGCACTTTCTGAGGTATTGAGGGAGCACTATCTGAGGGACTGAGGCAGACCTATCTGTGGATTTGATGGAGCACTTGCTGACGTATTGAGGAAGCACTTTCTGAGGTACTGAGCGAGCACTTTCTGAGGCATTGAGCGAGCACTATCTGAGGTACTGAGGGAACAGATTCTGAGGTATTCAGGAAGCACTCTCTGAGGTACTGAGGGAGAACTATCTGAGGTACTGAGGGAGCACTTTCTGAGGTACTGAGGGAGCACTGTCTGAGGTATTGAGGGAGATCTATCTGAGGTACTGAGGGAGCACTTTCTGAGGTATTGTGGAGTACTATCTGAGGCATGGAGGGAGAACTATCTGAGGTATTGAGGGAGCACTTTCTGAGGTATAGTGGAGTACTATCTGAGGCATAGAGCGAGAACTATCTGAGGTATTGAGGGAGCACTTTCCGAGGTATTGAGGGAGAACTATCTGAGGTATTGATTAATCACTTTCTGAGGTACTGATGGAGAACTATCTGAGGTACTGAGGGAATAAGTTCTGAGGTATTGAGGGAGCACTATCTGAGGTTCTGAGGGAGAACTATCTGAGGTATTGATGGAGCACTTTCTGAGGTATTGAGAGAGCACTATCGGTGGTTCTGAGGGAGAACTTTCTGAGGAACAGAGGAAGCACTTTCTGAGGTATTGAGTAAGCAATTTCTGAGGTATTGAAGGAGCACTTTCTGAGGTATTGAGGGAGCACTATCTGAGGTGCTGAGGAAGCACTTTCTGATGTATTGAGGAAGCACTTTCTGAAGTATTGAGGGAGCACTTTCTGAGGTACTGTGGGAGCACTTTCTCAGGAATTGAGGAAGCACTTTCTGAGGTATAGAGGGAACACTTTCTGAGGTACTGAGGGAGCACTTTCTGAGGTATTAAGGGAGCACTATCTGTGGTACTGAGGCAGGACTATCTGTGGTATTGATGGAGCACTTTCTGAGGTATTGAGGAAGCACTTTCTGAGGTACTGAGGGAACACTTTCTGAGGTATTGAGGGAGCACTATCTGAGGTACTGAGGCAGAACTATCTGTGCTATTTATGGAGAACTTTCTGAGGAATTGAGGGAGCACTTTCTGAGGTATTAAGGGAGCACTATTTGAGATATTGAGGGAGCACTATCTGAGGTACTGAAGGAACAAGTTCTGAGGTATTCAGTTAGCACTCTCTGAGGTACTGAGGGAGAACTATCTGACGTACGGAGGGAGAACTATGTGAGGTATTGATGGAACACTCTCTGAGGTATTGAGGGAGCACTTTCGAGGTATTGAGGGAGAACTACCTGAGGTATTGAGGGAGCACTTCCTGAGGTACTGAGGAGGTACTATCTGAGGTATTGAGGGAGCACCTTCTGAGGTACTGAGGAAGCACTATCTGAGGTCCTGAGGGAGCACTTTCTGAGGTACTGAGGGAGAATTATCTTAGGTACTGAAGGACCACTTACTGAAGTATTGAGGGAGAACTATCTGAGGTAGTGAGGGACCACGATCTGAGGTATTGAGTAAGCACTTTCTGAGGTATTGAGGAAGCACATTCTGAGGTACTGAGGGAGAACTATCTGAGTTACTGAGGAAGTACTTTCTGAGGTACTGAGGGAGAACTATCTGAGGTATTGAGGGAGAACTATCTGAGGTATTGAGGGACCACGATCTGAGGTATTGAGGAAGCACTTTCTGAGGTATTGAGGGAGCGTTTTTTGAGGTATTGAGGGAGCACTATCTGAGGTACTGAGGGAGCACTTTCTGAGGTATTGAGGGAGAACTATCTGAGGTATTGAGAAAGCACTTTCTGAGGTATTCAGGAAGCACTTTCTGAGGTACTGAGGGAGCACTTTTTGAGGTAGAGGGACCACTTTCTGAAGTATTGAGGCAGCACTTTCTGAGGTATTGAGGGATCACTATCTGAGGTATTGCGGAAGCACTTTCTGCCGTATTGAGGGAGCACTTTCTGAGGTATTGAGGGAGCACTATCTGAGGTACTGAGGGAGCACTTTCTGAGGTATTGAGGGAGCACTTTCTGAGGTATTGTGGAAGCACTTTCTGAGGTATTGAGGGAGTACTTCTGAGGTATTGAGGAAGCACTTTCTGAGGTATTGAGGAAGCACTTTCTGAGGTACTGAGGGAGCAAGTTCTGAGGTATTGAGGAAGCACTTTCTGAGGTATTGAGGGAGAACTATCTGAGGTATTGATGGAGCACTTTCTGAGGTATTGAGGGAGCACTATCTGAGGTACTGAGGGAGCACTTTCTGTGCTATTGAGGAAGTACTTTCTGAGGTATTGAGGGAACACAATCTGATGGATTGAGGAAGCACTTTCTGAGGTATTGAGGGAGCACTTTCTGAGGTATTGAGGGAGCACTATCTGAGGTACTGAGGGTGCTCTTTCTAAGGTGTTGAGGAAGCACTTTCTGAGGTATTGAGGTAGCATTTTCTGAGGTATTTAGGGAGAACTATCTGAGGTACTGAGGCAGAACTACCTGAGGTACTGAGGGAGCACTTTCTGAGGTATTAAGGGAGCACTATCTGAGGCATTGAGGGAGCAATGTCTGAGGTACTGAGGAAGCACTTTCTGAGGTACTGAGCGAGAACTATCTGAGGTTCTGAGGGAGTACTATCTGAGGTACTGAGGGAGCACTTTCTGAGGTATTGAGGGAACACTTTCTGAGGTACTGCGGGAGCACTTTCGGAGGTATTGAGGGAGAAATATCTGAGGTATTGAGGGAGCACTATCTGATGTATTGAGGGAGCACTATCTGAGGTATTGAGGGAGAACTATCTGAGGTATTGAGGGAGCAATTTCAGAGGTTTTGAGGGAGAACTATCTGACGTATTGTGGGAGAGCTATCCTAGGAATTGATGGAGCACTTTCTGAGGTATTGAGGGAGCACTACCTGACGTAATGAGGGGACACTTTCTGAGGTATTAAGGGAGCACTTTCTGAGGTATTGAGGGAGAAGTATCTGAGGTACTGAGGGAGCATTTTCTGAGTTATTGAGGGAGCACTATCTGAGGTACTGAGGGAGAACTATCTGAGGTTGTGAGGGAGCAATTACTGAGGTATTGAGGAAGCACTTTCTGAGTTATTTTGAGAGCACTATCCGAGGTATTGAGGAAGCATTTTCTGAGGTATTGAGGGAGCACTTTCTGAGGTTCTGAGGGAGCACTTGCTGAGGTATGGAGGGAGCACCTTCTGAGGTACTGAGGAAGCACTATCTGAGATATTGAGGGAGCACTACCTGAGGTACTGAGGGAGAACTATCTGAGGAACTGAGGGAGAACTATCTGAGGTACTGAGTGACCACTTTCTGAAGTATTGAGGGAGCACTTTCTGAGGTACTGAGGGTGTACTATCTTAGGTCCTGAGGGAGAATTATCTGAGGTACTGAGGGAGCACTTTCTGAGGTATTGAGGGAGAAGTATCTGAGGTACTGAGGGAGCATTTTCTGAGTTATTGAGGGAGCACTATCTGAGGTACTGAGGGAGAACTATCTGAGGTTGTGACGGACCAATTACTGAGGTATTGAGGAAGCACTTTCTGAGTTATTGAGGGAGCACTATCCGAGGTATTGAGGAAGCATTTTCTGAGGTATTGAGGGAGCACTTTCTGAGGGAGCACTTCCTGAGGTATTGAGGGGACACTTTCTGAGGTATTGAGGGAGCACTATCTGAGGTATTGAGGGAGCACTTTCTGAGGTACTGATGGAACACTCTCTGAGGTATTGAGGGAGCATTTTCGAGGTATTGAGGGAGAACTACCTGAGATATTGAGGGAGCACTTTCTGAGGTTCTGAGTACGCACTATCTGTGGTATTGAGGGAGCACCTTCTGAGGTACTGAGGAAGCACTTTCTGAGGTATTGAGGATGCACTTTCTGAGGTATTGAGGGCGCACTATCTGAGGTATTGAGAAAGCACTTTCTGAGTCATTGAGGAAGCTCTTTCTGAGGTACTGAGGGAGCACTTTCTGAGGTATTGAGGGAGCACTATCTGAGGTACTAAGGGAGGAAGTTCTGAAGTATTGAGGAAGCACACTCTGAGGTACTGAGGGAGAACTATCTGAGGTATTGATGGAGCACTTTCTGAGGTATTGAGAGAGCACTATCTGAGGTACTGAGGGAGCACTTTCTGAGGTATTGAGGGAACACAATCTGATGTATTGAGGAAGCACTTTATGCGGCATTGAGGGAGCACTTTCTGAGGTATTGAGGGAGCACTATCTGAGGTACTGAGGGAGAACAATCTGTGGTATTGATGGAGCACTTTCTGAGGTATTGAGGAAGCACTTTCAGAGGTACTGAGGGAGCACTTTCTGAGGTATTGAGGGAGCACCTTCTGAGGTACTGAGGGAACAAGTTCTGAGGTATTGAGGAAGCACTTTCTGAGGTACTGAGGGAGCACTTTCTGAGGTATTGAGGGAGAACTATCTGAGGTACTGAGGGAGATCTATCTGAGGTACTGAGGGAGCACTTTCTGAGGTATTAAGGGAGCACTATCTGAGGCATTGAGGTCGCAATATCTGAGGTACTGAGCGAGCACATTCTGAGGTATTTAGAGAGCACTTTCTGAGGTACTGACTGAGAATTATTTGAGGTACTGAGGGAGAACTATCTGAGGTACTGAGGGAGCACTTTCTGAGGTATTAAGGGAGCAATATCTGAGGTACTGAGGGAGCAGTTACTGAGGTATTGAGGGAGCACTTTCTGACGTCCTGTGGAAGCACTAGCTGAGGTTCTGAGTGAGTACTATCTGAGGTACTGAGGGATCACTTTCTGAGGTATTGAGGGAGCACTTTCTGAGGTACTGCGAGAGCATTATCTGAGGTATTGAGGTAGAACTATCTGCGGTATTGTGGGACCACTATCTGAGGCATTGAGGGAGAATTATCTGAGGTATTGAGGGTGCACTTTCAGAGGTATTGAGGGAGCACTATCTGAGGTACTGAGGGAGCACTATCTGAGGTATTGAGGGAGAACTATCTGAGGCATTGAGGAGCACTATCTGAGGTATTGAGATAGAACTATCTGAGTTCTTGAGCGAGCACATTCAGAGGTTTTGAGGGAGAACTATCTGAGGTATTGAAGGAGAACTATCTTAGGTACTGAGGGAGCACTTTCTGAGGTATTCAGGTAACACTTTCTGAGGTACTGAGGGGACACTTTCTGAGGTATTGAGGGAGCAGTATCTTACGTACTGAGGAAGCACTATCAGAGGTACTGTTGGAGAATTATCTGAGGTATTGATGGAGCACTCTCTGAGGTATTGAGGGAGCACTTTCGAGGTATTGAGGGAGAACTACCTGAGGTATTGAGGGAGCACTTTCTGAGGTACTGAGGAAGCACTATCTGAGGTATTGAGGGAGAACTATCTGAGGTACTGAGGGACCACTTTCTGAAGTATTGAGGGAGCACTTTCTGAGGTATTGAGGGACCACTATCTGAGGTATTGAGGAAGCACTTTCTGACGTATTGACGAAGCACAATCTGAGGTACTGAGGGAGAACTATCTGAGGTATTGGGGGAGCACTATCTGAGGTACTGAGGGAGCACTTTCTGAGCTATTGAGGAAGCACTTTATGAGGTATTGAGGGACCACTTTCTGAGGTATTGAGGGAGCACTATCGGAGGTACTGAGGGTGCACTTTCTGAGGTATTAAGGGAGCACTTTCTGAGGTATTTAGGGAGAACTATCTGATGTACTGAGGCAGAACTACCTGAGGTACTGAGAGAGCACTTTCTGAGGTATTAAGGGAGCACTATATGAGGCATTGAGGGAGCAATGTCTGAGGTACTGAGGGAGCACTTGCTGAGGTATTGAGGGAGCACTTTCTGATGTACTGAGCGAGAACTATCTGAGGTTCTGAGGGAGTACTATCTGAGGTACTGAGGGAGCATTATCTGAGGTACTGAGGGAGAACTATCTGAGGTTGTGAGGGAGCACTTTCTGAGGTATTGATGAAGCACTTTCTGAGTTATTGAGGGAGCACTTTCTGATGTTCTGAGGGAGCACTTCCTGAGGTATTGAGGTAGAACTATCTGAGGTATTGTGGGACCACTATCTGAGGCATTGAGGGAGAATTATCTGATGTATTGAGGGAGCACTTTCAGAGGTATTGAGGGAGCACTATCTGAGGTACTGAGGGAGCACTATCTGAGGTATTGAGGGAGAACTATCTGAGGTATTGAGGACCACTATCTGAGGTATTGAGATAGAACTATCTGAGTTATTGAGCGAGCACTTTCAGAGGTTTTGAGGGAGAACTATCTGAGGAATTGAAGGAGAGCTATCTTAGGTATTGAGGGAGCACTTTCTGAGGTATTCAGGTAGCACTTTCTGAGGTAGTGAGGGGACACTTTCTGAGGTATTGAAGGAGCACTATCTTACGTACTGAGGAAGCACTATCAGAGGTACTGATGGAGAATAATCGAGGTATTGATGGAGCACATTCTGAGGTATTGAGGGAGCACTTTCTGAGGTAGTGATGGAACACTCTCTGAGGTATTGAGGGAGCACTTTCGAGGTATTGAGGGAGAACTACCTGAGGTATTGAGGGAGCACTTTCTGACGTATTGAGGGAGCACTTTCTGAGGTATTGAGGGAGCACTACCTGAGGTACTGAGGGAGCAAGTTCTGAGGTATTGAGGAAGCACACTCTGAGGTACTGAGGGAGAACTGTCTGAGGTATTGATGGAGCACTTTCTGAAGTATTGAGTGAGCACTATCTGAGGTACTAAGGGAGCACTTTCTGAGCTATTGAGGAAGAACTTTATGAGGTATTGAGGGACCACTTTCTGAGGTATTGAGGGAGCGCTATCTGAGGTACTGAGGGTGCACTTTCTGAGGTATTAAGGGAGCACGTTCTGAGGTATTTAGGGAGAACTATCTGAGGTACTGAGAGAGCACTTTCTGAGGTATTAAGGGAGCACTATCTGAGGCATTGAGGGAGCAATGTCTGAGGTACTGAGGGAGCACTTGCTGAGGTATTGAGGGAGCACTTTCTGAGGTACTGAGCGAGAACTATCTGAGGTTCTGAGGGAGTACTATCTGAGGTACTGAGGGAGCACTATCTGAGGTACTGAGGGAGAACTATCTGAGGTTGTGAGGGAGCACTTTCTGAGGTATTGATGATGCACTTTCTGAGTTATTGAGGGAGCACTTTCTGAGGTTCTGAGGGAGCACTTCCTGAGGTATTGAGGGAGAACTATCTGAGGTATTGAGGGAGCACTATCTGAGTTATTCAGGGAGCACTATCTGTGGTATTGAGTGAGCACTTTCTGAGGTATTGAAGATGCACTTTCTGAGGTATTGAGGGAACACTATCTGAGGTATTGAGGAAGCAATTTCTGAGGTATTGAGGGAGCACTTTCTGAGGTATTGAGGGAGTACTATCTGAGGTACTCAGGGAGCACTTTCTGAGATATTGAGGAAGCACTTTCTGAGGTACTGAGGGAGCACTTTCTGAGGTATTGAGGGAGTGCTATCTGAGGTACTGAGGGAGCACTTTCTGAGGTATTGAGGAAGCACTTTCTGAGGTATTGAGGAAGCACTTTCTGAGGTACTGAGGGAGCACTTTCTGATGTATTGAGGGAGCACTCTCTGAGGTACTGAGGGAGCATTTTCTGAGATATTGAGGAAGCACTCTCTGAGGTACTGAGGGAGAACTATCTGAGGCAGAGAAACAGTCAGAGAGAGAGAGACAGTCTGTCCGTGTTTGTGTGTGTGAAAGAGTGGATGCATGTGTATCTCTGTGTGTCTGTATATGTGTGCGTGAGATAGAAAGTGCTTGTTCATGTGAGAGTGTGTGGCTGTGTGTGTGTTTGACGGTGTGTGTGTCTCTGTGTGCATGTGTGTGACTGAGGGTGTGTGTGAGAGAGTGTGTATGTGTGTGTATGTGTGTGAGAGAGTGTGCCTGTGTGTGAGAGAATGTATCTGTGTGCATTGAGGGAGAACTATCTGAGGTATTGAGGGACCACGATCTGAGGTATTGAGGAAGCACTTTCTGAGGTATTGAGGGAGCGTTTTTTGAGGTATTGAGGGAGCACTATCTGAGGTACTGAGGGAGCACTTTCTGAGGTATTGAGGGAGAACTATCTGAGGTATTGAGAAAGCACTTTCTGAGGTATTCAGGAAGCACTTTCTGAGGTATTGAGGGAGCACTATCTGAGGTATTGAGGAAGCACTTTCTGAGATACTGAGGGAGCACTTTTTGAGGTACTGAGGGACCACTTTCTGAAGTATTGAGGCAGCACTTTCTGAGGTATTGAGGGAGCACTATCTGAGGTACTGAGGGAGCACTTTCTGAGGTATTGAGGGAGCACTTTCTGAGGTATTGAGGGAGCACTATCTGAGGTACTGAGGGTGCACTTTCTAAGGTGTTGAGGAAGCACTTTCTGAGGTATTGAGGTAGCATTTTCTGAGGTATTTAGGGAGAACTATCTGAGGTACTGAGGCAGAACTACCTGAGGTACTGAGGGAGCACTTTCTGAGGTATTAAGGGAGCACTATCTGAGGCATTGAGGGAGCAATGTCTGAGGTACTGAGGAAGCACTTTCTGAGGTACTGAGCAAGAACTATCTGAGGTTCTGAGGGAGTACTATCTGAGGTACTGAGGGAGCACTTTCTGAGGTCTTGAGGGAGCACTTTCTGAGGTACTGCGGGAGCACTTTCGGAGGTATTGAGGGAGAAATATCTGAGGTATTGAGGGAGCACTATCTGAGGTATTGAGGGAGCACTATCTGAGGTATTGAGGGAGAACTATCTGAGGTATTGAGGGAGCAATTTCAGAGGTTTTGAGGGAGAACTATCTGACGTATTGTGGGAGAACTATCCTAGGTATTGATGGAGCACTTTCTGAGGTATTGAGGGAGCACTATCTGACGTAATGAGGGGACACTTTCTGAGGTATTAAGGGAGCACTTTCTGAGGTATTGAGGGAGAAGTATCTGAGGTACTGAGGGAGCATTTTCTGAGTTATTGAGGGAGCACTATCTGAGGTACTGAGGGAGAACTATCTGAGGTTGTGAGGGAGCAATTACTGAGGTATTGAGGAAGCACTTTCTGAGTTATTTTGAGAGCACTATCCGAGGTATTGAGGAAGCATTTTCTGAGGTATTGAGGGAGCACTTTCTGAGGTTCTGAGGGAGCACTTGCTGAGGTATGGAGGGAGCACCTTCTGAGGTACTGAGGAAGCACTATCTGAGGTATTGAGGGAGCACTACCTGAGGTACTGAGGGAGAACTATCTGAGGAACTGAGGGAGAACTATCTGAGGTACTGAGTGACCACTTTCTGAAGTATTGAGGGAGCACTTTCTGAGGTCATGAGGGTGTACTATCTTAGGTCCTGAGGGAGAATTATCTGAGGTACTGAGGGAGCACTTTCTGAGGTATTGAGGGAGAAGTATCTGAGGTACTGAGGGAGCATTTTCTGAGTTATTGAGGGAGCACTATCTGAGGTACTGAGGGAGAACTATCTGAGGTTGTGACGGACCAATTACTGAGGTATTGAGGAAGCACTTTCTGAGTTATTGAGGGAGCACTATCCGAGGTATTGAGGAAGCATTTTCTGAGGTATTGAGGGAGCACTTTCTGAGGGAGCACTTCCTGAGGTATTGAGGGGACACTTTCTGAGGTATTGAGGGAGCACTATCTGAGGTATTGAGGGAGCACTTTCTGAGGTACTGATGGAACACTCTCTGAGGTATTGAGGGAGCATTTTCGAGGTATTGAGGGAGAACTACCTGAGATATTGAGGGAGCACTTTCTGAGGTTCTGAGTACGCACTATCTGTGGTATTGAGGGAGCACCTTCTGAGGTACTGAGGAAGCACTTTCTGAGGTATTGAGGATGCACTTTCTGAGGTATTGAGGGCGCACTATCTGAGGTATTGAGAAAGCACTTTCTGAGTCATTGAGGAAGCTCTTTCTGAGGTACTGAGGGAGCACTTTCTGAGGTATTGAGGGAGCACTATCTGAGGTACTAAGGGAGGAAGTTCTGAAGTATTGAGGAAGCACACTCTGAGGTACTGAGGGAGAACTATCTGAGGTATTGATGGAGCACTTTCTGAGGTATTGAGGGAGCACTATCTGAGGTACTGAGGGAGCACTTTCTGAGGTATTGAGGGAACACAATCTGATGTATTGAGGAAGCACTTTATGCGGCATTGAGGGAGCACTTTCTGAGGTATTGAGGGAGCACTATCTGAGGTACTGAGGGAGAACAATCTGTGGTATTGATGGAGCACTTTCTGAGGTATTGAGGAAGCACTTTCAGAGGTACTGAGGGAGCACTTTCTGAGGTATTGAGGGAGCACCTTCTGAGGTACTGAGGGAACAAGTTCTGAGGTATTGAGGAAGCACTTTCTGAGGTACTGAGGGAGCACTTTCTGAGGTATTGAGGGAGAACTATCTGAGGTACTGAGGGAGAACTCTCTGAGGTACTGAGGGAGCACTTTCTGAGGTATTAAGGGAGCACTATCTGAGGCATTGAGGTCGCAATATCTGAGGTACTGAGCGAGCACATTCTGAGGTATTTAGAGAGCACTTTCTGAGGTACTGACTGAGAATTATTTGAGGTACTGAGGGAGAACTATCTGAGGTACTGAGGGAGCACTTTCTGAGGTATTAAGGGAGCAATATCTGAGGTACTGAGGGAGCAGTTACTGAGGTATTGAGGGAGCACTTTCTGACGTCCTGTGGAAGCACTAGCTGAGGTTCTGAGTGAGTACTATCTGAGGTACTGAGGGATCACTTTCTGAGGTATTGAGGGAGCACTTTCTGAGGTACTGCGAGAGCATTATCTGAGGTATTGAGGTAGAACTATCTGCGGTATTGTGGGACCACTATCTGAGGCATTGAGGGAGAATTATCTGAGGTATTGAGGGTGCACTTTCAGAGGTATTGAGGGAGCACTATCTGAGGTACTGAGGGAGCACTATCTGAGGTATTGAGGGAGAACTATCTGAGGCATTGAGGAGCACTATCTGAGGTATTGAGATAGAACTATCTGAGTTCTTGAGCGAGCACATTCAGAGGTTTTGAGGGAGAACTATCTGAGGTATTGAAGGAGAACTATCTTAGGTACTGAGGGAGCACTTTCTGAGGTATTCAGGTAACACTTTCTGAGGTACTGAGGGGACACTTTCTGAGGTATTGAGGGAGCAGTATCTTACGTACTGAGGAAGCACTATCAGAGGTACTGTTGGAGAATTATCTGAGGTATTGATGGAGCACTCTCTGAGGTATTGAGGGAGCACTTTCGAGGTATTGAGGGAGAACTACCTGAGGTATTGAGGGAGCACTTTCTGAGGTACTGAGGAAGCACTATCTGAGGTATTGAGGGAGAACTATCTGAGGTACTGAGGGACCACTTTCTGAAGTATTGAGGGAGCACTTTCTGAGGTATTGAGGGACCACTATCTGAGGTATTGAGGAAGCACTTTCTGACGTATTGAGGGAGCACTTTCTGAGGTATTGAGGGAGCACTACCTGAGGTACTGAGGGAGCAAGTTCTGAGGTATTGACGAAGCACAATCTGAGGTACTGAGGGAGAACTATCTGAGGTATTGGGGGAGCACTATCTGAGGTACTGAGGGAGCACTTTCTGAGCTATTGAGGAAGCACTTTATGAGGTATTGAGGGACCACTTTCTGAGGTATTGAGGGAGCACTATCGGAGGTACTGAGGGTGCACTTTCTGAGGTATTAAGGGAGCACTTTCTGAGGTATTTAGGGAGAACTATCTGATGTACTGAGGCAGAACTACCTGAGGTACTGAGAGAGCACTTTCTGAGGTATTAAGGGAGCACTATATGAGGCATTGAGGGAGCAATGTCTGAGGTACTGAGGGAGCACTTGCTGAGGTATTGAGGGAGCACTTTCTGATGTACTGAGCGAGAACTATCTGAGGTTCTGAGGGAGTACTATCTGAGGTACTGAGGGAGCATTATCTGAGGTACTGAGGGAGAACTATCTGAGGTTGTGAGGGAGCACTTTCTGAGGTATTGATGAAGCACTTTCTGAGTTATTGAGGGAGCACTTTCTGATGTTCTGAGGGAGCACTTCCTGAGGTATTGAGGTATAACTATCTGAGGTATTGTGGGACCACTATCTGAGGCATTGAGGGAGAATTATCTGATGTATTGAGGGAGCACTTTCAGAGGTATTGAGGGAGCACTATCTGAGGTACTGAGGGAGCACTATCTGACGTATTGAGGGAGAACTATCTGAGGTATTGAGGACCACTATCTGAGGTATTGAGATAGAACTATCTGAGTTATTGAGCGAGCACTTTCAGAGGTTTTGAGGGAGAACTATCTGAGGAATTGAAGGAGAGCTATCTTAGGTATTGAGGGAGCACTTTCTGAGGTATTCAGGTAGCACTTTCTGAGGTAGTGAGGGGACACTTTCTGAGGTATTGAAGGAGCACTATCTTACGTACTGAGGAAGCACTATCAGAGGTACTGATGGAGAATAATCGAGGTATTGATGGAGCACATTCTGAGGTATTGAGGGAGCACTTTCTGAGGCAGTGATGGAACACTCTCTGAGGTATTGAGGGAGCACTTTCGAGGTATTGAGGGAGAACTACCTGAGGTATTGAGGGAGCACTTTCTGAGGTACTGAGGAAGCACTATCTGAGGTATTGAGGGAGAACTATCTGAGGTACTGAGGGACCACTTTCTGAAGTATTGAGGGAGCACTTTCTAGGTATTGAGGGACCACTATCTGAGGTATTGAGGAAGCACTTTCTGACGTATTGAGGGAGCACTTTCTGAGGTATTGAGGGAGCACTACCTGAGGTACTGAGGGAGCAAGTTCTGAGGTATTGAGGAAGCACACTCTGAGGTACTGAGGGAGAACTGTCTGAGGTATTGATGGAGCACTTTCTGAAGTATTGAGTGAGCACTATCTGAGGTACTAAGGGAGCACTTTCTGAGCTATTGAGGAAGAACTTTATGAGGTGTTGAGGGACCACTTTCTGAGGTATTGAGGGAGCGCTATCTGAGGTACTGAGGGTGCACTTTCTGAGGTATTAAGGGAGCACGTTCTGAGGTATTTAGGGAGAACTATCTGAGGTACTGAGGCAGAACTACCTGAGGTACTGAGAGAGCACTTTCTGAGGTATTAAGGGAGCACTATCTGAGGCATTGAGGGAGCAATGTCTGAGGTACTGAGGGAGCACTTGCTGAGGTATTGAGGGAGCACTTTCTGAGGTACTGAGCGAGAACTATCTGAGGTTCTGAGGGAGTACTATCTGAGGTACTGAGGGAGCACTATCTGAGGTACTGAGGGAGAACTATCTGAGGTTGTGAGGGAGCACTTTCTGAGGTATTGATGATGCACTTTCTGAGTTATTGAGGGAGCACTTTCTGAGGTTCTGAGGGAGCACTTCCTGAGGTATTGAGGGAGAACTATCTGAGGTATTGAGGGAGCACTATCTGAGTTATTCAGGGAGCACTATCTGTGGTATTGAGTGAGCACTTTCTGAGGTATTGAAGATGCACTTTCTGAGGTATTGAGGGAACACTATCTGAGGTATTGAGGAAGCAATTTCTGAGGTATTGAGGGAGCACTTTCTGAGGTATTGAGGGAGTACTATCTGAGGTACTCAGGGAGCACTTTCTGAAATATTGAGGAAGCACTTTCTGAGGTACTGAGGGAGCACTTTCTGAGGTATTGAGGGAGTGCTATCTGAGGTACTGATGGAGCACTTTCTGAGGTATTGAGGAAGCACTTTCTGAGGTATTGAGGAAGCACTTTCTGAGGTACTGAGGGAGCACTTTCTGATGTATTGAGGGAGCACTCTCTGAGGTACTGAGGGAGCATTTTCTGAGATATTGAGGAAGCACTCTCTGAGGTACTGAGGGAGAACTATCTGAGGCAGAGAAACAGTCAGAGAGAGAGAGACAGTCTGTCCGTGTTTGTGTGTGTGAAAGAGTGGATGCATGTGTATCTCTGTGTGTCTGTATATGTGTGCGTGAGATAGAAAGTGCTTGTTCATGTGAGAGTGTGTGGCTGTGTGTGTGTTTGACGGTGTGTGTGTCTCTGTGTGCATGTGTGTGACTGAGGGTGTGTGTGAGAGAGTGTGTATGTGTGTGTATGTGTGTGAGAGAGTGTGCCTGTGTGTGAGAGAATGTATCTGTGTGTCTATGTGTGTGTATGACAGTTTGTCTTGTGTGCTAGAGAGTGTGTATGTGTGTGTGAGAGAGTGTGTGTTTGTGTGCATGTGTGTGAGAGTGTGTCTACGTGTATTTGATGGAGTGTATGTCTGCGTGTGTATGTGTGTGTGAGAGAGAGTGTAATTTTTTTTTGTGTGTGTGAGAAAGAGTGTCTGTGTGTGTTTGTGGGATCGTGTGTCTGTCTGTGTGCATGTGTGTGAGAGAGAGAGTTTGTGTGAGAGACAGAGAGTGTGTGTGTGAGAAAGAGTGTGTCTATGTGTGTTTCAGGGAGCGTGTGTCAGCGTGTGTATGTGTGCGAGAGAGAGAGTAACTGTGTGTTTATGTTTGTGTGTGAGAGAATGTGTCTGTGTGTGTTTGAGGGATCGTGTTTCTGTCTGTGTGTATGTGTGTGAGAGAGTGTGTGTGTGAGAGACAGAGAGTGTGTGTGAGAGAGAGAGTGTGTCTATGTGCGTGAGAGTGAGTAGGTGTGTGAGAGAATAAGAATGCGTGTGTGAGTGTAAATGAGAGAGCGTGTGTGTATGTGTGTGTGAGAGAGAGAGTGCGTGTCTGTGTGAGAGAGTGTGTGTCTGTGTGTGCATGAGAGAGAGTGTCTGTGTGTGAGAGAGAGAGTGTTTCTGTGAGAGAGAGAGAGTGTGTCTGCATGTATATGTGAGAGAGCGTGTCCATGTGTGTATTTGAGGGAGCGTATGTCTGTGCGTGTATGTGTGTGTGAGAGAAAGTGTGTGCGTGTGTGTGAGAGAGTTGTGCCTGTGTGCATGTGTTTGTGAGAGTGTGTCTGTGTTTGTGTTTGAGGGAGTGTGTGTGGGTGTGTGTATCTATGTAAACGAGCCAATCTTATTGGGTACCCGTGAATATAAAATCCAGCTGCTGTTTCAGATGAATTGGTCCTTGTGTCTTCAAAGACACAAAAGCTGTAAGAGTGACTTAACTGGGGGAAAGAGAGTGCTGTTCATTCCAGTGGGGATTCATCCGGTAAACCTTCCCCACACACTAACATCCCTCTGGCAATGCAGTGACTAGTCCTGCACACAGTGCTCCAGGTACAAACCAATGTAATGTCACC
This sequence comes from Chiloscyllium plagiosum, assembly GCF_037043375.1. Classification (NCBI taxonomy): domain Eukaryota; kingdom Metazoa; phylum Chordata; class Chondrichthyes; order Orectolobiformes; family Hemiscylliidae; genus Chiloscyllium; species Chiloscyllium plagiosum. The sequence goes on along the minus strand of NW_028270175.1, from coordinate 64,644,268 downwards.
ATAGCCTTACCAGAGCATGGGACAGTTCCTCATTAGAGAGCGGTGTCTGGTGGGGATTTAAACAGAGGGTCACCATGGTCCGGCTGAGGGGAGAGGTTGGGAAGGAGAGTCCTTCAGAGTAACTCTAGCTGGTGTGTTAAGCTAACTGCCCAGCCAACTGAGCTAACCAACCTCACTCCAGGGGCATGCCCTGTATAACCCACTCATAGCCAGCCTGCACCTCAATAGGAGCAGGAGCAAGGCCATTCGGCCCCACCCTAACCCAGAAGGGAGAGCACGGGAAGCTGATGAAGGAAACAAGCCCCTCCCATCTGACCGTCTGAAATGGAGCTGGAGGGACAGAGCACATCTGGCCTGCTGTTTGCTTCCCCGAGACTGGCCTGCTCCACCTTACAGTGAGAGACTGAGGGGAACCTCAAGGAGATTTCACTTCTCACTGAGAGGCTGCAACTCCAATCCAAATCAGGCTGGTTCCCTCCGAGACTCACGGAAGAGGGCAGCACTCTACAGATCAGGCCCTTGTGTCGTCCTAACCTCCAGTGTGGGGGCCAAGAGCTGGGAGGTAGTGTTAAGAACATAAGACCATCCGAAATAGGAACAGCAGACCATCCAGCCCCTCGAGCCTGCTCTGGTATTCAATAGGATCATGGATGATTCAACATTCGATTTGGGAGCTGAAACTCGGACAATACAGAGACAGAGAATCAAATTATTCTGCCATGAGGAATCATCAGACGAAAGCACACACACACACGCACACACAGACACACCCACACAGACACAGACACACACACACAGACACACCCACACACACATAGACACACAGACACCCACACACGGACACACACACACACACCCACACACGGACACACACACACAGACATACCCACACACACACACACACACACACACACGGACGGACGGACGCACACACACACAGACACACACACGGACACGGACACACACACACAGACACAGACACAGACACTCACACACACACGGACACACACACACACACAGACACAGACACACCCACACACACACACACACAGGCCCACACACAGGCACACACACAGACACACACACACAGACACACACACACAGACACACACACACAGACACACACACAGACACACACACACATACACACACACAGACACACACACACAGACACACACACACAGACACACACACACAGACACAGACGCACACAGACACACACACAGACACACACACACAGACACACACACACGCAGACACACAGACACAAACACAGACACACACACTCACTTGCACACACACAGACACAAACACACACATACCACGCACGCACACACACACACACACAGAGACTTACACGCACACAGACACACACACACGCATACACACACACAAACACACACAGTGGGATTCAGGCTGTCTGTGGGAACGGGGAGAGACAAAGGAGCAAAATGCTAGAGAGGGATCTGATCCCACAGATTTCACTGCTTCCCTCTCTCTCTGCGGCTCTCATGTCTATTCCTGTGTTCCCAGTTCTCTCTCCCACATCTTTCCTTCAATCCCTATCTCTCAACATCCTTCACATCTCTGTCCAATGTACATTTCCCAGTGTTCTGCAAATCTCTCTCTGCATCTGTCTGACAGCTCTGTGGGATCTTGCTATTCCTGTCTGTACATCACTCTAGCCACATCACAGCCCCTACCACCACCCCACTCTCTCAGCTCTATCTCTCTGCTGCTGCAGCTCCTCTCTCTCTCTCTCTCTCTCTGTCCTATCTCTCTCCCTGGGATTTCCGTCTTGCTGTCTGCCTGAACTTCTCTCCCTGCCTTTCTCTCCCCATTTTCGCCTTGTATCTGTCTGACATTGTATTTCTCTTCTTGGAGTTTCACTCTCTCTCTCTCTGTCTCTCTCTGTCCTGCTCTCTCTCAGTTCTTCTCACTTCCTCTCCCCTTCCTCCCCCCCCCCCCCACCTGTCTTTGTCTTGTTCTCTCCCTCCCTCACGCTGTCTGTCCGTCCATCTCTCTTTCTCTCCGGTAGTTTATCTCCCTCTTTCTCCCTGGACCCCGCTGCTCTGTCCCAGTGACTGGGGAAGGGGCATTGGGAAGAGTTTGCCTCAGTGCCTGGTCTCTCCCAGGATTTACCCCGACTGTGGGGAGGGGGTGAACGGAAGGAACATTAAATACTTTTCTGAGTGCGTCTGAAAAAGAGAAAAAGAGAAAGAGAAAGGGAGAGTGACAAAAAGAGAGAGACATGGAGAGAGTGGAGATGGAGAAAGTGGAGAGAGAAATGGGCAGTGAGAGTCAGGGAGGTGGAGTGAGAAAAGGACAGAGTGAGAGAGACAGGGAGAGAGAGAGAGTGAGAAGGACATATATGGAGGGAGAAGGACAGTGTGTGTACTTGGCGATGGTTTTAGAGTGGGATCTTGCTGTGCATTACAGCAGTCAGTGTCAAAAGGCGAGTTAGTCTCTGCACTATGTCCTCCAGCCCAGGGGCTGTAAGTCTGCATGGGAAGGGGGAGAGTGGGAGACACGGAGGGAATGGGACAGCCAGAGACAGGGGGAGGGTTTGATGGGGTTTTGGGGTTGGTGGAGAAAGGAGGGGCTGTTGCCATAGAGAGATGGAGGGAGGGATAGCATGTGATGCAAAGTCTGAGACAGGGTGGAGAAGAGGTCTCCACACGAAGGATAGTCAATGAGGCCATTCAGGGGCCAATCCTGAGGATCCTGAACCGGATCAGGATCATTTAATGGGGCAGGGGGATGATGGGCAGAAAGGACTCCATCTGTGATGCAAACATTCTGTAATTCTCGGGCTGGGATCTTGCTGTACATTAAAATAAGTCACAGGTCAGTCAACCCAGACTCATTTACCGGTGTGAGAAAGTGAGGACTGCAGATGTTGGAGAGTCAGAGTTACAAAGTGAGGACCTGGGGAAGCACAGCAGGTCAGCCAGGAGAGTCAATGGTTCAGGCCTGACCTGCTGGGCTTTTCCAGCTCCACACTTTTCCACTCAACGCCCTCTGCCCCAGGGAATGGGTCTCACAGCAATGTTGGGGGGCAGCAAAATATTTGAGGGGGGCACAGTTGGTGAGGTAGGTATTTTGGAGGGAAGGTATTTGGGGAAGGGAATAAATTTGGGAGGAGAGTGAAAATGATGGGCAATTGTTTTTAGGGGGTTCAAAATTAGGTGAGCACTTTCAGGTCTGAAATAAAGAAAAAGAGAAAGAGAGGTTGAGAAAAAGAGAGAGAGGTAGAGAGAGTAGGGATGGAGAAGGGGGATGAGAGAAAGATGGGGCAGAGACAGACAGTGGGAGGGAGGGTGTGAGAGAAAGGCAGATTGAGAGAAAGAGACAGACAGGGAGAGAGGAGGACAAAGAGAGAAGGGGAAGTCAGACTGAGAGAAACAGGTGTTGAAGCATGGACAGACTGAAGGGGGGACACTCAGTATTCCACGTGATTCCAGCTCCCTCTCTCTCAATGGTTTTTCACACTCCCTCTCTCCCATGCTCTTGGGGTTTCCTTCAGCTTGTCTCTCTCCCTCTCTGTCTCCCTTTCTCTGGATGGTGAGCTGGTCTCTGTCCCTTGCCATGTTAGTCACCTCAGAAAGCCTCCAGAAAATTCAAGAGATCAGTCTGCAGGTGAACCCTGGTTTTGTTCATTTCTGGCTGGTTTCCCAGAACTTTCTATACTTCTGGCCCATTCGGAGAATCCGTTAATAGTTTGAAGTGTTGCTAATCATTTGGATGGCTTGTTCCTGTTAGTTTCTTTGTGTAGCAGGCCTTCCTATCTGGGCCCTCCTTTGTTTGGTGGAGACGTTGTTAGGGATATGTCTGCCCAGGGGAACTGTTGCCTTTGACATTATGCTGATGGTATAACCATCTGGCTGCTGTCTGGCTTATGTGATTTGGGAGTATAACTTGTCCAATATACCCAGCATCTCTTGGCTGTCTATCTGTGTTTTAACAAGGAGGCCGCAACATTTCACCCATTCCCCCTCCCCCACCCAGTCGTTTGAATAGAAAGAAGCTTATACAATGAATTACAAACCTAATTTTAAAAGCTTGTTATGTTTGTTGTCAGAGTAGCCTGCTGTTTGAGCGAAAGCCATTTTGTACATTGGTCAAACCGATTGTCATATGGCTGATAAGTGATATCATAGAATCCCTACAGAGCAGAAGCAGGCCCTTCAGCCCATCGAGTCCACAATGACCCTCTGAAGAGAATCCAACTCAGATCCATCCCCTGATGATATCCCTGAAACCCTGCGTTTCCCATGGCTATTCCAGCTAACCTGAATATCCCTCGACACTATGGGCAATCTGTCAAAAATGTGCACCATTGAACAGTGGGAGAAAACCCATGCAGATGCAGGGAGAATGTACAAAATCCACACAGACAGTCGCTCAGGAGTGGAATCAAACCCAGGTCTCTGGCGCTGTGAGGTAACAGTGCTAACCACTGAGCGACTGTGGCATTTGTAACTGTTTCGACAAAACATATTCCGTTCTGAGAATCCATACAGAATTTTGATGCATAGCCAACATCCAGTGAGCAGAATAAATGCAAGGGAATGAGACCTGCTTGCTCAAACTCCTGGAATTCCCTCCCTGAGGACCTTGTGGGTCCACCACTTGCAACAGTTCAAGGAGGCAGCTCACCACCAAAACCAGCTCCCGATCAGCTACGGACAGGCAATCAATACTGGCCCAGCCAGGAACACTCAAACGCTGCAAATGAATGACACTTATGGGGGTTCACCCGGGAGTTCCATCTACCTTCCAGCCCCTGAGGGTGTGTCCATGTATTATTCACCATGATCGTACCCATCTGTTGCAGCCTGCAATCCTAACCACCGGTATCCCGAGATATATCAAGGTGAGTGCAGTTAGGGACACAGCCGATGTGGTCCTCTATCTATCACTCCTCTCTCTATCTCACCCCTCTCTCTCTCCCTCAGCGCTTCTCTCTCACACTGCTTCTCTCTCTCTCAGCCTTCTCTTACTCTCACCCCTCTCTCTGACCCTTCTCTCTCTCACCCTCTCTCTCTTACCCCTTGTCTCTCACAACCCCCCACCCCTCTCTCTCTTACCCCTCTCTCTTCTGACACCTCTCTCTCTCTGTCAGCGCTTCTCTCTCACACTGCTTCTCTCTCTCTCACCCCACTCTCACTCTCACCCCTCTTTTTCTCATCTCTCTCTCTTACCGCTCTCTCTTCTGACACCTCTCTCTCTCTCAGCGCTTCTCTCTCACACGGCTTCTCTCTCTCTCACCCCCTCTCACTCTCACCCCCTCTCTCTCACCCTCTCTCTCTCACCCCCCTTTCTCTCGCACCCCCCTCTCTCTCACCCCTCTCTCTTACCCCTCTTTCTTCTCACACCTCTCTCTCTCAGCACTTCTCTCTCACATCGCTTCTCTCTCTCTCTCACCCCTCTCTCTCACCTCTCTCTCACCCCCACTCTCTCACCCCCACTCTCTCACCCCGCTCTCTCTCACCGCCCGTCTCTCTCACACCCCTCTCTCACTCCCCTTTCTCTCACCCCCTGTCTTTCTCTCATCCCCTCTCTCACACCCACTCTTTCTCACTCTCTCTCACCGCCCCTCTCTCTCACCCACCCTCCCTCCCCTTTCTCTCACCCCCTCTCTCTCTCTCATCCCCTCTCTCTCACCTCCACTCTCTCTCTCACCCCTCTCTCATCCCGCTCTCCCTCACTGCCCCCTCTCTCACCCCCCTCTCTCCCTCCCCTTTCTCTCACCACCCTCTCTGTGTCTCATCCGCTCTCTCTAAGCCTCACTCTCTCTCACTCTCTCTCACACCCCTCTCTCACTCCCCCCTCTCTCACACCCCCTCTTTCTCACCCCCACTCCCTCTCACTCTCTCTCACACACTTCTCTCTCACCCCGCTCTCTCTCACCGCCGCTCTCTCTCATTCCCCCCTCTCTCACCATCCCTCTCTCTCAACCCCCTCTCTAAATCCCCTTTCTCTCACCACCACTCTCTCTCTCACTCTCTCTCACTGCCCCCTCTCTCACCCCGCTCTCTCACTGCCCCCTCTCTCACCCCGCTCTCTCTCACACCCCTCTCTCCCTCCCCTTTCTCTCACACCCCTCTTTGTGTCTCATCCCCTGTCTCTAAGCCCCACTCTCTCTCACTCTTTCTCACACCCCTCTCTCACTCTCCCTCTCTCACACCCCCTCTTTCTCACCCCCACTCCCTCTCACTCTCTCACACACTTCTCTCTCTCACCCCGCGCTCTCTCACCGCCGCTCTCTCTCACTCCCCCCTCTCACAACCCCTCTCTCACAACCCCTCTCTCTCAACCCCCTCTCTCACTCCCCTTTCTCTCTCACTCTCCCTCTCTCACCCCCTCTCTCTCACCCCCCATTCTCTCGCACCCCCCTCTCTCTCTCCCCTCTCTCTTACCCCTCTTTCTTCTCACACCTCTCTCTCTCAGCACTTCTCTCTCACATCGCTTCTCTCTCTCTCACCCCTCTCTCTCACCTCTCTCTCACCCCCACTCTCTCACCCCCACTCTCTCACCCTGCTCTCTCTCACCGCCCGTCTCTCTCACACCCCTCTCTCACTCCCCTTTCTCTCACCCCCTGTCTTTCTCTCATCCCCTCTCTCACACCCACTCTCTCTCACTCTCTCTCACCGCCCCTCTCTCTCACCGCCCCTCTCTCTCACCCACCCTCCCTCCCCTTTCTCTCACCCCCTCTCTCTCTCATCCCCTCTCTCTCACCCCCACTCTCTCTCTCACCCCTCTCTCATCCCGCTCTCCCTCACTGCCCACTCTCTCACCCCGCTCTCTCTCACTGCCCCCTCTCTCACCCCCCTCTCTCCCTCCCCTTTCTCTCACCACCCTCTCTGTGTCTCATCCCCTCTCTCTAAGCCTCACTCTCTCTCACTCTCTCTCACACCCCTCTCTCACTCCCCCCTCTCTCACACCCCCTCTTTCTCACACCCACTCCCTCTCACTCTCTCTCACATACCTCTCTCTCACCCCGCTCTCTCTCACCGCCGCTCTCTCTCATTCCCCCCTCTCTCACCACCCCTCTCTCTCACCCCCTCTCTCACTCCCCTTTCTCTCACCCCCACTCTCTCTCTCACTCTCTCTCACTGCCCCCTCTCTCACCCCGCTCTCTCACTGCCCCCTCTCTCACCCCGCTCTCTCTCACACACCCCTCTCTCCCTCCCCTTTCTCTCACACCCCTCTTTGTGTCTCATCCCCTGTCTCTAAGCCCCACTCTCTCTCACTCTTTCTCACACCCTCTCTCACTCCCCTCTCTCACACCCCCTCTTTCTCACCCCCACTCCCTCTCACTCTCTCACACACCTCTCTCTCTCACCCCGCGCTCTCTCACCGCCGGTCTCTCTCACTCCCCCCTCTCACAACCCCTCTCTCACATCCCCTCTCTCTCAACCCCCTCTCTCACTCCCCTTTCTCTCTCACTCTCCCTCTCTCACCCCTCTCTCTCACCCCGCTCTCTCACCGCCCCTCTCCCTCACCCGCCCCTCACTCCCCTTTCTCTCACACCCCTCTCTCTCACCCCCACTCTCTCACACTCTCTCTCTCACCCCTCTCTCACCCCTCTCTCTCACCCCCTCTCTTTCTCAGTCCCTCTCTTCACCCACTCTCTCACTGCCCCTCTCTCTCAAACCCCCACTCCCCCTATCTCACCTCCTCTCTCTCTCATCCCCCTCTCTCTCTTACCCTTCTGTTTCTCTCCCTCCCTCCCTCTCTCTCATCCTCTCTCTGTCTCTTTCTCATCCCCTCTCTCTCCTTCTCACTCCCTCTCTCTCTTACCACATCTCACTCTTACCGTCTCTCTCTCTCAACCCTTCTCTCTCTCTCACCCCTCTCTCTCTCTCCCATCCCCATCTCTCTCTCTCCTACCTCTCTCGAACCCTCGCTCTCTCATCTCTCGCTCTCACGCCCCCCTCACACCCCTCGCTCTCACCCCCCTCTCTCAACCCCTCTCTCAATCCCTCCCTCTCTCTGTCTCTTTCTCATCCCCTCTCTCTCCTTCTCACTCCCCCTCTCTCTCTTACCCTATCTCTCTCACCCCCTCACCTGCGCGCTCTCACACCGCCTCTCTCTCTTACCCTTATCTCCCTCACTCCCTCCCTCTCTCCCACCCTCTCTCAGTCTCTGTCTCATCCCCTCTCTCTCCTTCTCACTCCCTCTCTCTCTTACCCCATCTCTCTCTCACCTCTCTCTCTCACCCCTACTCTCTCTCACCCACCTCTCTCTCTCAGCCCCCCTCACCCCCTCTCACCCAGCTCTCTCTCACACACCTCTCTGTCTCCCACCCCCTCACACCTCCACTCTCTCCCCCCACCTCCCTCACCCCCCTCCCACCCTTCTCCCACTGACATCTCCCACACACACCCTCAGCCACCTCCCCCTCTCACCCCCTCTCTCAACCTCCCTTTCTGTCACCCTCTCTCTCACCACTCTCACCCTCTTACCTTCTCTCCCCCTCTCTCTCCCCTCTCTCTCCCCCCTCTCTCACCCAATTCTCTCACTCCTCTCTCTCACCCTCTCTCTCTCACCTCTCTCTCTCACAACCCACACTCTCACGCCCTCCCTCCCTCATCCCGTCCCTCTCTCTCACACACTCCCTCTCTCCCCCCCTCTCACCCCTCTCACTCACCCCTCTCTCTCACCCCTCTCTCTCACACCCCCCTCTCTCACAGTTTCTCTCTCATCCCGTCCCTCTTCCCCCCCCACTCTCATCACTCTTCTCTCACACTGTCCCTATCTCACCCTCTCTCTCAGCCCATTTCTCTCTCAGCCCCTCTCTATCTCAGCCCCTACCGCTCTCACCCACCCTCTCTTTCAACCCCTGTCTCTCTCAGCCCCCCTCTCTCTCACCCACTCTCCCTCATCCCACTCTCTCTCCCCCTCTCTATTACACCCTCTCCCTCTCTCACACCCTTCTAACTCTCTCACCCCTTCACCCCCTCCCTCTCTCCACCACCTCTCCTCCTCTCTCCCCCTGTCTCTCTCACCCCTCTCTCACACACTCTCTTTCTCACTCCCTCTCTCTCTCACCACTTACGATCTCTCTCATCCCCCTCTCTCTCACCGTCTCTCTCTCTCAGCCCCTTCTCTCTCAGCCCCCCTCTCTCTCAGCCCCTTTCTCTCTCAGCCCCTCTCTCTCACACCCCCCTTTCTCTCTCACCTTGTTATCTCTCTCACCACACTCTCTCTCAACCCCTCTCTCACCTCCTCTCTCTCCACCCTGCTCTCTCAGATCTCACTCTCACCCCTCGCTCTCTGTCACCCTTCACCCTCTCTCCCCTTTACACCCTCTCTCACCCCTCTCTCTCTCTCTCATCCCTTCACCCTATCTCCCCCGCTCACACCCTCTCTCTCTTACCCACCTCTCTGTCTCTCTCTCACACCTCTCTCCCCCGCCCTCTCACTCATCCCCCCCCTCTCTCTCGCTCTATTGCATTCTGTCTATCACTACCTTTATCTCTCTCTCATTCCCCTTCACTCTGGCGCTCTGTCTCACACCCCTCCCCCTCTCTCGTGCCCTCTTTCTCTCGTTCGCCCCATTTCACTCTCTCTTTTGACCCCTTTCTTCCTCCCTCCTCCTTGCTCTCGTTCTGTCTCTCTCTAGCGCCCACTCTCTCACCCCATCTCCTTCACACCCCTCTAACTCTCTCATCCGTTCACTCGTTCTCTCTCTGTCTCTCTCTCTCTCAACCCTCATTCACTGTCTATCTCACCCCCTCTCTCACCCCTTTCGCTCTCTCTCTCGCGTCCCATCTCTCTCATCCCTCTTTCGCTCGCTGCCCCCTTTCTCTCTCACCCCTTCTCTATCTCTCCCCTTTCTCTCAATTCCTCTCTCTCACCCCCTCTCTCTCCCACTCTCTCTCCCACCTCCTCTCTCTCACCCCCCCCACACATTCACTCTTTCTCTGACCCCCCCTCTTTCTCTCTCCTCTCTCTGATTCTCAGCCCTCTCTCCCTTTTTCACCCCTCTCTCTCTCACCCCTTTCTTCTTACCCTCTCTCTCACCCTCTCTCTCTCACCTCCTCATCCTCCTCTCTCTCACCCGTTCTCTCTCGCTCTCTCAATCCCTCTCTCTCTAAACCCTTGATCTCTCTCTCACCCTTCTCTCTCTATGTTAGCCCCTTACTCTTTATCCCCCTTCTCTCTCACCTCCTTTCTCTCTTACCACCTCACCCGCGCTCTTTCTCACCCGTCTGTCTCTCTGAAATCTCCTCTTTCTTATACCCCTCTCGCACCTCTCTCTCTCACACTCCTCTCTCTCTCTCACCCCCTCCCTCTTTCCCACCCTCTCTCTATCTCTTTGTCATCCACTCTCTCTCGTTCTCACTTCCTCTCTCTCACTCCCTCTCTCTCATCCCTCACTCTCACCCCCCCAACCCCCTCCCTCTTTCTCGCCCTCTCTCTATCTCTTTCTCATCCCCTCTCTCTCCTCACTCCCTCTCTCTCACTCCCTCTCTCTCACCCCTCATTCTCACCCTCTCTCTCTCTTCCCATCTCTCTCTCCCACTCTCTCTCTCTCACTCTCGTCTCTCTATCTTTCACAACCCCCCTCTCTCTCACCCTCTCCTCTCTCTCATTCCCCTTCTCTCACCAACCTCTCTCTCACCCCCTTCTCTCTCTCACACACCTCTCTCTCTCTCACCCCCCTCACACCCCCTCTATCTCCACACCCTCTCCTACTCCCATTTCCCACACACCCCCTCACCCACCTACCCCTCTCAACCCCCTCTCTCACCCCCCTCTTACACCCCCTCTCTCTCTCTCAAACCCCTCTCTCTGTCACCCCTCTCTTTCTGTCACCACTCTAACTCTCTTACCTTCTCTCCCCGTCTCTCTCCCCCTCTCTCACTCCTCTCTCTCACCCTCTCTCTCACTCTCTCTCTCACATACACCCCTCTCTCTCACGCCCTCTCTCTCTCATCCCGTCCCTCTCTCACACCCTCCCACTTTCACACTCTCCCTCTCTCCCCCCTCAGTCCCCCCTCCCCATCTCTCCCCGCTCACACCCTCTCTCTCTTACCCGCCTGTCTCTCTCTCTCACACTTCTCTCTCTCCCCGCCCTCTCTCTCCCGCCCTCCCTCTCACTCCTCTCTCTCTCTCACCCCTTCACTCTATCTCCCCGCTCACACCCTATCTCTCTCTTACCCACTTTTCTGTCTCTGTTTCTCTCTCACACCTCTCTCTCTCCCCCGCCCTCTGTCTCCCCCGACCTCTCTCTCATCCCCCCTCTCTCTCGCTCTATTGCCTTCTGTCTATCACTCCCTTTTCTCTCTCTCATTCTCCTTCACTCTCGCGCTCTGTCTCACACCCCTCCCCCTCTCTCGCGCCCTCTTTCTCTCGTTCGCCCCATTTCTCTCTCTCTTTTGACCCCTTTCTTTCTCCCTCCTCCTTGCTCTCGTTCTGTCTCTCTCTAGCACCCACCATCTCACCCCATCTCCCTCACACCCCTCTAACTCTCTCATCCATTCACTCGTTCTCTCTCTCTCTCTGTCTCTCTCTTTCAACTCATCATTCACTGTCTATCTCACCCCCTCTCTCACCCCTTTCGCTCTCTTTCTCTCGCGCCCCAATTCTCTCATCCCTCTTTCTCTCGCTGTCCCCCTTTCTCTCTCACTCCTTCTCTATCTCACCCCCTTTCTCTCAATCCCTCTCTCTCACCCCCACTCTCTCCCACTCTCTCTCCCACCTCTTCTCTCTCACCCCCCACACATTCACTCTTTCTCTGACCCCCTCGCTTTCTCTCCCCTCTCTCTCATCCTCAGCCCTCTCTCTCTCCCCTTTCTAATTCTCCCCACTCTCCCTTTCTCAGCCCACTCTCCCTTTCTCACCCCTCTCTCTCTCACCCCTTTCTCTCTCACCCTCTCTCTCAACCCGTCTCTCTCACCCTCCTCATCCTCCTCTCTCTCACCCGCTCTCTCTCGCTCTCTCAATCCCTCTCTCTCTAAACCCCCTCTCTCTCACCCCTTGCTCTCTCTCTCTCACCCTTCTCTCTCTATGTTCGCCCCTCACTCTTTATCCCCTTCTCTCTCACCCCACTGTCTCTCAACCCCTTTCTCTCTTACCCCCTCACCCGTGCTCTTTCTCACCCCTCTCTCCCTCAAAGCTCCTCTCTCTAATACCCCCCTCTCTCTTTCCCACCTCTCTCACACACCTCTCTCTCTTTCTCAATCCCTCTCTCTCACCCCCTTCCCTCTCTCACACCCGTCTGTCTCACACCCGTCTCTCTCCCCCCTCTCTCCCAACCTCTCTCTATCTCTTTCTCATCCCCTCTCTCTCCTTCTCACTCCCTCTCTCCCACCCCTCTTTCTCACCCCCCTCATTCTCACCCTCTCTCTCTCTTCCCCTCTCTCTCCCACCCTCTCTCTCTCACTCCCATCTCTCTCTCTCAACCCACCTCTCTCTCACCCTCCCCTCTCTCTCATTCCCCATCTCTCACCAACCTCTCTATCACCTCCCCTCTCACTCTCTCACCCACCTCTCTCTCTCAGCCCCCCTCAGCCCCTCTCACACACCTCTCTCTCTCCCAACCCCCTCACACCCCCTCTATCTCCCTCCCACCTCCCTCACCCCCCCAACCCCTCTCCAACCCCAATCCCCCCACACACCCTCACCCACCTACCCCTCTCATCCCCCTCTCTCACCCCCCTCTTACACCCTCTCTCTCTCTCAAACCCCTCTCTCTGTCACCCCTCTCTTTTTCTCACCACTCTAACTCTCTTACTTTCTCTCCCCTCTCTCTCCCCTCTCTGTCTCCCCTCTCTCACTCCTCTCTCTCACCCTCTCTCTCACCTATCTCTCTCTCACACCCTTCTCTCACGCCCTCCCTCTCTCATCCCGTCCCTCTCTCACACCCTCCCACTCTCACACCCTCCCTCTCTCCCTCTCTCTCTCCCTCTCTAACCCCTCTTTCTCACCTCTCTCTCACACACGCGTCTCTCTCATCTCCCTCTCTCATCCCGTCCCTCTTTCCCCCTCCCACTCTCATCAATCCTCTATCACACTCTCCCTATCTCAGCCCCTCTCTCTCAGCCCATCTCTCTCTCAGCCCCTCCCGCTCTCACCCACCCTCTCTTGCACTCCCTGTCTCTCTCAGCCCCTCTCCCTCACTGCCCCCTCTCTCATACCACTCTCTCTCCCCCTTTCTAGTACACAAACTCTCTCACACCCTACTAACTTTATCATCCTTTCACCCCCTCCCTCTGTCCATCACCTCTCCACCTCTCTCTCCCCCTCTCTCACCCCTCTCTTTCTCACCCCTCTCTCTCTCACCCACTCTCTTTCTCACTCCCTCTCTCTCTCACCACTCACTATCTCTCTCGCCCCCTCTCTCTCACTGCCTCTCTCTCAACCCCTCTCTCTCAACCCTCTCTCTCTCAGCCCCTTTCTCTCACATCCCCTTTCTCTCTCACTTTGTTATCTCTCTCCCCCTCACTCTCTCACACCTCTTCTCTTTCCACCTTGCTCTCTCTCTCACCTCTCTCTCTGTCACCCTTCACCCTCTCTCCCTTTGCACCCTCTCTCTCACCCTCTCTCTCTCACCCTTCACTCTATCTCCCCCATTCACACCCTCTCTCTCTTACCCACCTCTCTGTCTCTCTCTCTCTCACCCGTCTCTCTCACCCGTCTCTCTCACACCTCCATCAGCCCTCTCTCTATCAGCCCCCTCTCTCTCCCCAGTCTCTCCCACCCTGATCTCTCTCACACACCTTCTCTCACGCCTCTCTCTCTCACCCTCTCTTTCTCACCCACTCTCACTCACCCCCTTTCTCTTTTGCACCTGCCCTCTCCCCCACCCCGATCGTTCTCATCCTCCCTCTCTCTCACCCTCTCACTCTTCTCTCTCTCTCATTCCCTCTCTCTCGCCCCCTCTCTCTCTCCAACCCCCTCTCTCCCATTCCCTCTCTCTCACCCCCTCACCTCCACTCTTTCTCTGATCCCCTCTCGTTCTTCCCCCCACTCTTTCTCACCCCTCTCTCCCTTTCTAACCCCCTCTCCCTTTTTCACCCTCTCTCTCTCTCACCCCCTTATCTCTCTCACCCTCACATCCCACCCTCTCTCTCACACCCCCATCCACTCTCTCTCTCTCGCCTTCTGTCTCCTCCCCCTCTCTCCACGGTCTTTCTCCCCCCTCTCTTTCCCCCTCTCTACCCTTCTCCTCCTCCCTCACACACCCTTTTCTCTCACCCCCTCTCTCTCACCCCCTCTATCTCAGCCCACTCTGTCTCTTTATCCCCTTGTCTCTGTCCCCCCCTCTGTCCCCTCTCTCTATGTCCCCGCTCTCTCTGTCTTGTATCTGTTCCCCTTTCTCTGTCCCCCCCTCTCTCTGTCCCCCTCTCTCTGTCCCCATCTCTCTGTCCCCATATCTCTGTCCCCCTCTCTCTGTTCCCCTTTCTCTGGACTCCTCTCTCTGCCCCCTCTCTCTCTCCCCCCTCTGTCCTCCCTCTCTCTGTCCCCCACTCTCTCCCCACGCTCTCCCCCTCCCCTCCCACTCTCTCTCTCCGTGCCTCTCTCTCTCTCCCCTCTCTCATGCTCACTCTCCCCCTCCCCCTCACCCCCTCTCTCTCTACTCCATCTCTCTTCACCTTTCTCTCTACCCCACTCTCCCTCCCTCTACCTCCTCTCTCTCCACGCCTCTCTCTACCTCCTCTCTCTCTCTCTCCCCTGTCTCTCTCTCTTCACTAACAGTCTCCCCAAACTCTGTCACCGAATGCTGTCCCCTCTCTCTCTCCCTCTCTCAGCCGGTCCCTCTTTCACTCCCTCACTCGACCTCTCACTCTCCCCTTCTGTCTCCGCCCTCTCTCTCCACCAATCTCTCCAGCTCTCTCTCTCACCCTCACTGCCCCCCTCCCGTCTTCACGTCTCGTCTCCCGCTCTCTCCACCTCTCTCTCCCCATCTCTCTACCACTCTCTGTCCCCCTCTCTCTAGGAGAAAGTGAGGTCTGCAGATGCTGGAGATCAAAGTTGAAACTTTATTGCTGGAACAGCACAGCAGGTCAGGCAGCATTCAGGGAACAGGAGATTCGACGTTTCGGGCACAGGCCCTTCTTCAGGAAGCGGGGCAATGAGAGGGGGACAGAGAGAGGGTGGAGAGAGAAAGGGGGGACAGAGAGAGTGAGCACAGAGAGAAGGGGTCAGAGAGAGTGGGGACAGAGAGGTGGGACAGAGAGATGGAGACAGAGAGATGGGAAGAAGGGCCTGTGCCCGAAACGTCGAATCTCCTGTTCCCTGGATGCTGCCTGAACTGCTGTGCTGTTCCAGCAATAAAGTTTCAACCCCCTCTCTCTACCCCCACTCTCCCGCCCTCTTCCACCTCCTCTCTCTGTCCCCATCTCTCTGTACCCCTTCTCTCTAAGTACCACTCTCTCTCTCTGTTCCCCCGCTCTCTGTCCCTCTCTCTCTCTGACCCCTCTCGCTCTCTGTCCCCACTCTCTCTCTCTCTCTGCCCCCCCCCCTATCAACTCTCTCGCACTCTCTGCCCCATCCCCCCTCTCTCTGTCCTCCCCTCTCTCTCTGTACCGTCTCTCTCTGTCCCTCTCTCTCTGTCCCTCCCTCTGCACCGATCTTCCCTCTGTTCCCCACCCTGTCCCCCCTCTCGACCCCCTCTTTCTGTCCCCGCACTATGTCCCCCACTCTCTGACCCCCGACTCTATGACTCATTCTATCTCACTGCACTCTCTGTCCCCTTCTCTCTGTCCCCCTCCCTTTGTCCCCCTCTCTCTACCCCCTCTCTCTGTCGCACTCTCTGTTCTCCCTCTCTGTCCCCACACTCTCTGTCCCCATCTCTCTGTCTCCATCTCTCTGTCCCACCTCTCTGTCCCCACTCTCTCTGTCCCCACACTCTCTGTCCCCACTCTCTCTGTCCCCATCTCTCTGTCTCCATCTCTCTGTCCCACCTCTCTGTCCCCACTCTCTCTGACCCCTTCTCTCTGTGCTCCCTCTCTCTGTCCCCCCTTTCTCTCTCCACCCTCTCTCTGTCCCCCTCTCATTGCCCCGCTTTCTGCCCCCTCTCCCTGTGCACCCATTTCTCTGTCACCCTCTTTCTCGGTCCCCGCCTCTCTACATTTGGACCACATCGCCGCATGTGTCTCGGCCCCCCCGCCACGTTCCGTCACCACGCCTAACCCCGCCCCCCCGCCACGTTCCGTCACCACGCCTAACCCCGCCCCCCCGCTGCGTTCCGTCACCACGCCTAACCCCGCCCCCCCGCTGCGTTCCGTCACCGCGCCTAACTCCGCCCCCACGCCGCGTTCCGCCACCACGCCTAACTCCGCCCCCCGGCCGAGTTCCGTCAGCGCGCCTAACCCCGCCCCCCCGCCGCGTTCCGTCACCACGTCTAACCCCGCCCCCCCCGCCGCGTTCCGTCACCACGCCTAACCCCGCCCCCCCGCTGCGTTCCGTCACCGCGCCTAACTCCGCCCCCACGCCGCGTTCCGCCACCACGCCTAACTCCGCCCCCCGGCCGAGTTTCGTCACCGCGCCTAACCCCGCCCCCCCGCCGGTCGCCATCACCATGTCCAACTCCGCCCCCACGCCGACCTCTGTCCCCGCCCCCAGGCCTAACCCCGCCCCCACATCCAGCTCCAGTCCCACACCAGGTCCCAGCTCCCCGCCCTGCCGTGTGTTCACCATCCCTCCAGACTTGCCCCTCTCTGAGGATGAAAGATCAGTCCTCAGCAGAGGTCTCACCTTCGTTCCCACACGTTCTCGGGTCAATGAATTCAATACACGGAGTGACATCGAACAATTCTTCCGCCGCCTTCGCCTCCGTGCCTTCTTCTTCAATCAAGACTCTCGCCCACCCTCTGACGACCCCTTCTCCCACCTCCAACACACCCCGTCCACCTGGACACCCCGTGCTGGCCTCCTACCTGCCCTCGACCTCTTTATAGCAAACTGCCGCCGCGATATTAACCGCTACCTGAACTCCCACACCCCTCCCACCCACTCCAACCTCTCACCCTCGGAACGCGCAGCCCTCCACTCCCTCCGTTCCAACCGCAACCTCACCATCAAACCAGCTGACAAGGGAGGCGCAGTAGTAGTTTGGCGCACTGACCTTTACACCGCTGAGGCCAAACGCCAGCTCGCAGATACCTCCTCCTACCGTCCCCTTGACCATGACCCCACCCCCCACCACCAAACCATCATCTCCCAGACCATCCATAACCTCATCACCTCAGGGGACCTCCCATCCACCGCCTCCAACCTCATAGTCCCACAACCCCGCACCGCCCGTTTCTACCTCCTGCCCATTTCCACAAACCTGACTGCCCCGGACGACCCATCGTCTCAGCCTGCTCCTGCCCAACCGAACTCATCTCGGCATACCTCGACACGGTTCTGTCCCCATTAGTCCAAGAACTCCCCACCTACGTTCGTGACACCACCCACGCCCTCCACCTCCTCCAGGATTTCCGCTTCCCCGGTCCCCAACGCCTCATCTTCACCATGGACATCCAGTCCCTGTACACCTCCATCCCCCATCACGAAGGACTCAAAGCACTCCGCTTCTTCCTTTCCCGCCATACCACCCAGTACCCTTCCACCGACACCCTCCTTCGACTGACCGAACTGGTCCTCACCCTGAACAACTTTTCGTTCCAATCCTCCCACTTTCTCCAAACAAAAGGAGTAGCCATGGGCACACGCATGGGCCCCAGCTATGCCTGCCTCTTCGTAGGGTATGTGGAACAATCCATCTTCTGCAACTACGCTGGCCCCACCCCCCATCTTTTCCTTCGCTACATAGATGACTGTATCGGCGCTACCTCGTGCTCCCACGAGGAGGTTGAACAGTTCATCCACTACACTAACACCTTCTACCCCGACCTCAAATTCACCTGGACAGTCTCGGACTCCTCCCTCCCCATCCTAGACCTTTCTGTTTCTATCTCAGGCGACCGAATCAACACGGACATCTACTACAAACCAACCGACTCCCACAGCTACCTGGACTACACCTCCTCCCATCCTGCCCCCTGTAAAAACGCCATCCCATTCTCCCAATTCCTTCGTCTCCGCCGCATCTGCTCCCAGGAGGACCAGTTCAAAATACGTACAACACAGATGGCCTCCTTCTTCAAGGACCGCAATTTCCCCCCCGACGTGGTCGACAGTGCCCTCCACCGCATCTCCTTCACTTCCCGCTCCTCCGCCCTTGAGCCCCGCCCCTCCAACCGCCACCAGGACAGAACCCCACTGGTCCTCACCTACCAACCCATCAATCTCCATGTACAGCGCATCATCCGCCGTCACTTCCGCCACCTCCAAACAGACCCCAGCAACAAGGATATATTTCCCTCCCCTCCCCTATCAGCTTTCCGTAGAGACCACTCCCTCCGCGACTCCCTTGTCAGATCCACACCCCCCACCGACCCAACCTCCAATCCCGGCACCTTCCCTTGCAACCGCAGGAGGTGCAACACTTGCGCCCACACCTCCTCCCTCACTTCTCTCCAAGGCCCAAAGGAAACTTCCATATCCGCCACAGATTCACCTGCACTTCCACCCACATCATCTACTGCATCCGCTGCAGCCGGTGTGGCCTCCTCTATATTGGGGAGACAGGCCGCCTACTTGCGGAGCGATTCAGAGAGCACCTCTGGGCCACCCGGACGAACCAACCCAACCACCCTGTAGCACAGCATTTCAACTCCCCCTCCCACTCCACCGAGGATATGCAGGTCATTGGACTCATCCACCGCCAAACCACAACAACGCGACGGTCGGAGGAGGAGCGTCTTATCTTCCGACTGGGAACCCTCCAACCACAGGGGATGAACTTGGACTTCACCAGTTTCTTCATCCCCCCTCCCCCCACCTTGTCTCAGCCGAATCCCTCCAGCCCGGCACCCCCTTCCTGACCTGCAGTCTTCTTCTTGACCTCTCCGCCTCCATCCTACTCCGACCTATCACCCTCACCTTGACCTCTTTACACCTATCACATTTCCAACGCTCCTCCTCCAAGTCCCTCCTCCCTACCTTTTATCTTCTCCTGCTGAACACTCTCTGCTCATTCCTGAAGAAGGGCCTGTGCCCGAAACGTCGAATTTCCTGTTCCCTGGATGCTGCCTGACCTGCTGTGCTGTTCCAGCAATAAAGTTTCAACTTTGATATAATTGAGTGCCTTGCTTGCCATTTCAGAGACCATTGAAGAGTTCATCACATGTCTGTGTGTCTGGAGTCACTTTTAGGCCAGACCAGGAAAGCACGGGAGATTCACTTCCTGAAAGTACATTGGGGAAGCAAATTGATGTTTACAATCGACATTGCATTCAAAGTCACTATTGTGACACCAGATTTTACATCTCGATGTGTTATTAACTGTTTTTAACTTCCACGAGCTGTCAGAGTATTAGCCTGGTCTGGATTAATAATTAATAATCATATTTCGACATCAGCATCATCTCCACATGGTGACCTATCGGAAACCACACTGAGCAGGTTATTTCTGTGCTGCTTGACAGCTCTGTCAAATAGCATTCCCACCAATTTGACTATCGTGATGGCACTGAGGGTGTGACAAATGGTCAGATTGTAATTATTCTCCTCTTTGGGGACTGGACAGATTTGAGTAATTTTTCACATTCCCAGGGAGATGTCAGAGTTGAAGCTGGAATGCAACAGTTTCTCCAGGGACACGGCTTGTTGTGCAGCACAAGTCTTCAGTCCTATTGCAGGACTGCTGTCAGGGCCCATTGACTTTGTTGTATCTACTGTGTTCACCTATTTCTTCATGTCACGTGCAGGCAATCGAATTGGTTGACGACTGCTCATCTATGATTCTGTGGACAATCTGACGAAGGTGAGGTGCATCAACGAATCAGCACTTCTGACTGAGAATGGTGCAGATGATGCATACTTGTCTTTTACACTGACGTACAGGACTATTCCATTACTTGGGAAAGGGATATTCGTGGAGTCCTCTCCTCCACTTAGTTGTTTACTAGTCCATCGACATTTATGCCTGAACGTGGCAGGACTGCAGAGTTTAGATCTGATCTGTTCGTTTTGCTATTGCTTCTCTCTCTTAATCAAATGTTAGCTCTGCTGGTTAGAAAGTAACCAGTCAAGTACCATAGCTTTAATGGGCTGTCATCAGGGATAGGTACACATGCTTCTGACCATGGCATGTTTACCCACACTCTTCACTGAACCATAAATCAGCTTGATGGTAATGGTAGACTGATGGATGATGCCAGGGAAAAAAAAAGTTACAGATTGTGGTTGAATACAACACTGATTCTGCTGTTGCTGTGGTCTGCAGGATCAGATGATAACCCAGTTTGAGCTGCAAAATCTGCAATTCAATTCTACTGATGTCTCCCCAGTTCACACCGATACCCATTCACCAATCAGCCCTGTACCCAGTGACCTGACCTGGTTTCTGATGTGCTAACACTCCCATTTTCATATTCACATTCTGCTCAGGGTCTCTCCCTCGTGTCGCGCCTCCAATTTGTTACATGACTCAAATAATTTAACATATTCATCTGAATCTTTTCCATTCCTGTCATGCCATGAGCTGTGTTTGAAGTGAACGTGTTTCCCTCTGTTTCTCTCCCTGACCCTGATTAAGACCTTTGTCGTGTCAGTGAGGCCAACTGTATGCAGTTTCAGAGGCAATGAATGTGTGCACATGGTGTGATCGTTCACTTCCCAGTGTATGGCAATCCGTGTTGTATAGAGTGTTTGGGCAGCTTTGACACACGCCTTTGGAACTTGTTCAAAAACAGAAATTGTTGAAGAAACTTAGCAGGTCTGACAGCATCTTGTGGAGTGAAAACAGAGTTAATCGTTCAGGTCCAGTGACGCTTCTACAAAGCTCCCAGATTCTCCAGAAATACTTGCATCTTTATTTCCAATATCCACAGTTATTTGTTTAATTGAAAATTCGTGCTGTGCCTATTCATTTCTGGAGAAACTCAGCAGACCTGACAGCATATGCAGAGACAGAAAAGCAGAGTTAGCGTTTCTAGTCCAATGTGACACTTCTTCAGAACTGAAAAAGATTGGAAAATGGGCTTTTTAATCCCTTAACAGTGTTGGGGGATGGGTGACAGGGGAAAGAGTGTGTGGCAAAAGGAAAACGGGCTTTTAGCAGTAGTGAACGAGAAGATGATGCAAAACGGTTTAAATTAAGATGTGAATGGAGAAAAAGGCATCCCTCTATTGAGTGCAAGATAAAGAGGACACAAACACACAAGATCATAGGTAGACCAGGAAGGAGAATGTTGACAATGTGGTATTATATAGAACTGGCCAGTGATACACTTTCACTGCAGAGATCAACACCCCATTCAGACAAAGGAATTCAGGTGTTTGCCTTCTTATTTGCGCTCGTAGCAATTTCATACTGTCTTAGTATTGTAACATGCAGAAAAATAAATTACAGTATGAAGTTTGGTGCTGAGTGTTGTTTATCTGTCATTTTTAATATTATTTTGTATTTGCAGTGCTTATTATTAAATCGCTGTTCTTGAAGTTAGAATCAGATGGAGTGTAGGGGATTGGTAATATGAGGGAAATATTTCTAACACAAGGAACTGGTTGTTAACAGACAGATAACACTAAGGGTAGACAGGTCAGCAGTAATTCACAGCTGGTTTCAAAAGAAGTGGTGACAGATGACTGGTGTCACTGTGTAAAATATTCCATAATTCACGGATTACAGGGGTGTTCCAGCGAAACTGGATGTATTGCTTGTCTCCAAGAAAGTAGTGAGACAGAAAGCAGGAACCATATAGCCTAACCATTATTGCAGGGAATCTGCTAGAGTCTGTTATTAAGGAAGGGAATTCAAGACATTTATAAAAGCTTCACGCAGAGTAGGCATGGTCTTGTGAAAAGGAAACGATATTTTGTCTGTGAAATCATGCAAAGTTTTTCTGGAGATCCCTGAGAATGTAACAAGCAAACTTGGTAAAGGAGAACTATTAGATACGAGGCTTTCCAGAGAGTTTCCACAAGGTATCACAAAATAAAGATTATTGTATAAGACAGGAGCTCAAAGTATGATGGATACGGTATTAGCATGGAATGATGGCTGATTAACACTTAGAAATCGGAGAGTCAGGATTAATGGATCTTTCTTATAAAATGTATCAACTGGAATACCACAAATATCAGTCCAATGGCATCAGTTATTTACAATCTATACAGATAGCCTGACGGCGGGAGCTAGGTGGAATAGAACATCCGAGTTTGTGTAAGACACTGAGGACTAAAAGGCAATCCGTTTTTAAATGAAAAGGATTCCCAAAAAAGGAACAGTGTGAAGGGATTGGCGTGTTCCTGTGTCTGAAAGATAAAGTCATCTTGTTGATGCAGCAAGTAACTACGTTGGTACATTCGGCGGGTTGTGGTATGGCCTCGTTCCCTGGTCTTTCTCTTAGGCATCTGCTGATGAAGTTGCACGGGTATCCGTTTTTGGTCAGCGGATCCAGACACTCTATACAATCAACACAGGAATTCTTGGACATCATCAGAAATATACACATCGACAAAGAAGAAACCATGATATCATTCGACGTGACGGCACTGTTCACTTCGATTGACAAAACCCTAGCCAGAGAAACAATAGCCAACCTACTGGGCATACAAAACAGAAAATAGGACGCTGAACCTATCAACAAAGACGGCATACTTAAACTACTGGACTTGTGCCTCACAACACACTTCACATTCAACAACCAGATATACGAACAAATCAACGGAACACCCATGGAATCACCAATCTCGGGACTCATAGCAGAGGCAGTTATGCAAAGGTTAGAACAAACAGTCCTACCACAAATTCAACCTAAACTCTGGGTCAGATATGTCGATGACACGTTTGTAATCATTAAAAACACGGAAATAGAAAAAAACGCACCGGATCATCAACGCCACACTCACAGGAATCCGATTCACGAGAGAAGAAGAAAAGGATAGCCAACTCCCATTCCTAGACGTGATGGTACAGAGAACACCAGACGGAGAATTCACTACAAGAGTATACAGGAAAGCCACACACATAGACCAAGTCCTAAACTATGAAAGTAACCATCCCAACACACACAAACGAAGCTGCATCAGGACACTATTCAAAAGGGCCACAACACACTGCAGTACACCAGGACTGCAAAAAAAAAAGAAGAGGAACACCTATACAAGGTATTCGCCAAAAACGGATACCCGCGCAACTTCATCAGCAGATGCCTAAGAGAAAGACCAGGGAACGAGGCCATACCACAACCAAAAGGACTAGCCACACGACCATACATCAGGAGCATCTCGGAACTGACTGCCAGACTACTGAGACCCCGAGGACTCATAACGGCACACAAACTAACAGCCACGCTCAGACAACAACTCACCAGAACGAAGGACCCGATACCCAACATGAGCAAGACGAATGTAGTGTACAAAATACCATGCAAGGACTGCACTAAACACTATATAGGACAAACAGGAAGACAGCTAACAATCCGCATCCATGAACTTCAACTAGCCACGAAACGACACGACCAGCTATCCTTAGTAGCCACACACGCAGACAACAAGCAACATGAATTCGACTGGGACAACACTATTATCATAGGGCAAGCCAGACAGAGAACAGCCAGGGAATTCCTAGATGCATGGCATTCATCCACAAACTCCATCAACAAACACATCGACCTGGACCCAATATACCAACCACTACAGCGGACAGCTGAAACTGACAACCGGAAGCGGCAGGGACAGACCACTATAAACACCGGAGGAAACATCAAAGAAGCGCTTCTCAGGAGGCTCCCAAGCACTGATGATGTCGCCTAGCCAGGGGACGAAACGTTTGCATCAAAAACTTCCAGCTCGGCGAACAGAACCACAACAACGAGCACCCGAGCTACAAATCTTCGCACAAACTTGGAACTGATTATCCCACGAGACACTGTGTGAGAGACTGGGCCAGAGAATCTCAGTAAGGGAGATCACTGACAGAGGGGAAATCAGGATCTCAGCTGTGGGTCAAATAATGATTGATAAAGTTTGCACACCACTCTCATGGTTTTATAATTCACATTTCAATTTATATAGCTCCATGTTTGAATGTATTTTAACAATCTTATCACTTTCTACTTTCCATATTTAGGAATTTGCAAAAAGTGATTTTTGTCCCTGTATTTTGCATTTAATAAAACATTTTATTACTGGGGAAGAAGGGACCTGTTCTGATGGTACGGTCTACATCTGAACAATGCTGGGACGAGAGTCCTTACAAATCACACAATAAGGGCTGTGGACAGATCTTTCAAAAATCTTTTAGGTTTGGAGAGGGGTTTCATTTATAGGGAAAATTAGAAAACTCGAATAAAAAGCGGAGGTAAGAGTGCAGAACTCAGGAGAGTTCATTAAAATCTCCAGCACAGACACAAATAGGACAAAGTGGATTGAAAGTGTAAGCAATAAAACTTCAAGCACACTGGACAAACAAATGACACTGAGAGGAGGGACGACTAATACAGGACTGAAAAGGTTACATCGGAATGCATGCCGTATAAGGAATAAGATAAATGGGTTTGTGGTACAGATAAAAATTGGCAGTTATGACGTGGTAAGCATCACAGAGACATGACTACAAGAGAAGCAGGATTGACAGCTGAATATTCAATGATGTGAATCCTATCGTAAAGATACGCTGGAGGGTTGGGAGCGCTTGGCGGAAGCGTTTGCTTTATTAGTAAGAATGAAAACAAATCAGTCGTAAGAATTCTGGTCTCCTTGCTATTTGAAAGATGTTTTGAAATGTGAAAGGATTCAAAAAAGATTTATAATGATGTTGCCAGGATTGGACTATTTGAGCTACAGGGAGAAGCTGAATAGGCTGGGCTGCTTTCCCTGAAGCGGTGGAGGCTGAGGGATGACCGAATACCGGTTCAGAAAATCATGAGGGGCATGCATGGGATAATTAGGCAAAGTCTTTTCCCTGGAGTGGGGGTGAACTAGAGAACATAGGTTTAAAAGGGGCCTAAGGAGCAAGTACTTTTCATGCAGTGTTTGGTGCGAGTATGGAAACAGCTGTGAGAGGAATTGATGGACGCTGGTCCCATTCCAAATTTTAAAAGACATCTGGATGAGTATATAAATAGGAGGGGTATGAAGGTTAGTCCATGTGCTGACAAATGGAAATAGATTAACTTGGGATATCTGGGCGGCATGGACGAGTTGGACCGAAGTGTCTGTTTCCGTGCTGTACATCTCAATGACTCTACGACTTTCTGACTGCATGCCATGATGTAGGGTCAGATGTCACAAAATCTGTGTGGGCAGAATAGAGAATCCGCAAAGTTTGAAAAAAAACATAGTTGGCGTTATGTACAGGCTTCCAAGGAGTAGTCAGGAGCTGGGGCACAATATACCACAGGTGATAGAAAATATGGGTCATAAAGGCGAAGTACAGTGATCGTGGGAGATTTCAATATGCGGGAGGGCTGGGAAAATCAGGTTGGTAGTGGTTCACAATAAAAGTAATGTATGCAAAATCTACAATAGGGCTTTTTGGAACAGCTTGTTGTCGAGCCCAGTTGGGAACAGGCAATGCTGGATTTAGTGTTGTGCAATGAGGCAGACCATTTGAGGGATCTTAAGGTGAATGAATATTTGGAAGCATTGATCATAATATGACTGAATTTATTCTGCAATTTTTGAGGGAGAAGGTAGAATCAGAGGTAACGGTATTACAGCTGAATAAATGCAACTACAGAGGCATGAGGGAGGAGCTGGGTAGAATTGCTTTGGAGAGGGACCGAGCAGGAAAAACAGTCGAACAGCAATGGCAGGGGTTTTTGGAAGTAATTCAAGAGACACAACAAAGATTCTTCCCGATAAGAAAGAAGCATACTACAGGGAGGATGAAGCAACCATTGCTGACTAGAGAAGGCAGGGACAGCATAAAAGCAAAAGAGTAAGCGTATAATGTGACGAAGGGCAGTGGAAAACCAAACGATTTGGAAGCTCAGGTTGGCCAACGGAGGACATCAAAATAATAAATATGGAGGGAGGAGATTAAGTATGAGGGTAAGCTTGCCAGTAAAACAAAGGAAAATGAGAAGATTTTCTTTAGATATGGAACAGACAAAGGCGAGGCAGAGTGGATATTGGGCTGCTGGAAATGGCACAGGAGAGCCAGGAACGGGGAACAACGAAATGGCTGAGGACACGAATAAGTTGCCAAAAATTCAAGCGTGTGTAGGGGCAGAGCTGAGTATGTCACCCATCGCCAAGGCAGACGTGGTAGAAAAATACTGAATCGGCTGAATGTGGATAAATCACCTGGACCAGAAAAACTATACAACAGAACTCTCAGGGATAAAGCTAAGTGGTAGTGGAGGCATTCGTGATGATCTTCCAGGAATCATTAGAATTATGGAATATCCCAGAGGACTGGAAAAGGACTAGCGTAAAATCTCTGATTAACAATGGAATACGTCAGAAGACAGAAAAGTACAGACCAATTAGCCTAATCTCAGACGGTCGTAAGATCCTGCAATCGACCGGGAAGCCTGGGATTTCTGAATATTTGGAGGCGTATAGTAGTATAGGGCAAACTCTGCATGGTTTCATCAAGGGAGTTCATGCCTGACACATCTGCTAGAATTCTTTGAGGAAGTAACAAGCAGCTTAACCAAAGACAGCCAATGCATGTTATCTACTTGGATCTCGAGAAGGCCTTTGCCAAGTGCCACACAGTAAGCTATTGATTGAGATAAGGGCCCATAGTGTTAGAGGCAAGCTGCTAGCATGGATAGAAGTTGGCTTTTTGGCAAAAGGCAGATAGTGGGGATAAAATTATCCTTTTCAGGATGGCAGAAGGTGACAAAATGTGTTCCACAAGACTCAGTGTTGGGGCAACGTTTCACTATGTACATTAATGGTCCAGAGGGCATTCTAGCTAAGTTTGCAGACATTACAAAGATATGTAGAGAGACAGGTAGCACTGAGGATGCGGACAAGCTGCAGAAGGATTTGGACAGCTTAGGAGATGGGAAAAGATGGTGCAGTTGGAGTAAAACATGCACTACTATGAGGTTATGCGCTTTGGTAGGAAGGATAGAGACGTGGAATATTTTCTAAACTGGGAAAAAATTCAGAAGTCTGAAATGCAAAAAGACTTGTTGAGTTAATGCTTCGGAAGGCAAATACATCGAATGGATTTATTTCGAAAGAATTGAATATAATAGCAGGGATGAACTTCGAAGGCACTAAACGCTCTGATCAGGTCACAATTAGATTATTGTGTGCAGTTTTGGGCCCTTTATCTCAGCAAGGATGTACTGGCGCTAGAGCTGTTCAGAGGAAGTTCACCAGAATGGTCATAGGAATGAAAAGCTTGACATATGACGAATGCTTGAGGATTCTGAAATTTAGAAGAATGAGAAGGAATCTAATTGAAACTTACAGAGTACTGAATGACCTGGACAGAGTGGATTTTGTGACAATTTGTCCTTTGGTAGGGATCCGAGGTACAGCCACGGATTACAGGGAAAACCTATTTAGAACAGATATAAGGAGAAGCTTCTTCAGCCAGAGTTTTGTAATTCTATGACATTCACTGCCACAGAAGGCTATGGAGGCCAGGTCATTGAGTACATTTAAGCCTGTGCAGGATAGGTTCTCGATTGTAAAGGGGATCAAGGGTTATGGGGACAATGAAGTTGAGAAACCTATCTGCTTTGATTGAATGTTGGAGCAGATTCGATTGGCTGAATGGCCCGGTTTCTACTTCTATATCTTCTGCTCATATGGTCTCTGCTAATAATGGCTGTCCTCAGTCCTCATTATAGATTCTGGATTAGTGGTGCTGGAAGAGCACAGCAGTTCAGGCAACATCCAAGGAGTTTCGAAATCGACGTTTCAGACAAAGGCCCTTCATCAGGAATGTGCCTAATGTGCCTGATTCCTGATGAATGGCTTTTGCCCGAAACGTCGATTTCGAAGATCCTTGGATGCTGCCTGAACTGCTGTGCTCTTCCAGCACCACTAATCCAGAATGTGGTTTCCAGAATCTGCAGTCATTGTTTTTACCTCATTGTAGATTTATACTTGAATCTGATCTTCATATGATTTATAAAGAGGAACTTTCCAATACGGATTACTGGTCAATATCATGTTCGCTCACCCTCGTCTGTTCAGCCATGCCCCCAAATCTGTCTGTTTTTTGCCTCCTCCCCAATGCCAGAAGCATGCTTTATTTGAAGTCCAGTCAGTGATACTTCATCACAGTTTATTGACATCAAAAGTATCAACAGCATGACCCGCACCTGCCCTCTCTAATCCTGGAATAACAATCAGAATTGTATTTGTCAGGGATAATTGTCTGTTAAGATATCCATGCCGTTTGTCTGTTATAACCCTATGTTGTCTTAGGTACATTTTCTTCTCAGATCGAGTATCGACTATCAAAGTTGTCTCAATGTTTTATTGATATTCTAATGACTGATCACGAATTGCAGGCTGCATGTTTCCAATTATAAACAGAGAAACTTGTTGATGTTCTGACAATCCTCTGTCATTACTCCCATATCCAAATCAGATTGAATGATAACACACAAACTATCTACCATCTCCACAAATTCCTTCCTTCAGCCACCCTCATATATCCCACTCAGAATGTGTAAACTTTAAAAGTTATTTTCAAATTTAATAATAACATTATTAATAATATTTCATTGAAAGGGGTTAGCTAGAGCTATTTTCTCAGTGAATAGGAATAATGTCCGTCTCCGTCGATTCTAAATGTCTCACTGGAGGATTAGCCTCTTCTTTAAATAAGCACTCGGTTCAAAATATTACCCCATAGTATGAGGGGGAGCATCGCTAACAGCACTAACAGGGATCAGAAGCTGCCGACAGAGAAGGAGGAGAGACCAGAATCTGACAACATTAGACTGGAATGTTCCCACATTGGGCCAAAAACTGAGAACATTTGAACGGAATGTTACAACAATGCATAAGAATTTGAGAACGTTCGACTGGAATGTTCCAAGAATGGATCAGAATCTGAGAACAATAGACTGGAACGTTCCAACAATGGACAGGGGTTTAATCTTGGGTCTTTACTATCTTTCTCAGCCTTGGATATCATGAGCATCACGGATCGAAGAAATCCTTTGGATTATACAAGGTGACTATTATCCCATTCTCACTATTGTTGGTGTTCCTAGTAAGTCATTCTCTTTGCCTCTTAAACCGGGTTGAACTGTGTTTCTGCTCATGATAGCTAAATTTTGGAAACGGGGAAGACAGTGTCTTCACTGCCAACTAAAGAATCCTTTCCTGATGATTTTTATAAAGTAAATTACTATTTATAAATTACTCACTGATATGCGTGAATGAACCAGACTGTTCTCAAACTCCATAATCCTTCTGGCCCTGCACCGGTCTACATTTCCACAAGCTTCCCACTCACAAATCCTGCCCAGTACCACTATTATGATGTGTCGGTCTACTCGTCAGCCTCAGTGTAACTTCTGAATAAACTTCAGAATTTGGGCCCTTGTGAAATCTGGATTAATCTGTTTCAAGTCCCTTCTAACCACATGTCCATTACAAAATAATTGCACTTGAGATGTTTAATTTGTACTCTCCATAGAATCTATCAGACATGAAGATAGTGCATGGTGCTCAATCATTGACTCTTAATCTAAAGGCACCGAATTATAACCTGTTGATGTCTCATGAAGCAAGTTGATGGAATTTAAATGAAACTATTATCAATTGTAATAAACAGAAGCCTATGTGCTTGCCTCACGTTCTTCAGAGAAGGCAATGGGTCATCCTGCCCTGGTCAGGTCTGTGCGTGAATGCAAATCCACAGCAATGTATTTTACTCTTTACTGTCCTCTGGAACATCTGAACCAGCCACTAAGTTCAAGATCGGCATTTGGACAAACGTATAGACGGAAAATGTTTTGAGGCATATGGGCCAAATGCAAGCAGATTAGATGAGTTTAGTTTGGAAGACTTGGTCAGCGTGGACAAGTTGGGCCAAAGGTTCTGTTCGTGCGCGATATGACTGTATTGTTGTGGTTCTGTTCGCTGTGATTGGAAATTGTGTTGCAGACGTTTCGTCCCCTGTCTAGGTGACACCCTCAGTGCTTGGGAGCCTCCTGTGAAGCGCTTCTGTGATGTTTCCTTGGACATTTATAGCGGTTTGTCTCTGCCACTTCCAGTTGTCAGTTCCAGCTGTCCGCTGCAGTGGCCGCTATATTGGGTCCAAGTCGATGTGAAAGTTGATAGAATCTCTGGATGAGTGCCATGCCTCCAGGAATTCCCTGGCTGTTCTCTGTTTGGCTTGTCCTATAATATTTTCTTGTCCCAGTCGAACTCATGTTGCTTGCCACCTGCGTGTGTGTCTACTAAGGATAGCTGGTCGTGTCGTTTCCTGGCTAGTTGGTGTTCATGGATACGGATTGTTAGCTGTCTTCCTGTTTGTCCTATGTAGTGTTTTGTGCAGTCCTTGCATGAGATTTTGTACACTATGTTGGTTTTGCTCATGCTGGTGTGCTGCAGTGTGTTGTGGCCCTTTTGAGCAGTGTCTTGATGCAACTTCTTTTGTGTGTGTTTGGGCGGTTGCTTTCGAAGTTCAGACCTTGATCTGTGTGTATGATTTTCCTATGTATTTTTGTGGCGAATTTTCAGTTCGGTGTTCTCTGTACCATCACATCTAGGAATGGGAGTAGGTTGTCCTTTTCTTCCTGTCGAGCGAATCTGATTACTGTGAGTGTGGCGTTGATGATCCGGTGTGTGTTTTCTATTTCTGTGGTTTTAATGGTTACATAGGTACCATCTACATATCTGACCCAGAATTTGTGTTGAATTTGTGGTAAGACGGTTTGTTCTAATCTTTGCATTACAGCAAAACGGCCACAACACACTGCAGCACACCCGAACTGCAAAAAGTAGAAGAAGAACACCTCTACAATGTATTCGCCAAAAAACAGATATCCCCGCAATTTCATCAACAGATGCCTAAGGGAAAGATAACGGAATCAGGATATGCCACTACCCAAATGACTAGCCTCGTTACCATACATCAAGAATACTTCTGAACTGACAACCAGACTACCACGACCACTAGGACTCATAATAGCACACAACCCAACAGCCACTCTTAGACAACAACTAACCAGGACAAAGGCCCCGAACCCAGCATGAGCAAAACCAACGTATTGTGCAAAATCTCATGCAAGGACTGCACAAAACACTACATAGGACAAACAGGAAGACAGAAAACGATCCGTATCCATATACACCAACTAGCCACGAAACGATATGACCACCTAATTTTAGTAGCCACACACGCAGATGAAAAGCAGCATGAGTTCGACTGGGACAAGAAAATATTATAGGACAAGCCAAACAGAGAACAGCCAGGGAATTCCTAGAAGCATGGCACTCATCCACAGATTCTATCAAATTTCACATTGACCTGGACCCAATATACCACTGCAGCGGACAGCTGGAACGGACAACTGAAAGCCGCAGATGCAAATCACTATAAATGCCGGAGGAAAACTCGCAGAAGCGCTACACAGGAGGCTCCCAAGCAACGAGAATGTTACCTAGACAGGGGACGAAATGTCTGCAACATAGATTCCCAGCTCAGCGAACAGAACCACAACAACGAGCACCCGAGCTACAAATCGTCTCACAAAATATGACTGTATGAATCTAGAAAGCGAGGGAGAAGGAAGAAAAGATATGATGTAAGCAAATTGGCAAGAAATATAAAACAAGCATCACGAGCTTTTCCATGCATATAAAAAGAAAGTTGAAGATGAGTGTGTGATCTTAGACAGAAATGAAGTCAGGAAAGCATTTGAGGACATTTGGAGGGTGTGAGTGCAGAACTGGCTGGAGGGAGCAGGCTGATATTTTATGCCAGTATCTGACGTCATTCCTCACAGGGAAGGTACTGTAAGTATTTCAATGACACAGTCGAAATGGTACTTGGAGGGAAGTTCATGACCTGTCTCTATCAAAAGAAACTAGATTTTTAACAAACATATAAGACTACGGGTAGACAGGTCAGCAGTAATTCATGATTTCAAAAGATATGTTTACAGAAAGACTATTCACACTGTGTGAAATATTCCATGACTCTCTGGATTACAAGAGTGTTCCAGCGAAACTGGAGACACTCCAATGTGGCGACTGTCTTCAAGAAAGGAGGGAGGCTGAACGCAGAATCCATTTAGCCTAACAATTATTGCCGGATATCTTCTAGAGTCTGTTATTAAGGAAGGAATTACAGGGCATTTAGTAAAGCTTCACACAAGGGGATCGATATTTTGCCTTGTAAAATCATGCAAAGTTTTTCTGGCGATCCCTGAGAATGTAATGGGCGGATTGATAAAGGGAGACTGGCAGACACGAGGCTTTCCAGAGATTTTCCACAAGTCATTACAATAAAAAGGTTCTTACACAAGACAAATGACATTTACATGGAATGGCGATTGGTTAACCCATAGAAATCGAAGAATCAGGATTCATCGATCTTTATGATAAAGATATGTCGACTGGAGTACAAGTATCAATCTGACGGCTTCAGTTATTTGCAACCTATACTGATAGCCTGACGTTGGGAGCTGAGCGCAATATACATCTGAATTTGTGGATGACACAGAGAATGAAAACGCAGGTTTTTACTTAATGCAGAGGACTCCCAAACGAAAGAGCAGCACAAAGTGATTGGCGGGTTCCTGTGTAAGAAACATAACGTCAGCATGAAGGGCTCATGCCCGAAACGTCGATTCTCCTGCTCCTTGGATACTGCCTGACCTGCTGCGCTTTTCCAGCAGCAAGTAACTAGGTTTGTACATTACACGGATTCCTGGTATGAAAGGGTTGAAGAGAGGACTCCCGGGCTCGTGGTAGGTTTTTAGAGGATCACATCAGTGACTCACTGCTCCCGGCAGACCCCTGGTGCAAGCTCCCGCCCTTCGAGTTGCTGCTGCCGCTGAAAAACAAAAAAAACAGAAGCGAAACATATCTGAACTGCTACCAATGTCATTATATCGTTACTCAGATAAGGAGACAGAAAATAATCTCAGATGATTTTTATGTTTGTTTTCTCAGAGTAGTGAGCCTTTGTAAATCTCTTCCCCACAGAGTATTGGAGGCACAGATATTGAATTTTTTTATTCATAAATAACAACGAGGGAAGGGTTATTAGGCAGGAATATGGAGTGTGGGTGAAATGCTGACAGGGGTACCAAATTATACTGATTCAAAACATCCATAAATATAATGCAAAACAAAATTATAACATAGGTAAAAAGTTAAAATGCAACAGTGACAGAATACAGTTCCAAAGGACCATGGGTCTGCTCTGTCATTTGAGAGAGACCACTCGTAGTGGTTTACTCTGAGGGTCACCACATGTCGAGTGATGGGGTGAGATTGAGAGAGTGTCCCCATCAGAGTAACCTCTGTCAGTGAGGGGAATTGAACTTGCGCTGTTAGCCTCCCACTGCATTACAAACCAGCCGTGTAGCCAACTGAGTGGGAGACAGTGTCACTGTTGCAGCCAGAAACAGTCACAGGCAAAGGGCAAGAGAAGCTTTCATAATAAGGAAAAAGGTACAATTCAGATAATGGTCAGGGTAACAGTTGAGGATAAAAACGTTCTCTGCCAGAAATTGAATTCTATACCGAGACAATTGTTTAGAATCTGCATTTGGCTGAATACAATAATGTGAGACAAGTGAATTAGCCAGGATTATTAATTATAATTTGGTATCGTTAACCATAAATAAGTGTGTATTTCTGATTGATCTATGGAAAAGGTGCTTATCATTACGTCGAAGTATTAAGCGGATGGAATATATTGTTTGGAGAGTGCGTTCCCATTGCAAATGCCCTTGAACAGGCGCTTGAAGATTATCGGGGTAAAAGTGCCCGAGTGTTGTCTGGTCAGTGACAGGAACCCATGGGTTTGAATGACTGAAAATTCCTCTAGGAGAAAGTGAGGTCTGCAGATGCTGGAGATCAGAGCTGAAAATGTGCTGCGCTTTTCCAGCAACACATTTTCAGCGCTGAAAATTCCTCTAACATGGAGATGAGAAAACCATCAGATCAGCTGCGGTCTTATTGAATGTTAGAACACATTTTAAAGGCTGAATGGCCTCATGATGGATTTGAAACGTATTTGATTTAAAAAACGTACATCCCTACTCTTGGGGCACTGATATTTTCCTGAGAGATTGAATTATTTGGAACATTATCCCGAACAACCCATAATCAGCATTCTCCAGAATATTCTATTGCCATGTGGGAGTATTGAAAAGGCGAGAGAGCGAGGGAAAGGGAGAGAGGGAAGCTGCTGCATGTGATAGTGAGAGCTTTGGAGCATGAGCCTTGTTCGGGGGTAGGTGCTAAACAGATATATACAGTGAGTGCGTGTGAGCAGAGAGAATACATTGAGCCGTATCCTGACAGAGCAGGGAAAGTTATTGATGTTTGTCCTGTATTGCTGGCCATTTCGTCAGACCGCAGATAATGCACTGAGCTCGTTGGTGAGCTCAGACCATGCTCGGTGAGTCTAGTTTTATGGCCCCTTCTGGGAAAAGAACAATCCTTTTCTGTACTACCTCATCAACGTGTCCCTGTCGACAAACCGTGGTGCAATTGCCCCTTATCTGGCATGCTCGGGGTAAACTGTGCAGGGCTGCTCCGAACAGAGAAAGCTAAACCATGTGCCCATTGGCCTTTCAAAGATGGCACCAGTGCCAGTGTTTCCGGAATAGCCAGGGGCATCTGGACGATGTTGAGTACCTCCAACAATGATGGCTGGGAGAATAGGACTGTGATTGAATGAGAGGGACACCATGGAGTGGGGAGGGTAGCTAATGAGGTGAGTTCGATAAGATAGCATCAGGAAACTATTTCGGCCTCGTGCAGACAATTCTTCTGTCACACTCAGTGAAAATGGCACTGAGACAAATTATTGTTAGCTTCAGCCCAATGAGTCGAAGACTCTGCTGAGCGCACGCCGAGCTGCCAAGCTGAAGAACAAATGCTCATTCAGAACTCCATCATCTGAATTCACAGTGATATCCAGTTCACCCATCAGTCCAGGGAATACTGGCTAACGTGGCAAGATGCTGTTGAATTATCTTCACTTCAGCATTCTGAAACCTGTGGTCTTCCATTAAATTGTTTTTCAACCTCCCTTGCTCGTTTTCCCAAAGTCCTTTTGGTTTTTTGGTAATTAAACTGATTTCCCTACCATCTCTCCCTGGCAGGGATTTTCACACCCAGATCACCGCTTTGTCATGGCACAATTGAGATATGGAGCTGTAAATAGATGGGAGCGGCACATCCTGTCACTTCCAGTATGAGCTGCAAGTTTCCCCACACTGGGCAGGGATCTAATACAGTGTTACTGAACAATGTACTGGGGTGGGGTACACAGCTTTACACGCTGGGAGGGTAACTGCTCCTGGTTTACAAATCAATTCACTGCTATTCACTGAGCAGCTCCCCATACTGCACAGATACCTTATCCACGTTTATAGAACAAGCCTACTTGTTTGCGTTGCACACTATCCCATGCTGGACTAAGTGTTTTGTCCATATTTCTGAATCAATGCACTGATGTGGTCTGTCCTGTTCCCCATGTTGGACCGATAGGTAATGGATGAGTCAGATCTGCACAGTGTTCAATCCTGGACAGATTGCTGGGTTGGAATGAGACTGGTCTGCACAGTGCTCCGTGCTGAGCAGATAATTCATCTGGTCTTATAGTGTCTGGGCTGGATCCGCGAGGTGGATTGTGTATCCGACATAATTTCTGATAGAGCTATCACTCGTCCAACTCGACGCATTCCGCTGCCAAACTTCTTGTTTCTGCAAGATATTGTCCATTAGTAATTATCCAATTAAAACATGAAAATCTGTCCTTCTTGTCATGGCTCCAACCGACGCCTTTCACAATATATGAAGAAGGTAGTCGACCCGAACATTTCCTTATTTTAAAGGTAATTGTATGGTGCTGTGTTTCAGATGCAATTCGTTTGGTCAAAATATTCAACATTAAGCAAGACACAACTTATTCAAACACTGTAGACAAAATACAACAAAACAAGAGGAACTTGGAAAAACTTG
This sequence comes from Chiloscyllium plagiosum, assembly GCF_037043375.1. Classification (NCBI taxonomy): domain Eukaryota; kingdom Metazoa; phylum Chordata; class Chondrichthyes; order Orectolobiformes; family Hemiscylliidae; genus Chiloscyllium; species Chiloscyllium plagiosum. The sequence continues at coordinate 64,608,106 of NW_028270175.1, read as the reverse complement.
ATTTATTGGAAAACTCAACAGATTAATTGGTTATTTAATTACTAAATAGTAACTGCTACAATATTGTAACATCCTGGAAACACACACTTGTCAAAAAACAAATTCAGGAAATATATTGTCTCACATGCAGTTCTGCAATTCAGCTGGAAAGAATATTAAGAGACATTACTGCGAGAAATCTCAGGGAGAGAGCGTTGCAGCCGGGAGAGATTTGCTTTCAACCCTGCTGAGATCCCAGCAATAAATGAGGAAATGTAAAACTAAGAATCCTGGCTCTGTGAGAGTTTTACCATCACTCCACAGGACCAGGCCGCGGCTGCAAGGACCACAAGGAATTGACTATTTCTAAACTACCTATGCCACTGTAGTAGCGTCTCAAAAATGCCTAACCCCACCTAAGCCCCTCAATGTTGACAAGATAAATGTCAAAGTTAAATATTAATAATTAAAGCCAAAGGATGCAGCAGGCCTGTTGATCAGACACAGATGGCCTCGGGGGCCCAGCAATTCCTACCCAGCCAAAACACAGTAGAAACATCAAGCTTATGAAAATAAAAGCATCATCTCTCTCCCTCACATCTTACTTTACGAATGGAATGTGCCATTCACCCAATCGTCAGCGATGTCAACATCCCACCCACACCAAGTTATGTCAGCGTTGTTGAAAACGGGTTAGCTGGAGCTGTTTGTTCGGTGACTGTGATTGATGTCAGTTTGCATGGATCCTAACTGTGTCACTGGAGCTTTTCCTCTTCTATTAACAACGGGTTTCCTTCAACCTGTTATCTCATAATATCAGCGGCAGTGACATCCTCTCGATGATTGGGATTAGCAACTACAGAGAAAGGGAGAGGAAGAAAATTTTAGAACAACAGACTGGAATGTTCCAACAATGAATCAGAATTAGAGAACATTAGACTGGAATATTCCAATAATGGATCAGAATCTGAATGCTTTAGACTGGAGTGTTCCAACAATGGACAAGAGTTTATCCGATGGCCTTTACTTGCTTTCTCAGGATTGGGCATGGTTAGAGTTGCAGATAGAAGTCGTACTGATGATTATTCAAGCTGGTTACTATCCCATCTTCGTTATTCTTGGTGTTCCCGGTAAGCCTATCTCTGTCAATTCTATAAACGATGTTGAAGGTTATTGCTATTTCAGTTATGTATATTTAACATATGCATCTTCAGTTTCAGTCACAAACTCCATTGAATTTCCATCAATTTCAGATTCCTCACTCATAAAAATCTAAGAAGGAAGAAAATTCTTCAGATCCGTGGGTCTTCCCTTTTCCTTGAACTGCTTCTCTATATTTTCTCTGCCATCAAACCTGCCTACACCCACCTCCATAATAACCCCAGTCTGCCTCAGTGCTGTTCTTGAATTAGCCGTCATCTGTCCCTTTGTTAACTTCAGCTTTTATGGCTCCAGTTCTCTTCTGAGATCTTGTCCAATTGCAAATAACTTGAACACATACTTGTTCTTGCTTCTCCAGCTATTTCATAATAGGGACCCCATGTCAGAGTAATGCCTTCACTGGACGTGTCATTGAGAGGCACAGGTAATAACCTTAATGGCATTGTTTCAAATCCTATCACAGCCAATGACAGAACTTAAATTCGAATGACAAAAATTGGAATGAAATCCCATTTTATTAATGGCAACGATAAACCATCAGGATTTCTTTCATTATTTCACTTACAGCCTTTGGTAAAGAAACGAAGTGTGATTTCAGACGCACGACCACATGGTTGGCTCAATATTGTCTTGACAAATGACCTCACAGTCAAGGGCAGCTAGTGATGGACAACATATGCTGCCCTTGCTTGTGATGCTGACATCCCGTGAAACGACAACATTAAAGGTGAAATAAACTAATGAACTGTGGATGCTGGAGATATGAAATAAAATTCTCCAGTGTTTGAAGATGTTGCAGAATCGCAGAGAATATGGCAGCCTCTGTCACAGGAAAACAGATAAAGTTTCAAGTCTAGTGACCCTACATCAACACTGAAAGCAACCGAGAAATAATATTATTTATATCACATAGTAGGATAAGTGAGGGGGAGGTTAGTTGAATGGGTGGAGAAATGTCCAGCAAGAGAGAGAAAGAGAGAGAGAGAAATTAAAAGCAAGCAAAGGGACTGATGATGATGAAGTAGAAGGAAAATAAAAAGGACTTTCTTCTAACAAAACCCCTTTCCCCACATTCCTGAATATCACGTCAATCTAGATATGACTCTGTTTAAAGTGAAAAACCACACAACACCAGGTTATAGTCCAACAGGTTTAATTGGAAGCACACTAGCTTTCGGAGCGACGCTTCTTACAGTGTGATGTAACTGAAATTATACATTGAAAAATTGATTTTCTGTTAAGCCTTTCATCTGTTAGAATACAGTGATAGTTTCACTTCTTTCATGTGTTAATCACAAAATCTTTTTTTAAAGTTGCATTCTCAGGTTAGCTGTAACATTGAATGATAGCTAGACAATATGTTGAAGGTTCTGGATCAGTGGTGCTGGAAGAGCACAGCAGTTCAGGCAGCATCCGAGGTATGTTGAAGGTGTTAGTCCCCTGTGTTCTCTGTCTATGACCTGATATTTAGATTGATTCTAATCTAAAAAGAGAGATTATGGAGTTTTACATAAATTCATGCAGTTTTTGAGCTCCTCGTTCTACATGAATGCATGCAATTTTTGACCAAAGTACAATGTAACTCTGCAAGTACAAATTCACCCCACAAAATATATGTGTGCATGTGGGTCATTGTGTGTGTGTGTGTGTCTGTCTGTCTGGGGTGGGGGTTGTGAGTGTGAGAACGTGTGTGTATAGTGAGTGCAGAGTGTCTTAGGTCTGTGAGGGGGTGCCTGTGTGAATGTGGGAGTGTGTGTGTCTATGGGGTGTGTATGGGTGTCTGTGTGCGCGTCTGTGTGTACCTGTGTCCATGTGTATGTGAGAGTGTATTTGGCCGAGATTCAGAAAAGGGAAATGATCTTTGATAAACCTGCTGGAGTTTGTGGACTCTGTCTATTGTGTTATTGACAATTGAGAACCAGTGTGAATAGAGTAATTGAATTTTCAGAAGAAGTCTGACATGGTTGAATGCAGATGAGTAGAGAATGTTAGAGTCCATGTGTAGGTAGTGGTGGAATATGCACCATATGGCTTAAAAATTGAATAATGAACAAAATGAACAGAGGAGTCGTTTTTGTTCTGTGGATGGAAGGATATCAGATATTGTGGGGTATCAGAAGGATCAGTTCTTGTGCAATAGCTGTTCACAAGAGATAAAAATGATACAGATGTGAACAACAAATACCATCATTGACATTTAAGTTTGTTAAATGGTGAGAGGTTGGGAAGGGCTGTTGTTGAAAACGACCTTGATTATAAGTCATTAAAAGAATTCTTACGGGGCAGGAAGTAACTATTACTGTATCGGATATATGGTCTGTCATGGACAATTGATAAAGTACCAGAGTAGATATATCTTACTCAATGGTAGTGTTTTGCTGAGCCAGTCCTTGGGGTAATATGTACAGGCTGAGTCTGCTAAATAAATAATGATCTCCATGTCACCGAGACAGTGCAAAGGACTTTCACCAGACTGACCCTGGCATGATGTTACCATAAGGATAGAATGCAAGAACTATCTGTTTAATCTGCAGCGCTGTGAGAGAATACGAAGTTGAAACTTGATGGTTATTGACGGACCCTCATTATCTCTCAAGCAGCCATTGATAAGTTGAAACATTCCATACTTTTCATAGGATGCTCGATTCTCAATAGTTTACGTGCCTGTGCAAACCACATTTCCACTGGCTATGAGGTACAGGTTCTGAATGAACTCTGAACACTTTCGTGCACAGTTCCTGTGTGACTCTGTACTCAATGTTACGTTGTACACAATCCCGTCAGAAGCTATAATACTTTCATTCTGGAACAATTAGCCATTCCCCAGCAGCTTCTGACTTCCAGAGAGAACATGGGTCTGCTCTGTCAGCGATGGAAGATGTCTTTGAATCTAGTTAAAAAATTGTCTTCATTCCGACTCACAGAAAACAATGTTAAAGTAACACATATCTACTATGAGTAATAAAGCCACGAGGAACAAAGCAGAGCAGTTCAGTCCCTGCTCCATTTGTTTGTGATGTTGGACCATCTCTGAAACCTTCCAGTTCCTGCGTTAGTTTCTTGAGAAGCAGAATGACCACTTCCTGGTCCTTTATAAATGACTCCGAGTGTGAAATTGTCTCTTTCGTATCATGTGTAAGTGACGTGTAGTGTTGAACAGACTGCTTGTCTTCCTGTGTAGCAGGCATGAGGGACTTTCTGGGCTGTCTCTCTTTTTACACATGAGATTTTTTGGGCTGAATGACTTTTCCACATTCTTGTGAAGCCAGATTGAGATGCAGAGTGAACTCCTTCGATTACTGTCGAAGTGTGCAGTGTCTGGCAGCGCTGTTACATAAATGTTATGGACAGTTTAACAGTACAGGCTTGAATGCTGTCCAGATCCTGTTGCGCATGGACACAGACTGCTTTAGGACCTGAGGGATGACGAAGTTTTCTGAACATTGTGTAACCTGGAGTGAATATCCCCACTTCTGATCAGCGTGAATCCCATGGGCTGGATGGCCTGCTTCCACACTGCAGGGATTCCCCGTGACAAACTGGAGATGCCTGGGCTGAGGGAGCTACACTGAGGATCTCCTGCAGTGATGCCCCACAGCTGAGATGATCAATGCCCAATAATGGTAAACATCTTGCTGTGAATGACTCCAAACAACTGAGAGTTTGCAATGGATTCTCGTGAAGTGCGATTTTTATCAGGATCCTTTATGTTAACCTCAGTTAAATACTGCCCTGATACCAGGGCCAGTCACTCTTCGCTAAGCCTTTGAATTCACCTCTATCGCTCAAATATCAATGGGTCATGGTGTATGAGCAGACCAATGGTTTCTTCAAACAGAGGGGAGTGAATGTCAGGAATTCTCTCTTCCACAGAGTCTGTGGAGCTAAATCACTGAAATATCTCTGAATGGTCTTCCCTGTTTCTGTGCACCAGGTGATACAGTAGGTGGCCTCCAACTGCTCCTGTCCAGCAGGTTGGAGGGGCTGAATGGAACAATGGAGCTTCGCACTCAGGAGCAAGATTAGATCGTTCGACACTATGAAACTGCTCCACCAGGCACTAAGATTGTGGACGATCACGTTGTGGTCTTAGTCCCACTTTCCTGTCTGTATTCCATTGTCCATGACTCAATCTCTGTCAAATATTAATGAACTCAGTTTGAATAAATGTGAACAGAGACACCACATACATCTGGGGAAGAGAATTCCCACTCAAATTGCCTTTCTAGAATTTCTTATCATCTCTCTTACATCATCTGTCCAGTCTCTCCCTGTAGCTCAATCAATCCATGCCCGGCAATATCATTGTAAGTCTTTCCTGCATCCTCTCAAGTTTAACAACATCCTTCCTATGGCAGAGCGAACTGAACTAAACACAGTCATAAAGCAGGGAAACCTGTCCACATAAACCAGCCATCCCAATCTGATCTCAACCAATTTGTCAGCATTAGGCCATATCCCTGTCAATCCTTCATATTAATATGCACACCCAGAATCCTTTTAAATGTTGGATGAAAATTTGGATGAAATGAAATCCACAATCTGGGTGAAAATATTTTCCTTTTACGAGCTTTCTCCTCTCACCTTAAGCCTTTGTCCTATATCTTTGGACTTCCCAATCCTGGGAAAAAGACCTTGGCTATTCAGATTATCTGTGCCTCTTATGATTTTTCAACCGTCCATTATGTCACGCCTCGGCATCCGATGCTCCAGAGTAAACAGGTCCCAATCTGTCCAGTCTCTCCCTGTAGCTCAATCCCTCCATGCCCGGCAATATCATTGTAAGTCTTTCCTGCACCCTCTCAAGTTTAACAACATCCTTCCTATGGCAGAGCGAACTGAATTAAACACAGTATTCTAAATCTGGCCTCACCAACATCCTGCCCAGTCACAGCATGATCTCCCAGCTCACATATTCAACGTACTGACCAATAAAGGCAAGCATACCAAACCCCTTCTTCACCACCCTGTCTACCTGCGACTCCACTTTGAAGGATCAATGAACCTGCACAGTTTTGTTCAACAACACTTCCCAGGGCCCCACCATTAATTGTATATGTCCTGCCCTATTTTACCTTACAAAAATGCAACACTTCACATTTACTTAAATTTAACTTTATCTGTCACTCCTTTGCCCATTGGCCCATTTGATCAAGGTCTCATTGTATTCTGAGGCAAACCTTGCAGGCCACGTCACCTCCAATTTTAAGGTTATCTGAAAACATAATGAACAGGCAAATATTCACATTCAAATCATTTATATAAATAATGAAAAGCAGTGGATTCAGCACTGCCTTTTGTGGCACATCACTGGTCATAGGCCTCCAGTCTGAAAATCAGTCCTCTACCACCCTCTGTTTCCTACCTTCACTCTAATTTTGTAGTATTTTGGCTAGCTTATCTTGGATCTATTTATGACCTAACCTTACTAACTTGTCTGCTATGCGGAATCCTGTTGAATGCCTTGCTGAAGTCCATACGGACAGAATCTACCACACTGTCATAACCAATCTTCTTTGTCACCTCTTCACAAAACGCAATTAACATTGTTAGAAATTATTTCCCATGCACAAAACCATGTCGACTATCCTTCATCAGCTGTTGCATTTGCAAATACATGCAAATCCTGCCCCGCTCAATCCTCCCAATATCATAGCGACCAATGACGTCAGACTCATTGATCCATAGTTCAGGACATTATTCCATTTCTTCGTCCCACGCTTCTGTTGCTCATTGTAAATGTTAATGTCACCGGGTTGGTGATATGATGAATAATATAGGTCTCAGAGTTGGTCAGGGTTAAGAACAAGTCATGCAGGATTCTTTGATCAGCTAAAATTGACAGGTTTATGACCCAAACAAAATTACTCAAACTACGAAGGAAAGATAAATGACAGTTTGGATATTGCAAATCTGTGCTCCGATGTTTCCCATTCGAAAAAACTGACACATGCACACATTTGATGACAAACTGAAAAATAAAATCTCTGCAGAGCGTTAACTTTAAAGGATTTTGCCCAAATATCAATTGAACTCGTAACAAAAGGAAACACCAGTAATTGTCCCAAACATCATTCAGCTTTTGGAGCTATTCTGCTCTTACAAACTACTGGTAATGGGATTACTTTCTGGAACAGGTGGATTTAGTTGAATTCACTTTAATTCAGGCAGTGGGGAGACTTTTTCCCCGGGTACAACAGAGTGTTACAAGGGGACATAAATTTAAGGTGAACGTTGGAAGGCATAGGGGGGATGTCAGGGGTAGGTTCTTTACCCAGAGAGTGGTGGGGGCATGGAATGCGCTGCCTGTGGGAGTGGCAGAGTCAGAATCATTGGTGATCTTTAAGCGGCAATTGGCTAGGTACATGGATAGGTGCTTAAGCTAGGACAAATGTTCGCCACAACATCATGGGCCGAAGGGCCTGTTCTGTGCTGTATTGTTCAATGTTCTATGTTCTATGTTCGGTGTGAGGGATTGCTACACGGTCAAAAATGCTGTCTTTCGGTTGCAACGATAGAACCATCTGCAATATCAGTCATGTGCTCAATTTTGACCTTCAGACACTGAGGAGCGGAGGATAATTCCTATTAGCCTGATGAACATGCGTCCCCTTAGCAACATAACCAATAATCGTCATCATTAATTTCATGCTTGGCTGTTGAGTTGAAAATTTGCCACAGTCACTACACAGTAAAATATGCGATTGTCTTTCAGAGGAGACCTGATAGATTTTATTAAAAATAATCATGAGGGGCAAGGATAGGGTAAATAGCCAAGATATTTTCCCTGGAGTAAGGGAGTCAAGAATTGGAGGGCATAGGTTTAGGGTGAGGGGAGAAATACATAAAAGAGACCTAAGGGGCAACTGTTTCATGCAGAGAGTGGTACGTGTATGGAATGAATCACTAGAGCAAGTGGTGGAGGCTGGTACAATTGCAAAATTTGAAAGGCATCTGTATGGGTATATGAATAGGAGGAGTTTGGAGGGATATAGCATGTGGGAATAGTTTGGGTTGGGATATGTGGTCAGCATGGATGTGTTGGACCGAAAGGTCTCTTTCCATGCTGTACACCTCTTGGACTCTATGACTCTATGGCACAATCTTCACTGTTCTCTGGGGATGAGAATACCACAGACAGCACAATCCTAAAAAGATAGGAATATCCTTATTTCAATCTTAAATGGGGAAGCCTTTGAATTTAAAAGTGTATGAACCTCGCAGCAAGTCAGCTTCCCCTTTTCAAAAATGAGGGCACAAACAATAGGAAAGACATAGACTATTCAGCCCCTCCAACCCAACCCACATTCCAATTGACTCAGTTAAGTAAAGTATTTTTGAAAATCCACCTCCACTGCTCTCTTGGTTAGACATTTCAAACAGCGTAAATCATAGAACGTATGAAATTTGTTCAGAACTAGACTGTTTGGTTCATCAAGTCTGATCTGCTGTTCAGTCATGGCTGACATGTTTCTCACTGTTACCTTGATCCCCTTATCAATTAAAAAGTATCTATCTCAGTCTAAAGGCAGAACTGAGTCTGTGTCTCTATGTCTGTATGTGTGTGTGTTTCAGCTTATTGGCAGAAGGCAGAGGGTGGTGGAGGAAGGTTGACGTTTGGACTGGAGGCCTGTGACCAGTGGTGTTCCACAGGGATTGCTGCTGGTTGTCATTTATATCAATAATTTAGATGAGAATTATACAAAGTATGGTGAGAAAGTTTACAGATGACACCAAGATTAGTTATATAGTGGAAGGTGAGGAAGGTTACGTAAGATTACAAAGAGATCATGTTTATTTGGATCAATGAATCATAGAAATGTATAGCACAGAAATGGACACTTTGGTCAAACTCATTCGTGCCAACCAGATGTCGTAAATTAACTTTGGTTCATTTTCCAGCATTTGTACCATATCCCTCTTAACCCTTCCAATTCATGTCCCTATCCAGATGCGGTTTAAATGTTGTAATTGTACCATCCTCCACCACTTCCTCTGGCAGCTCATTGCATACACATACCACCTTCTGTGTGAAAATGGTCCCCTTAGGTCCCTTTTATATCTTGTCCATATCACCTTAATTCTATGTCCACTAGCTTTAGAATTCCGTACCCTGGAGTAAAGACCCTGACTATTCACCCTATCCATGGTCTTCATGGTTTTATAAAAATCTAGAATGTGCAACTTTGATCACAAACTACTCGAATGGCTGTGTTTTCAGTAAACCTGGGCCTAAATTCTGAAAATCAATACTGCCTCCTCTTCCTTTTTCATCACATCACAAATCTAAAATCATTTGAACAACTTGTTCAGCCACATTATGAAGCACCTCTGTGGGATTTGTATCTAAACTTTTGGGCTCAGAAGTAGGCATACTGCCACCACTTGGCATTAAACCCTAACTCTGCAACATTGTTCTCATGTGTGTTTGTTCATCAACCTATTTTGAAATACTGTGACATAACTCCGTGACAGGCAGGACTTGAATCCAAACCTACTGGTCCAGAGTGAGAGACACTACCACGCAAGTTCAGGTATTGGAATCTAACCCAGAGCTCTGGCTCAGAGGCATGGATGTTACCCACGACACAAGTTTTAAACCATGCCCAGATATTGGGTCACATTTTAAATGCCAGCTTTCAGCTCTGTGTGGATTCATTAAAATTTGGTTCCCTTTACAGAAATGCACAGTTAAATTAATTACATTGTTAACCAGATGAAAGGTACTCCCCTCAACTCTAGGATGTTGAGTTTATGTGAGCTGCCTTCGAGATAAACTATTAAGATCTTTAATTGTTTAGCTATGATTTCCACCTTAAATGGTTATTGTCTGTGGTCTGGAATATGAGAGAAAAACATCCTGCAGACACACTCTGCACTATAAAAGACCTGGAGTAGATATTTATCACTAAACACCGGAGACGAACAAAGAGCATACTGTCTAGATCAAAAACATCAATCACTATTTCCTGCCTCTAACGTGTGACTGCCCTCTTCTTAAAACCCACGAAGGAATCCAAGGCAGCTGATTACTGTCCAGCCTTTCTTCCACATTACTGTCACTCACTGGGCTGAGGAGTGGCAGATGGAGTTTAATTTCAATAAATACAATGTATTGCAATTTGGTAAGGCAAACAAGGAGAGGACATTCTAAGTGTAAAAGTCGGGCCATTGGTAGCGTTGTAGAACAGACAGATCTAGTGTTCTGGTATATTTATTTGAAGTTTGCATCACGTGTGTGCAGGGTGGTGATGAAGGCGTTTTTCTTGCTAGCTTTCATTGCTCAGACCTTTGAGTACAGGAGCTGGAACATTATCTTCAGGTTGAGCTGGACATTCGTGAGGTCTCTCCTGAACTACTCTGTAGTTCTGGTCACCTAGTTACATTGAGGATATTATTAAACTGGAAAGGGTTCAGAAAAGATTTATCAGTTTGTTGCTGGGAATGGTGTGCTTATATTATAAGGACCGGCTCGGTGGACTAGGACCTTTTCTACTGCTACGTAGAAGGTTGAGACCTTATCAACCTTAAAGAGGTTTATAAAACAATGAGGGGTATAGATAATGTTGAGTGGCATAAGTCCTTTCCTTAGGGTGGTGGATTTCAAGATCGGGGGCAATTTTAAGATGACAAGAGAAAGGTATGCAGAAGACAAAATATCTTAGAGCTACCCAGCTCTACCCTAATTGTCCCTGCCAAACAGATGTCCTACGTTAATGTAGGACATCTGCCATTTGCCATCATTTGGCGCATATACCCCTAAACACTTCCAATTCACATGCCCATCCTGATGCCTTTTAAAGGTTGTAATTGTCCCAGCCTGCACAACCTCCTCTGGCAGCTTGTTCCATAGAAAGCACCCTCTCTTTGAAAACGTTGCCCCTTAGATCCCTTTTAAGTCGTTCCCCTCCGACCTTCAACCTAGATTTGTCCTCTTGATTTTGAACGTGCTACTCTGGGGAAATGACTTTGGCTATTGACACTATCCATTCCACTTGTGAGTATATAAACCTCAATGATTACCCCTCAAGTGCTGATGCTCCAGGGAAAATAACCGCGGCATATTCTGCCTCTACATAAATGTCAAAATATCCAACCCTGGCAATATCTTTGTAATTTTTTTCTGAATCCTTCTTCGAAGTGCGAGACCATAATTGCACAAAGTATTCAATAGTGGCCGAACCAATCTCCTGTACAGCCGCAATATGACCGTCTAACTCTTACATTCAATGCACTGTCAAACAACGACAAGCATATCAATCGCCTTCTTCACTATCCTATATACCTGCCACTCCACTTTGAAAGTCCTGTGAGCCTGCACTCCAAGTCTCTTTGTTTAGCAACACTCCCCAGGGACTTAACATTAAACGTATAAGCCAAGCCTTGATTTTCATTTCTAAAATGAAGCACTTCACATTTATCTAAATTAAACTCCATCTGCAACTCCTCAGCCCATTGGTCCATCTGATCAAGATCCCGTTATGCACTGTGGTAATCATTTTCTCTGTCCACTGCATCTTCAATTTTGGTGTCAATTATGAACTTACTAACCATACGTTGTGTGTTCACGACCAAATCATTTATGCAAATGATGAACAGCAGTGGAACCAGCACCAATCTTTGTGGCACACTACTGATCACAGGCCTCCAGTCTGAAAAACAACCCTCCACCACTACCCTCTGTCTTCCACCTTTGAGCCAATTCTGTATCCAAATGGCTAGTTCTCCTGGTATTCCATGAGATCTCACCTTGCCAACCCGTCTATCAAATGCATTACTGAAATCAATATAGATAACGTCCACTGCTCTGCCCTCATGATGCTTTTTTGTTACTTCTTAAAGAAGAAAGTAAGCAAGTTTGTGAGACATGACATCCCAAGCACAAAGCATTATTGACTATCCCTTCTCAGTCCTTGCCTTTCCAAATGCATCTAAATCCTGTCGTTAGGATTCTCTTCAACAACTTGCCCACCACCGATGTCAGGCGCACTGGTCATTTGTTCCCTGGCTTTTCCTTGCCAGTTTGTTTAATAATGGCACCACGTTAGTTAGCCTCATGTATTCCAGCACCTCACATGTGGCTATTAATGATAAGAAAATCTCATTAAGATTTCCAGCAGTCACTTCCAGAGCTTCCCATAGAGTTCTTGTGTACACCTGATCAAGACCTATGATGTGCATTGTGATTACACATCATTTGCTTCGTATATGGCATGAACATCCTCAGAAGTGATGGATGTGGGAAAGTTACAATGATTAAAAGACATTTTATTAAGTAAAAGGATAAGAGAATGTTTGGAAAAATATGGTCCGAGCGCAGGAACGTGGGACTAGTTTAGTTTGAGATTATCGTTAGCATTTTAGTGTATGAGCTGGCAGATCTGTTTTCAACCCCCCTGCATAACGCAATGGTTCCATGTATATCCGCGCTTGTCGATTTGTGTGTCTATCTGTGTATCTCAATGTATCTATCTCTCTGTGTGTTCTGCACTAGTGTGTGTGTGTATGTTTGTATCTCTACCGCTGCAACTGTGTGCAATGGGAACTGTTTTGTTTTTGGGTGAATCATTGAATGGGGTTCAAAGCCTCCCTTCTTCCCTCTCACTCTTTTGTTGAAAGTGATACTATACAATGCACTGCTGGTGTATTTTAGGACTTTTCAATCCTTTCTTACATGTAAGATTATTTGTAAGGGTAAGTCACTAAACGTTGCATTTTGCAAGATGTTTGTGTGTGTCTGTATGTATCAATATACGTGTCTATATGTTTGTATGTCTGTGTGTGCGCAGCTGTGTGTATGTATGTACGTCTGTGCGTGTGTCCATGACTTGTGCGTCTCTGTGTGTCTCTGTGTTAGTGCGTGTCCTTGTTCTGTGTGCGTGCGTGCCTGTGTGTCTGTGTACATCGGTGTGTGTGCATGGGTGTGCATGTGTGTGGGGAATGTGGATGTCTGTGTATTGGTGGTTGTGGATATCTGTCTGTTTTTTGTGTGTGCGTGCCTGTGTGTTGGTTTGTATGTGTGTGTTTTCTGTTTGGTGTATGTCAATGCGTGTGTGCCTCTGTCTGTGTGCCTGCGTGTGTATGTCTGTCTGTGTGTGCATATATGTGCCTGTATGTGTATGTGTGTATGTGTGTTTTTTTGCGTGTGTCTGCAGCTGTGTTAGTGTGCGTCTGTTTGTGTGTATATATCTGTTTGTGTGTGTCTGTGTTAGCGTATGTGTACATGTGTGGCGAGTGCGGGTATGTATGTGACTGTTTGAGTGTGTCTGTCTGTATGTGTGTGTCTGTGTGTGCCTGTGTGAGAGCGAATGTGTGCGTGTATGGGGAGTGTGGCTGTCTGTGTGTTTATGTATGTATCAGTATGTGTCTGTCTGTCTGTGTCTGTGACTGTGTATGTGTGTGTGTGTTTCTGTGTAGAAAGAGTTTGGTGCTGTAAAAGCAAAACTGATCATGCAGCATCCAAGGAGCATGATGTCTCTCTGCATCTGAGTGTGTGTTGGTGTGGGGTTTCTGTGAGTATGTGTGTGTGTCTGTGTGCAGCTGTGTGTGTGTATACATGTGTGCCTGTTCCTGAAAGAGTATGTGCATCTGTGAATGTATCTGTGTTTGACTGTGTGTGTGTGTGTGTGCGTGTGTCTGCATTTGTGTGTGTGTGTGTGTGTGTTCCTTTCACTGTGTGTCTGTGTCTGACTGTGTGTTTGTGTGTGTCTGTGTCTATGTGTGCCTGTTTCTGTGAGTGTGTGTGCGTGTCTATGTGTATGTGTGTGTGTGTATATATATGTGACTGTGTGTGGGTGTCTGTGTGATTGTGTGTGTGTGTGTGCGTGTGTGTGTGTCTGTGTGTGTTTGTGTGTGTATCTGTGGGTCTGTGTGCTTATGTGTGTGTGTGTCTGTGTTTTTGTGTGTGTTTGTATATGTGTGTGTCTGTGTGTGTGTGTTGATGGTGCTGTGAGCTGCTGCCCTCCCTCTGTCCCTCCCAAACTAAATTGCTGACGATTTTCACCCTCCACTCCCACCCGTACAGTGGTGTGCCGAGACCAGCAAAGACTGGCAGCAACAGAAAGCTCAACAGGTCTGTCAGCTTCTGTGGACAGAAATGAAAGGACCCTTCCTCGGATCTCGTGTCAGGGGGATATTACATCACTTTAAGCACCATAGACACTGCCAGACTCGTTCCACATTGATACACACAGATAGACACACACTAATACAGAGACTCAGAGACACTCATTAATACACAGAAACTAATACAGACATGGATTGCCAGTCAGTATTTCTCTTGCTCCATGTTAACCTTGTCAATATTTCAATTATTCTGTCTGGTGTTTGCCATATTTAAATCTGTCCTCAGGGAGTGTGTGAATTTTACACGTGCTCAAAATATTGAGTGAGTCAGTATTTCTCCGTGGAGTGCGACTGTAGGACAATTTCAATGTTTGCAGATACTAAACCTGGAATAATTATAAGGTTTATGGAGGACAGTGTGGAAATCCAGCTGAACAGTGACACGTTGGTGTAGTATTCAGGTTTATAGCAGATCAGATCAATGCAGACGGTGTGAGGTGATGCGCCTTGGTAGGAATAACTCTGAAAGCCAATATAAAACACTCTGTACCATTATAAAGGAGTGCAGGAATAGAGGGCGCTGGGTGCATATGAGCACATATTATTGAAGATGTCAGGACAAGTGAAGAGAGCAGTAAATATCACAGATTACTTTAAATATATGACCTGTTTACAGGATGAGTTATAGGAGGGAGACTCCGTGCTCCCTTCCTAGGAGGTGGTGGTGACGATGTGTTGTGAGCCCACCCTGCTGCCCATCAAGACCGTGAGAATTCCACTTGTACCATGTCGACACAAAAGGGAGATGACATCAGGGCCACAGCTTCTAAGTTGTCCGGGGGAATGGAACAGCCAGTGTGTGTAAAGTGAGAATTGCCCTTCACTGAGCATTGCTCCTTACTCGGTTTGTGGGACGTGGATGTTTCAGAATCTCCACACGAGGCGTCCCGGTCCTCTCCGACTCGTACCAGGGCCCTCCCCACATGGCAGAGGGCGGGAGATGGTGAGGGAACGGATAATGAGCACCCCACCACCTGGGCTAGCCCTTTCTGTCCTATTCCAGGCTGTTTCGTCTGGATTGTGAGAAAGGGACTGAGGGAAGGAGGGTGGGAGTGGGTGGCCCTGCTGTTTGTCTGGAGGGAATCAGTCCACAGTGTTGTATCCATGCAGTGTTATTAGTGTGGGGGGTAAAGTAGAACGAGAGAGTGAGTGAGTGAAAGAGAGAAACTGCAAACAGTAGTGAGAGTGATGGAGCATGAACCTTGTTCGGGGATAAGTCCTATAACAGATATACAGTGAGCGTGAGGGAGCAGAGAGAATACAGTGAGCCGTATCCTGATAGAGCGGGGAAGGTTATTGATGCTTGTCCTGTGTTGCTGGGCATTTCTTCAGACCACAGTTACTACACTGAGCTGGGTGGTGAGCTCAGACCATGTTCTGTGGGTCTGGTGGTGTGGCCCCCTCTGGGAAGAGAATGGTCCCCCTCTGTAATAGCCCATCCACCATGATCTCAGTGCCCGTCAACAAACCGTGGTGTAATTGCCCCTTATCTGCCATGCTCATAGTAAACTGTGCAGGACAGCTCCTAACTGAGAAAGCTCAACTGTGTGCCCATTGGCCTTTTGAAGATGGCACCCAGTGTCAGGGATCACGGAATATCGAGTGCCATGCGGACGTTCGTGATTGCCTCCAGCTATGAAGGAAAATCGAGCTGGCATTGAATGAGAGGGACGCCATGGGGTGGGGTAGGTAGCTAATGAGGGTAGTTTGATAAGATAGCACCAGCAAACTAGTTCGGTCTCATGCAGACAATCCCTCTGTCATACTCAGTGAAAATGTCACTGAGACAAATTATTGTTAGATTCAATCCAATGAGTCGAAGACTCTGCTGAAGCTATTCCCAGTTACAAAGCTGCAGAAGAAAATGCTCATCCAATACACACCGTCATCTGAACTCACACCAATATCCCATTCACCCATAATTCCTGGAAACATGGCTCACATTGCAGGATACTGTCGAAATGTCTTCACTTCACCATTCTGCAACCTGGGAACACATCGTTCCATGACATTGTCTCTCAGTCTCCCCCTCTCTGTCTATTCCCCCAACGCTCCTATTTGTTGATACTTAAACTGATTGCCCCGCCATCTGTCCCTGGCAGTGATGTTCACACCCACAGCAACCCTGTGTCACGGCACAATGGAAATATGGGTATATGGATGGGAGTGCACATACTGTCACTTCCAGCATGGACTGCAAGTTTCCCTATGTTAGCCAGCGTTCTAACAGTGTTCTGAGAAATGTACTGGAGTGGCTTACACAGTTCCACACCCTGGTCATATATCTCATCTGGGTTCATTCATCAATGCACTGTTGTGGTCTACATACCTTTCCACTCTATGCAGATTGTGGGTTCTAATGCACAGTACACTGCCCGGTCTGCACAGTTCTCCCTGCTGAACACATGTCTCATCGGGGTTTAAAGATCAATGCACTGCTGAGGTCCGCACAGTGTTCCACTCTGAACCGATTGCAGGGTGGTGTTGAGGAGTAAACTAGCCTTGTCTGTGCAGTGCTCCTCTGAGTTTGTGGTGTCTGGTCTGGTTCTTTGAGGGGGATTAAGAATGTGATCTAACTGATTCTTCCAGCTGATATGGCAAAGCCTTTACTTTTGTTCTCAATCATGTGATTAAACCTCCAGATTCTGACTCTTCCGGCCAGTCCAATTCTTCAGTCTACATCCATAGTTCAGCTTAAGTGATGGCCCATGAGTAATTGTCCAGTTTCAATGTGAATAACTGTTCTGCCTATTTCCCTGCCTTTGACCTTGCTCACCCTAGAGAATCGAGATTCACCACGATAAACCTTAGTAAGGTCACTCCTCAGAACCAACGCATCAGGGAACATAGCCCCAGCCCATTCATACTCTCCGTGTAGATCAACAACACTCGCCACCACCACCCTACCCAACAGTGTCAATACACTTGGAAATATTTGCTGCACGCTTTCAAGTTTAACAACCTCTTCCCTATAGCAGTGAGGCAGAATTAAAAGCAATATTACAGAAGTGGCTGAACCTAGCGTGTAGGCGAAAGTGAGTATAGCAGAGGCGGGAGATTAGAGTGAAGAGTGTGGTGCTGCAAAAGCACGGCACGTCAGGCAGCCTCTGAGGGGCAGGAGAGCCGATGTTAGGGGCAAAGGTCGAATTTCCTGCTCCTCGGATGCTGCCTGACCTGTTGTTCTTTACGAGCACCACAATCTGAACCCAGTGCATATCCCAAATGGCCTTCTTCAAAGACTGCAATTTCCCCTCCCACATGGTCGACGATGCCATCCAGAGCATCGCATCCACTTCCCCCACCTCCGCCTTCGAATCCCACCCCTCCCAACGCAAAATGGAAAGAACACCCTGTTCCTCACCTAATATCCCACCAAATCTCCACATACAACACACTATCCTGCCCTATTTGCGCCACCTACAAACAGATCCCACCATCAGAGATATATTTCGCTCCCCACCCCAATCTGTGTTCCATAAAGTGCATTCCCGGCGCGACACCTCAGATCCACGCCACCCACCAACCCCCCTCCACTCCTGGCACCTTCCCCTGTCACGGCAAGAATTGGAAAACCTGCATCCTCACCTCCCCAGTCATCTCTGTCCAAGACCCCGAAGGATCCTTCCAAATCCTTTGCGGTTTTACCTGCAATTACACACACATTGCCTACAGTATCCATTGCTCCTGATGTATCCTCTACATTGGGGAGACAGGAAGCCAATGTGCAGAACACTTCAGAGATCATTGCTGGTGCACCCGCAGCAACGAATCCCACCACTCCGCGGCTGCACACTGTAACTCCACCCTCCCACTCAGCCATGGACAAGCAGGTCCTGGGCCTCCTCCACAGCCAAACGTTTACCACCCGACCCCTGGAGGAAGAAAGACTCAGTGGGCGCAATGTGGATTTCACCATTTTTCTCATTTCCCCAATCCACATCTTATCCCAGATCCAACCTTCAAAGTCAGCACCGCCCCCATGACCTGTCCTACTTTTCCATCTTCTTTCCCATCGATCTGCTCCACCCTCCTCTCCGACATATCACCTCCAATCCTAACTTTATCTACCTATCACATTATCAGCTACCTTCCGCAACCCCATCTCTTTCCCATTTATCTCTCAGTTTCCTTGGGCCACAAACCTCATTCCTGATGAAGGGCTTACACAACAAACTCCGATTCTCCTCTGATGTTGCCTGACCTGCTGTGCTTTTCCAGCAGCCCATTCCCTTCTCTGATCTCCAGCATCTGCAATCCTCACTTTCTCCCTTGAGTTAATATATCCAGAAATTTCCCCACCAGACATTTTATGCAGCTGGTCTATTATTTTTCCCTGTCTCCTTTCTAAACAGAGCGGGTCATATACAGTCCTGCAGTGCTCTGACAACACTCCCACATACAAGGAAAAAGTAAATAAAAAGGAAAGATTTAAAGTCCGTCCGTCAGTAAACCTCATCCATTTCATCACGGCTGAGCAAATATTGCCTTTGATCATGACATGAAATGTTATGTAAGGAAGGGGTTACCTGAGTCTGTTTGTTCGGTGACTGTGATTAATATCAGTCGCCATGGATTATAATTATCCCAGTGGAGACTTCCCACCTTTTAACAATAAATGGGCACCGTTCAATGTGTTATCCCCAAGCGTGAGCAGGATCATCACCGACAGCATGATCAGAGATCTGCAGCCCTAGATGGAGAAGGCGAGGAGAGATCATAATCCGAGAACATTAGATTGGAATGTTTCAACAATAGATCAGAAGCTGAGAACATTAGACTGGAATATTCCAACAATGGATCAGAATCTGAGAACATTGGACTGGAATGTTCCAACAATGGATCAGAAGTTGAGAACATTGGACTGGAATGTTCCAACAATGGACAGGAGTTTATCCAATTCTGTCTGGTCTCTTTCTACATATTATGATTGGTTGTCATTATCATGGCGGATCTATTATGTCCTTCGGAATATTCAATATTTTTATTATCCTTTCCTGTCTATCGTTGGTGTTCCTGTTAAGTCTCACCATCCAGTTATGTTGTTTTTTCTATAAACCAGTTATGACTGTGTTACTGTTATCTCATGTGGTCTTCATTTCTTGCCACTATTATTGTTCATTTTGAGACTCTGAATCCAAATATTCACTCTGCAGACCACTACTAACTGCACCAGGGAACTTGTTCAATTACTGGCTCCCTCTTTGATTCTGGCTGTGCTACTCATGGGTCTCTATGTTGACCTACTCGCTTTCAGATGTGAATCATTGTCTCACTTTCCTTGTTATTTAAATATTGAGAGTATGGAGGATATTGCCCTCTATTATGTTTACAAACTCCATTTCCTTGATGGTACTCCGCTAGTCAATGCCTTCCCAATACCGTTTTTTTATTCATTTGAGGGAATTGGGCATCGCTGGCTGGCCCGCATAAATTCCTAGTTGCCCTTGAGAAGGTGATGGTGAGCTGGCCTCTTTAATCGCTGCAGTCTACTTGCTGTGGGTTGACCCACAATGACATTAGGGAGGGCATTCCAGGATCCTGACCGAACGACTGTGAAGTAACACCGGTATAATTCCAAGTCAGGGTGGTGAGCGGCTTGGAGGGGAACTTGCAGGTGGTGGTTGACACAGACGAATCACAACTTTGGTGATCCCTTTGGCCATGAGCTGATTCCTGACACCATGCCCTGACCAATATTAACTTTAACTACTCACTGCTCCAGAATGTTCTTCACTGGCTTTTCCCATATGATGTTTGAATCTTGAGCTGTGAAGTACAGAATTAATGATAACAACAATCTGCTGCTGTCACTCTCGGATTGAAACCTTCGAACTCATACCAAAAACCCATCAATCTGACATTCCTATGCTGATCTATATCGCTCTTGTGTCTGGCAACGTCTTTATTTTAATACTCATGAGCAGTTAACTCATATGTCCATGAAACGTCCCTTCGTCTTTCTGTGTCGATTATCCAAATCCCTGACAGCTGTTCATATTTAACCTGGTTTCCTTTAAGTGTATTTTCTCTCACATTCAACCACCCCAAATGCACACACACACACACAAACACTATACTGGTCCAATGGAGATATAAATCTTCCCCTGCTGTGTGTATCAGATATGTGTACCGTTCCCATGTGAAAGTAAAGTTTTGCAATATTCCCCATGCTGGGCAGATAAACCGAATTACTGAGCAATACACGAACATGGTCTGCACAGTTCTCCGTGCTGGTCTGTCATCTTCTCCCAGCTTATGTTGTTTGAAGTGTTCTGTGAAACCGATTTAGCAATTGATGAAACAAACCATTCCAGCTGATTTGAAAATGCCTTTATTCAATGTTCTCATTCTTGTCATTTTGCTCTCTAAGGGTCAATGCTCCAGCTAGTCCCACTTTTTCTCCATATTTCCACAACATGTTCTCGGTTAATTAACTGTCTGTTTCTGTTTTTAATGTGAATCTTTCTGTCCGCTGTATCTTTCCCTGACCTTAGTTTTTGACTCCCTAGTGTATCGAGTGCTGACATTCTGAAGCTCAGAAACAATGAAATGGTGTGTCTTGGGCTGTTGTTTACTTCCTGGTGTGTCCCATGTGGTATTCCATCCTGGGGGTGGGGCATGTGTCGGTCTGTTGTTCACTTACTGGTCTGTTCCATGTGGTATTCCGTGTCGGGGGTGGGGTGTGTGTGTGTCGCGCTGTTGTTCATTTACCGGTGTGCCCCATGTGATGCTTCATTTTGGGTTGGGGATTCAGCAGCTTTGTCTCACGTCTTTGAAAAATGGTCTGTGCCTCTCCACTGAACGTGTGACGAATGTGTTTGTCCTCTGAGCTGATCACGAGGAAGCCCCGTGAGTATTATTGTAAATGATCACGTATCTAACATCTCTGACAATGCTGTCACTTTAAAAAAGGTTATTTGTTCATTTTCTTTAAAGATAGATCATAAAGGTCAAACTGTCTACTGCAAACGGCTGAAGTAAATAACTTAGGAGGCTTTTAGTTTTTTTTATATATAAATCGTGATAACAATGGTCAGCACGCACAGACCAGACTTGCCAGTTTTTCTGAGCTGTAACAACCACCAGGTGCCTGGGGAAGGAGAAGGGTTGGATGCTTCAAGTAAATTATCCCTCGCTGCTATTCTGTCTGAAATCTATCCTCCTGGATAGGAGAATCGCATTTGCCGATTGGCCTTGCATGTATCTTTTTCGCAAGGGATGAGTTCATTGGGTGTTAGTATATTGGAATAGTTCGTTAGTAGACAGTACTGTATCTATAATTCTGTTAAGGCTTCCAGTAGTTACGTTATTCTAAACGCCTCTTCTTTTGTATGTGTTTTTATCAGTGCTTAAATAAATTGTGCTTTGCCTGAAGTTGAGTGGTTTGACCAGCCACATCACATCTGGAACATCACTTCACGTCTAACTTTCCTATAAGACAAGGTTGGTGATCAGGCTACCATCTTATTTTAAGGCAGTCTGGTCTGGTCCATAGCAAACTGGTGACTCTCGACCGCTTCGAAAGCGATAATTCCAAATTGGGTTCACGTGTAGAATCCCAACAGTGTGGAAACAGGCCATTTGGCTCAAAATGTCCACACCAACCACCGAAGAAGAAACCTCCCATACCCATACCCCTTCCCCTACCATAGTACTCCATATTCACCCCTGACTAATCTACACATCCCTGAACAGGCAATTTAACATGACCAATTCACCGAATCTGCACATCTTTGGGCTGTGGGAGGAAAACGGAGAACCCAGAGGAAAACCACACGGGCATGGGGAGAATGTGCTCAGGGAGATTGTTAGGCTCAAAGGAGGCGTCTGGGTAGTTGTTAGCGTCTTTTGTTCAGGTTGTTGAATTCAATTGGTTTGAACAGTGCTTTGTTGTTAATGGTTCTTCTGTCTCTGAGAGTTATCTGAGTGTGGAAGAAGCGAAGTTGGAGACTTTACAAAAGGTGAGCAAGGCAAAGCTGTTAGAATTGGCAGACAGGCTGGAGTTAGGTTTGTGTTTGTCTGTGAGAAAAGGAGCGATAATTACAGCTGTAGCTTGGCATTTAATTTTTCGTAGAATCATCATCAGAGTCTTTGGAAATGGCTGGAATTGAATTGCAGATGAGGCAGCGTGAACATGAAAATGAATTAAAACAGTTTGAAATAAGATTAAAGGTAGAATTGAAAATGAAGGAGAGGAAGAGAAAAGAAAGAAAAATAAAGAAGTAAAACAGAAAGGGAGAGAGTTTCAACCTCAAAAGATATTAGACAATAGATAATAGACAATAGGCAATAGGTGCAGGAGTAGGCCATTATGCCCTTCGAGCCTGCACCACCATTCATTATGATCATGGCTGATCATCCTCAATCAGTATCCTGTTCCTGCCTTATCCCCATAATCCTTGATTCCACTATCCTTGAGAGCTCTATCCAACTCTTTCTTAAACGAATCCACAGACTGGGCCTCCACTGTCTTCTGGGGCAGAGCATTCCACGCAGCCACCACTCTCTGGGTTAAGACGTTTCTCCTCATCTCTGTCCTAAGTGGCCTACCCCTTATTTTTAAGCTGTGTCCTCTGGTTCAGGACTCACCCATCAGAGGAAACATGTTTCCTGCGTCCAGACTGTCCAATTCTTTAATAATCTTATACGTCTCAATCAGATCCCCTCTCAATCTTCTAAACCCAACGGTATACAAACCCAGTCGCTCCAATCTTTCAACATAAGATAGTCCTGCCATTCCAGTAATTGACCTCGTGAACCTACGCTGCACTCCCCCAATAGCCAAAATGTCTTTTCTCAAATTTGGAGACCAGAATTGCACACAATATTCCAGGTGCGGTCTCACCAGGGCTCTGTACAGTTGCAGAAGAACCTCTTTGCTTCTATACTCAGTCCCTCTTGTTATGAAGGCCAGCATGCTATTAGCTTTCTTCACTACCTGCTGTACCTGCATGCTTACCTTCATTGACCGGTGCTGAAAATGTGTTGCTGGAAAAGCGCAGCAGGTCAGGCAGCATCCAAGGAGCAGGAGAATCGACGTTTCGGGCATGAGCCCTTCGGACTCATACTCGAAACGTTGATTCTCCTGCTCTTTGGATGCTGCCTGACCTGCTGCGCTTTTCCAGCAACACATTTTCAGCTCTGATCTCCAGCATCTGCAGTCCTCACTTTCTCCTCGAAGACTTCATTGACTGGTCTTCAAGAACACCCAGATCTCTTTGTACTGCCCCTTTACCTAACTTGACTCTATTTACGTAGTACACTTCCTTCCTGTTCTTGCCACCAAAGTGGATAACCATACATTTATCCATACATTTAGCAATTAGAGAAAACAGTTGACTTAGACGGCGGAGATGAAGGTAGACAGTAGGCTGAAATGAGGAGGATAGTGAGGATGAGCAACCCAATAGTAGCCAAAGACCTGATGTGGATCTGTTTCAATACATCCAGACATTGCCGACATTTGATGAGAAAGATGTAGATGCCTTTTTAATTTTATTTCACAAAGTGGATAAACGAATGCAGTGTCCAGGGACTATGTGGATTTAGTTGATCCAAACATAGCTAATAGTTATCAGGGTTGATGTATTTGCATCCATTTCAGAGAAGGTATCTTGGGGAGGGGGGAGGGTTATGAGAAGGTGAAGAAAGCCATCTGAAATGCATATGAGCTTGTCAGAAGCCTACAGACAGCGTTTCAAGAATCTAAAATAAAGGCTCCCAGTTTAAACGTACATTGAGTTTGAAACAGTCAGTCAAAGTAATTTTGAAAATTAGATAAGGGCAGTAAAAGCAGAGCAAACCTATGACACTCTTAGAGAGATTCTTACTTGGGAGTAGTTCAAATATTCACTTCCTGAGTCGTGAGAGCTCATTTGGAAGAGAAGAGAGTTATTCAGCCTGGAGCCCAGTTACAAGTGAAGTTCTGCACGGATCAATTCTGGGTCCTCTGCTGTTTGTAATTTTTATTAATGACTTGGATGAGGGAGTCGAAGGGTGGGTCAGTAAATTTGCGGATGATACGAAGATTGGTGGAGTTGTGGATAGTGAGGAGGGCTGTTGTCCCTCTTAGATATGATGCACAGCTGGGCTGAGGAGTGGCAGATGGAGTTCAACCCTGCCAAGTGTGAGGTTGTCCATTTTGGAAGGACAAATAAAATGCGGAATACAGGTTTAACGGTAGGGTTCTTAGTCAAGTGGAGGAACAGAGGGATTTTGGGGTCTATGTACATAGATCTTTGAAAGTTGCCACTCAGGTGGAGAGAGCTTGTAAGAAGGCCTATGGTGTATTAGTGTTCATCAGTAGAGGGATTGAATTCAAGAGTCGTGAAGTGATGTTGCAGCTGTATAGGACTTTGGTTAGGCCACATTTGGAGTACTGTGTGCAGTTCTGGTCGCCTCACTTTAGGAAAGATGTGGAAGCTTTGGAGAGGATGCAGAGAAGATTTACCAGGATGTTGCCTGGAATGGAGAATAGATCGTACGAGGATAGGTTGAGAGTGCTAGGACTTTTCTCGTTGGAACGGCGAAGGATGAGGGGTGACTAGATAGAGGTTTATAAGATGATCAGAGGAATAGATAGAGTAGACAGTCAGAAACTTTTTCCCCGGGTACAACAGAGTGTTACAAGGGGACATAAATTTAAGGTGAAGGGTGGAAGGTATAGGGGAGATGTCAGGGGTGGGTTCTTTACCCAGAGAGTGGTGGGGGCATGGAATGCGCTGCCCATGGGAGTGGTAGAGTGAGAATTATTGGTGACTTTTAAGCGGCAATTGGATAGGTACATGGATGGGTGCTTAAGCAAGGACAAATGTTCGGCACAACATCGTGGGCCGAAGGGCCTGTTCTGTGCTGTATTTTTCTATGTTCTATGTTCTATGTTCTAAATCAGTTTGACAGAACGTTACCAGTGATGTCGACATTTTGGGAGATGATGGATATGTCACCTATTCCTGCCTGTAAAGTTCCAGATCATAGAAGCTGAATGAAACAGTGACACTAACAGCCACTGGCAGCACCATCCTCCCCCTGGTGTGAAGCTGCAGGACGTATTAAAGGAGGTGACACCGCTCTGTGACCAGCTCCTTGTTCAGTCAGGGCCCCTTCACACTCTGCTCCTTGGTTACGTGGAGCTTGGGAAGCTGTTCCTGGAAAGTCCGCGATGGATGGAGCAGATCCCTTTCCCCACACACACACTGACGCCGTGGTTTCAGAGCTTCCCCTCTCTGCAGCCTCTGCTCCATTTATTGTCCATGTTACAGACCCAGATGCTGTAACTACAGTCCCCAGGCTCCATCCAGATTTGGGTCAGCAATTCATCAGGTCTCCCTGAATGTGTGAGGAAGCTCACAGCCCAACCTCCAGCAAACCATCCCCAGCCTCTCCACTAACATTTCAATAACAGGAGTCAGTCAGAGGATTCTGAGCTACGAGAGTTAGGGATCAGACGAAAACCCAATATGGCCTCCCCTCTGGTCGGACAATCTACATACTGAGTTAAAAAAAGCTTCCTGGACACACTGCACAAACACCGCCCCATCCAATCTACTTGATCAAAGAGCTTCCAATCAATATTTGGAAAGTTGAAGTCGCCCATGACTACTACCCTGTGGCTTCTGCACCTTTCCAAAATCTGTTTTCCAATCTGTTTCTCCACATCTCTGCTCCTATTGGGGGCCTATAGTAAACACCCAACAAAGTGACTGCACCTTTCCTATTTCTGGCTTCAGCCCATACTACATCCAAAGGCAGATCCCCCTCAAACTTCCTTTCTGCAGCCGTTATATCATTTCTGATTAGCAATGCCACCCCCTCCTTTTTTTTTACCACCCTCCCTAATCTTACTGAAACATCTGTAACCAGGACCTCTAACAACCATTCCTGTCCCTCTTCTATCCATGTTTCCGTGATGGCCAAAACCTCGTAGTCCAAGGTACCGATCCACGCTTTAAGTTCACCCACCTTATTTCTGATACTCCTTGCGTTGAAGTATACGCACTTGAGCCCATCTCTGCGTCTGCAAATATTCCCTGTCAGTGCTACCTTCTCCACAGCCTCCCTACATTCTTGGACATCCTGACAAACAGCTAGCCTACTTGCTGGACTACAAGTCCGGATCCCATCCCCCTGCCAAATTAGTTTAAAACCCCCCGAAGTGTGCTCGCAAACCTACCCCCCAGGATATTGGTGCCCTTCTGGTTCAGGTGCAACCCGTCCTGCTTGTACAGGTCCCACCTTCCCCAGAATGCAGTCGAATTGTCCAAATACCTGAAGCCCTCCGTCCTACACCATTCTTGCAGCCACGTGTTCATCTGCACTCTCTCCCTATTCCTTGCCTCGCTGTCACGTGGCACCGGCAACAACCCACAGATGATGACTCTGTCCGTTCTAGCTTTTAACTTCCAGCCTAACTCCTTGAGTTCCTTAATGACCTCCCCACCCCTCTTCCTACCTATGTCGTTGGTGCCAACGTGCACCACGACTTCTGGCTGCACACCCTCCCCCTTAAGGATTCTGAAGACACGGCCCGAGACATCTCGGACCCTGGCACCCGGGAGGCAACAAACCATCCTAGCGTCTCGCCCATCTCCACAGAACCGCCTGTCCGCCCCTCTAACTAAAGAGTCTCCTATAACTAGCGCTCTCCTCCTCTCCCCCTTTCCCTTCTGAGCCTGAGAGCCGGACCACGTGCCAGAGACCCGGTCACTGCAGCTTACTCCTGCTAGGCTGTCCCCCCAACAGTATCCAAAGCGGTATACTCGGTATACTTATTGTTGAGGGAAACGACCACAGGGGATCCCTGCACTGCCTGCTTCCTCCCCTTCCCAGCTCTAACTGTTACCCAGCTACCTCTGTTCTCTGGCGTAACTATGTCCCTGTAGCTTCTATCTATCATCCTCTCAGCCTCTCGAATAATCCTTAGTTCATCCAACTCCAGTTCCAGTTCCCTAACTCGTTCTGAGAAGAGCAGGATCTATCCCTCACTCTCTCTCTCTCTCTCCCCTCTCTCTTTACTAAATCTCTCCCCCACTCTGTCACCTAACTCTCTTCCACTCTCTCTCACTCACTCCCTCCCTCCCTAACCCTGTCCCTCCACCACTCTCTCCCCCCACTCTCTACCCCTCTCTCTCCCCTCACTCTGTCACCTCACTCTCCCTCCCTCTCTCAGAGCCTCCCTCTCTCACTCCCTCCCTCTCTCACCCCCTCTCTCCCCCTTCTCCCTCTCACTGTCTCCCCCTCCCTGTCTCTTTTCCCCTCTCTATCTCTCTCTACCGCCTCTCACTCTTCCCTCTCACTCCCCCCTCTCCCACTCCTCTCTCCCCTCCTCTCTCCCCCCCTCTCTACCCTTCTCTCTAACGTCTCTCTCAGCGCCTCTCTCGGCACCTCTCTCTCGCACCCCCTCTCTCTACCCCTCATTCTCTCTGTCTCTCCTCTCTTTCTTCACTAAATCTCTCCCAACTCTGTCAACTAACTCTCTCCCACTCTCGCTCACTCCCTCCATCCCTAACCCTCTCCCTCCACCACTCTATCCCCACCACTCTCTCCCTCACACTCTCTCCCCCAGTCTCTCCACCCACTCTCTCCCCCCAGTCTCTCTCTCTCCCCCCTCTCTCTCTCCCCTGTCTCTCCCTCGATTCTCTCTCCCCTTCCCTTTGGCCCCCTCCCTCTGTCCCCCTCTGTCTCCCCTCTCTCTCCCCTGACTCTCTCCCCTGACTCTCTCCCCTCTCCCCCCTCTCACTCTCCCTCCATTCTCTGTCCCCCTCCCTCTGTCCCCCTCCCTCTGCCCCCTACCTCTGGCCGTCTCCCTCTCTCCCCCTCTCTTCCCTCTTTCTCTCCGCTCTGACTCTCCCCTCTCTTTCCCGCACTCTCCTTTCTCTCCTCTCCCCTTCTCTCCCCTCTGACTCTCCCCTCCCTCTACCCCATTCTCTCATCTCCTCTCTCTACCCCATCTCTCTCTACCCCGCTCAACCTCTCTCCCTACCCCTGAAACTCTCTCTCCCCCTCTCGCTCTTCACTAACTCTGTCGCGGAAATCTCTCCCCCCTTTCTCTCCCCGTCTCTCACTCCCTACCTCTCTCACCCTCTCACTCTCCCCTTTCTCTCCCCTCTCTCTCCCCCCACTTTCACAGTCTTTCTGTCCCCCTCTCTCCACCTCCCACGCCCCCTTCCTCTCCTTCCCACTCTCTCTCCCCGTCTCTCCCCCTCTCCCCGTCACTCTCCCCGTCTCTCCCCCCTTGTCACTGCCCCTCCCTCTCCCCTTCTCTCTCCCCCTCTCTCCCCCCTCCCTCCCCCTCACTCCCCCACTCTCTTTCCCCACTCTCTTTCCCCACTCTCTTTCCCCATTCTCTTTCCCCGCTCTCTTTCCCCGTTCTCTTTCCTCGCTCTCTTTCCCCCTCTCTTTCCCCACTCTCTTCCCCCACACTCACCCCCATCTCTCTCCCCTCTATCTCTCTCCCCCCGTTCTCACCCCCTCTCTGTCGGCCTCGCTCCCCCTCCCTCGCACCTTCCTCTCCCTCCCCTCTCTCGCCCCGTCTCTACCCCCTCTCTCCCCGTCACTCACCCCGTCTCTCTCCCCCTCTCATTCTCCTCTCTCTCTCCCCAATCTCTTACCCCACTCTCTCCCCTCTCTCCCTCCCCGCTCTCACCCCCTTTCTGTCCCCCCCTCACCCTCCCTCGCTCGTTCATCTCCCTTCCTCTCTCTCTCCCCCCGTCTCTCCCCCTCTCTCCCCGTCGCTCTCCCCGTCTCTCTCCCCTCTCTCTCTCCCCTCTCTCTCCCCTCACTCTCTTCCCCTCTCCCTCCCCCACTGTCTGCCCCCTCACTCTCACCCCCGGCTCTCTCACGCCCGGCTCTCTCACCCCCTCCCTTCCCTCCCTCTCCCTCCCTCTCCCTCTCTCTCTCCCCCCCCCTCCATCTCTCCCCCTCTATCTCACTCTCATTCCCCCGCTCTCTCTTCCCCCTTTTTCTTCCCACTCTCTCACTCTGCCCCTTCTCTCTCCCCACTCTCTCCCCCCTCTCTCCCCCTCTCTCTCCCCCCTCTCTCACCCCCCATTCTCGCCCCCTCTCTCGCACCCTCTCTCCCTCCCCCTATCTCCCTCTGTCCCTCCCCCTCTCCCTGTCGCTCTACCCCTATCCCCCTCTCTCTCCCCTTCTGTCTACTTTTCTCTCCCCCCCACTCTCTCCCTTTCTCTCTGTCCCCTCTCTCTTACCGCCGCACTCTTACCAGCGCGCTCTCACCCCTCTCTAACCTCCCTCTCTCCCCCTCTCTTTCTCTCTCTCTCGCCCTGTCTCTCCACCTCTATCGCTCCCCCTCTCTCTCTCCCTCTCACTCTCCCACTCTCTCTTCCACGTTTCTCTCCACACTCTCTCTCTCCGCCCCCATCTCTCCCGTCTCTCTCCCCTCTCTCTCCCTGTTCTCTCTACTCCCCCTCTCCCCCTGTCTCCCTCCTCTCTCTCCCTCCTCTCTCTCCCCACTCTCGCCACCCTCTCTCCCCACCCTCTCTCGCCACCCTCGATCGCCCCCTCTCTCGCCCCTCTCTCACCCCCTCTCTCACCTCCTCTCTCTACCCCTCTCTCTCCCCCTCTCTCTCGCATCCTCTCACTCCCCCTCTCTCTCCCCTCTCTCTCTCCTATCTCTCTCTCTCCCCTCTCGTCCCCCCTCGCCCGGCTCTCTCGCCCCCTCTCGTGCTCCCTCTCTCTCCTTTCTCTCCCTCTCACTCTTGCCATCTCTTTCCCCATCACTCTCCCCAACTCTCTCCCCTCTCTCTCCCCGCACTCTCTTGCCACTCTCTCACCCCCTTTCTGTCCCCCTCTCCACCTCCCTCGCCCCCTTCGTCTCCCTCCCCCGTCTCTCTCCCGCTCTCTCTGTCGCTCTCCTCGTCTCTCTCTCCCCTCTCTCTTCCCCTCTCTCCCCCTCCCTCTCCCCTCTCTTTCCCCCTCTCTTTCCCCTTCTCTCTCCACCTCTCTCTCCCCTCTCTCCCATTCCCCGCTCTCTCAACCCCGCTCTCTTGCCCCCTCTCCCAATCTCTCTCCCACTCTCTCTCCCCCATTCTCTGCCCCCTCTCTCTCATTCCCCGCTCTCTCGCCCCCACTCGCTCACCCCACTCGCTCACCCCCACTCTCTCGCCCCCTCTCGTGCGCCCTCTCTCCCCTCTCTCTCCCTCTCACTCTCCCCATCTCTTTCCCCATCTCTCTACCCATCTCTATCTCATCTCTCTCCTAGCGCTCTCTCCCCCCT
The DNA here is from genome assembly GCF_037043375.1 of Chiloscyllium plagiosum. Lineage (NCBI taxonomy): Eukaryota > Metazoa > Chordata > Chondrichthyes > Orectolobiformes > Hemiscylliidae > Chiloscyllium > Chiloscyllium plagiosum. The sequence continues at coordinate 64,577,607 of NW_028270175.1, read as the reverse complement.
CTCTCACCCCCTTTGTGTCCCCCTATATCCCCCTCCCTCGCCCCTTCCTCTCCCTCCCACTCTCTCTCCCCGTCTCTCCCCGTCGCTCTCTCCGTCGCTCTCCCCGTCTTTCCCCCTCTCTCCCCTTCTCTCTCCCCCTCTCTCTCCCCCTCTTTCTTCCCCTCTCTCTCCCCCTCTCTCCCCCCTCTCTTCCCCCACTCTCTCCTCTCTCTCTCACCCCCTCACTGACCCCCACACTCTCCCCATCTCTCTTCCCCTACTTTCTCCCCGCACTCTCTGCCCCCTCTCTCCCCCTCACTCTTTCTCCCCCTCTCTCTCGCCTCTCTCTCTCTCCGTCTCTCTCCTCTCTCCCTTGTCCCTTCTCCCTTGCCTCCTCTCCTTCCCACTTTCGCCCTCCCTCTCTCACCCCATCTCTCTGCCCCTCTCTCTCCCCTCACTCTGTCACCTCATTCTCCCTCCCTCTCTCACTCCTTCCCTCTCTCACCCCCTCTCTCCCCATCTCCCCCGTCTCCCTTCCCCCTCTCTGTCTCTCTCTACCGCCTCTCTCTTCCCGCTCTCTACCCCACTCCCCTCTTCTCTCCTCTTCTCTCTACCGTCTCTCTCAGCCCCTCTCTCGGCACCTCTCTCTCGCATCCTCACTCTCTACCCCTCACTCTCTCTCTCTCCCCTCTCTCTTCACTAACTCTCTCCCCACTCTGTCACCTAACTCTCTCTCCTCTCTCTCACTCCTTCCCTCCCTAACCCTCTCCCTCCACCACTAACCCCCCCCACACTACCCCCCACTCTCTCCCCCCACTCTCTCCACCCACTCTCTCCCCCAACTCTCTCTCCTCCACTCTCTCTCCCTTCTCTCTCCCCTCTCTATCTCCCCCTCTCGCTTTCCCTCGATTCTCTGTCCCCTCCCTCTGGCCCCCTCCCTCTGTCCCCCACTCTCTCCTCTCTCTCTCCACCCCGACACTCCCCTCTCTCTCTCCCCCACTCACCCCCTCTCTCTCCCCTCTCTCTCTCCCCCGTCTCTCCCTCCAATCTCTGTCCCCCTCCCTCTGTCCCCCTCCCTCTGGCCACCTTCCTCTGCCCCCCTCTTTCTCCTCTCTCTCCCCGACTCTCCCCTCTCTCTCGCTAACTCTCCCCCCTCTAACCCGTCTCTTTGCTCCCCTTCTCTCCCCTCCCTCTCCTCCTCTCTCCCTCCCCCTCACTCTCACCCCTACTCTCTCCCCACACTGTCTCTACCGTCCCTCTCTCCCCATCTTCTCTCTCGCCCCTCTCTCTCCCTCCACTCTCTGTCCCCCTCCCTCTTCCCCCTCCCTCTGTCCGCCTCTCTCTCCTGTCTCTCCCCCTCCCTCTCCCCACTCTCTACCCCACTCTCTCACCTCTCTCTATCCACGTCTCTCTCTACCCCGCTCACCCTCTCTCTCTACCCTTCAAACTCTCTCCCCCCCTCGCTCTTCACTAACTCTGTCGCTAAATCTCTCCCCTCTCTCTCCCTGTCTCACTCCCTCCCTCTCTCACCCTCTCACTCTCCCCTCTGTCTCCCCGCGCTATCTCCCCCTCTCTTAGTCCTTTTCTGTCCCCATCTCTCCACCTCCCTCACCCTCTTCCTCTCCCTCCCCCTCTCTCTCCCCGTCTCTCCACCTGTCCCCGTCGCTGTCCCCGTCGCTCTCGCCCTCTCTCTCCCCCTCCCTCTCCCTCCACTCTGTCCCCCTCTCTCTCGTCCTCCCCGTCTCTCTTCCCCCTCCCTATCTCTCTCTGCCGTCTCTCTCTCTTCCTCCTCTCTCCACACCCCTCTCACCCCTCTAACCGCTATCTCCCCCTCTCCTCTCTCCCCTTCTCTCTACCGTCTCTCTCTCACCCCCTCTCTACACCTCTCTCTCCCACCCACTCTCTCTCTCTACACCTCACTCTCTCTCTCCTCTCTCTTCACTAACTCTCTCCCCACTCTGTCATCTAAATCTCTCCCCTCTCTCTCCCTCCCTCCCTCCCTAAATCTCTATCTCCCCCACTCCCTCCCCCACTCTTACCCCCACTCTCTCTCCCACTCTCCCCGCATTCTCTCCCTGCACTCTCTCCCCGCATTCTCTCCCCGCACTCTCTCCCCCACACTCTCCCCCACTCTCTCCCCCACTCTCTCTCCCCCTCTCTCTCCCTCCACTCTCTGTCCCCATCCCTCTGTCCGCCTCTCTCTCCTCTCTGTCCCCCACTCTCCCCCTCTCTCCGCCTCCCCTTCTCTCCCCCTCCCTCTCCCCTCTCTCCTTACCCAACTCTCTCACCACCTTTCTCTACCCTCTCTCTCTCCACCCTGCTCACCCCCTCTCTCGACCCCCAATCTCTCTCTCCCCTTCTCTCTTCACTAACTCTCTCTCCCACTCTGCTGCCTAAATCTCTCCCTCTCTCTCCCTCTCTCACTCCCTGCCTCTCTCATGCTCTCAATCTCTCCTCTCTCTCCTCCACTATCTTTCCGCACTCTCTGCCCCACTCTCTTCACCCACTCACACACCATCTCTCTCCCCTCTCTCTCTCCCCCCTCTCTCGTCCCCCTCTCTCTTTCCGCTCTCTCTCCACCCTCTCTCCCCTCCCTCTCTCACCATCTCACTCTCCCCCTCTCTCTCTTTCCCAATCTCTCTCGACTGTCTCCCCCAATCTCAAGCCCCCTCTTCCTCTCCCCTTTTCTCTGCCCCCTTCTCTCCCCACACTCCCCTGTCTTTCCCCTTTTCACAACCCCCACTCACCCCCTCTCTCTCACACCCCTCTCTCCCACACCCTCTCTCCCCATACTCTAACTCCCCCTCTCTCTCCTCCTCTCCCTCACACCACACTCTCACGCCCTCCCCCACACCATCTCTCTCACACCCTCTTTCTCTCCCTCCCTCCCGCCTCACGCAAACCTCTCTCTCCCTAAACTCTCTCCCCCTTTCTCTCCCTCCCTCTCTCCCCCGTCTCTCTCCCTCTCGCTCCCCTCTCTCTCACCCCACTCTCTCTCGCCCCCTCTCTTACAACCCCTCTCTCTTGCCCCCTCACTCTCGCCCCCTCTCTCTCGCCCCTCTCTCTCGACCCTCTCTCTCGCCCCCTCTCTCTCAGCCCCTCTCTCCAACCATTTCTCACCACCCATCTCTCTTCACCCGTCTCTCGCCCCTCTCTCTCCCCTCTCTCCCACTCTCTCACCCCTCTCTCCCCCCCTCAATCTCCCCCTCTCTCCCACCCATCTCTCCCCCTCACTCTCTCTCCCCTCTCTCTCCCCCTCTCTCGCCTCTCTCTCTCTCTCACCTCTCTCTATCACCCTTTCTCTCTCCTCCGACTTTCTCCCGTCTCTCTCCCCGTCTCTTTCCCACCTCTCTTGCTCCTCTCTCTCGTCTCTCTCTCACCCCCTCTCTCTCCTCCCACTGTCTCCCTCACTTCCTCTCCCCCACTCTCTCTCCCCAACTCTCTCCCCCACTCTCTCTCCCCACTCTCTCGCCCCCACTCTCTCTCACCCACTCTCTCTCTCCCCTTCTCTCTCCCACTCTCTCTCCCCCCTCCCCTCTCTATCCAGCCTCTCTCTCCCCCACTCTCCCCCTCTCTCCCCCCCTCTTCCCCAACTCTCTCTCTACCCCTTCTCTCCCCCCCCTCTTTCTCGTCCCCCTCTCACCCTCTCTCGCCCATCTCTCGCCCCCTGTCTCGCCCTCTTGTCTCGCCCCTCCTGTCTCGCCCCTCCTGTCTCGCCCCCACTCTCGCCCCCACTCTTGCCCCCTCCCTTGCCCCCTCCCTCGCCCCCTCCCTCGCCCCCACTCTCGCCTCCCACTGGTCCCCACTCTCCCCCTCACTCCCCCCTCACTCCCCCCTCTCTCACTCTCTCTCCCACCCCCTCTCTCCCCCTCTCTCACCCCCTCTCATCCCCCTCTCTCCCCCTCCCCTTCTCCAACCTCTCTCGCCCCTCTGTCTCGTCCCCTCTCTCTCTCTTCCACTCTCTCTACCCCCTCTGTCTCTTTCTCCCTCGCTCTATACTCCTGTTTCCATACCCGTTCTCTCTCTCCTTTCTCTTCTCACCCCTCTCTCGCCCCTCTCTCCATCTCCCCTCTCTCCATCTCCCCTCTTTCTCGCCCCACTCTCTCTCCTCTCTCTCCTTCTCCTCTCTTTCTCCCTCCCCTCTCTCCCTCCCCTCTCTCTCTCCCCACTCTCTTACCTTGCTCTCTTACACCGCTCTCTTACCCCAGTCTCTCTCCCCTCTCTCCCAACGCATTCTCATCCCCACTCTCCCCACCCACTCTCCATGCCCACTCTACCCACCCACTCTCCTTCTCCCACTATTTCCCCACTCTCTCACCCCCACTCTCTCCCCCACTCTCACTCTTCCTCCTCTCTGCCCTCTCTCTCCCCCTCTCTCTCCCCCTCTCTCTCTCCCCCTCTCTCTTCCCCAGCTCTCTCCCCCTCCCACTCCTCTCTCCCCCCACTCTCTCCCCCCACTCTCTCCCCCTCACTCTCTCCCCCTCTCTCCCCCTCTCTCTCCCCACTCTCTCTCCCCTCTCTAACCCCCCCTCTCGCCACCTCTCTCGCCTCTCTCTCTCTCCTCTCACTCTCTCCCCTCTCTCACCCTCTCTCTTCCCACCTCCCTTGCCCCTCTTTCTCATCTCTCTCCCTCACCTTGTCTCTCCTCCCACTCTCTCCCTCTCTCCCCCTCCCCTTCTCCAACCTCTCTCGCCCCTCTGTCTCGTCCCCTCTCTCTCTTCCACCCTCTCTACCTCTGTCTCTTTCTCCCTCGCTCTATACCCCTGTTTCTCTACCCGTTCTCTCTCTCCTCTCTTTTCCCACCCCTCTCTCGCCCCTCTCTCCATCTCCCCTCTCTCCATCTCCCCTCTTTCTCGCCCCACTCTCTCTCCTCTCTCTCCTTCTCCTCTCTTTCTCCCTCCCCTCTCTCCCTCCCCTCTCTCTCTCCCCACTCTCTTAACTTGCTCTCTTACACCGCTCTCTTACCCCAGTCTCTCTCCCCTCTCTCCCAACGCATTCTCATCCCCACTCTTCCCACCCACTCTCCATGCCCACTCTACCCACCCACTCTCCCTCTCCCACTATTTCCCCCACTCTCTCCCCCCCACTCTCTCCCCCACTCTCACTCTTCCTCCTCTCTGCCCTCTCTCTCTCCCCCTCTCTCTCCCCCTCTATCTCCCCTTCTCTCTTCCCCAGCTCTCTCCCCCCACCCACCCCTCTCTCCCCCCACTCTCTCCCCCTCACTCTCTCCCCCACCCCCCCTCTCTCCCCACTCTCTCTCCCCCCTCTAACCCTCCCTCTCCCCACCTCTCTCGCCTCTTTCTCGCCTCTCTCTCTTGCCTCTCACTCTCTCCCCCCTCTCACCTTCTCTCTTCCCACCTCCCTTGCCACTCTTTCTCATCTCTTTCTCTCGCCCTGTCTCTTCTCCCACTCTCTCTCCTCTCTCTCCCCACACTCTCCCCACTCTCTCTCCCCCACTCTCTCCTCTCTCTCTCTCTCGCCCTCTCTCTCCCCCGTCCCCTCTCTCTCCCGCATCCCCTCTCTCTCCCGCCTCTCTCTTCCCCCCTCTCTCCCCTCTTTCTCCCTCCTCTTTTTCCAACACTCTCTCTATCCCCTCACTTCCTCTCCCTCTCTCTCCCCTCCCTCTCTCTCCTCTCCCTCCCCCTCTCTCGCCCATCTCTCGCCCCCTGTCTCGCCCATCCTCTCCCACCCCCTCTTTCTCCCACACCCTCGCCCCCTCTCTCGCCCTGCACTCTCGCTCCCTCTCTCGCCCCACTCTCGCCCCCCATCGTCTCCAATCTCGCCTCTCTCTCCCCCTCTCTCTCACCCCTTCTCTCTCTCGTCTCTCTCTCCCCTCTCTCTACCCCTCTCCATCTCACCCCTCTCTTTCCCCTAACCCCCTCGCCTCTCTCGACCCCTCTCTCGCCCCCCTCTCACGCCTGCCTTCCTCGGTCCCTCCCTCTGCCCCCTCCCTCTGCCCCCTCTCTCTGCTCCCCTGCCCCTGCCCCCTCCCTGCTGCTCTCTCTCTCTTTCCCTCACTCTGTCCAGCTCACACTCTCGCCCTCTCTCTCCCCCTCTTCCCCCTCCCTCTTCCCTCCTTCGACCCCACTCGCCCACGAGCTCTCTACCCCCTCTCTCTCTTCTCCTTCTCTCTCCGCCCTCTCTCTCCACGCCTGTCTCTCTATCCCATATCTTCTTCTCCCCCTCCCTTTCCCCCTCACTTGCTCTCTCTCTACCCCTCACTCCCTCTCCCCTAACTCTGTCTTCGCTGACTCTCTCCCCCAACTCTGTCACCGAACTCTCTCCCCCTCTCTCTCCCTCTCTCACCCCTTCCCTCTATCCCCATCTCTCCCTCCCCTGTCTCCCCATCACCCCCGCTCTCTCCCCACTCTCTCCCCCTCTCTCTCGCCCCTCCTCTGTCTCCCCTATCTCCACCATATCTCCCCCTATCTCCCCGCTATCTCCCTCTCTCTCACCTCCTCTCTCTCCCCTCCTCGCTCTCCCCTCCTCTCTCTCCCCTCCTCTCTCCCCTCATCTCTCTACCCTCCTCTGTCTCCCCCTCTGTCTCCCCTCTCTCTCTCCCCTCTCTCTCCCCTCCTCTCTCTCCCCTCTTCTCTCTCCCCTCCTCTCTACCCTCTCTCCACGTCTGTCTCCCCCCACCTCACTCCCACTTTCTCCCCGTCTCTCTCCTTCCTCTCTTGCCCCCCTCTCTCTGTCCCCCTCTCTCTCTGTGCCCCACTCTCACTGTCCGCAAAGTCTGTCCCCCGCGCTCTCTGTCCCTCCTGTCTCTCTGTCGCCCCTCTCTCTGTGCCCCTACTCTCTGTCCCCCTCTCTCTGTCCCCCCCTCTCTGTCCCCTCTCTCTGTCCCCCTCTCCGTTCCCCTCTCTCTGTCTCCCTTTCTTTGTGCCCCCACTCTCTGTCCACTATCTCTGTCCCTCCCTCTCTGTCCCCCCTCTCTGTCACACCCCTCTCTCTGTCACCCCTCTCTCTCCAATACCCCCGCTCTGTCCCCCCTCTCTGTCTCCCCTCGCTGCCCCCCTCTCTCCATTCCCTTCTCTCTCTCCGTTCCCCTCTCTTTATCCCCCTCTCTCTGTCCCCATCCTCTCTGACTCCCCTCCTCTCTGTCCCCCCCTCTCTCTCTGAACCATCCTCTCACTCTGTCTCCATCTCTCTGTCCACCACTCTCTCTGTCCCCTTCTCTCTGCCCCTCTCTCTGTCCCCCTACTCACTGTCCCCCTCTCTGTGCACGCTCTCTCTCCCCCCTCTTTAAACTCCGCTCCCTCTCCCCATCTCTCCCCACCCTCTCTCCCCCACTTTCTTGCCCCCTCTCTCTCTGCCCCCCCCTCTGACCGCCCCTATCTCTGTTAACCAATCTCTCTCTCCCCTCTCTCTGTCACTCGATCTCTCTGTCCCTCTCTCTCAATGCCCCCTCTCTCTACCTTGCCCTCTCTCTGTCCACTCCTCTCTGTCCCCCTCCTCACTGTCACCCTCTCTCTGTCCCCTCTCTCTCTGTTCTCCCTCTCTCAGACCCCCTTTCGCTGTCCCCCCTCTCTCCATTCCCTCTCTCTGTCCCCCTCTCTCGGCCCCCCCCCCTTTCCCCCCCCTCTCTCTCTGAACTCTCCTCTCCCTCTGTCCCCTACTATCTGTCCACCCCTCTCTCTCTCTGTCCCCCTCTCTCTGCCCCCTCTCTCTGTCCCACCACTCACTGTCCCCCTCTCTGTCCACCCTCTCTCTTACCTCTCTTTTTACCACCCTCCCTATCCCCATCTCTCCCCTCCCTCTCTCCCCCTACTCTCTTGCCCCCTCTCTCTCTGTCCCCTCTCTCTCTGACCGCCCCTCCCTCTGTCACCCAATCTCTCTCTCCCCTCTCTCTATTCCCCCATCTGTCTGCCCACCTCTCTCAATGCCCCCTCTATCTCCGTTGCCCTCTCTCTGTCCCCCTCTCTCTGTCCCCCTCTCGCTGTCCCCCTCCTCTCTGTCACCCTTCTCGCTGACCCTTCCTCTCTGTCCCCCCTTTCTCTCCGTTCCCCGCTCTCTGTCCCCCTCTCTCTGTCCCCCTCTCTCTGTCCCTCTCTCTCTGTCCCCCTCTCTCTGTCCCCCTCTCTCTGCCCCCTCTCTCTGTCCCACCACTCACTGTCCCCCTCTCTGTCCACCCTCTCTCTTACCTCTCTTTTTACCACCCTCCCTATCCCCATCTCTCCCCTCCCTCTCTCCCCCTACTCTCTTGCCCCCTCTCTCTCTGTCCCCTCTCTCTCTGACCGCCCCTCCCTCTGTCACCCAATCTCTCTCTCCCCTCTCTCTATTCCCCCATCTGTCTGCCCACCTCTCTCAATGCCCCCTCTATCTCCGTTGCCCTCTCTCTGTCCCCCTCTCTCTGTCCCCCTCTCGCTGTCCCCCTCCTCTCTGTCACCCTTCTCGCTGACCCTTCCTCTCTGTCCCCCCTTTCTCTCCGTTCCCCGCTCTCTGTCCCCCTCTCTCTGTCCCCCTCTCTCTGTCCCTCTCTCTCTGTCCCCCTCTCTCTGTCCCCCACTCTCTGTCCCCATCCTCTCTGTCACCCTCTCTCTGTCCCCTTTCTCTCCATTCCTCTCTCTCTGTCCCCCTCTCTCTCCTTTGCCCTCTCTCTGTCCACTCCTCTCTGTCCCCTCCTCTTTGTCACCCTCTCTCTGTCCCCCCTCTCTCGCTCCCCACTCTCTCTGTCTCCCCTCTCTCTCCGTTGACCTCTTTCTGACCCCCACCTCTCTGTTCCCCCTCTCTGCCCCCCTCTCTGTCCCCCTCTCTGTTACCCCCTCTCTGTCCCCCTCTCTCTGTGCCCCGTCTCTGTCCCCACCCTCTCTGTCCCCACCCTCTCTGTCCCCCCTCTCTCTGTTCTCCCTCTCTCAGTCCCCCTCTCGTTGTCCCCCCTCTCTCTCCATTCCCTCTCTCTGTCCCCCTCTCTCGGTTCCCCTCCTTTCTGTCCCCACTCTCTCTGAACTCTCCTCTCCCTCTGTCCCCAACTCTCTGTCCACCCCTCTCTCTCTGTCCCCCTCTCTCTGACCCCTCTCTCTGACCCCCCCACTCACTGTTCCCCTCTCTGGCCACACTCTCTCTTCCCCTCTTTTTACCCCCTCCCTATCCCCATCTCTCCCCTCCCTCTCTCCCCACACTCTCTTGCCACCCCCTCTCTGTCCCCTCTCTCTCTGACTGCTCCTCTCTCTCTGTCCCCCTCTCTTTCTCCCCCCTCTCTGTACCCCCTCTCTGTCCCCCTCTCTCTGTCCCCCTCTCTCTGTCCCCATCCTCTCTGTCACCCTCTCTCTGTCCCCCTCTCTCTGTCCCCTCTCTCTCCATTCCCCTTTCTCTCCATTCCCCTCTCTCTGTCCCCCTCTCTCTCCGTTGCCCTCTCTCTGTCCACTCCTCTCTGTCCCCCTCCTCTCTGTCACCCTCTCTCTGTCCCGCCTCTCTCGCTCCCCACTCTCTCTGTCTCCCCTCTCTCTCCGTTGCCCTCTTTCTGACCCCCACCTCTCTGTTCCCCCTCTCTGCCCCCCTCTCTGTCCCCCCTCTCTGTTACCCCCTCTCTGTCCCCCTCTCTCTGTGCCCCGTCTCTCTGTCCCCAACCTCTCTGTCCCCCCTCTCTCTGTTCTGCCTCTCTCAGTCCCCCCTCTCGCTGTCCCCCCTCTCTCTCCATTCCCTCTCTCTGTCCCCCTCTCTCGGTCCCCCTCCTTTCTGTCCCCACTCTCTCTGAACTCTCCTCTCCCTCTGTCCCCAACTCTCTGTCCACCCCTCTCTCTCTGTCCCCCTCTCTCTGCACACCCTCTCTGTCCCCGCACTCACTGTCCCCCTCTCTGTCCACACTCTCTCTTCCCCTCTTTTTACCCCCCTCCCTATCCCCATCTCTCCCCTCCCTCTCTCCCCCCACTCTCTTGCCCCCCTCTCTCTCTGTCCCTCTCTCTCTGACCGCCCCTCTCTCTCTGTCCCCCTCTCTTTCTCCCCCCTCTCTGTACCCCCTCTCTGTCCCCCTCTCTCTGACCCCATCCTCTCTGTCACCCTCTCTCTGTCCCCCTCTCTCTGTCCCCCCTCTCTCGCCATTCCGCGCACTCTGTCCCCCGCTCTCTGTCCCCCTCTCTCTGTCCCCCTCTCTCTGTCCCCCTCTCTCTGTCCCCTCTCTCTCCATTCCCCTCTCTCTACATTCCCCTCTCTCTGTCCCCCCTCTCTCTCCATTCCCCTCTCTCTGTCCCCCTCTCTCTGTCCTCCCTCTCTGTTCCCCCCTCTCTCTCCATTCCCCTCTCTCTCCATCCCCCTCTCACCGTCCCCCTCTCACCATCCCCCCTCTCTCTGTCCCCCCTCTCTGTCCCCCTCTCACTGTCCCCCCTCTTTTTCCATTCTTCTCTCTCCGTTCCCCTCTCTCTGTTCCCCTCTCTCTGTTCCCCCACTGTCACTGTCCCCCTCTCTCTGTCCCCCCTCTCTCTGTCCCCCAACTCTCTGCACCCCTCTCTCTGCCCCCCCCCTCACTCTGTCCCCATCTCTGTCCACGTCTCTCTGTTCCCCCTCTCTCTCAACCCTCTATCTCAATCACCCCCTCTGCCCCCTCTCTCTGACACCCCTCTCTCTTTCTGTTTCACCCTCTCTCTGTCCTCCTCTCTGTCCCTCCCCTCTCTCTGTCCCCGTCTCTCTGTACCCCCTCTCTTTGACACCCTTCTCTGTCCCCCTTCTCTGTACCCCCTTTCTGTCCCCCCTCTCTGTCCCCCTTCTCTGTTCCCCCTGTCCCCTCTCTCTGTACCCCCTCTCAATTCCCCCGCCCCACTGTCTCAAAATCCCCCTCTGCCCCCTCTCTCTGTCCACCCTCTCTCAATCCCCCCTCTTCCCCCTCTCTCTGTCCTCCCCTCTCTCTTTGTTCGACCTGTCTTTGTCCCCCACTCTCTTTCCTCCTCTTTCTTCCCCCCGGTCTCCCTGCCCCCCTTTTTCTGCCCCTCCTCTCTCAATGCCCCCCATCTCTGTCCCCACTCTCTCTCTCTCTGTCCCCCTCTCTTTCTCCCCACTCTCTGTACCCCCGCTCTGTCACGCTCCTCTCTGTCCCCAATCTCTGTCACCTTCTCACTCTGTCTCTCCCTCTCCCTCTGTCCCCACTCTCTGTCCACCCCTCTCTTTCTGTCCCCTCTCTCTGTCCCCCTCTCTCTGTCCCCCCTCTCTGTCCCCCTCTCTCTGTCCCCCACTCTCTGCACCCCTCTCTCTGTCTCCCCTCTCTCTCTCTTCCCCCTCTCTCTATCCCCCCTCTCCCCCTATCACTCCACCCTCTCTCTCCCACCACGCTCTTGTCCCCCTCTCTCTCTGTCCCCCTCTCTCTCTGACGCCCTCTCACTCTCTGACCGCCCCCTCTCTGTCCCCCTTCTCTCTGTCCCGCTCTCTCTCTCTCTGTCCCCCCTCTATCTGTCCCCCTCTCTCTCTCTGACCCCCTCTCTCTCTGACCGCCCCCTCTCTGACACCCTCTCTCTCACTGACCGCAACATCTCTGTCCCCCTCTCTCTCTGTCTCCCTCTCTCTGTCCCCTTCTTTCTTTGTCCCTCCCTCTCTCTGTCCCTACTCTCTCTGTCCGCCCCCTCTGTCCCCCTCTCTCTTTCCCCCTCTTTCTTTCCACCCTCTCTCTGTCCCCCTCTCTCTCTCTGTCACCCCTCTCTCTTCCCCATCTCCCTCTGTTCCCCCCTCTCTCTGTCCCCTTTTCTCTGTCCCCCTTTCCTGTCCCCCTTTCTCAGTCCCCCCGACCCCCTGTCTCCCCCTCTGTCCCCCGTCCCCCGCTCTCTGTCCCCTCCCTCTCTGTCCGCCCTCTCTCTGAACCCCCCTCTCTCTGCCCTCTCTCTCTCTGTCCCCCTCTCTCTCTGACTCCCTCTCTCTCGGTCCCCCTTTCTCTCTCTCGCCCCTCTCTCTGTCCCCCTCTCTCTGTACACCTCTCTCTGTACACCTCTCTCTGTCCGCTCTCTCTGTCCCGCTCTCTCTGTACACCTCTCTCTGCCCCCTCTGCCGCCATCTCTCTGTGACCCCCACTCTCTCTGTCCCCCCACCTCTCTCTTTCTCTCCCACTCTCTTTCCCCCTCTCTTGGTCCACTCCCTCTCTCTGCCCCTCCTTCTCTCTGCCCCTCTGCTCTCAGTCCGCCCACTCTGTCCCCTTCTCTCTTTCCCCCTCTCTCTGTCCCCGTTCTCTCCGTCATTCTGCACCCCCTACTGCGCCCCCATCTCTTTGTCTCCCCTCTATCACTGTCCCCACTCTCTCTGCCGCCCTCTCTCGGTCCCCCTTCTCTCTGTTCCCCCTCTCTCTGTCACCCCTCTCTCTGTTCCCCCTCTCTCTGTCCCCTCTCTCTGTCCCCCTCTTCCTTTGCCCCCCCCCTCTGTCCTCTCTCTCTGCCCCCCCTCTCTCTGTTCACCTATCTCTGCCCTGTCTGCCGCCGTCTCTCTGTAACCCCCACTCTCTCTATCCACCCTTCTCTCTCTGTCTCTCCCGCTCTCTGTCCCCCTCTCTTGGTCCCCTCTCTCTCTGCCCCTCCTTCTCTCTGTCCCCCCGCTCTCAGTCCGCCCTCTCTGTTCCCTTCTCTCTTTCCCCCTCTCTCTGACCCCTCTCTCCGTACCCCTGTCCCCCCTCCACTGCGCCGTCTCTCTGTCTCCCCTCTCTCACTGTCCCCACTCTCTCTGCCCCCCTCTCTCTGTTCCCCCTTCTCCCTGTACCACCCCCAATCTCCCCTCTCTCTGTCCCTCTCTCTCTGTCCCTCCTTCTCTTTGTCGCCCTCTCTCTGCCACCCCCCGTCCTCCGTCTCTGTCCCCCACTTCTCGGTCCCAGCCCTCTCTCTGTCCCTCCCGCTCTCTGTCTCCCCACTCTCTGCCCCCCCTCTCTCTGTCCCTTCCGCTCTCTGCCCCCCTCTCTCTGTCCCCCCTCTCTCTGTCCCCCCATCTCTCTGCCCCCTTCACTCTCTGTCCCCCTTCTCCCTGTCCCCACTCTCTCTGTCCCCCTCTCTCTGTCCCCACGCATTCTCTGTCCCCCCTCTCTCTGTGTCCCCCTCTCACTCACTCCTCTCTCTGTCACCTCCCTCTCTGTCCCCTCGTCCCCCCTCTATCCCCCCACTCTCTCCATCCCCCCACTCTCTGAGACCCCACTCTCTGTCGCCCAACTCTCTGTGTCCCCCTCTCTCTGTTCCGCTCTCTGTCCCCCCTCTCACTGGGTCCCCCCTCTCTGGTCCCCTCACTCTGTCTCCCTCTCTCTGCCCCCCCTCTCTGTTCCCCCTCTCTCTATTTCCGCTCTCTGTCCCCCACTCTCTGTCCCCCACTCTCTGTCCCCCTCTCTCTGTTGACCTCTCTCTGTCCCCCTCTCTCTCCCGTTCTCTCTGTCCCCATCTCTCTGTCCCCATCTCTCTGTCCCCCTCTCTCTGTCTCCCCTTTCTCTCTGTCCCTCTCTCCGTCCCCCAATCTCTGAACCCTCTCTTATTATGTCCTCCCCTAATTCTCTCTCTCTCCCTCACCTTGTTCTCCCCCTTGCCTCTCTCTCTCTCTCTCTCTCTCTCTCTCTCTCTCTCCCTCTCTCTCTCTCCCTGCTCCTTCACTCTATTTCCACCTTCTTTTACTCTCGACTCACCTACCTCGGTCTCTCTTTCTCCCCACCTCCCTCTGTTTCTCTTTGACTAAATCTCTCTACCTCCCGCCCCTCCCTCCCTCTCTCTCTGACACACTCTGTCTCCCTGATGCGATCCTCTCCCTCAAATTCAGAGATTGAGGAGGGGGGTAATGGTCGGTGTTGTGGCTGCATGTGGTTGGAGGGGTGGTTGTGAGATGATAGAGAGATTTGGGAGGTGGGAGGAGGGGGAAAATGGGATAGAGACGGAATTACGGGAGGGAAACAGACGGCAGGCGAGAGAGAGTGTAGGGGAGGGCTGAGAGGAATGAGTGGAGGCAGGTGGAGAAACCAGGGTTGGGAGTGTGTGTGAGAGAGAGAGGTGAACGAGGGAGACTGAAAGGGAGAGGTGATGTGAAAGAGAGAGTGTGCAGAGAAATGAGGAGAAAGAGTAGGGGAGAGAAGATGGTTGGTCAGGTTGGAGTGGGGGGACAGAGGGAGTTAAACCCAGCTCCTGAGCTCTGGGCCCGGTGCCCTCCCCTTTCCTGAGGACCAGGACTTGGGCTGAGTCTGTCTCTCTCCAGCTCAGCTTCTCCAACACAAAGACACCCAACAACATCGGTCACTCTGCTGCTCGGCATGCTTTAATCAACATTTTTATTGGTTACAAATGGAAGTGATGGATACAGTCAGTGGGATGGTGCCTTTTCTCACTGGCCCCTGAGTTGTGAGAAACATTGAAATGTGTCCCTGTAACCGCCACCCCCCTTCCCCCTTCCCCCGCCTGTGGGATAAGGATGGACAACCCAGCGCTACCCTCAGTCTGTTACCATAGCGACAGGCTGCTCCATCGCTGAAACACTGAACTGAAATGAGAAAATCCCGGATGGATTGATTAATGAGGGAATTTGATTGATGGATGGATTTGGGTGAAGGGATATTTCAGCACATTCTTCAGCTGCTGCCTGAACTTAGTCTGGGTCACGTCATAAATTGCGGTGTTTGTGCAGCAGCTGAGGAGCTGCAGCATGAAGCCCAATTCCTGCACAAAGAAACCGAGAAACACAGAGTGATACCCAATGTTATACATTCGCATCCATATAGAAAACAGCATGAACGTTGACCATAACAGGATGAAATTGGCCGAGATCACAAACAGTAAAATGATGGATTTTTTTCGGTTTCTCATTTCAGTGTCAGACTGAGCGTCCCCATTGGTGTGAGCGCGGAGTCTCCTGCGGGCTCTGCTGGTCACTACAATGTGTCTGACGGTGAGAACATTGAGCAGCAGAATCAGGAGAAATGGGACACACGGGGTTAGAATGTGATGGAGGAACTCGATTGTGACCCAGACACTGGAGAATTGAACAGCGCCTGTTACATCACAAAACCAGGGATTGTTCTCCAGCCGATACCGAGCCGTGAGCATAAAATACCAGGAAATGTCCTTTAAACAGCTCAGCACAGTCACTGCTCCCAGAACCACAGCCGCCGTCTTCTCACTGCAATATTTACTTTTCAGCTTCTGGCAACAAATGGCCACAAACCGATCAAAGGTGAAAGTGACGGTGAACCAGACAGAGCAGTCAGTGGCTGCATAAAGCAGGACGGCATGGATATTACACACGGGGACAGAGTACACCAGGAAATAAAACTGTTCCTGATAAACAATGGGAATGTGTCTCAGTATCAGGTCGAGGATAATGACCAGGAGATCCGCCGCTGCCATGGCCCCCAGGTAACGTCTGACACATGGAGATAATCCACAATCTTTATAAAGCAGGACGTAGATGGTCACTACGTTAACTGTGAGGAAGGAAAACAAACCCGTTATCCATCAGCCTGGAGGCAAAGCGACCCATTTGATCAGGGACACAGTGAGATTTTCAAATGTGTCCCTGTATTCAGGGATTTATTAAAATAATCGGAGCTGGAATCACAAATGGGAAGGTCGGAATTACTGACAAAAAAGTGACATAAACCACAAGAAACCCTCCCTCCCCAAACACACGCAGACACATCCATAAGGACAGATGGTGTCTAGAACATTCCCACACACTCGATCACTCGAGAGCAGACACAGGTCACTCCTTCCCAGTTCCTAATACGGAGGGTGGAAACGTTGCTGTCCTGAAGGATTCTCTCCCAGTTTCCTGAAGGCAAACTGAGTTTGGGAATTCCTGTGTTTTGGTCTAAATTGTGGTCGATCCTGTGTCGTGGAGAAATGTAAACGCATGGAAAACGTATTCATCCCTTTAACTGCCTGAGGGGCCTTCGGAACAGTGTCTCCTTCTCCCAGGAACGGGATCTCTTCCCTCGGGATCATATCGTTTGTTCAATTCACTGACGTCCGGCCGTTCACAAACAATGTCAGGGACAGAACGTTCCTGGGAATGTCAGTTATAGAATGTCGGGGACAGAACGTTCCGGGGAATGGCAGTTATAGAATGTCGGGGACAGAACGTTCCGGGGAATGTCAGTTATAGAATGTCAGGGACAGAACGTTCCGGGGAATGTCAGTTATAGAATGTCGGAGACAGAACGTTCCGGGGAATGTCAGTTATAGAATGTCGGGGACAGAACGTTCCTGGGAATGTCAGTTATAGAATGTTGGGGACAGAACATGCCGGGGAATGTCAGTTATAGAATGTCAGGGACAGAACGTTCCGGGGAACCCCTTGACCTGTCCATCACCTTTCCCCCCGCTACCCACCCCACCAACATGATGTACTGTCCCTGGGAACACTGTAACATTAATGGGGTGAGAGACGGAGGGTCCAATCACAGGAATGGGAACTAAAGGCATTGCCAGATTAGCTGAAAGGGTTAGATATACCACATTCTCAATCCACCTCGAAGAACCAGCCCAGACACCATACACCCAGAGGGGATATCTGTTCACTGTGAAACACTGTGCAGACCAGGCCAGTGTCCTGCTCAGTACAACCCAGCAATCTGTCCAGATTCATCCATTGCACTGGTCAATACAATCCAGCGATCTGTCCAGAGTGGAACACTGCGCAGATCAGATCAGGGCATTGGTCTATGAACCCAGACCATATATCTGTCCAGGGCAGTGAGCTGTGCAGATCACTGCAGTGCGTTATCTATAAAAATCAAACAGATAGTCTGTCCACCACAGCGACCTGCGCAGTGATCACCCGTGAATTAATCTATAAGCCAGGAGCAGTGACCCTCTCAGCACGTAGGACTGTGTATCCCACCCCAGTACATTGATCTGTAACCCTGGAGCAGTTACCCTCCCAACATGTAGGACTGTGTACCCCACCCCAGTACATTGATCTGTAACCCAGGAGCAGTTACCCTCCCAGCATGCAGAGCTGTGTACATCACACCAGTGAATTTATCTGTAACCCTGGAGTAGTTACGCTCCCAGCATGCAGAGCTGTGTACATCACACCAGTGCATTGCTCAGTAACACTGTGATAAATCACTGCCCAGCGTGGGGAAACTTGCAACCCATGCTGGAAGTGACGGGATGTGCAGCTCCCACCCATTTACAGCTCCCTATCTCCATTGTGCCCTGACAAGGGGGTGCTGTGGGTGTGAACATCACTGCCACAGAGAGGTGGCGGGGAAATCAGTTTAAATATCATCACATGGGAGGGGTTGGGGTATAGACAGAGAGGGGGAGACTGAGAGACAGTGTCATGGAATGATGTGTTCCCGGCTTCCCAGGAAAGTTGGGAAAAAGTGATATTGGTGTGAGGTCAGCTGCTGTGTGGTTTTGAAATTACGTTTATGTAATGTTAATAAGTGTCTTTTTGAAACAGTATATTGCTGTAGAGTTGGAGTAGGGTAATAAGCAATTAAGAGAAATGAGGTCTCCGAGTTGTGAATAGTTGATGTAAAATGTTCAGTTTCAGGGTTAAAAAAAAATTGGTGTTTTTATTTAAACAGTGGAATTTGGGAGTTCTCTGTCCCTCATATTTTAACAGTTTACAAGGCAAATTGAGCATTTCTTTATGTTTAGTTTAAATTACCAGATGAGCTCAATGTTGTGTCCTAACAATTGCTGTGTGTGTATCTGTGTGTCTCTGTGTGGGGCAGGTCTGGCAGTCTCTGTGGGGCTTAAAGTGATGCAATGCCACCCTCTGCTGGCCTCCCCACGCCACTGCACAGGCATTGGCAGAGGGTGAAAACCAACAGGGATTCATTCAGAGAGGGGGAGGGGGAGGGCAGCTGCTCACAGCACCATCCAAACTGATGTCTTATCCATGGACTGATCTAAATGTCCTTTAAATGTTGTATCTGTCCCCGCTTTCACCACTTCCTCTGGAAATTCATTCCACACCCAAGCCAGATTCTGTCTAACATAATTACCTCTCATGACTTTTGTAAATCTTTTTCCTTGCACCTTAATTATCCCTCAGTTTTGAATCCCCAACTCTAGGGAAAAGACATCAGCCCTTCAGCTTATCTGTACCCCTCATTATTTTATAAACCTGTGTAAACATAGAACATAGAACATAGAAGAATACAGCGCAGTACAGGCCCTTGGGCCCTCGATGTTGCGCCGATCCAAGCCCACCTAAACTACACTAACCCACTATCCTCCATATACCTTTCCAATGCCCTCTTAAATGCCCATAAAGAGGGAGAGTCCACCACTGTTACTGGCAGGGCATTCCATGAACTAACGACTCGCTGAGTGAAGAACCTACCCCTAACATCAGTCCTATATCTACCCCCCCTTAATTTAAAGCTATGCCCCCTTGTAATACCCGACTCAATACGCGGGAAAAGGTTCATACTGTCGACCCTATCTAACCCCCTAATCATCTTGTACACCTCAATCAAGTCACCCCTAAACCTTCTTTTCTCTAGTGAAAACAGCCCCAAGTGCCTCAGTCTTTCCTCATATGATTTTCCTTCCATACCAGGCAACATCCTGGTAAACCTCCTCTGCACCCGTTCCAATGCCTCCACATCCTTCCTATAGTATGGCGACCAAAACTGCACACAATATTCCAGATGCGGCCGTACCAGAGTCTTATACAACTGCATCATGACCTCAGGACTCCGGAACTCAATTCCTCTACCAATAAAAGCCAGTACGCCATATGCCTTCCTCACCGCACTATTTACCTGGGTGGCAACTTTCAGAGATCTGTGTACATGGACACCAAGATCCCTCTGCTCATCCACACTACCAAGTATCCGACCATTAGCCCAGTACCCCATCTTTTTGTTATTCTTCCCAAAGTGAATCACCTCGCACTTAGCTACATTGAATTCCATCTGCCACCTTTCTGCCCAGCTCTGCAGCTTCTCTATATCCTGCTGTAACCTGCCACATGCTTCCTCACTGTCAACAACTCCTCCGACTTTCGTATCATCCGCAAACTTGCTCACCCAACCTTCTAACCCCTCTTCCAGGTCATTTATAAAAATGACAAACAGCAATGGTCCCAAAACAGATCCTTGCGGAACACCGCTAGTGACGGCACTCCATGAAGAAACTTTGCCATCAACTACTACCCTCTGTCTTCTTCCATCCAGCCAATTCCTAATCCAAACCTCCAACTCACCCTCAATGCCATATCTCCGTATTTTCTGCAGTAGCCTACCATGGGGAACCTTATCAAACGCCTTACTAAAATCCATATATACCACATCTACCGCTTTCCCCTCATCAACCTCCTTCGTCACCTTTTCAAAGAATTCAATAAGGTTTGTGAGGCACGACCTGCCCTTCACAAAACCATGCTGACTATCCTTGATCACATTATTCCTATCCAGATGTGCATAAATCCTATCCCTTACAATTCTCTCTAAGACTTTGCCCACAACAGAAGTGAGACTCACCGGCCTATAGTTACTAGGGCTATCCCTACTCCCCTTTTTGAACAAGGGAACCACATTTGCTATCCTCCAGTCTTCTGGGACTACTCCTGTAGACAAAGAGGACATAAAAATCAAGGCCAATGGCTCTGCAATCTCCTCCCTTGCTTCCCAGAGAATCCTAGGATAAATGCCATCAGGCCCAGGGGACTTATCTATTTTCACCTTTTCCAGGATTTCCAACACCTCTTCTCTACATACCTCAAAGCCATCCATTCTACTTATTTGTTCCTCAGTATTCTCATCGACAACAATGCCCTGTTCCTGAGTGAATACTGAAGAAAAGTATTCATTCAGTGTCTCCCCAATCTCTTCCGCCTCCACACGCAACTTCCCCCTACTATCCTTGACTGGACCTATTCCTACCCTAGTCATTCTTTTATTCCTAACATACCTATAGAAAGCCTTAGGGTTTTCCCTAATCCTATCTACTAAAGGACCTTTCATGTCCCCTCCTTGCTGCTTTTAGCTCTCTCTTCAGGTCCTTCCTGGCTACCCTATAACTCTCAATCGCCCCAATTGAACCTTCACGTCTCATCTTGAGATAGGCCGCCCTCTTCCATTTAACAAGGGATTCCAATTCCTTATTAAACCACGGCTCCCTCGCACGACCCTTTCCTTCCTGCCTGACAGGTACATAATTATCAAGGACACTCAATAGTTGCCCCTTGAACAAGTTCCACATATCATTTACACTCTTGCCTTGGAGTCTACTTTTCCAAGCCACACATCCTAAGTCATGCCTCACCGCATCATAATTTCCCTTACCCCAGCTATAATTCTTGCCCTGTAGTACACACTTATCCCTCTCCATCACGAGTGTAAAAATCACCGAATTATGGTCACTATCCCCAAAGTGCTCACCTACCTCTAATTCTAATACCTGGCCTGGTTCGTTACCCAGAACCAAATCCAGTATGGCCTCACCTCTTGTTGGCCTGTCTACATATTGTGTCAGGAAACTCTCCTGCACACATTGAACAAACACTGACCCATCTAACGAACTTGAGCTATAGCTTTCCCAATCAATATCAGGAAAGTTAAAGTCCCCCATAACAACCACCCTATTACTGTCACTCATCTCCTGAATCACCTTCCCAATCCTTTCTTCAATGATTCTAGGACTATTAGGAGGCCTGTAAAAGACTCCTAACAGGGTGACCTCACCTTTCCTATTCCTAACCTCAGCCCAAACCACCTCAGATGGCAAGTCCTCATCCATCGTCCTTTCCACCGCTGTAATACTATCTTTGACAAGCAATGCCACACCTCCCCCTCTTTTACCCCCACCTCTGACCCTACTAAAACATTTAAATCCCGGAACCTGCAACAGCCAATCCTGTCCCTGTTCTAGCCATGTCTCCGTAATAGCCACAACATCGAAGTCCCAGGTACCAACCAACGCTGCAAGTTCACCTACCTTATTTCGTATACTTCTTGCATTGAAGTATACACACTTCAAGCCACTTCCCTGTTTACAGGCACCCTCCTTGGAAATTGATGCCATGTTCCTCACCTCCCTACACTCCAGGCCCTGCACCCTGAAGCTACAATCTGGGTTCCCATGCCCCTGCCGAGTTAGTTTAAACCCCCCCCAAGAGCACTAGCAAACCTCCCCCCAAGGATACTGGTTCCCCTCAGGTTCAGGTGTAGACCATCCTGTTTATAGAGGTCCCACCGTCCCCAGAAAGAACCCCAGTTATCCAAAAACTGGAACCCCTCCCTCCTGCACCATCCCTGAAGCCACGCATTTAAGTGCTCTCTCTCCCTATTCCTCGAATCTCTATCACGTGGCACGGGTAACAAACCAGAGACAACAACTCTGTTTGTTCTAACTCCAAGCTTCCAACCTAGCTCCCTGAAAGCCTGTCTAACATCCTCAGCACTCCTCCTACCTATGTCGTTGGTGCCAATGTGGACCACGACTTCGGGTTGCTCCCCCTCCCCCTCCAGGACCCGGAAAACACGATCAGAGACATCACGTACCCTTGCACCTGGGAGGCAACATACCAAACGTGAGTCTCTCTCGTTCCCACAAAACCGCCTATCTGTGCCACGAACTATCGAGTCCCCAATTACTACTGCTCTGCTCTTCTTCACCCTTCCCTTCTGAGTAACGGGGACAGGCTCCGTGCCAGAGACCTGAGCCCCGTTACTTACCCCTGGTAAGTCATCCCCCCCACAAGTATCCAAAACGGTATACTTGTTCTTGAGGGGAATGGCCGCAGGAGGTCCCTGCACTGGCTGCTTCCTCCCAGTCCCCCTCACTGTAACCCATCTATCTGCCATCTTTGGAGTTACTACTTCCCTATAACTCTGATCTATGACCCCCTCTGCCTCCCGAATGATCCGAAGTTCATCCAACTCCAGCTCCAGTTCCCTAACACGGTCTTGGAGGAGCTGGAGATGGGTGCACTTCCTGCAAGTGTAATCGGCAGGGACGTCGATGGCATCCCTCACCTCATACATGTTGCAGGAGGAACATTGCACTGCCTTCACTGCCATCCCTCTAAAGCTAACTGTTTAAACAAAAACTGTATCTAAATAATACAAGCAAAATTCAGCACTTACCTGCTTGCCACAACAGATGTTATTATTAGGTTAGAGGAGGAGGGCGGGTGGGAGGCACTACCCGTGTAGTGCCTCGGGTTCCTCTCCTTCACGCTTTTAAAGGGGGAAAAAAACTAACCCAGCTAAGCTTACACTAACTGCTTCCGGGTCTCGGCTGCCCCTCTGCTTGCCGTCACTTCCTCTGCTGCTCCCGCTCTTTCTGTGAAGGAGAGAGAAAACAAAACACCGATGCCCGCTACAGGTAAGTAATTTTGAAAAAAACTCTTACCTTAGCTGTAGTCTCCCGGGTTCACCTCAACTCGTCCGCTGCTCCCACTCAAATGACCGTTGGTGGTGAAACAGTGAGTATTTATACTCACAGTTCTCCTTCCCGGCTGCCCCTCTGCTTGCCGTCACTTCCTCTGCTGCTCCCGCTCTTTCTGTGAAGGAGAGAGAAAACAAAACACCGATGCCCGCTACAGGTAAGTAATTTTGAAAAAAACTCTTACCTTAGCTGTAGTCTCCCGGGTTCACCTCAACTCGTCCGCTGCTCCCACTCAAATGACCGTTGGTGGTGAAACAGTGAGTATTTATACTCACAGTTCTCCTTCCCGGCTGCCCCTCTGCTTGCCGTCACTTCCTCTGCTGCTCCCGCTCTTTCTGTGAAGGAGAGAGAAAACAAAACACCGATGCCCGCTACAGGTAAGTAATTTTGAAAAAAACTCTTACCTTAGCTGTAGTCTCCCGGGTTCACCTCAACTCGTCCGCTGCTCCCACTCAAAAGTTACCGCAGAATCTCATATTCTTCAGTGAAAAAAGATCCAGCCTCTCCTTATAGCTCACTCCCTCCTTTCCCAGCAACAGCCAGGTTAATCTCTTCTGAACCCTCTCCAGCTTAAGAATATCAAGGTCAGTAATATCAAAGTGAATAGTCAATGTGTTTTCTAAGGTACGGGGAGACCAAAACTAGAGGATATGGGCTTAAAGTGAGAGGGGAAATATTAAAGTGACATAAGGGGCAGCTTTTTCACCCAGAGGGTGGTGTGCCTATGGAATGAGCGGGCAGGATGACCAGACTGAACACAGTATTCCAGAAGAGGTCTCACCAATGTCCTGTACATCCTCAACATGACGTCCCAATTCCGATACTCAAAGGTCTGACCGATGAAGACAAGTGTGTTAAACACTTTCTTAAACACGCTATCTATATGAGATGCAAATTTTAAAGAATTATACCTGACGGCCTAGGTCTCTGTTCTACAACATTGCCAAAGGCTCTACTTTTAATTGTATTGGTCCTGCTCTTCTTTGATTTACCAAATACAATTAAAACTCCATCTGCTACCCCTCAGCCCAGTGTGTGGTATTACTGCCACCTCCCCCTCCCCCTTCAATTTTAAAATGCCCATCCCTCTCCAGGATGCTTGCACACTCCGGCCTTGATTTTCACAAAGACCCTGAGTTTGGTTTGCCTTCTGTGGTTAGAGGGAGGAGGGACAGATTGCTGACACAGTCAGTGGGGAGGAGAGGCAGGAGGGACAGATTGCTGACACAGTCAGTGGGGAGGAGAGGCAGGAGGGACAGATTGCAGACACAGTCAGTGGAGAGGAGAGGCTGGACAGTAATCACCGGCCAGGAAGAGGGGAGTCGCACGTTAGATTTGGCCAAGAGTGATCGGTGTTGTGGGACCAGAAATTAAGCTCTTCCTTCGTCTCTGCTGTTCAGTAATAAATATCCATTTGAGACCCTTCATTGGGCTGAGTGTGGCTGCAGGATTTCTTTCCCTAATATTGCAGACTACAGATAATAGCGATTAAAGATGTTCATAGTTAATTTCGATGGCACAGCGCGTACACTCAATATCCTACAGTTGAGACAAATATCTTGCATTTGCTTAACAATACAAAGTGTTTTGTGTAGTTCAGTAATGGTAAACTGATTGTAATAAATCCACACCGGCTGAAAGTGGGCATAACATATAACCCAAAATCTGGGTATGGTAGTGTAGTGGATAGTGTTCCTGCCTCTGAGCCAGAACTCTGGATTTGATTCCAATTCCTGAACTTGTGTGGTAGCATTCCTAGCTCTGGACTAGAAGGCCTGGATTTAAGTCCTGCCTGTTGCAGAGGTATGTCACAGCATGTCAAACCAGGCTGATGAGCAAACACACAGGAGAATACTGTTACAGCTTTATGAGTATTGCTAGTGTCCCTACCTCTGGGCACAAAGGTCTGGGTGTAAAGCCCACAGATGTGTCTCATGATACATCTGAACAAACTGATTAAAATGGATTTAAAATTGTGACTTGATGGAGAAGGAAGAGGTGTCAGTATTGCAATTTCAGAATTTAGGCCCAGGATGACTGAAAGTCCAGTTATTCGTATTGATTGAAGTCACATTTCGCAGCAGTAAAGATTTATAAAATCGGAGCGGTCCTGGATAAGGTGAGTAGTCAGGGTTTTACCCCAGTTTTGGGCGTCCAAAACTAGAGGGCATTGTTTGAAAGTGAGAGGGGAAAAGTTTGATGAGACCTAAAGGGCACCTTTTCACACAGAGAGTGGTGTGTGTATGGAATGAGCTGCCAGAGGAAGTGGTGGAGGCTGGTACAACTTTACAGATTACTTACAGTGTGGAAACAGGCCCTTCGGCCCAACAAGTCCACACCGCCCCGCCGAAGCGCACCCACCCATACCCATTCCCCTACATTTACCCCTGTACCGAACACTACAGGCTATTTAGCACGGCCAATTCATCTAACCTGCACATTTTTGGACTGTGGGAGGAAACTAGAGCACCCGGAGGAAATCCACGCAGACACGGGGAGAATGTGCAAACTCCACACTGACAGTCACCTGAGGCAGGAATTGAACCCAGGTCTCTGGCGCTGTGAGGCAGCAGTGCTAACCACTGTGCCACCGTGCCGCCCACAAACTGCAGCATGTAAAAGGCATCTGGGTACTGACAGACCTGCCGAGCTTTACCAGCAATTTCTGTATTTGTTAAAAAAATGCATTCATTTTAACACAGGTATTCTCAATACATTAAATATTTTATTGTTTTCATGACGCAGGGCAATGTAAACATATTTCAAATTGATCGAGACCATTTTCTGTTAAGGATATGGCTCTGTGTATGACAGTAGCAATGATGCACCTACATGGAACAGGGAATGTAATGGAGACATAGTTCGACAATGTACAAGGAGACCTCACATGGGGTCCAGTTTGGGAAAGGATGATATTATTATGTGATTCAACTCAGAGAGGGAGAAAATGCAATCCTCCTGAGAAGGAACGGCCTATTGCACTCTCCCGCCTTCAGTGTCCCTCACCAGAGCAATGTGTACAAGCTAAAACAAACTCTACAGTCATCATTACCGTTCTTATTTTTATAGAATCCCTGCAGTGTTGAAACAGGCCCTTCGGCCCAACAAATCCATACCAACCTTCCCAACGCATTCCCCTATATTTGCCCCTGACTAATGCGCCTAACCTAGAATTCCCTGAACACTACAGACAATTTAGCATGACCAATCCACCAAACCTACACAGTTTGAGCTGTGGTAGGAAACTGGATCACCCATTAGAAGCTCACACAGGAAAGTGGAGAATGTGCAAGCTCCACACCGACAGTCACCCAAGGCTGGAATCGAACCCAAGTCCCTGGTGCTGTGAGGCAGCAGTGCTAACCACCGTACTACCCATTGGGTGCTCCCTGACCATAATTCATTGGAATCTACTCACTGCCTAAAGCAAAGGGAATGCAGCCAAATCTAACTCTCCCAGGATGGAATCCCATTGCTAGCAGCTATGTGAGTACAATATCTTCAGAAGCAGAAAAATGTTTTAGACAACCGCAATTTTTACTTTTGTCATGAGTTTCATTAATATCTGGACAAAGTTCTTTCAAATTAAAATTGCAGAAATTTTGTTAATCTGTCTGTGTGTGTGTATGCATGTGTTTGTGTTTGTGTGTTTGTGTGTGCGTGTGTGTTTGTGTGTGTGTGTGTTTAGAAAGGGAAGTACTAGACCATAAGACCATAAGACCATAAGACATAGGGGTGGAAGTAAGGCCATTCGGCCCATCGAGTCCACTCCGCCATACAATCATGGCTGATGGGCATTTGAACTCCACTTACCCGCATTCTCCCCGTAGCCCTTAATTCCTTGTGACATCAATAATTTATCAATCTCTGCCTTGAAGACATTTAGCGTCCCGGCCTCCACTGCACTCTGCGGCAATGAATTCCACAGGCCCACCACTCTCTGGCTGAAGAAATGTCTCCACATTTCTGTTCTGAATCGACCCCCTCTAATTCTAAGGCTGTGTTCACGGGTCCTAGTTTCCTCGCCTAGCGGAAACAATTTCCTAGCGTCCACCCTCTCCAAGCTATTGATTATATATTTGCAATACTCAAACAGTTTGCCATTCATCTTTCCATCATAGTTTGAGTAACATTGCCCTGGATCATAAACGTGTTGTTTTAGCAGATTAAAGTAACTAGCCTGACTTGTTCCTAAAACTGACCCTGACCCAGTGTGAGACCGATATCATCGGCCATCTCACCAACCTGGTTATATATAACATTTGTTGTGAGCAGTGGAAGAGTGGGACTAGAAAAGGAAACAGTGACCCAAAAGCCAGGGAACTATAGACGGGTGAGCCTGATGTCAGTGGTGGGTAAGTTGTTGGAGGGGATTCTGAGGGATAGCATTTACATACATTTGGGAAGGCAAGGGCTGTTCGGGGTAGACAACATGGCTTTCTGCATGGGAAATCATGTCTCATTAAATTGGTTGAGTTTTTTGAAGAGGTGACAAAGAAGATTGATGAAGGCAGTTTGGTAGATATTGTCTATATGGACTTCAGCAAGGTGTTCATTTCAAGAACAAAGAGCAAAGAAAATTTACAGCCCAGGAACAGGCCCTCCAGCCCTCCAAGCCTGAACCGATCCAAATGTACTGTCTAAATCTGTCGGTCAATTCCTAAGCATATGTACCCCTCTGCTCCCCACCTACTCATGCATCTGTCCAGACTCTTCTTAAATGAATCTACCGTGTCTGCCTCTACCACCTCTGCTAGCAACACGTTCAAAATGCCCACCACCCTCTGTGTGAAGTACTTACCGTGTGTATCCCCCTTAAACTTTCCACCTCTCATCTTGAATGCACGACCTCTCGTTATTGAATCCTTCACTCTGGGAAAAAGCTTGTCTCTGTCTATACCCTTCATGATTTTGTAAACCTCAATCAAGTCCCCCCTCAATCTCTTTTTTTCCAGTGAAAATAAACCTAACCTACTCAGCCCCTCTTCATAGCAAGTATTTCATTCTGATTGGTAGACAAATGAGTAAGGTTCGGTCACATGGGATAGAGAGGAAGCTAGTCACAATTGGCTTGAAGGAAGAGGGGTATTTTTCAGACTGGAGGCTTGTGAGCAGCAGTGTGCTGTAAGAATCAGTACTGAGTTCACTGCATTTCATCATTTATGTAAAGGATTTAGATGTGAATATTGGGGCCATTGTTACTAAATTTACAGATTACATCAGAAAGGCAGTGTAGTAGATTATCTCAGAGTACAACAAGACCACAATTAGATGGGACAAAAGGGCAAAGAGTGACAGATTAAGTTTAATTTAGATAAATACGAGATTTTGAATTTTGTGAATGCAAACCAGGGCAGGAATTATACACTTGATGGTAAGGTCCTGGGGCGTGTTGTGAAACAAAGGGATAGGGCTGCAGGTACATTGTTCCTTGAACATGGAGTCGCAGGTAGACAGAGTTGGACAGAACACATTTGGCACATCTCCCTTAATCAGTCAGAGCATTGTGTATAGGGGTTGTGATGGTATGTTGCATCTGTACAGGATGTTGGTGAGGCCACTTTAAAAATACTGCATGCAACTCGGTTTTCTGCAGAAATGATTTAGACACAGATGTTCCAGAACTGGAGGTTTGAGCTGTAGGGAGAGGTTGATTAGGGTGAGGTGTTTCTCCCTGGAGTGTCAGAGGTTGAGGGGTGACATTATAGAGATTTATAAAATCATCAGGGGCATAGATATTCTGAACAGCCACGTTCTGCTCCCCAGTGTAGGGGAGTCCAGAGCAAGAGAGCATAGGTTGAAGGGGAGAGGGCGAATGATTTAGAAGGGACCTGAAGGTAAATGTTACACACAGAGAGTGGTGTGTGTATGGAAAGTGCTGTCAGAGGAAGTGGTGAAGGCAGTTACAATCGCACATTTAAAAAGTATCTGAAAGAGGAGGGATATTGGTCAAATGCTGGCAAATGGGACTGGATCAGGTTTGATATCTGATCGGAGTGAACAGGTTGGACTAACGGGTCTGTTTCCGTTCTGCATGACGCTCTGATTCTATAAAAAGGATGACGAATAATTCTGAAAGGACTTTTCAAGTGGGAATTCTCTTCACTGGAAGTTTATCGTGCCTCCATGCTCACATTGATTGAAAGCTGCATTAGGTAAATATTTGACAGAGAAGTGAGTCACGGATAATGGGATATAGAGAGCAAAGTGGAGCTGAGACCCCAACTTGATCAGCCACAATCTTAGTGTCTGGTGGAAAAGGCTCAAAGTATCTAATGACCCACTCCTGCTCTTCAGTCCCATTTTTCTGTATTCCATTCAGCCCATCAAACCTGCTAGACAGGAGCAGTTGGAGGCTACTTACTCCTATAACCTGGTGCACAGAAACAGAGGAGACTATTCAGCCTCTCAAGACTGTCACACACGATGTGAGGTGATTTGGGAAATGTAATTGGAAAACCCAGGCTGTTTATGAAAGAGGCTCCTCATCTCTCTTTACAGAGCTTCCCCTCTCTGCAACTTGTGCTCCATTTTTTGGTCATGTTGTAGACCCAGATTCACTGTGAATACAGCCCACATACCTCACCCAGCGATAGTTCACAAAATCCACTGGTCTCCCTGACTGCAATATGTAATAACATAACATTCATGAAAATAACACCCGCTACCTTTCGAATAACAGAATGTGAGAGCATCAGAAACAGGGGCAGGTCGTTCACTCCCCAAGCCTGCCTTGTCCTTCACTAAGATTGTGGCTGATCTGCTCTCGGTCTGAAATTCTCTTTAATACCCAATTCCTCATAGCCCTCACCTCTCTGACAGATCAATATCCATCTAACTCCTCTTCAAATAATTTCAGTCATCTCACTCCCCGAACACTCTTGAGAACAGAAATCCTGACATTGAATCCCACCTGTTTGATGAAAACACTTGCTGCTCCTATATCATGGTTTATTGATATGAACAAAAGAGGTTGAGACAAGGGTTCAGGTAAAGTGGACTCGCCCTGATATCAAGGCAGTGGTTGCCTTCTGTTGACATCAAGGAGCTTAACAAAACTGGACTTAATGGGAATCAGACTAAACTCTCCAGTGTTTGGAGTCAAACATGGCACAAAGGAAGATGTTCATCATCTCAGTCCTGGGTCACCTCTGTGCGAGATCCTCAGGGTAGCTTCCTCTTCACAAACATCTTCAGCTGTTTCATCAATGTCTCCCGACCCCACCCTCACCAAAATAAGATCAGAAGTGGGGATGGTCACTGAAGATTCCACAATGTTCAGAACATTTTGTCCCCCCTCAGCTCCTGAACTGGTCTGTGTCCATGTGCAGCAAGACCCAGACTCCATTGAGAGTTGTGCTGTTAACGTGTCAGTAACATTCATGTAACTGCACTGCCTATTGCCACAGTAAAATAAGAGTTCATTCAGCACTTCACAGGAATATGAGGAAGTCATTCAGCCCATTGACACTATTGCAGAAGAACAGGGACAACCCATTCAGTGCCTCCAGCCTATTACTCAGGAAGAGAAGGAGTCTAGTGTGATGGGCCACACCAGAGCCCCTCGAAATAGTGGAAGGCAATAGCCTTGCTTCAAATGTTGTATTATTTTAAAGGAAATATAAAGGGTCTGTTCCAGATGCAATGTGACAGCATCAAGGGAAAATTCAGTGAGAGTAGCAGACAGGAGACATTCCCTGAAGCTTCCAACTCTGTTGAGACCGCTATAGTTTTTGATGTTACTGAGAAACCAAAACCCAGAGATCCTAATCTGTGAGAGCTGGCCACACCCATTCAGTCTGCATTAAAATAAACCTAAGGCATGCCTCGCTGTTACTCAAGTGTCTTAACTAACCAGCTTGGTAACGATCATTCAATCTCTCTCTTAAAAGAAACCAGGACAAAATAACCTCGTAAAGCTACAGCATCAGCACACTTGTCAGTACATCGAGCTATCAAACAGGAACCAGGGGTAACCCAGTCAGGCCCTTGGCCCTGTCCAATCGGACGAGGAAGAAGTCAATCAGCCCCTTGAGTCACTTATACATGAACAGTAGGAGGCCATTCCCACCTCAATACACTTACACGGGGGCAGAATGAGGTAATTGATGCTGATTCCTGATGAATGTCTTATTCATGCAACGTCGATTCTCCTGCTTCTCGGATGCTGCCTGACCTGCTGTGCTTTTCCAGCAATCGACGCTCTACTCTGATCCTGGATTAGTGGTGCTGGAAGAGCACAGCAGTTCAGGCAGCATCAGAGGCGCAGTAAAATCGACGTTTCGGGCAAAAGCCCTTCGAGGAGGCAAACTTCTTCAAGGCAGGTATCCTTGCAAGAGGATTCGCAGTAGGGTTAAAATCAACTAGGTAAAAACAATGACTGCAGATGCTGGAAACTCTGATCTCCAGCATCGGCAGTCTTAAGTTTCTCCTAAATGATGCTCCAACATGATGAACAAGTGGAGCAGAGGCTTCACATACAGACTGTTCCACGTTGTTCCTCATGGCTCCATTGCTTATGATACACACGTGGGACTAAAACGTGGTTTTCTAGTGGTGAGCAGAGAAGCTTCATGTCTTGTGTGAAGTCTGAAGAAGGCATCTTCCATCTCTGAGAAAACAGCCTGGTGTTCTTTAAGCAGGGCGGAAGCTGATGGGAATGGCTACCTGTTTCAGATCGAAGGTATTGTGGCTGCTGTTGGGAATTGTAAGCAACATGGCGTTCAGTACGGGCTCACATGCCGACTGCACAATAACGTGGGGAGAGTTAATTAAGGCATATAAACTATTAGGATAGTCACGTTAGACTGCTGAATGGACTCTATGTTCAAATAATGCTGACCGTGTTCATGTTGACCTTGTCTAGTGTCATGTTGACCTGTGCAGTGTAACCTGTATGCCTTACTCTGTCCAAGTCTATTTCCACCCTTTGATCTGTCTGGCTATGCTTACTATGATCTGCCTCCACTGCTCATAAATAAAGTGTTTCTCTGTACTGAGATACACGTGACAATATATCAAACCAATTAATCCTGTGAAAAGTATGGAATTTCTCTCCCTGTCAATGTCTCTTTTGGAAATAAGTGATCGCTGCCACTCCTCGTGTTTCAGCATCACCATTTCTTCGTCTCTCACAGCTCTACAGATTAAACACTCAGCTTCTTCACTCTATCCTCATGTTACCATCACCTGTGTCTGTGGGAAGGAGATCATTCCTTACAAAGGAGATCAAATCTGTACAGAGTGCCTCAAATACTCTCTCAGCATGGCTCTACAACTGCAGGAAAATGGCTTTACTTATTTACTCGAATCATCTTACAATGAAGGACAGCATACCATTGACTGCACCCATTACTTACACAGGGTTTGATTCGGCACAGTCAGCGTAGACTTGTGAGTGGGAGATCATGCTTCCCAAATTTGTTAGAGTTCTTTGATGAAGTGACAAGGAAGGTTGACGAGGACAGAGCGGTAGACGTAGTCTCTATGGATTTCAGTAACGCATTTGATAAGCTTCCACATGGCAGGCTGCTCAGAAAGGTTACATCGCGTGGAATGCTGGGGGAACTGGCCAATTGGATACACAGTTGGGTTGTTGGTAGGAAGCAGAGGATTCAGTGGAAGGATGCTTGTCAGATTGGAGGCTGGGTCTATAGCTGTTTGTTATCTATGATTATCTATGATTATCTGTGCCTGCAGACACATAGACATGGGATAAAACTTTTCAATGATCTCTGAATCAGCCAACAAGACACTCTATTGTGTCAAATTGCTCTGAGGTCTTAAAGGATTAACCTGGACAGAAAACCTGACCCCAGCCTCAGTATCGGAAAAAGGGGACGGGAAACAGTCCTGTTGACACTGCAGAGACCTCCTTCCTAACATCTGAGAGCTTGTGACAACAATAGACGATAGACAATAGACAAAAGGTGCAGGAGTAGGCCATTCTGCCTTTCGAGCCTGCACTGCCATACAATATGATCATGGCTGATCATTCCTAATCATTATCCTCTTCCTGCCTTATCTCCATAACTCTTGATTCCATTACCTTTGAGAGCTCTCTCCAACTCTTTCTTAAATGAATCCAGAGACTGGGCCTCCACTGCCCTCTGGGGCAGAGCATTCCACACAGCCACCACTCACTGGGTGAAGAAGTGTTTCCTCATCTCTGTCCTGAATGGTCTACCCCGTATTTTTAATCTGCGTCCTCTGATTCGGCACTCACCCATCAGCGGAAACATGTTTCCTGCTGCCAAAGTGTCCAATCCTGTCATAATCTTATATGTCTCAATCAGATCCCCTCTCAGTCTTCTAAACTCAAGGGTATACAAGTCTAGTCGCTCCAGTCTTTCAGTGTAAGGTATTCCCACCATTCCAGGAATTGACATCGTGAATCAACGCTGCACTCCCTCAATAGCCAGAATGTCTTTCCTCAAATTTAGAGACCAGAACTGCACACAGTACTCCAGGTGTGGTCTCACCAGGGCCTACAGCTGCAGAAGAACCTCTTTGCTTCTATACTCAATCCCTCTTGTTATGAAGGCCAGCATGCTATTAGCCTTCTTCACTACCTGCTGTACATGCATGCTTACTTTCATTGACTGGTGTACAAGAACACCCAGATCTCTCTGTACTGCCCCTTCACCTAAATTGATTCCATTGACGTAGTAATCTACCTTCCTGTTCTTGCCACCAAAGTGGATAACCATACACTTATCACATTAAACTGCAATTGCCAGCCATCTGCCCACTCACCTAACTTGTCCAGGTCACCCTCTAATCACCTAACATCCTCATCACATTACACCCTGCCACCCAGCTTTGTATCATCAGCAAATTTGCTAATGTTATTGCTGATACCATCTTCTATATCATTAACATATATTGTAAAAAGCTGCAGTCCCTGCAGGGATCCCTGCGGTATCCCACTGGTCAATGCCTGCCATTCCGAAATGGAGCCTTTTATCACTACTGTTTGTTTCCGATCAGCCAACCAATTTTCATTCTAAGTTAGTACTTTGCCCCCAATACCATGCGCCCTAATTTTGCTCACTTACCTCCTATGTGGGACTATATCAAAAGCTTTCTGAAAGACTCGGTGGTACAGTGGTTAGCACTGCTGCCTCACAGCGCCTGAGACCCGGGTTCAATTCCCGCCTCAGGCGACTGTCTGTATGGAGATTGCGCATTCTCCCCGTGTCTGCGTGGGTTTCCTCCGGGTGCTCCGGTTTCCTCCCACAGTCCAAAGATGTGCAGGTCAGGTGAATTGGCCATGACAAATTGTCCGTAGTGTTAGGTAAGGGGTAAATGTAGGGGTATGGGTGGGTTGCGCTTCAGCGGGTCGGTGTGGACTTGTTGGGCCGAAGGGCCTGTTTCCACACTGTAACGTAATCTAAAAAAAAAGTCCAGGTGCACTACATCTACTGGATCTCCCTCATCCATCTGCAGAGTTACATCCTCCAGAAGATTAGTCAAGCATGATTTCCCCTTCATAATCCATGCTGACTCTGACCTATCCTGTTACTACTATCCAGATGTACCGTAATTTCATCCTTAATAATAGACTCCAGCATCTTTCCCACCACTGAGGTCAGACTAACTGGTCTATAATTTCCTGCTTTCTCTCTCCCACTTTTCTTAATAAGTGGTATAACATTGGCCACCCTCCAATCCGCAGGAACTGACGCCGAATCTATCGAACTCTGGAAAATAATCACCAACACATCCACGATTTCCCGAGCCACCTCCTTCAGTACCCTGGCATGTAGACCATCAGGCCCCGGAGACTTATCAACCTTCAGACCTAACAGTTTCTCCAACACCAAATCCTGGCAAATATAAATTCCCTTAAGTTCAGGTCCTTCAGCCACTGTTACCTCAGGGAGATTGCTTGTGTCTTCCCCAGTGAACACAGATCTGAAGTACCCATTTAATTCTTCTGCCATTTCTTTGTTCCAAGTAATATATTCCCCTGTTTCTGTCTTCAAGGGACCAATTTTTGTCCTAACCATTTTTTTGCCTTGCACATACCTAAAAAAGCTTTTACTATCCTCCTTTATATTATTGGCCAGTTTACCTTCGTACCTCATTGTTTATCTGCTTATTTCCTTCTTAGTAATCCTCTGTTGTTCTTTAAATGCTTCCCAATCCTCCGTTTTCCCACTTATCTTTGCTATATCATACTTTTTCTCTTTTAACTTTATATGTTTCTTAACATCCCTCGTCAACCACGGTCGCCCATGGTCTACATCCCAGGGTACTGAAGGAGGTGGCTCGGGAAATCGTGGATGCGTTGGTGATTATTTTCCAGAGTTCGATAGATTCGGCATCAGTTCCTGCGGATTGGAGGGTGGCCAAGCTTATTAAGAAAAGTGGGAGAGAGAAAGCAGGAAATTATAGACCGGTTAGTCTGACCTCAGTGTTGGGAAAGATGCTGGAGTCTATTATTAAGGATGAAATTACGGCACATCTGGATAGTAGTAACAGGATAGGTCAGAGTCAGCATGGATTTATGAAGGGGATCTTTCTTCATTTTTGGAATGAACTGATCCTGCAACTTCTGCATTATACACAGAAATATCCGCCATTGTTCCTCCACGGTCATCCCTGCTAAGGTATTGCACCATTGAACTTTGGCCAGCTCCTCCCTCATAGCTCCATAATTCCCTTTATTCAACAGAAATGCTGTCACTTCCGACTGTACCCTCTCCCTTTCAACATTTACAGAGCTTTCCCACAGACTATACAGAAACATCAGGAATGGAGTAGACCATACAACACATTGAGCCTTCCTCATTATCGTTCCTGTTCAAACATCTCCACAATGCACTTATCCCACACAATGAATATATCCGTTAATGTGATTAACCTTGGGAAGCTATAAAATAGGAAGTGCAATAGCCCCTTTGGTCCATCGAGTTTGCTACCCAATTCAATATAATGATGGCTTGCCCTTTATTTCCACACCGTTCTCCTGCTCGCCCACCATTCCTTTTCTGTCTATAAATCCTTATTTATATTCAATGTCCTGGCTTCCAGGTTCGAGTGCATTCCCCAGGTTCACCAGTCGCTGAGTGCAGACATTATTCTCATCTCATTGCAGAATGGCCTGTCTGTACCTAATACTGTGGCCCCTTGTTTTAGACACCATAGCCTGGGGGATTATCATCGCTGCTTCCAATCTGTCTCACCCTGTCAGAGCTTTATATATCTCACTGAGATCTCCATCCATTTTCCTAAATCCCATGGAATGCAGGCCCAGTCGCCCCAAACTCTGCTCCCACAACAAGCCTGTCATCACAAAGATCAGTCTGGTTATCCTTCGCTGCTCTCCCTCAATGTCAGGTTTGTCCTTTATGAGGGTACAGAGACCAAACCCGCACACAATACTGCACAGTGTTTTAGATGGGGAGTCACCAAGGCCCTATATAACTGCAGTACGACACCCTTACTCCTGGACCCAAATCCCTTTGGAATTAAGGTCAGCACACCACTGATCTTCCTAACTGCTTTCTTTCCTGCAATATTGCTTTCAGTGACTGGTGTACAGGGAGATCCAGATCCTTTGCAATGTTACCGCTCCCCACTTTGTGGGTCTCTGTACCCTGGTCAGCGTGCCAATGCCATTCACAGTATTGACTTCTGGCTTCAGAACTCACTGTGCTGCAGGGACCCCGGAGGGCTGCGAAGAAGGAAACAACAAAAAGGAGCATATGTCCCTTTGTATATCAACATGTTTCAAACAATCCCTTTTCAAACGATAGGCTTCCAATCTATTGTTCCCAACAAAGGGCACACCGTCACCTCTACCCACATTGCTCTCCATCTGCCACGTATTTGCCCATTCACTCCACTTGTCTTCGTCGCCTTGAAGCTTTTTTACAGCCTCCTCACCCACTCACAGTCCAACATCCTTTAGTTCTGTCAGCAGGTTGGGATATATTGCATTTGATTCCCACAACCAAATGTTTGATGAGTACTGTGAACAGTTGGGGCCTGAGTACCGATCTCTATGATATCCCAGCAACCATCTGTCATTTTTTTAAAATAATATTTATTTCCTCAATCTAGGTGTGATTGGCTGTCCCTGGTTGCCCCTTGAGAAGGTGGTGGTGAGCTGCCTTGTTGAACCGCTGCAGCCCACTGTGGATTCAGTGACAGTAACACCAATGAATGCCAAGCAGCAGTGGTTAGATTGTATTTTAGTGGTGATGGTCACGTTGTGGCATTTGTGTGGCGTGAATATTACTTGCCACTTGTTAGCCTGGATACTGTCCAGATCTTGTCGCATTTGGACATGGCCTGCTTCAGTATCTGAGGAGCCACAAACTTTGCTGAACATTGTACAATCATTAGTGAACATCCCCACTTCTTACCTTAGAATAGAGGCAAGGCCATTGATGAAGAAGCCCTGAAGATGTATGGGCCTAGGTCATTGCCCGAGCAACTCCTACAGACTTGTCCTGGAGCTGAGTTGACTGGCCTTTATCAACCATAACCGTCTTCCTACGTGTCAGGTATGATTCTAACCAGCGGGAAGTTTGCCCCTGATTCCCATTGATTCTAATCTTGCTAAGGCCCCTTGATGCCACACTTGGTCGAAGGAAACCTTGATTTAAAGGTCTATCACTCTCACCCCACCTCTGGAATTCAGCTCTTTTGTCCATTTTTGAATCAAGGTACTGAGATCAGGAGCTGAGTGGCCCTGGTGGAGCCCAAACTGGGTGTCATTGACCCGATTATTGCTGAGCAGGTGTTGCTTAAAAGCACTGACACCTTCCACCACTTTACTGATGATCGAGAGTAGACCGATGGGGTGGTAACTGGCTGGATTGGATTTGTTCTGCTTTTTATGGATGGGAGATATTTGGGGTAATTTTCGATGTAATTGGGGAAATGTCGTTGTTGTAACAGTACTGGAACAGCTTAGCTAGGGCAGTGACAAGGGCTGGAGAACAACTTTTCAGTACTATTGCCAGAATGTTGTCAGGGTATGTACCCTCGGGGTATCCAGTGTCTCCAACTGAATCTGGATATCGCATGGAGTGAACCAAATTGGTTGATGACTGGTAACTGAATTCCTGAGGACCATTGGAGGAGGATGAGATGGATCTTCCACTCAGCACTTCTGACTGAAGATTGTTGTGAATGCATGAACGTTATCTTTTGTACTGATGTGCTGGGCTCTTCCATCATTAAGGATAGGGATCTCCTCCTCCAATGACTTGTTTAATTGTCCATAACTATTCTCAACTAGAAGTAGAAGGACTGCAGAGCTTAGATCTGATCCGTTGCTTGTGGGGTCACTTAGCTCTGTCTATCAGTTATTGATTATGCTGTTTGGCACACAGGTAGTCCTGGTTCGTGGCTTCACCAGGCTGACACCTCATTTTCTGGTATGCCCGGTGCTGCTCCTGCCCTCCTGCACAATCCATTGAATCAAGGTTGATCCTCTGACTTGATGGTAATTGTTGTGAGGGGGATATGCCAGGCCGTGAGGTTGTGTGGCTGTACAATTCTGCTGCTATTGATGACCCACAACACCTTATGGAAACCCAGACTTGAGCTGCTAGATCTGTTCGAAGTCTGTCCTATTTAGCATCGTGATAGTACCACCGAAAATGGTGGAGGTTATTCTCAACGTGAAGATGTGACTTTGTCTCCACAACGACTATGCGGTGGTCACTCTTACCCGATACATCATGGACAGATACTTCTGCAACTGTCAGATTAATAAGGCTGTGGCCAAATATGGCTTATCCGTATTGATGGTTCCTTTAGCACCTGCCGCAGACCAAGTCGAGAAGTTATATCCTTTCGGACCCAACCAGCTCGATCAGTAATGCTGCTGCTGAACCACTCTTTTTGTGGACATTGACATCCCCCACCCCGAGTACATTTTGTGCCTTTGCCACCCTCAGTGCTTCCTTCAAGTGTTGGTCAGCATGGAGGAGTACTGATTCATCAGTTGAGAGAGGCTGGTACATGGTAAACAGCAGGAGGTTTCCTTTCCCATGTGTAAACTAACGCCATGAGACTTCATGGGATACAGAGACACTGTTGAGGACTCCCAGAGCAATTCCCTTCCAACTGTATCCCACTGTGCCACCACTTCTGCTGTGTCTGTCCTGCTGGTGAAACAGGAGATATCCAGGGAAGGTGATGGGGTGTCTGGGACATGGTCATACTCACAGAATCATACCTTAAAGACAATGTCAGGCTGTTGCTTCACAAGTCTGTTTATTTCTATTCACTGTTTCCTGCCAGCTGTCCCATTCTAGAAGCATGTCATATATTCGCCCCAATCCACTAAGATTTGATTTTGCAAACTGGGCTTGG
Source organism: Chiloscyllium plagiosum (assembly GCF_037043375.1). NCBI lineage: Eukaryota > Metazoa > Chordata > Chondrichthyes > Orectolobiformes > Hemiscylliidae > Chiloscyllium > Chiloscyllium plagiosum. Next base: position 64,539,007 of record NW_028270175.1, on the reverse strand, counting down.
AGCTTTACCAAACTTTTTCTGAAAATCCACGTGTTTTACCTCCATTGCTTCTCTTTCATTTGTCTCCCAATCAGTTTCTCAAACATAATTCCCATTTTACAAATCTATGTTAGTGTTGTATATGACCATTACTTTCAGTCCCAATAATTTCTCCCAAACCATTTACTTACTATGTTCTATGTTCCATGTACTATTTCGTTTTCCCACACCAGACTTGGTTTTCCTGGTATTGTCAGAAAGTTCTGTGAAGACAGAACTGAAGTAGTGGATTCATAGTTCTGCCATTTCCCTGTTTCCCATTCTCCATTCTCCAGTTTCAAACTAGAAGGAACCCACACTATTTTTTCATACTTCTCACATTGACATAATTTGACAAGCTATAACAGTTCACCCTTATAACCTTTGTGAACATTATCTTCAGAAACCTATCAATTCCTGTCTTAAGCTGCTCAGCTCCACATCATACACGCACAGGAACATAGTCTCTGTACCAACAGAAATACAGCACGATCTATATTAGTCCCACTTTCCAACACCAGGCACATAGCCTTGAATGTTATGACACTTCCAAGTACACTTAAAGGTTGAGAGATTAGCCGCGATAACTCCCCTCTCAGGAAGTACATTCCAGACCTCAACACACTCTGGGTGAAAAAAAGTAATCTTTAAATCCTCTCTGAATGTCAAACCCTTCACTTTAAGGTGTGCTCCCTTGTTCTTGACCCTCTATCTTAAAGGAACAGCTACTGTCTATCCACCCTGTCCATGCCCCTTGTTAACTTATCCTTCTGAATCACATCCCCCGCAGCCTCCTCTGCTCCAAAGTAAACAACCCGAGCTTATCCAGCATCTCTCCATAGCTGATATGCTCCTTCCCAGGGAACATCCTGGTAAATCTCCTCTGCAAGCCCCTCCAGTACAATCACATCCTTCCTGTAATGAGGCTCCCAGAACGACATACAGTACTCCATCATGGACTAAACCAAGCCCTGTATAGCACTTATAATCTACTCCCGGATTAATAAAAGCTACACCCAAGCTTCAATTCTTAACTTGTCCATTACCCTGTTCAGTCACATTCAGGGATGTGTGGAGAAACACCCTCTGAGCTCTCTAGTGTGCTACCAATCATTGTGTACACCCCATGTCTGGTTCCTCCTTCCAAAGTACATCACCTCATATTTATCAGGATCACATTCCATCTTCCATTGATCTGCCCATCTGATCATTCCACTCGAATCTTCCTGTAAAATCGGAACTTCCTCCTCACTGCCAACCACCCGGCCAATCTTTGTGTCAAACACAAACTTACTTATCACAACTCCCACCCCTCCACCCACCAACACCCCCCCCCCCCTCCAGATTCACATCTATACCATTTATGAATGCTACAAACAATAAGGGACACAGCACTGATCCCTGTGGTACACCAGGGGATACTGGTCTCCAGTCACACAAACAGCCTTCTCCCACTACCCTCTGCCTCCTGACACTAAGACAATTTTCGTTGTACCTTTTCAAGTTATCTTTGATACTGTGAGATTTTACTTTATTTTTTTCAGTTTCCAATGTGGAACGTTGTCAAAGATCTTGCTGCAAAACTAAATAAGCGACCTCCTTAAACTAATTCAATCAAATTCATTAGGTGTGACTTCACTCTGATAAAGTCATGATGATTATGCCTGATCAAACCTTGCGACTCTGATTGGAGTTGGATTTTCTCCTTCTCTATTTTCTCCAGTAGTTTCCCGAACAGTGATCTAATACTCGCTCGTCCATAGTTACCTTGGCAAATCTCTACCACCCTGACTGTGAAGTGGAATCATATTAGCTGCTCTCCAGTCCTCTGGCAACTCCCCTATGGTCAGAATACAATTAAAGACTCCTCCCATGACTCCAACAGTATCCAAACCTGCGGATTGGTCGAATTTTATATCAGACAGAGCCTCAAACCCCTGCTCGTATTTTACATGAATCTCTTCAAGAGCTTTCCAGTCCATCTTCTCGAATTCTGTGCCTGCATCCTGCTTCTCCCAAGTAAAACAGCTGTGATGTTCACATGTACTAATCTATCAATGTTCTCCGGGTTGACGCATTGATTCCCCTAATGGACACTAACTGTTTGCTGATTATTCTGTTCTACTTGTCCGTGTAGAATACCGTGGGATTCTCCCTAATCTCGCCTACTTGCACTTCTCCATGTCCCTCTGTTATTCAGTCCCCTCTATGTTTCTAAGTTTCTAAGTTTCACTACAATCACCTCTCATCTTTTGAAACTCGAGACCACAGACTGAGTTTCCCCATCAGACAATCTTGCCATTTTATGGATTAGTCTGGAAAATATCTTTTGCAGTTCCTCTATAGTCAGTTACTCTATCTTAGATTGGGCCTCCAAATGGTACACAATACTCTAAGTTGAGTCTCAGCAACACTATATGCAGCTGGTGCACGACATCTTCTATATTGCAATTACATACACATGAATGTTAACCTAATTTTTCGTTTCCTATTTGCACGCGTTCTTCCCAATTCCTTTCTCTTTAACTTTTCTTATGAAGTTAGTGGGAGAGTTCTTAAAAAAAGATCCTCCTGAATATCCAACCATACGTTATCCATTAGCTCCTTGTTGCCAACGTCCACAAGAATCATCTTCACACCATTCCAAAAAATGTTTGCCACTTATGATTTTAGTTTCATCGATGCATGATCATCTTCCCCAGTTTTCCCATTACCTTCTGTATATCCACCAACACGTTCTTTGTAATTCAGCCCAAGAGACACCCGACCGCGGATTACAAGTTACTGATCTGTAGTTCACCACTCTCCATTTCAGCCTTTCTGAAACTGTTGGAGAATATTTATAACTTTTGCCATATCCAGATTGGCTAAATATCTTTCCAGAATGTATTGGAAAATAACATGAAAATCTGAGATACAATCAATACGTCTATTGCTGCTTCCTCTGAAATTCTTGTATGAAGTACATCTGATCTGTTAGATTTACAAATACTCAATCTAGCTTCCTTTTAAAAGATGGCCTCAACATTGATAAGAATGATCTTAGATTTTACTTACAGAAGTCCCATGGTCACTTGGTATTTCTGGGAAAATTTCTGGATATTCTGCCTTGAAGATAGACACAAAGAACCTGTTTCTTTCCACTGTGATTTCTCTATTCTCTTCAATAAATTACCCTGTCCTCACACCTACTGTTCCACATTAGCAAATGTGGTTCCCTTGTTCAAAAAGGGGAGTAGGGATAGCCCTAGTAACTATAGGCCAGTGAGTCTCACTTCTGTTGTGGGCAAAGTCTTAGAGAGAATTGTAAGGGATAGGATTTATGCACATCTGGATAGGAATAATGTGATCAAGGATAGTCAGCATGGTTTTGTGAAGGGCAAGTCGTGCCTCACAAACCTTATTGAATTCTTTGAAAAGGTGACGAAGGGGGTTGATGAGGGGAAAGCGGTAGATGTGGTATATATGGATTTTAGTAAGGCGTTTGATAAGGTTCCCCATGGTAGGCTACTGCAGAAAATACGGAGATATGGCATTGAGGGTGAGTTGGAGGTTTGGATTAGGAATTGGCTGGATGGAAGAAGACAGAGGGTAGTAGTTGATGGCAAAGTTTCTTCATGGAGTGCCGTCACTAGCGGTGTTCCGCAAGGATCTGTTTTGGGACCATTGCTGTTTGTCATTTTTATAAATGACCTGGAAGAGGGGTTAGAAGGTTGGGTGAGCAAGTTTGCGGATGATACGAAAGTCGGAGGAGTTGTTGACAGTGAGGAAGCATGTGGCAGGTTACAGCAGGATATAGAGAAGCTGCAGAGCTGGGCAGAAAGGTGGCAGATGGAATTCAATGTAGCTAAGTGCGAGGTGATTCACTTTGGGAAGAATAACAAAAAGATGGGGTACTGGGCTAATGGTCGGATACTTGGTAGTGTGGATGAGCAGAGGGATCTTGGTGTCCATGTACACAGATCTCTGAAAGTTGCCACCCAGGTAAACAGTGCGGTGAGGAAGGCATATGGCGTACTGGCTTTTATTGGTAGAGGAATTGAGTTCCGGAGTCCTGAGGTCATGATGCAGTTGTATAAGACTCTGGTACGGCCGCATCTGGAATATTGTGTGCAGTTTTGGTCGCCATACTATAGGAAGGATGTGGAGGCATTGGAACGGGTGCAGAGGAGGTTTACCAGGATGTTGCCTGGTATGGAAGGAAAATCGTATGAGGAAAGACTGAGGCACTTGGGGCTGTTTTCACTAGAGAAAAGAAGGTTTAGGGGTGACTTGATTGAAGTGTACAAGATGATTAGGGGGTTAGATAGGGTCGACAGTATGAACCTTTTCCCGCGTATTGAGTCGGGTATTACAAGGGGGCATAGCTTTAAATTAAGGGGGGGTAGATATAGGACTGATGTTAGGGGTAGGTTCTTCACTCAGCGAGTCGTTAGTTCATGGAATGCCCTGCCAGTAACAGTGGTGGACTCTCCCTCTTTATGGGCATTTAAGAGGGCATTGGATAGGTATATGGAGGATAGTGGGTTAGTGTAGTTTAGGTGGGCTTGGATCGGCGCAACATCGAGGGCCCAAGGGCCTGTACTGCGCTGTATTCTTCTATGTTCTATGTTCTATGTTCTATTTGACCTTTGTTTTTACTTTTGTTTCATTCACTGATGTATTTGTTTTTTAGCAGTCTTTTTTTTAGCAGTCTTTATGTTTTTTTCTTTAGCAGTCTCTATGGTTTTCTTTTGTTTGCATGCTGGTTCGCTTTTTGATTTCCTTCTCAGTTTCTTGGTCATCCGTTGCTGGGTCCTACATTTCTCCGAATCCATTGGCTTACTACAACACTTGGCATTTTCCTAAGCTGCTTCCTTTGACCTAATAAGTACTTAAAGGTGAGGCTGAAAGGTTTAGGTTGGAGAGGAGGGTGGACCAGATTGATGGGGAGGAAGATGAACACATAGGAAAGTTCAAAAGGGGGAGTGTGCTGAGTTGGAATATTGGACTGGGATAAGGTGGAGTTAGGGGAAATGGGGAAACTGGTGAAATCTACATTAATCCCCTGTGGTTGGAGGGTCCCAAGGCAGAAGAGGAACGTTTCTTCATCCATGCTTCGGGTGGTTAGGGTTTGGCGATGGAGGAGGCCCAGGGCTCTCACGTCCTTGGCAGAGTGGAAAGGAGAGTTAAAGTGTTCAGCCACAAGGTGGTGGAGTTGGTCAATGTGGCTGTTCCAGTGATGTTCTCTGAAATGATCCACGTATGTCTCGCCAATGTAGAGAAGACCACACTGAGTTTAAAGGATGCAGTAGATGAGGCGTTCTGTCTCCCTTCATCACCTATCACTTTCAACCCCACCTTCATCTACCTCTCACATTCCTAGCTACCTGCCTCCTGCCACACCCCCTTCTCATTTATCGCTAAGCTCCCTTGACCCAGAAGCCTCATTCCTGATAAAGGGTTATGCCCGAAACGTCAATGCTCCTGCTCCTATTACGCTGACTGACTGTGCTTTTCCAGCGCCACTGATCTCCAGCAGCTGCAGTGCGCACTTTCTCCTGACACCTTCAGGGCTTGCATGATTCAGATTTTTAACAGTAACTTCAAATAAAACAAAAACTACCGTGTGCTCAAACTGCATAAAAGAAAAACAATGCATTGTGGTCACGGTTCCCAAAAGGTCCTTAACAGCAAAGTTTTCAATTCGCTTTTCTGATCATCCAACATCAATTTCTAAATAACCTGACCTCCAGCTCAGTGCTCGACAAAACATGCTCATGAAATCCATTTCTCCCAGCATTAGCATTCAGTTGGGTTAACACAGTTTAGATATAATGTAAACAGTACATTATTACTGCAGTAGCCACAAAGTTGTATATCTCATTTTCCTGTTTTATAACCTGCCCAACATTTGTATTGCAGCTTTCACTTTGATATATAACTCCCATCAATGTTTCCTTCTTCTTGCTGTTTTTACGCTCCACATTACAAGATTCTGTAGAATCTGAGCGACGTGGAATTTGGAGAGATTAATGGTAGAGATCATCTCGCCACATCATTTATGATCTTCTTAAGCATCATTGTGACATTTTCTCCAGATCTCCTGTTATGCTGGTGAAGTAGAGAAGGACAATAATCATTCAACAATGCTCTGTATTTCCCCCAGAGAGCTGAGACTGCTCTAACCTGGGTGGGAACCTTACAGCAGGGTGGTAAAGTATTGCTGCTGCTGTACAGGATCTTAGTGAGATCACATCTGGAGTAGTGTGTGCAGATTTGGTCTCTTCAATGAAGAAAGGATTTGTTATATTGGAAGCAGCTCAGAGATGGTCCCCTCAACTGATTCCTGAAATGAAGGTGCTAACTTATAACAAAAGGATTATTAGGTTGATCCAATAGCCATTGGAGTTTATAAAAATGAAAGAAGATCATATTTCAACATAGATGACAGGAAGGAGTCAACAACTGAAGAGAATTACACAGATAATGGAGGAATCCATTCCGTTATTCAGCCTCTTACACACGACCAACAGAAGGATATTCAGGCCTTTGACCCTGTTCCACCAGAATAGGACGAGGCTGTTCAGCCCTTGGAGCCGAATGTATATTTACAGGAGGAGGCCATTCAGCCCCTCGAATCTATAACACTGGCCCCTGGGTAATCCATGCGGCACCAGTATCCTATTACACAGCAACAGAATCAGCCCATTCAGCCACCTCAAGTCCGTAACATAGGAACTGAAAGCGGTCACACAGTGACTGGAAATTTGTTGCACTGGGATAACAGGAGGCCATCAGACCCACCGAGTCTGTTGCAAGAGAATTGGATAAGGATAAAAATTATCTGAGACTTATTTCATGAGAAAGGAGGAGGTAATGCAGACACGTGACTGTTGTATGGGAACAAGAGAAGACCAATCAATCCCTCGGTTCCATTACTGGGATACATGAGGTGACCGTTCAGTATCTCCACCTGTTATGGAGAAATATGAGAAGACCCATCAGCCTCTCAAAATGTTACACAGCAACGGGAAGATTCCATAATCCCCCAACCCTCTAACGCATCAACAGGAGGTGGTCAGTCTGGCCTTGGAGATGACAACATGGGAACGCCAGAATGACTTCAACCCATCGATTTTGTGCACCAGCAGGAGGATGGGTCCAGTCAGCCACACATACCGCTCATGCAGTAATCGGAGCACATCTCTTAAAACCCTTTTGCCCATCAAACAGGAATTCAAAGAAAACGTAAAGGTTTTAGAAAGGGAAGAACTTATAATAACTGAATACATTAGGGAGTAAAATGTAACAATAAAGTATTGTAATTTAAGGCAAATTATTAGAATCCATTGTTGTGGACATTTGCAGACGTAAACCACAATTCATCGGAGTCAACGTGGTTTTACAAAGGATAAACCATGATTGAAGTGTTTTCATGAGTTATTTAAAGATGTGACAAACAAGGTGGATAGTGGGAATCCTGGAGATGGAATATATCTGGTCTTCATAAAGGATTCAGATACGTCGCTTCTCCAAAGAGTGAGTGGTAAGATCAGACAGCATCGGTTTAGGAGTAATGTATTGGCTTGGATGGAGGATTGGTTAACCAACAAAATGCAGTAAGATGGATTAACTGTGTCATTTTCTATTGGAAAATGCAATTTGTTGGGTGCCATAGATTTCAGTTCTCATGCTTCAACCATTTGTGATCGACATTATGACTCGGTTGACGGGATAGAAAGTACTATAGCTACATTTTCAGATGACACTAACATTGGTGGGAAATTACGTCGGAATGATGATGCAAGAGATTTAAAAATTCAAAGTTTGTGCGAAGATTTGCAGCTCGAGTGCTCGTTCTTGTGGTTCGTTTGCCGAGCTGGAAGTTTTTGTTGCAAACATTTCGTCCCCTGGCTAGGCGACATCATCAGTGCTTGGGAGCCTCCTGCGAAGCGCTTCTTTGATGTTTCCTCCGGTGTTTTTCGTGGTCTGTCTCTGCCGCTTCCGGTTGTCAGTTTCAGCTGTCCGCTGTAGTGGTTGGTATATTGGGTCCAGGTCGATGTGTTTGTTGATGGAGTTTGTGGATGAATGCCATGCCTCTCGGAATTCCCTGGCTGTTCTCTGTCTGGCTTGCCCTATGATAGTAGTGTTGTCCCAGTCGAATTCATGTTGCTTGTTGTCTGCGTGTGTGGCTACTAAGGATAGCTGGTCGTGTCGTTTCGTGGCTAGTTGATATTCATGTATGCGGATTGTTAGCTGTCTTCCTGTTTGTCCTTTTTGGTATTTAGTGCAGTCCTTGCATGGTATTTTGTACACTACATTCGTCTTGCTCATGTTGGGTATCGGGTCCTTCGTTCTGGTGAGTTGTTGTCTGAGCGTGGCTGTTGGTTTGTGTGCCGTTATGAGTCCTAGGGGTCGCAGTAGTCTGGCTGTCAGTTCCGAGATGCTCCTGATGTATCACTACTATCATAGGGCAAGCCAGACAGAGAACAGCCAGGGAATTCCGAGAGGCATGGCATTCATCCACAAACTCCATCAACAAACACATCGACCTGGACCCAATATACCAACCACTACAGCGGACAGCTGAAACTGACAACCGGAAGCGGCAGGGACAGACCACCATAAACACCGGAGGAAACATCAAAGAAGCGCTTCGCAGGAGGCTCCCAAGCACTGATGATGTCGCCTAGCCAGGGGACGAAACGTTTGCAACAAAAACTTCCAACTCGGCGAACAGAACCACAACAGATTTAAAAACTATTTGTATAGATTGGGTGAATGGGCAAACATTTGGCAATGAAAATTAAAGCGTATAAATATGGGGTTATTCAAGTTGGCCAGCCTAATAAAAATGCAAATTATTATCTAAATGGAGAGAAACTTCAAAGTGCTTAAGTACAGAGGGATTTGGGTGTCTGCGAGCATATCACAGAAAACTTGCTTGCGGGTACTTGAAGTAATGAGGAATGCAAGCATAACTTCAGCGTTTATTTGTAAAAGGATAGAGTACAAAGGTAGAGAATGTTGCTGTAGCTATGCAAGGCATTAGTGAGGCTGCAACTGGAGTACAGTTTGGGTGTCCTGCAGAATGAGGTATTTCCATTGGAGGTAATTCAGAAGAGCTTCATTAGATTGATTCCATATTTGAAGTGTTTGTCTTATGAAGAGAAATTGAGCAGTTTAGGCCTATACTCTCGCGTTTATAAGAATGAAAGGAGAGCTTATTGAGGTCTGTAAAATGCTAAATGTAATTGAACGTATCGATGTGGAGTGGATATTTTTTCATGTCGCGCAATCTCCAACAAGAGACTACAGTTTGAGGATTGAGAGATGGCAGGGAAGTGGAACAGAGGCCGCAATGACATCAGCCGTGATTGTATTCCATGGCAGAGCAGGTTCGAAGGTTTGGATTCCTGACTGATGATCCTTGTTCATATTCACCTTTACGACTGTGTTACATAGTAATGGGGGAGGATTATGTATCAAACAGGAAGCAGGCACTCCGGATAAATCAGTCTAAATCAGTTTGACAGAACGTCACCAGAGGAGTCACACAGTGACCAGTGCTGGGTCCTCAACTATTTACAATCTATATCAATGATCAGGAGGATGGAACAGATATAGAGATACTGAGTTTGGTCATGTTGCTGTGATAAGCAAGAGATAAAATTACCAAGAGAGGGTGGAGGGTCTACAGGTAGATACAGAGAGGTAAAGGCAATGGATAATAATTTGGCAGCTGCAATATAACATGATATAATCTGTCATTTCATTTACAGGAATAATGGAATTCAGTATGTTACTGAAACGGAGAGGGATTACAGAGATTAATGATACTGTGTACTGGGGGGTTCACTCAGACCAGTTCAGACATGAGAGGTTTTGCTCCATCCTCCGTCACCGAATGGTTACATTGATGGCAACATACTTTGAGATGATGGATATGTCACCCAATCCTGTTTGGAAAGTTCCAGAACATAGAAGCTGAATGAAACTGTGACCGTCACAGCCACTGGCAACACCGTCCTTCCCCTGGTGTGAAGCTGCAGGACGTGTTAAAGGAGGTGACACCGCTCTGTGACCAGCTTCTTGTTCTGTCAGGGTCCCTTCACGCTCTGCTCCTGGGTTAAGTGGAGCTTGGGAAGCTGTTCCTGGAAAATACGGGGTGGACACAGCAGTTCCCTTTCCTCACACACTCACTGCGTGGTTTCAGAGCTTCTCCTCTCTGCAATCTCTGCTCCATTTGTTGTTCATGTTGCAGACCCAGATGTTGTAACTACAGTCCCCAGGCTCCATCCAAAGTTGGGTCACCAAATCCTCAGGTCTCCCTGAATGTCTGAGGCAGCTCACATCACAACTTCCAGCAAACCAACCCCAGCCCCTCCACGAACTTTTCAATAACAGGAGTCTGTCAGAAACCCCTCGTCTATAAGTGTTGTGGACCAGACCAGATCCCCACAAAATATTTTAAGAAGGCCGCTTAGACCCAAACCTTTCGTTATTTGGAATATAGATGTGAAGTGTGCGTTCCAGATATGTTGTGACTGGTCAAACCACTCGACATTAAGCAAAATATAATCTATTTAAATGATTTAGATAAAATACTATCAAAGAAAAGAACATCTCAGGATGGCTTATATGTTTGAAAACTTACACAAACAATAGATCCCGTACCTTCTTGGTTTACACCGCTTGGCACAAAGACATAATCAAAAACAGATCTATACATGAAGTTTTCTGATCCAGGGGAAATCAACATCAACAGAGATCTCAGAGAGAAAGGCAGCTAGGGATCATGTATTGAAACTTCCAACCATTCTGGGACCCGAACAGCTTCTGAATGCTGCAGCTAAAAACAAAACGTGGACACCTGGTCTGGGAGAGCTGGCCACTGCCCTTCCATTGTTACCACCGTTTTAATAAAACATAAAGGCTTTCTCAGTTATTTACTTAAACTGTTTTCAGACAGCAGTTCTGCATCTCTGCCTTTAAAACTCTCCTCAAAAAAAACCCAAGAAAAAATAACCTTTTTACAGTGATAGTATTCTCACAACTCCACCTTTAATCAAATGATCCATCAATATACAAAAATGGATTCATTTTAGACCGCCTAATCTTCCTCTATTAGTAGACTGGAACGAATATATATTACATTGACTCTGAGCATACAAATGTTCACAACTCGATTCGATTTCAGTCATTTTACTCCTGCCACAGAATGCCTTTTGTCTTTCTTCATCCAAGTCTCCACAACGTGTCAAAACTTACTTTTTCTCGCCCTGTCACCTGTATAATTTCAAATTGAATGGCAGCAATAATAAGCTCAGTTGAAACAGGCTGGTATTTTTCTCACTAAACTTCTCCAAAAACTTTAAGGGGTTACGATCCGTGACAAAGGTTTGTCTCAGGTATGTTATTTGCAATTTAACTGATGAAATGTTGTAATGCCAACACCAAGCTCAAGGCCTCCTTCCTCACTGTGGAATAAATCTGTTGATGTTTCCACTGGACACTCTGACCACACGTTACATAATGGAACACTTCTCAGCTCTCCAATAGTCCCTCTGAATGACATAGCTCCTCATGTCTCAGCATAAAAGAGTTACATCCTTCTGTACCCCTTAATGCTGTAACCTCTTTACCTGCTACCCCTGGCCGAGGCCAGTAAACCTTACTCTCACACGGATATGTTTTCAGAAGATCTCACACATTCATCTCAATCCCTCACAGAAACCAAACTTTGATTTCTGAACCCAATCACCATCATCAGCCATTTCAGCTTCTAATCTTGCCTTTTTAACAGTCTGCTCTTCCGCACGAGTTCTCACGACTGCAGGAAGTGAATTGTTGAACTTCTCCAAAATTAGAGTCTCTCTCTCAGAGTGTCATAGCTTTGCTCTGTTTTTAATACCCTTCCCCACCTTTCAAAATTACTTTGTTTGATTCTTTCAAACACAACGTGCGTTTCACCAGGGATGCTATTTTAGATCCCTGAAACACTGTCGGCTTCTGGCACAAGCTCATATGCACTTCAGTTGGCTTTCTTCACCTCCTCCGATAGGGATGCAAATACCTATCAGCTTTGTTTGGATAAACTAAATCTACATGTTCTCTGGCCACTGCACTTGTTTAGCCACTTTCTGAAATGAAATTAAAAAGGCTCCCCCATCATTCTCATCAAATTTAGGTAATGCCTGGATGTATTTATACAGTTCCTGATCAGGCCTTTGGCTACTATAGGGTTGCTCAACCTCACTATCCTCTAATGAATATCCATACAAAGTGAAGAGGAATTTAGAATAACTTAACTATTGGAAAACCTGAGCTGAAAATGTGTTGCTGGTAAAGCACAGCTGGTCAGTCAGCATCCAAGGAACAGGAGAATCGACGTTTCGGGCATGAGCCCTTCTTCAGGAATGAGGAAAGTGTGTCCAGCAGACTAAGATAAAAGGTAGGGAGGAGGGACTTGGGGGAGGGGCGTCGGAAATGTGATAGGTGGAAAGAGGTCAAGGTGAGGGTGATAGGTTAGAGTGGGGTGGGGGCGGAGAGGTCAGGAAGAAGATTGCAGGTTAGGAAGGCGGTGCTGAGTTCGAGGGATTTGACTGAGACAAGGTGGGGGAGGGGAAATGAGGAAACTGGTGAAATCCGAGTTCATCCCTTGTGGTTGGAGGGTTCCTAGGCGGAAGATGAGGCGCCTATTGGAAAACCTGACCGAATAATGGATACAGTGCGTTCTACAAATGGACTGTTCAATCTATTAACATCACCTAAACATACCCTTTGGCTAAAAGGAACATTCAGACATGCATTCTTGCATACAGTTCTCCAATCCAGGAGGAAACACCATCAAGTGAGGCTTTAGAGAGAGTAGCAGCTAGGGATAATTTACTAAAACTTCCAACCCCTCTGGGACCCCAAGCACCCGGTGATTGTTACAGCTCCAGAAAAAAACAAACTAGAACGTGTGGACTGTGCGAGCTGGCCATTGTTACTAGCATTTATTAAAATCCCTAAAAGCCCCGTAAGTTATTTACTTGAGACGTTTTCATTAGGCAGTTTGTCCTTTAAGACCTCTTACTAATAAAAATGAGAAACTAATGATTTATTAAAAAAAATTACAGCATTGTCAGGCAATTTAGATGCCTGGTCCTTCACTCAGTGGGCTCCCTCGTGTTACTGATCGCAAGGTCACCTGAGAGGGACAACCACAGGTACAGACCAAGTTACAAGAATGTGTCTCATAACTTCTGAAACACGCCTGTCCATGGACCATCACATGGGATATACCGGGAAGTAAATAACAGCTTGATCCACACCATTTCAGTATTTCTGAGCGACACAATACCAGCACTAGATACACTAAGGAGACAAAACCCAAGGCCAGGAAAAGATACAGAGGGACAGAAAGAGTCACATTAAAGAAAGAAAGAGACAGTTAATTATTGTGGTTCTGTTCGCCGAGCTGGAAGTTTTTATTGCAAACGTTTCGTCCCCTGGCTAGGCGACATCATCAGTGCTTGGGAGCCTCCTGCGAACAGTTAATTAACTGAAAAGATGTTGTGGAAATATGGGGAAAAAGACAGGGCAGTGGGACTAACTGGAGAAGTGAGATCTTTGTGAGTAAAATCACAGGAATGATAACATTGAATAAAGCATTGTCAGCTCAGCTGAAATGGTTTGTTACATCAAATTCTGAATCTGCTTCACCGACCACCACAAACAAATATAAACTGGGACAAGATGACAGCCCAGCATGGAGAGCTGTGCAGACCATGCGAGCGTGCTGCTCAGTAAACTGCACTATCTGCCCAGCATGGAGAGTATTGCAAACTTTACTATCATATGCTAACTATCCTCGCATCAGATTACTGCCTGCAATGGCAAGATTTGCTCTGTGTGTTTGAGTGCGTGTGCGTGGTTGAATGCGAAACTCATTGTTTGAGAAGGAACGCACATGGAGGAAATTATTTTAAATACGAACAACCGGCAGACGTTTTGTTAGTCAACAAAGAGAATGAGGGAAGTTTCATGGACAGATGAGGTAAAGTGTTTGAGAATGTTAAAATAAAGTCATTGTCAGACACAATAGCAATATATATCGGCGTGCACATGAATGACAGATGGATGGGAGTTTGGTGTGAGGTCGAATCAGATTTGCTTCGGCAGGTTTGAAGCCCGGAGCGTCAGCAGCACATTATTGGCTTTATTAAGACTGTACTTCATAGCTTAAGGTTCAAACAGCAGATGGAATAAACCAGTGAGATATATTCTGGACTGGTGAGTATTTCAAGTTAGAAATGTTCAGGGCATGGTGTCAGGAATCAGCTCATAGTCAAAGGGCTCTCCCACAGTTGTGACTTGTCTGCTTCAGCTGCAGATATTGGCCAGGGATGGGATGGAAACAGTGGAAGGAAGTGGAGTTTGTAACCAGAGCAGTAGACGGTGACCTTCATGCTCTTAACAGCAAAGGCAATGATACAATGCATTGTGGTTCTCCCCTGAAACTGAATAGATCAACATAGAGACCCGTGAGTAACACTGCCAGAGCAGAGAGCGAAACAGTAATTGAACACCTTCATTGATGTAGTTAGTAGTGGTCTGTAGAGTGAATATCTGGATTGAGAGATTCAACAGGACCAATAATTGTGGCAAGAAGTGTAGACTATATGAAATAACAATAATATAGTCATAACTGGTTTTTAGAAATCAAAATCTGGACAGTGACACTCACCAGGAACATCAACGATAGCCAGGAAGGGATAATAAACGCATTGAATAATGATAAGGGCGTAATAGATCTGAAATGATAATGACCACTAATAAAATGCAGAAAGATACCAAACATAATCGGATAAACTCCTGTCTATTGTTGGAACATTCCAGTCTAATGTTCTCAGATTCTGATCCATTGTTTGAATATTCTAGTTTAATGTTCTCAAATTCTGATCCATTGTTGGTACATTCCAGTCTACTGTTCTAAGATTCTGATCTCTCCTCCCCTTCTCTCTCGATCTGCTGTTCCCTGTCAGTGCTGTCGGTGATGCTCCCGCTCATGTTATGGGATAACACAATGAATGGAGCCCATTTATCATTAAAAGATGGAAATCCTCCACTGGCATAATTAGAATCCATGGAGATTGGCATTAATCGCACTTACCGAACAAGTAGGCTCAGTTAACCCGTTCAAAACATCACTTTTCATTTACTGGTTTTGGATGGAATGGATGAGGGTTGCTGAGGGATGGATCATAAATCTTTAAATCTTTTAAATCTTTTAATTAACTTGTATATGAGAGTATTAACAGGACACTGCAGGGGTCTATATATGTTCCACTCTGTTTATGAAAGGAGGCAGTTATAAAATAATAGATCGACTGCATAAAAAAAGTCGTGTGGGCAAGTTTCTAGATACCTGAACACAAAGTACGGTACTTATTGACCAGTGTGCGGCCGCTCCTGGTTTTAATGCCCTGTTCTCAAATCCTTTCATAACCTTGAGACAGAACCTTGAGACTGCTGCTCAGGAACAGGCCGAAGCAATTCTGTCCCTATGGGCCTCTTACAGAGGGATAAGAGAAGACCATTCAACCCATATTAGCCTGTTGCTTTGAATAGGTGGAAAGCTGGAATATTGGCACATTTTGCTGAAAGAATCATTCAAAACAAAGAGATGTGTCTCTGCAGCTGTATGAAGTGTTACTGAGAGGGCACCTGGAGTACATTGTGTTGTGTGTGTTTCTGTAACTGAGAAGGGATGGACCTCCATCAGATACAGTTTAATGGCTGCTCGTAATCCACAGGTTGCTGTCTCATTTAATGTCTCGGATCTGTTACACAGGGACAGGAGGAGGCCATGAAGCCTCTTGAGTCTATTTCAGAGGGACAAGAGGAGATCATTCAGCTTCTCTAGTCTATTACAGAGGGACAGGAGGAGCCTATTCAGCCTCTTGAGCCTGTTACATCGGGGCAGGAAATGTTTATTTAACATTCAAGTCTGTTACACATAAATATTAGTTTTAAACTAGTTGAGGAATAGGAAAGATCTGATGTAAATATTAAAGTTCTAACTTTGAATAAGGCCAATTGTGAAAGTGTTAGGCGAGCCCTGTGAAACGCACATTGGGATACCTTATTCGCAGGTAAAGGGATGGTTGGAAAATGCAAGGGCATCAAAACGTGGTTTAAGAGAGTCCAGAGCCAACGTGTTCCTATTAGTGAGTTGGGCAAGTCTGGTGGGTGCAGGGAGTGCTGGATGGCTAGATATATTGATGCTCTGGTCAAGTTAAGGAAGGAGGTATATGTCAGGTAAACCGAGCTGAGATCAATTGGATCCCCACAGGTGTAGAAGGGCAGTAAGTGTATAGTGAACGGT
This sequence comes from Chiloscyllium plagiosum, assembly GCF_037043375.1. Classification (NCBI taxonomy): domain Eukaryota; kingdom Metazoa; phylum Chordata; class Chondrichthyes; order Orectolobiformes; family Hemiscylliidae; genus Chiloscyllium; species Chiloscyllium plagiosum. The sequence goes on along the minus strand of NW_028270175.1, from coordinate 64,522,632 downwards.
GAAATCGGACCAGAAAAATGTGGCCATGAGATGGCTTTCGAAATAGGGTTAACGAGGCATTGAAGCAACTCTAATAATTGCAGAAGATTAACTAGGGAGAGAATAGGGCACCTTAAAGGTCAGTAAAGGCTACCTATGTGTGGAACCATAGGAGATGGAAGGGATACTAAACAAGTATTTCTCCTCAGTATTTAATGTGGAGGAGGTTACAAGAGCGAGAGAATGAAGAAATATGTAGTTATATCTTGAAAAGTGTCTATCTTACAAGGAGATGTTGAACATTTAAAAACATATAAAGGTGAACAAAGCCCTGGGACCTGATCAGTTGGGGCACAGGAACAGGAGGAGTCACTCAGCTGCTGAAGACTGGGATACAGGAACAGGAGGCAGTCACTCAACTGCTCGAGACTGGGACACAGGAACACAAGGCGGTCATTCAACTGCTCGAAACTGGGACAAATGGAAATCTAGAGGCTACTGAGGCCCGAGGATCCTGTTACGCAGGAACAGGAGGAGGACTCACTCCCCACTAGTATGGGACACTGGGAGAGAAGGGGAGTTTGCTTGGAACAAACACAAATATATGAATAAGTTGCATTCGTGGTCCACACAATCCTGCCCCACCATTCGCTAAGACCACGGCTGATCTGATAGTGATTCCCTCATTCCATTTTACGGAGACTGTCCTCTCTGCAGCCTCTGCTCCATTTGTTGGTCATCTTGGGGACCCAGATGGTGCAACAACAGTCCCCATGACTCATCCAGAGGGTCGGGTCTAACCGGATGAGTCTGGATTTGAAGGGTCCAATAACAAGAATGAAAACACAAAATAAAGGTATTGCCAGATGTTTAGTTCTCTCACATTCGCAATCCAACTCACATAACCAGCCCATCCATTATACTTTCAGGATGGAGCACTGTGTAGTTATGGCTAGCGTACTGCTAAATACAACCCAGCAATGTCCAGAGTGGAAATCTGTGCAGCCCACACCAATACTTGATCTATAATCATGGTCTAAATGTCCAGCTTGGGGAGCTCTGCAGACTGCACTGGTTCACTCAGACATAAACCCAGGCTGTTGCATTGTTTGGTAACATTGTGTTAGATCGCTGCCCAGTGTGGGGAAACTTGCAGCCAATGTTGGAAGTGACAGGATGTGCAGCTCCCATCCATTTCCAGCTCCATATCTCCACTGTGCCTTGACAAGGGGTGCCATGGATGTGAAAATCACTGCGACGTAGAGATGTAAATGGAAACAGTTTAAATACCAATAGTTCTGATTAAGGCGAGTATCACACCAGTATTTAAAGTTGAAATACCTGAAATAATACCCAATGAGGTTTCGTGAAACAAAGTAGTTAGAGGGGGTTGGTAATGTTATAATCAAAACTATTGCACTATAATTAACAATGTGAATTAGGGGAACAAATATGCAGGGGGACTGGGGAGACTTGCAGGAACAATAGGGTTGTTATAATAGGTGATTTCAATTTTACTAACATAGACTGGGGCTTCCAGATTGTTAAGAACTTAGATGGAACGTAATTTGTTAAGTGTGTTCAGCAAAGTTTCCACAATCAATATATAGAGTATCGTACTCGGGAAGGGACAAACTCGACCCACTGTTGGGAAATAGGGCAGGACAGGTGAAGGAGATAAAGAGGGGGACCATTTTGGTAAAAGTGATCAGAGTTGTATTAATTTTAAAATAGTTATGGTAGGGACAAAATTGGTCCACAGATTCAAGTTCTAAATTGGGGCAAGGCGTATGTTGTTGGAGTTAGACAGGGGATTGCAGGGGATGATTGGAGTTGTTTGATTCCAGGTAAAAGGATCTCGGGCAAGTAGGAGATAGCTCGAGTTCAAGGTTTCCATTTTGCTGTGAGGGTGAAGGTTATGTGAGACTGGAAGAGAGAACCCTGGATGCCAAGAGATATTGAGGCTTTGACCAGAAAAAAGGAGGCGTGACTCATTTTCAGGCAGCTTGCATCAAGGGAATCCCTGGAGGTATACAGGGGATAATGTTCCAAATATTTCCCAGTTTCAGGACAATGGTAGTGTCCCCATGCGTAACACATAAGAGTCACTTGACTCACCTTAATGATATTAAACCAAAAACAACTTCGAAACACGTCTTGTTATAAATACAATTTCGAGCAGAGACCATTTTTACCCTCAGGCGTTATCTTGACCGTTATCTGAACTGTACCACTTTCCTTACTATGAATGTTTCTCTTACCCTTTGTTTGTGACAGTTTCTGTCTTTAACAGTTACACGGTCTCCCACTCAGTTGGCAGGAAGGCAGGTTTGTGATGTAGAGGCAGGGCAACAGCGCCGGTTCAGTTCCTCACACTGACAGAGATTACCATGAAGGGGAGACTCTCTCAGCCTCACCCTATCGCCCCAGATGTGGTGATCCTCAGGATAAACCACCATGAGTGGTCTCTCTAATGAGAGTTTTTTTGGGGCTGTATTATATCAAAGTTAGCATTTTAATTTAAAAAAATACTTAAAAAGAGTTTTTTAATATTATAATAAACCAATAACAACACAGCTCAAATAACTGAGAAAAATTACATACAAAACAACTTAAAGCACTACACAGACAGAAGAAAAAAACAAAACTAAACAATAAATAATGAATAAATAATACAGCTCAGCATAACAAAATGACAGTTCTCGTTCATCAAGAGCATTAACTGATACACATTTTTATGTTCACAGTTCTTCCTCTCTGGGGGTGGGGGAGTTCAGACATCCAACACAACAGAATATTTTTCCTAGCACGGAAAGTCCGGAATGTAAGGATATAATTTTTTCCCATATTCATCTGTGGAAAATACCTTGGGCAGGCCCAGGAAAACAGAAACCAAGTCCATCTCCAATTCAGTCCTCAATACGCACTCTATCACATCTGACACAGTGCTCCAAAATAGATGAAGTCTGCAGCAGAACCACAAGCAATGAGTAAGAGTGCCTGTAGTCATTCTGCATTTCGGACATGCTGAAGATAATCCCACTTCGCATTTTGAGAGACAATTTGGGGTCAGATAGACCCTACGAAGTATTTTCAACTGCATGGTATGGGTCCTATTACAGATCAAAATCCTTCAAACATTTTCACAAATGTCCTCCCATGTCTCCGAAGTGTTCTGAACCCCCAACTCTCTCTAGTAGACATCACAAAGCTGCACAGTCTCGTCTGAGGGGACACTCTCCAACTAATGATAAAGGGTACTGATAGAGTGTATTCTAAGCAATAAGCGCCCTCTTCCCTTTATCGGATCTGTAAGAGTGTGGTAAAAGTGTGTTTTTTTTTTAATCAAATCTCTGATCTGGGAAAAATTACAGAAGAGATCTCTACTAGGTAGTCCATACGTACAAGTTATTTGATCAAATGATATCATTGTTTCTCCATCAAATAACACGTGGTGGCTCAGTTGTGAGAATTGTGGCCTCACAGCATCAGGGTCTCGGCTTTGGTTCTGGCCTTGGGTGACTGGCTGTGTGAAGTTAACATTCTCGCCGTGTATGTGTGGGTTTCCTCCCACAGTACAAAGATGCACATGTTAGATGAATTGGTGATTGATAAATCACCCATAGTGTAGAGGGATGTGTAGGTTTGGACATTAATCAGGGTAAATATGGGATGGTAGGGGAATGGGTCTGGGTGGGTTACTCTTCAGAAGGTCGAAGTGGACTTGCTGGGCCCAAGAGCTTGTATCCACACTGTAGGGATTCTACTAATTCTAAATCACCCAAACATGGTACACCCCTTACTGCCCGCAGTTTAAACCTGGAATCCATTCTCCCCGGATGACAACCCGGTGTACCAATTACAGGGGTAAGAAACATGATTTTGGCTGTATTGCCGTCGATCTGACGCATTGCCATTTATGCTTTAACAATATTGATGATTATTGGGTTATGACAATACTTCATAAATGTTGTCAATTTAGCTAAGAAAAACAGACGAATAAAGGTTCACTTTATCTGATAGGGTTCAATATCTCACAGTATTGATGCCGAGTCCTCAGCAGCCCAGGCACTAACATAGGATAAAAAAAGAGCTTAATTGATAGCTTTTATCTGGGTAATCTACTCCCACCAATCTGTGGGGTAGTTGCAATTTGGTTAGCTTGATAAAGAGTTGCTTATGCTGCCAAATAAAAGAGCTAAACCCGCCATTATGTCTCCTAAATACCTATGTGGGAAACATCAAAGGAAGCATTCACACGAGATATTGTAAATGAGGAAGGACATTCCTTAATAAGAGCTATCCGACCTAGCCAGGATATTGGAAGTGCCTCCCATCTTTGAAGGTCTTGTCAAATAAATGGACATAGTTCACGTTAAATAAATGATCAAAGCCGGATGTAATGAATATACCGAAATTGGGAAAGCCTCCCTCCCCCACCACCCCCCCCCACCCCCCGTGACCATTTAAAAAGGAAACCAGGATTTGCCCTCATCAGGTATTTCCCCAAGATCTCCCACAGGCATGGCCTCCAACGTTGTAAAATTAATCATAGAGCCCGAAAAGGCGACAAGCGAAGTATTGCATTGCATCACGTGAGCTGCCGAAATTGCGGGATTTGACAAAAACATAAGACCATCTGCATACAACATAATTTTATGAGACTTTTATCCCACTTCTGGGACAGGAATGTTGGGATAATATTCCCAATGGAGTCTAAGATTGTTGCAGGGATGGGGAAGAGATCAACCCTCGTGTGCCATTTCTGCGGGTTAAAAAAGAAAATAAAATCCCTACTTGTGAGGTAGATCTGCCTCCAGACATCCACCAGCTCTAGTTCTAGACACAAATCCATTAATTGCTTCCATTATAACGAGGGTATTGGGGGAGCTTTGGACATTCTGTCCATCGTGGGGCCATAAGACAGTCGAAATCTCTTTCTACAATCATGTGCCATGATGCAAGATAACTGAATTTGGAAAATGCATCTACCAGGATTTTAAGAGGGTGCACCGGTTGGCAATAAACATTTAAAATACTGTATTAACTCCCGTAGTTCAAGACGTTGCCATTATGATCTTTCCATGGGTGTTAATACAATCTAGTAATTTAAATGGAAGATTCTTCCTATCCATTATGACTTTTACCCCACTCTTCGTATTAAAATACGAGAAATAAACCCGAGCAAACCCGCCCTTCTGTAATGTCAAATGTTCCTTGTCATCAAGGTGCATCTCCTGCAATAGGACAACTCTCTTTTTAAGACGAGAAAGTATATTTTTCCTCTTGACTGGACGATGGCTCCCCTTAATGTTCCAGGTACACCATTTGAGCACATCATTATCCATAACACACTGCAGCAACATTTGAACTCTAGAGAATTTCATATCGACTTACACATCGCTGAGCATTAATGACTAAAGACTCATCGAGCCTTAAATCTGTACAAACTAAAACTACTGCAACTGACAAGCTCTCAAAACTTTCCAAAGCTAAAAACATAAAAAAAGAAACAAAATCCAATGTGCCAATGATACTTGATAGGGTTTTTACGCACCCCCCCCCCCCCCCCCACCCCAACCCCGACCCAATGGGGACGCTGACGGCCTAGGTCTCTGTTCTACAACACTGACAAAGGCCTTGCTTTTAATTGTATCGGTCCTGCGCAAGTTTGATTTACCAAATCCAATACCTCGCATTAATCCAAACGAAAATCCATCTGCCACCCCTCAGCCCAGTGAGTGATATTACTGCCAGCTCACCTTCCCCATTTAATTTTAAAATCCCCCCCCCCCCCCCCTCTCCAGGAGGCCTGCACACTCCGGCCTTGATTTTCACAAAGACCCTGAGCTTGGTTTGCCTTCTGTGGTTAGGGGGAGGAGGGACAGATTGCAGACACAGTCATTGGGGAGGAGAGGCTGGCCAGTAATCAGCGGCCTGGTATCACGTCATGGTTTTAGGAAGAAGGCAGTCACACGTGAGAGTTGGGTAATACTGATCGGTTTTTTGGGACCGGAAATTATGATATTTTTCCGTCTCTGGTGTTCAGTAATGAAAATCTATTTGAGACCCTTCATTGTGCAGAGTGTGTCTGCAGGATTTCTTTCCCTAATATTGCAGACTACAGATAATGGCGATTAAAGCTGTTCATAGTTAACTTCGATGGCACAGCACGTACACTCAACAAAGTAAATACAATGACTGTAGATGCTGGAAACCAGATTCTGGATTCGTAATGCTGGAAGAACACAGCAGTTCAGGCAGCATCCAAGAAGCAGTAAAATCGACGTTTCGGGCAAAAGCCCTTCATTAGTTGAGACAAATATTTTGCCTTTGTTTAACAATACAAAGTGTTTTGTGTAATTCAGGAAAGGTAACCTGATTATAATAAATCCACACCGAGTTGAAAGCTGACACTTAAAATATGGCCCAAAATCTGGATATAGTAGTGTCGTGGGTAATGTCCCTGCCTCTGAGCCAGAGGTCTGGATCTGATTCCTGAACGTGCGTGGTGGTGTTCCAACCTCTGGACTAGAAGGCCTGGATTCAAGTCCTGCCTGTTGCAGAGGTATGTCACAGCATGTCAGAACAGGCTGATGAACAAACACCCGGGAGAATAATGTTACAGCTTTATGGGTATTGCCCAGTGATGCTCGTGTTCCTACCTCCGGGCACAAAGGTCTGGGTGCAAATCCCACAGAAGTGTTTCATAACGCACCTGAACAAACTGATTAAAACGGATTTAGAATTGTGGCTTGATGGAGAAGGAAGAGGTGTCAGTATTGCATTTCAGAATTTAGGCCCAGGATGATTTAAAGCACAGCCATCCGTGTTGATTGGAGTCACATTATGCAGCAGTAAAGGTTTATAAAATCAAAATGGTTATGGATAGGGTGAGTAGTCATGGTTTTTCCCCAGACTGGGGTGTCCAAAACTGGAGAGCATTGGTTGAAATTGAGAGGGGAAAGGTTTTGACGAGTCCACGAGTACCATTTCACACAGAGGGTGGTGTACGTCTGGAATGAGCTGCCAGAGGAAGTGGTGGAGGCTGGTACAAATACAGCATGTAAAAGGCATCTGGATGCTGACAGACCTGCCGAGCTTTTCCAGCAATATCTGTATTTGTTGCAAAATGAATTCATTTTAACACAATATTCTGAATACATGAAACATTTTATTTTTTTTAATGATGCAGCGACATATAAACATATCTTCAAATCGACCGAGACCATTTTCTGCTAAGGATATGGCACTGTGTATGACAGCAACAATGATGCACCTACATGGAACAGGGAATGTGATGGAGACATAGTTTGGACAATGTACAAGGCGACCTCACATGTTTGGGAGAGGATGATATTACTGTGTGATTCAGCTCAGAGAGAGAGAAAATGTAATCTGCCTGATTACACTCTCTCTCCTTCATTGTTCCTCATGACAGCAATGTGTGCGAGCTAAAACAAAAAATCTACAGTCATCGTTACCATTCTTATTTTTATAGAATCCCTATAGTGTGCAAACAGGCCCTTCGGCACAAAACGTCCTTACCAACCTTCTCAGGCTTGCTCCCTTACATTTACCCAGACCGATGCACCTAACCTAGAAACCCCTGAACACTTTGGACAAATTATCATGACCAATCCATCTAACCAGCACAGCTTTGGACTGTGGAAGGAAACTGGAGCAACCATTAGAAGGGAAGAATGTGCAACTTCTGCACAAGTAGTCACCCGAGTCTGGAATTGAACGCAAAGCCCTGGTGCTGTGAGGCAGCAGTGCTAACCACTGAGCCACAGTGATACCCTTGGGCGATCCCTGGCTAGAATTCATTGGAATCTCTTCACTGCCTAATGCAAAGGGAATTCAGCCAAATCCAACTGTTCCAGGATGAAATCCCATTGCTAGCAGCTTGCGTGTGTAGAATGTCTTCAGAAGCAGAATAACATTTTGAACAATCTCTCAATTTTTCCTTTTGTCATGAGTTACAATAATATATGGACAAAGCGCGTTCAACTTGAAATTGGTGTGTGTGTGTGTGTGTGTGTCAGTGTTTTTAGAAAGGGAAATATCGATTTTTATTTGCAATTTCCAAACAGTTTGCCATTCATCTTTCCACCATAGTTTGAGTAACATTGCTCTGGATCATAAACGTGCTATTTTAGCAGATTAAAGAAACTAGCCTGACTTGTTGCTAAAACTGACCCTGACCCAATCTGAGACCGATATCATCGGCCATATCACCGACCTGGTTACATTTGACATTTGTTGTGAGCAGTGGAGCAGTGGGAATTGAAAAGGAAACATGACCCGAAAAGTTGGGGAACTTTAGACCGGTGAGCCTGATGTCAGTGGTGGGTAAGTTCTTGGAGGGGATTCTGAGGGAAAGGATTTACATGCATACTTATGCCCGAAACGTAGATTCTCCTGCTCCTTGGATGCTGCCTGACCTGCTGCGCTTTTCCAGCAACACATTTTTCAGCTCATACGTTTGGGAAGGCAAAGGCTGTTCGGGGTAGTCAACGTGGCTTTCTCCATGGGAAATCATGTCTCATTAATTTGATTGAGTTTTATGAAGAGGTGACAAAGAAGATTGATGAATGCAGTTTGGTAGACATTGTCTACATGGACCTCAGTAAGGTGTTCACAACATTCCAATTGGTAGGCAGATGAGTAAGGTACGGTCACACGAGATAGAGAGGAAGCTAGTCACAATTGGCTTGAAGGAAGAGGGATATTTTTCAGACAGGAGGCTTGTGAGCAGCAACGTGCTGTAAGAATCAGTACTGAGTTCACTGCATTTCATCATTTAGGTAAAGGATTTAGATGTGAATATTGGGGCCATATTTAGTAAGGTTACAGATTACATCAGAAAGGTGGTGTAGTAGATTATCTCAGAGTACAACGAGACCACAATTAGATGGGACAAAGGGACAGGGAGTGACAGATATAGTTAAATTTAGATAAATACGAAGTTTTGCATTTTGGGAAGGCAAATCAGGGCAGAAATTATACACCTAATTGTAAGGTCCTGGGTCGTGTTGTGAATCAAAGGGACATAGGGCTGCAGGTACATTGTTCCTTGAAAGTGGAGTCGCAGGTAGACAGTGTGGTGCAGAACACATTTTGCACATTTGCCTTAACCAGTCAGAGCATTGAGTATAGGAGTTGTGGTAGTATGTTGTATCTGTACAGGATGTTGGTGAGGCAATACTGTGTACAACTCAGTTGCAGAACTGGAGGTTTGAGTTTCAGGGAAAGGTTGACTAGGTTAAGGTGTTTCCCCCTGGAGTGTCAGAAGCTGAAGGGTGACATGATAGAGGTTTATAGAATCATCAGGGGCATAGATATTCTGAACAGCCACGTTCTGCTTCCCAGGGTAGGGGAGTCCAGAACAAGAGGGCATAGTGTGAAAATGAGAGGGCGATTAATTTAGAATGGACCTGAAGGTAAATGTTTCACACAGAGAGTGGTGTGTGTACAGAAAGTGCTGTCAGAGGAAGTGGTGAAGGCGGCTACAATCGCACATTTAAAAAGTATCTGAAAGAGGAGGAATATTGGCCAAATGCTGGCAAATGGGACTGGAGCAGATTTGATATCTGATCGGGGTTATCAGATTGGACTAACGGGTCTGTTTCCGTTCTGCATGACTGTCAGATTCTATAAGAGGGATGGCGAAATATTCTGAAAGGACCTTTCAAGTGGGAATTCTCTTCACTGGAAGTTTATCGTGCCTCTATGTTCACATGAATTGAAAGCTGTTTAATTAAATATTTGACAGGGAAGTGAGTCACGGATAATAGTATACAGACAGGAATGTGGGGCTGAGTCCACAATCTTAGTGCTTGGTGGAAAAGGCTCAAAGTATCTAATGTCCCACTCCTGCTCCTCAGTTCCATGTTTCTGTATTCCATCCAGCCCCGCATACCTGCTAGATAGGAGAGGTTGGAGGCCACTTACTCCTATAACCTGTTGTACAGAAACAGAGGAGACCATTCAGCCTCTCAAGACTGTCACACACGCTTTGAAGTGATTTGGGAAATGCTGTTGGAAAATCCAGGCACGGATATGAAAGAGGCCCCTCATCTCTCTTTACAGAGCTTCCCCTCTTTGCAACTTGTGCTTCATTTGTTGGTCATGTTTAGACCCAGAATCACTGAGAATACAGCCGCGATATCTCACCCAGAGATGGCGCACAAAATCCTCTCGTCTCCCTGCCTGCAACATTCCATAACAGACATTCATGAAAATAACACCCACTAACTTTACAACAACCGAATGTGAGAACATCAGAAACAGGAACAGGTCGTTCACTCCCCAAGCCTGCCTTGCCCTTCACTAAGATCATGACTGATCTGCTCTCTGTCTCAAATCCTCTTTCATACCCAATTCATTATTGCCCTCAACTCTCTGACAGATCAATATCCATCTACCTCCTCTTCAAATACTTTCAGTCATTTGCTCCCCACCACTCTTGAGAAGAGAAATCCTGACATTCAATACCACCTGTTTGAAGAAAACACTTGCTGCTCCTATATCATGGCTTATTGATATGAACAAAAGAGGTTGAGACAGGGGTTCAGGTAAAAATGACTGGCCCTGATATCAAGGCAGTGGTTGACTTCTGCTGACATCAAGGAGCTTAACAAAACTGGACGTAATGGGAATCAGAGAAAACTCTTCAGTGTTTGGAGTCAAACATGGCACAAAGGAAGATGTTCATCATCTCAGTCCTGGGTCACCTCTGTGGGAGATCCTCAGGGTAGCTTCCCCTTCACAAAAAGCTTCAGCTGCTTCATCAATATCTCCCCGCCCCCACACTCCCCACCATAAGATCAGAAGTGGGGATTGGCACTGAAGATTCCACAATGTTCAGAACATTTTGTACCCCCGTCAGCTCCTGAACTAGTCTGTGTCCATGTGCAGCAAGACCCAGACTCCATTGAGACTTGTGCTGTTAAATGGTCCGTAACATTCATCTACCAGCACTGCCTGAATTGCATATTGCCACAGTAAAATAAGAGTTCATTCAGCACCTCATGCTGGTTTCACAGGAATATGAGGAAGCCATTCAGCCCATTGACACGATTGGAGAAGAACAGGGACAGCCCCGTTCAGTGCCTCTAGCATATTACTCAGGAAGAGAAGGAGTCTAGTGTGATGGACCACACGAGAGCCCCTCGAAAATATTTGAAGGCGGTAACCTAGACTCTATTTATTTTTATTTTAAAGGGAATATAAAGTGACTGTTCCAGATGCAATGTGATAGGTCAAACTACTCGGTGTGAAGCTAAACACTATTTATTGAAACACTAAAAATAAAATGAAAGCAAAGAAAGAAGAATTTAGAAAAACGTAATTCTATTGGACAAGTTAACAGAATAACAAATCCAGGAACTATTACGAATGAACTGTTCCAATATAGGAAAATCCCATAAACACAGCCCCTGGCAGAAAGGAAAATTCAGACACAGATTGTCCCAAATATTTCTCCAATCCAGGAATTAAAAACAGCACCAAGAGACAATTCAGAGATGGTAGCAGCCTGGAGATAGTCACTGAAGCTTCCAACTCTGTGGAGACCCCAATAGTTTCTGATGCTACTTAGAAACCAAAACCCAGAGATTGTAATTTGTGAGAGCTGGCCACATCCATTCAGGCTGCATTAAAATTAACCCAAGACCTCCCTAGCTGTTTACTCAGTGGCCTTCACTAACCAGTTTGGTAACGAACATTCAATCTCTCTCTGAAAAGAAACCAGGACAAAATAACCTCTCAAGGCCTGCAGCATCATCACACTTATCAAGCACATCGAGCTGTCAAACAGGAACCGGGGTAACCCAATCAAGCTCTTGGTCCTGTCCAATCGGAAAAGAAGCCATTCAGACCGTTCAGTCTTTTATACAGGAACAGGAGGAGGCCATTCAGCCCCTAAAGCCACTTCCACAGCAACAGGATGAGGCCATTCAGCTCCTTCAGTCTCTTTCACAGGAACAGAAGGAGGCCATCCAGCCCCTAAAGTCACTTATACAGGAACAGGAGGAGGCCATTCAGCCCCTGGAGTCTCTTACACGGGAACAGGAAGAGACCATTCGGCTCCTAAAGCCACTTCCACAGCAACAGAGTGAGGCCATTCAGCTCCTTCAGTCTCTTACACAGGAACAGGAGGAGGTCATTCAGTCTCTAAAGTCACTTACAAAGGAACAGGAGGAGGCCATTCAGCCCTTAAGTCACTTACACAGGAAGAGTACGAGGCCATACCCCCTCAACGGTCTTGCAAAGGGACAGAATGAGGTAATTGATGCTGATTCCTGATGAATGGCTTATGTCCAAAACGTGGATTCTCCTGCTCCTCGTAGCTGCCTGAACTGCTGTGCTTTTCCAGCATTCTACTCTCTACTCCAGATCGGCAGTCCTCACTGTCTCCAGATTGATGCTCCAACATGATGAACAAGTGGAGCAGAGGCACAGTAGTGCACAGACAGACTGCTCCACGTTGGTCCTCCTGGCTCCGTTGCTCATGATAAACACGTGGGACTTTAACGTGGTTTTCTAGTGTTGAGGAGGGAAGCCATATGTCTTGTGTGAAGTCTCAAGAAAGCACCTTCCATCTCCGAGAAGCCAGCCTGGTGTTCTCCATGTAGGGCGGAAGCTGGTGGGAATGGCTATCTGCTCAGATCGAAGGTATTGTGGCTGCTGTTGGGGATTGTATGCAACCTGACGTTCAGTACGGGCTCACACGCCGACTGCACAATAACATGGGGAGAGTTAATTTAGACATATAAACTATTAGGAAAGTCTAGGTAAACTGATGAATCGACTCTCTATGTTCAAATAATGCTGATCTTGCTCTTGTTGATCTTGTTGAGTGCTTGTCTTGTGCAGTGTATCCTGTATGCCTTACTCTGTCCAAGACTATTTCCACCCTATGATCTGTCTGGCCATGCTTAATATGATCTGCCTCCACTGCTCAGAAATAAAGTGTTTCCCTGTACTGAGGTACACGTGACAATAAATCACACCAATCAATCCTGGGTAAAGTATGGAATTTCTCACCCTATCAATGTATCTTTTGGAAATACACCTGCGACACCTCATGTTTCAGCATCACCATTTCTTCGTATTTCACAGCTCTGCAGATTAAACTCTCAGGTACTTCACTCTACCCTCATGATACCACCATCTGTATCTGTGGGAAGGAGATCATTCCTTACAAAGGAGATCAAATCTGTAGAGAGTGCCCCTAATGCTGTCTCAGCAAGGAAGATGGCTTTAATTACATACTCGAATCATCTTACAATGAGGGACAGCATTCCATTGACTGCACCCATTACTTACACAGGGTTTGATTCGGCACAGTCAGCGTAGACTTGTGAGTGGGAGATCATGCTTCCCAAATTTGTTAGAGTTCTTTGATGAAGTGACCGAGAATGTTTACGAGGACAGAGCGGTAGACGTAGGGTCTCAATGGATTTCAGTAAGGTCTTTGATAAGGTTCCACACAGCAGGCTGCTCTCGAAGTTTCCATCACGTGGAATGCTTGGGGAACTGGCCAATCGGATACACAGTTGGATTGATGGTAGGAAGCAGAGGGTTTAGTGGAAGGATGTTTGTCAGACTCGAGGCTGTGTCCATTGCTGTTTGTTATCTATGATTTGGTTGAGAATGTACAAGGCAGGATTAGTAAGTTTGCAGATGACACTAAAATAAGTGGTTGCGTGACCAGTGAGGAAGTTTATCAAAAATTGCTGCAGGACTTTAATCAGGTGGGGAGGTGGGCCGAGAAATGGCAAATGGAATTTAATATAGAAGTGTGAGGTCTTGCATTTCGGAAACTCAAATCAAGGTAGGGGTTTCACGGTGAATGGGAGGGTCTTAAGGGGTGCAGTGGGCACAGAGACGTTGGTGTTCAGTTGCACGGTTCTCTGAGAGTGGAGTCACAGGTAGACAGGGTAGTGAAGAATGCTTTTGGCACATTGGCCTTCATCAGGCAGGACATTGAGTATAGAAGTTGGGAACTTATGTTGAAGTTACACAGAACTTTAGTAAGGCCGCATTTGGAGTATTGTGTTCAGTTTTTGTACCCTTGTTATAGGGAGGTTGTTATTAAATTAGAAAGAGTGCAGAAGAAATTTACAAAGACGTTGCCAGGACTCAGTGGTCTGAGTTATAGGGAGAGGTTGGACAAGCTAGGACATTTTCTTTAGAGTGTAGGAGACTGAGAGAGTCCTTATACAGCTGCATAAAATCACGAGGGGTATGGATAGGGTTAATGCTCTCAGTCTTTTTCCAAGGTGTACAGAATCGAGGATTAGAGGGGATCAGTTTAAGGTTAGAGGGGAAGGAATAAAAGGGAACCTGAGGGGCCACTTCTTTACACAGAGGCTGGTACATGGATGAGCTGCCAGCAGACGTGGTTGGGGGGCTACATTAACAACATTTCAATGCATTTGGATAAATATGTCGATAGGAAAGGACTGGAAAAATATAGGCCAACTGCAGAGAAATGGGGCTAAAGTGAATGGACATTTATAAGGTGGAGATGAACCCCTCTGTTAATTAAAGCCAAACACCCAGAAAAGCTCGCCTCACCTCGTAATCTGTTAAAATATGAGCGACACAGATCTCCTATATTCCACTATTTTAACAAAAATTAACAAGTTTGTTTCTTAACTTTAATAGTGAACACTAAACAGCAACTATTCACAAATACAACCCCTCTTTTCCTAGCTACTTTCTATCTGACTCCAACTCTGTAAAAATATGCTGTTCCAACAGCCCACATATTAAACATTACAATCTCAAGACTATATAGTTTCTATCTTCCCTGCTGTGTTCACTCTATCAGCTGCTGATCTCCCTGGGTCTTTTTATATTGCAAGTAGGTTTACATGAACGTGTGTCTTTGATAGAGAGTGTTTGAGATGGCCAGTTCGCACTCCTGCTCGACAGCAGTTGCTCTGCTGTTGGATGGCAGTAGCTTTCCCACCAGTGTTCAAAATGCTAGGTTTGCATACTCCCCATGATATAGCAATTCTCATAATTTGGTTGCTTACCAGGTGTCCAAATAATAATATTCAAATTCTGTTGGCTTCTGGTTTCCTGAGCGTTATTTAAACTCTTTGATTGCGTTTGAATGGCTGTCAAAACAGCAACCATAATTCAGGTATCCATATCTCAGCTAATGGTGACATGTGGAACAGTTTGACCTTTAGCTGGCATCTGTGGATTTATTTTCTATTCGGCAAAACCCGTTCTGTTTTAAAGTGTCCATACATGTTTTTGGCTTCATAACAACTCCCCGCTTCTGGAAATAAAGTGAACCAGCAGAATGAAAAGATGGCTACATTTCTTTTCCTCTAATTCTTAATCCCAATTATATGAAATACGAAAGTATTAATCTCAGTTATAACATTCATATTAATTCTGCACACCATTATAACACTGGAATAAGGTAAATCTTATCCACACTTTTTCCTTTAAATCCGCGATAGCACATCTTCTATCACATTGTAGGAGCCACAGCATGTACATTTTGTAAGTTTAAAGTCGGTAAGGTAAGACTCCAATGAAATAGTCTCATATTCTGCTCTTTAACTGTTCCAAAAAATGCGAGAGATTTGTCATTGTCCACAACCATCTCCGATAATTTGTTTGTCATATACACATTAAAATATTGTCAGGCCAGTGCGAAACATAATCATTCTTGAGCACTTGCTAAAGATCACTACATCATGCAGATAAACTGCACAATTTGTTCATCTGGCCACAGCTCTTTTCCTGAGTCTTAAATGTGGCTGGTGCATTATTCATCCAAATGAAATACTCGATTAAGTTTTTCTGTCATCTCCAGTGTCTTTACTAGATAACTTAACTGGCTCCACATTTTTTTTTTAAATTTGAAAGGGGCCACTAAACCTGGCTTTGAAGAGATTTCTTACCACTGGTGGCAATACTAATACGTCATTCGCACGGGAAGTCCTCAAAGTTTCAGAGTTTTTATCTGCCACCTGTTTTACTCTATGTTGTGCTCTTCAGATTCTATTTAGCTAACTCACCTACTCCATTCACTCTCTCCTTCACCTCACACACAGAATCCAAGTGTGAGATTTCCGACTTCGGTCCTGTCAATTTATATTTTATTAATTTCAAAGGTCCTCTCACTTCACAAACGAATATTAACTCAGAGGAAGTAAACTGAGGAGATTTATTTGGGGCATCTCTAATGGCAAACAATGTAATGGGACACCTTTATTCCAATCATTCGGGTAACCATAACAGTACGCTGTTAACATGGTCTTCAGCGTCTGGTGCTAACTTTTCAAGGCTCCCTGGGATTCAGGTTCTGACGCAGTTGATTTAAACTGCTTATCCTGAACCTATCCATGACTTCATAAACAGCTGAGCGGTAAAATGAGATCATTGGTCTGACTGAATCTTACTGCCTAGCCCACAGCGAGTAAAGAAAGCTACCAACCCCTCCATCTCATTTTTTATCTTAACATTCCATAATGGAATTGCTTCTGGAAATCTGGTAGACACATTCATTATTGTCAGTAAATATAGTTTTCCACTTCTATTTTAGGAAGGGGAGCTACACAATTAATCATAACCCACGTGAAATGTTCTTCGAATGCAGTAATTGGCAAGAAAGGTGCTGGTTTTATTACTGCCTGTTACTTACCTACCATTTGGTATGTATGTCATGTACAAAGAAAACCACGTCCTTGTGCATTCCAGGCCACTAGAAATGCTTCTGTACCTTAGCCTGAGTCTTCTGTACACCTAAGTGACCGCCTGCAATTAGTATATGTGCTAGCCATAACATTGTATGCTACAGGTAACACTACGTGGTGCACTTCGTCCCATTTCCCTTCTGCACTAACCTATTGGGGTCTCCATTTTAATTTTAGGATTCTATCTTTAAGTCAATAACGTGTATATATCTGTTGTAAGTCCATTAGCCTTTCAGGACTAAACACCTCTGCCTGATCCTCTGCCTGTTCAGTTTTTTTTCTGCACCGTTACATCAAACAGGGTGTCAGTTCACTAAGCGTCAACCCATTTGCCTTTTTCTTTCGTTTTTCCTTCCTGCTGTAACTTTTGAAAGTGGGATCTTGTTACTACACACTCTGGAAAAATTCCTGGGTACTTTTCTTTCAACACCTCAATTCCCTAATCTTCCGTTGTCTTCTTCACCACAAGGGGTGCGTCTCCCACCTCGCCTCCTGCTAAATCGTTCCCAAGAACAAACTGTATTCCGAGAACTGACACTCTGTTACTCACTGTCACTGTTACTTCCCTAATCTTGATTTGGCACTGCATCCTGATGTTACACAAGGGAATGCTTAATTTCTGTCCCCATTCTACAAATTATCACGCTCTTGATTAACATGCCAGAAAGAGTGAAAATAAATTCATCTCTTACTATTCGCGGCCGAGAGAAAGTGACGATTGCAGATGCTGGAGATCACAGTTGAAAAGTGTGGGGTTGGAAAAGCACAGCACATTAGCAGCATCCGATGGGCCGGAGACTTAACGTTTCAGGCATAAATCCTTCATCAGGAAGTGGGAGGTAAGGGAGGGGGAAGGAGGTTGAGAAATAAATTTGAGGGTGGGAGTGGAGCTGGGTGGAAGAGAGCTTGGAAGGCGATAGGTAGATGCAGGTGGGGTGTGATGGTGATAGGCGGACAGGAGGGTGATAGGACACCTATCGGTGGTAGGACAGCTGGAACCCTCAAACTGTACATCAACGTTGACTTCACCAAATTTCAAATCTCCCCTCCACCAACCTCTCCCGGATCCAACCGTTCAACCCAGCACTGCTCTCTTGAACCGCCCTAACTGGCCATCTTTTTTCCCACCTATCGACTCCACCCTCCCCTCTGACATATCACTATCACTCCCACCTACATCTTCTTATTGCCTTCCCATTGACCCTCCAACCAGCTCAGCTACTACCCTCGTATTTATCTTTCAGCCCCCTTGTCCACCCACCATGTTCCTGACGATGGGTTTCTGCCTGATATTCGATTGTCCTGCAGTTCGGACGCTGCCTGATCTGTTGTGTTTTTCCGGCGCCTCACCTCTCAACTATTAGAGACTGAGCAGATCCCAAATCTCACAAAATTATATCTTCTTGTCCTTTTTGCCCTGTTCTTTCTGAGTAAACTTTATCTACAGAGGCGAATTCTTTCAGAGATCAGGTACTAACTCCATAACCAGCCCTGACCTCGGCTGTGCACTCTCCTGCATGATCCTCGGCTTTACTTGGGGTCTCCTTTACCAGTTTCACTAATTCCGCTGGGCTTAGCCTCTTCTACCACATCTTTCCTCAAAGTGCCTTCATTCAACGCCCATCACGGTGTGTCCCAGCTTACTGCAGTGAAACCACCTTTTCCCAGTGCCCTCCTGAAACCATTGGCACTGTCATTTTATGTTTTCCACTCCCTTATAGTGAGAACTCCTGAGGCTTTTCACCACCTTTCAACCTCTTTGGGCTTCTTTTTCACCTGTGGTAAAGTATTGTGCGTTACTCTTCGCTTTGTAGTATGTGATCTTGCCTTCTCCCAATTTCTATCCCTCACAGGATGAAAATCCTGCCAGAAACTAAATATCATCCCATGCCCCAGTGCATATTTGCCTGCCCTTTCTGCCGTGCTTCTCACTTCTTGAACTTTCGGTACATTCACATTAATTCTTACTATCTCTGTAAGTGAGTCTTTTATCTTGTCCAGCAAATTAATCTTCCGTCAAGCCTCACAGGCCTTATCCATTTTTAAGGCCAGCACCAACCTATCAAAATGACTGTCGTTACTTCTTTCAAACTCAATATAAGACTGACCTGGTTCCGTCTCTATTTTTCTGAACTTCTGTCTATATGCTTCTGGTACCAATTCATAACCAATCAAAATTGCCAATTTGACATCTTGATAATCTCTTTACCCCCCATCTGATAGCGCTGCATATACCTCACCAGCTGTGCCCACCAGTTTAGTCTGAACTAGCATTACCCACAAGTTCACTGGACACGTCATCTGACGAGCCATTTTTTCAAATGAAATAAAAAAGGTTTTGACATTTTTCTCAACGAAAAATGGCAAGTTATTAACATAGTTTTATACATCCCTATGTTCTCCCTTCACCTCCATCCTGTTAATTTAACTTTCTTGTCCAATTCCCAACTTCTGAATTTCAAATCCTCACTCTCTTTCTTTTTCCTCTCTTTCTGTTTCTTCTCTCTCTGTTTCCGTCCCTTTATTTATCTTCTATTTCCAATTGCCACGTTTGCAATTTAAGTTTTTATAACTCTACTGCAGTTGCCTATTTCTCTGATACATCAAAGTGCTTGACCAACTCCATTACAATTTCAGCTTCCCTTTTCTCCCTGGCTAAACACAATTCCAAACTATTTGCTAATTCTAAAACATGTCCTCCTTCTGTCCTTCTAAACTTCCTTGGAAAATTTGGGAACCTCTTTAGTAATGTTAAAAGCCATTTCCCTCACTTTTGATTTAATCAACCACAAGTAACAAAATTAAACGAATTTTCCCACTGGTTTTATTTGAAGATCAAAATCACTAATTGCAAAGAGTTGGAATTTGCTGGGACCTTTTGTATCCCAAATCTGTTCACGTCTGTCCAAATCCCATATAACAAGGCCCCAAACTGTTGTGACATCAATGTCGAATCCCTCTGTTAATTAAAACCACACACCCAGAAAAGCTCACCTCACATCATAATTTGTTAAAACGTGAGCGACAGAGAACTCCTAAATTCCACTAATAAACAATTTATATGTGTGCAAGTTAGCTCGCTGAGCTTGAAGGTTTGTTTTCAGAAGTTTCGTCACCATGGTTAGGTGACATCATCAGTGAGAGTCTCCGCTGAAGCTCTGGTGGTATGTCCCGCCTCTCTATTTATAGATCCTGGTTTCTTAAAGTGGGTGATGTCATTTCCGGTTATTTTAACAAGACAATGTAGACAGGATCTAAATTGATCCGTTTATTGATGGACTTCTGGTTAGAATGCCATTCCTCTAAGAAGGTCCTTGCGTGTCTCAGCATGTGTGTGTGTGTGCTTTGTCCCAGTCAAAGTAGTGCCTTGCTTTATCTGTATGTATGGAACATAGTGATACTGTGTCATGTATTTTGGTGGCGAGTTGGTGTTCATGTATCCTCGTAACACGACAACAGGACAGTTTCAATGGTGGAAAAGTGATTTTATATACACTGTTTAATCAATGTGTGTGCAGTTAAGTAACATTTTTCACATGTGCACAACACATTATAAATGAACAACAGAGACACAGTTAACGAAAAATCATGCATATGATGTATAAAATTGATACAACCTTAAAACATGATTTGATCCTCTCAACGTTCCCTCCTTTTCTGGAATTCCCAACTCTACTCTCTCATTCTTACCAGGATGTGTGCTCCAAATTCTTGATTCTAGTGTCCCAACTTATTTCAGTTAATCCCCTTGAATATATTGGTCTGTTGGGTTCTTTCCAAAGTTAGTGTCTGTCATATAATCGGAGATAAATATTCTGGCATCAGACTCAGCATTTGGACATATTTCTCTGTTGTACATGCAATGTACAAAGGACCACAGCACACAGGCATTGCCAAAACATTGGGGGATGTTCATCTATTTCTATTGATATGGAGATTTTCCACATCTCCATATCAATATCCTCTCCTTTGTTTCTCCCTTTGCATCTAGTTAAGAAATCCACCAATTATTCTTCGTGTACCATCTCTTAAAACTCCTTCTTTCAGTTTATATCTAATGCACTCTTCAAGATGTAATGTGGTTATAATTAAGCCATGTAACTACAAAGATATGCGGCTGTAGCTGGCCAGAGTTAATTGGAAGGGGAGCTGAGCAGGAAATACCATGGAGCCGCAATGGGAGGAGGTTCTGGGGATAATTCGGAAGATAATACCAGAATGGAACCCCAAGAAGATGAAACATACTAATGGGAGGACAAGGCAGCCATGAGTTACAAGGCATCAAACCAAAAGAGAAAATATACAATGTGGTGAAGATGATTGGGAATCCAGAGAATTCATTGGCTCTGAAACTACATAACGCTGGCATTACTGACACTGCAGAGCTCTTAATCGTGGTCAGGGAGAGGAACAGAGGAAACACATTCACTTTAAACACAGAAGATGGTATTTCTCAAGGAAAAATATTCAGGTGAATTAAACATTTGAATTAAGATCAGTTAAATGCTTTTGCGGAATGTATCAGATTGGAAGCAAGACCCAGGGAGACAGACCCTCAGCAGAATGAGAGTTTGAAAATGGAAGTATTTCCACATCAGAAACCAGGTTAGATCACTGAGTGCAGGGCTGATGGGTGAATAGGTCTCAGTGAGAATTGGGGAACAGACAGCAGAATTGCATTGCAGCTATTGCAGCTCGAAACTGCTGTACCACAGCAACAGGAGAAGCAGACCTGCATTCAACCACAACCTGAAACTTTTTGCCAGGATAACACTTCAGTCTGTCATTGCCATCAACACCATCTATGGTTCAGTGACGAGCGTGGGTGAACATGTCAGAACTTTAACCTGATGCTAACTCATTAAAGCTACCAGACTTGACCAACAGATCTGAACGAAGCCCTGCAGTCCTGTGACGTTCAGTTATAAAATAGGGATGGACAATTAAACGATTGACTGGAGGCAAAGTCTCCACAAACATCCCCATCCGAAATAATGGAACATATCTGCACATCAGTGTAAAAGATAAGGATTTTTCATCTGCACCATCCTCTGCCAGAAGTATTGAGTCGATGATGCACCTCACTCTCATCATGATGCCCACAGAATCACAGATGTCAGTCTTCAACCAATTTCATTTGCTGCACGTGACATGAAGAAACAGCTGAACACAGTGGATATGACACAAGCAATGGGCCCTGACCCCATTCCTGCAATCGGACTGAAGACTTGTGCTGCATAACAAGCTGTGTCCCTGGCGAAGCTGTTTCATTCCAGCTCCAACTCCGACATCTCGCTGGCAACGTGGAAAATTACTCAGCTATGTCCCGTTCCCGAAGAGGGGAATAATTACAATCTGACCAATTACCACCCCCTCAGTCCCATCACGACAGTCAAATCGGTGGGAGTTTTTTTTGACAGAGCTGTCAAACAGCACAGAAATAACCAGCTCAGTGTGGTTTCCAATAGGTCCCCATGTGGAGATGGTGCTGTTGTGGAAATGTCACTGGATTACTAATACAGACCAGGCTAATGCTCTGGCAGCGTGTGGATGTTAAAAGCAATTAATAAAATATCGTGATCTAAAATCTGGGATCAGTAACAGTGACCTTGGAGCCAATATCGATTGTAAACAGAATTTCCTTCTCCAATGTACTTGAGGAAGTGAATCTCCCGTGATTTCCTGGGCTGGCCTAAAACTGACTCCAAAGATCCTGACATGTGATAAACATTTCAATGGTCTCTGAAACGGTCAATCAAGGCACTCATTTGAATCTAACTACTCCGAGGTCTGAAAGGATGAAACCGGACAGAACATCCGGCATCAGCATCATTATCGGAAAAGGGAATGGGAACACAGTCCTGTCTACACTGCAGAGACCTCCTTCCTAACATCTGAGAGCTTGTGACAACATTTACAGAGCTTTCCCACAGACTGTACAGAAACAGCGGGAAAGGAGTAGGTCATACAACACATTGAGCCTCCCCCATTCTAGTTCATGGAAAATATCTCCTCAATGCACTGACCCCACACGATATCCATATCCGTTAATGTGAGTAACCTTGGGAAGCTATAAAATAGGAAGAGCAGTAGTGCGTTTGGTCCATCGAGTTTGCTACCCAATTCAAAGTAATGATGGTTGGCCCTTCATTTCCACACCGTACTCCTGCTCTCCCACCATCCCTTTACTGTCTCTAAATCCTTACCTATAATCAATGTCTCGGTTTCCAGGAGCGAGCGAATTCACCAGTCTGTGAGTGCAGACATTTATTCTCATTTCAACGCAGAGTGATCTGCTTCAAATCTGACTCACCCTGTCAGAGTTTTGTATATTTCACTGAGATCTCCACTCATTTTCCTAAACCCCGTGGAATACTGGCCCAGTTTCCCCAATCTCTGCTCCCACAACAATCCCGTCATCCCAGAGACCAGTCTGGTCATCCTTCACTGCTCTCCATCAATGTCAGGTTTGTCCTTTATTAAGTGAGGAGACCAAAACTACACACAATACTGCACAATGTTCGAGATGATATCTCACCAGACCCTGTACAGCTGCAGTAAGACACCCTTTCTCCTGGACTCGCATCCCCCTGAAATGAAGTTCAACGCACCATTTATCTTCCTCACTGCTTTCTGTTTCTGCAATATTACTTTCAGCGTCTGGTGTACAAGGAGATGCAGATCCTTTTTAATGTTGCAGCGCCCCACTTGGTGGGTCAATGTACACTGCTCAGCGTGCCAATTCCATGCCCAATATTGACTAATGGTTGCAGAACTCACTGCACTGCATAGGCCTCAGAGGTTTATGCGGATGGAAACAACAAAAAGGAGCATACGTCCCTTTGTAGATCAACGTGTTTCAACCAATTCTTTTCAAATGGTAGGCTGACAATTTATCATTTCCATCAAAGGGCACACCGTCGCCTCTATCCACATTGTTCTCCATCTGTCACGTATTTACCCATTCACTCCACTTGTCTTAGTCTTCTCAGTGCTTTTTTACATTCTCCTCACCCATTCACAATCCCACATCCGTTAGTGCTGTCAGCAGGCTGGGATATATTGTATCTGATTCCAGCAACCCAATGTTTAAAGGGCATTGTGAACAGCTGGGCCCCAAATACCGTTCCCTGCGACATCTCAGCAACCTTCCTCTGTTAATTTCTATTTATTTATTTCGTGAATCTGGGTGTCTCTGGCTGGGCCAGCATTTATTGCCTGTCCCTAGTTGTCCTTGAGAAGGTGGTGGTGAGCTGCCTTGTTGAACGCTGCAGTCCACCTGTTGCAGTTGAGCTTCAATGCCATTAGGGAGGGAATTCCAGGATTCTGACCAAGCGACTATGAAGGAGCGGTGGTATATTTTCAAGTCAGGATGGTGAATGGCATGGAAGGGAACCTGAAGATGACAGTGTTTCCATACATCTGCAGCCTTTGACCTAGATTGACGTGGTCGTGAGTTGGGAAGATGGTCTCTGAGGATCTTTGGTGAATCATTTCATTGCAGCGTGTAGATAGTAAAACACTGCTGCTGCTGCTGAACGTTGGTGGTGGAGCATTGTGGATGAAGGGACAGTCAAACTGACTGCTTTGTCCTGAATGGTGTAAAGCTTCTTCAGTGTTGTTGGGGCTGCAATCATCCAGGCAAATTGGGAGTCTTCCATCACACTTCTGACTTATGCATTGCAGAGTATGGACAGAATTTTGGCAGTCAGGACATGACTTACTCGCCGCAGTATTCCTAGCTTCGGACCTGCTCTTATAGTGACTGTGTTTATGTGGCGAGACCAGTGAGTTTCTGAGGAATGAATACCCACCAGGACTTTGATACTGGGGGATTCAGTGATAGTAACACCATTGAATGCCAAGGGGCAGGTAAGATTGTATTTTATTGGTGATGCTCACGGTCTGGCATTTGTGTGGCCTGAATATTACTTGGCACTTGTCAGCCTGGATACTCTCCAGATCTTGTCACATTTGAACATGGACTACTTCTGTATCTGAGGAGCCACAAATGTTGCAGAACATTGTACAATCATTGGCGAACATCCCCACTTCTGACCTTAAAGTGGAGGGAAGGTCATTAATAAAGCAGCCCTGAAGAAGTTTTCGGCCACTGCCCGAGGGACTCCTACAGACTTGTCCTGGAGCTGAGTTAACTGACCTTCATCAACCATGACCACCTTCCTACGTGTTAGGCCTGATTCTAACCAGCAGGGAGTTTGCCCCTGATACCCCTTGATTCCAGTGTTGCTAAAGCCCCTTGATACCATACTTCGTCGAAGGCAGCCTTGATTTCAAGGGCTATCACTCTCATCCCACCTCTGGAATTCAGCTATTTCGTCCATGCTTGAACCACGATAATGAGGTCAGGAGCTGAGTGGCCCTGGTGGAGTCCAAATTGACCGCGGTATTGCTGAGCAGGTGCTGTTTAAAAGCACTGAGATCTTCCACCACTTTACTGATAATCGAGAGTAGACTGATGGAGTGTGAATTGGCCGGATTGGATTTGTTCTACTTTTTATATACAGGAGATACTTGGGGTAATTTTTCACATAACCAGGGAAATGTCATTGTTGCAACTGGATTGAAACAGTTTGGCTAGGGGAGTGGCAAGTTATGGAGCACAAGTTTTCAGTACTATTGGCAGAATGTTGTCAGAGTATGGACCCTTTGGAATATCCAGTATCTCCAACCGTTTCTGGATATCGCGTGGACTGAATCTCATTGGCTGATGACTGGTAACTGAATCGCTGTGGACCACTGGAGGAGGTTGAGATGGATCACCCACTCAGGATTTCTGACTGAAGATTGTTGCGAATGCATCAGTCTTATCTTATACATTGAGGTGCTGGTCTTTTCCATCATGGAGGAAGGGGTTATTTGTGGAATCTCTTCCTCCAGTGAATTGTTTAACTGTCCTCAACGTTTCTCAACTAGATGTGGAAGGACTGCAGTGCTTAGCTCTGATCCTTAGCTCTGTCTATCACTTACTGCTTGTGCTGTTTGGTGCACAAGGTGTCCTGTTTGGTGGCATCACCAGGCTGACACCTCATTTTCAGGTATGCCTGGTGCTGCTCCTGCCATCCTGAACGTCCATTGAACCAATGATGATCCTCTGGATTGATGGTAATTGTTGTGAGGGGGATATACCACGCCTTGAGGTCGTGTGGGTGTACAATTCTGCTCCTATAGATGAACCACAGAACCTTATGGATACCCAGACTTCAGCTGCTCGTTCTGTTCGAAGTCTGTCCTATTTCGCACCGTGATAGTACCACCCAAAATGGCGGAGTTTATTCTCAATGTGCAGGTGTGACTTTGTCTCCACAATGACTATGCGGTGGTCACTCTTACCAATACTGTCATGGACAGATACTTCTGCAACTGGCAGATTAGTAAGGCTGTGGTCAAGTAAGTATTTTCGTCTTGCTGGTTCCTTCACCAACTGCCGCAGAACCAGTCTCGCAGTTATATCCTTTAGGACCCGGCCAGCTCGATCAGTAATGCTGTAGCTGAGATACTCTTGGAGGTGGACATTGAAATCCTCCACCCAGAGTACATCTTGTGTCCGTGCTACACTTAATGCTTCCTACAAATGTTGGTCAGCATGGAGGAGTACTGATTCTTCAGTTGAAAAAGGCTGGTACATTGTAATCAGCAGGAGGTTTCCTTTCCCATGTGTAAACTAATGCCATTAGACTTTATGGGATACAGAGTCAGTGTTGAGGACTCCAAGAGAAATTCCCTTCCAACTATATCCCAATGTGCCGCCACTTCTGCTGTGTCCGTCCTGCTGATGAGACAGGAGATATTCAGGGAAGGTGATGGGGAGTCTGGGATATAGTCTGAAATGGATCATCCACTCAGCACTTCTGACTGAAGATTGTTACAAATGAATCAGCCTTATCTTATAAACTTAAGTGCTGGGCTCTCCCATCATGGAGGCAGGGGTGATTTGTGGAATCTCCTTCTCCAGTGAATTGTTTAATTGTCCCCAACGTTTCTTGACTAGATGTGGAAGGACGTATACCTTACAGAACCTTAGAGACAATGTCAGACTGTTGCCTGACGAGTCTGTTTATTTCTCTTAACTGTTTCCTGCCAGCTGTCCCATTCTAGAAACATGGCCATACATTAGCCCCAATCCACTCAGATTTGATTTTGTAAACTGGGCTTGGAGCTTTATCATTTTTTTTTCTAAAACTCAACATGTTTTACATCCATTGCTTCTCTTTCATTTGTCTCCCAGTCTGTTTCTCAAACACAATTCCCATTCATAAATCTATGTTAGTGTTATCTATGACCATTACTTTCAGCCCCAATAATTTATCCTAAACCATTTCCTTACTACGTTCTATGTTCCATGTACTCTATAATTTTCCCACACCAGACTTGGTTTTCCTTGTATTATTAGAAAGTTCTGTGAAGACAGAACTGAAGTAGTAGCTTCATAGCTCTGCCATTTCCCTTTTCCCCATTCTCCATTCTCTGGTTTCAGCCTGTAATGAAACTGCACTTGTTTTCTTATATTTCTCACATTGACATGATTTAACAAGTTATTACAGTTCACTCTTATAACCCTTGTGAATATATTCTTCTGAAACTCATCAATCCCTGCCTTAAGCTGCTCAATAATTGACCTTCCACACCATACACTCACAGGAGCATAGACTCTGTGCCTAGAGAAGTACAGCACGATCAATATTAGTCCCAATTCCCTCCAGCAGGCCCATAGCCTAAAATGTCATTGCACTTCCAAATGCTCGTCCAAGTACTTTTTAATGATTGTGAGGTTACCCGTGATAATTCCCCTCTCAGGAAGTAATCCCAGAACACAGTAACCTCTCAGTGAAAAGAAAGTTTAAATCCTCTCTGAACCTCAAAGTTTTCACTTTAAAAGTGTGCTCGCTTGTTCTTTACCCTCTGACTAAAAGGAACATCTGTTGTCTATCCACCGTGTCCGTGTCGCTCATCATCTTATCCTTCTGAATCACGGGCCCCTCAGCTTTCTCTGCTCCAAAGTAAACAACCCGAGCTTATCCAGCCTCTCTCCATAGCTGATATAGTCCAACCCAGGGAACATCCTGGTGAATCCCTTCTGCACCCTCTCCAGTACAATCACATCCTTCCTGGAATGTGGCTCCCAGTACTACATACAGTACTCCATTTTGGACGAACCAAAGCCCTGTATTGCTCTTGTAATCTACGCCCTGATTAGGAAACACAACACCCAAGGTCCAATTCTTAACTAGCCCATTAACCTGTCCAGTCACATTCAGGGATGTGTGGAGAAGCACACTCTGAGGTTCCCAGTGTGCTGCCATTCATTGTGTCCTCCCCTGCCTGGTTCCTTCTCCCAAAGTGCATCACCTCATATTTATCAGGGTTACATTCTATCTGCTATTGATCTGCCCATCTGACCATTCCATCTGCATCTTCCTGTAACTTCAGGCCTTCCTCCTTACTGCGAACCACCCAGCCAATCTTTATGTCAAACATGCACTTACTTATCACATCTTCCCCCGATCTCCATCTGGCCCCTTCCACATTCACATCTTTTTTTTATGAATATCACAAACAATAAGGGACACAGCACTGATCCCTGTGGTACACTAGGATACATTGGTCTTCAGTCACACAAACAGCCTTCTCCCACC
Source organism: Chiloscyllium plagiosum (assembly GCF_037043375.1). Lineage (NCBI taxonomy): Eukaryota > Metazoa > Chordata > Chondrichthyes > Orectolobiformes > Hemiscylliidae > Chiloscyllium > Chiloscyllium plagiosum. The sequence continues at coordinate 64,494,263 of NW_028270175.1, read as the reverse complement.
ACCCTCTCTCCTGCTACTAAGACAAATTTCGTTGTAATTTGGCAACTTATCCATCATATTGTGAGATTTTACATTATTTTTCAGTTTCCCAGGTGGAAATTTGCCAAAGACCTTCCTACAATACAAAACAATCGACCTCCTCAAACTAATTCAATCAAATCCATTGCATGTGACTTCCTCCTGATAAAGTCATGATGATTATCCCTGGTCAAACCTTGCAACTCTGATTGGAGTTCAATTTTCTCCTTCCCTATTTTCTCCAGTATTTTCCTAAACAGTGATCTAATACTCGCTCGTCTATAGTTCCCTGGTCAATCTCTCCAACCCTTACTGTGAAGTGGAATCGTATTAGTAGTTCTCCAGTTCTCTGACACCTCCCCTATCGTCAGATTCTAATTAAAATATTCAGTCAGGGTCTTTCCTCCTTTGACCCCAACAGCCGCCTGTGATACAACTCATTCAGACACGGAGATTGGACCAAATGTGTACAGAACAAACCTCAAATCCCTGCTCGTATTTTACATCAATCTGTTCAAGAGCTTCCTAGTCCATCTTCTTGAATTCTGTAGCTGCATCCTCCTTCTCCCAAGTAAAATAGATGTGAAGGTCTCATGGAACAATCCATCAATGTTCTCCAGCTTGACACACAGATTAACTGTTTGCTGATTATTCTGTTCTACTTGTCCGTGTAGAATATCGTGGGATTCTTCCTGATCTCGCCTACTTGTACTTCTCCATGTCCCTCTGTTATTCAGTCCTTTCGATGTTTCTAAGATTCACTACAATCAACTCTCATGTTTTGAAACTCGAGATCACAGGCTGAGGTTCCCCATCAGACAATCTTGCCATTTTAGGGATTAATCTGGATAATACCTTTTGCAGTTCCTCTGTAGTCAATATATTCTTTCTTAGATTGGGACTCCAAACGATACAAAACACTCTAAGTGTAGTCTCATGAACACTCGATGCAGCTGGTGCACGACATCCTCTCTATTCCAATTACATTCACATGAATGTAAACGTAATTTTTACTTTCCCATTTGCATAAATTCTTCTCAATACCTCTCGCTTTAACTTTTCTTATGAGCTTACTGTGTGAGTTCTTTGAAAAGAAAAGCTCATGAATATCCAACTATATGTTATACATTGGTTCTTCATTGCCTATGTCCACAAGAATCATCTTCAAACCATTCTAAAAAAATGTTTGTCACTTCTGGTTTTCCTTTCATCGATACATGCCCACACTCCCCAGTTATATTATTACCTTCTAATTATCTAGTAGCATGTCCTTTGTAATCGAGTCCAACAGACACCTGACTGTGGATGGCAAGATAACTGGTCTGTAGTTCTCCACTCTCCAAATTCATCCTTTCTTCAACTGTTGGATAATATTTTATAACCTTATCCAGATTGGCTAAATGCCGTTCTCTTTTTGATTTTCTTCTCAGTTTCTTAGCCATCCTTTGCTGGGTCCTACATTTCTCTGAATCCACTGGCTTACTACAACACTTGGCATTTTTCTAAGCTGCCACCTTTCATCTAACAGGTAAATGAAGGTGGGGTTGAAAGTGATAATCGGAGAGTAGGGTAGACCAGATTTATAGGAAGGAAGGTGGACACAGAGGAACATTCAAAAGGGCGGTGCTGACTTGGAAGGTTGGAGCGAGATAAGGTGGGATTAGGGGAAATGGAGAAATGGTGAAATCCACTATGATCCCCTGTGGTTGGAGGGTCACAAGACAGAAGAGGAGGCTTTCTTCCTCATGGCTTCTGGTGGCTCAGGTTTGGTGATGGATCAGGCCTAGGCCCCTCATGTCCTTGGCAGAGTGGGAAGGGGAGTTAAAGTGCTCAGCCACAAGGCAATGGAGGTGTTCAATCTGCCTGTCCCAGAGATGTTCTCTGAAATGATCCACAAGTTGATGTTCTGTCTCGCCAATATAGAGAAGAACACATTGGGTTTAATGGATGCAGTAGTTGAGGTGTTCTGTCTCCCTTCGTCACCTATCACTTTCAACCCCACCTTCATCTACCTATCGCAATCCCTGCTAACCTCCCCCCTGTCGCACCCCCTTCTCATTTATCCCCCAGCCCGCTTGGCCCATAAGCTTCATACCTGATGAAGGGCTTATGCCCGAAACATCGATTTATCTGCTGTTAGTATGCTGCCTGACTGTGTTTTTCCAGAATCACACTCTTCGACTCTGATCTCCAGCATCTGTAGTCCCCATTTTCTCCTCACACTTTCATGGCTTGCATGACTCAGATTTACAACGGTTACTTCAAATAAAACAAAAACTGCCGTGTACTCAAACAGCATAAAAGAAAACCAATACATTGTGGTCACTGTTCCCAAAAGCTACTTTCCAGCAAAATTTTCAATTAGCTCTTCTGCTCACTCAACACCAATTCCTAAATAACCTGATCTCGAGCTCAGTGCTCGACATAATGTTAATGTAAACCATCTCGCACGTGGTCCGAAATCCATTTTTCCCAGCATTAGCATTCAATTGGGTAAACACAGTTTAGATATAATTTAAACAGTAAATTATTACTGCAGTCGCCACAAAGGTGAATATCTCATTTCCTGTTTTATAACATGTCCAGCATTTGTACTGCAGCTTTCACTTTGATATATAACTCCCATCAATGTTTGCTCCTCCTTGCTGTTTTTGCGCTCCACCTTACAAGATTCTGTAGAATCTGAGCGACGTGGGCTCTGGGGAGATTAATGGTAGAGATCATCTCAACACATCATTTATGATCTTCTCAAACATTACTTTCTCCAGATCTCCCGTTATGCTGATGGAGTAGAGAAGGACAATGATTTTCCAACAATGGTCTGTATTCCTCCAGAGAGCTGAGACAGCTCTAACCTGGGTGGGAAACTTACAACAGGCTGGTAAAGTGTTGCTGCTGCTGTACAGGGTCTTAGTGAGATCACATCTGGAGTAGTGTGTACAGACTTAATCTCTTCAATGAAGAAAGGATGTTGTTATATTGGAAGCAGCTCAGAGATAGTTCCCTCAGCTGATTCTTGAAATGAAGGTGCTATCTTATAACGAAAGGGTGATCAGGTTGACCCAGTAGCCATTGGAGTTTACAAAAATTAAAGAGTGTTCTATTTCAACATAGATGACAGAAGGAGTCAACAAGTGAAGCAAATTACGCAGATAGTGGAGGAACCATTCCGTTCTCCAGCCTGTTACACAGGAACAACAGGGGGATATTAAGGCCTTCGAGCCTGTTACACCAAAACAGGACGAAGCTAGTCAGCCCCTGGAGCCTGATATACATTTACAGAAGGAGGCCAATCAGCCCCTTGAGCCTATAACAGTAGGCCATGCTGCACCAGTATCCTGTTAAACAGTAACAGGATCAGTCCATTCAGCCTCCTCAAGTCTGTAACATAGGAACTGGAAGAGGTCACACAGTGACTTGAGCTTGTTACACTGGGATAACAGGAGGTCATTCAGACCCACCGAGTCTATTTCAAGGGAGTTGGATAAGGATAAAAACGATCTGCGACTTCTTTCATGAGAAAGGAAGAGGTAATTCAGACACATGTCTGTTGTATGGGAACAAGAGAAGACCAATCACTCCCTCGGTCCCATCTCCAGGATACACGCAGAAACCGTTCAGTATCTCCACCTGTTATGGGGAAATATGAGAAGCCCCATCAGTCCACCATCCGCGACCTTTGAACCCAATAGCTTCCTGGTGCGTGCTCTCCAGTGTCTGCATGAGCTTATTCTGGATTCGCTGGTTTCCTCCCACAATCCAAAGGTGTGCATGACAGGTGACTTAGCCATGCTAAATTGTTTGTAGTTTTCAGGGATGTGTGGGTTCGGAGTCTTTGTCGGGGTAAATGTGTAACAACAGGGTCGAGGAATGTGTCTTGGTAGGTTACTCCTCGGAGGGTCGGTGTGGACTTGTTGGGTCGAATGGCCTGTTGTCACACTGTCGGGATTGTAATTCTAAACCCAATTTGGTGTTACCGATTTAGAACCAAACAAGAGACCCCAGTTTGCTATAGACCAACCAGACTGCCTCAAACTATTTTAAGCAGGTAGCTTGGATACGTACCTTTTCGTATTTTAAAGGTAGTTGTGAAGTGGGTGTTCCAGATGTGATGCTACACGTCACACCACTCACCATTAATTAAACCACAATATATTTAAACATTCTAATGATAAGCCATACAAAATGAAGAGGATTTTAGAATAACTTAACTATTGGAAACATTAACCAAATAATGGATACAGTACCTTCTACAAATGAACTGTTCCAATATACTAACATCACCTAAACACACTCCATGTTAAAGAGGAGCATTCAGACATTCAGTTCTCCAATCCAGGAGTAAACAGCATCAAGTGAAGCTTCAGAGAGAATAGCAAATAGGGATAATTTACTAAAACTTCCAACCCTTCTGGGACACAACCACCTGGTGACTTACAGCTGTAAGGAAAAAACTAGAAAGCCTGGTCTATGCGAGCTGGCCATTGTTACTACTATTTATGAAAAACCCTAAAAGTCTCGTAAGTTATTTACTTGAGCCATTTCAGTAGGCAGTTTGGCCTTTAAGACATCTTGTTAAAAAAAGAGAAAATAACCTTTTATTTTTAAAGAAAATGACAGCATTGACACACAATTTAGATGCCTGGTCCTTTACTCAATGGGCTTCCCCGAGTTACTGATCGCAAGGTCACCTGAGTGGGGCAAACACAGGTACAGTCCAAGTTACAAGGATGAATCTCATAATTTCTGAAACATGCCTGTCCATGGCCATCACATGTGACATACCGGGAAGTGAACAACAGCCTGACACACACCATTTCATTGTTTCTGAGCTACACAATTCTAGCACTCGAAACATTAGGAGAGAAAACCTAGGGAAAGATACAGAGGGGCTGAGAGATTCACATTAAAGACAGAAACAGACAGTTAATTAACTGGGAGGAGGTTGTGGAAATATGGGGAAAAAAGACAGAGCAGTGGGACTGACTGGAGAATGTAAGATATTCGAGAGTAAAATTACAAGAATGAGAACTTTGAATAAAGGCATTGTCAGATCAGCTGAAATGGTTTGTTACATCAAATTCTCAATCTGTTTACAACAACACCACAAACAACATGAACCGGGGCAAGATGACAGCCCAGCATGGAGAGCTGTGCAGAACATGCGAGTGTGTTGCTCAGTAAACTGCACTATCTGCCCAGCATGGAGAGTACTGCAAACTTTACGATCATATGCTAACTATACTCGCATCAGATTACTGCCTACAATGGGAAGGTTTGCTCTGTGTGTGTGTGTGTGCGCGTGTGTGTGTGTTCGTCAGAAACTGAGAGAGAGTGCGTGTGCGTGCGCGATTGGCGTGGTTGAATGCGAAAGGAACACACGTGAAGGAAACTATTTTACATACGAACAACTGGCAGGCTTTTGGATAATCGACAGAGAGAGAACGAGGGAAGTTTCATGGACAGATGAGGAAAAGTGTTTGAGAATGTTAAAATAAAGGCATTGCCATACACAATAGCAATATACTCGGCGTGCACATGAATGACAGATTGATGGGAGTTTGGTGTGAGTTCGAATCAGATTTGCTTCGGCAGGTTTGAAGCCGGGAGCGTCAGCAGCAGATTATTATCATCATTAAGACTGTATTTTATAACTCAAGGTTCAAACAGGAGATGGAATAAGCCAGTGAGATGCATTGTGGAGTGATAAATATTTCAAGTTAGAAATGGTCAGGGCATGGTGTCAAGAATCAGCTCATGGTCAAAGGGATCACCCACACATTTATGACTCGTCTGTTTCAGCCGCAGATATTGGCCAGGGATGGGATGAAAACACTGGAAAAAAGTGGAGTTTGTAACCAAAACAGTAAACAGTGACCTCCATGCTCTTAATATTTAAATAACAAAGGCAAATATACAATACATTGCGGTTCTCCGCTGAAACTGAGGAGGTCAACATAGAGACCCATGAGTAACACTGCCAAAGCAGAGGGAGGCAGTAATTGAACACCTTCATTGATGTAGCTAATAGTGGTCTGTAGAGTTTCAACATGAACAATAATAGTGGCCAGAAGTGTAGAATATATGAAAGAACAGTAATACAGTCATAACAGGTTTGTAGAAAAAAACTGGACAGTGACACTTACCAGGAACATCAACGATAGCCAGGAAAGGATAATAAAAATATTGAATAATGCGAAGAGCGTAATAAATCTGGAATGACAAGGACAACCAATAAAATGCAGAAAGATACCAAACATAATCGGATAAACTCCTGTCTATTGTTGGAACATTCCAGTCTAATGTTCCCAGATTCTGATCCATTTTTGTAACATTCCAGTCCAATATTGTCAGAGTCTGGTCCATGTTTGGAACATTCCAGTCTAATGTTCTAAGAGTCTGATCTCTCCTCCCCCTCTCCCTGGGTCTGCTGTTCCCTGTCAGTGCTGTCGGTGATGCTCCCTCTCATGTTATGGGATAACACATTGAAAGACGCCCATTTATCGTTAAAAGATGGAAATCCTCCACTGGGATAACTAGAATCCACGAAGACTGGTATTATTCACAGTCACTGAACAAATAGGATCAGTTAACCAGTTCCATACATCACTTTTCATATCATGAAAAAAGGGAACAGTTACTGGGTTTGAATGGAATGGATAAGGGTTGCTGAGGGATGAACCATAAATCTTTCAATGTTTTAATCATTTTTTTTCCTTGCATACGAGAGTATTAACAGGACAGTGCAAGGCTCTATATATGTTCCACTCTGTTTATGAAAGGAAGCAGTTATAAAATAACAGATCGGCTACAGAAAAAAAAACGTCGGGTGGGCAAGTTTCTAGATACCTGAACACAAAGTATGATACTTATTATCTGGTGTGAGGCTCGTCCTGCTTTTAATGCCGTGTTTCCAGAACCTTCCTTAATCTTGAGACAGAACACTGAGACTGCTGCTCAGGAACAGGCCGAAGCAATTCTGTCCCTATGGGCCTCTTACAGAGGGATAAGAGAAGGCCATTCAATCCATATTAGCCTGTTGCTACTTGAAAAGGTGGAACGCTGGAACATTAGCACATTTTGCAAACAAAATCATTCAAAATAAAAGGAATTGTCGCTGCAGCTGTATGAGGTGTTACTGAGAGGGCACCTGGAGTACATTGTGTTATTTGTGTTTCGGTAACTGAAAAGGGATGTACCTCCATCAGATACAGTTTAATGGCTGCTCATGATCCAAGGGTTGCTGTGTCATTTAATGTCTCGTGGCTGTTATAAAGGGACAGGAGGAGGTATTCAACCTCTCGAGCCTGTTACAGAGGGGCAGGAAATATTTACTTAACATTTCAAGTCTGTTACAAATAAATATTAGTTTTATAATAGTTATGGAATAGGAAGGACCTGATGTAAACATTAAAGTTCTAACTTTGAATAAGGCCAATTTTGAAAGAGTTAGGCGAGCCCTCTGAAAGGCTGATTTCGATATGCTGTTCACAGGGAAAGGGATGGTTGGAAAATGCAAGGCCATAAAAACTTGGATCCAGAGAGTTCAGAGCCAACGTGTTCCTATTAGTGAGATGGGCAAGGCTGTGGGTGCAGGGATTGCTGGATGGCTAGATATATTGATGTTCTGGTCAAGGTAAGGAATGACGCATATGTCAGGTAAACAGAGCTGAAATCAAGTGAAACCCCAGAGGAGTATAAGGGCAGCAAATGTATACTCAATGGTGAAATCGGGCCAGAAAAATGTGAACACGGGTTGGCTTTAGAAATATGGTTAACGAGGTATTGACAAATCTCTACAAATCTGTTCGTGGCAAAAGATTAACTAGGGAGAAAATAGGGCACATTAAAGATCAGTAAGGCTACCTATGTGTGGAACCACAAGAGATGGGAAAGATATAAACAAGTATTTCTCCTCAGTATTTAATGTGGTGGAGGTTAAAAGAGTGAGAAAATGAAGAAGTGTATCGTGATATCTTGAAAAGTATCTATATTACAAGGAGGTGTTGGACATTGGAAAACACATAAAGGTGAACAAATCCCTGGGACCGGATCAGTTGTATCCCAGAAGATTGTGGGAAGCTAGGAAAGAGATTGCTCAGCCTTTTGCTGATATATCAGTATTATTGATTTCCACAGGTGAGGCATCAAAAGACTGGAGAGCTGCTACCATAGTGTCATCATTTCAGAAAGAAACGAAAAACCAGGTAACTATAGACTGGTGAGCCTGACGTCAATAGTGACTAAATTGTTGGAGGGGACTTTGGGGGAAAGGATGTATATGCATTTGGAAAGACAAGGACTGAAGAGTGCTTTGTACATTGGACATCACGTCTCACTGACTCGGTGGAATTTTGTGACGAAGTGATGAAGATGATTGATGAAGGCAGGATAGTGGATGTTGTCTTTATGGAATTCAGTAAGAAAAGCAAAATGTTCTACATGGTAGACTGGTTAGCAAGGTCAGACTGCCCGGAATCCAGGGAGAGCTCGACATTTAGATCCAAAATTTTCTTGAATATTGAAGATAGGGCGTGACAGTGGACATTTGTTCATTAAACTTGGAGACCTGTGACCAGTGGTGTGCCACAAAAGTCAATAGTGAGTCCACTGCCTCTTGTCACATATACAAATCATTTGCAATTGAGCACATGAAGTACGGTCAGTAAGTTTGTAGATAATTCCAAATTTGGTGGTGCAGTCGACAGTGAAGAATGATATCTCAGAACAAAGTGGAAACTTGATTTGGTGAGCCGAGGGGTGACAGATGGAGTTAAATTTAGATAAATGTGAGGTGTTGCATTTTGGCAAGACAAATCAGGGCAAGACATGTAGGTAGTGCCCTGTCGAAAGTTGCCAATCAAAGAGAACTCCATTGAAATTATAGAATCCCTACAGCGAGGAAACAGGATTTTCGGCCCATCAAGGCCTCACCGTCCCTCTAAACAGTATCCAACTGGACAAACCTCTATCCCTATCCCTCTGAGCCTGCATTTCCCATGGCTAATCCACCTCGCCTACACATCCCAGGGTACTTGGGGCAATTTAGCATGGCCAATCTACACTTGCCTGTATATCTTTGTACTGTGGGAGGAAAACGTAGTACCCGGAGGAAACTCATGCAGACACTGGTAGAATGTGCAAACACCACACAGGCAGTCATTCAAGGATAGAATTAAACCCAGATCGCTGCGCTCTGAAGCAGCAATGCTAGTCTCTGAGCTGCTGTGTCACCTTGTGGTGCAGGTTCTCCGTTCCTTGAAAGTGCCGTCACAGGTAGACAGCGCAGTGAAGAAGGCACTTGGTGATCTTCCCTTTATTGGTACTTGCTTTGAGTCTATGCGTTTGCAAGACATGTTGCATCTGTACAGGACATTGGTTCGGTCACATTTGTAATACTGCTTTTAATTCTGGTCACCCTGCTGTCGGAAAGATGTTGTCAAACGTGAAAGCGTGCAGAAGAGATTTAAAAGAATGTTGCAGGTGTTGGAGCGTTTGAGCTACAGGGAGAGTTTGAATAGGCTGAGGCTATTTTCAAGCGTTGAAGCTGAGGGGCCATCTTAAAGAGGTTTATAAAATCATGACGGGCATAGATAAGGTATGATCCGGAGGTGCTGATGTTGGACTGGGGCGTACAAAGTTAAAAATCACACAACACCAGGTTATAGTCCAACAGGTTTAATTGGAAGCACACTAGCTTTCGGAGCGACGCTCCTTCATCAGGTGATTGTCACGTCGCTCCGAAAGCTAGTGTGCTTCCGATTAAACCTGTTGGACTATAACCTGGTGTTGTGTGATTTTTAACATAGATAAGGTAAACAGTCAACGTCTTTTCCCCAGCATAGGCAAGTCGAAAATTACAGGACAAAGGTTTAAGGTGAGAGGAGAAAGTTTTACAAGGGAAATGAGGTACAAAGATAGACTGCTGTGTGTATGGTTTGAGCACCCAAAAGAGGTGGCGTAGCCAGACACAATTACACCATTTAAAAGGCATTTGAATGGGTACGTGCATGCGAAGTGTTTAGAGGGATATGGGCCAGGTGCTGTCAAGGGAGACAAGATAAATTTAGGATATTTGGTCAGAATGGACGGCTGGATCAAGGGTCTTTTTCCGTGCTGTACATCACTGAAACTCTGTTGACTCTTGAGTGTGTAACACAGGAACAGGAAAAGGCTACTCTGGTTCTGAATTCTGTCAGTCAGCTTGTTTGCTCAATTACTGAGAGTCAAATACAAAAATACATCATTCAGATTTTGATGGTGTTGTGCAGAAACAAGAGAAAGGCTTTTAGTCAAGAGAAGCTGTAAGGAATGTGAAGAGGCCATTCAGTCCCTCAACTCCATTCTACAGAAGCAGCAGGTGAGCACAGAGCGATTGGAGCTTGTTAGTCGGTAGCAAGAGGAAGACATCTACTTTCACAAACTTGGGATCAGGAGGCAGCACTCAATTGCTCAAGACTGGGACACAGGAACAGGAGGGAGTCTCTCAACTGCTCGAGACTGGGACACAGGAAAAGTAGGGAGTCATTCAACTGCTCGAGACTTGGATAAAGGAACAGTAGGGAGTCACTCAATTGCTCAACAATCTGACACAGGAACAGGAGGCAGTCACTCAACTGCTCGAGACTCGGACACAGGGACAGGACGCAGTTACTCAACTGCTCGAGACTGGGACATACGAACAGGAGGCAGTCACTCAACTGCTCGAATCTAGGACACAGGAACAGGAGGCAGTCACTCAACTGCTCGAGTCTGGGAAACAGGAACAGGAGGGAGTCATTCAACTGCTCGAGTCTAGGACACAGGAACAGGAGGCAGTCACTCAACTGCTCGAGACTGGGTCACAGGAACAGGAGGCAGTCATTCAACTGCTCGAAACTAGGGCACAGGGAAATCTGGAGGCTAGTGAGGCCCGAGGATCCTGTTACGCAGGAACAGGAGGAGGGGACTCACTCCCCACCAGCATGGGACACTGGGAGAGAAGGGGAGTTTGCCTGTTACAAACAGAAATAGATGAATAAGTTACATTCGTGGTCCACACAATCCTGCCCCACCATTCACTCAGACCACGGCTGATCTGATTGTGATTTCCTCATGCCATTTTATGGAGACTGCCGTCTCTGCAGCCTCTGCCCCATTTTTGGTTATGTTACAGACCCAGATGCTGTAACAACAGTCACCATCATTCATCCAGAGGGTCGGGTCTAATCGGATGAGTCAGGATTTGAAGGGTCCAATCACAAGAATGAAAACACAAAATAAAGGCTTTGCCAGATGTTTCGTTCTCTCACATTCGTAATCCAACTCACATAACCAGCCCATCCATTACATATTCAGGATGGAGCACTGTGTAAATCCGGTCCAGAGTGGTACTCTGTGCAGCCCACACCAATGTTTGATCTACAACCCTGGGCTAAATGTCCAGCGTAGGGAGCTTTGCAGACTGCACTGGTTCATTCATATATAACCCCAGGCTTTTGCATTGTTCGGTAACACTGTGTTAGATCACTGCCCAGTGTGGGGAAACTAGCAGCCGATGCTGGCAGTGACAGGATGTGCAGCTCCTATCCATTTACAGCTCTATGTCTCCACTGTGCCTTGACAAGGGGCTCTGTGGGTGTGAAAATCATTGCAAAGGAGAGATGTAAATGGAAACAGTTTAAATACCAATGGTTCCGATTCAGGGGCATACCATTCCAGTATTTAAAGATGAAATAACTGAGATAATGTCCAGTGAGGTTTTGTGGATGGTGAAAAAAAGTAAGAGGGAGGTGGTAATGTTACAGTGGTTGCGCTATAATCCTCCAATTAATCAATGCGAATTGGAGGAACAAATATGCAGGGAGACTGGGGAGACTTGCAGGAACAATAGGATTGTCATAATAGGTGATTTTAATTATACTAACATGGACTGGAACGTCCAGAGTGTTTAGGACTGAGATGGAATGAAATTTGTTAAGTGTGTTCAGGAAAGTTTCCATAAGCAGCATATGGAGGGTCCTACTCGGGAAGGGACAAACTCGACCGACTGTTGGGGCATAGGGCAGGATAGGCGACAGAGGTAATGTGGGGGAGCATTTTGGAGCTGTATTATTTTTAAAATAGTTATGGGAGTGACAAAATTGGTCCACAGATTCAAGTTCTAAATTGGGGCGAGGCCAATTTGTTGGAATTAGACAGGGACTTGCAAAGATTGATTGGAGTAGCTTGTTTCCAGGCAAAAAGATCTCTGGTAAGTGGGAGTTCTTTAAAATTCAAGGTCTATATGTGCCTTTGAGGGTGAAGGGAAAGTGAGGCAGGAAGAGAGAACCCTGTATTACAAGAGATAATTAGGCTCTGACCAGCAAAAAAAGGAGGCGTGGCTCAGGTTCAGGCAGCTGGAATCAATGGAATCTCTGGAGAGACACAAGGGATACAGAAGTTTACTGAAGAAGGAAACCAGGAGGGCGAAAAGGGGGTATGATATAGCCTTGGCTGAGAAAATTACAGTGGATCCAAAGATGTGCTTTCAGTATAGTAAAGAAAAAGAACGACTAGAGAGAAAGTAGGACGCCTTAAAATCCAAAGTGGGCATTCATGTGTAAAACCACAAGAGATGGGCGAGGTCCTCAAATTCCCCTCTGTATTTACCATGAAGAAAGACATGAAGATCTGTGACCTTTTGGAGGGGTTAGTTGTCATATCATGGTACCGTTCAAATCAGAGTGGAGGTGCCGTTGGGCATAGTAGAATGCATAAAGTCAGATAAATCTCTTGGTCCTGACCAGATATATCCAAGAGCACTGCAAGAGACGAGAGAAGACAGGTCAGGGGCCAAGGTCCCGGAAGACTGGGCGGTAACAAATGTGCCCTTATTCAAGAAGGGCTGCAAAGAAAAACCTGGGAAATATAGACCAGAAAGCTTCACAACTGTTTTCGGTAAACCACTTGAGAAGATTCTGAGAGATAAGATATGCATGCATTTGGAAAGACAGAGTTTGACTTGAACAGTCAGCATAGCTATATGCATGGCAGATCATGCCTTACAAATTTTGTTCGAATTTATTGAGGAAGTGACCAGGAAGGTTGACGAGGGCAGGGTGGTGGACATATTCTATATGGATTTCAGTGAAGTCTTTGATAAGGTTCCACATGTAGGCTGCTCGAGCAGGTTAGATCGCATGGACTCCAAGATAATCTGGTAAATTGGCGACACAATTGGCTTAGCGTTAGGAAGCAAATGGCTATGGTGGAGGGATGATTGTCGGACTGGAGGCCTGTGACTAGTGGAGAGCCTCAGTGATCGGTCCTGGGCCCATTGCTGTTTGTTATCTGTATCAATAATTTGGACCAGAGTGCACAAGGCAAGGTTAATAAGTTTGCAGATGACACTAAAAAAGTAGGCATCCAGTGAGGAACATTATCAGAAATTGCAGCAGTACCTTGATCGGCAGGGGAAGTGGGCTGAGAAATAGCATGTGGAGTTTAATATAGATAAGTGTGACGTCTTGCATTTTGGAAAGTCAAATCCAGGTAGGAGTTTAGTGATGAATGATAGTGCCTTAAGTAGTGCAGTGGAGATCAGGTGCACGGTTGTCTGAAATTTGAGTCACAGATACACAGGACAGTGAAGAAGGCTGTTGGCACACTGGCCCTCATCAGCGCATTGAGTATAGAAGTTGTGTTGCAGTTGTACAGGGTGTTGGTAAGGCTGCAGTTGGAGCATTGGTTTCAGTTTTGTTCTCCTTACTGTAGAAAGGATATTATTGAATTTGAAAGAGTGTAGTAGGAATTTCAGTGATGTTTCCTGATCGAAAGAGTTTAAGTTATAGGGAGATTATGGACAGGTCAGAACTTATTTCTTTACAGCCTAGGAAACTGAAGGGGTTCTTATAGAAGTGTAGATCTTATCAAATTGTGAGAGACGTGCATAGGGGTGAATACTTCAAGTTTTTTCGCAAGGTTGGGGACTCGAGTACTAGAGGACATCCGTTCATGCTTCGAGAAGAATAAAATAAAAATTAACTCGTAGGGGCAACTCTTTTACACAGATAATGGCACACATATGGACTGAGCTGTTACACTAACAACATTGAAAAGGCACTTGGACAAATACACAGATAGGAAATGATTAGAGGATACTGAGCAAGCGCAGGGAAATTGGATGAGTGTGGATGTACATTTTGTTCAGCATGGAACATCTGCGCCGAAGGGCCTTTTTCCGTCTGTAGAACCGTATGACTGCAAATACGTGCGTTTTGTGATAGAGAAAGGGAGGGGGAGACCGAGGAAAAAATGTCATGGAAAGATATGTTCACTGGTTCCAGAATGCTGAAATGAAGACATTTCGATGGTATCATGCAATACGGGTCAGTATTATGAAGAATTATGAGTGAATGGTATACTAGTGTGAGTTCAGGCGATGGAGAGTTTTGAATGAGAATTTGTCCTGCAGCTTTGCAACTGGGAGGGAGGACTACAGAGTCTTCGACACATTGAGCTGTATAAAACAGTAATTTGTCTCAAATTCATTTTCATTGACTGTGACAGAGGGATTGTCTGTACGAAGCTGAGCTAGATTCCTGGTGCTATCTTATCGAACTTACCTCATTAGCTACCTACCCACCCCATGGTGTCCCTCTTATTCAATACCAGCCCGATTCTCCCACCCATCATGACTGGAGGTACACAAGTAGCCAGGGTGCCCCTGGATATTCCGTGATCCCTGGCACTGGTGCCATCTTTAAAAGGCCAAGGGGCACAGAGTTGAGCTTTCTCAGGTTGGTGCTGCCCTGCACAGATTACCCCGAGCATGGCATATAAGGGGCAATTACACCACAGCTTGTTGATAGAGCATGGTGGGCATAGTGGATGGGCTAGTACAGAGGGGGACCATTCCCTTCCCAGAGGGGGCCATACCACCAGACCTACCGAGCATGGTCTGTGCTCACCACCCAGCTCAGTGCAGTATCTGCGGTCTGAAGGAATATCCAGCAATACAGGACACGCATCAATAACCTTCCCCATTCTGCCAGGGTAAGTGTCACCGTATTCTCTCTGTTCCCTCACAGTCACTGTATATCGGTTATAGCACCGAGCCCCAAACAAGGCTCATGCTCCAACACGCTCACTACAGCGCCTTCCCTCTCTCTCTCGTTTGCAATATCCACCCCCCCCCCCATTACAGTTGTAGAATATTCTGGAGAATACCACTTATTGAAAATTCCAGATGATGTTCCAAATAATTCCCAGTTTCAGGAAAATGGCAGTGCCCCAGTGTGTAACACATAAGAGGAAGGAGTAGAGATGTACGTTTTTCAAACCACACACAATTCAAACCACGCTGAGGTCATTCAGCCCTTCAAAATTGCTCTAGCATTTCATCAGGTCCGGCTGACTGATGGTTTTCTCAGCTCCATCTTACAAGAACTTTCAGTCATTCAACTCCCTGGGTTCCTGTCACTGACCAGACGGCACTCAAGTACTTTTACCCCAGTTTTCTTTCGGTGTCTGTTTGAGGGCATTTCCCATGGAATGCACTCTCCTAACAATATATTCCATCAGCTATATACTTTCATGCAACGGTCAGCATGCTTTACACAGACCAAACAAAAATCTACACTTTTTTGGTTATAGATGTCCAATCACACTTAGTAATTCTGGTTATTTCACTTGACTAACCTTAATAATATTAAATCAAAGACAGCTTCTAAGCGCGTCTTGTTATAAAATACAATTTCGAGCAGAGAACGTTTTTACCCTCAGCCGTTATCTTGACCGTTTTCTGAATTGTACCCTTTTCATTGTTGTGAAAGTTTCTCTTGCTCTTTGCCTGTGACTGTTGCTCTGCCGTACCTCAGTTGGCTGGACGGAAGGTTTGTGATGTAGAGGGAGGCCAACTGCGCAGGTTCAGTTCCTCACACTGACTGAAGTTACCATGAAGGGAATGCTCTCTCAACATCACCCCATCACCCAAAAATGTGGTGACCCTCACGGTAAACCAGCATGAGTGGTCTCTCTAATGAGAGTTCTTTGGGACTCTATTCTATCAATGTTAGCATTTTAATTTAAAAAAATAGTAATTTCAATGAAAAAGAGATCTTTAATATTATATTAACCCAATAACAACACAACTCAAATAACTGATCAAAATTACACTCGTGAGCATGTACATACAAAACATGTACATTTACAAACACTAAATAGACAGAGAAAAAAACAAAAATAAACAATAAATAATGAATAAATAGCACAGCTCAGCATAACAAAGCGATAGCTCTCGTTCTTCAAGAGCATTAACTGATACACATTTTTATGTTCATAACTCTTTCTCGCTGGATATTAGATTCGTTAGGCCATATCGTCATGACTATTCACAAGCCCTTATTAATGTGACAGATAAGCCTGTATCGTGGTAATCCAAAAAGGACTGCCATGTCTTATATAAGTCTCTTATATAAGTCTCTTTTTTGATGCACCATACTGGTGAGAAAGTCCAAAGGGATATTCTCCATGAAGAACTTACGACGACCCAACAGACCCGGGGTTTTCAGATATCCAACACCACAGAACATTTTTCCGAGCACAGAAAGTAAAGATATAATTTTTCCGCATGTGCATCTCTGTAAAGTATCCGGGACAGGCCCAGGAAAAGAAAAACCGGGTCCATCTCCATTTCAGCCCCCAAGACCCACTCTATCACAGCTAACACAGTGCTCCAATATATTTGAAGCCTGCAGCAGGACCAAAAGCAATCAGTAAGAGTTCCTGTAGTCATTCTGCATTTACGACATGCTGAAGATAATCCCACTTTGCATTTCGAGAGACAATTTGGGATCAGATAGACCCTACGAAGAATTTTCAACTGCATGGAATGGGTCCTATTACAGATCAAAATCCTTCGAGCATTTTCACCAATATCCTCCCATGTCTCCGAAGTGTTCTGAACCCCAACTCTCTCTTGAAGACATCACAAAGCTGCACAGTCTCAACTGAGGGGACACTCTCCAACTAATGATGAAGGGTACTGACAGAGAGTGCATTCTGAGCACTAAGCACCCGTTTCTCTCTATCCGATCTGTAAGAGTCTGGTAAAAGTGCGTGTTTTTTTTTAAAATCAAATCTCTGATCTGAAAGCAAAAACAAACAGAAGAGGTCTCTACTAGGTAGTCCATACTTACGAGTTATTTGATCGAATGATGTCATTCTTTCTCCCTGAAATAAAACATTGTGGCTCAGTAGATAGCATTGCGGCCTCACAGCACCAAGATCCAAAGATGTAACGGTTAGATGAATTGGCTATTGATAAATTACCCATAGTGTTCAGGGATTGTAGGTTGGGGCATTAGTTAGGGTAAATATAGGATGGTCGGGGAATGGGTCTAGGTGGGTCGAAGTCGACTTGTTGGGCCCAAGGACCTGTTTCCACACTGTAGGGATTCTATTAATTCTAAGTCACTGAAGCAAGGTACACCCCTGGCTTCCAACAGTTTAAACATGGAATCCATTATCCCCAGTTGGCAACTTGGTATACCAATTATAGGGGTAAGAAACAAGGTTTTGGCTGTATTGCCCTCGATCTGACTCATTGCCATTCATACTTTAACTTCATTAATGATTATTTGGTTATGACAATACTCCATAAATGTTGTCATTTTGTCTACGAGCAACAGACTAATAAGGGTTCATTTTGTCTGAGAGAGTTCAATATCTAACCATATTGACGCCGAGTCCTCAGTGGTCCACACACTAACATATGATAATAAAGAACTTAATTGACAGCTTTTAATCTGGGAGATCTACTCCCCACAATCTGTGGGGTAGTTGCAATTTGGTTAGCTTGATAAAGAGTCGCTTATGGTGCCAAATAAAAGAGCTAAACCAGCCATAAAGTCTCCTAAATATCTGTCTGGGAAACATCAAAGGAAGCATTCACACGGGGTATCGTAAATTAGGAAGGACATTCATTTTCAGAACAGCTATCCGACCTAGCCAGGATATTGGAAGTGCCTCACATCTTTGAAGGTCTTTTTTTAATTTTGTCAAAGAAATGGACATAGTTCACGTTAAATAAATGATCAAAGACAGATGCAATGAATATACTGAAATAGGGAAAGCACCCCCGTGACCATTTAAAAGTAAACCAGGATTTTCCTTCAAAATCAGGTATTTCCCTGAGACCTCCCATAGGTATGGCCACAAACTTTGTAAAATTAATCTTAAAGCCCGAAAAGGCGATAAGCGAATTAATGCATTGCATCACGTGAGCTGCCGAAACTGTGGGATTTTACAAAAACATGAGACCCTCATCTGCATACGACATAATCTTATGTGACTTCTATCTTAATTCTGGGGCAGGTATGTTGGGGTAATATTCCCAATTGTGCAGTATGCCACCGTGTCTAAGATTGTTGCAGGGATGGGGAAGAGATCAACCCTATTGTGACATTTGTGTGGGTTAAAGAAGAAAATAAAATCCCTACTTGTGAGGTAGATCTGCCTCCAGGTATCCACCAGCTCTAACCCACTAATTGCTTACATTATAATGAGGGTATTGTGGTACCTTTGGACATTCTGTCCACCGTGGGGCCATAAGACAGTCGAAATCTCCTTCTACAATAATGTGCCATGATGCAAGATAACTTACTTTGGAAAATGCATCTTTCAGGATTTTAAGACAGTGCACCAGGGGGCAATAAACATTCAAAAGACTGTATTATTTCCCATAGTTCAAGACTTTGGGAATGATCATCCTTCCGTGAATGTCTAATACAATCTAGTAATTTAAATGGAAGATTCTTCTTCAATAGTATGGCTACTTCCGTACTCCTAGTATTAAAAGACGAGAAATAAACCCGATCAAATCCATCCTGCTATAAGGTCAAATGTTCCTTGTCATCAAGGTGCATCTCCTGCAATAGGACGACATCCACTCTCTCTGTTTTAAGACTAGAAACTTCATTTTTCCTCTTGACTGGCAGATGTTCCAGGTACAACATTTAAGCACATCATTATCCAGAACACACTGTAGCAACATTTCAACTCGAGAGTTTCACATCGAATTACACATCGCTGATCATTAATTAAGAAAATACTCATTGGGCCTAAAACCTGCCCAAACTAAAACTACTACAACTAACAAGCTCTCAAAACTTTCCAAAGCTAAACACATAAAAATTCAAAGAACGAAATAAAATCCAAAATGCTAATGACACTCGATTGGGGAATTTACCCCCACCGCCCACTAGGGACGCTTACATATCTCAAAACTTTACCTTCAGCCCGCTACCAATATGGAATCCAAGGCAATTAACAACAAACATCGGGCTTGAACTACCCTTCCGTCGGCACTTAGTCATCACAACTACCTTTGTAACTCCCTCCAGCTTGAGCTGCACCCCAGACACAAGCAAAGAAAGAGAAAACGAGTAGTAATACTAATGAAGACGTCAAAAATGAGTACTCTACCCACTCCCGGCTATAATTTAACACTGGTTAATAGCAGAAAAATCCAACAAAAATTCTATCTAAAATGACTATCTAAATATCCAGCTTACTTTAAAATGTCCACAAAGTTTTCGCTTTCTCTGGAGAGTCAGACGAGCGTATGGATCCATTGAAATCAAAATGGAGCACCGCTGGGTACCGTAAGGAATACTGAATCCAGAGTTCCCTTATTCTTCTCTTGATATCATCAAAAGATTTTCTTTCCTGAATCACCGCCGTTGAAAAGTCCTGAAAGAAAATAATCCTGGAGCCCTCGTGAATTAAACCCATCGGTTCTGGAAGATTCCATCAGTCTTTGTTTGGCCCCATAACTATGTAATCGCGCAAGGGCAGGATGAAGGCGTTGGTCTGAGTCTCACTTTCGCACCGTAACCCGATGAACTGTCTCACTCTTCACCCGTCCCTCCTCAGTTTTGAAGTGAAGGAATCGCTGCAGCCTGTTCTTGAAAAAACTCACCGGCTGACCATCTTCTGTCCGCTCCAGCAAACCGACGATGTGAATATTCTTCATCATACCCGTGTTCTCGAGGTCGTCATCTTGTTCAGTTAAGGGGCAGACCTAATTTTCAAGGCCGACGATCCTCTCCCGAGAGAAATCGATCACGGTCTCTGTCGCTGCAGTTCGGCCCTTGGCATCGTCTGTTCTGTTTCCAAGGCTGTCAAGTTGCTGCTCATGTTTTTGGAGCACGGCTGAGAGCGGCTTTAGCCACGGCTGAACCCTTCTTCAATCATGGCTTCAATCATTTCACATAACTTGGTGAACTCAGTGACCAAGGCCTGGTGAGGCACTGGGTCTATGGAACGAGCAGAGTGGGTTGCAGCTGCAGCCTCAGGCAGGCTCGATGCTTCTGACGGGTGCACCGTGTGTTGGGACTTACTCGATCCTTTCCCACGTTTTGTCATTTCCACTTGATAAAACGGGCTTACTAAAGATTCTATCGCTCTTTTAGTGTTGAAATTTAAGTAAATGGCTTGGATGGGGTGGGTTAGAGAACCACTTTGCCCGTGTGTTGATGCAGAGCCCAGCATGGATCGCTGCCATCTTGTATTCCCCCTTAACATTTTATCGATATTATCATTTCATTTTGCATTATATTCCTGGAGGTTCTGAAGCCGTGTTATTTGATACCACTGTCTACATTTCCCCCCACACTGCACATTGCTGCCCATTCCTCGATAATCCTTGACTCTGTTGTTATTTATGAACCTTCCATCTGTGCCATAAATATATTCAATATTTCCGCCTCCAATGGTCTGTGGGGAAGAGTGTTCCAAATACTCACAGCACTTTGAGAAAACAATTATAAACATTATGATCTGAGTGTGAGATTAGTTTTTTTGTGTCTCCTTATGTGAGAAAGGATATAATTACACTGGAAGCAGTCCAGAGATATTTCATTTCACGTATTCCTGGGGTGAAGGGCTTATATTATGAAGGCCTTAACAGGTTACTCTTGGAATGAGAATGAAACATATAAGACCTTGATAGGAGTGGATTAGGTATGTATCCACTGAGTATTTGTATTGTCCAAATTTATTGTCATTGTCATAGAACCTCTACAGTGTGGAGGCAGGACATGAAGTCTGCACTGATTCACCAAACAGCATCCCACTTGGACGTGCCCCCCAATCTTATCCATGTAACCCTGCATTTCCCATAACTAACCCACCTAACCTACACATCGCTGGGCACTATGGGCAACCACTATAAACTGCACATCTTTGGACTGTGGCAGGAAACTGGAGCACTGAGAGGAAACCCACACAGTCACGGGGAGAATGTTCAAACTCCACATCGAGGGTCGCCCGAGGTTGGAATTGAACCCAGCTCCTTGGTGATGTGAGGAAGCAGTGCTACACACAGATCCACCATACTCCTCCGTTAGTTCTGTAAGTAACTTGTGGCTGACTAAAGAAATCTGCCTTACTTGTTCTTATCATTGAACCTGACACAGTCTGAGACCTTTTACATCGGCCATATCACCAACCTGATTACATTTAAAATTTGTTGTGAGCAGTGGATGAGTGGGACTAGAAAAGGAAAGAGTGACACCCCCCATCCTCAGTCACAACTGGAGTGAGAAAAAAATCACAAAGTGGGAATTAATTCAAGTGGGAATTCTCTTTCACAGAAGTATGGGATGGCTGAATCTTTATATTATATCGAGGCTAGCTTCGTCTGATTTTCCATAGACAGGTGAATCAGGGATAATGGTGCAAGGAGAGAAAAGTGCAGCTGGAACCACAATGAGATGAGCCATGACCTTATTTACTGGTTGAGTCGTGTCAAAGGGCCAAATGGCCCACTCTGTCCCTCAGCCCTATGTTTTGATGTTCCATTCAGCCCTTCGGACCTGCTACATAGGGGCAGATCGAGCCACTCCGATGGTTAGGTGCAGTATTTGAAATGTACTTGGAAAATCCAGGCTGGGTCAGGAAGTGACACTCACCCCCAATCTCTGTTTCCAGGCTTCCCCTCTCCGCAACGTCTGATCCAGATGTGGGTCATGTTACAGACCCAGATTTGCTGTAAATACAGCCCCTATACCCCACCCAGCGCTAACCTAAACAAATCCTCTGCTCACCCGAATGTAGCATTACACAACACAACTTCCGGGAAAATAACCAGTTACTTTGCAAAAGCATAACATGTGAAATTAATAAATAAGAACAAGAGTAGGCTATTCGGCCCCTCAAGATTGCCATGTAATTAATTACGAACATGGCTGATCTACTCCAGGTCTAACTCCACATTCTTGCCAACTCCTTGTATCCCTCCACACCTCTCTGGGTTAGGGAATTCCAGACATTCACTACCTTCTGAGAGAAAACAACACTTTGCATCTCAGATAGAAATCGATGTTCCATATTCGGTATCTATGTCATCGAGTTCGAGACTCTACTCAGGAATGGTAACAACTTCTCAACATCTACCTTCTCCAGTCCCTTCCGTGTCTTGTATTTTTCAGCAGTATCACTCCTCATTCATTTAAACCCCAATGAATAATCGCCTCTCCACTTTACAGATTCTCAATAACACAACCCTTTCATCGGTCGAAACCGGCTAATGAACCAACCTAGTTACTTGCTGCAACAACATGCTAACTTTATGTTTCATACACAGGAACACTCCAATCCCTTTGTACTGTTCTTTTTCTGGAAGTCCTCTCCGTTAAATAACAGCCTGCCTTTTGATTCTCAGTGTCATCCTCAACCTCGGATGTATATTGCACTCAGCTCCCTCCTTCAGGCTATCAGTATAGAGTGTAAATAACTGATGCCATCGGTCTGATAGCTGTGGTCCTCCAGCAGATATACCTTTATCATGAAGATCCATTAATCCTGACTCTCCGATTTCTATATGTTAAGCAATCATCATTCCATGTAAATACATTCTCCATCATCCTACGGGCTTCTGTCTTGTGTGAGAACTTTTATTTTGTAATACCTTGTGGAAAAACTCTGGAAAGTCTGGTGTCTAACAGATCCCCTTTATCAAGTCCGCTTGTTACATTCTCAGGCATCTCCAGAAATACTTTGCATGATTTTATGGGCAAAATATAACTTCCCTTTCACAAAACCACTCTGAACCTGCGCAAAGCTTTTCTGAATGTCAATGTGAGCCAGGTTTTCCAAATTAAGCTAGTCCCATCTGCTTTCATTTGACCAATATGCCTCGAAATGTTTCCCATCCTTATGTTTGTCTAAATGAGTTTTAAATGTGTTAGCTGTACTGGCATCTATCACTCTTCCTCTGGCAGCTCATTCCATACCCACACCACCCTCTGTGTAAAAACATTGCCCCTGCGTCCCTTGTAAATTTTCCCTCTTTCACCTTAAACCTATGCCTTCTTCGGCTGAACTCCCCCATCCTGTGGAAAAGACCTTGGCTTTCACCCTATCCATACCCCTCATGATTTTAGAAACTTCCATAATGTCATCCCTCAACCTTCTACACTGCAACCAATACTAACTTCAAGAACAAGCATTTAAAGATAAATACTGCAAATTTGAAACGATAGTAAACATGACAGGTAAACAATACTCAGTCCAAACTTCATACTGTGATTTGTTTTTCACCCAATTACTATACTAAGACAGCATGAAACGCGTCCTAGTGCCAATAAGAAGTCAATCACCTGATATCCTTTGTCTAAAGGGCGCGATGATCTCGACAGTGAAAACGTATTTATGGCCAGATCTTTATAATGCCATTCTCCCTCCTGGCCTCCCTATGACCTTGGGTGATTGTGTCTTGTTTATCTTGCACTCAATAGAGAGTACCACTTTCTCCATTCACACCTTAATGTAAACCCATTTTATATCATCTTCTCATTCACCACTGCTAAAAGCCGGTTTATCTTTGCCACGCCCTTTTTTCCCTGTCACCTATCTCCCACCTCTGGAAAGCTATTACAAAGCCAAGGTTCCAATCCTTTTCAGTTGTGAAGAAGTGTCACACTGGGCTTGAAATGCTAACGCTGTTGCTCTGTCTCAGCAGATACTGATAGACCTGCTGAATTTCTCCAGAAATGAATGGGCACGGAACAAATTTTCACAAAACGAATGACTACGGATACTGGTAATAAAAATACTAAAATTGCTTGACAAACTGGGAGCTTTGTCGAGGGTCACTGTACCTGAAAGATAAACACTGCATTCATTCCAGAAGATGCTGCAATTTCTTCAGCAATTTCTGTCTTTGGACAATTTCCAAAGAAGTATGTCAAAGATGCTCAAAAATCCTGTCCAACATGGAGTGCCGTACACTGGGAACTGAAAAATAACGCATGGTGGACAAGTTCCTTGACTCTGAAACTACATAAGTCTGGCATCACTGACACTGCAGAGCTCTTAATCATGGTCAGGGAGAAAAACAGAGGGAAACACATTCACTTCAAATACAGAAGTTGACATTGTGGAAGAGAAACGATTTCGATCATTACTTTAAATGGATTGAGTTAAAGTAACAAATTAGAGGCGTGACACCAGGGAGAGGTCCTCAGCAGATTGAGAATATGAAAATGCAAATGCTACCGCATCAGAAACCAGGTTAGGTAGAGAATACAGGACTGATGGGTGAATGGGTCTCGGTGTGAATTGGGGGACAATCAGTAGAATTGAATTGTAGATATTGCATCTCAAACTGTGTTATCATTTGATGCTGCAGCAACAACTGAAGCAGAACTGTATTCGACGACAATCTGTAACATTTTCCTGACGATAATTCATCAGTCTACCATTACCATTAAGCTGATCCATGGTTCAGTGATCAGTGTGGGTGAACATGCCAGGGTCGGAATCACGTGGACCTAAACCTGTTGACAACCCATTAAAGCTACCACACTAAACTGGTTAAATTCCGACCAGCAGAAATAATTTCTGATGGAGAGGGGAAATGATCCCAAGACTAACAGATCCGATCTAAGGTCTGTCCGTCCTGCCAAATGCAAACAATAATATAGACGGACTATTAAACAATTTACTGGAGGAGAGGACTCCACATATATCCTCTTCCTAAATATCGGAACAGTTCTGTACGTCAGTGAAAAATGCCAAGGATGTGGTGTCTGCACTATCCTCAGCCAGACGTGTTGAGTGGATGATCCACCTCACACTCATCATGATTCGCACAGAATCGCAGATGCCAGTCTTCAAGCAATTCGATTTGCTGTACGGGCATGAAGAAACAGCTGAACACAGTAGATACAACAAAGGCAATGGGCCCTGACCCCATTCCTGCAATAGGACTGAAGACTTGTGCTGCACAACAAGCCGTGTCCCTGGGGAAGCTGTTTCATTCCAGCTCCAACTCTGACATCTCCCTGGCAATGTGGAAAATTACTCAACTATGTCCAGTCCCTGAATAGGAGAATAATTACAATCTGACCAATTACCACACCCTCAGTCCCATCACGACAGTCAAATTGGTGGGAATACTTTTTGATGGAGCTGTCAAGTAGCACCGAAATAATCAGGTCAGTGTGGTTTCCGATAGGTCCCCATGTGGAGATGGTGCTGTAGTGAACATATCATTGGATTACGAATCCAGACCAGGATAATGCTCTGGCAGCTGGTGGAAGTTAAATATAATTAATAAAGTATCGAGACCTAAAACCTGGTGTCAGTAATAGTGATCTTGTGTCCAATGTTGATTGTAAACATCAATCTCCTTCACCAATATTCTTTCAGGAAGTGAATCTCCCGTGCTTTCCTTGTCTGGCCGAAAAGTGACTCCAGACGCACAGACATGGTCTCTGAATAGGCCACGTGAGACACTCAATTATATCAAACTACTCTGAGGTCTTAAAGGATAAAACCTGACAGAACATCCGGCATCAACATCGTTATCAGAAAAGGGAATGGGAAACCCAGTCCTGTTGACCCTGCATAGACATCCTTCCTAACATCTGAGAGCTTGTGACAACATTTGCAGAGCTTTCCCACAGACTGCACAGAAACATCGGGAGAGGAGGAGGTCATTCAGTACATTGAGCTTTCCCCATGCTATTTCATGGCCGAACATCTCCTCAATGCAGTTTTCACCACACAATGTTCATATCCCAAAATATGTTTAAACATTAGGAACTATAGTGCCTTCGGCCCATCAATATATAGGGAGTTCTCTGATAGTGCTTGTTTATTAAGTGCCATTTGATTGCAATGCGATTCGTGAACCGCTTTCTATAAAGTGAACTATCATCCCTGCTTCCAATCTGTCACACCCTGGCAGAGTTTTATATATCTCACTGAGATCTCCACTCATTTTCCGAAAGCCCATGGAATACAGGTCCAGTCACCCCAAACTCTGCTCCCACAACTAACTGTCATCCCAGAGATCAGTCTGGTCATCCTTCACTGCACTCCCTCGATGTCAGGTTTGCCCTTTATTAGGTAAGGACACCAAAATTGCACACAATACTACACAATGTTCGAGATGGAGCCCCAAAAAGGCCCTGTACAGTTGCAGTAAGTGACCCTTACTCCTGTATTCTAAATCCCCTTGAAATGAAGGATAATAAACCATTTATCTTCCTACCTGCTTTCTGCTCCTTCAATATTGCTTTCAGTGACTGGTGTACAGGAAGATCCAGATTCTTTTCAATGTTACAGCTCCCTACTGCTGGGTCTATGTACACTGTATACAGCGTGCCAATGCCATTCCCAGTATTGGCTTCCGTGTTCAGAAGTCACTGCCCTACATGGACTCGGAAGGCTGCGCAGAAATAAACAAAAATGCAGCTTAAGTTCATTTATGTATCAACATTTTTCAACCAATCCCTTTTCAAATGGCAGGCTGCCATTCAATTGATCCCATCAATGTATACAACCTCTCATCATACAGCGTACCAATGCCATTCCCAGTATTGGCTTCCGTGTTCAGAAGTCACTGCCATACATGGACTCGGAAGGCTGCGCAGAAATAAACAAAAATGCAGCTTAAGTTCATTTATGTATCAACATTTTTCAACCAATCCCTTTTCAAATGGCAGGCTGCCATTCAATTGATCCCATCAATGTATACAACCTCTCATCTCTGCCATTGCTCTTTTTCTGCCAGATATTTGCCCAGTCACTCCACTTGTCTCAATCAACTTGGAGCCTTTTTGACATCCTCCTCATCCACTCACAAGCTGACATCGTTTAAAGCTGTCAGCAGACTTGGGAATATTGCAATTGAGCTCCACAACCAAAGATATGATGTGTATTGGGATTAACTGGATCCCAAAACCCGATCCTTGTTATATCCTCCAAGCCTTCCATTCAAAAAAACATGGTTTTGTTCATACTCACTATTTCCTGCCAGCTCTCCCATTCTAAAACCATGACCATATATTAGCCCCAGTCCCATAGGATTCGAATTTGCACAATAGGCTTGGGGCTTTATCAAAACTCTTTCTGAAAATCCAATCGTATTGCGTTGATACCTTCTCCATAATTTTGCTATAAGCCATTTTCTCAAACATGATTCCTATTTTATAAACCTCTGTTGACTTTGTCTATGCCCATTAATTTCAGTCCAATATTTTTTCTAAAACGTTTTATTTACTAATGTCAATCTAATCCATTTTTCTCACCAGACTAAAGTTCCCTAGTATTGCGAGGACATTTTATTTTTGTGTTTTTTTTTTCTTCTTCAGTGAAGGCATAACCGAAATATTTGCTCCATTGATCTGCTATTTCCCTGTCCTCAATTATTTTGTATTAGACTGTAAGAAAGCTGCACCTTTTTCTCTTAATTTTGCCATAAACTTATTTTCAGAAGATATTACAAGTTCACTCATATACACTGTGATAAGATATTCTTCAGAAACCCATCAATTCCTATCATAAGCTACTGAATGATTGACCTTCCACAGCCATACAATCACACAAGCACAGACTCTGTACTATCAGAAATACAGCGCGGTCTACATTAGCCCCACTTTCCAACACAAAACCTTTCGCTGCGAATCTTATGGCATTTCAAGTGCACAACCATGTATTTTCTAATGGTTTTGAGGTTACCATGACAATTGCCCTCTCACAAAGTGCATCCCAGACCCCAACACACTTTGGTTGAAAAACATTCCTCAAATTCTCACTAAGCCTCAAACCCTTCACTTTAAAGGTGTGTCCCTTTGATTAAAAGGACCAGCTGCTGTCTATCCACCCCATCCATATCCCTCGTAATCTTATCCTCCTGATTCACGTCCCCCTTAGACTTCTCTGCTCCAAAGTAAACAACCCGAACTTATCCAGGCTCTCTCCATAGCTGATATGCTCCATCCCAGGCAACATCCCAGGGAACATCTCCTCTGCACCCCCTCTAGTACAATCACATCCTTCCTGTAATGTAGCTCCGAGAATTACACACAGTATTCCATCTTGGCTAACGAAAGTTCCGCATAGTTCTTATAATCTATGCTTCGATGTGTGAAGGCTATGTTTACGCTCCCGCACGCTTTCTCAAATTGTGTGTTACCCTGACCAGCCACATTCAGGGATGTGTGGAGAAGCACTCTCTCAGCTTCCTAGTGTGCTGCCATTCATTGAGTCCTCCCCTGCCTGATTCCTTCTTCCAAAGTGCATGACCTCATATTTATCAGGGTTACATTCCATCTGCCATTGATGTGACCATTTGACCATTCCATCTGTATCTTCCTGTAACATAAGGCCTTCCTCCTCACTGCCATCTACCCGGCCAATCTTTCTATCAAACACAAACTTACCTATGACACTCCCCACGCCTCGTCCATATTCACAGCTGCATCCTTTATGATAAGGTTTAAAATCAGGTAACATCAGCTCATAGTCAACAGGTTTATTCGGAGGCACGAGATTTCGAAGCGCTGCTTCTTCATCAGGTGATTGTGAGCTTTGATGAAGCACTTCGAAAGCTAGTGCCACCGAATAAACCTTTTGGCCTATAACCTGGTTTATGCAATTTTTAGCTTTGTCCACCCCAGTCCAACACCAACACTTCCGAATCCCAAATATTAAGAGACACAGCACTGATCCCTGTGGTACACCATTGGACACGAGCCTCCAATCCCACAAACAGCCTTCTCCCACCACCCTGTCTCCTACCACTAAAGTTGATTTGGTTGCAACTTGGCAAGTCACTGATGAGTCTTACCTGTTACCTAGTTATTCTGTTCTGCTGGACACCCTTGGGGAATAACTGGAGATTCTCATTAACCTTGCCTGCCAGTAGGTTTCCATGCCCCTGTATTAGTCAGTCCCCTGCAAGTGATGAATTTCCTCCTTATTGTAGCCTTAACTGGCCTGTCCCCGATCCTGCCATTATAATGCCTTGACTGTGGAATAGACAGCGAGGGAAGCGTCCTGTTAATTTCCAACTTGTCAGATGTTTTGTGAATGTTCAAAATTTCACTGTGACCCACCTCTCATTCTTTGAAACTCTCGAGAACACAGGCCGAGTTTCCTCACCAGGCAATTTCAACATCTGAGGGATTAATCTGGAGAATGCACTTCCTCTCAGGTCATTATATTCTTTCTGAGATTCGGTCACCAAAACTGTACAGAATACTCCAGGTACAGTCCCATCAACACGCAGTGAAAATGCTTCAACAAGTCCTCACATCAATGTTCTGACTCCCCTAAATGAAGCCGAACCAAACTTTAACTTGCCACTTACATATGTTCCTCCAAATACCCTTCACATTCATTGCATTTACGAACTCACTGAAATCTTATAGAAACCCTTCCGAAAATACAATATATGCCACTTCTACTGTTTCCCCGTTATCTATGCTTTAAGAAACATCTTCAAACAATTCCAGAGTTTATCAAGTATGATGTCTCTTTCAGAAATGCATGCTGATTCTCTCCATTATCGCTGTTAATTCTAAATAGCAAAAAGGTCATCCTGTGTACTAGATTCCAACAGTTTCCCTACAAATGTCAAGTTAACTGGTCTGCAGTTCTCCACACTACGTCTTTTTCCCTTTGTAGCTGTTTGGATCCCTTCCATTCATCTATAGTTTATCCACAATAGTTTCCAGTCTCTGCAGAATGTACAGGAAAATAAAACAAAATCATCGACAATGCAATTAATACTACTATTGGTGGTTTATTTCCGACATTTTGATGTGAAGAACATCTGTTTCGTCAGACTTAGCAATGCTCAATCCAGCTCCATGTTCAAGTACTACCTTGTAACTGATATGAATTGACTTTATGTCTTTAGCTCCAGGAGTCCGATATGATCACTTGGTATTACTGGGTGACTTTCTGGATCTTCCTCCATGAAGACAGATGCAATGTAACTGGTTGTTTTCTTGGCCATTTCCTCTCCCGATTACAAATTTCCACAGCTGAAAATGTGTTGCTGGACCAGCGCAGCAGGTCAGGCAGCATCCAGGGATCAGGAGAATCGACGTTTCGGGCATAAGCCCTTCTTCAGGATTCCTGAAGAAGGGCCTTTGCCCGAAACGTCGATTCTCCTGATCCCTGGATGCTGCCTGACCTGCTGCGCTGTTCCAGCAACACATTTTCAGCTCTGATCTCCAGCATCTGCAGACCTCATTTTCTCCTACAAATTTCCACATTTGACCTTGCTTTTATTTTGTTTCCTTTGAAATATAGATCGCAGATTGATGCAGTCTTTGTGTTCCTGTGTGTTAGCAGGTATGTTCTCTTTTTGATTTCCTTATCAGTTTCATGGCCTTCCTTTCCTGGATCGTTAATTTCTGAGAATTTTCATGTTTCCACAATAGCTGGAATTCTTCTGAAATCACTTCCTACGATGAACATATTTTCTAATTTGTTATGTTAACCATCACTGAGTCACTTTCTCACTCTTTGGTGTTTGTACCTGAAATAAATAGATGCATGTTTCAGACTTTTCAGTATTTCTAAAAACTGCTGGTCCCGACCAGTTATATTCAGGAACACAGCAGGAGGATAAGAGGATAGAGAACAAATTGCAGGAGCACTGCTTGGCTCTTTTCTATCATCGCTGGCCAACGAGTGCCGTCCTGGACGATTGGAGCAAAGCGAATGCTGAGCCCTTATTCAAGAAATGCTACAAAGATAAACCTGGGAACTAAAGACCAGTAATCCTAAAATCTAGTGGGTAGGTTACTTTAGAAGATTTGGAGAGATTGGATATACATGCATTTGGAAAGACAGGGTGTGGTTCGGAGTAAGATTAGAATGGTGCTGGAAAAGCAGAGCAGGTCAGGCAGCATCCGAGGAGCAGGAAAATCGATGTTTCGGGCAAAAGCCCTTTATTCAACTTCAGCACGGGAGTTTGTGCAAGGGAGGTCATGACTCACAAATTTGTTGGAGTTCTTTGATAAAGTGACCAGCAAAGTTGAGGAGGTCCGGGTGGTATACGTAGTCCAGATTGATTCCAGTAAGGCCTTCAATAAGTTTCCATGTGGTACGTTGCTCTGGAAGGTGAGATCGCATGGAATTGAGGGGGAGCTGGCAAATTAGGTACAAAATTGCATTGATGGTTGGAAGCAGAGATTAATACTGGAAACATGCTGGTCAGACTGGAGGCCTGTGAATAGTGGAATGCCTCAGGGATTGATGCTATTACCACGACATATTACATATATCTATGATTTAAATGAGAATGTACAGGCATGATTTGTAAGTTTGAAGATGGCACTAAATCAGACGGCATCAAGGAAAGTGAGGAAGGTTATCACAAATTTCAGAAATTACAGCAGTATCTTGATCAGCTGTAGAAGTGGGCTGAGAAATGGCAAATGGATTTTAGTATCGATTAATGTAAGTTCTTGCATTTTAGAAAGTCAAATCAAGATTGGAGTTTCATGGTGAATGGTTGGGTCCTAAGGAGTGCAGTGGAACAGAGGGACCTTGGAATTCAGGTGCATGGTTTTCTGAAAGTTGATTCAGAGGTAGACAGTGAAGAACGCTTTTGGCACACTGGCCTTCAGCGGTTTGTATCACTGAGTATCGAAATTAGGGAGTTATGATGCAGTTATACAGGATGCTGGTGAGGTCATATTGGTAGCGTTATGTTCAGTTTTGTTCACTTTGCTACAGGAAGGATGTTATTAAACTGGAAAGAGTGCAGAAAACATTTACAAGGATGTTGCCAAGGTCTCAATGGTCTGAGTTACAGAAAGAGGTTGGACAAGCTAGGTCTTTTTACTGTTGTGTGCATGAAGCTGAGGGAGGTTCATATTGAAGTTTATAAGATTATGACAGGCATGGATAGAGTGAATGCAATCAGTCTTTTTTCCAAATGTTGGACAATCACAGATTAGAGGGCATCAGTTTAAGGTCAGAGGGGACAGAATAAAAGGGAACCTGAGGAACAACTTTTTAACACAGGGGCTGTTACGCATATGGAATGAGAAGTGGTTGAGGCGGATACATTAACAATATTTAAAAGGCATTTGGGCAAATACATGAATAGTAAAGGATTAGAAAGATACGGGACGATGGCAGGGACATGGGGTTAGCGTGGATGGGCATTTTGGTTGTATTGGACCAGTTTGGGCTGACGGGCATGTCTCCGTGCTGTCTGCCTCTATGTCTCTAACAACCATTGCTTGTTTCCCACTGAATGTTATATTGTACTTTCCCAATTTACTGAAGATATCTTGACACTCTAGCCTCCGGTCTTCCATAATATTTGACTAGAATATTCAAGCATTCTATATTGTATGCAGACACCTTGTAAATTGCACCTTATAAATGCCTTTATTCCTTAAAAGCTGCTTCAGACCAAGGTTAATAAGTCGTCCTTCTGACCACACAACATCAAATTCTAACTAACCTGCTCTCTAGTTTGCTTCACAAAATACTCTTCAACCCACCTCATATACACTTACGGAACTTATTTTTCACAGCTTCAGCAGTCACTTAGTTAACGCTGTTAACCATCCAATAAGACTGCGGTATCCACAATACTTGCCTATCTAATTTCCAGGGCAAATGATGCTCCGATTATCTGCTACCGTTTTGGTTTCGATATATAACACACCAATATTTGCTTCTCCTTGCTATCTGTAAACTCTACCTAAACTGATTCTGTGGAAGCTGAGGGACAGGTCTGTGTTGTTATTAGTGACAGATTTGGACAAGACATTCGGGGAGCCTCACCTCGACACTGAGATGATCTGAAGAAATGTCCTGCAATACAGGATAAGCATCCATATCCTCCCCGCTCTGTCAGGATAAGAGGTACCGTATACTCTCTGCTCCCTCACACTCACTGTATATCTGTTATAACACCTAACCCCGAACAAGGTTCACGCTCTGTCTCCAAACAAGGCTCAGGCATTACCACTCTCACTATTGAAATCAGCAACTAATAATACTATATGGATTCAAAACTGTCGACTGACTCATTCCAGACACCTCACAACTCCCCCCACCTACAACAGCACAAACAGCAGGGTCATCCATTCACACTCTCCCTCCATCCCTTTCTCCCATTCCAGGAGAAACTGCCTGGAATAGGATAGAAACTCCAAGCCGGGTAGTGGAGTGCCCGATATCCGTTCCCTCACTCCCCTCCCCCCGTCATATGGGGAGGACACTTAAAGAGCTGGAGAGGACCAGGAAGCCGCGTGTGGAGAACCTGAAACATCCACGTCCTACTGACCAGTTAAGGAGCAATGTTCAGTGAAAGACAATTCTCACTTTAAACCCACTGGCAGCTCCCACAACAGTCAAAACAGTCCTTTCACTTCCAAACAAAAACCACAGATACCTCACTGCACAGAGACGCAGACACAGAAATACACAGACGAACACATACAATACTTACAAGGAGATAGGCATACACACACACATATAAACACACAGAGAAATATACAGTCACATACAAATAGACATAAATACAGATAGCAACACAGGCTGAAACACAGACAGACAGATGTAGACACACAAACACACAGATAACAAGCACAAGGACACACACATACGCAGGTACGCACACAAACACAAACAGGGGCACAGACACACACACACACACATACAGATACACGCACAAACACTTACTCACATACAGACACACAGAGGCACAGACAATAGTGTTATTAAGACCCAAGTCGATATGTTTTTGATTTGTAAGGGGATCCATGATTCCAGGGAGAAGGTAAAAGAATGAGGCCGAGGTACTCATAAGAAATTATTGAACAGAATTTCAGACTCAATAGGCTGAATGGCCTCAATATGCTCATTTCCCTCATGCTCCTGCGGAATTATGCGAACAGGCATTCTCTTTCTGAGACAGCAGCAGAGGCTAGGTGTGATAGATATTTGATTGGAAAGGGTCAGTGGGAATGTGGGACAGGTTTACTTTTATTCCTAATTATTCTGTCCTTATGTCTGAAAAGAGGTAGTGACTTGATGTTCAGTTAACACAGTTTTTAAATAACAGTTGTCCCACAATGAAATAAGGACGTCCCTTTCACTTTAGTGTTGTGCTACCTGTGGTGTGCTCATCCTCAGGGAGCAGTGAAGACTCGGTTATAGAAGATATTCCAGGCAGAGCTCGACTGATCTTTACTGGACAGAAGGGTCAGTGTTTATTGGGAACAGACAGGAAATGGATGGTCAGGCACACTCGGATCAGCCATGAGCATTCTGAATGGTGCAGCCGAATGGGCAACTTCTGCCCCTACCACATGTGTTCCCTCAATCCACCCCTCGAGGCTGTTACAGGGTTGGTGACCACTCCATTAAGTCAGACAGGATCGTTACAATGAGACAGGAGGAAACCATTCTGCCCCTCTAAGGAATTACACAGGAATATAGAATGAAGTAATTCAGCTCGTTCAGTACACTACAAATTCGAGGAGGATGCCTTTCAACCCACCTGAGCTGCTACACAGGAACAGGGACGCTGTCGCTAACAGGAAATAGAGAGGAGAGACAAATGTTTATTTTCAGGCTGCAAAGCTGTAACTGATGGAGTGCCTCAGAGATCACTGTGGGGTTATCAATGATCAATAATCTTTATCAAAGATATCGAGGAAGGGGAGGGAATAGCTTGGAGCTCAATTAGCTCATACACCAAGATGGCCATTCAATGTGTCGTCAAATGGAGGTAGTGAGTCTGCAAAGTGATACAGGCAGGGAAGGTTAGTGAGCAGACCTTCAGCAGAAATAACTTAACGTAAGTTGTCAATTTTGGCATGAAGGTAAATTATATTTTGGCATAAAACAATGGTAAATAATTTAAATGGAGAGAGATTTCCGAACTCTGTGATACAGGAGGTTTCCATATTCTTGCGACATGAATCACATGAAGTCAGATGCAGCAAGTGATTTGGAAGGTAAGTGGAATAATGCTGTTTTTGGCAAAAGGTATCAGGTTTAATTGCAGGAATGTTTAACTGCATCCGTACAGGGCATTGCTGAGACCACACTTGATGTACTGTGTGCAGGATTGATCCCCTAAACTAAAATAAAAAGATATAATTCTTTTCGAAGATTTTCACAGAGGTTTCCCTTTACTCATTCCTGGAATGCCGGCCTTCTGTTATGGGGGATTATCCGTTTTGATCTTATCTGAGAAATAGTATTTAACCATCCATGACTTTCTGAAAAGTGTATCAGCTGGATGCATATTATCTCCTGTCAGGGAGACTAAAGCTAGAGAATAAACTTTAAGAAAAACATGCATTGATATTAACATAAATACTATGAAGACACCTACCAATATTACAAATTACACAGACACATGTAAGCATGTCTTCAAATTATAAAGTGGGGATTTCTTTTGCGATTGGAAGAATTGTGTACAACAAGAGCAATGACGCATCTGCATATAATTCATAATCAGGTTTTCCAGTGAATGTTCCAGGAGATCGCACATGATCCAGTTTGGTGTTCAGTTGACAAAATTTTACGTTCCAACACAGAGAAGGAGAAAAATGTTCCCTGTCTGAGAAGGAGCAGCCGATTGATCCCTCTCTCTTACTTTGTTCCACCAGATAGAAAAGTGTGAGATCATAAAATCCTTGCGTCATCTTTACCACTTGTGAAGGATTCCTGGTGAGGACTCATTAGAATCTCTCTACTGCCTGAAACGAAGGGAATTCAGCCAAATCCCACTGTTCCAGAAAGAAATCCCACTA
The DNA here is from genome assembly GCF_037043375.1 of Chiloscyllium plagiosum. Classification (NCBI taxonomy): domain Eukaryota; kingdom Metazoa; phylum Chordata; class Chondrichthyes; order Orectolobiformes; family Hemiscylliidae; genus Chiloscyllium; species Chiloscyllium plagiosum. The sequence goes on along the minus strand of NW_028270175.1, from coordinate 64,458,183 downwards.
CCAGTAGCTTGTGTGAGCAGAAAAACTTAAAAGGCAGAATAACATGTTGGGGGACTCTATTATTTTAACATTTGTTATGGGTGCAACTTTCTGTGTCTCACATTTTTCTAAAAATGGCGGGGTCTGAGACCTAAATCATTGACCACCTCACTAAACTGGCTGCCTTTACGATGGGTGTAACCAGTGGAGACGTGGGACTGGAAAAGGACATAGTGACTCTCCAACATTTGTTGAAACACAAATGAGAAATTCCCACAAGGCTGTTCAAGTGGAAATTCCCTTCCCCAGAGGATTGTGGTGCCTGGATGTTTGCATTTATTCAAATTTGTTTTCGGTATGTAGTAAAATGGTATACAGACAGAAACCTGCTGCTGAGACCAAAAGCACATGGAGAGGTGATAAAGTATCTTATGGCTCACTCCTGCTGCTTAGTCCTGTGTTGCTATGTTCTATTAAACCGCCCACAGCTCCTGCAAGGAGCAGATGGAGGCCACTTGCTACAAATACCTGGTCAACAGTAACACAGGATCTCATCAGTCCCTCACGATTGTCACACATGGTTTGGTGTCGGTTGGAAAATGTTATTTGTTCCGACAGACGCTTCTTGTCTCTTTACGAGTGTTTCCTCTCTGCAACTTGTGGTTCATTTGTTGATGATATCATCGACCCAGATTCACCGTGAATACAGTCCCCATACCTCAACCAAAGATGACTCACAAAATACTTTACTCTCTCTGATTGCAACGTTCAATAAAAGAACATTCAGGAAAATTACAGCCATTAACTTTGCATTTACTGAATATGAGGACAAAAGGAATAGGATCAGGTAATTCGGATGATCAAGCCATTGCATAACATCATGGCTGAACTACCGTTGACAGTAACTCCTCTTTTTTAAGCCCAATTCTTCACCCCTTAGCTATCTGACAGGTCAAAAATCCATCTAACTCCTCCTTAAATACTTTCAGCGATAAAGCTCCCCTAGCTCTCCCGCCCAGATAATTCCTGACAGTGATTACCTTCTGTGAGAGTAAAGCATTCCCTACACATGAACTGTCACCTATTGATATGAACAAGAGGTGAACACAGGGGCTCAGGAAAGAGCGAATGGCTTTGATACCAAGGCAGTATTTGGTTGAGGATGGCATCGGGACCACCTACTTATTTGTGCTGAATGTGAATGGGCTCTTTCAGAATGCAAATAAAGAAGTTTAGAGTCAGTTGCCAATAATCCTTTCAGTCCCGGGACATCTCTGCAGGACATCCTCAGGTTAGCCTCCTCAGCACAAACATCTTCAGCTGGTCCATCAATGTCTTTCCCCATTATAAGATCTGAAGTAGGCATGATGACTGAAGATCACAGAATGTTCAGAACAAATTGACCCCCATCAGCTCCGGAACCATTCTGTGTCCATGTGCAGCAAGACCCGGACAGCATTCCGATTTGTGCTGTTAACGTGTCGGTAAAATTTATGTAACAGCACGGTCAGACACTGCACATTTCAACAGTTAAAAGAGGAGCTCATTCAGCATCTCAAGCTGGTTGCACACGGGTATGAGTTAGCATTCAGGAACAGGAAGAGTGACAGCACATTAAATATTCCTGCCTGTTACACAGGAAGAAGAGTGGTCTGTTCAGTGCATCGAGCTGTTAAACAGGAACAGGCAGAGCCCAATCAGACCCTTAAACCTGTTCTATGAGATCAGGAGGATGCTATTCATCCCCACGTGACAGTTATACAGGAACAAGTGGGGGTCACTGATATTCCAACATGACAAACCAATGAAACCGAGACTGCACTGATAGAAGACTCCATGATGTTAATCATGGTTCCATTGTTTATAGAACGTGTGCTGCTTTAACATAGTTTGCTGGCAATGAGGAGGGAAGCTAAATGATTTGTGTCAACTCTCAAGGAGGCATTTTTCCATCACCGAGAAGACACACCCTTGTTCTCCATGGAGGTCAGAATCTGGTGGGAATAGTTAACTGTTTTAGCATGAAGGTATTGTGGCTGCTGTAGGGATTGTGGATAACGCGACTTTCAATGCAGGACCATACACCAAATTCACTGTATTAATGTGGGGAGAGATTATTCAAACACTGGCCCTCTGTCTCTCTCATGCGACATGGGAATTGGGTGTGGATTGAGGGGAATATTCTCAGAGGCTCTCAAATTATCGACAATCATGCAACCCGAGTAAAAAAGAAGCCATGGAATCTTTCACGGTATCAGTGTCTATTTAGAACATCGTGAGTGACTGTCCCTCCCCCTCAAGTTTCAAGGCAATCGCCTCTCATTCTCTCAAAACGCCAGGGGTTAATCTTCACTGTCTCCTCGTGGTACCATAATCCCTGGAATGAGTCTGGTGAAACTCCATTGCATCCTCTTTGTGGCAAGGCGATCATTCTTTATAAAGAAGAGAATGTCTGTCCACAATATCCCAAATGCTGCCTCAACAACACTCTCAGCGACGATCATAAAATCTCTTTTTCCTCTTAGACATCGCTGTTTCTTTCCTGTGGCGTAAAAAGACTTTCCTTCTCTCTATAATGCTGGGAAGTGTTAACACTTTTATAATGAAGGTATTGTTGCTGCTGTCGTGATTATGGACACCATGACGTTCATGGCAGGATGACGCATCAATTGAACTCTATTAATGTTGGGAGAGTTTATTCAAAAGCCTGAACCTCTGTCTCTCTCTCTCTCTCTCCCTCCCTCCCCGCTCTTACTCTCTCTCTCTCTGTCTCTCTCTCTGTCTCTCTCTCTGTCTCTCTCTCTCTCTCTCCTTTCTTTCTCCTCTCTCTCCCCTCTCTTTCTCTCTCTGTCTCAGTTTAAATAGTGGGTGGGGTGGTTGGGTGCAACGTTCTCAGAGGCTCTAAAACTATCGAGAATCATGTGATCTGAGTGGGAAAAAAAAGCCATGGAACTTATCACCATATGCACTAGGACTGACATGGAATTTATACGTCCCTGACATCTGTACGTCAGCATCAATAAAGCCAGCACCAGAGATACCTATGGAGCCGTGCATCACTCTCGGGGAGAATTTCAATAAGATTGAATACACCTAAAATAGGGGATGATCACGTACCTGAATGGAAATGAGATGCAGCAATACAGAAAACAGGCAGAGAAAGGGAGCTTTCTTTACCTTTATTCTTCTCTCACAGGATGTATGAAGCCCTGGTCAGGGCAGTATGTTGTGCAGATCTTGAACTGAGTGGCTGGTCCAGCTGTTCCACAGTACCATAAAGAGTAAAACGCATAGCTTTGGGTTTGTAGTGTCACAACACAGGAGAAATCTTCCTGCTTAATTAAAACCATCAACAGAGAAAAGATTTATCCCATGCAGTAATCTGTGATAATTCTAGAGTCCAAATCTATTTAAAGTAAAAAATAACAACTTTATTTCTTAAAGTATAACAGAGAATAATAAACGAACAACTATTTACAACTTCTTCCTCTAACCTGTCTTTTACCTTCCCCCTCCACAGTACTTCTCCGATTAGACTCCTAATTAAGATTTACAAAACAAAACTTCTTTTCTCAAAACCAGGAAGCTTTCGGTTCTTCTCCATATTCCTGTCTTATTTTCGTCTTGGGGACTCTGCTTCACCAAATACGAATCAATAAAGGTACCTATAGGAGAGCTATATTTCAGACAGTCTTTGCACGCTGGTAGCTCGACAGTTCTTCTCCCATTTTTTTCAATTTTCCATGGTCTTGTACCGCCAAACTATTGGATTGTATCATTTGCTGTTAAGATTGTCAATTTAATAAATTGAAACTTGTTTGGAGGTGGGTACTTTGGGGTATAATTTAAAATGGTTTGCTGAATTTGTTTCAAGACAATGAGCTAATCGGGTTGTTCGACCAAATGTTACATTATATCTATTGTTCAGAACTCTTGGTGCTGTCAGGTTGTTATGGTTGGCTTTTAATTCTCTAAAAGGTACAGTACACCCACGTGTTCATCACAGAAGTCACACGGAAACCTGAGGAGGGAATCATGACACATTGACTTCCCTAAAGGTCATGAGGCAAGCAGATTGGTTTTTATAACAAATGATAATGGTTGCTATTAAACTCCCCAATTTCAACAGACCATTATTCTGTGGCTCTAGATTATGAGTCAATGGCTTGACCACCATAAACTGACTTCCCTTATGTGCAGAGAACAAGTTAAACATTCTCAATCGCAATTATTTAGTCACGGACATGGTTACTAAGAACGTGAAACTGTTGCATCCTGATTTAACAAAGGCACGAATGGTTTATTCAGATATTGCACTGAGACAGAGGACGAGACTGGGATATCATGATGGTGGTATTGGATAGGATTGGTGAGTGAGGAGGACATGGAGATGTAAATCTGTGAAGGAGAAAATGGATTATGGAGTTTGAGAAGAGTCTGGTTCCTTCTTGCATATCAATGAGTAATTTATAAATCGTAGTTTGATAGTTATAATATATAAGGAAATGAATTTTTGTTTGGAACTGAAGATATTGACTTGCACTTTACAAAATGTACATATCATGAGCCGAAATTCAGTTCAACCCAGTTTAGTAGACAAATATAATGACTTACCAGGAACACCAACTATCGCGAGGATGGGATAGTAACCACCTTGAATAATCCAAAGGATATCCTGTATCCGATATGCTAATGATATCCAAGGCTGAGAAAGCCAGTAAAGACCCCCGGATAAACTCCTGTCCATTGTTGGAACATTCCAGTCTAATGTTCTCAGATTCGGATCCATTGTTGGAACATTCTAATCCATGGTCCTCAGATTATGAACCATTATTGTAACTTTCCTGTCTAATGTTCTCAGATTCTGATTTCTCCTCCCCCTCTCTCTCGAGCTGCTGTAAGTGATGCTCCTACTTACACTATGGGATTGCACATTGAACAGAGCCCATTTATCTTTCAACGATGGAAACTCTCCACTGGGATAATTAGGATCCACGGAGATTTTCTTTAATCACAGTCACTGAACAAATAGCTCAATTTAACCTCTTTGAGTTCAATATTGATTTTATTCAAATTCAAAAGAACGTTCAAAATTTACTCATTTAGGTTGGGATATGTGGGGGTGGCTGAGGGAGGGAATATTGGACACGGGAGATTGATTGCGTGTAATCATTCAATCTGCCTTGGATATGGGAATAATGTCAAAGGATTGTCAGAACATAAACAAGATTCGCCGTTTATAAATAGAAACATCCAGTCTGTAACTACTGATCAGTGATTATAATGTCAGTAAAAAATGGAGAGAACTTTTCTAGTCCTTAATCTGACAGGCACACGTGCCTTCGACAACAGGAGCTTTAACAGACAAATGGCATGGATATGTTAACAGAGAATATGATGTGACACACAATTCAGATGATTAGTCGAGGATCAGAGAGGGCATGTGAGTGTCATGCTGTTAATGTTGTCGATGTCAATCAACTGTGATTAAGTACCATGCACTGGTTTTCAATTTGAGTGTGTTTATGTTTCTGGGGACATGGCTGCAGAGACCGGAGGGAGGGAACATGATATTTACCAGTCATCAGTACTGGGATGTTACTCTTTATAAATCATAAGAAAATCAAATTCCAGGATACATATCCAATGAGGAATGAGCACAGCCAATATTAACCATACGACCAGAAGACATTGGAGCAGAAATTTGGCCATTCAGCCCATTGAGCCTGCTCCGCCATTTAATGATGGCTGTTAAGCTTCTCAACACCATTCTTCCACTTTCTATCTGTAACCCTTCATCGCCTTTACAATAAAGAACCCGTCTGTCTTACTCTTAAATATACTCAATTACCTGGCCTCGACAGCCTTCAGTAGCAGTGAATTCCCGAGATTCACCACTCTCTGGCTGAAGAGGTTCATCTTTATCTGTGTTTGAAAACGTCTTCTCTTTACTCTGTCCCCTCGGTCTTAATCTCCCCTCCATTGGAAATATCTTCCCAAAATCCACCCTGTTCAAGTCATTCAATAGTCTGTAAGTTTCAATTAGACCTCCTAATATTCTTGTGAACTCTATCAAATATAGACTCAGAGCCCTCAGATGTTCTTCATATGTTAAGCTTTTCATTCCTGGGACCACTTTCGTGAATCTTATAGGAAAATGCTCCAGGGCTAGTACATCCTTCCTGAGATATGGGACCGAAAACTGTGCACAATAATCCAACTGTAGCCTGGCCAAAATCTTATAGAGCCTCAGAAGTACATCCCTGCATTTATATTCAAGTCTTCTTGAAATAAATGGAATCATTTCATTTGCCTTCCCAACTGCTGACAACCTGCAGGTTTACCTTGCAAGATCCCTTGGACGAGCACCGCCCCCCTCCCCCCACCGTGTCTTCTGAACTTGCTCGCTATTTAGAAAATAGTCCATGCCTTTATTTTTCTGGCAAACTGCATGACCTCACACTTGCCCACGTTATACTCCATCTGCCACTACTTTGCTCACTCCCCTAACCTGTGCAAATCCTTCAGCAGGAGAAAGTGAGGACCGCAGATGCTGGGGATCAGAGTCAAAAAGTGTGGTGCGAGAAAAGTACAGCCAGTCAGGCGGACTCTGAGGATCACAATATTTGACGTTTCAGACATAAATCCTTTATCGGGAATGAAGTTGGTGAGCGGAAAGTGGTTGAGAGATGAATGGGAGGGGCTGGGAGGAAGGTAGCTTGGAAGACAATGGCTAAATCGAGGTGAGTGGTGAGAGCGGAAGGTGGAGTGGATAGATGGGAAGGAAGATAGACAGGTAGGACAGTTCAACAGGTGGTGTTCAGTTGGAGGGTTAGATCTGGGATAAGGTGGAGGTAGAGGAGATGAGAAAACTGGTGACATTGCGCTGGATACCATGTGGTTGAAGGGTTCCAAGGTGGAAGACGACGCGCTGTTCATCCAGACATCTGGTGGCTAGAATGAAGTGGATGAAGCCAAGAACTTGCATGTCCTTGGAGGAGTGGTGGGAGACGCGAAGTATTCAGCCACAGGGAAGTGGGGTTGTTGGATGTGTGACGGAGAGTGTTCTCTGAACCGTTCTGCAAGTTGACGTCTTGTCTCCCCAGTGTAGAGGAGACTAGGAGCAATGGACAGAGTAGATGAGGCGTTTGGATGCACAGGATCTTCTCTGCCTGATGTGGAAGGATCCTTTTGGGCCTTAGATTGAGGTGAGGAGAAAGTTGTTGGCACCAGTTTCATACCTCTTGCAATGGCAAGGGAAGGTGCCGGGAGTGGAAGGTGGGTTGTTGGGGTGTGGGAGGGGGGACGCGTGAACTAACGAGGGTGTCGTGAAGGGATTGGTCTCTGCAGAATGCTGATAGGGGTGGGGAGGGAAGTATATCTCTGGTGGTGTGGTCTTACTGTTGGTGGCAGAATTGGCGGAGGATGATATCCTGAGGTTGGTGGTCTGGAAGCCGAGCATCAGAAGGGTTGCTAGAGGGTGCTACTGCACCCTCCTGCAGCTGAACCACCTCTTCGATGCTACCTATCCCTCTATTCCATCTTTGCACTGTTTGAAAACTTAGTCAGAATTCCCTCAGTTCCTTCATGTAGACCATTAATGCACAAAGCGAATTGTTGTGGTTCCAACACTGAGTCTTGAGGAATACCACTTATCACTGGATGCCATCCTGAGAAGGACACTTTTATCCCCACTCTCTGCTTTCTGTCAGACAGCCATGCATCTATCCAAGCTAGCACCTTGCCTGTAACACCAGGGGCCCTAATGTTTCTCAATAGCCTCCTGCGTGGCACCTTATCAATTGAATTTAGAGAAGCAGGTGGATAACATCTACTGGTTCTCCTTGGTCAAATCTGCTCGTTACTCCCTCAAAGTATTCCAGCTGGGCATGACCTCCCATTGATGAAACAATGCTGACTTTGCATTATTTTGCTAAATCCAAGTATTCAGAAATCCCATCCTTCACGATGGATTCCAGGATGTTACCCACAAACAAGGTTAGGCTAATCAATCTGTAATTTTCCATCTTCTGCCTAAATCCCTTATTAGATGGAGTGTCACGTTAGCAATTTTCCAGCCATTCCTGATTTTAGTCATTCCTGAAAGATTACCACTTTCACTTTCACTACCTCATCAGCTATGTCCCTTACAATTCTGGGGTGTATTTCATATGGTTCAGGTGATTTATCCAAATTCAGGCCATTCAGTTTTCTAGCATGTTCTCCTTGGTGATGACCACCATACTCAGCTCTGCCCTCTCACTCTCTTCAATTTTTGAGAAATTACTCGTGTCTTCCACCATGAACATTGATGCAAAGTTCCTCATTCATTTCTTTGTTTTCCACGACTGTCTCTCCAGCATCATTTTCCAGTGGTCCATATTTGCTTTTCGCCTCACTTTTGCACGTTATATATCTAAAGATCCTCTTCCAGTCTCCTTTGTATTACTGGTTAGCTTACCTCCAGATCTAATCTTCTCTGTCCTTTTTTCCCCTCAGTTAGTCTTTGTAAGTGTCCCAATTATCTACTTTCCCACTGCCCCTCCCCACATTATACACTTGCTCTTTTGCTTGTATGCAATCCTTGACTTCCGTCGTCAGCCCCGGCTGCCTCATCCTCCCTGTACCATGCCTCTATTCCTCGGCAAGAATCCCTGTGTCCTGAATTAATCTTGGAATCTGCTGCCATTGCTGTTCCCCTGTCTTTCATGTTTGACCCCTGTCCCAGTGAATTCCATCCAGCTTCTCCCTTGTGCCTCTGTAGTTGCCTTTATTCAGCTGAAATACTGCTACCTCTGATTCTATCTTCTCTCTCTCTCTAATTGCAGAATAAATTCAATCATGTTCTGATCATTGCTTCCGAAGTTTACCTTCACCCTAATCTCCCTTACGAATCCTGTATCATTTGTTCCCGAGTGCGCTCCACCAGATGTTGCTCCAAAAAGCCATCTCATAAACATTCCAAAAATTCCTTTTCTTGCGAACCACTACCAATCTTATGTTACCATTGCCCCTGTATACTGAAATCTCCCGTGATTACTGTACTTTCCCTTTTCTACACATCTTTTCTATCTCCTGGTGTATCTTGTGCCCCAGCTCTTGACTACTCTTTGGAGCCCTGTACAAGGCTTCAACTGTGGTTGTCTTACCTTTGTGGTTCCTCAATTCTATCCAGGCTGATTCTACACCATCTGACCTTACTTCCTTTCTTACGATTCATTTAATCTCATGTCTTGTTTATAATGCAAATCCACTCCCTCTGCACACCTGCCTATCTCTTTGATAGGATAAATATCCTTAAATATTCAGATTGCCTTGCAGCCACATCTCTGTGATGCCCATCGCTTCATACCGGCTGATTTAATTCTGCGCCACAAGCTCATTTACCTTATTCCTTATACAGCAAGCATTCAGTTATAACCCCTTCAGTCCTGCATTAACCGTCCCTCTTCTCATTGTCATTCATTTGTGCAGTGTGCTTGAAGTTTGATATGTTAAACATTTCCAGATGCTCTATCCTATTTGTGTGTGTGCTGGAGACTTTAATAACCTCTCCTGAGTTCTGTCCTCTTACCTCCTCTTTAAAGTCGGCTTTTCTAATTAAACCATATAACTGCACCCCCCACCCCGCACACACACACATACACTCACAAACACACACAGACGCAGACGCACAGACACACACACACACATACGCACACACAGACACACACACACACATACACACACACACATACACACACAAACACACACAGACACACACACACACACACACACACACACACACAGACACACACACACACACACACACACACACACATACACACACACATACACACACAAACACACACAGACACACACACACACACACACACACACACACACACACACACACACACACACACACACACACACACACACACATAGACACACACACACACGCTCCTTATCAGTTTAAAGCTCTGTCTACGAGAAAGGCTATGGGCCCTGACACCATTCCTGCAATAGGACTGAAGACTTGTATTGCGCAACAAGCCGGTCCCATGGGAAGATGTTTCATTCCATTTCCAACTCTGACATCTCGCTGGCAATGAGGAAAATTACTCAACTATGTTCTATCCCTAAATAGGAGAATAATTACCAATCTGACCGATTCACACAGCCTCAGTCCCATCACGACAGTCAAATTGGTGGGAATACTTTTTGATAGAGCTGTCAAGTAGCACGTAAATTATCAGTCAGTGTGGTTTCTGATAGGTTCCCATGCGGAGATGGTGCTGTAGTGGACATATCATTGGATTACGAATCCAGACCAGGCCAATGCTCTGGCAGCTGGTGGAAGTTAAAAATAATTAATAAAATATCGAGACCTAAAACCTGGTGTCAGTAATAGTGATCTTGTGTCCAATGTTGATTGTAAACATCAATCTCCTTCACCAATATTCTTTCAGGAAGTGAATCTCCCGTGCTTTCCTTGTCTGGCCTAAAAGTGACTCCAGACGCACAGACATGGTCTCTGAATCGGCCACGTGAGACACTCAATTGTATCAAACTACTCTGAGGTCTTAAATGATAAAACCTGACAGAACTCCCGGCATCAACCTCGTTATCAGAAAAGGGAATGGGAAACACAGTCCTATTGACCCTGCATAGACATCTTTCCTAACATCTGAGAGCTTGTGGCAATATTTACAGAGCTTTCCCACAGACTGCACTGAAATATCGGGAGAGGAGGACGTCATTCAGCACATTGAGCTTTCCCCATGCTATTTCATGGCCGAACATTTCCTCAATGCAGTTTTCCCCACACAATGTTCATATCCCAAAATATATTTAAACATTATGAAATATAATGCCTTCGTCCTATCAATATATAGGGAATTCTCTGATAACCCTTGTTTATTAAGTACGATTTGAATGTAATGCGATTCGTGAACCGTTTTCTATAAAGTGAACTATCATCCCTGCTTCCAATCTGTCACACCCTGTCAGAGTTTTATATATCTCACTGAGATCTCCACTTATTTACCTAAAGCACATGGGATACCGGCCCAGTCACCCCAAACGCTGCTCCCACAACTAACCTGTCATGCCAGATATCAGTCTGGTCATCCTTCACTGCATTCCCTCAATGTCAGGTTTGCCCTTTATTCTGTAAGGACACCAAACTGCACACAACACTGCAAAATGTTCGAGTTGGGGTCCCACCAAGGCCCTCTACAGTTGCAGTAAATGACCCTTACTCCTGTATTCTAAATTCCCCTGAAATGAAGGTGAATAAGCCATTTATCTTCCTACCTGCTTTCTGCTCCTGCAATATTGCTTTCAGTGACTGGTGTACAGGGAGATCCAGATTCTATTCAATGTTACAGCTCCCCACTTGCTGGGTCTATGTACACTGTATACAGCGTGCCAATGCCATTCCCAGTATTGACTTCCAAGTTCAGAACGCACTGCCCTACAAAGACTCGGAAGGCTGCGCAGAAATAAACAAAATTGCTGCTTAAATTAATTTATAGATCAACAGTTTTGAACCAATCCCTTTTCAAATGATAGGCTGTCATTCAATTGATCCCATCAAAGTACACAACCTCTCATCTCTGCCATTGCTCTCCATCTGTCAGGTATTTGCCCAGTAACTCCACTTGTCTCAATCACCTTGGAGCCTTTTTTTACATCCTCCTCATCCATTCACAAGCTGACATCGTTTAGTGTTGTCAGCAGACTTGGGAATATTGCAATTGAGCCCCTCAACCAAAGGTATGATGTGTATTGGGAATAGCTGGATGCCAAATCTCTAGCCTTGTTATATCTTCCAAGCCTTCGATACAAAAACACATGGTTTTGTTGCGACTCACTGTTTCCTGCCAGCTATTCCGTTCTAACACCATGACCATATATTAGCCCCAGTCCCATAGGATTCGAATTTGAACAGTAGGCTTGGGGCTTTATCAAAAATCTTTCTGAGATTCCAATCGTATTGAGTTGATACGTTCGCCATAATTTTGCTAAAAACCGCTTTCTCAAATATGAGTCCTATTTCATAAATATCTGTTGACTTTGTCTATGCCCATTAATTTCAATCCAATATTTTCTCTAAAGCTTTCTAGTTGCTAATTTCATTCCATTCCCTTTTTCTCACCAGACTAAAGTTCCCTCGTATTGCGAGGAATTTTGTTTTTGCTTTGTTTTCTTCTGTGAAGGCATAACTTAAGTATTTTCTCCATTGATCTGCTATTTCCCTGTCCTCAACTATCTGGTATCAGATTGTAAGAAAGTTGCACCTTTTTCTCTTAATTTTGCCATCGATGTATTTTCAGAAGATATTAAAAGTTCACCCCTATACACTTTGATAAGATATTCTTCAGAAACCCATCAATTCCTATCTTAGGCTACTGAATGATTGACCTTCCACAGCCATATAATCACAGAAGCACAGACTCTGTACCCTTAGAAATACAGCATGGTCTACATTAGCCCCACTTTCCAACACAAAACCCGTCACTGTGAATCTTATGGCATTGCAAGTGCACAACCATGTATTTTCTAATGGTTTTGAGGTTACCATGACAATTCCCATCTCACGAAGTGCATCCGAGACCCCAACACACTTTGGGTGAAAAGCTCAAATCCTCAGTAAGACTCAAACCCTTCATTTTAAAAGTGTGTCCCTTTGATAAAAAGGTTTCTATCCAACCCGTCCATGTCCCTCGTAATCGTATTCTCCTGATTTACGTCCCCCTTAGCCTTTTCTGCTCCAAACTAAACAACCCGAGCTTCTCCAAGCTCTCTCCGTCGCTGATATGCTCCATCCAAGGGAACATCCTGGTGAATCTCCTATGCACTCCCTCCAGTGCAATCACATTCTTCCTGTAATGTAGCTCCCAGAATTACTCACAGTATTCCGTCTTGGCTAACGAAAGTTCCGCATAGCTCTTATAATCTACGCTTCGATGTGTGAAGGCTGTGTTTACGCTCCCGTACGCTTTCTCAAATTGTGTGTTCCCCTGTCCAGCTACATTCAGGTATGTGTGGAGAGGCACCCTCTGACCTTCCTGGTGTGCTGCCATTCATTGATTCCTACCCTGCCTGGTTCCTTTCCAAAGTGCATGACCTCATATGTATCAGAGTTACATTCCATCTGCCATTGATGTGACCATCTGAGCATTCCATCTGTATCTTCCTGTAACTTAAGACCTTCCTCCTCACTGCCAACTACCGCCAATGTTTGTATCAAACACAAACTTAATTATGACACCCCCAACCTCTCGACCATATTCACAGCTGCATCCTTTATGATAAGGTTTAAAATCAGAAAACAACAGCTTGTAGTCCAACAGGTTTATTTGGAGGCACGAGCTTTCGAAGCGCTGGTTCTTCATCAGGTGATTGTGCGCTTTGATGAAGCGCTTTGAAAGCTAGTGTCACCGAATAAACCTTTTGCACTATAACCTGGTGTTATACATTTTTTAGCTTTGTCCACCCCAGTCCAACACCAACACCTTCGAATCACAAATATTTAGAGACACAGCACTGATCCCCGTTGTACACCATTGGACAATAGCCTCCAATCACACAAACAGCCTTCTACCACCACCCTCTGTATCCTACCACTAAAGGTGATTTGGATGCAACTTGGCAAGTCACTAATGAGTCCTACCTGTTCGCTGATTATTCTGTTCCGCTGGACACACTTGGAGAATATCAGGACATTCTCCCTAATTTTTCCTGCGAGTAGGTTTCCATGCCCCTGTATTAGTCAGGCCTCTCCAAGTGGTGAATTTCCTCCTTATTGTAGCCTTAACTGGCCTCCCAGATCCTGCCATTATTTGCCTTGAATGTGAAATAGACTGCGAGGGAAGCGTTCTGCTAATTTCCAGCTTAATATGTTTTGTGAATTTTCTAAATTTCACTGTGACCCACCTCTCATTCTTTGAAACTCTAGAGAACACAGGCCGAATTTCCTCAACAGGCAATCTCACCATCTGAAGAATTAATCTGGAACATTCCCATTGCACATCCTCTGTGGTCAGTATATTCTTTATAAAATTCGGTCACCAAAACTGTACACAATACTCCAGCTACAGTCCCATCAACATTTTGATGGGAAGTACATCTGTTTCATCAGACTTAGCAATGTTCAATCCAGCTCCATGTTCAAGTACTACCTTGTTACTGACATGAATTGACTTTATGTCTTTAGCTCCAGGAGTCCGAAATGATCAATTAGTGTTACTGGGAGATTTTCTGGATCATCCTCCATGAAGAAAGATACAAAGTAACTGGTTGTTTTCTTGGCCATTTCCCAGTTCTCTGCAATGTCCTCACTTCTCCCGATTACAAATGTCCACGTTTGAACTTGCTTTTATTTTGTTTCCTTTGAAATATAGATCGCAGATTGATGCAGTCTTTGTGTTCCTGTTTGTTAGCAGGTATGTTCTCGTTTTGATTTCCTTTTCAGTTTCATAGCCTTCCTTTTCTGGATCGTTAATTTCTGAGAATTCTCAGATTTCCACAATAGCTGGAATTCTTCTGAAGTCACTTCCTACGATTAACATATTTTCTAATTTGTTATGTTAACCATCATTCAGTCACTTTCTAACTCTGGTGTTTGTACCTGAAATAAATAGACGTATGTTTCAGACTATGCAGTACTTCTAAAAACTCCTGGTCCTGACTAGTTATATTCAGGAAAACTGCAGAAGGATAGGAGAAATTGCAGGAGCACTGCTTGGCTCTTTTCTATCATCGCTGGCCAACGAGTGAGGTCTTGGACGACTGGCGCATAGGGAATGCTGAGCCCGTGTTCAAGAAATGCTACAAAGATAAACTTGGGAACTAAAGACCAGTAATCCTAAAATCTAGTGGGCAGGTTACTTTAGAAGATTCGGAGAGATTGGATATTCATGGATTGGGAAAGACAGGGTGTGCTTCGGAGTAAGACTAGAATGGTGATAAAAAGCAGAGCAGGTAAGGCAGCATCCGAGGAGCAGGAAAATATATGTTTGGGCAAAAGCTCTTCATCAAATTCAGCACCGGAGTTTGTGCAAGAGAGAGCATGACTCGCAATTTTGTTGGAGTTCTTTGCTAAAGTGACCAGCAAGTTGAGGAGGTCCGGGTGGTATACGTAGTCTAGATGGATTCCAGTCAGGACATCAATAAGGTTCCACATGGTACGCCGCTCTGTAAGGTTAGATCGCATGGAATTGAGGGGGAGCTGGCAAATTGGATCCAAAATTACCTTGATGGTAGGAAGCAGAGATTAATACTGGAAAAATGCTGGCCAGACTGGAGGCCTGTGAATAGTGGAATGCCTCAGGGATTGATGCTATTACCACGGCATATTACATATATCTATGATTTACATGAGAATGTACAGGCATGATTGTAAGTTTGAAGACGGCACTAAAACAGGGAACATCATGGAGAGTGAGGTTGGTTATCAGAAATTTCAGAAATTACAGCAGTATCTTGATCAGCTGGAGGAGTGGGCTGAGAAATGGCAAATGGATTTTAATATGGATCAGTGTAAGTTCTTGCATTTTAGAAAGTCAAATCAAGTGTGGAGTTTCATGGTGAATGGTTGGGTCCTAAAGAGTGTAGTGGAACATAGGGACCTTGGAATTCAGTTGCATGGTTCTCTGAAAGATGATTCAGAGGTAGACAGTGAAGAAAGCTTTTAGCACACTGACCTTAATCGGTTTGTATCACTGAGTATCGGAATTAGGGAGTTATGTTGCAGTTATACAGGATGCTGGTGAGGCCATATTGGTAGCATTACGTTCAGTTTTGTTCACTTTGCAATAGGAAGGATGTTATTAAACTGGAAAGAGTGCAGAAAACAATTACAAGTATATTGCCAAGTTATCAATGGTCTGAGTTGTAGAAAGAGGTTGGACAAGTTAGGACTTTTTACTTGGGTGCATGAGACTGAGGGAGAATCATATTGAAGTCTGTAAGATCATGTCAGGCATGGATAGAGTGAATGCACCCAGTCTTTTTTTCCCAGGGTTGGTTAATCACAGACTAGAGAGCATCAGTTTAAGGTCAGAGAGGACAGAATAAAAGGGAACCTGAGGAACAACCATTTAACACAGAGGATGTTACGCATATGGAATGAGAAGTGGTTGAGGGGGATACATAAAAAAACATTTAAAAGGCATTTGAACAAATACACGGATAGGAAAGGATTAGAAGGATACGGGGCAATGGCAGGGAAATGGGGTTAGCGTGGATGGGCATTTTGATCGGAATGGACCAGTTTGGGCGGAAGGGCCTGTCTCCGTGCTGTCGGACTCTATGACTCAAACAACCATTGCTTATCTCCCACTGAATTTTATGTTGTACTTTCCAAATTCACTGAAGATATCTTAACATTCTAGCCTCCAGTCTTCCATAATGTTTGACTAGAATATTCAAGCATTCTATATTGTATGCAGACACCTTGTAAAATACACCTTATAAATGCCATTATTCCTTAAAAGCTGATTCAGACCAAGGTTAATATTGGACCAAGGACCAATTCGTCCTTCTGACCACACAACATCAAATCCGAAATAACCTGCTCTCTAGTTTGCTTCACAACATACTCTTCAAACCACCTCATATACTCTTACAGAACTTATTTTTCTCAGCTTCAGCAGTCACTTAGTTAACGCAGTTTAGATACAACTTCAGACCATTCAACAAGACTGCGGTATCCACAATACTTGCCTAACTAATTTCCAGAGCATATGATGCTCAGATTTTCTGCTACAGTTTTGCTTTTGATATGTAACACACCGAAATTTTCTTCTCCTTACTGTCTGTAAACACTAACTAAACTGATTCTGTGGAACCTGAGAGACAGGTCTGTGTCATTATCAGTGACAGACTTGGACAAGACATTCTGGGAGGCTCGTCTCGACGCTGAGATGATCTGGAGAAATGTCCCACAATACTGGACAAGCAACAATATCCTCCTCTCTCTGTTAGGATAAGAGTTATCGTATACTCTCTTCTCCCTCACACTCACTGTACATCTGTTATGGCACCTATTCCCGAACAAGATTCACGCTCTGTCTTCAAATAAGGCTCAGACATTACCACTCTCACTATTGAATTCAGCAACTAATCATACTATATAGATTTAAAACTGTCGACTGACACATTCCAGATACTTCACAACTCCCTCCACCTACACCAGCACAAACAGCAGGGTCACCCATTCCCACTCTCCATCCATGCCTTTTTCCCATTTCAGGAGAAACAGCCTGGAATAGAATAGAAAGGTCCAAGCCGGGTACTGGAGTCCCCTATATCCGTTCACTCATTCTCCTCCCCCCGCCATGTGGGGAGGACTCTGAAAGAGCTGGAGAGGACCAGAACGCCTCGTGTGGAGTATCCGAAACATCCACGTCCTACTGACCGGTTAAGGAGCAATGTCCAGTGAAAGACAATTCTCAGTTTAAACCCACTGGCAGTTCCAACAACAGTCCTTTCACTTCTAAAAAAACCCCACAGATACCTCACTGCACAGAGACGCAGACACAGAAATAAACAGACAAACGCACGCAATACTTACATGGAAATAGGTATACATACACGTATGAACACACAAATACATATACAGTCACATACAAATCGACATAAATCTAGATAGAAACACAGGTTGAAACACAGATAGATGTAGACACGCAAACACACATAACAAACACATGGGATACACACACACACACAGAGGCACACGCACAAACACTCACATACAATTACACAGAGGCACATACACGAGTGTCATTAAGACACAAATCGATATGTTTTTGATTGGTAAGGAGATCAAGGGAGAAGACAGAAGAATGAGGTCGAGGTGCATATAAGAAATTATTGAACGGAATTTCAGACTCGATAAGCTGAATGGCTTCAATCAGCTCAATTACAGCCATTAACTTTTCAATTGCCGAATATGAGGACAGAAGAAACAGGATCGGGTAATTCGGATGATCAAGCCATTGCATAACATCATGGCTGGTCTACTGTTGACAATAACTCCTCTTTCGTGCCCAATGCCTCATCCCTTAGCTCTCTGACAGGTCAAAAATCTATCTACCTCCTCCTTAAATGCTTTCAGTGATTTAGCTCCCCTCGCTCTCTAGCCCAGATCGTCCCTGACAGTGATTACCTTCTGTGAGAGGAAAACCCTCCCTACACATACACCGTCACCTATTGATGTGAAAAAAAAGCGAACACAGGGGCTCAGGTAAGAGCGAATGGCTTTGATACCAAGGCAGTACTTGACTGAGGATGGCATCGGGACCGCCCACTTATTTGAGCTGAATGTGGATCAGGTGTAAACTTCGCACTGGACGGGGTCTTTCAGAACACTAATAAGGAGGTTTGGGGTCAGTCGCCAACAATTCTCTCAGTCCCGGGGCATCTCTGCAGGAGATGCTCAGGTTATACTCCTCAGCACAAACGTCTTCAGCTGTTCCATCAGTACATTTTCCCATCATAAGATCGGAAGTGGGTATGATGACTGAAGATCACACAATGTTCAGAATAGTTTGTCCCTTATTAGCTCCTGAACCATTCTGTGTCCATGTGCAGCAAGTCCCAGACAGCATTCCGGTTTGTGCTTTTAAAGTGTCGGTAACATTTACGTAACAGCACGGCCAGACACTGCACATTTCCACAGTTAAAAGAGGAGCTCATTCAGCATCTCAAGCTGATTGCACACGGGTATGTGCTAGCATTCAGGAACTGGAAGAGTGACAGCAGATTCAATACTCCTGCCTGTTACACAGGAAGAAGAGTGGTATGTTCAGTGCAACGAGCTTTTAAACAGGAACAGGTAGAGCCCAATCAGACACTTAAACCTGTTCCATGAGACCAGGACGAGGCTATTCATCCCCACGAGACAGTTATATAGGAACAAGTGGGGGTTACAGATGTTCCAACATGACAAACTAATGAAATCGACACTGCACTGATAGAGGACTCCATGATGTTAAGCATGGTTCCATTATTTGTAGAACGTGTGCTACTTTAACTGGCAGTGAGGAGGGAACCCAAATTATTTGTGCCAAGTCTCAAGGATGCATTTCCCATCTCCGAGAAGACACACCCATGTTCTCCATGGAGGTTAGAATCTGGTGGGAATAGTTAACTGTTTTAGCATGAAGGTATTGTGGCTGTTGTGATTCAAAGTGATTCATCACTTTGCCAGAGATGAATCTTCACTGTCTCCTCATGGTACCATCATCACAGGGATTAGTCTGGTAAACTCCATTGCACTCTCTCTGTGACAAGGTGATCATTCCTTATAAAGGAGAGAATGTCTGTCCACAATATCCCAAATACTGCCTCAACAACACTCTCAGAGATGATCATAACAACTCTTTTTCCTCTTAGACATCGTTTATTTCCTGTGGTGTAAAAAGACTTTCCTTCTCTCTATAATACTGGAAAGAGTTAACACTTTTATAATGAAGGTATTGTTGCTGCTGTCGGGATTATGGATATCATAAAGTTCATGGCAGGATTACGCACCAATTGAACTGTATTCATGTTGAGAGAGTTTATTCAAAAGCCTGAACGTCTCTCTTTCTCTCTCGCTCTCTCCTCTCTTTCTCCTCTCTTTCTCTCTCTGTCTCAGTTAAAATAGGGAGTGGCGGTGGTTGAGTGAAACGTTCTCAGAGGCTCTTAAACTATCGATAATCATGTAATCTGTGTGAAAAACGTTATGGACTTTATCACCGTATCAGCGTCTGTTTAGAACATAATGAGTAATTGTCCATCCCTCTTAAGGTTCAATGCAATCGCCTCTTATTCACTCACTGAGCTTCACTCACTGCTCATAGTGCCATCATCCCAGGGATTAGTCTGATAAAACTTGAGATAAAGTCTATCCACAGTACCCCAAATACTGCCTCAACAACATTCTCAGGGATTGTCAAAAACATATTTTCTCTCACTTATATATCGCTATTTCTTTCCTGTGCCACAAAGAGCCATTCCTTCTCGATGCACTATGACTGACATGGAATTTATAAGTCCCTTACATCTGTCCGTAGCATCAATAAAGCTAGAACCAGAGATACCTATGGAGATGTGCATCACTCTCGGGGAGAATTTCAATGAGATTGAATGTACCTAAAATAGGGGATCATCTCGTACCTGAATGGAAATGAGATGCAGCAATACAGAAAACAGGCAGAGAAAGGGCGCTATCTTTACATTTGTTCTTCTCTCACAGGATGTATGAAGGCCTGGTCAGGGCAGCATGTGATGCAGATCTTGAATTGAGAGGCTGGTTCAGCTGTTCCACAATACCGTAAAGAGTAAAATGCATAGCTATGGGTTTGTCGTGTTACAACACAAGATAAATCTTCCTGCTTAATTAAAACCAGCAACAGAGAAAAGATTTATCCCATGCAGTAATCTGTGGTAATTCTAGAGTCCAAATCTATTGAAAGTAAAAATTAACAACTTTATTTCTTAAAGTATAACAGAGTATAAACGAACGACTATTTACAAATTCTTCCTCTAACCTGTCTTTTACCTTCCCCATTTACAATACTACTCTGATAAGACTCCTAATTAGAATTACAAAACACAACTTCTTATCTCAAAATCAGGAAGCTTTCATTTCTGCTGCATATTCCTGTCTTATTTTCTTCTTGGGGACTCTGCTTCACCAGTTACGAATCAATAAAGGTAACTATAGGAGAGCTATTTTTCAGGCAGTCTTTGCATGCTGGAGCTTGGCAGTTCTCCTCTCAACTGTTCAATTTTCCATGCACATGTACCGCCAAACTATTGGATTGTATCATTGGCTGTTAAGATTGTCAATGTAATAAATTGAAACTTGGTTGGAGGTGGGTATTTTAGGGGTATCACTTAAAATGTTTTGCTGAATTTGTTTCGAGACAATGAGCTAATTGGGTTGTTCGACCAAATGTTACATTATGTCTATTTTTCAGAACTCTTGGTGCTATCAGGTAGTTATTGCTGGTTTTTAATTCTCACAAAAGTACAGTACACCGACGTGTTCATCACAGAAGTCACACGGAAACCTGACGAAGGAAGCAAGACACATTGACTTCCCTAAAGGGCTTGAGGCAAGCAGATTGGTTTTTATAACGAATGATAATGTTTGCATTTAAACTCCCCAATTTCCTTCATGAGATATCAACAGACCATTATTCTGTGGCTCTAGATTATGAGTCAATAGCTTGACCACCATAAACTGTCTTCCCGTATGTGCAGGGAACAAGTTAAACATCCTCAATAGCAATTATTTAGTGACGGATATGTTGTTACAAGGAACGTGAAACTGTTGCATCCGGATTGAACAAAGGCACAAATGGTTTATTCAGATATTGCACTGAGACTGAGGACGAGACTGGGATATCATGATGGTGGTATTGGATAGGATTGGTGAGTGGAGAGGACATGTAGATGTAAATATGTGAAGGACAAAATGGATTATGGAGTTTGAGAAGTGTCTGGTTGCTTCTCGCATATCAGTGGGTAATCTATAAATCGTAGTTTGGTAGTTATAATATATAAGGAAATCATTTTTTGTTTGGAACTGAAGATATGTACAGTCAGTTCAACCCGGTTTAGTAGACAAATATAATGACTTACCAGGACCACCAACTATCGCGAGGGTGGGATAGTAACCACCTTGAAATCCAAAGGATATTCTGGATCCGATATGCTAATGATAGCCAACGCTGAGAAATCCAGCAAAGACTCAAGGGAAAACTCCTATCCGTTGTTGGAACATTCCACTCTAATGTTCTCAGATTCTGATCCATTGTTGGAACATTCCCATCCATGGTCCTCAGATTATGATCAATTATTGTAACGTTCCTGTCTAATGTTCTCAGATTCTGATCTCTCCTACCCCTCTCCCTCTCGAGCTGCTGATGCCTGTTAGTGCTGTCAGTGGTGTTTCTTCTCAAACTATGGGATAACACTTTGAATAGAGTCAATTTATCTTTCAAACTATCTACCGTGATAATTTGGATCCACGAAGATAGACATTAATCACAGTCACTGAACAAATACTTTCATTTAAGCCCTTTGAGTTCAATATTGATTTTATTAAACTTCAAAAGAACGTTTAAAATTTACTCATTTAGCTTGGAATATCTGGAGGTGGCTGAGGGAAGGAACATTAGAGATGGTAGATTGTTTGCATGTAATCATTCAATCTACCTTGGATATGAGAGTAATGTCAAAGGATTGTCAGAACATAAACAAGTTTCTCCGTTTATAAATGGAAACATACAGTCGGAAACTTCTGAACAGTGATTATAATATCAGTAAAATATGGAGCGAACATTTCTAGTCCTAAATCTAACAGGCAAATGTGCCTACGACATCATGCGTTATAACAGACAAATGGCATGGATATGCTAACAGAGAATATGATGTGACACACAATTCAGATGGCTAGTCGAGGATCAGAGAGGGCAGGTGAGGATCTGCTGTTAATGTTGTCGATGTCAATTGTGATTAAGTACCATGCACTGGTTTTTAATTTCAGTGCGATTATGATATTGGGGATATGGCTGCTGAGACTGGAGGGAGGGAACATAATATTTCCCAGTCATCAGCATTGGTATGTTACTCTTTATAAATCACAAGAAGATCAAATTCCAGGATACATCTCCAATGAGGAACGAGGAGAGCCAATACTAACCATACGAACAGAAAACATTGGAGCAGAAATTTGGCCTTTCAGCCCATTGAGCCTGCTCCGTCATTCAATGATGGCTGTTAACCTTCTCAACCCCATTCTTCCACTTTCTATCTGTAGCCCTTCATCCCGTTTACAATCAAGAACCTATCTGTCTTACTCTAAAATATACTCAATTACCTGGCCTCGACAGCCTTCTGTAGCAGTGAATTCCCTACATTCACCACTCTCTGGCTAAGTTTTCAAACAGTGCAAAGATGGAATAGAGGGATAGATAGCATCGAAGAGGTAGTTCGGCGGCAGGACGGCGCACTAGCACCCTCTAGTTCCCCTCTGAGGCTCACCTTCCAGAGCTCCAACATCAGGATACAACGCATCATTCTCCACAATTTCTGCCACCAACAGTCAGACCACACCACTAGAGGTATACTTCCCTCCTCACCACTATCAGATTTCTGAAGAGACTATTCCCTTCACGACTCCTTCGTTAGGTTCACGAGTCCCCCCTCCCACACGCCATTGCAAGAGGTATGAAACCTGTGTCATCAACTTCCTCCTGACCTCCATCCAAGGCCCCAAAGGATCCTTCCAATCAGGCAGAGAATATCCTGTGCATCCAAACACCTCATCTACTCTGTCCATGGCTCCTGGTCTCCTCTACACAGGAAGACTGGAAGTCAGCTTGCAGAACGGTTCAGGGAACACTCTCCATCACATAACCAACAACCAACAACCCCACTTCCCTGCGCCTGAATACTTCTCCTCTCCCTATCACTTTTCCAAGGACATGAAAGTTATTGGCTTCCTCCACTGCCATATTCTAGCCACCAGACGTCTGGAGGAAGAGCGCATCGTCTTCCATCTTGGAACCCTTCAACCACACGGTATCCAGCGCAATGTCACCAGTTTCCCCATCTCCCCTCCCTCCACCTGAACCCATATCTAATCCTCCAACTAAGCACCGCCTGTTGAACTGTCCTACCTGTCTATCTTGCTTCCCATCTATCCACTCCACCTTCCACTCTCACCATTCATCTTCATTTAGCCATCGTCTTCCAAGCTAACTTCCTTCCAGTCCCTCCTATTCATCTCGCAACCCTCTTTCGCCCACCCACTTCATTCTTGATAAAGGCTTTATGGCTGAAACGTCGAATATCCTGTTCCTCAGAGTCCGCCTGAACTGGCTGTGCCTTTCTAGCACCACACACTTTGACTCTGATCTCCAGCATCTGCGGTCCTCAATTTGTCGTGTTGAAGGATATGCACAGGTTAGGGGAGTGAGCAAAGAAGTGGCAGGTGGAGCATGACGTGTGCAAGTGTGATGTCATCCGTTTGCCAGGAAAAATAAAGGCATAGACTATTTTCTAAATAGTGAGCAAGTTCAGAAGACGAGGTGGGGGGTTCTAGTCCAAGGATCTTGAAAGGTAAACCTGCAGGTTGTCAGCAGTTGGGAAGGCAAATAAAATGATCGCATTTATTTCAAGAGGGCTTGAATATAAATGCAGGGATGTACTTGTGAGGCTCTATAAGATTTTGTTCAGGCTACATTTGGATTATTGTGCACAGTTTTCTGTCCCATATCTCAGGAAGGATGTACTGGCCAAGGAGCTCTCAGTTCCTTAATGTAGATCATTGATGCACAAAGCGAATTTTGTGGTCCCAACACTGAGACTTGAGCAATACCACTTGTCACTGGATGCCATCCTGGGAAGGACACTTTAATCCCCACTCTCTGCTTTCTGTCAGACAGCCATGCATCAATCCAAGATCGTACCTTGTCTGTAACACCAGGGGCCCTAATCTTTCTCAGTAGCGTCCTGCCTGGAACCTTACCAAAGGACTTTTGAGAAGAAGGTGGACAACATCTACTGGTTCTCCTTATGAAATCTGATTGTTACTCCCTCAAATTATTCCAACAGATTTGTCAGGCATGAACTCCCACTGATGAAACAATGATGACTTTGCACTATTTTACTAAATACTTCCAAGTATTCAGAAATTACACCCTTCACGATGGATTCCAGGATGTTACCCACAACCAAGGTTAGGCTAATCAGTCTGTAATTTTCCATCTTCTGCCTAACTCCTTTATTAAATAGAGTGTCACATTAGCATTTTCCAGCCTTTCCTGATTTTACTCATTCCTGAAAGATTACCACTTTCACTTTCACTACCTCTTCAGCTACCTCACTTACAATGCTGGGGTGCAGTCTACATGGTTCAGGTGATTTATCCAAATTCAGGCCATTCAGTTTTCTTGCATGTTCTTCTTGATGATGACCTCCATACTCAGCTCTGCCTTCTCACTCTCTTCAATCTTTGGGAAATTACTCATGTTTTCCACCATGAACATTGATGCAAAGTCCCTCATTCATTTCTTTGTTTTCCACTGCTGTCTCTCCAGCATCATCTTCCAGTAGTCCATATTCACTTTTGCCTCTCTTTTGCACTTTATATATCTAAAGAACCTCTTACAGTCTCCTTTCTATTACTAGTTAGCTTACCTCCATGTCTAATCTTTTTTTGCCCTCTGTTAGTCTTTGTACGTTTCCCAATTCTCTAGTTTCCCACTGCCCCTCACCAAATTATAAGCTTGATCGTTTGCTTGGATGCAATCCCTGACTTCCTTCGTCAGCCCTGGCTGTCTCATCGTCCCTGTACCATTCCTCCATTCCTCGGCAATAATCTCTGCTGTGTCTCCTGATTTAATCTTGGAATCTGCTCACATTGCTGTTCCCTGTCTTTCATGCTTGATTCCTCTCCCAGTCAATTCTACCCAGCTTCTCCATTATGCCTCTGTAGTTGCCTTTATTCAGCTGATATACTGTTACCTCTGATCTTATCTTCAATCTCTCTCAAATTGTAGAATAAATTCAACCATGTTCTGACAATTGCTTCCGAAATTTATCTTCACTCTTATCTCCCTTACGAATCCTGCGTCATTAAATCCAGTATCATTTGTTCCCGAGTGCGCTCCTCCAGACGTTGCTCCAAAAAGCCATCTCATAAACATTCCTAAAATTCCTTTTCTTGTGTACCACTACCAATCTAATGTTCCTAGTTCCCCTGCATACTGAAATCACCTATAATTACTGTACTTTGCCTTTCCTACACATTTTTCCTATCTCCTGGCGTATCTTGTGTCCCAGCTCCTGACTACTCTTTGGAGCCTGAACAAGAATTCCACTGTGGTTGTCATACCTTTGTGGTTCCTCCATTCTACCCAGGCAGATTCTACACCATCTGACCTTACTTCCTTTCTTACTATTGATTTAATTTCATTTCTTACTAATAATGCAAATCCACTCCCTCTGCCCACCTGCCTGTCTTTTCAATAGATTAAATATCCTTAAATATTCAGATCCCCTTGCAGCCCATCTCTTCATACCTTCCGATTTAATTCTGCACCACAAGCTCATTTACCTTATTCCTTATACAACATGCATTCAGTTGCAATCCCTTCAGTCCTGCATTAACCGTCCGTCTTCTCATTGTCATTCATTTGTGCAGGACGCTTGAAGTTTGATATGTTAAACATTTCCAGATGCGCTATCCTAATTGTGCCTGTGCTGGAGATTTGAATAACCTCTCCTGAGTTCTGTACTCTTACCGCCTCTTTTAATTCGGTTTTTGTAATTAAACCCTATAACTGCACACCCCACCCCCACCCCGTTCCCCCCCGCCCCCCCACACACACACAGACACACACACACACACACACACACACACACACACACACACACACACACACACACACACACACACACACACACACACACACACACACACACACACACACACACACACACACACACACACACACTCCTAATCAGTTTAAAGCTCTGTCTCCAGCCCTGGTTAGGATTCACTTGGACTCTGGTCCCAGCGCGGTTCAGGTGACGCCTGTCGCATCGGAGCAGGTCCTTTCTTCCTCAGTAATAAAATGTGTTTATTCAACACAAAATACAAGGATAAAAAAGCTTTTCTGTACATACCAAAATATGAAAACTACAAAAAGACAATATTGTTAAAATACACTTACTATGTGGAGCTATATAAATTGTAATGTGAATTACAAAACCATGGAAGTGGTGTGCAAACTTTATCAATCATTATTTGACCCAGAGCTGAGATCCTGATTTTCCCTCTGCCAGTGATTCCCTTCACTGACACTCCACCCTGCCTCTCACGCAGTGTCTAGAGGGGCTACAAGTTCCTGTTGGCCCAGAACATTTAAATTAATCCACCTTCTCCCTGGAAGCAATCTATTGGTCTATTGGATTGTGTTTAACTGTCAGCAACTCAGCTCTGGGATGATATTGGCGATAAATGATCTGGGATGACAGCCAGTATCAGCATGGTGCTCACAGGGTATGGCACCAGACAAAGGGCTTACAGTCTGTGAGACTTTCTAAGAAAAGTTTCTGTGTATTTCTCCTCATGCTATCTCCTGATCTAACTTCACGTTCATCTGAAACCCCTTGCTCTCACTCACTCTGTCGCTCCTTTTATTTCACTCTGTTTATCTCACTTCACTGTCTTTCTCTCTGTTTATTCCTCTCCCTCGCAGTCTAGCTCCGATCATTCCCTCTATTTTCAAGTTGTCATTATGGTGAGCTCATGGACGCATGGTGGGCTGAATGGCCTCCTTCCGTGTTGTATTAATTCTGAAGTTCTCTGACCCACAGTAACAAGTTTTGGTGCCTGGAGAGATAAGCTGGTCCAGTGAAGGACACAGTGGACAATTAACCATTATCTCTTCCTATTTTCTGACATGCAGCGACATCGAAATATCTGTTCAAACAAACAGATTCCTCATATTAAAATCAGCACACTTCAGACCGCCAGGCCACTGTGTTCAGTACCCTCTGCCTGTTTTTTTTTTTGTTTTGTTGGTCTTAACTGTACTGGGATTAGTTTCTAATTCAGTCTCTGTACCTGTGGGCCTACTGCTGTGGTTCCACACACCCCTCCCCCACCACCGCCACACACTACTTTAAACCCCCGTAAAGGACAATAGCAAACCTGCCGGCCAGGAGATTGCTGCCAGTTCAAAGCCATCCCGTCCATCTTGTCTATATCCTACCAACCCGGGAATCCCAATGATCCACATATCGGGGATTGTTATCAGTTCATGTGCATCCCGTCCTTCTTGTGTGTATCCAACTGACCCGTGAATCCCAATAAGCCACATATCGTAAATTGCTGCCAGTTCAGGTTCATACCGTCCATTTTGTGTATATCCTACTGACTCGGGATCCCAATGATCCACATATCGAAAGCGCTGCCTCCCCGACAGCACTTTGATCGTGTATTTAACTGTGCTACCTTACGATTCCTAACCTCACTCGCACGTGACATGTTCTAATGTCTCCAAAATTCAAATATTCTTTCAGCATAACTCCAGCAAGGCCTTTTCTTTAAACTGGATAGACTTGATAATAAAAACTTAAGTATGACGTCAGGAAAGTGAGACCACAGAATCAGTCCAATGACCACCGGATCTGATATCTATCCCCGCCACCAAACCTGTTGACAAGGCACACATATAAACCATCTATTTGCAGATGGACAAGGATAAAGGGAAGATTAGAAAATGGCAGAGCAGATGGATGTAAAATTTCTGTTATTCAATCGGATTCTAGTTATTCTATTCCTTTCAATGGCAGGGTCTTTACCCAGCATCTCCAGCGGGTCAGAAAGTTCCCAGTGTCGTTGTGCGCACAGTCCTGCGAAGGGAGTATCCAGTTCGAGGCAATGGGGTGTGGGGAGTCCCAGGGGTGGCACAAAGAAAGGCTGCATGTACTGACAATGGACGGAGGGAACTGAGAGAGATGGAACGGGCATCCAGGGACACTGCACTCAGACAAGTGGCCGGGCAAGATTCCTAAACACCCAGAGGAACCTGCGAACCACGGCTGCTTTTACAAAAACCTGTCACATTTGTTGCATTTCTCCACTGAACAAAAGCAAAAATACTGTAGATGTTAGAAATCTGTAGCAAACACAGAGACGTACTGTGGAGAGAGAAAAGAGTTAATGCTCCCAATTCAGACACTGGAAGAATGTACAAAGTCCCACAGACAGGGTCCAGAGATTGGAAATGAACCCAAGTCCCTAGCACTTTGAGGCAGCATTGTTGTGTCACCATGCTGCCCAATGATGGATAATTGGGGATAGTACATATATAAGCATACATACTGTTCTCCGTGATCGGGATTATGAATCCTGAAGGTTGTGTTGCCTACATGGTGCTCGGGTTTAGGATATATCATCTGGGTTGCAGAACTTGGAGCGGGAGGGGAATGATCCAGTGGTCCGGGTCGTGTAGGTACCAACGGCTGGACAAACAAATGACAATGAGAAGAGCGACGGATAATACAGGACTGAACTATTATATCGGAATGCATGCGGTATAAGGAATAAGGTAAATGAGCTTGTGACTCATCCATAAATTGTCAGGTACGATATAGTGGGCATTACAGTGACATCAGTGCAAGATGATCAGGATTGGGAGATGAATATTCAAGGATATTCATTCTGTCGAAAAGATAGGCAATTGGGCAGAGAGAGATAGAGTTGTCTCAGTATTAAGAATGGAATTTAATCAATGATCAATAATAAGAAGTGAAATAAGGTCAGATGGTGTAGAATCTGCGCCGGTAGAATTGAGGAATTAAAAAGGTGAGAAAATGCAGTTGGAGTTATATACAGAGACCTGGGGTGTAAGATACACCAGGAGCTAGAAAGATGTGTAGGAAAGGCAAAGCTACAGTGATCCTGTGGGATTTTATTATACAGATGGACTAGGATTTCAGATTGATAGCGGTTGGCAGGAAAAGGAATTTGTGGAATGTCTATGAGATGGCTTTTTTGAGCAGCTTGTGCAGGCAGACTAGATGAGGGGACCCTAACGTGACAGTGATCATAATATAATTGAATTTACTCTGCAATTTCAAATGGAGAAGTTAGAATCAGAAGTAACTGCATTACAGCTGAATAAAAGCAATTACACAGACATGAATGACGAGCTGGGTAGAATTGATTAGGAGACGGGCCCAGCAGGAAAGACTGCTGCAACAGCAGGTGCAGGAGATTATTGGAGTAGTTCAGGATACAGCAGAGATTTATCCTGAGGAAAAAGAAGCTTGTATAGGGAGGATGGGGCCACCATAGCTGACTAGGGAAGTCAAGTATAACATAAAAGCAAAAGAGAAAGTATATAATGTGGCAAAGTGCAGTGGGAAACCTAAGGGTTGGGAAGCTTACAAAGACAATACAGAGAGCAAACAAAATAAAATAAGGATGGAGATTAATAAATATGGGGGTAAGCTAGCCAGTAATGTAAAGGAAGACTATAACAGTTTCTTTCGATATATAAAGTACAAAAGAGCGGCAAAAGTGAACATTGGACTGCTGGAAAATGATACTGGAGAGATAGTAGTGGGGAACGAGAAAATGGCCAAGGAACTGAATAATTACTTTGCATTATCTTTCATGGTGGAAGGCACGAGTAATACTTTAAACATTCAAGAGACTGAGGGGCCAAAACTGAATATGATGGCCGTCACCATGGAGAACATCTTAGAAAAAAAAATGTAATGGCCCGAAGGTGGTTAAATAACTTTAACCAGATGGACTACAGCCCAGTATTATTAGGGAGATAGCTGAAGATGGACCGTAGGCGATCGTGGTGATCTTTCAGGAATCGCTAGAGTAAGAAACGATCCCAGAGCACTGGAAACCCACTAACGTAACACCCCTTTTTAACAAGGGAGTAAGGAAAAATACAAAAAAAACCCAGCATGATTAGCTTAACCTCTGTCGTGGGTCAGATCCTGGAATCCATTGTGAAGGATGAGATTTCTGAATACTTGAAAGTGTTTGGTTAAATAGGGCAAAGTCGGCATGATTTCATCAAGGGAAGTTAATGCCTGACAAATCTATTGGAATTCTTTGAAGAGGAAATGAGCAGGCTCGATCAAGCACAGCCAATGGATGTTATCCGCCTGGAATTCCAGAAGGCCTTTGACAAGGTGTCACACAGGAGATTACTGAGTATGATAAGTGTCCGTGGTGTTAGAGGCAAGGTAGTGGCATGGATAGAAGCTTGGTTGTCTGGCAGAAAGCAGAGAGTGGGGATAAAAGTGTACTTCTCAGGATGGCAGCCAGTGACAAGTGGTGATCCAGAATGCTCAGTGTTGGAATCATAACTTTTTACTTGTTACATTAACGAATCTAGATGAGGGAATTCAGGGCACTCTGTTTAGGTTTGCAGACGATACAAAGATAGGCAGATGGACAGGTCGTATTGAGGAAACGGAGAGGCTGAACAAGGATTTGGACAGGGAAAGAGATCGTCAGATGCATTCCAACGTTGGAAAGTGTGAGGTCATGCACTTTGGCACGAAGAATAGAGGCATGGTCTATTTTCTAAATGGCAAGAAAATTCAGAAATCTGAAGTGCAAAGGGATTTGGGAGTTCTAGTGCCGGGTTCTCTCAAGGTCAGCTTGCAGGTTGAGGCAGTAGTTAAGAGGGAAATTGCAATTATGATTGGGAGCATGTAATATGAGAAGAATTGAATATAAGAACTGACTGTGTACGGCTCTGGTCAGACCACATTTGGAGTATTGTGCTCATTTTTGAGCTCCATACCTCAGGAAGGATGTACTGGTCCTGGAGCGTGTTCAGAAGATTTTCACGAGAATGGTCATAGAAATGAAAAGCTTATTGCATGAGGAATGCTTGCGTACTCTGGGTCTATACTTGATAAAGTTTGAAAGGATGAGAGGGAATGTAATTGATATAGACAGGATACTGACTGACCTGGAGAGAGTGGATGTTGATCAGATGTTTCCATTGGATTAGAATCCGAGGGCACAGCCTGAGATGAAAGGGAACACCTTTTAGAACAGTGATAAGGAGAAAATTATTTAACCATAGAATGGTGACTCTTTGAAACTTATTGCCACAAAATGCTGCGGGGGCAGGTCATCGAGTTTATTTGAGATGCAGATAGTTTTTGATTATCGAGGGGATGAAGGGTTATGGGGAGAAGGTCGGAGAATGGGTTTGAGAAACATGTCTGCGATGATTGAATGACGGAGCAGACCCGATGGGCTAACTGTCGTAATGTATGCTCCAATATATTATAGTTTGCTGTTCTAAACCTTAAGGAAGTACCTTGCATCTCTGAGATGAGAACCAACTAGCCACGAAACGACACGACCAGCTATCTTAGTAGCCACACACGCAGATGACAAGCAACATGAGTTCGACTGGGACAACACTACTATTATAGGACAAGCCAAACAGAGAACAGCCAGGGAATTCTTAGAGGCGTGGCACTCATCCACAGATTCAATCAATCAGCATATCGACCTGGACCCAATATACCGACCACTGTAGCGGACAGCTGGAACTGACAACCGGAAGCGGCAGATACAAACCACTATAAATGCCGGAGGAAACATCACAGAAGCGCTTCACAGGGGGCTCCCAAACACTGAGGATGTCACCTAGACAGGGGACGAAACGTCTGCAACACAAATTCCCAGCTCGGCGAACAGAACCACAACAGATAAGGTTGTTAAAATACACTCCTGATATTGAGCTACATAAAACGGAATGTGAATTACGTAACTAATAAAGTGGTGTGCAAACTTTATCGATCATTATTTGACCCACACCTAAGATCGTGATTTCACCTCTATCAGTGAATCCCCTCACTGAGATTCTCTGGCCTAGTCTCTCGTACAGTATTGGTGAGGGGAGTGGCGGCTTGGTGGTGGTTATCATTTCCTGCTGCTCTTGGCATAATCTATTTAAAACCTCTGCTTTCTCCATGGAACAATCTATTGGCCTAATGGGTTCTGGTTAGCTGTCAGTAACCCAGCTCTGTGATATTGTTGGAAATAAATAATTTGGGATGACAGCCAGTATCAGCACAGTGCTCACAGTGTATGGTGCCCAGACAAAGGGCTTGCCGCCCAGAGGAATTTCTAAATAAAGCTTCTAACTTCTGTCTGTCCATATTTATCAACCGAAATGCAGTCTTCTGATCTATCTAACTTCACCCTCATCTAACACCTCTTCCTCTCGCACTCAGTCAGTCGCTCCCCTTTCTTTCCATCTGAGTTTATCTCCATTCACTTGCTTTCTCTCTCTTTATTTCTCTCTCTCATAACCTCTCTACACACTTTCTCTATCTCCAATTGTGCAGTTGGAGAGATTGTGACTCCACGATGGGCTGAATGGCCTCCATCCCTGCCATAATAATTGAGGTTCTCTGACCCACAATAAACACTTCCTGGACAGACCTGCCGGCCCGGTGACAGGTACAGTGCACAATCACCCGTTATCTTTTCCTGCTCTTCTCTGGGGTACGGCTGCCTTGAAATGTCTGTTCAAACAAAACAGACTGAATGAAATCCGAGCAGACGAGAAGGCGTTCCTGAGTGTGTATTTCAATCAAGATTTTATGAAGGATGAGATTCCAGAATAACATAAGCAATGTATGAAAAAGCACGATATCACAAGAAATCGCAGCTGAGTACAACATGTGGTTCGAAGCAGGTCTCATGGTATTATCAATAGATTATCAATCCAGAAAAAATCAGCTCCTGTTCTGTGGATCCAGGTTGAATCCCGCCTCTGCAGATGGTGGCAATTCAATTCAATAATGTAAAAATATCCCTGTAATCAAGAATCTACTGCTGAGAATGAAATCATTGCCGATTGTCAGAAAAATCCACCTGGTTCACTAACATCCTTCAAAGAAGGAATATCCAATCTGGTCAGGCTGACATGCAACTCCAGACCCAAAGCAATGTCATTGACTCCCAGTCGCCCTCTGAAACGGTCTAATGAGTCATTCAGTTGTTCCAATCGCTACAAAGTTTCAAACAAATGAAACCGGATGGACCACCTGGCATCGAAATGGGCACCGGAAAAGTCAACATTAGAAACAACACTGTAGAACCTGCAAAGTCTTCATTACGAACATCTGAGGTCTAGTGCCAACATTGGAACAACTGCCTTACAGACGAGTTAAGCAACAGCCTGACATAGCCATACTCACGGAATCATACCTTACGGAAATAACAGAAATTAACATGGACAAAGGAGTCTCTTACCGATTACCACGTAACGTCGTTCCTCATCTGAATCAGCACTCCTCCATTTTAAACAACACTTGGAGAAAGCACTGACTGTGGCAAGGGCACAAAGTGTATTCTGGCCGGGAGATTTCAAAGTCGACCATCAAGAGTGGTTTTGGCAGCAGTACGACTGATCACGCTGGTCGGCTCCGAAAGGACACAGCTACTAGATTGGAGCTGCAGCAGGTGGTGAGGGAAAGCACGAGAGGGTAAAAACAATACCTGACCAATCTACTAACTGCAGATGTATCTGTCCATGACAGTATTGGTAAAAGTGACCATCACACTGTCCTTGTGGAGACAAAGTCTATTGTCTCCAAAAACTCTATTGTGTTGTGTGGCACTATCACCATGCTAAATGGCACAGACTTTTAGCAGATCTATCAACTCAAGACTGAGCGTCCATAAGACACTGTGGACCATCAATAGCAGCAGAACTGTACTCCAACACAATCTGTAACGTCACAGCCCAGCATGTCCCCCGCTCAATCATTACCATGAAACCAGAGGATTAACCCTGGTTCAATGGAGCATGCAGGAGGGCATGCCTGGAGCAGAACCAAGAATATATAAAGATAAAATGTTCATCTGCTGAAGCTTCCAAACAGAAGTACTTGCAACCCAGACAGCTTAAACAGCAAGGGACAGACCGAGCTTATCGATAACAGAACCAATGCATCAGAATTAAGCTCTGCAGTCCTGCCAATCCGATCGTGAATGGTGGCAGACGATTAAACAACCCACCGGAGTAGGAGTCTCCACAAATATCCCCAACCTCAATGATGGAAGAGCCCAGCACATCAGTGCAAAATAAACGGCTGAAGCTTTCGTTGCAACCTTCAGTCAGAAGTTTTGAGTGGATGATCCATTTCGGCCCCCTCCGGTGGTCCCCATCATGACAGATTGCAGTCTTCAGCAAATTCGTTTAACTGATCTCAAGAAACGGTTGAGGCCCTGGATACTGCAACGGCTATGGGCTCTGATAACATGCCGGCGATAGTCCTGAAGACTTGTACTCCAGAATTTCCCGCTCCCCTTGCCAAGCTGTTCCAGTATGTTTACAAACCGACAATGGGGAAACACTGCTCAAGTATTTTCGGTACATAAAACGCAGGACAATTTCGACCCGTCCAAATACAGCCTCATCAGTCTACTCTCCATCATCAGTAAAAAGATGGAAGGTGTCATCAACAATACTATCAAGCAGCACCTGCTCAGCAATAACCTGCTCAGTGACGCCCAGTTTGGGTTTTGCCAGGGTCATTCAGCTCCTGAACTCGTCACAGCATTGGTTCAATGGAGTACAAACTGCCGCTCATGTAACAAGCCGTAATCCCCAGGATGGATCACCTCCAACACCAGCAGATCTTTTTCTAGAGCTAGTGTCCAAAACAGCTCACAACTGGCCAAATACCGTTTGTCCTTAGCCCATTACATTCTCAGCAGTATGTCTCCCGTCTTGCATTCTTGCTCTCTTGAAATGAATGCGAACATTGCTTTTGCTTTCCTAACTGCTAACTGAACATGCACGATAACCATAAGAGGGAACGAGTTGCTTCAAAATCCTTTTTGTGCATCAGATTTAATGGATCTTATTAGAACATAGTGTCTCCTCTATTCCGCCTACCAAAGTGAATATTCTCACACGTTCCCATATTGTGTTCCATCAGCCATGTGTTTCCCCACAGTCCTAAACTGTTCAAGCCTTTCTGCAGTTTCCCCACTTCCTCAATGTCATCTGCAAACTTAGCAAAACTGTCCTCAAGTCCTTTGTTCAGTTTGTTCATATATAATACATTTCCTGGCTCCCTAAGGACCGTCCACCATCTACAAGGCACAACAGTCAAGGTGTTTGACTCCATTCAGGTTTAAGCAGTGGCTTGACTTGAATTACACCTGTAAAGCTTCACTCCCTGCACCACCGACTCTCAGTAGAAGCACACCCTACCCCCTTTTGTTGTGAGTTTAATTCATTATGGCGCACAATCCCAGTCTATTGATGTCACTCCGTCTCAACACTAACTGAGTGGTGCTCACACCACCCAAGTCACTGTGTATTGATGACGATAGAGGGAGGTCGGCGAGGGGATGTCTATGATGAATAACTATGTGATTGCCAGGCTGAAACCTGCCCCGACAGCCTCGGATGTATCTGTGCCCGCTGTCACCGCTGCAGACATGATCAGTCTTCCTGCAGGTCAAATCAAGGAAAGCGCTGGAACTGGATAGTGTTCCCGGCTGAGCACTCAGATCCTGGGAGGACCAACTGGCAGAGGTATTCACATACAATTTCAGCCTTTCCCTCCCACAAGCTGAAGTCTCAACCTGCTTCACGAACACCAACATCTACCTTGTAAGTGATAAAGCTCATGCTTTAATGACTTAATGATTACCGCCCAGTAGCTCTAACCTCAATAAACATGGAGTGATTTGAAAGGCTGGTTATGGCCCACATCACCTCCAATCTCCCAGCCTGATTTGATCCCTTCTAATATGCCGACTGATGTAACAGGTCCACAACAGATGCCATACCCCAAGCTCTGCACTCATCCCTAGGACATCTGGACAACAAAGACACCTACACCAGACTCCTGCTCATTGACGATAGCTCCACCTTAAACATTATTTTACCCGCCAGACTGATCTCAAAATTCCATGACCTTAGTCGTGTCTCCACCCTCTGCAACTGGATCCCACGGGTTCTGACACACAGACTACAATTAGTGAAGACAGGTATCTGCACCTCCAGCACAATAACACTCCCAGCACAATAACACTCAGCACTGAAGCTCCTGAAGGATGGGTCCTCAGCCCCCTACTGTACTCCCTGTACACACACGGCTGTGTCCTCAGCCCCGATTGTACTCCCTGTACACCCACAGCTGTGCTCTCAGCCCCCTACTGTACTCCCTGTGCACACACGGCTGTGCCCTCCACCCCCGACTGTACTCCCTGTACACACACGGCTGTGCCCTCAGCCCCCAACTGCACTCTCTGTTCACACACGGCTGTGTCCCTCAGCCCCCTACTGCACAGCCTGTACACTGACGGCTGTGACCTCAGCACCCTACTGTATTCCCTGTACACCGACGGCTGTGTCCTCACCCTCGACTGTACTCCCTGTACACCAAGGGATATACCCTAAGCCCCCAACTGTACTCCCTGTACACACACAGCTGTGTCCTCAGCCCGCTACTGTACTCCCTGTACACACACGGCTATGTCCTTAGCCCCTTACTCTACACCTTGTACACCCACAGCTGTGCCCTCAGCCCACTACTGTACTCATTATACACCACAGCTGTGTCCTTAGCGCCCTACTGTACTCCCGTACATACACCACTGTGTCCTCATCCCACTACTGTACTCCCTGTGCACACACGACTGTGTCCCTCTGCTCCCTACTGTACTCCCTGTACACCCACGGCAGTACCCACAGCCCCCTACTGTACTTCCTGTACACCCACGGCTATGTCCACAGCCCCCTACTCTACTCCCTGTGCACACGTGGCTGTGTCCTCAGCCCCCTACTGTACTCCCTGTACACATACGGTTGTGTCCGCATCCCCTACTGTACACCCTGTACACATACGGTTGTGTCATCAGCCCCCTACTGTACTCCGGTACACACTTGGCTGTGTTGCCAATTTCCAAACAATGCTAACTGTAATTTTGCTGATGACATCACCAAAGCAGGAGGGATATAACACAACGATGAGTCTGAACACAGAAAGGAGATAGTGGGTTTGGTGGCAGGGTGGAATGATAATAACCTCCCTCTCAAATTCGGCAAAAGTAAAGAACTGATCATTGACTTTAGAACGAAAGGAGGGGAACACGCCCTTATCTACATCAACGGTCGAGACAGTGCAGAGCGGCAAGTCCCTCGGAGTGATGATAACTGCCAACCTTCCCTGGACTTCTCACATAGGTGTGACAGTCAAGATGGTTCAAAAACGCCTCTCCTTCCTCACTTGGCTCAGGATATTTATACTTCTACAGATGCACTATTGTGAACGTACTGTCTGGGTGTGTAATGGCCTGGAACGGCAACACTCTGCCCAGGAACAACAGAAACTACAGAAGATTGTATTCACAGCCCAGACTATGACGGACTCCAATCTCCCAACCATTGACTCTCTTTACACGGCTCATTGCCGCAGAAAGGTTGCCAACATCTATCCAAGATTACTGACAGAAGGGAGAGAGGAAGTATCTGGGGCCTTAACAGATATCTTTGTAACATCCTTGAACACAACTGAGGTCCCGGAGGACTGGAAACTTTCTAATCGCCTTGTTTAAGAAGGGTAGCATGAATAATCCAGTTAATGATAGACCAGTGAGCCTGACGTCTGGGGTAGGGAAGCTGCGAGAGAAGATACTGCGGGATAGGATCCATTCTCATTTGGATGAAAATGGTCTCATCAGTGAGAGGCAAAATGGTTTAGTGCAGGGAAGGTCAGGTCTTATCAACTTAATAGAATTATTTGAGGAACTGACAAAGTTGCTTGATGAGGGAGTGGCTGTAGTTGTCATGTACATGGACTTCAAGAAGACGTTTGATAAGATTTCCCATGGTCGGGTAATGTCCAGGTGTGCTAGCTACATGGAGAAAGAACTGGCTTGGCAACAGGGGACAGAGTGTAGTAGGGGAAGGGAGTTTCTCAAAATGGAG
This sequence comes from Chiloscyllium plagiosum, assembly GCF_037043375.1. Classification (NCBI taxonomy): domain Eukaryota; kingdom Metazoa; phylum Chordata; class Chondrichthyes; order Orectolobiformes; family Hemiscylliidae; genus Chiloscyllium; species Chiloscyllium plagiosum. The sequence continues at coordinate 64,419,685 of NW_028270175.1, read as the reverse complement.
AACTGTGACCAGTGGTGCTCATTTAAGATGTTTCCGGAAAGATACATGAATGGGCAGGGAGCATATGGATACAGACCTTTAGAAATTAGGAGATAGGTTGAAATACAGCATTTGGAATGGTGCAGGCTTGGACCGCCGAATGGCCTGTTCCTGTACCGGAATGTTCTCTGTTCTAACATTACCAAAGTCCCATCATATACCTGTAAAGATCTCCCACAACCTGTTCTATCAGGCGAAAAGATACAGACGCTTGAACACACAGAGCAGCAAGTTCAGGAACAGCTTCTTCCTAGCAGTTATTAGACTGATGAATGGACTCTCTAATCTCAGATAATGCGGATTTTGTTCATATTGATCTCGCCGAGCGCACGCCCTGTGAAGCGTAACCTATATGCCTCTCAGACATGTTTTACAATCATCGTTCAGTATATCCATGCTTACCATGATCTGCTTGGACATCTTGACACAGCACAAAATAACTCGTCATCTCCATACCCCCAGCTCCCTCCAGTGCTCATGCCGAGGTCTCACCAGTCATCACCCCCAACTCTTCCCATTCCGCCGAGCTCTCCTTTTCCCTAACCCCAGCTCCCTGTGACCATTGTCTCTCACAGTTTCTCTCACACTGTCTAGTTCCCTGTGTTTTCCTTTTCCCTGTCTTCTGTTTCTTTCTCTGAACCTACTCTCTTCCCTTCTCCCTGCACATGTGACGGTTTGTTTCCTTGTTTTGTTTCCTTTCTCTCTTTCACTGACTGTCCATCTGTTTCTCTCGATGTGTTCTCTCTCTCCTTCCATTTGTTTCTGTCTCATTCTCCTTCGCTGTGATGGTGTTGACTTCTCTATTCATTTGAAGCATGTGATGGCTCATTGGTTCGATGTTGGCAATACAATACACTCAACAAGGTTTTGGTATAGAGGACATAATTTAAAATTATCAGTTAAATTTCAGTCGTTGTCAAAACTGCAGCCAGAACGTGGGTATCCATTTAACAGCCAATTGTTACATCTAACTATTTTGAAATCGCCCGTCTCCCAGTGCTCTGCACACTGGGAACTCAAAGCATTCTATTCGGGTGCATAATGACCTGACATGGTAACTGCTCTGCCCAAGACCATAAGAAACTACAGACGGTTGTGTGCACAGTCCAGATCATCACGTAAGACAACCTTCTGTCCATTTGTACTTGTCATTGTCGCAGTAAGGCTGGCAACATCAAAGAACTCTCCCAAAACAGTAATGATCTCCTACAACCTCTTCCAACAGGGAGGAGACACAGAGGCTTGAAAACATGGACCAGCATACTCAGGAATACTTCCTTCCCTAACATTATTAGACTGACAAATTGACATCTCTCACTTTTCAAATAATATTAATCTTGCTAATGTCGATCTTACTTTGCACACCTCCTGTGAAGCTGTAACCTTGTATGCCTCACTCTGTCCAAGGACGCTGTGATCTGTTTTCTTGTTTTGGGTAATGTGCTGCACTACAATAAAAACAAACCTTTCCATTTACATTTGACTAAAATAAACGAAACCAAATCAGATCAAACACGTGGACTGCAGGGGCTCAAGGTCTTCTCAAGGGCAACTGGAAAAATGAACTAATGTTGCCCCAGTCAGAGATACCTATATCCCGTTAATGAATATAAGAAGATGACCACACTTAGGGAGGGAATCAAATCGCTTTAAACATGATCTTAGATATATGCAGGTTTCCCTCACTATTTGTAAGTAAAGTGTCGTACGAAACCGTTCACAAGCTGATATGGTGTAAACTGCCGTCGCACTAATTTATACGGGAAACATTTCGGCTTTCTCCGTAAAAGTGAAAATCCTGTTCGGATTTCTTTTGGTTAGTGAAACTAGGTCCTAATGTAAGTCATTCGGAAAGGGAAGTGGCGAAAAGCGAACCTTTGAAAAGCGGGAGATACCTGTATTTACAAGGGCATAACATTCAGGAAGATGGAGAAAGTGAGGTCTGCAGATGCTGGAGATCAAAGTTGAAACTTTATTGCTGGAACAGCACAGCAGGTCAGGCAGCATCCAGGGAACAGGAGATTCGACGTTTCGGGCACATTCCTGAAGAAGGGCCTGTGCCCGAAACGTCGAATCTCCTGTTCCCTGGATGCTGCCTGACCTGCTGTGCTGTTCCAGCAATAAAGTTTCAACATTCAGGAAGATGGGAATGGCGAAAAATAAATGACGTGAATCACACATTTTATTTCCAGCCCAGCTGATCATCATTCTCTTTGTTTGCTCTTTATCTTCTATATCCCTCTTTCACTATTGATTCCTCCTCCTCTTCAAAACAGACTTCCATGTCAACGTTATTAATCACACTCTTTTCCAGCTGCTTTTAGATCAGGAAAGTTTCCCAGCACTTTCTGCTCGTTTCTTTGCGTTTCTTTCTATAATTTCAGATTTTCAGTATCTTCCTTTATTTGATTTCACCTTCAATTTTGTAATTTCGTGGGATGTTGACATCTCTGCCAAGGGCAGCATTTGGTTACCATCACTAGTTGCCCTGACTCTTGAGGCCATTCCACAAACCAATATAAAGTTAAACATATTGTCATGGGTCTAAAGTCACACTTAACCCAGACCATGGGTAATAACATTAGATTTCTTCACCGAAGGTGATCAGTGAAAGAAGAAGGTTTCCAGTCAACATGTTGCTTTTATATTTGTTTTTCGTGAAATTCACTTTTATTCCAATTCTTATCATTTTTATTTAAGTTCTGTCATCAGCTGTTGTAGGACTTAAAACAAATCACTTGAAACAATATCTTTCATTTAATTAGCTTTGCTTCTGAATTACATCCAGTGACATTCCTACATTCATACATTGTCCAAATCATGAATTAACATCCGAGACAAGAACAATTTTGTGATTGAAATATTTGTAATTGGAAAAGTGGTCAGAAGAGAGTTTGAAACATTAAGTCTGAATTTTACCAACGTGCAGCCAATGGATTGTTCAGCAACAGCACTGACGCAGAGATAAAGATTGAGGATTTTAGGAGCTGGGAGTGGACAGGTTTGGTGACAGAAAGAACACGGGATATAAATCATTTCATGGTAAAAAGGGATCTTGGGGTTGTGCACAGTTTTGTTCGCAGATGTTTGTGAGGGAGTGGTCTGCAATTCATGGGTAATGAATGGAGACTGCAATTGAAACTGAAGACAATAGTTTCTTTCTCTGACAAATATAGATAACAGAAATTGCAACGAAATTCAAACTTGTTTATGGGATTAATGAATGGAGAGAGGTAGAGAACACAACAATTGCGATAATAGGTTAGTAGCACACCCTCCGCCCCGCCCAGAATAATCATCAGCACTGCTGATATCCGATATGGTAGAAATTCCTAATAGGGCAAAATCTTGAAAAGACTCAAGGAAAACACCTCTCAATTGTTGTAATGTTCCAGTCCGCTATTCTCCGATTCAGATCAATGCAGCTGTTGATCTCTGTTACTGTTGGAGCTGATGCATCTGTTACTACAGTGGGATAGCGCACTGAATAAAGCCTCTTACTAATAGGAGATGGAAAGCCTCCAGTGGCACAGTTGCATTGCATGGAGACTGACATCAAACACAGTCAGAGCAAACAGTCCCAGCTTTCAATACAGCACATTCAGCTCACAATATATCTGGACTGGACTACATGTTGACATTGTCGGCTATTGGTGACATCTCTCATCACGAATTACTCGAGTAAAGTCAGTTGTGAGGGAGAATAAGAATATTTTCTTTTCGCAGGCCACATGAATCTGCTCTGTTGTCCCATTACCATGCTGTAACCATCTCTCCAAAAATCCCTCCATCCCTAAAAGAAATCCAATCAGGATGTTGTTACTGTGCTGATCTCTCCTCCACGGGAACAAACGCTAAATAACAGACAGTCACTGGATACAATTGCCCTGAACATTGACGGGAAGTGTGGACTTCTCTGAATGTTCCTCTCACTGCTCTAAAATGACAACTTTGGAACTTCCATGCAGAATATGGTACAGCAATTTATTTATATAAATTAACAGACTTCTAAATGCAGTTTTAGTTGCTGTAAACCGTATTTTTAACGCATTTTAGCCTCAGTCCAAAACCAAAAGTGATAATTACAATGAGCTTATTCATTAAGACTTATGAATTAATGAGTCAGGTTCGAATGAACATGACATTGGCTGGGAGATAGGACAGAATGGGGATAGTGGCTGTGGAGACTGCATGGGGAGTACAATGATATGCCCCAGTCATCATCACTCTTTCTGACAGACAGAATTAAATCTAATGCATATCAAGGAAACAGCCAACATTTGGGAGATGCAATGCTGAATGACAATTTGAACTAAAAGGATAATATTAAATGTGATAAACTGAACTATATTGTATATACACACCATTTAATCATTGCGAATACAGACTGAGTAGGGTCACCACACCTGAAGCATTAACTTTGATTTCTCTTCCCAGATACTGCCAGACATGCTGAGCTTGCCCTCTAAGTTCTGTTTATCTTTTTGTTTGAGATTGACCATATTGTTCATATCTGGCAGGAAACTTGCATTTAAAAGCAGACACTAATAGCAAAATGGGAATGGCAATGGGGACAATACAAGAGACGAACTGGAGAAATGAAGTCATTCCAAGCTGGAAGAGACAATGGGCTGAATTTCTTCCACTTTTGCTGTAAATAATTCTGTGATATGTAATCAAAGCCTTTGGAGAGGGGGTAGACAAGCCGGTTCAACGAAGGTCACAGAGTGCTCCACCATCAATAATCTATTCTTATTATCTCATGAAATTTCAGCTGACTCTGAAATGTCTTTTCAAACAAAGTGCAGTTCCTGAAATTTACAGAATGTTCAGAAAAATATTCTTTTCTCCTTTGAATCTTAAAGAAGAAACTGATTTCGGTCGTAATACAGGTGCCACAGACACACCAGCTATAACAGGAACAGGAAAGGACATTGTCCATATATTACCAAATTCAGCATGTAGCCCTGTCACGAAACATGAATTATAGTGATACAGAAACATGAAATACAAACAGAAAATGGTGGAGAAATGCAACAGACGAGGAAGTATCTTCAGAGAGAAACAGAGTTAATATATCGTATATGATGTGACACTGTTCTGAAAAAGTCATATTGGAATCAAAGGTTAATTATGTGCATCTCTGTTCAGAGGGTGCCAGACCTGTTGAGTTTCCCTCCAGCTCTTTCGATTTCTTTTTCTTTCTGAACTCTGATAAATTGAATGATCTGGAAGATATAAGCAAAGCTGCTATCTCAATTGAATCTCGAGTAATTTGTAATGGACATTAAATGAAAAATCACAAAGTTCCTATGTTTGACAGGGCTCTAAATGTCGATGATGTATTGCATTGTGGGACAAAATCATTGTGAGATATTGTTGAAACAAAAACCGAAGTTGCTGCAATCGGTCTACAGCTTCTGTGCAGACAAATCAGAGTTAACGTTTGTGTTTCGGTGGCCCTTTCTCAGAGCGGATGGTAGCCCTGAAAATGTTGGTTTATATATAGTGAAGGCTGAATAGCTGTTAATGGAGACAGTTAAAAGCTAACAATAGGGGGTGAGTAATGGAAGGCGATGTGAGAACTAGGCCTGGTGTATGGGTAGGGGACGAGGATATTGGAGAGTTCTGTCGCTAAAATTATTGAACATTATTTTGAGTCTGAAGGGCTGCAGGGTCCGTCTGCAGAAAATGAGGTTTGTTCTTCCAGCTTTTGTTGAAATGTCCTGGAACACTGCAGTAAGCCGGCCACAGAGATATTGGCCAGGGAACAGGGTGGGCTATTAAACTGTTAGGCAACTGGAAGCTCAGGGTCTTTTTGTATATGTACAACTTGGATATTGATCACATCTCCCATCACCCAGACTACCTTTAGTTTCCCCAAAGTAGAGCAGACTACATTGCGAGCAACGAATGTCGTAGACTAGATTGTGGGAAATGTTGGTAGGATGCTACTTCTCCTGGGAGGTATGTTTGGGCCCTTTGAGAGTGAGGAGGGAGGAGGTAAATGGGAAAATGTAACACCTCCGGCAGGGGAAGTAAAGCGGACCTGTGATGGGAGGTGGGGGAGGTGGGGGGAAGTTTTGGCAGTTATTAAAGTGCGGACCGGGATGTCCTGGAGGAAATGGTCCCTTCAGAAGGTGGAAAAGGAAGAGGAGGAAAATATGTGCCTGTTGGTGGCATCTCGCTGGAGGTGGGGGAAATGCAGACTGATGATCTTCTGCATGTGAGCGCTGGTGGGGTGATAGGTAAAGACAAGGTGAACTCTAACGCTGTTGCAGGAAGGCAGAGGGAGGCTGAGTGTAAATGTGCAGGAAGTGGGTCAGAACTGATTGTGGCCCCTTTCGGTTGAAGAAGAAGGTGGACATTTTAGAGGCCACATTTTTGAAGTTGACATCATCAGAAGCAATGCAGTGGAGACGGCGGAACTGGGAGAATGAATGGAGTCTTTGCAGGAAACACTATGTGAGAATTTATACTCCATGTAGCTGTGGGAGTTGGTGGGTTAATACTGGATATCAGTGACCGGTCTATCCATAGAAATAGATGTCGAGGAAAGGAAGGGAGGCGTCAGAGATAGACGTGGCAAAAGTGAGGAAGGGGTGCAAATTGGAAACGATGAACTTTTCCACCCTTATCAGCACAGGCTGAATAATACATTCAGGGTTGGATCGAAGCATACAGCGTAATCTGTTCAGAGGGTGATAGGTTGGATAGGGTGAGGGCGATGCAGAGAAATTAAAACAACCAGTGTCACATGGAGCGTTGTTCACGAACAGATTGAGTTCAAGTTAACGCAAGAGAAATTAGCCCAGGTGAAGGGAGTGTTGGAGCAGGGCGAAGGGGCTATGGGATGGGGAGTGGACTCTTACCGAAAGAAATGGACACCGAGGAGAAGACGGTGGAAGCGGAGTTCAACATTATGTCGTGCTTGAAATTCATTAAAGGGAGGGCACAGAGGGATAAAGCTGATACTTTTGCACAGTACAAAACATTCAGCATTTGAGCGTGGAAGGTTAGATGGGATGGTTAACACATGACAGGAGGTGGGCTTGGGGGAGGGGATGGACTCAGAGTGCATGGCATGGGTGATGTGGCATGTCCAGAGGCTCATAGGCATCTCTGAGTTGTGGGCCTCGTATATCTGGCGAGCACGGCGAATGAGCTGGAGAATGAAGTAGAATTGGGGAATGGTGCTGTCTTGAGCCAATGTGATGTGACGCTTTTGAACGAGAAAATATTGATCTCAACGGCATTGACATCGCACGATCAGTCCTCAGAAAGTAACTGATTGAAAATAATCAGAATCGTTATCTTATTGTAATACTCTGATTTCATTGGGATGACACTCAAGCAGCAAGGTCTTACTTTTCTGAGACTTTAGACCAAACTGTAAAAACAGAATGAATCTTGATGTTATTAATAAGACAAATCCATCTATGGTTTTCGAAGGCACTAGCAAAGGCAGCGTTTATTTGTCATCCCCAATAGCTCTATGGAAGGTGCCATTGTTTATTGAGGAAATTCCCAGCAGAGAATTGCCTCTGATTCCCATTGACCATAGTTTGCTGAGGGTCAATGATGCTACATGAGTCAAATATTACTTTGACGCAAGTTACTCTGATCTCACCTCAAATGACATTGGAAAATCAGTTAAAATAATAAAGAGCAAAACGATAGAACACGGCTTGTTCGAACAATGTGGTCAATGTTCGCACAACGTTTCGGGAAAAACTGATGCAGGGACATCTGATTCTGAGGAGAGGTTTGTCCTATTGGGATGAGGCTGTTTAGTTAGCACTGTGACACAGAGACAGAAAAAAAGTTCCACTCTGTATGGGGAACAAAACCACCCTTTTCACGTTGGATTGGACAGTGACAGACATACACCATTGTCTGTTCCTATTGGACATTGATCATCCCAATCTTATCATTCAATGATGACCAATAGGAGCACAGAAGACAGCAGTTCCCATCACCCCAGTTGGAAAGCAAAAAGGGAAAGGAATGGCCATTGGAAGTGGGAGTAACTAGGGAACTGATGTAACTTCCAGTGGGAGTGGGAGAAGAAAGATGTGAAGAGATATCATCAGTGGAAGAGAATGTAGCAGTAGAAGAGTTAATGCAAGGGAAGTAGAAGTGTAATAACGGAGTAGGAAGGTGGAGGAAGAATGGCTAATGAAATTTTAGTGGCTGGGAAAAAACTTGCTTTAGCAGAAGTGAGGTTGGGTGAAAAACGTCACTGTTCAGGAAAATTGGGATCTGGTTCCATTGAAAATTAAGATTTGATGTACTTCTTTTTCTATCACTTGATTCTTATTCAGATTGCACATTCACTCTGTATATCTGTATCTCCAACAAATGCAGATGACATGTTTTTTTCCTCTTGTATGGTGTCTCAACATTTTTGATTTTTTTTTAACAGTATGTATTTGCTTCCAATTCAAGATAGACATGAGCAAAAGATTTGATCTCCTGCAGTTTGTCCATAACGTAAAATTTAATTGAGTGTTAATCCTCATCACATTAGCTGATTAAAGCAATAAGTCTGTGTCCATCCTGCAGATGAAAAATTCTTCAGTTTTGACTATTGTTACGAAGAACAGTACCACATAAAAGATTAATGTTCCAGTACAAGGTGCCAAACCCTAGTTCATCCTAAATTTGGTACACGCTTTATGAATAAGTCATGCTAAGGGGTAGAGTGTAAAAGGTGAATTCACCTCTATGTCGAAAATGCTATTTGCAGCTCCCTCATAATAGGTGTTAACTACATCACTTTGTAAATTCCTCAAAATAGGAATAACAAGAGACTGGAATTCATAATTCTTCTTCTGTGAATAACATCTGGAGAATAGAAAGGAAATCAAGATTTGTTTGTGATATTCATAAATGATGATGGTGAGAATGTGGAAGATGGATGGCAGTGGAATGATAACTAATGCTGGGGATGACACCAAGATTAGCTGGGTGGTTCACAGTGAGGAGGAAAGGGTTAGCCTCAGGACGATATAAACAGATGATTTCTATATCCAGATTAATGGCCGATGAGTTTTAACACTGATAAATGTGAGATGATGCACATCTGAATGAACAAGACAAGTGAGTACTGAAATTGTGAAGGATGAGGGCTAAAGGAAGTGACACCACTCTGTGACCAGCTTCTTGTTCAATCAGGGTCCCCTCACACTCTGCTCCTGAGTTAAATGTAACTTGGGGAGCTGTTCCTGGAAAAACCGGTGTGGATACAGAAGTGAACAACAGCCCAGCACATACCTCCCTGTCTATGGAGTACGACATGGGACACGCCGGGAAGTGAGCAACAGTCAAACACACACCCCTGTCCATGGAGCACCACATGGAACACACCAGGAAGTGAACAGCAGTCTGACGCATACCATTTCATTGTTTCTGAGCTTCGCAATGCCAGCTCTCGATACACTCGGGATCCAAATGGGACCCACAGACGGGTCGTCCAGGAGACCACGAGCCATACGTTTTGCACACTGCTTCTGAGCTTCATAATGATTTCCCCGGGATTCCATGGATATGAGCACCAACGGCCAGGTTAAGGTACAGAAGGACGGATATTCATGTTATAATTGGATGATTACTTGATCAACAAGTTCAGTAAAGAGCCAAATGGGATAAACTGGTTGAGTAGTATTTTCGTAGGTCCAATAACAAAAATAAGAATATAAAGTAAATGTGCTGACAAATCAACTGAAATCCACGTCACAGAATCAGACACCATAATCCAGATGATATATCTGTGTAGCATGTAGCAGTGTTCAGACCAGGCTAGTGTCCTGCTCAATACAACCCAGCAATCTGTGCAGACCACACCAGTCCAAGAACTGCCTCTCCAGCACTGGGAGCTATGCCGTGAACAGCAGTGAATTGTTATGTTAACCAGGAGCATTTACCCTCCCAGCATGTAGAGCTGAAAATGTTTTGCTGGAAAAGCGCAGCAGGTCAGGTAGCATTCAGGGAACAGGAGAATCGACGTTTCGGGCATAAGCCCTTCTTTAGGAAGACCTCACTTTCTCCTCCCAGCATGTAGAGCAATGTACACCACCCCAGTGCATTGAACTGTAAACCAGGAGCAGTTACCGTCCCAGCATGTAGAGCTGTGTACACTGCCCCAGTGCATTGTTCAGTAGCACTGTGTGAGATCACTGCCCAGCGTGGGGAAACCTGAAGCCCATGCTGGAAGTGACAGGATGTGCAGCTCCAATCCATTTTCAGCTCCATATCCCTATTGTATCAATGGATGTAGAATATCTCAAGAGGAAGGAGGAAAATGACTTAGGGTTAAATAGGCAAGGATCAGACAAGGCTCGAGAGGGTTACAAGGTAGTCAGGAAGGAAGTGAAGAATAATTTCAGGAGAGCGAGAAGAGGGCATGAAAAAGACTTGGTGAGTAGGATTAAGATAAAACTTAAGATGTTCTACACTTTTGTGAGGAACAAGATGAGGGTAGGGCTCATCAGGATAGTCGAGGGAACTTGCGCCAGGAGTCAGAGAAGGTAGGGGAACATAGAATATAAAACACTGCAGCGCAGTACAGGCCCTTCGGCCCTCGATGTTGAGTCGACCTGTCATACCAATCTGAAGCCTATCTAACTTACACTATTCCATGTACGTCCATATGCTTGTCCAATGACGACTTAAATGTAATTAAAGTTGGCGAATCTACTACCATTGCAGACAAAGCATTCCAAAGCTCTCCCTTTAGGTCTTTCCTGACTACCTTGTAACCCTCAAGCACCCTAACTGAGCCTTCACATCCCATCCTAACATAAGTCGCCATCTTCCTCTTGACCAGAGATTCCACTTCATTCGTAAACCACAGCTCCCGCGCTCTATAGCTTCCTCCCTGCCTGACAGGTACACACATATCTAGGACACACAGTAGCTTTTCCTTGAATAAGCTCCACATTTCTAATGTATCCATCCCCTGCAGTTTCCTTCCCCATCATATGCTTCCTAAATCTTGCCTGATGGCATCGTAATTGCCTTTCCCCCGGCTGTAACTGTTGCCCAGTGGTATATACCTATCCCTTTCTATCACTAAAGTAAAATTAACAGAATTGTGATTGCTATCACCAAAGTGCTCACCTACTTCCAAGTCTAACACCTTACCAGGCTCATTACCCAGTATCAAAACTAATGTGGCTTCGCCCCTTGTTGGCCTGTCTATATACTGTGTCAGGAAGCCCTCCTGCACACACTGGACAAAATCTGACCCCTCTATAGTACTCGTACTATAGTGTTCCCGTTCAATATTTCAAAAGTTGAAGTTCCCCATTACATCTACCCTGTCTCTGTCACTCCTATCGAGAATCATCTTTGCTATCCTTTCCTCTGCATCTCTGGACCTATTCGGAGGCCTATAGAAAACTCCCAACGGGGTGACCTCTCCTTTTCTCTTTCTAACTTCAGCCCATACCATCTCAGTTGATGAGTCCTCAAACATCCTTTCTGCAACTGCAATACTGTCCTTGACCAACAATGTAATACCTCCCCCTCTTTTAACATCTTCTCTGTTCTTACTGAAACATCTAAATCCTGGAACCTGCAAAAACTATTCCTGTCCCTGCTCTAACCATGTCTCCAAAATGGCCACAACATTGAAGTCCCAGGTACCAACCCATGCTGCAAGTTCACCCACCTTATTCCGGGTGCTCCTCGCATTGACATGGACACACTTCAAACCAACCTCTTGCTTGCCGGTGCCATCTTGCATCTCTGAAACTTGATTTTGGACCTCCCTACTCTCAACCCTTTCTATACACTAACTACAATTTTGGTTTCCATCCCCCTGCTGGATTAGTTTAAACCCACCCCAATAGCCTGAGCGAATTCCACCCCCCCCCCACCCCCCACCCCAGGGTATTGGTACCCCTCTGGTTTAGATGAAGCTCATCCTGCTTGTAGAGGTCCCACCTGCCCCAGAATCCAAAAGCCTCCCTCCTGCACCATTTCTGGAGCCACGTGTTCACCTTCTCTCTCTCCCTATTCCTTGCCTCACTAGCACGTGGCGCGTGCAAGAAACCAGAGCCAACAACTCTGTTCATCCTAGCTCTAAGCTTTCATCCTGGCTCCCTGAATTTCTGCCTTAAATCCCCATCTCTCTTCCTACCTATGTCGTTGGTGCCTATGTGGACCACGACTTGGGGCTGCTCCGTATCCCCCTTAACGATCCCAAAAACACGATTAGAGACATCACGAATTCTGGCACCTGGGAGGCAACACACCAACCGTGAGTCTCTCTCGTCCACACAGAACCTCCTATCTGACCCCCTAACTATAGATTCCCCAATGACTACTGCTCTGCTCCTCTTCCCCTTTCCTTTCTGAGCAGCAGGGACAGACGCTGCGCCAGAGCCGTCTACCCACTGCTTTACCCTTGTAAATCCCCCCCATAGTATCCAAAAGGGTATATTTATTGTTGAGGTGAATGGCCACAGGGGATCTTTGCACTGCATGCCGGTTCCCTTTCCGTCCCCTGACTGTAACCCATTTGCCTTTTTCTTGTGCCTTAGGAGTGACCACCTCCCTGTAACTCCTCTCAATAATCCCCTCTGCCACCCCAATGATTCGAAGTTCATCCAGCTCCAGCTCCAGTTCCGTAACGCGGTTTTCAAGGAGCTGGAGTCAGGTGCACTCCAGCAGATGTAGTCAGCAATGACACTGGTGGTGACTCTTACCTCCCATATTCTGCAGGAGGAACATTAAACTGCCCTAACCTCCATTCCCACTAGTCTAAATTCCCAAAGAGTCTGTTGAAAAAAAAAGGAATAAAAAACTCGTTAACTTTCCATGCTGTGGCACAGGTAATTTGATTATGGTTAGAGGAGGAGGATGGGTGCTTTAACAGATTATAAGGCAAGGTAAGCTTTTCTGGGTGTTGGTTGAATTCACAAACGGGTCATTGCTGTGTCGTAACAGCACACTTGGAACATTGTGTTCAGTTCTGGTCGCCTTGTTATAGGAAAGATGTAGAAGCTATAGTGAGGGTGCAGAGGAATCCCTAGGAATCAACAGAAATATTGGCACACACCACACGATTGAGCGAAATATTGAGGAAGTCACCACGTGAAAAATAAATACTGGCAGATTCTGCATGTCTGTATAAACGTCAGTGTGTCAGTGTTTGTGGTGTGTCTGTACTGATGCCTGTATATCTGTGTGTCCACGTGCATCAGTGTATCGGGATTTGTCTCTGTGTGCTTTAGTATCTGTGTGAGTGCACCAGTCTCTACATGTGCCTGTGTATCTATATTCATATCTGTGTGTATCTGCGTGTCTCTGTGCGTATCCGTGTGCACAGCGGATCTGCCAGCCTCTGTGGTGTTTAAAGTGATGCAATGTCCGCCTCTGCTGGCCTTCACACTCTACTGCATTGATGGCAGTGGAGGGAGAAAACCATAAGGGATTCAGTCTAGGAGGTGGGGAGAGGGAGGTAGATCATAGCATCATCCAAACTGACAGCACTATCTGCACATGCACACACACACACACACACACAGACACACACACACATACACACACACACTTGGGTATAGGGAGGAGCATAATTGTACTGAGGACACTCAGAGTGGCGAATGCTCCTGAGTAATAACTGTCCTCGCTCTGCAATGTGAAAGTGATTTGTCTTTGAAGATTATTCGTTACACAAAGTGTACACCTTGAAGAGTATTTCCACTGCAACTGCATCCAAGCAACTTTGGATCATGGCATCACCTTACAAATCATCTGTAAGGTGATGCCATGAATTTATACCACGTTCTTTAAATTGAAATATTTTATAATTCACCCCTACAAGGTGTAAGTGAGAAAGGATTGAAAAGGCCTGAAACTGGCCCAGTGGTGGTGGAATATATCTAGGTATCAGACAAAACTGTTCTGTGCATCCAGAGAATTTTGAAAAACCAAACAGCCGTACAATGTGAGAGATTCACAGTATTTGATGTCATCAGACAGAAAAAAACTGACATTTGTGCATTGGCATGGGGAGACCAGCAGAGGGTGGCATTTTATGACTATAACCTGAACAGGGACAGACGTCGAGGTGGACGAGGGGAGTAAGTGTTTATCTCAATTTCAATGGATTTATCCCCAAAACCGAGAGGTGGATGTTGTGTATCTGGACTTCAGTTAGGCATTTGATCAGGTTCCCCACGGTAGGCTCGTTCAGAAGGTCAGGAGGAATGGGATACAGGGAAATTTAGCTGTCTGGATACAGAATTGGCTGGTCGACAGAAGACAGCGAGTGGTAGTGGAAGGAAAATATTCTGCCTGGAAGCCAGTGATGAATGGTGTTCCACAGGGCTCTGTTCTTGGGCATCTACACTTTGTAATTTTTATCAATAACTTGGATGAGGAGATTGAAGGATGGGTCAGCAAGTTTGCAGAGGACACAAAGGTTGGAGGTATCATTGACAGTATACAGGATTGTTGTAGGCTGCAGCATGACATTGCCAGGATTCAGAGATGGGCTGAGAGGTGGTAGATGGAATTCAAACTGGATAAATGCGAGGTGATGCATTTTGGAAGATCGAACTTGAAAGTTGAGTACAGGATTCTTGGCAGTGTGGAGAAACAGAGGGATCTTGGTGTGCAGGTACATAGATCCCTTAAAATTTCCACCCAGGTGGACAGGGTTGTTAAGAAAGCATATGGTGTTTTGGCTTTCATTAACAGGGGGATTGAGTTTATGAGCCATGAGAACTTGTTGCAGCTCTATAAAACTTTGGTTAGACCGCACTTGGAATACTGTGTCCAGTTCTGGTCGCCCTAATATAGGAAAGATGTGGATGCTTTGGAGAGGGTTCAGAGGAGGTTTACCAGGATGCTGCCTGGACTGGAGGGCTTATTTTACGAAGAGAGGTTGACTGAGCTCGGACATTTTTCGTTGGAAAAAAAGAAGGAAGATAGGGGACCTAATTGAAGTGTATAAGATAATGAGAGGCATAGATAGAGTTGATAGCCAGAAACCTTTTCCCAGGGCAGCAATTGTTAACACGAGTGGTTATCGTTTTAAGCTATTTCGCAGAAAGTACAGAGCAGATGTCAGAGGCGGTTTCTTTACGCAGAGAGTTGTGAGAGCATGGATTGCGTTGCCAACAGCAGTTGTGGAAGCGAGGTGATTGGAGATATTTAAGAGACTGCTGGACATGCGTATGGTCACAGACATTTGAGAGTTCGTACATTAGGTTTACCTCACATGAGGATCAATGGTCGGCACAACATCGTGGGCTGAAGGGCCTTTTCTGTGCTGTACTGTTCTATGTTCTAAACAGTAAACAGTGACAAAACACCACAGATGAGTCACGATCTGGAGGTAGAACGAGGGGCAGCATATTGAGTCTGATATGATCCTCTTCTGAAAACCTCATATTGGAATCAAAAAGTTAATTGTGTTTCGATCTGCTCAGAACCTGCAGATGTTTTTAGATTAGATTAGATTACATTGCAGCGTAGAAACAGGCCCTTCGGCCCAACAAGTCCACACCGACCCGCTGAAGCGTAACCCACCCATGCCCCTACATTTACCCCTTACCTAACACTAGGGGCAATTTAGCATGGCCAATTCACCTGACCTGCACATCTTTGGACTGTGGGAGGAAACCGGAGCACCCGGAGAAAACCCACGCAGACACGGTGAGAACGTGCAAACTCCACACAGTCGTGTGGCCTGAGGCAGGAATTGAATCCGGGTCTCTGGCGCTGTGAGGCAGCACTGCTAACCACTGTGCCACCGTGCTGCCCACTGCAGACGCACTTTCCTGCACTTTCAATTTAGCTACTCTTTTGGACAGTGGATATTTGTCTGATCTGAAAGGGAAAGGCGAAGCTGCCATTTCTGTTGACGCTCAAGAATTTGGTTATGGTTTTTGAATGAAAAATGAAAAACTATGTGCCTGACAACTCCCCAAATACCGATAGTTTATTCCCATTGTCATCATGCATTATGAAAATGTTGAACTCGGTGGTCATGATCAATCCACTGAAAGTAACTGATTGAAGTACTGATCCCAATTGTTATCAATGTCTTATCATGCTCCTGATGTCACTGGCATCGTACTCATCCAGCAAGATCTTCCCTTTCCGAGAGTTTTCATATATCTATAAAAACATAAAATATCTTTGTATTTTTTAACAAGACATATTCATCCAGGGTTTTGGAAGGCACTAGCAAGGGCAGAGTTTATTTGTCATCCCCAATGACTCTGGAATAAGTGACACAGAGTTGCCCTGTTTTACTTCTTCAATCCAAAGTGATGCAAATCCAGACAGAGCTGTTTGTAGGGGCATTCCAAGATTTTTAACAAATGCTTGTGAAGGATCAGCAAATTAGTCCCTAGTCAGGATGACATGCAATTTGGAAGATACCTTTCAGAGACTGATTTTTCTCTTGTTCCCATTTCCAGTGCAGAATGTTCTCTAATTCTCATTAATAACAGTTTTGCTCAGGGTCCTTGATTCCACCTTCAGTCAAATCCTGCTTCGATTGAAAGGGAAGTCACTCTGATCTCACCTCAAATTACACGGGAAGATCAGTTGGAAGAGTAAGGAGCAAAAGACAAGAACACTGTTTGTTTGAAAAATGTCCTCGCAATATTCAAAAGAAAATTGATGCATGGCCTTCCTTAATGCATTATTTCAACATGACACCACGTTTTAAACAATATTCAGAATGGTGGGTATTTGTTCTTTTAATTTGCTTCCAATTTAACGTAGAAATGAGAACGTGAATTGATCTTCTATAGTGTGCTTAAAATCCAGAATTTAATTCAATCTTTATCATCATTGCTCTAGCTCTTTGAAACAAAAATGATGAATGAGCCTGTCTCCATCATGCAAATGAAAAACTTCTTTCAGCTCTGACTATTGCAGCGAATGTTGTAAAGAATAAGCTGCAGGCCCACGTAAAATGAAACGCTAGTCCAAGATTAATTATGTCCAAGCATTATGAATAATACATGCAGAAGGGCGGAGTATAAAAGCAGAATTCAGCTCCATGTTCAAAATACTGTTTGTGGCTCCCTCACAAAAGACCACAACTGATTCACGGAGTAAATTCACCAAAATAGGAAAAACAAGATACTGGAATTCCCAATTCTGCAACCACATCGGTAGAACAGGAAGAAAATCAAGGTTTGTTTCTGAAATCCATAAATTGTGATGATAAGAATATGGTATATGTGGGGGGGGGGGGGGGTGCTGGGGGGGATGTTAGTGGTTGATAAACAATATTGGACGATGATAAACAATGTTGTAGAAGACACAATGATTATCGAGGTGGGTCAACGTGAGCAGGAACGTGTTGGTTACAGGAGGGTACAAACAGATTTTCAGATGGCCAGATCAATGACTGATAAAAGATAACACTGAAATGTGTGAGATGCTGCACTTTGGAAGATGTAACAAGACAAGGGAGAACACAAACCATGAAGATAGTTTAGATTTGCTTTTGGAGCAGAGAAAGATGAGGGGTGAACCTGACAGAGGTTGAGAGGTATGGGACGAGTGAACAGACAACAACTGTTCTCCTTAGTCAAAGGGTCAAAAACAATGGGAAATACGTTTGAAATCAAAGAGAATATGCAAACAGAGGTTTTGTGAAATCTGTTTCGAACCCAGAGCATGATATGTGTCAAAAATGCATTGCCTGGGAGGGTGGTTCAGGAAGGTAATCTCACAAACATTATAAAACACTTGTATCAGCACTGGGTGGTGCAGACTCGACGGGCCTTGTCTTTATTACATGATTCCATCTGGTGGCAGCCATGAAATGTCTGATATATTCTGAAGCAGCAACCAATTGGACTTGGTTTGTTCCAACGAACTGTGCTCAGTAAAAGTGAGATTACAAACAAGCATCATCCCATGGAGTATCAACACTTACTCAACGTAGGATAGCCCAGCCATCTCTGAAATCATCCCGGATAATTCACATGCTCAGTGTAAGAATCGTCCAACACAGCACCAACATTATTCCAGCTGTTTGACACCATTATTTTAAGTTCACCAATAACATAGAAACAGACTTCATTTCATTATTAAATAGACTTCTCGTGTAAGGTTGTTATTTCTCTGAAGACTAATAAATTCCTTCCCATATATTCGTATTGACAAAGAGTCTGTTATCGTGCGAGCTGTTCCTCACCAGTAATATTTACTCTCAGTTAAACCAGCACATGAGATGTACTGCTGGCACTCCCTCCCAACAGCCACTTGGATGGACCAACATCAACTGGACTGAAACTTCTCAAGGGCAATTAATGCTGGTCTAGCTCCATTAAAACCCCAAATGAACTAAAAAGACAATCCGATTTTCTAATAATTATTAAACAACAAGGGCATTTTGTTGATCGGAAGAGTTTGTCGCTGTCTTTGAAATTGTGAGAACTGTGTTATTTTATTTTCAGTATCTAAAGACAACAGAAATGCAAAACCTATCATCAGGAGTTAGGAATCAAAACAACTCCATCATGTGATAAGGTCGTGGATGATCTGATTGCGACCTCAATTGCACATTCCTCATTTGCACTTACAATGACCGTGCATCATTCTTAGTCAAGAATCTGCCTGCCTCTGCCTTAGGAATATTCAATGCCTTATCCTCCATCGCTATCTGGGAAGAGAATTGTACAAAGACACAACACTCTGAAAGGATGACACCAAATCACCATCTTCTTAACAGAGACATTTTTCTGTTTTACTCTCCATCCACTCATGGTAATCTCTCAAACAAGCTGAAATATTGTTTTAGAATTCAACTTGAAAGACTACTTGGAATATTTTGAGGTTAAGCAAGACCACATGTTGTTCGCCTAAAACCCCAGCAGATCCAGAGCCAGTCATTTCAAGATTTCCTCCTGAAATAAACGCTCCTCACAAGAGTCAGCTGAGTGAATCTTCCCTGGATTGCATTTTATATCATTGTGGCCATCGTTCTCGGGATGTGGTTACACCACTACATTGTAAATCTGTACAAAATCGTCCCAACTTTTAAATGTATTCTGTTTCAGAAAGTTTCAACATTTGTCTTACCTCCCTAAACATTTGATGTACACGTAAAATTTTTATTTTGTAATCCAAGAGCCCGGTTCCTCTGTGCCTAAAGCCAATCTCTCCACTGAAATAATACATTACGTTTCCATTCAACCCGCCAATATCTTTTAGCACAGACACATTTTTCCTACTATGATCCATAAACCAACATTTGCCTGTTCACTTGACCCACCTTAATCTCCTTACAGACTCATGTCCTCTTCATATCTTCCTTCTCGAACAGTTTCAAGGTTTTTTTTTAGATTAATTACAGTGTGAAGACAGGCCCTTCGGCCCAACATGTCCACACCGACCCGCCGAAGCGCAACTCACCCAGACCCATTCTCCTACATTTACCCCTTCACCTAACACTACGGGCAATTTAGCTTGGCCAATTCATCTAACCTGCACATTTTTGGACTGTGGGAGGAAACTGGAGCACCAGGAGGAAACCCACGCTGAAGTTTGTATTCTTCCGAAAAAAAGACAGAATATTTGGTCAAAGAAATACACTGTGGCCATATTGCAAAGTAATTGACAATGAAATATTGTTACTTCATGTCTAAACTATAAATTTGAGACAATGCTAAAGTGTTTGCAGTCACATCACTCAGTTCCATTACTTAAAATAGAGTCAGATGGTGTGGGACGTGTCTGGGTAGAATTGAGGAACCATAAAGGTGAAAACCCGTAGTTGGAGTTATGTACAGGTCGACAAATCGTAGTCAGAAGCTGGGGCGCATGATAGACGAGGAGATAGAAACGATATGTAGAAAAGGCAAAGTTACAGTGACTGGGGGGATTTCAATATGCAGGTGGACTGGGAAAATCAGTGGTAATGGTTTGCAAGGAAAGGAATTTGTGGAATGTCTACGAGATGGCTTTTTGGATCAGCTTATGGTGCAGGCAACAAGGGAACAGGCAATACTGGATTTAGAGCTGTGCAGTGAGGCAGACTTGATAAGGAAGCTTAAGGTGAAGGAACCTTCGGAGGCAGTGATCTTACTATGATTGAACCTACTCTTCAATTTTAGAGGGAGAACGTAGAATCGGAGTTAATATTACAGCTAACTAAAGACACCTTCAAAGACACAAGGAAGGAGCTGGATAGAATTGACTGGGAGAGGAGCCGAGCAGGAAAGACAGTGGAACAATAATGGCGGGAGTTTCTCAGAGCAAGTTTGGAGTCACAGCAGAGATTTATCCCGAGGTAAAAGATGCATTGTACAGCGAGGATGAGGCAACAATGGATGACTGGGACAGTCATGGCTGGCGTAAAAGGAAAATAGAAAGTAGATAACATAGCAAATAGCAGTGCGAAACCAGAAGATTTGGAAGCTTCAAAGATGAACAGATGGCAACAAAATAAGAAATAAGGACGGAGAAGATTAAATATAAGTTTCAGCTATCCAGTGATATAAAGGACAACTGTAAGAGTTTCTTTAGACATATAAAGGGCAGAAGAGAAGTAGAAGTGGATATTGGGGCACTGGAAAATGACGCTGGAGAGATAGTCGTGTGGAACAAATAATAGATGAGAAATTGAATAACTATTATGAGAGTGGGCAAAGAAGTGGCAGATGGAGTACAACATGGGAAAGTGCGAGGTGATGCATTTTAGTAGGAAGAAGACAGGCATGGACTACTTTGTAAGTGGAGAGAAAAATCAGAAGTCTGAAGTGCAGAGAGAGTTGTGAGTTCCAGAGAAGGATTGTCTCTAGATAAACTTGTAGGTTGAGTTAGCAATTAGGAAGGTGTAGTTTCTGGTGCACAGTGTGATTGAAATCTTATATTCAGCAAAAGAACTGAGTTAACTCTTACAAACAATATTTGTTTTTTGAACACAATTAATATTAGAACAATAAAACGTATTATAACGCAATGATAAACGTTACACATTATCTTATGCTTTAACTTAACTTTGGATGATCACAAACCACCCCACTAGAAGTTGACCAGGCTCGACTTGGTGATGTTTTCTTGTTCTTCTGATGATCTTGGAGGTGTCTTCTCTTTCCCTGGTTATTCTCCAGTTACTGCACTGTGTGGGGTTTTGTGGTGATTCGTATCCTTCCAAGTCTTCACGCCCTTTTGGGAAGATAAGGAGGATCTGTCAATGGAATGATCAGGTTCATTTACCCTGATCAATCAGACTCAATCATGGGTTGGCTCAAGGGCAACATTCCATTGTCCTATTCAGGTCCAACTTCAGGTGAGCATTACAGGATCTGTAGTTTCAGGTTTGTTTGCAAACCGTCTGTGGGTATCTGCAGCCTGTCTGGATTCTGCAGCATGTGGATTAGCACAGAGATTTTAGTCAAAGCTGGGGTCCATTTCACAGTATGCTTTAATAATTGTTCATTTTTGTAACTCCATGGTAAATTTATTTTTGCCCATCGTAAGATTATTCTTTCAGGTGGCACGTCTGGTCAGGAAGGCCTTCAGCCTGAGAGTGGTGAATCTATAGTTAGGATGGCAGTTTCCTTACCTAAAGGACATTAGTGAACCAGGTGGGGTGTTTTTGGCAATCGATTCATAACCACTATCAGTCTCTTAATTCCAGATTTGAATTCAAGCTCCCCTACTTGCTGTGGCAGGATTTGGACCCAGGTCACCAGAACATTATCTGGGCTTATCACATAAGAATTCAGTGATAACACCAAGAGGCCACTGACTTGCCCAATCCTCCATAGTGTGACTAACATGTGCAGTATGATATGCACTAGGATTTGCCTTCATGTTATCCGTGACTTTCTTATCAAGATGTGGATTTTTTTTTCCGTTATGCAACTCATGTTCGGTCTTCAGTATCTCCCTAATTATTTGCCAAATTTCTTCATCTGTCTGCCTTTACCTATTCTTTTCTCCCAACCCCACCCTCCCCCAGTCCATCCAGGCCAAATCCTTCCTTAGGCCAGTATAATTACCATTGCCTAACACTAAAACTCTCATTTATGACTCAGTTTTCACCCTTTCAATATGAATGTGACACTCCAGCATGTTGTGTTTACTCCGTCCAAGGCAAAGCTCATCCACCAATCCTTCTTTGTTACATAATATCAAATCTAAATTAGCCCATTCTCTGGTTGGTTCCATGCCATCCTGCTCTCAGAAATAATCTCTCATACACTCCATGAATTTTTGTTCGAGGATATCACTGTCAACTTGATTAATGGAGTCAATTTGCATGTTCAAAACACCCATAGTTAAAATTGTGCCCCTGTTACAAGCCCTCACTATTTCAACATCAGAAGTAGTTTGGGGGGACAGTGGCTGAAAATTACTCTTCCCAAGATGTTTCTTCTCTTGCTTTTTATTTGCACTGAGACGGATTTCAAATATTTTTTGGCGCAAAAGAGGTCTGAGTTCCCACTCGCACGAACAAATGTTTATTTTCTTTACACGAACCACATTTCACAGTAA
Source organism: Chiloscyllium plagiosum (assembly GCF_037043375.1). Taxonomy (NCBI): domain Eukaryota; kingdom Metazoa; phylum Chordata; class Chondrichthyes; order Orectolobiformes; family Hemiscylliidae; genus Chiloscyllium; species Chiloscyllium plagiosum. The sequence continues at coordinate 64,397,158 of NW_028270175.1, read as the reverse complement.
ATATTGAGGAATTAAGAGGGATAAAAGTGGTCATGAGATATCTTTAGCAAACAGGGTTGAGGAAAATCCCAAAGACTACGTTTCATATATAAGCAACCAGAGGGTAACTCGAGAACTGTTTGGCCCACACAGGACAAAGGAAGAAAGTTATGCATGGAGTCAGAGAAAATGGGTGAGATTCTTAGCGAGTACTTTGCATCTGTATTCACCAAGGAGAGGGACATGATGGATGTTGAGGTGAGGGATAGGTCTTTGCCTACTCTGGGTCAAGTCGACATAAAGAGGGAGGAAGTTTTGGATATTCTAAAAGGTAGAAATGTAGACAAGCTCCCAGGTCTGGATGAGATCTACCACAGGTTAATGAGGGATGTGAGCGAAGAAATAACTGGGGCTTTAACAAATATCTTTGCAGCACCCTTGTACATGGGTGAGTTCCTGGAGGACTGGAGCATTGCTAATGCTGTCTCCTTGTTTGAGAAGGATAGCGGGAATTATCCAGGTATTAAAAGACTGGCAAGCCTCAGATCAATGGGATGGAAGCTACTGGAGAAGATACTGAGGGACTTGAGTAAGGTGTTTTATTAGGTTCTCCAGGGTAGGCTGATGGAGAAGGTGATGCCGTATGGGGTCCAGGATGTTTTATCTAGATGGATAGAGAACTGGCTGGCCAACAGGAGAGAGAGAGTTGTAGTGGAAGGGGATTTCTCAAAATGGAGACCTATGACCAGTGGTATGCAACAGCGATCTGTGCTGGGACTACTGTTGTTTGTGATATATTGTCAATGATTTGGAGGAAGTTATCGGTTGCCTGATTAGCAAGTTTGCAGATGACACCCAGATTGGTGGAGTAGCAGGTAGTGAAGGGGAATGTCAGAGAATGCAGCAGAATATAGATAGATTGGAGAGATGGGCACAGAAATGGCAGATGGAGTTCAGACTGTGCAAATGCGAGGCCTTGCATTTTGGAAGATCCAGTTCAAGAGCAACAATACAGTAAACGGAAAAATCTTGGGGAAAATTGACATACAGTGAGACCTGGGTCCATTGTTTCCTGAAGTTGGCAACGCAGATAAGTAAACTGGTCAAGGCAACATAAGGCATGTTTTCCTTCATTGGATCAGTTGTTGAGTCCAAACGTTGGCAGGTCATGTTACAGTTGCATAGGGCTTTGGTTTCACCACATTTGAAATACTGCATATATTTCTGGTCACCACGTTACCAAAAGGATGTGGATGCTTTGATTAGAGTGCAGAGTAGGTTCACCAGGATGTTGCCTGGTATGGAAGGTGCTGATTATGAAGATAGATTGAGTAGATTAGGATTATTTTAATTATAAAGACAAAGGTTGAGGGGTACCTGATTGAGGTCGACAAAATCAAGAGAGATATAGACAGAGTGGATAGCAAGAAGCTTTTTCCCCAGATGTTGGAACTCAATTACAAGGCGTCATGAGTTCAAAGTGAGAGGGGACGGGTTTAGTTTAGATATATGTGGGAAGTTGCTTACACATATGGTGGTGGCAGCCTGGAACGTGTTACCAACAGATGAGATCGGGGCAGGTACAATAGCGTTATCTAAGATGTATCTGACAGATACATGAATGGGCAGGCAGCAGAGGGATACATTCTCTTAGAAAATAGGTGGCACGTTTAGAAAATAGGAAGATCTGGATCAGCACAGGCTAGGAGGGCCGAATGGTCTGTTCCTGTGCTGGAATGTTCTTTGTTCTTTATCATTCATTCTAAAACTAGCAAGGTTTCAACTATTGTATGCTACAATTTAATGATATAAACCATTTATTTGACAGTACATATCCAATTATTGTCATTTCTAAATTACAGTCATAGAGTCAAAGAGATGTACAGAGTGGAAACAGTTCCTTCGGTCCAACCTGTCCATGCCGACCAGATAACACAAACCAATCTAGTCCCACCTGCCAGCACTCAGCCCATATCCCTCTAAATCCTTTCTATTCATATACCTATCCAGACACCATCTAAATGTTGCAATTGTATTAACTTCCACCACTTCCTCTGGCAGCTCATTCCATACACAAACCACCCTCTGCGTGAAAAGGTTGCACCTTGAATATCTTTTATATTTTTCCTTCCCAACCTAAACCTATGCCCTCTAGTTCTGGACTCTCCACACCAGGGAAAAGACCTTGTCTATCTCCACATTCATGGCCCTCATGATTTTATAACCTCTTTAAGGTCACCCCTCAGTCTCCAACGTTCCAGGGAAAATAGCCATAGCCCATTCAACCACCATCTATAGCTCAAACACTCCAACCTTGGCAACATGCTTGTAAAACTTCTTAGAACACTTCCAAGATTCACAACATCCTACCGATATGAAGGGGAACAGAATTGCATGCAATATTCCAAAAGTTGCCTAACCAATGCCCTTTACAGCTGCAACATGACCTCGCAACTCCTGTACTCAATGCTCTGACCAATTAAGGAAAGGATACCAAATGCCTTCTTCACTAACCTACCTACCTGTTCCTCTACTTCCAAGGAACAATGAACCTGCACTCCAAGGTCTCTTTGTTCAGCAACACTCCATTGGACCTCACCATTAAGAGTATTAGTCCTGCTAAGATTTGCTTTCCCCAAATGTAGCATCTCACATTTATCTAAATTAAACTCCATCTGCCACTCCTCAGCCCATTGGCCCATATGATCAAGATCCTCTTGTAATCTGAGGTAACCTTCTTCAATGTCCAGTATACCTCCAATTTTGTTGTCATCAGTAAATTTGCTAACTATACCTCTTATACACACATGCAAATCATTGATATAAATGACAAAAAGTAGTGGACCCAGCATCGATCCTTGTGACACTCCACTGGTCACATGCCTCCAATCTGAAAAACAACACTCCACCACCAGCCTCTGTCTTCTACCATTAGCCAGCTCTATATCCAACTGGCTAGTTCTCCCTGTACTCCAATGAAATCTAACCTTGCTAACCAGTCTTCCATGGGGAACCTTATCGAATGCCTTACTGAAGTCCATATATATCACGTCCACCGCTCTGCTCGCATCAATCCTCTTTGTTACTTCTGCAAAAAAATCAATCAAGTTAGTGAGACATGATTTCCCACGCACAAAGCCATGTTGACTATCCCTAATGAGTCTTTGCCTTTCCAAATAAAGGTTCATCCTGTCCCTCAGGATTCCCTGCAACAACATGCCCTCCACTGACGTCAGACTCACTGGCTTGTCCTTACCACTTTTCTTAAACTGTGGCACCACGTTTGCCAACCTCCAGTCTTCTGGCTCCTCACTTGTGGCTATCAATGGTACAAGTATCTCAGCAAGAGGCCCAGCAATCAGTTCTCTAGCTTCCCACAGAGTTCTAGGCTACACCTGATCGATCGGGTCCTGGGGATTTATCCAAATTTATGCATTTCAAGACATCAACACTTCCTCCTCTGTAATATGAACATTTTTAAAGATGTCACCATTTATTCCTCTGTATATCTACATCGCCCATGTCCTTCTCTTGAGTAAACACTGATACAAAATACTCATTTAGTATCTCCCCTAATTCCTGCAGCTCCACACAAAGGCTGTCTTGCTGAACTTTGAGAGCTCTATTCTCTCCCTATTTATCCTTTTGTCCTCAATGTATTTGTAAAGTCCTTTTGGATTCGCCCTAAATGTATTTGCCAAAACTATCTCATGTCCCCTTTTTGATTTCCCGACTTCCCTCTCTAGTATACTCCTACTGCCTTTATACTCTTCTAAGGATTGACTCGACCTATCCTGCCTGCACCTGTCATATGCTTCCTCTTTTTTCTTAACCAGACCCTCAATCTCATTAGTCATTCAGCATTATCTATACCTACCAGCCTTTCCTTTCATCCTAACAGGAATATATTGTCTCTGGACTCTCATTATCTTATTTCTGATGGCTTTCCATTTTCCAGCCATCCCTTTCCCTGCTGCCATCAGCTTTTGAAAGTTATTGTCTAATACCATCAAAATTGGCATTTCTCCAATTTAGAACATTAACATTTACATCGAGTCTATCCTTTTCCATCATTATTTTAAAACTAATAGAATTGTTGGCAAATAGCTGAAGCTCACATATTTCAGGTGAGAAATTAAATCGATTGATTATATTTAAATGTGTAAGAGTTGTAAGTCTATTTGATTTTTCAATCATTTGTTCAATCTGAATACGTAATCAGTTAGAGGTCAGTCACTTTGTAAATGATAGAGCGACAATGTATGTATTTGAATACTGAGATTCAATGTGTAATTGTGATCACCAAAATAGCCAGACATGTTCGTTTTCGATACAAAACAAAATGTGATTCCTTACTTTTGTATAATAAAAGGTTTTCGTGTTTATATTTTAATTCCATCAATATAGAATCAACTTAATTGTTTCAGAGATGATGCAGTTATTGTTCAGTTGAATAATTGTAGCTCATATCTTATTATTGCCCAACATGGCAAACTCCTGATCATTGTTCAGATCAGTAAACCTATGACTTTGCATCATGACCATCATTAAAAGTGGATTCCAAAAGGCCTGAATTCGGGTAAAGTGCTACTGGACTTCACAGCTGCCTGTGGCACTGAGTGAGACACTGGCCTGCTCCTGAATCTGACCAGACAGTTTCCAACCTGGGTCAGGGCAGTCATTCAAACATTCTCTGACAGAGATTCATTTGGGATCCGCCTTGAGCAGGAGGAAACTAGCCATCAGGCTATCACTGCTCTCGGTGTAGATACAAATGCTGTCTAAATTAGACACCACTGACTGACCAGGAACCATGCCTTATAAATTCATCATCAGTCAGAGCCTGGCCCAGGGAGCAGATGTATGGACATGGAGTGTCATAATCACATCACACACGTTACTTATGGTGATGATATCTGGCATGACCTCCAGATTCCATACATCTGCATCCTGGACCAGACACTGGGTGAAAACGTTCACAATTGACAGTCTATTGCTTCATCTTATGTCTCACAGTGAACCCTCCGAAACTATATCCACTAAATGTACCTTCACATTAACCAGGATCAAAATAAAATTGTATATGCCTGTGGATGCTCAGATACTAATTCATACGTCATCCAACAGAATGTATCTGAAGAAACCAGGAGCAAATGGCAAGCCAAGAATCGTTTTAATAACTAAACTTGGTGGATTTTCTCTGGTCTTGGAAACCTCACATATTGTGCTGACATTCAGGTGAATGTAACAAAGCACATCAAAATTGGAAGTCTTGGTCTAACGCCCCACCCCAGATTCCTGACCTCACACACCTCACTCCCTCACCCGCCTCACTTCCTCCCACATTCACCAACCGACGAGAAGTCACAAACTGAGTGAAACTTGGAACATAGAACAGTACAGCACATTGCAGGCGCTTCAGCTCTCAATGTTTTGGCAGCCTTTTATCCTACACTAAGATCAGACTAACCTACATAACCTTCAGTGTACTAACGTCCATGTGCCTGTCCAAGAGTCTTCTTAAATATCTCTAATGTATCTGACTCTACTGCCACCACGAGCGGTACATTCCGCCCCCACCACTTTCTGTGTAAAGAACCTATCTCTGACAGCCCCCGAAACCTTTCTCCAATCACCTTAAAATTACGGCCCTTGTTGATAGCCACTTCTGCCATGGGAAAAGACTTTGGCTATCCAATCTATCTACGTCTCTCAACATCTTGTACACCTCTATCAAGTCACCTCTCATCCTTCTTCGCTCCAGGGAGAAAAGCCCAGCTCCCTCAAACCTTCTCTCTAAGACATGTCCTCCAGTCCTGGCAGCATCCTGGTAAATCTCCTCTCGGCACTGTCTGAGGCTTCCACAAGTTTCCTATACTGAGGCAACCAGATCCGAACACAATACTCCTAGTGTGGTTGAACCACAGCTTTATTGACCTAAGCATTAAACTCGCCGATCTTAAACATAATCCCCCATAATGAAAGCCAACACACCATACATCTCCTTAACAACCTTATCAATGTCGGTGGCAACACTGAGGAAACTATGGACCCCAAGATCCCTGTTGCTCCACACTGCCAATAATTCTGCCTTTAACCTTGTATGCAATGCAACCTTTCCTAATTAAATCAATTCACACTTTTAATGGTTAAACTCTATCTACCACTTATCAGCCCAGCTCTGTATCCTGTCAATGTCCTGTTGCAAACTACAACATCCCACCACACTATCCAGAACTCCATCAACCTTCATGCCATCGGCAAACTTTCTAACCCACCATTCCACTTCCTCATCAAAGTCATTTATAAAAATCACAAACAGCACAGGCCCCAGAACCGATCCCTGTGGAACGCCACTGTTCATTGACCTCCAGGCTGAATACTTTCCATCTGCTATCACCCTCTGTCTTCTATGGGCCAGCCACGCCCGTATCCAGGGAGCCAAATTTCCCTGCGTCCCATGCCTCCTTAACTTCTGAATGAGCCCACAAAGGGGAACCTTATCAAACGCCTTCTAAAATTCGTGTTCACCACATCTACTGGTCTATCTTCATCAACATGTTTTTTCTCATCTTCAAAGAATTCAATAAGGTTTGTGAGGCATGATCTGCTCTTCAAAAAGCCATGCTGACCATACTATGGTTTTTTTAAGTAATTGTAAATCCTGTCTCTCAGAATCGTCTCCAATACTTTGCCCTCCACTGGTGTAAGACTGACTATTCTATCATTCCCAGGGTTATCCCTATTCCCTTACCTGAACAAGGGGATAAGATTTGCCACCCCCCAAACATCTGGCACTACTCCAGTGAACAATGAAGACGCTTATATTATTACCAAAGTCACACCAATCTCTTCCATCACCTCCTGGAGTAACCTTGTGTATACCTCCTCTGGCCCAGGGGATTTATCCATCCTTATGTTTGTACGTCAATCACTCTGTATTTCTCCTCAACCTGTCTACACGCTGTCCAACCAATTGATTGACTGCTTTCGTTTTCAGTGCTATATACAGTGCTGTCTTCCTGAGCAAGTATGGTTCCCAACGGCCTGCAAATCACAGAATCAAAAAAAAAAGGAATGCACCAATGCCTTCCTGATAAAGAGCTCATGGCCGAACTATCGACTCTCCTGCTCCTCGGATGTTGACTGACATGCTGTGCTTTTCCAATACCACACTTTTCGACTCTGATCTCCATCAACTGCAGTCTTCACTTTATCCATTACTGAGGGCTGTCCCCTCTGCACACGGAGGGAGATTTAACCATCAGATACTCATTGTATGTGGAGCTGACTGCTCAGTTCTGGAAAGTTGCACTTGATGAATACTTTCTTTTTTTAAAAAAAATTACAATTCAACAAATATTCATTCAGTCCCATAGTTACAATTTTGGTTCATGGTTTGGGCAGCCTGATAACAAATAGTGAATGATTGAGGAACTCCAATACACAGAGTATTCCAGGTGTTATATTCCAGCTTACATGAATGCTGGGAATATTATCAGACAGACTGTTGTGACAATGGCATGAGTCGACATGTGGAGGTGGAATATTTTTTGCCATCACAGAGACGTGTTTGAGGGAGGTCAGGGCTAACAACTCAGTATTCTGTTGTACTGGAATTATAGTCAGGACAGGAGAGGGTGTTAAAGAGGAGGTTCTGTTGCATTATTAATCAAAGAACAGTTACTGCAGTCAGGAGAGATGATATCTTGGACGTGTCTTCAAATGAGGCGTTTTGGGTCCAGGTGAGGTTCCAAATGATGACAGGCACACTGCTGGGGATATTTTAGAGAGCCCCAGAAAGATGAAAATGCAGAAGCAAATATATAACCAATTCACTGAGGTATGAAGGAAACCAGGCTGGAGATGTTACAGAGGTAGGAAAGCAAAGCTGAAGATGTTACAGGGAGAGAGGAACGCAAGGCTGGAGATGCTACAGAGAGAGGAAAACAAGGCAGGAGGTGTTATAGAGATAGGAAAGCAAAGCTGGAGATGTTACAGGGAGAGAGTAAAGCAATGTTTGAGATGTTACAGGGAGAGAGGAAAGTAAGGCTGGAGATACTACAGATAATAGGAAAGCAAGCCTGGAGATGTTACAGAAAGAGAGGAAAGCAAGGCTGGAGATGTTGCAGAAAGAGAGAAAAGCAAGGCTGGAGATGTTACAGAGATAGGAAAGCAAGGCTGGAGATGTGACAGAGATAGGAAAGCAAGGCGGGAGATGTGACGGAGAGAGGAAAGCAAGAATGGAGATGTTACGGAGAGAGGGGAAAGCAAGGCTGGAGATGTTACGGAGAGATAGGAAAGCAAGGCTGGATATGTTGCAGAGAAAGGAAAGCAAGGCTGGAGATGTGACAGAGATAGGAAAGCAAGGCAAGAGATGTTACGGAGAGAGAGGAAAGCAAGGCCGGAGATGTTGCAGAGAAAAGAAAGCAAGGCTAGAGATGTTACGGAGAGAGAAGAAAGCAAGGCTGGAGATGTTACGGAGAGAGAAGAAAGCAAGGCTGGAGATGTTTCAAGAGATAGGAAAGCAAGGCAAGATATGTTACAGAGGTGGGAATGAAAGGCTGGAGATGTTACAGATAGAGGAAAACAAGGTTCTAGATGTTACAGAAATAGGAAGGCAAGGCTGGAGATGTTTTAGAGAGAGGAAAGCAAGACTAGAGATGCAATAGAGATAGGAAAGAAAGGCTGAACATGTTACAGAGAGACTATAGAAAGGATGTTAATGTTACAGAGAGAGAGGGAAAACAAGGCTGGAAACGTAATAGAGATAGGAAAGCAAGGTGCGAGATGTTACAGAGATAGGAAAGCAAGGTGCGAGATGTTACAGAGAGAGGAAAGTAAGACTGGAGGTATTACAGAAATAGTGTGGCCTGTACATGCTAGAATAGGTTAGTGAGATATTTTGAACTCATTCACAGGATATGGGGAAAGGTGAAGCAGCTGGAATTTAGAGAGATAGGGAGGGGTGTAGGTGTTGGCGGAGTTTACAGTGATAGATGAGGCTGTAATATGATATAAAGTTTGTAGTGATACAGAGGGTTCCTGAAATACAGATGGATGTAGCGGCTAGAGGAGATGACAGGGAAAGATACAGAGATACGCGTAAATAGTTTAAAAATGGAATTGTGCAATGTCTTAATAGAGACAATATTGTAGAAATCTATGGAATATTGGTTCTGTTCGCCGAGCTGGAAGTTTTTGTTGCAAACGTTTCGTCCCCTGGCTCGGCGACATCATCAGTGCTTGGGAGCCTCCTGCGAAGCGCTTCTTTGATGTTTCCTCCGGTGTTTATAGTGGTCTGTCCCTGCCGCTTCCGGTTGTCAGTTTCAGCTGTCCGCTGTAGTGGTTGGTATATTGGGTCCAGGTCGATGTGTTTGTTGATGGAGTTTGTGGATGAATGCCATGCCTCTAGGATCCACAAACTCCATCAACAAACACACCGACCTGGACCCAATATACCAACCACTACAGCGGACAGCTGAAACTGACAACCGGAAGCGGCAGGGACAGACCACTATAAACACCGGAGGAAACATCAAAGAAACGCTTCGCAGCAGGCTCCCAAGCACTGATGATGTCGCCTAGCCAGGGGACGAAACGTTTGAAACAAAAACTTCCAGCTCGGCGAACAGAACCACAACAACGAGCACCCGAGCTACAAATCTTCGCACAAACTTTGAAAATCTATGGAATAGACAAGGCACTTGGAGGAACTGAAGGAGTGAGACCTTGGCCTGTCCAATCACAAGAGTTATAGAGTAAATGCCATACAGCACAGAAGAGACCCTTCGATTGACAGTGGCAAAAAATTAAAAGCCCTGCAGACACTGGACACTGGAAATCCCTCCTTCTTAACATCTGGGGACTAGGGCTAAATGTGGAAGAGACGTCCTACAGACTACTCAAGCAGCAACGTGACATAACGAAGCCTCACGTGTCAGATCAAACATAGACACGGAAACGTCCTGCTGACTCCCTTCTCTCAGCTAATGGTTCAGTGTCCCTCTCCATTGAACACTTGGAGAATGCACTGACAGAGTGAATGAGCTGGAGAAAGTATACTGGGTGGGCAATTTCAAATTCACCACCAAGAAAGGCTCAGCAGCAGCATTCTGGACCAATATGGTCATGTCCAAAAGAACATAGCTGCGAGACTGGGCATGCACCGGGTGGGGAGGGAACGACTGACAGGGAGAAACATACTTGACCTCATCTTCACCATGGCTGCAAAGACATTGATCGATGACCATATTGGGAATAATGATTAATGCACACAATATTTCTGGAGACAAAGACCTATTGTGAATAGTGTGTGTGTGTACACGCGTGAGCGCACGTGTGAGAGATACTATCACTATGCTGAACGGGACAGATTTTGAAGCGATCTAGAACTCAGCATTACCCTGTGTGAGGTGCTTTGGGTCATTACAGCAGCAGAATAGTACTCCATCACAATTTTCACTGTCACTGCCTGGCATATGGTCTACTTTACCCTGACCATCAGGCCAGGGGATAAACCCTTGTTCAATGGAGAATACAGGAGGGCTGGCCAAGAGCAGCACCAGGTACACCTCAAAATGAGGTGACATTACCAAATAGGACCACTTTCTCACCAAATAACATAAACAGCTAGTGACAGACAGATCTAACCTAATCTGACCTAGTCTCCGCAATCCTGTCACATGCAGTCAGGTTGAATGGTGGTGTCAATCAAACAACTCATTGGAGGAGGGGGATGCCCACATATCACCTTCCTCAATGATGGAAGAGTCCAACACAACAATAGAAAAGTTCAGGCTGAAACAACCACAACTATGTTCAGACAGAAGTATCGATAGGATGATCTATATTAGTCTCCTCCAGATGGCAGTCTTCAGCTAATTCGATTCACTGTGTGTGGTAATTCCAAACGGCTGGAGGGATGGGGAATGCAAAGGCTGTTGGCGCTGATGACATTCCATTCAAGCTGTTCCTGCTGGGATACAGCACTGGCATCCACCTGTCCATGAGGGAAACTATCCAGGTGTGTCCTGTACATACAGACACAAACCATCAGACAATCAATGGCTGCCCCATTGCTCTAATCCCTGTCATTAATAAAGGGATGGCAGATGTCACACAGTGGGATCAAGCAGCACTTCCTCAGCACCAACTTGCTCACTGAAGCTCAGTTTGGGCCCTCATCCCTTGGGCTCATTGAAACCTTGGTTTAACGATGTACAACAAGAGACCACGCAGCTGAATTCTAGAGGTGAGGCAATAGTGACTGCACTTAACATCAACATAACTGCATTTGACCAAGTGTCGTATCCAGGATTAACGGAAAAACTGGAGCAAATATGAATCGTTTGCACTGGCTGAAGTTATACCTGGGACAAAGGAAGGAGGTTGGGGTTGGAGTTGGAGGAGAGCAGCCATCTCAGCTCCAGGACAGCTCCGCAGCAGTTCCCCTGCGTTGGTGTTCGAGTGAGCCTGTAGATAAAAAATGGAAAAGTAAGGTACCTTACTCTTTCAGGATGATAGGGCTGCTCTCTCGTTAGACAAAGACGACAGGCGGTAGTTTAACTGAACAGTCATAATGCCTCAAGTAAGGGAAATGTTGGGTAGGACAGCCCTTTTCAGTCACCTCTGTCAGTGCAGCATTGAACCCACACTGTTAGTATTAACCTGCATTACAAACTAGCCGTCCAACTGATTGTGCTGACCAAGTCCTCACTCCGCTCCTTGGGTTAGATATTGTAATATTATTCTATTTAGATATGTTGTTAGACACCTCTGGATAAGGTGGAACTAGAAGCAAGCTTCCTAACTCAGAGAGAGGGGCAGCATCAGTGAGCTATAAGAGTGCTCTCTGCCCTAGGCCCAATAATTTTCAGCTGCTTCATAAATGACTGAAAAATCACAAGTGGGCATGTTTGCCAATGATTATGCAACATTCAACACCATTCGTGATTTACTCAGATACTGAAGCAGTCCTTGTGTAAATGTACCAGGACCTGGAAATATGCAGGTGTGTGCTTAACAGTGACAATACCATTTCCATTACACATGTGCCAGACAACGATTACTTCTAACAATGGAATATTGAACCACACCCTCTAACGTTCAATGCCACCACCATAACTGAACATACAAAATGCAATATCGCGGGGATTACCGTTAACCTGAACTGGACTGACCATATGATTTCATTACCCATTTCTGTGAAGGGCTTATGCTGGAACATTGACTCTCCTGTACCTCAGATGCTGCCTGACCTGTTTTGCTTTTCCAACGCCACGTTTTGAAGCATATAAATTCATTGGCTACAGGAATGTGTCAAGGGGCGAGAACTTCTGCATGCATAACTCACCTCAAAATTTCCGAAAGCCTGTCCCCTATTGCTAAGACACATGTTGAATGTGTGTGTGATTAAATACTTCCATTTACCTGTGTGAATGCAGCTTCACCCCTCATCCACTGACACTCAGTAGCAGCAATACCTGCCATCTACACGGTGCTCTGCAGAACTTTACCAAGGCTCCTTACAACGTACCTCTGGACCCCCGACCATCAAGAAGGACAAAGGAAGCAGATACACGGGACCCCCACCATGTTCGCTTCAGTTCCAAGCCATCTACCATCCTGAATGGGAAGTCTATTGCCGTTCCTTCAGTGTCACTGTTTCAGTTCGCTATCTATCAATAAATGCCGTTCCAATCACATTGCATGAATAAATTAACATTAAAAAAAATATCTCGACCTGTTCAATGCTGGACACTGCGTTTTGGGTTTTGTGAGCTCAGGCTGGTTGGTCCAGGCAGTACCTTGCTTGTTGTGAACAGCTGAAGGGATATGCTGTTTGAAATAATCTTTTAGTCTCTCAGAGGCATGGCCTAAACACCAAGCATCACACAGACACTGGCAATCTCATCCCACAATACTGAGCTCCGAGATAGACAGAAGCAACTGAAAACGTACTCATATCTGACTGGAACATGTTTAAACACAGTGATACTGTTGTCACGAAAATGATTATGAGTGAATATTAGCAGGGAGAAAGTGAGGCCAGCAGATGCTAGAGATAAGAGTCAAAAAGTGTGGTTCTGAAAAAAAACACTCGGATGTTCAGGTAGCATCTGAGGAGCAGGAGAATCGACTATTAGTTAACAATATTAATTCAAGGGAAAATAATTGTATATTTTCAAAGTCCTTGTACTTAATAACAATTTGGTCTTGGGTGTGGCAATGCGACTCATCATTTCAATGCTCCTTACTGTGAGTTTTCATCATATTGTTGCTATAACAGTGTGCTGAATAAATGGTTGGATTTTGTGCTTATTGGACAATCGAAAAGTTGGTATTATGAAAGGATATCGGACCTTCAGGAAAGAGACTTTACTTCATGGCTGTTAACGGTTAGAACAAAGCTGCAAACATTTACACAGAAATAACCGGCTCAAGTCAAACTCAAGCTCGTTGGGCTGGGATCATGCGGCCATCAATGGAGCTGTACAATTCTGTTTGGATACTGACATTGTGGGGCTAACATACACTGGATGTGGTTTATGATGGATTCAATGTCAGATGCCATGTGCTGCAGGAGTCCATCACCTTCAAAACACATTCATTCAGGATCAGGTCCAAGGTGCAGAATTACAGAATTTCGGTGGCACACAAGAAAAGATATACTTGCAAGACATGGCTGTTTACAGGTCGTTGTTATAAATATTGAACTGTGTCTGGACCAGCGCCATGTGCTAGTCCATTGACCAGTCTGCCCCACTCACATCTCCCCGTTGTTCAGGTATGTCTCTAACCAGTCTATTGTGAGGGATTGTGTGAGTAACTGCCCAGCTCCAGTTTAGGAGCTCTCTGGACTGATTTTGGAGATTGCCAGTGTTTTGGAGGTCATGGTGAGGCCAGTAACATTGTGTCTGAATTCAGGCTTTTCCTCAAAGTCATTTCCAACAGCTTTGCTGCCTGCAAGATGGTGTGTTCACTGATCTGAACATGAATCGGCGGTTTACTACAGTCACTGAATTGTGTAATAGTTAGCTGTGCGCTCTAGTAATTCAATTATTGTTCATTTCAATTGTTTTCAACTGAAAAAGAATGATATTTGGTTTATTTTAAAATATGTAAGAAATCAAGTGATATTAACTCTTCATTACAGAAAATGTGCAAGTGACCTGTTATATATTTCCCATTAACTAATCAAGCAACAGTCAGATATTGTCTGTAATGCAGGATTCTGTGAACAGGACTATGTCCCAGGCAACATCACCACCCTCTCTGGTAGGGTCAGTCCCACTGACAGGACACAGCCAGGCAGAGGGGGACAGCTCCTTGGTATATAGTCAATATATGGTGGCATGGTGGCTCAGTGGTTAGCACTGCTGCTTTATAGCACTAGGGTCCCAGCTTTGATTCCAGCCTCGGGCAACTGCCTGTGTGGAGTTTGCACATGCTCCCTCTGTCTGCGTGGTTTTCCTCCCACAGTCCAAAGATGTGCAGCTCTGGTGAATTGGCCATGGTAAACTGCCCATAGTGTTCAGTGCATTAGTCAGAAAGGCGTGTGTTGCTCTTCGGAGGGTCAGTGTGGACTGGTTGGGCCGAAGGGCCAGTTCCCATACTATATGGAATCCAATCTAATGATAGTGTTCAGCATTGATGCTGGATGCAGTGGCTGCTAGACTGCTCTGTGGCAGATTATGGTGGAATCAATAAAAGGGGAACATATAATTGACCACATCGCCACCGATCTGCCTGCTGCAGATACACCTCTCCATTTCAAATATCAGTAAGAATGGTCACTCCACAATGGTGAGCAAGGGCGACCTTCACATTTTGCAGGCCCTCCTCGCCATGATATGTAGCCCCTTAAATACTGAGTGGGACAGACTGTAAACAGATTGAATAAACAATGATGATGCAGCCATGAGGTGCAAGGGCCATCGGCAGCAGTAGAATCATACTCTGTACAGCTCATACACTCTTCAACCTCACAGCCAGACAGACCTACGACTGTAACCATCAGATTAACATACCTCCCACTGTACAGTAACCATCAGATTAACATACCTCCCACTGTACAGTAACCATCACGGCCCATCATAAGTCCCACTCTACGGGAACCATCAAGAGTGGCATGGTGGCTCACAGCGCCAAGGTCCTGGGTTCGATTCCGGCCTCAGGCGACCGTCTGTGTGGAGTTTGCACATTCCCCCCGTGTCTGCATGGGTTTCCTCCCGCAGGCCAGGTGAATTGGCCATGCTAATTTTTTAAGTGTTTTAGTCAGAGGGAATTGGATGTGCGTGGGTTACTTTTCACAGGGTTGATGTGGACTGGTTAGGCCAAAGGGCCTGTTTCCACACTGTAGGGAATATAATCTACTCTGCAAGGTTCATGTCAGGAATATGATGGAATAATCACTTGTCTGAATGAGTGCAGCTCCAATAGTACTCTAGTATGGACTTACTAGCAACAGGCAACACAGTTGCGTGGGGAGGATCATGTCTCATAAACTCAATTGAATGTTTTGAGGAAGTGACAAAATTGATTTATGAGAGCATGGGGCTGAATGTTAGTCAATTGGACATTAGCAAGTCCTTTGATATGGTTCCTTATGGCAGGCTCATGCAGAAGGTGAAGTGAAATGGGATCAGCGGTCAGTTAGTAAGATGGATAGAGAACTGTTTGGTCATAGAATACAGAGTAGTGGTGGAACAGTGTTTTTGTGATTGGAGATCTGTAAATAGTTTGGCGGAGTTGCAGATTGTGAGGATGATTGCCAGATATGGGCGGCACGGTAGCACAGTGGTTAGCACTGCTGCTTCACAGCGCCAGAGACCCGGGTTCAATTCCCGCCTCAGGCGACTCTCTGTGTGGAGTTTGCACATTCTCCCCGTGTCTGCGTGGGTTTCCTCCGGGTGCTCCGGTTTCCTCCCACAATCCAAAAAAAAATGCGCAGGGGTTAGGTGAATTGGCCATGCTAAATTGCCCGTAGTGTTAGGTGAAGGGGTAAATGTATGAGAATGGGTCTGGGTGGGTTACGCTTCGGCGGGTCGGTGTGGACTTGTTGGGCCGAAGGGCCTGTTTCCACACTGTAAGTAATCTAATCTAATCTAATCTAATAATACAGCAGGATATATGTCAGCTGCAGACTTGGACAGAGAAAACACAGATGTAACTTTATCTGGAGAGTTGTGACGTGATACATTTAGGAAGGTCTAATGCAGGAGAGAAGTATAAAGTGGATGGAAAAACTATTGATTGCATCAACATCCGAAGGATTTTGGTGTACAGCTCCACAGTTCCCTGAAAGTGGTAACATGGGTGGAGAGGGTGATCAAGAAGACTGATGGCAAAATTGCAGACATGCATCGGAGTATGCAGTATGAAAATTAGCAGGTCACATTGCAGCTGTAGAGAAACTTAGTTCAAAGTACATTTAGAATTATGTGTACAGTACTGGTTGCCACACGATGCTGAAGTGTTGGAGAGGGTATGGAAAGGTTTTACCAGCATATTGTCTGGTTTGGAGGGTATTACCCGGAAGGAGAAATTGAACACACATGGTTTATTTGCACCTGGGCATCACTGGCTATGGGGCTACCTGATAGATATTTACAAAGTTATCAGAGGCATAGATAGAAGGACAACTAGAGGCTTCCCCCAACCCCCACACCCTTCCTCCACCCAGAGGAGAAATATCAATCACTCAGGACCGTAGGTTTTAGGTAAAAGGGAGAAAGTTCAGGAGATGTGATAGGTAAGTTTATTTCTGCTGTTCCAGACAGAACGTGAAAATGCCTGGAATGCACTGATAGAGGGGAAGAAGCCAATATAGCAAGGTTTCAGAGGGATCTTGGCACAAGTATGAATAAGTAGGGAATAGAATGACATAGAAGGTATTGGAACAAAACCTTTTGTTTTAACTTTAGAAGGTCATCCTGTGTCAATACGGGCTTGTTGGGCTGAAGGGCCTGTCCCTGTGCTGGACTGTTCTTTAAGACAAGAATTGAGCACGGGAGTGGCGAGATGCTCACTGAATGATTACTGATGATCAACAGCCACATTATTGTGGATTCCTCCCCTCATCATCTTGCAGCTTCAGATCGAATCCCAATTTGGGGAAACTCAATATTGAGAATTTGACATGAATGTCAGAGCGGGTACCTGGTGACGCCATCAGGCCGCTCGCTCCTGTGGCCTTCTTCCTTGGACACCAGCGTCTCGGATGACACTGCACTGACAGAAGCTGCATGTCCTCCACACCCACCAATGCTGTCATCTGACACATGCCAGACTCACCATGCCATCCCAGCACATCTCCGACCCACTGACAGTACGCTTCTGTACTTCAATGCTGCAGCTCAGGGTGCACTGACAACTCTCATTGCAATGCTGCTACAAGGACACTGTGCTCAGGGACACACACGCAGCTCATGGACTGTCCCTCTGGGCTGCTCACTCCGTGTTTGTACGCACACAATCCTGCTGCAAGGACACTGTGCTCAGGGATACCCACCCCGCTCATGGGCTGTCTCTCTGGGCTGCTCAATCCATATTTGTACACATTCACTTTGAACTGATTTGAATGCTCACAGAATTATTGCCTTGCCTTACCCTGCCTTTAGCAGCGTTTCTCCTCAGCTACATCTACCAGGCTCACCCGTCTGCTGTGTTGCGTTGGTGTTTAGCAGAGACACAAACCCAGGAAGCTTGATATCATTGTCCACAGGAAGTCACAGTGCCCAGCACAGTGAGCCAGGGGGAGTCTCAGATCCCAGTCCGGGACCTTGGACACAGTCAGTCAGCCTCTCGTGGTTGTTAGGGTCAGGGTCCTTCCCCTATGAGGGGGTGAGGAGATGAATGTTAGGCTGCCCCATATCCCTCTTCGCTCTTTGTGCCCTAGAGTGGGATGATTCCTTCTGGAATGTGAGAATTACCAAGTAGGATTAGGGACATGGAAGTGGTTGGTACAGCTGTTAGTGCTGGCACAGCTGGGGGAAAGATGTCGAGTTCTTCTGAGTGAGTGAATGGGCAGTACAGACAACAGGCAGAGTTGGGCAGAGGGGCAGAGAAGAGATTACAGAGAGACTGAGAGAAGGTGCTGCATGCACTGACGGTGGGAGAACATGAGCCTTGGTGGGAGGTGGGTGCAGTAATAGAGAGAGAGAGTGACGGTGAGGTCACAAATTTCAGATGGTGGCACTTACCCTGGTGGAGTGGAGAAGGTCACTGACCTCCTTCCTATATTGCTGGGTATTCACCCAGAAGGCTGGTACCACACTGACCTAGGGGTCAGCCTCGGACTAAGCTGGCAGTGTCTGGTGTCATAGATTCCCCTGTCAGCCCTTTAGGAAGATAATGTCCCTCTCCTGCACCATGCCATCCACCAGAAACTCAGGGGCTTGGCCACAAAGTGAGGCCCCAGTTTTACCCCCTCTGCCATGTCCAGGGCAGTTTCAGATTCACAATCCAAGAGTAAAATGACTTTTTAAAGATAGCTCCGGGAAACAAGGAGGCCGGTGCATTCTGGGATATCCAGGCAGAGGGCAGTTGTTGTGTCAAAGGGGAAAAATCATCGCGTTAGTGTCAGATGAGAGGAAGACCACGCGGGCAGGGAGAGTAGTTAATGAGGCAGATTGGGGATGGTATCATGAGAACATGCAATTCACCTTGTGGAGAGAAACCCTCCATAAAACCTGTTTAAAATGAGACTTGACCAATCATAAGATGGGTTAGGCCTTTGTCTGTCTGGATCAAAATAGGGATGACATTTTGGGAGCAACAAACTTGGAGAGGACAAATATACAGGAGATTCAAATCCTCAAAAAGGGGTAACACAATGTTCCAGACTGTAAAAAGGAGCTGGGGAAAATCCCCGGCCTTATAGTTACCTACATTATCCAATCCTCACTGGATGCAGGGATGGTGCCGGAGGCCTGGAGAATGGCTAATACCGCAACTTTGTTTAATGTAGAGCAAGGGACTGACTGAATAGGTCACGGCTGGAATTCTGAGACAGTGGATAAACGGTCACTGAGGAAGTCTCAGGGACTCCAGAATAGTCGGTCTGGACTTGGTCAAGGAAGATCGTGTGTAATTAATTTGACTGGGTCGGTTTGAGTCAGTAACTCGTGACTGCATGTGAATTTCTTGGATTTGACGAGAGATCCCATGGCAGACTGTTAAAAAACAGAAAATATGGGGGCCAGGTGAATGAAGTAAACAACCCAGAGAAGTGCAAGGCAAGGCATTTGGGGACATCAGCAATAGAGAGGAATGAACAATAAATGAGAGCATTCTCAGTGTGGGCAGGTAAATGAAGTAGGCTGGACAGATCAATAATCTCATTAATGGAGCAAATGGCATCATTTCCTCTGTCAGCCAAAGTGCAGAATTTCAGAGCAGGAAGCTTATACAGGAATTGTATAAATAATGAGTCACAGCTTGGGGACTGTGTGCATTTCTGGTCACCCCATCATATGGGAGGAAGGAATTGGACTGGAGAGGGAACAGAGGAGATCCGTTACCCTGTCACAGTGGAAGTGCAGTTATGGGAAAAGATTGGAATGGAGGATACTGAGAGGAGATTTGATTGGGGTGCGCATATTGTCAGGAGCCTGGATAGAAAGGGAGAGAATACATTGTTCCTGTTGGAGACCTCAGTTACCTTTGGCGAATACTTAATGTATGTGGTTAAATAGTAGAGACGTGATGAGGAAAGTTGTTATTTCACCCAGAGTATCGTCGGGATCTGGGAGTCACACATGGAAGTGGAGTAGAGGCAGAAACTCTCAAACCATTTTAAAAAGGTGTTGGGATCTGCACCTGAAGTCCTACACTGTCTGGGGAGACAGAACTCGGGCTTTAAAAAACAACGTTACATCTTGTCCAACGTAGACAGTGAACAGAGTTATCTCCTCGAAATTGTGCTATTTTCTGAAGTTTGCAAAGGTGACCAATATCTGATAGGATTAATACGCAGGGATGAGGGGTGAGGGCAGGGAGGAGCAGTGTGTAAATTGAG
The DNA here is from genome assembly GCF_037043375.1 of Chiloscyllium plagiosum. Classification (NCBI taxonomy): domain Eukaryota; kingdom Metazoa; phylum Chordata; class Chondrichthyes; order Orectolobiformes; family Hemiscylliidae; genus Chiloscyllium; species Chiloscyllium plagiosum. The sequence continues at coordinate 64,377,156 of NW_028270175.1, read as the reverse complement.
GAGCATCACAATAATACTGATCCCATCCTTTATACACAATGCTCCTTCACTGTGTTGGCCTATTTATCCTTCCTGTAGAAATGGGGAAAAGATTTGATTATCCTGGTCTGTCGTGGTCACACTGCAGCCCCATCTCCATAATGACAGCTCCATCTGACCTGGTTCACACTATTTAAAGCTACCATTTCACTGGCCTTGTTGAAATGTTCCCAGCTTCATTCTTGCCCCATTGAAGGCTGCTGTCAGTCAACTAATGTTTCTCCCTCATAATTATTGCATTTCATTCTCTACCATTATCCTGAACTTTACAATAAAATGATCGCTGCGCCCCAAAACAATCCCCTACTGACACTGGATCCACTTGCCCCACCTCTTTCCCAAGGACCAGATCCAATAGTACATGCTCTCTTGGGTTGGATACATACTCCTGCAGTGAGCTCTCCTCCATGTAATCCAGGAACACTTGACCCTCGTAAACCTTCACCACCAGTATCCCTGTCAATATCTGGAAACATTAATTTTCTCAGTATAACTGATCTGTAGTATTGTCATCGGTCTCAAATGACCCTGCGTATTTATTGTCTCCATCATTTCTTTGGTTCCTGGCAGACAGACTGTACCTCACAGTAATTGTACACTTTTTGTTCTGTAGCTCCAGCCAAATTCTGTCCTTGGACGGATCCTCTTTCTCTTGGACGCCTTAACTAATGCTAATCTAAACCAATACTTCTACCTTCATTCTTTCCCTTCCCTTCTATCATTTTGGAATCCTTTATACTCAGCAATATTTAACACACAGTCCTGCCATTCCTTGAGCCAGCTCTCGGTGATCAGTACATCAGATTTCCACACACTAATCTACATCTTGAACTCCCTATATTCCGAGTATTTATGTTCATGCAGAGTACGTCAGATTAAGGCTTCCTTTCTTACTCCATCTTCCACTAATTAACTTGTTGTTGTAAATTAGTACCAACTGCATCTCCCATTATTTTGAGAATCCTGGTAGTCTCCTCTACTATTCCTTTTTGGATCCTAAGCACACATCAAGTTATTTTCAATCCCTCCCACACAGCCCACAATGAATTCAGTCCCAGCTCTGTCACGTTAGCCCATCCAGCTTGTCCAGTTGCTGCCTTCCACAGAACCAGTCCCAATGTCCCAGGAAGCTGAAGCCCTTCCTACTGCACCATCGTTCCAGTCACACTCTCATCTACCTAAAACTCTGAGTTCTGGTCTCACTTGTACATGGCACGGGGAGTATTCCAGGGATTGCTACATTTGAGGTACCACTTGCTAAGCATCCATCTAGCTCCCTAAATTCCGACTCTCAGACCACTTCACCCTTCCTACCCTGGTCATTCCCACCAACATGGACATGACCTTTGACTGCTCACTGTCCCCCAGACAAATGTCCTGCAGACACCGTGACATCCTTAAGTCCACTATACTGGAATTAGAGAAACGCTGACACCTTCTTCACTTTCCAGACTCCCCTTTGATTATTGCTCCTCCTTCCTTCTCCCTCCCCTCCTGTACAGTCAGGCTGCTTGTGGGGCCACAGACATGGCTCTGACTGCACACCCCTGAGCAGCCAATATCTTCATCAGCTTCCAAACTGGGAAACTGAATTGGGAGGGAGACACCAAGATATTCTTGTATTACCTGACTGTTTCTCTTCGATTGCCTAGTCCCTCATTCCCTTCCTTCTTACAGGCTGTCATGTCTGCAGGGTGATTTGCTCTGGTTGTGTGCTATCCCCCTAACTCTCAGCATCACAGATGGCCCATAGAGTCTCTAGTCACTGTCTGAGCTCAAGGCCCAGTGTCCATCTAGGACACGAGCAGGGGGCTATGAATTCCCAATGTAACAGAACACATTTTCCATCTGATAAACATGGCTTGCCATGTCGTAAAGTTCAACGTGACTAGAGTAACTTAATTCATTACTTAGAATGAAGTTAACATCTGGCAAATAACAATATTGTTAAGTCCCTTATTCAACTGTGGCTGACTGAGGGTAATTTATTATATTGTGGTTCTGTTCGCCGAGCTGGGAATTTGTGTTGCAGATGTTTCGTCCCCTGTCTAGGTGACATCCTCAGTGCTTGGGAGCCTCCTTTCAAGCGCTTCTGTGATGTTTCCTCCGGCATTTATAGTGGTTTGTCTCTGCCACTTCCGGTTGTCAGTTCCAGCTGTTCGCTGCAGTGGTCGGTATATTGGGACAACACTACTATTTTCGGACAAGCCAAACAGAGAACAGCCAGGGAATTCCTAGAGTCATGGCACTCATCCACAGATTTATTCAATGAACACATCGACCTGGACCAATATACTGGCCACTGCAGCGGACAGCTGGAAATGACAACCGGAAGCGGCAGATACAAACCACTATAAATGCCAGAGGAAACATCACAGAAGTGCCTCACAGGAGGCTCCCAAGCACTCAGGATGTCACCTAGACAGGGGACGAAACGTCTGCAACACAAATTCCCAACTCGGCGAACAGATCTACAACAGTGAGCACCCGAGCTATAAGTCTTATCCCCAACTTTGAATTTATGATATTGGCTCACAATTTCACTTCTCCCTCTTATTTCTGTGCTCAACCCTTATTTGAGAAGTTTAAAAAAAATTGCTAACTTACAGCAATTAACTGACAGTCGCTAATACCGGTGTATTTATCAGCCAATGAACTTGCAGACTTTTCTGTGATAGCTCTTGCACTTCTTTCAAACTCAGTGCAGGCAGGTCCCAGCAGCAGAAAGTTGTCTCTGTTACTCCCAGGTACATGTCCTCCTCCCGCTCCCACTACACTCTGCTCCCTCACAGGGTCACTGTCTCTGTGATTCCCAGGTACGTGTAATCCTCCAGCTCCCACTCCACTCTGCTCCCTCACAGGGTCACCGTCTCTGTGACTCCCTGGTACGTGTAATCCTCCAGCTCCCACTCCACTCTGCTCCCTCACAGCGTCACCGTCTCTGTGACTCCCTGGTACGTGTCCTCCTCCCGCTCCCACTCCACTCTGCTCCCTCACAGGGTCACCGTCTTTGTGACTCTCAGGGACGTGTAAACCTCCAGATCCCACTCCACTCTGCTCCCTCACAGGGTCACCGTCTCTGTGACTCCCAGGCACGATTAGGCCTTGATCCTCAGTGTTGATTTATATCCTCCCACTTTGCTGCCTCTGCAACTCCCAGGTGTGAGTTAGCCTCTGCTCCCGCTCCAAGTTGTTCTGTCACATGTTCACTCCACCTGTGATTCGGAGCTGATTTCGAGGTTCCTGCTCTGCTGTTTCTCCAACTCCAAGTCCCAGTCAGCCTCGATCCTCGCTGCTGATGAATATTCTCCCGCTCTGTGGTGCTCTCTCTCAGGTTCCTTCCTTTGTGACTCCCAGGTATTGGTAGGCCTCAAGACTCAGCTGAGGTTTATAACATCCCATTCCGCATTGCTCTCTTATAGGATCTCTGTTGTGCCTGGAAGACAGTGGAAAAGAGGAGGATTAGACAGAACAGAGGGGGTTACAGTGATTGAGCGAGCTGTATGGGATGGAACAAATTGTCTGGGGAGCTAGGCAGACCTGCAGCAACTAAAGACGTTTGCTGGAAGATACAGTGAGAGTTTCAGACATTGAAGAAGGCAAAGGAAATACAGAGATGGGGGCTTGTCCATGACGGAGCTTTGGAGAACCTAAAAGGCTTTTTCTGAGCTGCTGACAGAAATGTGTAGACTTCAACAAATACAAATTGACAGCAAGTGGTGTAAGGTACTGGAGACTGTTGAATGTTACAGAGTTAGAAAACTTACAGTAACTGGGCGGAATATAAACTTTTGGAGCACTTGTGGTGTTCAAGAACCCTCAGGAATTGAGGAGGTGCAGAGAATGGGAGCATTCCAAATATGGGATTATAGGGGCTGGAAGTTCTTAGAAGGATAAGGAGGATGAAAAATGCCAATTTAGCACACACAACCATCGTAATTATAGAGATTTAGGAAGGGAACCTGTGCTGTCATTGAATACAGTTATGTGGAGAGTTACAGAAGCTTAAGGGTTTACAAATTTAAAAAGGGATCGAGTTTAGGTGATCAGAAGTTTAAACAAGAATAAAGAAATTTTAGAGATCTCAGGCACAGATGGGAATGGAGGAGGTGAGATATTGTGAGGAACTACAAGAGTTATAAGTCGGGGAGGATGCCAGATATAAAAGGTAGAGCTGCATTGTCTGTGTGCAGTTATAGACGTGAGGAGTGTTGTAGCGCCTGCTGGAGGGGACACAGATAATAACAGTTCCAACAGCTGATGCAGTGGCTCCCCGCCACCTTCTCAGGGACAACTCCAAATCAACAACACATGCGAGCTCAGCCAACAAAGCTTATCTTCATGAATAAATGAATAAAATATCTACAAGTAGCACTGAGATCACTAAAGAAGTCTCTTTCAACAGCCCTTCACAAACCTGGAACAACTATATCCTGGAAGGACAGGAGCTCCGGGTGCACGGGAACATCAGCATTTCCAAGGTGCCCGCCAAGCCACTCTCCATCCTCCCAGCACTGTGTCTGTCCCTACACCCAAAGGACTGCAGTGGGTGAGGAAGCCAGCTCACCACCACCTTCTCCAGGGAATTACAGATGGGAAGGTAATGGTGAAACTCTGCTGTTTACAGCCAGATCGAAACATAAATTCAACAGTGTGTGTGAAATGAAATTTTCATTTCAGACCAACATGCTTAACACGGATAGTGGATTTGTCTGATTGGCACAAGGCAGAGTGTGAGAAGAAAGGGGATTTTATCACGATGGGAACTGGTGATGAGGGGAGTTCTGCAGGGGTCAGTTTTGGGACTACACTCTACACGATATTCATTCAGAGTCTGGACAAAGGATGTGAAGGGGTACGAGAAATGGGTTTCCAAGAACGATCCCAGAAATGAAATTCGTGTCATATGAGGAGCAGGTGAAGTGTCTGGGTCTGCACTGGATGAAGTTTCAGAGACGGCGGTAGAATCTCATTCAAACTTACAGAATACTGAGGGGCCTGGATGGAGTGGACGTAGGGAGGATGTTTCCAGTAGTAGGACAAACTAGGGGCCAAGGGCACAGCTTCAGAACGAAGGAATGACCCTTCAGAATGGAGAAGTGGAGAAATTTATTCAGCCAGAGGGCGATGGATCTGTGGAACTCGCTCCCTTATGGGGCTGTGGATGCTAAGTGATTCAGTGTATCTAACTCAGAGATAAGCAGGTTCTGAATGAATAAGGAGATCAATGGTTACAGGGAGTGAGAGAATGGGGTTGAGAAACAATGCGTCCATAATCGAATCGTAGAATAGACCTGATGGACCGAATGGCCTAATTCTATCCCTATACATGATGGCCCTTGAGCCCCGCCCCTCCAACCGCCACCAGGACAGAACCCCACTGGTCCTCACCTACCACCCCACCAATCTCCATGTACAGCGCATCATCCGCCGTCATTTCCGCTACCTCCAAACGGACCCCACCACCAAGGATATATTTCCCTCCCCTCCCCTATCAGCATTCCGTAAAGACCACTCCCTCCGTGACTCCCTCGTCAGATCCACGCCCCCCACCAACCCAACCTCCACGCCCGGCACCTTCCCCTGCAACCGCAGGAGGTGCAAGACTTGCGCCCACACCTCTCCCCTCACCTCCCTCCAAGGCCCCAAAGGAAACTTCCATATCCACCACAGATTCACCTGCACCCCCACACACATCATCTATTGCATCCTCTGCACCCGATGTGGCCTCCTCTATATTGGGGAGACAGGCCGGCTACTTGCGGAGCGTTTCAGAGAACACCTCTGGGACACCCGGACCAACCAACCCAACCACCCTGTAGCTCAACATTTCAATTCCCCCTCCCACTCCACCAAGGATATGCAGGTCTTTGGACTCCTCCATCGTCAGACCACAACAAAACGACGGTTGGAGGAAGAACGCCTCATCTTCCGCCTCGGAACCCTCCAACCACAAGGGATGAACTCGGATTTCACCAGTTTCCTCATTTCCCCTCCCCCCACCTTGTCTCAGTCAAATCCATCGAATTCAGCACCGCCTTCCTAACCTGCAATCTTCTTGCCGACCTCTCCGCCCCCACCCCAGTCTGACCTTTCACCCTCACATTGACCTCTTTCCACCTATCACATTTCCGACGCCCCTCCCCCAAGTCCCTCCTCCCTACCTTTTATCTTAGCCTGCTGGACAAACCTTCCTCATTCCTGAAGAAGGGCTTATGCCCGAAACGTCGATTCTCCTGTTCCCTGGATGCTGCCTGACCTGCTGCGCTTTTCCAGCAACACATTTCCAGCTCTGATCTCCAGCATCTGCAGACCTCACTTTCTCCATAAATATAGAGGACTCCAGTCAGCCCACACTGAGAATACTGTGAACAGGTTGGTCCCCTATCTGCGGGGAAAATGTCCTTGCATTGGGGGCAGCCCAGAGAAGGTTAACCAGACTGTTCCTCAAAATGGAGGGATATTGATGAGAAGAGGTGGAGAAGGTTGAACTTGCAGTTTTTAAAATTTAGAAAATGAAGCACATTTATTGATACACCAAAGATTCATGTTTGCTTACGGATTAGGTACTGAGACATTGCTTCCCTGAGCAAGGATCTGTAACCGGAGATAAAGGGGAATACAGACACCAGAGAAGAGAACAAAGAAAAGCTGGGTTGTGGAGACTGGAGGATATTACAGAGTTTGGGTGGTTTGAGATCACTATTGGTGGTTAGAGATCAGATGGTTGTCGGGCTGAAAGATGTCAAGGAGAGTTATAGGGTTATCAGTTCTGAAGGAGTTACAGAGATCAGGAGGAATATAGGGGCTAGAGATTACACAGTAGTAGTTGGAGAGACAGGATATTATAGAGAAAGGGAGGGTTATAGGCACTGGAGAGTAGACAGATGGGGTGGTATTTGGAGCTACAGGAGTTTATAGAGAAAGGGAGGATTGGACGGACTGGAGACTACATAGATTGTCGTGGTAGTTGGAGCTGCAGGAGTTTATTGAGACCGGGAGGATTGTTGGTGTCGGGAATTACACTGACATGGACAATAGATGGAGCTGCAGGAGTGAGTGAGATAGGGAGGGTTGAAGAGGTTGGATCAGTTCACACAGCCAGGGAGAAATGTAGGGATTGGAGGAACCAGAGATACTGAGGGTTGTAGGGATGCAGGAATTCAGAGAGTTATTGAGGACTGTGAAGGCAGGTTTGCAGCATTCCCATCAGTTACACAGAGATGTGGAGTGCTGTTCTGGAGGGGGTTACAAAAACCAACAGGTTTGCAGATACTGGAAGATATTACAAAGACAGTGAGCTGTAGTACTTGAGGAGGTTACAGGGACAGGACGCGTTGAGGAGTTGACGGCTGCTACAGGTGTTAAACATGCTGTAAGGGATCAATAACCTTACATCGATCAGGGGGATTAGAAACTCTGGAGATAAAGAATGAGAATTGCAGGAACTGAAGAATACCACAGAGATATGGAGTAACTCATGAGTTAGAGGAGTTACAATATGAGATGAACCGTATTCAATGGAATCAGGGAAGATACAGGGAGATCTGAAGGGATTACAGGTGATCAAAAGGACAGGGAGGCTTCTCAGTGGAGGATTGGGGCAGTTTACGCAGACAGGGAGTATTTTATGGAATGGTGCTATTAACAGAGACTATGAAGTTGTATAGAATTGAGGAACAAACAGAGATACGGAAGGCTGTAGTTAATGAAGACATTTGTTGATGTCAGATGCTGAGGTTCTGGAAATTATATGGACCGGAAAGCTGTACAATCTGTCAGAGCTTACAGAGACAGGAACAGCAATAGAGCCTGGAGACACAAACACAGATAGGGAGTATTACAGACACTGGAGGAGGTTTCTGCTTTAAGGATAGGTGAAGGGGAATGTAACGTTTACACAGATAGGGGTCTAAGAGCTGAAAAATGTTATGGAGATGATTAGATTGGTGGGGAGACTGGAGAAGCTTACATTGACAGGGCTGGTGATAGCGACAGGAGGATGTTACATAGATAGCCAGTCTTGTAGAAACTGATCGGGAGAGTCACAAGCATTGGAGTTGTTTCCACAGATCGGGGGTTTTACAGGGACCTGAGAGGATTACGCAGATAGGGAGGATTGTCGGATGTCCACATTTTCAGAGTGTTTCAGAAATGGAAAAGGTTACACAGTGAAGGAGGGATGTTGGAGCTGTGGGAGTTCACAGAGTCTTGGGGTGTGAAGGGTTTGGGACTGTTTATGGATAGAGGGATATATTTAGGACAGTAATATGGAACGCAGAGGGAGAGTTTAGATTAGATTCCCTACAGCATGAGAACAGGTACCTCGGCCCAACAAGTCCACACCAACTCTCCAAAGAGTAACCCACCCAGACCCGCTTCTCTCCGACAATTTACCTAACACTATGGGCAATGTAGCATGGCCAATTCCCCTGAGCTGCACATCTTTGGACCGTGGGAGGAAACAGAAGCACCCGGAGGAAACCCACGCAGACACGGGGAGAATGCGCAGACTCCACACCGACAGTCACCCGAGGCTGGGGTCGAACCTGGGTCTCTGGTGCTGTGAAGCACTATTGTACCCCACTGAGCCACCGTGCTGCCCCAAATTGCAGAATTACGCAAACGGAGCGTGTTTGAGATGCTGGGAGGACTGTAGGGAGTGGACGAGCAAACAGAGATGTGGCCTGCTGTTGTGGCTTGAAAAAGGTCTGGAGGTGTTTATACAGATAAGGAAGGTGATAGGGATGGGAGAAGGTTACTGAAGTCGTGTGGTGCTATAGGCCAAGATTCAGGAGTGTGATCGGAACTGCAGAAGGTTACAGTGACATCATGTTCTCTTAGGGCTTGAGGAAAGTACACACGTGGGTATTTTGGTCCCGGCTGGATGATTTTACAGAGATGGGGGCACTGTAAGTATTGTGCAAAACTACAGAAATAGGAATTATTTTACTGGGTGCAGAATGAGATGATTGAGATTGGCATGTTATCGACATTGGAGCAATTTACACATAGGGAGTGTTGTCAGCATCGGAGTAGGTTTCAAATATACAGAGGGAATATGATAGTGGTGGAGGTTACAGAAATAGGAAAAAAATTCTGGGAATTACAAGCATTCAAGACATTGGCACAAACAAGTTGGACCGAAAGGCATGTTTCCTTGCTGTATGACTCTATCACATGACAAGAGACAGCGTGAGGAGGGAATATAGAACGGAAAGATCCCAGGATTCAATACCATCACCTTGAGGAAGGCCTGCTTTCCCCTCTATTGTATAGATCCTTACTAAGACAGCACAGGCCTGGATTGACACAGGAAGGCTCAGTACAGCAGAGTTAAAAATTAACAAGAGGGGGGTGTTTGAGCCTGGGACCATCATGCACTGTGTTCGTTCTTCAACACTGTATCTATGTCATGTCTTCTAGACCAAAGTTCGATCCCTTAAATACACTCTGCTCTGTTCACTGTGAGTGATCTTACAGATCTGCAGGATTTTTTGAAGGCTCCATATGTCTCTCTTCATCTCTCTGGCTGACCGATTGTCTTCAATGTGGTGATGAATGAAACAGGAATTGGGAATTCTGCTGAGTCAGGAGCATCCTGAGTACTTACAGGAGTCAGAGAAATGAACAGAATGGGACATTAGACTGATACAGTGAGGGTTACACATGGAGAATGGCACTGAGTCCCACAGAGACCTGGAAAATCCAGTCTCCATCCCTGGCCTGTGCTACTGCGTCTCCCTGGAGTGGAGAATACTGTTGGGTCAGGATCTGGAATAACAGCAAAAGGTGCAGCCACGGCCAGCAATTATACCCTCACAGTGACAGACACCACATGGAGAGATACTGAGTGATAGCACGAGAGTGCTGAAAGGTATCAGGATCAAATCACGGTCAGGACGACGGTGCACTGGGAGCAGTACTCAGGGATAAGTGAGCAATCAGTGGGCTAGGCAATGGCCTAGTGTTACCCTCAATCGATTCCTCATCCAGAATTTAACGCCGGTAGCAGGGATACCCATCTAACTTATTAATACCCTTTAAGTAAGGAAATCTGTTATGGACTGCCGGTCTGGCCTACATATGAATCCAGACCCAGAGCAAGGATGTTGACTCTCAACTGCCCCCTGAAATGATCGGGAAGCCACTCGCTAAACGGCAGCTTGGGTGTGGTCATGAAATGCTGGCCAGCCAGAGACAGCAACATCCCATGAGTGAATTAAAAACAACACTTCTGGGAGCAGTGTCCTGGCCAAACATTTCAGTGGGTTTCTGGACAGGGCTTTCAACTGACAGAGAGGATACAGGGACAGAGTTCAGGTGAAAGGAGCTTTCCAAATCCAAAGTGAGAAGGTGACGCATCAGGACAGCATGGTGATGTGACTGAAGACAAGCAGAAAGGAACAGGAAGGGACAGTGAATTAGGCTCTGACAGGAAATTCTAGGAAAAAGTCAATTTCAGTTTTTTTTTGAATTGTCAAAGTATCAGCAAGGTTTGGTCACCAGAAAGATGTGGTGACAGGAGAAACTGTGCTGTACTGTTCTGTGTTCCAAACAGGGTGGGTTACAATGGCAGGAAGAGGTTTCACGAGGCTGAACGGGATCAGATGTGAATGAATAGACACAATTAGGAAGGTTTTCTCGGAGTGCCAGAGGTAACAGAAACACCAGTGGCCTGATCTGAAGCAGATGACCCAGACTGGGCTGGGTGTGGGGATTGCAGGTGGTTTCACAGGGAAGGAGGACCATAGAGCCATAGGAGAGAACAGAAATGCGGAGAGCTGTCGGGCCTGCAGGATTTCAGGGAGATGGAGAGGTTGGGAGGGATGGGCCAGTTGACAGGGATAAGGACGTTGATTGGATGGAGCGGTTTATACAGGCAGGAATGTTTCAGGCGAATCGAGCAGATTACAGTGATAAAGTGGGTTGTATAGACTGGAGGAACAAATAGAGATATGGAGGGTAGTCATGGCTGAAGATGTTTATTTATTACAGGAAGGTTTAGGCTCTGCAGGTGAGCCAGATATGAAGGGTATGGTGTCTGACAGATTTACCAGAAGGGCAGTAATTTTGGTTGGAGACAGTTTCACAGAAAAGGGAGCATTAGTAACCATCTCCAGAATGGTCAAAGTGGGAAGGGTTGTAGGATATTTTCCCTTCACACTAACAGGGACATACTGGATTCTTGAGATCACACTTTTAAAAGCCTCCCATTTGCCAGTTATTCGTTTTCCATCAAACAGACTGACCCATGATTTGGACGTGTCGGTGTTGGACTGGGATCGGCAAAGTTAAAAATCACACAACACCAGCTTCCAGGTGCACTAGGTCTATTTAGAAGCACTGGCTTTCGAAGTGCTGCTTCTTCATCAGGTGGTTGTGGAGCACAGTCATAAGGCACAGAATTTATAGTAACTGGATGGTAGTGTCATGGAATGAAATATTAAACAAGTTTTGATTAAGTCTTTCATCTTTTGAATGATCACCAGTGCTTCTAAATCTAGTGCTTCCAAACACAGTGGGTCATCGATTATCCAAATATCAATTATCTGAATATCGGATTATCCAAAGGAGATCTCGAGGTCCCGATAGAAACATTACATCAAAGAGCTGCTTGAACCCTGACTGTGTGTTTTTTTGTTCACACTGATTAAAACAGATCTCAGCTACTGAAATACTGCTGAGATATTGAGCCCAGGTTACATCTCCAAATGACTGACCTCCCACCCTGTCTGGCTCTCCAGACTTAGACTGGAGTTCTGCATAGGGCTAAATCCTAAATCCCCCTTCCCCAGATATTCTCTCGAACATTGTCCTGCACAGGGCAGACGTGTAACTTTTCAAAATGTTGAAGGAAAAGTTGTGTGTAGCTATGTGTGCATGCGCACGCGCGTGTATGTGTGCATGTGCGCGTGCGCTATTTGGAGACTTACCCACCTGTCTTACTGTTGGTGTCCGTTCTGGCTGCCCAGGAGGGGGAGGAGATGATAGGGCAGGGGCGCACGGGGGGGCGGGGCAGCTGATGGTATGGGCACACATGGTAGGTGGGGCGGGCGGGGGGTGTAATGTTGGATGGGTTTGGGGCCGGGCGGGGGGGCGCTTTTGGAGGCGGGCGGGGCAGTATTTGACAGGTTTGGGGGAGCTGAGGGGGATGTTGGATGGGTTTGGAGGCAAGCGGGGTGATCTGTTGGAGACAGGCTGAGGGGGATGTTGGATGGGTTTGGGGGCAGGTGGGATGCTCTGTTGGAGGCGGGCGGAGGGTGATGTTGGAAGCGAGCGGAGGGTGATGTTGGAGGCGAGCGGAGGGTGATGTTGGAGGCGAGCAGAGGGTGATGTTGGATGGGTTTGGGGCGGTTGGGGTGCTCTGTTGTAGGCGAGCGGAGGGTGATGTTGGATGGGTTTGGGGGCAGACAGGGTCTCTGTTGGAGGCGGGCAGAGGGTGATGATGGATGGGTATGGGATGGATAGGGTGATCTGTTGGAGGCGAGCGGAGTGTGGTGTTGCATGGGTTTGGGCCGGGTGGGGTGCTCTGTTGGAGGTGGGCGGAGGGTGATGTTGGATGGGTTTGGGGGCAGGCAGGGTGCTCAGTTGGGGCGGGCGGAGGGGGATGTTGGATGGGTTTGGGGGCGGCAGGGTGCTCAGTTGGGGCGGGCGGAGGGGGATGTTGGAGGCGAGCGGAGGGTGATGTTGGAGGCGAGCGGAGGGTGATGTTGGAGGCGAGCGGAGGGTGATGTTGGATGCGTTTGGGGCGGTCGGGGTGCTCTGTTGGAGGCGAGAGGAGGGTGATGTTGGATGGGTTTGGAGGCGGGCAGGATGATCTGTTGGAGGTGGGCGGAGGGTGATGTTGGAGGTGGGCGGGATGATCTGTTGGAGGTGGGCGGAGGGTGATGTTGGATGGGTTTGGGGGCGGGCGGGATGATCTGTTGGAGGTGGGCGGAGGGTGATGTTGGATGGGTTTGGGGGCGGGCGGGATGATCTGTTGGAGGTGGGCGGAGGGTGATGTTGGATGGGTTTGGGGGCGGGCGGGATGATCTGTTGGAGGTGGGCGGAGGGTGATGTTGGATGGGTTTGGGGCGGTCGGGGTGCTCTGTTGGAGGTGGGCGGAGGGTGATGTTGGATGGATTTGGGGGCGGGTGGTGTGCTCTGTTGGAGGTGGGCGGAGGGTGATGTTGGATGGATTTGGGGGCGGTCGGGGTGCTCTGTTGGAGGTGGGCGGAGGGTGATGTTGGATGGATTTGGGGGCGGGCGGGGTGCTCTGTTGGAGGCGAGCGGAGGGTGATGTTGGATGCGTTTGGGGCGGGCGGGGTGCTCTGTTGGAGGTGGGCGGAGGGTGATGTTGGATGGATTTGGGGGCGGGCGGTGTGCTCTGTTGGAGGCGAGTGGAGGGTGATGTTGGATGCGTTTGGGGCGGTCGGGGTGCTCTGTTGGAGGTGGGCGGAGGGTGATGTTGGATGGATTTGGGGGCGGGCGGTGTGCTCTGTTGGAGGCGAGCGGAGGGTGATGTTGGATGCGTTTGGGGCGGTCGGGGTGATCTGTTGGAGGTGGGCGGAGGGTGGTGTTGGATGGGTTAGCGAGCGGGCGGGGGAGCGATGTTGAGGGTGGGGGGGCGGTGCTGGAAGAGTTTGGGGGCGAGCAGTGGGACGTTTTGGGGGGCTGATGGGGCGTGAGGCCTCACGCATGGTTTGCTGCTGCCTAGTCACCTCAACGGGGACTAGGCATTACCGAAAACCCTGAGCCCTCAACGAACGACATGCAATCGATTAATCGAATAACCAATTATCTGAATGTACTATTGCCCGCCCATCTCGTTCAGATAATCAAGGTTCCTGTGTAAACAGCTGGATGTTAACCTGGTGTTGTGTGATTTTTCCCTTCACCCAATCAACCCTTGCTTGATCCTTCTGAATGGCCCCAATATTGACCCTGTTCCAGTTTAAGACCTGAATCTGTGGACCTGTCTGATCTTTTTCCATAACTATGTTAAAACAAAGACAGTTGTGGTCACTGGACACAAAGTGCTCTCTCACTGACACTTCAGTCACTTGCCCAACCTCGGTTTCTGAGGGGAGGTCCAGTGTTCCATCCGTCTGAGTAGCGTGGAATCCTCTATATCTTGGTTTAGGAAACTTTCTTAGACGTATTTGACAAATTCCACCTCGTCTGGTCCTTTTACAATGTGGGTGACCCAGTCAATCCATCGTAAGTTAAAATCTCCAACCAATACTACTCTATTATTTTTATACGCATTTTCTCCTCTCGTATCTGCTGGCTATTTGGGCATCTAGAACACCAACCCAGCAGACTGACCATCCCCTTTTTGTTTCTAACTTTTGAAAATATGGCCTCATTTAATGACTGCTCAACAATACTGTCTCTCAGCACTGTTGTTCTGTCCTCCCTAATCAAAGGGAAAACTTCCCCTCCTCACTTACTTGTCCTTCGGTCACGCCTGTAGCTTCTGTATCCTGGAACCCTGCTCTGCCAGTCCTGCCCTTCTCTCAGCTATGTTTCTGTTGTGGCTATAATATCCCAGTCCGCAGAGCTAATTCATGGTCTGAACTTGTCTGCCTTACCAGTCAGGCCTCGTGCATCGAAATTCATGCATTGAAAACCATACATCTTTTCCCTCCCTATTCTGTGCCCCGGATATCCTGGATAGGAAACATGCTCTCGATGGCTGATGTATTTTCCCCTGACGAGTTGATGGCCCCTGTCTTATTCAGAGTCTCAACTTCCTGCCAAAATAGTTTAAATTCTGCAAGGTAATACAAGCAAATCTCCTCCCTGGGATGCTGGTGCCCCTCTGCATCCAGTGCCTTTCATCCCCTGGTACAGGTCACCTCTACCCAAGAAGTGATCCCAATGTCCCAATTCTGAGGGACAGTTTGAATTAATAACTGGAAAGGTAAGGATTGATTAGGAATAGTCAGCACGGATTTGATACAGGAATATCTTGTCTGATGAAATGGTGTCTGAAAATATTAATGAGGGCAGTGCAGATGATGTGGATACCATGGAGTTCATTAAGGCCTTCGACAAGGTCCCACAAGGAAGGCTGGTCCAAAAGGGAAGATCCTATGGGATCGAAGGCATGTTGGCAAATTGGCACCACAATTAGTGGAGGGTTGGTTTTGTGATTGAAAGCCTTTGTCCAGCAGGTGTACCACAGGGATCTGTGCAGGACCCATTGCTGTTCCTAATGGACATTAATCACTCGGAAGTGAAAGCAGAAGGTATCATTATCAGGATTGCAAAAGACAGGAAAGATGAGGGTGTTGTCTACAGAGAGGGGGACGGTCTCTGGCTGCAGTCTGAAGGTTGAGGCTGGGACAGAATTTCAACAAAGTAATTTCAATTGATAACCAGGCAAGAGCACAGCAGGCAATGAGGGAATACTCATCAATTAAATTACATTTACTTTGATGTAAAATGCCTGACAGGTAAGGCAGATGAACGCACGGCATGGATGCGAAGATGGGACTGGGAAATGACAGGAATTACAGAAACACAGCTGAGGGAGGGACAGGACTCGCAGATCATTGTTCCAGAGGACAGATTCAACAGGATGGATAGATGGGGAGGCAAGGGAGGAGGGGGAGTGGAGTTTTTGATCAGTGAAAACATCACTGCAGCACTGAGACAGGATATTCCTGGGGATCGCCCACTGAAACTATGTAATGGAACTGAGAAATAAGAATGAATAATCAGTTTGATATGACTATACTACAGGCCTGCAGTAGTCAGCGGGAAATTGAACAGCAAATATGTCAGAGATCTCAGATATCTGTAAGAAGGATGGGTTGTAATGGTGGGGGATTTTAACTTTCCAAACCTAGACTGGGACTGCCAGAGTGTTCCATAGGTTGGATGGGAGGGATTTGTTCAGTGTGTTCAAGAAAACTGTCTCAATCAGTATGTGACTGGCCCGACTGGAGAAAGGGATAAATCCTGACCTCCCCTTGGGAAATAAGGTTGTGAAAGGGGCTGAAGAGTTTGTGGGGGGGCACTTTTGCAAAGTCACCACAATTCTATTAGTTTGAAAATAGCGATGGAAAAGGACACGCCTGGTCCGCAAGTTAAACGTCAAAACTGGCCTTGCTGCAATCTAGAAGGTATTAGACAAAACTGTCTAAAAATTGCAGATAAAGGGACGTTGGTCAAGTAGGATTCTTTCAAAAGAGAGATAAATTAAGATTTCAGGGGCAGCATATTGCTGTTAGTGTGAAGGACAATGCTGACACCAGTGGGAAATACTGGATGACTTGGGATATTGAGACTCTGGTCAAGGCAAAAGGGGGTACATATCCTATATAGCCAGCTGGATTAAGTCAATACTTTGAAGAACATTGTGGGTGTCGTAATGCTCTTAAGAGGGAAACCATGAGGGCCTAAAGGGGAACTGACAGCTTTGGCAGAGAAGGTTCAGGAAAACCCAGAGAGATTCTACAAGTATATTAGCAACATAAGATTATCATTAACTCTGAACAGAATGTGACTCCTTAAAGATTAATGAAGCCATCCATGTGTGAACCCATAGGAAATGGGTGAGATCCAAGACAAAACTTCACGTCAGAACTTACTGTGGAAGACACACTGGAGAAGCAGGGAAATAAACAGTGATGTTTTCAAAAGAGTCCACATTGGAGGACAGGAGGTGCTGAAGGTTTTCAAACACATTAAAATTAGACAACTCCCTGGGAACTAATCAAGTATATCCTAGGACATTGGAGTAAGTTCAGGAAGAAACTTACAATGATATTTCTATCACTGACAGCCACGGGTGATGAGCTCGGAGCCTGGAGCTTGCCTAATGTTGTGCCAATATTTAGGAAAGGCTGCGACGAAAAGCTAGGGACATAAACACCAATTAGCTTGGTGTCAGTGGTGCCAATGTTGTTGGAAGCGATTCCACGGGACAGGACTTACATGCATTTGGAAAGGCAACGATTGATTAGGGATAGTCAGCATAGCTTTGTGCATACAAAGTCGTGCCTCTCAAACATGATTGAGTTTGTTGAAGAGGTGACCAAGAAGATGGATGAAGGCAGAGCAGTAGACGTCCCTATCCTGACTTCAGAAGACCTTAGACAGGGGTTAGCGTGGTGCTCTGGTTGGTAAGGTTAGATCACATGGGAGGAGAAAGTGAGGTCTGCAGATGCTGGAGATCAAAGTTGAAACTTTATTGCTGGAACAGCACAGCAGGTCAGGCAGCATCCAGGGAACAGGAGATTCGACGTTTCGGGCACAGGCCCTTCTTCAGGATGCTGCCTGACCTGCTGTGCTGTTCCAGCAATAAAGTTTCAACTTAGATCACATGGGATCAGGGAGAGCGAGACAAACGGACAAAAAATTGGCTTGACAGTAGGAGACAGAGGATGCTGGGAGAGGGTTGTTGTGCAGACTGAGGGCCTCTGACCAGCGGTGTGCCATAAGCATTGGAGTTGGGGCCACGCATGTGCATTATTGACATAAACTAGAATATATGAATTATTGTTAGTAAGTTTGTCGATAGTAAAATAAGTGTTATAGTGGGCAGGGATTACAGTTATCAAAGGTGATCTGAACCAACTGAGCCAGTGGGTCAAGAAATGAAAGATGGAGCTGAATTCAGGTGTTGGATTTTGTTAAGAAAAACCAGAGACGACTAATACAATTAATGGCAGAGCTCTGGACAGTGTCGTTGAACAGAGAGAGACCAAGGGGTGCAATTACATTGTTCCTTGAAAGTGGCGTCACAGGTGGACAGGGCAGGGAAAGCGGTTAGGCACACTAGCCCTCATGGGTCAGAGCATTCAGTACCTGAGTTGGTCCATCATGATACGGCTGTATCAGACATTGCTGGGTCTCCAGTTGGAGTACTGTGTAGAATTCTGATCCTCCTGCTTTAGGAAGCATATTCTGAAACTGAAAATGGAGCAAAGATTGACGAAGATGTTACTGATACTGGAGGATTTGACAGAAACAGGGAGGCTGGATAAGCTGGAAAGCAACATGGGTGGAATGAGATAGATTTGGCAAATAAGGTTAGGGATAATTCAAAAAGATTCTACAGCATACAAGTACAAAAAAGCAACTAGAGAGACAATAGAGCCCGTCAAAGATCAATGAGGCATCCATGCCTGGAACAACAGGATATGGTCGCGACCCAAAATGAATATTTCATGTCAGAAAGTACTGTGGACAAAGATTATGAAACAAAAGAAAGAAACAGTGATGTATTGAAAAGAGTCCCCATTACAGAAGAGTTGGTGCTGGAAGTCTTTGAACACAAATGCGGAGAAAGCCCTAGATCCTGAAAAAGTGTATCTCAGAACATTGCAGCAAAGTCGCAGTGGGGACCGTGGCAGAGATATTTGTATCAATATCCTTCGTATTTCCATTGGGTGTAGGTGGCTGAGGGGTGACCTTATAAAGGTTTATAAAAAACATGAGTGATATATGTAGGGTGAATAGTGAAGGTCTCTACCCCAGGGTAAGGGAATCCACAACTAGAGGGCATAAATATGAGGTGGGAGAGGAAATACTTAAAAGCGACCAGAGGAGCACATTTCCACACAGAGAATGGTGCACATATTGAATGAGCTGCCGCTGAAGTGGTAGAGAAATGTACAATTACATCATGGAAAAGACATTTGGGCAGGTACATGCAGAGGAGAAGGTTTGACGGAATAGGGACCAAACGCAGGCAAATGCGACTCGTTCAGGAACCGTGGTCAGCATGGACTAGTTGGATCGAAGGAACCGTTTCTGTTCTGCATGGCTCTTTCTCCAGTTATTGGAGGAGGAGACTACTGAGATAAGGCATGCTATAGGCACTGAAGCAAGTTACAGCGATACAGATGGTACTCTGGAATGCAGTATATTTCAAATATGTGGAGGGACTATCAGGAATGGAGGAGGTTACAGGGACAGGAACTGTTATAGGAGTTAAAAAGTATTGAAGACACTGGTCCAGGAGACATTGTATATGTACAGTGTTGGAGGGGGAACACAGAACAGAAAGATCCCAGGCAGCATTCCCACACACTCATGGGAAGTCTGCTTTCACCTCTGTTATACTGATGTTCACTAAGACCTCACAAGCCTGGATGGATAACTGTGACACTCCGATGCTGTATCAGTACAACAAAATTTACAGTAAGGGTGGTGATTGTCCTAGGGTGTGTCAGTACTGTGCTCCCCCTCCAGCACTGTATCAAAGTCGTGTCTTGTTAGCTGATGTTTGGAGCCCTCTCATTGATCTCTGCTCTGCTCACTGTGAATGATCGTACCTCACTGCAGGATTTACTGAAGGCTCCAGATCTCCCTACCCTTTCTCTCTCTGGCTGGCCAACAATCTTCAATGTGGCGATGGTCGAGATACCCAGGAGTTGGGAAGTCTATTTTTCCTGATTACCTGCAGGAGACAGAGAAATAGGCAGGATGGGAAATTAGACTGATGTAGTGAGGATTACACATGGAGAATGGCACTGAGTCCCACAGAGATCTGGAAAATCACAGTCTCCATTCCTGGCCTGTGCTGTTGTGTCACCCTGGAGGGGAGAATTCTGTTGGCTCAGGATCTGAAGTAGCTGTAAGAGTGAGCGACACTGACAGAGGCAGAAATTGGACCCACACAATGAGGAATACCACATGGAGAGATACTGAGTGATATCACCAGAGTGCAGGAAGGTATCAGGATCAAACAATCATGAAGCAAAAACAGGTGTGGCTCCATGATGCACTGGTATCAGTGTTCAGGGATGAATAGCTTGTGAGCAGGCGAAGTGATGGCCTAGTGGTATTATTGCTAGAGCATATATCCAAACCCTCAGCTAATGTTCAGGGGAGGCAGGTTTGAACCTCACCAGCTGAAATGGTGGAATTTGAAATAAATTATTTTTAAAATAGTAATTGACAATCAATACATACCATGACTGAGGTACAATAAATTCAAACACTTCTCCTTTCGAGATGCCCATCCTCACGTAGTCTGCACGACGTCCCCACAGCAAAGTGTTTGCCTCTTAATTACCCTCTGAAATGACCGAGTAAGTTAATCAGCTTTAGTGCAGCTATGTCTGGGCAAGAAAGGCTGGTCAGCCAGAGACACCCACATCGCATACCAGATTTAAAAAAAAAAATCCATTCGGATGGCCCCACTGGAACCATGCAGGGAGCAGTGTCCTGGCCAATCATGTCAGTATGTTTATGGACAGGGCTTTAAACTGACAGAGATTATGCAGGGACAGGGTTCAGGTGAAAGGAGCTTTCCAAATCCAAAGAGAAAAGGTGACGCTTTGGAACAGCAAGGGAATGTGGCTGAAGACAAGCAGAAAGGAACAGGATGAGTCAAAGTTTAACTAAATCTGTACATCAGTGAATCAATTTGTGACAGGAAATTGTGGGAAAGAGTAAATTATGTTTTTATTGGAATGGACAAATTGTCTGCGATAAGATCGACTGATTTATGGCGCAGAGATTTAGACACCAGGGACACGTGGTTATAGGGCGAACAAAAGTTGTAACATAAATATTCAATGGATCACAAGCTTGCGGAAACTCAGTCAAAATGGGCAACACGAACAATAAGGATAACAAATGTATTACAGAGAAAGCATTTGGTCTCAGATCATGAAGTAGAGTCAGTCTGAATGTAATTCTGGCTGCTACTTGCCAAGAACACAAGCAGCAGAACAGTTTTAGCCACCGACAGCATTGCATTGCTTATCACTGCATTAAGCAGGAACTCATTGGAATTTTTAATAAGAGCATTGTGATAATTCAGTGCAACTTCAATATTCATATAATCTTGACAATCCCACTGACAAGAGTGATATTCGAAGAGGAGATTGTAGAATTTATTTTCAGTGTTTCTTTGAATAACACATTGTGCAACTGGCTAGGGACGTAACTATCTCAGAGCGACCGTTGTGTGATGAAACTTAGTGAATAAGTAATGTCACCTGGAGAGATCCTCTGGGAAATTGTGAGTAAGTGCAGTTTAAAGAAATATAAAGTTTTAAAGTGAATTACAAATACGACAAGATACAACTAGAAACAAAAACAGCCAATTACATGAGTGTGAGACGAGAACTGACCGAGGTAAACAGGCTAAACAGACTGAAACATGTGCCTGTAAATGAACAGTGGAAAACATTTGATGGAACAGTGTAAAAAACACTCAACAAAAGGACATCCTATTGAAACAGAAAATCCTCAGCAAGAAATTCCCACCAATCCCTCACTGAGGACAAAATGGATCATATTAGATTATGAGGCTTACAAGATCACTACAAAGTATTTAAAATCCTGAAATCAGAGAGAGTTTAACCAGTAAGTGTTAAAGGTATTGCAAAGGGTCTGCTAAAAAGAGGAGAGCAGTGGGAAGGGGAATCATTGTCAGGAGCTAATGACACGATAGGAACAGGGAGAAATGAAGTTGCTGAAGGTGGTGAGAGTGTTACAGAGAGTGGTCAGGGCCTGAACGGTGTTACAAATCCAGTATGGATTGCTGCAGCTGGAGGTGTTTGCAGAGGTAGTGAGGAGCATATACATACTTATTTATTTATTCATGGGATGAAGTTGTCATTGATTAGACCAGCATACTTTGCCCCACAGTTAATTGTCCAGAGGGCAGTTAAGAGGCAGCCATATTGCTGTGGACTGGATGCACATGTCAGCCAGACCAGGTTAGAATTTCAGATGTCCTTCCCTGAAGGAGGTAAGTGAATGAGAGGAGTTCTTCAGACTGATCAACAATGCTTTTATAGTCTTTTATATTATCACTAATGTCTTGTACAGCCACAACATGACATCCCAACTCCTACTCTCAATGCTCTGCCCAGTCAAGGTAACCATACCAAAGGCTTGCTTCACCAGCCTGTCTACCTGTGACACCACTTTCAAAGAACTGTCTACCTGCATCCCTGGGTCTCTGACTGACAACACTACCCAGGGCCCGAACATTAACTGTACAAGTCCCACCCTGGTTTGTTTCATCAAAATGGAACACTTCACATTTATCTAATTAAACTCCATCTGCTATTCTTCACCCACTATCCCAGCAGTACTGTTCATCCTGTTGAATCAGATAACCTCCATCACTGTCCACTTTACCACCAATTTCAGTACCACCCAAAAAAACTTACCAGGAAACCAGTACTCCCATCCAAACCATTTATCCACATTACAACAACTCTGCAGCCACTGCACCGCTGGTCCTATATCTCCAGTCAGAAAAACATGTCTGCCACCGCCTTCTGCCTCCAACCATCAAGCCAATTTTGTATCTAGTTGACTAGCTCCTCCTGAATGCCATATCCTTTTAGATTGACCTGAGCTTATTACTCAGTTTACCATACGGGACCTAGAACACAGAACAGTACAGCACAAGACCCCTAAGCCATGATGCCATGCCAAACTTTATCCGACGGTAAGATCAAACTAACCTACATACCCTTCATTTTACTGTCATCCATGTGTCTATCCAAGAGTGTATTAAATGTCCCGAATGTATCTGACTCTACTACCACTGCTGGCAGTGCATTCCACCCATCTAACAGCCTTTGTGTAAAGAACCTATCTCTCCTTAACCATCCACCAATCACCTTAAAATTATGCCTGCTCATAATAGCCATTTATGCTATGGCATAAAGAAGTGTCTCACTATCCACTCTCTCTGTGCCTCACATCATGTTGTTCACCTCTACCAAGTCGCCCCTCACCCTTCTTCACTCCAATGAGAAAAGCCTTACCTCCCTCAAACTTTCTTCATAAGACATGCCCTCCAGCGCAGGCAGCATCCTGGTAAATCTCTAATTTACCCTCCCTAAAGCTTCCACTGCCTTCCTGTAATGCGGGGACAAGAACTGAACACAATATTCCAAGTGGGGTCTAACCAGGGCTCTATCGATCTGCAGCATAACCTCACAGCTTTAAAACTCAAACCCCCAGCTAATGAAAGCCAACACAACATATTCCTTCTTAACAACCCTGTAAGCTTGGGTGGCAACTTTGAGGGATCGATAGACGTGGAACCCAAGATCCCTCTGTTCCACAACACAACCAAATATTCTGCATTTAACCCATTCAACTTTGATCTTCCCCCAATGAATCATTTCACAATTTTCCAGATTGAACTCCATCTACCACTTCTCAGTCCAGCTCTGCATCCTGTCAATATCCGGCTGCAACCAACAACAGACCTCCACACTATCCACCACTCCAACAACCTCCATGTCATTGGCAAAATTACTAACCCACTCTTCCACACCCACATCCAAGTCATTTAAAAAAAAATCACAAAAAGCAGAGGTCCTGGAACTGGTCCCTGCAGAATCACCGAGCTCCAGGCTGAATGCTTCCCATGTATCATTCCTCTCTGTCTTCTATGAGGCAGGAATTCTGTATCCAGACAGACAGCTTTCCTGTATCCCATGCCTCTGTAATTTCTGAATGAGCCATAAATGTGTTTTATCACATTCTCAAAGGATTCAATAAGATTTGTGAGGCACGATCTGGCCCCACCAAAGCCATGCTGACTACCTGTAACCAAACTATGGTTTTCCAAGGAGTCATAAATCCTGTCTCTCATAGTCCTCTCCAATAATCTGCACACCACAGACATAAGAACATGATGTCTGTAATTCCCAGGATTATTCTTACTCCCTTTCTTGAACAAGGGAGTAACATTTGACACCCTCCAATCATCTGGTATGACTCCGGTGGACAGTAAGGGTGCAAAGGTCATCGCCAAAGGCACAGCAATCCCTTCTCTTGATTTCTGCAGTAACTTTGGGTACATCCTATCTGGTATATACCTATCCTTATGTTTAGAAAACATACAGCACATCCTCCTTCTTAACATCAACCTGTTCACATATATCAGTCCTTTTCATGCTGTCCTCACAAATGACAAGGCCCCTCTCAGTATGAATCCTGAAGCACAGTATACATTAAGGAACTCCCCTACCTCCTGTGACTCCAGGCACAAGTTCCCTCCACTATCCCTGACCGGCCCTACCCCCACTCTGGCCATCCTCTTGTTCCTCACATAAGTGGAGAATGCCTTACGGTTTTCCTTAATCCTTCCCAAATTAGCTTTTTCATGCCCCCTTCGGGCAGTCCTAAGTCCATTCTTTAGTTCCTTCCTGGCTACCTTCAGAGTCCCCAGATCGTGGAAACAGGCCATTTGGCCCATACCGACCCTCTGATGTACATCCCACCCAAAACCATTCCCCGACCCTATTTCTCTCCATGTACCTTAACTAACGTGTCAATACTACACATCCCTGAACACTATGGATAATTTAGTATGGCTGATTTGGGATGTGGGTGGAAACTGGAGCCCCTGGGGGAACCCCACGCAGACACGGGGAGAATGTACAAACTCCACACGGACAGTCGCCCGGGGCTGGAATTGAAATCGGGTCCCGGGTGCTATAAGGCAGCCGTGCTAACCACTCAGGCATTGTGCCGCTCCCATATATCCCTATAGAAGTCTAACGATCCTTGCGTCCTTAACCTTATGTAAGCTTCCTTCTTCCTCTTGACTAGATGTTCTACACGTTGGAACCTTGTCAAATGCTTTGCTGAAGTCCATGTGGACAACGTTGGCTCTCTGCCTTCATCTATCTCTTGGCCACCTCCTCGAAGAGTCAATCCAGTTTGTGAAATACGGTTTCCCACTCACAAATCCATGCTGACCATCTGTAATCAGCCCTTACCTTTCCAAATATGCGTAGCTCCTTTCTCTCAGAATCTCCACCAACAACTTCCCCATGACTGGGCTCACTCTTGGCTTTTCCCTGCAGCCCTTAAGTGATGGAACAGCATTAGCCACCCTCCAGTCTTCCTGTAACTCACTGTGCCTGTTGATAATATACATATCTCTGTTAGAGACACGGCAATCTCTTCCCCAGCTTCCCATAATAGTCGAGGATAAACCTAATGAGCTACTGAGGATTGATCTATCTTTATTTGTTTTAAGATTCCAGTACTTTCCCTTCTCTGTTGAGGATTCTTTCCAAGACATCACTATTTATTTCCCCAAGCTCCCGATCTTCCATGTCTTTCTACATAGTAAATTCAGACAAGATTTCTTTTTGTTTAAGATCTCACTCATCTCTTCTGGTTCAACACATAGGCGACCTTATTGATATTGAAGGGGCCCTATTCTCTTCCTAGTTATTCTTAAGCCCTTACTGAAACTTGCATAAAGGCTTCTGAAAATTCAAATAGCACATTTCCCCCATACCATCACCCACCACACCCTTATCTATTCTGCCATTCATATTCACACCAACATTTAAAATCCAACAGGCTCAAAAACACATTCTTCTTTATAAAATGTGTTTCTAAGGGTCCAGTTATTTTTTATTGATAGGTCCTTTCTCACTCATTTCAGCATGCTCCTCACTTACTGTCAGGCAAACATTGTTTTGTTTCAGACTGACAGCAGAAAGGGTTGTACGAGTTCTTGTTTATCAATCTGAAAAAGGTAACTTACAGGGTCAGCAGGTCATAGAGAAGGCAAATCAAATGCCACCACTTATTAGAAAGGGAATGGAGTCTAAAACTAGGAAGGTCTTGCTAAAACTATGCAAGGTACAAGTCAGACCACACCCAGAATACTATGAACAGTGTGAGTGCCCGAAGGAATGATATTCTTCTATTGGAGGCAGGTCAGAGAAGGGTCGCTTGGCTGATCCTGGAAATGGATGAATTTTCCAATAAGAGGTGGATTAGATTGAGTTTGCACCCAACTGATGTTTAGAAAACATGACAGAAAAATTGAATGTAAGATTCAAGATTCGGAAGAGCTTTGATCAAGTACATGCTGGGAAGTAGGAAATTAGAAAGTACAGCACAGCAATAGGCCCTTCGGCCCACCATGGCTGTGCCGACCATGATGATATTCTCAACACATGCCACCTGCCCCGACATGGTCCATATCCCTCTATTCTCTGCCTGTTCAATGATGTTATCATAAACAATCTCATACACAATCCAGGATGCTATCTAATACAGCACTGACACTTATTAGTTATCGAGTGGGGATGGAGACCACTGTCACACACAGTTGCTGTACTACCCTTGCTGTAAGTATATTCAGTGTTCTGACTGTAACCACATTTGCATTCCCATCACTGGTTGGTCCCTATAAAAGAATTCCGGCCAATGATTGTTGCTGCTTGTTTATTCCCAGCTCCATCCAATAGCCTCCAAATTTTGGATTTCAGTTTCACGTTGCAATTTCATTAAAGCATTAAGCTCATCCTTTCTTCACTCCTTGGTGGCTTTTTGCCAAGCCTGCCTCGATCCCAACAAACCTTCAATATTTCCTTCCCAGCGATTATCATTCTGTTTTTACATCGCCAGAATGACAGTTCCATCATATCTGCTCACTGTCATTCCATCTGCCTTATGTCGAATGCAGGGAGTCATTCCTCAGTAGTGTGAGGTTGAATAGAAGGTACAGGTTACAGAGATAGTGAGGCTTACAGGGGCTGGAGGATGTTAGAGTTAAACAAAGTTACATCTGGTCAAGAATGTCAGTGGGACAAAGGAGTTTGGGGATTGGAGGAATTTATACGGATAGATGGAGCTGGATTAGCTTCTGGAGATAGGGATAGGGATGGATATAGGGAGAGGTAGGCAGACTGTGAGGCACAGACAAGTGGTGTTTCAGAGAGAAGAGTATTGTGTGTATAACAGAGATATGGAAGGTTATAGCGACTGAACACGTTCACAGATATAAGAAGGCTTCTAGGTTCAGGAAGGCTCCATAGATCGGAAGGCAATGGAGAATGCCAGGTTACGGGGTTGGAGACAGTAATACAGATGGGGAGGGTTGCACAAATTGGAAGAGGTTCCTGTGGTCAGGTGGGTTGGTGGAGACAGGGTGAAGTTTATGTAGATTAAGATTGAAGGTTTGGAGAACGATAAGGAAGTTACAATTTTCTTCACAGAAAAGGACGGGTTGTAGGAGCTGGAGAAGTTTACCCAGATAGGGACGGATGGAGAGGTTAAAGGCAAATACATAGACATACAGAGTGGTTTTGTTATGAGGGGCTTACAGGGACAGACAGGACTGTGAGGTTTACAGGGATGAAGGAATTTAGTATCCACTGGAGAAGTTTCGGGATAAGGGTGTTAGGGATTGGAGAACCTGACAGAAACAGAGAGCATTGTGTGGACTAGAAGAGCTTCCAAACAGAGAAAGGATTATCGGGACTGGAGGATATTACAGAGATCACTAGTACAACATGGGCCAGGATTGATGCTTGGGGCTTCTGTGCTGTCTCTGTGAGGACCAGTACAGCAAAGGTGAATGCAGGACCCTGACAAGATGATGTGAATGAAGCCTAGAATGTTGCTGTTCCTTGCCCAGTTCTGTGTCTATGTCCTGTCTTCCGGGTCTGAATACAGAAGGCCACAAAGTCCTCCCTGTGCTGTTTACTGCGAGTGATCTTACCGGCTGCAGGATTTACTGAAGGCTCCAGACCTCCCTCTCCATCTCTCTCTGGCTGACCAAGCATCTTCAATGAGGTGATGGATGAGAGAGGAGTTAGCAACATCCTGATTACCTGCATGAGACAGAAATAGACAGAATGGAAAATTAGACTGATGCAGTGAGGATGACTCATGTTGAGTAGCACTGAGTCCAGCAGAGATCACGAAAATCCCAGTCTCTGTCCCTGGTCTGTGCTATTGCTGATCAGAGGATTATTTTGGATCAGGATCTCAGATCAGCTGCAAGAGTGAGAGGAGCTGACAGAGGCAGCAATTAGACCCACACAGTGAGGGATACCACATGGAGAGATAATGAGTGCTATCACCAGAGTGCTGGAAGGTGTCAGGATCAAACAATGGTCATGGTGAAAGGGTTTCGATTTATGGTGCACGGGGATCAGTACACAGTGACGGGTGAACTACGAGTGGGACAGGTGATAACCTCAGGTTATTCTCACCCGACTGTTCATCCAGAATTTAATGCCGATGTCAACTACACCAATCTAACTGATTAATATCCTTTAAGGAAGGAAATCGGTTATCGACAGCAGGTCTGGCCTACATGTGACTACAGACGCAGAGCAAGGAGGTTGACTCTCAACTGCCCCCTGAAATGACCTGGCAAGCAACTCAGCTCAAGGGCAGCTCGGGGGTGGGCATGAAATGCTGGCTAGAAAGAGACAGCAAAATCCCAAGATTGAATTAAAAACAACGCTGCTGGGAGCAGTGTCCTGGCCAATCATGTTTGTAGGTTTATGGACCGGGCTGTAAACTGACAGAGAGGATGCTTGGACAGGGTTCAGATGAAAGGAGCTTTCCAAGTCCAAATAGAAAAGGTGAAGCATTGGAACAGCATGAGAATGTGGCTGAAGACAACCGGAAAGGTACAGGATGGGACAGATTTAACTATAACTGTATATCAGTGAATTAGGCTGTGACAGGACATTCTGGGAAAAGGTAAATTACAATATTCTTTCTTTGGAATGGACAAAGTACCTGCAATAAGGTAATAGACTTGTGACACAGATAAATAATATTCGGTCACCAGAAAGATGCGGTTACAGGAGAAACAAAAGGTTGAATATAAATATTCAATTGTTCCCATCCTTGAGGGTCTCAGGGAGTGCAGGATGGGTAACCCTGACAGTAATGGGGAACAAAGATATTACAGAGAAAGCATTTGGCATCAGATGATGCAGCTGAATCAGCCTGATGCAGATTCTCGGTAACACGTGTCAAAAACACAAGCAGGAGAACAGTTTTTAGGCTGCCTAACAATATTTAATTGCTCATCCCTGTTACACATTCCAATGAATTCCTGTGTAAAGCAAATTTTGGGAGACTTCAATCTTTGTCAAAAATGATATTCTCCAAACTCCTCTCCGAATGTTTTTGTCAGTGTTTCTTTGAATAACACATTGTGCAAATGGCCAGGGACGTGACTGTCTCAGATCGACCGTTGGGTGATGACGCTGAGTGAAGGAGTAATGACACACTGAGATATCCTCTGGGAAATTGTAGTGTAGTGGAATTCAAAGAGATGATGGATTTTTAAAGTGACCATAAAGCACACCCTACAATCACAACCAAAGCCATTTGCATGTGTTTGATGGGAGAACTGACCAAGGTAAACAGGGGAAACAGTGATGTGTATGGCTGGAAATGGACAGTGGAAAACATTTACAGAAAATAGATATGTCCAGCACAGAAACAGGGCCTTCGGTGTCCAACTCGTTCACGCCACCCACATATCCTACCATAATCTCGTCTTATTTGCCAGCACTTGCCCCTAAATCCATCTCAACCCTTCCTGTTCGTATACCCATCCAGATGCCTTTTAAATGCAGTTATTGTACCAGTCTCCACCACTTCATCTGGTAGTTCATTCCAGACACGCATCACTCTCTGTCTGAAAATGTTGTCCCTTAGGTTCCTTTTATATCTTTCCCCTCTCACCCTGAAGCTAGGCTGTCTGGTTCTGCACTCCACTACCTCAAAGATCTTGTCTGTTAAACCTATCCATGCCTCATGATTTTATAAATCTCTGTATGGTTACCCATCAGTCTCAAATACCCCAGCCCATTTAACCTCTCCCTGTAGGTCATATCTTCCAATCCTGGCAACATCCTTGTAAATCTTTTCTGAAACCTTTAAATTTACACAACATCCTTCCCATAGGAAGGAGACAAGTATTGCACACAATATTCCAAAAGTGACTTATCCAATGTCCTGTACAGCCAGAACATGACCTCCCAACTCCTCTACTCAATGCTCTGATCAGCAAACGCAAGCATACCAAAAACCTTCTTCATTATCCTATCTACCTGCGACTCCACTTTCAAAGAGCTATGAACCTGCATTCCAACGTTACTTTGTTTAGCAACACTCCCTAGGAGCATACCATTAAGTGTGTAAATCCTGCTGAGATTTGCTTTCCCAAAATGCAGCACCTCACATTTATCTAAATTAAACTCCATCTGCCACTCCTCAGCACATCTGATCTAGATCCCGCTGTAATCTGAGGTAACACTCTTTGCTATCACAACACCTTCAATTTTGGTGTCATCTGCAAACTTACTAAATATGTTCACATCCTAAATATGTTCCTATGTTCACATCTAAATCTTTATATAAATAACAACAATAGTGGATCCAGCACCGATCCGTATGGCACTCCACTGGTCACAGGTCTCCAGTCTGAAAAACAAACCTCCACCACCACCCTCTGTCCTCTACCTTTGAGCCAGTTCTGTATCCAATTGGCTGGTTTTCCCTGCATTCCATGAGAATTAACCTTGCTAACCATGGTGGAAACTTGTCAAACACCTTATTTAGTTCCATATCGCTCACATTGACCGCTCTGCCCTCATCAATCCTTTTGGTTTATTCTTCAAAAACCACAGTCAATTTCTTGAGACATGATTTCCCACGCACAAAGCAATGCTGATTATCCTTAATTAGATACTGACTTTCTAATCACATGCAAATCGTGTACCCCCTGATTCCTTCCTTCAACGTGCCCACCAGTGACGTCAGGCGAAACAGTCTGTAGTTTCCTGGCTTTTCCTTAGCATTTTGTTAAAATAGTGGCATGACGTTAGCCAACCTCCAGTCTCCTGGTACCTCACCTGTGTCTATCGATGATACAAATATTTCAGGAAGGGGCCCAGCAATCACTTCCCTAGCTTCGCACAGAGTTCTAGGGTACACCTGCTCAGGGACTGGTAAGGTCCAAGGGAGTGTTTCTGAACAAAAAGACCTTAGAGTGCAGGTTCATAGCTTCTTGAAAGTGGAGTCGCAGGTAGATAGGATAGTGAAGGAGGTGTTTGGTATACTTTCCTTTATTGTTCAGACTATTGAGTATCAGAGTTGGGAGGTCACGTTGCGGCTATACAAGACATTGGTTAGGCCACTGTTGGAATATTGCATGCAATTCTGGTCTCCTTCCTATCGGAAAGATGTTGTGAAACTTGAAAGGGTTCAGAAAAGATTTACAAGGATGTTACCAAGGTTGGAGGATTTGAGCCATAGGGAGGGGCTGAACAGGCTGGGGCTGTTTTACCTGGAGCGTCGGAGGCTGAGGGGTGACCTTATAGAGGTTTACAAAATTATGAGATGCATGGATAGGATAAATATACAAAGTCTTTTCCTTAGTGTCGAGGAGTTCAGAACTAGAAGGCATAGATTTAGGGTGAGAGGGGAAACATATAAAGGAGACTTAAGGGGCAACCTTTTCATGCAGAGGTTGGAACGTGTATGGAATGAGTTGCCAGAGGAAGTGGTGGAGGCTGGTACAATTGCAACATTTAAAAGGCATTTGTATGGGTATATGAATAGGAAGGGATTGGAGGGATATGCGCCCGGTGCTGGCAGGTGGGACTAGGTTGGATTGGAACATCTAGTCAGCATGGTCGGGTTGATCCAAAGGGTTTATTTTTCATATTGTACATCTCTATGACTATGGCCTGATAAGGTCCTGGGGATTTATCCACCTTTATGCATTTCAAAATGTCCAGGATCTCCTCCTCTGTAATATGGACATTTTGCAAGTTGACACCATCTATTTCCCTACATTCTGTATCTTCCATGTCCTCCCCACAGTAAACACTGATGTAAGACACTTGTTTAATATCTCCCCACCTCCTGCAGCTCCAGGTGCAGGCTGCCTTGCTGATCTTCAAGGGGCCCTATTCTCTCCCTAGATCCCATTTTGTCCTTTATATTTTTATAAAAACCCTTTGGATTCTCCTTAACCCTATTTGCCAAAGCTATCTCATGTCCCCCTTTCGCCCTCCTGATCTCCCGCTTTACTATACTCCTACTGCCTTTATACTCTCGTAAGGATTCACACTCTCTCCTGAGATACGTTTACTTCTTTTTCAAAACTTAAACCTCAAAATGGAAACTCCCCAATTCCTGCATCTCGCGAAATGTCAGTTTGAAAATAATGACATAACAAAGAACTTTCCAAAGAAAGGGTTCGATGAGGTGAGCTCTGGTCAGTAACATCGATCTGAAGGTTATCAGATGCACAGAGAATACTTTTTACCAGAGCAGCACCAGGTCAGTTTACGAGGGTTGGAGGGTTTGGAGGAAGTTACCAAAATAGGGAGGGTTTAAGATTGAAGAATTCCGTGGAAAACTTTTACAGGGAGAAAGGCGGTATTCTTGACAGTGTGGAGGAACAGAAGAATCTTGGGGTCCACGTCAATTGATCCCTCAAAGCTGCTACTCAATTGGTTAGCCTTATTCAGAAGACATATGGTGTGTTGGCTTTCATTAGCAGGGGGATTGAGTTTAAGAGCCTTGAGGTTATGCTGCAACTCTATCAAGACCTGGTTAGACAATACTTAGTACATTGTGTTCAGTTCTGGTTGCCTCATCATCAGAAAGATGTAAAAATTATAGAGAGGGGTAGAGGAGATTTATCAGGATGCTGCTTAGACTGGAGGAGAGATCTTACGGAGAAAGGTTGAGGGAGTTAGGGCTTTACTTTTTGGAATGAAAAGGGACAAGAGATGACTTATTGGAGGTGAACGAGATGATTTGAGGCTTAGATAGAGAGGATAACCACATACTTTTCCCGTTGCAAAAATGGAAATAACGAGGGGACATAAATTGAAGGTGATCAGAGGAAGATTTATAGGAGATGTCAGGGGTGGATTCTTTGCACATAGTGTAGCAAGTGCGTACAATGCCCTGCCAACAGTGGTAGTAGAGTCCAATACATTAGGGACATTTAATGAACTCTTAGCCAAGCACATGGCTGATAGTAAAATGTAGGGTCTGTAGGATAAAAGATTGGCACATTGAGGGCCGAAGGGCATTTCGCTGTGCTGTCCTGTTCTCCGATCTAAATAGGGAGGGTTACAATGGCACAAAGAGGTTTCAGAAAGCTGGAGAGGATGGGATCTGAATGAAGAGACACAAATAGGAAGGTGTGCTCGGATTGTCGGATGTAACAGAGACAGCAATGGTCTGATATGGAACAGTTGACCCAAACTGGGAGGGGTGCGGGGACTGGAGGTGGTTTCACAGGGAGGGAGGACCATAGACGCAAAGGAGGTTACAGAAACGTGAAGAGCTATAGGACCTGCAGGTGTTCATGGAGATGGGAGGTTGGGAGAGATGCAGCAGCACAAGGATATTGGTAGGATGGGGTGTTCCACACAGACAGCAATGTTTTTGGAGATTGGAGCAGATTATGGAAATCAAGACTTTTTATAGATTAGAAGAACACACAGCTATGTGGAGAGCAGTCGCGACTGAAGATGTTTATACTTATAGAAAGGCTAAGGTTCTGCAGGTATTTAGGTATAGAAGGTGCAGAGTTGGACATGTTTACCAGCAGGCAAGGACAGTAACTTTGGTTGGAGACAGTTTCACAGATAAGGGAGCAATAGTAACCTCCTCCAGTTTGTCCAAAGTGGGAAGGGTTGTCAGGGAGGGTAACGTTTACACAGATAGTGGTGTAAGTGCTGGACAAGGTTATGGAGATGAGTAGTTGGATGGAGAGACTGGAGGAGCTTGCATTGACAGGATGGGTGATTGCCACAGGAGGATGCTACACATAAAGTGAGGCTTTTCGGAAGTGGATCAGATAGTCACAGACATTGGAGTGAGTTCTACAGATCAGGGGTACTGCACAGACCTTAGAGGATTGTACGGTCTCCACAGATTGATTGTATCTTTCTGACTGGAAAAAGATACGAATAGCTTAAAGTCAATGTATGCTGCTTTCTTTTTTCCTGAACAGAGCCTCAATATCCCTCAGCAGCCAGGGATCTCTGAACCTGCCAGATTTTCCCTTCACTCAAACATACTGGCCCTGGATTCTTGAGATCACACTTTTAAAAGCCTCCTATTTGTCTGTCATTACTTTTCCTTCAAACAGACTCGCACAATCGATGGCAATCATAATGTGGAGGAGACGTTGTTGGACTGGGGTGGACAATGTTAAAAATCACAACACCAGCTTCCAGTCCAGCAGGTTTATTAGGAGGCACTAGGTTTCAGAGCGCTGCTTCATCAGGTGATTGTGGAGCACAATCATAAGGCACAGAATTTATAGCAACAGGATTGCAGTGTCATGGAATGTAATATCAAACACATTTAGTTTCTGCCTTTCCACTTTTAGGATGATCACCTGCGCTTCGAAAGCTGGTGCTTCGAAATAAACCTGTTGGACTATAACCTGGTGTTGTGTGATTTTTTAATTCACCCGATCAACCTCGGCTCGATTCTGCCAAATAGCCTCAAAATTGGCCCTGCTCCAGTTTCACACCTTATTCTGTGGACCTGTTTGATCTTTTTCCATAACGAAGTTAAAACTAAGACAGTTGTGGTCACTGGATCGAAAGTGCTCTCTGACTGACTATTCAGTCACTTGCCTGACCATGTTGTCTGAGGGGAGGTCCAGTGTTACACCCACCTGAGTAGAGTTAGGCCTTGTTCAAGTTACATCTTGATTTAAGAAAATTTCTTGGACACATTTGACAAATTGCGCTCCGTACGGGCCTTTTACTCTGTGGGTGGCCCAGTCCATCCAGGGGAAGTTAAAATCTACAACCAATACTACATTATTATTTCATTAGATACCTGTAATCGCTCTACACATCTGCTCCTCTAGTATCCGCTGGCTATTTGGGAATCTTGAACACTGTCACAACAGAGTGCCCATCCCGTTTTTGTTTCTAACGTCTCAACATATGGCCTCATTTGATGACTCTTAAAGAGTATCCTCTCGATGCGCTGTTGTTCTGCCATCCCTTATCAAAAGGGCAGCTCCCCCTCCTCACTTACTTGTCCTTCTGACACACCTGTAGCTTCTGTATTCTGGAATACTGAGCTGCCAGTCCTGCCCTTCTCTCAGCCATGTTTCTGTTATGGTTATAATATCCCAGTCCCCAGAGCAAATCCATGCTCTGAGCTAGTCTTCCTTACCAGTCAGGCCTCGTCCATTGAAATAAATGCATGTTAAACCAAAAGTCTTTTCCCTCCCTTGTCTGTGCCCCTGGATATCCAGAATAGCAAACTTGTTCTCGATGGCTGATGCATTTTTCATGACACTCCTTTATTGAGAGTCCCTGCCAAACTTTTTTAAACCCTCCCCGAATAACACTAACAAATCTCCCCGCTGGGATACTGGCGTCCCTCTGGTTCAAGTCAAACCCGTCATCTTGTATAGGTCACCTCTACCTCAAAAGAGATCTCAATGATCCAAACCTTACCCCCACTCCCCTCCCCAGCTCCTCAGCCACACATTTATCTGACCTATCTTTCTATTTCTATCCTCACTCGGGCAGGTGGCACTGGGAGCAATCTGGAGATCACTTCCCTTGAGGTCCTGCTTTTTAACTTCTTACTTAACTCCTGATACTCATTTCACAGGACCCCATCCCATCGTCTACCTCTGTCATGTGGACCGATGTGCACAATGACCTCTGGCTATTCACCCTCCCCTTCAGAATGTTCAGTCACCGCTCAGAGACATCCTTGACCCTGGTTCCCAGGAGGCAGCACACCATCCTGCGGTCTCTTCTGCAACCACACAGTCTCCTGTCTGTCCCCCCTCACAATTGAGTCCAATCAGTATCCCTATCATTAGAGAGGATCTGACAAACATATACTGGGAAGACTATCTGCAGTTTGTCCATATTTGGAAAGTGGGAGTATGTTAAAGTGATACAGTGAGAATTCAGGGCCAGTGTGTTCCTGACGAGGGAATAGTAAAGGCAGCAAGTCCAGTAAATACTGATCAAGCGACATCGTGAGTTTGATAAAGAAAACACAGTGCAATAAAACCAGGCGAAGCCATTCAAAAGTATAGGGACTGCAAGGATATCCTTAGAAATGAGGGACACACAACGACCATAAAATATCCTTGTCAGATACTATTAAGGAAAAGTCACAAGGTATTTTATCAGTATGCTTAGAATAAGAGGATTACTGAGGAAACAGTGAGGCCTGTTAGAAACCAAAGAGACAATCTGTGCATGAAGCCATAGGAAGTAGGTGAGGTGTTCAATGAATAATTCTCATCTGTATTCACACAAGAGCCAGGGATTTTAATTGGGATGGTGAGTTTCGAGAACATGTTAAGATCAATACGGAGGAGGTATTAAATGTTTTCATAGGCATAAAGCTGGAGAAATCCCCAGTGCCCAATAAAATGTATCCCAGGCTGCTATGGGAGGTAAGGGAGGAGGTTGCTGGGGCCCCGGTGGATATAATTTAATAGTTTTCTGGCCACATGTGAAGTGCCGAATGATTGAAGGCTCACTAATGTAGTTCCTTTGTTTAAGAAGGGCAGCAGGGATAGGCCAGGTAATTACAGAGCAGATAGTCTGATAACAGGCGGAGGGAAATTATTGGAAACAATTCTGAGGATGAATCAACACTTACAAAGGTAAGGATCATCTCGGCTCAATCCTCACGGATTTGGGACAGGAAGATACTGTCTGAGAAATTCAGTGGAGCTTTTTGGAATGGTGTCTAAAAGTATTGATGAGGGCAATGCAAATGTTACATGGAATTGAATAAGGCCTTTGACAAGTTCACACACGGAAGACTGATCCAAAAGTAAAGAGCCATTGGGTTCCAAGGCAAGTTGGTAAATTGGATCCACAATTGATGGACAGACTGCTTCGTGTTTGAAATTCCTTCACCAGTGGGTGTACCACAGGGATCTGTGCAGGAACCATTGCTGGTTATTATGTGCATTAACAACTCGGATGTGAAAGCAGAATGAACCATTAGTAGGCTTGCAAATGACTTGAAAGGTGAGGTTTTGCCCACAGTGAGGTGGATGATCTCAGTCTACAGTCCGATGTCTTTCAGATGATAATTTTAGCAGAGTTTAGTAGTGATCGAAGTGAGATAATACCCTGTGGGAGGAATGAGAAGCGACGGACAGACATAGTGAATGGTAGGTCCTTGTGGAGTACTGAGGAACACAGGGACCTTGGTGGACAAGTCCATAGATCCCTGAAGGGAGACAGGGTGGGGAATGGACCTGACCTGGGGGTGTGATGGGGACCAACATTCTGGTGGGTCAAATTACTGGAGCGGCTTGAGAGTGTATAAACTAGTCTGGTAGGCTGTTGCACCTTAAACGGTCATAAAGACAGATAGAAGATTGAGGCTGGTACACAAGTTAAAGAGAGCAATTTCAACAGACAAGGCAGGCAAGAACATAGCAGGGAATAGGGAAAAACTGATGATTGAACTGCATATATTTCAATGCGAGGGGCCTGACAGCTAAGGAAGATGAACACAGGGGATGGATGGGAATATGGGACTGGGAGATGATAGTTATCATCTGTGCTACTGTCTGGGATGGAGTTTGCACATTCTCCCCGTTTGTGCGTGGGTTTCCTCCGGGTCCTTTGGTTTCCTCCCACAGTCACATAGATGTACAGGTTAGGTGAATTGGCCATGCTAAGTTTCCCGTAGTGTTAGGTGAAGATGTAAATGTAGGGGAATGGGTCTGGGTGGGTTATATTCGGAGGGTCAGTGTAGACTTTTTGGACCAAAGGGCCTGTTTCCACGCTGTAAGTAAACTAATCTAATCTAATCTAATCATTACAGAAACATTGCTGAGGGAGGGACAGAACCAACAACTCATTGTTTCCAGGTAGAGAGACCACAGGAAGCATTGAAGGGTTGGCAACAGAGGAAGGACGCGTGCTGGTGGGTTTTGATCGCAAGAAACATCACAGCAATACTTAGAGAGGACATTCCTATGGGATTGGCCACTGTGTTAATGGAACTGTGAAATAACAATGGGACATCACTTTGATACGAGTGTACTGACCCTGAATAATCTGTGGCAGACTGAGGAACAAATATGTCGGGGGATCTCCTGTCTGTACCTGTTTTCTAATCATCCAGCATTTTCTACACCTTACCAGCCTTTCCTTTCACCCTAACAGGAATACTGTATACTGTCTCTGGACTGCCGTTATCTCATTTTAGAAGGCTTCCCAATTTCCAATGGTAAAGGTTTCATTCTCTCAAAATGGAAACACCCCAATTACTGCATCTCGCGGAATTACCACTTGAAAATAATGAAAAAAATAAAGAACATTCCAAACAAAGGCTTTGATGTGGCGAGCTCTGGTCAGTCACGTAGATCTGGAAGTCACCATATACACGGAGAGTGCTTTCTACCTGAGCAGCACCAGGTCAGTGTCAGGTACACAGACAGAATGGGCAAATAGATTCACATCTGAGCTCACATCTCCCAGCCTGGGAATCTGAAACAGTGCACAGCCATCACGGTAAATGTCTGCATGAATAGGACAGCGAGATCAGCCCAATATTCCGAACAAAAAGAGTTAGTCATTCAAATTGTAATATCCTTCAGATTCCACAGCCCATTCTCGGTCCCCATCCTGCAGGTTCAATGAATCCCGCTCCCTCTAGCCTCCTGCAGGATCCACGTCCCTTCCTAGATTTGTACCACCCTCCAGGTTCTGCAGGCCTTCCTACCTCCTTAACATAACCCGGACTCTACTACTCTTCCTTCGTCTGCAATGTTGCCGAGAGGGGACTGGAAGGTGATGGGGGTTACAGAGACAGGAAATGATATCAGGATGGGAGAGTGTTGATATTACCACTGCTGTGGTAAAGAAAAACAGGCTTCAGGACTTTAGAGGGTTGATGCTAACAAAGGAGGTTTCAGAGCGAAGGAGGATTGTCGGGACTTGAAGAGGTTTCACTGTTTGCGAGAGTTGTAGGGATCAGAGGAAGTTACCAAGATAGGGAGGGTTTAAGATTGCAGGATTCCACAGACAAGCTTTACAGGGTGAAAGGCAGGATTCTTGACAGTGTGGAGGAACAGAAGAATCTTGATGTCCACGTCCATAGATCCCTCAAAGTTATCACTCAAGGTGATTGTCTTGTTCAGAAGGTGTTTGGTGTGTTGGCTTTCATTAGCAGGGGGATTGAGTTTAAGTTCCACGAAGATATGTTGCAGCTGTATGGAGCCCTGGTTAGAGAACATTTGGTATATTGTGTTCAGTTCTGGTTGCCTCATTATCAGAAAGATGTGGAAGCTTTGGAGAGGGTGCAGAGGAGATTTATCAGGAGTGCAGGTCTAATGAAGAAAGGTTGAGAGAATTAGAGCTTTTCTCATTGGAATGAAAAAGGATGAGCAGTGACTTGATAGAAGTGAACGAGATGATTTGAGACCTCGATAGAGAGGATAATCAGATACTTTTCCCATTGCTCAAATGGCTATAACGAGGGGACATAAATGAAAGGTGATTGGAGAAAGTTTTACGGGAAATGTGAAAGGGATTTCTTTTTACGCATAGAGTGGCAGATGCATGGAATGCACCGCCAACATTTGTAGTGGAGTCCAATATATTAGGGACATTTAAACAACACTTAGATAGGCACATGGATGATAGTAAAATGTAGGGTTTGTAGTTTAGTTTAATCTGAGAGTAGGATAAAAAGCCAGTGCAACGTCGAGGGCCGAAGAGCCTCCACTGTGCTGTACCGCTCTATATTCTAAATAAGGAGGCTTACAATGGCACAAAGAGGTTTCAGAAAGCTGGAGAGATGGGATCTGAATGAAGAGACACAAATAGGAAGGGTTGCTAGGATTGTCAGGAGGTAACAGAGACAGCAATGGTCTGACCTGGAGCAGACGATCCAGACTGCGAGGGGTGTGGAGACTGGAGGTGGTTTCACAGGGACGGAGGACCAGAGAGCCACAGGATGTTACAGAAATGTGGAGAGCTGTAGGGTCTACAACAGTTCATGGAGATGGGGAGCTGGGGAGGGATGCAGCAGTTACAGGCATAAGAATGTTGGTAGGATGGGGTGGTTTGCACAGACGGGAGTGTTTTAGGTGAATGGAGCAGATTACAGAAATCTACATGGTTTTATAGATTAGAAGAACAAACAGCTATGTGGAGGGCAGTCGTGACTGAAGATGTTTACTGTTATTGAAAGGCTTAGGTTCTGCAGGTTATTTAGGTATAGAGGGTGTGGTGTCTGATAATTTTACCAGGAGATAAGGACATCCATTTTGTTTGGAGACAGTTTCACAGATAAGGGAGCATTTGTAATATCCTGCAGTTTGGTCAAAGTGGGAAAGTTTGTAAGGGAAGGTGACATTTACACAGATAGGGGTGTAAGAGATGGAGAAGGTTATGGAGATGGGTGGATGATGGACAGACTGGAAGACCTGACATTGACAGGATGGATGATATCTTTGAGGAGAAAGTGAGGTCTGCAGATGCTGGAGATCAGAGCTGAAAATGTGTTGCTGGAAAAGCGCAGCAGGTCAGGCAGCATTCAGGGAACAGGAGAATCGACGTTTCGGGCATAAGCCCTGCTGCCTGACCTGCTGCGCTTTTCCAGCAACACATTTTCAGGATGGATGATAGGTAACGGAGGATGTTACATAGATAGTGAGTCTTTTCGGAACTGGATCAGACAGTCACAGGCATTGCAGTGAGATCTACAGATCAGGAGTGCAGCAGGGACCTGAGAGGATTGCAGGGTCTCCACAGATTGATCATGTCTTTAGGACTGGAAGAAGATACGAATAACTTAAACTCTATGTACGCTGTTTTCTTTTTCCTGAA
The DNA here is from genome assembly GCF_037043375.1 of Chiloscyllium plagiosum. Taxonomy (NCBI): domain Eukaryota; kingdom Metazoa; phylum Chordata; class Chondrichthyes; order Orectolobiformes; family Hemiscylliidae; genus Chiloscyllium; species Chiloscyllium plagiosum. Next base: position 64,336,516 of record NW_028270175.1, on the reverse strand, counting down.
CAGAGCCACAATATCCCTCATCAGCCAGGGATCACTGAACCTGCCAGATTTTCCCTTCACTCTAACAGGGACATACTGGCCGTGGATTCTTGAGATCACACTTTTAAAAGCTTCCCGTTTGCCAGTCATTCATTTTCCTTCAAACAGACTCACCCAATCGATGGTAGTTATAATGTGGAGGAGCCGGTGTTGGACTGAGGTGTACAAAGTTAAAATCACACAACACCAGCTTACAGTCCAGCAGGTTTATCTGGAGGCACTAGGTTTCGGAGCGCTATTTCATCAGGTAGTTGTGCAGCACAATCATAAGGCTCAGAATTTATAGCAACAGGATTGCAATGTGATGGAATGTAATATCAAACAAATTTAGTTTCAGCCTTTCATCTTTTGGGATGATCACCTTCGCTTCGAAAGCTAGTGCTTCAAAATAAACCTGTTATACTATAACCTGGTGTTGTGTGATTTTTAATTCACCCAATCTATCTCTGCTCGATCCTAACTAATGGCCCCAAATCTGGCCCTGCTCCAATTTCACACCTTAATCTGTCAATCTGTCTGATCTTTTTCCATAACAATGTTAAAACGAAGACAGTTGTGGTCACTGGATCCAAAGGATAGGCCAGGTAATTACAGAGCAGACAGTCTAATAGCAGGGGGAGGGAAATTATTGGGAACAATTCTGAGGGACAGTTTGAATCAATAACTGGAAAGGCAGGAAGCAATTAGGGATAGTCAGCACGGATTTGGCAAAGTAAGATCCTGTCTGATGAATTCAGCGGAGTTTTCTTTGAAATTACGATTAAAAATGTTGATGAGGGCAGTGCAGATGATGTGGGTTCCTTGGAGTTCATTAAGGCCTTTGACAAGGTCCCACATGAAAGGCTGGTCCAAAAGGGAAGATCCCATGGGATCTAAGGTACGTTGGTAAATTGGCTCCACAATTGGTGGAGAGTTGGTTTTGTGATTGAAAGCCTTTCACCAGCGGGTGTACCACAGGGACCTGTGCAGGAACTATCGCTGTTTATTATGTACGTTAATGAGTTGGATGTGAAAGCAGAAGGTTTACAGATGACATGAAGGGTGAGGGTGTTGTCCACAGTGAGGGGGATGGTGTCAGGCTACAGTCTGAAGGTTGAGGTTGGGACTGAATTTCAAAGAGTCATTTCAATCGATAAGGCAGACAAGAGCACAGCAGGCAATGAGGGAAAACCGATCAATTAAACTGCACTTACTTTGATGTAAAAAACCTGACAGATAAGACAAATGAGCGCATGGCATGGATGGGAACAGGGGACTGAAATATCACAGGTATTGCAGAACAACAGCTGAGGGAGGGACAGGACCGGCAGCTCAATGTTCCAGGGACAGATGCTAGAGGAAGGACAGAACACGAAACAAATGTGGAGGGAGAGTGGAGTTCTTGATTAGTGAAAAAAATCACTGCAGCACTTAGAGAGCGTATGACTGGGGATCATCCAGTGAAATTCTCTTAGTGGAACTGAGAAATAAGAATGAGTCATCACTTTGATATGACTGTATTACAGGCCCCCAATAGTCAACAGGAAATAGAGCAGCAAATATATCAGGAGATCTCAGATATCCAAGAATAATAGGGTTGTAATGGTCGGGAATTTTAATTTTCCATAACTAGACTGGGACTGCCATAATGTATACAGCTTGGATGGGAGGAATTCGTTCAGTATGTTCAAGAAAACTGTCTCAGTCAAAATGGAAATGGCCTGACTGCAGAAAGGGATAAAACCTGACCTCCCCTTGGGAAACAAAAGTAGGGAAAGAGACTGAAGTGTCTGTAGGGGAGCACTTTGGCAAAATTACCACACTTCTATCAGTTTGAACATAAATGTCACGTCAGAACGTACTGTGGAGAAACTCTGGGGAAGTCAGGGAAAGAAGCAGTGATGTCTTCACAAGAGTCCACATTGGCGAACAGGAGGTGCTGAAGGTTTTAAAACGCATAAAATGTAGACAACTCACTCGGAACTAATCAGGTGTATCCCATGACATTGGGGAGGAGGGGGGTTAGGGAAGAAATTGCGGGGTCCCTTAGAGAGATATTTCTATCAAAGACAGCTACAGGTAATGAGCTGGGAGTGTGGAGGGTGACTAATGATGTGCCAGTATTTAAGAAAGGCTGTGAGGGAAAGCCAGGGACCTAAACACTATTTAGCTTGATGTCAGTGGTGCGAATGTTGTTGAAAGAGATTCGGTAGGGCAGTCGTTACATGCATTTGGAAAGGATTGATTAGGGATAGTCAGCACAGCTTTGTGTGTGCAAAGTAGTGTCTCACACACTTGACTGAGTTTGTCGAAGAGGTAATTAAGAAGATAGATGAAGACAGAGCAGTAGACATTGTCCATCCTGACTTCAGCAAGGCCTTTGACAGGGTTTAGCCAGGTGCACTGGTTAGTAAGGTTAGATCACATGGAATCAGGGAGAGCGAGACAAACGGACACAAAATGGGTTTGACAGTAGGAGACAGAGGGTAGTGGGAGAGGGTTGTTGTGTGGACTGGAGGCTCTGACCAGCGGTGTGCCATAAGGGTTGGTGCTGGTGCCACATGTGCATTATTTACATAAACGAGAATATAGGAATCATCGTTAGTAAGCAAAATAAGTGTTACAGTGGGGAGTGAATACAGTTACCGAAGAGGCTCTTGATCAACTGGACAAGTGGGTCAAGTAATGAAAGATGGATTTTAATTAATGGATTTTGTTAAGACAAAACAGGGACGACTAACACTGTTAATGGTAGGGCCCTGTTCAATGCTGTCGAACAGACAGAGAGACCAAGGGGTGCAGTGACATTGTTCCTTGTCAGTGGTGTCACAGGTGGACAGGGTGGGGAAAGCGGATTAGGTACACTTGCCCTCATGGGTCAGAGCATTGAGCTGGTACATCATGGTACGGCTGGACAAGACATTGCTGGGTCCCCAGTTTGAGTACTGTGTAGAGTCCTGATTTTCCCGATTTATGAAGCATTTTCTGAAACTGTACACAGAGCAAAGACTGACGAAGATGTTACTGATACTGGAGGGTTTGACTTACAAGGATAGGATGGATAAGCTGGAAAGCACAACAGTGGGAATGAGATAGCTTTGGCAGATAAGGATAAGGAGAATGCAAGGAAATTCTTTAGCATACAAGTACAAAAAAGCAACTAGAGAGACAATAAGGCCCCTCAGGGGTGGAACCACAGGAGATGCGCGAGACCCTAAATGAATATTTCATGTCAGAACGTACTGTGAACAAAGACTAGAAAACAAAGGGAAAGAAACAGTGATGTCTGGTAAAGAGTCCCCATTACAGAAGAGGTGGTGCTGGATGTCTCAGAACACAAACGTAGAAAAAGCCCTAGGTCCTGAACAACTGTATCCCAGAACATTGTCACAAAGCAGTGGCAGGGACATGAGCAGAAATATTTATATAATTGTCCTTCGTATTTCCATTGGGCGTAGGTGGCTGAGGGGTGACCTTATAAAGGTTTACAAACCATGAGGGGTACAGGTAAGGTGAATAGTGAAGGTCTCTACCCCAGGGTAGGGGAGTCCATAACTAGAGGGCAGAAATATGAGGTGGGAGAGGGAAGACTTAAAAGGGATCAGAGGAGAACATTTTTCACAGAGAGCATTGAATGAGCTGCCAGGGGAAGTGATGGAGAGAAGCACAATGACAACATGGAAAAGACATTTGGGTGGATACATGGAGAGGAGAAGGTTTGAAGGGATACGGGCCAATTATAGGGAAACGTGACTCGTTCAGGAACCGTGTTCAGCATCGACTAGTTGGATCAAAGCAAAGGTTCTGTTTCCGTGCTGCATGACTCTGCCATTGGAGGAGGAGACTACCGAGATAAGGCATGTTGTAGACACTGAAGCAAGTTACAGAGATAGGGATGGTAGGCTGGAATGCAGTACATTTCAAACATGTGGAGGGACTATAGGGAAGGGAGAAGGTTACAGGGACAGGAACTGTTATAGGAGTTAAAAATTATTGAAGACACCGGTCCATGAGACATGCCATAGATACAATGTTGGAGAGGGAAATACGGTAGAGAAATCCCAGGCAGCATTCTCACCCTCTCTTGGGAAGCCTGCTTCCCCTCTGTTGCACTGATGCTCACTAAGACATCACAGGCCTGGATTGATAACTGTGACACTCCCGATACTGTCTCAGTACAACAAAACTTACAGCAGGGGTGGTGGTTGAGCCTGAGGTTTGTCTTTACTCTGCTCCCCCTCCAGCACTGTATCTATGTCATGTCTTGTTAGCCGATATATTGAACCCCTTCATTGCTCTCTGCTCTGTGCACTGTGCGTGATCTTACCTCACTGCAGGATTTATTGAAGGATCCAGATCTCCCTGCCCATGGTCTCTCTCTGTCGGACCAACCATCTTCAATGTGGTGATGGACGAGACACCCAGCAGCTGTGAAGTCTGTTGAGTCAGGACCTTCCTGAGCACCTACAGGAGACAGACAAATAGACAGAATGGGAATTTATACTGATGTAGTGAGAGTTACACATGCCGAATGGTCCTAGAAAGTCCCAGACTCCGTCCCTGACCTGTGCTGCCGCGTCTCTCTGGAGTGGAGAATTCTGTTGACTCAGGATCTGGAGTAACTATAAGAGCGAGGGGCATTGACAGAGGCAGCAATTAGACCCACACAGTGAGGGATACCACATGGAGAGAGATACTGTGTGATATCACCAGAGTGCTGGAAGGTATCAGGCTCAAACAATCATGTCAGAAGGCTTCAGAATCAAACAATTGTGTGGGAAGAAGGGGTTCTGCTTCATGATGGTATAACTGGTCAGGAATGACCAATCTGTGAGCAGGCGAAGTGATGGCCTCGTGGCATTATTGCTAGAGCATGTATCCAAAACCTCAGCTAATGTTCAGGGGAGACAAGTTTGAATCCCACCGTCAGAGATGGGAGAATTTGAAAACAATACTTTTAAAGATAATAATTAATAATCCATAAATAAATATGAGACAATTGCTGATGTACAGAAAATACAAACACTTGTCATTTCGAGAAGGACACCTACCTATCCTCACATGGTCTGCACAACATCCCCACAGCAAAGTGTTTGTCCCTCTGAAATGGCCGAGCAAGTTACTCAGTTAAAGGGCAGCTAGGGGTGGGCAAGAAAAGCTGGTCAGACAGAGATACCAACATCCCACGAGTTAATAAAAACAATCCCGTTCACTGGGCCCCACTGGAACCATGATGGGACCAGTGTCCTGGCCAATCATGTCAGTAGGTTTATGGACGGGGCTCGAAACTGACCGAGAGGATGCAGAGACAGGATTCAGGTGAAAGGAGCTTTCCAAATCCAAATAGAAACGGGAAGCATCCGAACAGCATGGGGATGTGCCTGAAGACAAGCAGAAAGGAACAGGGTGGGAAAAAGTTTAGTTAAAACTGTACATCAGTGAATCGGTTTGTGACAGGAAATTGTGGGAAAGAGTACGTTACGTGTTGTTTGGAATGGACAAAGTCTCTGCAATAGGGTAGATGGATTTGTGACACAGAGAAAAAAAGAGATTGAGACAGCAGTGAGACATGGTTCCAGGGTGAACAAAAGGTGGAACATGAATATTCAATGTTTCACAACCTTGTGGAAATTCAGGCAAAATGGGTAACACTAACAATAATGGATAACAAAGGCATTACAGAGAAAGCATTTGGCATCAGATCATGAAGTAGAGTCAGTCTGAATGTAAATTCTGGCTACTACTTGCCAAGGACACAAGCAGCAGAACAGTTTTAGCCACTGAACAGCATTCCATTGCTCATCACTGCAATAAACAAGAATCAATTAGAATTTTTAATAAAAGCATTGTGATAATTTTGGGAAACTTCAATATTCCCAAAATCTGGGACATTCACACTGACAAGAGTGATATTGGAAGAGGAGTTCAGAGATTTTGTTTTTAGTGTTTCTTTGAATAACACATTGTGCAACTGGCTAGAGATGTAACTATCTCAGAGCAACCGTTGTGTGATGAAACTTAGTGAATGAGTAATGTCACCTGGAGAGATCCTCTGGGAAATTATGATAAAGTGCAGTTGAAAAGAAATATAAAGTTTTAAAGTGAATCACATAAAGGGCAAGCTACAACTAGAAACAAAAACAGCCAATGACATGAGTTTGAAAGGAGAACTGACCAAGGTAAACAGGCTAAACAGACTGAAATATGTGACTGTAAATGGACAGTGGAAAATATTTGAAGGAACAGTGTAAATCATTCAAATAAAGGACATTCCATTGAAATAGACATAACTTCAACAAGAAATCCCCACTGGTCCCTCACTCAGGACAAAAGGGATCATACTAGATTATGGGGCTGAGAAGATCACCACAAAGTACTTAAAATTCTGAAGTGAGAAAGTGTTTTCGTCGTAAGTGTAAAAGGGTTTGTAACGGGTCTGCTAGCATGGGGAGGGCATTGGGAAGGGGAAACATTGTCAGGGCATATTGAAACGATAGGAACAGGGAGAATTGAAGGTGCTGGAGGTAGTGAGAGTGTTACAGAGAGTGGTCAGGGTCTGAATGGTGTTACAAAGCCAGTATGGATTGCTGCAGCTGGAGGGGTTTGCAGAGGTAGGGAGGGATATATGTATTTTTATTTATTCATTCATGGGATGAAGATGCTACTGATTGGACCATCAATATTTGCCCCCACTGCTAATTTCCCAGAGGGTAGGTCAGAGTCAGACTAATTGTTGTGGGTCTGGAGTCACGTGTAGGCCAGACCAGGTTAGAGTGTCAGATGTCCTTCCCTAAAGGAGGTAAGTGAACTAGATGAGTTCACCTGCAGATCAACAATGATTTCATGGTGGCCTTGCCAATGTCTTGTACAGATTCAACATGACATCCTTCTCCTACTTTCAATGCTCTGACCAATGAAGGTGACCATCCCAACCGCCTACTTCACCAGCCTGTCGACCTGGGATAACACTTTCAAAGAACTGTGTACCTGCATCCCCGGGTCTCTGACTAACAACACTACCCAGGGTCCGAACATTAACTGTACAGGTCCCACCCTGGTTTGTTTCACCAAAATGGAACACTTCACCTTTATCTAATTAAACTCCATCTGTTATTCTTCAGCCCACTATCCCAGCAGTACTGTTCATCCTTTGAACCACAGATAACATTCTTCACTGTCCACTTTACCACCAATTTCAGTGCCACCCAAAAAACTTACTTACCACAAAACCAATATTCCCATCCAAACCATTTATCCAAATAACAAACAACAGTGGGCACACTACACCGCTGGTCACATGCCTCCAGTCAGAAAAACAAAATGTCTCTCATCACCCTCTGTCTCCTACCATCAAGCCCAATTTTGCATCCAGTTCCCTCGGTCCTTCTGAATGCCATATCCTTTTACATTGATCTGAGCTTATTACCCAGTTTACCAGACACAGAACACAGAACAGTGCAGCACAAGACCCTTCGGCCATGATGCCATGCCAACCATTTATCTGACTGTATGATCAAACTAACCTACGTACCTTTCATTTTACTACCATCCATGTGCCTATCCAGAAGTATATTAAATGACCTGAATGCATCTAATTTTACTACCACCACTGGCAGTGCATTCCACTCACCCACCACTTTATATGTAACGAGCCTACCTCTGAAATCTCACCTTAATCTTCCGCAAATCACCTGAAAATTATACTCCCTTGGAGTAGCTATTTATGTCAGAGTAAAAAATGTCTCTCACTATTCACTCTCTCTTTGCCTCTCATCATCGTGTTCACCTCTACCAAGTCACCCCGCACCCTTCTTCACTCCAATGAGAAAAGCCTTAGCTCCCTCAAACTATCTTCATAAGACATGCTCTACAGTCCAGGCAGCATCCTGGTAAATCTCTTCTTTACCCTCTCTATAGCTTTCACATCCATCCTGTAATGAGGGGACCAGAACTAAACACAATATTCCAGCATAACTTCACGGCTTTAAAACTCAATCCCCCAGCTAATGAAATCCAGCACAATATATTCTTTCTTAACAAGCCTATCAGCTTGTGTGACAACTTTGAGGGATCTCTGGACTTGGAACCCAAGATCCCTCTGTTCCTCCACACTGCCAAGGATCCTACCTTTAACCCTGCATTCTGCATTCAAATTCAGTCTTCCAAAATGAATGACTTCACACTTTTGCAGATTCAACTCCATCTGCCACTTCTCAGCCCAGCTCTGCATCCTGTCATTTCCCCGTTGCAACCTACACCAGCCACTCCACCAACCTTCGTGGCATTGCCAAACTTACTAACCCACTCTTCCACTCACATCCAAGTCATTTATAAAACCACCAAGAGCAGAGGTCCTGTAACCTCTCCCTGCAGAAAACCACTGGTCACTGAGCTCCAGGATGAATGCTTTCCATTCACCATCACCCTCGATCTTCTTTGGGACAAGAATTCTGTATCCAGACAGACAGGTTTCCCTGTATCCCATATCTCCGTACTTTCTGAATGAACCTGGGACCTGGGACTTCGATGTTGTGGCTATTACGGAGACATGGCTAGAACAGGGACAGGATTGGCTGATGCAGGTTCCGGGATTTAAATGTTTTAGTAGGTTTAGAGGTGGGGGTAAAAGAGGGGGAGGTGTGGCATTGCTTGTCAAAGATAGTATTACAGCGGTGGAAAGGACGATGGATGAGGACTTGCCATCTGAGGTAGTTTGGGCTGAGGTTAGGAATAGGAAAGGTGAGGTCACCCTGTTAGGAGTCTTTTACAGGCCTCCTAATAGTCCTAGAATCATTGAAGAAAGGATTGGGAAGGTGATTCAGGAGATGAGTGACAGTAATAGGGTGGTTGTTATGGGGGACTTTAACTTTCCTGATATTGATTGGGAAAGCTATAGCTCAAGTTCGTTAGATGGATCAGTGTTTGTTCAATGTGTGCAGGAGAGTTTCCTGACACAATATGTAGACAGGCCAACAAGAGGTGAGGCCATACTGGATTTGGTTCTGGGTAACGAACCAGGCCAGGTGTTAGAATTAGAGGTAGGTGAGCACTTTGGGGATAGTGACCATAATTCGGTGATTTTTACACTCGTGATGGAGAGGGACAAGTGTGTACTACAGGGCAAGAATTATAGCTGGGGTAAGGGAAATTATGATGCGGTGAGGCATGACTTAGGATGTGTGGCTTGGAAAAGTAGACTCCAAGGCAAGAGTGTAAATGATATGTGGAACTTGTTCAAGGGGCAACTATTGAGTGTCCTTGATAATTATGTGCCTGTCAGGCAGGTAGGAAAGGGTCGTGCGAGGGAGCCGTGGTTTAATAAGGAATTGGAATCCCTTGTTAAATGGAAGAGGGCGGCCTATCTCAAGATGAGACGTGAAGGTTCAATTGGGGCGATTGAGAGTTATAGGGTAGCCAGGAAGGTCCTGAAGAGAGAGCTAAAAGCAGCAAGGAGGGGACATGAAAGGTCCTTAGTAGATAGGATTAGGGAAAACCCTAAGGCTTTCTATAGGTATGTTAGGAATAAAAGAATGACTAGGGTAGGAATAGGTCCAGTCAAGGATAGTAGGGGGAAGTTGCGTGTGGAGGCGGAAGAGATTGGGGAGACACTGAATGAATACTTTTCTTCAGTATTCACTCAGGAACAGGGCATTGTTGTCGATGAGAATACTGAGGCACAAATAAGTAGAATGGATGGCTTTGAGGTATGTAGAGAAGAGGTGTTGGAAATCCTGGAAAAGGTGAAAATAGATAAGTCCCCTGGGCCTGATGGCATTTATCCTAGGATTCTCTGGGAAGCAAGGGAGGAGATTGCAGAGCCATTGGCCTTGATTTTTATGTCCTCTTTGTCTACAGGAGTAGTCCCAGAAGACTGGAGGATAGCAAATGTGGTTCCCTTGTTCAAAAAGGGGAGTAGGGATAGCCCTAGTAACTATAGGCCGGTGAGTCTCACTTCTGTTGTGGGCAAAGTCTTAGAGAGAATTGTAAGGGATAGGATTTATGCACATCTAGATAGGAATAATGTGATCAAGGATAGTCAGCATGGTTTTGTGAAGGGCAAGTCGTGCCTCACAAACCTTATTGAATTCTTTGAAAAGGTGACGAAGGAGGTTGATGAGGGGAAAGCGGTAGATGTGGTATATATGGATTTTAGTAAGGCGTTTGATAAGGTTCCCCATGGTAGGCTACTGCAGAAAATACGGAGATATGGCATTGAGGGTGAGTTGGAGGTTTGGATTAGGAATTGGCTGGATGGAAGAAGACAGAGGGTAGTAGTTGATGGCAAAGTTTCTTCATGGAGTGCCGTCACTAGCGGTGTTCCGCAAGGATCTGTTTTGGGACCATTGCTGTTTGTCATTTTTATAAATGACCTGGAAGAGGGGTTAGAAGGTTGGGTGAGCAAGTTTGCGGATGACACGAAAGTCGGAGGAGTTGTTGACAGTGAGGAAGCATGTGGCAGGTTACAGCAGGATATAGAGAAGCTGCAGAGCTGGGCAGAAAGGTGGCAGATGGAATTCAATGTAGCTAAGTGCGAGGTGATTCACTTTGGGAAGAATAACAAAAAGATGGGGTACTGGGCTAATGGTCGGATACTTGGTAGTGTGGATGAGCAGAGGGATCTTGGTGTCCATGTACACAGATCTCTGAAAGTTGCCACCCAGGTAAATAGTGCGGTGAGGAAGGCATATGGCGTACTGGCTTTTATTGGTAGAGGAATTGAGTTCCGGAGTCCTGAGGTCATGATGCAGTTGTATAAGACTCTGGTACGGCCGCATCTGGAATATTGTGTGCAGTTTTGGTCGCCATACTATAGGAAGGATGTGGAGGCATTGGAACGGGTGCAGAGGAGGTTTACCAGGATGTTGCCTGGTATGGAAGGAAAATCGTATGAGGAAAGACTGAGGCACTTGGGGCTGTTTTCACTAGAGAAAAGAAGGTTTAGGGGTGACTTGATTGAGGTGTACAAGATGATTAGGGGGTTAGATAGGGTCGACAGTATGAACCTTTTCCCGCGTATTGAGTCGGGTATTACAAGGGGGCATAGCTTTAAATTAAGGGGGGGTAGATATAGGACTGATGTTAGGGGTAGGTTCTTCACTCAGCGAGTCGTTAGTTCATGGAATGCCCTGCCAGTAACAGTGGTGGACTCTCCCTCTTTATGGGCATTTAAGAGGGCATTGGATAGGTATATGGAGGATAGTGGGTTAGTGTAGTTTAGGTGGGCTTGGATCGGCGCAACATCGAGGGCCCAAGGGCCTGTACTGCGCTGTATTGTTCTATGTTCTATGTTCTATGTTCTATGAACCATAAAGGTGTTTTGTCACATCGTCAAAGGACTCAATAAGCTTTGTAAGGCATGACCTGCCCCTTACAAAGCCATGCTGACTATCTCTTATCAAACTATGGTTTTCCAAGGAATTATAAAGCCTGTCTCGGAGTCCTCTCCAATAATCTGAACACCACAGACATAAGACTGACAGGTCTGAAATTCCCAGCGTTATCGGTATTCCCTTTCCTGAACAAGGGAATAACATTTGCCGCCCTCCAACCATCTGGTACAACTCCAGTGGACAGTGATGGCGCAAAGGTCATTGCCAAGTGCACAGCAATCTCTCCCCTCACTTCGCGTAGTAACTTTGGACACATCCCGTCTGGTCCAATAGATTTATCTATCCTTATGTTTTACACAATACTCAGCAGGTTCTCATTCTTAACATCCACCTGTTCACATATATCAGCCTGTTTCACGCTATCCTCACAAATGACAAGGTCCCTATCAGTAGTGAATACTGAAGCACAGTATGCATAAAGGAAATCCTCTACCTTCTGTGACTCCAGGCACAAGTTCCCTCCACTATCCCTGATCGGCCCTACCCCCGCTCTGTCCATCCTGTTGTTCCTCACATAAGTGGAGAATGCCTTACGGTTTTCCTTAATCCTTCCCAACAAAGCTTTTTCATACCCCCTTCTCGCTGTCCTAAGTCCATTCTTCTGTTCGTTCCTGGTACCTTCAGAGAATCCCTACAGTGTGGAAACAGGCCATTTGGCCCAACAACTCCATATCAACCCTCCAAACTGTACCCCAACCACAACCATTCCCCCAACCTAATTCTCTCTATTTGCCCCGACTTATGCACCAAACCTACGCATCCGTGAACACTATGGGTAATTTAGCATGGCTGAGTCACCTGACCTGCACATCTTTGGACTGTGGGAGGAAACCGGAGCACCCGGAGGAAACCCATGCTGACACGGGGAGAACGTGCAAACTCCACACAGACAGTCACCTGAGGCTGGAATCGAAATAGAGTGCGTGGTGCTATGAGGTAGCAGTGTTAACCACTGGGCCATCGTGCTATTTCCTCTGGAAACCTATCTGATCCTTGTTTCCTCAACCTTAAAGAAGCTTCCTTCCTCCTCTCGACTCGATGTTCTACATCCCTTTCAACCTTGGTAAATGCTTCGCTGCCCATGTGGACAATGTTGACTGCTCTGCCTTCATCGATCTCTTGACCACCTGCTTGAAGAGTCAATTCAGTTTGTGAAACACGGTTTTCCACTCACAAAGCCATGCTGACTATCTGTAATCAGCCCTTGCCTTTCCAAATACACATAGCTCCTTTCTCTCAGAATCTCCTCCAACAACTTCCCCACCACTCGGCCCACTGGGCTGTAATTTCCTGGCTTTTCCCTGCAGACCTTATGTGATGGAACAGCATAATGTTCCCTCCAATCTTCCGACACCTCACTGCGTCTGTTGATAATATAAATATCTCTGTAAGGGACACTGCAACCTCTTCCCTAGCTTCCCACAATATTCTAGGATAAACCTAATAAGCTACTGAGGATTGAGCTACCTTTATTTGTTTTAAGATTCCAGCACTTTCTCTTCTCTGGTGAGGATTCTTTCCAAGACATCACTATTTATTTCCCCAAGTTCCCGAGCATCCATGACTTTCGCCACAGTAAATACTGACAGGACTATTTTGTCTAATATCTCACCCATCTCCTCGGGTTCCACACATAGGCGACCTTACTGATCTGTAAGGGGCCCTATTCCCTACCAAGTTACTCTTTAGCTCTTATTGAAACTTGCGTAAAGGCTTCTGATATTTCAAATACACCATATCCCCTATACCACTCCACCCCTTCTACACCCTTTCAAACCTGCCATTTATATTCACACCAACAAATTAAACCCAACAGGCTCAAAACAAATTCTCTTTTATCAAATGTGTTTCCAAGTGGCCAGTTATTGCATATTGACATATCCTTTCTAACAATGTCAATATGCTGACTATCAGACTAACACTATTTGGTTTCAGACTGACAGCAGAAAGGGCTGAGGGACTTCTTCTTTATCAATCTGAAAAAGGTAGCCCACAGGTTCAGCAGGTAATAGAGAAGGCAAATGAAATGCTGACATTTATTACAGAGGGAATGGAGTCTAAACATAGGCAGGTCAAGCTAAGACTATGCAAGGTACAAGTCAGACAACACCTCGACTATTATGAACAGTGTGAGTGCCCAAAGGAAAGATATTGTCGCAATGGAGGCAGTCCAGAGAAGGGTCGCTCGGCTGATCCTGGGAATGGAGGGAGTTTCTAATGAGAAGAGGTGGAGTAGGTTGAGGTTGAACCCATTGAAGTTTAGATAATGAGAGAGAAATGGAATGAACCATCCAAGATTCTGAGGGGCTCTGATCGGGCAGATGCTGGGAAGTTAGAAAATAGAACAGTAGAGCACAGCAACAGGCTCGTCGGCCCACCACGTCTATGCTGTCCATGATGCTATTCTAACTTATACCATCTGCCTGCACATGGGTCCATAACCCTCTGTTCTCTGCCCGTTCATGTCTAAATGCCACTTCAAAACTTTACTCACATTTCTGTTTCTATGACCTTGCTTGGCAACTTCCACTCTCTGTTAAAAAAAAACTTGCCTCACAAATCTCATTTAAACTTTCTCTCTCTCACCTTAAATCTCTGCGCTCTAGTATTTGAAACTTACACATTGGAAAAGAGATTCTGACTATCCACATTATCTATCCCTGTCTTAATGTTATATCCCTGTACCTGGTCGCCTGTCAGCCTCTGATACTCTCACAAAGCAATCCAACTTTGTTTAATTTCCTCTTAACACCTAAGACACCCTTAAAAACATAACACAAGTAACGTGCTGATAAACCACTTTTGTACCCTGTCCAAAGACGCCACATCCTTCCTGTTTTGTGGAGATGAGAACTGCACACAGTAATCCAAATGTGACCAAACAAACATTTGATACAATTACAGCATCAGATGCAAACCACTTTACCCAACGTTGTGACCGATGAAGGCCAGTGCTCCATTTGCTTTCCTTCCCATCTGAAACACTTCTGTTGCCATTTTCTGTGAGTTACTGACTTTCACCAAGATCCTTCTGTATATCAATATCCCTCAGTATGCTAACTTACGTCTTGAATTTGACATCAGCTCACACTTGTCCAGATTAAACTCAATTTGCTATTTCTGTCCATCTCTCCAACTGTTCTGTAAACTACTGCAGATTTTAATGAATCAGGGAAACAAGGGTTTTGTGGAAAAGGCAGGAAAGTAGAGTTGAACAGTATCAGAGCAGTCATGATCTGATTGAAGGACAGAGCATACCCAATTGGCCAAATGGCCTCATTCCCTCATAGTCTGAGCACAAACCCAATATGTCCTGCATAATATTATGGATCTCTGCTCACAAAACTCCTTTATAATGGGATTATTGGATATTTATTAGTACACAGCATTTGATCTACAAATATGATATGATGTTATAGAAATCCATCTCACATACAATCCAGGATTCTATCCATTACAGCACTGATACTCATTGCTGTATCAGTCGGCATGGAGACCACTGTCTCACACAGTTACTGTACTGCCCTTGCCATATGTACATTCAGTGTCCTGACTGTAACCATATTGACATTCCCATCACTGGTTGGTGCCTACAAAAGAACTCCTGCTAACGGTTGCTGTTGCTTGTTTATTCTCAGCTCCACTTTAGATATTCAGATCCACATGACTGTCTCATTAATGCATTAACCTCATCCTTCCTTCACAACTTGTTGGCTTTTTGCCTCGTCTGCCGATTGGGACTAGATTCGGTTGGGATATCTGATCAGCATGGATGGGTTGGATCGAAGGGTCGGTTTCCATGCTGCACATCTCTCTGACTCTATGGCTCTATCCCAACAAACCTTCAGCATTCACCTCCCAGCGATGGTCATTCAGCAGCTAACAGATAGTTCCATCATATCTCTTCACTGTCATTCCATCTGCCTTACGGCAAATACAGGGAGTCATTCCTCAGTCGTGGGGAGGTTGAACAGATGCGTAGAGGTTACAGAGATAGGGATGCTTATAGGGACTCGAGGATGTTAGAGTTAAACAGAGTTACATCTGGTCAAGAATGTCAGCGGGACAAAGGGATTTAGGGATTGGAGGAATTTACAGAGATAGAGGGAGCTAGATTAGATTCTGGAGATAGGGAATAGGGATGGAGAAAGGAAGAGGTAGGCAGGCTGAGAGGCACAGACAGGGAGCTGTTTCATCTAGGAGAGTATTGTGTATACTAACAGAGATATGGAAGGTTGTCGTGACTGAAGATGTTTACAGACAGAAGCCGGCTTCTAGGCTCTGGAGGCGACATAGATCGGAAGGCAATGGAGAATGCCAGGTTACTAGGTTGGAGACAGTTACACAAATGGGGGCGTTGCACAAACTGAAAGAGGTTCCTGTGGTCGCGAGGGGTATGGTGTCGGGAATGAGGGTGAAATTTAACAAGATAAAGATCAAAGAATTGGAGAAGGATAAGCAGATTACAATTTTTTCACAGCTAAGGAAGTGTTGTAGGAACTGGAGAAGATTACCTAGGTAGGGACCGATGGAGAGGTTAAAGGCAAATACAGTGACATGGAGGGTGGTATTGGTGGGAGATGCTTACAGGGATAGACAGGACTGTCAGGGTTTACAGGCGTGAAGGAATTTAGTATCTACTGCAGAAGTTTAGGACTGAGACAGAGATAGAGAGAATGGTGTGGAGATTCCAAACAGAGGACGCATTATTGGGACTGGAGAATATTACAGAGATCACTAACACAGCATGGGCCAGGATTGATGCCTGCGATCCTCCTTGCTGTTGCATTGAGGACCAGTACAGCAAAGGTGAAAGCAGGACCCTCACAAGATGGTGGAAATGAAGCCTAGAATGTTGCTGTTCCTTGCCCAGGCCTGTATCCATGTCCTGTCTTCCGTGTCTGAATATAGAAGTCTACTACCTCCACCCTGTACTGTTTACTGTGAGCGATCTTACCGCCTGCAGGATTTACTGAAGGCTCCAGAACTCCCTCTCCATCTCTCTCTGGCTGACTAACCAGCGTCAATGAGGCGATGGATGAGACAGGAGTTAGGAACATCCTGATTACCTGCACGAGACAGAAATAGACAGAATAGGAAATTAGACTGATGTAGTGAGGATAACACATGCAGAGTGGCACTGAGTCCAGCAGAGATCTCGGAAATCCCAGTCTCCATCCCTTGCCTGTGCTGCGGCATCTCTCTGGAGTGGAGGATTCTGTTGACTCAGGATCTCAGACCATCTGTAAGAGGGAGAAATGCTGACAGAGGCAGCAAATAGACTGACACAGCGAGGGATGCCACATGGAGAGATACTGAGTGATATCACATTATTAGACACTGCATTAGCAGGGAATTGTTTGAATTTGTAACAAAGGCACTGGGATAATTGAGAGGGGATTCAACCTTGGTATCTTATCATCTCTTTGGCGGTGGGTCACAGACGAGGCTGACTCTCTCCCACTCTCAGTTGGGGGGTGGGGGAGGAGTCTGGAGTTGGCTGTACAGACCAGTGTGGCCTTCCACAGACTCTGTTACACTTGGGGCAGAAGGTGGACATGGAAAGGGGGGGTGGGGCATTGGTGTGGTCACACGCTCCTTTTGCTGTTTTCTCCTGGATTCCCATTTTCCCCACAGCAAGTCTCGAGGAGCTCAACACCTTCCCAATGCTCCTTCCCCACTTCGGATGGTCTTGGCCCAGGACTTAACAGATTTGATTAAGAGATGTGGAGTTGTGGAGGCAGGATCATTGGGAACATTTAAGAGACTCCTGGACATGCATATGGTCACAGACATTTAAGGGTGCATACATGATGATCAGTGGTCGGCACAACAACATGGGCTGAAGGGCCTGTTCTGTGCTGTACTGTTCTATGTTCTATGAAAGAAACGATCAATGTTTAGAAACGTGGACACATTTGTTAAAGAGATCGCTAGGGATTCTCCTAGCAGGAGTACAGTAGGAAGAGGACACATTGTCAGCATTTAATCAGATGATCGGAACAGGGAGAGGTGAAGGTGCTGGAGGTGGTGAGAGTGTTACAGAGAGGGACAAAGGCCTGAACAATGTTACAAGACCAGAATTGCTGCAGCTAGAGCTCTTTGCAGAGGTAGGGATGGACATATGTATTTTTCATTGATTCATTCATGGCCTGAGGATATCACTGGAGGGACGAGCATACATTACCCCACTGCTAATTGCCCAGAGGCAGCTCAGAGTCAGCCATATTGCTGTGGAACTGGAGTCACATGTGAGCCAGACCATGTAAGAATGTCAGATGTCCCTCCCTAAAGGACATACGTGAACAAGTTGATTATTACCAGATAATCAACAATGTTTATACGGTGGCCTCACTAATGTCCTGTACAGATACGCCATGACATCCCAACTCCTACTCTCAATGCTCTGCCCAATGAAGGGTAACCGTCCCAAACGTCAGCTTCACCAGCCTGTCTACCCATGACGCTACTTTAATAGAACTGTGTACCTGCATCCCTGGGTCACTGAACTGATTGACAACACGACCCAGGGCCCGAACATTAACTGTACAAGTCCAGCCTGGTCTGCTTTACCACAATACAACATCTTGTATTTTTCCACCTGTTATTCCTAACCTCACTGGCCCAGCAGTACTGTTGATCCCATTGCACTCTTCGATAATCCTCTTCACTGTCCACTTTATCACCCATTTCATTTTCACTCACAAACTTGCTAACCATGACTCCTGTATTATCATCCAAACTGTTTATATAAATGATGCACAACAGTGACCCGGCACCAAACCCCATGGCACACCGTTGGTCACAGGCCTGCAGTTTGAGCAGCAACCCTCTATGAACAGGTTCTATCTCTTACCGTCAATCCTGTTTTGTATCCAGTTGGTGAGTGCTCACTGGTTATGTGTGATCTAAACATACTAACCAGTCTGCCATGCAGAACCGTGCCAAAGGTCTTGCTAAAGTTCATATGGACATCGTGTACTGTTCTGCTTTGATTTGTCAGTTGTCTACCTCCACACTCAGGTTTGAGGCATGATTTCCCATGCACAAAGCCATGCTGACGGTCATTAATCTGTCCTTACCTTTCCAAAAGCACGATGATCGTTTCTCTCAGAATCTCCTCCAATAACTTACCACCCCTTCATCAGTCTCACTGGTCCACAGTAGCTGTCGATGATACAAATATCTCTGGAAGGGGCCCTGTAATTTCCTCCCTCCTTTCTCACAAGGCGCTGGGATACATCTGATCATGTCCCATGGTTTTATCTAACTTATTGCATTTTAAGATTTTCAGCACCTCCTATTCTCCAATGTGCATTATTTTCAAGACATCACTATGTATTTTCCCAAGTTCCCGAACTTCCATGTCTTTCTCCAGAGTAATTCCGAACGCAAAATATTTGGTCAGTATCTCACCCATCAGCAGTGATTCTACACAGCCAACATCATTGACCTTTCAGGGGCCCTATTCTCTTCCAAGCTAACTTTAGCCCTTGTTGAAACTTGTCAAAATGCTTCTGAACTTTCAAATTTCCCTCTACCATAATTGGACTCCCCCACCCTTATGTATTCTGCCATTTATGGTCACACCAAAATATAGAATCCAACAGATTTAAAAATATTCCCTTTTTATAAAATCATGCGTCTCCCATTGTTTCTAAGCATCCAGTTACCATTTATTGTCATATCCTTTGTAACACATTCCAGCACGTTCCCGACTTACTGTCAGGCTAACACCGTTTGGTTTCAGACTGACTGCACAAAGGGTTGAGGGAGTTCTTGCTTATCAATCTGAAAAAAGTAGCTTACAGGATCAGCAGGTAATTGAGAAGGCAAATCAAATGCTGGCCTTTATTACAAAGGGAACGGAGTCTAAAAATGGGAAGGTCTTGCTAAAACGATGCAAGGTACAAGTCAGACCACACCTAGGTTATAATGAACAGTTTGACCGAGAACCCATTGGGGTTTTGGAGAATGGGAGAGAAATTGAATGAAACATCCAGTATTCGGAGGGGCTTTGACAGGTTAGATGTCGTTAAGTTAGAAAATAGAACAGAACAGCAGAGTAATAGGCCCTTCGGCCCACCATGGCTGTGCAGTCCATGATGCTATTCTAATCTAATCCCATCTGCATGCACATGGGCGATATCCCTCTATTCTCTGCCTGTTCATGTTTCTGTCTAAACTTTGCTCTCATTGCCACCTCTCCCACCTCCTGAGCAGCTTCCACCCTCTCGGTAAAGACAACTGGCCTCATTCATCTCACTTAAAACTTCGCACACTCACCTTAAACCGAGGCGCCCGAGTATTTGATATTTCTACTTTGGAAGACGGATTCCAACTATTCACACCTCCTAATGCTATATGCCTGCACCAGGTCACCCCTCAGTCTCCGATATTCTCGCAAGATAATCCAACTGCGTCCAAACTCCTTACAGTAAACACATTCTCATCCAGGTAACATTCTGCCAACTCTCTGTTGCAACCTCTCCAAAGCCTCCACATCCTTGCTGTAGTGTGGCAATGAGAACGACACACAACATGCCAAACATGGCCGAATTAAGTTTCATTCAGTCACAACATGGAAACGTCTGTACTCAATACTGCGACCAATGAAGGTAAGCCTACCACACTCCTCCTTTACCACCACATCCTACTGTGTTGTTATTTTGAGGGAGCTACGGATTTGCATCCAAGGTCATCTGTTTATCAATGTTTCCAATTAGTCATTGAGTGCACTTCTGTCTTCCATTTGACTTCATAGATGCATCACTTCGCACTTGTCCCGATGAAATTCGATTTGCGATTTCTCTGTACAGCGTTCCAGCTGATCTACATACTGCTGAAACCTTTAACACTTTTCCTCACTATCCACAATTCCCCTAACTATCCCTGATCATGCCTTTCCAAATGTCATCTGCAAAATACTAATCAAACTGCTGACCTTTCCATCTGAATCACAGATATAAATGACACACAGACATTGTCGCACTGATCCTTGTGAAACACCATTGCCCACAGACGTCCAATCAGAAAGTGACCACTCCACATGCCTCTGTCTACTCTCACCAAGAAAATATTGTATCCAACTTACCAACGGGCATGGATTGTGATTTGATCTTCCAGATCCCCCTTGCTATTTGGAAGCTGTCCATTCAAAATGACTCGATATTTTGATTCCCAGATTAAATTGGCTCTCTCACTAATGCACTGACTGCGTCCTTTCTTCACAACAAAATGGGACCTTGTTTGGGTGTTTGCTGACCCTGCCTAAATCCCTACAATCCCTCAATAATCACATTGCTGTCATGGTCATTCTCCAGCCACACCTACACAATAACAGTTCGATCATATATGTTCCCTTCAGTTAATGCTGTCAATCCATCTGCCTTGTTGCAAATGCATGGCGCGTGTCACCGAGAGAGGGTCTTTGAGGGATGGATAGAGGTCACAGAGTGGGAGAGATGTTTGGGGGCGCGACAATGTTGCAGTGTTAAACATAGTTAGACTTGCTACAGAATGTTCGCAAGGAGAAAAGTTTTTATAATTTGGAGGAAGTTAGAGAGATAAAACGTCTTTGATTGGACTTCAGAGATAGGGATGATTGTAGGGTTGTGGATCGTTCCATGGACTATGTTGATCAGGGCGTAGAAACATTCACAGGATTCCAGGATGTCGTACATTTAACAACAGTTGTGGGATCTGGAGAATATCACAGTGATAGGGAGGATGGTATGGACTGGAGAATATTACAGGGAAAGGGTGGGTAGTATGGACTGGAGAATGTTGCAAGCACATGGAAGATGATATAAGCTGGAGAATGTTGCACGGATAGGGAGGCAGTTGGAGACTGGATAAAGTTAGAAGGAGAGATGATTTTATGCACTGGAAGGCATGTCAGTGAGAGTGAGTGGTGTGCATGCTGCAAGATACGACCGGGATAGGGAAGCTTGGAGAGACTGGAGGAGACAGTCATAGAGAGGCTTGTGAGAGACCAGATTCACTTATGAACATAGGATGTGCTGCAGTGAGCGGAGACTTTTGCAGATATAAACGAGGATACAATGGCTACGAAGCAGTCACACCTATACATAGGTATATAGGAACTGAAGGATGTAAAGAGATTACACAGACTAGGAGTGCTGTTTGCAGTGGAGGAGATTAAACTGAAAGGGATGGTTTTAGAGACTCAACAAAGTTAGGAAATAATGGGAGTTGCAATGGTGATAGCAGGTTTCTTTATTGCTGGAACAGCACAGCAGGTCAGGCAGCATCCAGGGAACAGGAGATTCGACGTTTCGGGCACAGGCCCTTCTTCAGGAATGAGCAGAGAGTGTTCAGCAGGAGAAGATAAAAGGTAGGGAGGAGGGACTTGGAGGAGGGGAGTTGGAAATGTGATAGGTGGAAAGAGGTCAAGGTGAGGGTGATAGGTCGGAGTAGGGTGGAGGCGGAGAGGTCAAGAAGAAGACTGCAGGTCAGGAAGGCGGTGCCGGGCTGGAAGGATCCGGCTGAGACAAGGTGGGGGGAGGGGGGATGAAGAAACTGGTGAAGTCCAAGTTCATCCCCTGCGGTTGGAGGGTTCCCAGTCGGAAGATAAGACGCTCCTCCTCCGACCGTCGGGTTGTTGTGGTTTGGCAGTGGATGAGTCCAATGACCTGCATATCCTCGGTGGAGTGGGAGGGGGAGTTGAAATGCTGTGCCACAGGTTGGTTGGGTTGGTTCGTCCGGGTGGCCCAGAGGTGCTCCCTGAATCGCTCCGCAAGTAGGCGGCCTGTCTCCCCAATATAGAGGAGGCCACACCGGCTGCAGCGGATGCAGTAGATGATGTGGGTGGAGGTGCAGGTGAATCTGTGGCGGATATGGAAGTTTCCCTTGGGGCCTTGGAGAGAAGTGAGGGGGGAGGTGTGGGCGCAAGTGTTGCACCTCCTGCGGTTGCAAGGGAAGGTGCCGGGAGTGGTGGTTGGGTCGGTGGGGGGTGTGGATCTGACAAGGGAGTCGCGGAGGGAGTGGTCTCTACGGAAAGCTGATAGGGGAGGGGAGGGAAATATATCCTTGGTGCTGGGGTCTGTTTGGAGGTGGCGGAAGTGACGGCGGATGATGCGCTGTACATGGAGATTGGTGGGGTGGTAGGTGAGGACCAGTGGGGTTCTGTCCTGGTGGCGGTTGGAGGGGCGGGGCTCAAGGGCGGAGGAGCGGGAAGTGGAGGAGATGCGGTGGAGGGCACCGTCGACCACGTCGGGGGGGAAATTGCGGTCCTTGAAGAAGGAGGCCATCTGTGTTGTACGTATTTTGAACTGGTCCTCCTGGGAGCAGATGCGGCGGAGACGAAGGAATTGGGAGAATGGGATGGCGTTTTTACAGGGGGCAGGATGGGAGGAGGTGTAGTCCAGGTAGCTGTGGGAGTCGGTAGGTTTGTAGTAGATGTCCGTGTTGATTCGGTCGCCTGAGATAGAAACAGAAAGGTCTAGGAAGGGGAGGGAGGAGTCCGAGACTGTCCAGGTGAATTTGAGGTCGGGGTGGAAGGTGTTGGTGTAGTGGATGAACTGTTCAACCTCCTCGTGGGAGCACGAGGTAGCGCCGATACAGTCATCAATGTAGCGAAGAAAAAGATGGGGGGTGGGGCCAGTGTAGTTGCGGAAGATGGATTGTTCCACATACCCTACGAAGAGGCAGGCATAGCTGGGGCCCATGCGGGTGCCCATGGCTACTCCTTTTGTTTGGAGAAAGTGGGAGGATTGGAAAGAAAAGTTGTTCAGGGTGAGGACCAGTTCGGTCAGTCGAAGGAGGGTGTCGGTGGAAGGGTACTGGGTGGTACGGCGGGAAAGGAAGTAGCGGAGTGCTTTGAGTCCTTCGTGATGGGGGATGGAGGTGTATAGGGACTGGATGTCCATCGTGAAGATAAGGCGTTGGGGACCGGGGAAGCGGAAATCCTGGAGGAGGTGGAGGGCGTGGGTGGTGTCACGAACGTAGGTGGGGAGTTCTTGGACTAATGGGGACAGGACCGTGTCGAGGTATGCCGAGATGAGATCGGTTGGGCAGGAGCAGGCTGAGACGATGGGTCGTCCGGGGCAGTCAGGTTTGTGGATTTTGGGCAGGAGGTAGAAACGGGCGGTTCGGGGTTGTGGGACTATGAGGTTGGAGGCGGTGGATGGGAGGTCCCCTGAGGTGATGAGGTTATGGACGGTCTGGGAGATGATGGTTTGGTGGTGGGGGGTGGGGTCATGGTCAAGGGGACGGTAGGAGGAGGTCCTCACCCTGAACAACTTTTCTTTCCAATCCTCCCACTTTCTCCAAACAAAAGGAGTAGCCATGGGCACCCGCATGGGCCCCAGCTATGCCTGCCTCTTCGTAGGGTATGTGGAACAATCCATCTTCCGCAACTACACTGGCCCCACCCCCCATCTTTTTCTTCGCTACATTGATGACTGTATCGGCGCTACCTCGTGCTCCCACGAGGAGGTTGAACAGTTCATCCACTACACCAACACCTTCCACCCCGACCTCAAATTCACCTGGACAGTCTCGGACTCCTCCCTCCCCTTCCTAGACCTTTCTGTTTCTATCTCAGGCGACCGAATCAACACGGACATCTACTACAAACCTACCGACTCCCACAGCTACCTGGACTACACCTCCTCCCATCCTGCCCCCTGTAAAAACGCCATCCCATTCTCCCAATTCCTTCGTCTCCGCCGCATCTGCTCCCAGGAGGACCAGTTCAAAATACGTACAACACAGATGGCCTCCTTCTTCAAGGACCGCAATTTCCCCCCCGACGTGGTCGACGGTGCCCTCCACCGCATCTCCTCCACTTCCCGCTCCTCCGCCCTTGAGCCCCGCCCCTCCAACCGCCACCAGGACAGAACCCCACTGGTCCTCACCTACCACCCCACCAATCTCCATGTACAGCGCATCATCCGCCGTCACTTCCGCCACCTCCAAACAGACCCCAGCACCAAGGATATATTTCCCTCCCCTCCCCTATCAGCTTTCCGTAGAGACCACTCCCTCCGCGACTCCCTTGTCAGATCCACACCCCCCACCGACCCAACCACCACTCCCGGCACCTTCCCTTGCAACCGCAGGAGGTGCAACACTTGCGCCCACACCTCCCCCCTCACTTCTCTCCAAGGCCCCAAGGGAAACTTCCATATCCGCCACAGATTCACCTGCACCTCCACCCACATCATCTACTGCATCCGCTGCAGCCGGTGTGGCCTCCTCTATATTGGGGAGACAGGCCGCCTACTTGCGGAGCGATTCAGGGAGCACCTCTGGGCCACCCGGACGAACCAACCCAACCAACCTGTGGCACAGCATTTCAACTCCCCCTCCCACTCCACCGAGGATATGCAGGTCATTGGACTCATCCACCGCCAAACCACAACAACCCGACGGTCGGAGGAGGAGCGTCTTATCTTCCGACTGGGAACCCTCCAACCGCAGGGGATGAACTTGGACTTCACCAGTTTCTTCATCCCCCCTCCCCCCACCTTGTCTCAGCCGGATCCTTCCAGCCCGGCACCGCCTTCCTGACCTGCAGTCTTCTTCTTGACCTCTCCGCCTCCACCCTACTCCGACCTATCATCCTCACCTTGACCTCTTTCCACCTATCACATTTCCAACTCCCCTCCTCCAAGTCCCTCCTCCCTACCTTTTATCTTCTCCTGCTGAACACTCTCTGCTCATTCCTG
Organism: Chiloscyllium plagiosum; assembly: GCF_037043375.1. Lineage (NCBI taxonomy): Eukaryota > Metazoa > Chordata > Chondrichthyes > Orectolobiformes > Hemiscylliidae > Chiloscyllium > Chiloscyllium plagiosum. The sequence goes on along the minus strand of NW_028270175.1, from coordinate 64,311,414 downwards.
AAGAAGGGCCTGTGCCCGAAACGTCGAATCTCCTGTTCCCTGGATGCTGCCTGACCTGCTGTGCTGTTCCAGCAATAAAGTTTCAACTTTGATCTCCAGCATCTGCAGACCTCACTTTCTCCTGATAGCAGGTTTCAACAATTTGGAGGATATAGACCTGAAGGAGCTTTGACAGATAGCGATGGTAGGGTAAAGGAAATTGTAGTGGCTTCCCTTTCATAAGCAATTCATAAGCCCTTAAAACAGCCTGTTTGACATATGCATTATCTCTCTACCATTCATCAGACAGCGCTGCAAATACTTCACTGGCTCTGCCTACCAGCTTAGACTGAACTAGCATTACCCAGAAGACCTCGGGCCACTCTACCTGTCTATGCAATTTTTCAAATGAAATACAGAGTTCCTTGACAGTAGAGTCACAGGTAGTTAGGATAGCGAAGAAGGCGCTTGGTGTGCATTCCTTTATTGGTCAGAGTATTGAGTACAGGAGTTGGGAGATCATATTGCGGCTGTACAGGACAGTGGTGAGACCACTTTTGGAAAATTGCATGAAACTGAATTCTACTTCATATTGGAAGGATGTTGTGAAACTTGAAAGGTTTCAGAAAAGATTTAGAAGGATGTTGCCAGGGTTGAACTATAGTGAGAGTTTGAACAGGTGATGGTTGTTTTTCCTGGAGAGTTGGAGGCTGAGGGTGACCTTATAGAAGTTTATAAAATCAAGAGGGGCATGGATAGGGTAAATAGACAAAGTATTTCTCCTGGGGTATGCGAGTCCAGAATTATAGGGCGAGGTTTAGGGTAAGAATTAAAAGATATAAAAGAGAACTGAGGGGCAACTTCTTCATGTAGAGGATAGTACATAAATGGAATGAGCTGCCAGAGGAAGTGGTGGCAGCTAGTACAACTGCAACAGTTAAAAGGCATCTGAATGGGTATATGAATAGGAAGGGTTTAGAAGGAGATGGGCCGGGTGATAGCAGGTGGGACTACATTGGGTTGGGATATCTGATCTGCAGGATGGGACCATAAATGGGTTGTGGAACCTGGAAGATGTTATGATTTGAACCACAGGTAATGTTTGATTGGATCTTTCAGCCAAACTTATAGATGGTACAATTGCAACATTTAAGAAGCATTTGGATGGATATATGAATAGAAAGGGTTCGGAGGGAGATAGGCCAGGTACTGGCAGGTGGGACTAGATTGGGTTGGAATATCCTGTCGGCATGGCCGGGTTGGAATGAAGGGTCTGTTTCCATGCTGTACATCTCTATGATTGTAAGATCGACTGAATGGTCCAATCAAAAATTACCTGTGGTGCAAATCATAATATCCTCCAGGTTCCACAAGCCATCCTCGGTCCCATCCTGCAGGTTCTGCAGCCCTTCATATCTCGTAACATGGCCCAGAATCTCCAACTCCTCCTTCCGCTGCAATGTTCCCCAGAAGGGCACTGGAGGATGGTGGGGGTTACAGAGATATGGAGGGACATCAGGACAGGAGGGTTTGCAGACATTAGAAATATAGGGACTTTAGGAGGTTTCACAGTTTATGAGTGTTGTAGGGACTGGGGGAACTTACAAAGATAGGGATAGTTTTAGATTGGAGGATTCTGCAGAAAATCTTTACGCGGTTAAAGGCAGAATTCTTAACAGCGTGCAGGATGGTGTGTTGGCTTTCCTTAGCAGGGGGATTGAGTTTAAGAGATGCGAGATTTTGCTGAAGCTCTACTGAGCCCCAGTTAGACCACACTTGGAATATTGTGAACAGTTCTGTTCGCTTCATTATAGGGAGGACGTGGAAGCTTTAAAGACAGTGCAGAGGAGATTTAGCAGGATGCTGCCTGGACTGGAGGGCATGCCCATAGAAGGTAGGCTGTGGAAGCTAGGGCTTTTCTGATTAGAACGAAGGAGGAAGAATGGTGACTTGATAGAGGTGTACAAGGGAATGAGAGGCATAGATAGAGTGGATAACCAGAGACTACTTCCCATGGCGAAATGGCTATCACAAGGAGACTTAAGTTTAAGGTAATTGGCGGAAGGTTTAGCTTAGATATCAGAGGGATATGGGCCAGGTGCTGGCAGGTAGGACTAGATTGGGTTGGGATATCCTGTCGGCATGGAAGGGACTGGTATGTTATTTACACAAAGTGTGGTGGGTGCTTGGAATGGACTGCCAGCCATGGTAGTAGATTCAGACACATTACAGACATCTCAGCAACTCTTGGATAGGCACATCAATGATAGTAAAATGTAAGATATGTAGGTTCGTTTCATCTTCAGAGTAGGACAAAAGCTCAGCACAATATTGAGGGCTGAAGGGCTTGAACTGGAATGTGCTATTCCATGTTCTAAATAGCAAGGGTTATGATGGCAGCAAGAGCTTTCGGGAAGCGGGAGAGGATGCGATCTGAATGAAGTGACACAATAGGAGGCGTTGCTAAAGTTGTATGAGGTAACAGAGACAGCAATGGCCTGATCTGGAGCAGATGACCAGACTGTGAGAATTGTGGGGACTGGAGGTGCTTTCACAGGGAGGGAGGAGCATAGAGCCACAGGGTGATACAGAAATGTAGAGAGCTATCGGGCCTACAGGAGTTCATGGAGATGGGAGGTTGGGAGGAATGGAGCAGTTTACAGGGATAAGGATGTTGTTAGGATGGGGTGTTTTACACAGACAGGAATGTTTCAGGTGAATGAAACAGATTACAGAGCTAAAGTGGGTTGTACAGATTTGACAAACAAATAAGCATGTGGACGGTAGTCGTGACTGAAGATGTTTATAGATATACGAAGGCTTAGGTTCTGCAGGTTATTTTGACATGGAAAGTGTGGAATCATGCAGATTTTCCAAGTGATTAAAGACAACAATTTTGGTTGGAGACAGTTTCACAGATTAGGGAGCATTAGTAACCTCCTCAAGTTTGGTCAGAGTGGGAAGGGTTGTAGGGAAGGGTGATGTTTACACATGTAAGAGATGGAGAAGGTTATGGAAATGAGTAGATGGATGGAGACACTGGAGGAGCTTACATTGACAGGGTGGGTGCTGGCAATGAAAATATATCACATAGATAGTGGGTCTTGTCGGAACTGGATTGGAAGAGTCACAGGCATTGGAATGACTTCTGCAGATCGGGAGTGTTACGGGGACTGAGAGGATCTTAGGGTATCCACAGATTGATCGTGTCTTTAAGAATAGAAGAGTTTATGTAGATACTGAAAGCTTAAACCCAATGCATGCAGTTTCATTTCAAGACCAGAGCCTTATTATCCCTCATCAGCCAAGGATCCCTAACCCTGCCAGCTTTTCCCTTTACCCCAGTGGGGCATACTGTCCTGGATTCTTGATACCACACTTTGAAAAGCCTCCCATTTGCCAGTTGTTCCTTTTCCTTCAAACAGACTCACCCGATCAATTAGAATCATAATGTGGAGGTGCTGGTGTTGGACTGGGGGTGGACAAAGTTAAAAATCACCCGACACTCAGTTCCAGTCCAACCGGTTTATTTTAAAGCACTAGCTTTCAGAGCACAGCACTGCTTCTTCATCAGGTGGTTGTGGAGCACAATCCTAAGGCACAGAATTTATAATAACAGGATGGCAGTGCCATAGAATATAAAATCAAACAAATTTAGTTGAAGCCTTTCATCTGTTACAGTGATCACCAGCGCTTGCAAAGCGAGTTAGATTATAACTGGGCGTTGTGCAATTTTAAATTCACAGCATTGACCCTGGCCAGATCCTGCAGAATGGCCCCAAACCTGGCCCTGTTCCAATTTTCTTCTTCAATCTGTGGACCTGCTGATCTTTCTCCATTACTATGTTAAAACGAAGACAGTTGTGGGCACTGAACCCAAAGTGCTCTCCGAATGACACTTCAGTCACTTGCCCAACCTTGTTTTCTGAGAGAACGCCTCGTGTTGCACCTGCCTGAGTAGAGTAGGGCCCTCTGCATATTGATTTAGGAACCTTCCTTGGACACATTTGAAAAATTGCTTTCCTTCCAGATCTTTTATACTCTGGCTGGTCCAGTCAATACAGGGAATATTAAAATCTCCAGCCAATACTTCCCTATTATTCCTATAGTTATCTGCAATCTCTCTACACAACTTTTCCTCTGGTATCTGTTGGGTCTACAACAGTCTACAGTACAATCCCATCAAAGTGACCGGCCCCTTCTTCTTTCTAACTTCTAACCATGTGGAATTTTAAATGAATATATGTTTTAAAAATTGGAATTAACAATTCATAAACAATTATTGATTAAAAATCCAAACACTTGACCATCAGAGAAAGACAACAGTTCACTCTCATGTGGTCTGCACGATATACCCACAGCAAAGTGTTTGCCTCTCAATTACCCTGTGAAATGGGCGAGCCAGCTGCTTAGTTCAAGGGCAGCAAGGGATGGGCAATAAAGGCTAGTCGGCCAGAGACACCCACATCCCATACCTGATTTTTTAAAAAATCCATTCAGATTCTTCCACTGGAAATGTGTTGGGACTAATGTCCTGGCCAATCATGTTGGTAGATTTATGGACATGGTTTTAAACTGACAAAGAGGATGCAGGGACAGGGTTCAGGTGAAAGGAGCTTTCCAAATCTAAAGAGAAAACGTGAAGCATCAGAGCAGCATGGGAATGTGACCGAAGACAACAGAAAGGAACAAGATGGGACAAAGTTTAACTAAAACTGTACATCAGCAAATCCATTTGTGACAGGAAATTGTGCAAACGAGTAAATTATGTTTTTTATTAATGGACAAAGTCTCTGCAACAAGGTAGATGGATTTGTGACACAGAGATAAAAGAGATTTAGACACCAGAGAGATGTGGTTACAGGGCGAACAAAGGTGGAACATAAATATTTAATGGTTCACCACCTTGTGCAAACTCAGGCAAAATGGGTAACACTAACAATAATGGGTAAGAAAGGCATTACAGAGAAAGCATCTGGCATCAGATCATGAAGTAGAGTCAGTCAAAATGTAAATTCTGGCTACTACTTGCCAAGGACACAAGCAGCAGAACAGTTTTAGACCACGGAACGGCATTTCATTGTTCGTCACTGCAATAAATAGGAATTCATTGGAATTTGTAATAAAGGCATGGTGAACATTTAGTGAAACGTCAGTATTCGCAAAGTCTGGGACAATCACACTGACAACAGTGATATTGGAAGAGGATTTCAGAGAATATTTTTCAGTGTTTCTTAGAATAACACATTGTGCAACTGACGAGGGACGTAACTATCTCAGAGAGACTGTTGTGTGATAAAACTTAGTAAATGAGTAATGTCACCTGGAGAGATCCTCTGGGATCAGTTTAAAGAACTATAAAATTTTAAAGTGAAACACAGAAAGGACAAGCTACAACTAGAAACAAAAATAGCCAATTACATGAGTTGGAGAGGAGAACTGACCGAGGTAAACAGGCTGAACAGACTGAAATATGTGTCTGTAAATGAACAGTGGAAAACATTTGAAGGAGCTGTGTAAAATACTCAACAAAAGGACATTCCACTGAAACAGACAAAAACTCAGGAAGAAATCCCCACCGGTCCCTCATTCAGGACAAAATGGATCATATTAGATTATGAGGCTGAGAAGATCACCACAAAGTACTTAACATCCTGAAGTGAGAGAGAGTTTTAGAGTAAGTTTTAAAGGGATTGCAATGGGTCTGCTAGCAGGAGGAGGGCAATGGGAAGGGCAATCGTTGTCAAGGTGTATTGACATGATACGAACATGGAGACGTGAAGGTGCTGGAGGTAGTGAGAGAGTTACAGAGAGGGGTCAGGGTCTGTACGGTGTTACAAAACCAATATGAATTGCTGCAGCTGGAGGGGTTTGCAGAGGTATGGAGGGTCATATGTATTTTTATTTATTCATTCATGGGATGTGAGTGTCACTGCCTGGACAAGCATTCTTTGACCCCATGCTAATTACCCAGAGATTGCTGGGGCCCTGGTGGATATATTTAATACTTTACTGGCCACAGGTGAAGTGCTGAATGACTGGAGGATCGCTAATGTGGTTCCTTTGTTCAAGAAGGGCAGCAGGGGTAGGCCAGGTAATTACAGAGCAGATAGTCTGACAGCAGGGGGAGGGAAATTATTGGAAACAATTGTGAGGATGAATCGATACTTAAAGGTAAGGATCAACTCAGTTTAGCCATCACGGATTTGGCAGAGGAAGATACTGTCTGAGGAATTCAGTTCAGTTTTTTTTTGAAATGGTGCTTAAGTATATTGATGAGGACTGTGCAGATGATGTCGTTTGCATGGACTTGACTAAGTCCTTAAACAAGATCCAACATGGAAGGCTGGTCCAAAAGGAGTGGGCTCCAAGGCAAGTTGGCAAATTGGATGCAAAATTGGTGGATAGAATACTTTCACCAGCGGGTGAACCACAGAGATCTGTGCAGGAACCATTGAACATTAATAACTCAGATGTGAAAGCAGAAGGTATCATTAGTCGGTTTGCAGATGACATGAAAGGTGAGGGTGTTGCTCACAGTGTGGAGGATGGTCTCCGTCTGCAGTCCGATGTCGATCAGATGATAATTTAAGCAGAGTTTAGTTCTGATCGAGGCGAGGTAATACTCTGTGGGAGGTACGATAAGCGAAGGACAGACATAATGAACGGTCGGTCCTTGCGGAGTACTGAGGAATACAGGGACCTTGGTGGACAAGTCCATAGATCCCTGAAGGTGTCAGCACAGGGAGACAGGGTTGGAAAGGCACCTCAACTGGGAGCAGGAGAGGGACCCATATTCTGTTGGGGTGAATTGCTAGAGCTGCTTGAGAGGATGTAACCTAGTCTGGCAGGGTGTTGGACCTTAAACAGTCGTAAGGCCAGAAAGAAGATTGAGGCTGCTACACAAGTTAAAGTCATCAATTTTAAGGAAGTTCTAATATGCAAAGATGTGTTTTTAATTTGCTTCTTGCCTTGATTATTTAGGCTTTGGGAACTATTGTTGCTTTTTAAATTATAGGTGAAACAATTAATTCATTGCTGGGATTGGTTTTTATCCCTGAAACCACGTAGCCTTCCAAAGAAAGATCAACATCATTGATTACAAAACCTCCATTGCCATGAGCCAGACCAAATATTCAGTGCAAAGATCAAAGAACGGTTATAGCATAGATAGGGGGAGGTATTTTGGCCCCTGGCTTTTGTGGATCATGTTTTGAAAAAGGAAAGTTAAGTGCATAAACTTTCTTCAGAACTGAAATATGGGAACTGAGATTATTGTGGACTAGTTGTCTTTAAAGCATTCCTTAAATTCTTAAACTTAAGCATTCCAAGGTGAAAATTTATCCTCAAATTCTTTTTTGCTCCTTCTTGGACCTTACCACTGTGGCTTCACGTGGTGTTCTTCTGCAGTTTGCTTGGCCTAAAGTTTATTTTTAGCACAATTAATGTAAGCTGAAGTTGAGACCGACATGGTTTGTCCCCTGTTGTGGTTTTAAAAAAAAAGTAGAACTTCTCTCCACTTTTTCTCAGGGTCTGATTCCTATTGAAATGTGCAGTGGCTGTTCAGAATATCGCTGATATGCAGTGCCTGAATTTTGGTGCCTGCTTTTAGAGAGCATTCTTTTTTTTTCTAAAGTTGTCTAGAAACATTCCATACCCCAGAAGGCAAATTTAACTGTTTTATTCCTTTCTGTAAAGTAAATTCACTCCATTGTTTCAATAATAGATTAACAAAGGCTATTTTGTATCTGGATATTAAACAATTCAGCACAGTTGCATTGAGTACTTTTTCCAGAATTTTGTTTCAATTTAAAATAAATTCATCGCAAACACTAAAAAAAAAAAGTGGGCGGCACGATGGCACAGTGGTTAGCATTGCTGCCTCACAGCACCAGAGACCCGGGTTCAATTCCTGCCTCAGGCGACTGACTGTGTGGAGTTTGCACGTTCTCTCCATGTCTGCGTGGGTTTCCTCCGGGTGCTCCGGTTTCCTCCCACAGTCCAAAGATGTGCAGGTTAGGTGAATTCACCATGCTAAATTGCCCGTAGTGTTCGGTAAGGGGTAAATGCAAGGGTATGGGTGGGTTACGCTTCGGCGTGGCGGTGTGGACTTGTTGGGCCAAAGGGCATGTTTCCACACTGTAATGTAATGTAAGGTAAATGTAATCAATTTCAGCAGACAAGGCAGGCAAGAACATAGCAGGGAATGGAGGAAAACTGATAATTAAACTGTATTTATTTCATTGTAAGGGGCCTGGCAGCTAAGGAACATGACCTCAGGGCATGGATTTGAACAAGGGACTGGGATATTATAGTTATTACAGAAACACAGCTGAGGGAGGGGCAGGGCTAGCAGCTCATTGTTTCAAGGTACAGATGCTACAGGAAGCATTGAAGGGGAGGCAAGAGAGGACGTGTGGTGGCATGAATCATCCCAGCAGTACTTAGAGAGGGTATTCCTGTGGGATCACCCAGTGAAGCTATTTTAGTGGAACTGAGAAATAAGAATGGGTCATCACTTTGATACGATCAGACTGCTGACCCCTAATAATCCGTGGCAGACTGAGGAACAAATATGTCTGGAGACCTTAAATATCAACCATAATAATAGGGCTGTTATGGTAGGGGAATCCCTGAGGATATACAGGGAGTGTAGGAATACACTTTGAATAGAAAACAGGAATGGAGAAAGGCTACATGAAATAGCATCAACAGAGAAGTATAAGGGAAATCCAAAAGTGATAGTATAAATATATTAAGAATGCACAAGTAACTCGGGACAAAATAGTGTCCATTAAAGATCAATGAGGCCATCGAGGTGTGGAACTGCAGGGTATTTGCTAAGACCCTAAACATTTTTTTCACTCCAGAACTTACTGTGGACAAAGACTGGGGAACTCAGGGAACAAGAGTAATACGTTAGACCACAATTGGAGTATTCTGCAATTCCAGTCTCTCTGCTACAGGAAGGATTCTGTGAAACTTGAAAGGGCTCAGAAAAGATTTACAAGATGTTGCCCGGGGTTATTTTCCTGGAGCATCAGAGACTGAGGGTTGACCGTACAGAGGTTCATATAAACATGAGGGGCATGGATTGGGTAAACATTCAAGGTCTTTTCCCAGAGTTTGGGGAATCCACAACTAGAGGGCATAGGTTTAAGGTTAGAGGTGAGTGGTTTACAGAGGGACTGAAGGGACAGTTTCTTCAGACACACGGCGATGAGTGTATGGAATGAACTGAGAGAGAAAGTAATGGGGACTGATACAATTACAACATTTACAATGTATCTGGATGGGCATATGAATAGTAAGGGTGCAGGTATATATGGGCCAAATGCTGGAAAAGGAAATGGATTTATTCAGATCTTCCGGTCAGCCTGGACGAGTTGGGGACAGAAGGGTCTGTTTCCATACTGCTCATCTCTATGACTTGAAAAGAGTGCATGTTATAGAAGAGGAGGTGCTGGAGGAACACAAAGGTATGGAAAGCTCCAGGACCTGCTTAAGTGTATCACAGGACATTGTGGGATGCTAGGGAAGAAATTGTGAAGCCCCTAGCAAAGGTATGTGTACTACTGACAGCCATGTGTGATGTGCTGAAAAGGCTGGAGGGTGGCATCATGGAGAGTGAAGGAGGTTTTCTGAGATTCCAAAGGGATTTTGATGAAGTGAGTGAATGGGCTGAAAAACTGGAGATGCAATTCAATCTGAATAAATACAAGGTAATGCATTTTGTAAAACAAACAAGGATAGAGTTTATACAATTAATGTTAGGACTTCGGTTCGTGTTTCAGAGCAGAGGGACCTCCAGTGCAGGTACATAATTCTTGAAGTTTGCATCACAGGATGGATAAGGCAGTGCCTGGCATGCCTGATTATTGCTCAGTCCACTGAGTGTAGGATTTGGGACATCATGTTGAGATTGTACAGACATTGGTGAGGCCTATTCAGCAATACTCTGTCCAGTTCTGGTCGCCCAGTTATAGGGAGATTATTATTAAGCTGCAGGGGGTTCAGAAGAGATTTACCAGGACATTGCTGGATAAGGAAGGCTTGAGTTCTGAAAGAGGGGTGGATAGGCTGAGTCTTTTTTTCACTGGAGCCTAGAGATTGAGACATGATGTTATAAAAGTTTATGAAAAAAATGAGGTATAGATCTATTTAATGGTAGTTGCCTTTTCCCCAGGATGGGGGAGTCTCAAGAGGAGAAGCCACATTTTTAAGGTTAGAGGAGAGAGATGTTCAAAAAAAGATATGGGGCAATTTGTTACACAGAGGGTAGTTTGAGTGTGGAATGAACTTCCTGAGAAAGGGGTTGATGTGGGTGCAATTACAACATTTAAAAGATATTTAGATAAACAGGTGAATAGGGAAGGGTTGGAGTGATATGGGCCAGCAACAGGCAGCTGGGAAGAGTTTAGTTTTAGATTATGGTGGGTATCAACTGCAGGTCAGTTTCCATGCTGTATGGCTCTATGACAAGAATATGGTTTCATTCCATTATTGAAGAAAGGATCAGGCCTGGGTCCACTGATGTGAAGTTCTACATAAACGATTTGGTTGAAAATAGAGGAGTGATTGTGCGAAGGTTTGTTGATGATCAAATGAATGGTGTCGTGGGCAGTAAATACGGTTATCAAAGGGGATCTTGACCAACTGGGCCAGTGGACCTAGGAATGAAAGATGGAGTTTAATCCAGCTTTCGGAGTTTGTTAAGACAAACCAGGGAGGACTAACACAGTTAATGGAAGGGCTCTGGGCAGTATTGTCCAACAGAGAGAGACAGAGAGAGAGACAGCAAGGGGTGCAGTTACATTGTTCCTTGGAAGTGGCATACCAGGTGGACAGGGTGGGGAAAGCGGCATTTCGCACATTTGCCAACATTGGCCAGCACTTTGCTACATACGTTAGAAATATTTGTAACATTGTCCTAAATATTTCCCTTGGGCTGAGGAGGCCACGGGGTGACCTTATAAAGTTTTACAAAACCATGTGGGGCCTAAGAATGATGAATATCCAAGGGTAGGTGAGTCCAAAACTAGAGAGTATAAATGAGATGTGAGAGAGCAAGGATTTAAAGAGGGAGCTGAGGGGGAACATTATCCACAGAGGATAGTGCATAGACGGAACAGACTGCCTCAGGCACATGGCAGAAACAAGAACAATTACAGCATGGAAAAGACATTTGGGGAGGTTTATTGAGAGGAGAAGGTTTGAAGAGATAAGTGCCAAATGCAGGGAAATGAGACTCGTTCAGTTTAGGTAACATGGGCAGCATTGAGGAGTAGGACCACAGGTTCTGTTTCCGTGTTGTATCACTCTGTATCCAGTTAAAGAGGATTACAGTACTGAAATAAGGCATGTTGTAGCAAGTCACAGTGATAGGGATGTTAATCTGGAGTGCCGCACATCTCAAATATGTGGGGGGACTAATCGGGAATGGAGTAGGTTACAGGGACAACTACTGTTATAGGAGTTAAAAATTATTGAAGACACTGGTGCACAAGCCATGCCATAGGTACAGTGTTGCAGAGTAGTAAGTCTTAGTACAGTGTTGGAGGGAGAACACAGAACAGAAAGATCCACGGAAGCATTCCCAACCTCTCGTCGGAGGTCTGCTTTAACCTCTGTTGTACTGATGCTCACTAAGACAGCGCAGGCCTGGATTGATAACTTTGAACTCTCGATGCTGTCTCAGTGCAACATAAGTTAAATTAGATGTGGTCATTGAGCCTGGGGTGTGTCTATACTGTGCTCCCCTCCGGCACCGTATCTATATCATGCCTTGTTAGCCGATGCTTGGAGCCCGTTCATTGCTCCCTGCTCTGTGCACTGTGAGTGATCTTACCTCACTGCAGGATTTATTGAAGGCTCAAGAACCCCCTGCCCTTTGTCTCTCTGGCTGACCAACCATCTTCAATGGGGTGATGGATGACACATCCGGCAGTTGGGAAATCTATTAGGTCAGGAACTTCCTGAGTATCTACAGGAGACAGAGAAATAGACAGAATGGGAAATTAGACTGATGCACGACGGTTACACATGGAGAATGGAAATGAACCCCACAGAGATCTGGAAAATCCCAAACTCCATCCCTGGCCTGTGTTGTTGCGTCTCTCTGGAGTGGAGAGTTCTGTTGGCTCAGGATCTGGAGTAACTGCAGGAGTGCGAGACACAGACAGAGGCAACAATTAGACCCACACAGTGAGGGATACCACATGGAGAGAGACTAAGTGATATCACCAAAGTGCTGGAAGACTTCAGAATCACACAAACATGTTGGAAGAATGGGTTTAGCTTCATGTATCAGTGCTCTGGGATGAGCAACCATTAGCAGGTGAAGTGATGGCCCAGTAACATTATTGTTAGGGTATTTATCCAAAACCTCGGCTAGTGCTCAGGGGAGGCAGGTTTGAATCCCATCATAAGATATTTTGGAATTTAAAATCAATAATTTTAAAAATAGCAATTAACAATCCATAAACAAATATGAAACCATTGCTGATGTACAAAAATCTCAATCCCTTAGATTAGATTCCCTACAGTGTGAAAACAGGCCTTTCGGCCCAACCAGTCCACGCCATCCCTCCAAACAGTAACCCACTCAGACCCATCTACCTCGATCTCATACACCTAACATTACACCTAACATTAACCTAACAGGAGGAGGGCTGTGGAAAGGGGAACCATGGTCAGGGTTTATTGACACGATAGGAACAAGGAGAAGTGAAGGTGCTGGTGGTGGTGAGAGTGTTACAGAGAGTGGTCAGGGCCTGAACGGTGTTACAAAGCCAGTACAGATTGCTGCAGCTGGAGGAGTTTGCAGAGGTAGGGAGGGATATATGTATTTTTATTTATTCACTCATGGGAGGAGGGTGTCACTGATTGGACCAGCATTCTTTGCCCCACTGCTAGTGAGCCAGAGTATAGCACAGAGTCAGCCATATTGCTGAGGGTCTGGTATCACGTGCAGGCCAGACTAGGTTAGAATGTCAGATGCTCTTCCCTAAAGGACGCAAGTGGACCAGATGAGTTCTTCCTACTAGTCAACAATGCTTTTATGGTGGCCTCACCAATGTCCTGTGCAGCCACAACATGACATCCCAACTTCTACTCTCAATGCTCTGCCCAATGAAGGTAACCATCCCAAACGCCTGCTTCACCAGCCTGTCTACCTGTGACACCACTTACAAAGAACTGTATGCCTGCATCCTTGGGTCTCTGACTGACAACACTATCCAGAGCCCGAACATTAACTGTACAAGTCCCACCCTGGTTTGTTTCATCAAAATGGAACACGTCACATTTATCTAATTAAACTCCATCTGCTATTCTTCAGCCCACTATCCCAGCAGTACTGTTCATACTGATGTATCATAGATAACCTTCTTCACTGTCCAGTTTACCAACAATTTCAGTGTCACTCAAAAAACTTACTTAGCAGGAAACCAATATTCCCATCCAAACCATTTACCCAAATGACAAACAACAGTGGACTCACAGCATCGCTGGTCACATGTCTCCAGTCAGAAAGACAAGATGCCTCCCATCACCCTCTGTTTCCTACCATCAAGCCCAATTTTGTATCCAGGTGACTAGCTCCTCCTGAATGCCATATCCTTTTACATTGATCTGAGATTATTACCCAGTTTACCGTACAGAACGTAGAACACAGAACAGTACAGCACAAGACCCTTTGGTCATGATGCCATGCCAATCTTTTACCCGACTGTAAGATCAAACGAACTTACATAACCTTCATTTTACTATCATCCATATGCCTATCCAAGAGTCTGTTAAATGTCCCGTTCCACTCACCCACCACTCTGTGTAAAAAAACCTACATCTGAAATCTCCCCTTACCCATCCTCCAATCACCTTACAATTATGCCCCCTTGTACCATGTATGCCATGGGATAAAGAGGTCTCTCACTATTCACTCTATCTTTGCCTCATACTATCTTGTTCACCTCTACCAAGTCACAGCGCACTCTCCTTCACTCCAATTAGAAAAGCCTTAGCTCCCTCAACCTTTCTTCATAAACATGCCCTCCAGTCCAGGTAGCATCCTGCTAAATCTCCACTTTAACCTCTCTAAAGCTTCCATATCCATCCTATAATGAAGGGACCAAAACTGAACGCAATAATCTAATTGGGATCTAGAGCTGCAGCATAACCTCATGGCTTTAAAACTCAATTCCCCAGCTAATGAAAGCCAAATCAACATATTCCTTCTTAACAACATTATCAGCTTGGTGGCAAATTTGACGGATCTCTGGTCATGAAATCCAAGATCCATCTGTTCCTCCACACTATTCAGTATTCTGCCTTTACCCCTGTATTCTGCATTCAAGTCTCACCTTCCAAAATGCATCACTTCACACTTTTCCAGATTTGACTTCATCTGCCACTTCTCAGCCCAGCTCCACATCCTGTCAATGTCCCATTGCAACCTCCAGAAGACATCCACACTATTCACCACTCCACCAACCTTCGTGGCATTGGCAAACCTACTTACCCACTCTTCCAGTCACACATCCAAGTCATTCATAAAATCACAAAGAGCAGAGATTTTTTTACCTCTCCCTGCAGAAAACCAGTGGTCACTGAGCTCCAGGCTGAATGATTTCCATCTGTCATCACCCTCTGTCTTCTATGGGCCAGGAATTCTGTATCCAGACAGGCAGGTTTCCCTGTATCCCATGCTCTGTACTTTCTCAATGAGCCATAAATGTGTTTTGTCACATGCTCAAAGGATTCAACAAGATTTGTGAGGCATGACCTGTCCCTTACAAAGCCATGATGACTTTCTCTAATCAAACTATGGTTTTCCAAGGAATCATAAACCCTGTCTCAGAGTCCTCTCCAATAATCTGCACATCACTGACAGAAGACTGACAGGTCTGTGATTCCCAGGATTATCTCTATTCCCTTTCTTGAATAACGCCTGGCTGATTCACCTAACCTGCAGATCACTGGGCTGTGGAAACCGGAGGACCTGTCGGAAACCCACACAGACATGTAGAGAATGTGCAAACTCCACACAGACAGTCGCCTGAGGGTTGAATCTAAATCGCATCCCTGGTGCTGTGAGGCAGCAGTGCTAACCACTGAGCAACCGTGCTGCCCCATGTAACTCTCTAGAGCCCGGCTTCTGATCCTTGTATCCTCACCCTTAGGTTAGCTTCCGTCTTCCTCTTGACTAGATGTTCTACATCCCTTGGAACCTTGTCAAATGCTTTGCTGAAGTTCATGTAGACAACGCTGACTGCTCTGCCTTCATCTATTGGTTGGTCAACTCCTCCAAGAGTCAATCCGGTTTGTGAAACACGGTTTCCCACTCACAAAGCCATGCTGACTATCTCTAATCAGCCCTTGCCTTTCCAAATATATGTAGCTCCTTTCTCTCAGAATCTCCTCCAACAACTTATCCAGCACTGGATCACTGAGCTGTGATTTCCTGGCTGTTCCCTGCAGACCTTAAGTGATGGAATAGCATTAGCCACCTTCCAGTCTTCCGGTAACTCATTGTGTCTCTTGATAATATAAATATCTCTGTTAGGGACACTGCAATCTCTTCCCTAGCTTCCAATGAATATTCAAGGATAGACCTAATGCGCTACTGAGGATTGATCTACCTTTATTTGTTTTAAGATTCCAGCACTTTTTCTTCTCTGTTTAGAATTCTTTCCAAGACATCGCTATTTATTTCCCCAATTCTTGAGCTTTCATGACTTTCTCCACAGTAAATTCTGACAAGACTATTTTGTCTAATATCTCACCCACCTCCTGTCAGTGAAGGTGCCCTCTGCTCTACCAAGTTACTCCTTAGCCCTTATTGAAACTTGTGTAAAGCTTTCTGAAAACACAAATAAACCGTATCCTCAGTACAGCCGCTCTTACACCCGTATCTATTCTGCCATTTATATTCACACCAATAAAAATAAAATCCAAGAGGCTCAAAAACACATTCTCATTTTCTTAAAAGCATTTCTAAACATCCAGTTATTGTTCAGTGACATATCCTTTCAAACATATTTCAGATCCCGACTTCCTGTCAGTCTAACACTGTTTGCTTTCAGACTGGCAGCAGAAAGGGTTATGGGAGTTCGTGTTTATCTATCTGAAAAAGGTAGCTTAGGGGTTCAACAGGTAATAGATGTTTTGGAAATAAGGAGTGTCGTGGGGACTGAAGGACATTATGGAGATAGGGAGTGCTGTGGGGCCTGAAAGGGGCCAAAGAGATCTGCAGGGCTGGTGGGCCTGAAGGAAGTTGCACAGATCAGGAGGTTCATGGGGATTGAAGGAGGTTACTCTGAATGGGAGGGTCGTTGGGTCAGGATGAAATTATGGAGATAGGGAGGGTCGTGGAGCCTTTTGGAGGTTATGGAGTTAGGGAGGTTTGTGGGGAATGATTCAGGTTACATCGATAGGAAGAGTCGTGGGGACTGAAGGAGAGTATGGAGATAGGGAGGGTATTGGGGACTGAAGGACGTTATATAGATAGTAAGTTTATAGAGAAGCACAGGAAAGAAGAGCAGGTATCGACCATTTGACCAGAGTCGGTCCCACCATTCAATATGATCACGACTGATCATCTAACCCAGTACAGTATTCCTGCTTTCACACATTACTCTGATATTATTGTGACTTCACAGCGCCTGAGACCCAGGTTCAGTTCCCGCCTCAGGCGACTCTGTGTGGAGTTTGCACATTCTCCCCGTGTCTGCTTGGGTTTCCTCCGGGTGCTCCGGTTTCCTCCCACAATCCAAAAATGTGCAGGTTAGGTGAATTGGCTACGCTAAATTGCCCGTAGCGTTAGGTGAAGGGGTAAATGTAGGGGAATGGGTCTGGGTGGGTTACGCTTCGGCGGGTTGGTGTGGACTTGTTGGGCCGAAGGGCCTGTTCACACACTGTAATTAATCTAATCTAATCTACTGGCATTTAGTGATACAGCGGGCTGTAGTAACTGGGACGGGGGGGGGGGGGTTGGTGGGGGGCTTGTCGGGGGGTGTCTTACAGAGATAGGGAGGGTTCTGGAAGCTGGGACAGGTGACAGATACAGGGCCGGTTTTAGGAATGGGAGGACTTTACAGGGATTTTGGAGGAATGGAGGGATGGAACGTGATAACAATCAAAGGGAGGATTTTGGGAGCTCGATCTGAGACGGGTACAGCTGAGAACAGAAGTGAGTCTAACAGTCTCAGGACAGGCAGGAACAAAGTAGGACTATTAAATAAGCTGCATTTATTTCAATGCAAGGGTTCTAATAGGGAAGGCAGATTAACTCAGGGCATGGTTAGGAATATGGGACTGGGATCTCATAGCAATTACAGAAACATGGATCAGTGATGGGCAGGACTGGCAGCTTGATGTTCCAGGATACTAATGCTACAGGAAGGATAGAAAGGGAGGCAAGAGAGGAGAGGGAGTGACATTTTTGATAAGGGATAGCATTACAGCTGTGCTGAGGGATAATATTCCCAGAAATACATCCAGGGAAGTTATTTGGGTGGAACTGAAAAATAAGAAAGGGATAATCATCTTATTGGGATTGTATTATAGACCCCCCAGTAGTCAGAGGGAAATTGAGAAACAAACTTGTAAATGAGATCTCAGGTATTTGTAAGAATAATAGGGTAGGTATGGTAGGGGATTTTGACTTTCCAAACATTGACTTGGACTGCCATAGTGTTAAAGGTTTAGATGGAGAGGAATTTCTTAAGTGTGTAAAAGACAATTTTCTTATTCAGTATGTGGATGAACCGACGAGAGAAGGTGCAAAACTTGACCTAATCTTAGGAAGTAAGGCAGGGCAGGTGACTGAGGCGTCAGTGGGGGAGCACTTTGGGGCCAGCGACCATAATTCTATTTGTTTTAAAATAGTGATGGAAAAGGATAGACCAGATCTAAAAGTTGATGTTCTAAATTGAAGAAAGGTCAATTTTGACGGTATTAGGCAAGAACTTATGAAAGCTGATTGAAGGCAGATGTTCGCAGCTAAAGGGATGGTTGGAAAATGGGAAGCCTTCAGAACTGAGATAACAAGAGTCCAGAGAAAGTATATTCCTGTCAGGGTGAAAGGGAAGGCTGGTAAGTATTGGGAATTCTGGATGACTAAAGAAATTGAGTGTTTGGTTCAGAAAAAGAAGGAAGCATATGTCAGGTATAGACAGGATAGATCGAGTGAATTCTTAGAAGAGTATAAAGTAGGAGTAGGAGTATAATTAAGAGGGAAATCAGGAGGGCAAAACGTGGACATGAGGTAGGTCTGAAAAATAGAATTAAAGGAGAATGTGAAGGGTTTTTGCAAATATATTAAGGAAAAAAGGGTAACTAGGGAAAGAATAGGGCCCCACAAAGATCAGCAAGGCGGCCTTTGTGTGGAGCCGCAGAAAATGGAGGAGATACTAAATGAATATTTTGCATCAGTATTTACTGTGGGAAAGCATATGGAAGATATAGACTGTCGGGAAATCGATGGTGACATCTTGCAAAACGTCCAGATTACAGAGGAGGAAATGCTGGATGTCTTGAAACGGTTAAAGGTGAATAAATCCCCAGGAGCTGATCAGATGTACACTAGAACACTGTGGGAAGCTAGTGAAGTGATTGCTGGGTCTCTTGCTGAGATATTTGTATCATCGATAGTCACAGGAGAGATGCCGGAAAACTGGAGGTTGGCAAACATGGTGCCACTGTTTAAGAAGGGTGGTAAAGACAAGCCAGGGAACTATAGACCGGTGAACCTGAACTCAGTGGTGGACAAGTTGTTGGAGGGAATCCTGAGGGACAAGATGCACATGTATTTGGAAAGGCGAGGACTGATTAGGAATAGTCGACATAGCTTTGTGCGTGGGAGAACATGTCTCACAAACTTGATTGAGCTTTTTGAAGAAGTAACAAAGAAGATTGAGGAGTACAAAGTTAATAATCACACAACACCAGGTTATAGTCCAACAGGTTTTATTGGAAGCACACTAGCTTTCGGAGCGACGCTCCTTCATCAGGTGATTGTGGAGGGCTCGATATATCACAGAATTTATAGCAAAAATTTGCAGTGTGATGTAACTGAAATTATACATTGAAGAATTGATTGTCTGTTAAGCCTTTCATCTGTTAGAAAACAGTGATAGTTTTATTTCTTTCATGTGTAAATCACAAAACCCTTATTTTTTAAGTTGCATTCTCGGGTTAGCTATTAACAATGGCGATAGCTAGACAATATGTTGAAGGTGTTAGCCCCCTGTGTTCTCTGTCTATGACCTGACGTTTAGATTGATTCTAATCTAAAAAGTGAGATAACCGAGTTTTACATAAATTCATGCAGTTTTTGAGCTCAGTGTTCCAGATGAATGTATGCAGTTTTTGAGCAAAATGCAATGTAACTCTGCAAGTACAAATTCACCACACAAAATATATGTGTGCATGTGTGTCTTTGCCTGTCTGTGTGTGCGTGTCTGTCTGGGGTGGGGGTTGTGAGTGTGAGAAAGTGTTGTATGTGTGTGTGTAGTGAGTGCAGATTGTCTTAGGTCTGTGAGGGGGTGCATGTGTGGGAGTGTGTGTGTCTATAAGGGTGTGCGTGGGTGTTTGTGTGCGCGTCTGTGTGTCCATATGTATGTGAGAGTGTGTGTGTGTAGGAATATCCATGTGTGTGTGTAATGCAATGGTGATCACCTGTAATGTGACATGAACCCAAGGTCCCGGTTGAGGCCCTCCCTATGGGTGCCGAACTTAGCTATCAGCCTCTGCTCAGCCACTTTCCTCTGCTGCCTGTCCCGAAGCCCACCTTGGAGGATGGTCACCCGAAGGTCCGAGACTGAGTGTCCTGGACCACTGAAGTGTTCCCCAACTGGGAGGGAACCCTCCTGTCTGTTGATTGTTGTGCGGTGCCCATTCATCCGTTGTCGTAGCCTTTGTTCCGTTTCCCCAATGTACCATGCCTTGTCTGCAACGTATAAGATAGACAATGTTGGCTGAGTCACATGAGTACCAGCCATGTACAAGGTGGGAGGTGTCCCCACACATAATGGTGGTATCTATGTCCACAATCTGACACGTCTTGCAGCGTCCACCGTGACAGGGTTGTATGGAGTTGTCCTGAGAACCGTGCAGTTTGCTAACAATGATCTGTTTGAGGTTTGGTGGTTGTTTAAAGGCAAGTAGTGGAGGTGTGGGGAAGGTCTTGGTGAGGTGCTCACATTACAGGTGATCGCTATTACACTACACACACACACACACACGGATATTCCTACACACACACACACTCACATACACACGGACACAGGTACACACAGACGCGCACACAGACACCCCCACACACCATTATAGACACACACTCCCACACATGAACCCCCTCACAGACTTAAGATACTCTTCGCGCGCGCACACACACACTTTCTCACACTCACAACTCCCACCCCAGACAGACACACACACACAGACGAGCTGCCAGAGGATGTGGTGGAGGATGGTACAATTGCAACATTTAAGAGGCATTTGGATGGGTATCTGAATGGGAAGGGTTTGGAGGAATCTGGGTCGGGTGCTGGCAGGTGGGACTAGATTGCGCTGGGATATCTGGTCGGCATGCTCAGGTTGGACCGAAGGGTCTGTTTCCGTGCTGTACATCTCTATGACTCTATCACTCATAGAGGTTATAAAAATAAACTTTGAGGTCGCGTCTGGAGGAGGTTAAAGGTATAAAGGTTTGTAGTTACCGAAGGAAATTACATCAGTCGGGACCAGCAGAGTTCACAGAGACTGAGTGCGTTTTAGAGACAGGAAGAGTTCATAGTTATTATTAGAAATGCAGAAACTAATTTATGAGAGAAGCAGGGTCACTCTGCCTTGTGCCCAGAGACAAGGAGGAGTCTAACAGCTGGTGGAGGTTACTAAGGTACAGAGATTTTTTTGTTGCTGTGACGGGAAGGTTACAGAGATCATGAAGGTAGTAGGAGTTCAAAAAATTCACAACGACAGGGAAGTTTTTCAGGTCTGGAAAGGACTACACTGACAGGGATGCTTAAGGAACTGAAGAGTTGTTTTTCTTCAGTTAAGGAGAGATGTGACAGAACCTGGGATAAAAGGCAAAGGCAGAGACTTGGAGAGTTTTACTGATATGAGGAGCTTACAGGGATAGGCAGGATTGTAGGGGCTGATAGAGATTGGGGAAGTGGTATCGATGAAACAGACAATGGAGAAAGCGATAGACATAGGGGGGGGGGTTCTGTGGAACAGATGAATTTACAGACAAGATGGTGATAATGAAGCCTGAGAATTTTCTCATGTTCCTTGCCCAGCATTGTTCCTACATCATGCCCTCAGGGTCTGAATTAAAGTCCACTAACTCTTCCCTGTGCTGTTTACTGTGAGTGATCTTACCGGCTGCAGGATTTACTGAAGGCTCCAGATCTCACTCTCCATCTCTCTCTGGCTGACCAACTGTCTTCAATGTGATGATGGACGAGACAGGAATTGGGAATTCTGCTGAGTCAGGGACATCAGGAATACCTACAGGAAACAGAGAAGTAGACAGAATGGGAAATTAGACGAATGCAACGAAGGCTACACATGGAGAATGGCACTGAGTCCCACAGTGATCTAGAAATTCCCAGTCTCAATCCATGGCCTGTGCAGTTGCTTCCCTCTGGAGTGGAGATTGCTGTTGGCTCAGGATCTGGAGTAGCTGCAAGAGTGAGAGACACTGATAGAGACTGTAATTAGACCCACACAGTGAGTGATATCAGCAGAGTGCAGGAATGTATCAGGATGACACAAGGGTATCATCAGAAGTGGTGCTGACTAGTGAGCACTGGTACCAGTACTCAGGAAAGACTGGGCTATTTTATTGGGATAGGCTCCTCTGGTACCAGACTATGCACTGTGCTATAAATGGACATAGATAAGGAGGGGGACAGGTCTGAGATGAATGGAAATTCCTAAGTACAAAGAGAAAGGTTGAAATATTGGAACACCATGGAGATGTGAATGAAGACAAAAGAAAGAAACAGTAAGGGACTGAGTTTAATTAAAATACGACATTGTCAAACAGATTTGTGACAGGAAATTATTGGTTAAATTAAAGTAAATGCCATTTCCGCCTCTCACAATTCCTCATACACCGCAAGTGACATCACTTCCGCCCCTCACATCATCGCTGATGTCACACAATCAGTGACTTCCACGCCCACCTCCCCCCCCCCCCCCCCCCACTCTCACACATCAATCAGAATTCAGATGGTAATCTCAGTAAATGTTCTGCCAAACTCTGATTGAATTACTCAATATATCAGGACCTCGATATTCGCATTGTGTGTGTGAGTATTGTGTTCCAGATCAATCCCATTTGCTGCTTAAAATTTCTCTTTTGAATCATCGCATTCTCTCAAAAGGTCTCCCCAAACCTTCAATGTGTCATGTAATCCTTTTATGATGACCTGATGAGTGTAAGGGTTATTATTCGAATGTGTAATTTTTGTACAAGGATGTCTCGGAGAGGGAGCAGAATATTCTTAAAGGGGAGAATAACCATTTTGAGGGGAGGCTGTTGTTTATTGGTATCAATGACATAGGAATAGAAGAGTTCATATTGTTGGATCATTGGAATCTCTTCTGGGGTAGAATTTACCTCCATCAGAAGGATGGATTGTACTGGGAGTGAAAGGGAACAGTTGCTACTGCTATTCAGGAGGCATTAAACCAGTGAAGGAATGTGGGTAAACCCAGAGAGAGAGTGAGGGAAGAGCTAAGTCTGACGCTGGTACAGTTCAGACGTCAAACAGTCAAGGCAGACAAGGGCAAGGCACAGAATGAGCAGTTACACTGCATTTATTTCAATGCTGGAGGCCCGATAGGTCGGGCAGAGGAGGTCAGGGTATGGTTTTGAATATCGCACTGGGATATTATAGCAAACACAGAGGCATGACTCAGGGATGGATAGGACCAGCAGCTTAATGTTCCATGGTATAGATGCTAAAGCAAAGATAGAAAGGGGGCAAGAGAGCAGGGGGAGTGGTATTTTTGATTAGCGATAACATTACAGCTGGGCTTTGAGAGGGTATTCCTGGGAGTACATCCAGGTAGGTTATACAGGTGGAACTGAGAAATAAGAAAGGGATGATCTCCTTCTTGGGATTGTACTATTTACCCCTCCCCCCCTTCCCCAATAGTCAGCGGGAATTGAGAAGCAAATTTACGAAGACATCACTTATCTGTAAGAATAGTATGGTTGTGTACAAGACTTGACCTTTTTTATTCATTCACAGGATGAGGGTGTCACTGGCTGGGTCCAAAGGGCAGTCACATTGCTGCGGGTCTGGAGTCACAGTAGAATGGCAGATTCCTTCCCTGAAGGATATTAGTGAATCTGATGGGTTTTTATTTTTGCAACAATCGACAATGGATTCATAGTCTTTCATAGATTCATAATTCCAGATTTTTATCGAATTCACATTCCACCATCTGCCGTGGCAGGATTCACACCCAGGGCTCTAGAATGTTATCTGGGTATCTGGATTATCCGTTTAGCGAAAATATCACTAGGCCATTTGGCAGGGTGAGTGACTGAGGTATCCGTAGGACAGCACATCAGCAGCAAACTTCCCGTGGTCTCTGTGGAACATAGAAAGGGCTGGGGAGGGAAATATATTCCTGGTGGTGGGGTCTGACTGTAGGTAGCAGAAATGGCAGAGGTTAATGCGCTGTATCTGGTGATAAGTGGGGTGGCAAGTGAGGACCGGTGGTTGGAGGCGTGGTGTAAAGGCGAAGGTGCAGGAAGTGGAGAATATGCATTGAAAGGCATTGTTGATCACCTGGAAGGGAGATGTGGTCCTTGAAATAGGAAACCTTTCTGGGATGTCCTGGAGTGGAATTGCTTCTGCTGGGAGCAGATATGGCAGAGGCGGAGGAATTGGGAGTACAGGATCTCGTTTTTACAGGAATATACTCGAGGGTAATCAGGAGAGCAAAAAGGGGACATGACATATCTCTAGGAAATAGTTTGAGGAGAATCCAAAGAGATTCTACAAATACATCAAGGATAAAAGAATAACCAGTCAGAGAATACGACCCCTTAAAGATCAAGAAGGCCATCTATGTAACAACAGGAAATGGGAGAGATACTATGCTATTCTGTTCTAGCGAGTTTGGAGAAATAATAGTGATAACTTGAAAAGTGTCCATATTACAGAGGAGGTGGTACTGGATGTCTTAAATCGTACCAAGCTGTATCCCAGAAATTTGTGGAAAGCTAGGAAAGTGATAGCAGTGCCCTTCCCTGAGATATTTATATCATCGTTTGTGACAGGTCAGGTGCTGGAAGACGTGTGCCATTATTTTATAAAGGTGGTAAGGAAAGGCCAGGGAGCAAGAGGACAGTCATCCTGATGTCAGTGGCAGGCAAGTTGTTGGAAGGGATTCTGAGGGATAGGATTTACATGTATTTGGAAAGATGAGGAATGATTAGTGATAGTCAACGTGGCTTTGTGTGTGGGAAATTCTCTCTCTAACTTGATTGAGTTTTTTTGAAGGCAGACTGTGGACGTTGTCTATATGGACACTGAACGATGTTCCACAAAGCAGACTGGTTAGCAAGGTTAGATAACATTGAATGTTGGGAGAACCAGACATTTGGATACAAAACTGGTTTGAAGGTAGGCGGCAGAGAGTGGTGTTGGAGGGTTGCTTTGTGGACTGGAGGCCGGTGAGCAGCAGTGTGCTGCAGGAATGGATATGGGGTCCTTAAATAAATGACTTGGATGTGAATATGAGGTATGGTCAGTAGGTTTACAGAAGAAACCAAAATTGGAGGTGTAGTGGACTGTGAAGAAGATTAGTTCAGAATACAACTGGTTCTTGATCAGAATGGCCAATGGAGCAAGGAATGGCAGATGGAGTTCAATTTAGATAAATGTGAGCTGTTGTATTTTGGAAAGGCAAATCAGGGCAGGACGTATGCGCTAAATGGTAAGGTCCTTGGGAGTGTTGCTGAACAAAGAAACCATGATGTGCAGTTTCATTGTTCCTTGAAAGTGGTATTTCAGGTAGGAAGGCTAGTGAAGGTGGCGTTTGGTATACTTATATTTATTGGTCAATGCATTGAATACAGAAGCTGGGACGTGATATTGTGTCTGGACAGGACATTGATTAAGCCATTCAGGAATTCTGTTTTAAGTTCAAAATTCCCTGTTCTGGGAAAGATGTTGTGAATCTTGAAAGAGTTCAGACAAGATTTACAACGATTTTGCCAAGGTTGGTGGATTTGAGCTAACGGGAGAGGCTGAATAGGCCAGGGTTAATTTTCCTGGAGAGTCAAAGACTGAGAGGTGATTTTACGGAGATTTATAAAATCACGCGGGGCATGGATATGGTGAGCAGCCGGAGTCTATTCCCCCCAGGTTAGATGGGTCCAAAACAAGAACACATGGGCTTAAGTTGAGAGGGCAAAAATTTAAAAGGGATCTAAGGGGCCACGTGTTCAAGCTGAGCGTGGTTTATGTGTGGAATGAGCTGCCAGAAGAAGTAGTCGAGGATGATAAAATTACAACATTTAAAACGCATCCGATTGGGTACATGAATAGGAAGGGTTTCGAATGATACGGACCAATAGCTGGCAAACGGGACTCCATTCGTTTAGGATTCCTAGTTGGAATGGATCAACTGGACCAAAGGTCTGTTTCTGTGCTGTACATCTCTGACACTAATAAATGAAAATAAGATGTGTTCCTCTTTTGTGGAGAGCTAGCAGACGTACAGATAATTATCCTTGGAGCCGAGAAGGTTAAGCAATGATTTTGACCAGGTGCAGATTTGTTTCTAAGGTATTTAATTTGCTGAGAGAGAGAGGAATTGTTCACAACGTCATAATTTTAGTAACTATTTTCAATTAAATGGCAACTAATGCAGGGTGAATTTGTGAACATTAATTTATTCAGTAAATTCTGAGCATCTGGAACAGTCTGAATGGCAGCTGGACACAGATTCAGCAGTTATTCATAAACAGATTTGGAATTTTACTTTTTCAGCAAAGATTTGGGGGCTATGGGCTATTGGGAGGAGAGTTGGGACAGATTTGCAGCATCTCCAGAAGGAGAGAGTGTAGCTCCAATGAGCTGAATAGCCCCCAGCCCCATGCTCTGTGATACTGCCCCATTCACTGTGAACGATGAAGCTCATCCCAGGGCAGAGAGGGAGGATACCACCACTCACCTCACAATGGGCCTCAGGTGATTGATGTCAGCACAGGCCAATAGGAGGCAGAGGGTGGGACTGGAGGACCAGCCAGTACCAGTTTGTCTTCCAACCAATCGGAGTGAATGAGGGTATCGTTAAGGCTGGAATTAAAGAAAGGCACATGTAGCAGAGATTTGAGAAACTGTAGGAGATTAGAGATAGGGAGCGTTCGGTGGCTGGAGAGGAATTATATAAATAAGGAAGAGTTGTGAGACTGGATGAGGTGACTGTGATTGGGAGAGTTGTGAGGATGAAGGAATTTGGAGATAGTGCGAATTAGAGTCCTAATGTTATACAGCAAGGAAACAGGTCCTGTGGTCCAACCAGTCCATGCCGACCATAATTCCAAACTGAACTAATTGTACCTGCCTCTGCTTAGTCCACATCCATCCAAATATTTCCTATTTATGTACTTATCTGAATGTATTTTAAATATTGTAAATGTATTCACAACTACCACTTCCTCTGGAAGTTCATTCCACACGTGTAAATGTTCTTTTAAAAAAATCCTAATGTCTTTTCTCAAATCTTTCTCATCTCTTCTCAAAATGAATGCACCCGAATTTTGAATCCCCCTATCTCCCGGCCATTCACCTTTATCTACACTCTTCACGATTCATAAACCTTTTAATAAGGTCACCCCCAACCTCCTACACTCCAGTGAAAAATGTCCCACTCTCTCCTGATAACACAATCCCTCCATTCCCATTAACATTCCAGTAAATCTCTTCTGAACTTGCTCCGATTTAATGATATCCTTCCTATAACAGCACAACCAGAGCTGGGTTTAGAATTCCAGAAGAGGCCTCCCCAACATCCTGTACATCCTCAACATAACGTCCCAATTCCTGTACTCAAAGGTGTGAACAATGAAGGTAAGTGTGCTTGAACACCTTCTTAACCATCCTGTCTACATGTAACACGAACTTCAAAGACATGAAGCCCTCGGTCTCTTTGTTCCATATCACTACTCAACGCCTTACTTGTAATGAGTGTAAGTCCTGCCTTCGTTTGTTTTATCAAGATGTAATATTTTGCATTTATTCCAATCCAAAAATCCTCTGAGTATAAAGGCAGTAGGAGTATAATTAAGAGGGAAATCAGGAGGCAAAAAGGGGACGTGAGATAGCTTTGGAAAATAGGGTTAAGGATAATCCAAAGGGCTTTTGTAAATACATGAAGAACAAAAGGCTAACTAGGGAGAAAATAGAGACCCTCAAAGATCAGCAAGGCAGCCATTGTGTGGAGCTGCAGGCGATGAGAGAGATAGGGAAACAAGTATTTTGCATCAGTGTTTACTGTGAAGAAGTAAATGGGAGATATAGAATGTGGGGAAATAAATGGTGACATCTTGAAAAAAGTCCATATTACAGAGGAGGAGGAGGTGCTGGATGAGTGGCTAAGGAGCGGGTGCAAGGGAAAAGGATTCACATTTCTGGATCATTGTGATCAACTCTGGAGTAGAGTTGACCTGCGTAAGAAGGATGGATTGTACCTGATTTGGAAGGTGTCTCATATCGAGGCAGGGAGATTTGTTAATGCTACTCGGGATGCAGTAAACCAGCGAGGAGTGGGTGTGATCGCAAATAGATAGTGAGAAAAGAGGTATCTCTGAGGCTGGTACAGTTCAGAAGGCAAATAGTCATTGCAGGCAAGGGCAAGGCACAGAACAAGGTGGGATTTCGCAGTTACACTGCATTTATTTCAATGCAAGAGGCCTGACAGGGAAGGCAAATGAGCTCAGGGTATGGTTTTGAACATGGCACTGGGATATCATGGGTATTATAGAAACGTGGCTCAGGGATGGAAAGGATTGGCAGCTTAATGTTTCCGGGTATATATGCTATTGGAAGAATAGAAAGGAGGACAAGAGGAGTGAGAGTGGCATTTTTGATTAGGGACAGCATTATGGTTGTGCTTAGGGAGGAACTTCCTGGGAGTACGTCCAGTGAAGTTATTTGGGTGGAACTGGGAAATAAGGACGGGATGATCTCCTTATTGGGGTTGTCTGCGTGGGTTTCGTCTGGGTGCTCTGGATTCCTCCCACGGTGCAAAGATATGCTGAGTAGGTTCGATTATCCTTGCTGCATTGCCACAATGTTCAGGGACGTGCAGGTTGCGTGAATTATCCAGGCTGAATTGCCCACAATGTTCAGGGATGTGCAGGTTGGGTGGATTATCCAGGCTGAATTGCCCACAATGTTCAGGGATGTGCAGGTTGGGTGGATTATCCAGGCTGAATTGCCCACAGTGTTCAGGGATGTGCATGTTGGGTGGATTATCCAGGCTGAATTGCCCACAGTGTTCAGGGATGTGCATGTTGGGTGGATTATCCAGGCTGAATTACCCACAGTGTTCAGGGATGTGCATGTGGGATGAATTATCCAGGCTGAATTGCCCACAGTGTTCAGTGATGTGCATGTTGGGTGGATTATCCAGGCTGAATTGCCCACAGTGTTCAGGGATGTGCATGTTGGGTGGATTATCCAGGCTGAATTGTCCATAGTGTTCAGGGATGTGCAGGTTGGATGAATTATCCAGGCTGAATTGCCCATAATGTTTAGGGGTTGTAGGTTGAGTGGCCCTGGGAAATCCAACGTTACAGGGGGAGGTCAGGCAGCTCTGAGGGTCAGTATTGATGTGATGAGATGAATGGTCTTATTCCACACTGTGGGGATTCTCTGATAATTCTCCTAGTTTTAAAATAGTTACAAAAAATAATAGACCAGATCTAATAGTTTAGGTTCTAAGTTAGACAAAGGCCAATTTTGACAGCACAAGGCAAGCACTTTCAAAATTTGTTTGCGGGAGATTATTCCCAGGGAAAGAGACGGCTGGAAAGCGGGAACATAAGAACATAAGGAATAAGAGCAGGAGTAAGCCATCTGGCCCCTCAAGCCTGCTCTGCCATCCACAAGATCAGGGCTGATCTATTCATGGCCTCAGCTCCACATTCCTGCTCTCTCACGAGAACCCTTTATTCCTTTCCTGCTCACAAATCTACATTTTGCCTTAAAGGCGTTCAAGTTGATAACGTCAAATGCTGCACTCGGCAGCGAATTCCACAGATTCACTACCCTTTAGCTGAAGAAGCTCCGCCTGAACTCATAGCTAAATCTGCTCCCCCTTATTTTGAGGTTATGATCTAGTTTCACCCATCCCCAGTGGAAATAACCTCCCTGCTTCTATCTTATCGACTCCCGTCATAATTTTATTTTTTCCTCTCCAACCTCCCATTCTTCTAAATTACAATGACTATGGAACCAGTTTTCTCAATCTCTCCACACACGTCAACCCTCTCCACTCCCAACTCAAACTAGTGACCCTCCTCTGTACTCCCTACGGTGCCAGTACATCCTTCCTGAAGTAAGGAGACCAAACCTGAACACAGTACTCCAGGTGTGGCCTCACCAGCACCCTGTCCAGCTGCAGCATAACCATCCCTCTAGCAATAAAGGACAATATTCCCTTCACTGCCATAATTACCTGTTGCACCTGTAAACCAACTTCCTGTGATTCATGCACAAGGACACCCAGCTCCCTCTGTACAGCTGCATGCTGCAAGTTTTCGCCATTTCGTCATCAGTTTGCTGTTAGTCTGACCAAAATGGATATCCTCACATTTCCCAACATTGCCGTCCATCTGCCAGATCCTTACCCACTCACGTAACCGATCTGTATCTCTGTGCAGACTGACAGTGGCCTCTGCAGACATTGCTCTACCTCATCCTTGTATCAAATGTGAACGCTGACACTGTACACTTGGTCCTCAACTCCAAAACATTTGTGTAAATTATAAACAGTTGTAGTGCCAACAGTAGTCCAAACATCTATTTATCCCCATTCTTTGTTTTTTGTTGGTTAACCGATCCTGTATCAATGATAATACATTACGCACAGTGCCATGCATCTTTACCTTATACAGCAGCCTTTTGCGTGGCAACTTGTCGAATACCTTCTGGAAATCCAGATACACCACATCCACCGAGTCCCCCATGTCCAACGCGCTCGTCATATCTTCAAATAATTCCAATAAATGCGTTATACATGACTTGCCTTTCATGAATCCATGGTGTGTCTGCTCAATGAGACAATTTCTACCCAGATATCTGACCACTACTTCCTTGAGAGACTCAAGCATTTTTTCCACTACAGAAGTTAAGCCAACAAGTCCTTTTTGTAAAATAGTGGCACCACATTTGCAGCTTCCAGTCTGTGAAAACCATCCCAGAATCCAATAAATTTTCGTATATTATTACGAGTTGTATTTACTATTCCCCCCACCCCCACCCCCGCCATCTCTTTTAGTCCCTAGGATGCATTCCATCAGGGCCAGGAGACCCATGTATCTTTAGGCTGTTATCTTTCCCAACATTACCTTTTTACTGAGAATGATTGCTTCTGTATCCTCATCTGCCATTGCCTCCATAGGCTTGCGACAATGAGAGTATATAGACAGTATTTTCCTGTTAAGGCCAAGGCTGGTAGGTGTAGAGAATGCTGCCTTTCGAGAGAAATTGAGGGCCTGGTCAAGAACCTGAAGGAGGGATATGGCAGGTACAGACAGCTGGGTTTGAGTGACTCCCTAGAGGAGTGTAGGGGCAGTAGGAGTATACTCGAGGTAAGCCACAAGGGCAAAAATGGGACATGAGATAGCTTTAGGAAATAGGTTTAAGGAGAATCCAAAGTGATTTTACAAATACGCTAAGGACAAACGAGTAACCAGGCAGAGAATAGGTACCCACAAAAATCATCAAGGCTGTCTGTGGAACCGCAGGAGGTGGGAGAGATTCTATATGAGATTCTTTTACTGAAAGAGGATGTGGCAGCTAGAGTGTTTGGAGAAATAAATAGTGATAACGTGGTAAGTGTCCATATTCCAGAGGAGTGGGGTACTGTATGTCTTAAACGGTAGCAACGTGGAATAATCCTTGGGACCTGCTCAGGTGTAACCCAGAACTTTGTGGGAATCTAGGGAAGTATTTGCTGGACCCTCTCGCTGAGATATTTGTGTCATTGATAGTCACAGGTGAGGTGCTGGAAGATGAGCGCAATTATTTGAGAAAGGTGGGAAGGAAAGGCCAGGGAACAATAGACCAGTGAGCCTGAAATCAGTGGCACAGAAGTTGTTGGATGTGATTCTCAAGGACATGATTTACATGTAATTGGAAAGGCATGAAGTGATGAGGGAGATGCAGCATGGCTTTGTACATGGAAGTCACTAACTTGGACTCCAGGAAGACACCAGGTTCTTCATAACAGACTGGTTAGCAAGTTTGCGACTGTAGAATACAGGGAGGCCGAGCTATTTAGATACAGAATTGTCTAGAAGGTCATAGAGATGTATAACATGGAAACAGACCCTTCAGTCCGTACCGTCCATGCCAACAACTTCCCCAACCCAACAACTGTGTGAGAAATATGCTGTCAGGATGGATGCTGGGTCCACTGCTTTTTGTCATTTATATCAATGATTTCTATGTGAATATATGAGGTATGGTTAGTAGGTTTACGCTAGACACCAAAATTGGAGATGTAATGGGCAGTGAAGAAGTTTACCTCAATACATTGGGACTTCAATCAAATGGGCTAAGGGGTGGCAGATGGGTTTAATTTAGATAAATATGAGGTTCTGCATTTTGGAAAAAGCCAATCAGAGCAGGGCTTGTACACTTAATGAGGAGGTCTTGGGGTGTGTTGCTGAACAAAGAGACCTTGGAATGCAGGTTCACACTTCCTTGAAAGTGGAATCTTAGGTAGGCTAGTGAAGAAGGTGTTGTGTATTGAGTATAGGAGTTGTGACATTATTTTGGGGCTGTACAGGGCATTGATTCAGCTACTTCTCGAATTCTGCTTTCAGTCCTGGTCTCCCCGCTAAAGGAATGATGTTGTGAAACTTGAAAGGATTCAGAAAAGATGCACAAAGATGTTGCAAAGGGTTGAGAGTTTGAGGTATAGGGAGAGGCTGAATTGGCTGGGGCTGTTTTCCCTGGGGCATGGGATGCTGAGAGGTGACCTCAGTGGTTGATACACTCGTGAGGGACATGGTTCGGGTGAACAGCCAGGGTCATTTTTCCCAAGTTAGGTGGGTCTAAAACCAGAGAGCACAGGCTTAAGATGTGAGGGAAAAGATTTAAAAGGGATGTGACGGGCAATGTTTTCAAGCTGAACATGGTATGTGTATGGAATGAGCTGCCAGAGAAAGTGTGGAGGCTGGTACAATTGCAACATTTAAAAGGCATCTGATTGGATACGTGATTAGGCAAGTTGGAGAAGGATATGAGCCAAGTCCTGGCAAATAGGATGAGATTAATTTAGGATATCTGGTGGGCATGGACAAGTTGGACCAAGGGGTCTGTTTCTGTGCTCTAAATTTCTATGACACTAATAAATTAAAATTAAGATGGGTTTCTCTTTTATGGAGAGTTAGCAGAAGGTCATAAAATTCTCCTTGGAGCTGAGAAGGTAAAGCAGTGATTTCAACGAAGAGCAGAACTGTTTCCAGGAAATTTAATTTACAGAGAGACAGCATGAGAAATTATTAACAATGTCACAATTTTTATGAACTACTTTCAGGTAAGTGGCAAGTAATGCAGGGTAAGAACGTGAAGATTATTTTACTCAGTAAGTTCTGAGCATCTGGAACAGTTTGATCGACAGCTGGATGCAGATTCAGTAGTTATTGTCAAAACAAATTTGCAATTTTCCTTTTTAAAGGAAGGATTTGGAGGGCTATATCCAAATGGAAGGTGAGTTGGGACTGACTGGCACCATCTCCAGAGGGAGAGTGTACAGCCCCATTGGGCTGAATAGCCCCCAGCCCCTGTGCTCTGAGCTACTTTCCCATTCACTGTGAATTATATAGCTCATCACAGGGCAGAGCCATAGACATGTACAGCATGAAAACACACTGTTTGGTTAAACTGGTCGACGCCGACCAGATATCCCAACCTAATCTAGTCCCATTTGCCAACACTTGGCACATATCCCTCTACTCCCTTACTATTCATATACACATCCAGCTGCCAAATGGTATAATTGTACCAACTCCTCCACTTCCCGAGATAAGATTCCTTCTCCGCACCAACTCCAGTGTGAAAGAAATTGCCCCTCAGATCCATTTTAAATCTTTCCCTTCTCATCTTAAACCTATGCCCTCTCGCTCTGGACTCCTCCACCCCAGGGAAGAGACCTTGTCTATTTATCCTATCCATGCCCCTCATGATTTAATAAACCTTTGAGGTCATACCTCAGCCTCTGATGCATCTGGGAGGATAACACCACTTATGTCACAATGGAGCTTGGCTGATTGACACAGCTTCAGACCAATAGGACAGTTGGCGTGATCCTCCAGCCAATGGGAGTGAATGAGGGGTGGGTCCAGCGGGCCAACACCTGACCATGAGCTTTGCAGGCGCAGTGTCACTGTGAGGGGGGAGGAGTCGCAGTGAGTGTGAAGGGACTGGGAGAGAGATGGAGTTAGTGTGGACTGTGAAGGTTGATAAACACTGTTTCAGTCTGCTAGACCTGAAAGAAATACTTGGGGTAAATTAAAACCAAAAGAACTGCGGATGCTGTAAATCACACACAACAACCAGAAGGTACTGGAAAAGCTCCGCAGATCTGACAGCATCTGTGAAGAGAAATCGGTTCGCATTTTGGATCCGGTGACCCTTCCTCAGGTACTGATATTACTGAGAAAAAAACTATTGGTTTATATCGAGAAGGTAGGGGTTAAGGAGTAAATGATAGGTGGGGATAGAGTCCAAAGAGAGAGAGAGAGAGAGAGGAGCAGTTGGACAAAGGAGTGGATATCAACCTGGCTGGGGGAGGGTAAATAGTTGTTTATGGGGACTGTTAGTGGTTATCCATAGGTAGTGTGTAATAGCAGGCTATGTAATAACAAGGCCTGTATGTGAGGTAGGGGGCAAAGACACTAGAACGTGGGAGAGTTCAGGACCTAAAATGATTGAATTCGATGTTGAAGACAGAGGATTGCAGGGTCCCCGAGTGGGAGATGAGGTGTTGTTCTTCCAGCTTGCTTTAAAGTTTGGCGCTGGAAAAGCACAGCAATTCAGGCAGCATCCAAAGAGCAGGAGAATCGACATATTGGGCATATAAGCACTTCATCAGAAATGTGGGAGTGGGGGAAGCGGGCTGAGAGATAAATAGGGAGGGGTGTGTGGGGTTGGGGGGAAGGGAGCTAGGAAGAGACTAGGTAGAGGTAGATGGGGTCGTGGTGAGAGGGTGGAATGGATAATTGAGAAGGAAGATGGACAGGTGGGACAGTTCAAGATGCCAGTGCCGAGTTGGAGGGTTGAATCTGTGATAAGGTGGGGGAGAGGAAATGAGGAAACCTTGATGCCATGGGGTTGATAAGTTCCAAGGTAAAAGATGAGGTGTTGGGTGGCTCTGATTTGGGGGTGGATGACACCCAGGAATTGCATGTCCTTGGCAGCGTGGCGGCAGAGGGGGGTAGCTGAAGTGGTTGGCCACAGGGCGGTGGGGTTGGTTGGTGCATGTTCCCTGAAATATTCCACAAGTTGGCATCCTGACTCCCCATTTTAGAGGAGACCACATCGAGAGCAAAGGACACAAAAAGTGAGGTGTTTGGATGTGCAGGAAAATCTCTGTTGGATGTGGGAGGATCCTGTGGTGCCTTGGATGGAGGTGAGGGGGGAGGTGTGGGCACAGGTGGCAAGTGAAGGTGCTGGGAGTGGAGGATAATTTGGTGGGTCGCATGGATCTAATGAGGAAGTCACAGAAGGAATGGTCTCTGGAAAGCTGAAAGGGGTGGGGAGGGAAATATATCTCTGGTGGTGAGGTCTGATTGTAGTTGGTGGAAATGGCAGATGATGATGCATTGTATCTGGGTGGAAGGTGAGAACTAGGGGGATTCCATCCTTGTTGTAGTTGGAGGTGTGGGTGCCAAGGGCAGTGGTGTGGGAAGTGGAGGCGATACACGGCGGGGGGGGGGGGGGGGGGGGGCAAATTGCAGTCCTTGAAATCGGAGGCCATTTGGTATGTTCTGAAGTGTTCTGCCAGCTTGCATCAAGCTTCACTGGAACACTGCAGTAAGCATGAGACAGAGATATTGGCCTGGGAACAGTCTTGTGTGTTAAGGTGGGGGGAAACTGGATGCTCCGGGTCTTTTTTGCAATAGAACGTAGATCATCAGCCGCCATTTCCACCACCGCTACTGAGATGCTACCAGGTTCCTGTCTCCTCCATTAACAGCTTTCCGCCCTCCCAGCCGGATCGTTATCCACTCTTTTGTCTTTCCAAATGTTCCAGTCTCTCTTTGGGCTCTGTCCCCACCTATTATTTACTCCTTAACTCTTATCTCCTGTAGTCCAAAGATGTGCAGGTTAGGAGAATTGGCCCAGCTAAATTTCCCGTAGTGTTCAGGGATGTGCATTAGTCCGGGGAAATGGTGAGTAATAGTGTAGGGGAATGGGTCTGGGTGGGTGTGGAATTGTTGGGCCGAAGGGCCTGTTTCCTGTGGCGATTCTAATTTTCCCAGCTGCCATCGGTTCTGAGGAAGGGTCACTGGGCTCGTGATGACCCTTGGTGTGTGCAGGAGGAGGAAACGGGAAAGGGGAGAGTGGCAGCAGAAACTGGCTGAAATGTATCAGTGTAGACTGGGAGGGTTTAATTACACTCTGTGCAGGTCGTTAGTCAGAATTAGAAACTCCTGGTCCCACGTTTGCAGCAAAGTGGAAGATGGCTTGGGCCTCAGGCAGTGAGAGGTGCTGGGTTATGGCTGCCATCTTTATCTGGGGCCAAGGTACAGCAAGGAGCATGCACGTGTCCTCTTCCTGGGTGGGGCGGTGCGATTTGAAGAGGAGCATCAAATACATACCAAAAGAAGTGTTTGCCTTCACTATTCATCTTGCACTGACTATGAGCTTTGTTTTGTGAATTCATTTTATAGGATATTAATTGAGAATAATTGAGACTGTGATCTCAAAAGCAAGTTTCTACAGTCCACAGAGTCATCATGACCTAAATATCATTGGCATTTAACTGTGGAACAAGAAAGGTTTGTCTGTTCTGTCTGTGGGAAAATATTTTTATTATTTTTGTCAAGCAAAAAGCAGAACGATGTTCAGGTTCATGGTTGGATCACCCTTTGGGTATGTGTTTAATTCTTGGCACTCCAGCTGTGGAAGGAGGTATTGGCCTGAGAGAGAGCACAGATTTATCCATATTACACCTCGTCTCTTTGCAGGAACTGTCAGATTTAGTCCCAATCATCCACTTTATGATGTTAACCTGTAAACTCCCTACTTCCAATTCCCTGCAAATTTCTCATTGAAATTCGTTGTGGACTCAAATTCCAGCACCATTTCAGGTGGAACGTTCCAGATTCTGACAACTGTCTGTTCATTCAGAAACTGCTGAAGTCTATGTTGACTCTGGGGATACAAAGGGCTGAATTGAAAGATGAGATGCTTTCCTGAGCTCCCATTGAGATGCATTGGAACAGTACAGGAGGCTGAGGGCAGTGTAGGTGTGAGCAGAAAATGAAAATGACAGGGCTGCACTGCGAGGGCTGCTTGGATCAATGAGAGTGTTTTGGAGTTGGATGTAAACAGAGTGAGGTTAGACAGGGAGAAGGTGAAGCTGAAACTCCGTTTTACTTCAGGCCATTCAGAAATGCACAGTCCCAATGGGAATAGCCAATTTGTCAGTGATACCTGCGGAGTATTTAAGTTTTTAAAAGTACAACAGATCAGCATAAGTAAAGATTTTTTTTTTATTATAATGGGCATGTTTGAAGTGAAGGAAGGTTGCTCACTCATTTAAATTCTCTTAATGGGAGTAACTCGATGAATGCAGTGAGATGTTGTTACAGGAGACCTCAGACCCGTGGTGTGCTCCTCTTGCACAATGTGGGACATAAGGGATGCTTCCATTGTCCGTGACGGCTATGTGTGCAGGCAGTGTGTCCATCTGCAGCTACTGAGAAACTGTTTTTCAGACCAGGAGCTGAGAGTGGACTCACTGTGGAGCAATACTGAGGATGTTATGGACAGCACGGTAGTGAGTTAGTCACACTGCAGGGGAGAGTTGCACAGGCAGAAAGGGAATGGGTGACCATCAGATCAAGTAAAAGGCTCAGGAAGGAAGTGCAGGACTCCCCAGTGATCATTCCCCTTCTCAAACAGATATTGTGCACCGCTTGGGAATCTATAAGGTTGGGAACAGGTGGGGTGGTCTCTCAGGGGAAATCAGCAACAGCCAGGTTCATGACACCACAGATAGCTCCGCTGCACAGAACAGGAGGAGGGAGAATACCAGAGCTATAGTGACAGGGGATCCACTAGTCAGGGTCAGAGACAGGCGTGTCTTTGGCCACAGATATGAATCAAGGACAGTGGAATTGAACCCAGGTCCATTTATTGATAAATGCACAGACCAATAAAGGTCAGCGTCCCAAATGCAACCTTCAGCACTTGGTCACCCTGAAGCTCGACTTTCCAGGAACTATGCACTTGTTCTGAGCTCTTCAGAGGGATTGAAGGGGACAGGGAGAAAACAGGAACAGGGTTGTGTTGCAGATGTATAAAATAACTGTCTCCCTCGCCTGTCGGTTTCTCCCCCCGCCTCGGTCTCCCACACCCCATCGTGCCTCCACCCCCACCGTAGGGAAAAGACCTTGTGTATTTACCCTATCCATGCCCCTTCTGATTTTATAAACCTCTATAAGGTCACCCATCAGCATCTGACACTCCAGGGAAAACGGTGTATTGAGCCTCTCCCTGTAGCTCAAATCCTCCAACCCTGGCAACATGCTTGTAATACTATTCTGGCCACTTTCAAGTTTCACAATATTGTTTTGATAGGAAGGAGACCAGAATTGCATACAATATTCCAAGAGTGACCTAACCAATATCCTGTAGAGCCGCAACATGACCTCCCAACTCCTGTACTCGGTACTCTGACCAATAAAGGAAAGCATACTAAACACCTTCTTCACTATCCTATCTACCTGCGATTGCTTTCAAGGAGCTGTGAACCTGCATTCCAAGGTCTCTTTGTTCAGGAACACTTCCGAGGACTATACCATTAAGTGTATACACCCTGCTACTATTTGCTTTTCCAAAATGAAGCACCTCACATTTATCTAAATTAAACTCTAACTGCCAGTCCTCAGCACATTCGACCCTCTGATCAAGATCCTGTTGTAATCTGAGGTAATCCTCTTTACTGTCCACTACACCTCCAATTTTGGTGTCATCTTACTAATACTTCCTATATTCACATCCAAATCATTTATATAAATGATGAAAATTAGTGGATCCAGCACCAATACTTTGTGGCACTCCACTGGTCACAGGTCTCCAACCTGAAAAGCAACCTTCCACCACCACCCTCTGTCTTCTACCTTTGAGCCAGTTTTGTATCCAAATGGCTAGTTCTCTCTATCTTCCTCGAGATCTAACCTTGCTAACCAGTCTCCCATGGGACACCTTGTTGTGCACCTTACTGAAGTCCATGCAGATCGTTTCCACCGCTTTGCCCTCATCAATCCTCTTTATTACTTCTTCAAAAAAGTTGACTCATGTTCATGAGAGGTGATTGTTCACACACAAAGCCGTTATTAATACCCAGGACATTGGGGTCTGCGTCACCCAATTATAGGCGTTAATATTCTGGATAAAGTTCATGTACACCAGCTTTGTGTTAGTGACTGTGTCTTGAATCTTGTTAATATCACCAATGCCGGTTAGTTCCTTTTGAAAGGCAGTCCCTTCCGTCTGCTCTGTCTCCTCCATCCCCACCGTAGACAGTAAGTGGGAGGAGCTCATGGAGTTTCCATGTGAGTGAGACTGAGAAAATCTTCCCTTCATTCCACTAGCCCACCAGGAAACGGTGGTAGTGTCCTTACCTCTGAACCACGAGGTTTGGGTTCAAAGTTGAGTAACAGCATCTTTGAAGAGGCTGATTGGAAAACATGCCCAAGCTCCCAACTGTCCCTGCCTGAGCCTCCAAACAGAATCTTCCTGTAGTTTCTCTCCTGTCAGTTTCTCCCATTGCTCAGTTTGTCCAGGATCCCCTCCTCCTGCTGCACTGCTCCTGTCCCTCACTGAGCTGTCCATCCCCCAGTGTCCTCCACATTCATTCATTGTTTACAATCCCATTGTCCCAGTCCTCCAGCCCTGCCCCCTCCACCCGATTGGGCAGCGGATGCTGTCAATCACCCAGGCTCCTGTGTGGTCTGGAGCATGCTCTGTAGGAGTGCCTAGATTCTGGATTAGTGGTGCTGGAAGAGCACAGCAATTCAGGCAGCATCCGAGGACAGGCCTCGGATTGTGCCTGTCCTCGGATGCTGCCTGAATTGTTGTGCTCTTCCAGCACCACTCATCCAGAATCTGGTTTCCAGCATCTGCAGTCATTGATTTTACCTCTGTCGGAGGGGCAACCAGTGCACGGGCGCAGTGCTGGCCAATTGTTGACGTATGTGCAGTATGAGTCAGTGCCAGGGAGGGAGGCTGTGGGTGTGTGGGATTAATCTGTCATTGGCTGCTCCCTCCCTTACTCCCTCTGAGAACAGGACCCAGGGGAATGGTCCCAGCCCTGGTATCGTGACAAGTGGTCGGCGTATCAGTGGGGGGAGCTTTTTGCAGAAAGTTATCAGAACTCGTGTGAAGATTCAGGAATGTTATGGAAAGGACCAAGGATGGGCCAGCAATTAAAGTTCTAATTTGGTTCATTTTAGTTCAACCAGATATGATTTGGCCAGTGTGTGCAGGCTGGTTCTTATCAGAGGGTCCGTGTTGGGGGAAATAAATAAGAGATTCCAGATTGGGGGAAAAAAATCAGTTTGGGTCTGACCAGGAAGGAAACCCTGGGAAGTGGGAGGAGGACTCACCAACACCCAGGAGGCTCCGAGTCAGAGTCATAGACTTGATTAGATTAGATTTCCTACAGTGTGGAAACAGGCCCTTCGGCCCAACCAGTCCACACCGACCGCCGGAAGAGTAACCCACCCAGACCCATTTCCCATGGCCGATTCACCTGACCTGCGCATCTTTGGATTGTGGGAGGAAACCGGAGCACCCGGAGGAAATCCACGCAGACACGGGGAGAATGTGCAAATTCCACACACACAGTCACCCAAGGCTGGAATCGAACCTGGGACCCTAGTGCTGTGGGGCAGCAGTGCCATCGTGCCACCCCTTTTTTTTGGTTCTTAGCCTGCAGGCAGGAGCTAGGAAGCTGAAATCAAAGAGAAGAGAGAGAGTGTGAGAACTGGGTGTGGAGGAAAGGAGTGAGGAGATTGGTTTGGTCTTCAGTTAACAAGAGAGAGAAATTGAGAGACTGAGATTTAAAGCTTTGGGGCAACAAGGAAACTACAATTTAATACTATCTTATAAAGATCCACCCGGTATTAACGGTGGTATCTTGTTTTCTCTGTACGGTACTGAAATGGCGGATTTCCAGATGTGAAATTCAGATTGAATTTCATGTTCAGTTTTGATAGTTACTTGATCCGTGCCGATCTGAATATCATTGGCCTTTTCATGTGGAAGGAAAGGTGTGTATTCTGTCCGTGGGCGAATATTTCAAATATCACTGTGACTGGAAAAAAATACTGAGGTACAGCCAAGTCCATGTTAGTGTGGTGACTGTGGAGAGAGATTTCATTTGTTTTTAAAAGTCTGAAAAACATGGCACATTTTCCAGGAACAATTAAGCTACAGATTTGTTTTGTATGAGGACAAGGTTTTAATTAACGAAGCAACCAGAAAGAGACAAGGATACCTGCACAATGGAACAAACGATGAAAACGGGATTGTTGGAAAGGAGTTAATTATCGATCATGGATTGTAATCCATTGGCGTTGTCACGTCGGTTCCAGCGCCGTGGGGAAATCCTGGAAATGTGATGGATGTAATGTAGGTTTCAGTTATTAAACTGTAAAAAGTGCAGAAGAAATTTCCAAGGGTTTTTGCCCACGCTCAGGGGTCTGAGTTATAGGAAGAGGTTGGACAAGCGAGGATTTTTTTGGTTTGTTTAGAGCAGAGGAAACAGAAGGGGGGATCTTTTCTCGAAGTCTATAAGACAATGAGAGGCATGGGTAAGGTGAATGCACTCAGTCTTTTGCCCAGTGAATCAAGGACTGGAAAGCATCAGTTTAAGGTTATAGGAGAAAGAATGAAAGGGAAGCTGAGGGGCAACTGTTTTACACAGAGGTGGTATATATATGGACTGAGCTGCCAGTGGAAGTGGTTGAGGTGGGTACATTAACAAAATGTAAAAAAAACCATTTGGACAAACACATGGATAGGAAAGGGTCAGAAGCATATTGGCCAAGTGCATGGAATTCGGGTTTGCATAGATGGATATTTTGGCCGGAATGGGCCAGTTTGGGCCAAAGAGCCAGCCTCTGCTGTAGGATGCTCTGACTCCAAGTATATTGACTATTTCTCCTGCTATCTCTGGTAGCACCCTGGGATATATTTCATCTGAGCAAGGAGACTTGTCTACCTTTAGCTCCATTAGCTTGCCCAGTTCTAACGCTTTCGTGATGATGGTTGTTTCTTGCTCCTCACCTTCCTCAGTTTCCTTATCAATTACTGGCATGTTCTTCGTATCCTCCACTGTGAAGACTGACTGCTGTGTACTCATATTCCTGAACCCTGCTGGATAGGAATAACTAGGTACAGAACTCTGAGAGGTCTTCTTTGAGTCTTTATTGATGAGACATGGCAGTTGCCTGGATAGTGTACATGCAGAACACCTCCAGGCAGCATCAGGTGACTCCCCGCCTGTCCGATGTGCCGCTCCCATTCTTATAACTTTGTGGTTTGTGACTTTGAATGGGTGCTGTCTCTCAAAATTATCTCCAAGGCAACGGCAGTTAAAAAGTCGAGTTCAGCTCAACACTTTGTGGTTAAATCACATACCTCTACCCCACACCCCAGGTATCTGACAGGCACTTCAGTTTCAGTGGGTCTGTCTGTCAGGATTCCGATGTGGAAGAACTCGTGTTGGAGCGGGGTGGGCAAAGTTAAAAACCACACATCACCAAGTTGTACTTCCAAATAAACCTGTTGGACTATAAGCTTTTGGAGTGTGCTGTGAGTTTTAACTTGATTAGGATTATCTCTATGGTAACAGTTAAGTGCTTCAACAATTACAGAGGCCATATGTTCCCCACATAATAGGTTCCCCTCTAGCCGTGTAAACTGCTATTCTGGCCCTGGGGATAGCTACTCAATCCCATCTAGCTTTCTGTGGATCTTTTAAGTTTTTCTAATCTCCAAGTTTCTCTGTGGTCTTTGCCAATTTGGATGCCTTCTGTTTCAATTTGATAAACTCCCTTATTTCCTTAGCCACCCATGGCAGATTACTCATTTTCCTGCAGTCCTCCCTTTTCACTG
This sequence comes from Chiloscyllium plagiosum, assembly GCF_037043375.1. NCBI lineage: Eukaryota > Metazoa > Chordata > Chondrichthyes > Orectolobiformes > Hemiscylliidae > Chiloscyllium > Chiloscyllium plagiosum. The sequence goes on along the minus strand of NW_028270175.1, from coordinate 64,268,809 downwards.
ATATATACTTTTGCTGAGCAGTTTGAAAAATTCTTTGATATTCCTCCACTGTCTGTCTGTCAATTGTCCCACCCTAAAGTCTTGGCTTCCAGTCTACATTAGCCAACTCCTGCCTCATCTGATTGTAGGTCTCCTTTGTTTAAGCACAGGATCATGGGATTGGATTTAATCTTCCTGCTTTTCTTCTGAATTCTAAATTCAGCCATACTTAACACAAGTCTTTTATCAGATTACGAAGTGAGGCGATGTTACCTGGGTGTTTTGGTTTTCATTGTCAGAGTCCTTCGCTTTGTGATTAATTATAGGATAGATATTCAAAACAGAGTATTCTGGACTGTGTGAATGTACTACACAGTCTAAAACCATAAATCACTGTCTCCCCTCAGTGTACATGATTTGGAAATGCCGGTGTTGGACTGGGGTGAACAAAATTTTAAAAATCACACAACGCCAGGTATAGTCCAACAGGTTTAATTGGAAGCACACTAGCTTTCGGAGTGTCGCTCCTTCATCATGATCCAATTAAACCTGTTGGACTATAACCTGTTGTTGTGTGATTTTTAACTCACCTCAGTTTAAAATTGCAAGATCGTTATCTCCCACATACTTCCTCACTATCTAAGTTTGGAACGCTAATCCACCTGACTATCCTGCTTTTTCCAAAAATCTCCTTTGGTGAAGGTGGTGAGTTTTGGATTCAGCTTTCCAGTTATAAGAAGGAGAAAGTGAGGACTGCAGATGCTGGAGATCAGAGCTGAAAATGTGTTGCTGGAAAAGCGCAGCAGGTCAGGCAACATCCAGTGAACAGGAGAATCGACGTTTCGGGCATAAGCCCTTCTTCAGGAATGAGGAAAGTTTGTCCAGCAGGCTAAGATAAAAGGTAGGTAGGAGAGACTTGGGGGAGGGGCGTCGGAAATGTGATAGGTGGAAAGAGGTCAAGGTGAGGGTGATAGGTCAGACTGGGGTGGCGGCGGAGAGATCAGGAATAAGATTGCAGGTTAGGAAGGCGGTGCTGAATTCGATGGATTTGACTGAGACAAGGTGGGGGGGAGGGGAAATGAGGAGAATGTGGCTGAAGAGCTTCTGTGCAGAGGAGATGACCTGGGGATGCAGTGAGAGAGGGACTCACTGAAATCTTTGTAGAGGGAGGAAGAGAGCTTCTTCAAGGAAGGCATCCTTGTAAGAGGATTCGCAGTAGGTTGAAGTCTTTGAGGAGAAAGTGAGGACTGCAGATGCTGGAGATCAGAGCTGAAAATGTGTTGCTGGAAAAGCGCAGCAGATCAGGCAGCATCCAGGGAACAAGAGAATAGACGTAAGAAGATAAGCCCTGGGCACAGGAGAGGCAATGCAGCCCTTCCAACCAGCTCCACCATTTAATATGGTGATGATTGAGCTCACCTCGGTCTCAGCTGGATTTTCCTGCCTGTTCTCTCTCATCCTTCAACTCATTGCAAATTCAACATCTGTATCTCTTCAGTAAATTTGCTCATTGTCCTGGCATCCACCGCATTTTGAATAGGGAATTCCACAGATTCACAGCACATTGAGATAAGTACATTCTTCTTCATGAGAAAAGAATAGAATCCCTACAGTGCAGAAACAGGGTATTCATCCATGGAGTCCACACCAACCCGATAATGAGCATCCCATTCAGACTCACCTATTTCCTGTATTTCCCATGGTTAATGGCTTAACCTGCACAGGCATGGACACTGGGGGAATTTAGCATAGCCAATCAACTTAACCTGCACATCTTTTGACTGAGAAATGAAACTGGAGCACCAAGAGGAAACTCGCACAGACACGGGGAGAACGTGTAAACTCCACACAGTTGCCTAAGGCTGGAATCAAATCCAGATCCCTGACGCTGTGAGTCAGCAATGCTAACCATTGTGCCACCTCTGCTTAAAATCATCTCCTCCTATTAACCACCCCATGCCCCAGTTGGCTGAATCTATATTCCTTACGTCAGAAAATCAGGTTGTGGAAGCAGATGTCACAGTAAAACCCAGTGACGGTCCATATATTCTGTGTGTCTGAATGGGGATCCTACACACAACACCCTCCAGTCCACACTTTTCATTTTCTTTCCAGAGATATGACTCCAATGGCTTCATGGGGACTACAACTCCCACAATCCCTGAAGCAGGGACCACACGTGTGTGGGGAAACCCGGCACTGTACATGTATAGAATGTGGACGGGTTTTGGAGCATGTGCTTTGGGTAAGTATACTTTGCGGAAAGTATTTCACACTGTGATTGGCTGGAGGAAGAATGCATCTGCTTATAGTATTGATCAGTTGGGGGGTCAAAGTGTCACCACACCCATGGAGGACCATTCTCTATCCCCAATTCATTGTAATAGTGGGAATCAACTAATGGGAAACAAAGAAGGATCTGACACATTCTCCCAGACTGAAGGTTCTTCTATCCAGGATCTGCCACCTCCCTGTCTGTTTCCTTTTGTTACATTATTGACTTGCAGCAACTGAAGGGAAAGGAAGTGAACCCAGAAAGGGTGCAGAGTCTAACCAGGGACGGGAAGTGGTGGCATAGATCTGTTTATCAGCAACTCCCGTGAGAATGGGGAGGGTGTACATTAGAGGGTAGTAGAGTCAGAATGGTGGGAGAGAGTAATTGGGTTGGAGGGTTACAGCTTTGGGGGAAGAAAAGGGAAAAGATATTCCAGAGAATTGAGAATTGTCTGCTCTGAATTTCTAATCTGTACATATTACTTTATACAGGGTGCTAGATGGTGAAGATTTGCAGACTGAAATATCAACATCATGTGCCGATCGTGATAAAGTTAACCAGCATGTGAAGAACCAAAGATGGAGAATCACTCGGCCAAAATCCTGAACACTCTCCCTCCCAGCATTGTCGGTCTATCTGCGCCAAATGGACTGTGAATAGTTCAAGACAGCAGCTCACTACCATCTTCTCAAGGGTAACGAGAGATGGGGAATAAATGCTGGCTGAGCCAGTGATGCCCATATCCTGGAAATGGTTTCTATCTCTCGTTGCTGAAACCCAATTGATGTTACTGCAGGATGATGAGGGACGCTGAGTGCATCCTCCAGGAGGCAGCACCATCACATTAACCCTGCCTACACCCACACAGTAACACAGCAACGTCACTGGAACAAAAGGCAGTGAAGCCAAAGGAGGGCTTAGATATAGTTCTTCGAGATTAAACCATCAAAGGGGATTGGAGCACAGCAGGAACAGGAGCCTGAGCTGGAAGGTCAGCTGCTTCCCATTGAATGGTGGAGCAGGATCGAAAGGCCTCCTCCTGCTGCTATCTCAAACTTTATACACAACCATGGAGCCCGGGTAGGAAGAAGTAGGCAGGGCAGGGATTCTCCAGGCGATTGCACTTCCATATCAGTTTTCAGTGAGGGATGGTTTGATGGATTTTCTTTAACATTTAGGTCTTTCACACAAGCTTTGTGACTTTGTTTTGCTTTAAATGTAAACGCTTATTCCACAATAAATAAATCGAAAAGAAAAGACACGGAATATCTAAATATAAAAGTTTTAAAATTTCAAATGCCCTGTAGAACAAAATCGTGTATACTCCAGAGAAACATTCCCTCCCTTTCTGAATCTTTGGTTTGCTTTACCTGCTTTTCAGTTCGCGTTCTTTATCCTGTGAAGCGTTCTTTTTTCTTCTACACAGAAGTGTTATCACATACGGCGGAGCAACCTTCCCACCATCAACATCATCATTATACCGTTTTGGCTTTTGTTAATATATAATCACCGGCAGTAAACCATTTGTAAACCAATTGAATATTTCCAAATAAAGCCCAGTACAGGCCAAGCAAACCATTACAAGTGACAGAATGGGAAGGGACTGTATCAAAGGAGAGTTCTGGGGATTGATCCGCGGTGAAGATAAAGCACTGTATCCCCTGTGGTGCCCACCTCTATCGAAAGGCATCGAGAGCATTGATACACACCACATGCTCCTTCTCCAAGGAAAACCTGCCGTGTAGCCTTTATCCTCAATCATAGAATAGAATCCTGACAGTGTGGAAGGAGAGCATTGGCCAGTCAAACCCCACCGCCCATCTGAGGAACATCACGCCCAGAGCACTCCATCCCTGTAACACTGAATTTCCCATGGCTGATTCACCTTATCTGCACATTCCTGGATCCTGTGGACAATTTAGCACAACCGATACACCTGAACTTCACATGTGTGGACTGTGGGAGGAAACCAGATCACCTGGAGGGGACCCACACTATCATGGGGAGAATATGGGCACTCCACACAGGCCGTTGGCCAAGGCTGGACTCCAAGCTTGTACCTGGTGCTGTGAAGCAGCAGTGCTAGTCACAATTTAAATCAAAACAGATGATACCTGCTCATTGTCACATTGCTGTTTGTGGAGACTTATGCCCAGAGAGACATCTCGAGGTTCAGAAAGTGGCAATATAAATTCAGTCAACTCCAGCCCAGTTAATGTTATTAACAGCCACACATCAGTATTCCAAGTGTCATCATGTACAAGGTCCAGTCCTGACTCTCATGAACAGTAACATCAGAATCAGAGTCCTGCAGTGATGTGTGAACTCTACCCCACACGGAGCAGGGGGATAACCACTTCCCTGTGTGCACTTACTGGTCTCTCCATCCTGCTGACGATGCAGCAAATCCCTTGTCACACAGAGAGTTAAACAGCTCCTACCTAGTATGGTCTCGCTGTGGTCTCAGAAGGCCAGATGAATCACTGAATCCCTTCTCGCACATTGAACGTTTGAATGGCCTCTCCCCTGTGTGGGCTCACTGGGGTCTCGGGGGAGGGATGAATCACTCAATCCCTTCTCACACACTTAGCATCTGAATGGCCTCTCCCCCTGTGTGGGCTCACTGGGGTCTCAGCAGCTGCCGCATTTGAGTGTGTCTCATCCCACACTGGGAGCAAGTGAATGACCTTTTCCCCAGAGTGAGTTCTCTGGTGTTTCCGCCGGTCAGAGCACTGAATAAACCCTTACCAACACAGAACAGGTGAATGGCCTATCCCCAGTGGGAATGCACTGATGTCTTTGCAGATGAGAGATTTGAATGAATCCTTTCTCACACATGGAGCAGGTGAAGGGTCTCAATCCTCTGTGCCCTCTCTGGTGCCTCAGCAGATTGCAAGATCGAGTAAACCCTTTCCCATATGTGAGGCAGGTGAGCGGCCTCTCCGCAGTGTGACTGTGTTGGTGAGTGTCCCACTGGGAGGGGCAGGTGAATTCCTTCCCTCCTTCCCCACATTTACACAGCCTCACGATGGTCCTGTAATGATGGTGTCTTCCCAGATCACATGACCAGTTAAATCCTCAACCATGCGCACAACATGGGATTGGTTTCTCTGGGCTGTGAATGCTGTTTTCCATTCCATATTACCCAAAATGATCAGGACCTGTGGAATTGGGTGGCTCTCATATCGCTTTCAAGTGTGAATTTCCCATCCGTGAATCCTTTGGCTGTAAAACAAGTTTATTTCTGTCCTTATTGAAATAATATTGCAGGAGGAATTGAGAACAGTTCGTAATTTACTCTATTATTCGCTTCTGATCAGGATCTGATTTCTTTGCTCTCAAGGTTGACATCAGTCTGTGTCACACATTGTTTCTATCCCTTTAAATGAGAACAGCAGTGAAGGACAGTGTTCCTATAAACAGGCAGCCTCTGCACATGCTCCAATGGCTCAAATGAGCAACTTAAAGCTGTAGATATGCTTTCGTGTCTCCTAGGGAATGGGAAGAAGCTGGAAAAGAGGCTGGATCACTGAGAGGAAGTGAATTGCCCAGGCTTTGGAGAAGCAAAGACAAAACTGCAGGACAGAGTCTGAGTGGGACTAAGTTTTTTTTTTATCAATCGCAACTTTTGTTTTTTTTCTCCCTCTGACTCCTAGCTCATCCCACAACGCCCAGCTCCAGCTTTCCCTTTAGTTCTCTGAACGTGGAAAACTTGAACAATGCAATGATCTCAGTTATGTGTCCTACTGTCATCATGATGCTGAAAGTAAGTCAGCAACATTTTAAACAACTTTGTGCACTTAACCAGCAGAACTGACACCTCCTCCATTACTTACACTTCTTGACCCATGATACCAGCTTCTATGACAGTTATAATTCTTTGACCACTTGGTTAAAGCCAGGTAAGTCAGTTCCAACAATTATTAATAGATCGTATTGAAAGAGGGTGCCCCTCAACTGACATTCATTTCCCAAATGTGTTTTTTTTTAAAAACACTTGACATGGCTGGCAACCTGACAATACAGCATAGGGTAAATTGACAGTTTCAGTAGCCACTTCCAATCCATGAAGCAGCCAGTGAATTGATTTCTAACAGCAGCATTGCCCTCTCAAGAGAGATTGAGGAGAAGGAAGCTGTCTTCTTGAGCGTATCTAAACATGAAACACTTGAAATGAATAAAATTTTTAAAGAGCTCAGTAGGATCGATACAGTAAGGATGTGCTCCCTGGCTTGTGTGTCTGGAATGAAATAAACACCAACTGTGGTATTTTTAACCAGCGTCCCCTTCAGCTGCATCAATGTTGTTTATTTCTGAGCTCATCCAGTTTCAGTCTCTTGAGCATTCCCATTGTTAACTGCTGTAATGTTGGGGGCCGTGCAAATTCATGAGATTTGGAATTCTATTCCTAAACCTCAACCATCTGTCATTCACTTTTACTCACTGAGACACTCCTTCAATTTGCCCTCTTTACCAAACTTTCCTTCACCTGCTCTGATTTTCCCTTATTTGGCTCAGAATTAAGTGACCACAGAACTTTTATACTGTAAAAGGAGGCGATTTGGCTCATCAGCTCCCCAAAGAATCCTCTTCCCTCATGCTTTTCTTCTATCTTTTCTCCATTCTTCCTCTTCCGATGTTGAAGAGAGGCAAGGTGGCAGAGTGGTTAGCACTGCTACCTCACAGCACCTGCCACCCGGGTTCAATTCCCACCTTGAGCAACTGTCTGTGTGGAGTTTGCACATTCTCCCCATGTCTGCGTAGGTTTCCTCCCACTGTCCGAAAATGTGCAGATTAGGTGAATTTGCCATGCTGAGTTGCCCGTAGTGTTAGGTGTAGGGGAATGGGTCTGGATAGGTTGCTCTTTGGAGGGTCGGTGTGGACTTGTTGGGCCGAAGGGCCTGTTTCCACTCTGTAGGGAATCTAATGTTCACTTCATTGTACCTGGCTCCATTAGCAGTGGATTCCTAATCTCAACCTTTTGCAGAATGAAAATGGTTTGTCTAAATGTCGCATGTGCATCGTTGCCAATTACCTTGCAGCGGTGCCTCACCATTCATGACTCTTTCACAAATGTGAACAGTTGGATTATGATTCCTTTTTAGCAGCTTCCCTTCCATCCGGGCTGCAGGTTATGTTTGCAGTCAGAAGGAGTCCATGGACAGTGTACATATTCACTGTGACAGGTTCTAGCCTCTGTGCAGTTCCCTGAATGGTCAGCTTCCCAACATTTAGTGACGTATCAGTTCCATGTTCCTGATCCTGAGCTGTGCACGGTGGAAGCCACAGGGATGTTGAAGGGTCTTCACTTGGTCCAAACTAATCTGTAGAACCAGAATGCACAGCGTGAGAGAGGCGGGTTACTGTCTGAACAATAGTTAGAGGAGAATATGAGATTCCACTTGGCCCATCAAGTCCACTCTGCCATTCATCAAAGTCATAGCTCACCCAATTGTGGCCTTCCCTTCATTTTCCTGGCAGGATTTGCTTCTTCTCTGTCCAATTGTCTGTGTCTGGTTATCCAGCGAGATGAAGTGTGTAGGGACAAGCAGTGCACTTGATACCTGGTTATCCAGCGAAATGAAGTGTGTGGGGGCAAGCAGTGGACTTGATACCTGGTTATCCAGCGAGATGAAGTGTGCGGGGACAAGCAGTGGACTTGATACCTTCCAGACCTATTGGACCCTTAAGACACAGGGTGTCTAACAGACACGAAGAAACACATTCTGATTAAATTAGACAGCTTCCCATGTCCCATTCCGTTGTTTTGGACGTTGTAGCTGATTTTGGTTTATTTTAAATTTTGGTTTATTTTAAATTGATTGGATTAAAAATTAAGTGTAGAAAACAGCGAAGAAGAAGCCCCTTCAGGTCGCTATACAGAGGCTGTAAGCTCTCCCACTGACTGTATAAAAAGCCAATGGACTGTTCTCAGCCTCTGCCCAGTGCTCTCTCCTTTCACATTGGTGAGGGTGCTGACTGGGTGACAGCTTCCCATCCCTGATGAACATGAGTGAATCCTTTGGTAATTAAACAACAATCTGATAGGTTTTATGTTCACTATTCCTTACTGACAAACCCACCAATTACTACATTAATTCCCCCTGATTTCACAAGCTGCCTTTCAGTTTATTCTTTATCTCAAACATTGAAAGAAATTGTCAATTCTAAAGTGTTTTATAAAATGGGGACATGCAGTTAAGAGACAGATCAAACATCACCCCAAGATCAAAGAGAGATACTTTAATTAATATAAAATGAATAGTGCTAGCTTTTAGAACATTTACAGTGAGGAGAAACTGGACTTATTATGTGTGGTCTGGGCTTCACGTTAACATGTGCCTTCTTGAAACTAAACCAATATCACATGGACAAGAAACTGTGGATATGGCGGGGGGGACTGTGGAAAGACTTTCAATCACCCATCGAATCTGTAAACACGTTCGTACAGTCAGATCAGGGAGAAACGTTCACCTGGTCGAAGTGAGGGAAAGCATTCATAAAGTCCCCTCACCTCCTGGCTCAGCAGTGTCTTCACTCCGTTCTGCTGCTCTGTGTGTGACAAGGAATTCATTCAGACCTCCAACCTGCTGACACACCAGTGAGCCCACACTGGGAAGAGACTGTTCCCCTGCTCTGTGTGTGACAAGGAATTCATTCATACATCCCACCTTCTGACACACCAATGAGAGCACACTGAGGAGAGACTGTTCCCCTGCTCTGAAAGGGACGAAGATTTCATTCCGAAACCCCACCTACTGACACACCAGTGAGTCAACACTGGGGAGAGACTATTCCCCTGCACTGTGTGTGACAAGGAATTCATTCAGACCTCCCACCTGCTGACACACTAGTAGGTCCACATTGGTGAGAGACTGTTCCCCTGCTCTGAATGTGGGAAGAAATGCACTGTCATTCAGGTGAATTAATTACCAGCGAGTTCCCACGGAATGACAATGATTGGATTTTTGATTTTGTTTCTTCACAGGATCATCGCATCCCTTTCTGGGGCAGCATTTATCAACCATTCAAACTATCCAGAGGATATTGAATAATCACCCACATTGTCATGTCTCAGTATTCACATGTCGGTCCGACCAGATGAAGATGGCAGCTTCCCTTCATGAAAGGGTATGAATGAACCAAATGAGAATTCAAACCAATTGACAGGATACCATGAGGCGAACCTTTTTTAAACTCCAGAATTATATTACATGCGAATTTCACTATTTGCAAACTACTGCCAGTTGGAGTTCCTTAACCACGCAATTTTACCGGGGCAGCAAAGTTTTATTTCAGGCAAAGTTGCATTATTGTTTAAGCAACTTATACTGTTAATAAGGTATAACAGTATACCTGCTTCATTATGTTTAAATATTGTGTGCGTGTTTTACACTGATTATGGAGCACATGATTACCTGGAGCAGTTGATCAAATGGCACACTCCTGGTCTCGATAGGTGCATGTTAATAAAAGTTTTGTTGCTATGTGTGGTGAGCATGCAGTTTTGTTGATCAGCTCTTACACCAGTAGTTAACTATCCAGATTCCATGTCACATAGCCATGAGACAAGAGGGTTCAAATAATTGATTGACACAGTAACAAACCGGCCTGAGAAGCAGAGTATTTCAGGGTTCAGTCCTGGATATGGTATATATATTTGAATAGCATATAGAAATAGATTGGAGAGCAAGAGGCTGACCTACAACCATAACAAGACTGCCCCATTATTCGCCAACACCCAGTTTGTCTTCTGTATCAGTGAACCATTTCCAACTGTCACAATGGGATACTTTCTTCATATATCAATCATTTCTTAATTAGTTAAATGATTCATTCTTAAACTCGATAAATTCTTTGGAAATTGCGATAAATTGCCAACTGCATATCGTCAGTAATTTTAATCACGAACCACTTAAAATCAACAAACTCCATATCCCAAAAAATAGTCTGAGGTTGTGGATCAACCACACATTAGGAAGGATGGCAGGGTCCCTGAGAGGGGCAGATCACCCACACAATGGGAAGGATGGCAGGGTCCATGAGAAGTGGACAGATCACTCACACATTGGGAAGGATGGCAGGGTTACTGAGAGGGGGCAGATCACCCATACATTGGAAAGGATCGCGGGTCCCTGAGAGGGACAGATCATCCTCGCATTTGGAAGTATGGCAGTATCCCTGAAGTGAGCACAGATCACCCGCATATCGGGAAGGATGGCAGGGTCACTGAGAGGGGGAACAGATCACCCAAACATTGGGAAGGATAGCAGGGTCCCTGAGAGGGGACAGATCACCCACACAACGGGAAGGATGGCAGGGTCCCTGAGAGGGGGGCAGATCACCCTGACATTGGGAAGGATAGCAGGGTCACTGAGAGGGAGACAGATCACCCACACATTGGAAAGGATGGCAGTGCCCCTGAGAGGGGCTGATTACACACACATTGGGAAGGATGGCAGGTTCCCTGAGAGGGGACAGATCACCCATACATTTGGAAGGATGTAAGGGGGGGCAGATTATCCAGCCATTGGAAAAAATGGCAGGATCCATGAGAGGGGGGCAGATCACCCAAACAATGTGACGGAAGGCAGTATACCTGAGATGGGGGCCGATCACGCACACATTGGGAAGGATAGCAGTGTGTCTGATAGGGGACAGTTCACCCAAAGATTGGGAATGATGGCAGGGTCACTGAGAGGGGCAGATGATCCACATAATGGGAAGGATGGCAGTATCCCTGAGAGAGGGCAGATCACCCACACATTGGGAAGGTTGGCAGGTTCCCTGAGAGTATACAGATCACTTATGCATTATGAAGGATGGCAGGGTCACTGAGAGGGGGCAGATCACCCATACATTGGGAAGGATGGCAGTGTCCCTGAGAGGAGGCAGATCACCCACACATTGGAAAGGATGGCAGAGTCCCTGAGAGAGGGCACATCACCCACACTTTGGGAAAGATGGCAGTGTACCTGAGAGGGGACAGCTTACCCACACATTGGGAATGATGGCAGGTTCCGTGAGAGGGACAGATCACCCACACATTGGGAAGGATGGCAGGGTCCATGAAAAGGGGCCAATCACCCACACAATGTGAAGGATGGTAGAGTCACTGAGAGGGGCTGATTAACCATACATTGCAGAGGATGGCAGGGTCCATGAGAGGGGGCATATCACCCACACATTGGGGAGGGGTGCAGTGTCCATGAGAGGGGGCAGATCACCCACATATTCGAAGGATGGCAGTGCCCCTGAGAGAGGGTAGATCACCCACACATTGGGAAGGTTGGCAGGTTCCCTGAGAGGGTACAAATCACCTATGCATTATGAAGGATGGCAGGGTCACTGAGAGGGGGCAAATCTCCAACACATTGTGAAGGATGGCGGTGTCCCTGAGAGGAGACAGATCACCCACACATTGGGACGGATGGCAGGGTCCATGGAAGGGGTCCAATCACCCACACAATAGGAAGGTTGACAGGGTCACTGAGAGGGGGACAGATCACCCACATATTCGGAAGGATGGCAGTATCCCTGAGAGAGGGCAGATCACACACACATTGGGAAGGTTGGCAGGTTCCCTGAGAGGGTACAGATCAACCATGCATTATGAAGGATGGCAGGGTCACTGAGAGGGGGCAAATCACCCACACTTTGTGAAGAATGGCGGTGTCCCTGAGAGGAGACAGATCACCCACACATTGGGACAGATGGCAGGGTCCATGGAAGGGGTCCTATCACCCACACAATGGGAAGGATGGCAGGGTCACTGAGAGGGGGCAGATCACCCATACATTGGGAAGGATGGCAGTGTGCCTGAGAGGAGGCAGATCCCCCACACATTGGGAAGGATGGCAGAGTCCGTGACAGGGTGGAGATCACCCACACTTTGGGTAAAATGGAAGTGTACCTGAGAGGGGGCAGCTTACCAACATATTGGGAACGATGGCAGGGTCCATGAGAGGGACAGATCACCCACACATTGGGAAGGCTGGCAGTAACTCTGAGAGGGGTAGATCAGCCACACATTGGGAAGGTTGGCAGGTTCCCTGAGAGTATACAGATCACTTATGCATTATGAAGGATGGCAGGGTCACTGAGAGGGGGCAGATCACCCATACATTGGGAAGGATGGCAGTGTCCCTGAGAGGAGACAGCTCACCCATACATTGGAAAGGATGGCAGAGTCCCTGAGAGAGGGCACATCACCCACACTTTGGGAAAGATGGCAGTTTACCTGAGAGGTGGCAGCTTACCCACACATTGGGAACGATGGCAGGGTCCATGAGAGGGACAGATCACCCACACATTGGGAAGGCTGGCAGTAACTCTGAGAGGGGTAGATCAGCCACACATTGGGAAGGTTGGCAGGTTCCCTGAGAGTATACAGATCACTTATGCATTATGAAGGATGGCAGGGTCACTGAGAGGGGGCAGATCACCCATACATTGGGAAGGATGGCAGTGTCCCTGAGAGGAGGCAGCTCACCCATACATTGGAAAGGATGGCAGAGTCCCTGAGAGAGGGCACATCACCCACACTTTGGGAAAGATGGCAGTTTACCTGAGAGGGGGCAGCTTACCCACACATTGGGAACGATGGAAGGGTCCGTGAGAGGGACAGATCACCCACACATTGGGAAGGATGGCGGGTCCATGAAAAGGGGCCAATCACCCACACAATGTGAAGGATGGTAGAGTCACTGAGAGGGGCTGATTAACCCATACATTTCAGAGGATGGCAGGGTCCATGAGAGGGGGCATATCACCCACACATTGGGGAGGAGTGCAGTGTCCATGAGAGGGGGCAGATCACCCACATATTCGAAGGATGGCAGTGCCCCTGAGAGAGGGCAGATCACCCACACATTTGGAAGTTTGGCAGGTTCCCTGAGAGGGTACAAATCACCTATGCATTATGAAGGATGGCAGGGTCACTGAGAGGGGGCAAATCTCCAACACATTGTGAAGGATGGCGGTGTCCCTGAGAGGAGACAGATCACCCACATTGGGACGGATGGCAGGGTCCATGGAAGGGGTCCAATCACCCACACAATGGGAAGGTTGACAGGGTCACTGAGAGGGGGACAGATCACCCACATATTCGGAAGGATGGCAGTATCCCTGAGAGAGGGCAGATCACCCACACATTGGGAAGGTTGGCAGGTTCCCTGAGAGGGTACAGATCACCCATGCATTATGAAGGATGGCAGGGTCACTGAGAGGGGGCACATCACCCACACTTTGTGAAGAATGGCGGTGTCCCTGAGAGGAGACAGATCACCCACACATTGGGACAGATGGCAGGGTCCATGGAAGGGGTCCTATCACCCACACAATGGGAAGGATGGCAGGGTCACTGAGAGGGGGCAGATCACCCATACATTGGGAAGGATGGCAGTGTGCCTGAGAGGAGGCAGATCCCCCACACATTGGGAAGGATGGCAGAGTCCCTGACAGGGTGGAGATTACCCACACTTTGGGAAAAATGGAAGTGTACCTGAGAGGGGGCAGCTTACCCACATATTGGGAACGATGGCAGGGTCCGTGAGAGGGACAGATCACCCACACATTGGGAAGGCTGGCAGTAACTCTGAGAGTGGCAGATCAGCCACACATTGGTAAGATTGGCAGGTTCCCTGAGAGGGGGCAGATCACCCACATATTGAGAATGATGGTAGTACCCCTGAGCGGGAGAGACCACTCACACATTGGGAAAGATGGCAGTGTCCCTGAGAGGGGGCAATTCACTAATTCATTGGGAAGGATGGCAGGATCCCTGAGAGAGAGCAGATCACCTACACAATTGGAAGGATGCCTGTGTACCTGAGAGGGGACAGGTCACCCAAACATTTGGAAGGATGACAATTTACCTGAGAAAGGGACAGATCACCCACACATTGGAAAGGATGGCAGGGTCCCTGTGAGGAGGCAGATCATCCAGACTTTGGGAAGGATGGCAGGGTCCCTGTAGGGGGGCAGATATTACACTAAGTGGTATGGATGGCAGTGTCCCAGAGAGGGACAGATCACCCACACTTTGTGAAGGATGGCAGGGTCCCTGAAAGGGGGAAGATCAACCACACAATGGGAAGAATGGCAGGGTCACTGAGAGGGGGACAGATCACCCATACATTTGGAAGGATGGCAAGTCCCTGAGAGAGGGCAGATCATCCACACAATGGGTAGGATGGCAGGGTCATTGAGAGTGGGCAGATCACCCACACAATGGGCAGGATGGCAGTGTCCCTGAGAGGGGTCAGATCACCCACACATTGGGAAGAATGGCAGGGTCACTGAGATGTGACAGATCACCCACACATTGGGAAGGATTGCAGGGTCACTGAGAAGGGGCAGATCATCCACACATTGGGAAGGATGACGGAATCGCTGAGAGGGGAAGATCACCCACATATTGGGTAGGATGGCAGGGTCCCTGAGAGAGGGCAGATCACCCAAACAATGGGAAGGATGGCAGTGTCACTAAGAGGGGGACAGATTACCCATACATTGGAATGGATGACAGGGTCTCTGGGAGGGGGCAGATCACCCACACATTAGGAAGGATGGCAGTGTCTCTGAGAGGGGGCAGATCACCTACATATTGGGAAGGATGGCATGGTCCCTGAGAGAGGGCAGATCACCAACACATTGGGAATGATGGCAGGGTCCCTGAGAGAGGGCAGATCACTCAAACAATGGGAAGGATGGCAGTGTCACTAAGAGGGGGACAGATCACCCATACATTGGAATGGATGACAGGGTCTCTGGGATGGGCAGATCACCCTCACAATGGGAAGGATGGCGGGGTCACTGAGAGAGGGACAGAGCACCCACATATTGGGAAGGATGCCAGGGTCACTGAGAGAGGGACAGATCACCCTCACAATGGGAAGGATGGCAGGGTCACTGAGAGAGGACAGATCACCCACATATTGGGAAGGATGGCAGGGTGCCTGAGGGGGGCAGATCACCCACACATTGAGAAGGATGGCAGGGCCCCTGAGAGCGACATATCACCCACACATTGAGAAGGATGGCAGGGTCCCTGAGAGGGGGGCAGATCACCAACATATTG
Source organism: Chiloscyllium plagiosum (assembly GCF_037043375.1). Classification (NCBI taxonomy): domain Eukaryota; kingdom Metazoa; phylum Chordata; class Chondrichthyes; order Orectolobiformes; family Hemiscylliidae; genus Chiloscyllium; species Chiloscyllium plagiosum. The sequence continues at coordinate 64,253,474 of NW_028270175.1, read as the reverse complement.
GGAATGCTGGCATGGTCCCTGAGAGAGGGCAGATCACCCACACATTGGGAAGAATGGCAGGGTCACTGAGAGGGGAACAGATCATCCATACATTGGGAATGATGGCAGGGTCACTCAGAGAGGGCAGATTACCCACACAATGGGAAGGATGGCGGTGTCCCTGAGAGGGAGCAGATAACCAACATATTGGGAATGCTGGCAGGGTCCCTGAGAGAGGGCAGATCACCCACACATTGGGAAGGATGGCAGGGTCACTGAGAGGGGAACAGGTCACCCATACATCGGGAATGATGGCAGTGTCCCTGAGAGGTGGCAGATCACCCAAACATTGGGAAGGATGGCAGGGTCCTTGAAATGGGGCAAATCAGCTACACTTTGCGAAGAATGGCAGGTTCCCTGACAGGGGGCAGATCACCCACACTTTGGGAAGGATGGCCCTGTCTCTTAGAGGGGACAGATCACCCACACATTGGGAAGGATGGCAGGGTCCATGAGAGGGGACAGATCACCTACAGATTGGGAAGGATGGCAGGGTCCATGAGAGGGAGCAGATCACCCACATTGGGAAGGTTGTCCGTGTCCCTGAGGGGGACCGATCACCCACACATTGGGAAGAATGGCAGAGCCCCTGAGAGGGACTGATCACCCACACATTGGGAAGAATGGCAGGGCACCTGAGAGGGGGCAGATCCCTCGCAAATTGGGAAGGATGGCAGTGTCCCTGAGAGGAACAGATCAACCACATTGGCGAATTGGAGAGTTGAAGGGAGTTTTGACAGAGCTTATGGGCTTATGATCGGTGTAGATAATGTAGATGAAAACAGATTATTCCTATCAACTGAAGGAAATGGACGATGAGATACAAACGTTAAGATTTTGGACTGATTGAGAGGGTGGATTTGAGAAGTGGTTACCCGGAAGGGATCCTATACCCATTGTGTCTTAATGATAGATAGTTGAGCTGAGCATCGTGAAGCGCTGTATTTAATCTCCAGTTTCCGTCAAACCATCAGTTTGAATTATCCCAGTACCAGAACCACAAGTGACGTACCTCATGTAGTCACATGGATGGGCTTGGGTAATTTACAGTTTGTGATTTTTCCTTTTCCTCTGGGTGTTTGCAGACCCCTCAAACTCTCTGACAGTCTCGGTGATGAAAGCAGAAAATTGGTGACAGACTCTGAAGACAGTGAGAGCTCCAGCTGTTCACCACCGTTCCGATCCCCGCTAATCTTCCTGCTTGAGAGAAATCGGCATGCCTGGTTGGTGGCAGGCTGTGTGGCTCAAATAGGCAGCAACGGGCTGCAAGATAAAGGTTGGTAGTTTGAGACCATCCAGGTATGGAGCTTTGGTTGTTCCAGATCAGACTATGGCAATACCACCCTACCTCATGTAAACCGGAAAATCCATGGCAAGGATGATTTGCAACCCAAACCATTGATGAGTCTGTCTTCCCTGACCCCACATGGAGTAGGATAAGGACAAACACTGCTCTCTCCAGTCCCCCCGCTGTCAACAAAAGGTGGCCACTGCAGCTCCCTGCACAGCCCTGGGACACAGCTTACAGAAACTCCCCCCTCAAGAACGACGCTTCCCGTGTGAAAATTTTACATTTAATACGGTTACGGCTGCAATCCAACCCCTGTCCCCAAGACAGCTTCTAAGCTGCAGGTTTTTGTGATGAGAACAGTGTTATGACGTTGAAGGTGTGCTCTCCATCTTTAACTGAGAGTGAATGTTGGTCAGAACCGACAGCTGACAAATACCTGTGATGACCAGCTAGCAGTCTCAGCGTGCACTGGAAAATTGGAAAGATGTAACATTTGGCTGTGAAACAAATCTGAGTTGGTTTCTAATTAGGAAACAATTTCTATTTTACCAATCAGTTTAAATTATGTCTCCGAATACTAAAATCCAATCGCGCTTCAATTTAGTGTTTAGCAGCACTGCAGAACCGAGGACTTCCATAATGTTGCCTCCACTGACCATTCTTCATGAAACATGCCCAGGTCTTCAGCTGACGAATTTTGCGGGGAACCTTAGCTCCTTGGCTTTGAACCGGCCGTCTGCCCAAGGAAAGTAAATGTGGTACTGCTTTTAGTGGAAGGATCAGAGCACGGTAACTCAACTCTGAAATAGAATGGTCATCAGTGTTGTACACATCTGTGCATATTCAGAACCAGGTTGGAGAAAACTGTAACAATGTTTCACCCAGTAATGAAACAGGATTGCATTATTTTTCACCACTCGAGCATGTATGAGCGAGGAAATTCAAAGTCACGTTTGCTGATATGAACAGCAAGTTAGAAAGCTCTGCTCATGTCAGTCTGAAAGGCTGCCATCGGGAATAAGGCTATTCGTGCCGGATTTTGACGCGGGGCGTTTATGTGTATGAGGTGACTCCAACACCCACTACACGACAGAATGCATCCCCGCAGGTAGCTGGTCTTCAGAGTCGTCAAGTGCTAAAATTTACAGCAGTTCAACGCTTCATCTTTATGTTTCCAGGAGCTGGTGGTTCTCCAGCGTAACTGGCATCATTGAAAAATTAAGAAAATCACGTGAAATTGCTCACAAAGTATAATTGTCAGGGGCGCAGTTTGGAATGTAGGGCTCGTCTGAAAATGCTGGGACAACTTTCCTTTCATCGTCAGGCATGACCTTAAGGAAGGTTTGTCAACGGACTACTTAAGGTTTTGCTTTCGGCAATATACGGTGAGGTGAAAACTGGAGAGCATAGGTTTAAGGTGAAATAGGTAAAATATAGAAAGGATTTGAGGCACCTTTCCCACACAGAAGGCTGTGCGTGCATGGAATCAGCTACCAGATGAAGTGGAGGAGGCCAGTACACTCAGAAGATTTCAAAGGCAATTGGGTGAATTTCTGCATAGGAAGGGTTTAGTGGGATAGGGGCTAATTGCTGAGAAATTGTTTAAAATGCACTTTCAGAGATTTCGAAGCATTAATGCTGTTCTGGGGCAGTCCGAGGGCAATCAGCCATAAACGACGCACAGATCCTTCAGCAGAGCAATTCCATATTATGCTCCCAACATATTATGATGACCATTCTATTTCAGAGTTGAGTTACCGTGCTCTGATCCTTCCACTAAAAGCAGTACCACATATATTGGAATCTTAGTGCACCGTCACCTCCAGAAAAACACCGAAATTAGGGAAAACAAAGAACCGAATATGAAGGGGCCATGAAAAGTGAATATTCCTAAACACAGTCTCGATAGATTAGTTAGCCCATCCGATGAACAATGCGGCAGTGCCTGCTGCCCACGTCTCCAGGACAGAAGTGAAGGAAATGAGAGAAATGTAGGACCATATGACATCACAACTAACCGGAATTATTTTCCCATTCACCAGAACACCAAATAACGAGAAGTAAAGTCACTGCGGGATTTTGTTTCACACCAGCGATGAAATATCAATCTCCGTTCGGTTTCAGCAAAAACAGTGAACAACACAACTTGGCCGGAATATGAAGCAGGTGTGGAACCGCATGAGGCCAGGGCTTTTCGTGTTGGAGGCGAATGTGATCACGACAGCGTGGACACTGGCAGGTTGGAGAGGGTGCACTCTCCCACATCAGAGATACATTTCCAATAAGCAAAGTAAGCTAGTCGTGTTGGAATTTAAACACTGAACATCAACACGCTGCAGTAAAACCAGCAAAGCACACAAATGGTGGGATTCAAACATACGCCTCATTAGAGATTCGAGCCACAATGCAGCGCCTTCGACCACTCGGCCACAAGACTAGCCGCCGCAGTCGTATATTTTCTTACACTTTCAATGATGCGCCTGCAAAACAACAGCAGCAAAGTCACAGGGAAAGAGTTCCTCAATACCTGCCCGGCTCGCACAGCTGCTGGGACCTGCCCAGCTACAATAACAATTTTGCAGTAGATAATGATAAATCTTCAATCCACACAAAAATCAATGACGAGCTGATCCTACCTTCTGAGGCTCGTTTGAGCCACAAATGTGATGTCTGTATGAGAGAATGAATATTCGACTCTGATTCAACAAAGAAACCATGAGCTGCATGACATTACTGGAATTGCGATTCTTGCCTGGTAAATGATTTCGCCCATTGCTGCAGGATAAAGGTTGGTTTACACGGAACATGAAACATACCGGACAACAGGGAAAATGCACAAAGCTGAGCAGGCCGTGTTCCACACCATACCGTGCAGCATACTTACGGTTACGACATCTGTTTTGCAGATTTAACGTCCCAAAGAATATTCTCGACCTGAAAAGTGGAGGTAATATTACAATACGAGAAGGACAGATCACAGAAATGCAGTTTCTGTTCACCTCAATCTAAAAGCCAGTTTCTGAACATAGTAACAGAAGTCAAAAGGTAATTACCTCACCCCACCCCCACTCCAGAAGAAGGTGCTAACTGCCCTTGAGTGCTTTTTGTTCTCGATGTGAAGAGCTTTCACGCCTGAGTCACCTTCACGTCTCTGGCTGCTGAGTGAATCACAAAGAAGGAATTTCACCAGAGCTGTAACTGCCTCACTTCTCCACTCGCCCTCCCCGTTTACATTTTCCTGCTCGTCAGTGATTTAAAGAAAACAAAATGGATGCGATGTCATTCTGTAGCCTCTCTGTCGATTCCTCCATTTCAGTTCCGACGTGGCTTAGATCTCGGGGCGGACCTTAATACTAGCGACGCTATGAATGCGCAAGTCGAAAGGTTCCTCTGAGAGTGCAATTTCTTTCATTGCTGTTGCTGATTGAATGAGCCACTAACGTGCGAATTGCTCCAAAACATTATTCAGGATATCTGGTGCCAATTCTCGCACGTCGAATAACGATTGACAGCTTCCAAATGAGGTCTTTCTGAGACGACCTTGGGGTACGTTTGACAGACAGACAAGTTCAGGAATTCGTGGTGCGCTGTGACACCAGAGCATCTGCTTCTTTCCTGTCTTTGAACCGAGCCGCCTGCGCAAGGAAGGCAAATGCGGTACTGCTTTTCATGAAAGGATCAGAAGGCGGTAACTACACTCTCAAACAGAATGGCATATGATCAGAACCAGGTTGGAGAAAAACTTAACAACGCTTTGCACTGTAATTAAATGGAATTGCATTACATTTCACGACGAGAACAGATTTGTTGAAGCAAATTCGAAGGCAGGTTTGCAGATGGGAAAGATGCAAGAAAGCTCAGCTCTTGTCCATGTAAAAGGCTGCAGTTGAAGAACAAAACAATTTCCGCCCAGTTTCGAACTGGGGACTTTTCGCGTGTTAGGCGAACGTGATGACCACTACACTACAGAAACGAGCCACAGCCGCCCGTGCTGCGGCCCTGTGGCGTCCAGCACTGAAAGTTGAATACGTTCTACGTTTCACCTTTCTGTTTCCGATAGCTCGTTATTGTCCAGCGTAATCGACATCTTGAAAACGTAAAAAAGACACTTTAAATTGATGACAAGATATAGACAAAGATGTCGTCGATGTTTGTACCGTGGGGCGAGATGGAATAGGCTGGTGGAATAAACTTTCCCTGCAGCGTAACAGCTGCGACATGACCTTATGGAAGGGTGGTGAACTGAGTATTTACGTGTTTTGCCCAAGTTGGTGTGAGTTGAAAACTCGACAGCATAGCTTTAAGGTGAGTGGGCTGAAAGTGACAAAGGACCTGAGGCACATTTCCCACAAAGAAGGTTGTGCGTGTTTGGAATGATCTACCAGAGGAAGTGGAGGAGGCTATTACACTCAGAAAATTGCAAAGGTAATCGGGTGAGTTTCTGGATAGGAGCGTTTAGAGGGATTGGGGCCAAATGCTGGGGAACGGGACTTGTTTAATTTAGGCTATGTGGTGAGCATGGACGAGGGGTCCACCGAAGTATTTTTTTCCACGGTGTACCCCAATAACGTCATGTTGCTTCCACCGGCTTTAAAGGATTACTTTTCAGTGGAGTTTGCCATCGCAGTCTGTGGCACAATCATTTAGTCTGTTCGACTGCTCACGGGAAAGGTAGTATTGTGAAACACTGTAGAAACGAACGACTTCCTTACTTTAGCACCGACTGACCATACTCTGAAATTTTCCCAGATTCTCAGCTGAGGATTTTGGCTGCTGGAAGTTACCTCAGAAACCCTGTTAAATCGAAATGTATTGAGCGAATCGCAAAACAGAAAGCATTTAACACGGAACACAAACAAAACTGGCATACCTCACGCATTTTCAGACACAGAGATGCATGAGTGCTAAATGTGATACAGTCCGAGGGCATGAGTCATAAAGTAATCTCACAACTAACAACGGGGCATTTCCAAACGACTCTTTCAAACATACTGCAGCCTTAGTGCACCACCACTTTCCAGACAATGCTGAAAAGAGAGAAAGAAAGAACATAATAAGAATTGGCCGTAAAAAGTGAATTTCACCAATCACAGTCTCGATTAGATTACCTTTCCCTTCTGATGTTTCCAGGACGGAAATGAAGGAAATGGGAGAAATTCAATAAGGTAGGACATCGAAATTAATTGGAACGATTTTCCCATTAGCTAGAAACCCAAATAACAACGAGTAGAGTCACCGTAGGATTTCGTTTCACAACAGCGATGAAATAACAGTCTCCAGTCGGTTCCAGTAAAGGCTCAACTTGCCTGGGACGGCACAACTGTTTGCGATTTTCCGCGCGGGAGTCGAACACGATCATGACATTAGAGACATTTTGGAATATTTGGCAGTATCCCACACCACAGTTAATTCCCTGGGAAGCAAACCCATTTTACTTTTGTTTTCAACATCAATATACAGTGGACACCGAAACAGCATGTTAACAAGCTGCAGCGTTGGAGTTGATCAGCAGAAATGGCAGTGGTGGGATTCGAACGCGCGCACCCTTTCGAGACTGGAACCTGGATCCAGCGCCTTAGACCGCTCGGCCACACTACCAGCCGCCATCGCCGCCTCATTTTCTTATATTTCCAATTGTGCTCGTGCAGAACAGATGCAAAGTCACATGAAAAGGTTTCCATGATTCCTCTCGGACTCGTACAGCTGCTGGGATGTGCCCGGCAACAATGTCAATTTCGCAGCAGATATTGATAGCCCATCAATCCAGGCAAAAATCAATGGTAAGCTCGGTCTATCTTCTCAGACTCTTTTCAGCTACAAATGTATCTGTGAGTGCGTGAGAATATGGGTTCGCTTATGATTTGGTCAAATAACCATGAGCTGCTTGACATTACTGGAATTTCCATTCTTGCTTTGCTAAATGATTTCACCTATTGCTCGAAACAAGACGACTTTCACGTTTACACGGAACACGAAACACACCGGACTACAGGGAAAATGCACAAACCTGAGCAGGCCGTGTTCCGCATCATACCGTGCAGCATAGTTTCAGTCACTGTGTCTGTGTTTTTTTTTCAGAATAGGAGTCCCAAAGAATGTTCTCCAACCTAAAACCGGAGGTAGCATTACAATCCGAGAACGACAGATCACATTGAGAGAATGCTCTGACCTCGGAGCCAGTTCGAGATGCCACTTTCCTTGCCTTTTACCTTAATCGTGCAATTTGCTACTGAGACGTTAACTCCTGGACATGAGCCACATGAATACCAACTGAATTGGAAACCTGTGTGGGAATCGAGGAGAAGCGACTCAATAAATTTTGCTAAATTCCATGGTGCTTTTTAGAAATGCAGTTTCTGTTCACCTCAATCTAAAAGCCAGTTTCTGAACATAGTCACAGAAGTCAAAAGGTAATTAGCTCACCCCACCCCCCACTCCAGAAGAAGGTGCTAACTGCCCTTGAGTGCTTTTTGTTCTCGATGTGAAGAGCTCTCACGCCTGAGTCACCTTCACGTCTCTGGCTGCTGAGTGAATCACAAAGAAGGAATTTCACCAGAGCTGTAACTGCCTCACTTCTCCACTCGCCCTCCCCGTTTACATTTTCCTGCTCGTCAGTGATTTAAAGAAAACCAAATGGATGCGATGTCATTCTGTAGCCTCTCTGTCGATTCCTCTGTTTCAGTTCCGACGTGGCTTAGATCTCGGGGCGGACCTTAATACTAGCGACGCTATGAATGCGCAAGTCGAAAGGTTCCTCTGAGAGTGTAATTTCTTTCATTGCTGTTGCTGATTGAATGAGCCACTAACGTGCGAATTGCTCCAAAACATTATTCAGGATATCTGGTGCCAATTCTCGCACGTTGAGTAACGATTGACAGCTTCCAAATGAGGTCTTTCTGAGACGACCTTGGGGTACATTTGACAGACAGACAAGTTCAGGAATTCGTGGTGCACTGTGTCACCAGAGCATCTGCTTCTTTCCTGTCTTTGAACCGAGCCGCCTGCGCAAGGAAGGCAAATGCGGTACTGCTTTTCATGAAAGGATCAGAAGGCGGTAACTACACTCTCCAACAGAATGGCATATGATCAGAACCAGGTTGGAGAAAAACTTAACAACGCTTTGCACTGTAATTAAATGGAATTGCATTACATTTCACGACGAGAACAGATTTGTTGAAGCAAATTCGAAGGCAGGTTTGCAGATGGGAAAGATGCAAGAAAGCTCAGCTCTTGTCCATATAAAAGGCTGCAGTTGAAGAACAAAGCAGTTTCTGTCCAGAGACTGGGACCTTTCGCGCGTAAGGCGAACGTGATGACCACTACACTACAGAAACAAGCCACAGCCTCGTCCCTGCTGAGGCTCAGTGGCATCCAGCCCTAAAAGTTGAAGCCATTCTACCTTTCACCTTTCTGTTTCCAATAGCTCATTGTTTATTGGGACTTGTTTAATTTAGGCTATGTGGTGAGCATGGACGAGATAGACCCAAGTATCGGTTTCCACGCGGTGTACCCCAATAACGTTGTGTTTCTTACACCGGCTTTAAAGGATTACTTTTTAGCGGAGCTTGCCGTCGCAGTCTGTGGCACAATCATTTAGTCTGTTCGACTGCTCACGGGAAAGGTAGCGTTGTAATACACTGCAGAAACGAACGACTTCCTTACTTTTGCTCCGACTGACCATACTCCGTGAAATAATCCCAGATCCTCAGTTGAGTATTTTTGCTGCTGGAAGGTACCTCAGAAACCCTGTTAACACGCCATGTATTGAGCGAATCGCAAAACAGAAAGCATTTAACAAGGAACACAAAGAAAACTGGCATACCTAATGCATTTTCAGATACAGCGAAGCATGAATGCTAAATGTGAAACAGTCCGGGGGATTAGCCATAAACTAATCTCACAATTTGGCAATCCCAAACTACTAATTCAAACATTCTGGAGCCTTAATGCACCACCACTTCCCAGAACGTGCTTAAAAAGCGAAAGAAAGAACATAATGTGAATGTGCCAAAAAAAAGTGAGTTTCACCAATCACAGTCTCGATTAAATTACCTTTCCTTTCCGATGTCTTCAGGACGGAAATGAATGAAATGGGAGAAATTTAAGAACATTTGACATCGAAATTAGTTTTAATTATGTTCGCATTCGCCAGAAAACCAAATAACGACGAGGTGTGTCACCGCAGGAATTTGTTTCACAACAGCGATGAAATAACAGTTTCCATTCGGTTCCAGTAAAAACGTAACTTGCCTGGAACATAAAGCAGCAGTAGAGCTGCTTGCGCGAGGCGAGCCTCCGTGCGGGAGGCGAGCACTACCATGACCGCACAGACACTTTGAGAAAATCTGCACTCTCCCACACCACAGTTAACTCTCCAGGAATCATAACCAATTTGTTAGAACCTCAACTTGCCTGGAACGTAAAGCAGCTTGAGCCTGCGATTTACCGTGTGGGAGGCGAACATGATCATGACAAGATGGACATTGGCCCCTGTCTCCACAAAGCAAACTCCCGGTTTTGCTCTTTATTTGAACACGCCACAGCCACAGAAATTGCAGTGGCGGGACTCGAGCCTAAGATTCTTTAGTAATTGAGTTCTGAAGCAGGCGCCTCCGAGTCCTTGGCTCCCCTTCATCGGGTTGATTCGGTTCGAATAGTGAAATTTGCTGTGTCTGATCCGCAAGACATCCTGCAGGATTTTCAGACAGCGTCATCCTCCCTGTGACATGTACGTGCTGGATAACATTCTGTTGTGTCATGTGTCCCGGCTTTGCCAATATCACCGTTCTTTAACTCCCTACATCCTGTTGGTCGAACTGTGATTCCAGTCAGAATCACAAACGTGTAACAAAACACCTTAGCTGTGCTGGCTCTCTACAGAGATAAATGTGCTTCTCTTTTCGTATCATTCTCTTGCCTTCTCCCTTTAACTCTGCACATTTTTACTTTCAAGATGAACATTGAATGAGTTTTTCAACAACTCGATTAAAACTGCATCTTTGTCAATGTCAGACCCTAACTACTCCCGATGTGAAAACATTTCTCCTCATGAACATTTTTCTTCTTTTACTAATGTCTTTAAAACTCTGTCGAATCGTTCTCGATCCTTTCAGGCGTAGGGAGCATTCTCCCTTTCTTATTTCATCTGTCTAACCCACTCATGTCTTGGAAAGGTTTAACAAGGCCAGCTGTTGGCCTTCTGCGCTCCGAGGGGATCTGTCCTAACTTTCCAAATGACCTTTATTGTTGATATTCCTCATATACCACACCATTCTCATCAACCACATTTGCCTCTCCTCACACTGCTTGCCGGTGCATGTTCCCAGCATTTACAATCTTGGTCTGTGGGATAACAAAAGCAGGAACCAGGAACTATTTATCTTACTTCTTAAAACAGGCGTCAAAATTTGAAGAGCATAAATACGTCAACCTGCTGTTTGTGAAATGATGAACAGCAGAGTACAGTGCACAGAGTATGGTCAGCCCTCTGGGTTATGGGCTCAGCACGCTCCAACTGTGACCCCCTGCTCACAGGATTTGAACACAAACAAAGAAATGACTCAGTGACAAAATCTGTTGAAACAGATTCTGTGAGGAATTGAAAGCGATGGAATGAAAAGCCCCATGAGAGCGGGATGTAACATTAACTGTGTTGGGATCGTTTTCCAGACTCGAGGAGAGTGCGCAGTGCTGTTTCCATGGGTCAATATCAGGATAGATAGATTGAATCAGCGTCGAATGTTATTGTAGGGATCCCTGTCGCTTAGACACACTGCACCTTTTGTACAATGGTGCAAATGCACGGACGTTTTGTGTAGAGGGGACAATTTCAAAATCGTTACTGAGGCAAAATGCACAAATGAGCAAAACAACAAAGCAACCACAGAATCTGGTGTTACGTGAGGGGGTAAACCCCCTCTGCTAATGTAAACCAGCAAAACAGAAAGGATTCACCCCTTGCTTTATTCTGTTAAAATTCCACAGGCAAAGAACCAACTCAAAACTCACTACTTAAAGTTAAAAATAACAACTTTATTGCTTTTTATTAACAAAGAATAATCAACCTACAATTCCTTTCTCTAAACCTTCTCCTCACCATACCTTCCCTCACTCCGATCCCAATAAATTTTACGAAAATGTTCACATTTAAAAACCAGATCGTTGTCGAATGTTCTCTTTGTATCTTCCTCTGGAGATTTTTTTCTCCAGGTCGGTTTTGATGCTTTTTTTCTATGCAATCTTTTTCTCCAGAGAGACACCTCTTGGAGATTTTACTGGTCTTTTAACTGCTCTCTTTGCTGTTCTTTGTCGCTCTGGGGAACTGTTCCAAATGTCCGATATTTGTCCCACAAAACGTCGGACCGTTTAATTGATTTTAACATTGTAAAAATACACAATTCAAACTTGATTGGAACACAAATTCAAATTTGATTTTTGTATCCATGTAAGACAGTTCTTAGTTGTTTTCATCAAATGTTATGTTGTTGCCTTGTTCTGGACTCCTTGAGCTAGCCAGACATTTCAGCACCATTAAAAGTACGTTACACCCACAATTTCATTACACCGGCATTTGCCAAGACAGTTTATTTCTCTCAACATCGCTCTTTATTAATCTCATGTGCCTGAGATTTGAACAATCTCTGGTCAATGTTAATCAAAACTGCTCTATTCTCATAACCTCAGATTTAACATGCCCCCTTACTTATGTCTAACAATATTAATTTATTTCGCACTGTGTTACTTCAGCACACACTGCGAAAAATAAAAATAAGAACAACAGTCACCTTTGTGACTACGATTTAACCCAATGTTGCTGCAGCCAACCGATTCAGCTGTAAGTGAAATAGCCTTCATCTTTCCTGTACCAGTAATGAGATTGCATAGCATTGTGGTAAGTTTTCATGAGTTGAATTAGACCCAGCATCATTTCTCGGGGCGACATTTACTGATGAAATACACAGGGGTTGGGGGGTTCAATTTGGTTAGGAAGGACATGGTCAGAGATCCCTTGATACAAAATCGTTAGAGACGATGGAAATGAGATTTACTGGGAGATATAGCCACGAGAAAAGAAAAGCAAGGATTTAATGGGATTGTGGAATAGATGAAGATTCACGCGACATAAATCAGGAATGACTGAGTTGCGTCCTAATGGAGGTTTTCCAGCGGATGTGAGGTTGGTAAGGGTAAATAAGAGGGTTCAGGGGCTGTATAACTCGAGGTTAGAGCTTCAAAATCAGCGAGGAACGACAACGAAGTTTGCAGCAGGTACTTTGTATTCTGAGTTTTTGAAATCGGAGATTACTTTCCAGACAGAAAAAAAAATTAGAAGATGATTCCAGCATATTTCAAAGGCCAGTTGCAGACACACAAGGAGCGAATTTAACAGGGGCAGGGATTCTGGGCTGCCTGGATGGGGAGGCAAAAGTGACACACTCACAAATTGTTTAGCGTTCATCGGAAAGAAATTGCATAGTATCTACATCTGAACATGTTAAGTGTAAGAAGAGATGGTGTTGTTGAAAGGTGTAGCAGCTGATTCGACGTGAACTACTACAAATTGTTAATGTACTGAGCTGTTTGTTTTAGCTTTGCATTAAATGGAAGCCGGTTATCTCAGTCATAGAGTGAGACGAACAACGTGGGATTAATTGCCGCACTCTCTCAGGTTTCCATAAGGATCATAATCTCCACCGCTCATGCAATCTGTAATGCAATTGTGACTCTAGTGAGTAGAAATGGACCTGTCAATGTCAAGCACAATTATCTTTGCCATCTGTTGCCTTGAACATTTGGTCACAATGATCAGGAACGGGACTGAGTCCATTTAATACACACTGATCTCCTCCCGAAAAATCCAGCGACAAGACTCGTCTTTATTTCTGTTGGAACTCTCTGTTCTGCACAGCAGCAAAACTATTTGTCATGACTTTACCAGATTCACTGACAACATTCAGTCTTCCGAAAGAGATAAATCTAATTCCTTTCGAACGGTTTAATGAGCTGTGTGAGTTGCAGCAAACAGGATTATCTGAAACGAGCTTAACAACCTTTTCAAGAATGTAATCCAGTGCAGTGTCAGAGATTTGAAAAAGGTCACCAAGCTGAAATATCACCTCTGTTTCTCAATCCACAGATGGTTAATTACCTGGGGAATATTTGCAGTTTTACGGTAAATAATTGATACCTTTCCCAAAGACCAAACAATCCCTCAAATCAGAAACTGGAGTTTTAGAATAGATGCTGCTTTACTCGACATTATTCTTCAACTACGCTTCAGTCTGATGCTCCAATAATTCCTGATCAACGTCAGTAAAACCAGCTTTAGATAAGTATTGAAAGGCATTTTAACACACTTTTAAGAACCAAGCACTAATCAGTTGCTCCACTGGAACCGCCGGTAGCAAGCCTATAAAGTGCCCTACTCGTACCTCTGGGACCTTCGACCCGCCTGTTCTACTTTTGTTGTCGTTCTGAAATTAAAGCTAAGGCAGAGGAGGAGGAAATGATATGGACCTGTGACTTTTCGAGCATCAGGTTCAGGAAATGGGATATAGAAAAACGTTGTGCAAAATAGACTTGATTGAAAACTGGGTTTCTGTGGGTCGCTGCGTTGTTTACAGACAATGCTATATTATCGCTGTCACAGGACTTCTCATTCGGTCGGCTTCAATTTGGCACAGAATTCGATTCAACGACACTTCACTCACCTCATTCCGCAAGTTCTTACAGACAACATGAAACATACTGCACTCATCATCAATCTTTACCATGGCTACATCAAGGACATGTTGCACAGTTTTCATGAATACTGAAGATATAAGAATATCATGCAAGAGTAAATTGATTTTCAGTTAAAATTGTAAAGTGATAAGATTCCAAAGTGAGATAGATAATGCCCGAAATTCATGTTTATTACCGTGGCCAGAACTCTAGCCAGGAAAAGGGAAAATCTGTCGTTGAATCCCCAATATCCACACGCTTGCTTGCCCCATATGTCCAGTGGGAAACCTGTGTGAAGGAGCATGCAGACTGACAGAGCGCCTGGGAGAATCCTCCACTGTCTGATCTAAAGCTATAACAGGAGCTGTGTATTCCAGCTGTGAGAGCAGTGGGATAAAGTGGAGGACCTTGGTATTCTGTGGTGTAGATTCACATTGTCCTCATCATGTTATTGTTTAAAACCCTTTGTCAGAAACAGCACAGACAGAGAGGAATAGGAAGGGGCCATTTCACCCGCCTGCGCTACCACGCCATTTGACATAATTATGGCTGACCGAACAAGTCAATGTTTTTTTCCCAGCCCATCCACATCAACCTGTCGCCCAAAGGGAAAAATACATTGAATAAACCGAAAAACTCTGTGCAACTGTGGGAGCAAAATGTGTTTAGAGACAGTGAGCTTATGCAATGGGATTCTTGGTTGATAATATTTCAAATGATACGATTCCATCAAAACTCACCACCAAGAAGGTGAGGAGTCTTATCTGGTCAGTAGCAGGGACGAGAACTCCAGGCGATCGGAACTGATGATGAGTCGCAGAACAATCATTGATTCAGCTGAAATCTGAACTTCACTCCGATTCTGGTGGGATTCAAACCCATAGTCATTCTTCACCATCATCAGCAAAGTTCTAAATCATGGCTACTACAACTAAGTCTAAATCACTGATCTACATCAGAAAACAATAGAACTTCACTGGAAACACACATGCGAACTGGTTTCATTGCTGGTTGGGATTAACGGCTGCAATAACAGCAGAATCGAACTTCTGTTGTCATTTGTAAACTTGCTGGTAACTCTGCCAGTTGGTCTTCTGAGGGATCACTTCTCACATATGAGAATGGTGAATGACCTATGCGCACTGTGTCTGAGTAAGTGAGTTTACAACTCAGCGCGTAATTGAATCCCTTCCTGCCGTCACCCTATGGCCCTGACTTCTTGGCGCTGTGGGTATCGTTGTGTCTATTTAGTTTAATAATCAGTTCAATTCGAGTCCACACAGGCACGATTCCCACTTCGCCTGTTGTTCATGCATTTTTATTCTTCCTTAATCTCCCACGGAATGTGGCTATCATTGGTCTGAAGAGCATTTATTGTTCATTCTAATTCACCTCGAACTGAGTCAGAGGGCATTCATGGCTGAACCACATTGTTGTTGGTCTGGAGTCACATGTTGACAGGACTCATTACAGTCGGCAGATTTCCCTTTCGAAGGGACATGAATGAATGGGTTTTCAGCAATATAAAGTTATTGTCTCTGTTCCTGAGATTGGGTTTATTTTCCAGATTTTATTCATCGAATTTAACGAACAGCAGCTGCCACGTTCCAGTCTCCAAAGATTACTAGCCCAATAGATCACCGCTGCACTAACAACACCCTGCTGCATTTCTCCATTCAAAGAATGACATTGTCAATTCAGATTATCCCAGATGGAGCTAGAGTAGGACGCGTTTCTGTGTTGGAATGGAAGCAATGTCCGCTGGATTGGAGTGTTTACTGGAGCAAGAGATTGATGTGGGGACGATGTGAGCAAAAGCAGTTCTTACTGTCAAAGTAACAAAATACTACTTTGTTAAGGAAAATCTCTTAGAACGCTTTCAACACATCGACCTCTCACTTGAAGCTCCAGCACGCTTCCTCTGAGCCAATTGACCAGAAGCACTCCCAGCCTCAGCATTTCACGCTCTTGGATAAGTAGACAAAGTCTTTTCCCTGGGGTCGGGAGTCCAGAATGCGAGGTCATAAATTTAGAGTGAGAAGGAATAGATATAAAGGAGACCTCAGGGGTAGCTTTTTCATACACAGGGTGGTGCGTGTATGGAATAAGCTGCCAGAGGAAGTGGCGGAGGCTGGCACAATTGCACAATTTCAATGGCATTTGGATGGGTATATGAATAGGAAGGGTTTGAAGGGATATGGGCCGGGTGACAGGTGGGACTAGATTGGGTTGGGATATCTGGTCAGCAGGGACCAAATAGTCTGCTTCCATACTGTATATCTATATGACTCTATGACACCATGAAGGCGCCTTTACCAATCATGTCACTGGTGCCACAGAATAGCTTCACATGCTCATTTCCACCCCCACTTCCCGTTTGGTATTCGCGGCTGCGCCACGAAGTTTGTCTGATTCCGGTTCTAGGGACTAGGGTTATATGACTGCAGCAGCAATGGGTGCTTTCTTGTGTGGGGAAGTTGGTGAAGAAACGTTTCGGTCAAAAGCCCTTCATTAGGAATAAATCTGCGAGCCTCGAGGGTGCAGAGATAAACGGGAGGACTGGGTCTGGGAAGAATTTAGCTGAGAGTGCAATAGGTGGATAGAGATGGGGTTAAAGGTGATAGGTCGGAGGAGAGGGTGGAGCGGATAGGTGGGACGTAAGATTGACAGGTGGGACAGGTCAATAGGATGGTGCCAATCTAGAAGGTTGAAACTCGGATAAGGTGGGTGTGGAGAGATAAGAAAGCTGGTGAAGACCACATTGATGCCCTGCGGTTGAACATCCCAAAGTGGAAGATGAGGCGTCGGGTGTTGACGGAATGGCGGTGGAGGAGGCCCAGAAACTGCATGTCCATGGGAGAGTGGGGGGCGGGGGGGGGGGGGGGGGAGAGAGGGAGGGAGTTGATGTGGTTGGTCATGGGGAGTTGGGGTTGAATGTTGCAGGTGTACTGGAAATGTTCGCTGAAGCGCTCTGTGAGAAGGTGCCTGTTGGCCCCAATTTAGAGGAGACCAACCGATGCAATAAATGACATGTGTGGCAGTGCAGATGCACATTTGTTGGATGTGGAAGGATCTATTGGAGCCTTGGGAGGATGTGATAGGAAAGGTGTGGGGGTGCAGGTTTTGCAATTCCTCTGGTGGCAAGGGAAGGTGCCGGGAAGGGAGGGTGGGTCATTGGAGGGCGTGGACTTGACTAGGTAGTCGTGCAGGAAACGGTCTTTGTGAAAAAGTGGATAGGGGTGGCGAGGGAAACATATCCCTCAAGTTCAGTGTTACTGACACTTTTCACAAACCCACTGACTCCCACAGCTGTCTGGATTATACCTCCTTCCACCCCGTCTCTTGCACAAATGTGATCCTATATTCCCAATTCCTCCACCTCTATCGCATCTGCTCCCAAAGGAGAAGCACAGCAGTTCAGGCAGCATCCGAGGAGCAGTAAAATCGACGTTTTGGGCTAAAGCCCTTCGTCAGGAATACAGTCAGAGAGCCTGAAGGCTGGAGAGATAAATGAGAGGAGGTTTGGGGTGGGGAGAAAGTAGCATAGAGTACAATAGGTGAGTGGGAGAGGGGATGACGGTGATGGGTCAGGGAGGAAGGTGGAGTGGATCGGTGGAAAGGAAGATAGGCAGGTAAGACAAGTCATGGGGACATTGCTGAGCTGGAGGTTTGGAGCTGAGGTGAGGTGGGGGAAGGGTAAATGAGGAAACTGGGCAAGTCTACATTGATGCCCTGGGGTTGCAGTGTTCTGAAGCAGAAGATGAGGTGTTCTTCCTCCAGGCGTCGGTTGTGAGGGAGTGGCGGTGTAGGAGGCCCAGGACCTCCATGCCCTCGACTCAGTTAGAGGGGGAGTTGAAATTTTGGGCCACTGGTCAGTGTGGTTGCTTGGTGGGTGTGGCCCAGAGATGTTCCATAAAGCGCTCTGCTAGGAGGCTTCCTGTCTCCCGAATGGAGAGTAGACCGCATCGGGGGCAATGGATACAATAAATTGTATTGGTGGATGTGCAGGTAAAACTTTGATGCCTGTGGAAGGCTCCTTTGGGGCCATGGATGGAGGCGAGGGAGAAGGGGTGGACGCAGATTTTGCAATTATTACGGTGGCAGGGGAAGGTGCCAGGACGGGAGGAAGGGTTGCTGGGGGGCGTCGACCGGATAGTCACGGAGGGAACGGTCTTTGTGGAAGGTGGAATGGGATAGGGAGGGAAATATATCCCTGGTGGTGGGGTCCGTTTGGAGGTGGTGGAAATGTCGGCGGATGATTTGGTTCTGCGAAGGTTTGTAGGGTGGAAGGTGAGCACCATGGGGGTTCTGTCCTTGTTACGGTTTGAGGGGTTGAGTCTGAGGGTGGAGGTTCAGGATTTGGACGAGATGCATTGGAGAGCATCTTTAACCACGTGGGAAGGGAAATTGCGGTATCTAAAGAAGGAGGCCATCTGGTGTGTTTCATACTCTATGCTACTTTCTCCACACCCCACCCTACTCTCGTTTATCTTTCCACCCTTCAGGCACTCTGCCTGTATTTCTGACGAAGGGCTTTTGCCCAAAACTTCGATTTTTCTGCTCTTCGGATTCTGCCTGAACTGTTGTGTCTTTTTCAGAACCGCTCTAATCTAAACTCTGTTTTGCAGCATCTGCAGTCATTGTTTTTACCCTCTGCTCCCAAAGGACAAGTTCCACCACAGAACACACCAGATGGCCTCCTTCTTTAAAGACCGGAACTTCCCAATCTACGTTGTTGAAGATGCCCTCCAACGCATCTCAACCATGTTCCGTACCTCCACCCTCGAACCCCAAATCTCCAACCACAACAAGGACAGAACCCACCAGGTCCTCATCTTCAATCCCACCAACCTCTGCATAAATCAAATCATCCGCTGACAGTTTCGCCATCTTGAAAGCGATCCAACCACCAGGGTTAGGTTCTCCTCCCCAGCCCTAATCCACTTTCCGCCAAGACCATTCGCTCTGAGACTACCTAGTCAAGTCTACGCCCTTCAATGCCCCACCCTTCCCTCCCAGCACCTTCCTGTGCCACCGCAGGAATTGCAAAACCTGCTCCCACATCTAGCCTCTCATCTCTGTCCAAGGCTCCAATGGAGGCTTACACATCCATCAAAGTTTCACCTGCAATTCTACACATGTCATTTCTTGTGTCTGTTGCTCCCGATGCGGTCTACTCTAAATTGGGGAGACCAGATGTCTTCTCAGAGAGCACTTCAGAGAATATCTCCAGGGCACCCACAAGAATCAACCCCAGTGACCTCATGGCCAAATATTTCATTTCCCCCTCCCACTCTCCCGAGGACATGCAGGTCTTGGACCTCCTCCATCGCCACTGCCTCACCACCCAATGCTAGGAGGAAGAAAGCCTCATCTTCCGCCTCGGGACCCTTCAACCCCATGGCATCAATTGGGACTTCACCAGTTTCCTCATTTCCCCTCCCCCTACCTGACCCCAGTTCCCACCTTCCAGCTCATCATCGTCATCCTAACCTGTCACACCTGTGCATCTTCATTCCCACCTATCCACTACACCTTCTTCTCGGAAATATCGTGTTCACCACCCACCTCCATCCACTTACTGCACTCTCAGTTACCTTCTCCCCAGCCCCGCCCCACTCCCATTTGTCTCTCCATCCAATATGCTCCCAGTCTCATTCCTGATGAAGGGCTTTTGCCTGAAATGTTCATTTTTTGTGCTCCTCAGATGCTGCCGGACCTGCTGTGCTTCTCCAACACCATTCTAATCTTTAAGGGAATAAGTTGATTGAGAGGGTTTTCGGATATTTTCTAGTGTTGACCTCTTTAGCAACTGCCAGTTTAGGGAACAGCTAAAGGACTGAGCACAAGTCAGGTCACCACATAAACATTTTTTTAAATTGCAAGATAAAACATGGAAGGCTGAAGTATGCAACTTTGCCGATCAAGACTGTTTCACCAATGAGTTTATCACTGATTCCTTTCCAAGTCAGAGTGCTATGGGCCTTGGAGGGGAACTTGCAAATGGTGGTGTTTCGTTGCATCTTCCAACCTTGTCCTTATAGTCAGTACAGCTGTTGAGCTTTGAAGGTTCTGTCAAATATGCCCACATGACTTACTCCAGTACATCCTGAAGTTGGTGCACTCTGTTGCAATTGTGCCTAAGTGGTGAATAGAATGAATATTGCAGGTATTGAAGAGGGTACAATCAAGTTACTGCATTGTCGTGGACCGTGTCCAGTTCCTTAAGTGTTACTGAAGTTACACCCATTGAGGCAAATGGAGAGAGTCTCAAACGTTGTAGGATTCACGGAGACATAAGTTGAGTTTATAATCAAAAATGTTTACCAAAGGACATGTTTTTGTTGTCAAATTGTTTATATAGCCAATTTCTATCTGTTTATTTTTCTAAATACTAGCTCTGTGGACAATTACACGGGATAACTTGGTTACAGTAAAGCCATTGAATGTCAGTGGGATATGATTAGATCCTCATTTGTCAGAGTTATCATTACACTACACTTGTGTGGACCAATCTGATTCCAGTCGCTGTCTGATTTCAAGTTCCAATTCCCGTCTGTGCTTGAAATTTCAACCGTTTCTTCACAAAAAAATGTCTCCACGTGCCGTAATAATACGTAAGGACGCTGCAGGGGACAGCAGAGATTAATGAACATGTTGTCAACACTGGAGAAAATGGAGCTTCGTGGAATAATTGGTTAGGCTGGGATTATTCTCCAGGATTCCTGAAGAAGGGCTCGTGCCCGAAACGTCGATTCTCCTGATCCCTGGATGCTGCCTGACCTGCTGCGCTGTTCCAACAACACATTTTCAGCTCTGATCTCCAGCATCTGCACACCTCACTTTCTCCTCGAAGATTATTCTCCTTGAAACAAGGGAGACGGAGTGCAGCTCTATAATCACGCAATGACATTTATGCACGTTCAATATTCATGGGATCTTGACACGGTAGTTACTGGCAAGTGGTTTACTCTCTGGTATGAGGAGAGCACCAGAGGACATGAACTCAGAATTAGATATTGCCAATTTAATTCAGAAATGGGGAGTAATTTCTTTGCTCGGGGCCAGTGAATCGGTGGAACTCCTTACCAAAACTGTTGTTGAGGCTGAGTTGCTGTGTATTTCCAAACTGTGCCAGACAGATATTTAACCAGAAAGACGATGAAAATTTGTCGAGATAATGCAGGAGAATGGAGTTGAGGATTATCAGATCAGTCATGAGTTCATTGAATGGTGGAGCAGATTCGATGGGCTGAATGGACCACTTCCAATCTTACATCATTTGTTCTAAAGCCTTACTTTTATTGATAAATTTAGAATTCTGAGGGAATGGGATGAAGTGATAGAAAAGATTTCCAAACTGATCAGACAGATCAGGAACTAGGCGCATAAGCTCATGAACAAGAAATGTGC
Organism: Chiloscyllium plagiosum; assembly: GCF_037043375.1. Taxonomy (NCBI): domain Eukaryota; kingdom Metazoa; phylum Chordata; class Chondrichthyes; order Orectolobiformes; family Hemiscylliidae; genus Chiloscyllium; species Chiloscyllium plagiosum. The sequence continues at coordinate 64,232,008 of NW_028270175.1, read as the reverse complement.
TGTGGCCTGGAGACAACAAATGGCACTGTGCACCCAACAGATGGGTATGTGCAGACGCTGTGATTGCTGAAGAAAATTGGTGGATCTTATATTTTTGCCAACTTGGCGTCATGCTGGATGATGGATCGCGGTATGATTCATACAGCAAAAGGTTGTGAAAGAATGAAAGGTTCGTTTCATTGGAAAAGTTTTCTGTGGTTCCAAGTCCAATTGACTGTTTGAAATACTGATCAGACATTTGTATGGAATGTTGCACTAAAATTCACAATCCCACTGGATAAACTATTGCACCCAATCTCTCCTTATTTGTTTCACTTTCATTCGATGTAAATTCATAGAAAGTCAAGATGGAATGAAAGGAGGAAAGAAACGTTTGCACTCCATTTCATTACCCCAATTTAACTTACAACAGAATCAAATTGCTTTATTTCGACTTTGATGAGGTATCAATTTATCACCAATCTCCGATGCAATGAAGGACAAGAGCAAGATTCTCCAACCAATGTATACTAAAGATGCGAGGTACAAAGGGAAACCACAGCTGCGTTTGATAGAAGTAACAGCCAGAGTAGGATTCAAATCCACACATGCACTATGAAAGAGCAACCCGTCGCGTTAATCTCTGGGCCACTTAAGTCCATGGAAAAGGGGCTCACATATGACCACATCAAGATTACATATGGTGCACCTAGGGGATAAGAAATTCCCTGAGCGGAATCGAATCCACACCATTATATTTCTGCTTTCAGCGGAATAATAATATCAGCAAAATCCAAGGAATTGACCTCGTCCTTGGAAGGTATACCGTGTCCTTGATTTATTCCGCGTCGGAACTGTCTCAGAAAGAACCAGCAAACATGAAATTCCCGTCACATTCACACGCACATTTAGTCTTGACGCATAATTTCTTCAGACAGTTTCTCTCTCACGGGAAGAGGTATATATGGAGAGAGGAGTGAATGCGATGTTTTAGCTCGATGGTCTTTCCCATATGTCTGAACCTGAACTGGGTTAAATTCCCGGAAATGCAGTTTTGTTCGTTTCATTTTATTAATTTTGCTGCAACTTCACTCTGTTCAATGCAATGATCGGAAGTGAATTGGATTTATATGATTGGAACGTTTAATGTTGTATTGAATTTTGCTCCGAATTTATTTCAGCTTAAATAAAATACTGATGAGAAAAACATAAGGTTAAACTACAAAACAAGATGCCAGTTTTGATGTTCAGTTACTTTGACAGATTTCAGTGGGTAATAAATGAACCCAATATCATGGCGATTGTCCTCCCATCTTTAAGCCATGGGATTAAAGCAGGAAATCGATCTCTAAGAGACGGGTCACTTCCTGTTCATTATGGAATAGCTTTCCTTGACAATATACAAAATCTGCTCAGTTCCATTTATATGATTCATGTGGAATATTAATAGAAATCTTTGAAAACTCTCAGTTATTCTTATACAGAATCCTATTCAGCTGCATACGTTTGCGATAATTCTTTACATCTGAAGTCGTCCAAATCAGACATTGTTTCCTCGCACCTTTCACACCCCACACCCAACTTTTACACTTTTACCCAGCCTCAGGTTGTCTCTCTCCCCACTAACATGCCATCCCCACTAAACGCCGTCAGCATCATCTCTAATCTCTCAGCACCGCAGTAAACGCTGGCAGTGTCCTCTCTGATAGAATCACAGATTCCCTACAATGCAGAAAGTACAATTCAGCCAATCGAGTCTGTAGTGACACTCTGAACAGCATCTCAACCAGACCTAGCTCCCCTCTCTATCACCGCAGGCCTCTAGCTTGTGATTTCAAATAAACCTGCTGCAATAAAACCTGGCATCGTGTGACTGTTGACCTTATCACTGCGTTACCCATGGCTAATTCACTTAACTTACTGAAGTCACGCCCTGGACACCTCAGCGCAATTTAACATGGCCAATCCAACTAACCAACAGGCTTAAGAGCAGTGCGAACCACTGTAGTGTACCATCACATTGAACACTATCTGTATCATGTGTAATGGCTTTACACACTGGTAACTCCGCCTCGTGAAAGCAAGCTGCGCTCACCAACACGAATTCAATGCATCCAAACGCGGTTCCACGTTGTACAACATCATTAGTGCTGCTGGAAATGTTTCTGCACTCAGGTCTGAATGGGTGTACTCTGTTTTCTTCCTCAGATTCCTGCTTTAAATAAACACATCAGTCAGGAACAACTCTATATAATGGTTTTCATTCCAACACAAGCTCAATGTGCAGTTTGTAGAAGTTACGTGTTTTCACTTTCACTGACACTCTCTGTCCAGTAGCTGCAGCCCTGCCCCAGCTGATTCAGACAGCACTGTCCTTCCTGTGACATGACCCATCGAGAATGGAAGGCCAAGCATGAATAACCTTTACTGGGGAACAGAGCCACAGGTTTAAAACCTTTACGATGCCCCCAGCGCAGAATTGAGCCCTGTGATAGGAGGGGACACTAACCACGATACTGTGGAGGATTACATCGTAGGAACTCCTTCAGCCTGTTGTGGCTGCGCTTGTCCAAAACAACTGCTTAACGACCTGAATCATGTTTTCCATGATTTAGCACATAGTCTTATATGTTTTGGCATCACAAATTCACATCTGAATTTTTTTCAGGTTGGAAGGGTTTCCACTTCTCTGACCCTTTCCGCACATCTACTCAAAACTTTCTGCCTTTTCCCGAAATCTCTTGGCCCCAGTGTTCGATCCCTCCATCAATAACAAACGCTTCTTTCAGTTTTTCCTATCCATATCCCTCATTATTTTGTACATTTCAGACATGGCTTCTCCAATCTCCTCTGCTCGATGACAAACTACCCCAGTCTGTCCAATGACTCCTCATAACTGAAACTCTTCAGCCCAGACAATATCCCATTGAATCTGTCCTGCAACGTTTCCATTGCGATCACATCATTGCTATACTGTGAATTGCAGAACTGCACACAGTAATCTAGCTAGAGCCGAATTAACTTTTATTTCCTATTCTGTTACAGTATGAGGGCGTCGCAGGCTCGGCAGTATTGATTGCGATCCCGAAATGCACAGCGGGCAGTTGAGACTCAACCGTATTGCAGTGAGTCGGGAGTCACATCGAGGCCCGACCAGGTAAGAATGGCAGGTTCCTTCCTCAAAGGACGTCAGTGAACCCGATGGTTTTGTTTTTTTTCAACAATTGACCATGGATTTATAGGTGTTATTAGATTCGTAATTCCAGATATTTATTGAATCTCAATTCTAACACCTGGCATGGTTGGAGTCAAACCCGGGTCCCTGGTTCATTTGATTGGTGTCTGAATTAACAGTCCAGTGGTAACAGCGCTCGGCCATTGCAGAAAACCCGTGAAACTAATCTTCCTCAATGAAGTCGCTTTTCCTCGACATTGTCCTGTGTCATTTTCCTGAGCTTGACCCCCAATAATCGCAAGGCCATATCAGTAAAAGCTGCTACCTGAAGATTGGCCTCACAACAGCGGTAAGCAAATGGATCAACTGGTCTGCAGGTCCCGATGGTGGGGTTGGGGCACGTTCACCCAGCAACAGTGACCGCAGCAGCACCGACTGAACCGTATCAATGTGAGAGTCAGTGTTAGATTCTGCAGTGCCTTAATGAAATAGGAAATGAATCCACAACCACATGATGAAAGAGCAGCGCTCCCAAAACTAGTGCTCAGTTAAACCTGGTAGACTCTAACCTGGTGTTGTGTGATTTTTAACTTTGTACGCCATCGTCCAACACCGGCATTTCTAAAGTAATGAAATGGGGGTGTGGGATGGAAAGTTCAGTTAGTGATCGAAGGAGGGAGAGAAATCTCTGAGAACGGGTGGATTTGAATTCTGAAATATGAAACACAGAGCGAGCAGCACTTGAAGAGAAAAGATCATCCCCTTGGAGAAAATTACCATGTTAAAACAACTGATTCCTTTGTGTTTCACAAAAACTTGGGCAGATAGAGCACATACTGCCATGACACGGATTCGAAGCGAGGTTGCTACGGCCACAAGGCAGAGTACTAACCACTATACGATCACGGCATTCCACAGACGAGCACACCGACTGCGTGCAATAAGTACAATATCATAGGAAATGTTAGGCACCGCACCAAACGCACAATATCAGTGCAAAGCGAACAGTGGCAGATATGTGGGAACTCAAAATGGGCTGACCGTTTAATATCGGTTCCCCAGTGGCTGTGGTGATTCCATCATTAATATGCTGAAGGCTGAGATAAATAGATTTCTCCAAAACATCAAAAACTCCGGGGACAGTGCAGGTGTGGTTGAAATGGTGAAATGCTTCAATTGTAATGCTGTTTAACATCGGCTACTTCACCAGTTTCCCCCCACAAGGCAGTAACCACTACTGCCACATAGTCCCAACTCCCAGCCCCAGAAACAGAGGAACTGAGTGGCGCAGTCGTGAAGATCCAACTGGAAGTCGGGATGGGAAAGAGGTCGCACAGATACTTGAGGGCTCCAGTGACACAACCGGTGAATGCACAGTATTTCTATGACGGTTTAGAGGCGCAAGCAATTCCGAGGTTGGGAGTGCCCCTGGTCAAAGACGGGGCAGAAGGGAAAATCTTTTCCCGTTTATAGCAATCTACAGCTGAGTGCCACAACTGGACCGTGGGCGGCTGGTTTGAAGTTTGAACATGCTTCACTATCACCGACTTACCTGGAATGAATTGCTTTCACCATTTTCATTTCCAATTGTTTAATATCTCCCTGCATCTGCGGCTTTTTTCCTCATGGTTAATTGCATGACTAACTGTTGTATGATCTGCGCACTGCTAAATCACGGCCACTACAAGTAGATATGAATCATTGATCTATATGAGAAAACAGTGGAACTCACTGCAGGCATGCTTCGTAGGTTTGCAGGCGACGCCAGAATTGTAGACAGTGAGGAACATTATCTAAGTTTCAAACGGATACTAATCCAATGAGTCATTGGACTGAAAAATGTAACATGGAGTTCAATCTGGATAAATGGAAGGTATTGCATTTTGCTGCAACAACAAGAGTAGGGCTTTGCGTACTGTTGGAGAACACGGAAGCTCGGGGTGGAGGTGTGTAATTCCTTGTAGTTTCCATCACCTACAGACAAGATGGTTCAAAGGCATTTAACATACTTCCCTTCATTGTTCAGTCTTTTGTGTACAGGAGTCGGGACGTTATGTTGAAGCTTTCCAGGACATTGATGAGGCCTCTTCTGGAATATAATGTCCAGTTCAGGTCGCCCAGTTGTAAGAATGATATTCAGCTGGAGCAGGTTCAGAAAGTTATACACGCATGTTGCCGTGTGTGGAAGGTTTGAGTTATAATGAAAGGCTGGACAGGCTGAGACTATTTTCAGATTCGAGATCGGGGTGCTGGAAAACCACTAGTGTCCTTCATCAGGCTCTTCCCCGAAACGTCGATTCTCCTGCTCCTCAAATGCTGCCTGACCTGCTGTGCTTTCCCAGCACAACACTCTGGACTCTGATCTCTCATCTGCAGTTCTCACTTTCTCCTAGTTAAGACTGTTTTCACTCTAGATTAGGGGTTCCAACGGCGACCTGTCAGAAGTTTATGAATTATTGAGAGGCAAGTTAGAGTTAACGATAACTGCCTTTCCCCAGGATGGGGATTTCAAGGCGAGAGGGCATATGTTTAAGATGAAAAGACAGAGATTTTTAAAAAAATCATGTGAGACTTTTTTTAAGGAAGGTGTTTTACGTGTGCAATTAACTTGCTGAGGAAGTGATGGATGAGGGTACGTTTGCAACTTTTAATGGATAATTGATTCCAAACATAAATGGGAAAGTGGGATTATTAAAATAATTTTATTCATGCCTAGTACAGAAGTTGTTTCCCAGAGGACATTGTAGGGGGTGGTGTAATTTTTAAATCATTAACTGCTGTAGTAAGCACATAGTAAGTACAAAGCCACCATTTTAGTCTTCTCTACCCTGTGGTAAACACGAGCAGACACTCCCCCAGATTTTCATGAATGGAACAATGGAAACAGCTTTCCTCGTGGCTGAGGGACCGCCCACAACCACGGCTGTACGTCATCATCCATATAAGGGAGAAGCGGGGAACTCGAACACTGATTGGCTGGGTGAATAACCAAATAATCTCATCCATCAGGAGGACAGTGGGGAACTTTAACACTGATTGGCTGAGACAGTAGAAGGCCGAGCCCACTCCTACATGTATACAACGTGCAGGGATTACAATCTGTGTGTGTGCCTCGTGGGAAGCCATTGAGGTAACACCCGGTTCTGCAGAATTGAATAAATAGTTTTGGACGAACTCCTCCGTGTCTTTGTTCTTGGGAAGGGAAGCAGAGTGCCTGATGGGGGGTCGCAGAGTCCCCTATCCTGCACAATTGGGGGCTCTTCCGGGATGCAATAATTATTGCCAGGGCTCTCTTCGGCTCGTGGATCAAGTCTGATACAAAAAGACGCGTCTGGTATATATTTATACTGCTCACTGGATCGGCTTGGTCCGTCAGCCGTCGGCCAAGAAAGTGACCCGGCTCATTAAAATAATTTTGGATCCCGAGAAAAGGAACACACGGACGAGTGTTGGGACGACCGGTTAGTGACTATACGTGGGGGTACACACATTTAAAAAGGCCAGACAACTTCGTGCACGAATCAAGGTAAGAGATTCTTTTGTTCTTCCTTGTTGGTCACATGGTTTTGACGGTTATCTGTGAGAATGCTTTAAGCGTTTAAGACCAGGACCGAAGATAAGCCACGGGAAATTGTGGTTTTGACGGTTATCTGTGAAAATGCTTTAGGCGTTTAAGACCAGGACCGAAGATAGACCATGGGAAATCAGACAATTAGGTCCACTAAGGACAAGTCAGGGAGGACTGTAAATGGAAAAGAAATACCCCCCGATAGTCCACTAGGTCGGAAATTGAGTTTATGGACGGAAAGCAGTAGGATAAAAGACTTAAAGAAAGAGACTATGATAAAATATTGTTGTTTTATATGGACCAAAGAACCTATCCGCGCCCCCTCGGTAGTTTGGCCCAAGTATGGGTCTGATGAAGACTGGGTGTGTCAACTCCTAAACATATATATGTTAACAGAATACAACCGTTTGACCCAGAAGAGAGCAAATACGCCGCCGCCTGGTTGGCGAGTGACTGCGGGGACCCCACGAGTCTCTATCCTCTGATTCCCCAAACAGACCCGAGAAAGCCCCAGAAGTCTTGGGACGTCCTCACCGACGGTTTGCCCCATTCTGCCCCGCCCCCGTATGTACAACCCGCGCACGGCCAGGCGTCCAGCGCGGACCTCCCTCCTGCGTCGGATAATCCCGGTTCCCGGCAGGTCATGCTCAGTGAGGGAGAGCCTGCTGGGGGGGGGGACACAGGAAGGGAAGAAGAGCCCACCCCAGGCATTAGGAGATCAGCCCGAATTGAGATGCGGAGAGATCAAGAAGAGAGATTGGGTGCTGAGAGGGTTAACAATGTTGAACAGATGAACCCTTTACGAGAGGTGCCGTTTTGGGAACGAACGGACCGGATTCGTAGTACAACCTTAAAATTCTGGGGATATCCGACAACTCCGTAATGAACTATCCCGTCTACTGGACGACCCCATCAGTGTGGGAACATAATTAGATCAATTTCTGGGGCCCAGTATATACACATGGGCCGAATTGCAGGCCATGATGAGAATACTATTTAATTACGATGAAATTGTCATGATCCGGAATAGTGCAATGGCCATTTGGGATAGGGAGCATCAGGACGGCCCTCAGCGTGGAGAGCAGAAGTACCCCTTAGAGGACCCCCGGTGGGATCATAATGACGAGGGGAGACGGGCTAATATGACAGACCTCAGAAACCTTATAATCAGGGGAATCAAAACCTGCGTGCCTAAACAGCGGAATTTAGCGAAAGCATTCGAAGTTGGACAGAAAAAGGATGAATCCCCGAGTGAGTTTTTAGACCGTTTGCGGGAGTCCATGCGAAAGTATTCAGGTTTAGACCCCGATGGGGAAATAGGCAAGGGCATGCTTAAGGTGCACTTTGTGACTAAGTCATGGCCTGACATTCAGAAGAAATTACAGAAAGTGGAGGATTGGGCTGAAAAAGATGTTGCAGAATTATTACGGGAAGCACAGAAGGTGTACGTTCAGAGGGATGTAATAAGGGAGAAACAGAAGACAAAAATGATGGTGGCAGCCGTACGGGAAGCTTGTAAATCCACCGGAATGGGGGAAGAAGGTTATGGGATGGAAAGAGGAAGGTCGAGGGAAAGTTGGAGAGGGAGAGGAGCGAGACGGGGCAGAAGTGGGAGAGGAGGATCTTATGGAATCGAACGGCCTCAGGCGGCCGGATGTTACCATTGCGGGAAACTGGGACACTTCAAGAGGGATTGTCCCGATTTTAAAAGGGAGCGAGAAGGGATGTATGAAAAGGAGCGCGAACAAATGGATTAGGGAAGTCAGGGGAGGATCGGAACACGGGCCTACCAAGAACCCCTGGTAAATTTACGGGTGGGCCCATTTAGACAAGATGTTACTTTCTTAGTTGACACAGGCGCCGGCAGGTCCTCAATCCCCCTCCATCCTAGGGGGGTTGGCTTCCAGGCTAAAACATTAAAAATTTCAGGAGTAAAGGGTGGGGTTTTCAGTGCAAGAATATTTGAACCACAACCCTTGCGGCTGGAGGAGGAGGAGCTCTAAGTGGAACTCCTTCACCTCCCGCACCTTCCCTATGGGTTGTTGGGACTGGATTTAATAGTCCGTTTCGGACTACGAATAGAAGTGGGAGAAGAGGAAGAATTAGCCATTACCATGTCATACCTTAGTGAGTCCTGATTGACAGAGATAGACCCTAGGGTTTGGGTCGCCAAAGGGAACCGGGGGGGCTCGCAATTCGACCTGTGGAGGTAAAATTAAAGCCCCAGAGCCCCGACGTCAGAGTGCACCAATACCCCATCTCTTGGGAAGGGAGGCAGGGGCTGAAGACAGTTACCAAATGCCTACCCCTCGCCCTGTTGCAAATTCGCACCCAGCCAAGACGGGATTTGGGCGTCTCCCCTTACGAAATGCTGTTTGGCCTCCCGTTCCATGGGCCGAAGGGAGAACCTCCCTTATTCGAGTCTCGGGACATGTTTGTGCAAAAATATGTGGTGGCTCTGGGGTCTGCTCTATCTCGTTTATGCCAACAGGGACTTTTGGCACAGACGCCGCCCCTCGAGTTTGCGGTGCACACCATCAAGCCGGGTCAGTGGGTCCTGATTAAAATCTGGAAGCAACGCACCCTCGAACCAACTTGGGACGGTCCCTTCCTAGTACTTTTGACTACCGAAACGGCTGTCCGCACGGCCGAAAAGGGCTGGACACATTATACTCGGATCAAGGGACCGGTGCCACAACCGACGGAGGACGAACAAACCTCTCTGACAGAGGCATCTAAGGAACAGAGACCCTGAGAACAGACTAATTGGACTTTGGCGAGTTTAAAGGACTGTGTCCTCCGGCCGGACACGAGTGTTGCAACAAAATGCAGTCAATCGTATTGTTAACTTGCTTTGCCATTATCCTTCGGCTGGGTCATAGTGTGCGTGTTACCCAATTCGGCCTCTGGGAAAAAACAGGCAGAGGACCGTCAGTGGCTCTCCATCTCCGTTCCCGTCAACAAGCCAACACAGACACTTAGTTTAGACCTATGTGGGTTGGTGCCCTGTGCGACTAAAAGTGAACTGAATCAGACTAAGCGTAACCTAGAGAGAGAAAGGGGATTCCAAGGTCAGACGTTAGTATTACAGTTGCATGGCAAAGAAGGCATCAATAGGCCTCCGGCCCCCGGGGTCCAGGCTATGGTGTCAGTTGTCCGTGATCCCATCACCCCTGGGCGGAATTGTGAGCAGAATCAGTGCAATCCACTCTATCTGACCATAAAGACCTTGGGGAACAACGGGACGAGCCTTAATGGAACGATCCTGGGTATTAGGGTTGGGGGCCAGGCAGGACAGAAGGGGTTGCAGCTGTGCTGCACAACCATCACGGTCATTGAAGCTGGGTCTGGGGCCTCACCCACCCCCGATGAGCAGGAAAAGGTTAGGATAATTGAGGTGATGGACTTGGAAAGGACCTTTGAAATAGAAACGGGATACGGGGAGGCGAATGCCTGGATGGAATGGGTCAAATATACGGTAAGGAGCATGTAAAAGAGTGATTGCTACGCGTGCACGGGTGCCCGTCCTAACCCTCAGGTGGTCCCATTCCCGCTGGGATGGGAGAAACATCCACAAGCCTTGGACTGCATGGTAAGGCTGTACCAGGACCGAGAGGCCTGGAACGACCCCACTTGTCGACCCTTAAGTTTGAAGTTTCCTCCCGTCAGGTCTAAAGGGGCGCCCCGCCCTCCGTCATTCACAGGGGTAACGGGTACGCACCAAGCCTGCGTCTCTCGGACGGGACCGCAATGGGACAATGATGTGGGGACATTTGACAAGTGCAGCGGATCAATTCGGCGGGTCAACGAAACTACCGGGGGCAGGAATTACTCCCACATTCATGTGCCTAGGGCAGACCTCTGGTGGTACTGTGGTGGGAGGATTCTGCGACCGACCCTGCCCCAAAAATGGGCGGGCACTTGTGCAATCGTTCAATTGGTCATCCCATTCACCGTGGCATTCGAAAAACAAGAGCAACCCCGTTCCAGTAGAAGAACTAAGGGCTTTGGAGACCTCTTTTGATGATAACATATATTTAGATGTCATAGGGTTCCCCAGGGGTGTTCCTGATGAATACAAGGCTAGGAACCAGATAGCGGCGGGTTTTGAGTCGTCACTGTTCTGGTGGGTTACCATCAATAAGAACGTGGATTGGATTAATTATATTTACTACAATCAGCAGAGGTTCATTAATTATACTCGGGATGCATTGAAGGGACTAGCAGAATGGCGTGGGAAAATAGGTTGGCCCTGGACATGATGTTGGCAGAGAAGGGGGGTGTTTGTGTCATGATAGGCACTCAGTGCTGCACTTTCATCCCCAACAACACAGCCCCTGATGGGTCCATCACCCGCGCCCTGGATGGGCTCACCACATTGGCGGATGAACTCGCCGAAAACTCGGGCATTGATTCTGGCCTCACGGGTTGGTTGGAAGCTTGGTTCGGTAAATGGAAGGGGGTGGTCGTTTCCTTTCTCGTCTCATGTATAGTGGTGGCAGGGGTACTAACTGCCCTCAGGTGTTGCATCATTCCCTGCGCCAGGGGGTTAACTCAGCGACTGATCGAAACCGCCCTTACTAAGAGGGATGTTCCCTATGGGCAGGTTGAAAGGATGAACCTCGAGATAGAACAGTCTGAATCCCTCTTGGGCGGGGGTAGCATTAGAGACGGGCAACTTGATAAACAAGCTCGGGAGCTATTGGACGCCCTGGAGAAGAAACTCCCAGTTTAAAAATTACAAACCGTAAGAAAAGACACGGGGGATTTGTAGGGGGTGGTGTAATTTTTAAATCATTAACTGCTGTAGTAAGCACATAGTAAGTACAAAGCCACCATTTTAGTCTTCTCTACCCTGTGGTAAACACGAGCAGACACTCCCCCAGATTTTCATGAATGGAACAATGGAAACAGCTTTCCTCGTGGCTGAGGGACCGCCCACAACCACGGCTGCACGTCATCATCCATATAAGGGAGAAGCGGGGAACTCGAACACTGATTGGCTGGGTGAATAACCAAATAATCTCATCCATCAGGAGGACAGTGGGGAACTTTAACACTGATTGGCTGAGACAATAGAAGGCCGAGCCCACTACTACATGTATATAACGTGCGGGGATTACAATCTGTGTGTGTGCCTCGTGGGAAGCCATTGAGGTAACACCCGGTTATGCAGAATTGAATAAATAGTTTTGGACGAACTCCTCCGTGTCTTTGTTCTTGGGAAGGGAAGCAGAGTGCCTGATGGGGGGTCGCAGAGTCCCCTATCCTGCACAACATTAAAGAGTCAACCACGGTATTATCCATCTGGAGTCTCCTGTGGGACAGAGCAGATGAAGGGCTTTTGCCCGAAACGTCGATTTTGCCTGTCCTCGGATGCTGCCTGAATTGCTGTGCTCTTCCAGCACCACTGATCCAGATGAATATGACAGTTTGCTTCCCGAACTGGCATCAGTGAATCAGATGGGATTTTCCATACAACTGATTCAGGTCATCACGAGACTCTTCAATTCCAGTTGCTTATTGAATTCAAACTCCACTATCTGTCAGGCCAGGACCTAAACTCTTTGTCCCCAAAATATTACCTGGGTTTTTGGATTAACAACACAGTAATAAATCTACAAGGGCATTATAACCTCTCAGCGGGTACAGGAGGAGGCAGATGGGACTAGATTAGTTTGGTAGTATGTTCAGCATGGATTGGTTGCACTGACGGGCCTGTATGCCTTCATGCTGTATGACTCTATGATTGACGCGATGGAACAAATGCCTGGTTGAGATTAACAGCAGCACTGACAGCATAATCGAACACCTGATGGGATATGTAATCCTGTTGTAGTCTCCGGAGGTTGTTTTGCTCAGTGATCCCTTTCTACACACGGGACTGGTGAACGGTCTCTCCCCAGTGTTACTGATGAAATGAGTTTCCATTTCTGTGGTTAATTGAATCCCTTCCAGCAGTTCCCACATTGCCCTGCTTTCTCTATGGCATTGGCATCCTTTTTTCTACACAGGGTGAACGATCCTTTCAAATTGTGTCCACACAGATACAAATCCCGTTTTCCATGTTGTCAATGTGTTTTCATTCTTCCTCATTCACCCACAGGATGTGAGTATCACTGGTCAGGACAACATTTATTTTTCGCCCCTCGTTCGTTGCTGTCTGGCTCGACCACACACCCGGGTGTGATCCCAGCCTCGGGTGTCTGTCTGTGGGCAGTCTGCACATTCTATGTGTGTTTGTGTTTTTATTTCTCCCTCTGACCAAAGATGTGCCAATTACAAGGATCAACAATGGGAAGTGCAGGCTTATGAGACAGGGAATACCCTGGGGTCTGGTGGGATGTGCTTCCGATGTACCATGTGGACTGGAAGGGCCAACAAGCCTGCTTCCCCACACGATGGGGATTCCTGAATTAAGGGTCAGCTCATGTTTTTTTTCTGGTCCTGGAGTCTCTCGTAGGCATGACTGGGTGATGATGGTGGAATCCCTGCATAAGGGACATGAATGAATGAGATTGCAGGAAATTAAAGTTATTATCTATGTTCCTGAGGTCAGGCTTGCATTTCAGGTTTTATTCGTCGAACTTAAACATCACCCTTTCCGTGTCCCAGTCGCCAAGGATGACGAGTTTAAAATATCACCCCAACACCACCTTCTCCGGGTTGAAATCTTGACTGTGTGGAAGAAACTGATACTGAGCTGATGCAAGCAAATGTAGCTACCACCGACAGTGTCGGAAACACAGATCCAAATAGCAAAATCATCTTTTAAACCCACCACTGCAAAGTTAAGGGCTCAACACGCTCCAATTGTGCCACTCAGCTGGCTGAGAAAGATGCACCAGAAATCCGTATGATAGTATAAACGGGGACAACCATTCCCTTGACCAGGAGCACACTCAACTGAGGAATTTCTTGCGCCTCTATACCATCACTGAAGGACAGGACGCTCACCTATTGCATCTCTGGAGCCAGAGACTAACTCTGTGCACTCATTCCCATCCCCATTTCCGGTTGGATCTGGGCAGCTGTGCTGATGTTATGCTAAAATGCTATTGAAGCATACATTCCAACAATATCCTGTACTGTGCCCCGAGTCTTTGATGTTTTTTCGAAATCGATCAATCTCATCTTTCAACATTCTCATTCAAAGGATCTCCACAGCCTCTGAGGACATCGAACTGAAAGATTCAGCTCATTCTCAGTTCCCACATGTCTGTCACTGTTCACGGAGTACTGATATTGTACACTTGCTGTTCTTCCGAACATTTCCTCTGCTACTACATTACCATCCTGTTCTGTGGTTACTGTGATCGTGGTTGTCGGTATTTTGCATTGTGACCACAGCAACCACGATTTGAAACCAAATCATGGCACTAAGTATTCTCTCCGTTGTCCCTTTTGTGACACATGCTAATAATTTAATTGTTTTGCCTTCAAATTCCACTCTCTCACATCTCTGCGTTTCATATATCAGGATTCAAACACACCCGTTGTCGGAGATTTCTCAGCTTCCCACGATCATTAAACCTCCTTTCCGTCCCTCCCCCCATTTATCTGAGGCAATGCACAATCTGTCACGCTCTTTCACATTCATACTGTTTTGTCTGTGCTGCTGCTGCGGTCATTGCTGTTGGGTGAACGTGCCCCAATCCCACCATCGAGACCTTTAAACAAGTCGATCCATTTGGATACCGCGGTTGTGAAATCAATCCCCATGTAGCAGCTTTTGCTGATTTAGGCCAGAGACAATTCGAGCGTCAGGTTCCTGTAAAAGACCCAGGGCAGTTTTGTTGAAAAGACATTTTATTGGAAAAGATCAGCTTTTATGGCTTTCTGCGTTGGTCTTCTGATAATTTCATAGGACTGATCCAGGCAATGATCTGGGTACTCGGGCTTGAGTCCCTCCATGCGAGATGGTCAAATTTGGATTCAAAAATTATCGCAAGGAAGAATCTAATGACTACTATAGATCCATTGACAATTGTTGAAAAGAAAATCTGTTCCACTGATGTCATTCCGGGATGGAATTTGCTATCCTTACTTGGTCTGGGCTGCATGTGACTTTAGACTCACAGCAATACGGTTGAGTCTCAACTGCCCTCTGGGCAATTCGGAATGGGTAATAAATTCTGCTTAGCCAGAATCGCCCTCATACTAATCCAGAAATTTTAAAACAAATGCTCATTAGACTCTAGCAAGAATGTTGTGTGCAGTTTTGTAAGTCACATTATAGCAGGGATGTGATCACACTGAGAAAATTGCAGGAGATATTTACTGGGATACTGTTTGGGCTGAAGAATTTCAGTTGTGAAGAAATACAGGACAGAGTGGAGTGTTTGTCGCTGGGCAAAAGAGATGTAGACAAGACATGATTGAGTTAGGGTATGGACAGGGTTGACTGAACGAGTTTAGCATTGATGAAGGGATCGATCAGCAGGGGCCAGAGACTTAAGGAGAAAGACAGAAAGGTTTGAGAAGATGTTCGGAAAAGCTTTATCAGCCAGTGGGTGGTTGGAATTTGGAATACACTGTCTGCATTTTTCAGAGCGGCAGAAACCCTTATAACCTGAATAAATATTCAGATGTGAACTTTTGATGTCAAGACATATAAGGCTGTGGGGTAATCATTCTGAAATAGGATTCAGTTCATTAGGCAGTTGTTTTTGACAAATGTGGCCACATTTGGTTGAAGGGCCTCCTTTGACACTCTTGTCCATGGTAGTATAGTGGTTAGTGTCCCCGCCTGTCACAAGGCTCAATTTTCCGCTGGGGACAGTGTAAACGCTTTAAAACTGTCGCTCCATTCCCAAGTGCGGGTATTGATACCTGTCCTTCTATTCTCGATGGGGCATATCACACGAAGGACAGTGCTGCCTGAATAAAGGTGAGGAAGGACTGCAGCTCTCAGGGAGGCAGAGTGTCAGTGAACGGCCAAACACGTGATTTCTGCAAACTTCACCTTGTGTTTGGAATGAAAAGCATTTGACAGACTTGTACCAGATTGAAGTGTTTACTAGAAGCAGGAAGCTTAGGAAGAAACAACGTAAACGCATTGAAATATGAGTGCAAAAACATTTCCCGCAGTACGAATGAAATTGTAAAGGACAGAGTAGCGTTTCGATACATTGAATTTGGGTTCATTTATTTTGATCAGTTTTACCAGGGTATAAAACCATTTAAAAATGATACAGCATTTGCTCAGTATGATGGAACATTGTCTCAGTAATTCGCACTGCTGTTCAGAGGGAGGGTTAGGTTGATTTGCACAGTTAAATTGCCCTCTCGTGTCCAGGGCGTGAATTAACTACGTTAGGTGAATTAGCCATGGCTCACGCGGGGTTAAGGTCTGAAGTCACAGGACGTCAGGTTATACTCCAACAGGTTTATTTGACATCATAAGGGGGAGGTATTCCCCTTCTTCAGGTGAAATATAAGGAAATAGGGAGGGGAGCTAGGTCTGGGTGAGATGCTCTTCAGAGAGTCAACACCGGCTCGATTGACTGAAATGCTCTTTCTGCACTGTAAGATTTCGTGATTCTATGAATTGATAATGACGGTGTTTACTGGGGTGTAAAGCTATTAGAGACGATGTTGGCGAGGTGTACTGAGGCTGAGATTTTATTCACTTGTCTCCTTGGAAAATTGAGAACAGTTATCCCTGAACCAAGGAACACTTAATGGGTTTTTTTCTGGTTATGAAATGTTTGGATAGAGTAAATAGGTGGAAAATTCCCTCTTTCAAGTAAGTAAACATCTAGATGTCAGGCATTCAATACCTTTGATAAAACCTTTGAAGGACAAAGAAATGATGAGAACAGAATCCCTGTCACTCTGAAAATATGTTTTTCAAAATATTTGGAAAGGCTCATTTGGTGACATACAAGGAATAAATTTCACAAGGAGAGAGACAGCGTGTGGCTAGGTAAATGTGCAGAGGTGGGGTGTAGTCGGTCGGAAGTTGCGGGGAAACAATGTCTAAATTGGTTGACTTTAAATGTAAAGAAATTTTTTTAATGTGTGCAGCTGAATAAGATTCGGTTCCAAAGCTCTGCATTTTGAAAGATTTGGCATAATATTCCATCTAAAGCATTGTAAATGGAACTGAGTGGATTTTTATTTATTGTGAAGGAAAGATATTACATAATGAATAGGAAGTGACCAGTTGCTTGGAGATTGACTTCCTGATTTCATCACATGCGTTAAAGATGTGAGAACAAACACCATGATGTTTGGTCCATTTACTACTCAGTGAAATCTGCCAAAGCAACGAGCAACAAAACTGGTGGGTTTTCTTTTGCACTTTAACCCTCTGTTTTTCTAAGCAGCATTTTCCTTAAGCTGAAATAAAGTCAGAGCAAATTTGAATACAACATTAATCGTTCCAATGAGATACATCTAATTCACTTCTGATTATTACAATGAACATTTTGATGTTTCAGCAAAACTAAAATGAAACGAACAAATGAGCATTTCTTGCGATTTAATCCAATTCACGTTCAGCCATATGAGAAAGGCCATTGAGCCACAACATCGCCTTTATTTCACTCACCATGGCTGCTTCTTCACTTGAGAGACAAAGTCACTGAAGAAATTAGGAGACAAATGTAGGTGTAAATACGACGGAAAATTCTTCTCCTGTTACATTCTGACTCAGTTCTGACTCAGAATGTATCAATGACAGCTATTCATTCGGACCAGCATGGCCATTTATTGGAATTTGTTGTTATTATAATTCTACTGAAAGCAGAAACACAATGGTGTGGATTCGATTCCGCTCTGGAACTTTCTCATACATGACTTTCACCACATGTAACCTGATGAGGTCACATGTCACCCCTCTACAAAATGTGCAGAGGAGACCGAGAGATTATGTTGGTGGGTTATCATACCGCTGTGCTCCACATTCACGGTTTCGAGTCACACTCTGGTTGCTAACTTTAAGCACCGCTCTAGCAGTTTTCCTTTGCACCTCACACTCTGGTATACACGGATCGAGAATCTTGTTCTTGCCCTCCACTGTACGGGAGATTCACAAATAATCGACACCACATTAAAGTCGAAATGAAGAGTGAGAGCAGTCATTCTATTCAATTGTAGATGAAATTGGTGTAATGAGAAGGAACACATTTTTCTTTCGGCCATACACTCCATCTTGTCTTTCTATGAATTTACATCGAAAGAAAGAGAAAAAAAAAGAGATCGGGAGCACAAGTTTATCCAGAGGGGTTGTTCATGAGTATTTTAACCTAACATTTCACACATAGATCTGGTCAGTATTTCAAACAGTCACTCGTAATTGGAACCGCAGAAAATCTCTCCAATGAAACAAACCTTTCATTCTTTCACAAATTTCTGCTGTGTGTGAATCATACAACGATCCATCATCCAACGTGATCACTGACTTGCCAACTGTATAAGGTCTACCAACTTTCTTCAGCATTCACAGCTTCTGTACATAGCCACCTGTGCTGGGCCCAGTGTCATTTGTTGCCCCCAGGTCACAGCACATTTCTTCTTCCTGAGTTTATGAGCCTTGTTCCTGATCTGTCTGATCTGTTTAATGAACATTTTCTGTGACTTCATCCCATCCCCTCACAATTCTGAACTTATGAATAAAATAAGGCGTTAAGCGAAATGTTAAACCAAGTGGAAGTTTGCCATTCAGCCCAAGGAGTCTGCCCTACCATTCAACGAACTCATGGTTGATCTGATTTGGAGATGCCGGTGTTGGATTGGGGGTGTTCAAAGTTAAAAATCACACAACACCAGGTTATAGTCCAACAGGTTTAATTGGAAGCGTACTAGCTTTCGGAGCGACGCTCCTTCATCAGGTGATAGTCACCTGACTGTCATTTGATGAAGGAGCGTCGCTCCGAAAGCTAGTTTGTTTCCAATTAAACCTGTTGGACTATACCCTGGTGTTGTGTGATTTTTAACATAGTTGATCTGATAATGTTGAATTCCATTCTGCTCACTTAGCTCGACAAAGTTTCATCATCTTTCTGATTAACTATCTGGCACAGTTTGAAAATACCCAACCACACAGTCTCAACAGCGGTTACTGGAAAATGCCACAGATTCTTTGACCCCTGAGCAAAGAAATTACTCCTCATTTCTGAATTAAATGGGCAATATCTAATTCTGAGATTATGTACTCTGGTGCTCTCTTCACAGCATAGGGCAGGCCACCTGCCCGTTTCTACCCTGTCAAGATCCCACGAATATTGAACGTTTATAATTGTTATTATGTGATTATAAAGTTCCCCTCCTCCTCCTTTGTTTCAAGGAGAATAATCCCAGCCTAACCAATCATTCCACGAAGTTCTACTGTATACAAAGTTAGCAACACGTTAGTCAGTCTGCGCTGTCCCTTACAGCGTCCTTACATATTATTAAGACAGGTGGAAAATTTCGGCGAGGAAACGGGTTGAAATTTCAGGCGCAGACGGGAATTGGAACGTGAAATCAGGAAGAAAGCGATTAGAATCGGATTGACCCACAAAAGGACCAAATACGGCGAAGATAACTCTGACAAATGAAAATCTAATCATATTCGATTGACATTCAATGGCTTCAATGTAACTGATTTCCTCCGTGTAATCGTCCTGGGAGCTAGTATTTAGGAACAATGGAACCTGACCACCCCTATAAAGAAGTTGACGACAATGACGTGTCCGTCGGACGACTTTGTTTGATTATTAACTCAACCCTTGTCTCCGTGAAGCCTGCATCGTCCGTAACGCACAAATTAGATGTTTCACAGAACTCTCTCCATTGCCTAGGTGGGTGCAGCTTCAATGCCATTGAAAGAACAGGCCACACTCCAAGACAATGCAGTCACATAACTGTATATTGTTCAACACCTGAATATTTATTCCGTTAACTGCTCAGGCACAATTGCAGCAGAGTGCACCACATAGAAGATTCACTGGAGTAAGTCATCCAGGCTTTGTTGACAGAACCTTCAAAGCTCAAAAACTGTACCCACTATAAGGACAAGTTTGAAGATGCACTGAACCTTCACCATTTGCAAATTATCCTCCAAGGCATATACCAGCTTGATCTGGAGAGGAATCAGTGATTAATTCATTGAGTGGTGAAGTAGGTTGATGGGCAAAAATTTATACTTCAGCCCTCTATCCTTCCTCTTTCAATTTTTAAAATATAGATTATTGCATGGACCAGACTTGTGCTCGTTCCTTTAGTTGTTTCCTAAACTGGCGGTTGCTAAAGATCGATATCATCCACAGTCTGTGGTCAACAATAGAAAATATCCAAAAACGTCTCGAACAACTGATCTCCCTGTCCAACAATCTTCAGGGATCTGTGAATGTCCACTCCAAGATCTCTTTGTTCCTGTACACCACTCAGACTTCTCGCTGTTATTGTTACAACTCCGCAAATTCACTACCACTTATTGGTCTGGATTCAATTCCATTCGCCATTTTTCCTTTCCACCTGATGGATACATCTCTGCGGTCCCTGACGTTATTCATCATAGTCAACTACACGACTATGTATCGTCAGTAAAACTTCTAAATCGTGACTCCTGATAAAAAAGTTTGAATTATTGATCTACATCAGGAAACAGTGGTACTTCACTGGGAACAAGCATCCAAACATGGTTCCTTGCTGCATGGGATGAACAACCGCCATGTTCCAATCTCCAAGGGTTGCTAGTCCAGTATCTCGCCACGACATTTGCAGATGACACAAAGATTGGTGGAGTAGCCAGAAAACATAGGGAACTGTCAAAGAATGAAGGGGAACATAAATAGACAGAAGAGTTGAGCAGAGAAGTGGCAAATGGTATTCCATCCAAGCAAATGTGAGGTGATGATTTGGGGAAGTCTAATTCCAGAGCCAAGTATACAGTAAACGGAAGAGCCTTGGGGAAACTTGATGAGAAGAGAGATCTGGGAGTTCAGGTCCTTTGTACCCTGAAGATGACTGCACAGGTGGATAGAGTGGTCAAGAAGGCACATGGCATGCTTGCCTTCACAGGATAGGGCATTGAGTAGAAGAGCAGGCAAGTCCTGCTAAAATTGTACAAGAGTTTGTTTCGGCCGCGTTTAGAATACTCTGTAGAGTTCTGGTCGCCAAATTACCAAAATTATGCGGAAGTTTAGGAGAGAATGCAGAGAAGGTTTACGCAGATGTTGCCTGGTATGGAAGGTGCAAGCTCTGAAGAGAGGTTGAGTAGGTTACTCTTTCTTTCATTAGAAAAAACGAGATTGAGGGGGCCTGATTGAGGTCTACAATATCATGAAGGATAGAATAGATAGAGATAAGCTTTTTCCCAAGATGAGGGATTCAATAATGAGAGGTCACCCATTCAATGAGAGAGGTGAAACGTTTAAGGGAGATAGACATGGAAAGTATTTTACACAGAGGGTGGTAGGTGCTGGCATGCATTTCCAGCAGAGGAGTAGAGGCAGCCATGGTAGATTCATTTCAGGTGCGCCTGGACAGATGCATGAGTAAGTGAGAAGCAGAGGGATACGGATGCTTAGAAATTGTGCGACATGTTTAGATAGTTGATTTGGACCGGCTCAGGCTTGGCTGTCCAAAGGGTAAGGTCCTGGGCTGCACATTTTCTGTATTCTTTGTTCTTCTTTGTTCACTACACTACCAACTGTGGG
Organism: Chiloscyllium plagiosum; assembly: GCF_037043375.1. Classification (NCBI taxonomy): domain Eukaryota; kingdom Metazoa; phylum Chordata; class Chondrichthyes; order Orectolobiformes; family Hemiscylliidae; genus Chiloscyllium; species Chiloscyllium plagiosum. The sequence continues at coordinate 64,210,638 of NW_028270175.1, read as the reverse complement.
TTACAGGTGAAGTAGTGTTACTTCTGCAATCATCATTACTTATGCAAGGTAAATTAACTCACACTGGCGTACAATTATTTCAACCAAGAGCTGAGTCAACAAGAATGAAACCTTATGAAGGAAATATATAATTGTTTTCATATTAGCTAAAATGTGCATACAAGAATGAAAGGTGTCTGCAAACAATGGTACATGTACAGACAAATAGATAAGGTGCTGTGAGGATGTAGGTTAAGCAAGATGTGCTTGTACAAGCAGTAGTTATAAGCATTTGTTTCCCATTTCTGCAAAAACAAACCCCAATTAAAATTTCGTAAGGTTCAATATGGTTGGGGAAAGGGAGGAAATGTCACATGTGGGGGAAATAGATCGCAGTGAAGGAGGATATACCTAACAGTTGACCACAGCCAGGATGTGGTGAAAAGGCCAAGTAATACCTGCACTTTGTTATGCACAAGGCTGGATAAGGCAAGAGAAAAACAATAGTAATGGGCACCGGGTTTGGAGTAGTGAATCCTATGTACTTGCTAAACTCTGCAAGTCTATTTCAGGCAATACGCTTGCAAGCGTATAATAAACATACTGATTGCTTCAGATCTAGTCTCGCACTGAAATTATTGAAGTGAGTGGGCTTAGTTTCTCACAATTGGGGGATCATCGGGGATATTCTTCCTACGCCGGGGGGAGTGGCTGGCCCTGGACACTGGGAAGATGCCTCCCATTCACAATTGAGGAGTGGTTTCTTGTCCCAGTTTTGTCCGCTCCCTTGGGCGACTAGTACGAATCCCACAAGAGAGACATCTGAATCAGACAGTGAAAGATGGTCGATAAAAAATATGGGAAAAAAGGGGCCAAGCAACTCTGTGCACATTTAAGCATTAACTTGGTGCCGGGAAAAGGGGTATTTAATCACTGAGGGACTGTTGAGGGCCCCGAGAAATGGGGGGTAGGCAGAGTACGTCGAACTGTCACGGAGTAAAGGAAGAAAATGTCCCTGGTAACATTCCTCCTGAAAGTCCGTTGGGGAGGATGTTGAGCGAATGGACAAGTAACACTTGTTCTAGGGAAAAAGATAAAAAGAAAATGATTAAATATGGTTGTTTAGTATGGACCAAAGAACCAATGCTTCATCCAGCTGTCTTCTTGCCAAAGTATGATTTGGATGAGGATTGGGTCTGTCAGTATTTAGATTTGTATGCGAATAAAAAACAAACTTTTAGTCAAGAAGAGGCGGACTACGCGTCCTGTTGGAAGGGCAGTTTGGGAATGATGGTAGCAAAGACAAAGGATTCCCCCTCTGCCCCACCCAGTCCCTGGGATCCTTTTGCCTGTTTGCACTCCCGCCCCCCGTACCATAAAATCAGATTAGGTGAAAATGGGGGAGGAGGAGAGACAGACAGACAGGGACAGGGAACGGATGACCCACAAGAGGAGAACGAAGGGGCGGTGGGCGGGGATGTTGTTGTTCCCGACCCGTAATCCACAACAAAAGGAAGGGAAGATAAAGTAGATGTAGAGGAGGCCTCTGGAGTATCTAAATGAAAGCCTAAGGGGGAAAAACAAAAACAAAAAAGGGGAAGAATATAAAGACTTATCCCCTTCGGGAGGTACCAATAGTGGACAAAGAGATTGGGTTCGTAAGTGCCCCCTTCACGAGTGGGGAGGTCAGAACATTTAAAAAAGAGATGAAGGTCCTGGTTGAGGATCCGGTAGAGTTGTCTGAACAAATTGATCAATTCTTGGGGCCCAGGCTGTATACGCGGACTGAGTTAATGTCTATTTTGAATGTACTATTTACTGGGGAAGAAAGGGGACTTATACCAGGAGCAGCCATTAACATATGGGACAGGGAACTTCCCATTGGGGACGGGGATATTGGACAGGGAGAGACGGAGTTTTCCCTCAGAGACACCCAGTGGGAAAATCAAAACCCGGAGCATAGGGAAGAAATGATGGAATTGAAAGACCTGATTCTAAAAGGAATAAGAGAGGCAGTTCCGAAGTCGCAGAATTTGACTAAAGGCTTTGAAGTTAAAGAGTAGAAAGATGATACACCCTCAGCTTTTTTGAAAAGATTACGAGTCTCAATGCGGAAATACTCTGGAATGAACCCTGAGGACCCAGTGGCACAGGGTCATTTGAAAGTATATTTTGTGACAAAGGCATGGCCAGACACAGAGAAAGATACTGAAGATAGAAGGGAGGAGCGAAACACCATTAGATGAATTGTTAAGAGAGGTACAGAAAGTGTTTGCAAAGAGAGAGGACGAAAGACAAAAACAGAAGGCAAAAGTGATGGTAGCTACGATTGATGACGTAGTTAAGAAAATAATGGAACCAAGAGTGAGCAACCGGAGTGGTGGGTGGCAGCATGTAGGGTGGAGAGGAAGAGGGAGAGGGAGAGGAAAAGGGGGAGTATTTGATAGATGGTTCGGGCGACAGGGGCAGAGATGGAAGTCTCCACAGGCAGGATGCTATTATTGAGGAAAGATCGGGCATTTTAAGCGGGAAAGTTCTGATCTACAAAGGGAACAAAGGGCAATTCTGTTTATGAATTTTGATGAAGAATAGGGTGTCAGGGGTTCCTGCCCCCGGGGAGCCACCAGGAACTCTTGATCAACTTGAAGGTGGGACCCTGTGGGGAAGAGGTAGTCTTCCTAGTAGATACGGGGGGCAGCACCATCATCGCTGAATTTTAAACCAAAGAAAGTAGGAATGTCAACACGTTAAATTGCTGTTTCCGGCATAAAAGGGGAAGGATTTACTGTTCCAGTATTTGAACCTATGATGATAGAAGGTCCGACGGATACAGTCACATGGGAACTGTTTTATATCCCTGATATAGGAAGTAACTTACTAGGCAAAGATTTAATTATCCTCTTAGGACTGGAGATTTGAATTCAGGAAAAAGAATTAGTTGTACAAATGGCAAGTTGACAGAAGATGTGGAGAGAGAGGTAGACCATATTATATGGGTTGGAGAAGGGAATCGTGGAAAAGTGCAGATCCGTCCCCTAGAAATAAGTTTAAAAAGGTCAGGGGACGTTGTTTATGAGCGACAATATCCCATTTCCATACAAGGCAAACGAGGACTGCAGCCAGTAATTGAGGGGCTACAGATGGACTGTTGAAGCCGTGTATGTCTCCTTATAATATCCTAATTCTACCAGTGCGAAACTCCGATGGAACTTATCGATTGGTGCAGGATTTGAGAACATTGAATCGAATAAATCAGGTCAGGCACCCAGTGGTGCCAAATATGTTATTAAGTAAGATCCCTCATGACCACAAATGGTTTGGTGTGATAGATTTAAAGGATGCCTTTTGGGCTTGTCCCTTGGCGGAGGAAAGTAGGATTTCTTTTGCCTTTGAATGGGAAGATCCCAAGACAGGACAAAAACAGCAATACCGGTGGACTGCGCTCCCCCAGGGGTTTACGCAATCCCCGAATTTGTTTGGACAGATGTTAGAACAAATATTGGAGAAATTTAACAGCCCCAAGGGAACTACCCTATTGCAGTATGTAGACGACCTCTTAGTAACAGGAAAGAGAAGAGAAAGAGTAGTAGAAGCCACTAAAAAATATTGAATTTCCTGGGTCAGCAGGGACTGCGAGTATCCAGAAACAAACTACAATATGTGGAGCGAGAAGTGAAATACTTGGGACATTTAGTTAGTGAGGGAAAGCGAAAGATAAGCCCAGAACGGTTAGAGGGAATACTGGGGATTCCACTGCCCAGACCAAACGGGAATTACGTATTTTTGGGGGTTAAACGGGATATTGCAGATTGTGGATTGAGTCTAATGCTCAAAAGGCGAATAAATTATATCTCAAACTATTAGAGGAGGAACCAAAGTGACTGAGTTGGGAAGAAGAGGAAAAAGAAATATTTAAGAACTCAAAAGAGATCTGATCCATGCCCCCATATTAGCCTTACCTTCTGTAGATAAACCTGTCCACCTCTTTGCTACCATAGATAAGGGAGCGGCTTTGGGAGTATTAACCCAGAGGTGGAGAGGAATGAAACAGCCAGTAGCATATCTTTCGAAGCTATTGGATCCAGTATCCCGAGGGTGGCCTGAGTGTGTGCTGGCTGTGGCTGCCACTGCACTGTTGGTGGAGGAAAGCAGGAAGCTTATATTTTGGGCAGCCCTAATTGTAAGCACCCCACACCAAGTGAGAACGATGCTAAACCAAAAAGCTGGGCGATGGTTGATCGACTCGCGGGTTCTGAAATATGAGGCAATATTAATAGAAAAGGATGATCTAGTGTTGGTCACGGACAATTGTTTAAATCCAGCTGCCTTTCTTTGGAAAGGGGAAGGAGAATCTCCTCAGAATCCAGAACACGAATGCCTTGACATTATAGAATACCAAACTAAGGTCTGCATGGACCTAAGAGATGTTCTGATTCATGCAGGAGCCTGAATTTTTATAGACGGTTCATCCAAGGCGACTGAAGGGAAAAGACTTAATGGGTATGCAGTCGTAAATGGGACGTAAGGTCGTGTGGTGGAGGCAGGAAGTTTGCCAAATGGGTGGTCATCTCAGACCTGCGAACTCTATGCATTGGAAAGAGCCCTTAGGGCATTAGAAAATAAAGAGGGAACAGCATACAGTGACTCTAAATATGCATTTGGTGTTGTGCACACTTTTTGAAAGATATGGCAGGAAAGAGGACTGATCAATAGCCAGGGAAAGGAATTAACACAGGAGGAGTTGATTAAACGGGTCTTGGAGTCCGTATTACTCCCCCAGGAAATAGCGGTAGTGCATGTAAATGGTCATCAGAAAGTAAATGAACCAGAAGTTAGGGGGAATAGATTAGCCGATGAAGGGGCTAAGGAAGCAGCCCTGAACCCACAAGGAGTGCTGATTCATTCCCTAATACCTACTGTCCCTCTTCCCCGGGAAGCTCCTATACTTACTGAAAGGGAAGAAAAAGAATTGAAAAATATTGGGACTGCAAAAAACAGCAGACGGGCATTCGATGTTACCCAATGGAAGAGAAATATTAAACAAAAATGATGATGCGAGAAATTATGGCTGTCCTACATCAAGGTCGCTATTGGGGAGTACATTAGTTCTTAGGGAATATGGATGTAAAGGAATATATACAATTGCTAAACAAACATGTGAGGAATGTACAATATGCAGAAAGGTAAATAAGAAAGTCTTGAGAAAACAGACCCCTGGAGGAAGAGACCCAGGATTGAGACCCTTCCAGAGAGTACAAGTAGATTATACTGAACTACCCAGAGTAGGAAGACTAAAATATATGTTGGTCATAGTAGATCATCTATCTGGTTGGGTTGAGGCATATCCCCTAGCTACCGCCACTGCGAGTGTGGTGTCTAAAACAATATTACAGCACATAATTCCCCGATCTGGGCTAGAGAACCGTATAGATTCCGACCAAGGAACTCATTTTACCTCTAAAGTGTTACAGAAGATAATGAAAGGGTTGGGAATTTCCTGGGAGTTCCATGCTCCATGACACCTACCATCATCAGGAAGGTTTGAGAGAATGAACCAAACACTCAAACGACAACTCTCTAAATTGATAATAGAATCCAGACTCCCTTGGACCAAATGTTTACCTATAGCTCTCTTGCGAGTACAAACAGCCCCATGGAAAGATTTGGGACTATGAAAAATCATATTTAGATTATCTTATCTGGGAACAAACGGAGAATTGACAATTCCCGAAACTAAAGACTTGTTCTAAAGAAGTATATACTGGGCTTGTCCGCCTCTTTGTCTCTCCTCAGGAAACAGAGTTTATTGGCATAGACTCCGCCCCTTGAATTCACCGTTCATCCCAACCGGCCAGGAGATTGGGTCTTAGTAAAATAATGGACAGAGACAAAATTGCAGCCGGACTGGGAAAGGCCGTATCAGGATCCTTTGATTACCAAAACGACAATAAGGACAGCGGAGAAAGGTGGACTCACTACACTCGGATCAAAGGGCCAGTGAAATCTCCAGTTGAGGAAGAAGTCTGGACAGTCGAATCAACGCAAGAACCTCTGAAACTCAGGCTGAAGAGACTTAGAGTAACTAATTATACAGTGGAGACGTGAGCGCGGGATTATTTCTGTAGGATTGTGTATTAAGTCTTTTTGTGCTTCAGCACAATCTCTAGAATGCTGGGGATGCTTAGAGTTATGATGCTAGCTCTCTTAGTATTGGGATGTTGTCAAATTTAATTTTCATATGTGTTATTAACGATCCCTGGTCTGATAATCCGAAAGTAATAGACCTGATGCATGTAATTTAGTAAATTGTGGGGATGTAGATAATCAGAGACAGTACCGCAGCTCAGAGATACATCTTCAGTCCTTTGGGATGTAGATATAATGGTCTTGTCACAATACACCGGGCCACCTTCCGATCACCTCTCAATTGTCCCGATAAAGACCATAGCCCAATATGCCTAATGATAAAGAAAGCCACATGGCACAAAGTAATTCTCGGGGTGGAGGGGGTGTGGGCACCTATGAGATACAATTAGATGAAACATTTGGGATAGAAATGTAAGCAAACAGGAAGGATTTCTCGGGCTGTTGTTTTCAAATTAGCGTAGGATAGGGAAAACGGGCAGAACTATTGGATAATAAGGTACAACCTTTCATCCCTCCCGATGATCCTAAAGTACTAAAAATTGTAGAGATAAAGGACTTGAAACAGACCATCGAAATAACTGGATATGGGGATGCAAAGGCCTGGTTTGAATGGGTAAAGTGTACTGTAAAAAGTCTGAACAAGATCAATTGCTATGCATGTGCCTCCGGTAGGCCAGTGGCCCAGGTGGTTCCCTTTCCGCTCGGGTGTAAGCGAGACAGGAAGGGCATGAAATGTATGATAGCCCTGTATCAGGATAAGACTGCATGGAATGATAGGAATTGTACCTCCCTATCTCTGATGTTCGCTCCCTTGGAGAAGAAAGATTGAAATGACCCCCCCCCCAACACGTTTTCAGCCGCAGTCGGAAATCACAGGACGTGTGTGCGTTGACAAGGTACAAATCGGTCTAGAGATTTGGGCGAGCGGAAAGTGTGTACAGAGATTAAGAATGTCACCGAAACGGACAAGGGAGGGAAATAATCAGCACCAAAGGCTCCCCGAGCGGACCTGTGGTGGTATTGTGGAGGCAAAATATTGAGACCCACCCTACCACCGGATTGGAGAGGGATATGTGCAATTGTACAATTGACAATTCCATTTACCCTGGCATTTGAGAAGGAAAAGATAGAGGGGAAAAAGGGAAGAAGTAAGAGATCACTGTTAGACACTTCTTTCGATGACAGGATTTATTTCGATTCTGTAGGAGTCCCTAGGAGGGTACCTGATGAGTGCAAAGCTCATAATCAGATTGCGGCAGGCTTTGAGTCAGCTCCCTTTTGGTGGGTAACAATTAATAAAAATGTAGACTGGATAAATTACATTTTCTATAATTAACAGCGATTTATAAATTATACAAGAGAGGCGGTTAAAGGAATATCAGAACAGTTTGATGCGACAAGTAGGATGGCATGGGAAAACAGAATGGACCTTGATATGATTTTAGCGGAAAACGTCTGTGTGTGTGTGTGATGTTAGTAGAAAGATGTTGCACCTTTATTCCTAATAACGCTGCACCTGGTGGTTCAACTACTCGGTCGTTAAGGGGATTGACTACTTTAGCAGGGGAACTGGCTGAGAGTTCAGGAGTCGACACATGTCTCACGGGATGGCTTGAATCATGGTTTGGAAAATCAAAGGGGGTGGTGGTTTCCATCCTTACTTCCCTGATAGTAGTAGCCGGGGTATTGGTAGCCATTGGCTGTTGTATCATGCCCTGTATACGAGGACCCACCCAAAGACTGATTGAGACAGCCTTAATAAAACAGATGCCCCGAAAAGACAATCAGGCAGAGGAACTTTGTCGATTAAATAATGAGGGGATGAGTGAGACCAAGATGGATGAAATCTCCGGAATGATGCTTGTGAATTTTGGGGGCAATGCTTAAATGATAAATGCAGAAGATAACAAATGGTAATTAAAGAAAAGGGTGGGGGGGGGGGGGGAATTGTGGGATATAGGTAAAGTAGTGTTACTTCTGCAATCATAATTATTTATGCAAGGTAAATGCACTCACACCAGGATATAATTGTTTCAACCAAGAGCTGAGTCAACAAAAATGAAAACTATGTGTAGGAAATATATAATTGTTTTTGCATTAGCTAACATGTGCATACAAGAATGAAACGTGCCTGCAAACAATGGTAGATGGTAGAGACAACGAGATAAGGTGCTGTGAGGATGTAGGTTAAGCCAGAAATGCTTGCACAAGCAGTAGTTATAAGCATCTGTTTCCCACTTTCGCAAAAACATAAAAACCTCAATTAAAAGGTCATAAGGATCAATATGGTTGGGGAAAGGGAGGAAATGTCACAAGTGGGGGATTTAGATAGAGGTGATGGAGGATATATCTAACAATCGGCCACAGCAGCATGTGGTGAAATGACCAAGTAAAACTTATACATTTTTATGCACAAGGCCGGATAAGGCAAGAGAGAAACAATAGTAATGGGCACCGGGTTTGGAGTAGTGAATCTTATATAAGGTATGTATTTGCTCAATTCTGTGTGCCTTATTCCAGGCACCACGCTTGCAGGCGTCTAATAAACAATCTGATTGCTTCAGATCTTGTCTTGGACTGAAATTATTGAAGTGAGTGAGCTTTGTTTCTCACACTCTGTAATTTAAATTTACTGTGCTTTCTATTCACTCAACTTCTCATATTAATTGCTCCTCGTTTTCTTCTTAACTTTGAGACAAATCTCAAAATTTCGGGCACAATAAAAGCGATATGAATTATAAATTAGTATCTGGACAAGAGAACCAATGAACAGCTACAACGACCTCTTGAACATCCGAGATATTTGAATGAAAAAGCAATGCCTTCCAAAAAAATCTCTGCACGTCTATATCCTTGTTCAATTCAATAATCCTGCAAGTAGCTTATAATTGTCAGTTGATCTCTCTTAATGAGTATCTAATCAATGTCATTGTAAACCACTGAAAAAAAATGAAACTTTTATTTGTTAAAATGCAAAGATTCATTCTCAATTCGTTATTAAAACAATAAGTGAACCATATTTTACCTGTGCACTAAGGTCAAGTGAACTGTTGCCCATAATTGAACATTCTAAATATTCCTACAGTTGGAGAAATCGGAGCTAAAAAGGTCAAACTGAAGCAAACATTAAACAAAATAATCATCTCCAGAAAACTGTGGAAAGCCCGGTAAAAGAGATCACAAAGGTTCGAGAGATCCAGTCACAACCAGCCCGAGCGTTATGGGCTTTGGAGAGTTTGAAGCAGACTTCCTGGCACCTTGACTTGCAGCCAGTGCCTGAGTGTTATACACCTCGCTTGAGAATGACGACAAGTGAAGGGTGTTTGCACGAAACCCATTGACCGCTTAGAATCCAGAATTTTGGTAAAATGTTGTGAAACATTTCCCAGATCATGGAAATCAGCTCAACATTATTGAAATAAAAGTACTCGTAATGGTCTTCAAGACCACCTAATTACTGTTCGGTGAAAAACACTTTGTACGTGCCTTATTGTTCTCAGGATGAATAATCACAGCAAACATCACAGTCTCACCAGATCCAAAGATATGTAAGAGAAACCTTATTGTAATTTACACACTACATCTTTCCCAGACCAATGATGACAGCTTATTTCTTATGACTGAGGATACTACGCGTAACATGTATCGAGATGAACAAGTCCTGAATATAGGAATTTTTTCTGATACGTTTCCAATTCAAACATTATGATAAAAATGTAATTGTGGCTCATTACATTGTCAACAGATCCCCATTAAAAGTATTTATCTGTTTATTCAGAGACAATATTGAAACAAATACCTTGATAAATGCTGTTGACTGTATGCTTCTGTGAAAATAAATCTTCCTTATTGACTTATTTTCTTCATAATTCTGACTCAAATGTCTAAATATTGATGATATGAAAAATTGCATGAATTAAATACAATGCAGAATTTGTTCTTATTATATATTATATTTCTCCAGAAGAAAAGTAGAGAAACCAAGTATAGAAATCTTGAAGATCTGAGAATTGTGAATGACAAACCATTTCTGAAAAAGGTTCACTAAATATCTAATGTCTTTCCATATCATCATGTCAGAGTGTGCATTCTCAGCTGACAGATTAAGAAATATCTAGTCAACATCAGAGCAAATCCATTTGGAAATATTGAATCATTTACTTTGCCAAAGTTCTAAAAATAATTATCAATTCATTGTCATTCCAAAAATAACGCAGCAATTCAGTTTAGGTTTTGTAACAAACATCGTCAAATTCACATTTTAATTTAATCCACTATTTCTTAGTGTCAATATTAAAAAAAGAATAATAGTTCTCTTATTCCAGGATAACACAAACTAATTAATGATTCCTTATCCAACACTCACAGATAATATCTGGTCCCTTCTCATTTGAATAGTCACAGAAATCATTGGATCAATATTCGGCCTTACATATTAAGAGACGTCTGATTATTTTACACTCCAACAAATGCTGTTCATTTTTACACATGTTGGGCAGCTATATGAGATTTCTAATCATTTTTAAGTTTGCTATGAAATGTTTTTAAGATTAATTGTTGCTTATATCTAATATTTAAGAATTGACCAAATCCAGTACATCAGGCTTTAAGTGTGAAATTAAGGCTCAGTAACGTAAACGTATTGCATTGTACAGAAACCAATGATAGCAAATGGTGATTTTTATTTGAATCTTAGTTGATTTCTGTTGTGGGCGTGGCCTGCTCCCATCTGGAATAGAATGGTCCATATTGGCTCATACAAAATGCCTGACAATCAAATAAAGACAGCCTAACTTAGAACTAAAATACAAGGTGTCAGGGGGTTATAAACTAGACTAACATTCTGTTCCAGCCTTAAATGAAAAGAAAGCACACTACCAATGGACCTACTCCAACGCCAGGACTGCAGCATTCCAGACATTTCTTGACAAGAGCATGCCCACATACAGACAAATGACCAATCCTGCTCTTCATAAATGAAACGATAATTGTCCCAGGGTGCAGCCCAGTTAACTCACTAAGCAGGTATCACAACAACAGAAGAGTTCGTTTGTCAGAAATAGATATTATTTTAAAGTTGCTCAGAAAATTAAAAAAAAGGTTCTAATTACAGATTCTTGAGAATACTAGGGGTAATTTGCAACATAAGTTTGATACATGTAACCAATACCTACTAAAAACATTATAGAAAGCATTTAGACTTAGATGTGAAGTTAGCTAGTTTTAGGAATTAGCTTCAAGGTATGATGTTCACTGCCCATTAATTATAAAGTCCTGACAGTAAGAGTAGCTGTATAATTTTACACAATATAACGAACTTCATAACACAATTCATATTACTAATCTTATAGCAAGTAAGTTAAAACTAACTGTCGTTTGTATTTCTTTGTACATATATAATTAGGACAGTGAACAATATGAGGAGTAATTGACTTTGATAAAATAAAATATAATGAACAGCAGAATTCAAGCTGTCCCAACTGATAAGGCATCCTGAGAGACCCAAGGGAGTGCAGGAATAACTTTGGAATCTAAATTAATAAGATGCGTGGAAAGATCGCAAAGCCTGAAGATTATAGTACGTGTTAAACAACATGAGATTATAGGAATCTGGGAATGTCAATTAGAATGCCCATTTGCAATTATGTGTTTCAATTGGGTGGCTGAATGAGGAGGGAAGGGCTGTAACCACATTGCATGTGGCTATTGTGATGCAGGAAGTCCATAAAAATGCTGATTTTTACTGTATATGTTACAGTGTGTCATGGATCTCCCTTCCGAGATTGGCCTCGGGGGACGATCCCTTCATTAACCGATTGCTGCATGAGTGAACATCTTCCACATGCCTGAGCTCAGCCTGCCTCCTGAGTCTTCATTCCCTGTCAGGGGAAAACACTTCAACAGCTATGATGACATTTCAATTCAATATATACATTTATTGTGTGTGAAATGATTATATTCAGATGATATAATTTTCATGAAAAATTGCTTTACATTTACTTTTTTTGGTGTACAAGAAAACATTTCGATTATATCCATTTGTTCTTTTGTTCAACCAACACTAAGTTTTAAATTATTGTAAAGACTACAATGGGGGAAACGGGAACGAGTCTTCAGCTCAAATGTCATATGAAATGACTGTTTCCTTTTTTCAAACAAATTGCCCTCCAAAATTATTTTTATTTTCATTTCATTATAAGAAAAACATTGCTTGGAAGTGTTGACAATTCTCCTTTTCCTCTTATATTGGATGTCAGCGAACAATAATCACACAATTATGAGAATTCCGTTCCGTATCAAATGTCAGTGACTCTATATTTTGTTCACAATAATAGTCACTTTCATGGCCTAATTCTGAAATAAATATCGAAACATTTATTGTGGTAAAAATTACTTCAACAAAATTGACATGACTCTTCAAGAAAACTATTGGAAGCATATAAATCTTGCATTGCCTGCATTTTTAAACAAAATCTTTTTTTTTCAATTGCTGCTGAATGATTTTTTTCACATCATACAGCTAAGTTTTATGCTTTAATTTTCAGTTTCTTAATCTTAATGAGTATCCAATCAACATCAGAGCAAAGTGTTTTCAAAATATTAAGCCAATTTATCTGTCAGGATTCTAAAAGAAATTATCAATTACAATAATTGCACCGCAATTTAACGTAGACTTCGTAGAAATGCAGTGTTTTTTTTTAAATTTCATTCATTATTTCTTATTGTCAATGCTACTATATTAATACCTATTTGTTCAGGCCCATGCACATACCAAACGACCAATAATATCCCTTGCAAATTTCTTTGTAAATGTCTGATTTTTGCTCAGCTGAAATATAATAATTATCTCAGCCTTTGAAATTCAGAGAGCTCCAATTCCTTTTCCCTGCAACATTACTCTTCATTTCTACATATTACTCAGTCTAATATCAAGATGAGATATTTGAGAAATATTCTCAAATTCACGAATATATATTTTTTTAAAATCCCTTTGTTGCTAATATATCATATCTTATATTGTACAATCCAGTAAGGGCTACAAATGTGGAATTATGCTTCCGTACAATAAATACTGCAACGACATTGCAATGTACAATCTCTCAATCATTGTGAATATTGTATTTATTTTAAACTTGGAAACATTTTTGAATTGATTTGATTATAATTTACTTCGACGCTGACACTTACTGTATATCACTATATCAGTAGATTATTTGGAGGTATCATCGTCCATTCCAGTAATCACAGTATCTGCTATATTAGATTACATTACAGTGTGGAAACAGGCCCTTCGGCCCAACAAGTCCACACCGACCCGCCGAAGCGCAACCCACCCATACCCCTACATTTACCCCTTTAACCTAACACTACGGGCAATTTAGCATGGCCAATTCACCTGATCCTGCACATCTTTGGACTGTGGGAGGAAACCGGAGCACTCGGAGGAAACCCACGCAGACACGGGGAGAACGTGCAAACTCCACACAGTCAGTCGCCTGAGGCGGGAATTGAACCCGGGTCTCTGGCGCTGTGAGGCAGCAGTGCTAACCACTGTGCCACCGTGCACTCATAGCAAAATGTATCTAATTCCACTCAATCAATATTCCTCAGAAAATATTTGAGAATGTTGCAGTCATAAAGCTGAAATATACAAAGTCATTAATATATAGTATTAATTTTCTCTTCTTCGGTAGATCTTAGTTAAAACAACACAGAATTTTATGCTCCAGTGTTATAAATATGAGAAAAGATCAATTACTTCTCAGTAAAATAAACACATGTCACTTGCTATTATTTATCAATTTTTAATTACTGCTCAGTTTATGAATTGTGTGAGATTTGTTTTTAGCTTTCCAGTTATCTATTTATATTGAATGTGATATTGAAATGGTGTGAAAATATCAGGGTGTGTTCATTTGAAAGTTCAATTTGCATGTCTCTCACTTATCCCATTGATTGCATGATGGTTTAAGAACGTTTCACTCAGCAATCCTCAAAAAAATAAAAAACTGTCTGATTTTAAATCAGATCATTCGCACCCAATTATCACTCTGTTCCTAATTCATGCAAATATCTCAATTTTATCGAACTCAATGTTCACACTAAACATTACACATAAAGCAACACAAAGACTTCCATCACCATCTGATTATTGTTCAGTAGAATAACCTGAGTAAGTACCTTGTTGCTCCTGAAACCAATGACAACAGTAAGGATTTGTTTACTATTCCATGCAACAAGTGCAATTGATATCTTCTATTTCAGTTCAGTAGTAAAAGATGATTTATGTTGCTTAAAACAATGCTTCTACTTTATCACGGATATTGACTGTAATAAAATCATGCAAACAACAAACGTTTTGTCATTCTAAAAATCTTTAAGTTTACTTATTTTAAATTTGTGTGCAAGAGATATTTCAAATTACAACAATCTTTCTTGTATAATTCAGCAAACCTAAATTTTGAATTTGGAAAAATCTCCATTTTTGCAAAATGGAAGTAGTTTTCAGTTTATATAACACATTAAATGACTGTTTTTTTCCAAATTGCGCGTTCTGCAAAATGATTATTGCTTTCATTTAATTGTAAGAAAAGAACTGTTTTGAACATGTTAATTCTTTTTGTCTTTTCTATTCCAACATTATTTATCACTGTACAATAATGACACAATTATTATAATTCCTTTATGTACCAAATGTCATTGACTGCATCATTTGTTCCCTTTCATGCTCACTTTCATTATCTATTAAATTTCTTCCAAATTCTGACACAAATGTCTGAACTCTGATCATAATATTAATCATCTAAATTAAAATAACATGTCTCTATGAGGAAACCATTTGATAGAAATTCGTATTTCATGTGTTACCTGCATTGTTTAGTAAAGAAAGAAAAAAATTTCTATAATCACTGAATGGCTCATTTTTTCTTCAATTCATAAAGGTAGTTACTATATTTTATTCCATAATTTACCAATTTCAATAAATATCCAATCAACCTAACAGCAAAGTATTTTTGAAATATTGAATCATTTTAATTGCTCATATAACAACATTATCGAGTCACTGTCATGATAGTAATTGCGCAATTATTTAAGAAAGTGTTTTGAACAAGTAAAGTGAGATTCACATTTTAATGTAACCAATTATTTTTGAGTACCAACACTGCAATATGAAACTTTATTTTCAGGTCAAGTTTCCCACAATGGTTCCAAGGACTTCCCAACCAACATTAATTGTGAATGTTTGCTTATTTGAATGATCTCCATAATCACAGACTTTAAATTCACAGACCTGCAATTACTTTTCACTGCAATAATTCCTGTTTGTTTGCACATATTCATCAGTCACATAGCAAAACGAGATTTCTCATTATTACTAAATTCATTGATCAAATTTTATAATTCAGTTGTTGCTCATACCTAATAATTATTCAATCCAGTATTTGCCGTAAATGTGGAATTATGGCTCTTTATATGAATAACTAAATATATTGTAGTGTACAATCTCTCAATCATTGTTAATATTAATTCTTATTTTACCCACGGAAACGTAGTTGAATTCATTCAAATATATTTCACTTCGATGCGAATATTTATTGTATTTCTAATCACAATAAGATTTAAGTATTTTTCATGCAACAAAATCATGTAAAATTCCTGTGTTTTGTTAAGTCAAATGAAAAAGAATTAACAGCTCTGTATTGTTTCATTAAACAATGACAATGCATTTTGAATTTTTCCAAGTTGAGCATTTTTGCAAAGAAGGGATGTTGTCTTCAGCTGAATAATCGCATTGAATGACGAATTCATAGAATCTGCTGTTTATTCTCTTCGAGTTCCCAAGAAATCAAATTAACTAATTCTGCTGGTTCGAAATTCATGGAAAGTAATTAAGAATGTTTGAGTCTTAAGGATGAAGAAGTCGACGTGATTGCACAGATTTTTTTTATTGGAAAGAACTTAATTCAAACATTTCAGGCACATAAATCGCTATTCTGCAGTGTAACAAAGATGAAAAGCAAGTCAATTTCTTCATCAGTAAAACAAACAAATGTCACTTCCCGTTATTCATTAGATAGCTAATTCCCAATTGTGTTGTTAAACAATGCAATTCACCTGTATATTGTTGTGTCCTTTGATCATATTAATTTTCTAATTACTGTTCATTCATGATTTGTTAGGGATTTTTACTTTTCGTTTTGCACGTCTCTCACTTATCTCACTTCTTGCATGGGGCTGGGCATTGAGAACAGAGGATCAGTGGTTAGCACTTGTGTCTTACAATGTTATGCACTTGGGTTTGATTCCATCCTCGGCCACATGTTTGTGTGGAGTTTGCATGTTCTGGTTTTCTCCCACAATCCTAAAATATGCAGGTTAGGTAAATTGGCTGTGCTAAGCTGCACGTTCTGTTCAGGGATGTGTAGGTTCTGTGCATTAGTCAGGGGAAAATGTCCAGTAATCTGAGAGCAGAATGGTGCTGAGTGGATTATTCTTTCGAACGTTAGTGTAGACTTGTTGGGCCAAATGGCCTGTTTCCACACAGTAGGGATTCCATATAATTAGACTTGTGTTTCGCTAAACAAAACTGACATTTTTTTAATGTTGCCTTTAAAACTTATCTTTAACTGTCAATTGTCAATCTTGTAAAATATCTAAATGTTACTGAAATGAATGTTCAAACAAAACACTGCACATAAAGCCACACAAAGATCTTCATGACCATCTAATTACTGTTCAGTGGAATAATCACAGTAAATATCTTATTTTTCCTGAGATCAATCCCCACTATCACAGTAAGGATCTGGTTATCATTCCCTCCAATAAATGCAATCGTTGTCCCTATCGTATTTCAGTTCAGTCGTTATACACCATACTAGTTGTTCAAAGCGTGGTTATTCTTTATTATGAAGGGCCAAGGGTTCTAACGGCAAGAGATGTAGTTCGATCTGATTTGTTGCATGTTCTCAAACAGGTTTTCACTATAAATATTGCAAAAATGTGTTAATTTGGTCTTGTTCAACTGCTGATGCGAACATTTTCAGTTCACGTTCATTGAACATATTTGGAGAAAATGAGGAAAGCTGAAGCTGAAGATCAGAGCCAAGAGTGGGGCATTGGAAAAGGGCAGGCACATCCAAAGAGCAGGAGTATCGACCTTTCGAACATTAGGCCGTCATCAGAATAAAATCCTGATGAAGGGCTTATGCCCAAAACGTTGATTCTGCTTCTCCTCGAATGCTGCCTGACATGCTGTGCTTTTCCAGTGCCACACTTTTGACATTAGAAATATTTGACTGAATATTCAGAGATTATACTAAAAGTTGCTTCTGTCAATTTAATTTACTGTGCTTTATATTCACTAAAGTTTTCATGTTAATTGCTTCTCCTTTTCTTCTTAAATATGATACTAATCTCAAAATACAGAACACGTTAAAATTCACATGAACTATAAATTTGCATTCTCGATAAGAAAACCAATGGAATTCGATATAGAATTCTTGAACAGCCTACATATTTGAATGAAAAAGCAATTCCTTCCAAAAAAATGTTTCCACGTCTGTATCTTTCTTTCAATTCAATCATCCTGCATATAGTTTATAATTGTCAGTTGATCTCTCTGAATGATGACCTAATCAATGTCAATGTAAACAGATGAAAAATTAACAACAGAGTGATAACTGGGTGTTAAAGATCTTATTTGAAGCCAACAAATGTTTGGAATTTACTCGAATTCCACCAGAAAACATTCTTGAATCATAGTACAAGAAGTGAGATATGTGAGAGATGTGCAAACCTTATTTTTAAATGAACAAACTCCAATATTTTCAAAGCATTTCAATCTGACGGTCAAAATGAACAGGTGAATGAAAAATAAAAACAAGTTTCTGACAATTCATAAACTGAACAACAATTACAAATTCACTTTGATCAAAGGACAGAGTAATATTTAGATGAATCACAACATTTAGTTACAAAATAGGCAATCAGCTGACTGACAAGTCATAGGTGGTAGCATTTGTTAGTTTACTGAAGAAGATATCAACTTTATTTCAAATTTATAGCACTAGAGAATAATTTTTAATGTGTTTCAATTTTTTGTACTTGCCCCTTTGCAAAAATAAAAGATCAATCGCATTACTTAGACATCGTAATCTTTAATTCTGCAACATTTTCAAATATTCTCCAGGAACTTATAAGCAACATAATTAGATACAGGTATCCCCACTATCCGAAAGTGGAGCGTTATTATGAAACCTTTCATAAGCTGAAAAGGCGTAAATCGAAGAAGCATTAATCTTTTTCCTTTTTTTCGTAAAAGTGAAAATCCTCTTCCGATTTCTTTCAGTGAAAGAAAGCAGGGACAGATGTTAGTCTTTTGGAAAAGCAAAGCGGCTAAAGCAAACTTTCCAAAAGTGGGAGATACGTGTACACATATTTCTTAGTAACCTGACACAAATAAGTATCAGATTTTGTGATAATTGATATAATAGATAGAAGCAGATCTAATGTTGAATTGAAAAGCAATTCAATCTGTGCTTTGGTACTCTCTAATCAACATTCGGAGCAGCTCTTGATATATTTGTGTTGAAGGTGTGATTTGAAACCTTCCCTCGGGTGTCGTAATAGAGAAACTGCCACAACTCCACAAGATGTTTTCAAAATGTTCCCACTCAGGACGGTAGGACTTCAATATTATGTTTAATGTGGTTACTCAAATGAAAACTAATCAGCTGTTTATTGCAGTAATTTGAATGGGAATTAATTAGGTTGTTTCTGTGTGTAATGGACTGGAAATTAAACAACATTTAACAGTAACAATAGAAAAAAGGAATGATAGACTTAAATAAACAGGAATCTCATGACAATTCTTTGAAAGACAAATTGACAAAACTGTGTGATCATTGTACTTTGATTTCTAAAATGCATCAGTCATTCAATGTGAATATTCAGCTGAAGGCAATTTACCTTCCTTTCAACAACGTACAACTTCCACAAATTCAAATGAACAGACATTGATAAAGGAAGGAACAAGCAAATGGTAATTCTATTTTCTTTACATAAACATGCGATTAATTTTAAATAAGTTTTATATATGTCAAAAGGAAACTCTTATTGTGGTTCGAAATAAAATAAATGTTAGCATGAAGTGAAATATAATCAAATCAATTTAACTGTGTTTTCTCAGTTAAAAATACAGTTTAATATTCAAAGTAATCGAGTGATTGTACACTGCAATATCTTTACATTAATTCAGTGCTGAAACATAATTCCACATTTTTACCCCTTATAGTGAAGCAAACTTGAGCCAGGAGTCAGAGGGGGTAGGGGAGGTCCTTAATGAATACTTTGTTTCAGTATTCACGAGTGAGTGGGACCTTGTTGTTTGTGAGAACAATGTGAAACAGGCTGATATCGTCGAACAGGTCGATATTAAGATGGAGAATGTGCTGAAAATATTGAAAAATCATGGGGATAGATAAGTCCCCTGGGCCAGAAAGGATATAACTTAGGTTGTTATGGGAAGGGAGGCAAGCGATTACTGTGTTTTGGCGATGATCTTTGCATTCTCACTGTCCACTGGAGTCATACCAGATGATTGGAGGGTGGCAAACGTTATTCCCTTGTTCAAGAAAGGCAATTGACATAATCCTGGGACTCATCGATGAGTCAGTCTTACATCTCCAAATTTTTGGAAGGATTCTGAGAGACAGGATTTATGATTATTTGGAAAAGCATAGATTGATTAGAGATGGTCATCGTGGCTTTGTGAGCGGCAGGTTATGCCTCACAAACCTTATTGAATTATTTGAGGATATGACAAACACATTGGTGAGGACAGAGTAGTGGATGTGGTGTATCTGGACTTTAGCAAGATTTTTGATTTGGTTCCCCATGGTAGGCTCATTTAGAAAGTAATGAGGTATGGGATACAGGGAAACCTGCCTGGTTAAATAATAAATTGGCTGGCTCATGGAAGACAGGGTGATATTACAAGGATAGTTTTCAGCTTGGAGCACGGTGACCATTGGTGTTCTGAAGGGATTAGCTCTGGGACCTCTGCCCTTTGTGATTTTTTATAAATGACTTGGATGAGGAAGTGGAAGGGTGGGTTAGGAAATTTCCAATGACACGAGAGTTGGTGGAGTTGTGGATAGTGTGAAGAGCTTTTGTAGATTGCTAGAGGACATTGAGAGGATGCAGAGCTGGGCTGTGAAGTGGCAGATGGAATTCTACCTGGGAAAATGTGAAGTTATTCATTTTGGAATTTCAAATTTGAGTGCATATTTTCAGATTAAATGCAGGATTCTTGACAATGTGGTGGAAAAGAGGGATCGTGGGGTGCATGTCCATACATCCCTCATAGCTGACATCCAAGGTGATAGTGATATTAAGACGGTGTATGGTGTGTTGGCTTTCATTAGCAGGGAGATTGAGTTTAAGAGCCACGTGGTTATGCTGCAGCTCTATGGATCCCTGGTGAGACTACACTTAGAATATTGTGTTCTGTTCTGATCACCTCATAGGATGCAGAAGCTTAAAAGAAGGTGCAGATGAGACTTATCAAGATGTTGCCTGGACTGGAAGGCATGTCTTATGAAGAAATGTTGAGGGAGCTGGGGCTTTGCTCATTGCAGTTAAAGAGGGTGAGAGCTTACTTGATCGCTTTGTGTAAGATGATGAGAGGCATAGATAGAGTGGATGATGAAAGACTTTTCCCCACAAAGTGGCATAATTTTAAGGTGAATGGGGAAGGTTGTGGGGACATGTCAGAGATAGTATCTTTATAGATAGTGGTGGGTGCATGGAATGCACTGCCAGTGGTGGTAGTAGATTCAGATCTATCAGCGACTCTAAGCGACTCTTGGATAGGCACATGGATAATAGTAAATGAAGGGCATGTTGGTTAGTTTGATCTTAGAGTAGGATAAAAGGTCAGAACAACAGCGTGGCCAAAGGGCCTGTACTGTGCTGTACTGTTCTATATTCTATGGAATGAAATAAATAATTATTATATATTCGCAACATATAGATTTTCAAAATTCTATTAGTATACTTAAGAATAATGATAACTGTCATCTTGCTATTTGACTGTGCTATCTACAAAAATGAACAGGAACTGTTGCAGGGAAAAGTAATTAGGTTTTTCTAAATTTATAAGGCTGCGATTACACAGATCATTCAAATGAGCAAAACTCACATTTTTAACAGTGCGTGTTGCATCAGAAATAATGGATTCTTTTGTAGGTGTGCTGATTGGAAATAAAATGGATTTTTATATTACTGTATAGGTAATAGGGAAGATTGGATTAAATTTAAATATAAACTTCACTGTAGTTGTTAGCAAGACTAAACTAAAGCATACTATAATTATTGTCATGCAAATGCCTTAATAATTACTGTTAGAATCCTGAAAAAGGATATATTGTACCTTTTTTCAAACAGTCAATAAATTAAATTGTGAACCTCAGTATTCTTGTTCCCCAGACAAATTACGATGCAATTATTGTAATGGTAATGATTTGATAACTAATGCTAAAACCGAAACAGATACATTGGTTCAATACTTTGTCAGCATGTTCATCTGAAATTGATTGATATTTATCAAGATCGGTAAACTGTGGGATAAAATATGATAGCTCGCTTGATAGAATTGAAGGAAAAAAATGAGACAGTGTTTATTGAACAGGATTGTTTTTGTTTAAAAATGCAGTTGATGCAAGGATAATATATTTTCCTCCATAGGTTTTCTTGTAGAGACGTTTTTTTTAACTTTGTCACGATTCAATGTTGAGACACTTGTGTCGGAGTCTGCAAAGGGGAGAGTGAAAGAGAAAGAAATTTTTAAAAAGCAGAAAGGAAAGGAACTGGCGAGCAGAGGAGCTCCAACTGTAGTGTATCACCCTGCCAACATCTTATTGGGTGAGCTGGAATGGAGACTAGTCAAGCAACAACCTGACACAGTCATACACACAGAATCATAGCTTACAATGTCCTAGACACCACTGTCACCATCCCTGTATGTCCTGTCCCACCGAGGTAAAAACAATGATTGCAGATGCTGGAAACCAGATTCTGGATCAGTGGTGCTGGAAGAGCACAGCAATTCAGGCAGCATCCGATGATTTTGCCTGTCCTCGGATGCTGCCTGTCCTGTCCCACCGGCAGGACATGGATGTCACTGAAATGCTGGAACATGCAGGGTTATGGACTAAGGTCTGCAGAATGAGATCAATGTGATTTATTTGACATTTCTCCAGAATATTAAACTCCAGTCCAATTTGAAAAGTTACTAACGTCATCAGACTTTAATTAAAAATGTCAGAAAAAAAAAACCCAGAAAGTTACAGCAGACTTGGCCAATCCTGGGTATGTGTTGGCTGCAATAGAACTCCCCAGGCTTTACAGCTTTTTGTACTCACGATTGAGAGCAAAAAAATCGGACTGAACTCTGCCCTCTATTCTTTTATAATCTGTTTTTTAACATATTTCTTTGACAGCTGCACACCTTGTTTCCTTGTTTCTTTTCCAGCCCTAACTCCACTCCCCGTGGCCTTGAGGGACTATCATTTCTGCTGTTTAATCTCTCCTGACTTCCCCCGTGTGACAGACTGTCTTTTTGTCCTAGTATCACCCCCAACTTGCTCACAACCTGTTACATTTCTGATGGTTCCCAGACCTCTGTAACTTTCACTGCGCCCCCTGGGTCAATGGCGCGAGTTTTGAATTCTTTTCCTCCTGAGATAATCAGAATTTCTTCCGGTTGCAGTGTCCCCCAGATTTTATTTTGAAAAGCAGAGCATTTGTGTCAGAGGCAAGTATTTGTGAGGTTTCATCCACAATTCCTAGCATTTGGATGTAATTTGTGACCCTCCCACAGATGTGTAACGTTTCTGGATTGGCCATGCTAACATGGCCGCAGTGTGCAATTTAGGTGGGTTGTGCTAGCCATGGTTAATGTGGGATTATGGGGATACGGTGGGTGAGCAGGTCATTGCAGACTCGATCGGCCGAATAGACTCTTGCTGCACCCACGAGATTCCGTGATTCTAACTAGTTGTGATTGTTGTCATGTTTTCCTCATGCCAGGTTCATTCAACTCAGATACATATTCTTCCTTTATGATTCTGTGGGTGCTCACTCACTCATTTCCTTCAGTTTTACATCAACTTCACACTGTATGGGAATGGATTTGTAAATATTACTACTGCAACCGAAACCCCTCACAGGTCAGGAACTGTTTCTGCTACTTTCATCACTCACAAGGAAGAGGAAAATAAAGGTTCAGTCACAAATTGTACAGGAACATAGCGGTTATAATCACCAGGAAAGGCTGAACAGCTCAAAACCTCTCAAGAAAAGAGGAGGCTCAGAGACAACCTGATACAAGTAGAAAGCTATGTGTCTGTGTTTTCAGAGATTTGAGGTTGAAATCATTGGGTTGGAAATACGTTTCATTGCCCCAGACCATCAAAGGTGCTGTCTAAATGTGCATCTTTCTTCCTACCTGTCTGAGTTAACAATCAGATGGACAGGTCAATGTCTGAGTGTTTACCCAATTCCCCGATTGAATCTGTCTCCGCCCACAATCTCAGGTGCCTCACCACTCACTGGGTTACGGAGAAACTCTGCCGTTACACTGAGAACTGTCTTTGCTGTCAGCTCTCCTCGTGCTTCCGCCTAATCCCACTTCCCTTCATTAAATCTCAGCTGCCTCTAGTCTACCCACATGGACATATTGAAGAGCATGACAGGAGATTGGATTGAAACCGAGAGTTCAATAGCCAGAATGAAATAGGAAGAAGGAAATAAACGGTGATTGTGGATCCCAGGGGATACAGACTCCAGGATTAGTCCTTGTGGGCATTCCCGCAGTAATACGAGATAGCATTCCATGATGAGAGTTAAACCCGGGTGGCAGGAGAGGGAGCCACTGAACATTAGCAAGTTTAGTTCAAACACAGGAGGTTTGTTCAGTCAGTAACAAAGTGTTCGACATGGAGGTGAAGTGAGCAGTGAGGGGAAATGTTACCACAAGCTGACGATGGATAACTTTCAGTGGAACAGGAAGAGGCCATTCAGCCCCTCGACTTTGCTCTGCCATTCATGATGATCATAGCTGATGTGTGATCTAACGTACAATTTCAAAACCCTTTAATTTAATCAATAAACTTCTCTGCAACACACAAGATGAGTATAGGAAAACTAAACATCTGCAAATGCTGGGAAAACTGAAAAAAATCAGAAATTGCTGGAACAATTCAGCAGATCTGGCAGCATCTGTGGAGAGTGAACCTTTCAGGACAAGTGACCGGTCAGGTGACCAGCTGCAGCTGACCATTCTGCCTGTTCTGTAACACCCTCTGGAACAGGTTCTGCTGTGAGATTGTCAACAATAACTGAGAGAAACAGGAGGACGGTCTCAATCAGAATAATGAATTTACTAAACCCTCCCAGTGGGACACTCACCGACACAGTAACACTGTGGAGAGGCCGTTCACCTGCCCCACGTGTGGGAAGGGATTTACTCGATCTCAAAATCTGCAGAGATAGCACAGTGGATTTAGACCCTTCACCGGCTCCATGTGTGAAAAAGGATTCATTCAAATCTCTCACCAGCGGAGACATTCGTGTATTCCCACCGGGGAGAGGCCATTCACCTGCTCAGTGTGTGGGAAAGCATTCACTCAGTCCTCTGACCTGCTTAAACACCAGCGAGCTCACTCTGGGGAAAGGTCATTCACTTGTTCCCAGTGTGGGGGGTGGGGGGTGGGATTCACTCAAGTGCAGCACCTGCGGAGTCTCCAGTGAGCCCACTCAGGGGGAGAGGCCATTCAGATGGTCAGTGTGTGCGAGAGGATTCAGTGATTCATCCTGACCCCCGAGACACCAGTGAGTCCACATAGAGGGAGAGGACATTCAGATGCTCAGTGTGTGAGAAAGGATTCAGAGATTCATCCCACCCCCTGAGACCCCAGCATGTTCACACTGGGTAGGAGCTGTTCACCCTTCTGTGTGACAAGGGATTTGCTGCATCTTCAACACGACTGAGAGACCAGTGAGTGCTCACAGGGAAGTGGTCATCCACCTGCTCCGTGTGGACTGCAGGACTCTGATTCTGATGTTATGTTCAGAGACAGGACAGGACCTTATACGTGATGACACTGTTAGAGTATTGATGTTGTTGTTAACCACATTAACTGGGCTGGAGTTGACTGAACTTACTTTGCCACTTCCTGAACCTCAGAATGTCTCTCTGGACAGCAATGTGACAATGAGCAGGGATCATCTGTTTTGATTTAACTTGTGATTGTAGCACGGCTGCTTCACAGGTTGGAGTCCAGCCTTGGTCAACGGCCTGTGTGGAGTTCCCACATTCTCCCCGTCATAGTGTGGGTCCCCTCCAGGTGCTCTGGTTTCCTCCCACAGTCCAAAGATGTGCAGGTTAGATAGACCCTCCAGTCGTGCTAAATTGTCCACAGGATCCAGGATTGTGCAGACTAGGTGGATCAGCCATGGGAAATGCAGTGCTACAGTGATAGTGTGCTCTGGGCGTGATGTTCTTCGGATGGTCGGTGGGGCTTGATGGGCCAATACTCTCCTTCCACACTGTAGGGATTTTATTCTATGATTGAGGATAAAGGCTACACAGTAGGGTGTCCTTG
This sequence comes from Chiloscyllium plagiosum, assembly GCF_037043375.1. Taxonomy (NCBI): domain Eukaryota; kingdom Metazoa; phylum Chordata; class Chondrichthyes; order Orectolobiformes; family Hemiscylliidae; genus Chiloscyllium; species Chiloscyllium plagiosum. Next base: position 64,184,845 of record NW_028270175.1, on the reverse strand, counting down.
GAGAAGAAGCATGTGGTGTGTATCAATGCCCTCGATGCCTTTAGATTGAGGTGGGCACCATAGGGAATATAGTGCTTTATCTCCACCGCTGCCCCCTCCGCACAACTCTACTTTGATTTCGTCCCTTCTCACTCTGTCATTTGTAATGGTTTGCTTAGCCCGTAATGGGCTTTGTTTGGAAATATTCTATTGGCTACACAAATGGTTTTCAGTCCTGTGATGATATGTCTAGATTAGAGTGGTGCTGGAAAAGCACAGCAGGTCAGGCAGGATCCAAGGAGCTGGAAAATCAACGTTTTGGCAAAAGCCCTTTTCCAGCACAACTCTAATCTAGGCTCTGGTTTCCAGCATCTGCGGTCCTCACTTTTGCACTGCTGGTGATTATATATTAACCAAAAGCAAAATGGCGTAATGATGATTTTGATAGTGGGAAGGTTGCTGTGATAACATTTCTGGGTCGGAGAAATGGGGAAAAAGAACGCTTCACAGCTCACAGAACGAGAACTGAAAAGCAGTTAAATCAAACCAAAGGTTCAGACAGGGAGGGAATATTCCCCTGGAGTTTGAGTAGCTGGAAAGTGATGGTGTCTGGGAATAGACAGGATATTATTTTACAAAGGTTGATAGTTTTAAAACTGTTATATTCAGACAGTTTACGTTATTTTCTTTAATTTTATTTGCTGTGCAAAAAACTTTTACAACATTTTAAAACCAAAATTTACAAACCTTGTGTTAAAGTTAAACGTTATATAAAATCCATCAAACCATCCCTCACTGAATCCACTGTTGTGGAAGTGCAATCTCCTGGAGAATCCCTGCCTACTCCTTCCGACCCGGGCTCCATGGCTATATACATACCTGGGAGATAGCAGCAGGAGGAGACGATTCAGCCTTTCAATCCTGCTCCACCATTCAATGGGAAACAGCTGACCATCCAGCTCAGTCTCCTGTTCCTGCTGTGTTCCAATCCCCTTTCATGGCTTTACCTCGAAGAACTATATCTAAGTCCTCCTTTGGTTTCAGTGCCTTTTGTTCCAGTGACGTTGCTATGTTACTGTGTGGGTGTAGGCAGGGGTAATGTGATGGTGCTGCCTCCTGGAGGATGCACTCAGCATCCCTTATCATCCTGCAGTAACATCAATTGGGTTTCAGCAACTAGAGATAGAAACAATTTCCAGGATATGGGCATCACTGGCTCAGCAAGCATTTATACCCCATCTCTAGTTACCCTTGAGAACATGGTAGTGAGCTGCAGTCTTGAACCATTCGCAGTCCATTTGGCGCAGATAGACCGACAATGCTGGGAGGGAGAGTGTGACAGGATTTTGGCTGAGTTATTCTCTATCTTTGGTTCTTCAAATGTTGTTTAACTTAATCACGATCTGCACATGATTTTGAGATTTCAGTCTGCAAATCTTCACCATCTAGCACCCTGTATAAAGGAATATGTACAGGTTAGAAATTCAGAACAGACAATTCTCGTTTCTCTGGAATATCTTTTTCCCCTTTCTTCCCCAAAAGCTGTAACCCTCCAGCCCACGTACACTACCCCACCATTCTGACTGTGCTACCCCCTAATGTACACCCTCCACATTCTCATGGAGTTGTTGATAAACAGATCCATGCCACTACTTCCCGTCCCTGGTTAGACTCTGCACCCTTTCTGGGTTCACTTCCTTTCCCTTCAGTTGCTGCAAGTCAATAATGTAACAGCAGAATGAAACAAAAGGAAACAGACAGGGAGGTGGCAGATCCTGGACAGTAGAGGAACCTTCAGTCTGGGAGAATGGGTCAGATCCTTCTTTGTTTCCGATTTGTTGATTCACACTATTACAATGAATTGGGGATAGAGAATGGTCCTCCATGGGTGTGGTGACAGTTTGACCCCTCAACTGATAAATACTATAAGCAGATGCATTCCTCCTCCAGCCAATCACAGTGTGAAATACTTTCCGCAAAGTATACTTACCCAAAGCACATGCTCCAAAACCCGCCCACATTCTGTACATGTATAGTGCCGGGGATTCCCCGCTCACGTGTGGTCCCTGCTTCAGGGATTGTGGGAGTTGTAGTCCCCATGAAGCCACTGGAGCCATGTCTCGGGAAAGTGAAAGAAAAGTGTGGACTGGAGGGTGTTGTGTATAGGATCCCCCTTCAGACACACAGAACATATGGACTGTCACTGGGTTTTACTGAGACACCTGCTTCCACAACCTGATTTTCTGATGTAAGGAATATAGATTCACCAATTGGGCCGTGGGGATGTGAATAGGAGGAGCAGATTTTAAGCAGAGGTGGCTCAATGGTTAGCATTGCGGACTCACAGCGTCAGGGACCTGGATTTGATTCCAGCCTTAGGCGACTGTGTGGAGTTTACACGTTCTCGCAGTGTCTGTGTGGGTTTCCTCTGGGTGCTCTAGTTTCATCCCACAGTCCAAAGGTGTGCAGGTTAGGCGGATTGGCTCTGCTAAATTCCCACAGTGTCCATGCCAGTGCAGGTTAAGCCATTAACCACGGGAAATACAGGGAATGGGTGAGTCTGAATGGGATGCTCATCATAGGGTTGGTGTGGACTCCATGGACGTTTACCCTGTTTCTGCACTATATGGATTCTATTCTATTCTCATGAAGAAGAATGTACCTATCTCAAAGTGCTGTGAATCTGTGGAATTCCCTATTCAAAATGCAGTGGATGCCAGGACAATGAGCAAATTTACTGAAGAGATACAGATGTTGAATTTGCAATGAGTTGAAGGGTGAGAGAGAGCAGGCAGGAACATCCAGGTGAGACCGAGGTGAGCCTAATCATCACCGTATTAAATGGTGGAGCTGGTTCGAAGGGCTGCACTGCCTCTTCTGTGCCCAGGGCTTATCTTCTTACGGTAATAACTGGAAAGCTGAATCCAAAACTCATCACCTTCACCAAAGGAGATTTTCGGAAAAAAACAGGATACTCAGGCGGATTAGCATTCCAAAATTAGATAGTGAGGAAGCATGTGGGAGATAATGATTTTGCAATTTTGAACTGAGGTGAGTTAAAAATCACACAACAACAGGTTATTGTCCAACAGGTTTAATTGGATCATGATGAAGGAGCAACGCTCCGAAATCTAGTGTGTTTCCAATTAAACCTGAGGGACTATAACCTGGTGTTGAGATTTTTAACTTTGTACATCCCAATCCAACATCAGCATCTCCAAAAATGTAAACTGAGGGCCGACAGTGATTTATGGTTTTCGACTGTGCAGTACATTCACACCGTCCAGAATACTCTGCTGTGAAAATCTATCCTGTACTTTATCACAAAGCCATGATCTCTGCCAATGAAACCCAAAACACCCAGGTAACATCGCCTCACCTAGTAATCTGATAAAAGACTTGTGACAAGTATGGTTGAATTTAGAATATATTTGGAAAGCGGGAAGATTAAATCCAATCCCAAGAATCTGTGCTTAAACAAAGGAGACTACAATAGGATGAGGCAGGAGTTGGCTAATGTAGATTGGAAGCAAAGACTTTAGGGTGGGACAGTTGACAGACAGTGGAGGAATATCAAGGAATTTTTCAAACTACTCAGCAAAAGTATATATCAGTGAAACGGAAGGATTGTAGGAAAAGGAATAATCTGCCATGGGTGGTTAAGGAAATAAGGGAGTTTATCAAATTGAAATAGAAAGCATACAAATTGGCAAAGACCAAGGAGAAACTAGGAGATTAGAAAAACTTTTAAGATCAACAGAAAACTAGAAGGGATTGGGGGAGAAAAGTGATGAGTAGCTATCCCCAAGGCCAGAATAGATGTTTACACTGCTGGAGGGAACCTATTGTGTGGGGAACATATGGCCTCTGTAATTGTTGAAGCACTTAACTGTTACGATAGAGATAATCCTGATCAAGTTAAACCTATGCCCTCTGCTCAAACCGGCCAGAATGTCCATCCATGCTAACCCCATTTCCCTGCACTTGGTCCATTTGCTTCTGACCCCTTGCTATCCATGTATTTGTCCAAATGTCTTTTACATGTTGTTAATGTACCCACCTCAATCACTTCCACTGGCACCTCATTCCATATACATACCACCCTCTGTGTAAAACAGTTGCCCCTCAGGTTCCCTTTGATTCTTTCTCCTCTAACCTTAAACTGATGCCCTCCACTCCTTGATTCCCTGGGAAAAAGACTGAGTGCATTCACCTTACCCATGCCTCTCATGGTCTTACATACTTAAAGAAAAGAATCCCCCTCTGTCTCCGCTACTCTAAACAAAAGCAAATCCTCGCTTGTCCAACCTCTCCCTATAACTCAGACCCCTGAGCCCTGGCATCATCCCTGTAAACGTCTTCTGCACCTTTTACAGTTTAATAACTGAAAACTACCCTGCACTCATCACATTTCCCGTGTTTCCCCACGGCATTGGAACTGACGTGACAAAGCCAAAGGATTACAACCATGGTCGAGAATTAACTCCTTTACAACAATCCAGTTTTCATAGTTTTTTCCCCATAGTGCAGGCATCCTTGTGTCTTTCTGGTTGCATGGTTAATTAAAAACTTGTCCTCATACAAAACAAATCTGTAGCTTAATTGTTCCTGGGAAATATGCCATGTTTTTTCAGACTTTTAACAACAAATGAACTCTCTCTCCACAGTCACCACACTAACATGGAGTTGGCTGTGTCTCGGTAATTTTTTCCAGACACACTGACATTTGAAATATTCGTCCATGGACAGAATACACACCTTTCCTTCTACATGAAAAGGCCAATGATATTCAGGTCGGCACGGATCAAGTAACCATCAAAACTGAACATGAAGTTCAATTTGAATTTCTCATCCACAAATCCTCCCTTTCAGAACCCTACAATAGAGAAAACAGGTCACCACTGTTAATACAGGATGGAAATTCATAAGACAATTATAGTATTAAATTGCAGTTTCTTTGTTCCCCCAAAGCTTTAAATCTCAGTCTCATAATTGCTCTCTTCTGTGAACTGAAATCCAAACCAAGCTCCTCACTCCTTCCCTCCACACCCAGTACTAACCCTCTCTTGTCTCTTTGAATTCAGTTTCCTAGCTCCTGTCTGCAGACTAAGAACCGAAAAAAGGGGCGGCACGATGGCACAGTAGTTAGCACTGCTGCCTCACAGCAATAGGGTCCCAGATTCGATTCCAGCCTCGGGCTCATTCTCTCTGTGTCTGCGTGGGTTTCCTCCGGTGCTCCGGTTTCCTCCCACAGTCCAAAGACTGACAGTGCAGGTCAGGTGAATCGGCCATGCTAAATTGCCCATAGTGTTGGGTGCTTTAGTCAGAGGGAAATGAGTCTGGGTGGGTTGCTCTTCGGAGGGTGAGTGTGGACTGGTTGGGCCGAAGGGCGTGTTTCCACACTGTAGGAAATCTAATCAAATCAATGAGGCTGACTCGGAGCCTCCGGAGTGTTGATGAATCCTCTCCCCACCTCCCAGGGTTTCCTTCCTGGTCAGATGCACATTGATTTTTTTCACCCCAATCTGGAACCTCTTATTTATTTCCCCCACTCCCACATCTGATGAGAACCATCCTGCACACACTGGCCAAATCATATCTGGTTGAACTAAAATGAACCAAATTAGGACTCTAATTACAGGCCGACCACTGTCCCTCTCCATAACATTTCTGAATCTTCACAAGAGTTCTGATAACTTTCTGCAAAATGCTTCCCCATTGATACTTTGACCACTCGTCAGGATACCAGGGGAGGACCATTCCCCTGGGTCCTGCTTTCAGAGGGAGGAAGCTGCCAATGACAGATTAATCACACACACCCACAGCCTCCCTGGCACTGACCCATACTGCACATACGCCAACAATTGCCCAGAACTGCGCCCGTGCACTGGTCTCCCCTCCTACAGCACATGCTCCAGATCGCACAGGAGCCTGGGTGATTGACAGCAGCTGCTGCCCAATAGTGTGGAAGGGGTGGGGCTGGAGGACTGGGAAAATGGGATTGTAAACAATGAATGAATGTGGAGGACACTGGGGGATGGACAGGTTAGTGAGGCACAGGAGCAGTGCAGCAGCAGGAGGAGATCCTGGACAAACTGAAAAATGGGAGAGTCCGACAGGAGACAAACTACAGGAAGGTTCTGTTGAGGCTCAGGCAGGGAGAGCTGGGAGACAGTATGGCCTGGTGGCTTGGCATGTTTTCTAATCAGCCTCTTCAAACATTGTGTTACTCAACTCTAAACCCGATCCTCCTGGTCCAGAGGTAAGGACACTACCACCATTTCTTGGTGGGCTAGTGGAAAGAAGGGAAGAATTTCTCAATCTCACTTACATGGAAATCCCATGTGCTCCTCCCACTTACTTACGGTGGGGATGGAGGAGACAGAGCAGGTTGGAGGAGGTTAGGGATATAGGGACTGCCTTTCAAAAGGAACTCACCTGTGTTGGCGATATTAACAAGACTCATTACACAGTCACTAACACAAAGCTGGTGTACGTGAACTTTATACAGAATATTAACATCTGTAACTTGGCGACGCAGAGTTACTGAGTTAAGTCCTGAATATTATTAACAGCTTTGTGTGTGAGATATCACATCTCATGAACTTGAGTCAATTTTTTTGAAGAAGTAACAAAAAGGATTGATGAGGGCAGAGCAGTGGAAATGATCTGCATGGCCTTCAGTCAGGCGTTTGATAAGGTTCCCCATGGGAGACTGGTTAGCAAGGTTAGATGTCATGGAATAAAGGGAGAACTAGTCATTTGGATACAGAACAGGCTCAAAAGGTCAAAGACAGAGGGTGATGGTTGAGGGGTGCTTTTCAGGCTGGAGGCCTCTGACCAGTGGAGTGTCACAAGGATCGGTGCTGGATCGACTACTTTTCGTCATTTATATCATTGACTTGGATGTCAACATAAGAGATATTGTTAGTAAGTTTGCAGATGACAACAAAATTGGAGTTGGAGTGGACAGCGAAAAAGATTACCTCAGAGTACAATTCATCTGGATCACATGGGCAAATGGGCCGAGGAGTTCAGTTTAGAAAAATGTGAGGTGCTGCATTTTGGAAAAGCAAACCTTAGCAGGACGTATACAGTTAATAGTAAATTCCTGGGGAGTGCTGCTAAACAAAGAGACCTTGGAGTGCAGGTTCATAGTTCCTTGAAAGTAAAGTGGCAGGAAGATAGGATAATGAAGGCGGCAGTTGATCTGCTTGCCTTTATTGGTCAGAATGTTTAGTATAGGGATTGGGAGGTCATATTGTGGCTGCACAGGACATTGATTAGGCAACGTTTGAAATATTCCATGTAATTCTGGTCTCCTTCCGATCAGAAGGATGTTCTCAAACTTGAAAGAGGTCAGAAAAGAATTACAAGGATGTTGCCAGGGTTGGATAGGCTGTTTTACCTGGATTGTCGGAGGCTGAGGGGTGACCTTATTGAGATTTATAAAATCAGGCCGGGCATGGATAGGTTAAACAGACAAGGTCTTTTCCCTGTTGTGGGGGTGTACAGACCTAGGGAATAGGGAGACGAGGGTAGGCAGGGATGGGGTGGCAAAGGGTGGGGAGACAGAGAGGCTGTCGGGATAGAGAGGGGTGGCACAGAGACGGTGGGGACAGAGAAGGGGGAAGAGAGAGATGGGGAACAGACAGTGGGGATTGAGGAAGCGACGGGGACAGGCGCGGGCGCGCAGACAGACAGATGTGGGATAGACAGAGAGGGGGAGACGGAGGGAACAAACAGACAGGGGAGACAGACAGAGGGGGAAGGTGGAGAGAATTTGTACAGATCAAAATTTAACCCTGTTGCTGTTTTCTCTCCATCCCCTTCAATCCCTCTGAAGGGCTCAGAACAACTGCATAATTCCTGTAAAGTAGAGTTTCGGGGAGATCGTTTGGGATAGTGACCATTATTGGTCAGGGCACTGATTAGTAAATGGACTGGGTTCAAATCTACTGTCTGTGTGGAGTTTGCACATTCTCCCAGTGTGTGTCTGCGTGGGCTTCCTCTGGGTGCTCTGGTTTCCTCCCTCAATCCAAGGACTTGCAGGTAAGGTGGATTCGCTGTGGGAAATGAGAGGTTACATGGGTAGGGTGGGATGCTATTCCGTTGATTGGTATGCTCTCATGGGCCGAATAGCCTGTTTCCACACTGTAGGAATTCTGTCACTGAGTATAGGAGTTAGGAGGTGACGTTGTGGCTGTATAGGGCATTGGTGAGGACAATTTTAGAATACTACATTCAATTCTAGTCTACCTGATTTCAGAAAGATTTTACCACAGTCGGACTCAACTTCAATGACAAGTTCCTGGGAAGTGTGCACGAACAAACAGACCGTGCAGTGTGGGTTGATAGTTCCTTGAAAGTGTGGTTGAAGATAGACAGGTCAGTGAAGGTGGTGTGCTGTATGCTCGCTATTATTGGGCAGTGCATTGAGGATAGGAGTTGGGAGATCACGTTTCGGTTGCACAGTTTATTGGGTCGGCCACTTTTGGAATTTCCATACTGCTTTCAATTCCAGTCTCCCTGCTATAGGATGGATGTTGGGAAACTTGAAAGAATTCAGAAAAGATTTACAAGGGTGTTGCCAGTATTGGAACATTTGAACCATAGCGAGAGGCTGAATAGGCTGAGATTATTTTCTCTGGAGCACTGGACGCTTGAGGTGGCATTGTAGAACTTTATAAAATTATGAGGAGCAACGATAGGGTGACTAGACATGGTTTCTTTTTTTTCCCCAGGGTAGGGGAGTCTAAGAGTAGAGATCATAGGTTTAACATGAGAGGGGAAAGTCTTCAAGGGGATTTGGAGGCTTTGGAAAGGGTGAAAACAGGTTTACCAGGATGTTGTCTGGATTGGGAGAGATTGGAAAAACATGGATTTTTGTCTTTGGCAAGTCAGTAGCTGTGGGGTAACCCGAGGGGCGCAGAGTGAATAATGTGAATCTTTTTTCCAAGGTGGAAGTGACAAATTCTAGAGCCACACATTTAAGAGCAGAGGGGGGCAGTTTACAGGAAATGAAAACCAAAACAACCGCAGATGCTGTAAACCAGAAAGAGAAACAGAATTTTCTGAAAAAGCTCAGCAGGTCCAGCAGCATCTGTGGAGAGGAATTAGAGTTAACGTTTCTGAGGAAGGGTGACCACTCCCGAAACATTAACTGATTTTTCTTCACAGATGCTGCATGACCTGCTGGTCATTTCCAACAATATCTGTGCAAGTTTAAAGGGAGATATGTCAGGCAAGTTTCTTAAGCACAAGGTGGTAGTTGACTAGAATTTACTCTCCTGGGAGATGGTAAAAGCAGAAACAATCACAACGTTTTTGAGGCATTTGGGCAGACACATAAGCAGGCATGGGTTGACAGGGATATGGATCATGTACAGGCAGATGGAATTAGTTTGGAATGGCATCATAATCCGCATAGACATGTTGGGCCGATTATTCTAGAGCTGTAACTGTTAGGTTTTCCAAAGGGAAGAATGTCTTTTGAAGAAGTAACAAAGGATTGATGAGGGCAGAGCGGTGGACATGATCTACGTGGACTTCAGTAAGGTGTTGCGCAAGGCTCTTCATGGGAGACTGGTTAGCAAGGTTAGATCTCTTGGAATACAGAGGAAACCAGCGATTTAGATACAGAACTGACTCAAAAGTTGAAGACGGAGTGGTGGAGGGCTGCTTTGCAGACTTGAGGCCTGTGTCCAATGGAGTCTCACAACGATCGCTGCTTGATCCACTACTTTTCATCATTTATATAAATAACTGGGATGCGAACATAGGAGATATGGTTAGTACGTTTGCAGATCACACCAACATTGGAGGTGTAGTGGACAGTGAAAAAGATTACCTCAAAGTACAATGGGAACTTGATCAGATGGGCGAATGGGATGAGGAGTGGCAGATGGAGTTTAATTTAGAAAAATGTGAGGTGCTGCAGTTGGGACTTATACACTTAATGATAAGGTCCTCGGGAGCATTGCTGAACAAAGACACCTCGGAGTGCAGATTCATAGCTTCTTGAAAGTGGAGTCACAGGTAGGTAGAATAGTGAATGCGGCGTTTGGTATGATTTCCCTTATTGGTCAGAGCATTGAGTACAAGTGTTAGGAGATCATATTGCGGCTGCACGGGACATTGCTTAGGCCACTGTTGGAATAATCCATACAATTCTGGTTTCCTTCCAATCAAAACAATATTGTGAAACTTGAAAGGTTCAGAAAAGAATTTCAAGGATGTTGCCAGGACTGGAGGATTTGAGCTACCGGGAGAAGTTGAATAGGCTGTGTTCCCTGGAGCGTCAGAGGCTGATGGGTGACCTTGTAGAGGTTTATAAAATCATGAGGGGCATGGATAGGGGAAATACACTAGTTCAGATGGTTGGCATAGTCTCATGGGCCGAATGGCCTGCTTCCACACTGTAGGGATTTGGTCACTCAGCATAGAAGTTATATACAGTTGTGGCTGTACTCGGCATTGGTGAGGCCAGTTTTAGAATACTACATTCAATTCTATTCTCCCTGATTTCGGAAAAAAATATTACCACAATAGGACTCAACCTCATAATGACAAGTTCCTGGGAAGTGTGCACGAACAAATACACTGTGCAGTGTGGGTTGATAATTCCTTGAAAGTGGAGTTGAAGGTAGACAGGTCGGTGAAGGTGGTGTTTGGTATGCTAGCTGTTATTGGCCAGTGCATTGAGTATAGCAGTTAGGAGATCATAGTTCGGTTGTACAGTATATTAGCTCGGCCACTTTTGGAATCCCCAGACTGCTTTCAATTCTGGTCTCCCTGGTACAGGAAAGATGTTGGGAAACCTGAACAAATTCAGCAAAGATTTACAAGGGTGTTGCCAGTATTGGAACATTTGAAACATAGCGAGGGGGTGAGGCTATTTTCCCTGGAGCAGGAGATGCATTATACAACTTTATAAAGTTGTGAGGAGCAAGAACAAGGTGACTAGTCAGTTTCTTTATTCCCAGGATAGGGGAGTCCAAAAGCAGAGGGCATAGGTTTAACGTGAGAGGGGAAAGACTTCAAGGGGACCCTAGGAACAACTTGCTTGCTGCATGTATAAATGAGCTGGTTGGCATGGACGATTAGGACAGATGGTCTGTTTCCATTCTGTACATCTCTATGACTCTGTTTTACAAAACTTGAGCAGGGTTTCAGAAAATATCTGCAAGGCTATTGTTAGGACTGTGAAGTTAAAGGGAAAGGCTGAATAAGCTGGGGCTTTTTCCCTAGAGCATCAGAGACTGAGGGGTTACCCTACGGTGAAGCACAGACAGGGTGAATAGCCAAGGTCTTTGTTTCCACCCAGTGTCGGGGAGTTCAAAACTACAGGGCATTGGGTTATAGGTGAGAAGGGAAAGGTTTCAAATGGACCTGAGGGCCAAACGGTTCACTCAGAGGTTGGTGATCATATGGAATGAGATGCTATAGGAATGATGAACGCAGGTCAAATTAAATTTAAAAGGCGTCTGGAGGGGTACATGAATAGAAAGTGTTCAGAGTGATATAGGCCAACTCTCCCAAATGGAGCTGGATCAGTTTAGGATATCTGGTCGACATGGACGAGTTGGACTGAAGGGTCTATTTCCGTCTGACTCTCTGACTCTAAGTGCCTCAGCAAAATGGTGGAAATCCACAATAAAAACAAAAAGCGCTGGAGATCCTCAGCAGGTCTGGAAGCACCGGAAATGGTGACAGATGCAGGAAACATTGTAGCCTTGAAGAAGTGTTAAGATGATCACACCAAACACTACAATAACTATTACACGCTGAGTGCCAGAACGTGGGACGTGAAGGTGTTTGATGACCAGCATGAATTCGGTGGGGCTGGAAAGCTGACGTTCTGGGTCAGGACTATTCATCAGGACTGGCAAAGGGTCCTGCTCCTCTGATACTGCCTGACCTGCTGCACCTCCCCAGGTCCACATTGTATAGACTCTGACTTCCAGCAATGCCTCATCTTATCCATAATGGTCATTGTGTTCAGGTCAGGCAGCATCAGTAGTGCTTGGTGTGACCATCTAAACACTTCTTCAAGTGCACTATCTACCAGCACCTCTACTTTCGAGGAATTATGAATCTGTACTGCAGGGTCTCTTTGTTCAGCAACACTCCCCAGGACCTGACCAATATGTGTATCAGTCCTGCTAAGCTTTGCTTTTCGAAAATGCAGCACCTTACATTTATCTAAATTAAACTCCATCTGCCACTCCTCAGCCCATTTGCCGATCTGATCAAGATCCCATTGTAATCCGAGGTAACATTCTCCATTGTCCGCTACACCTTCAATTTTGGTTTCATCTGCCAACTTACTAACTATACCTCCTATGTTCACATCCAAATCATTTATAGAAATGACAAAAAACAGAGGTCACAGCACCGATTCTTGTGGCACTCCACTGATCACAGGCCTCCAGTCTAAAAAACAATCTTCCACCACCACCCTCTGTCTTCTAACTTTGAGCCAGTTCTGTATCCAAATGGCTAGTTCTCCCTGTATTTTGAGAGATATAACCTTGCTAATCAGTCTCCCATATGGAACCTTGTGGAACGCCTTACTGAAGTCCACACAGATCACATTTACCGCTCTGCCCTCATCAATCCTCTTTGTTACTTATTCAAAAACAGCTCAATCAAGTACGTGACACATGATTTCCCACGCACAAAGCCATGCCGACTATCCCTTATCATACAACATAGACAAGTACAGCGCAGATCAGGCCCTTACGTCCACGATGTTGTACCGAGATTTAATCCTAATGTAAAACTTAACCTACGCACCCCTCAACTCACTGCTATCCATTTGCATGTCCTGCAGTTGCATAAATGTCCCCAATGACTTCGCTTCCACCACCACCGCTGGTAACGCATTCCATGCATTCACAACTCTGTGTAAAAACAACTACCTCGGACACGTCCTTTATACCTTCCTCCTAATATCTTCACAGTATGACTTCTCATACAAGTCAATCCTGCCCTGGGGAAAAGTCTCTGGCTATTGACTATATCTATTCCTGTCATTATTTTGTACATCTCTGTCAGGTCTCGTCTGTTCCTCTTTCTCTCCAGAGAGAAATGTCCGAGCTTATTCAAACTTTCTTCATTCAGGAAGCCCTCCAGTCCAGGAAGTATGCGAGTAAACCTTGTTTACACCCTCTCCAAAACCTCTGTACACTTCCTATAGTATTGAGACCAGGACTGGACACAAAATTCCAAGTGTGGTCTCACTGGGACTTGGAGAGCTGTAGAAAAACCTCACGGCTCTTAAACTCTATTCCCGTGTTAATGAAAGCCAAAAAACCATTTGCTTTGTTAACAACCCTATCCACTTGGTTGGCAACTTTGAGGGATTTATGTACTTGCACACCCAGATCCCTCTGTTCCTCCACACTGCCAAGAATCCTGTCTTTAATCCTATATTCAGCATTCAAGTTCGCATTTATTCAGGTTTACCCCGCTCTGCCATTTCTCAGCCCAGCTCTGCAGCCTGGAGTAGCCCTTTATATTATCGACAACACTTCCAATCTTTGTGTCATCGGCAAATTTACTAACCCAGCCATAACCCTCCTCATCCAAGTCATTTATAAAAACTACAGAGGCCCAAGAACAGAGCTCTGCGGGACCACACTCCAAACTGTCCTCCAGGCTTTCATCTACAACCACTGTCTGTCTTCTGTCAGCCAGCCAATTCTGAATCCAGATAGACAAATCTCCCTGTATCCCATACTTCCTGACTTTATGGATGAGCCTACCATGGGGAACCCTAACAAATCTTTGAGGAGAAAGTGAGGTCTGCAGATGCTGGAGATCAGAGCTGGAAATGTGTTGCTGGAGAAGCAAAGCAGGTCAGGCAGCATCCAGGGAACAGGAGAATCGACGTTTCGGGCATAAGTCCTTCTTCAGGAACCCGAACAAATGCCTTGATGCAATCCATTTATACCACACCCACTGCTCTACAGTCGTCGTCCTATCTTGACACCTCCTCAAAGAACTCAGTAATCACACTATGCTTTGACAAATTATCATTAATCCTTTCCCTCAGAATTATTTCCACAACTTTGCAGACAACAGATGTAAGACTGACTGGTCTGTAATTGCCACCTATTTCCCTTCTTGAAAAGAGGAACATTTGCCTCCTTCTAATTCTCCGGTATGACTCCTGTAGAGAGTGAAGAGGCAAATATTCTTGCCAGCGGCTTAGCAACCTCTTTTCTCTCTTCCTGGAGCAGCCTAGGATAAATCTGGTCTGGCCATGGGGACTTATCAATCTTAATGTTTTCCAAAATTTCCAGCACATCAACTTCATCAATCTTGATCTTTCCTTGCTTTTCCAAATTCATGTAAATCCTATCCCTCAGGGTTCACTCCAACAACTTGTCTAGCACCAACGTCAGGGTCAGGCATCTGTAGTTCCCGGGCTTGTCCAAACCGCCTTCCTTAAACAGTAGCACCATATTAACCAACCCCCAGTCTTCTGGCACCTCAGCTGTGACTATCAATAAAACAAAAATCTCAGCAAGGGGCCCAACAATCACTTCCCTAGCTTCTTACAGAATTTTAGGGTACACCTAACAGATCCTGGGGATTTATCCACCTTTATGCGTTTCAAGACATCCAGTTCCACCTTCTGTGTAATATGAACATTTTTCAAGATGTCACCATCTATTTCCCGACATTCTATAACTCCCATGTCCTTCTCCACAGTAAACACTGATGCCAAATACTCGTTTAGTCTCTCGCCCTCCAACACCCCCAACCGAATCGCCTGCAACTCCACACATAGGCCGCCTTGATGATCTTTGAGGAGCCCTGTTCTCTTTCTAGTAACCCTTTTGTTCTTAATGTATTTATAAAAACCCTTTGGATTATCCTTAACCTTATTGGCCAAAGCTGTGTCCTGTCCCCTTTTTGCCCTCCTGATTTCCCTCTTCAGTATTCTCCTACTGCTTTTATACTCGAAGGATGTTTTGGATTGGAATAAGTGCAAAATATTACATTTTGATAAAAAAGAGGCAGGATTTACACTCATTAAAAGTCAGGCCATGAGAAGTGATATAGAACAAAGAGACCTCGGTATTCAAATTTTTGAAGTATGTGTCACATGGAGACAGGGTGGTTAAAAAGGTGTTTAGCACATTTATCTTCATTGCTCAGACCTCAGAGAATAGGAGTTGGGGCGTTATGTTGGTGTTGTACAGAATGTTGGGGAGGCCTCTTCTGGAATACTGTGCCCAGTTCTGGTTGTGCTATCAAGGGAAGGATATTATTAAACAGGAGCGGGTTCAGTAGAGTTTTACCAGGAGGTTGATGGGAATGGATGGTTTGAATTTTAAGCAGTCTGGATAGGCTGGGTCTTCTTTCACTGGAGCGTAAGAGGCTGAGGGGTGACCTTATTAGAGATTTATAAAGTCCTGAAGACTATCAGTAATGTGAACAGCAGGTGCCCTTTCCAGGAGCGGTCGCTATTCAAGAGTGGGTACATATTTTAAAGTGAGAGACGGAAGGCTTTAAAACGAAGTTTGGGATTTTATTTTTTGTTTTTCATAGAGAGTGGTTCACGTGTGGAATAAACTTGTAGAGGAAGTTCTAGCTGTGAATGCAATTACAATTTCAGGATGGCACAGTGGCTCAATGGCTAGCAGGGCTGCCTCACAGCACCATGGAGACAGGTTCAATTCCTGCATTGGATGGCTGTCCGTGTGGAGTTTGGATATTCCTCCCCATGTCAACGTGTGTTCCTCCAGGTGCTCCCGTTTCTTCCCACAAACCACAGATATACAGGGTAGGTGAACTGGCCGTGCTAAATTGCCCATAGTGTTCAGGGATGATTAGGTTTAGTGAAATAGTCAAGGGTAAATGTAGAGTAAAAGGGTAGGGGCATGGGATTCTCATGAGGAAAAAACATTTGGACCCATATATCAATAGGGAATGCTAGGATGGATTTGGACCAAGTGGAGGCCTCTTCTGGAGGCCTCCACTTGGTCAGTTCAAACTGATTAGTTCAGTTCAAAATTATGTTCAACATGGACTGGTTGGACCAAAGGGTCTGTGTCAATGCTGTATAACTTTTGACTCTAACGCTCGCTACCTCTGAAAATTCCTCTATGCTCGGAACTATCCCTGTCAATGCTACCTCATCCAGCCTTACAACTCTTCCATATCTCAATAACTCCTCTCCAGCCTCAAAACTCAAAAACCTCTATTACAAATATCTATCTCTGTAATATCCTCCATCCTCACAATCCTTTCCATCTTTCATGTCCTCCAGCTTCATTATCCTCTCTATCTCTATTCCCCTCCCCCTCTCAAAATCTTGCTATATGTGCCTTTCTTTATTTCCTGCCTTCAGGACACCCAAAATTTATTTCTCACTTGATGATGGCCCTTTCTGATTCCTGAGCTGAGCTTCTGAATTTCCTCTTAAAACTCTCCGTCTCATTTTCCTCCCAAAAACATCGACCAACCAAGTGTCATCTATTCTAGTATCACCTTTTCTGACCTGATGTCCAATAGAGCCTGTCATATTCCTATAATAAACATCTCAGCGGTCCACAGAACAGAAAAAGACTCTGGTGATCCATCTGTGAGAAAGAAAACTACCACCGAACTATCCTGATCTATTTTCCAGTACTTGTGGAAACGTGCCATCTATCACGACATCGCAAGTGCACACTAAGTACATCTTAAATGCCACTGGGATTTATGTGTCTCCCACCATTACAGACAGTGAGGTTTATTGCAACTGTTGCTCTA
This sequence comes from Chiloscyllium plagiosum, assembly GCF_037043375.1. Taxonomy (NCBI): domain Eukaryota; kingdom Metazoa; phylum Chordata; class Chondrichthyes; order Orectolobiformes; family Hemiscylliidae; genus Chiloscyllium; species Chiloscyllium plagiosum. The sequence goes on along the minus strand of NW_028270175.1, from coordinate 64,168,096 downwards.
TGACGACATCACCCACAGGAACACAGAGCTGCTGGGTCTGTGCAAACCAGAGGTCGCACATACAATGGGACGGATGTCATGTTCTCTGAGAGGAGGCACAAGAGATTTACTAGGATGGTATAAGGAATGGGGGATTTTAGTTGCAGGGACATGGGTGATAATGGTACATATCAAGAATATCCATCTACAATAGATGGACTCTCCTTTCCAACCTCTCCACTTGCGTGGGTTGGGTAACCTTCAGGTAAAACCCACCACCAGTCATTTCTCCGTAATGAGAGAGCAGCCCTACGGTCTGGTAGGACAACGCTGACTTTAACTTTTACACTGTGATGCCACTGTGCCTCGGGGGTGGAGAGAGGGAATGCTGAAGGTGGTGGATGGAACACCACTCAGGCACAGTGCTTTGTCCTGGAGGATGTTGACTTTCTTTAATATTGTTGGGGGCTGCACCGATGCAGGCAAGTGGACACCGTTCCAAAACAATCCTGATGTGTACCTTATAGAGAGCAATTAGAATCAGGGGTTTGGAGAAACAGATTGTTCACCTTGTAACAGAGGAAATTGTGGCTGCACTGTGACAGAGGGGTTTACAGAAGTTATACATTATAATAATCAACCTTTCACTCATTAGCTCATCACAAACTGTTGACAAGACATATATGGCAGACTTGGGGGAGATCTATTGACAGGATGGTTTGATTCAAAGGAGAACTTTTATGCATCAAATAGGAATGAGCTGGAACAAAATACTCACAACTAAATGCAAATATCCAGGTCCCGATGAATTGAGTAATTCTGTCAGAGTTTGGTGTTACAAATACTGAGGTTACCATCTGAATGTCCACCTGTAATATAAGTTTATAATGTCCGCCACTGTCAGATCAGGTTAGAAACTCACACCATCCCCTCCTCTTGTCCCAGGATGACTGTACACATTACCCCTTGTGGAGACCAGCAGTCAATTCAGGGGGAAATCTATCTGGGTTTCTATGAGTTTCCACCTTGGGACTTCATGTGACTAAACAGGGCAGATCTTTGACACATGGGACAGAATTTTGACACATGGGACAGAATTTTGACACATGGGACAGTGTTAGTGAGATGTGGAGAGCAGGATTTGCTTCTTCTTCTTTCCTTCCGTGCTGCCGCTGTGCCTCATCAATAAGACATGGGGTGTGAAAGGCTCATGCAGCTTGATGGGCAAGTTGTCTTCATTCTGACCAATGGGCAGCAAGCTCATCCCAGTCATCCCATAGAGTATCTCGTAAAAGACAGCAACTCTGCATGCTTCCCACTCCCCAGTGTTCCCAGGAAAGGTTTAGAAGAATGATGGGGGAGATCTCCTCGAAAAGGCAGAACAGTAGAGTTCCAAAAGGAATATAAACAGTTTACACAGAGGGATTCGTTGGAGAAGTGGACAACAAGGTGAGATACAGGAGGGGCCAAGGATTGATCCTTGAGGGACACCAAATACAAGGAATTCAGAAAGGAAAGGGAGACTGGAGATGGAGCAGGATTTCCCAACAATCTTGAAGTCAAATATTCGTTAGTAGCAGAATGGCTGAGCTGAACATAACCAGAAAAGACAGAGAGAACAAGGAAAAATATCTGTGAATTGGTGAGGGGCAGTGATGATGATGATGATGATGATGATGAGGAGGAGGAGCCTGACTCCAAAATTGCTATTTCTACATTAATGAGATCACCCAACCCCACCCTATTCTCAGCTAATTTACTGAAATACTTGTCTATCCCTGTGTTATCTCCAGACTTCATTATCCAACCACAATCCTGGCCAGCCTCCCATATTCAAATTACATGTAATCTCAAGAATATCTAAAACTCTACTGCCCAAGTGCTCACTTGTTCGAAAACTTGTTGATCCATCAAAAGGCTCCCATTTACAAGCAACTTAAAATTCTCACTCTTGATGTAATTCCTGGCGATGAACATCCGTGTCTCCCTGCACCACACAACCTGTGAGATCTGGACAACTCATTTGCTTTCAGACATCCCAACGATGCATTTACTCAGTGCTTCACCGGACTGGCTGTTTCTACTGTTGCCAGGGCAACAACGTCTGGAATTCCTATCCTAACACTTTCATATCTGTTTTCCTCCTTTAAGGTATTCCCAAAAGCCTGCTTATTTGGCAAATCTTTTGATTACCTGACCTAATATCCCAATCTGTTGCCTAATGACAAAAATTAATCAATAGTATTTCTGTGAAATTATAAAATGATAAAAATACAAACGGTTGTTGATTTGCACACACATTGTCAACGTTTCACTGTCGCTGAGTGAATAATCTGTAACATCTCTTACCCAACCACATTGTGGGAGCACCTTCACCATACAAACTGCAGCTGTACAAGGAAGTCAAATATCACCTTCTCCACAGGCAACAGGGCTTTGGCATTGATCGCTGGTACCTGTGGAGGGAGAAACACAGTTGATATTTCAGGGAGTGCAAAATGCATTACAGGGAATGAAAATGTTGCAGAATTTGATGGTCAGAAATGGAAGGAAAATGCACTCTTTTGTTGTAAAAAGGAATTATTCACTGGCAAAGTGATTGTGGAAAATTCAGTCCTTTTAGAGAGCAGCACATTGTCAGGGGTTGGGCAGCAGAGGAAAATTAACTTACAAAAGGTCTGTGAAAGAAACAGTAAAACACTGAACAACCCAACCACCCTGTATCCCAAGACTTTAACTCCCCTTCCCGCTACACCAAGGACATACAGGTCCTGGGCCGCCTGCACCGCCAAATCCCTGGCATCTGATGCCTGGAGGAAGAACGCCTCATCTTCTGTGTTCGGATCCTCCAACCACATGGGATCAATGTGGATTTCACCAGTTTCCTCATTTCCACTCTCTCCACCTTATCCCAGATCCAGCCTTTCAACTTGGCACTGCCCTCTTGACCTGTCCTACATGTCCATCTTTCTTCCCACCGATCGGGTGCTGACTGACCGGGTGTGCTTTTCCAACATCACACTCTTTGACATTGAAAACATCCTGACTCTGACACTCTGTGTAAATCCTGCCTTATCACTCCCTGTCAGGGAAGGCTGCGCATGCGCCCACAAGCAGCTTGCCCCTCACAAAGTTGGCGGCCACACACATGTCCCGCGGATCCTGCCCCCAATGAACATGGCGGCACTAACTCACGTAATTCACCATTTGAAACATTTACCAGTTTGCCACAAACACGGGCCTGGGATTTTCAAATTTGTGTTTTCCGATATACACTAAGTTCTGTTGTATGTCTCAGCCCATTACATTAAAATTTGCTTCCCTTCCTGGTCAATAGATCTTTCATTAACCGTGCCCTGCACCTTCACACATTTCCAATGCCTTGGTCACATCAGCACTGTGCTGCCAGTGAAGCTTATCACGTGGTTGAGTATAGTCACACCCCTCATTCACTCAGATTGGTTGGAGAGCCAACTGGTACTGCCTGGTCTTCCAGACCCATCCCCATCATCTTATTGGTCCTGCACTGAGATCAATCACCAGAGGCCCTTTGTGGGCTGGAGCATGCTCAGTGTTTCCTGCTTTTGCTGCTGTTTATCAGGTATAAGAGAGAGGGTTAATTCCTGTTTCTTCTAATGTCAGACATTAACAACAACTTCCTGCATTGTATGGAGTCTTTCACACTGACAATTCTCCTAAAGTGCCTTTATGAATGCTGGAAACGTTGGCTAAAGAGAACAACTTTAAGATACATCTTTGAGGATTACAGAGGCGGTTAGGAATGATATTTAAGAGGATATTTTTTAGATTACATTACTTAGACAAACCGGCTAAAGAGCAACCCACCCAGACCCATTCTGCTACATCTAACACTACGGCAATTTAGTATGGCCAATTCACCTAACCCGCACATTTTTGAACTGTGGGAGGAAACCGGAGCACCCGGAGGAAACGCACGCAGACATGGGGAGAATGTGCAAACTCCTCACAGCCAGTTGCCTGATGCGGGAATAGAACCCGGGATTCTGGAGCTGTGAGACAGCAGTGCTAACCATTGTGCCACCGTGCCTCCATTCTGCAGCTGTGTCCTCTGCAGTTCTGCCACACCCAGTTGTGAACGGTGATGGACAATTAAACAACTCATTGGAGGAAGCATCACAGATAGCCCCATCCTTACTGATGGAGGGGCCTCACACACCCATGCACCAGATAAGACAACAGCATTTGCAGCAATCTGCAGCCGGAAGTGCAAAGTGGGATGATCCATCTCAGCCTTCTCCAGTGGTTTCCAACATCACAGATGTGAGTTTTAAGCCAGTTTGATTCAGTTTGAATAACATCAAGAAATGGTTAATTAGTGCAAAGGCTACGGGCCCTACCAATATTCTGGCAATAATACTGATGGCTTGTGCTCCAGACCTTGCCACCCAACAAACCAAGTACCACTCCAGCACTGGCACCTACCGATAATGTGGAACATTGCCCAGGCATGTTCAACACAAAAACACAGGGCAATCCAACCCAGCCAATTTCCATCTATCAGTCCACACTGATCAGTAGTAAAGTGATGAAAGATATCATCAACAGAGCTATCAAGCAGCAGCTGCTCAGCAACTGCCAGCTGAGCGACACTCATTTTAGGCTCCACCAGGGTCACTCAGCTTCCGATTGTGTTACTGCCCTGATTCACAACCTGACAACCAGCTGAATCCCAGAGGTAGGTTGAGGGTGATAGCCCAGTCCCACTCCAAAACCTATATTTCTAGCTGTGTCCACCCTTGTCTCAGCTCATATACTCTAATCAACCTTGTATTTTCTCCAGACTTCATTATCTAAACACACTGCTGGCCAGCTTCCCACATTCAACCTCCCTGTAATCTCAAGAAAATCTAAATCTCTGCTACCGAAGTACTCCCTCGTACCAAAACCTGTTGATCCATCAAAAGGCTCCTACTCATAATCAACAACATAGAGCCACAAAGATGTACAGCATGGAAACCGACCCTTCAATCCAACCCGTCCATGCCGACCAGATATCCCAACCCAATCTAGTCTCACCTGCCAGCATCAGTCCCACATCCCTCAATTTAAAATTCTCACCCTGGATTCAAATTCCTGGTTGTGATCATCCCGCGCTCGCTGCAACACACACCATTTGAGATCTCGATAACCCATTCTGTTCGAGACTCCCAATGACCTGTTAATTCATTACTTCACCTGTGTGGCTGCTTTTACAGTTGCCAAAGCAACAAGGTCTGAAAATCTCAGGCAAAACCTCTCAGGTCTGATTTCCTTCTTTAAGACATTCCTCAAAATCTGCTTATTTGGCAATGCTTTTGGTCACCTGACCTAATATCATCCTTCTCTGGCCTGATGTTTGAAGTTCCCACTAATACTTTTCTGAAATTACAAGCAGGATAATAAAATTACAAACTGTTCTTGATTTGGACATTATCTTCAAATCATCACTGTCACTGAGTGAATACCCTGTAATGTCTCTTACCCAACCACATTGTGGGAGCACCTTCGCCACACAACCTGCAGCTGTACAGGAAAGTCCAACATCACCCTCTCCCCAGGCAACAGGTATTTGACATTAATCACTGGTATCTGTGGAAGGAGAAACACAGTTGATGTTTCAGGGAGTGCAAAACGAATTACAGGAAATGAAAATGGTGCAGAATTTGAAAGTCTAAAATGGAAGGAAAATACACTTGCTTATTGGAAAAAAATAATTCTTGGCTGTCAAAGATTTTCCAGAAAAAAATTAAAAAGCAGCACATGGTCAGGGGCTGAACGGCAGAAAAAAAAATAACTTACAAAAATGTCTGTAAAAGTGATCGTAAAATACTAAACAGTCTAAATATACACCCATTGTTCAAGATTCAGGAAGCTAGATATTGATAAAGTGGTCATGAGGGCGCCCAGAAATGAAGCAGAGCAGTATAAGCTGTTATGATCCCACAGTAATAGAGATGTATAGCACCGACACAGACCCTACAGTCTAACTCATCCAAGCCAACCAGGTATCCAAACCTAATCTATTCCCATTTGCCAGCACTTGGCCCAATTCCCTGTAAAAGATTCCTAATCATATCATGTGTCTATTTAGATGTCTTTAACAAATTTTAATTGTACTAGCCTCCACCACTTCCTCTGGCACTCATTCCACCCACTGGATGAAAGAGTTGCCCTTTTGGCCACTTTGAAATTTTTCCCCGAACACCCTAAAGCAATGCCCTCTACTTCTGGACACTCCTACATCAGGGAAAACACCTTGTTCATTTACTCTACTCATGCTCCTCATGATTGCATAAACCTCCATAACATCACTGTTCAGCCAGTGGTACTCCAGGGAAAACAGTCTCAGCCTTTTATGCCTCACCCTACAGCTCAAATCCTCCAGCCCGAACAACATCCTTCTAAGTCTTTTTTGAACCTTTCAAACTTCACAGCACCCTTCCGATAGGAGGCAGGCCACAATTGCACACAATATTCCAAAAGTGGCCTAACGAATGTCCTGTACAGCGACATGACCTCCCACATCCCATGCTCAATGCTCTAACCAATGAAGGAAAACTTGCCAAACACCTTCTTCATCATCCTATGTACCTGCAACTTGACTTGCAAGGACTATGAACCTGCAGTCCATGGTCTCTTTGATCGGCAAGCATCTCCAGGGCCTTGCCATTCAGTGTATAAGTGCTGCCCTGATTTGCTTTTCCAAAATGCAGCACCTCACATTTATCTAAATTAAACCCCATCTGATCAATATCTCATTGTAATCTGAGGTAACCTACTTCCCTATCCACAATATCTCCAATTTTGTATGATATGCAAACTCATTTACGATACCAAATCATTTAAATGAATGACGACACAAATCCAGAAATAAACATCTATTTTTCTGAGTTTCAATGTGCTCTGAGTAAATCCTGCCCAATGTCTCAGTACCAGGGAAAGGCTGCACACGCGCTTGCTGCATCTTGCCCTCTACAAAGATGGCGGCCACGCACGTGTCCAGTGAGTCGTTGCCCCGAATAAAGATGGCGGCGTGCACGCAGGCTTGCAGCCGCGCTGAGGCAATTCCCCGTTTACTGCAAACACGAACCTGGGACGTTTAAATTTGTGTTTTCCGACGTGCACATTTTGTTTGTAAAACCTCTCCGCTCTTAGCAACACGGTTTTTCTCCCGTTTTCCTCTGTTTATTTCTTTCCTTACCGTATCCTTTCGCTCCATAACTTCCTGAGCATTCATTACAGTGACTCTGCGCCGCACCCGAAGGTGATCACGCGGTCTTGTTCCGCCCTACATTCACTTTGATTGGTTGGACCAACCTCCCGCCAGGTCCTCCAGCTCCGCCCACCGTCCTTTCATAAGTCCAGTGACATCAGTCACCCGGGGTCCATTTGTTGGCTCGAGCATACGCAGTGCGTCCTGCGTTTGCTGATATGTTGGGTAATGTGAGAGTTTACTGAGGGGAAGGACTCCGTTTGTGTGACCTCTGCAGTAGATTTCCTTTCTCATGGAGGGAATTGTCTGCCTTCTCATGACTGCATAGTTGTGATTGTTGAATCAATGCCATCTGAATCGATATATAAACACCCCATTTTTACTCGTTCACAAAATCTGAGATCTTTACACATTATATCATGCTCTTCTTTGGAGACAACAAAGTATGAAATGAAGCCTCAAGGAATCGGAGCAGGAGTAGAGCATTCATCCCCTCCAGCTTGTTCCCCCATTCTATCAGATCATGGCTGGGCCAACCCAGACCTCAACACCTCTTTTATGCTTGATCCGCATAGCCCTCAACTGCTCAATATTTCAAAAATCTATCTGCCCTCTTTTAAATAATTTGAGATAGAATCATAGATTCCCTACTGTGTGGAAACAGGCCCTTCAGCCCAACAAGCCACACTGACGCTCCAAAGAGTATCTCAACCATTCCCCTTCCACATTTAACTTTCACAATTGTTTGGGCTAGAAAATTATAGCCATTCACAGGGAAAAAATTCTTTACATTTTTTTAAAATAAAGGTTCCTTTATGTAATGTCCCCTGGTTTGAGATTTCACTGGTTCGAGAAGATCGAGTCAACATCTACCCTGTCAAGCGCCTCAATCTTTTTTTTTACATAAGATCACCCCTTATTTATCAAGATTCTATTGAATAATGTCCTAACCTGCTTATCTATTCTTGGTAGGTCAACCATTTCATCCTCGAAGCAGCTAAGTGAATCCTTTTTTAAATGGTCACAAATGTTGGTTTATCCTTTATTAAATATGGGAGCTAGCATTGTATATACAGTACTCCAAGTGAGGTCTCAGCAACAACCAGTGTGGTTAACCAATTCTCAGTCCATGCTAAGTATGATTCCCCTCTCTTAAGTCCATGCGGACTCTGTCCAATCCTGCCATTGTTCTGTAAGAAACTTGACTGTACTTCAATGTAGTTAGTAAATGTATCTGTATATATTTTCAAAAATCGATCACTTGTAAATGCTGGACCCATGCAATATCAATGAATTAGTGACTCTGAATTTGGGTTATAATTTTTTTTTGTTAATTCCTTTTCATACTGTGTTAGGCAGACAGCACTAAGCGAGCACTCTTAATTGTGAGTAACTTTGAAAACAATATATTTTAAAAATGACATCCCAAAATGCTACCTCATTATTGTGCAAGGAGGATTTCGCATTCAGTAGTTTGCAGATAAAATTGAACAGATGTTTGCTGCAATTTGGCCAGATTGAAGATTACACCTAAGTTGCAACTCTGCTCTCAAATGTTTACCTTGACACTGCCCAAGGCGATACTGTTGGGACGTCACTTTGCCATTCTTGTTCACCAACTTTATATCCAGGTTTAATGCTACAGTCATTCTCGTGCTTGTAATTTTTGACAACTTCTCTTTTAGGTACATATGTAATTACCATACTGAAATGTTGCACTGAATGGTACCAAATCTGAGATTAGTCTCTAATCTAATAGTAACATGCTCTGACCCTTTTACGTATGTATTGGCATTAGTCTATGCCAGTTATTTTTCTGAAGCCTATGATTCCTGATGAAGGGCTTATGCCCAAAACATCGACTCTCCTGCTTCTCAGATGCTGCCTTTGCTTGCAGTGCTTTTCCAGTATGACACTTTTCGACACTGAAATCCAGTTTCTGCGTCGTCACTTTCTCCTTTGAGTCGATTAAACCAAGAATAATTTTTATTGATCAAAGTGCAATAGGAACCAAATCATGAAATTCAGATATCGCACATTTACCCTAATTCTGTGAAGGCTAAGACATTAGCAAATTATTGTCAGTAATTGAAACCATACTGACAAACTCGTGCAGTATCAGTGATTCAGTAACCTTGTATTATGCAGATCGCTGAAATAGTCATTTTTGCACCTACCTTACCCATCTCCTCCTGTTGATTTGTTGTTCTTTTTAAACTTCATGTAATGCCATTCAACTATTGTTAGGTTACATAAAGCTGTGCCATGGGGCAGTACCAATTGGGTCATTACACACCCTTCCAAATTCTACTTTCCTTCTGCTTTGCCTGTATGTTGTAATTCGCGAGTACAAGATCATTGACCAGAAAGATTAATACTGCCTGACCTTTAGAGTGTTTCCAGATATCGCACAGCTGCAGCATTTTGTTTTGCACTCAGCTATTTGTTGTTCTCACTTGTTTCTTTGTGAAAGATTACAAAATTAACTTGGATGAATGAACTTACGATTTTTTTAACCAATGTTGGGAGAAAAAACGTCAGTGTTTTAAGTGCTAATAAAGTAAAATAAACTGATACTCAGTAGAAAGGGGTTAAGATGGATATGGAACAAATGCTGGCAAATGGGACTAGATTAATTTAGGATAACTGGTCTTCATTGGCAAGTTGGACTGAAGGGTCTGATTGTGTGTTGTACAATTGTGACTTCATTCTCTCAATTATTCAAGAAGTTGAATACTTCGAGGAGGAAAAGGACTTATGCATAAAATGCACCTGAAATGGTTATTGAGGTATATCAAACTCACATTGTTTCATTACTTTTTCCTCTGGATTCTTCAATGACCAAACTTGTTTTGTTATCTGAATAACTATCAATCATGTGATTTATTTCGTACAAAATATTTCGTTAAGATCTAGTGAACTATTAAGAAGTGTTCATCTTTAAAATTTAAGCAGTTTGATTACTAAGCAAGGAAAGGTTAGCGATTTACTCCCATTGAATCATTGCTCTATAAAAGGTGACATGCTTTTTATCTTTTCTGAGCACTGAATATATGGAAGTCAATTCTGAAGGAAAAAATCCTAGTCAGTAATGTTCCCACATTTGTGGACTAATTGCTTCTGGTCAATCTTCAGGCTATAGAGGCTAAGAAAGAAATGAGTTGGCCAAAGTTGGAAACATCATTCGGATGGACTGTGCTCATTGGGGAAACTTGCAGGATCTCTAGAAGAAACACGTGATTCAGAGAGTATGCAATAAACCTGAACATTGTTATTTTTTTTCATAGAGCTTGGGACCTGTCTGGAGCATCACCGAAGTTAGTATTGTTTGTCAAATTTCCAAACTTGCCAAATTATTGTTGCTAAATGCAGGTGAAACTATCAAAATACATTTCACACTCCCCAGCTAGGAATCTGGTTCCTGTTTGTCGGTCCATACATTTCTATGGATAAGAGATATTTTAAATGTGAGCACTCCATTTAACTATTTGAATTCATCATTGAAGTATTTAAGTCATCTTGCATTCTAAATTTTCGAATTACTCAATGTGATTTTTTGTCCCCCCTGAATTTTCCAAGCACTGGGCAGTTCTGGAATATTCCAAATATTTACAATAGATGCATTTACACTATTGAGGCAACCTGGCAGATTTGAATACCATTCAGGTCGTCAAAAACAATATATAAATAATGTTTTGAATTGCTTACTGTACACCAACAACATAACCCAAGTACTATTCAAACCACAGATAGTCTCCCAAGGATTCCAAAATCTAAACAGTGCATCCCAGATATGCTCACTATCACCATCTGGGAGCAATGTCCCAAAATGCTCCCAGAATTTAGAAAGCACACACACTGCCCTCCAAAGCTAAATCTGCTGTCACAGGCTTCACTGCTCTTGCATACAATGATATTTATTGTCCAGTTCTTTAACGTGACAATGATTTTACAAACAATTTATATAATACTTTAAATCCTGAAGAAATGTGATGTCAGCCCTTTGTAGAAGTGAATGGAAAGTGTGATGTTTGCTTGACCTTTGGCTCTATGTATCAGACCGAACTGAACCTTTAGCAAGATGTGGGATGTTTCCCACACACTTTGTTTAAAAAAGCAAAGACTATGCTCTGAGGTTTAAATGTTCAATCAGGTTTAATAAAAATCCTTCCAAAAATTGAGAGTTTGATTTCAGCTCCTTTAAAGAGACATGTTCTCGGCCTTCAATTTTGTGACATATGATCATTCTTTGGTAAAGGTGGCTGTGTGCAACACTGCAGGATATTGTACTGAAGTGCCTCATTGGGTGGATGAGCTTTATTACTGGTGTAAATCGGCTAATTTTGAGATGGAATGTCAGTTTGAGTTAAATCTTGTTTTTAAACCGAGGCGTGCTTGTGTAACTTGAGTGTGGAAACTATGCTCATGTTTGCATTGAACCTTTCACATTTGAAGATCAATATTTTTCCGATGTGCTTTGTAAATAAAGCTCAATATCGAAAGCACAGTGCTGGAAAACCGCAGTTCCAGCAGCATCTCTGAGGGGAATAAAACATTGTAATTCAAAGTCTCATGACCTTTTGTCCGTTCAGACGAAGAGTCAGTAAACTTGAAATGTAACATGTTTTTCTCTTCACCGATGCCCTCAGAACTGCTGAGATTCTCCAGCACTTTGTTTCTGGGGTTCAGATCTCCAGCACCTGCAGTTTATTGTTTTGTTATCGATGATATGATTTGATTTGGGGAGCGAGCCGCAGCAACTGTGATCAACTGGGATAAAACTCCCCAACCATGGAAAACAAACACACAGTTCTTTATACTTTGCAAAACACGACTGTAAATAAGAAATGAAATTAAGCTAAGTGCAAGATGGCATATCACGGGCCTTGTCTCAAACCTGCTACTCATCTTTGAGGACTGACCTGTCAGAATTGTGTTTGCTCTCTTCCTTTGAGATCACAGTCCACAAATGTCCCAGTTCCAATTCCTGGGCCAGGCCCGGTTACCACATTGCAATGGGGTGGGGAGCTTTGTGTCAGCCTGAAGTTTTTGTTAAGAGCAACATTGCAGGTTGAAGTTGACGGTTTTGACTAATATTGCGTCATCAAACTTGGAGGAAATCCTTCCGAATGTATTGATTAACTGCACTGAGCCTGTTTACATGCAGCCCTGTTAGTAGTGCTGTAAAATTATAAGTTAAGAATCACACAGCATCAGATTATAGTCCAACAGGTTTAATTGGAAGAACACGAGCTTTCGGAGCGCCGTTCCTTCATCAGGTGATTGTGGAGGGCATAATTCTTAGGCACGGAATTTATAGCAATAATTTACAGTGTGATGTAACTGAAATTATCTATTAAAAATACCTTGATTGTCTGCTGAGTCTTTCACCTGTTCAAATACCATGAAAGTTTCACTTCTTTCATGTGTAAATCACAAAATCCTTTTTAAAAACTTGCATTCCTGACAGTGGCACACCCAATCACTCACTGTATTATTCACTGCACAGTCTCAACAAAGGAATGAAACTGGATGAACCACATTACATCTACCAATGCACCAGAAAATACAACAACACAATCAGCCCTCTTGACCCTGCAACTTCTGCCTCACTGTGGGCCAACAACAGCAGCAGAACTACTGTTTATGGAGTTCAACATGGATAAATGCGAGGTGATGCATTTTGAAAGGTTGAATTTGAAAGCTGAGTACAGGATTAAGGATAGGATTCTTGGCAGCGTGGAGGAACAAAGGGATAATGGTTTGCAGGTACATAGATCCCTTAAAATGGCCACCCAAGTGGTCAGGGTTGTTAAGAAAGCATATGGTGTTTTGGCTTTCATTAACAGGGGGATTGAGTTTAAGAGACGTGAGACCTTGTTGCAGCTCTATAAAACTTTGATTAGACCTCACTTGGAATACTGCGTCCACTTCTGGTCACCCTATTATAAGAAAGATGTGGATGCTTTGGAGAGGGTTCAGAGGAGGTTTACCAGGATGCTGCCTGGACTGGAGGGCTTACCTTATGAGGAGAGGTTGACTGAGCTCGGACTTTTTTCATTAGAGAAAAGGAGGAGAAGAGGGGACCTAATTGAGGTATACAAGATAATGAGAGGCATAGATAGAGTCGACAGCCAAAGCCTATTTCCCAGGGCAGTAATGACTAATGTGAGGGGTCATAGTTTTAAGCTAGTTGGAGGAAAGTATAGAGGGATGTCAGAGGTGGGTTTTTTACGCAGAGAGTTGTGAGAGCATGGAATGCGTTGCCAGCAGCAGTTGTGGAGCCAGGGTCATTGGTGACATTTAAGAGACTCTTGGACATGCATATGGTCACAGAAATTTAAGGGTGCATACATGAGAATCAGTGGTCGGCACAACATCGTGGGCTGAATGGCCTGTTCTGTGCTGTACTGTTCTATTTTCTGTGTTCTAACTGTACTCCAGCCCAATCTGAAATCTCATGGCTTGGTATATCCCCCATTCAACTATTACCATCAAGCCAGGGGATCAACCCTAGTTCAATGGAGAGGTCCACAGCGCATGCCAGGAGCAATACCAGGCATACCTAAAAATGTGGTGCCAACCTGGTGAAGCTACCCAACCCGCATGCCAAACAGCACAAGCAACACCAAATAGAACTGTATGATCCAACAACCAATGGATCGGATCTGAGCTCTGTAGTTATGCCACACCTAGTCAGGAATGGTGATGGGAAATTAAACAACTCACTGCAGGAAGCATCGCAGATATCCCCAACCTTACTGATGGAGGGGTCTCACAACCCATGCAATAGACAAGACAACAGCATTTGCAGCAATCTTCTGCTGGCAGTGCCAACTGGATGAGCCTTCTCCATTGGTCCCTCACATCACAGATGTGAATCGAATTTGTTTAAAACTTATTTCAAATCAGATCAAGAAATGGAGAAGTAGTGTGAAGGCTGTCGGCCCTGCCAACATTATGGCAATAATACTGATGGCTGTGCTCCAGAAATTGCTGCCCACCAGACAAGTACTGCTCCAGCACTGGCACCTACTGCCATTGTGGAACATTTCCCAGGGATGTTCAACACAAAAACGCAGGACAGCGCCAATCCAGCCAATTTCCTTACATCAGTCGACACTCGCTCAGCAGTGAAGTGATGGAAGGTGTCATCAACACTACTGTCACGCAGGTGCTCAGCAATAACCTTCTGTGACACCAAGTTTGGGTTCTGCCAGGGCCATTCAGCTCCTGATCTTGTTACAGAATCAATTCACAAGCTGACAAACAGCTGAATTCCAGAGGTGAGGAGAGGGTGATAGCCCAATCCCACTCCGTGACCACTATTTCGACTTCAGTGATATCACCTGACCTCACCACAGTCTCAGCTCATTTACTGAAACTCTCATTCATTCATTTTGTAAACTCTAGATTTCATTATCTAAACCCACTCCTGGCCAGCATCCCACAATCACCCTCCCTATAATCTCCAGAATATTGAAAACTCTACCGCCCAAGTGCTCACTTTTACCAGAACTTGCTGATCCATCAAAAGGCTCCCATTTATAAGCAACAATAATTTACTTTCACATCCTTGACTTAATTCCTGGCTGTAATCATTCCTATCTTCCTGCAACACACACCCTTTCATATCTCAATAACTCATTTTAGTTTAGACTCCCAATGATGTGTTTATTTTTGAGTTCAGCTGTGTGACCGTTTCCATAGATTCCAAGGCAAAACGGTCTGGAATTCCCACCCTCTAAGATCTGCTTTCTTCCTTTAAGGCATTCCTGAAAAAATGCTTATTTGGCAATGGTTTTGGTCATTGGACATAATATTCTCCTGCTGTGGCCTTATGTCAAAAGTTCTCAATATTTTTGTGATATTAAAAACATATTTATTTGTACAGATATCTTCTACTTTTCACTATCGCTGAGTGAATAATCTGTAATGTCTCTTGCCCAAACATGTTGTGGGAGCACCTTCACCATTCAAACTGCAGCTGTACAAGGAAGTCAAACATCGCCCTCTCCACAAGCAACACGACTTTGGCAATGATCACTGGTATCTGTGGAAGAAGAAATACACATCCTGTTTCAGGGAGTGCAATATGAATTATAGGGAGTGAAAACGGTGCAGAATTTGACTCTCAGAAATGGAAGAAAAATCCACTCACTATTGGAAAAAATTCTTGACTGTCAAAGTTATTGTGGAAAAGAATAACCTGATAATGGAGCAGCATACGGTCAGGAGTCGGTCAACAGTGGACAATCCATTTATAAAAAGGTCTGTGAACGTAGGAGAAAAATACTAAACATGGCAAAAATACACATGTCAGACTGAGGAAGCTAGATAATGAACAAGTGGACATCAAGGAGCCCAGAGGTGAATCAGAGCAGTGTTCACTTTTATGATCCCACAGTCAGAGATGTCTAGCACAAAAACAGACTCTTCAGTCCAACCCATCAATGCAAACCAGATATTCTAACCTAAACTATTCCCATTTGCCAGCACTTGACCGACATCCCTCTGAACCCTTCCTATTGAAATGACTTTTAAATGTTTCAATTTTGGTTGCCCTTTAGGCTCCTTTTGAATTTTCCCCTCTCACTCTAAACATATATATCCTCTAGTTCTGGGCTCCACCACCACAGGGTAAGCACCTTGTCTATTTACGCTATCCATGCCCCTCACGATTTTATAAACCTCTTCAACATCACACCTCAGCCTATGACACTGCAGGGAAAATGGCCCCATCCTATTATGCCTCTCCCTGCAACTCAAATCCTCCAAACCTGGCAACATCCTTAAAAAATCAATTCTCAAACCTTTCATGTTTCAGTGCCTCTTTCTGATAAGAGGGAGACCAGAATTCCAAAAGTGGCCCAACCAATGTCCTGTACAACTCCTTTATTCAATGCTCTGAACAACGAAGGGAAGAATCCCAAACAATTTCTTCACTATCCTATCTACCTGTGACTCTACTTTCAAGGAACTATGAACATGCACTCCAAGGTCTCTTTGTTCAGCAAGACTCTCCAAGACCTTACAATTCAGTGTGAGTCCTGCTCTGATTTGGTTTTCTAAAATGCAGCACCTCACATTTATCTTAATTAAACCCTATCTGCCACTCCGCAGTGAAGGGTAATTCTCACTTTCAACCTACTGGCAGCTTCGTTTCCCCCTAACACAACTTAGAAGCCGTGGCCCTGATGCCAACTCCCTTTTGTGTCGAGCTCGTACAAATGGAATCTCCACGGTATTGTTGGGCATGATGGGGGGCTCACATCACATCGTCTCCATCACATCCCAGGCAAGGGGCACCGAGGCTCCCTCCTTTACCTCCGCCTGTAACCAGCTCAGATGCTGAAATTAACCTGTGAGATTTACTGCTATACCCACTTGTCCTGTCATCTTCAATAATCTGTTCTGATATACACTCTGGGCCTTCTGTTCCTGCGCCTCCTTTATAACAGTACAACCTGTTTTATATTGTCTTTCAATGTCCTTCCTACCAAAGAGCATCACCTCACACTGCGCTGCATTGATCCTCATCTGCCATACACCTGAACACTACACCAACATATAACTTTAGAACATAGAACAATACAGCGCAGTACAGGCCCTTTGGCCTTCGATGTTGCGCCGATCCAAGCCCACCTAACCTATACTAACCCACTATCCTCCATATACCTATCCAATGCCCGCTTAAATGCCCATAAAGAGGGAGAGTCCACCACTGCTACTGGCAGGGCATTCCATGAACTTACAACTCGCTGAGTGAAGAACCTACCCCTAACTTCAGTCCTATATCTACCCCCCCTTAATTTAAAGCTATGCCCCCTTGTAATACCCGACTCCATACGCGGGAAAAGGTTCACACTGTCAACCCTATCTAACCCCCTAATCATCTTTACTGTTGGAGTTCCACACCGTCCTCAACAAACTTCACAATTCTTTCAGGTTTGGTATCTGCAAATATTGAAACGGTCATACAGTCACACTCCACCCAAAAATAGTGACACACACCAGGCAGAGCGAGTGAAATATTGACACACTCTCCATATCTGTATTACTGTCAATGTATAGTGAGTGCCTCTATGTGTCTGTATTCGTGTTTGTATCTGTGTGGGGCAGGTCTGGAAGTCTCTGTGATGTTTAAAGTGATGTAATATCTCACGATATGGGTTCTGAGTAAGGATCACTCGATTCAAAACGTCAACTTTCATTTTTGTCCAAAGCTGCTTCAAGAGCTGTGGAGATTTCAGTTGTTGTCAATCTCTGTTGTACCCCCATCCCGATCCCCCATCCCACTGTAATCGTGATGCTGAAATGTGTACACGATCAGGGATTCAGTCTGGGAGGGAGAGAGGGAGGGCAGCAGCTCACAGCACAATCCAACCTGAATTTTGATTGCGCCAAGCCCAGACACACACGCATACACACGCGGGTGAACATACACACACGCACATGCACATGCACACACTAGGTTGGTTTGGAGATGATTGTCATTGTACTTAGGCCCTCAGAGTGGAACATGTTCATGTGCAGAAATGTCTGCGCTCCTTCTGCAATGTGGAAATGGTTTGTCACTGAGTAGTATTTACAACACACAGTGTAAACATTAAAGTATATTTCCAGTGCAATTATATCCAAGCAATTCCGAGTGAGCCACTTTCCAAGGCAATGAGATTAATTTTAATGCACTTCCAGTAACTTGGAATTTTTAATGTTTTACTCTTACATGTGAGAAAGGATGGGAAAGACCTAAACCAGACCAACAGAGTGTGGGATTGTATCACTTTAAAGAAAAGTGGGAAAGGGAAAGGAAGGGAGAGTGGTTTTGACCCAGTTTCAGTGATTCACACCAAAAACAAGAAGAGTTTCCATTGACCAGAGATGCACAGACAGTGATCCACACAGTAATGCAGAAACACGTGTAACTAGCACAGAGCGATAGACATGCACACAGAGGTTAACAGAGACATATATAGAAACACAGGAATAGACCAAAACGAACAGAAATATGCAGACATATACTTGGACATGCAAACACACATAGAGTCATCGAGTTATACAGGGTATTTGCAAACAGGCCTATCGGCCCATAAAGTCCCTGCTGACCATAATCCCAAACTAAACCAGTCCCACCTGCCTGCGCTTGGCCCAGATTTGTCCAAATGTTTTCTTATTCTTGAACTTAATGCTTAATTCTTGTACTTAACCAAATGCGTTTTAAATGCTATAACTTTACCCACAATCTATCACTTCCTCAGGAATTTCATTCCCTTCAAGAACCACATGCTGTGTAAAAAATGAATCTCCTCACAGGTAATGATCAGTTGGACCAATAAATTTGTAGGAAGATAAGGAAGTGATTGTTGGGTCCCTTGCTGAAATGTTGTGTTCATCAATAGACACAGGTGAGATGCTGGAAGTCATGAGTTTGACTAAAGTTTTGCTATTAAAGAAAATGGAAAGAAAAATCCAAGAACTATAGATTGGGGAGCCTGACATCAGCGGTGGGCATGGTGTTGGAGGGAATCATGAGTTACCTCATTTACATGCATTTGGAAAGGCAAGGACTGCTTAGGGATAGGCACAAGTGAGGATTGCAGATGCAGGAGATCAGGGTCGTGATGAGAGTGGTACTGGAAAAGCACAGCAGGTCAGACAGCAGCTGACGAACAGGAAAATCGGCGATATGGACAAAAGCTCTTTATCTGGATAGTGACATAGAGTTCTGTGGATAATCATGTCTCACTAATTTGATTTTGTTTTTGTTGAGAAGTAACGGACAGGATTGATGATAGCAGAACACTGGATGTGACTGATATGGACTTCAGTTCCGCATTCGATTTTGCTTCACATGGAGACTGGTTAGCAAGATCAGATCACATGGAATACAGGGAGAATTACCCAGTTGGATATAGAACTGTCTCAAAGGTAGAGGACAGAGGGTGGTGTTCGAGGTTTGCTTTGCAGACTGGAGGCCTGTGACCAGTGGAGGATCACAAGGATCATTGCTGGGTTCGCGCCTTTTCGTCATTTATATAAATGATTTCGATATGAACATAGGAGAGTTAGAAAGTTTGCAGATGACATCAAAATTGGAGGTATAGTGGCCAGCAAAGAAGGTTACTTCAGATTACGATGGGATCTTAATCAGATGGGCCAATGGACCGAGGAGTGGCAGACAGAGTTTAATTTAGATAAATATGAGATGCTGCATATTGGAAAGGCAATCAGAGCAAGACTTGTACACTTACTGGTAAAATACTGGGGAGTGTTGCTGAACAGAATGACCTCAGAACAAGTTTATAGTTCCTTGAAAGTGGATTTGCAGGTAGATAGGACACTGAAGAATGTACTTGATATGTTATTTGTTAAGTGCATTGTGTATATGCGTTAGGAGACTGGATTGCGACTGTACAGGACATTGGTTCGGCCACTTTTAGAATACTGAATGCAATTCTGATCTCCCTGCTCTGTAGGAAGGATGTTGTCAAACTTGAAAAGGTTCAAGAAGGGCTTACACTGAGGTTGCCATGGTTGGAGGGTTTGAGTTACAGGGAGAGACTGAATACGCTGAGCCTGTTTTCACTGGAGAATTAGAGGATGAGGGTTGATATTAGATGTTAGTAAAATCATGGGTGCAATGGATAGCGTGAATAGCCTAGTTCTTTTCCCTAGGGTAGTGGAGTCAAAAACTAAATGGCAAAGATTTAAGGTGGAATAGGAAAGACAAAAACGGGGTCTAATCGGCAACATCTTCATTTAGAGGATGGTCCATGTGTAATGAGCTGCCACAGGAAGGTATTGAGGGTGGCACAATTACAACATTTAACAGACATCTGGATGGACAGATGAATGGGAAAGGTTTAGATGGAAATTGACCAAATGCGAGAAAATGGGAGGAGAATAATTTTTGCTATCTGCTTAGCATGGACATGTTGGACAAAAGGGTCTGTTTCCATGCTATACAGCTCTATGACGCTATGTCCTTTAAGAAACTTCCTCCACTTATCTTAAAACAATTCCTCACTCGAGGAAAAACCTCTGCAAGGCTACCTCTCAGCCTCCTACACTCCAGTAGAAAATGTACGAGTCTGTTGAGCCTGTCCTTATAATTCAAACACTTCATTCCCAGCAACATCCTGATAAACCTCTTCTGAACTCTCCCGAACTTGATAATAGTCTCGATATAACAGGGCGACCAGAACTGCACACAGTCCTCCAGGACACGCCTTACGAATATCCTGTGCAACGTCAACATACCGTCCCAACTCCTGTACTCAAAGGACTGTCCACTGTTATTTGTCATTTATGTAAATGATTTGGATGTGAACATAGGAGATATAGCTTTTAAATTTGCAGATTGACACGAAAATTAGAGGTGCAGTGAACAGATAAGAACGCTACCACAGAGTCAAATGGAATCTTGTTCAGATGGGCCAATGGACTGAGGAGTGGCAGTAGAAGATATATTTAGATAAATGCGAGGTGCTACATTTTGGAAAAGGAAATCAGAGCAGGACTTATACACTTAATTATAAAGTCCTGGAGAGTGTTGCTGAACAAAGAGATCTTGGAGTACAGGGTCATATTTCCTCGAAAGTAGAGTTGCAGGTAGATAGGATAGTGAAGCAGGTGTTTAATATGCTTTCCATTATTGTTCAAACCACTGAGTACGAGAGTTGAGAGGTTACATTGCGGCTGGACATGATATTGGTTAGGCCACTTTTGCAATATTGCGTACAATTCTGGTCTCATTCCTATCGGAAAGATGTTGTGAAACTTGGAAGGGTTCAGAAAAGATTTACAAAGATGTTGCCAGGGCTGGAGGATTTGAGCTGTAGGGAGAGCCGGAATAAGCTGGGGCTGTTTTCCCTGAATCATTAGAGGCTGAAAGGTGAATTACAGAGGTTTATAAAATCATGAGAGGCATGCATAGGGTAAATAGACAATGTCTTTTCCCCGGGGTGGGCGAGACAACAACTAGAGGGCATAGGTTTAAGATGAGAGTGGAAAGATTTCAAAGGGACCTCAGTGGCAATTTTTATACATAGACGGTGGTATGTGTATGGAATGAGTTGCCAGAGGCTGGTCAAATTAAAGTATTTAAAAGACATCTTGATGAGTATATAAATAGGAAGGATTCAGAGGGATATGGGCCATTTTTGGCAAAATTGACAAGATTAGGTTAGGCTATCTGGTCGATATGGACACGTTGTACCAGAGGGTACGTTTCCGTGCGGTACATCTCCATGATTCTATGTCTATATAATGAAGGGCATCAAGTCAAACACCTTCATAACCACCCTGTATATAAATGAAGCAAACTTTAATGAATTATGCCCGAACCCCTAGGTTGCTCTGTTCTACAACACTACCAATGACTCAGCATTTGTGGGCGGCACGGTGGCGCGGTGGTTAGCACTGCTGCCTCACAGCGCCAGAGACCCGGGCTCAATTCCCGCCTCAGGCGACTGACTGTGTGGAGTTTGCACATTCTCCCTGTGTCTGCGTGGGTTTCCTCCGGGTGCTCCAGTTTCCTCTCACAGTCCAAAGATGTGCAGGCCAGGTGAATTGGCCATGCTAAATTGCCCGTAGTGTTAGGTAAGGGGTAAATGTAATATTATGGGTGGGTTGCGCTTCGGTCGGGCGGTGTGGACTTGTTGGGCCGAAGGGCCTGTTTCCACACTGTAATGTAATCTAATCTATTTAATTGTATACGTGTTTCTTTTAGTTTGTTTTACCAAAGTACAATACCTTGCGTTTATCAACATTAAACTCCATTTGCAATTCTTTAGCCCAGTGAGTGATAATACTGGGGAAGGAAGGCTGGAAAGTAATCAGTTACCTTGTACCATTTAATGGTTTTAGGAAGAGGGCAGTCACACGTGAGAGCTGCGAAACAGTGATCGGCGTTTCAGGCCAGAAATTATGCCCTGTTTTTGTCTCTGATATTCAGTATTGATATCTATTCGAGTTACTTCACAGTGCAGTGTGGGTCTGCAGGATTTCATTCCCTCATTTTGCAAACTACAGATAATAGCCATTTTATCTGGAAATAATAGCCAAGTATTTAAAGATGTTCATAGTTTATCTCGAAGGCAGAGCACATAAACTCGACATCCTACAGTTGAGGCAAGTATCTTGCATTTTTGAACAACGTTGTTATTTTAACTGGGTAATTCAGTAAAGTGAATCAGATTTCAATGGATCCATGCCGATCTGAAAGCTGGCATTTAAAGTTTAAAAAAATTGGGCATGGTTTAGATATTGTGTAGTCGGTAGTATCCCTGCCTCTGAGGCAGAACTCTGTATTCTATTCCAATTCCTGAACTTGTCTGGTAGTGTCCCTAGCTCGAGACCAGATTGTCTGGATTCAGGTGCAGCATGACAAGAAAGGCTGATGAACAAACACACAGGAGAATAATGTTGCAACTTATGGGGCTATTGTGGAGATGTGGTACTGTCCTTAACTCTGGCCCTCTAAATTCCAATCCTACTAGGGGTGCTTTATAACATTGCTGAACGCGTTGACTAAAATGATTTTAAAATTGTGGTTTGATCTCGGTGAAAGAGGTGTCATTATCGAATTTCACAACTTAAACCCCAGATGACTGAAAGCACAGACCCTGAGTGGGAGGCACATTTGCACATTCTAGAGGTTTATAAATTCAGGAAGTGCATGTATAGGGGTGAGTAGTGAAGATCGTTTCCCCATGATTGGAAGTCCAACATTAGAAGGCATAGATTTAATGTGAGAGGGGAATGATTTTAAAGTGACCTCGGGACAACTTTTACACTCAGAAAGTGGAGCGTGTACATAATGAACTGCCAGAAGAAGTGTTGGAGATTGGTATAATTACAACAGTTAAAAGGCACCCAGATTGATATATTAATATGAAGGATTTAGAGAGCTGGCAAATAGATTAGATTCCCTACAGTATAGCACAAGACCACACCAATCCTCTGAAGAGTTACCCACCCAGAAGCATCTCACTATATTTACCCCTGACTAATGCACCTGACATTATGTGTTATTTGGCATGGCCAATTCACATAACCAGCACAACTTTGGACTGTGGGAGGAAACCCACGCATACACAGCGAGAATATGCAAATTCCACAAAGTCTGTCACCTGAGCCAGCAATCAAACCCAGGTTTGTTGATACTGTGAGGCAGTAGTTGCTAATCACTGAGCCACTGCACCAACCCAAGTAAGGCACGATTAATTTCAGAAATCAGGTTGGCATGGACGAGTTGGTCAAAAGTGTTTGCTGCCGTGCTGTACAACTCTTAAGATTCATCAAGTCATTTGATCTAGTTCCCTGTGTAATCTTCATTGTCCACTATATAGCCAAACTTGGTTTTATCCACAATCTTTCTAACCACACCTTCTACAATTATCATCTGAATCATTTGCCTAAATGTCAAACAAAAATGGATTGTCCCTGTAGAACACCACGTGCACAGTGTCACAAAGCTGGTCCCTTTTCTCGAAAAGCTTCCTTTTCTCAAAGATACTGTTTCCTTGATGTTTTATTTCCAGAGGGGTCATAAATAGTTCCCGGCTCCAAGGTGATTGGTTTGGTACAGAAATTAAACGGTTTTGTGATTAAAGGTATAATGAAAGGGGAGTGGTCAGCTCTCGAGGTGAGCAGTTCAGTCCTGAACCAGTTTGTAGTTTAGCTGTGTGGACAGGCTCTCTCTCTCTCTCTCTCTCTCTCTCTCTCTCTTTCTCTCTCTCTCTCTCTCTCTCTTTCTCTCTCTCCCCTCTCTCTCTCTCTCAGTCTCTGTCTCTCTCTCTCTCCTTCTGCCCTTCTAACTTTAACCTATAAGCATTTGTTCTATTTTTTACTGTTTTTAAGGGGGGTTTACTTATTGGGATGGCTGTGTACTTCCAGAACAGCTAATTAAGTCTAGCTTGAATAGATTGAGTTCTTAAGGGTTTCTTTATTGTGTTGTTTGTGTTTCATTATGTAGTTTTGTGAATTTTATTTTTGTCTATTTAAAAACCTGATAATTTTCACTGTGCACTTTCTGAAACAAATTACAAAGTTATGGTCTGCGCTGCCTGCTCAAGAATATTTTGAGCGGCCTTGTCTAGGCCATAACAACAGGCCTCCAGTTTGAAAAACACCCCTCCTCAATAATGCTGTCTCCTGCGATTAGTTAAACACACGCACGCATACACAGACACGTACACGACACACACACACACACACTCACACATACACATGCACCCAGACACACACACACAGACACACAGACACATACACAGACACACACACACACAGACAACACATGCACACAAACACACACGGACCCACAAAGAAACGCAAACACACCAAAATACACACACACTGTTAGACACACAGACACAGACACACACGTGCATGCGCGTGCCGCACATTCACACATCATAGTGTCTTTAGGATATAACTCGATAAGTTATGATTAAAGATGGGCTCAAGGCTTGTTGTGAGAGGGTAGTAGAACTGGCTTAAAAGACATGTCAGCCATGATCAATAGTTCAGTAGACTGGATGGGCTAAATGGCCTTTTTACTGCTCTAATTTTGTACGCTCTATGGTATGTGCATTCGTCTGTGTTAGTGTGTATTTGCATGTGCATGTGTGTCTGTGTGTACGAGTTTTTGTATGTCTTTGTTTTTGTGAGGTTGAGTGTGTCTGTGTGTGTGTGTTTGAGTGTGTGTGTGTGTGTATGTCTGTGTGTGTCTTTGTGTGTCTATGTGTACCTGTCTGTGTATGTATCTCTGTGTGTGTCTGCACGTGTTTGTCCTCTTCATCACTTTTAGAAATGGAAATATCAATGTACATTTTTGTAATTTCTATACTGTTTGTCAATCATCTTTCCATCATAGCTTGAGGAACTTTGTTTCCGTCATGAATTTGTTATTTTAACAGATGAAGGAAATCTACATGACTTCTTCTTAGGACGACCCTGACCCATTGTGAGACCTATATCAAAGGCCATATCACCAAGCTGGATACACCGATACTTTACTGTGACCAATGGCAGTCGAAATGAAAACAGTTACTCAACAACCCAGAAAACTCTGGACCGGTGAGCCTGACATCAGTGGTGGGTAAGTTGTTGGAGGGGATTCTGATGGATAGCCAATTGCATGCATGTTCAAAGGCAAGGTTTGATTGGGGATAGTCGCCATGGCTTTTTGCATGAGAAATCATGTCACACTAATTAGACTGAGTATGTTAAAGAGGTGACAAAGCAGATTGATGAAGGCAGTGTTGCAGATGCTTTCCATTTGGACTGGAGCAAGTTCTTCGGCAAGATTCTGCATATTAGGCAAGTCAATAAGGTTAGGACACATGGAACCAGCGCACCCAAGCCAATTGAATAAGAAAATTAGGTTGAAGCGAGGCGACAGAGGTTGGTAGAGGATTGCTTTTGAAATTGAAGGCCTGTGAACGATAGTGTGCCACAAGGATCAGTGCTGAGCCCATTGCTTTTCGTCAATTATATAAATGATGTGGATGTGACCATAGGTGGTAAGGGTAGCAAGTTTGCAGATTGCACCAATTTTTTTGGTGTTGTGGGTAATGAAGAAAATTATCTCAGAGTGCAATGAGACCTGGATCAGGTGGGCTAATAGGCTGATGAGTGGCAGATGGAATTTAATTCAGATAAATATGAAGTGCTGCATTTTGGGAAGCAAATCGGGGTAATGAATTGAAATTCACTGAAGGATGTTGCTGAGCAACGAGAGAGAGAGATGTAGATGCAACGCTCCTTCAAAGTGAACAGGATAGCGAACAAGGTGTTTGGCATGTTTGCCTTCATTTGTCAGAGCATTGAGTTTCGGAGTTGGGATGAGTTTTGGAGTTGGGATGTCATGTTACAGCTGTACAGGATGTCAGTAAGGCCACATTTTGGAATACTGTGTGCAGTTCTGGTCTCCCTGCTGTACGAAGGTTGCTGTGAAACTTGAAAGAGGTCAGAAAAGATTTATCACGACGTTCCCAGGTGTGGAGAGTTTGAGCTATAAGCAGAGGCTGAATGGGTTAAAGCGGTTTTCCCTGCAGAATTACGGGCTTAGCGCCGACCTTATAGAGGTTTATAAAATCATAAGGGGCATGGACTTTGTAAATAGATAAGGTGTATTTCCCAGAATAGGGGATTCCAAAAATAGAGGGTATAGGATAAAGATGCAAGGGGAAATATTTTAAATGGAACTTAGAGGCAATGTTTTCACACAGAGGGAGGTGTGCATATGGGATTATCTGCCAGAGGAAGTGGTGGAGTCTGGCATCTTGATGGGTATCTGAATAAGGAGGTTTAGAGGAATATGAGCCAAATCAGACTCGATCATATTGGGATGTCTGGTCAGCACGGACAAGTTTGCGTTCTAGATGACTTTATAAGAGGGATGAGGAGACATTCTAAACAGGCATTTCAAGTGGGAATTCTCTTCCCCGCAGGTTTGAGATGCCTCTTTGTTTACATTGATTCAAAGCTGAGTTAGTTAAATATTTGACAGAGAAGTGAGTCATGGATAAGGGGATACAGTCAGGGAAGTGGGGCTGTGATCATAACCTGATTAGCCACAATCTTAGTGCCTGGTGGAGAAGGCTCAAAGTGTCTAATGGCCCACTCCTGCTACTCAGTCCCATGTTTCTATGTTCCATTCAGTCCCTCAAAACTGCTAGACAGGAGCAGTTAGAGGCTACTTACTGCGATACCCTGGTGCATAGAAACACAGGAGAATATTCAGCCCCTCAAAACTGTCCCACACAATTTGACCTGGTTTGGAAAATGTAATTGAAAAGCCCAGGCTGGGTATGAAAGAGGTCGCTCATCTCTCTTTACAGAGCTTCCCCTCTCTGCAACTTGCGCTTCATTTGTTGGTCATGTTGTAGACCCAGTTTCACTGTGAATACAGTCCCTATACCTCAACCAGAGATGGTCAAAACAATCTGGCAACATTCAATAACAGACCTTCCAGGAAAATAACACCCTCTACTTTCCAATAATAAAATGTGAGAACCCGTGTGGGCGGCACGGTGGCACAGTGGTTCGCACTGCTGCCTCACAGTGCCAGAGACCAGGGTTCAATTCCCGTCTCAGGCGACTGACTGTGTGGAGTTTGCACATTCTCCCCGTGGGTTTCCTCCGCGTGTTCCGGTTTCCTCCCGCAGGCCAGGTGAATTGGCCATGCTAAATTGCCCGTAGTGTTAGGTAAGGGATAAATGTAGGGGTATGGGTGGGTTGCGGGGAGGTGTGGACTTGTTGGGCCGAAGGGCCTGTTTCCACACTGTAAGTATTCTAATCTAAAAACCCCAGAAACTGGTATATGTCATTCATCCACACCGCCCACCCCCCACACCGCAAGCATGGCTTCACCCACAATAAGGTCTAATATCCTCTTTTATATCCAATTCCTCACAGCCCTGGTCAAAAAGCACTCCCTGCCCCCACACTGTGACCTATTGATATGAGCAAAAGACGTGAACACAAGGGCTCAGGGAAGAGTGACCGACCCTGACATCAAGGCAGCATTTAACTGATTTTGGTCTCAAGGAGCATGAGCAGGATTGCACTTAATGGGAATGAGTTGTAAACTTCCCTGGTTAGAGTGATTTAAAGCATAAAGCACAATAATTGTGGTTTGTGTACAAAATCCATGCAGTTCTGGACATGTCCGCAAAAGATCCTCAAGGTAGCTTCCTCAGCACAAACATCTCCAGCTGCTTCATAACTGTCTTACCCACACCGTAAGATTAGAAGTGGGGGTGTTCACTGAAGATCACACGTTATTCAGGAAAAATGCCCCCCTTCAGCTCCTGAACTAGTCTGTGTCCATGTGCAGCAAGACCTAGACAACATTCGGGCTTGTGCTGTTGGAAGTATCTGTAACATTCATGTAACAGCGCCGCTGGACACCGCACATTTCCACAGTTAAAAGGAGGAGATTATACAGCTCCTCACGTTAGCTTCACAGGAATATGAGGAAGTCATTAAGCTTAATTATTTTTTTGGAGAAATGCAGAGATAGCCCATTTAGTGCCTCCACCCAATTACACAGGAAGAGAAGGAATCACGTATTATGGACGACAGCAGAGCTCCTTAAAAATATTTGAAGGTGTTGGCCTAGACGCTATTAATAATTAAGTGCTCTGGTACAGTAATATCCCATAAACATGTACTTGGCAAAAAGGTAAGATTCTCAAATGCAGTTCTCCAATCGAGGAGGGAAAACAAATCTAGAGAAAATTTAGAGAGAGTTGCAGCCAGGACACTTCCACTGAAGCTTCCAACTCTGTGGAGACCCCAATAGTTTCTGATGTTCCTGAGAAACCAAAACCCTCCCTGTATCGTGGCTGCCAGAACTGCACACAGTATTCTATCTATGGCCTAACCAATGTCATGTTTACCTCATATTATGTCGCCTCAATGAATAAGCACTATGCTTACAGTACCGTGTGATTTCTTAACTGACTATTACACTGTCCAGTCACATTCAGGGATGTGTGGAGAAACACCCTCTAACGTCCATCGTGTTCTGCTGCTCATTGAATTCTCCCTTGTCTGGTTACTTCTTACAAAGTGCATCACCTCATATTTATTATGGTTCCATTCCATCTGCCATTGATCTGACCATCTGACGATTTCACCTGTATCTTCCTGCAACATAAGGCCTTCCTCCTCGCTGCCAACTACCTGGCCAATCTTTGTGTCTAACACAAATTGCGTATTACACTCAGTCCCCAGCCCCCACCACCACCCCTTCCACATTCACATTTATATCATTTATGAATACCACAATAACTAGATATACTGCACTGCTCGCTGTGGTCCACCACCTGACACTGGTCTATCTCTACCATCTTTCCAGTATCTTGTCATGCCATAGCTGTTCTCCAGTCCTCTACCACCTCCCTTGTGTGGTCAGATTCGACTAAAACATTTAGGTCAGGACATTTCCTCTCCGATCTCCAACAGAATCCTGCGATACAACTCATCTGGACTTTACATTATCCAAAACATCAATCCCAACTTGCATGTTATATCAATTTGTTTGAGAGCTTCCCAGTCCATCTTCTTGAATTCTGTACCTACATCTTCCTTCTCCCAACTAAACAGATGTGAAGCTCTCGTGTTACAGTCTATCAATGCTCCCCAGTTTGACATACTGATTACCCTCTTGGTTTCGAAATGGATCCTAATTTTTCCCTGTTTATTCAGCAATGGAGGAGACCTGAACCAAGCTGGAACTGATCTCAGCCAAGCTGCAGAAGCATGACTAGGAAATCCAGCGTCTCGGGCCACATGTCGTGGAGGTGGAAGAGTGGACCGCGGCTTTGGAAACCATGGCAGTATCCTCGGCGGGTCGGGTTCAAGCCTTAGAATGGTAGGTACAGACCTTAGTAGAGCAGGTGGAGGATCTCGAAAATTGGAGCCGTCAGAAGAACATCAGCTTGGTCAGGCTGCCGGAACGGGAACAAGAAAACCAGCTCGTCAGCTTCTTGGAACAATGGCTCACACAATGTTTGAAACTGGAAGTCAGGGCAGACTGGGTGTGGGTCGAGCGGGCCCACCGGGTCGCAGTGTGCAAGGCCCGGATCGGAATAGCATCTCTGTCCGGACCTTGTGCAACTCCAGCACGATAGAAAAAAACAGGTGCTGGAAGCTTCTTGAGCCTTGGGGCATATCGTACAGGAGACTTTAACTGACGTATGGACCCGGAGGTGGATAGGATGTCGAGGGGTATCGGACGTATTTCCCCGCCACCCAAGCAGCTGGTGGACCTGAACAGGGGCTGGGTTGGTGGATGTGTGAGATGTCTTCACGCTGAAGATAGGGACTTCACCTTTTTTTGTAACCCACATAAATGCTATACTAGGATTGACGTGTTGTTTGCCCATTAGTCTTTTTAAATTCGATGCTGTCCGTTAGAATTGGGAACCATTTCTGATCAAGTGGCACTGTGCATGGAGGTCAAGGATGGTGGCAATGGGACAGGATCACTGCACTGGCATGAGGATTCTTTCCTCCCGAAGGATAGCAAATTCATTGAGTATTTTTGGGGGGAATTTAATTTTTTTTGGAACATGAACTTGTGCACGACCAGTAATCCGACGGTGCTCTGGGAGATTGTCAAAGCCTATACAAGGGATTTGATTATTTCTTACTCGGTGACTCAGAAGTTGCAGAAGGGAGAACAACAGCGTATGCTTGAGGCTCAGCTGAAGAGAGCTGAGACACCATATTTTATCAGACTGTCTATAACTTAATTGCAGCAGATTACAGCCCTCCGGATGGCTCTGAATGCTGCATTCGCCCAGAGAGCAAAGAGAGAGATTTCCTTTGCGAAACAAAAAGTATTCAAGCATGGTGATAACCAGGTAGATATTAGGCATACTTGGCCAGAAAGAAGATTGCTGCTATTATCACCCGAGATCCCAAAAAGATTAATGCAGCATTCAGGAAGTTTTACTCTGGGTTGTTCCAGTCAGCGGGCTGTGAGGACTGCTTGGCGACGATGGAGTCCTTTATTAAGACCTTGGACCTCCCAGGTGTATTTTCAGAGGAGGCGTCTCTTTAGAATGCACTCTGATAATCCGAGAGATACAGGAGACAGTGAGGCAGCTCCAGAGTGGTAAAGCCGCCGGCCCAGTTGGATTTTCGGAGTGGGGATTTAGAAGCAGTTCATAGACATGCTGGCTGGGCCAGTGTTGGATATGTACAATTATTGTACAGTCAGGACTTCCTCCCATCCTCTCTGAGAGAAGGAAATATTTATCTTATTCTCAAGAGAGGGAAAGTCCCAGAGGATTGTAATTTGTATGTGCTATTTCATTATTAAACGTGGACTTTAAAATTTTGTCGAAAATGCTGGATTTGAATGTCCATTGTGAAAGAGCACCATTTTTATTAGGGGCAGTCGGTCCTCTGATAATATTGGAAGAGTGCGAAATATGGTTCCAGTGTGCCAGCAAGGTTCGATTCCAGGCTCGGTAGTCTCCCTGGATGCAGAGAAAGCACTTGACCGAATGGAGTGGATGTGCACCTTTTATGTCCTTGAATGGTTTGGTCTTGGAGGGGTCTTCGCCAGGTGGGTGGCAGTGTTATATAGTGACCCAAAAGCAGCGGATTTCACCAATGGTATAAGGTCTGACAATTTTATTATTGACAGTGGCAGCCAACAAAGTTGCCCCCTTTCTCCGTTACCATTTACATTAATGTTTGAGCCGTTGGCAGAAGCAACCCGGAGTGACCCCAAAATCACTGCTAAAGAGGTAAGATCAGGAAGGCATAAGACCACCCTTTAAGCAGATGGCGTTCCTCTATTTGTAACTAACCCAATGATATCTGTGTCTTGCTTAGTACGAATGATTAATTTATTTGGATCTTTCTCAGGGTATTAAAATCAATTTTATGAAATTGGAGTCCATCCCTGTTGGGGGATTATTAGAGTACCCGACCTTGGTGTGGAATCTGATTCCCTTCCAGATGACCACAAGGAGTTATAGGTATTTTTATCATCCAAACCTTCAATCAATTATATAAAGCTAACTTCGTGCAGTTACGAGAGAAAATAAGACAGAATCTTCCAATATCCTCTTTGGGTTAGCTCTGGTTAAAATGAATGTCCTTCCTTGTTTATGATACCCCATGCTAATTCTCCCTTTGACGCTGCCCTGGAAGGCACTACGGAGGCTTAACAGTTGGCTTTGATCTTTCATCTTGCGTCACAGATGGCCCCCTATTAACCTGGACAAACTGCAGCTTCCACAGTGAATGGGGGCGTGTCGATTTTTCATACTTTTAAGAAATACCAACCAAGTTCTTTTCTATCAATATGGCTGATTGGGCTTGTCAGGACCCGGGTCAATTTGGCTGGACATCGAGGCCTTCTCGGCAAATTGTCCCCTCATTAATCTTTTGTTCATGGACAAGCTAAGGACTGTTATGGAGAGTTGCAGAAACCTATTGTCCTTAACACAGTGAAAGCATGGAGAATGATGGGACAAGTTGAGGGCACTTTACAAAACAAAAACTTCGGCTTTCACTCTCATTGTAGGATTGATAGGATTCTAGCCGGGATTGATGGATTCTGGCTTTAGGCTCATGGAGTCCAGATGAGTTTCCTGTTTGGGAGAATTTTTTGACAGGGAGGTCATGATGAATTTTGAGCAACTGAGCCAGGAATATGAGGTATCTGGGAGGGACCTCTTTTGTTACTTTCAGCTTCAGGACTTTATTCAGAAAAAAATACTACATTAATGGTTCGTCTCTGCAAGTCAGATATGGAGACGAGAGTGCTTCAGAGTACGGGCACTCTCTCGTTCAGCACCTTCTGACGTTTATTAGGAGGTAGTGCCTCGAAGGACATTGACCGTGTTACACCAGTGCAGGAAGAGACTATTCAGCCCCTGGAGCCTGATATACAGTTATGGGAGGAGGCCAGTCAGCTCCTCGAGTCGATAACACTGGGCCCAGAGTAGGCCATGCAGCACAGTACCCTGTTATGCAGCAATAGTATCAGTCTATTCAGCCTCCTCAAGTCTGTAACATCGGAAGAAGTCACACAGGGATTGGAGATTGGTGCCCTGGGATACCAGGAGGACATTCAGTCCCATCGAGCCTGTTGCACGGGAATTGGAGAAGGATGCAAACTATAAGATTTCTTATGGGAAGGAAGAAGATGTTTACCTCACGGACAGGAGAGCGGACAGGCACGTGGAACTGAGGCCGCAATGACATCAGCTATGATTGTATTCAATGGCAGAACAGGCCTGAGGGGCTGGATTGCCGAACTGATGCTCCTCGTTCTTATTCAGCGCTTTGAATGTGTTACACATTAATGGGGGGGGTGGGGGGGGGGTGGGGGGGGGGGGGGGGGGACTGGTTATCAGACAGGAAGCAGACACTCTGGATAAATCAGCCTTAGTCAGTTTGACAGAATGTCACCGGTGGAGTCACACAGTGACCAGTGCAGGGTCCACAGCTCCTTACAATCTGTATAAATGATCAGGAGGAGTGGAACAAATGTACTGTAATTATGTATGCCGATTAAACTAAGATAAACAGGAAACTAAATTATCAAGGGAAGGTGGAGAGTCTGAAATTGGATATGGACAGGTGAAGTCACTGGATAAAAGTTTAGCAAATGGGATTAAAGATAATATATATTCTGTCATTTTCTTAAGGAAGAATGGTAGGTAGTATGTTACTGAAACGGAAAAATACTACAGGACTTAGTAATGCAGTGTGTACTAGAGGTTTCATTCTGACCCGATCAGACACGGGAAGTGTTCTCCATCTTCCTGATGTTCCCAGGGACCCCATTGCTCTCAACCACCATATATATCATCGGTCTCCAAATGGTGATGCTGACGTCGGCATACTGGGAGATGATGGATCTGTCACCCACTCCTGCCTGGAAAGTTCGGGATCACAGAAGCTGAGTGAAACAGTGACCCTGGCAGCAACGTCCTCCCCCTGGTGGGAGAGAGTGGATACAGCAGATCCCTTTCCCCAAGCACACTCACTTCGTGGTTTCAGATCTTCCTCTCCATTTGTTGTTCATCTTACAGACGCAGGTGTTGTAACTACAGTCCCTATTCTCCATCCAGAGTTGGGTCACCAAATCCTCAGGTCTCCCTGAATGTCTGAGGCGGGTCAGCGCACAACATCTCACAAACCATCCCCAGCACCTCCACTAACTTTTCAATAACAGGAGTCAGTCAGAAGCCCCTCAGCTACAAGTTAGATGCCTGCGCTTTTACAATTATACTCGAGAGGTTTCCTCGTGTTACTGACTACACAATCTTCTGACCGGGACAAGCACAGGGGTTCAGTGGACGCGCACAGACCAAAGTTCAAAGGCGTGTCTAAAGCTGTTTGAACCTCTGTCCAACGTGGAGCACCACCAGGGGCAGACCGGTAAGTGAACAGCAGCCCAGCACGCACACACCCCTGTCCATGGATCACCACATGGGGCACACCAGGAAGTGAACAGCAGCCAAACACCCACCCCCCCCCCCCGCCCCCCGCCCATGGAACAGTGCATGGGACACACTGGGAAGTGAGCAACAGTCAAACACATTCACCCCTGTCCACGGAGTACCACATGAGACACACCAGGAAGTGAACAACAGCCCAGCACACACCTCCCTGTCTATGGACTACCACATGGAAAACACTGGGAAGTGAGCAACAGTCAAACACATTCACCCCTGTCCACGGAGTACCACATGAGACACACCAGGAAGTGAACAACAGCCCAGCACAGGCACCCCTGTCTATGGAGCACCACATGGAACACACCAGGCAGTAAACAGCAGTCTGACACACACCATTTCATTGTTTCTGAGCCTCACAATGGCAGCTCTCGATACACTAGGGATCCAAATGGGACCCACAGCCGGGACGTACAGGAGACCACGAGCCATATGTTTTGCACATAGTTTCTGATCTTCATAATGATTTCCCCGGGATTCCAGGGATATGAGCACCGCCGGCCAGGTTACGGGACAGAAGGACGGATATTCATGTTATAATTGGATGATTACTTGATTGACAAGTTCAGTAAACGTGGCTCTTCTCAGACAAATGGGATTAACTTCATGAGTAGTATTTTCTTAGGTCCAATAACAAAAATAAGAATATAAAGTAAATGTGCTGACAAATCAGCTGAAATCCACGACTCAGAATCAGGCACCATAATCCAGATGATATATCTGTGCAGAATGTAGCAGTGTTCAGACCAGGCTAGTGTACTGCTCAATACAACCCAGCAATCTGTGCAGATCACACCAGTCCATGAACTACCTCTCAAGCACTGGGAGCTATGCAGTGAACAGCAGTGAATTGTTATATAAGGGAGGAGCATTTTTTTTCCCAGCATGTACAGCAGTGTACGCCACTCCAGGGCATGGATCTGTAAACCAGGAGCAGTTACCCTCCCAGCATGTAGAGCAGTGTACGCCACCGCAGGGCATGGATCTGAAAACCAGGAGCAGTTACCATCCCAGCATGTAGAGCAGTGTACGCCACCCCTGGGCATGGATCTGTAAACCAGGAGCAGTTACCCTACCACCATGTAGAGCTGTGTACGCCATCACAGTGCATTGAACTGTAAACCAGGAGCAGTTATCCTCCCAGCATGTAGAGCTGTGACAACTGCCCCAGTGCATTGTTCAGTAACACTGTGTTAGATCACTGCACAGCGTGGGGAAATCTGCAGCCCATGCTGGAAGTGACAGGATGTGCAGTTCTAATCCATTTGGAACTCCATATCTCCATTGTATCAAAGGATGTAGAATATTTCAAGAGGATGGAGGAAAATGACTTAGGGTTAAGTAGGCAAGGATCAGACAAGGCTCTAGAAGGTTACAAGGTAGTCAGGAAGGAAGTGAAGAATAAACTCAGGAGAGCGAGAAGCGGGCATGAAAAAGACTTGGTGAGTAGGATTAAGGTAAAACTTAAGATGTTCTATACTTTTGCGAGGAACAAGATGATGGCTTTAGTGAGGGTAGGGCTCATGAGGATAGTGGAGGGAACGTGCGCCAGGAGTCGGAGGAGGTAGGGGAACATAGAATATAGAACACTACAGCGCAGTACAGGCCCTTCAGTCCTCGATGTTGCGCCGACCTGTCATACCAATCTGAAGCCTATCGAACTTACACTATTCCATGTACGTCCATATGCTTGTCCAATGACGACTTAAAGTTGGCGAATCTACTACTGTTGCAGGCAAAGCATTCCAAAGCTCTCGCTTTCGGTCTTTCCTGGCTACCTTGTAACCCTCAATCGCCCCAACTGAGCCTTCACATCCCATCCTAACATAAGTCGCCGTCTTCCTCTTGACCAGAGATTCCACTTCATTCGTAAACCACGGCTCCCGCACTCTATAGCTTCCTCCCTGCCTGACATACATATCTAGGACACACAGTAACTTTTCCTTGAATAAGCTCCACATTTCTAATGTGACCATTTCCTGCAGTTTCCTTCCCCATCATATGCTTCTTAAATCTTGCCTAACGGCATCGTAATTGCCTTTCCCCCAGCTGTAACTCTTGCCCAGTGGTATACACCTATCCCTATCTATCACTAAAGTAAACATAACAGAATTGGAATTGCTATCACCAAAGTGCTCACCTACTTCCAAGTCTAACACCTGACCAGGCTCATTACCCAATATCAAAACTAATGTGGCTTCTTCCCTTGTTGGCCTGTCTATATACTGAGTCAGGAAGCCCTCCTGCACACACTAGACAAAATCTGACCCCTCTATAGTACTCGTACTACAGTGTTCCCGTTCAATATTTCAAAAGTTGAAGTCCCCCATTACATCTACCCTGTCTCTGTCACTCCTATCGAGAATCATCTTTGCTATCCTTTCCTCTACATCTCGAGAACTATTCGGAGGCCTACAGAAAACTCCCAACAGGATGACCTCTCCTTTCTGTTTCTAACTTCAGCCCATACCACCGCAGTTGACGAGTCCTGAAAAATCCTTTCTGCAACTGCAATACTGTCCTTGACCAACAATGTAATACCTCCCCCTCCTTTACCATCGTCTCTGTTCTTATTGAAACATCTAAATCCTGGAACCTGCAACAACTATTCATTTCCCTGCTCTAACCATGTCTCCAAAATGGCCACAACATTCAAGTCCCAGATATCAATCCATGCTGCAAGTTCCCCCACCTTATTCCGGATGCTCCTGGCGTTGAAGTAGACACACTTCAAACCAACCTCTTGCTTGCCGGTGCCATCTTTCGTCCCTAAAACTTGATTTTGGACCTCCCTACTCTCAACCCTTTCTATACTCTAACTACAATTTTGGTTCCCATCCCCCTGCTGGATTAGTTTACACCCACCCCAATAGCCTTAGCGAATTCCACCCCCCTCCAGGATATTGGTAGCCCTCTGGTTCAGTTGAAGCCCATCCTGCTTGTAGAGGTCCCACCTACCCCAGAAAGAGCCCCAATTATCCAAGAACCCAAAAGCCTCCCTCCTGCACCATCCCTGTAGCCACACGTTCACCTACTCTCTCTCCCTATTCCTTGCCTCACTAGCAAGTGGTATGGGCAAGAAACCAGAGCCAACAACTCTGTTCGTCCTAGCTCTAAGCTTCCATTCTTGCTCCCTGAATTTCTGCCTTTAATCCCCATCTCTCTTCCTACCTATGTCGTTGGTGCCTATGTGGACCACGACTTGGGGCTGCTCCCCCTCCCCCTTAAGGAACCCAAAAACTCGATCAGAGACATCACGAGATCTGGCACCTGGGAGGCAACACACCAACCGTGAGTCTCTCTCGTCCCCGCAGACCGTCCTATCTGTCCCCCTAACTACGGAGTCCCCAATGACAACTGCTCTGATCCTCTTCTCCTTTCCCCTTTGAGCAGCAGGGACAGACGCTGTGCCAGATCCCTCTACCCCACTGCTTTCCCCTGGTAAGTCCTCCCCCATAGTATCCAAAACGGTATATTTATTGTTGAGGTGAATGGCCACAGGGGATCCCTGCACAGCCTGCTGGTTCTCTTTCTGTCCCCTGACTGTAACCCATTTACCTTTTTCTAGAACCTGAGGAGTAACTACTTCCCTGTAACTCCTCTCAATAACCCTCTTTGCCTCCCGAATGATCCGAAGTTCACGCACCTCCAGCTCCAGTTCCCTAACGCGGTTTTCAAGGAGCTGGAGTCAGGTGCACTTCCAGCAGATGTAGTCAGCAGGGACACTGGTGGCGACCGTTACCTCCCACATTCTGCAGGAGGAACATTCAACTGCCCTAATTTCCATTCCCACTAGCCTAATTTCCCAAAGAGACTTTTGAAAAAAATGAATAAAAATACTCGTGAACTTTCCAAGCTGTGGCACAGTTACTTTGTTTTTGGTTAGAGGAGGAGGATGGGTGCTTCAACAGATTATAAGGCAAGGTGAGCTTTTCTGGGTGTTTGGTTTAATTCACAAACGGGTTCGTTGCTGTGTCGTAAAAGCACACTTGGAATATTGTGTTCAGTTCTGGTCGCCTTGTTATAGGAAAGATGTAGAAGCTATAGTGAGGGTGCAGAGGAATCCCTAGGGATTAACAGAAATATTGGCACACACCAGACGATCGAGTGAAATATTGAGGAAGTCACCACGCGAAAAATAAATACTGGCGGATTCTGCATGTCTGTATAAATGTCAGTGTGTCAGTGATGGTGGTGTGTCTGTACTGATGCCTGTATATCTGTGTGTGCATGTGCATCAGTGTATTGTCATTTCTCTCTGTGTGCTTTAGTATTTATGTGACTGCACCAGTCTCTCTGTGTGCCTGTGTATCTATATGCATATCTTTGTGTATCTGCGTGTCTCTGTGCATATCCGTGTGTACAGCGGATCTGCCAGCCTCTGTGGTGTTTAAAGTCATGCAATGTCCGCCTTTGCTGGCCTTCACACTCTACTGCAATGATGGCAGTGGAGGGGGAAAACCATAAGGGATTCAGTCTAGGAGGTGGAGAGAGGGAGGTAGATCATAGCACATTCCAAACTGACTGCAACATCTGCACACACACACACACACACACACACACACACACACACACACACACACACACACACACACACACACACACACACACACACACACACAGACAGAGTTGGTTATAGGGAGGATCATAATTCTACTGAGGACACTCAGAGTGGCGAATGCTCCTGAGTAATATCTGTGCTCTCTCTGCAATGTGAAAGTGATTTGTCTTTGAAGATAATTCGTAACACAGAGTGTACAGCTTAAAGAATATTTCCACCGCAACTGCATTCAAGCAACGCTGACCAAATCATCTATAAGGTGATGCGATGAATTTATTACATGTTCTTTAAATTGAAATATTTTATGATTCAACCTTTCAAGGTGTCAGTGAAAAAGGATTGAAAAGTCCTGAAACTGACCCAGTGGTGATGGTAATATATGTAGGTATCAGACAAAACTGTTCTGTGCATCCAAACATATTTGCACAACCAAACAGCCGTGCAATGTGAGAGATTCACAGTGTTTGATGTCCTCTGAAAGAAAAAAAACTGACACTTGTGCATTGGCATGGGGAGACCAGCAGAGGGTGGCATTATATGACTATAAACTTAACATTTGCCTTTTTTTTGTTCCTGAGGAGTGATTACATCCATGTAACTCCTCTAAATAAACCCCTCTGCCTCCAGAATGATCCGAAGTTCACGCAGCTCTAGCTCCAGTTCCCTAACACGGTTTTCAAGGAGCTGGAGTCAGGTGCACTTCCAGCAGATGTAGTCAGCAGGGACACTGGTGACGACCGTTACCTCCCACATTCTGCAGGAGGAACATTCAACTGCCCTAATCTCCATTCCCACTAGTCTAATTTCCTAAAGAGACTTTCCAAGCTGTGGCACAGGTACTTTCTTTCTGGTTAGAGGAGGATGATGGGTGCTTTAACAGATTATAAGGCAAGGTGAGCTTTTCTGGGTGTTTGGCTTAATTCACAAACAGGTTCATTGCTGTGTCGTAACAGCACACTTGGAATATTGTGTTCAGTTCTGGTCGCCTTGTTATAGGAAAGATGTAGAAGCTATAGTGAGGGTGCAGAGGAATCCCTAGGGATCAACAGAAATATTGGCACACA
Source organism: Chiloscyllium plagiosum (assembly GCF_037043375.1). Lineage (NCBI taxonomy): Eukaryota > Metazoa > Chordata > Chondrichthyes > Orectolobiformes > Hemiscylliidae > Chiloscyllium > Chiloscyllium plagiosum. Next base: position 64,128,253 of record NW_028270175.1, on the reverse strand, counting down.
CCAGACGATCGAGTGAAATATTGAGGAAGTCACCACGCGAAAAATAAATACTGACAGATTCTGCATGTCTATATAAACGTCAGTGTGTCAGTGTTTGAAATGTGTCTGTACTGATGCCTGTATATCTGTGTGTGCATGTGCATCAGTGTATTGGCATTTCTCTCTGTGTGCTTTAGTATTTGTGTGACTGCACCAGTCTCGGTGTGTGCGCCTGTGTATCTATATGCATATCTTTGTGTATCTGCGTGTCTCTGTGCGTATCCGTGTGTACAGCGCATCTGCCAGCATTGTGGTGTTGAAAGTGATACTGGCCTTCACACTCTACTGCATTGATGGCAGTGGAAGGAGAAAACGATAAGGGATTCAGTCTAGGAGGTGGGGAAAGGGCTGTAGATCATACCACCATCCGAACTGACAGCAACATCTGCACATGCACACACACACACATTTGGGTATAGGCAGGATCATAATTGCACTGAGGACATTCAGAGTGGCGAATGCTCCTGAGTAATATCTGTGTTCTCTCTGCAATGTGAAAGTGATTTGTCTTTGAAGATCATTCGTTACACAGAGTGTACACCTTAATGAGTATTTCCACTGCAACGCTGACCAAATCATCTGTAAGGTGATGCGATGAATTTATAACATGTTCTTTAAACTGAAATATTTTAAAATTCACCCCTACAAGGTGTAAGTGAGAAAAGATTGATAAGTCCTGAAACTGACCCAGTGGTGATGGCAATATATCTAGGTATCAGACAAAACTGTTATGTGCATCCAAAGATATTTGCAAAACCAAACAGCCGTGCAGTGTGAGAGATTCACAGTACTTGATATCCTCTGATAGAAAATAAAAAACACTTTTGCAGTGGCATGAGGAGACCAGCAGAGGGTGGCATTGTATGACTATAAACAGGGACAGATGTAGAGGTGGAGAAGGGGAGTAGCTGTTTATCTCAATTTCAATGTATTTACCCCCTAAATCACAGAGCCATCATTTCACAGAGGTGCACACAAATATACATAGACACATTAAACACACAAAACAAATGCATACAGATATGGACACTTACACACAAACACTTGAACACACCCGCACACAGACACCGTGTTTTGTTTAAGATAGAGATAAGTATGTTTTTCCTGAATAAGGGAATCAATGGTGTGTTGGTGAAGGCAGGAGAATGTGGCTGAAAAACATTTTAACTGTGATCAAACGGCACTGCATATCCAAGCGGCAAAATGGCCTAATTCTGTTCCAATTTCCTATTTGGTGAAGGGATTCATTTTGGAAGTCGAATTTGAATGCCGATTCTTGGGTCAAATGTAAGATTCGTAGCAGTGTGAAGGAATAAACGGATCTTGGGGTCCATATCTGTAGGTGTCTCAGTTGCCACCTAAGTTGATAGGGTTGTTAAGAAGGCGTATGGTGTGTTGGTTTTCAATAGCAGGGGGACTGAGTTGAAGAGCCGCAAGATTATGCTGCAGGTCGATAAAGCTCTGGTGAGTCCACATCTGAAATGTTCTGGTCGCCTCAGTAAAGAAAGGATATGGAAGCTTTAGAGCGGTGCAGAGGAGATTTACCAGAATGCTGCCTGGACTAGAGGGCTTGTCTTATGAAGAAAGGTTGAGGGAGCTATGGCTTTTCTCATTGGAGTAAAGAAGGATGAGAGGTAACTTGATAGAGCTGAACAAGATGGTGAGAGTTACAGACAGAGTAAATTGACAAAGACTTCTTCCCACAAATGATTGTCACGAGGTGAGCAAATTTTCAGGTGTTTGGAGAAAGATTTTGGACGATGTCAAAGGCAGTGCGACACCAGCCCCTTCCCCCTCCCCACAAACCGGGTCCCAGGTACAGTGAGACAGCTGTGCTAACCACTGAGACATCATGCCCCTTTCCCCCTCCCCCAAAACCAGGTCCCTCGTACTCTGAGACAGCCGTGCTAACCACTGAGACACCATGTCTTCCTCCCCCTCTCTCTCAAACCTGGTCCCTGGTACTGTGAGACAGCCGTGCTAACCACTGAGACACCATGCCCCCCTCCCCACACCCCCCCAAACCGGGTCCCTGGTACTGTGAGACAGCCGTGCTAACAACTGATACACCATGCACCCCCCTCCCCATCCCCCCGAAATCCGGTCCCTGGTACTTTGAGACAGCCGTGCTAACCACTGAGACACCATGCCACCCCCTCCCCATCCCCCCCAAACCGGGTCTCTGGTACTGTGAGACAGCCGTACTAATCACTGAGACACAATGCACCCCCTCCCGCTCCCCCCCAAACCCGGTCCTTGGTGCTGTGAGACAGCCTTGCTAACCACTAACACAACATGCCCCTCTTCCCCTCCCCCCCAAACCGGGTCTATGGGACCGTGAGACAGCCGTACTAACCACTGAGACACCATGGTCCCCTCCCCGCTAAACCAGGTCTCTGATTTTGTGGGACAGCAGTGTTAACAGCTGAGACACCATGACTCCCACCCCCTCTCACCCACACCGGGTCCTAGGTACTGTGAGACAGCCATGTTAACCACTGAGACACAATTCCCCCACCCCATTCCTCCCAAACCGGGTCCCTAGTACTGTGAGACAGCCGTGCTAAGCACTGAGACACCAAGCCCCCTTCCCCCTCCCCCCAAACCGGGTCCCTGATACTGTGAGACAGCCGTGGTAACCACTGAGACACTATACTCTCCCCTCCCCTTCCCCCCAAACCGTGTGCCTGGGACTGTGGGACAGCCGTGCTACCCACTGAGACACCAGGTCCCCCTTCCCCAAAACCAGGTCCCTGTACTGTGAGACAGCCGGGCTCACCACTGAGACACCATGCCCCACTCACCTCCCCTCAAACCGCGTCCCTAGTACTTTGAGACAGCTGTGTTAACCACTGAGACACCATGCCCCCCTCCCCTCCCCTCAAACCGATTCCCTGGTACTTTGAGACAGCTGTGTTAACCACTGAGGCACCATGTCCCTACTCCCCATCCCCATCCCTCCATCCGGGTTCCTGGTACTGTGAGACACCCGTGCTAACTACTGAGACACAATGCCCCCTCTCTCTCCCCCCAAACCAGGTACCTGGTACTGTGAGACAGCCGTGCTAACCACTGAGACACCATGCCCCCCTCACCCTCCTCCTGTCCCTCAATCCGGGTCCCTGGTACTGTGAACCAACCATGCTAACCACTGAGACACCATTCCCCGTCCCCTCCCCCTCCCCTAAAACGGAGTCACTGTGCTCGGTAATACTGGGGAAATGTAAATAAAAGTGATGAGCTTAGAGCTATGATGTTGTGGCCATAACAGAGACATGGGTTTCTCAGGGGCAGGAATGGTTGATGGATTTTCCAGGGTTTAGAACATTTAAAAATAATAGGGAGGAGGTACAAAGAGGAGGGGTTGTAGCACTGCTCGTCAGAGAGGGTATCACAGCTACAGAAGTTAACATTATCGAGGAAAGTCTGCCTTCTGAGTCAGTATGGGTGGAAATTAGGAACAGTAAGGCAGCAATCACCTCATTAGGGGTTAAATACAGGCCCCCAATAGAAGCAGGGAGATTGAAGAAAGCATAGGTCGGCAGATTTTCGAAAAGTATGAATGTAATGGGGTAGTTGTAACTTTCCCAAGATTGATTGGAACCTCATTCCAGCAGATGGTTTGGAAGGAGCTGTTTTTGTAAGATGTGTTCAGGAGGGTTTCCTAACTCAGTACGTTGACAGGCCGACGAAGAGAGAGACCATTTTGGATTTGTTGCTCGGCAATGAGCTGGAGGCAGGTGTCAGATCTTGCGGTGGGAGAGCATTTTAGTGATAGTGACCACAACTGCCTCATATTCTACACAGCCATGGAGAAGGAGAGAAGCAGGCACAATGGGAGGATATTTAATTGGGGAAAAGGAAACTATGATACTATCATACTGCGTTGCGAAGCATGGAATGGGAGCAATTGTTCCGTGGAAAGGGCACTATAGACATGTGGAGACTGTTTAAAGAACAGTTGTTGCGAGTGATGCACAAAATGTGTTCCTCTGAAACAGGCAAGGAGGGGTAAGATAAAGGAACCTTGGATGATGAGAGCGGAGATGCTTCTCGTCAAAAGAAAGAAGGCAGCTTACGTAAGGTGGAGGAAGCAAGGGTCTTGCTCAGCTCTAAAGGATTACAGGCAGGCGAGGAAGGAGCTCAAAAATGGTCTGAGGAGAGCCAGAAGGGGGCAGGAAAAAGGCTTGGCAGGAATGATAAGGGAGAATCTAAAGGCATTTTGCACATATGTGAGGAATAAGAGAATCATCAAAGAAAGAGTAGGGCCGATCAGGGATAGCATAGGGAACTTGTGTATCGAGTCTGAGGAGGTAGGGGAAGTCCTAAATGAGGTATTTGCTTCTGTCTTTACGAAAGAAAAGGACTTTGTAGTGAATGAAACCATTGAGGAGCAGGTAATCATGCTGCAACAGATAGATTGAGAACGCGGATGTGTTGAAAAGTTTGACAAACATTAATATTGACAAGTCGCCAGGGCCAGGCCAGATTTGTCCTCGGCTGCTTTGGGAAGCGAGAAATGTGATTGCTTCACCGCTTGCGAAGATCTTTGCATCCTCGCTCTCCACCGGAGTCGTACCTGAGGACTGGAGGGAGGCAAATGTAATTCCTCTGTTCAAGAAAGGAAATAGGGAAATCCCCGGAAATTACAAATCAGTTAGTCTCTGCAAGGTGTTAGAAAGGATTCTGCGGGATAGGATTTATGACCATCTGGAAGAGCATGGCTTGATTACTTGCAGTCAGCACGGCTTTGTGAGGGGCAGGTCATGCCTCACAAACCTTACTGAGTGCTTTGAGGATGTTGCTAGGCAAGTTGATGAGGGTCGAGCAGTGGATATTGTGTATCTGGACTTCAGCAAGGCATTTGATACGATTCCCCATGGTAGGCTCGTTCAGAAGGTCAGGAGGAATGGGATACAGGGAAATTTAACTGTCTGGATATAGAGTTGGCTGGTCGACAGAAGAGAGCGAGTGGTAGTGGAAGGAAAGTATTCTGTCTGGAAGTCAGTGGTCAATGGTGTTCCACGGGGTCTGTTCTTGGGCCTCTACTCTTTGTAATTTTTATTAATGACTTGGATGAGGAGATTGAAGGATGGGTTAGGAAGTTTGTAGATGACACAAAGGTTGGAGGTATCATTGACAGTATGCAGGACTGTTGCAGGCTGCAGCATGACCTTGCCAGGATGCAGAGATGGGCTGAGAGGTAGTAGATGGAATTCAAACTGGATAAATGCAAGGTGATGCATTTTGGAAGATCGAACTTGAAAGTTGAGTACAGGACTAAAGGCAGCATTCTTGGCAGTGTGGAGGAACAGCAGGATCTTGGTGTGCAGGTACATAGATCCCTTAACATTTCGACACAGGTGGACAGGGTTGTTAAGAAAGCATATGGTGTTTTGGCTTTCATTAACAGGGGGATTGAGTTTAAGAGCCGTGAGATCTTGTTGCAGCCCCATTTACTCATACCCCTATATTTATTCTCCCATTTCCTCCTATTCCAAAACTAAATTCTCCTGCTTTTTCATATAACGATACTAATTCTGTCATTTCCTTATATCCCAGTATGATTCTCTCATTTTCTGTTGCCCGATTTCAAATCTCGCATTTAGGAGTTCCCTAATCTAATTCTACATTTTAATGGTGACTTGCACCAAATATCTAATGTAGATCCACTCCACACCACTTCTTCCACTAACTATGTAGCTGCAATGATTCTCCCATGTCATGGTCCAATTTTGGCTTTTATTGCATCAAATTCTCAAATTGCCAATTCTGCACGAATCCACCCTTTCATCATGAACTGAGAAACTCTCCCACTAAGTATTGTCTTGCCCCAATTTTCCTGTTTTGCTGTTTCCTGACATACATCTTCCATATAATGGTTTACTGCTCAAAGTTTTTATCATTATTGTCGCCCTGCATCGAATGGCCACTTTCCTGCACTTTACAACATTTCTCCGAGTTGCTGATTCCTGCTCGTGTTCTCCCATTTAAATATGCTCTGTTTCAAGTCTGCATGCTTTAAACACCCCACACCAATTCTCGAATTCAATATTGCCCTGAAACAATTCTCATGTTCATTGATACCCAAACCAACTTCTCCAGTGTGGGGAACGCCACCCTGACTCTCTGAGATAGTGGCGCCATACCCCAATTCGCTGTTAAAGTTCCACTGTGCAATTGTTCCATTTTGTGGTTCGTACAACAATTATCCTAAATACAGCTTCACTTCCGTGCGCCATTCTACCATTTTCGAATCCTGCACGAATCTTCTTTTCGTCAGCAACTGCAACTCCACCACATTTAACATTATTCAGCACCAGTTCTCCCACGTCTTCCACCAATTCTCTACTTTCGTGACATCGGTACCAACTCTCCCATTATTGATGCCCTGCGTCAATTGTCCCATTGCGTTGTTTCCTGATACACTTCCTCCACGTATGACTTCCCTGCTCCAAAGTCTTTCTTTCATTTCTTGGTGGGCGGACTCGAGTTCTCGGCTTTACTGCTGCTTGCAAAATTGTTCTTTCTCAATGTTTCGCTGCCCCTATTCTTCCAATCAGAGGTGTTCTGCTCAAATTCTTTAATGAATAGGCAATTTGTACTAATTTTCCAATGTAATGGCACTGTGCAACAATTCTCCCATTTACTGATACCCAACAATTCTCCCCCTGCCTGACGCCCTGACACCTGTCGTGGAAATTTAATCGACTTGAATCAACTGCTAGCAAGAGCACAGGAAAGGCTTTACTTTTCTACATCTGCATGCAGGGCGGCCAATTATACTTGGCAATACGTAACATATTATTTTTGTAGTATTCTTATCACATGCTCAAGGACAAGTGTTGGGAAACATTTGAGCTCATATTTTCTTATTCCCATGCCTTGGACATAATTGTCTTTATGTTTTCTGAAGTTTTTTTTCTGAACTCGGCTGCTCGCAAGGCCAGGTGAAATTTTCCACAAAGACAAGCTGCCTCTTCGACGCAGAATTCAGCAAAGTATTTGCATATTTCAGCCAGATAGCTGCACATCAAAAATAATTTATGAACACCAGGCATGTCCTCAGACACCAGCTAACTCTAACAAAGTTTTGTGGTGTTTTTTCCACTTCCCTGGTTTGCCCGATACACAGCCCATCTTCACACGTCACGTTCGTCAACGTCGCTATAGGGTGCGGACAAGCAATCGGATCTTTCTTCTTTGGGGCCACGGATAGTTTAACATTTCGTATCCTATTGCCCCCCACTGTCAGGGTCAGGCTAGTCCCCTCCCGTGGAAGCAGACAGCTGGCATTTCTCGCAAGGCTCTCAGTAATTTGCTGGGCAGACTACCTTTGGGCTGTGTGCAAACATATCCAACAAGTGTAGCCAATCTCTAATCTCACGTTTTGTCTTATGACCAAATCACATGCTCTGTTCCCTTCACATCTAGTAATGGGCCTTCGCAGCTCCCAACTTACTGGCGTCGCATTTACGCCATTTATCTCCAGCAGGCAAATTCCCCTCCTGCTTTAAATTCGCCCTCAAGCCATGGCGGTCTCCCTTCAGGTTCGGGTGTGTCATTAATGACCTTTGCCGGCTTGGGGTTAGGTCCATGATCTGGTTTGATTGGTTGCCATGCCCTAGTACTCCTATCGTCTGTAGTACATTCTGCACTGCATCTCGGAGGGCTGGGGTGGGGCGACTAAACCAGAATATTCACCTGTCTCCAGATGTCAGAGAAGGATCTATTTATTCCACACCACGAGACTCCCTCATTGCTCTTCTGAGTCTTACTTTGATCATAGAATATCTATTTCCCATGTCAGGTGCCCCTTTTGCCGTGGTGGCTACTACTAAGTGCCAGTCATCGGCGCGGCATGGATCCCTGCATAAATCTTAATTACCGAATTTATAGTCGTCCTTGTTACTGAACGGCTATGGATTGCATGTAAAGATCCACTTCGTCCTATCAGTTAATATTACCGTCAGCTGCTGCATCCCAGACGCCCCTGCCCTTATGAATAGTCCTACCAGGGTGCATGCTAACACTGTGAACTGGGGCAGCCCCACATTTGCTTAAGTATTCTAATAAATAGTTGCTCTAAATTGGTTTTGGTGTTGTGCGATGTCTCCTCAGTCCCAGCTGCAAGTTTGTAATGGCTGGCGTGTATCCACTTGGCGATCTTAACAGTTATCTGTGCTGTAAGGCGTACTTAAAACCGTCCCAGCCACCTCTACGCCTTCCTGTTTTCCCTCCAGAAGTCTTTCGCCACTATTCAGGCTCCAGGTTATAGATCGTGCATCTTCCCTTCTGCTGACTGGGGTAGTCCTGTCTTCACTTGATTTTGTATTTGGGACAGAAGTGTAGAGAGTTTCATGCAGTAACACAACACCTCATCCTCACAGGGGCCTGTTATCTGGCTTCCCTTACGTCTCGGGACAATTCCTGTGTTTGTCGGCCTAACAAACAAAATCTCAAACGGGCTAAGATTAGCTCTCCCTCTCCTCCTAGACCTCATATACATTAGCACAATTGGAAGTGCCTTTGTCCATGTCATCCCTAGTTCCTCACAACATTTTGTCAATTTATTTTTTATGGTAGAATTTTCTCTTTCCGCTGCCCTACCCCTCGTTTGGTGGTAGGCATAGTGCTATCTCATGTTTATTCCCAAATACTCACTAATCTGCTGTAGGGCATTATGGACAAATGGTTTCCTACTGTCACTACTAAGCCTAGAGTGTAGGTTTGCTCGCTGAGCTGTAGGTTTGATATCCAGACGTTTCATTACCTGCCATATGGAGGTTAGTGGGCGAATGTAGGTTAGGTGGGCTTGGATCGGCGCAACATCGAGGGCCAAAGGGCCTGTACTGCGCTGTATTTTTCTATGTTCTATGTTCTAGGTAACATCATCAGTGACGAACTGCAAGTGAAGAGAAGCTGTTGTCTCCTGCTTTCTAGTAATATTTTTTTTCAGGATGGGGTTCCTGGGGTTTGTGGTGATGCCATTTCATGTTCGTTTTCTGAGGGGTTGACAGATGCTATCTATGTATAAGTCTTTTTTTATGGCGTTGAGGTTGGAGTGCTAGGCCTCAAGGAATTCTCTGGCATGTCTTTGCTTAGCCTGTCCCAGGACAGATGTGTTGTCCCAGACGAAATGTTATTTTTGTTTCATCCGTGTGAAGGGTTACGAGGGAGAGAGGTTCGTGTCTTTTTGTGGCTATCTGGTGTTCTGTATCCTGGTTGCTAACTTTCTCCCTTTTTATCCTACGCAGTGTGTGTGGCAGTCCTTGCATGGAATTTTATAGATGACGTTGGTTTTGTCCATGGGTTGTACTGGGTCTTTTAAATTTGTTAGTTTTGTTTGACACTGTTGGTTGGATTCCGAGGAGTCTTAGTAGTCTGGCTGCCACTTGTGAGACTTCATTGATGTATGGAAAGGTCGATAGGCTTTCTGGCTGTGTTATGTCTACTTGTCGTGGTTTGTTCCTGAGAAATCTGTGGACTGTATTTTTTTAAGTATCCGTTCTTCTTGAATACGTTTTATAGGTGGTTCTCATCTGTTTTCCAAAGTACGGCTGTGCTGAAATGTGTGGTGGTTCGTTGGAATAGTGTTCTGATACAGCTTCCTTTTTGCGTGTTGGGTTGGTTGCTGGTGTTGTTAAGAATTTGGTCAGTGTTTGTCGGTTTGCTGTATATGCAGACACACCAGAGAAATCCGAGAGCCCTCGCACTCCAATCACAACGCCATAAACAAACACATAAATCGATTTACCATCTGTCAACCCCTCAGAAAACGAATAGGAAATGACATCACCACGAACCCCAGGAACCCCATCCAGGACAAACAAATAAATAGAAAGCAGGAGACAACATCTTCGCTTCTCTTGAAGGTCTCCATTGATGATGTTACCTAGCCAGGTAATGAAACGTCTGGATAACAAACGTACAGCTCAGCGAGCAAACCCTACACCCTAAACCTCAACCGGAGTTATAAACCTTCAGAAACCTTGGGACTACTAAGCCTCTCAGGGATGCTCCATCTCAGAATTATTTCAGTTAGGAAAGCTTTGGTTACTGCACTGGCATTCTGTTTTGCCGTGGGGAACGCTTGCACCCATTTGGAAAACATATCAACTATTATCAGACAATACCTTTTACCTTCGCAGTGTGTTAGTTTGGTAAAATCCAGTTGTAAATGTTCAAATTGTTTTTGGGGTTTCGGAAGTGCTACATGACTCATCTGTATTCCCTTCCCCACATTATTGTGTCACAGATAACACATCGTTCACAATATTTCTGGAAGTAATGAGTAAATCCCTCAGTGTACCACTGAGCTGAAATGCTGTTCTATCTTCCCTCTTTTGACACATGTTCCTTACCGTGTGTCAGTTTGGCATAGAATGGAAATAATGATCGTGGCAGAAAAGGTTTAACATTGGGACCACACCATACCCCTTACCTCAAACTGCACTCTGCTTTTTCCCACTCAAATGTGTTTTCAAGCCTGGACTTCGACTGTGACTCCCGTACGTCTGCTGATTTGGGTAAGGATTTTCGTCATTCTCATGTCAAACTGATCATTTATCGGCTGCTGGGCTGCCGTCCCTGCCGCTGAGTCTGCCCTTGCATTTCCTTGAGAAAGGGAATTGTTATTTTTCGTGTGGGCATCATAATTACACACAGCGATTAATTTAGGCAATACGACCGTTTCCAAGAGGTCAGAAATTTGATCACGGGTGTGTGATGGACTTTCTGGTGAAGGCCAAGAAGTCCCTGTATTTCCACAGGGTTCCAACATCATCTGCAACTCCGAATCCGTATCTGCTATTGGTTAAATATTCGCTGTGTTTCCCTGAGCCAATTTACATGCCTCAGTCAAGGCAATCAGCTCCGCTGCTTGCGCTGACAGTTGAGAAGCGAGTGATCCCGCTTTGAATACCTCATGGGTAGTTACTACAGCATGTCCAATAAAATTCTGGCCTATCTCCTTGCTCCTAAATGCTGACCCATCCACAAAAAAAACCAGCCATATTTCGATTCTGAAGTGGTGAATTCTGCAAGTCTTGTCTAGGCAGCACATTTAATTAATTACAGCGATACAATCATGTGGGTCTCCTTCTCTAGTGAGAGGATTAGCAGCATTAAGGTCGTTACATCGTTTTATTGCAATGTTAGGCTTCTCCAATAACACAGTACTGTATCTGAGTCAACGTGCTGCCGACGTATGTGCTGTCTTTTGCTCGGAAAGCAGTAGGGATACTGGATGTGCGATCAGTTTGGGTAAGTCGCCATAGCCGATTATATCCCTGGATACTGCAACAGCCTTTTCAGTTGCAACCACAGCTCGCAGGCATTTACACAATCCTGCCGCTACGAGGTCCAGCTTAGCCGAAAAATAAGCTGCTCGCCTGAATTTTCCCCCATGATCCTGCAACAACACAGATGTCATGCAGCCATGTTTCTCATCTACCGTTTGATTGTTTGGATTCGGAATCCCCAGTGTAGGTGCACTTTGAAACGTCTTTTTGAATTCAACTCGGCCGCTGGGATCCATTGCAACGGACCTTGGTTCTGCAACCCTTTTCCATGGGCCATGTCACTTCAGGGTTCCTCAAGGTTTCTGTAATGTGGGATAAACATTCTTCAGTAGGAGCGCATGCCCCAAAAAGGACAGCAATTGTTTCTTCATGTGAGGCCTTGGAATTTGCTGTATTACTCGCACTCTGTCTTCACCAATGGCCTTCCCTTGTTCAGATATGAAGTGACTGAAGAACTTCACCTGATGTTGCATAAATCGAAGCTTTGCGAGACTGTCTTTGTGCCCTTCCCTCGTGCAATGCAAAGGAATCCTTCTCACATTGTTCCTCTGTCGGTGCTACTGTTAAGCAATCGTCTACAGACCCAGGGGTTAAAACAAGAGTCTCCAGACTCTTGCGTAGAGCCTCATTATATATGGTGGGTGACTCACAGTAACATTGACAAAGTCGTGTGAACTCATAAGATTTCTCTTTGAATGAAAAAGCGAACCAGAATTGACTATTTGGATGCACCGTTACACTAAAGAACATATTTGCAAATCCACAGCAGGGAACCATTTACTGTACGGTGGAAATTGAACTGATACAGTATGGGGTTTGGGAACATTTGATGCGTGCGGGACAACACTGTTATTGACTGCCTGCAGGTCATGAACATACCTGCATTCCTCCGGTTCACTTGGAAGTTTTGCCTTTTTGATCAGAAAAATGGGATTTCTCACCGGTGAGTTTACATAGGTGATTATCTCTCTAGCCTTTGGGAAGGATTGAAAGACTGGAGTAACTACGTCCATGGCCTCGAGTTTTAACGGGTATTGTGCCCTGCAATGAAGATACTCCGACTTAGTGGTTACTCGTATTGATTCACAACCTCGTATATGCCCCACATCCTATTTGCCTTTTACCCATAATTCAGTTGGGACCGCTATTAATCTTGCGTCTGAGAAGTTTATCTTAGGGAAACGCCAGGCCAGCCTACTAGGCTCTTCAGGGCTAGCGGGGTTACCTCGACTGTTCTATTGCCTGAGTTAGACAAATTAATTTCTTCCTATATGTCCGCACATCTGCATTGAACCACATACCCACATCGTCCCAGAACACCCAACATTTCGTTCTTTATGCCTTTAGTACCAATGGCCCCAAATCCTGACACCAGTCACTGGACACCTTCGCCAGTGACACGCGAGGAGCGTAGCCTTCCACATCAAAAATATAGAGTTTACTTGCCGTCGCAGGTACTTTATATAAGTTCACACTGACTGCACATCTGCCATCCCTTCAATAAAATTCGCACAATAACAACTGACCTGGTTAACCAATCTCCTGAACAAATACTTCTCTTATGGTTCCTCAAGGCGATCGTGGTGTATGTGTGCTGTATAGTGCAGCATATTCCCGCAAAACAAAAATTGGTGTTAATAGGATTAACATGGTTACCTGCTTCCAGGGCGAGTGAATTGCTCACTGAACTCATTGCTCTCTGGCTTAATCGCCACTCATAGACATACAGCAGGGGTCGTGGGTTGTATTTTACAGTTTACACTTGTGAATCTTCCCTTTGATTTGCCTGCAAGCCCGTCGGAGTACTGAGCAAATACAACCCCAGTCTCACTATGAGATCCCGAGCCATCAAATGTAAAGGACAAAATTCCGCTAACAAAATTGAAAATTAGAATGTATACACATTACTGATTTCACACAATATGGGTGCGGTAAAACTCTCTCATATCACGACGCCTGATGCCTCCATTGAGTTCAGGAACATTCCACTCATCTTTATTGGCGTCAACTCTCTGAACTGTCTTGATTTGAGGAGTGAATGTGCTGGCCATGTATCTACCAAAAAGTTAACTGGTGTACCTTCCACACATAACATAGAGGTAGGCATCGACATATACACATCATTGTTATATCGAACATGTTGTCCACACTTCGCAATCTCAATGTTCAATATAGAGTTGGGACACATCTCAGTGCCCGTTAGGTTAGTAGAAGTGATTAGTAAAAGGGATTCTTCATTACCAAGTACAAAGGAAAGAGGTTTAGCTGTACCTTGTGGCCTGCCCACCTCAACCTCAGTCGTCCCCTGTCAGTCACCATGCTGTCCAACCTCCAGGACCGATTGAGGCTGTCTTTGCGGACACTGTCTCGACCAGTGGTCCTTTGCTCCGCAAACAAAGCACCAGCCAGATCTATCTCTGCAAGCGCACTTCCGCGATCCCTTCCTCTTTTGCGAACTCCACCTGTGTCTCTCTCTTCCCGCAGTTCCTCCCTCCAACGGCTGAGCGACCATTTGCATCATATTCAGCTGAGGTATTTGTGATTGCTATTCCATCTTTAATTTCCGGTTATGGTTCTCTTGAGCCAGCAATTTTTCAGCATATATCACGTATTGTTCTATCTAATCCAGCTTTCCCGGGTCCCAGGTAATACACGTATATTATTACCTATTTTGTTGTTTCGTACTTCATTCCACTGATGAAGCTGCTCCTCAGGTGTGCCTCATACAGTGTGATCTCTGCCATCGTTATGTCCTTGGGTGGTATCAGTCCACAATAGACGTTATCGACTTTTGTGAGGCGCTAAAGGTACTGGGACATTGTCTCGACGTCTTTAGGGATTCTTGCTTCAATTGATTGTGGGTACGATATGCTATTGGTGATTCAGCAGACCCTGAGGTGGCGACCGTTGACTTGGAATCTTCGCGAAATGGATCTCGTAGGGGGGCTGTAGCTCTTTGAGAGCACCCATTCAGGTCAGGATCTGATCCAGTCTTAAGACACTGTTCAGCTTCATTAGGTTGTTTTCCATGTGTGTGTGCATGTGCGCCGGTGTTTGTACCTGTACTTGATCTATCTTTTATTCGAGATTTTCTTTCCCTGAAATCAGGCTCAGCCTTCAACATGTTATAAGCACTCCAATTCACAGGTTCTATTTTACCCTTCCGTTTCTCCTTCTCTCTCTCGCCTCCAACGGTGACATCAACATTTGCAACTGCGTGTTACTAAAACAACCTTCCTCCAGAAAAACACATACCTTAATTTACATTTTTAACTGCTTTACAGAAACTGGGCCTTAATTATTTAGCATATATTGTATTTTATCTTGACCATTCCGAGTTGTCTGTCGACCCTCTTTTTGTTCGCTCTTGCTGGAGACGATTTTCATGGATATTGGAAGTGTTCATCTCTCTCTCTCTCTGTCTCTCTGCCTGTATCTCTCTCTCTCTCTCTCTCTCTCTCTCTCTCACTCTCTCTTTCTCTCTCTCACGATGCCATAATCTTCTCTTTGCCAATATAACTTGCTTTTACCTCCGGAGGTCCCCTCTTATTGGGCGCGACCGCCTCATTGCCTTGGTTTTCACAAACCAAGAACCCATGTAACCGGTACAGCTTTGGCGACTCCAACGCTGCCCATGGTGGCTCCAAGTCTCAAACCACGGTTAATCTTGCTATCTCTTAAACTCTCGAGAGATGACAATCCTTTCCCTTGAGTTTTACTCGAATACCGCGCGAAATTTCAGTGGTCCCTCTTCCTGGTTCATTTATTCTCTTCGAACAAGTCTCTATGTCGGATTACTTTAGCCACAACTCTTACCCCGACCCTATTCCTTTCGGAACACGACTCTGAGGCGATCCACGTATCCCCAGTCCTCTCACGCAAAGGGGCCAATTCAGCGCTCGAGATGAAGTGAAAGACCTTCAAGGCAGTGGCGCGTACACCTCCTGGAAATTTTCAAAATCTTACCCAGTCGCAGGGTCCCAGGCGAGCCCCCTAGTTTACTGCCGTAGAATTTCAATCGACTCGATGAAAATGTTACCAAGCGCAAAGAAAAAGTTTATTTTTGAAATTTGCAGAGTGGACCCGACACATTTGCAAGACGCCTCATAAAATGGACGTATGACGGTGTTCACATATTCCCTTTATACTATATATCGTTTTGCGCTATCACACCTCAAGCCAGGAACCTGGATCAGTCGAGTCCCTTTCCACACATGGAGTTGCTTTTTCTAATTCATTGACTGTTAATATAATAGATTATTGGCCTTGAAAGTCAGCTGTAAAGGAGGTTGAACTTTACATTTTTTCTGTCTTTTTGCAAAGTTAGGTCCATACTTCTTTGTTTCAACTGTGTGTTCACAGACTTCACAATAAATGATCATTTTCCATTACAGGGGATCAGGCTGACATTGACTCAACAAGTGTGATGGAGTGAGGATGATAGTGACACATTGAGGGTGAGGTGTCAGCGTGGTAGTGACGCAGACTGTGTGAGTGGATCAGGCCGATAGTTGTGCAGTGAGGGGGGTCAGAGTGATAGTGACGCAATAAGTGTGAGGTGGTCAGGGTGATAGTGAAGCACTTCGTGTGAGGGGTCAGTGTGACAGTGACGTAGTAAGAGAAAGTTGTCAGGCTGATAGTGACGCAATAATTGGAAGGAGATCAGGCTGATAGTGATGCAGTAAGTGTTACTGTGTCAGGCTGATTCCGACGCATAAAGTGGGAGGGGATTGGATGATAGTGACGCAGTAAGTGTGATGGCGTCAGGCAGAGACTGACGCAGTGATTGTGAGACAGTCAGGGTGATAGTGAAGGAGTAAGTGTGTGCGTTCAGGCTGACAGTGACACAGTAAGTTGAGAGCGTCAGGCTGATAGTGGCCAATAAAAGTGAGGTGTTAGGGGAATAGTGACGCAGTAAGTGTGAGGTGTCAGGCTGTTAGGGATGCAGTAAGTGTGAAGGCTCAGTCTGATAGTTAAGCAGTAGGTGTGAGGGGGTCAGGCTGATAGAGACGCAGCAAGTGTGGCTGGGTCAGGCAGATAGTGTCACAGTATGTGTGAGTGTTCAGGCTGATAGTGATGCACTATGTGTCCGTGAGTCAGAGTGATCCTAATGCAGGAAGTGAGAGGGGACAGTGTGATCGTGACTCAGTGAGTGTGAGGGGGTCAGCGTGATGGTGACGGAGTAAGTGTGAGTGTTCAGGCTGCTATTGATGCAGTAAGTTGAGGGCGTCAGGCTAATACTGGCCAGTAAGTGTTAAGTGACAGGGTGATAGTGATGCAGGAAATGTGAGCAGTCAGACTGATAGGCACGGTGAAATTGTGAGGGGTCAGGCTGATAGTGATGCGGGAAGTGTGCGAGTGTCAGGCGGATAGTGACGCAGTAAGAATGTTGGGAGCAGAGTGATAGGAACGCAATAAATGTGAGCGGCTCTGGATGATAATGACAGGTCAGTATGAGGGGGAGGATGGTAGTGATCCAGTGAGTGTGAGGTGTCAGGATGACAGTGAAGCAGACTGTGTGAATGTGTCATTGTGATGGTGACCTGGCAAGTGTGATGGGGTCAGGGTGACAGTGATGCAGATGCTTTCAGGGGGTCAGATTGTAGTGATGCAGTAACTGTGAGGGGTCGGGGTGATAGTGACGCAGTGAGTGTGAGATGTCAGTGTGATAGTGACGCAGAACATTTGAGGGGCCAGGCTTATAGTGACGCAGTATGGGCAAGGGGTCTGGGTGACAGTGATGTAGATGCACTCACAGGGCCAGGTTGTAGTAAAGCTGTAAGTGTGAGTGTCTCAGGCTGATAGTGGTTAAGTAAATGCGAGGGGCTAAGGCGGATAGGGATGTAGTAAGTGTGCAGGGGTAGTGCTAGAAGTGACACAGTAAATTTGAGTGTTGAAGCTGATAGTGAGCATTAAGTTTGAGGGGATCATGCTGATCTTGACGCAGTAAGGGTGATGTTGTCAGGATGATAGTTACGCGGTAAGTGTATGGGAGCACAATGATCTTGACGCAGTAAGAGTGGGGAGTCAGGGTGATAGTGATGACGCAGTAAGCATGAGTGGGTAAGTCTGATAGTGACGCAGTATATGTGAGAGAGTACGCCTGGTCGTGGCGCAGTATGTATGAGATGGTCAGGCTGATATTGATGCAGTTAGTGTTTTGTGGTCAAAGTGATAGTGATGCAATAGGTGTAAGCGGTTCAGGATGATAGTGATACAGTGGGTGTGAGATACCAGTGTGATAGTAACGTAGTAAGTGTAAGGGGTCAGGATGACAGTGACACTAAGTGTAAGGCCCTCAGTGTGATAGTGCCGCAGCAAGTGCGGGGTGTCAGGGTGTAAATGACGTGGTAAGTGAGAGAGAAGCATTCTGATAGTGAAGCAGTAAGTGTGAGGGGGTCAGGCTGATAGTGACACAGTCAATGTGACGGGGCATTGTTTTAGTGACAAGATAAGTGTGAGGCGTCAGTCTGATACTGACACAATAAGTGTGATGGAGTCAGGCTGATAGTGGCACAGTAAGTGTGAGAGGTCAGACTGATAGTGACACAATAAGTGTAAGGGTTCAGGGTGATAGTAACATGGGAAGTGTGAGGGCGTGACTGAAAGTGACTCAATAAGTGTGTGGCGGTTCGGCTGATGATGACGCAGTAAAAATAAGGCCGGCAAGGTGAAAATGGCAAAGTCTGTGTGAGTGGGTCAGGGTGATAGTGATGCAGTAAATGTGAGGAGGTCAGGGTGAGAGTGACGCAGTAAATGAGAGAGGATCAGAGTGAGAGTGATGCAGTACGTCTGAGGGGTCACACTGATATTGATGCAGTAAGTATAAAGGGGTCAGGCTGATACTGACACAGTCAGTGTGACGGGGAGAGTTTTAGTTACACAGAAAGTGCGAGGCGTCAGACTGAAACTGATACAAAAAGTGTGAGTGGGTCAGGGTGATAGCGACGCAGTACGCCTGAGGGGTCAGGCTGATAGTGACGCAGTCAGTGTGATGGGGCAGAGTTTTAGTAACATGGTAAGCGTGAGGCGTCAGTCTATTACTGACACAAAATGTGTGATGGAGTCAGGCTGATAGTGACGCAGTAGGTTTTAGGAGTGAGGGTGAAATTAACATAGGAAGTGCGAGGGTATCACTGATAGTGACACGATATGTGTGTGGCTGTCAGGCTGACAGTGACGCAGTAAAAATGAGGATGTCAAGGTGAAACTGGTGCAGTAAGTATGAGGATGGCAGATGGACAGTGATGCAGTAAGTGTGAAGGGTTCATGCTTATATTGAGGCATGCAAGTGTGAGGGGCCAGGTTGAGATTGACGCTGTGTGCCAGCGGGTCCGGCTGAAAACGACGCAGAAAATGTGTGTGCCTCAGTGTGACAGTGACTCATTACGTGTGAGAGGGTCATGGTGATAATGACAGAGAAAGTGTGAGGGGGTCAGGTTGATAGTGATGCTGTAATTGTGAGCTTGGTCAGCGTGATAGTGAGGGGCTCAGGCTGATAGCGACACAGCAATTGTGAGGGGGTCAGGGTAGTAGTGACGCAAAACGTGTGAGCGGGTCAGGTTCATAGTGATACAGTACGTGTGAGGTGTCAGGCCGATAGTGACGCAGTAAAGGTGAGAGTGTTGGTGTGCTAGTGACGCAGTAAGTGTGAGCCGCTCAGGATGATAGTGACGCAATAAGTGTGAGGTTTCAGGTAGACACCAATGCGGTAAGTGTGACGTGTTCAGGGTGACAGTGACGCAGACACTTTGAGGGTGTCAGATTGACAGTGACACAGGAAATGAGAGGGGACAGGGTGATAGGCGTCAAGAAGTGTAGGCGTCAATATGATACTTACATAATAAGTGTGATGGAGTCAGGCTGATAATGACACAGTAAGTATAAGGAGTCAGGGTGATAGTAACATAGGAAGTGTAAAGGCGTGACTGATAGTGACAAAGTAAGTGTTTGGCAGTCAGGCTGATAGTGACGCAGTCAAAATGAAGGTCTCGAAGTGAAAGTGGCGCAGTAAATGTGAGGGCGCCAGATGGATAGTGATGCAGTAAGTTTGAGGGTTTTACGCTGATATTAAGGCGGTAAGTGTGAGGGGTCAGGTCTATAGTGATGCAGTAAGTGTCGTCGGGTCAGGCTGATAGTGATGCATTCAAAGACCAAATATCCAAGGTTCACTGTAGTGCTGAACAGCGAGACTTCTCAAGGCGAAGACAAAAATCAATAGTTCTCATCCTGGTCATAAATCACAATTCTTCATTTTAAAATTGTCCTCTCCTGCTTCTAGATTCACCAATGAGGGAACAAAATTTAATTACACCACCCTGTTTATCTCTTCAAATATTTTGCAACTCTCAATGAGATTACCTCTCTTGTTTTGAAACTGTTAAAAAAGGTGAGATTTGCCCAATTTCAATTCAGCGGACTAACGTTCATCCATGATATCAAGGCTAATCACCATTCGTGGTATTCCTCATATGGCATTAGTATCTTTCCTAAATTGAGGATTATAATTCCTCATACTGTAGTCCAAGTGCGGTCGAACTGAGCCACCATACATTGGAAATAATGCTTCGTTCTCCTGTCCTGAAATACTTCTGCAGCTTTCACAACAGACTTCTACAACTGCTACTAGACTTCAATGACTTATTAAAAACTTCTCCAAGATGCATTTCTAAAAATCTGTACATCAGACATTCTACTTCAAACCGTCTTCAAATAATCTCCACACATTTCCCTCCTGACAGTATGATAAAGTCAAATCGTTGCCATTTTTTAGATCATGAAGGACATGGATAGGTTGACTCGTCAAGGTGTTTTCCAGCTGGTGAGGAATTCAACACTTAGAAAACATCGGTTTACATTTAGAGGGTAAGGATTTAAAAGGGACGTCAGGGGCAACTTTTTCAGTGGTGTCCAAAATGAGCTGCCAGAGAAATTGTTGGAGACTGGTACAACTGTAACATTTAATGGCATCTGGATGGATATAGAGTAACAAGGTTTTGAGGGATGTGGGCCAAATGTTGGCAAATGGGACCTATTAATTTAGGATAACTGTCCACCATGGTCAAGTTGGAAAGAACGGCCACTTTCTGTGTTGTATTGTTCAAGGACTTGATGACTCGAGAACAACCGCAAAAACTTTGCAAATAATTCCGTCAAGCCGATTTCAAGTTCCAAATCTTTGGTCAATCCTCCTCTCTTGTGCTCACAAATTCAGTACCTGATGTCAGAATTTACGGATTAGTTGCTGGATCCATTCCTGTAAATTGGTTCTGAATTCTTTCTAAATCCGATATTGTTTTTACGAATGTAGCTAGTGTTTATGGACTTAGCATCAATATTTCTAAAACCATAGTTCGATGAATATTAAAACACAACAACATATCTAATTTAGCACAAGATGATGAGCAATTGAGTCAAAATCGATCGGACGCAGTGAAACAATGATCCTCTCTTCGTGTGGTATGCATCCGTGACTCTATAATTCGACGAAGAAGCATTCCCACAACTTCAGCTGTGTCAGAATCTAGGTTGCGGTGAAAGCCTGTCAATCTGCTAAGGGAACGTTCGTCTGGGTGTCTGCAAAGGATTTGGCGAAATCTTTGGGTCTTGACAATTTGTTCTTCCAACAAATGAATTCAATTGTTTTATTATGCAAATTGACAACTGTGCCACAACTGTGATGGCGGAGAGGTTAAGGCGTTGGATTTGAAATGCAATGGGGTCTCCCTGCGCAGGTTAGAATCCTGTTCACAGTGTAGAATCTTTTAAAAGTTATTAATTCCTTTGTAGGATTTGGATTTCGTGGAGCTTGAGCTTTGCATTCAATCGAAAATAAATTTTCAACTGTGAAGAATCCGAAGTAATTTCAAGACTGGCCCAGTCATCTAATTGAATAAATTATATGTCGAGACACAAAAAGCCACCAACTTCCAACACGAATCAGTTTCAACACATTTGTCGAACTATCGTGAAATTTGGATGTTCGGGGGGGGTGGAATTCAGCAAAACAAGAAGCAATGCAATATTTACCTGCAGGTGATGAATTTTTTTTTAGGATCAGTTGAAAGTCAAGCTGAGAAAGTTCAACCTAATTTACAGCTGACTCTCAAGGCCAATAATCTATTATATCAGCAGTCAATGAATTAGAATAAAGCAACTCCATGTGTGGAAAGGAACTCGACTGATCCAGGTTTCTGGCTTGCGATGTGAAAAGGCAAGGTGATATCAGCGGAGTAGAATTTTCTGGAAATATTAGAAATGGAATGTAAACGGTCTTCTGCTGTCCACATTCGTAAGAAATTGTGCATTAAGAAGTGAAATTGAAGATTAACGATGAAAATCAGACTTAGCCCTCTGCTTGTGGTGTAGCATTGTTCAGAACAATAGGTTGTTGTTGAGGTTAAAATTGACCAAAATAATCGATGGGGATCTTATCCACGGCCTTCGGTGGAGCAGTTGGTGTGGAGAGCTCAGCTTGAAGAACCAAATCCAATTATTCATCCTGGCTATCTGAATTGCTTAGTTAAACATACTCCCAGTTTAATGTAAAAAACCTTTGCTATCAGAGTTAGATGATTTCATGTCAGCACGTTCCGATATGAGAAGACACTCCATGGAGTAGACGTGACTTAAATATTGACTCTAACGTCAGAGATGTAGACACATTTCTGCACCAAAACAGCACTACCATTAGTATCAAATCAAACTGAACAAAGGACTAGTCACTTCGACATTTCCTGTCTGCAGACTCTGCCAATGGACCGTTCAGACCCGATGTAGGAATAGGACATGGTGACATCTGTTCGCAAGTGGATCACTTCATTCTTGCTCACGATCCATAAACCATAATTCATTTTGAACTTCTTAGCCATCAGCATGGTAAGTGGTACAAAATGCACAGGTTTCCTTCTCGAAAGAAAGAGCGAAATCTTATTCAAGGCAGACGCAAATTCAAGTTGTCCCTGGTCGACTAGAAGACAGATGTCGCGAGACAAAGTGAATAAAGAAAACAAACAATGTTTTCTGGGAGTCAAAAAGATGTCCTGGAAGAACGAAAACATATATTTGGAACTAAAGTCACATACCACTTCTACAGACTAAATGTTCTTGAACCGTTATCTTAATTTGACCTTCATGTCCACCATTGCTGCAAAAATTATCTTAACAACTCAGAACTTTATGTTCTTTGATATTCTCTCCTTCATGTTTCTCTTGATTTTGAAACTAAGACCGAGCAATAGTAATGCGCCCTATTTCACTTGCAAAGATCAGAAGATCAATTTATAAGAGAACAGAAATAAAGCTACGTTTGTCTTTCGAGAGAAAACACATCTATCATTTCGACTCCAAAAAGTCTTCTTCAGAAATCTGCGCAATGAACTCGAAATAGTCGACCGAAAATGAAAAAAAAGAAGCCAAAATGCCGCGAATACACCACCCGCAAGTGCATCAAGTCCTACTCGAATATGCCGGATTACTACTATCAACATCAGTGGAGAACATTCTGCAGTTGTCAGCCTGTTATGACGTAGTTTGTAAAGTCAGAAATATGATTCGGTAAAAGTGGGATGAAAGCGGAATATAGGAAGTCTGAAAAAAGCAAGTGCGTGATTTGCTTTGAAGAAGGTTGGCAGTGATGAAAATGGAAATTAACTACAGTGAGGGGGGCTTAATTAATACTCAGCATGGTTGCTACACACAGGGACGCAATTCTTTTTGCTAGGATTCTGTTCTGCCATTTTATAATCACGACTGCTGTCGGGTTTGGTTTCCATTCCAGGCTTAGGTGACAGCCTGATGGAAGTTTGCACATTCGCCCAATTTCTGTGTGGTTGCTCTGGTTTGCTGCCACATTCTAAACATTTGCAGGAGAAAGTGAGGTCTGCAGATGCTGGCGATCAGAGCTGAAAATGTGTTGCTGGAAAAGCGCAGCAGGTCAGGCAGCATCCAGGGAACAGGAGAATCGACGTTTCGGGCATAAGCCCTTCTTCAGGAATTAGGGCTTATGCCAGAAACGTCGATTCTCCTGTTCCTTGGATGCTGCCTGACCTGCTGCGCTTTTCCAGCAACACATTTTCAGCTCTAAACATTTGCAGGTTATTTGGAATCGCTATTGAATGCACACGGTTACAGAGAGAGTGATGTCTCTATAATAGGAGTGTCTGGATAGGACGTACTTCAGAGGATTTTTGTGAACTTAAATAGACAGAGTGGGGTTAGTCTGCTGTTTCCTGGGTGAGCTACATGGACAGAGAGGGGTCAGGGTCTTCTTCCCTGAGGGAGATACGTTGACAGATTTGGGTTAGTTGCTCTTACCTGTGTCAGTCACGCAGATACAGTAGGGTCAGTCTGCCTTCCCTGGGCGAATTTCTTTCACAGAGTTTTGACAGTCTGCTCTTCCCTGGCTGAGTGAAAAAGAAAGAGCGGGGTCAGTATTCACTTCCCTCGATAATTTATCTTGACAGTCTGGCTTCCGTCTGCTCTTTCCTGGCGAGTTACATTGGTAGAGTGGGGTTAGTGTTCATTCATTGGGTGAGTGCCATAGACAGAATGGGATCAGTCTGCTCTTCCCTGAGGGAATTACATTTATAGAGTGGGGTCAGACTGCTCTTCAGAGAATGACTTATATTGACAGTGTGGGGTCAGTCTGCCTTTCCCTGGGTGAGTAACACTGACTGAGTGGCGTCAGTTTGCTCTTCCCTCAGTGAGTTACATTGACAGAGTGGCGTCAGGAGTGGCGTCTTTGAGGAGTTGACAATAGTACCTCGTCCCCTACATCTTTGGGGTAATTAGCGATGGACAGTGAATCTTAGCTCATTGAAAGAAAACTGTGTCCCAGAAATGCATTTCTAATAATTCCATGTACCAATTCAGCACTACAAGTGGTCGGGAATAATTTGAGGAGAGGTGCAGGGTAGAATAATTAAAGTCAAATGCACTGATGCCGAGGAGACATGACACAAGATGTGAGTGTGGAGCTGATGGTGCAAGGCTCAGTGCCACCCCTATTGGTTCAGCATTTATTTCTCACTGTTCGCAATGACTCACACACCACTGCTGTCAATTCACAACAATAGCCTGGTCATCTTGGTTTGAAAATCCATGCGTGTGTAATAACGTGGTTAATGGGACGCGAGAGGAGATGAGCACATCCTGTTTATTCTGTCAGTTTAAACAGATGAAAATATCTGTTGGATGCCAATGCAAGAGGATACTGTCTTTTTCTGTGCCTTTTCAGTGGGGCATGCTCAGCATTGAAATGTCTGTTTTTGCGCATGCAGAATTTGATTGCCATTCATACTGAGCAACGTTAATACAGAAAACACGTTTTCAAATTCCTGTGATCAAGTGGTTCAGGCATTGCACATATGGACGAGAAATCTGGCTTTTAATGTAGCGCCGTGGCTTAGCTGGTGAAAGCACGTCCTATCACACTGGTGCCTGCTCATTGTATTGAAAGCTCGTTATTTCTCGCATGTATTGTGTTGCTGATCGAGAAACTTAGTGTCCTGTTTGAATTGCTGTATATTCCGATTTTGCGTTCCGGCTTCATTTTCCAAGTTTAAATCCAGTAGTGTATGTTGCTCTTTTTAACTACTATTTTAACCTGGAGATTCTTCCCGCAGTGCCACAAGCACTTCTGCTTCTCATCCTCTTATTCTCATTCCTTCATTCCCAGTTTTGTGGAAATTAAGTGGTGAGGCAGGAGACACCTGGGGAATGTTGTGGTAATGGCACTGACACCACGACATGATCACCCTCATTCTCTGATGTCACCATTCATTTGTTGTACACCAACAGTAAATGCATCCTTGTTCTTCTTCAGCTATCGTGTAATCACTTTCTTTTTCTGTTGGATAAGGAATTCAACTTTAACTTCGGAAGGGTCTTTAGATTTTGAGGAAGAAATGTCTCCTTGCCTCAGGTCGAAGTGACAGATGCATTATCCAGAGAATGTGAGACGACTTCGACCGACTCTAACTAGGCGTCAGAAAGCCTCTCAGCAGTTCGAATCTCAAACTGTCTCTGAATGTCAGGCTTTTCAAGAGCAGAAATGGGAAATGAGGGATATGGACAACCAGAGAGTCGGAGAATGTGAAAAAGGCCCAGGAGGATACAGAGACAAATATAGAAAAAACAAAGACACATATTGAGGAAGACACTGAAAGAAACAATTGTCCATTCGGCGTGACTGCTAAATAACAGAAAGCATAAGGAAATGTAGCCATTAAAACATAGCCTTCCACCAGCTCAGGAAAATGAAAGTAGCATGACAGCTGATTAAGTCCTTTTAAGATTGTAAATTCGACGTCTGTAAGCTCAAGAGTGATTTTGATAAATATCCGACAGGTAAGATTATCATTTTCCCAACAGTATAATCTAGAAATCTATAACTAACTTGTTTCCTGTCCATCTAAAAAAACATCTGCTTCTCTCCACAGATGTTGCCAGGTGTAGCGGGTTTCTCTATCAATTCTCGTTTTTAGTTCAGATTTCCAAAACCTGCATCTTTTTGATTTTTGAAAATGTTGCACAAAACCAAGCATTATCAGGTTCGGACGAGTGGTAATAAATACTGGTACCACGATATATTTGCACAATAAAACATTCATTCCCTCTCCGGGAATAGAACCAACACTATGGCGGTTAGAGTTCCAAATCCCAACTACGAGATTACACGGAATGAAGACTGACACTCTTGCACTTATTCTCAATGAAATGGGTTTTCCCTTTCATTTCTGATCAGTTTCACTGCAGAAAGGTTTCTACTCGTCTTCAAGTTTTGCAGAATGGAAAATCCCATTTGGACCATGATGCAGTCTGGTTTAACGACATTCATCTATTCTATTCCCAGTTTCCAGCTTTGGCCCATAAACTTATGTGTTCTGATGTTTCCAGTGCAAATGGCAGCGAGGTTCTTGCTTTGATCTTAGATGACACAACAATAGGATTGAACTTTGATATAGTGACACTGTGTTATTACCCACGTCATGTCTCCCACAGAAAGAGACACACAGACACATTCCCCGCGAGTGGCAGAGTTCTCAGGATTTGACCACCTCCTTGTGCTTCACTTCAGCTGTCCGCTCCAACATGCAAGTTCAACCGCCAAAGGCAGCTTTTGGTTAAACTAAAGCCAGTTCTACAGACAATGAGAGACGTTGATCTGAGATAGAATTTGAAGTGGACGAAAGAAACTGTAAATTCAAAAAACCACACCCTTCTGTTCCTGACAGACAACAGGAATGGACTAGCACGCTGCATCCTCATGATTTTAAATGCGAACCGACAATCCCCTCACTCGACGTCAGGCGTGTTACCAATTCCATCACTGACCCAAAGACCAGATTTGGCCGTGACAGTTTGTCTATAGGTAATGTAAACATCCACTTCAGGGAAACAGCATTCACAAGGTGAAAAATCAGCAACATAATCACCGTCACTGTTTCACTTGGAATTCCCCACTCTGTGAACCGTTTCCTTTCACTGTACTTGCATATTTGAAGTTTTTAACATTCCAGAGCCTGAACTAATTCAGCGAGACACCACCAGTCATTTCGAGACCGTCATCCAGAATGAGGCGAGTTGAACGATGCCTTTCTTGCTGCCAACACATCAGCGCAGCTCAAAACAAGCTCGTGTTAGCATCAGTCTTTACTTAACTTGCTGCAGTATATCTGCTGAACAACATCAGATTATCACAGCATTGCCTTCTTCACATTGAAACCAAGGGAGATAATATGAAATGACTTGGAAACATGGAGAGAGAAACACTGCTGACGAAGACGATTATGCCGTGAAGAGCAGGTACAGGCGTTTGTACAGGTCAGGTCCCAAATGCGACTGCAGTATCAATGGACATCCCTGCATATGGGTCAGAGTTTACATTGCCCAGAACAGGCTTTATTTCACATTCAGGTAGTTAAGATTTAATTATCATCTTGTGAATTATCCGAATGAAAACTTAATCCTGGTTGCACACAGAACACACACACGAATCCTGCCAGAACAATTCAGTAATCGATCAACATTTGTCTAAAAGGACAATGACAGCAAATACAAGTGAATGCTATCAACTCAATGACCCCTCCAAGGATCTAGCGTTTCCCAGTTGAAAATATCTCGCTGTTCCTTCAATGTCACTAGGTCTAAATCCTTGCCTTATGGCATCATGCCTGTACCCC
Organism: Chiloscyllium plagiosum; assembly: GCF_037043375.1. NCBI lineage: Eukaryota > Metazoa > Chordata > Chondrichthyes > Orectolobiformes > Hemiscylliidae > Chiloscyllium > Chiloscyllium plagiosum. Next base: position 64,100,727 of record NW_028270175.1, on the reverse strand, counting down.
GCTACTGAGGACATCCAGGGTTCTGCGGAGTAAGTCAAAATGTCAATCTCTGAGGTAATTAGTGATTGACGGTGCATCCCATCACATTGAGTAATTACATTATCCCAGTAATACGTTTCCTAAAGCTGCAGTTTCTAAGGGAACACTTGCAAACGGTCGAGAATAAATTGAGAAGTGGAACGGACGAGGGGAAAATGTAAAAGGCAATGATGACTGGGAGGCATGAGAGAGCCAGTGAGTGAGGAGCTGGCGTTGCAACGTTCAATGTCAGTGTCAGTATTTACTGACCACTATTCACTCTGATGCACACACCACTCCTTAACAAATCACCGCAATGAGCCCATTCATCTTAGTGTGAGTTGCCCTTTGCGGATATGAACGCAGTTAAATGTGCCCAAGAGGATGGACGGATCATCGTTAGCCTGTCAGTTTAAAAAGGATAAGTTATTAGTTTACAACAAAAGCAATAAGAGAGTGCCTCTTCCTGTGCATTTTCAGTGGAGAATATCCAGCTTTGAACTCTTCTGCATAACCAGAGGTTGTTTTAAATTTACACTGTGAAACACAGAAAAATGAGTCCGAGTTCCTGTGTTCGAATAGTCAAGTAAATGTATGCATCATATTGAATCGTTGAGGTTGGGCAGTTAGTTAGTTAATGTTGCTGTCAAAAACTAGCCGAATATGAGATCAAATCCTGACATCTCAATGTTAATAGGTCTTTCATGAAAAACAGTGTTCCCGACTTCACCTGTGGTGCTGGTCGTGGTGGGAATTCAAATCAATGATTGGATTGAGGTTACAGTTTAAAGACAGCTACTTCAACACCTCTGCCACGCTGCCACACAAACCCCGTAACCACGTTTTTCATGATTAGTGTTTCAGCATCGCCTCACTACAGGCAATTACCCACACGCCCATTCAATGGCGAACTTGGCATAAGTTCAATAATGTTTATGAGGATGTTGCAAGGTTTACATTTTTTTGGACTGTAGCGTCAAGCTGAATAGGATATGAAAATTTTCCCTGGAGATTGAGGGCTTAGGGATGGGCTTACAGATATTTATATAAATATGAGGGATACGGTAGAGTAAATGGTCAATGAATATTTCTTCCCAAGGCAGGCAAGTTCAAAACAAGAGAACACAGGTTTAAGGGGAGAGTGGTAAAATTTAAAAGGGATCTGAAGGACATTGTTTTTTTCACACAAAACGTTTAGCATGTTTGGAATGAATTGTCAGATTTAGTGGTGGAACTGGTACACTCTCAACATTTCAAAGGCATTTTATGGATCTGAATACAGACAGGAATGTTGTAAAAAAATAAACGTGAAAATTTGGCAAATAGAGCAGTTGTTTACGGGCTCAGTCCCTCTGAGATGCTGCAGTGGCGATCACCAGTTTGAATATCACTCATCACTTCGTCAGTGTGTTCGGCTAGTTCTCTGGAAGATGGTTAGATTAGATTCCCTACAGTATGGAAACAGGCCCTTCCACACAACTAGTCCAAAGAGTAACCCACCCAGACCCATTTCCCTCGAACTAATGCACCGATCATTATGGGCAAATTAGATGGCAAATTCATCTGCCCTGCACATCTTTGGAGTGTGGGAAGAAACCCACGCACACGCAGGGAAAATGTGCAAACTACGCACAGGAATCAAACGTGGAACACTGGTGCTGTGAGGCAGCAGTGCTAATCATTAATTCACGGAGCCGCCCTAAAACGGGATGGAGAATGCAGGCATCGATCCCACAAACTCTCTCATATAAACCGAGACTCTTCCATTTGAGATAACTTCCACAGGCTGGCCAATGACCATTCTTCTTGACATATTCCCAACTTCTCAGTGGGAGATTTTGGCTGCGGAAAATACCTCACAAATCATGTTGCCCACGCAGCTCTCCAGCGAAACCAAAAACTGACAACTCATGAACAGAAGCAGAACTGACAAAGAGAACCTATTTTCAGACACACGGACTCATGAATGCTGTTTGTGAGACAGAGCCAGTTGTCTGGGTCATGAGCTGCACACACAAATGGCAGAGAGGCAATTCCAAATGGTGCTTTCAACGTACTGGCGCCTGAGTTCACCAGGATTCCAACAAAGTGCTCCAGGAAAGTAACATGAAACATTAGATTACATTACATCAGATTACATTACAGTGTGGAAACAGGCCCTTCGGCCCAACAAGTCCACACCGACCCGCCGAAGCGCAACCCACCCATAACCCTACATTTACCCTTACCTAACACTAATGGCAATTTAGCACGGCCAATTCACCTGACCTGCATATCTTTGGACTGTGGGAGGAAACCAGAGCACCCGGAGGAAACCCACGCAGACTCGGTGAGCACGTGGCAACTCCACACAGTCAGTCGCCTGAGGCCGGAAATGAACCCCAGTCTCTGGCGCTGTGAGGCAATAGTGCTAACCACTGTGCCAATGTGCCGCCCACCAACTGACTAACAATGAACCATGAAAAGTGAAGATTACCAATTACAGTTTTGATTAGATGAGATTAACAATTGCGCTGATGTCTCCACCGGATCGAGAGGACCAATCACCAGCCTCTCTCATCAGGACAGAAATTAAGGAAATTAGGGAAACGTAACCAAGTTTCATATCGCAATATCCCTCCTTTTCGCATCAACAACAGAAAACTGCGAGCAGATTCAATGTAGAACCTAATTTCACATCAACAGGGAAATAAATATCTCCATTCACTTTCAGAGAAACGGTGAAAATGCAAATTGTCTGGAATATGAGCGCTTGGCGTAGCCTGCTTTTGAGTCGTGTATTTTGCTGGTGGCCTTTCGAAATGGAGGGGAACGTGACAACTGCAGCAGAAGGAGATAACATGGGCACTTCCATATTGGTTGTTTTCTGCTCTGCCACATCACAGCCGGATTAGAAGAAATGACTGATTTTTTTTTCTGTTCAACTTTAACGAAACTCATCCCTGCAAAACGCTGTCAGCTTAATCCATGAACACATGTGGCCGAATATGGATGCAAACACAAGCCTTCTTAAGAAGTGGAATCTGAAATCAGAGTCTCAGGTTGCTCAGCCACGCGAGCACACAGGCCAAAACCGGAAACCCAAGAGCATGTACCTGATGATACCCTGCAGTATACTCACAGCAACTGCACCAGTTCTGCAGAATAAGCGGTGGGAAGGAATTGCTCTGTCTGAGCAGTCGTGCTTGTTGTTCTCATCAGCAAATCTGGCTTTGAATTTGCTAGCCCATACCTGCTACCATGCTAAAACGGAATGCAAGTCCGATTAGTCGCTGTGTGAAACTTTGTTCATTTTCTCTCCTCAGATAAAGTGATCACTGGAGATGATGAATTCTGCTCCTGCCGGAAACGCCGACTCTCCTGCTGCTCGGATGAACTGAAAAACGGGTTTAGCACTGGAGTCCGAGAATGGCAGAACACGTAGCAAATTATTCTAAACCCAGAGCCAATAAGAATTCCAACTTTCCTTTTCTTTCTTCATAATAGTGCATTATCCAGCAGAGCCATGAGCTACTGCCACCTGGCTGCAAGCTGAGTTGGAAATCTATGTGAGAAACAAGGACATGTGACTCACGTATTGTCGGTAAATCAAACAGTTCTCACTTTGAGGTGTACAAAAATTAGTTTCTATACATATTCAAGGAATGTCAAAGGCGATCTGAGATGTCAAAGAGGTGGTCACTGTTCGTGATTGCTCTTTGTTCGAGTTGTGAAAAGGTTTCCCGCTTTAGTCGCATTCACGTTTCTTGTTGATGACTGAATCCGACAGAAGGTGTTTCACCAGAGCTGCACTTGACTTGCATTCCTCTCCCTCGCTGTCATACTTTCCTGGAACTCTGTGAGAACAAGAAAACAAAACACATACTGTGTCATTCGGCAGCCTGTCTGTGATTTCCTCATTTTCAGTTACAACATGGCTTAGACTTCAGGCCAAACGGTAATATTAGTAACAGTATAAGAACAAGAGTCGATAGTTCATCTGTGCCTGTAAATCTTTTCATTCCTGTTGTAGACTGAATGAACTGTATCCGTGCCTGCTGCTTCGAAACTCGAATATGTGAACTGCTCCAAACTATGGTTGACGATTTCTGGTTTTGGTTGAAACACGTTGAGAAACGCCAGACAGCGTTCAAATGAAGCTTTCAGAGCACATTTTCGGATGCATTTGACAGAGACTAACATCATGAATCCAGTGTTCGCTGTGACAGAAGGAAATGAATGTTCTCCTTGTTACTGATCCAGGCCACCTTCGCATGTAAAGCAAATGCGGTACTGTTGTTACAGAAAGGATCAGTGCCCAGTAACTGTGTCCTTAAAGAGGACATGATTGAAAAAATAAAGAAAACCATGTTGAAATATCCAGGAAATATTGACTGAAAAGGCGCAGACAATTTTCCCTGCAGCGCCAAGACAGAGGAACATATGTAACGGCACTCTTAAACAGGATGGCCAGCAGTGATATAGACATCGCCACATATGAAGGACCACTGCAAATAGAAATTTGAAAATGACTTTCACGCAGCAGGTATTCGGAATTATATTCTTTTCACCGCTACAGTAGTATTGGGCGAGTAAATTCAAAACAAGGTTTGCTGATAAGAATGCAATAAAACCCCATCGATCATGATATGAAAGATTGTCGTCCGTAAAGAGGGAACAAAAATGTTTCTTAACAGCTTAGTACTGGGCCGCTTTCGGACAAACTGACACTGCTACTCTCCAGAAAATATCAGGGCCCGCGGCATGCACTCTTAGAAATATTGACCATCAGTGCTGGAAACATCCCTGCATATTCAGAACAAGGAAGAATACGTATCGAATAAAAGCGTAGATGGCAATTAATTGGACTTGTATTCCCATTCACCACAACAGCTAGAATGTGCGGGGATATACAGGGTAAGGTTTACTGACCAGGTCAGAAAGCATTTACCTACACATATCTTGACACACAAGCCTATCTTTCTTTCTGTCCATTTTTGTTTGAAGCGATCCTTTCCGTAGGAGATGAAGATGATTACTGCTCCCCCGCAGGATCACAGTGGGGCCAGAGACCCGATCGAGCTGCTCAGAACAGTTCGTGTTTGCCGAGAATCACTGAAACTGAGATTGATGACACGTAGACACGGTGTAACAGCTGCCAACACATCTGGAGGGTTTTGGGACGGATTAGGACCCACTCTGGGAAAAAGACTGGATCCTAAGACTGGGGAGTAAGTGTTCAGGGAAAGGACTGGAGAATGGGGTTAAGAACGATATTAACCAAGATCGAATGGTGGAGCAGACTAGATATTCTGAAAACGCTAACCGCTCCTATGTCTTCCAATCTCTTGGCCATCTGGTATCTAAGGAAATAGAAACAGGGTTATTTGTTCAGTTGGAAGTCCTGGCCAAAGTGAGAGATAGAACAAGCATGATACAGTTTTAGAGATTGGGAAAATGTTTGGAGAGGAAGCAATAAAAGTGAAGCTGAATATAAAGTTTGAAGTCAGGACATATTCAATAAAAAAGAAGTTTGTAGAAAGGCAGAGGGACATGAAGATGGAAAAAGAAGTGTCACCAGTCCCAAAATCTCATTCGGTTTTCATTTTCAAGATGCGACCGGACCTGCTGAGATTTTCCAGCAATGTCATTTGTTGATTCTGAAACAGAAGATGGGAGTGATCCTGGACTAATCAGCTTTCCCATGTTCTGGGAATATTTGACTTACCCGTTAAATCAGATCACGTCTTTCCCATACTGAAACCTTAGAATCCTTCCCCACCTCCATCCTCGTTACTGGCACTAAACTGATCATTACATAAACTTTCATGAGCACACAACAAGAACAATTGCAAAACATTCAGGGAGAGCTCCGTTCCGTACCATCAGCACATTCTGAATCAGTTAATTTTTGTTCAGCACACATGAGACATTAAGCCGTCTCTGTCAGACTACTAACAAATGGCCATTCGCGTTCTGTGTCTTTGAACACTTTGGTTGGTGCACGGATGTAGTGGAATCTCACGTTTTGAAATGGATATCATTCATAGTATTTTCAGCTGCACTGATAAAGTTGTCTCTGGTGCTTCCAGTAAAGTGCAGACAGTTTTCACTCAGAAACCGACATGTGATCAAAGCAGGAGCACAGATGTGTCAACAAAAGCAACAAGAATGCTCCACCAGCGTTAGCTTGCAATTCTGTACGTGGAACGAAGAGTTGGAACTCTATTAAACAGTAAAAACGCCTATTATGGGATTTGGACGCACGGCTCTCTGATTAAACAACTCACATTTGCCCCGAACTGAGATATCCAGGCTTCGCACACGATGAATTAGTTTACTATTTCATTCTGAGCATAATTCACCTGGCACAGCAATTTGCAAAGGTCCAGCTCATTCCTCCCAAACACAAATAACATAATTCACATCTTTCACTTTTGTTATTTCTTCAAAACATTACAATCCATTTAAAACTTGTTCCGGCATTTAAGATTCAACCCGAATATTTTCATATGAAGTGATTTCCAGTCACTCTGGCAGACAGTAAATCAATCGGAAAATTACCTTAGGAAACCCAACCATTTCTGTTTACAGTATTGGGAATTTCCCATCTGCTGACGAGACAGAGTCCTCACAATCAACATTTTCTTTGTTCTTCCTGCCTAAAACCTTTACCACTTCTTATTTTCAAGACAGGAGTTTTGTTTATACCACGTTCCAAGAACAGGAACAAACTTCCAATCTCCTGAAGCCGTATCCAATTTAAAATGGAAGCTTTTTTTCCTTTCCCACGGGAAGAGCAGTTAATGAGAAATGAGTTTCCACGAGCTGTGTCCCAGGGTTTGGCAGGAAGCCCTGATTGAAGCTGCAGTGGCCGCTTTTAGTTGGCATCGGAGGATTGGAGAACATCGTGTCATATTCTGCTGCGTGTAAACGTCTTGTTCCCTGTGGATCATGGGTGAATCATGGATGAGTTTTCGGAACAACACTGCCTTCCAGTCTCTGGCCATCTGCTATCTAAGGAAATAGAAAAGAGTTGTTTGTTCAGTTCGAAGCCCTATCGCAATGTGAAAGATGGAACAGTTCTGATACAAAATCGGAGACTGGGAAAATGGTTGGAGAGGAAGTAATAAAAGAGAAGCTGAATATAAAGTTGGAAGTCAGGAGACATTCAATAAAAAGGAATAGTGTGCAAAAGCAGGTGGAGATGGACATGGAAAAGAAGTGTCACTAGTCCCGAAGTCTTAAATCGATTTATATTTCCAAGATGCTACCAGACCTGCTGAGATTTTCCAGTAATTTCATTTGTTGGTTTAGTAAGAGAAGATGGCAGTGATCCTGGACCAAACAGCTCTCCCGTGCTCTGGGGATATTTTGACTTCCTGTGTTTATGTCCCACACTGTAACCTCACGATCCTGCCGCACCTCCCCCCTCGTTACTGACAATATACTGTTCATTATGTTAAACACAAGAAGAACAATTGCAAAAAGTTGAGGGAGAGTTCCCTTCGGTTTCCATCCGAACAATCTGAATCACTGAAAATTGGTTCAGGACCCATGTGACATTGATCCGTCTCTGTCAGACCCACAGCAAGTGGCCATTCGCTTTCCGTGCCTTTGAACACTTTGGGTTGTGCACGGTTGGTTTTGAACGTCACGTTTTGAAACGGACATCATTCGTTGTATTTTCGGCTGCACTGATAAGTTGTCTCTGGCGCCTCCAGTAAAATGGAAACAGTGTTCACTCAGAAACCGACGTGTGATCAAAAGCAGGCGGACAATGAAAGCAGCAAGAACATTCCCCTGCGATGGGTTGCAATACTGCACGTGGAACGGAGAGCCGGAATTGTATTAAGCAGTGAAAGCGCCCATTGTGAGACTTGCACCCACCACCCTCAGATTAAGCATCTCACACTGCACCGACTGAGCTAACCAAGCACGGTGCACTGTGGATTAGTTTTCTATGACATTGCGAGCATAATTCATCAGCAATTTGTTAGGATCCAGTTCATTCCTCCTAATCACAAAAATATCATTCACACCTTTCACTTCAGTTATTCCTTCAAAGCATTACAATATATTCAGCACTTGTCCCGGGATTTAAGGTTCAGCCCTAATATCTTCATATTTTTACCCTCACCTCTATGTCGCTGATGTGATTTCCAATCACTCTGGCAGACAGTAAATCAGTCGGGAAATTACCTAAGGAAACCCAATCATTTTTACAGTGTTGGGCATTTCCCGTCTGCCGACGAGACAGAGTCGCCTGAATCAAATCTTTCTTTGTTCTTTCTACCTAAAACCTTTACCACTTCTTATTTTCAAGTCAGGAGTTTTATTTGTAACATGTTTCAAGGACTGGAGCGACATTCCAATGTCCTGAAGCCCTTTTCAATTTAAAGTGAAAGTTTTGCTCCTTTCACACGGAAAGAGCTGTTACTAAGGAAGGAGTTTCCACGAGTTGTTTCCCATGGCTTGGCAGAAAGTCGCTGATTGAAGCTGCAGTGACCGCTTTCTGTTGGCATCGGGAGCTTGGAGAAAGTGATGTCGTATTCTGCTGCGTGTAAACGTCTCACTCCCTGCGGACTTGGGGTGAATCATGGATGAGTTTTCCCAGTTACAATGTCAATATATGGTCGGGGTAAATGCTTGTGCTGAAATATTTGAGGCTTATTCGCTGGGTGGGCTCGAACCACCAACATTTCAGCCAACTGCGCTGACCATTTGAGATACAGAAACTGGTAACGCAGATATCCAAAAGCAACGCTATCGACGGGATATCAGCATTTGTCGGACAGCAGGAACTTGTGTTGTTTTCAGAGACGGTCGCTGATTTTATCACCGAGAGGGTAAGCATACTGAGGAGCTGCAAACACTCAAATTAAAAGGCATCCACCCATGCGCACTGCGCTCACATACATCTCCACATAGTAGCTCACTTACGATGCTGGTATTTGAAGCCACGATTCGATCGAAACTGAAGCTTAAAAATCCAGCATATTAGACCGCTCGACCACGCTGCCACACAGAAGCCATTGCTCAGATTTGTTTTGACTAGTGTTTCAGCATCGATTCACTTCAGGCACTTAGACCACGCAAATTCTGTAATGAAATCGGCGTAATTTAAGAAGAAAGACCAAAGAAAATGTACAGACAATGAACAGGCCCTTCATCCATTCAAGCCTGAGCCGATCCAAATCTACTGTTTAAATCTGTCACCCAATTCCTAAGCATCTGTATCCCTCTGCTCCCCACCCATTCATGCATCTGTCCAGACGCATCTTAAATGTATCCACCGTGATTACCGCTCCCGTCTCTGCTGGGAACGCGTTCCAGACACCCACCATCCGCTGCGTCAAGTAGTTGCCACGTGTATCCCTCTTAAACTTTTCACCTCTCACCTTGAATGCGTGACCTCTCGGTATTTAATCCTTCACCTGGGAAATAAAACTTTTCTCTATCTACCCTGTCTGTACCCTTCATTATTTTGTAAACCTCAAAAAGGTCCCCCTCAAACTCCTTTTTTCTAATGAAAACAAACCTAACCTACTCAACCTCTCTTCCTAGATTGCACCTTCCATACGAAGCAGCATCCACTTAAACCTTTTACGTGCCCTCTCCAAAGCGTCCACATCCTTTTGGTAATGTGGCGACCAGAAATTTACACAGGATTCTAAGTGTGGCCAGACCAATGTATTGTTCAATTTTAACATGACTTGCCAGCCATTCTATTCAATACCCCATCCAATAAAGCCAAGCATACTATATGCCTGCTTGACCACTCTATACACCTGTGCAGCAACCTTCAGTGTATAATGGACCTGCACTCACAGATCTCTCTGTCCATCAACTTTTTTCCCCAAGCTCTTCCGTTCATTGTATAACCCCAGCTAGAATTAGACTGACTGAAATGCGTCACCTCATAGTTGTCTGTTTTGAACTCCAGCTGCCACTTTCCCGCCCAACTTTCCAGTATATCTCTATCCTCCTGTATTCTTTAACAGTCACTTAAACTTTGTGCTAGTCCAGAAATCTTCGTGTCATCTGCAAACTTTCTGATCATTCCAACAGTGCTCTCTTCCAGATCATTTATGTATATCACAAACAACAGTGGCCACAACACTGACCCCTGTGGAGCACTACTGGTCATCTTTCTCCATTTCCAGAAACTCCATTCAACTGCCATTCTCTGTCTCCTATTGCTCAACTAATTCTTTATCCACCTGTCTAGAACACCCTGCACACCATATTACTTTACGTTCTGTATTTGGTTACCATGGGGAACCTTACCTAACTCCATACTGTAGTGCATGTATATGACATCAACAGCCTTTCCTTCATCTATCAACTTGGGCACTACCACGAAAAACTCTGTGCCTCTCACTGATATGCACATTGTTTTCTAAATATGAATAGATCATATCCCTCAGTACCTTCTCCAGCAACTTTCCCAACACTGATGTTAGGCCCATTGTTCTGTAGTTATCCGGAATATCCCTACTATCCTTCTTGTGCAGGGGACAATATGAGCAACGTTCCAGTCGGCCAGAACCTCACCTGTGCTGAAGTTCGCCACGAAGATATCTGTCAGGGCCCCAGCTATTTCCTCTTTCACCTCACTCAGGAACCAGGGATAGATCCCATCCGTTCCTGGGGATTTGTCCACAGTAATTACCCCTAGCCTGCCCAATACAGCTTCCCTACTTATGTCAACATGATCCAGACTAATCAAATGTTTTACTCTATACTCAACATTCATCATGTTCCTCTCTTCAGTGAACACTGATGCAAAATAATCATTCAGAATCATACCCACTTTCTCAGTTTCGACATACAGCCTTCCTTCATTTTCCTTCAGTGGACCAATCCTTTCTCTGATTACCCGTTTGCTTCTTATATATGAATAATAGGCTTTAGGATTCTCCTTAATTGTGCTAGCGTGAAGTTGTTTCATGACCCCTTTTAACCCCCTTCATTCCTCGTTTAAGACTTGTCCTACTCTTCTCATGTTCCTCCAGGGACCATTATGTTATTGGCTGCCAAGGCGTTATGTATGCTTCCCTGTTCCTCTTGGCGAGTCGTACAATTGTCCTGTCATCAACAGTTCACGAATATTGCCTTCCAAATCCTTTGCCTTCAACGGGACATGCCTATCCTTCACTATATTTAACCTATCTTTGAAAGCCTGCCACAGATGAACTGTGGACTTTCCTACAAAAGCTGTGTCCAATCCACATTTCCGACCTCCTGCATAATTTTGATATAATTCGCTTTGGCCCAGTTTAGTACTCGTTCCTCATGACCACTCTCATCTTTGTCAATGAGTATTCTAACACTTACAGAATATTGGACACTTCCCAAAGAAATCACCCACGGCAACTGCTATCGCCAGCCCTGGCTTAGTCCCCAATATTAGTTCCAATATGGCCTATTCCCTCGTCGGACTATTGATATACCACTCCAGAAAACTCACCTGGAGGCTTCTTACAAATGGTATCCCATCCAGACCTCTGACGCTAAGAGTATCCCGGTCAATGTTGGGAAAACGGAAATCTCCAATCAACACAAAATTATTGTCTCTACGTCTTTCCATTGTCTGTTTAACTGTTTTTTTATTACACCTCACGCTCACTGTAATACAGCCCCATAAATCTAACCGCACCCTTCTTACTTCACTGCTCCATCCATAGTGTCTCACGACCCAAGCCAGACATGGTGTCCTCCTTTCGCACAGCCTTGATATCATTTTACTTCCCTCCCTGTCCCGTCTGAAGCGTCTATATCCTAGAACATTTGGTTGCCAACCATGCCCTTCCTTCAACTAAACCTCTGTGATCGCAATAACGTCATATTCCCAGGCACCAACCTATGCCCTAAGTTCATCTATCTATACTCCATGCATTAAAGTAGATGAATTTCAGGCCACCAGTTCTTTTGCATTCATCTGTTCTCTGCCTACTCTTCGCATTTTTAATACTATCTTCCAGATTCTGAGCGTTTCCAGTTTCCATCTCACTGCCGACGTGTTTAATCTTGTGGTTCCCAGCCCCCTGCCACATTAGTATAAAACCTCCCCAACAGCAGTAGCAAAACCTCCCGAAAGGATATTCGTTCCCGTCTGGTTCAGCTGCAGACCGTCAAATTTCTTATAGTCCCACATTCCCCAGAACTGGTCGCAAAATCCAACAAATCTGAAACCCGCCCTGCAGCACAAATCCTCAAGTTACGTGTTCATCGTGCCTTTTTTTAAATTCATTTCTACGCTGGCAGTCACATGGCACCGGCAGTAATCCCGAGATTACTACCTTTGAGGTCCTCCTCTTTAATTTCTCTCCTAGCTCCCTGAATTATCCCTGCAGGTCCTCATCTCGACCTTTTTTTTTCGTTGGTGCCTGTATGCACCAAGATAACTGGCTGTTCACGATCCACTTTTCGAATGCTCTTCAGCCGATGGGCGACATCCCTCGCTGGAGCACCTGGGAGGCAACATAATTCTCCAGAATTGCTGATGCTCCGCAGTGAGTCCACCCGCCGTTCCAGAGTGACCACGTGGTCAAACAAGTGCTGCAGCTGGACACACTTCTTGCAAGTGTAAGTTTAGAAAACCTTTACAAGGATTTGCAAGGTTTGCACTGCTTGGACATGAGAACGAAACTGAATAAGCTTCGTCAGATTCCCAGGAGATTCATTGCTTAGATATGGCCTCACAGAAGCTTATAAAATTACGAGGAAGACAGACAAAGGAAATAGTCAGGGAGCACTTTTTCACAAGACACGCGAGTTCAAATCTACATAGCAAACTTTTAATGCGAGAGAGGAAACATTTAAAAGGGATATGAGGGACACATGTTTTTCACACAGAACTTTTGTTGGTGTGGAATGAATTGCCACGTGTAGTGGCACTCACAACATTTCAAAGGCATCTGAATGGGTGTATAGACAGGAACACCTCGGAGAGATAAGGCACAAATATTGGCAGATATGTATGGATTAATTTCGGTTATCTATTCAGCAAAGGCAAGTTGGATCGCGGGAGTTGTTTCCATGCTCGACAACTTTGAGATGCTCCAGCCACCGGCAACGGTTTGAATACACCATTTGCAAAAAAACGCATGATGTTTGTTACTCAGTCAGCGAGTTTGGCCATTTTGTTTGGAGGGTGGATGGGCCTAACCGATCCAGAGATGAAGGTTTTCCGGATATTTGCTTCCAATTACCATTCTTCTTGACACTTTCCCAAGTTCGCCATTAAAGATGTTGGTTGAAGAAAAATACCTCCAATATCGCATTACCCACTTTGCTCTCCAGCGAATCCAAAAGCTGACAGCCCTTAACGTGGAACAGAATTGAAACTGAAAAGGCAGTACCATGATCATATAAAGAAAGAACAACAACGAACCATTAAAAGTGAACATTTCAAATTATATCCGTGATTAAATTAGACCATCAATGCGCCGTTGCACCCATCTGATCGAGAGAGCCAATCACCTTTCTCCCTCACCAGGACAGTAATGAAGAAAATGAAGGTATAGCAACGTTTCACGTCGCGATTGCCCACCTTTTCGCCACAGCATCAAAAAACGGCGAACAGCTTCAATGCAGGATCTTATTTCGAAATAACGGTGAAATAACTATGTCTATTCACTTTCAGAGTAAACGGGGAATAACACAAGTTGTCTGGAATATGAATAACCAACATCGACTACTTGGGTCCCACATTCTACTGATGCACAGACTTTCATATGAAAAGGTACCTTGGGTGATTGCCCTACACCCAGAAATTTTCTGGCTGCCTTCTGTTTGCCCTTTCACATTAAACTTGTGCTGTTCTAATCGAATTTGTAGTTCTTGCCATTTGTCTGTATTGCTACTAGCGATGGCTGGTCGTGGCAACCCGTGACTGCCACATACATTCTTTGCCAAAATTGGATTGTCCCGCAACGTGATTCGCAGTGCACGAACTTCGCAACGAGGATATGCCACGCGGCAAGTTAAAAAGCACGCTTCCATTTATTAAAGTAAGTTTCTGGGAACTGACAACCTGATTCCTCCTTACACTCGGAATTATGACAACACAGAAACCAACAGCCTCTCTCAGAGACAAGTTACCAATGACCATCTTGTGCCGGACAAACATATTTGACAAGATTGCACGCAGGGACTGCACAGAAAACTATAGAGGAGAAGCAGACAGACGACCATCGAGCTGTATTCATACAGTTCTGTTACCCTGTAAACCCCATGCACAGCTGTTCCTTGCAGTTACACACAGGGCACTAAGTGTCTCTGACTCCGGGACTTGGAACTCGGATTATATGACCGTCTGCAGCACTGGTTACTTCCTTGTGTGAGGTAACTCCCGATGGAACATATGTAAAACATGATAGCTCATTGAGAAATACGTCCAAAATAGTACCCAAGAGATGTATTTCTCTTGTGCTTCAGGTCCAAGAAAAATAAATGAATATGTCACTAACCTTTGTTTGCTTCAGGTCCAAGAATACTCAGATCAATATCTCCCTTGCTTACCTCTGCTGGTCATGTTCGCAAAGAGATCTAGCAAATTACCATGTTTGATTTTCGTTTCAATCAACAATTTTGACTCAGTTTGGCTGCAAATATCTTTTTCTAACTTTGTGCTTTTCTTCTTTTACTTTGGTGTCTCGCACCTTACAATTGACAGCAGAGTTAGGTGAGGAGATGGAAGCACTTAGCCCATCAAGTCAGCGACAGCTTTCAATGAGATCACGGCTGATTTGGTTAATGCTCAACTCTGCTTTTTAGTCAGCACTCATGGTCGAGTGGTTAAGGTGATAGGTTAAAAATCCACTGGGGTTTCCCCGCGGAGGTCCGAATCCAGCTGACTCCGCTATGAATGACTTGCTGTTGGGCGAAGTTTCGCTCAAAGTTCAAAAAACCTATTTGTGCAAACCAGGCCGGTAATTTAATTAGACTTTGGAACTCGAGTTCTTCATCAGAAATGTTCCATATTTAAAACATTATCTCTGTTTCTCTTTCCAGATACACTGCTCGACACACCGGGTTTCTGCAGTTTTTATTGAACGTCCTGGAGCAGAAGTGCTGCTTTTCATTCGATTCCTTTAATCCCTGTCCTTTGTTCACGGACTCGGGTCAGTGGCAACATTTCCTCCTGCTCGTCAAAGTGCTGATTCCCCACCGCTCCCTCTCCAATCATTACAAACAACCGCAGGAAATTGCCACTTAACCATCTTTGTTCCAAAGTGAAACTCACCAGCCTCGGGAATCTCTCCACCAAACGGGACTTCTCATCACTGGACATGGTGCAGACCAGTGGTTTCCGAAGCTTTACTGTGAAAATATTGTCAATTGGCAGTTGGAAAAATGTTAAGGAGGCAAACCAATCCTGACACCAGATTTGGGAATCTTGAGAAACTCTTTGGGAAGTGGGATCAGAGGAGAATGCAGAAGGGTGAGTTGTCGGACCGAGTAGAGGCCAGAATATTGACTCTGATGTTGCCGGGACAGGAACTGGTCTGAGACATTGAAAAAATTCTCAGCCCTGTACATGGGGAATACAAACTTCATCTGGACTCAGCGACAATGAAAATCTCTGGAACACACAAGGCACTGAGAGGCAAAAAAGGAGATTATCCCTGATGGAGGTGAGCTGGTTCCCAGTGCCATGGATGTGTCTGTCTTGGGGGTATCAGACTGTTAAAATGTCTCCATAATGAATGGTTCAGTCTTTCATTTGGAAAAGTAAAACTGATAGAGGACCATAGGTGTTCAGTGAATGGCACATTGAATTTGGAATTCAGTCACGGACTGCTTTAGAGGATCGTCGAATTTGTTAGGTTGGAAGTTTCAGCGCATTCGACCGTTACCTGAAACGTCCTTGTAGAACATAGTACAGAATCATTCCGTTGAATTAGCAGGATCTAGTATTGACTGATGGGGCCGCAGCAGGCGGCAGGACGTGGTAACACGAAATACAAATGCGCTGGGCTCAAACACAAGAAGCATGCTCTTTCGGTATGGTGGATCAACAATACAACATTTTAAAGAAGTTTAAGCAACGATCCTTCAATGTACAGGACATGCAACGCCAGGATTTGACACCATACTAGTCTCGTTCTTACCAGGCGCTTTAACTAATTCATCAACGGTGTCAGCGCAGACAATGCTATTCATATCCATATGTGTATTTAATTAGCTGTTCAATCACAATAACTTGGACATTTGTTACTTTATGAAAGTTGCTTCATAAGAATTTAAACTAACCTCCGCAGGTACAGAAAAGAAACGTTCACACCTGGACATTCTCCAGTGCAAATGCACAGAAAGAGCCAATCTCGTATTGCGTTCATTTCAAACTGATATATTCATCTGTTTAAGCCGACAGGATAAAGAAGATACGTTCATCCTCTTGGGGCCCATTAACCACGTTAATATGCACAGAGGGAATACAACGCCAAGAGAACAGTATCATTGTCGTGAATTGATCAGCAGTGTTGTGTAAGTCAGTGTAAACAGTGGCCAGTATAGGCTGACACATTAATGCCTACAGTGAGCCTTGCATCACCACTTCCTCTCTCACTTACAGCCTCACGCCCTCCAGTCATCATTGCCTTTCACTTTACTCAAACGCCCTGCTCCACTACTCCCTTCTCCCGATCGCTTGCGGGCGTCCACGTAGAACCTGCAGATGTTCGAAACTCATTCGTGGCGTATCGACGTCACTCAATGGCTTTGGATTCACTGCCCATCCCTAATTACTCCAGTGATTGAGATGATGAGCTACAGAACCTTGACCGAACTTAACATAGAGGTACAGCCAAAATGCTGTTAGCGAGGGAGTTCCAGGATTTAGGAATAGCCAGATACTTCCAACTCAGAAAGGCGAGATCCCTGATAGGTGATTTGCGGTCACAGTTTTCTCTTGTTTCTGCTGCTATTGTCCTTAGAGATAGATGTAAACAATCACAGGATTGATTCTGGCAACCAAAATAAAACCCTGCATCTACTGTCGTTTGTGGAAGTGAGTTCCAAACCTCTCCCAAATATTGTGTGTAGAAGTGCTCACTAACATCTGTTCTGAATACTCTGAACCTCATTTTCAGACTCATTGCAGAATCCACAGCGAACTGAAACAGTTTATCGCTTCATTTTAGTGTCTTGCATTACTTCTCTCAAATCACCACTTAACATTCAAAGTTGTCGCAAAAACAGGCTTCATTTGTATATCAGAAACAGAAATGGCTCAGCATGTCTTACATCATCTGTGGGATAGCAAGAGTCAATGTTTCACTTCCGTTTACAATTCTTTGCAACTGACTTGCCTGATTTCTTATCATACCTACAAACGGTATGAACCCGGAACGGATGACAGAACACAGAGATTAGGGAGTTCTGCATTTGCAGTGACATCGGGAGTCTCTATCAATGGAGAATTGTAAGGACACTACTGCTCAGTGAACTGATATCGCACTTCCTGTGTCTAAATAAGGAAACCTGTCAGTGAATTAGAGACTTTATTGTTCAAAAGTTAAAACCAAACAGCAGATCAGCAGCAGACTGAAACAAGTGAAATTGCCATAATTCCTTATATGGAACGCCAATGAAGACCAGGATAGTGAGGATCACCTTCTCCACATGTTTGAATTGTTTGATGCAGTTTTCTGTGCGACGTTTTCTCTCCCTTCAGGCAACTGACAAGCTCCTTGTTTGAAAATCTGAGTTGATGCATCACCAAAAGTGTTTCATGCTACTGTGTATAAGCAGCTTGTGGAGACTGAGACTGTAGAATTGCTCACATTCTTTTTGTTTTTTATTCAAATTTCTGAGAAATGAAGAAGCTTAATAGCAAGCTTAATCCCAGTTTTGGAGAAGCATTGCTCATCAGTACATGATAATCAGCTCACGTGAAGATATTCCAGAATTGATATCAGTGACCTAATTCAAACCCTGCAACGATAGATGCCATGAATTCTAAGTTGAAATTCTATGTCTAATGCCTTTAACCCATTACAACGTACCATGGAAAATCCCTTCCGAGTCGCCTCTACCCCTTAGGGAAGTAAAGCTGCTATTCTTATTTGCTCCAACATACATGTGACTCCAAACGCACAGAAACTGGATTGGTTGTTGCAGGTCAGTTATCTAAACTCCAGGACCTCACTTCAGGAATTATTCAAGGTTCTGTTCGTTAATAAATGTCCAGAGTTCAGCCGCATCCTTACTTCCTCAACTCCTGAAGCATTTAATTTCACAATGCAGCAGAATTCTGGCAATGTGAAGGCCTGGGCAGACAAGTGATATGAATTTCACACATTCTGATTAAGATAATCTAATCAACACCTCTGGAAATTCAATGGTGTTGCCATTACCTAGTCTTCAACGATCAACATTCTGGGAGTTGCTATTAACCCCAAAATGAACTGTCCTCCCTACATAAATAATGTGGCTACAAGAGCAGGCCAGATGGCAAGAAAACTTCCATCAGTCATGGGCTTTCTGACTCCAATCGCTTCTCTAATACCGAGAAGGCTCACGTCAAGTGTGCGATGGAATACTCCCCGATTGCCTGAACAAATATATCGACAACATACCTCAAGATGTTGGACAGCGCCATTATGAAACATTCGTACAAAAGGATAATGCTGCGGACATTTAATAACTGAAATGAAAGCAGAAAGTGCTGGAGAAGTTCAGCAACTCTAACAGCATACTTGGAGAGAAATACAGTTAACTTTTTCAGGCCAAAATGAATCTTCTTCAGAACAGTACTGAAGAGATGACATGTAGGACAAGAAACATTACTTCTCTGACACTTTTCACAGTTGCTACCAGGTCGGCTGAGTTTCTTCAGAACGTTCCATTCCATGGCAATTGAGCCAGTTCGATTGGCAATATATGTATAATTTCAAACGATTCACCACTGTCGCAGCTTTTTGATTCATCAACAATTTCCATTTGACAGCACACTCCAGCTCTAGTACTACGATCGTCCTAAAGACAAAGGAAGTAAACGAATGGGAAAATCATTATCTGTATGTTCCCTTCCAGGCTACTAACCATCACAATTGGATAGGTATTCCTTCAATCAGTCCTTCACTGTCCCAGTGGATCAGAGGGTTGCCCTCCTCCCCGACTTCAAAACATCCAAATAGTTTAATGAACTGTTCAAATAAACTTTGTCAAACTCAATTGTTAGAAGGCCAACACTTACTGGGAGTTGAGAAAACCTTCATAAAAATGTAACGCTTAAGCTACAAAGTTAAGAGGAGCAGTTTGGAAATATGTATCCCTGTGTTCCTGCCGCAGATTCATGTAATCAGACATTTGAGATAGGCTGAGTCATCAACTTGCCATGAATAGAAATGTTGAATTTGGTGATGCATTTTCACTGGAGGTATTTTCCAGCCATGATTCTGTTTCAATTAAATTTGCATAGTCGTCAATTCGAATTGAAATGAACACTTGCCAGTTAACTTTGACACAGATCATCAGCGTGAATCCACCATTCACCATTTTACTAGCAAGGTGCTGAGTTGTACCATGCCTTACGCTGTTAAAGTACCGACGTTATAAAATAGAATCATACCATCCCGACAGTGTAGAAACAGGTCATTAGGCCCAAGAAGTTCTCACGCAATCTCTAAGGAGTATTCCATCCACAGCAATTTCCCTTCCCTATTACTTTGTACTGCTCCTGACCAACATACTCTGGAGAACGAGGTACAATTTAGCATATCTAATTTATCTAACCTGCATATCTTTGGACTGTAGTAGGAAATTGGAGCAACCCAAAGAAACCCATGCAGATAAAGGGAGAACATGTGTAAGGGGTGGTGTAATTTTTAAATCATTAACTGTTGTAGTAAGCACATAGTAAGTACAAAGCCACCATTTTAGTCCTTTCTACCCTGTAGTAAGCACCAGCAGATACTCCCCTAGATTTTCATGAATGGAACAATGGAAACAGCTTTCCTCGTGGCTGAGGGACTGCCCACAACCCATGGCTGTACATCATCATCCATATAAGGGAGAACGGTGAACTCAAACACTGATTGGCTGGGTGATGAACCAAATAATCTCATCCATCAGGGAGGACAGTGGGGAACTTTGACACCCATTGGCTGAGACAGTAGAAGGCCCAGCCCATTACTACATGTATATAATGCGCGGGGATTACAATCTGTGTGTGTGCCTCGTGGGAAGCCATTGAGGTAACACCCGGTTCTGCAGAACTGAATACATAGTTTTGGACGAACTCCTCCGTGTCTTTGTTCTTGGGAAGGGAAGCAGAGTGCCTGATGGGGGGTCGCAGAGGTCCCTATCTTGCACAATTGGGGGTCTCGCCCGGGATGCAATAATTATTGCCGGGGCTCTCTCTTCGGCTCGTGGATCAAGTCTGATACAAAAAGACGCGTCTGGTATATATTTATACTGCTCACTGGATCGGCTTGGTCCGTCAGCCGTCGGCCAAGAGAGTGACCCGGCTCATTAAAAATAATTTTGAATCCTGGAAAAGGAACACACGGACGAGTGCTGGGACGACTGGTTAGTGACTATACGCGGGGTACACACATTTAAACAGGCCAGACAACTCCGTGCACGGATCAAGGTAAGAGATTTTTTTTGTTCTTCCTTGTTGGCCACGTGGTTTTGACGGTCATCTGTGAAAACGCTTTAGGCGTTTAAGACCAGGACCGAAGATAAGCCACAGGAAATTGTGGTTTTGACGGTCATCTGTGAAAACGTTTTAGGCGTTTAAGACCAGGACCGAAGATAGACCATGGGAAATCAGACTTCTGAATTTATTAAGGAGAAGTCAGGGAAGACTGCAAATGGGAAAGAAATACCCCCCGATAGTCCATTAGGTAGGAAGTTAAGTCTATGGACGGACAGTAGTAGGACAAGGGACTTAAAGAAAGAGACCATGATAAAATATTGTTGTTTTATATGGACCAAGGAACCTATCCGCGCCCCCTCGGTAGTTTGGCCCGAATATGGATCTGATGAAGACTGGGTGTGTCAAATCCTAAATGTATATGTTAACAGAAAACAACCGTTTGACCCAGAAGAGAGCAAATACGCCGCCGCCTGGCTGGCAGGCGATAGTGAGGGTCCCACGCGTCTCTATCCTCTGATTCCCCAAACAGAGCCGAGGAAGCCCCAGAAGCCTTGGGACGTCCTCACCGACGGTTTGCCACCGTCTGCCCCGCCCCCGTATATACCACCCGCGCACGACCAGGCGCACGACCAGGCGCACGACCAGGCGCACGACCAGGCGTCCAGCGCGGACCTCCCTCCTGCGATGGATAAGTCCGATTCCCAGCAGGCTATGACCAGTGAGGCAGGGACTGCTGGGGGGAGCACAGGAGGGGGCGCAGAACCCACCCCAGGCACTAGGAAATCGGTCCGACTCGAGATGCGGAGGGGCCGAGAAGAGGGATTGAGAGCTGGGAGGAGTGACAATATTGAACAGCTGAACCCCTTACGAGAGGTGCCGTTTGGGAATGAACGGACTGGGTTCGTAGTACAACCTTTAAATTCTGGGGATATCCGGCAACTCCGTAACGAACTACCCCGTCTATTGGACGACCCCATCAGTGTGGGAATACAACTGGACCAATTTCTGGGGCCCAGTATATACACATGGGCCGAATTACAGGCCATGATGAGAATATTATTTAATTACGATGAAATTGTTATGATCCGGAATAGTGCAATGGCCATTTGGGATAAGGAGCATCAGGGAGGCCCTCAGCGTGGAGAGCAGAAGTACCCCTTAGAGGACCCCCGGTGGGATCATAACGACGCGGGGGGACGGGCCAATATGACAGATCTCAGAAGCCTTATAATCAGGGGAATCAAAACCTGCGTGCCTAAACAGCGGAATTTAGCGAAAGCATTCGAAGTTGGACAGAAAAAGGATGAATCCCCGAGTGAGTTTTTAGACCGTTTGCGGGAGTCCATGCGAAAGTATTCAGGTTTAGACCCCGATGGGGAAATAGGCAAGGGCTTGCTTAAGGTGCACTTTGTGACTAAATCATGGCCTGACATTCAGAAGAAAATACAGAAAATAGAGGAATGGGCTGAAAAAGACGTTGCGGAATTATTGCGGGAAGCACAGAAGGTGTACGTTCAGAGGGATGTAGTAAGGGAGAAACAGAAGACAAAAATGATGGTGGCAGCCGTACGGGAAGCTTGTAAATCCACCGGAATGGGGGAGGGAGGTTATGGGGTGGAAAGAGGAAGGTCGAGGGAAAGTCGGAGAGGGAGAGGAGCGAGACGGGGCAGAGGTGAGAGAGGAGGATCTTATGGATTTGAGCGGCCTCCAATGGCTGGATGTTACCATTGCGGGAAACTGGGACACTTCAAAAGGGATTGTCCCGAGTTTAAAAGGGAGCGAGAAGGGATGTATGAAATGGAGCGTGAACAAATGGATTAGGGAAGTCAGGGGAGGATCGGAACACTGGCCTACCAAGAACCCCTGGTAAATTTACAGGTGGGCCCATTTAGACAAGATGTTACCTTCTTAGTTGACACAGGCGCCGGCAGGTCCTCAATCCCCCTCCATCCTAGGGGGGTTGGCTTCCAAGCTAAAACATTAAACATTTCAGGAGTTAAGGGTGGGGTTTTTAGTGCGAAAATATTCAAACCACAACCCTTACGGCTGGAGGAGGAGGAGCTCCAGGTGGAACTCCTTCACCTCCCCCATCTTCCCTATGGGTTGTTGGGACGGGATTTGATAGTCCGTTTCGGATTACGAATAGAAGTGGGAGAAGAGGATGAATTAGCCGTTACCATGTCATACCTTAGTGAGTCCCGATTGACAGAGATAGACCCTAGGGTTTGGGTCGTCAAAGGGAACCGGGGGGGGCTCGCAATTCGACCTGTGGAGGTAAAATTAAAGCCCCAGAGCCCCGACGTCAGAGTGCGCCAATACCCCATCTCTTGGGAAGGGAGGCAGGGCCTGAAGACAGTTATGGAAGACCTAATAAAAGATGGTTTGGTAGAGCCCTGTATGTCACGATACAATTCCCCCATCCTGCCGGTCCGGAAGTCGGACGGGAGCTACCGAATGGTCCAAGACCTAAGGGAAATAAATAAAATTGTCCAAGTACGGCACCCTGTGGTACCGAACCCATACACTATTCTGGGGCGAATACCCCCGGACCACGGCTGGTTTAGTGTTATAGACTTAAAGGATGCCTTCTGGGCGTGCCCCCTGGACAAGGACAGTAGGGATTTTTTTGCTTTTGAATGGGAGGATCCTGATACTGGCAGAAAACAGCAGTACAGGTGGACAGTGCTCCCCCAAGGATTCACTGAGTCCCCGACTCTGTTCGGGCAGATTCTGGAACAATTATTGGAGGGACTAACCTTGTCCCCGGCCCTTAAGCTTATACAATACGTGGACGATCTCCTATTATCCGGACCCACGGAGGAGGACGTCCTACTTGGGACTAATGCCCTCTTAAATTACCTAGCTGAGAAGGGGTTAAGAGTGAGTCAGAAGAAGCTCCAATATGTCGAGAAAGAGGTTAAGTACCTGGGACACTTGATAAGCCAGGGACAGAAACGAATAAGTCCGGAAAGAGTGCGGGCAATAATCGAACTAGGCCTCCCAATGACTAAGAGGGAATTACGGAGGTTCTTGGGACTCTTAGGCTATTGTCGGTTATGGATAGATGACTATGCCCCCCTTACTAAAGACTTGTACCTAAAACTCATCGAGGAGGCACCCAATAGAATAAAATGGGAGGAGGAGGAGAAAAAGTTAATTGGAATTCTAAAAGAAAAATTGATGACCGCGCCTGTTTTAAGCTTGCCGGATTTTAGTAAGACATTTCGTCTCTTTGTAAACTCCAGGAAGGGAACCGCTCTTGGAGTATTGACCCAGGATTGGGGGGGAAAAAGGAAGCCCGTGGCTTTCCTGTCAAGAATTCTGGATCCAGTCTCCCGAGGGTGGCCGGAGTGTGTCCAAGCTGTGGCAGCCACGGCAAAGCTGGTAGAGGAAAGCAGGAAGTTGACTTTCGGGGCCCCCTTGACAGTCATTACACCCCACCAGGTTAGAACTATCCTGAATCAGAAGGCTGGAAGGTGGCTGACTGATTCGAGAATTCTGAAATATGAAGCCATACTGTTAGACCGAGAGGACCTCCGAATAGAAGTCGGGGGCTGCCAGAACCCGGCGGACTTCCTTTGGAAAGGGGAAGGGGAGGAGGAACTGGAACATTGCTGTTCAGACATAATAGAGTACCAGAGTAAAGTGAGGGAAGATCTGAGGGACACCCCCTTACATGCAGGAAGGCGGTGGTACATTGACGGGTCCTCTCGGGTGATAGATGGGAAAAGACACAACGGTTATGCAGTCATTAGTGAGACTGGTTGGGAATTAGTGGAAAGTGGACGGCTACCGAATGCCTGGTCCGCACAAACATGCGAATTGTACGCCTTGCACCGGGCTTTGAGGAATTTAAAGGGAATAGCCGGGACGATATACACTGACTCTAAGTATGCCTTTGGGGTAGTACACACCTTTGGGAAGATCTGGAAGGAAAGGGGAATGATAAATAGTAGAGGAAAGGAGTTGGTCCACGAGGAACTGGTAGCCATGATCTTGGAGGATTTGTTGCTGCCACAAGAGATTGCTGTAGTGCATGTGAAAGGGCACCAGAAAGACGATAAAATAGAGACCCTGGGGAACCAATTGGCAGATGAACAGGCAAAATTGGCCGGGATGGGGAAGGAAGTAATAAACTGCCTGGTAAGGATTCCCCAGATATCTGAAATTACCGAAGTGCCCACGTTCACTCACAAAGAAGAAACTCTTCTTGCGTCTCTGGGGGGTACAAAGGATAGGGAAGGGAAGTGGACCTTACCCGATGGCCGCCAGCTACTGAATCGACCGTTGACGCGGGACATTATTGCCCGTCTACACCAAGGGGGTCACTGGGGCGCCCAGGCACTGTGTGATGCCTTCCTGCGCCAATATGCCCACCCTGGTCTGTACACAGTAGCCAAGCAGGTCACGGGAGATTGCATAACGTGCCGAAAGATTAACAAAAGGGGGCTGCGGAAGCACGCAAGGCAAGGGGGTAGGAGTCCGGCCTATAGGCCGTTTGAGTATGTCCAGGTAGATTACACTGAGCTCCCCCCCATAGGTCGCCTGAAGTATCTATTAGTAATAGTAGATCACCTGACAGGATGGGTGGAAGCTTTCCCCACTGCCACGGCAACAGCAACCCAGGTTAGCAAAATTCTACTCGAACAAATCATCCCACGGTTTGGGCTACCCCGCGCTATTGACTCTGACCAGGGGAGCCACTTCACCTCGACTGTCCTCCAGAATATAGTGCAAGCAATGGGGATTGACTGGGATTTGCACACCCCCTGGCACCCCCCCTCCTCGGGCAAGGTCGAAAGAATGAACCAGACCATCAAAAAGCAGCTAACCAAACTCACTAGTGAAATCGGCCTGCCTTGGACCAAATGCCTACCCCTTGCCCTATTGCAAATTCGCACCCAGCCAAGGCGGGATTTGGGCGTCTCCCCTTTCGAAATGCTGTTTGGCCTCCCATTCCATGGGCCGAAGGGGGAACCCCCTGTATTCGAGTCTCGGGACATGTTTGTGCAAAAATATGTGGTGGCTCTGGGGTCTGCTCTATCTCGTTTACGCCAACAGGGACTTTTGGCACAGACGCCGCCCCTCGAGTTCGCGGTGCACACCATCAAGCCGGGTCAGTGGGTCCTGATTAAAAGCTGGAAGCAACGCACCCTCGAACCAACTTGGGACGGTCCCTTCCTAGTACTTTTGACGACCGAAACGGCTGTCCGTACGGCCGAAAAGGGCTGGACACATTACACTCGAGTCAAGGGACCAGTGCCACAACCGACGGAGGACGAACAAACCTCTCTGACAGAGGCATCTAAGGAACAGAGACCCTGAGAACAGACTAGTCGGACTTTGGCGAATCTAAAGGAACTGTGCCCTCTGGCTAAAGGTGTCGCGACAAAATGCGGTCAATCATATTGTTAACTTGCTTTGTCATTATCCTTGGGCTGGGTCATAGTGCGCGTGTTACCCAATTTGGCCTCCGGAAAAAACAGGCAGAGGACCGTCAGTGGTTCTCCATCTCCGTGCTTGCCAACAAGCCAACACAGACATTTAGCTTAGACCTATGTGGGTTGGTGCCCTGCAGGACTAAAAGTGAACTGAATCAAACTAAACGGAACCTAGAGAGAGAAAGGAGATTCCAGGGTCAGGCGTTAGTATTACAATTGCATGGTAGGGAAGGCATACATAGGCCTCCAGCCCCTGGGGTCCAGGCTATGGTGTCAGTTGTCCGTGATCCCATTACCCCTGGACAAGATTGTGGGCGGAATCAGTGCAATCCGCTCTACCTGACCATAAAGAACTTGGGAGATAATGGGGCGAGCCTTAATGGAACAATCCTGGGTATTAGAGTTGGGGGCCATACAGGACAGGAGGGAGTGCAGCTGTGCTGCACGTAGAGCCTGATGGGGGGTCGCAGAGGTCCCTATCTTGCACACATGCGAACTCTAAACGGTCGCCTGAGGCTGGAATCGAATCCAGGTCCTTCATGCTGTTAGGCAGCAGTGCTAACCAACGAATCACGAAAGCTAACTTCAAACCTTAGTGGAGCCATTCTTCCGAATAAGCCTGATATCAAAGACATACATGTCTTCATAGCCATTTTGCAACAAAAGGTAGACATAAGTAGACTAGACATAATCCAGCACGTAGCTGAAGGTGATCAGTTAAAGGATAGATGTTTTATTATCATTTATGAGCAGCTGATTAAGCTGCGCTACTTAAAGGCTGCAGCAGGAAGTCCTGAATCAAATATGTTCTTCTTACCATTCGTCCTGCTAAGACTGCGTTATTTATCTTCATTTAGGCTATGTTATATACATTTCGGTTACACCATTCTCCTGTTAGAAGGCATCCCCCGAGATTTTATTCAATGACTTTGCCTGTTTGAAGTTTGAAAAGTCTCTCAGATACTGCCAAAACCTCTTCAAGAGAATTCCCCTCCCAGAATCAGATCTTGCCTTCGAACTTCCCCTCATTATCAGTCCTACTCCATAGAAACTAACTGGAGACAAATAAATGTATGAAGTCACCGAACAGGCCATCACCGCGCTTCACTCTCTCCCGGGGAGCAGCACGGCTCAGCGTTGGTGATCGATGCCTTGCAAATCCACTTGGGATGATGAGAAGAGTGGTCGTCATATAGCTATCACCGATCAAAATGAACCTGAATCTGAGAAGTTACCATTCCCATCAGTTTGAAGTACATGCATTAAATGTAGATAAATGAGACTAATTCGACTGTTTATGATATAGATTAAAAAACACAAGATTTGATCTTAATGGTAAAAAGCTGTGATTTCCGAAGCGTGAACACTGAATGCACAACTTTAAATTGCATAAGTGCAGACTTCGAGTGTAGCTCCTGTGTGAGAATTGGAATATCGTTTGCAGACATTCAAAACGACACCTGGAAACATTATTTATCTTTCGGAATGTCTGGAAAAATCGCACGATTGCAATAATTTTCGTAAAATCCCAATTGTGTGGAAGTAGGCCGTTCGGTCTATCAAGCCCACACCAAAGCAGTGAAGATTATCCCAACAAAAAACACTTCCTAATCGATCCCCTTCCAGTTTCTCACAGCGAAATAACCTGAAGTCCACATTCCTGGACAAGTTGGGTAATTTTCCATTTGGCAATCCACCGAAACTACACAGCTTTCATAATGTGGGAGGAAAACTCACGCACACATGGGAGGAGTACAAGCACCATACAGACATTCGACACAGGCTGGAATTGAACTGGGTCCCTGGCACCGTGTGGCAGAAGTGCAAAGCACGTTTATTCTTCCGTCAGCTCACTGGGTTCAAGATAAATGACATTTAAACAACTCAGGCAAAGCTTTGAAGTATATATCGTCCGTTGAAGTATGTTTTTCTTTGAAATTGAACCACATCCCAAAGTACATAGATTGCAAAAGAACCGCTTGAACCTTAAGATTTCATCACGAACAACAACAAGTTCAGAATTACATGCGGCAACAGGAGTAAATGAGCTTGAACATCGTGTGGAGGGGAAAGTGCGTGTGGTGGTGTTTCCGTGTATCTGCTGTGGAGGTTGCGGTTTTGGACTGCGATGGACCAATTCAGAAATCACACCAGGTTATAGATGCACATGTGTATTTGAAATAACAAGATTTCGGACCAGAACCCTTTCGTTTGGTGAAGTGGGAGGGAATAACACAGAACACTGAATTTAAGGGAAGAGAGATCAAGGGCAGACAGATCAAAATATCAGGCAAATTGTGGGAGCGGACTGTGAAAGACTTAGTCTCTGCAAGTGAACAAGAGTGTCAGACCGTGTGAGTAATGTGTCAATAACTGAGTGCCAACAGAATGGTTGACCAATGATCCAACAAAGTGAGGCAGAGAGATAATTACAAACCGTTAAAATAAAGTCGGTACTGGAGACAAATCAAGGCACTGGAATGACATGGGACAGAAACAGAAGCAACTGGAAAACCGCTCCACAAAAAAAAACACCAGAGGAAGGGGCACCTGCTTCGAAACATTAACTCTCATGTTCCTCCACAGATCTCCCCAGAGCAGCGAAACACCCGTCCCCTTCGCCACCATGCCCCAGTCCCGTTCCACCACCCCGCCCAGTAAACCTTGCCCTTGCTCCTAGTTTACAGCATTCCCAGTTCTTCTGATTTTGCTTTGGCTTGAGTGGCATGCCGCGAGACTGACCCAAATTATCAGTTAGCCAATATTGAACAAAGTGATTAAGGTAGAGAGACAATAACAACTTGTCACGGTGTTGGTGTGAACACAGAACAATTGAGGACGATTTCACAGACACAGAACAGTGTGGTGGGTCACATGTGGTGTGACATTAACCGAATATCATGGTTGATGCCATCACCACAACTAAGGCAGTTGGCGATCCAATTCTGTTTGGCGATTTTGCGTTGTTGTGTACCTCGAAAGCCGCCTTGGCCGACATTTAGTCGAAGATTGAAAACCAAATGTCCTTGATTGCTGAACTCTTCCCCGACTGTGTGTGAATAATCCAGTCTGGCAATTGTTATGCCGTTACCATTCATCCATTGGCACACCATCTGCATGGTCTCGCCAATATACCATTACTGAGTATCTTGTGGTATCTTGTGGTATCATTGCCTGCTGCATATGTGACAAACAACATTGCCTGAGTCACATGTGTACCTGTCGTGTACGTGGTGGGTGGTGTAGCAACGGGTGATGGTAGTGTCCATGTCTTGCAAAGTTTGCGAAGGCATGGTGCTGTGGTGTTGTGGTTAATGCTATGTGAAGGCTGAATAGTTTACTGTAAACGGTCGTATGTTATAATTTTGCTGGGTGTTTGAAGGTGAGAATTGAAGTCATGGGGATGTTCTTAGTGAGATGCTCATCATCATCGGTGACATGCTGAATCCTGTGAAGAACGTGCTGAACTCCAGGAAAGTGCTGACGATGAAAGATACTCTATTAGTCGCATCCTCTGTCTGTCTTCTAACGAGTTCACAGCAGATTTTCACTGTGGCACACCGGAATTGGCGATCAATCAGTTCAACATGTACCCCATCATCATGAGGATATACTTCAAAATCTTTAGGTGTCTGTCGCATTATTCCTCATCTGAGCGGTTCCTGTGCAGGTGAAGCGCTTGTCCTTACGGTATGGCTTCTTTAATATATTTAGGGTGGAAGCTGGAGAAGTGCAGCATCGTGTAGTTATTCTTGGGCTTGCAGTGGAGTGAGATGCAGAGGTGTTATTTCTTAATCTTGGTTTGTGGTGGGTTTGGTTGTATCATCCTTATAAATGGAATAGGCATTCAGTTAAAACCACGAACAGAAATACCAGGAGAATCTCAGCAGATCTTACAGCGTCTATTCAGAGAGAATCAGAGACAAATATTTCAAAACTTCATCAGAACTCGGTAAACTGCCACAGGCACTGCCAAACTGGTTCGTTTCGACAGCAGTTTCTGTCTTTGCTTCAGATTTCCAGAATGCACAGTTCTTTACATTAACCATTAAAGCAATGCAGAAACTTTTTTTTTTTATCGTTCGTCATACCAAAGGTTTCTGTTTGGAAAACATTTTCCTGACCCCATTAGAAACGGTGCTGCACAGAAAACAGATGCATTATGAACATCAATCGCTGTCGCCCTGGGGCTATTGAAGCAGTAAAATTTCATTTAACAGTCGAATGAGCTGATACTTCCAACCTAACACCTTGGACGATCCTCGAAAGCAGTCTGTGATTGACCTTCCACTTCAGACTGCCATTCCCAGAACGACAACTGTCCTCTATCAGTTTTACTTTTCCGAAATAAGGACTGGGACATTCATAATGGCGACATGGGAACAGTCTGATCCCATCCACGACAGACACACCCATGTCACTGGGAACCAGCTCTGCTCCAATCGGGAACATCTGTCTTCGAACCTCTCAGTATCTTGTGTGGTATCGAGTATTTTCATTGTCCCAGTGTCCATACAAGGTTTGTATTCCTCATGTACAGGACCGAGAATTACTTCAATGTCTCCAATCAGTTCTTGTCCTGAGAACATCAGAATCAATGTCCCGTCCTCTTAAAGAACGGAAAGTTGTCCTGACTGATTCCGATCAGTCTGACAATTGACCCTTCTTCATTCTCCTCTGAGTCCTTTTCCCAAAGAGTTTCTGAAGATTCACAAAGCTGGAGACTGGGTGACGTGTTTTGCCTTCTTAACACTTTTTCACCTGACAAGTGACAATATTTTCCCAAATTCTGTTCACAATCGTCTGGATTTCACCATGTCCAGGGATGAGAAGTCCCGTTTTGTGGAGGGATTCCCGATGTTGGTGAGTTTCGCTTTGGAGCAAATTTGGTTTGTCAGCAATTTCCTGCGGCAATTTATAATGATGGGAAAATTAGTGGTGGGGATTGGCTCTTCGACGAGCGGGGGGAAGTGTTGCCAGTGACCAGAGTTAGTGAACGGAGGACTGCGGTAAAAGGAATCTATTCAAAAACAGCACTTCTGCACAGTACATTCAAAGAATACTGCAAAATCTCAATGGGTCTGGCAGTAAGTGTGAAAAGAGAAACGGAGATAATATTTTAAGTGTGTTGCATTTTTGATTAATAACTTGAGTTTGCTAAGTCTAATCAACTGACTGGTCTTGTATGTTGAGACGAGATTTCTGAACTGTGAGTGAAAACGCGCCCTGCATGACATCACTGAAAACGGAGCCAGCAGAATTCGAACCTGAGGAGGGAAGCCCCAATGGATTTCTAATCCATCACCTGTATCACGCGGCCATGACTACACGCGTGCAATGCTGTCTTAGGATGTCTTATGTAACGGAAAGTTCCAACCTGAAACACCAGGATTTGGCTTTTCCTGACCCCAGTATTCGCTGTCAGACTCTCTTGCTTTCGAAAGGAGGAGGATGCTGAGGTGCCAAGAAAAGCCAAATCCTGGTGTTTCAGGTTGGAACTTTCCATTACATAAGACATACTAAGACAGCATTGCGCGCGTGTAGTCATGGCCGCATCAATTTGAATTGCACACATATTGATGAGAGATAAAGTGGATGGGTAGGATCCATTTTCATGCGCAGAGAGTTGAATAAACACAGCACTGGATCGCGAAAGAAAAATGTCCTTGCATTAGGTCGGCACTGTGGCACAGTGGTTAACACTGCTGGCTGACAGCGCCAGAAACCCGCGTTCAATTGCCGCCTCAGGCGACTGACTGTATGGAGTTTGCACGCTCTCGCCGTGTCTGCGTGTGTTTCCTCCGGGTGCTCCGGTTTCCTCCCACAGTCCAAAGATGTGCAGGTCAGGACAGGCGAATTGGCCATGCTAAATTGCTCGTAGTGTTAAGTAAGGGGTAAATGTAGGGGTATGGGTGGGTTGTGCTTTGGCGCGGCGGTGTGGACTTGTTGGCCCGAAGGCCCTGTTTCCCCACTGTCAGTAATCTAATTTGTCTAGCCCTATTCACTGCCAGTAGAATTACGCTCATTGAAGTCTTCTTGAAAAGATTCACCACTGGCAAATCTGATGTGCAAATTAGGTCTACTATTTTTAATCAGAGGTCAAAATATGAAAATGTTTCAAATAAACGGAACTGCAATGGAGAGTGCAGACCTACCTTCAGGAGCTTATTCTGCTCTGATGTACACCCCCGAGAAATTGGGACGAGAATGCGTTCTCACAGCTGAAGGGATCAAACATTTAAGAAAATAATAAGGAGGATATTCACTCTTTCAGAGGGTAGCAAATCTGTGGGTTTCCGAACAACAGAGGGCTGTGAAGGCGAGGTGTATTCAAGGCTGTGATAGACAGACATGGAGCATCACGGAGATGAGGATAAAAACGGGGGTTGAGAATTAACCAACTCAGCCATGATCTCATTGAATGTTGTCGCAGACTTGATAGGCTACATTGCTTCCATCTGCTCTCATATCTTTGCCGTCATTTGGAAGATACCGGACACCATTTTAAAAGAAGAAAAGCACAACTTTAGGGAGTGGTGGTTTCAATCAAACTGAATCAAAATTATTTATTGAGCGAAAACTCACACTTGACATGTTTCCAGATTTCTTTGCTAGCATGACTAGCAGAGTTGATCAAGGTCGTCTGACTGTACTTGGGCATGAAACAAACAAAGATTAGTGACATAATCTTCATTTTCTTTATGTCAAAAGTAATATCTTTCCTGATGGTCACAACAAAGGAGATGGTTTCCAAGAAAAGACAGAGACTAAGTCAGCCGTAAACTCATCGATGACCAAAATATGGCTCGCGTTGTTCTCTGGGACAGATATGATTTATTGATTATTGTCATCCAAACTTTTTTTTTACCATTGAACTATGAGTGGGAGATGGGAAACTAAGATCACCCGTAACTATTGCCATCTTTTATCACTCACATGTAGTATTTTTTTCTCGTACGGAGTGGTTACTGCCAGTGCACTTGTAAACTACACCTGCGGATGACTTCTTTCCTCACTGGTCCTCATTTCTACACAAACACGTTTTACATCCTTATCTCCTGAATCAAAGTAATATGCAACCAAATAATAAATGTCACTAATACCTTGGCATTTCACACGCCTCCGTTTGTCACCTTCCAATGTAAATTAATAATTTGCCGTGTTGCAATTGCACACAATAAGAGAGAACAAAATATAGGGAGGTGTACCAGGTTTGCAAACGCACGCTATTGAAGCTAAAACGCAGGTTTCTGTCCAAAGTACGATCACGGAAGCATGCACCGAACTGTCAGGAAGCACACAATAAGTCCAGTTCCATAGGGTATGACAGGAACAGCACCAGAAAAACCACCAAATTCCTTCTCTCGGCTAATATTTTGGATGTACATCTCAATGAGCAATCGAGTTTTACATATGTTCTAACAGTAGTTACAACATAAGGAACTAACCAGTGCTGCAGACGGTACAAGCCCCTGAATCAGAAACACTCAATGCCCTACATACAACTACAAGAACATCTGCCCATGGCGTATACTGGCTGGCTGAAGTTCATGATTGCAGCTCGCTAGTTGTCCGACTGTTTCTCCGATATAGTGTTTCGTGCAGTCCCTGCGTGGAATCTTGACAACCACATTTGTCCTGCACAAGATGGGCATTGGATATTGTTTTCTGGTGAGCTTTCCCTCAGCGAGGCTGTTGGTTTATGTGCTGTCCTAAATCCGTGTGTTCAGAGGAGTCTGGCTATCAATTTCCAGAAATTTATTTTATTAAAGGGAAGCATGGTGTTTCAATTGCTTTATGGCATATCCTAGTTGACAATTTAGTGTGCCAGACATCTGGGAATGCAGTTGTGGGATACATATTCTTGGCAAAGAGTTTGTGTGGCCGTCACTAATTGGCACGGCCAACTGTCCCGAGTAGCTATACGTACAGACAGCAAGCATCCTTGAGAGCAGCACAACGGTAATAGGACAGGGCAATCAGAAAGCAGCCAGAGAATTTCTAGAAGCAGGGCACCCATCCATGGATTCCATCAATAGACACATTGATCAGGATCCAATCTGCAACACCAACAACTGGACCCAGCGGCACTGAAACTAAATCAATTCCAACCGCCACAGGACAGTAGGCTTCACAACAGGCTCTGCAACCCTGAGGATGTTACCCAGAACTGTGAGGATCCCACTTCCCAGCACCGCAAAACATTCCAACAACATCTCCATGAAGCACACGAGCTTCGCATCTTTCTGCTCCAAAGCACTCCGATTTTTCACAGCAGAGAATTGTACACTGAACTCCCGCGTGCAAGGTGAGGATGCCAAACCCAACACGATCA
Source organism: Chiloscyllium plagiosum (assembly GCF_037043375.1). NCBI lineage: Eukaryota > Metazoa > Chordata > Chondrichthyes > Orectolobiformes > Hemiscylliidae > Chiloscyllium > Chiloscyllium plagiosum. Next base: position 64,066,337 of record NW_028270175.1, on the reverse strand, counting down.
ATAATGGCAGTGAGAACGAGGGCAACAATTTCCATTGTCATATGGACAGCCACAAACACTCTCTTTGAAAGGTACCTTTAAATATGAAAGTCTGTGCAGCAGTATAATCGGGGAACCAAGCAGCCTGCGCTGGGTATTTATATTTCAGACAATTTCCTTTGTTCACCGTTTTCACTGAAAGTGAATGGATATTACTATTTCATTGCTGATACGAAACCAGATTCTGCATTGTATCTGCTCGCCGTTTTTGTTGTTGCAGTGGCGAAAAGGTTGGCAATCGCGATGAGAAATGTTTTTTGTATTTCTCGCATTTCATTCATTACTGTCCTGGTGAAGGGGGCTGGTGATTGGTCCTCTCGATCAGATGGAGTCATCAGCGCATTGTTGACCTAATTTCATCACGAGTGCAATTGGTAAACTTCATTTTTCATGGATTATTGCTGTTCTGTTTTGTTTTATGTTTGTTGAGCACTTCCTGTGACTTGGTAATGCACTAAATCTCCAGTATGTCCTGAATTGCCTCCCTGCCGTTTCTCTGAGCAGTTCATGACGTAATCGGCTTGCACTGCAACAAAGGCAGCATGCATGCTTCGGTGTGTCTGGCAATGATCCACCCTTTCTGTTTTGCTTCTGTTCCACATGAAGAGTTGTCAGTTTCTGGATTCGTTGGAGAGCTGAGGGGGATAACATTATACGTGTGGTATTATTCTTCAGCCAAACTCTTTGATGGCAAAGTTGAGAAGGTGCCAAACGAATGGTCATTGGCAGCAAAAGTCCGGAATGACCCTCATCGCTTGGTCAACTCGTCCCATCCACCCTCCAGAAAGAAAGGTAAACGCGCTTACTGCCTAACAAACATAGTGCATTTTTTTGCAAATGGTCCATTAAAACTGGTGTCAGCTGCGGGAGCACATCAACAAAGCCGAGCACGGAAAAATACCCTACTATCGAACATGTCCCTGCTGAACAGATAACCGAAATTAATTGAACCATATTTGCCAAAATGTGTTCCTAATCTCTCCGAACGCTTCCTGCGTATATACCCATTCGGGATGCCATTGCATTTGCCTTAAATGTGGCAAATCATTCTGCACACACAAAAATGTCTGAGTGAACTCGCTGAGTTTCTGCATGACACCATGACCAAACTTTGGGCCAAAATTGGAAATTGCGACTAGAATAGACGGCTCTCTGATTAGTCGCAATGCACAAAGGGCGGAATGGCCTTTCCCCACTTTGTAAATCTTCGAAGACAAGTTGAAAATAATCTGCAACGAAAATGTTCGTGTGAGGATTTACTTGTGAGGATTCGGTACTCTCAGCACCGTGGCCCGGATCGTATTCCCGCTCATGGAATGGTTGCATTGTTCAGCGGTGTACCAGTACTTCTGCCGATTTTCCGATGCTGGCAGGTCCTTGGTTTTGTCCAAAACATTATGAAGGTTAACATAAAACAAATAGCTGCAGTAGCTGGAAATCTGAGCCAAAAACGAAACTTGTTTGCGGAACGCAGCAAGACTGGCAACAGAAACGTCGACTTTCCTGCTCCTCGGATGCTGCCTGACCTGCTGTGCTTTTCCAGCATCACTCTGATCTAAAATCAGGTTTCCAGCATCTGTAGTCCTCACTTTTACATCGTTCCTTCAGTGTCGCTGGTTCCCAATGCAAGAACACCATCTCTAGCGGTTTCATGTTTGTACCTCCACGCTGAGGATTTGAAGCGTGAAGAAAAGTAACTCACCCCGTCCATCTCTGGGGTAATTAGGGACTGAAAATGAATCGTGTCACATTGAAATATATCGAGATGCGACTTAATGTTTGTCTTTTATTGGGAACCATCTCTTTCATTGTAACCATCAGGAAAGAACATTTCGTTCGCCAGAAAAAGAAATGAATATGTCACTATTTGTTTGCTTCAGGTCCAAGAATACTCAGATCAATAGCTCCCTTGCTTACCCCTGCTGGTCATGTTCGCAAAGATATCTAGCAAATTGCCAAGTGTGATTTTCCTTTCAATAAATAATTTTGACTCAGTTTGGCTGCAAATATCTTTTCCTACCTTTGTGCTTTTCTTCTTTTACATTGGTGTCTCGCACCTTACAAATGACAGCAAAGGTATGAAAGGAGATGGAAGCATTGAGCTCATCAAGTCAGCAAGAGCTTTCAATGAGATCACGGCTGATTTAGTCAATTCTCAACCCTCCTGCGCGGTCTCTAGTCATGGCCGAGTGGTTAAGGCGATGGATTAGAAATCCATTGGGGTTTCCCCACGTAGGTTCGAATCCTGCTGACTACGTAAGAATACTTTCCTGCTGGATTAATTTTCGCTCAAAGTTCCGAAAACCTATTTTGCAAACCAGGCCAGTAATTTGATTAGACTTGGGAAACTCGAGTTCTTCATCAGAAACGTTCCATATTTAAATCATTATCTCTGTTTCTCTTTCCAGATACTCTGCTCGACACATCGGGTTTCTGCAGTTTTTATTGAACGTCCTAAGCAGAAGTGCTGCTTTTCATTAGATTCCTTTAATCCATGTCCTCTGTTCTCTGACTCGGGTCAGTGGCAACACTTCCTCCTGCTCGTCAAAGTGCTCATTCCCCACCGCTCCCTCTCCGGTCATTACAAACAACCGCAGGAAATTGCCACTTAACCAACTTTGTTCCAAAGTGAAACTCACCAGACTCGGGAATCTCTCCACCAAACGGGACTTCTCATCCCTGGACATGGTGCATGACAGAGGATTGTGAAGAGATACTGTGAAAATATTTTCAGTTGGCAGTTGGAAAAATGTTTAAGAAGCAAACCATATAATTTAGGCTCCAGCTTTGGAAATCTTGAGAAACTCTTTGGGAAATGGAATCAGAGGAGGATGAAGAAGTGTGAACTTTCCGACCGAGCCGAGGACGGGACATTGACTCTGATGTTATTGGGACAGGAAATGATCTGAGACATTGAAAGAATTCTCGCTCACGTTCGTGAGGAATGCAAACTTCATCTGGACTCTGGGACAATGAAAAACTCTGGAACACTCAAGAAAAAATACAAATATTGACTGGTATCACGACAGTACGAGTACTATAGATGGGTCAGTTTTTGCCCAGTGTGTGCAGGAGGGCCTCCTGACTCAGTATGTAGACATGCCTTCAAGGGACGAAGCCACTTTCGATTTAGTACTGGGTAACGAGCCTGGCTAGGTTTTAGATTCGGAAGTAGGTGAGCACTTTGGAGACAGCGATCACAATTCTCTCAGGTTTACTTTCGTGATTGAAAGGGATAGGTGTACTCCACGGAGCAAGAGGTTCAGCTGGTGGAAGGGAAATTACGATGTATCGAGGTAAGATTTAGGAAGCGTAGAATGTGGTAGGAAACTGCAGGGGTTGAGCACATTAAAATGTGGAGCTTATTCAAGGAAAAGCTCCTGTGTGTCCTAGATAAGTATGTACCTGACAAGCAGGGAGGAAGATATAGAACGCGTGAGCCGTGGTTTACTAAGGAAGTGGAATCCCTGGTCAAGAAGACCAAGAAGTCTTATGTTAGGATAAAATGTGAAAACTCAGTTAGAGCGCTCGAGGGTTCCAACGATATCAGGAAAGACCTAAAAAGAGAGCTGAGAAGAGCCGGGGGAGACATGAGATGTTGTTGGCAGATAGGTTCAGGGTTAACCCTAAGGCTTTCCATAGGTATATTTGGAATGAAAGAATGACGAGAGTTAAATTTGGGACAATCAAGGATAATAGTGGGAAGTTGTGTGTGGAGTCAGAGGAGATCGGGGAAGCACTAAATAAATATTTTTCGACAGTATTCGCTATTGAAAATGAAAATGTTGGCGAGGAAGGTATAGAGATACTTGCGTCTAGACTAGAAGAGATTGAGGTTCACAAGGAAGAGATATTCGAAATACTGCGGAGTTCAAAGTTTGTGCGAAGATTTGTAGCTCGGGTGCTCGTTGTTGTGGTTCTGTTCGGCGAGCTGGAAATTATTGTTGCAAACGTTTCGTCCCCTGGCTAGGCGACATCATCAGTGCTTGGGAGCCTCCTGCGAAGCGCTTCTTTGATGTTTCCTCCGGTGTTTATAGTGGTCTGTCCCTGCCGCTTCCGGTTGTCAGTTTTAGCTGTCCGCTGTAGTGGTTGGTATATTGGGTCCAGGTCGATGTGTTTGTTGATGGAGTTTGTGGATGAATGCCATGCCTCTAGGAATTCCCTGGCTGTTCTCTGTCTGGCTTGCCCTATGATAGTAGTGTTGTCGCAGTCAAATTCATGTTGCTGGTTGCCTGCGTGTGTGGCGACTAAGGATAGCTGGATGTGTCGTTTCGTGGCTCGTCGATGTTCATGTATGCGGATTGTTAGCTGTCTTCCTGTTTGTCCTATATAGTGTTTTGTGCAGTCCTTGCATGGTATTTTGTACACTACATTAGTTTTGCTCATGTTGGGTATCGGGTCCTTCGTTCTGGTGAGTTGTTGTCTGTGCGTGGCTGTTGGTTTGTGTGCCGTTATGAGTCCTAGGGGTCGCAGTAGTCTGGCTGTCAGTTCTGAGATGTTCCTGATGTATGGTAGTGTGGCTAGTCCTTTTGGTTGTGGTATGTCCTCGTTCCGTGGTCATTCTCTTAGGCATCTGTTGATGAAGTTGAGCGGGTCTCCGTTTTTGGCGAATACCTTGTATAGGTGTTCCTCTTCTTCTTTTTGCAGTTCTGGTGTACTGCAGTGTGTTGTGGCCCTTTTGAATAGTGTCCTGATGCAGCTTCGTTTGTGTGTGTTGGGGTGGTTACTTTCATAGTTTAGGACTTCGTCTGTGTGTGTGGCTTTCCTGTATACCCTTGTAGTGAATTCTCCGTTCGGTGTTCTCTGTACCATCACGTCTCGGAATGGGAGTTGGCTATCCTTTTCTTCTTCTCTCGTGAATCGGATTCCTGTGAGTGTGGCGTTGATGATCCGGTGTGTTTTTTTTTTCTATTTCCGTGTTTTTAATGATTACGAAAGTGTCATCGACATATCTGACCCAGAGTTTGGGTTGAATTTGTGGTAGGACTGTTTGTTCTCACCTTTGCATAACTGCCTCTGCTATGAGTCCCGAGATTGGTGATCCCATGGGTGTTCCGTTGATTTGTTCGTAATTCTGGTTGTTGAATGTGAAGTGTGTTGTGAGGCACAAGTTCAGTAGTTTAAGACCCGATACCCAACATGAGCAAAACTAATGTCGTGTACAAAATACCATGCAAGGACTGCACAAAACACTATATAGGACAAATAGGAAGACAGCTGACAATCCGCATGCATGAACATCAACTAGCCACGAAACGACACGACCAGCTATCCTTCGTAGCCACACACGCAGACAACAAGCAACATGAATTCGACTGGGACAACACTACTATCATAGGGCAAGCCAGATATAGAACAGCCAGGGAATTCCTAGAGTCATGGCATTCATCCACAAACTCCATCAACAAACACATCGACCTGGACCCAATATACCAACCACTACAGCGGACAGCTGAAACTGACAAACGGAAGCGGCAGGGACAGACCACTATAAACACCGGACGAAACATCAAAGAAGCGCTTCGCAGGAGGCTCCCAAGCACTGATGATGTCCCCTAGCCGGGGACGAAACGTTTGCAACAAAAACTTCCAGCTCGGTGAACAGAACCACAAGATACTGCAGAGTGTGAAAATAGATAAGTCAGCTGGGCCGGATGGGATCTATCTGATGTTGTTTAGCAAAAGCACGACAGGAAGGTACAAATCAAGTTGATGCAACAACGGCTCGTTTTGAGCCGCTAATTTGCAGTGAAGTGGCGGCGCCAATAAAAGGTGTCACGCATCTCGTCTAATTCCACATCCTGAGCTCGAAATGACCGGAGGTCTCTCGCTGAGTATCTGCAGGGTCTTGTTTGGACGACACCATGACACGTTTTCACTGGAGTGGATCATGAAATCGCGTCGTGACTGTGAATAAAACGATGGAAACTTCCAGCAGAGAAGGAGGCGACCCTGAAGCAGGCAGCTGAGGACAAATGTTTCTCCTTTGCCAGTGAAAGGCACTGCTTCACAAATTGGAAACTTCGAAGTGAAGCAATGTTGGTGATTATCTTCGGTGCTTGTTCACCTTTTTAATTCTGATTCCGTGAAAGTCCATGGCATTACATATCGACATTCTGCCAAACGCAGGCTCATCTCTAGGGCCAGTGGCGAAATAGATAATGTGTCTGACTTCGGATCAGAAGATTGTAGGTTCGAGTCCTACCTGTTTCAAGGGGGCGGTTTCGCTTTAACCGTGGTATACATTGACGCTCTCTTGTAAAGTTCTCTCGGGACATCGCCTCTGTGCTTCCGCATGTAAAGCTTGCATTTGTCCTATTGTCCATTTCAAATTCCAGCTCTCCATAACGGACACCTCCGTCAGTTTGGCGGTATCTTCTGGTGTGTCTCCCTCTGTGGGTGAGAATGAGCATGAGTTCCTCAAAAGAGTTGCAATTCCTTATACTTCTGTCCCATTATTGTGCCATGTAAGAACACAGGATAACCTCATTGACATTTGACCTGGAAACATTAGAACACACGAGACTTTGGGCCAAAGTTCGAAACTGCGACTAGAATAGATGGCTCTCTGATTAGCCGCAATGCACACGGGCGGAATGGCCTTTTCCCACTTTGTAAATCTTCGAAGACAATTTGAAAAAAATCTGCAACGAAAATGTTCAGACAGCGTGTCTTATTTACACCAAATACGATAGTATCTATCGCCTTGTCTTGTTATTTACTTGTGAGGATTCGGTATTCTCAGCACCGTGGCCCGGATCGTATTCCTGCTCATGGAATGGTTGTATTGTTCAGCAAACATATCGGTGTACCAGTACTTCTGCCGATTTTCCGATGCTGGCAGGTCATTGGTTTTGTCCAAAACATTATGAAGGTTAACATAAAACAAATAGCTGCAGGTGTTGGAAATCTGAGCCAAAAACTAAAATTGTTTGTGCAGCGGAGCATGACGGGCAACAGAAACGTCGACTTTCCTGCTCCTCGGATGCAGCCTGACCTTCTGTGCTTTTCCAGCATCACTCTGATCTAAAGTCAGGTTTCCAGCATCTATAGTCCTCACTTTTACATTGTTCCTTCAGTGTCGCTGGTTCCCAATGCAAGAACTCCATCTCTAACAGTTTCATGTCTGTACCTCCACGCTGAGGCGTTGAAGTGTGAAGAAAAGTAATTCACCCCCTCCATCTCTGGGGTAATTAGGGACTGAAAATGAAACGTGTCACATTGAAATATATCTACATGCGAATTAATGTTTGTCTTTTATTGGGAACCATCTCTTTCATTGTAACCATCAGGAAAGAACATTTCGTTCGCCAGAAACAGAAATGAATATGTCACTAACCTTTGTTTCCTTCAGGTCCAAGAATACTCAGATCAATAGCTCCAATGCTTACCTCTGCTGGTCATGTTCGCAAAGAGATCTAGCAAATTACCAAGTGTGATTTTCCTTTCAAGAAATAATTTGACTTAGTTTGGCTGCAAATATCTTTTCCTACCTTTGTGCTTTTCTTCTTTTACATTGGTGTCTCGCACCTTACAAATGACAGCAAAGGTATGAAAGGAGATGGAAGCATTCAGGTCATCAAGTCAACGGTAGCTTTCAATGTGATCAGGCTGATTTGTTCTATGCTCAAGCGACCGGAGCTGTCTGTAGTCATGGCCGAGTGGTTAAGGCGATGGATTAGAAATCCATTGGAGTTTCCCCACGTAGGTTCGAATCCTGCTGACTACGTTGTGAATGCTTTCCTGCTGGTACAATGTTCGCTCAAAGTTCAGAAAAACTATTTTGTGAAACAGGCCGGTAATTTGATTAGACTTGGGAAACTCGAGTTCTTCATCAGAAATGTTCCATATTTAAAACATTATCTATGTTTCTCTTTCCAGATACACTGCTCGACACATCGGGTTTCTGCAGCTGTTATTGAACGTCCTGAGCAGAAGTGCTGCTTTTCATTAGATTCCTTTAATCCCTGTCCACTGTTCTCTGACTCGGGTCAGTGGCAACACTTCCTCCTGCTCGTCAAAGTGCTCAATCCCCACCGCTCCCTCTCCATCATTAGAAACAACCGCAGGAAATCGCCACTTAACCATCTTTGTTCCAAAGTGAAACTTATCAGCCTCGGGAATCTCTCCACCAAACGGGACTTCTCATCCCTGGACATGGTGCAAGCCAGAGGATTGTGAAGAGATACTGTGAAAATATTGTCAGTTGGCAGTTGAAAAAATGTTTAGGAAGCAAACCATATAATTTAGGCTCCAGCTTTGTAAATCTTGAGAAACTCTTTGGGAAATGGAATCAGAGGAGAATGAAGAAATGTGAACTGTCAGACCGAGTAGAGGACGGGACATTGACTCTGATGTTCTCGGGACAGGAACTGATCTGAGACATTGAAATCATTCTCGCTCACGTACGTGAGGAATGCAAACTTCATCTGGACTCTGGGACAATGAAAAACTCTGGAACACTCAAGACAATGATGTGTTTCTGTTCGCCGAGCTGGAAGTTTTTGTTGGAAACGTTTCGTCCCCTGTCTAGGTGGCATCCTCAGTGCTTGGTAGCCTCCTGTGAAGCGCTTCTGTGGTGTTTCCTGCGGCATTTATAGTGGCCTGTCCTTTCCGCTTCCTATTGTCAGTTTCAGCTCTCCGCTGCAGTGGCTGGTATATTGGGTCAAAGTCCATGTGTTTGTTGATGGAGTTTGTGGATGAGTGCCATGCTTCTGGGAATTCCCTGGCTGTTCTTTGTTTGGCTTGCCCGATAATAGTAGTGTTGTCCCACTCGAATTCATGTTGCTTGTCGTCTGTGTGTGTGGCGACTACGCATAGTTGGTCGCTTCGTTTCGTGGCTCGTTGATGTTCCTGGATGCGGATCGTTAGCTGTCTTCCTGTTTGTTCTATATAGTGTTTTGTGCAGTCCTTGCATGGGAGTTTATATACTACATTAGTTTTGCTCATGTTGGGTATCGGGTCCTTAGTTCTGGTAAGCTGTTGTCTGAGTGTGGCTGTTGGTTTGTGTGCTGTTAAGAGTCCAAGTGGTCGCAGTAGTCTGGCTGTCAGTTCGGAGATGTTCTTGATGTGTGGTAGTATGGCTAGTCCTTTGGGTTGTGGCATGTCCTCATTCCGTGGTCTATCCCTTAGGCATCTGTTGATAAAATTGCGAGGATATCCGTTTTCGGCGAATACCTTGTATAGGTGTTCCTCTTCCTCTTTTTGCAGTTCTGGTGTGCTGCAGTGTGTTGTGCGCCTTTTGAATAGTGTCTTGACGCAACTTCGTTTGTGTATGTTGGGGTGGTTGCTCTCATAATTCAGGACTTGGTCTGTGTGTGTGGCTTTCCTGTGTACCTTTGTGGTGAATTCTCCGTTAGGTGTTCTCTGTACCATCACGTCTAGGAATGGGAGTTGATTGCCCTTTTCTTCCTCTCTGGTGAATCGGATTCCTGTGAGTGTGGAGTTTTCTCTATTTCCGTGTGTGTTTTCTCTATTTCCGTGTTTTTAATGATAACAAAGGTGTCATCCACGTATCTGAACCAGTGTTTGGGTTGAATTTGCGGTAAGACTGCTCTAACCTTTGCATTATTGCTTCTGCTATGAGTTCCGAGATCGGTGAGCCCATGGGTGTTCCGTTGATTTGTTCGTATATCTGTTCGTTGAATGTGAAGTGTGTTGTGAGGCACAAGTCCCAAGATTTAGGAAGATTAGGTAAGATTTAGGAAGCGTAGAATGGGGTAGGAAACTGCAGGGGGTGAGCACATTAAAATGTGGAGCTTATTCAAGGAAAAGCTCCTGTGTGTCCTAGATAAGTATGTACCTGTCAGGCAGGGAGGAAGATATAGAACGCGTGAGCCGTGGTTTACTAAGTAAGTGGAATCCCTGGTCAAGAAGAACAAGAAGTCTTATGTTAGGACAAAATGTGAAAACTCAGTTAGAGCGCTCGAGGGTTCCAACGATATCAGGAAAGTTCTACACAGAGAGCTGAGAAGAGCCAGGAGGAAACATGTGAAGTTGTTAGCAGATAGGATCAGGGTTAACCCTTAGGTTTTCCATCGGTTTGTCAGTATTAAAAGAATGACGAGAGTTAAATTTGGGACAATCAAGGATAATAATGGGAAGTTGTGTGTGGAGTCAGAGGAGATAGGGGAAGCGCTAAGTAAATATTTTTCGACAGTATTCGCAATAGAAAATGAAAATGTTGGCGTGGAAGATACTGAGATACTTGCGTCCAGAGTACTAGAGATTGAGGTTCACAAGGTTTAGGTGATAGAAATACTGCAGAGTGTGATAACAGACAAGTCCCCTGGGCTGGATGGGATCTGTCCTAGTATCCTCTGGGAAGCAAGGGAAGAGATTGATGAGCCTTTGGCATCGATCGTCAAATCATCGTTATCTACAGGAATAGTGCCTGTGGAATGGAGCATAGCATACGTTGTTCCCGTGTTCAAAAAGTGTCGTAGAGACAACCCTGGTAATTACAGACCAGTGAGTCTCACTGCAGTTGTTGGTAACGTGTTGGAAAAGGTTATTATGGATAGGATTTATGGCCATCTGGAAAAGAATAATCTGATCAGGGACAGTCAGCACGGTTTTGTGATGGGTCGGCCTTGCCTAACGAATCTTATTGACTTTTTTGACAAAGTGACCAAACAGGGAGATTACAGTAAACCGATTTATGTGGTGTATATGGGTTTCAGAACGTTGTTCGATAAGGTTCCCCACAATAGGCTATTATACAAAATGCGGTGGAATGGAATTGTGGGAGAGATTGCAGCTTTGATCAGTAATTGGCTTGCCAATAGAAAACAGTGTTCTAGTTAATGGAACATGTTCTTCTTGGTGTCCATGTACTGGCGGCGTACCACAAGGGTCGGTGTTCGGTCCACTGCTTTTACATGAGATCTAACCTTGCCAATCAGTCTCCCATGGGGAACATTGTTGATCGCCTTACTGAAGTTCATATCGATCACATTTACTGCTCTGCCCTCATCAATCTTCTTTGTTACTTCCTCCAAAAACTCAATCAAGTTTGTGAGACATGATTTCACACGCACAAAGCCATGTTAACTGTCCCGAATCAGTCCTTGTCTTTCCAAATACATGTACATTATGTTCCTCAGGATTCCCGCCAACAATTGGAGTATTCTTGGCAGATGCAGTTTCATGTAGGGGATGCGAGGTCATATACTTAGTTGGGAAGAATCAAAAGACACGCTACTATTAAAATCGATAGAAACGCAAAAGATGTGCAGTGCAGAGGAGTCTCAGTGTTCTTATACATGAAACGAACATATTTATTTCTTGGTGGCAAAAGAAAGCCTTTTCTGATGCTCACAATTAAAGAGATGGTTTCCAAGAAAATAGGAAAATTAAGTCACCAGTAGAGTAATCAATTACCAAGATATCCCTCGTAATGTTTTATGGGACATGTGGGATGTTTTTGATTATGGTTCTCCAAACATTTTTACAATGGAACCGAGAGTTTTAGATGGGAAGTTAAGATCACGCATGACTATTGCCATTTTTGTCACTCACACACAATATTTTTTCCTTGTACGATTTATTTCGCTTTGTGGTTACTGCGAGTGGGCTTGTAAACTACACATGCTTGTGAGTTCATTCCTCACTGTTCCTCAACTCCAGCCAAACAGACTTTACATCCTTATTTCCTGAATCAAGGTAATCTCTAACCATTGCGTAAATGTCATTAAAACTTCGATATTTCACAGGCCTCTGTATATCATTTTACAATATTAATTGATCCTTTAATGTATTGCAGTTGCGCATAAGAAGAGAAAACTCGCATCGAGAATGGTGGACCTCCGGTTCACACACCCATTATTGAAGCGAAAATACAGATTACTGCCCATAATACGATCGTGGAAGCATGTGCCGAACCCTCAGGATACACAGAATAAGTGCAGTGCCACAGGGCATGTCAGGGTCAGCACCAGAAAGACAACAGAAATGTTGCTATGCGCTCCTATTTTGGATATATTTCTCAATGAGCAATAGAGTGTTACGTATGTTCCATCAGGAGTTACCTCACACAAGGAAGTAACCAGTGTTGCAGTCGGTCATATCATCCGAGTTCCAAGCCCTGGAATCAGAGACATTCAATATTCTGCGCATAACTGCAAGGAACAGCTGTCCGAGGCGTTTACAGTCCAGATGAAATTATGAATGCAGCTCTCTAGTTGTCAGCCTCTTCCTCCTATGTCGTGTTTCGTGCAGTCCCAGCGTGGAATCTCGTCAACCACGTTTGACCTGCACATGATGCGGATTGGGCCTTGTTTTCTCGTGAGTTGTTGTCTGAGTGAGGCTCTCGGTTTCTGTGCTGTCATAAGTCCGAGTGTTCGGAGGAGTCTGGATATTGTTTTCCAGAATTTGTTTTTAATACAGGGAAGCATGATTTAAAAATTACCTCAAAGCATATCCTCGTTGCGAATTTTGTGCCATGCATCTGCGAATGAAGGTGTATGGATATTGGTTCTTGGCAAAGAATTTGTGTGGGCGTCAGTCCAGCAGTCCCTAGTAGCAATACGAACAAACGGCAAGGGCCACACATTCGACTAGAATAGCACAACAATAATAGGACAGGGCAAGCTGAAGACAGCCAGACAATTCCTGGAAGCAGGGTACTCATCCACGGATTCCATCCGTTGGACCCAATCTGCAATCCCAACAAACGGAAGCAGCGGGAATGAAACCAAATGAATTTGTACAAAACATGAGAGCAGCGCTTCACAGGAACCTCTGCAGCGCTGAGAATGTCACCCAGACAGGTGAGGAAAAGTCTGCAAACCATCTTCCTCGCGTCACAGAACTTTTCAACAAGAACTCCAGAATCATCCGAACTTCACATCTTTCTGCTCCAAAACACTCCGCTTTTCCACAACAGAGAATTGCACACTCAACTACCGCGTGTAAGATGAGAATACCAGCCTCTACACTACCAAGGGCGGCAGTAATGAGCGAGGGGAAACAGCTGCCACTGTCATTCCACAGCTACAAACGCTCTCTTTGAAAGGTACATTTTCGTATGAATGTCGGGGCAGCAGTAGAATATGGGAACTAAACAGCCTGCGCTGTGTATTCATATTCTGGACAACGTGAGTTGTTCACAGCTTTCCCTGAAAGTGAGTGGACGTCGTTATTTCGCTGTTGTGAAGCCAGATCCTGCACTGAATCTGCTCCCTCGTTTTTTGTTGTTGTGGCTAAAAGGTGGGCAACCGCAACGTGAAACTTTGTTATATTTCTCTCATTTCCTTCATTACTGTCCTGGTGAGGGAGACTGGACATTGGCTCGCTCGATCAGATGGAGGCACCAACGTATTGTTGACCTAATTTAATCGAGAATATAATTGGTAATATTCACTTTGCAAGGTACATTTTTCTGTTTTGTTTTATGTTACTTGAGCACTTTCTGTTACTTGGCAATGCACTAAATCTCCAGAATGTCGGGAAGCTCCGTTTGGAATTGCTTCGGTGCTATTTGTGTGAGCAGTTCTTGACATACACGTCTCGCACTGCCTCACAGAGAGAAGTAATGGGTTTATGTGTCTGATAATGACTCTGCCTTTTGAGTTTTGCACCTGGTCCACGTTAAGAGCTTTCAGTTTTTGGATTCACTGGAGAGTTGAGGGGATAACACGATTTGTGAGGTTTTTTTTTAGTCAACGAAATTATTTGATGGAGAACTTGGGAATGTATCAAGGAGAATGTTCATTGTCTGTAAATGCCTGGAAAACATTCCTGGTAGCAATATTAATACGTCATTCCCATATCAAGATTGGGGAAGTAACGGTGAGAGTGAGTGACAGAGTGCCTGTTCCACGAAAGCAGTTTGTTCTTGGGAAAGATTTAGCAGTATACAAGGTAGGAGAGGTTCCCCCTGTGGTGGAGAAGTCAAAGGAAGACTAGGGAACTGGGGAATTGAAAGAAAAATACTCAGGAATTTTTCCAGACTGTGTAGTAACATGATCCCATAAGTTACAGCAGGGAGTAAAAATAAAAGAAAAAGACAAAGGAGTTGATGTTCAGTTAACTGATACCCTGTTTGATATAACAGTACAGAAAAAAAAACCTGAACAGGCAGAGGGTCAGACAGAGGTGAAAAATCGTCAAAGTTTCAGCGTTTCTATCTGCGATCTGCTTCACTCTATGTTGTGCCCTTTTCATGTGCTGTTTACATAACTCACCTACTCCATATAATCTCTCCCTCACCTCACATACATAATCCAAGTGTGAGATCTCTGACTTCGGTCCTGTCAATTTATATTTAATGTATTTCAAGGACCCCTCACTTCATGTACGAATATTAACTCAAAAGAAGTAAACTGAGTAGATTTATTTGGGGCATCTCCGATGGCAAGCAATTTATGGGACACCTTTATCCCAATCATTCAAGCAACTGTGACAGTACGCTGTTAACATGGTTTTCAGCATCTGATGCTAACTTTCCAATGCTCCCTGGGATTCAGGATGGGATGCACTTGATTTGAAGTGCTGTCTGCCCAAGCTATCCATGACTTCCTAAAACAGCTGAGCGGTAAATTGAGACCCTTGGTCTGACTGAATCTCTCTGCGTATCCCGCAGCGAGTAAAGAAAGCTAACAATTCCTCCACCTCCCTTTTTGCCTTCGCACTCCATAATGGAATTGCCTCCGGAAATCTGGGAGACACATCCATTATCATCAGCAAATATTGGTTTCCACTTTTATTTTAGAAAGGGGACCTACACAATTAATCATAACCCACATGAAAGGAATATAGGAATTGGCAACAAAGGTGCTGGTTTTATTCCTGTCTGTGACATACCTACCATTTGGCATGTATGACATGTACAACTAAAAAATAACCACGTCCTTGTGCATTCCAGGCCAATAGAAATGCTTATGTACCTTAGCCTGAGTCTTCCGTACACCGAGGTGACCTCCTGCAGTTAGTTCATGTGGCAACCGTAACACTGTATGCTACCGGTAACACAATAGGCACTTCGGCCCATTTCCCTTCTGCACTAACCTATTGTGGTCTCCATTTCAATTTTAGGATTTTATCTTTAAGTTAATAACGTTCAACAATATATTCTTATTCCTTTTCTGTGTGGGTGTGTATGTGTAAGTGCGTGTACATATCAGTTGTAAGTCCATTAGCCTTTCAGGACTAAACACCTCTGCCTGACCCTCTGTCTATTCAGGTTTGTTTCCTGCACTGAGATAACAAACAGGGTGTCAGTTAACTGAACATCAACTCCATTGTCTTATTATTTGTTTTTCCTTCCAGCTGTAACTTATGACAATGGGGGCGTCTTTTGGGCGACACGGTGGCACAGTGTTTAGCGCTGCTGCCTCACAGCGCCTGAGACCGGGGTTCAATTCCCGCCACAGGCGACTGATTGTGTGGAGTTTGCACGTTCTCCCCGTGTCTGCGTGGGTTTCCTCCGGGTGCTCCGGTTTCCTCCCACAGTGCAAAGATGTGCAGGTCAGGTGAATTGGCCATGCTAAATTGCCTGTAGTGTTAGGTAAGGGGTCTGGGTGGGTGGCGGGTCGGTGTGGACATGTTGGGCCGAAGGGCCTGTTTCCACACTGTAATGTAATGTAATGTAATCTAATCTACATAGCCTGGAAAAAATCCTGCGTATTTTTCTTTTAACTCCCCAGTTCCTTAGTCTTCCTTTGACTTCTACACCACAGGGGTGCCTCTCCCACCTTGGATCCTTTTAAATCATTCTCAAGAACAACCTGCATTCCTGGAACTGACAATCTGTCACTCACTCTCACCGTGACTTCCCCAAACTTGATTTGGCACTCCAACCTGATGTTACACAAGGGCATGCTTAATTTCTGTCCCCATTCAACAGATTATCATGCTCTTGAGTACCATGTCAGGAAGAGTGAAAATACTTCTATCACTTACTATTAGAGGCTGAGAGAAAGTGTGGACTGCAGATGCTGGAGATCAGAGTTGAAAAGTTTGGGGCTGGAAAAACACAGCAAGTCAGGCAGCATCCGAAGGGCAGGAGAATCGACATTTCAGGCACAAATCCTTCATCAGGAAAATGGGGGGTAAGGGAGGGGTTAGTGATTGTGAAATAAATAGAAGGGTGGAAGTGGAGCTGGGTGGAAGGGAGCTTGGAAAGCGATAGGTAGATGTTGGCGGGGTGTGATGGTGATAAGTCGGAGAGGAGGGTGAAGTAGATAGGTGGTAGGACAGCTGGAGACCGCTGACTATACAGCATCAACGTTGACTTCACTAATTTCCAAATCGCCCCGCCCCCAACCTTATCCCAGATCCAAACGTTAAACTTAGCACCGCCCTCTTGCACTGCCCTAACTGTCCATCTTCCTTCCCACCTATCCCCTCCGACAGATCACTATCACTCCCACCTACATTTCCTATCACCTTCCCAATGACCCTCCCACCAGCCCAGCTCCTAACCTCCTATTTATCTTTCAGCCCCCTTGTCCCCCCACCACATTCCTGATGATGGGTGTATGCGTGATATGTCGATTGTCCTGCTCTTCGCATGCTGCCTAATCTGATGTGCTTTTCCAGTGCCCCAACTTCTCAACTTTTAGAGACTGAGCAGATCCCGTATCTTACAAAATTATATCTTCTTGTCCCTCTCCCCCTGTGCTTTCTGAGTAAATTTCAACCACAGGGGCGAATTCTTTATAGAGATCAGGCACTGCCTCCATACACAGCCCCTGCCTAGGTTGTGCATTCTCCTGCAGCTCCTCGGCTCCACTTGGGGTCTCCTTTTCTAGTTTCACTCATGTCACTGGTTTAACCTCTTTCACACACCTTTTATAAGTATGTAAGTTAACTCGCTGAGCTGGAATGTTTGCTTTCAGGTGTTTCGTTACCATGACTAGGTAACACAATCAGTAAGAGTCTCCGGTGATACACTGGTGGTATGTCCCGGCTCTCTATTTTTAGGTTTTGGTTTCTTAAGCTGGGTGATGTCATTTCCAGTTCTTTTTTTCAAGGGAAGGTATATAGGATCTAAATTAATGTGTTTATTAATGTACTTCTGGTTAGAAGACCATGCCTCTCAGAATTTTTGTGCGTGTCTTTGTTTCACCTTTCATAGGATTTGTATATAGTCCCTGTCAAAGTGGTGTTCTTCCTTGTCTGTATGTATGGAAACTAGTGAAAGTGGGTTATGTCTTTTGGTGGCCAATTGGTGTTCATGTATCCTGGTAACACGACAACAGGACAGTTTGAAATGGAGGAAAAATGATTTTATATACACTGTTTAATCAGTGTGTGTTCAGATAAGGAAGATTGTTCATATGTGTACAACACATTCTGAATGAACAACGGAGACACAGTTAACAAAAAATGATGCACATGATGTATAACATTTATAAAGCATTAAAACATTGTTTTATCCTCATATAAGTGATATGTTCCCCTTCTCTCAACGTTCCCCCTTTTCTGGGATTCCCTATTCTTGTCTCCCATTCTTTTCAGAATGTGTTATAAATCTTGGTTTTGGTGTCCCAACTTATTTCACTTCACCCCCTTTCTACCAGGAATTAAATATATTGGCCTGTTGGGTTCTTTCCAACGCTAATGTCTGCCATATTATTGGAGAGAAAAATTCTGGCATCAGACCCAGCATTTGAACATATTACTCTGTTGTACATGCACTGTACAAATGACCACAACACTCAGGAATTGCCAAAACATTGAAGGACGTACATCTACTTCTTTCGATAATATCTCCACATCTACATTCTGTCTCTCGTTCTATTTTTTTATCTAGTTAAGAAATCCCCCAATTATTCTTCGTGTCCCTTCTCTCAAAACTCCTTCTTTCAGTTTATATCTATTGGTCTCATCTCGATGTAATGTGATTATAAGTGAGTAACGTAAGTACAAAGACATGTGAGAGGAGTTGGCCAGAGTTAATTGGAAGGGAAGCCGAACAGGGAAGACCATGGAACAGCAATGGCAGGAGTTTCTGTGGATAATTCGCAGGATATCAGAAATTCAACCCAAAGGAGATGCAACATACTCATGGGAGGACAAGGCAGCCATGAGCGATAAGGTATCAAACCAAAAGAGGAAACATACAGTGTGGTGAAGATGATTGGGAATCCAGAGAATTAATTGGTTCTGCAACTACGCAACGCTGGCATCACTTGCACTACAGAGCTCTTAATCATGGTCAGGGAGAGAAACAGGGAAGCACATTCACCTCAAACACAGAAGATGGCATTACTGAAGGAAAACTACAGATGAATTAAATAATTGAATTAAACTCAGTTAAATACTTTTGCGGAATGTGTCAGATTGAAAGCATGACACGGGGAGAGACCCTCAGCAGAATGACGATTTGAAAATGAAAGTATTAGCACATTATGTCATTGAGTAATGATGGCTGATGGGTGAATGGTCTCGATGTGAACTAGGGAACAGACAGCAGAATTGCATTGCAGATATTGCAGCTCAAAATTGTGTATTCATGTAGTGCTGCAGACCACAGTAGCAGGAGAAGCAGACCTGCATTCATACACAACCTGAAACATTTCGCCCTGGATAATCTCCTCAGTCTGCCATTACCATCAACACGATCTATGATTCAGTGACGAGTGTGGGTGAACGTGTCAGGGTCAGAACCACGTGAACCTAAACCTGATGCTAACACAATAAAGCTACCGCACTTGACCAACAAATCTGATTGAAGCTCTGAAGTCCTGCCACATTCAGTCATAAATGGTGATGGATGATGAAGCAAATGACAGAGGAAAGGGCTGCACAAACATCCCCATCCAAAATAATGAAACAGTCCTGCATATTAGTGTAAAAGACAAGCATGTAATACCTACACCACCGTCACCACCGTTGAGTCAATGATCCATCTCACTTTCGTCATGATGCCCACAGCATTCACAGATACCAGTCTTCAACCAATCTGATTCACAGTATGTGACATGAAGAAACAGCTGAACACAATAGATACGACAAAGGCAATGGGTCCTAACCCCATTCCTGCAATAGGACTGAAGACTTATGCTGCACAACAAGCCATGTCCCTGGGAAAGTTGTTTCATTCCAGCTCCAACTCTAACATTTCCCTGGCAATGTGGAAAATTACTCAGTCATGTCCAGTCCCGAAGAGCGGAATAATTACAATCTGACCAATTACCACCTCCTCAGTACAATCACGATAGTCAAATTGGTGGGATTTATTTTTGACAGAACTGTCAAGCAGCACAGAAATAACCTGTGCAGTGTGGTTTCAGATAGGTCCCCATGTAGAGATGGTGCTGTTGTGGAAATGTCATTAGATTACTAATCCAGACCAGGTTAATATTCTGGCAGCTGGTGTAAGTTAAAAACAATTAATAAAATATCGAGATTTAAAATCTGGTACCAGTAATAGTTACCCTGAAGCCAATGTCCATTGAAAACAGCAGTTTGCTTCCCTAATGTACTTTCAGGAAGTGAATCTCCTGTGGTTTCCTGATCTGGCCTAAAAGTGACTCCAGATGCACAGACATGTGATACACTCTTCAATGGCCTCTGTAATGGTTCCAAAATTATCATCCCTGCTTCTAGTCTGTCTTGCCCTGTCAGAGTTTATATATTTCATTGAGATCTCCACTCATTTTCCTAAAGTCCATGGAATAAAGGCCCAGTCGCCTCAAACCCTGCTCCCACAACAAGCCTGTCATCCCAGAGATCAGTCTGGTCATTCTTTGCTGCACTCCCTCAATGTCAGGTTTGTCCTTTATCAGGTAAGGAGACCATAACTGCACACAATACTGCAACATATTCGAGATGGGGTCTCACCAAGGCCCTGTCCAGCTGCAGTAAGACACCCTTACACCTGGACTCAGATCCCACTGAAATGAAGGTCATACACCATTTACCTTCCTAACTGCTTTCTGTTCCTGCAAAAAATACTTTCAGTGACTAGTATACAGGGAGATCCAGATGCTTTACAATATTAAAGGTACCCAACTGTGGGTCTATGTACACTGGTAAGTGTCCCAATGTCATTCCTAGTATTTTCTGGCTTCAGAACTCACTGCTCTGTATGGACGGTGGAGGTCGGTGAAGAATGAAACGAAAAGAGGCATAAGTCCCTTTATAGAGTAACATTTTTCAAACTTTTCAGATGGTAGGCTGCTGTTCTCTTTTCCCCATCAAAGAGCACAACGTCACATCTACCCACATTGTTCTTCATTGTCTCGCATTTGCACAGACACTTCATTTGCCTCAGTCACCTTGGAGCTTTTTTTACATCCTCCTCACCCACTCACAATCTGACATCAATTAATGCCATCAGCAGGATTGGATATATTGCATTTGATTCCCTCTGACAAAATTTTAGTTTGTATTTGGAATAGCAAGGGCCCAAGCACTGCATCCTGCTACATCCCCGAGTCCTCTGCTCTAAAGAAAAACATTGATTTATTCCTACTCCCTGTTTCCTGTTAGCTCTCCCATTTAAAACTATGCCCTTCTGTTAGCCCCAGTCCCATACGATTCAAATTTTCATAGTAGGCTTGGGACTTGATCAAAACTCTTTCTGAAAATCCAATCGTATTGCATTGATTGCTTCTCTATAAAGATTTGCTGAAAGTCAGTTTCTCAAATATGATTCCCATTTGATAAATCTCTGTTGTTTTTTTCTCAGTCCACTGCTTTCAGTTAAAGTACTTTCTCCATAACGTTTATTTGGTAATTGTATTCTGTTCCCTTTTTCTCTCTCACCAGATTCAACTTTCCTCGTATTACGAGGAAGATTGTTTTTATGTTTTGTTTTCTTCTGTAAGTACATTACTGAAATAATTGCTGCATAGTTCTGTCATTTCCCTCTTCTCCATTCTCCATTCTCTGGATATAGACTGTATCGAACCTGCACGTATTTTTCCCTTATTTTTGCCATTGACGTACTTTATGAAGCTATTACAAGTTCACTCTTATTACCCTTCCGCATATAGAGTGTTCTGAAACCCATCGATTTCTGTCTTAAGCTATTCAATGATTGACCTTGCACAACCATGTACTCATAGAAGCATAGACTCTGCACCGTCAGAAAAACAACACGGTCTACATTAGTCCCACGAGCTGGCAATGTGATGACACTTCAAGAGGTCGTCCAGGTACATTGTAACAGCTCTGAGGTTACCCGTGATAACTACCTCTCCGGTCGGACATACCAGGATAGATCGAGTGAATCCTTAGAAGAGTATAAAGGAAGTTAGAGTATACTTAAGAGGGAAATCAAGAGGGAAAAACGCGGACACGAGATAGCTTTGGCAAATAGAATCAAGGAGAATCCAAAGTGTTTTTACAAATAGATTAAGGACAAAGGGTAACTAGGGAGAGAATAGGGCCCCTCGAAGATCAGCAAGGCGGCCTTTGTGTGGAGCCACAGAAAATGGGGGAGATATTAAATGAATATTTTGCATCAGTATTTACTGTGGAAAAGGATATGGAAGATATAGACTGTAGGGAAATCGATGGTGACATCTTGCAAAATGTCCACATATACAGAGGAGGAAGTGCTGGATGTCTTCAAACGGTTAAAGGTGGCTAAATCCCCAGGACCTGATCCGAGAACTCTGTGGGAAGCTCGAGAAGTGATTCCTGGGCCTCTTGTTGAGATATTTGTATCATTGATAGTCACAGGTGAGATGCCGGAAGACTGGAGTTTGGCAAACGTGGTGCCACTGTTTAAGAAGGGTGGTAAAGACAATCCAGGGAATTATAGACCGGTGAGCCTGACCTCGGCGGTGGGCAAGTTGTTGGAGGGAATCCTGGGGGACAGGATGTGCATGAATTTGGAAAGGCAAGGACTGATTCGGGATAGTCAACATGGCTTTGTGCATGGGAAACTATGTCTCACAAACTTGATTGAGTTTTTTGAGAAGTAATAAAGAAGATTGATGAGGGCAGAGCAGTAGATGTGATCCAGATGGACTTCAGTAAGGCGTTCGACAAGGTTCCCCATGGGAGAGTGATTAGCAAGGTTAGATCTCATGGAATACAGGGAAAAGTAGCCATTTGGATATAGAACTGCCTCAAATGTAGAAGACAGAGGGTGGTGGTGGAGGGTTGTTTTTCAGACCAATGGAATGCCACAAGGATCGGTGCTGGGCCCTCTACTTTTTGTCATTGACACAAATGATTTGGATGCGAGCATAAGAGGTACAGTTAGTAGGTTTGCAGATGACACCAAACTTTCAGGTGTAGTGGACAGCGAAGAGGGTTTCCCCAGATTACAACAGGATCTGGACCAGATGGGCCAATGGGCTGAGAAGTGACAGATGCAGTTTAAATCAGATAAATGCGAGGTGCTTCATTTTGGAAAAGCAAATCTTAGCAGGACTTCTACATTTAATGCTAAGGTCCTAGTGAGTGTTGCTGAACAAAGAGACCTTGGAGTGCAGGTTCATAGCTCCTTGAAATTGGAGATGCAGGTAGATAGGATAGTGAAGAAGGCGTTTTGTATGCTTTCCTTTATTGGTCAGAGTACCGAGGACAGGAGTTGGGAGGTCATGTTGCGGCTGTACAGGACATGGGTTAGGTCACTCTTAGAATATTGCGTGCAATTCTGGTCCCCTTCCTATCGTAAAGATGTGAAACTTGAAAGGGTTCAGAAAAGATTGACAAGGAGGTTGCCAGGGTTAGAGGATTTGAGCCACAGGGAGAGGCTGAATAGGCTGGGGCTGTTTTCCCCGGAGCATCAGAGGCTGAGGGGTGACCTTATCGAGGTTTATAAAATCATGAGCGGCATGGATAAGATAAATAGACAAAGTCTTTTCCTTGGGGTGGGGGAGTCCAGAACTAGAGGGCATAGGTTTAGTGTGAGAGGGGAAAGATATGAAAAAGACCTAAGGGGCAACTTGTTCACTCAGAGGGTGGCACATGAATGGAATGAACTGTCAGAGAAAGTGGTGGAGGCTGGTACAATTGCAACATTTAAAATGCAGCTCGATGGGTATATGAATGGAAAGGTTTGGAGGGAGATGGGCCAAATGCTTGAAAAAGAGACTAGAGTAGGTTAGGATATCTGTTCGGCATAGACGGGTTGGACCAAAGTGTCTGTTTCCATGCTGTACATCTCTTTGACTGTATGACTCCGCGATTTTGTGACTCACTGCTTGTTACCTGTTATTCTGTATGTGAACCACCCTGAACCTCTCGATTAGATTCCAGGCTGTAACTCACTCCTGGGTATCTGGTTTGCCGTATTTAAACCACCCCGAACCCCTCGATTAGATACCAGTCTGTCCTATCACTCTTGGGTATCTCATATGGTGTATGTAAACCACCCCGAACCACTCGATTAGATTCCAATCTGTTCCTCACTCCTGGGTATCTCTTATGCTGTACGTAAACCCTAAACCCCTCAATTAGATTCCAGTCTGGAACTCACTCCTGGGAACCTGTTATTGGATATGTGAAATGATCCTTGTTGGATGTTAGAGCGAAGACAAGATAAACTAAATGGTGAAATGCTACATTGGGAGCAGGAACACAGAAAGCTGATGGTACATTTCTGTTCTGTTACATATCTCCAAGTTTCAGACTGGGGCTCAATTCCTGTCACAATGGGGAAAGTCTCAAAAGCTGTTTCTTGTCATGCATGAATGCACCATCATAACATGAATTCCCTTGTAAGGTAGGAAATGGAGACAGCTCCTGGAAGGTGTCTGTATTTCTCTGTGTGTGTGATTCTGTGTGTCTGTGTATGTCTGTTTGTGTGTGATTCTGTGTGCGTGTTCAATGTTTTATATAATTTCGAACTGTATTGATGTTGCCAGTCTCTCTTGTTTCTCCTTATTTATAAACTCAATGTCGTCGTTTTGTTGATATAAAATGGTGGCTGTGGACAAATCTAAATTTCTGCCTGACTGATTTGTGTCAGGAATACTTTCAGCAAGGGAGAGGGGGCAATGTGTCAAAAAGCCATTTCCAGTCATTGATGCTAGCAGAGATCGGAAATGGAGACAGCTCTTTGAAGGTGCTTAAAATGCAAATCCCAGAACCGGTTTACAGTGAATGCGGAGAGGCAATGTGACATTCCAGTAAGGTCTGCCTTACTTTCCAAGCTCCTAATATATGAGAGAAACATAATATACAAAAACTGATAGAGCTCAGCCACTGAATTGTAGATTTGCAGCATTGGATCAGAATCCTGCCTGGCTAGGCCTCACCCCAAATTAAAGGGTTTCTCAAATCCCACACTGACCTTCTGTGGGTTCAAATTGTGTGTTGTCTACAAATAAAAGAAAATAATGCACCTGCAATTGAACAAAACTCTTTCTGGAACTTTGTGCATCTGTTGGTTTACGTATCTTTCAACAGGATTGAAGATAAATGAGAGAGTGAGAGATAGGTAGCACTGTAACCAGAATGGCAGTGCAGTATAAAAGGTATATTAATACTTTCAGTGAAAGGGATAGTCCTCAAACTAGGAAAGTTGGGAGTCAGTAATGTTGTGTAGTTTGTGACTGCATTATGTTTATGTGAGTCAAGATTTGAAACCAGTTGGCCAATAGTACACTTTGTGACTCACTGCCAGTTACAAGTTATTTCACATAAAAATGTTAACATATCCCTCGATTAGATTCCAGGCTGTAACTCACTCTGGGCTACCTGTTATTCTGTATATCAACAACCCTGAACCCCTCGATTAGATTCCAGTCTGTAACTCACTTTGGGCTATCTGTTATTCTGTATATAAACAACCCTGAACCCTGCAATTAGATTCCAGGCTGTAACTCACTGCGGGCTACCTCTTATTCTGTATATAAACCACCCTGAAACCCTCGATTAGATTCTAGGTTGTAACTCACTCTGTTAATCGCATTTTGCAGGGATAAATGCAGAAGAATGTGTCAGTGTGGCCCGAAGGGCCTATTTCCACCCTGTAAGTAATCTAATCTATGTCAGGAGCATGCTGAAATGTGTTAGAAAGGATGTGTCAATATGCAATAACTGGACCCTTAGAAACACACTTTATACAAGAGAGTTTGTATGTGGGCGGCATGGTGGCACAGTGGTTAGCACTGCTGCCTTACAGCGCCAGAGACCCAGGTTCAATCCCCGCCTCAGGCGACTGACTGTGTGGAGTTTGCACAATCACTCCGTGTCTGCGTGGGTTTCCTCCGGGTGCTCTGGTTTCTTCCCACAATCCAAAAATGTGCAGGTTAGGTGAATTGGCCATGCTAAATTGCCCATAGTGTTAGGTGAAGGGATAAATGTAGGAGAATGGGTCTGGGTGGGTTGCGCTTCGGCGGGTTGGTGTGGACTTGTTGGGCCGAAGGGCCTGTTTCCACACTGTAAGTAATCTAAACCACCCTGAACCCCTTGATTAGATTCCAGATTGTAACTCACTCGGGCTATCTGTTATTTTGTATATTAACCACCCTGAACCCATTGATTTGATTTCACTTCCTGACATGTTAAGCTCATTTTTCCAACACAATCTAATCTCAATAATGATCAATGTATCACTGGTCCTCCTATCTGCTGGCACTACCATCATGTTAACTTTCTGATGTTTACGTACATGATTACTGTAGCAGTGAGCCGCAGGTAGACAGAGTGGTGCTGAACACATTTGGCACATTTTCCTTAATCAGTCAGAGCACTGAGTATAGGAGTTGTGGTGGCATGTTGCATCTGTACAGGATGTTGGTGAGGCCACTTTAAGAATACTGCGTACAACTCGGTTTTGTGCAGAAATGACTTACACAGATGTTCCAGGACTGGAGGCTTGAGCTAATGGGAGAGGCTGATTACGTTGAGGTGTTTCCCCCTGAGTATCAGAGGTTGAGAGGCAACATTATAGAGGTTTATAAAATCATCAGGGGCATGGATATTCTGAACAGCCATGTTCTGTCCCCAAGGATAGGGGAGTCCAGAACAAGACAGCATAGGTTGAAGGGGAGAGGGCGAACGATTTAGAAGGGTCCTGAAAGTAAATATTTCACACAGAGAGTGGTGTGTGTAAGTAAGTGCTGTCAGAGGAAGTGGTCAAGGCGGGTAAAATCACAGGAGGAATATTGGCCAAATGCTGGCAAATGGGACTAAATCAGATTTGATATCTGATCGGAGAGAACAGATTGTACAAATGGGTCTGTTTCCATTCTGCATGACTCTCTGATTCTATAAGAGGGATGACGAATAATTCTGAAAGGACCTTTCAAGTCGGAATTCTCTTCAGTAGAAGGTTATCGTGTCTCTATTGATTGAAAGCTGCGTTAGTTAAATATTTGACAAAGAAGTGAGTCATGCACAATGGGACGCAGACAGGAAAGTGGGGCTAAGACCACAACCTGACCAGCTACAATTTTAGTGCCTGGTGGAGAAGGCTCAAAGTATCTAATGACCCACTCCTGCTCCTCAGTCCCATGTTCCTGTGTTCCATTCAGCCACTAGAAACCTGCTGGACAGGAGCAATTGGAGGCTACTTACTCCTATAACCTGTTGCACAGAAACACTGGAGACTATTCAGCCCCTCAGTACTGTCCCACACGGTTTGTAGTGAATTGGGAAATGTAATTGGAAAACCCAGGCTGGTTACGAAAGAGGCCCCTCATCTCTCTTCACAGAGCTTCCGCTCTCTGCAACTTGTGCTTCGTTGGTTGGTCATGTTGTAGACCCAGATTCACTGTGAATACAGCCCCTATACCTCACTCAGGGATGGCTCACAAAATCCTCTGGTCTCCCTGTCTGCAATATTCAATAACAGAACATTCCTGACAATAACACCCACTAACATTCCGATAACAGAATGGGAGAACATCAGAAACAGGGGCATGTTGTTCACCCCCAAGCCTGCCTTTCCCTTCTTTAAGATCATGACTGATCTGCTCTTCGTCTCAAATCCTCTTTCATATCCAATTCTTCATAGCCCTCAACTCTCTGACAGGTCAATTTCCATCTACCTCCTCTTCAAATATGTTCAGTCATCTAGCTCCTCGACCACCCTTAAGGAGAAAAATCCTGACATTCAATACTACCTGTTTGAAGAAAACACTTGCTGCTCCTACACCATGGCTTATTGATGTGAACAAAAGAGGTTGACACAAGGATTCAGGTCAAAATGACTGGCCCTGATATTAAGGCAGTGGTGGCCTTCTGTTGACAGAAAGGAGCTTAGCAAAATTGAACTTAATGGGAATCAGAGTAACCTCTCCAGTGTTTGGGGTCAAACATGGCATAAAGGAAGATGTTCAACATCTCAGTCCTGGGTCACCTCTGTGCGAGATCCTCAGGGTAGCTTCCCCTTCACAAACATCTTCAGCTGCTTCATCAAAGACTCCCCGCTCCCACCCTCCCCACCATAAGATCAGAAGTGGGGATGTTCGCTGAAGATTCCACAATGTTCAGAACATTTTGTCCCCCGTCAGCTCCTGAACTGGTCTTTGTCCGTGTGTAGCAGGATCCAGACTCCATTGAGACTTGTGCTGTTAAAGTGTCCGTAACATTCATGTAACAGCACTGGCGGGCACTGCACATTGCCACAGTAAAACAAGAGTTCATTCAGCACCTCACGCTGGTTTCACAAGAATATGAGGAAGTCGTTCAGCCCATTGTCACTATTGGAGAAGAACAGTGACAGCCCATTCAGTGCCTCCAGCCTATTACTCAGGAAGAGAAGGAGTCTAGTGTGATGGACCACACCAGAGCCCCTCGAAAATATTTGAAGGTGGTGGCGTAAATTCTAATGTTTTCTTATTTTAAAGGAAATGTAAAGTGTCTGTTCCAGATGCAATGTGACTGTTCAAACTATTCGGTGTGAAGCAAAACACCATTTATTTAAACACGAAAGAGAAAATGAAACCAAAGAAAGAGGAATTTATAATAACGTAAATTGAACAGCTTAACAGAATAATAGATCTAGGAACTATTACTGATGAACTGTTCCAATATAGGGAAATCCCATAAACACAGCCCTTGGCAAAAAGAAATATTTAGACACAGATTGTCACAAACATTTCTCCAATCCAGGACTTAAAAACAGAATCAAGAGAAATTTCAGAGAGAGTACCAACCAGGAAACATTCACTGAAGCTTCCAACTCTGTGGAGACCCCACTAGTTTCTGAAGTTACTGAGAAACCAAAACCCAGAGATCCTAATCTGTGAGAGCTGGCCACACCCATTCAGACTGCATTAAAATAAATACAAGGCCTCCCTAGCTGTTACTCAAGTGGTCCTAACTAGCCAGCTTGGTAACGATCGTTCAATCTCTCTCTTAAAAGAAGGCAGGACAAAATAACCTCTTAAAGCTGCAGCATTGTCACACTGGTCAGTACAATGAGCTGTCAAACAGGAACTAGAGGTAACCAGTCAGGCCCTTGGCCCTGTCAAATCGGACGAGTTTGAAGCCAATCACTCCCTTGAGTCACTTACACAGGAACAGCAGGAGGCCATTCCCACCCTCAATGCACTTACACGGGGGCAGAATGAAGTCATTTTGCTGATTCTTGATGAATGTCTTATGCCCAAAACATCGATTCTCCTGGTCCTCGGATGCTGCTGACCCGCTGTGCTTTTCCAGCAATTGATGCTCTATTCTGATCTCCAGCAACGACAGTTCATTAGTAATATTTCCTAGATCTATTATTCTGTTAAGCTGTTCAATTTACGTTATTATGTGTCTCCTAATTGATGCTCTAACGTGATGAACAAGTGGGGCAGAGGCTGCACAGACAGACTGTTCCACGTTGTTCCTCTTGGCTCTGTTGCTTATGATACACATGTGGGACTTTAACGTGGTTTTCTAGTGGTGAGCAGGGAAGCCATATGTCTTGTGTGAAGTCTCAAGAAGGCATCTTCCATCTCCGACAAGACAGCCTGGTGTTCTCTATGTAGGGCGGAAGCTGTTGGGAAAAGCTACCTGTTTCAGATGGAAGGTCTTGTGGCTGCTGTTGGGGATTGTGAGCAACCTGACGTTCAGTACAGGGTTCACTGGCCGACTGCCAGTGGGGATAGTTAATTTAGGCATATGAACTATTAGGAAAGTCACGTTAGACTGATGAATGGACTCTCTAAGTTCAAATAATTGTGATATTGTTCATGTTGACCTTGTCTAGTGCATGTCCCGTGCAGTGTAACCTGTATGCCTTACTCTGTCCAAGTCTATTTCCACTCTATGATCTGTCTGGCCATGCTTAGTGTGATCTGCCTCCACTGCTCATAAACAAAGTGTTTCCCTGTACTGAGATACACGTGACAATAAATGAAACCAATCAATCCTGGGTAAATAATGGAATTTCTCTCCCTGTCAATGTCTCTTTTGGAAATAAGTGGTCGCTGCCACTCCTCATGTTTCAGCATCGCCATTTCTTCATCTCTCACAGCTCTACAGATTAAACACTCAGCTTATTCACTCTGTCCTCATGTTACCATCATCCGTGTCTGTGGTAAGGAGATCATTCCTTACAAAGGAGATCAAATCTGTACAGAGTGCCCCAAATGCTCTCTCAGCAAGGCTCTACAACAGCAGGAAGATGGCTTTACTTATGTACTCGAATCATCTTACAATGAAGCACAGCATACCATTGACTGCACCCATTACTTACACAGGGTTTGATTCAGACCGGTTAGCATAAAATTGTGAGTGGGAGATCATGCTTGCCAAATTTCTTACAGTCCTTTGGTGAAGTGACCAAGAATGTTGATGAGGGCAGAGCAGTAAACGTCGTCTCTATGGATTTCAGTAAGGCCTTTGATAAGCTTCCACGTGGCAGGCTGCTCTGGAAGGTTCCATCACGTAGAATACTGGGGGAACTGTCCAATTGGATACACAGTTGGTTTGTTGGTAGGAAGCAGAGGGTTAAGTGGAAGGATGCTTGTCAGACTCGAGGTTGGGTCCATAGTTCTTTGTTATCTATGATTTGGTTGAGAATATACAAGGCATGATTGGTAAGTTTGCAGATGACACTAAAATAAGTGGGAGCATGATCAGTGAGGAAGTTTATCAGAAATTGCAGCAGGACCTTAATCAGGTGGGCAAGTGGGCCGAGAAATGGCAAATGGAATTTAATATAGAAGTGTGAGGTCTTGCAGCTTGGAATCTCAAATCAAGGTAGACGTTTCACGGTGAATGGGCGGGCCTTAAGGGGTGTAGTGGGCAGAGAGACCTTGGAATTCAGGTGCACGGTTCCCTGAGAGTGGAGTCAAAGGGAGGCAGGGCAGTGAAGAAGGCTTTTGGCACAATGGCCTTCGTCAGGCAGGATATTGAGTATAGAAGTTGGGAATTTATGTTGCATTTACACAGGACTTTGGTAAGGCCGCACTTGGAGTATTGTGTTCAGTTTTGTCAACTTGTCATAGGGAGGATATAATGAAATTAGAAAGAGTGCAGAGGAAATTTAGAAGGACATTGCCAGGATCCAATGGTCTGAGTTATAGGGAGAGGTTGGACAAGCTAGGACCTTTTCTTTAGACTGTAGGAGACTGAGGGGGGACCTTATACAGCTGTATAAGATCATGAGGGATATGGATAGGGTGAATGCTCTCAGTCTTTTCCAAAGTTTAGAGAGTCGAGGACGAGAGGGGATCAGTTTAAGATTAAAGGGGAAGGAATAAAAGGGAACCTGAGGGACCACTTATTTACATAAATGGCTGGTACGTGGATGAGCTGCCAGAAGATGTGGCTGAGGGGGGTGTATTAACAACATTTCAAAAGTATTTGGATAAATATGTGGATTGGAAAGGACTAGAAGGATATGAACCAACTGCAGGGAAATTGGGTTAGTGTGAATGAACATTTACAAGGTGGAGTCGAACCCATCTGTTAATTAAAACCAAACACCCAGAAAAGCTCGCCTCACATCATAATCTGTTAAAATATGAGCGACACAGATCTCCTACATTCTACGATTTAAACAAAAAATAACAAGTTATTTCTTAACTTTAATAGTAAACACTAAACAAAAACTATTCGCAAATACAAGCTCCTCTTTTCTTAGCTACTTACTATCTGACTCCAGATCTGTAAAAAAAATGCTGTTCCAACAACCCACATATTAAACGTTACAATCTCAAGACCACACAGAATCCATCTTCCCCGCTGTGTTCACTCTTCCAGCTGCTGATCTCCCTGGGATTTTTTTTTAATGCAAGTATGTTTTACATGAACATGTGTCTTTGATAGAGAGTGTTTGAGATGGCCAGTTAGCACTTCTGCTCTACAACAGTTAATCTGCTGTTGGATGGTAGTGGCTCTCCCTCTTTTTCAAAATGCTGGGTTTATTTACTTCCCATGATACAATAATTCTCATAATGTGATTGATTTCCAGGTGTACGAACAATAATATTCAAATTGCATTTGCTTCTGATATTCTGAGCATTATTTAAAGTCTTTGATTGCATTTGAATTTCTGTCAAAACAGCAACCAAAACTCAGGCTTCCATTTCCCAGCTAACTGTTACATGTGGAACAGTCTGACCTTCAGCTGGCATCTGTGGCTATACTTTCGATTCAGCAAAACCCGTCCTATCTTAAATTGAACAGACATTGATTAGATTCCAGGCAGTAACACACCCCGGGCTATCTGTTATTCTGTACACTAACCTCCTTGAACCCCTCGATTAGATTCCAGGCCGTAACTCACTCGGGACTATCTGTTATTCTGTATATAACCCACCCTGAACACCTCGATTCGATTCCAGGCTGTAACTCACTCCGGGGTATCCGTTATTCGGTATATTAACAACCCTGAACCCCTCGATTACATTCCAGGCAGTAACTCAGACCAGGGTATCTGTTATTCTGCATGTAAACCACCCTGAACACCTCAATTAGATTCCAGGCTGTACCACACCCCAGAATATCTGTTATTCTGTATATGAATCACCCTGAACCCCTCGATTAGATAGCAGGCTGCAACTCACTCCGGGGTATCTGCTGTTCTGTATATAAACCACCCTCAACCCCACGATTAGATTCCAGGCTGCAACTCACTTCGGGCTATCTGTTATTCTGTATATAAACCACCCTGAACCCCGCGATTAGATTCCAGGCAGTAACTTCTTGTCAAGGTTGAAAGGGAAGGCTGGTAGTTATGGGGAATGCAGACTGACTAAAGAAATTGAGGGTTTCGTTCAGAAAAAGAAGTAAGCATATGTTAGGTATAGACAGGATAGATCGAGTGAATCCTTAGAAGAGTATAAAGGACGTTGGAGTACACTTAAGAGGGAAATCAGGAAGACAAAACGCGGACATGAGATAGCTTTGGCAAATAGAATTAAGGAGAATCCAAAGTGCTTTTACAAATATATTAAGGACAAAGGGTAACTCGGGAGAGAATAGGGCCCCTCAAAGATCAGCAAGGCGGCCTTTGTGTGGAGCCACAGAAAATGGGGGAGATATTAAATGAATATTTTGCATCAGTATTCACTGTGGAAAAGGATATGGAAGATATAGACTGCAGGGAAATCGATGGTGACATCTTGCAAAATGTTGCAGATTTACAGAGGAGAAAGTGCTGGATGTCTTGAAATGGTTAAAGGTGGATAAACACCCAGGACCTGATCAGGTGTACCTGAGAACTCTGTGGGAAGCTAGAGAAGTGATTGCTGGGCCTCTTGCTGAGATATTTGTATCATCGATAGTCACAGGTGAGATTCTGGAAGACATGAGGTTGGCAACGTGGTGCCAATGTTTACGATGGACGGTAAAGACAAGCCAGGGAGCAAAAGACCGGTGAGCCTGACGCCGGCGGTGGGCAAATTGTTGGAGGGAATCCTGATGGACAGGATGTACATGTATTTGGAAAGGCAAGGACTGATTAGGGATAGTCAACTTGGTTTTGTGCGTGGGAAAACATGTCTCACAAACATGTTTGAGTTTTTTGAAGAAGTATCAAAGAAGATTGATGAGGGCAGAGCAGTAGATGTGATCCATGTGGACTTCAGTAAGGCGTTCGACAAGGTTCCCCATGGGACACTGATTAGCAAGGTTAGATCTCATGGAATACAGGTAGAAGTAGCCATTTGGATATAGTACTGGCTCAAATGTAGAAGACGGAGGGTGGTGGTGGAGGGTTGTTTTTCAGACTGGAGGCCTGTGACTAGTGGAGTGCCACAAGGATCAGTGTTGGGCCCTCTACTTTTTGTCATTTATATAAATGATTTGGATGCGAGCATAAGAGGTACAGTTAGTATGTTTGCAGATGACACCAAAATTGCAGGTGTAGTGGACAGCGAAGAGGGTTTCCTCAGATTACAAATGGATCTGGACCAGATGGGCCAATGGGCTGAGAAGTGACAGATGGAGTTTAATTCAGATAAATGCGAGGTGCTGCATTTTGGGAAAGCAAATCTTAGTAGGACTCCTACATTTAATGGTAAGGTCCTCGGGTGTGTTGCTGAACAAAGAGACCTTGGAGCGCAGGTTCATAGTTTCTTGAAAGTGGAGTCGCGGGTAGATAGGATAGTGAAGAAGGCGTTTTGTATGCTTTCCTTTATTGGTCAGAGTACCGAGTACAGGAGTTGGGAGGTCATGTTGCGGCTGGACAGGACATTGGTTAGGTCACTCTTGGAATATTGCGTGCAATTCTCGTCTCCTTCCTATCGGAAAGATGTCGTGAAACTTGAAAGGGTTCAGAAAAGATTTACAAGGATGTTGCCAGGGTTGGAGTATTTGAGCTACAGGGAGAAGCTGAACAGTCTGGGGCTGTTTTCCCTGGAGTGTCGGAGGCTGAGGGGTGAACTCATCGAGGTTTACTCATCCAGTACTAGAGGGCATAGGTTTAGTTTGAGAGGGGAAAGATATGAAAGAGACCTAAGGGACAACTTTTTTATGCAAAAGGTGGTACGTGTATGGAGTGAGCTGCCAGAGGAACTGGTGGAGGCTGGTATAATTGCAACATTTTAGAGGAATTTGGATGAGTATATAAATAGGAAGGGTTTGGAGGGACATGGGCCAGGTGCTGGCAGGTGGCACTAGATTGGGTTAGGATATCTGGTCGGCATGGATAGGTTGGACCGAAGGGTCTGTTTCCATGCTGTACATCTCGATGATTCTATGACTCTATAACTCACTCCGGGTTACCTGTTATTCTGTATATAAACCACCTGAAACCCTCCATTAGATTCCAGTCTGTAACACACCCCGGGCTATCTGTTATTCTGCATATAAACCACACTGAACCCCTCGATTAGGTTCCAGGCCTTATCTCACTCAGGGCTGTCTGTTATTCTGTATATAAACCAGCCTGAACCCATCAATTAGATTCCATGCCTTAACTCACTCCAGGGTACCTGTTATTCTGTATATAAACCATCCTAAACCCCGCGATTAGATACCAGGCTGTTACTCACTCCGGGGTATCTGTTAATCAATATCTGAACCACCCTGAACCCCTCGATTATATTCCAGGCTGTAACTGACTCCGGGGTATCTGTTATTCCGTATATAAACAACCCTGAACCCCTTGATTACATTCCATGCTGTCACTCAGTCCGTGATGTCTGTTAATCTGTATATAAACTACCCTGAACCGTTGATTAGATTCCAGGCTGTAACACATCCCGGAATATCTGTTATTCTGTATACTAACCTCCATAAACCACTCGATGAGGTTCCAGTCTGTAACTCACTCCGTGGTGTTTGTTATTCTACACATAATCATCCCGAAACCTCTTGATAAAATTCCAATCTGTAACTGACTTCCATTTCCAAAGGACTCTGTACGTTAGCCACCTCAATCCTTTGATTAGATTCCAGTCTGTATCACACTCCTGGGTATCTGTTATTCTGTATATCAACCATCCAATCCAAACCCTGTTAAAATTGCCCATGGTATTCAGGGATGTGTAGGTGAGGTGCATTAGTCAGGGGTAAATGTGGGGATATGTGTCTGGATGGATTATTCTTCTGAGGGTCAGTGTGGTCTTGTTGGGCTGACGGGCTTGTTTCCCCACCGTCGGAATTATTTGAATCACCCGGAACCCTCTCGATTACATTCCAACGTGGAACTCACTTCAATGTATGTGTGACTGGCATGTTTCAAAAACACCCCAAAACCTTCAATTCTTTTTCACTTCGATAAACACGAGGTGCTGCATTTTGGGAAAGCAAATTTGAGCAGGACTTATTCACTTAATGGTCAGGTCCGAGGGAGAGCCGCTGAACAAAGACATTGAAGTGCAGGTTCGTAGCTCCGTGAAAGTAGAGTGGCAGGTGGATAAGATAATGAAGGCAGCGTTCGTCACAGAGAGAGAGCGCGAGGGAGGGACAGACAGAGAGGATCAGAAAGACAGAGAGATAGAGGGACAGAAAGACAGAGACAGAGAGAGACAGAAAAACTGAGGGACAGAGAGACTGAGGGACAGAGAGAGGGAGGGTGGACCAAAGTGATAGAGAGAGGGTACAGAGAGAGATGAACAGAGACAGAGAGAGGGACAGAGAAAGGGAGGGACAGAGAAAGAAAGAGGGTCACAGAGCGAGAGAGGGACAGAGAGAGAGGGACAGAGACAGAGAGATTGTCACAGAGAGAGAGAGAGAAAGAGGGGCAGAGAGAGGGGGAGTCACAGAGAGAGAGAGGAACAGAGAGACAGGGGCAGAGACAGAGAGAGGGACACATAGAGAGGGAGGAAGAGGGACAGAGAGAGAGAGAGGGACAGAGAGAGAGGGGGACAGAGAGAGGGACAGAGAGAGAGTGAGAGAGAGGGACAGAGAGACAAAGAGAGAGTGCCAGAGAGAGAGAGGGGCAGAGAGACAGAGCGAGAGAGAGGGGGCCAGACAGAGAGAGGCTACAGAGAGAGAGAGAGGGACACGGTGAGTGAGAGGGACAGAGAGAGAGGGACAGAGGGAGAGAGGGACAGAGATAGAGAGGGACACAGAGAAAGAGGGCCACAGAGAGACGGACATTGATAGAAGAGGGAGACAGAGAGAGAGAGACAGAAATAGAGATACAGAGATAGAGGTACAGAGAGAGAGAGGGGGACAGAGAGAGAGAGAGAGAGACAGAAAGAGTGATACAGAGAGAGAGGCACAGAGAGAGAGGGACAGAGAGAGTGAGGGACACAGTGTGAGAGATAGCGACACAGAGAGAGAGAGGGACAGAGAGACTCAGAGAGAGAGGGACAAAGAGAGAGCGAGAGGGGGTCAGAGAGAGAGAGTGAAAAAGAGAGAGTGAGAAAGGGATAGAGAGAGAGGGACAGAGACAGAGATAAGGACACAGAGAGAGAGAGCGAGGGAGGGAGAGACAGAGAGGGTCAGAAAGACAGTGAGATAGAGGGACAGAAAGACAGAGACAGAGAGACAGAAAGACTGAGGGACAGAGAGACTGAGGGACAGAGAGAGGGAGGGGGGACCAAAGTGATAGAGAGAGGGGACAGAGAGAGATGGACAGAGATAGAGAGAGAGCGACAGAGAAAGGGAGGGACAGAGAGAGAGGGACAGAGACAGAGAGATTGTCACAGAGAGAGAGAGAGAGAAGGACAGAGAGAGGGGGAGTCACACAGAGAGAGAGGAACAGAGAGTGAGGGGCAGAGACAGAGAGGGACACATATAGAGGGAGGGAGAGGGACAGAGAGACAGAGAGAGAGAGGGACAGAGAGAGAGAGAGGTCGCAGAGAAAGAGGGACACAGAGAGGGAGAAAGGGACAGAGAGAGAGGGGGACAGAGAGAGTGGGACAGAGACTGAGAGATTGTCACAGAGAGAGGGGGAGAGAGGGACAGAGAGAGGGGGAGTCACCGAGAGTGAGAGGAACAGAGAGTGAGTGGCAGAGACAGAGAGAGGGACACATAGAGAGGGAGGGAGAGGGACAGAGAGACAGAGACAGAGAGGGACAGAGAGAGAGAGAGAGAGAGAGATAGAGGACGCAGAGAAAGAGGGACACAGAGAGGGAGAAAGGGACAGAGAGAGAGGGGGACAGAGAGAGAGGGACAGAGAGAGAGTGACAGAGAGTGAGAGGGACAGAGAGAGAGAGTGGGACAGAGACAGAGGGGGACACAGAGAGGGAGAAAGGGACAGAGGGAGAGAGAGGGACAGAGAGAGAGGGACACAGAAAAAGAGGGACACAGTGAGGGAGAAAGGGACAGAGAGAGAGGGGCAGAGAGGGAGACAGAGAGAGAGAGAGAGCGAGGGTCAGAAAGACACAGAGAGAGGGACAGAGAGAGAGGCAGAAAGACAGAGCGAGAGAGAGGGGACAGACAGAGAGAGGCTAAAGAGAGAGAGAGGGACACAGTGAGTGAGAGGGACAGAGAGAGAGAGGGACAGAGAGACACTGAGAGAGGGACAGAGAGAGAGAGAGGGACAGAGAGACAGAGAGAGGGACACAGTGAGAGAGAGGCGAACATAGAAAGAGAGAGAGAGGGACAGCGAGACACAGAGACAGAGAGGGTCAGAGAGACAGAGCGAGAGAGGGACAGAGAGACAGAGGGCCAGAGAGAGAGAGGGACAGAGAGAGAGAGAGAGGGACAGAGATACCGCGGGCCAGAGAGACAGAGAGAGAGAGACAGAGAGAGAGAGAGGGCCAGAGAGACTGAGAGACAGACACAGGGACAGAGTGACTGAGAGAGAGAGCGAGATAGGGACAGAGAGACAGAGAGAGAGAGAGGGACACAGAGAGAGAGGGAGAGGGACAGAGAGACAGAGAGAGAAAGGGACAGAGAGGCAGAGAGTGGCACAGAGAGAGAGAGAGGGTACAGAGAGAGAGAGGGACAGAAAGACTGAGAGAGTGTGGGACAGAGAGAGAGGGACAGAGAGAGAGAGAAATAGGGACAGAGAGAGGGACAGAGAGAGGGACAGAGAGAGAGAGGGACAGAAAGACACAGAGTGAGGGACAGAGAGAGAGAGGCAGAAAGACAGAGCGAGAGAGAGGGGGACAGAGAGAGAGAGGCTACAGAGAGAGAGAGGGACACGGTGAGTGAGAGGGACAGAGAGAGAGGGACAGAGAGAGAGAGAGGGACAGAGAGACAGAGAGAGGGACACAGTGAGAGAGAGGGGGACATAGAAAGAGATAGAGAGGGACAGAGAGACAGAGTCAGAGAGGGTCAGAGAGACAGAGCGAGAGAGGTACAGAGAGACAGAGGGCCAGAGAGAGAGAGGGACAGAGAGAGAGAGAGAGGGACAGAGATACCGCGGGCCAGAGAGAGAGAGAGGGACACAGAGAGAGAGAGAGGGCCAGAGAGACTGAGAGAGAGAGACAGGGACAGAGTGACTGAGAGAGAGAGCGAGATAGGGACAGAGAGACAGAGAGAGAGAAGGACACAGAGAGAGAGGGAGAGGGACAGAGAGACGGAGAGAGAAAGGGACAGAGAGGGAGAGAGTGACACAGAGAGAGAGAGGGTACAGAGAGAGGGAGGGACAGAAAGACTGAGAGAGAGAGTGTGGGACAGAGAGAGAGGGACAGAGAGAGAGAGAGAGAGAGAGAGAGAGAGAGGGACAGCGAGAGAGAGGCAAACAGAGAGAGCGAGAGAGGCACAGAGAAAGAGGAACAGAGACAGAGAGAAGGACACAGAGAGAGCGAGGGAGGGACAGACAGAGAGGGACAGAAAGACAGCGAGATAGAGGGACAGAAAGACAGAGACAGAGAAGACAGAGAGACTTAGGGACAGAGAGAGGGAGGGGGTACTAAAGTGATAGAGAGAGGGGACAGAGAGAGAGGGACAGAGACCGAGAGAGAGAGAGACAGAGAGAGACAGTGACACAGAGAGGGATAAAAGGGACAGAGAGAGAGGGACACAGAGAGAGAGAGAGAGACAAATAGAGAGACAGGGACACAGAGAGAGGGACATTGAGAGAAGAGGGACACAGAGAGAGAAAGAGACAGAAAGAGAGGGACAGAGAGAGAGGGACATAGAGAGAGAGGGACACAGAGAGACGGACACAATGAGAGAGATAGGGACACATAGAGCGAAAGGGACACAGAGAGAGCGAGAGGGGGGACAGAGAGACAGAGAGAGAGGGAAACAGAGAGAG
Organism: Chiloscyllium plagiosum; assembly: GCF_037043375.1. Lineage (NCBI taxonomy): Eukaryota > Metazoa > Chordata > Chondrichthyes > Orectolobiformes > Hemiscylliidae > Chiloscyllium > Chiloscyllium plagiosum. Next base: position 64,027,390 of record NW_028270175.1, on the reverse strand, counting down.
CGAGAGAGGGACAGAGAGAGAGGGACAGAGACAGAGATAAGGACACAGAGAGAGAGCGAGGGAGGGACAGACAGAGAGGGTCAGAAAGACAGAGAGATAGAGGGACAGAAAGACAGAGACAGAGAGAGACAGAAAGACTGAGGGACAGAGAGACTGAGGGACAGAGAGAGGGAGGGTGGACCAAAGTGATAGAGAGAGCGGACAGAGAGAGATGGACAGAGACAGAGAGAGAGGGACAGAGAAAGGGAGGGACAGAGAAAGAAAGAGGGTCACAGAGCGAGAGAGGGACAGAGAGAGAGGGACAGAGACAGAGAGATTGTCACAGAGAGAGAGAGAAAGAGGGACAGAGAGAGGGGGGTCACAGAGAGAGAGAGGAACAGAGAGACAGGGGCAGAGACAGAGAGAGGGACACATAGAGAGGGAGGAAGAGGGACAGAGAGACAGAGAGAGAGAGAAGGACAGAGAGAGGGGGGACAGAGAGAGGGACAGAGAGAGAGTGAGAGAGAGGGACAGAGAGACAAAGAGAGAGTGCCAGAGAGAGAGAGAGGGGCGGAGAGACAGAGCGAGAGAGAGGGGGACAGACAGAGAGAAGGCCAGAGACAGAGAGGGACAGAGAGAGAGAGGGACAGAGATAGAGAGGGACACAGAGAAAGAGGGCCACAGAGAGACGGACATTGATAGAAGAGGGAGACAGAGAGAGAGAGACAGAAATAGAGATACAGAGAGAGGGGTACAGAGAGAGAGAGGGACAGAGAGAGAGAGAGAGAGAGAGAGAGACAGAAAGAGCGAGACAGAGAGAGAGGCACAGAGAGAGAGAGGGACAGAGAGAGTGAGGGACACAGTGTGAGAGATAGGGACACACAGAGAGAGGGACAGAGAGACACAGAGAGAGAGGGACACAGAGAGAGCGAGAGGGGGTCAGAGAGAGAGAGAGAGTGAAAAAGCGAGAGTGAGAAAGGGACAGAGAGAGAGGGACAGAGACAGAGATAAGGACACAGAGAGAGAGCGAGGGAGGGAGAGACAGAGAGTGTCAGAAAGACAGAGAGATAGAGGGGCAGAAAGACAGAGACAGAGAGAGACAGAAAGACTGAGGGACAGAGAGACTGAGGGACAGAGAGAGGGAGGGGGGACCAAATTGATAGAGAGAGGGGACAGAGAGAGATGGACAGAGATAGAGAGAGAGGGACAGAGAAAGGGAGGGACAGAGAGAGAGGGACAGAGACAGAGAGATTGTCACTGAGAGAGAGAGAGAGGGACAGAGAGAGGGGGAATCACACAGAGAGAGAGGAACAGAGAGTGAGGGGCAGAGACAGAGAGAGGGACACATAGAGAGGGAGGGAGAGGGACAGAGAGAGAGGGGGACAGAGAGAGGGACAGAGAGAGAGTGACAGTGAGGGAGAGGGACAGAGAGAGAGAGAGTGGGACAGAGACAGAGGGGGACACAGAGAGGGAGAAAGGGACAGTGGGAGAGAGAGGGACAGAGAGAGAGGGACACAGAGAAAGAGGGACACAGTGAGGGAGAAAGGGACAGAGAGCGAGGGGCAGAGAGGGAGACATACAGAGAGCGAGGGACAGAGATAGAGACAGAGAGAGAGGGGGAGAGGTACAGAGAGAGGGACAGAGAGACACAGAGAGAGGAGCAGAGAGACAGAGCGAGACCGAGAGAGAGAGGGACAGAGAGAGAGAGGGACAGAGACTGAGAGATTGTCACAGAGAGAGAGGGAGAGAGGGACAGAGAGAGGGGGAGTCACAGAGAGTGAGAGGAACAGGGAGTGAGTGGCAGAGACAGAGAGAGGGACACATAGAGAGAGAGGGAGAGGAACAGAGAGACAGAGAGAGAGAGGGACAGAGAGAGAGAGGACACGGAGAAAGAGGGACACAATGAGGGAGAAAGGGACAGAGAGAGAGGGGGACAGAGAGAGAGGGACAGAGACTGAGAGATTGTCACAGAGAGAGAGGGAGAGAGGGACAGAGAGAGGGGGAGTCACAGAGAGTGAGAGGAATAGAGAGTGAGTGGCAGAGACAGAGAGAGGGACACATAGAGAGGGAGGGAGAGGGACAGAGAGACACAGAGAGAGAGAGACACAGAGAGAGAGAGGACGCAGAGAAAGAGGGACACAGAGAGGGAGAAAGGGACAGAGAGAGAGGGGGACAGAGAGAGAGGGACAGAGAGAGAGTGACAGAGAGAGAGACGGACAGAGAGAGAGAGTGGGACAGAGACAGAGGGGGACACAGAGAGGGAGAAAGGGACAGAGGGAGAGAGAGGGACAGAGAGAGAGGGACACAGAGAAAGAGGCACACAGTGAGGGAGAAAGGGACAGAGAGAGAGGGGCAGAGAGGGAGACATACAGAGAGCGAGGGACAGAGAGAGACAGAGAGAGAGAGAGGGAGAGGCCCAGAGAGAGGGACAGAGAGACACAGAGAGAGGAGCAGAGAGACAGAGCGAGACAGAGAGAGAGAGGGACAGAGAGGGAGAGGGACACAGTGAGTGAGATAGGGACAGAGAGAGAGGGGGACAGAGAGAGAGAAACAGAGAGAGGGACAGAGAGAGAGAGGGACAGAGAGACAGAGAGAGGGACCGAGAGAGAGATAAAGGCAGATAGGTTGGACAGAGAGACACAGAGAGAGCGACATAGATGGACAAACAGAGAGATAGAAAGATGGACAGACGGAGGGACACAGAGAGATAGAGGGACAGAGAGACACAGAGAGAAGTACAGAGAGAGATGGGCAGCGAGACAGAGCGAGAGAAGGGGACAGAGAGAGAGAAAGGGGACAGAGTGAGAGGGACACAGCGAGTGAGAGGTACAGAGAGAGATAGGGACAGAGAGACACAGAGAGAGGGACAGAGAGATAGAGAGAGGGACAGAGAGAGAGAGAGAGAGAGAGAGAGAGAGAGGGACACAGTGAGAGAGAAGGACATAGAAAGAGAGAGGGACAGAGAGACACAGAGAGAGAGAGGGTCAGAGACAGAGTGAGAGCGGGACAGAGAGTCAGAGGGATGGAGAGAGTGAGAGGGAGACAGAGAGAGAGGGACAGAGAGACCGAAGGTCAGAAAGATAGAGGGACAGAGAGAGAGAGAGGGACAGAGAGACCGAGGTCCAGAGAGAGAGAGGGACAGAAAGAGAGAGGGACAGTTAGAATGTGAGAGAGAGGGGGGGACAGAGAGACTGAGAGAGATAGCGAGATAGGGACAAAGAGACAGAGAGAAAGGGACAGAGAGAGAGAGGGACACACAGAGAGAGGGAGAGGGACAGAGAGACTGAGAGAGATAGCGAGATAGGGACAGAGAGACAGAGAGAAAGGGACAGAGTGAGGGACACACAGAGAGAGGGAGAGGGACAGAGAGACAGAGATAGAGAGAGAGGAACAGAGAGACTGAGAGAGAGATAGAGTGGGACAGAGACAGAGAGAGAGTTAGGGAGAAAGGGACAGAGAGAGAGGGGGACAGACAGAGAAGTGGGAGAAAGAGAGAGACAGAGTGAGGGACAGATTGGGACAGAGAGGGACAGAGAGAGAGGGACATAGAGAGAGGGACACAGAGACAGAGAGAGGGACAGAGAGAGACGGACAGAGAGAGATGGACAGAGAGAGAGGGACAGAGACACAGAGAGACCGACAGAGAGGTACAAAAAGAGAGAGGGGCAGAAAGTCGGAGCGAGAGAGAGGGACAGAGAGAGAGGGACACAGAGAAAGAGGGACTCAAAGAGGGAGAAAGGGGCAGAGAGAGAGGGAGAGAGAGAGAGGGAAAGAGAGAGAGGGACAGAGAGGCACAGAGAGAGGGACACAGAGAGAGGGAGAGACACAGAGAGAGGGGCAGAGTGACAGAGCGAGAGAGAGAGAGAGAAAGACAGAGAGAGAGAGGGACAGAGAGACAAAGCGAGAGAGGGACAGAGAGAGAGATAGAGAGAGACAGAGAGAGGGACAGAGACAGAGGGACAGAGAGACAGAGAGAGGGACAGAGAGAGAAATAAGGACAGAGAGAGAGGGACAGAGAGACACAGAGAGAGCGACAGAGAGGGACAAAAAAGAGAGAGAAAGGGGACAGAGATGGACACAGTGAGAGAGAGGGACAGAGAGACACAGAGAGAGGGACAGTGAGAGAGGGGCATAGAGACAGAGCGAGAGAGAAGGGGACAGAGAGAGAGAAAGGGGACAGAGAGAGAGAGGGACACAGTGAATGAGAGGGACAGAGAGAGATAGGGACAGAGAGGGACAGAGAGAGAGACAGAGAGACAGAGAGAGGGACAGAGAGAGATACAGAGAGACAGAGAAAGAGAGAGGGACACCGTGAGAGAGAGAGGGACAGAAAAAGAGAGAGTGGGACAGAGAGACACAGAGACAGAGAGGGTCAGAGAGACAGAGTGAGAGAGGGAAATAGAGTCAGAGGGATGGAGAGAGAGAGGGAGACAGAGAGAGAGGGACAGAGAGATCGAAGGTCAGAAAGAGAGATGGACAGAGAGAGAGAGAGAGAGGGAAAGAGAGACCGAGGGCCAGAGAGAGAGAGAGGGACAGAGAGAGAGAGGGACAGAGAGACTGAGAGAGCGTGAGCGAGAGAGAGAGGGACCGAAAGACTGAGAGAGAGCGAGATAGGGACAGAGACAGAGAGAAAGGGACAGAGAGAGAGAGGGATACAGAGAGAGCGAGAGAGGGACAGAGAGAGAGGGACAGAGACAGAGAGAAGGACACAGAGAGAGAGCGAGAGAGGGACAGACAGAGAGGGTCAGAAAGACAGAGAGATAGAAAGACATAAAGACAGAGACAGAGAGAGACAGAGAGACTGAGGGACAGGGAGACTGTGGGACAGAGAGAGGGAGGGTTGACCAAAGTGATAGAGAGAGAGGGGGACAGAGAGAGAAGTGGGAGACATAGAGAGAGACAGAGAGAGAGGGACAGAGAGAGAGAGAGAGAGAGACAGAGAGGGACAGAGAGAGAGTGACACACAGACAGAGAGAGGGACGAGAGAGACGGACAGAGAGAGAGAAAGGGACAGAGAGGGAGGGACAGAGAGACACAGAGAGAGCGACAGAGAGGGACAAAGAGAGAGAGGGGGGACAGAGAGAGGAACAGAGAGAGAGAGAGGGACAGAGAGACACACAGAGAGAGAGAGGGACAGTGAGACACACAGAGAGGGACAGAGAGAGAGAGGGGCAGAAAGACAGAGCGAGAGAGAGGAGGACAGAGAGAGAGAGAGGGGACAGAGAGAGAGAGAGGGGGACACAGTGAGTGAGAGGGACAGAGAGACACAGAGGGACAGAGAGAGAGAGTGGGACAGAGAGACAGAGAGAGAGGGACAGAGAGACAGAGAGAGGGACACAGTGAGAGAGGGGTCATAGAAAGAGAGAGAGAGAGGGACAGAGAGACACAGATACAGAGAGGGTCAGAGAGACAGAGTGAGAGAGGGAGAGAGAGACAGAGAGACGGAGAGAAAGAGGGATACAGCTAAACCGAGGGCCAGAAAGAGAGAGGGACAGAGATACCGACGGCCAGAGAGTGAGAGAGGGACTGAGAGAGAGAGAGAGAGGGACAGAGAGACTGAGAGAGAGAGAGTGAGGGACAGAGTGACTGAGAGAGAGAGAGAGAGCGAGATAGAGACAGAGAGACAGAGAGAGAGGGACACGCAGAGAGAGAGGGTCAGTGAGAGAGAGGGACAGAAAGATTGAGAGAGAGAGAGTGGGACACAGAGAGAGAGACACAGAGAGAGAGAGGGACAGCGAGAGGGGGGACAGAGAGACAGAGAGAGAGAGAGGCAAACAAAGAGAGCGACAGAGGGACAGAGAGAGAGGGACAGAGACAGAGAGATTGTCACAGGGAGGGAGAGAGAGAGGGGGACAGAGAGAGGGGGGTCACAGAGAGAGAGAGGGACAGAGAGAGGGGCAGAGACAGAGAGAGGGACACATAGAGAGGGAGGGAGAGGGACAGAGAGACAGAGACAGAGAGGGACAGAGAGAGAGGGACAGAGACAGAGAGAAGGACACAGAGAGAGAGCGAGAGAGGGACAGACAGAGAGGGTCAGAAAGACAGAGAGATAGAAAGACAAAAAGACAGAGACAGAGAGAGACAGAGAGACTGAGGGACAGGGAGACTGTGGGACAGAGAGAGGGAGGGTTGACCAAAGTGATAGAGAGAGAGGGGGACAAAGAGAGAAGTGTGAGACATAGAGAGAGACAGAGAGAGAGGGACAGAGAGAGAGAGAGAGAGACAGAGAGGGACAGAGAGAGAGTGACACACAGACAGAGAGAGGGACGAGAGAGACGGACAGAGAGAGAGAAAGGGACAGAGAGGGAGGGACAGAGAGACACAGAGAGAGCGACAGAGAGGGACAAAGAGAGAGAGGGGGGGACAGAGAGAGGAACAGAGAGAGAGAGAGGGACAGAGAGACACACAGAGAGAGAGAGGGACAGTGAGACACAGAGAGAGGGACAGAGAGAGAGAGGGGCAGAAAGACAGAGCGAGAGAGAGGAGGACAGAGAGAGAGAGAGGGGACAGAGAGAGAGAGGGGGACACAGTGAGTGAGAGGGACAGAGAGACACAGAGGGACAGAGAGAGAGAGTGGGACAGAGAGACAGAGAGAGAGGGACAGAGAGACAGAGAGAGGGACACAGTGAGAGAGGGGTCATAGAAAGAGAGAGAGAGGGACAGAGAGACACAGATACAGAGAGGGTCAGAGAGACAGAGTGAGAGAGGGAGAGAGAGACAGAGAGACGGAGAGAAAGAGGGATACAGCTAAACCGAGGGCCAGAAAGAGAGAGGGACAGAGAGACCGACGGCCAGAGAGTGAGAGAGGGACTGAGAGAGAGAGAGAGGAACAGAGAGACTGAGAGAGAGAGAGTGAGGGACAGAGTGACTGAGAGAGAGAGAGAGAGCGAGATAGAGACAGAGAGACAGAGAGAGAGGGACACGCAGAGAGAGAGGGTCAGTGAGAGAGAGGGACAGAAAGATTGAGAGAGAGAGAGTGGGACACAGAGAGAGAGACACAGAGAGAGAGAGGGACAGCGAGAGGGGGGACAGAGAGACAGAGAGAGAGAGAGGCAAACAAAGAGAGCGACAGAGGGACAGAGAGAGAGGGACAGAGACAGAGAGATTGTCACAGGGAGGGAGAAAGAGGGGGACAGAGAGAGGGGGGTCACAGAGAGAGAGAGGGACAGAGAGAGGGGCAGAGACAGAGAGAGGGACACATAGAGAGGGAGGGAGAGGGACAGAGAGACAGAGACAGAGAGGGACAGAGAGAGAGAGAGGACGCAGCGAAAGAAGGACACAGAGAGGGAGAAATGGACAGAGAGAGAGGGGGACGGAGAGAGTGGGACAGAGACTGAGAGATTGTCACAGAGAGAGAGGGAGAGAGGGACAGAGAGAGGGGGAGTCACAGAGAGTGAGAGGAACAGAGAGTGAGTGGCAGAGACAGAGAGAGGGACACATAGAGAGGGAGGGAGAGGGACAGAGAGACAGAGACAGAGAGGGACAGAGAGAGAGAGAGCGAGGACGCAGAGAAAGAGGGATACAGAGAGGGAGAAAGGGACAGAGAGAGAGGGGGACACAGAGACACAGAGGGAGAGGGACAGAGAGACACATAGAGAGGGACAGAGAGAGAGGGAGAGGTACGGAGAGAGGGACAGAGAGAAACAGAGAGAGGAGCAGAGAGACAGAGCGAGAGAGAGAGGGGGACAGAGAGAGAGGGCCAGAGAGAGAGAGGGACAGAGAGATAGAGAGAGGGTCAGAGAGACTGAGAGAGAGAGAGAGCGAGAGAGAGAGGGATAGAGAGACTGAGAGAGAGCGCGAGATAGGGACAGAGAGAGGGATAGAGAGACTGAGAGAGAGAGCGAGATAGGGACAGAGTCAGAGAGAAAGGGACAGAGGGAGAGGGACACAGAGAGAGCGAGAGAGGGACAGAGAGAGAGTGACAGAGACAGAGAGAAGGACACAGAAAGAGAGAGGGGGGAGGGACAGGCAGAGAGGGTCAGAAAAACAGACAGATAGAGGGACAGAAAGACAGAGACAGAGAGAGACAGAGAGACTTAGGGACAGAGAGAGGGAGGGGGTACTAAAGTGATAGAAAGAGGGGACAGAGAGAGAGGGACAGAGACAGAGAGAGAGGGACAGAGAGAGACAGTGACACAGAGAGGGATAAAAGTGACAGAGAGAGAGGGACAAATAGAGAGAGAGGGACACAGAGAGAGGGACATTGAGAGAAGAGGGACACAGAGAGACAAAGAGACAGAAAGAGAGGGACAGAGAGAGAGGGACATAGAGAGAGAGGGACACAGAGAGAGGGGCACAGTGAGAGAGATAGGGACACAGAGAGAGAGAAAGGGACACAGAGAGAGCGAGAGGGAGGACAGAGAGACAGAGAGAGAGGGGGAAACAGAGAGAGCGAGAGAGGGACAGAGAGAGAGGGACAGAGGCAGAGAAAAGGACACAGAGAGAGAGCGAGGGAGGGACAGACAGAGAGGGTCAGAAAGACAGAGAGATAGAGGGACAGAAAGACAGAGACAGAGAGAGACAGAAAGACTGAGGGACAGAGAGACTGAGGGACATAGAGAGGGAGGGTGGACCAAAGTGATAGGGAGAGGGGACAGAGACAGATGGACAGAGACAGAGAGAGAGGGACAGAGAAAGAGAGGGACAGAGAGAGAATGAGGGTCACAGAGCGAGAGAGGGGCAGAGAGAGAGAGAGGGACAGAGACAGAGAGATTGTCATAGAGAGAGAGAGTGACAGAGTGAGGGGTAGTCACAGAGAGAGAGAGAGGAACAGAGAGACAGGGGCAGAGACAGAGAGAGGGACACATAGATAGGGAGGGAGAGGGACAGAGAGACAGAGAGAGAGAGGGACAGAGAGAGAGAGGACACGGAGAAAGAGGGACACAATGAGGGAGAAAGGGACAGAGAGAGAGGGGGACAGAGAGAGAGGGACAGAGACTGAGAGATTGTCACAGAGAGAGAGGGAGAGAGGGACAGAGAGAGGGGGAGTCACAGAGAGTGAGAGGAATAGAGAGTGAGTGGCAGAGACAGAGAGAGGGACACATAGAGAGGGAGGGAGAGGGACAGAGAGACACAGAGAGAGAGAGGGACAGAGAGAGAGAGGACGCAGAGAAAGAGGGACACAGAGAGGGAGAAAGGGACAGAGAGAGAGGGGGACAGAGAGAGAGGGACAGAGAGAGAGAGTGGGACAGAGACAGAGGGGGACACAGAGAGGGAGAAAGGGACAGAGGGAGAGGGGCAGAGAGGGAGACAAACAGAGAGCGAGGGACAGAGAGAGACAGAGAGAGAGAGAGGGAGAGGTTCAGAGAGAGGGACAGAGAGACACAGAGAGAGGAGCAGAGAGACAGAGCGAGACAGAGAGAGAGAGGGACAGAGAGAGAGAGGGACACAGTGAGTGAGATAGGGACAGAGAGAGAGGGGGACAGAGAGAGAGAAACAGAGAGAGGGACAGAGAGAGAGAGGGACAGAGAGACAGAGAGAGGGACCGAGAGAGAGATAAAGGCAGATAGGTTGGACAGAGAGACACAGAGAGAGCGACATAGATGGACAAACAGAGAGATAGAAAGATGGACAGACGGAGGGACACAGAGAGATAGAGGGACAGAGAGACACAGAGAGAAGGACAGAGAGAGATGGGCAGCGAGACAGAGCGAGAGAAGGGGACAGAGAGAGAGAAAGGGGACAGAGTGAGAGGGACACAGCGAGTGAGAGGTACAGAGAGAGATAGGGACAGAGAGACACAGAGAGAGGGACAGAGAGATAGAGAGAGGGACAGAGAGAGAGAGAGAGAGAGGGACACAGTGAGAGAGAAGGACATAGAAAGAGAGAGGGACAGAGAGACAGAGAGAGAGAGAGGGTCAGAGAGACAGAGTGAGAGCGGGACAGAGAGTCAGAGGGATGGAGAGAGTGAGAGGGAGACAGAGAGAGAGGGACAGAGAGACCGAAGGTCAGAAAGATGGAGGGACAGAGAGAGAGAGAGGGACAGAGAGACCGAGGTCCAGAGAGAGAGAGGGACAGAAAGAGAGAGGGACAGTTAGACTGTGAGAGAGAGGGGGGGACAGAGAGACTGAGAGAGATAGCGAGATAGGGACAAAGAGACAGAGAGAAAGGGACAGAGAGAGAGAGAGGGACACACAGAGAGAGGGAGAGGGACAGAGAGACTGAGAGAGATAGCGAGATAGGGACAGAGAGACAGAGAGAAAGGGACAGAGTGAGGGACACACAGAGAGAGGGAGAGGGACAGAGAGACAGAGATAGAGAGAGAGGAACAGAGAGACTGAGAGAGAGATAGAGTGGGACAGAGACAGAGAGAGATTAAGGGAGAAAGGGACAGAGAGAGAGGGGGACAGACAGAGAAGTGGGAGAAAGAGAGAGACAGAGTGAGGGACAGATTGAGACAGAGAGGGACAGAGAGAGAGGGACATAGAGAGAGGGACACAGAGACAGAGAGAGGGACAGAGAGAGACGGACAGAGAGAGATGGACAGAGAGAGAGGGACAGAGACACAGAGAGACCGACAGAGAGGTACAAAAAGAGAGAGGGGCAGAAAGTCGGAGCGAGAGAGAGAGGGACAGAGAGAGAGGGACACAGAGAAAGAGGGACTCAGAGAGGGAGAAAGGGGCAGAGAGAGAGGGAGAGAGAGAGAGGGAACGAGAGAGAGGAACAGAGAGGCACAGAGAGAGGGACACAGAGAGAGGGAGAGACACAGAGAGAGGGGCAGAGTGACAGAGCGAGAGAGAGAGAGAGAGAGAAAGACAGAGAGAGAGAGGGACAGAGAGACAAAGCGAGAGAGGGACAGAGAGAGAGATAGAGAGAGACAGAGAGAGGGACAGAGACAGAGGGACAGAGAGACAGAGAGAGGGACAGAGAGAGAAATAAGGACAGAGAGAGAGGGACAGAGAGACACAGAGAGAGCGACAGAGAGGGACAAAAAAGAGAGAGAACGGGGACAGAGATGGACACAGTGAGAGAGAGGGAAAGAGAGACACAGAGAGAGGGACAGTGAGAGAGGGGCAGAGAGACAGAGCGAGAGAGAAGGGGACAGAGAGAGAGAAAGGGGACAGAGAGAGAGAGGGACACAGTGAATGAGAGGGACAGAGTGAGATAGGGACAGAGAGGGACAGAGAGAGGGACAGAGAGACAGAGAGAGGGACAGAGAGAGATACAGAGAGACAGAGAAAGAGAGAGGGACACCGTGAGAGAGAGAGGGACAGAGAAAGAGAGAGTGGGACAGAGAGACACAGAGACAGAGAGGGTCAGAGAGACAGAGTGAGAGAGGGACAGAGAGTCAGAGGGATGGAGAGAGAGAGGGAGACAGAGAGAGAGGGACAGAGAGATCGAAGGTCAGAAAGAGAGATGGACAGAGAGAGAGAGAGAGAGGGACAGAGAGACCGAGGGCCAGAGAGAGAGAGGGACAGAGAGAGAGAGGGACAGAGAGACTGAGAGAGCGTGAGCGAGAGAGAGAGGGACAGAAAGACTGAGAGAGAGAACGAGATAGGGACAGAGACAGAGAGAAAGGGACAGAGAGAGAGAGGGATACAGAGAGAGCGAGAGAGGGACAGAGAGAGAGGGACAGAGACAGAGAGAAGGACACAGAGAGAGAGCGAGAGAGGGACAGACAGAGAGGGTCAGAAAGACAGAGAGATAGAAAGACAAAAAGACAGAGACAGAGAGAGACAGAGAGACTGAGGGACAGGGAGACTGTGGGACAGAGAGAGGGAGGGTTGACCAAAGTGATAGAGAGAGAGGGGGACAGAGAAATAAGTGGGAGACATAGCGAGAGACAGAGAGAGAGGGACAGAGAGAGAGAGAGAGACAGAGAGGGACAGAGAGAGAGTGACACACAGACAGAGAGAGGGACGAGAGAGACGGACAGAGAGAGAGAAAGGGACAGAGAGGGAGGGACAGAGAGACACAGAGAGAGCGACAGAGAGGGACAAAGAGAGAGAGGGGGGGACAGAGAGAGGAACAGAGAGAGAGAGAGGGACAGAGAGACACACAGAGAGAGAGAGGGACAGTGAGACACAGAGAGAGGGACAGAAAGAGAGAGGGGCAGAAAGACAGAGCGAGAGAGAGGAGGACAGAGAGAGAGAGAGAGGGGATAGAGAGAGAGAGGGGCACACAGTGAGTGAGAGGGACAGAGAGACACAGAGGGACAGAGAGAGAGAGTGGGACAGAGAGACAGAGAGAGAGGGACAGAGAGACAGAGAGAGGGACACAGTGAGAGAGGGGTCATAGAAAGAGAGAGAGAGGGACAGAGAGACACAGATACAGAGAAGGTCAGAGAGACAGAGTGAGAGAGAGAGAGAGAGAGACAGAGAGACGGAGAGAAAGAGGGATACAGCTAAACCGAGGGCCAGAAAGAGAGAGGGACAGAGAGACCGACGGCCAGAGAGTGAGAGAGGGACTGAGAGAGAGAGAGAGGGACAGAGAGACTGAGAGAGAGAGAGTGAGGGACAGAGTGACTGAGAGAGAGAGAGAGAGCGAGATAGAGACAGAGAGACAGAGAGAGAGGGACACGCAGAGAGAGAGGGTCAGTGAGAGAGAGGGACAGAAAGATTGAGAGAGAGAGAGTGGGACACAGAGAGAGACACACAGAGAGAGAGAGGGACAGCGAGAGGGGGGACAGAGAGACAGAGAGAGAGAGAGGCAAACAAAGAGAGCGACAGAGGGACAGAGAGAGAGGGACAGAGACAGAGAGATTGTCACAGGGAGGGAGAGAGAGAGGGGGACAGAGAGAGGGGGGTCACAGAGAGAGAGAGGGACAGAGAAAGGGGCAGAGACAGAGAGAGGGACACATAGAGAGGGAGGGAGAGGGACAGAGAGACAGAGACAGAGAGGGACAGAGAGAGAGAGAGGACGCAGCGAAAGAAGGACACAGAGAGGGAGAAATGGACAGAGAGAGAGGGGGACGGAGAGAGTGGGACAGAGACTGAGAGATTGTCACAAAGAGAGAGGGAGAGAGGGACAGAGAGAGGGGGAGTCACAGAGAGTGAGAGGAACAGAGAGTGAGTGGCAGAGACAGAGAGAGGGACACATAGAGAGGGAGGGAGAGGGACAGAGGGACAGAGACAGAGAGGGACAGAGAGAGAGAGAGAGAGCGAGGACGCAGAGAAAGAGGGATACAGAGAGGGAGAAAGGGACAGAGAGAGAGGGGGACACAGAGACACAGAGGGAGAGGGACAGAGAGACACATAGAGAGGGACAGAGAGAGAGGGAGAGGTACAGAGAGAGGGACAGAGAGAGAGAGGGACAGAGAGATAGAGAGAGGGTCAGAGAGACTGAGAGAGAGAGAGAGCGAGAGAGAGAGGGATAGAGAGACTGAGAGAGAGAGCGAGATAGGGACAGAGTCAGAGAGAAAGGGACTGAGGGAGAGGGACACAGAGAGAGCGAGAGAGGGACAGACAGAGAGTGACAGAGACAGAGAGAAGGACACAGAAAGAGAGAGGGGGGAGGGACAGGCAGAGAGGGTCAGAAAAACAGACAGATAGAGGGACAGAAAGACAGAGACAGAGAGAGACAGAGAGACTTAGGGACAGAGAGAGGGAGGGGGTACTAAAGTGATAGAAAGAGGGGACAGAGAGAGAGGGACAGAGACAGAGAGAGAGGGACAGAGAGAGACAGTGACACAGAGAGGGATAAAAGTGACAGAGAGAGAGGGACAAATAGAGAGAGAGGGACACAGAGAGAGGGACATTGAGAGAAGAGGGACACAGAGAGACAAAGAGACAGAAAGAGAGGGACAGAGAGAGAGGGACATAGAGAGAGAGAGGGACACAGAGAGAGGGGCACAGTGAGAGAGATAGGGACACAGAGAGAGAGAAAGGGACACAGAGAGAGCGAGAGGGGGGACAGAGAGACAGAGAGAGAGGGGGAAACAGAGAGAGCGAGAGAGGGACAGAGAGAGAGGGACAGAGGCAGAGAAAAGGACACAGAGAGAGAGCGAGGGAGGGACAGACAGAGAGGGTCAGAAAGACAGAGAGATAGAGGGACAGAAAGACAGAGACAGACAGAGACAGAAAGACTGAGGGACAGAGAGACTGAGGGACATAGAGAGGGAGGGTGGACCAAAGTGATAGGGAGAGGGGACAGAGACAGATGGACAGAGACAGAGAGAGAGGGACAGAGAAAGAGAGGGACAGAGAGAGAATGAGGGTCACAGAGCGAGAGAGGGGCAGAGAGAGAGAGGGACAGAGACAGAGAGATTGTCATAGAGAGAGAGAGAGTGACAGAGTGAGGGGTAGTCACAGAGAGAGAGAGAGGAACAGAGAGACAGGGGCAGAGAAAGAGAGAGGGACACATAGATAGGGAGGGAGAGGGACAGAGAGGCAGAGAGAGAGGGACAGAGAGAGAGAGGGGGGGACAGAGAGAGGGACAGAGAGAGAGGGACAGAGAGACACAGAGAGAGGGACAGAGAGAGAGGGGCAGAATGACAGAGCGAGAGAGAGGGGGGCAGACAGAGAGGGACAGAGAGAGAGAGCGACAGAGAGAGAGGGACACAGAGAAAGGGGGCCACAGAGAGACGGACATTGGGAGAAGAGGGAGACGGACAGAGAGAGGGTCAGAGACAGAGAGGGACAGAGAGAGAGAGCGACAGAGAGAGAGGGACAGAGAGAGAGAGACAGAAAGAGATACAGAGAGAGAGGGACAGAGAGAGAGGGGGACAGGGAGACACAGAGAGAGAGGGACACAGAGAGAGTGAGAGGGGGTCAGAGAGAGAGAGAGTGAAACAGAGAGCGAGAAAGGGACAGAGAGAAAGGGACAGAGACAGAGATAAGGACACAGAGAGAGAGCGAGGGAGGGAGAGACAGAGAGGGTCAGAAAGACAGAGAGATAGAGGGACAGAAAGACAGAGACAGAGAGAGACAGAAAGACTGAGGGACAGAGAGACTGAGGGACAGAGAGAGTGGGGTGAGGGGACCAAAGTGATAGGGAGAGGGGACAGAGAGAGATGGACAGAGACAGAGAGAGAGGACAGAGAAAGGGAGGGACAGAGAGAGAAAGAGGGTCACAGAGCGAGAGAGGGACAGAGAGAGAGGGACAGACAGAGAGAGAGGAACTGAGAGTGAGGGGCAGAGACAGGGAGAGGGACACATAGAGAGGGAGGGACAGGGACAGAGAGACAGAGAGAGAGAGAGAGAGGGACAGAGAGAGAGAGAGGACGCAGAGAAAGAGGGACACAGAGAGGGAGAAAGGGACAGAGAGAGAGGGGGGGACAGAGAGAGAGGGACAGAGAGAGAGAGAGAGGGCACAGAGAGAGAGAGGGACAGAGGGACAGAGAGAGAGGGACAGTGAGACAGAGAGAGGGACACAGTGAGAGAGGGGGACATAGAAAGAGAGAGAGAAGGACAGAGAGACACAGAGACAGAGAGGTTCAGAGAGACAGAGGGACTGAGAGAGAGAGGGATACAGAGAGAGAGTGACAGAAAAATCGAGGGCCAGAGAGAGAGAGGGCCAGAGAGAAAGTGGGCTAGAGAGAGAGGGACAGAGAGACCGACGGCCAGAGAGTGAGAGAGGGACTGAGAGAATAAGAGGGCCAGAGAGACTGAGAGAGAGTGAGGGACAGAGTGACTGAGAGAGAGAGAGCGAGATAGGGACAGAGAGACAGAGAGAGAGGGACACAGAGAGAGAGGGAGTGGGACAGGGAGACAGGGAGAGAACGGGACAGAGAGGGAGAAAGGGACACGCAGAGAGAGAGGGGACAGAGAGAGAGAGAGAGAGGGACAGAAAGATTGAGAGAGAGAGTGGGACAGAGAGAGAGGGACAGCGAGAGGGGGGACAGAGAGACAGAGAGAGAGAGGCAAACAAAGAGAGCGAGAGAGGGACAGAGAGAGAGGGACAGAGACAGAGAGATTGTCACAGGGAGGGAGAGAGAGGGGGACAGAGAGAGGGGGGTCACACAGAGAGAGAGAGGGACAGAGAGAGAGGGGCAGAGAGAGGGACACATAGAGAGGTAGGAAGAGGGACAGAGAGACAGAGAGAGAGAGGGACAGAGAGAGAGAGAGAAAAAGCGAGGACGCAAAGAAAGAGGGACAGAGAGAGGGAGAAAGGGACAGAGAGAGAGGGGGACAGAGAGACACAGAGGGAGAGGGACAGAGAGACACATAGAGAGGGACAGAGAGAGAGGGGGAGAGGTACAGAGAGAGGGACAGAGAGAAACAGAGAGAAGAGCAGAGAGACAGAGCGAGAGAGAGAGGGGGACAGAGAGAGAGGGCCAGAGAGAGAGAGAGTGACAGAGAGAGAAGGACAGAGAGAGAGAGAGTGGGACAGAGACAGAGGGGGACACAGAGAGGGAGAAAGGGACAGAGGGAGAGAGAGGGACAGAGAGAGAGGGACACAGAGAAAGAGGGACACAGAGAGGGAGAAAGTGACAGAGAGAGAAGGGGACAGAGAGACACAGAGAGAGGGACACAAAGAGACACAGAGAGAGGGACAGAGAGAGAGAGGGAGAGGTACAAAGAGAGGGACAGAGAGACACAGAGAGAGGAGCAGAGAGACAGAGCGTGAGAGAGAGCGGGACAGAGAGAGGGACAGAAAGTGGGAGAGAGGGACAGAGATACACAGAGAGAGAGGGGCAGAGAGGAATAGAGAGAGAGGGACACAGAGACAGAGAGAGACGGACAGAGAGAAACGGACAGAGAGAGAGAGACAGGGACAGAGAGGGAGGGACAGAGAGACACAGAGAATGCGACAGCGAGGGACAAAGAGAGAGAGAGAGGGGGACAGAGAGAGGGACAGAGAGAGAGAGGGACGGTGAGACACAGAGAGAGGGACAGAGAGAGAGGGGGGCAGAAAGGCAGAGCGAGAGAGAGGGGGACAGAGGGAGAGAGAGGGGACAGAGAGAGAGAGGGACACAGTGAGTGAGAGGGACAGAGCGAGAGAGGGACAGAGAGACACAGAGACAGAGAGGGTCAGAGAGACAGAGTGAGAGAGGGACAGAGAGACAGAGGAACGGAGAGAGAGAGGGAGACAGAGAGAGAGGGGCAGAGAAAGAGAGAGGGACAGAGAGACTGAGAGAGGGACAGAGTGACTGAGAGAGAGCGAGATTGGGACAGAGAGACATAGAGAGAGGGGCACAGAGAGAGAGGGAGTGGGACAGAGAGACAGAGAGAGAAAGGGACAGAGAGTGAGAGAGAGAGGGACAGAGAGAGAGAGAGGACGCAGAGAAAGAGGGACACAGAGAGGGAGAAAGGGACAGAGAGAGAGGGGGGGACAGAGAGAGAGGGACAGAGAGAGAGAGAGAGAGAGGGCACAGAGAGAGAGAGGGACAGAGGGACAGAGAGAGAGGGACAGAGAGACAGAGAGAGGGACACAGTGAGAGAGGGGGACATAGAAAGAGAGAGAGAAGGACAGAGAGACACAGAGACAGAGAGGTTCAGAGAGACAGAGGGACTGAGAGAGAGAGGGATACAGAGAGAGAGTGACAGAAAAACCGAGGGCCAGAGAGAGAGAGGGCCAGAGAGAAAGTGGGCTAGAGAGAGAGGGACAGAGAGACCGACGGCCAGAGAGTGAGAGAGGGACTGAGAGAATAAGAGGGCCAGAGAGACTGAGAGAGAGAGTGAGGGACAGAGTGACTGAGAGAGAGAGAGAGCGAGATAGGGACAGAGAGACAGAGAGAGAGGGACACAGAGAGAGAGGGAGTGGGACAGGGAGACAGGGAGAGAACGGGACAGAGAGGGAGAAAGGGACACGCAGAGAGAGAGGGGACAGAGAGAGAGAGAGAGAGAGGGACAGAAAGATTGAGAGAGAGAGTGGGACAGAGAGAGAGGGACAGCGAGAGGGGGGACAGAGAGACAGAGAGAGAGAGGCAAACAAAGAGAGCGAGAGAGGGACAGAGAGAGAGGGACAGAGACAGAGAGATTGTCACAGGGAGGGAGAGAGAGGGGGACAGAGAGAGGGGGGTCACACAGAGAGAGAGGGACAGAGAGAGAGGGGCAGAGAGAGGGACACATAGAGAGGTAGGAAGAGGGACAGAGAGACAGAGAGAGAGAGGGACAGAGAGAGAGAGAGAAAAAGCGAGGACGCAAAGAAAGAGGGACAGAGAGAGGGAGAAAGGGACAGAGAGAGAGGGGGACAGAGAGACACAGAGGGAGAGGGACAGAGAGACACATAGAGAGGGACAGAGAGAGAGGGGGAGAGGTACAGAGAGAGGGACAGAGAGACACATAGAGAGGGACAGAGAGAGAGGGGGAGAGGTACAGAGAGAGGGACAGAGAGAAACAGAGAGAAGAGCAGAGAGACAGAGCGAGAGAGAGAGGGGGACAGAGAGAGAGGGCCAGAGAGAGAGAGAGTGACAGAGAGAGAAGGACAGAGAGAGAGAGAGTGGGACAGAGACAGAGAGGGACACAGAGAGGGAGAAAGGGACAGAGGGAGAGAGAGGGACAGAGAGAGAGGGACACAGAGAAAGAGGGACACAGAGAGGGAGAAAGTGACAGAGAGAGAAGGGGACAGAGAGACACAGAGAGAGGGACACAAAGAGACACAGAGAGAGGGACAGAGAGAGAGAGGGAGAGGTACAAAGAGAGGGACAGAGAGACACAGAGAGAGGAGCAGAGAGACAGAGCGTGAGAGAGAGCGGGACAGAGAGAGGGACAGAAAGTGGGAGAGAGGGACAGAGATACACAGAGAGAGAGAGGGGCAGAGAGGAATAGAGAGAGAGGGACACAGAGACAGAGAGAGACGGACAGAGAGAAACGGACAGAGAGAGAGAGACAGGGACAGAGAGGGAGGGACAGAGAGACACAGAGAATGCGACAGCGAGGGACAAAGAGAGAGAGAGAGGGGGACAGAGAGAGGGACAGAGAGAGAGAGGGACGGTGAGACACAGAGAGAGGGACAGAGAGAGAGGGGGGCAGAAAGGCAGAGCGAGAGAGAGGGGGACAGAGGGAGAGAGAGAGGGGACAGAGAGAGAGAGGGACACAGTGAGTGAGAGGGACAGAGCGAGAGAGGGACAGAGAGACACAGAGACAGAGAGGGTCAGAGAGACAGAGTGAGAGAGGGACAGAGAGACAGAGGAACGGAGAGAGAGAGGGAGACAGAGAGAGAGGGGGACAGAGAGAGAAATGGGAGACAGAGAGAGAGACAGAGAGAGAGGGACAGAGAGAGAGGGGGACAGAGAGGGACAGAGAGAGAGGGACACAGAGACAGAGAGAGGGACAGAGAGACAGAGACAGGGACAGAGAGAGAGGGACAGAGAGACAGAGAGAGAGCGACAGAGAGGGACAACGAGAGAGAGAGGGGGACAGAGAGAGGGACAGAGAGAGAGGGACAGAGAGAGACACAGAGAGAGAGAGGGACAGTGAGACACAGAAAGAGGGACAGAGAGAGTGGGGGGCAGAAAGACAGAGCGAGAGAGAGGGGGACAGAGAGAGAGAGAGGTGACAGAGAGAGAGGGACAGAGAGACAGAGAGAGAGGGACAGAGAGACAGAGAGAGGGACACAGTGAGAGAGGTGGACATAGAAAGAGAGAGAGAAGGACAGAGAGACACAGAGACAGAAAGGGTCAGAGAGACAGAGGCACTGAGAGAGAGAGGGACAGAGACACCGAGGGACAGAGAGAGAGGGACAGAGAGAGGGAGAGAGAGAGAGAGAGAGAGAGAGAGAGAGGGGGACAGAGAGACTGAGAGAGGGACTGAGAGAGAAATGGGAGACAGAGAGAGAGACAGAGAGAGAGGGACAGAGAGAGAGGGACAGAGAGGGACAGAGAGAGAGGGACACAGAGACAGAGAGAGGGACAGAGAGAGACGGACAGAGAGAGAGACAGGGACAGAGAGAGAGGAACTGAGAGAGAGAGAGGGACAGAGTGACTGAGAGAGCGAGCGAGATAAGGGCAGAGAGACAGAGAGAGAGAGGGACACAGAGAGAGAGGGAGAGGGACAGAGAGACAGAGAGAGAAAGGGACAGAGAGGGAGAGAGTGACACAGAGAAAGAGGGGACAGAGAGAGAGGGGGACAGAAAGCCTGAGAGAGAGAGTGGGACAGAGAGAGAGGGACACACAGAGAGGGAGAGGGACAGCGAGAGGGGGACAGAGAGACAGAGAGAGAGAGGCAAACAGAGAGAGCGAGAGAGGGACAGAGAGAGAGGGACAGAGCAGGAGAGAAGGACACACAGAGAGAGCGATCGAGGGAGGTACAGACAGAGTGGGACAGAAAGACAGAGAGATAGAGGGACAGAAAGACAGAGACAGAGAGAGACAGAGAGACTG
This sequence comes from Chiloscyllium plagiosum, assembly GCF_037043375.1. Taxonomy (NCBI): domain Eukaryota; kingdom Metazoa; phylum Chordata; class Chondrichthyes; order Orectolobiformes; family Hemiscylliidae; genus Chiloscyllium; species Chiloscyllium plagiosum. The sequence goes on along the minus strand of NW_028270175.1, from coordinate 64,007,208 downwards.
AGGGACAGAGAGACTGAGGGACAGAGAGAGGGCGGGAGGACTAAAATGATAGAGAGAGGGGACAGAGAGAGAAGGACAGAGACAGAGAGTGACAAAGAGAGAGAGAGGGACACAGAGAGAGGGACATTGAGAGATGAGGGAGACAGCGAGAGTGGGAGAGAGAAAAAAGAGGGACAGAGAGAGAGGGACACAGAGAGAGGGACACAGAGAGAGAGGGACAAGAGAGAGAGAGGTACACAGAGAGAGGGACATTGAGAGATGAGGGAGACAGCGAGAGAGGGAGAGAGAAAAAAGAGGGACAGAGAGAGAGGGACACAGAGAGAGAGAGACAGTGAGAGAGATAGGGACACACAGAGAGAGAGAGCGGGACAGAGAGACACAGAGAGAGGGACAGAGAGACAGAGTGAGAGAGAGGTGGACAGGGAGAGAGAGGGACAGAGAGAGGGGGACAGATACAGAAAGAGAGAGGGACACAGAGAGTGCGAGAGAAGGACAGAGAGAGGAGGACAGAGACAGAGAGAAGGATACAGATAGAGAGAGAGCGTGGGAGGGACAGACAGAGAGGGACAGAAAGACAGAGAGATAGAAGCCCAGAAAGACAGAGACAGAGAGAGACAGAGAGACTGAGAGATTGAGAGACTGAGGGACAGAGAGAAGGAGGGGGGACCAAAGTGATAGAGAGAGTGGGGGACAGAGAGCAAGGGACAAAGTCAGAGCGAGAGAAGGACACAGAGTGTGAGAAAGGGACAGAGAGAGAGGGAGAAAGGGACAGAGAGAGAGGTGGACACAGAGAGAGAGGGACAGAGAGAGAGGCACAGAGAGAGAGAGGGACACAGAGTGAGAGAGGGTCAGAGAGAGAGGGACACAGAGATAGAGATAGAGGGACAGAGAGAGGGGGGACAGAGAGAGAGGGACAGAGAGAGAGAGGGACACAGAGAATGAGGCGGACAGAGAGAGAGCGACAAAGAGAGCGAGAGGAACAGAGAGAGTGAGAGGGACAGAGAGAGAGGGACAGAGAGAGGGGACATAGTGAGAGAGAGGGACACAGAGAGAGAGAGGGTCAGAGAGAGAGGGACACAGAGATAGAGATAGAGGGACAGAGAGAGGGGGGACAGAGAGAGAGGGACAGAGAGCCAGAGGGACACAGAGAGAGAGGCGGACAGAGAGAGAGCGACAAAGAGAGCGAGAGAGAGTGGGATACACAGAGAAAGGGACAGAGGGAGAGAGGGGAACAGAGAGAGTGAGAGGGACTGAGAGAGTGAGAGGGACTGAGAGAGAGTGACACAGAGAGAGACAGAGAGAGAGGGACAGAGCGAGAGGGGGACACAGAGAGAGGGACACAGACAGAAGGGATACAGAGAGAGGGACAGAGAGAGACAGTGAGGGACAGAGACAGAGAGGAACAGAGAGAGTGGGATACACAGAGAAAGGGACAGAGGGAGAGAGGGGGACAGAGAGAGAGAGGGACAGAGAGTGAGAGGGACAGAGAGAGAGAGGTACACAGCGAGGGAGAAAAGGGACAGAGAGAGAGAGGGACAGAGAGAGGGACTGAGAGACAGAGAGAGAGGGACGCAGAGAGCGGAACACAGAGAGAGAGGGAGAGGGACAGAGAGACAGAGAGAGAGGCACAGTGAGGGAGAGAGTGACACAGAGATAGAGATGGTGATAGAGAGAGAGAGGGACAGAAAGACTGAGAGAGAGAGAGTGGGACAGAGAGAGAGCGACAGAGAGAAAGAGGTTCACAGAGAGAGCGAGAGATGGACAGAGAGATAGAGAGGGATATACAGGGAGAGGGACAGAGGGAGAGAGGGGGACAGAGAGCGAGAGAGACAGAGAGAGAGATGGTCACAGAGAGGGATAAGGGACAGAGAGAGAGGGGGACAGAGAGACAGAGAGGGACTGAGAGAGAGTGACACAGAGAGAGACAGAGAGATAGGGACAGAGAGCCAGAGAGAGAGAGGGACACAGAGAGAGGGACAGAGAGAGAGAGGGAGAGGGACAGAGAGACAGAGAGAGAGAGAGCGACAGAGAGGGAGAGAGTGACACAGAGAGGGGGGGACAGAGAGAGAGAGAGGGACAGAAAGACAGAGAGAGAGTGGGACAGAGAGAGAGCGACAGAGAGAAAGAGGGGGACAGCGGGGGAGGGGGACAGAGCGACAGAAAGAGAGAAGGACACAGAGAGAGCGAGAGAGGGACAGAGAGAGGAACAGAGATAGAGAGAAGGACAGAGAGAGAGAGAGAGCGAGGGAGGGAGGGACAGACAGAGAGGGACAGAAAGACAGAGAGATAGAGGGGCAGAAAGACAGACACAGAGAGAGACAGAGAGACTAAGGGACAGAGAGAGGGAGGGGAGACCAAAGTGATAGACACAGAGGGGTCAGAGAGAGAGGGACAGAGACAGAGAGAGAGGTAGACAGAGAGAAAGGGACACAGAGAGAGGGACAGAGAGAGAAGAGAAAGACAGAGAGAGAGAGACAGAAAGAGAAGGACAGAGAGAGTGGTACAGAGAGAGAGGGGCACAGTGTGAGTGATAGGGACAGAGAGAGAGAGAGGGGGACAGCGAGACGCGGAGAGAGAGGGACAGAGAGACAGAGTGAGAGAGAGGCGGACAAAGAGAAAGAGGGAAAGACAGGGGGAAAGAGAGACAGAAAGAGCGAGAGAGGGACAGAGAGGGAGGGACAGTGACAGAGAAAACGACTCAGAGAGTGAGAGAGCGAGGGAGGGACAGACAGTGAGGGACAGAAAGACAGAGAGATCGAGGGACAGAAAGACAGAGACACAGAGAGACAGAGAGACTGAGGGACAGAGAGAGAGGGGGGGACCAAAGTGATAGAGAGAGAGCGGGATTGAGAGAGAGGGACAAAGACAGAGAGACAGAGAGAGAGAGAGAGACAGAGAGAGAGGGACACAGAGAGGGAGAAAGGGACAAGAGAGAGCGACAGAGAGAAGGAGAGGGACAGAGAGAGAGAGGGACTAAGAGAGAATGACACAGAGAGAGATAGAGAGAGAGGGACAGAGAGAGGGGAACACAGAGCGAGAGGGACACAGAGAGAGACGGACAGAGAGAGAGAGGGACACAGAGAGAGAGAGGGACACAGAGAGAGGGTCGGAGAGAGAGGGACAGAGATAGAGGGACACAGAGGGAGAAAGAGAGACAGAGAGACACACAGAGAGAGGGACAGAGAGACAGAGCGAGACAGAGGTGGGCAGAGAGAGAGAGAGACAGAGATAGAGAGGGACACAGTGAGAGAGAGAGGGGCACACAGAGAGAGAGAGAGAGGGACAGAGAGAGAGGGGACAGAGAGAGAGAGCGAGGGAGGGACAGACAGAGAGGGACAGAGAGACAGAGGGACAGAGAGAGAGAGACAGAGAGACAGACAGAGAGAGGGGCAGAAAGACAGAGAGAGAGACAGAGCGACTGAGGGACAGTGAGAGGGAGGGTTGACAAACAGACAGAGAGAGAGGGGGACAAAGAGAGAGAGGGACAGAGAGAGAGAGAGGGACTGAGAGAGGGGACACAGAGAGAGACAGAGAGATAGGGACAGAGAACCAGAGAGAGAGGGACACAGAGCGAGAGGGACACAGAGAGAGAGGGAGAGGGACAGAGAGAGAGAGGAACATGGACAGAGAGAAGGACAGAGAGAGAGCGAGGGAGGGAGGGACAGACAGAGAGAGACAGAAAGACAGAGAGATAGAGGGACAGAAAGACAGAGACAGAGAGATACAGAGAGACTGAAGGACAGAGAGAGGGAGGGTAGACCAAAGTGATAGACACAGAGGGGTGCAGCGAGAGAGGGACAGAGACAGAGAGAGAGGTACATAGAGAGAGAGGGACACAGAGAGAGAGGGACAGAGAGAGAGAGGGACACACAGAGAGAGAGAGGGACACAGAGAGAGGGACACAGAGAGAGGGACACAGAGAGAGAGGGACAAGAGAGAGAGAGGTACACAGAGAGAGGGACATTGAGAGATGAGGGAGACAGCGAGAGAGGGAGAGAGAAAAAAGAGGGACAGAGAGAGAGGGACAGAGAGAGAGAGACAGTGAGAGAGATAGGGACACACAGAGAGAGAGAGCGGGACAGAGAGACACAGAGAGAGGGACAGAGAGACAGAGTGAGAGAGAGGTGGACAGGGAGAGAGAGGGACAGAGAGAGGGGGACAGATACAGAAAGAGAGAGGGACACAGAGAGTGCGAGAGAAGGACAGAGAGAGGAGGACAGAGACAGAGAGAAGGATACAGATAGAGAGAGAGCGTGGGAGGGACAGACAGAGAGGGACAGAAAGACAGAGAGATAGAAGCCCAGAAAGACAGAGACAGAGAGAGACAGAGAGACTGAGAGATTGAGAGACTGAGGGACAGAGAGAAGGAGGGGGGACCAAAGTGATAGAGAGAGTGGGGGACAGAGAGCAAGGGACAAAGTCAGAGCGAGAGAAGGACACAGAGTGTGAGAAAGGGACAGAGAGAGAGGGAGAAAGGGACAGAGAGAGAGGTGGACACAGAGAGAGAGGGACAGAGAGAGAGGCACAGAGAGAGAGAGGGACACAGAGTGAGAGAGGGTCAGAGAGAGAGGGACACAGAGATAGAGATAGAGGGACAGAGAGAGGGGGGACAGAGAGAGAGGGACAGAGAGAGAGAGGGACACAGAGAATGAGGCGGACAGAGAGAGAGCGACAAAGAGAGCGAGAGGAACAGAGAGAGTGAGAGGGACAGAGAGAGAGGGACAGAGAGAGGGAAACATAGTGAGAGAGAGGGACACAGAGAGAGAGAGGGTCAGAGAGAGAGGGACACAGAGATAGAGATAGAGGGACAGAGAGAGGGGGGACAGAGAGAGAGGGACAGAGAGCCAGAGGGACACAGAGAGAGAGGCGGACAGAGAGAGAGCGACAAAGAGAGCGAGAGAGAGTGGGATACACAGAGAAAGGGACAGAGGGAGAGAGGGGAACAGAGAGAGTGAGAGGGACTGAGAGAGTGAGAGGGACTGAGAGAGAGTGACACAGAGAGAGACAGAGAGAGAGGGACAGAGCGAGAGGGGGACACAGAGAGAGGGACACAGACAGAAGGGATACAGAGAGAGGGACAGAGAGAGACAGTGAGGGACAGAGACAGAGAGGAACAGAGAGAGTGGGATACACAGAGAAAGGGACAGAGGGAGAGAGGGGGACAGAGAGAGAGAGGGACAGAGAGTGAGAGGGACAGAGAGAGAGAGGTACACAGCGAGGGAGAAAAGGGACAGAGAGAGAGAGGGACAGAGAGAGGGACTGAGAGACAGAGAGAGAGGGACGCAGAGAGCGGAACACAGAGAGAGAGGGAGAGGGACAGAGAGACAGAGAGAGAGGCACAGTGAGGGAGAGAGTGACACAGAGATAGAGATGGTGATAGAGAGAGAGAGGGACAGAAAGACTGAGAGAGAGAGAGTGGGACAGAGAGAGAGCGACAGAGAGAAAGAGGTTCACAGAGAGAGCGAGAGATGGACAGAGAGATAGAGAGGGATATACAGGGAGAGGGACAGAGGGAGAGAGGGGGACAGAGAGCGAGAGAGACAGAGAGAGAGATGGTCACAGAGAGGGATAAGGGACAGAGAGAGAGGGGGACAGAGAGACAGAGAGGGACTGAGAGAGAGTGACACAGAGAGAGACAGAGAGATAGGGACAGAGAGCCAGAGAGAGAGAGGGACACAGAGAGAGGGACAGAGAGAGAGAGGGAGAGGGACAGAGAGACAGAGAGAGAGAGAGCGACAGAGAGGGAGAGAGTGACACAGAGAGGGGGGGACAGAGAGAGAGAGAGGGACAGAAAGACAGAGAGAGAGTGGGACAGAGAGAGAGCGACAGAGAGAAAGAGGGGGACAGCGGGGGAGGGGGACAGAGCGACAGAAAGAGAGAAGGACACAGAGAGAGAGCGAGAGAGGGACAGAGAGAGGAACAGAGATAGAGAGAAGGACAGAGAGAGAGAGAGAGCGAGGGAGGGAGGGACAGACAGAGAGGGACAGAAAGACAGAGATATAGAGGGGCTGAAAGACAGACACAGAGAGAGACAGAGAGACTAAGGGACAGAGAGAGGGAGGGGAGACCAAAGTGATAGACACAGAGGGGTCAGAGAGAGAGGGACAGAGACAGAGAGAGAGGTAGACAGAGAGAAAGGGACACAGAGAGAGGGACAGAGAGAGAAGAGAAAGACAGAGAGAGAGAGACAGAAAGAGAAGGACAGAGAGAGTGGTACAGAGAGAGAGGGGCACAGTGTGAGTGATAGGGACAGAGAGAGAGTGAGGGGGACAGCAAGACGCAGAGAGAGAGGGACAGAGAGACAGAGTGAGAGAGAGGCGGACAAAGAGAAAGAGGGAAAGACAGGGGGAAAGAGAGACAGAAAGAGCGAGAGAGGGACAGAGAGGGAGGGACAGTGACAGAGAAAACGACTCAGAGAGTGAGAGAGCGAGGGAGGGACAGACAGTGAGGGACAGAAAGACAGAGAGATCGAGGGACAGAAAGACAGAGACACAGAGAGACAGAGAGACTGAGGGACAGAGAGAGAGGGGGGGACCAAAGTGATAGAGAGAGAGCGGGATTGAGAGAGAGGGACAAAGACAGAGAGACAGAGAGAGAGAGAGAGACAGAGAGAGAGGGACACAGAGAGGGAGAAAGGGACAAGAGAGAGCGACAGAGAGAAGGAGAGGGACAGAGAGAGAGAGGGACTAAGAGAGAATGACACAGAGAGAGATAGAGAGAGAGGGACAGAGAGAGGGGAACACAGAGCGAGAGGGACACAGAGAGAGACGGACAGAGAGAGAGAGGGACACAGAGAGAGAGAGGGACACAGAGAGAGGGTCGGAGAGAGAGGGACAGAGATAGAGGGACACAGAGGGAGAAAGAGAGACAGAGAGACACACAGAGAGAGGGACAGAGAGACAGAGCGAGACAGAGGTGGGCAGAGAGAGAGAGAGACAGAGATAGAGAGGGACACAGTGAGAGAGAGAGGGGCACACAGAGAGAGAGAGAGAGGGACAGAGAGAGAGGGGACAGAGAGAGAGAGCGAGGGAGGGACAGACAGAGAGGGACAGAGAGACAGAGGGACAGAGAGAGAGAGACAGAGAGACAGACAGAGAGAGGGGCAGAAAGACAGAGAGAGGGGCAGAAAGACAGAGAGAGAGACAGAGCGACTGAGGGACAGTGAGAGGGAGGGTTGACAAACAGACAGAGAGAGAGGGGGACAAAGAGAGAGAGGGACAGAGAGAGAGAGAGGGACTGAGAGAGGGGACACAGAGAGAGACAGAGAGATAGGGACAGAGAACCAGAGAGAGAGGGACACAGAGCGAGAGGGACACAGAGAGAGAGGGAGAGGGACAGAGAGAGAGAGGAACATGGACAGAGAGAAGGACAGAGAGAGAGCGAGGGAGGGAGGGACAGACAGAGAGAGACAGAAAGACAGAGAGATAGAGGGACAGAAAGACAGAGACAGAGAGATACAGAGAGACTGAAGGACAGAGAGAGGGAGGGTAGACCAAAGTGATAGACACAGAGGGGTGCAGCGAGAGAGGGACAGAGACAGAGAGAGAGGTACATAGAGAGAGAGGGACACAGAGAGAGAGGGACAGAGAGAGAGAGGGACACACAGAGAGAGAGAGGGACACAGAGAGAGGGTCAGAGAGAGAAAGACAGAGAGAGAGGGACACAGAGGGAGAAAGAGAGACAGAGAGACACACAGAGAGAGGGACAGAGAGACAGAGCGAGAAAGAGGTGGGCAGAGAGAGAGAGGGACAGAGATAGAGAGGGACACAGTGAGAGAGAGAGAGGCACACACACAGAGAGAGAGAGAGGGACAGAGAGAGAGGGGACAGAGAGAGAGAGCGAGGGAGGGACAGACAGAGAGGGACAGAGAGACAGAGGGACAGAGAGAGAGAGACAGAGAGACAGACAGAGAGAGGGGCAGAAAGACAGAGAGAGAGAGACAGAGCGACTGAGGGACAGTGAGAGGAAGGGGTGACAAAGAGACAGAGAGAGAGGGGGAAAAAGAGAGAGAGGGACAGAGAGAGAGAGGGAGAGGGACAGAGAGAGAGGAACAGGGACAGAGAGAAGGACAGAGAGAGAGAGAGCGAGGGAGGGAGGGACAGACAGAGAGAGACAGAAAGACAGAGAGATAGAGGGACAGAAAGACAGAGACAGAGAGATACAGAGAGACTGAAGGACAGAGAGAGGGAGGGTAGACCAAAGTGAGAGACACAGAGGGGTGCAGCGAGAGAGGGACAGAGACAGAGAGAGAGGTACATAGAGAGAGAGGGACACAGAGAGAGGGACAGAGAGTTAAGAGGGAGACAGAGAGAGGGAGAGAGAGAAAGAGAGGGACAGAGAGAGTGGTACAGAGAGAGAGGGGGCCACAGTGTGAGTGATAGGGACACAGAGAGAGACAGAGGGACAGCGAGATGCAGAGAGAGAGGGACAGAGAGACAGAGTGAGAGAGAGGCGGACAACGAGAGAGAGGGAAAGAGAGAGAGAGGGACACACAGAGAGAGAGAGGGACACAGAGAGATGGTCAGAGAGAGAGGGACAGAGAGAGAGGGACACAGAGGGAGAAAGAGAGACAGAGAGACACAGAGAGAGAGGGACAGAGAGACAGAGCGAGAAAGAGGGGGGCAGAGAGAGAGAGGGACAGAGAGAGAGAGGGACACAGTGAGAGAGAGTTGACAGAGAGAGAGAGAGGAACAGAGAGAGAGTGGACAGAGAGACAGAGGGACAGAGAGAGAGAGAGACAGAGAGACAGAGAGAGGGACAGAAAGACAGAGAGATTGAGGGTCAGAAAGAGAGAGCCAGAGAGAGACAGAGAGACTGAGGGACAGTGAGAGGGAGGGGGGACAAAGAGAGAGAGGGGGACAGAGAGAGAGGAACAGAGAGATCGAGAGGGACAGAGAGAGAGAGGGACTAAGAGAGAGTGACACACAGAGAGATAGAGAGAGGGGGGCAGAGAGTGAGGAGGACACAGAGCGAGAGGGATACAGAGAGAGAGAGGGACAGAGAGAGAGAGGGACACAGAGAGAGAGAGCGACACAGAGAGAGGGACAGAGAGAGAAGTGGGAGACAGAGAGAGAGAGACAGAGAGAGAGGGACAGAGAGAGAGTGACAGAGAGAGAGGGATACAGAGGGAGAAAGAGAGACAGAGAGACACAGAGAGAGGGACAGAGAGACAGAGAGAGAAAGAGGGTGACAGAGAGAAAGAGAGGGACAGAGAGAGAGAGGGACACAGTGAGAGAGAGTTGACAGAGAGAGAGAGAGGAACAGAGAGAGAGTGGACAGAGAGACAGAGGGACAGAGAGAGAGAGAGACAGAGAGACAGAGAGAGGGACAGAAAGACACAGAGTTTGAGGGTCAGAAAGACAGAGCCAGAGAGAGACAGAGAGACTGAGGGACAGTGAGAGGGAGGTGGGACAAAGAGAGAGAGGGGGACAGAGAGAGAGGGACAGAGAGATCGAGAGGGACAGAGAGAGAGAGGGACTAAGAGAGAGTGACACACAGAGAGATAGAGAGAGGGGGGCAGAGAGTGAGGAGGACACAGAGCGAGAGGGATACAGAGTGAGAGGGTCAGAGAGAGAGAGGGACACAGAGAGAGAGAGAGGGACACAGAGAGAGGGACAGAGAGAGAAGTGGGAGACAGAGAGAGAGAGACAGAGAGAGAGGGACAGAGAGAGAGTGACAGAGAGAGAGGGACACAGAGGGAGAAAGAGAGACAGCGAGACACAGAGAGAGGGACAGAGAGACAGAGACAGAAATAGGGGGACAGAGAGAAAGAGAGGGACAGAGATAGAGAGGGACACAGTGAGAGAGAGAGGGGCACAGAGAGAGAGAGAGAGAGGGACAGTGAGAGAGGGGACAGAGAGAGAGAGCCCGAGGGAGGGACAGACAGAGAGGGACAGAGAGACAGAGGGACAGAGAGAGAGAGACAGAGAGAAAGACAGAGATTGGGACAGCAAGACAGAGAGATTGAGGGGCAGAAAGACAGAGACAGAGAGAGACAGAGCGACTGAGGGACAGTGAGAGGGAGGGGGGACAAAGAGACAGAGAGAGAGCGGGACAGAGAGAGAGGGACAGAGAGAGAGAGAGGGACTGAGAGAGAGTGACACAGAGAGCGACAGAGAGATAGGGACAGAGAACCAGAGAGAGAGGGACACAGAGCGAGAGGGACACAGAGAGAGAGGGCGAGGGACAGAGAGAAGGACAGAGAGAGAGAGACCGAGGGAGGGAGGGACAGACAGAGAGAGACAGAAAGACAGAGAGATAGAGGGACAGAAAGACAGAGACAGAGAGAGACAGAGAGACTGAGGGACAGAGAGAGGGAGGGGGGACCAAAGTGATAGAGAGAAAGCGGGATTGAGAGAGAGGGACAAAGACAGAGAGAGAGAGAGAGAGAGAGGGACACAGAGAGGGAGAAAGGGACAGAGAGAGAGCGACAGAGAGAGCGAGAGGGACAGAGAGAGAGAGGGATTAAGAGAGAGTGACCCAGAGAGAGATAGAGAGAGAGGGACAGAGAAAGAGGAGAACACAGAGCGAGAGGGACACAGCGAGAGAGCGACAGAGAGAGAGAGGGACACAGAGAGAGAGGGTCAGAGAGAGAGGGACAGAGAGAGAGGGACAGAGAGAGAGGGACACAGAAGGAGAAATAGAGACAGAGAGACACAGAGAGAGAGGGACAGAGAGACAGCGCCAGAAAGAGGGGTGCAGAGAGAGAGAGGGACACAGTGAGAGAGAGTTGACAGAAGAAAGAGAGAGAGAGAGAGAGAGAGGAACAGAGAGAGAGGGGACAGAGAGAGAGAGAGTGAGGGAGGGACAGACAGAGAGGGACAGAAAGACAGAGGGACAGAGAGAGAGAGACAGAGACAGAGAGACAGAGAGAGGGACAGAAAGACAGAGAGATTGAGGGGCAGAAAGACAGAGACAGAGATAGACAGAGAGACTGAGGGACAGTGAGAGGGAAGGGGGACAAAGAGACAGAGAGAGGGGGGACAGAGAGAGAGAGGGACAGAGAGAGCGAGAGGGACAGAGAGAGAGAGGGACTAAGAGAGAGTGACACAGAGAGTGAAAGAGAGAGAGGGACAGAGAGGGAGTGGGACACAGAGCGAGAGGGACACAGAGTGAGAGGGACAGAGAGAGAGAGTGACACAGAGAGAGATAGAGAGAGGGACAGAGAGGGATGGGGTCACAGAGCGAGAGGGACACAGAGTGAGAGGGTCAGAGAGAGAGAGAGGGACACAGAGAGAGAGAGAGGGACACAGAGAGAGGGACAGAGAGAGAAGTGGGAGACAGAGAGAGAGAGAGAGAGAGAGAGAGGGACAGAGAGAGAGTGACAGAGAGAGAGGGACACAGAGGGAGAGAGAGGGACAGAGAGACACAGAGAGGGCGGGACAGAGAGACAGCGCGAGAGTGAGAGGGACAGAGAGAGAGGGACAGAGAGAGAGGGGGACATAGTGAGAGAAAGGGACACAGAGAGAGAGAGGGTCAGAGAGAGAGGGACACAGAAATAGAGATAGAGGGACAGAGAGAGAGGGGACAGAAAGCGAGAGCGATCGAGGGACAGACAGACAGAGAGGGACAGAGAGACAGAGGGACACAGAGAGAGGGACAGAGAGACAGAGAGATAGAGGGACTGAAAGACAGAGAGAGACATAGAGAGTGAGGTACAGAGAGACCGAGGGACAGAGAGAGGGAGGGGGGAACAAAGAGACAGAGAGAGGGGGGGGGGGCAGAGAGAGAGAGGGACAGAGAGAGAGAGGGACAGAGAGAGAGAAAGGGACACAGAGAGAGAGGGGGACAGAGAGAGAGCGACAGAGAGAGCGAGAGGGACTGAGAGAGTGAGAGGGACTGAGAGAGAGTGACACAGAGAGATACACAGAGAGAGAGAGGGATAGAGAGAGAGTGAGTATTACAGTGGTGGAAAGGACGATGGATGAGGACTTGCCATCTGAGGTAGTTTGGGCTGAGGTTAGGAATAGGAAAGGTGAGGTCACCCTGTTAGGAGTCTTTTACAGGCCTCCTAATAGTCCTAGAATCATCGAAGAAAGGATAGGGAAGGAGATTCAGGAGATGAGTGACAGTAATAGGGTGGTTGTTATGGGGGACTTTAACTTTCCTGATATTGATTGGGAAAGCTATAGCTCAAGTTCGTTAGATGGGTCAGTGTTTGTTCAATGTGTGCAGGAGAGTTTCCTGACACAATATGTAGACAGGCCAACAAGAGGTGAGGCCATACTGGATTTGGTTCTGGGTAACGAACCAGGCCAGGTGTTAGAATTAGAGGTAGGTGAGCACTTTGGGGATAGTGACCATAATTCGGTGATTTTTACTCTCGTGATGGAGAGGGATAAGTGTGTACTACAGGGCAAGAGTTATAGCTGGGGTCAGGGAAATTATGATGCGGTGAGGCATGACTTAGGATGTGTGGCTTGGAAAAGTAGACTCCAAAGCAAGAGTGTAAATGATATGTGGAGCTTGTTCAAGGAGCAACTATTGAGTGTCCTTGATAATTATGTACCTGTCAGGCAGGGAGGAAAGGGTCGTGCGAGGGAGCCGTGGTTTAATAAGGAATTGGAATCCCTTGTTAAATGGAAGAGGGCGGCCTATCTCAAGATAAGACGTGAAGGTTCAATTGGGGCGATTGAGAGTTATAGGGTAGCCAGGAAGGACCTGAAGAGAGAGCTAAGAGCAGCAAGGAGGGACATGAAAGGTCCTTAGTCGGTAGGATTAGGGAAAACCCTAAGGCTTTCTATAAGTATGTTAGGAATAAAAGAATGACTAGGGTAGGAATAGGTCCAGTCAAGGATAGTAGTGGGAAGTTGCGTGTGGAGGCGGAAGAGATTGGGGAGACACTGTTTGAATACTTTTCTTCAGTATTTACTCAGGAACAGGGCATTGTCGTCGATGTGAACACTGAGTCACAAATAAGTAGAATGGATGGCTTTGAGGTATGTAGAGAAGAGGTGTTGGAAATCCTGGAAAAGGTGAAAATAGATAAGTCCCCTGGGCCTGATGGCATTTATCCTAGGATTCTCTGGGAAGCAAGGGAGGAGATTGCAGAGCCATTGGCCTTGATTTTTATGTCCTCTTTCTCTACAGGAGTAGTGCCAGAAGACTGGAGGATAGCAAATGTGGTTCCCTTGTTCAAAAAGGGGAGTAGGGATAACCCTAGTAACTATAGGCCGGTGAGTCTCACTTCTGTTGTGGGCAAAGTCTTAGAGAGAATTGTAAGGGATAGGATTTATGCACATCTGGATAGGAATAATGTGATCAAGGATAGTCAGCATGGTTTTGTGAAGGGCAGGTCGTGCCTCACAAACCTTATTGAATTCTTTGAAAAGGTGACGAAGGAGGTTGATGAGGGGAAAGCGGTAGATGTGGTATATATGGATTTTAGTAAGGCGTTTGATAAGGTTCCCCATGGTAGGCTACTGCAGAAAATACGGAGATATGGCATTGAGGGTGAGTTGGAGGTTTGGATTAGGAATTGGCTGGATGGAAGAAGACAGATGGCAAAGTTGATGGCAAAGTTTCTTCATGGAGTGCCGTCACTAGCGGTGTTCCGCAAGGATCTGTTTTGGGGCCATTGCTGTTTGTCATTTTTATAAATGACCTGGAAGAGGGGTTAGAAGGTTGGGTGAGCAAGTTTGCGGATGATACGAAAGTCGGAGGAGTTGTTGACAGTGAGGAAGAATGCGGCAGGTTTCAGCAGGATATAGAGAAGCTGGGCAGAAAGGTGGCAAATGGAATTCAATGTAGCTAAGTGTGAGGTGATTCACTTTGGGAAGAATAACAAAAAGATGGGGTACTGGGCTAATGGTCGGATACTTGGTAGTGTGGATGAGCAGAGGGATCTTGGTGTCCATGTACACAGATCTCTGAAAGTTGCCACCCAGGTAAATAGTGCGGTGAGGAAGGCGTATGGCGTACTGGCTTTTATTGGTAGAGGAATTGAGTTCCGGAGTCCTGAGGTCATGATGCAGTTGTATAAGACTCTGGTGCGGCCGCATCTGGAATATTGTGTGCAGTTTTGGTCGCCATACTATAGGAAGGATGTGGAGGCACTGGAACGGGTGCAGAGGAGGTTTACCAGGATGTTGCCTGGTATGGAAGGAAGATCGTATGAGGAAAGACTGAGACACTTGGGGCTGTTTTCATTTGAGAAAAGAAGGTTTAGGGGTGACTTGATTGAGGTGTACAAGATGATTAGGGGGTTAGATAGGGTTGACAGTGCGAACCTTTTCCCGCGTATGGAGTCGGGTATTACAAGGGGGCATAGCTTTAAATTAAGGGGGGGTAGATATAGGACTGAAGTTAGGGGTAGGTTCTTCACTCAGCTAGTCGTAAGTTCATGGAATGCCCTGCCAGTAGCAGTGGTGGACTCTCCCTCTTTATGGGCATTTAAGCGGGCATTGGATAGGTATATGGAGGATAATGGGTTAGTATAGGTTAGGTGGGCTTGGATCGGCGCAACATCGAGGGCCAAAAGGCCTGTACTGCGCTGTATTCTTCTATGTTCTATGTTCTATGAGGGAGAGAGAGGGACACAGAGAGAATGTCACAGAGAGAGAGAGGGACAGAGAGAGAGGGAGAGAGAGGGTGAGAGAGGGACAGAGAGACAGTGAGGGACAGAGAGAGAGGGACAGAGAGAGAGAGGGGGATACACAGAGAGAGGGACAGAGGGAGAGAGGGGGACAGAGAGAGAGAGGGACAGAGAGTGAGAGGCACAGAGAGAGAGTTACACAGCGAGGGAAAAAAGGGACAGAGAGAGAGACAGAGAGAGAGGGACAGTGAGAGAGAGAGAGGGACTGAGAGAGAGTGACACAGAGAGAGAGACAGAGAGATAGGGACAGAGAGACAGAGAGAGAGGGACAGAGAGAGCGGGACACACAGAGAGAGGGAGATGGACAGAGAGACATAGAGAGAGAGATGGACAGAGAGGGGGAGAGTGCCACTGAGAGAGAGGGGGACAGAGAGAGAGAGGGACAGAAAGACTGAGAGAGTGAGTGGGAAAGAGAGAGAGCGACAGAGAGAAAGATGTTCACAGAGAGAACGAGAGATGGACAGAGAGAGAGAGAGAGAGGGATACACAGAGAGAGGGACAGAGGGAGAGAGGGGGACAGAGAGAGAGGGACAGAGAGCGAGAGGGACAGAGGGAGAGATGGGCACAGAGAGGGATAAAGGGACAGAGAGAGAGGGGTACAGAGAGAGTGGGACAGAGAGAGAGGGGGACTGAGAGAGAGTGACACAGAGAGAGACAGAGAGATAGGGACAGAGAGCCAGAGAGAGAGGGACACAGAGGGAGGGACAGAGAGAGAGAGGGAGAGGGACAGAGAGACAGAGGGAGAGAGCGACAGAGAGTGAGAGAGTGACACAGAGAGAGAGAGGACAGAGAGAGAGAGGGTCAGAAAGACTGAGAGAGAGAGAGAGTGGGACAGAGAGAGAGAGCGACAGAGAGAAAGAGAGGGACAGCGAGGGGGGGGACAGAGTGACAGAGAGAGAGAGGGACACAGAGAGATCGAGAGAGGGACAGAGAGAGAGGGACAGAGACAGAGAGAAGGACAGAGAGAGAGAGAGCGAGTGAGGGAGGGACAGACAGAGAGCGACAGAAAGACAGAGAGATAGAGGGACAGAAAGACAGAGACAGAGAGAGACAGCGAGACTGAGAGACTGAGGGACAGAGAGAGAAAGGGGGGACCAAAGTGATGGAGAGAGTGGGGTGCAGAGAGCAAGGGACAAAGACAGAGAGAGAGAGAGAGAGGGACAGAGAGAGAGGGACACAGAGAGTGAGAAAGGCACAGAGAGAGAGAGAGAGGGACAGAGAGGGACAGAGAGAGAGGGACACAGAGAGTAAGGGACAGAGAGAGAGAGGGACACAGAGGGAGAGAGAGGGACAGAGAGACACAGAGAGGGAGGGGCAGAGAGACAACGCGAGAGTGAGGAGGACAGAGAGAGAGGGACAGAGAGAGAGGGACACAGTGAGAGAGAGAGGGACACAGAGAGAGAGAGAGAGAGAGGGTAAGAGAGAGAGGGACACAGTGAGAGAGAGTGAGGGTAACAGAGAGAGAGATAGAGGGACAGAGAGAGAGGGGACAGAGAGCGAGAGCGAGGGAGGGACAGACGGAGAGGGACAGAGAGACAGAGGGACACAGACAGAGAGGGGCAGAGAGACAGAGAGAGACATAGAGAGTGAGGTACAGAGAGACCGAGGGACAGCGAGAGGGAGGGGGGACAAAGAGACAGAGAGAGAGGGGGACAGAGAGAGGGGGGACAGAGAGAGAGAGGGACAAGAGAGAGAGGGACACAGAGAGAGAGGCGGATAGAGAGAGAGCGACAAATAGAGCGAGAGGAACAGAGAGAGTGAGAGGGACTGAGAGAGTGAGAGGGAATGAGAGAGAGTGACACAGAGAGAGACAGAGAGAGAGGGACAGAGCGAGAGGGGGACACAGAGAGAGGGACACAGACAGAAGGGATACAGAGAGAGGGACAGAGAGAGACAGTGAGGGACAGAGAGAGAGGAACAGAGAGAGAGAGAGGGACAGAGAGAGAGAGGGACACACAGAGAAAGGGACAGAGGGAGAGAGGGGGACAGAGAGAGAGAGGGACAGAGAGTGAGAGGGACAGAGAGTGAGAGGGACACAGCGAGGGAGAAAAGGGACAGAGAGAGAGAGAGGGATAGAGAGAGGGACTGAGAGACAGAGAGAGAGGGACGCAGAGAGCGGAACACAGAGAGAGAGGGAGAGGGACAGAGAGACAGAGAGAGAGAGGCACAGAGAGGGAGAGCGTGACACAGAGATAGAGAGGGGGATAGAGAGAGAGTGGGACAGAAAGACAGAGAGAGAGAGAGTGGGACAAAGAGAGAGCGACAGAGAGAAAGAGGTTCACAGAGAGAGCGAGTGATGGACAGAGAGATAGAGAGGGATACACAGAGAGAGGGACAGAGGGAGAGAGGGGGACAGAGAGCGAGAGAGACAGAGAGAGAGATGGTCACAGAGAGGGATAAGGGACAGAGAGAGAGGGACAGAGAGACAGAGAGGGACTGAGAGAGAGTGACATAGAGAGAGACAGAGAGATAGGGACAGAGAGCCAGAGAGAGAGAGGGACACAGAGAGAGGGACGCAGAGAGAGAGAGGGAGAGGGACAGAGAGAGAGAGCGTCAGAGAGGGAGAGAGTGACACAGAGAGGGGGGGCAGAGAGAGAGAGAGGGACAGAAAGACTGAGAGAGAGTGGGACAGAGAGAGAGCGACAGAGAGAAAGAGGGGGACAGCGGGGGAGGGGGACAGAGCGACAGAGAGAGAGAAGGAAACAGAGAGAGCGAGAGAGGGACAGAGAGAGAGGAATAGAGACAGAGAGAAGGACAGAGAGAGAGAGAGCGAGGGAGGAAGGGACAGAAAGAGAGGGACAGAAAGACAGAGAGATAGAGGGGCAGAAAGACAGAGACAGAGAGAGACAGAGATGCTGAGGGACAGAGAGAGGGAGGAGAGACCAAAGTGATAGACACAGAGGGGTCAGAGAGAGAGGGACAGAGACAGAGAGAGAGAGGTACACAGAGAGAAAGGTACACAGAGAGAGGGACAGAGAGAGAAGAGGGAGACAGAGAGAGAGAGAGAGACAGAAAGAGAAGGACAGAGAGAGTGGTACAGAGAGAGAGATGGTCATAGAGAGGGATAAGGGACAGAGAGAGAGGGGGACTGAGAGAGAGTGACACAGAGAGAGACAGAGAGATAGGGACAGAGAGCCAGAGAGAGAGGGACACAGAGAGAGAGGGGGACTGAGAGAGAGTGACACAGAGAGAGACAGAGAGATAGGGACAGAGAGCCAGAGAGAGAGGGACACAGAGAGAGGGACACAGAGAGAGAGGGAGAGTGACAGAGAGATATAGGGAGAGAGCAACAGAGAGGGAGAGAGTGACACGGGGCGGGGGGGACAGAGAGAGAGAGGGACAGAAACACTGAGAGAGAGAGAGTGGGACAGATAGAGAGCGACAGAGAGAAAGAGGGGGACAGCGGGGCAGGGGGACAGAGCGACAGAGAGAGAGAAGGACACAGAGAGAGCGAGAGAGGGACAGAGAGAGAGGAACAGAGACAGAGAGAAGGACAGAGAGAGGGAGGGAGGGACAGACAGAGAGGGACAGAAAGACAGAGAGATAGAGGGGCAGAAAGACAGAGACAGAGAGAGACAGAGAGACTGAGGGACAGAGAGAGGGAGGGGAGACCAAAGTGATAGACACAGAGGGGTCAGAGAGAGAGGGACAGAGACAGAGAGAGAGGTAGACAGAGAGAAAGGGACACAGAGAGAGGGAAAGAGAGAGAAGAGGGAGACAGAGAGAGAGAGACAGAAAGAGAAGGACAGAGAGAGTGGTACAGAGAGAGAGAGACACAGTGTGAGTGATAGGGACACAGAGAGAGAGAGAGGGACAGCGATACGCGGAGAGAGAGAGACAGAGTGAGAGAGAGGCGGACAAAGAGAGAGAGGGAAAGACAGGGGGAAGAGAGACAGAAAGCGCGAGAGAGGGACAGAGAGGGAGGGACAGTGACAGAGAAAACGACTCAGAGAGTGAGAGAGCGAGGGAGGGACAGACAGTGAGGGACAGAAAGACAGAGAGATAGAGGGACAGAAAGACAGAGACGCAGAGAGACAGAGAGACTGAGGGACAGAGAGAGGGAGGGGGTCCAAAGTGATAGAGAGAGAGCGGGATTGAGAGAGAGGGACAAAGACAGAGAGAGAGAGAGAGAGAGAGAGAGAGAGAGAGAGAGAGAGAGAGAGAGAGAGAGAGACAGAGAGGGAGAAAGGGACAAGAGCGAGCGACAGAGAGAGTGAGAGGGACAGAGAGAGAGAGGGACTAAGAGAGAATGACACAGAGAGAGATAGAGAGAGAGGGACAGAGAGAGGGGAACACAGAGCGAGAGGGACAGAGAGAGAGGGACAGAGAGAGGGACACACAGAGAGAGAGGGACACAGAGGCAGGGTCAGAGAGAGGGACAGAGAGAGGGACACAGAGGGAGAAAGAGAGAAAGAGAGACAGAGAGAGAGGGACAGAGAGACAGAGCGAGAAAGAGGTAGGCAGAGAGAGAGAGGGTCAGAGATAGAGAGGGACACAGTGAGAGAGAGGGGCACAGAGAGAGAGAGAGAGAGGGACAGAGAGAGACGGGACAGAGAGAGAGAGCGAGGGAGGGACAGACAGAGAGGGACAGAGAGACAGTGGGACAGAGAGAGAGAGACAGAGAGACAGGCAGAGAGAGGGACAGCAAGACAGAGAGATTGAGGGGCAGAAAGACAGAGAGAGAGAGAGACAGAGCGACTGAGGGACAGTGAGAGGGAGGGGGGACAAAGAGACAGAGAGAGAGGGGGACAGAGAGAGAGGGACAGAGAGAGAGAGAGGGACTGAGAGAGGGGGACAGCGGGGCAGGGGGACAGAGCGACAGAGAGAGAGAAGGACACAGAGAGAGCGAGAGAGGGACAGAGAGAGAGGAACAGAGACAGAGAGAAGGACAGAGAGAGGGAGGGAGGGACAGACAGAGAGGGACAGAAAGACAGAGAGATAGAGGGGCAGAAAGACAGAGACAGAGAGAGACAGAGAGACTGAGGGACAGAGAGAGGGAGGGGAGACCAAAGTGATAGACACAGAGGGGTCAGAGAGAGAGGGACAGAGACAGAGAGAGAGGTAGACAGAGAGAAAGGGACACAGAGAGAGGGAAAGAGAGAGAAGAGGGAGACAGAGAGAGAGAGACAGAAAGAGAAGGACAGAGAGAGTGGTACAGAGAGAGAGAGACACAGTGTGAGTGATAGGGACACAGAGAGAGAGAGAGGGACAGCGATACGCGGAGAGAGAGAGACAGAGTGAGAGAGAGGCGGACAAAGAGAGAGAGGGAAAGACAGGGGGAAGAGAGACAGAAAGCGCGAGAGAGGGACAGAGAGGGAGGGACAGTGACAGAGAAAACGACTCAGAGAGTGAGAGAGCGAGGGAGGGACAGACAGTGAGGGACAGAAAGACAGAGAGATAGAGGGACAGAAAGACAGAGACGCAGAGAGACAGAGAGACTGAGGGACAGAGAGAGGGAGGGGGTCCAAAGTGATAGAGAGAGAGCGGGATTGAGAGAGAGGGACAAAGACAGAGAGAGAGAGAGAGAGAGAGAGAGAGAGAGAGAGAGAGAGACACAGAGAGGGAGAAAGGGACAAGAGCGAGCGACAGAGAGAGTGAGAGGGACAGAGAGAGAGAGGGACTAAGAGAGAATGACACAGAGAGAGATAGAGAGAGAGGGACAGAGAGAGGGGAACACAGAGCGAGAGGGACAGAGAGAGAGGGACAGAGAGAGGGACACACAGAGAGAGAGGGACACAGAGGCAGGGTCAGAGAGAGGGACAGAGAGAGGGACACAGAGGGAGAAAGAGAGAAAGAGAGACAGAGAGAGAGGGACAGAGAGACAGAGCGAGAAAGAGGTAGGCAGAGAGAGAGAGGGACAGAGATAGAGAGGGACACAGTGAGAGAGAGGGGCACAGAGAGAGAGAGAGAGGGACAGAGAGACGGGACAGAGAGAGAGAGCGAGGGAGGGACAGACAGAGAGGGACAGAGAGACAGTGGGACAGAGAGAGAGAGAGACAGAGAGACAGGCAGAGAGAGGGACAGCAAGACAGAGAGATTGAGGGGCAGAAAGACAGAGAGAGAGAGAGACAGAGCGACTGAGGGACAGTGAGAGGGAGGGGGGACAAAGAGACAGAGAGAGAGGGGGACAGAGAGAGAGGGACAGAGAGAGAGAGAGGGACTGAGAGAGGGGGACACAGAGAGAGACAGAGAGATAGTGACAGAGAACAAGAGAGAGAGGGACACAGAGCGAGAGGGACACAGAGAGAGAGGGAGAGGGACAGAGAGAGGAACAGGGACAGAGAGAAGGACAGAGAGAGAGAGAAAGAGCGAGGGAGGGAGGGACAGACAGAGAGAGACAGAAAGACAGAGAGATAGAAGGACAGAAAGACAGAGACAGAGAGAGACAGAGAGACTGAGGGACAGAGAGAGGGAGGGGTGACCAAAGTGATAGACACAGAGGGGTGCAGAGAGAGAGGGACAGAGACAGAGAGAGAGGTACATAGAGAGAGAGGGACACAGAGAGAGGGACAGAGAGTTAAGAGGGAGACAGAGAGAGAGAGAGAGAGAAAGAGAGGGACAGAGAGAGTGGTACAGAGAGAGAGGGGGCCACAGTGTGAGTGATAGGGACACAGAGAGAGACGGAGGGACAGCGAGATGCAGAGAGAGAGGGACAGAGAGACAGAGTGAGAGAGAGGCGGTCAAAGAGAGAGAGGGAAAGAGAGAGAGAGGGACACACACAGAGAGAGAGGGACACAGAGAGAGGGTCAGAGAGAGAGGGACAGAGAGAGAGGGACACAGAGGGAGAAAGAGAGACAGAGAGACACACACAGAGA
Organism: Chiloscyllium plagiosum; assembly: GCF_037043375.1. Taxonomy (NCBI): domain Eukaryota; kingdom Metazoa; phylum Chordata; class Chondrichthyes; order Orectolobiformes; family Hemiscylliidae; genus Chiloscyllium; species Chiloscyllium plagiosum. The sequence continues at coordinate 63,985,800 of NW_028270175.1, read as the reverse complement.
GGGACAGAGAGACAGAGCGTGAAAGAGGGTGGCAGAGAGAGAGAGGGACAGAGAGAGAGAGGGACACAGTGAGAGAGAGTTGACAGAGAGAGAGAGAGAGGAACAGAGAAAGAGTGGACAGAGAGACAGAGGGACAGAGAGAGAGAGAGACAGAGAGAGACAGAGAGAGGGACAGAAAGACAGAGAGATTGAGGGGCAGAAAGACAGAGACAGAGAGAGACAGAGAGACTGAGAAACAGTGAGAGGGAGTGGGTCAAAGAGAGAGAGGGGGACAGAGAGAGAGAGGGACAGAGAGATCGAAAGGGACACAGAGAGAGAGGGACTAAGAGAGAGTGACACAGAGAGAGATGGAGAGAGAGGGACAGAGAGGGAGGGGGACACAGAGCGAGAGGGATACAGAGTGGGAGGGACAGAGAGAGTGACACAGAGAGAGATAGAGAGAGAGGGACAGAGAGAGAGGGGGACACATAGCGAGAGGGACACAGAGTGAGAGGGACAGAGAGAGAGAGGGACACAGAGAGAGGGACAGAGAGAGAAGTGGGAGACAGAGAGAGAGAGACAAAGAGAGAGGGACAGAGAGAGAGTGACAGAGAGAGAGGGACACAGAGGGAGAAAGAGAGACAGAGAGACACAGAGAGAGGGACAGAGAGACAGAGAGAGAAAGAGGGGGACAGACAGAGAGAGAGTGACAGAGATAGAGAGGGACACAGTGAGAGAGAGAGGGGCACAGAGAGAGAGAGAGAGGGACAGTGAGAGAGGGGACAGAGAGAGAGAGAGCGAGGGAGGGACAGACAGAGAGGGACAGAGAGACAGAGGGACAGAGAGAGAGAGACAGAGAGAAAGGCAGAGAGAGGGACAGCAAGACAGAGAGATTGAGGGGCAGAAAGACAGAGACAGAGAGAGACAGAGCGACTGAGGGACAGTGAGAGGGAGGGGGGGCAAAGAGACAGAGAGAGAGGGGGACAGAGAGAGAGGGACAGAGAGAGAGAGGGACTGAGAGAGAGTGACACAGAGAGCGACAGAGAGATAGGGACAGAGAACCAGAGAGAGAGGGACACAGAGCGAGAGGGACTCAGAGAGAGGGAGAGGGACAGAGAGAGAGGAACAGGGACAGAGAGAAGGACAGAGAGAAAGAGAGACCGAGGGAGGGAGGGACAGACAGAGAGAGACAGAAAGACAGAGAGATAGAGGGACAGAAAGACAGAGACAGAGAGAGACAGAGAGACTGAGGGACAGAGAGAGGGAGGGGGGGACCAAAGTGATATAGAGAAAGCGGGATTGAGAGAGAGGGACAAAGACAGAGAGAGAGAGAGAGAGAGAGAGAGAGAGAGACAGAGACAGAGAGAGAGGGACACAGAGAGGGAGAAAGGGACAGAGAGAGAGCGACAGAGAGAGCGAGGGGGACAGAGAGAGATGGACTAAGAGAGAGTGACCCAGAGAGAGATAGAGAGAGAGGGACTGAGAAAGAGGGGAACACAGAGCGAGAGGGACACAGCGAGAGAGGGACAGAGAGAGAGAGGGACACAGAGAGAGAGAGAGGGATTCAGAGAGAGGATCAGAGAGAGAGGGACAGAGAGAGAGGGACACAGAGGGAGAAAGAGAGACAGAGAGACACAGAGAGAGGGACAGAGAGACAGAGCGAGAAAGAGGGGGGCAGAGAGAGAGAGGGACAGAGAGATAGAGGGACACAGTGAGAGAGAGTTGACAGAAGAAAGAGAGAGAGTGAGAGAGAGAGAGAGGAACAGAGAGAGAGGGGACAGAGACAGAGAGAGCGAGGGAGGGACAGACAGAGAGGGACAGAGAGACAGAGGGACAGAGAGAGAGAGAGAGAGAGACAGAGAGACAGAGAGAGGGACAGAAAGACAGAGAGATTGAGGGGCAGAAAGACAGAGACAGAGAGAGACAGAGAGACTGAGGGACAGTGAGAGGGAGGGGGGACAAAGAGACAGAGAGAGGGGGGACAGAGAGAGAGAGGGACAGAGAGAGCGAGCGGGACAGAGAGAGAGAGGGACTAAGAGAGAGTGACACAGAGAGTGATAGAGAGAGAGGGACAGAGAGGGAGGGGGACACAGAGCGAGAGGGACAGAGAGTGAGAGGGACAGAGAGAGAGAGAGTGACACAGAGAGAGATAGAGAGAGGGACAGAGAGGGTGGGGGACACAGAGCGAGAGGGACACAGAGTGAGAGGGACAGAGAGAGAGGGACACAGAGAGAGAGTGGGACAGAGAGAGAGAGTGACCGAGAGAGAGGGACACAGAGAGAGAAAGAGAGACAGAGAGACAGAGAGAGGGACAGAGAGATTGAGAGAGAAAGAGGGGGACAGAGAGAGAGAGAGGGACAGAGATAGAGAGGGACACAGTGAGAGAGAGACGGGCACAGAGAGAGAGAGAGAGAGAGAGGGACAGAGAGAGAGGGAACACAGAGAGAGAGAGAGCGAGGGAGGGACAGACAGAGAGGGACAGAGAGACAGAGGGACAGAGAGAGAGAGACAGAGAGACAGACAGAGAGAGGGACAGCAAGACAGAGAGATTGAGGGGCAGAATGACAGAGATAGAGCGACTGAGGGGCAGTGAGAGGGAGGGGGGACAAAGAGACAGAGAGAGAGGGGAACAGAGAGGGAGGGACAGAGAGAGAGAAAGGGGACTGAGAGAGGGGGACACAGAGAGAGACAGAGAGATAGGGACAGAGAACCAGAGAGAGAGGGACGCAGAGCGAGAGCGACACAGAGAGAGAGGGAGAGGGACAGAGAGAGAGGAACAGGGACAGAGAGAAGGACAGAGAGAGAGAGCGAGGGGGGAGGGACAGACAGAGAGAGACAGAAAGACAGAGAGATAGAGGGACAGAAAGACAGAGACAGGGAGAGACAGACAGACTGAGGGACAGAGAGAGGGAGGGGAGACCAAAGTGATCGAGAGAAAGCGGGATTGAGAGAGAGGGACAAAGACAGAGAGAGAGATAGAGATAGAGACAGCGAGAGAGGGACACAGAGAGGGAGAAAGGGACAGAGAGAGAGCGACAGAGAGAGCGAGAGGGACAGAGAGAGAGAGGGACTAAGAGAGAGTGACACCGAGAGAGATAAAGAGAGAGGGACAGAGAGAGAGCGGAACACAGAGCGAGAGGGACACAGAGAGAGAGGGACAGAGAGAGAGAGGGACAGAGAGAGAGAGGGACACAAAGAGAGGGACAAAGAGTTAAGAGGGAGACAGACAGAGAGAGAGAGAAAGAGAGGGACAGAGAGAGTGGTACAGAGAGAGAGGGGGCCACAGTGTGAGTGATAGGGACACAGAGAGAGACAGAGGGACAGCGAGACGCAGAGAGAGAGGGACAGAGAGACAGAGTGAGAGAGAGGCAGACAAAGAGAGAGAGAGAAAGAGAGGGGGAAAGAGAGACATGAAGAGCGAGAGGGGGCAGAGAGGGAGGGACAGTGACAGAGAAAAGGACTCAGAGAGAGAGAGAGAGGGGGAGGGACAGGCAGTGAGGGACAGAAAGACAGAGAGAGAGAGGGACAGAAAGACAGAGACAGAGAGAGACAGAGAGACTGAGGGATAGAGAGATGGAGGGGGGACCAAAGTGATCGAGAGAAAGCGGGATTGAGAGAGAGGGACAAAGACACAGAGAGAGAGAGAGAGAGAGAGAGAGAGAGAGAGAGAGAGAGAGAGAGAGAGAGAGAGAGAGAGAGGGACACAGAGAGGGAGAAAGGGACAGAGAGAGAGCGACAGAGAGCGAGAGCGAGAGGGACAGAGAGAGAGGGACTAAGAGAGAGTGACACCGAGAGAGATAGAGAGAGAGGGACAGAGAGAGAGGGGAACACAGAGCGAGAGGGACACAGAGAGAGAGGGACAGAGAGAGAGAGGGACAGAGAGAGAGAGGGACTCAGAGAGAGGGACAGAGAGAGAGGGACACAGAGGGAGAAAGAGAGACAGAGAGACACACAGAGAGAGGGACAGAGACACAGAGCGAGAAAGAGGGGGACAGAGAGAGAGGGGCACACTGAGTGAGAGAGAGAGAGGAACAGAGAGAGAGGGGACAGAGAGAGAGCGAGGGAGGGACAGACAGAGAGGGACAGAGAGACAGAGCGACAGAGAGAGAGAGAGAGACAGAGAGACAGACAGAGAGATGGACAGAAAGACAGAGAGATTGAGGGGCAGAAAGACAGAGAGAGAGAGAGACAGAGAGACTGAGGGACAGTGAGAGGGAGGGGGGACAAAGAGACAGAGAGAGAGGGGGACAGAGAGAGAGGAACAGAGAGAGCGAGAGGGACAGAGAGAGAGAGGGACTAAGAGAGAGTGACATATAGAGAGATAGAGAGAGAGGGGCAGAGAGGGAGGGGGACACAGAGAGAGGGACAGAGAGAGAGAGGGACACACACACAGAGAGAGGGACACAGAGAGAGGGACAGAGAGAGAAGTGGGAGACAGAGAGAGAGATATACAGAGAGAGAGGGACAGAGAGAGAGGGACACAGAGAGAGGGACACAGAGGGACAAAGAGAGACAGAGAGACACAGAGAGAGGGACAGAGAGACAGAGCGAGAAAGTGGGGGACAGACAGAGAGGGACAGAGAGAGAGGGACACAGTGAGAGAGAGAGGGGCACAGAGAGAGAGAGAGAGAGGGAGGGACAGAGAGAGTGGGACAGAGAGACAGAGGAACAGAGAGAGAGAGACAGAGAGACAGACAGAGAGAGGGACAGAAAGACAGAGAGATTGAGGGGCAGAAAGACAGAGACAGAGAGAGACAGAGCGACTGAGGGACAGTGAGAGGGAGGGGGTACAAAGCGACAGAGAGAGGGGGATGGAGAGAGAGAGGGGGACGGAGAGAGAGAGAGAGGGACTGAGAGAGAGTGACACAGAGAGAGACAGAGAGATAGGGACAGAGAGCCAGAGAGAGAGGGACACAGAGAGAGGGACACAGAGAGAGAGGGAGAGGGAGAGAGAGACAGAGAGAGAGCGACAAAGAGGGAGAGAGTGACACACAGAGAGAGGGGGGCACAGAGAGAGAGAGGTACAGAAAGACTGAGAGAGAGAGTGGGACAGAGAGAGAGCGACAGAGAGAAAGAGAGGAACAGCGGCGGGGGGGGGGGAACAGAGCGACAGAGAGAGAAAGGGACACAGAGAGAGCAAGAGAGGGACAGAGAGAGAGGAACAGAGACAGAGAGAAGGACAGAGAGAGAGAGAGAGCGAGGGAGGGAGGGACAGACAGAGAGGGACAGAAAGACAGAGAGATAGAGGGGCAGAAAGACAGAGACAGAGAGAGACAGAGAGACTGAGGGACAGAGAGAGGGAGGGGAGACCAAAGTGATAGACACAGAGGGGGACAGAGAGAGAGAGGGACAGAGACAGAGAGAGAGGTACATAGAGAGAGGGGGACATAGAGAGAGGGACAGAGAGAGAAGAGGGAGACAGAGAGAGAGAGAAAGAGAGGGACAGAGAGAGGGGTGCAGTGAGAGAGAGGGGCACAGTGTGAGTGATAGGGACACAGAGAGAGAGAGAGGGACAGCGAGACGCAGAGAGAGAGGGACAGAGAGACAGAGTGAGAGAGAGGCAGACAAAGAGAGAGAGCGACAGAGAGGGGGAAAGAGAGACAGAAAGAGCGAGGGAGGGACAGACAGTGAGGGACAGAAAGACAGAGAGATAGAGGGACAGAGAGACAGAGACAGAGAGAGACAGAGAGACTGAGGGACAGAGAGAGGTGGGGGGGGGGTACCAAAGTGATAGAGGGAGAGCGGGACGGAGAGAGTGGTACAAAGATCGAGAGAGAAAGAGAAAGAGAGAGAGGGACACAGAGAGGGAGAAAGGGACAGAGAGAGACCGACAGAGAGAGCGAGAGGGACAGAGAGAGAAAGGGACTAAGAGAGAGTGACACAGAGAGAGAGCGAGAGAGAGGGACAGAGAGAGAGGGGGACACAGAGCGAGAGGGACACAGAGAGAGAGGGACAGAGAGAGAAAGGGACACAGAGAGAGAGGGGGACACAGAGAGAGGGACACACAGAGCAGTCGTAGACAGAGAGAGAGAAACAGAGAGAGAGGGACACTGAGAGAGAGGGGCACAGAGAGAGAGAGAGGAACAGAGAGAGAGGGGACAGAGAGAGAGAGAGCGAGGGAGGGACAGACAGAGAGGGATAGAGAGACAGAGGGACAGAGAGAGAGAGAAACAGAGAGACAGACAGAGAGAGGGACTGAAAGACAGAGAGATTGAGGGGCAGAAAGACAGAGACATTGAGAGCCAGAGAGACTGAGGGACAGTGAGAGGGAGGGGGGACAAAGAGACAGAGAGAGGGGACAGAGAGAGAGACACAGAGAGAGAGAGGGACACAGAGAGGGAGGTAGGGACAGAGAGAGGGGGTCAGAGAGAGAGCGACAGACAGAGCGAGAGGGACAGAGAGAGAGGGACTGAGAGAGACTGACAGAGAGAGAGAGAGAGGGACAGAGAGGGAGGGTACACAGAGAGAGAGGGACACAGAGAGAGAGGGAGAGAGAGGGAGAGAGAGAGAGGGACAGAAAGAGAGAGGGATACATAGAGAGAGGGACAGAGAGAGAGAGGGACAGAGAGAGCGAGAGGGACAGAGAGAGAGAGGGACCATGAGAGAGTGACACAGAGAGAGATAGAGAGAGAGGGACAGAGAGAGGGGGGGACACGAGCGAGAGGGACACAGAGAGTGAGGGACAGAGAGAGAGAGGGACAGAGAGAGAGAGAGAGGGACACAGAGAGAGTAACAGAGAGATTAGAGGGAGACAGAGAGAGAGAGACAGAGAGAGAGGGACAGCGAGAGAGGGACACAGAGAGAGGGACACAGAGGGAGAAAGAGAGACAGAGAGACACAGAGAGAGGGACAGAGAGACAGAGCGAGAAAGAGGAGGACAGAGAGAGAGAGGGACAGAGAGAGAGGGGACAGAGAGAGAGAGAGCGAGGGAGGGACAGGCAGAGAGGGACAGAGAGACAGAGAGAGAGAGACAGAGAGACAGACAGAGAGAGGGACAGAAAGACAGAGAGATTGAGGGGCAATAAGACAGAGACAGAGAGAGACAGAGAGACTGAGGGACAGTGAGAGGGAGGGGGACAAAGAGACAGAGAGAGAGGGACAGCGAGAGAGGGACAGAGAGAGAGAGAGGGCCTGAGAGAGAGTGACACAGAGAGAGACAGAGAGATAGGAACAGAGAGCCAGAGAGAGAGGGACACAGAGAGAGGGACACAGAGAGAGAGAGAGAGGGAGAGAGAGACAGAGAGAGAGCGAGAGAGAAGGAGAGAGTGACACAGAGAGAGCGAGAGAGGGACAGAGAGAGAGGAACAGAGACAGAGAGAAGGACAGAAAGAGAGAGAGAGCAAGGGAGGGAGGCACAGACAGAGAGGGACAGAAAGACAGAGAGATAGAGGGGCAGAAAGACAGAGCCAGAGAGAGACAGAGAGACTGAGGGACAGAGAGAGGGACGGGAGACCAAAGTGATAGACACAGAGGGGGACAGAGAGAGGGACAGAGAGAGAAAAGGACACAGAGAGAGAGAGGGACACAGAGAGCGGGACGGAGAGAGTGGTACAAAGACAGAGAGAGAAAGAGAAAGAGAGAGAGGGACACAGGGAGGGAGAAAGGGACAGAGAGAGAAAGGGACTAAGAGAGAGTGACGCAGAGAGAGATAGAGAGAGAGGGACAGAGAGAGGGGGGACACAGAGCGAGAGGGACAAAGAGAGAGAGGGACAGAGAGAGAAAGGGACACTGAGAGAGAGGGGGACACAGAGAGAGGGACACAGAGAGAAGTGGTAGACAGAGAGCGAGAAACAGAGAGAGAGGGACAGAGAGAGAGGGACAGAGAGAGAGGGACACTGAGGGAGAAAGAGGGACAGAGAGACACAGAGAGAGAGAGAGGGACAGAGAGAGAGGGACACAGAGAGAGAGGGAGAGTGAGGGAGAGAGAGAGAGAGACAGAAAGAGAGAGGGATACATAGAGAGCGGGACAGAGAGAGAGAGGGACAGAGAGAGCGAGAGGGACAGAGAGAGAGAGGGACCACGAGAGAGTGACACAGAGAGAGATGGAGAGAGAGGGACAGAGAGAGAGGGGGACACAGAGTTAGAGGGACACAGAGAGTGAGGGACAGAGAGAGAGGGACACAGAGAGAGAGAGAGGGACACAGAGAGAGTGACAGAGAGAGAAGAGGGAGACAGAGAGAGAGAGTCGGAGAGAGAGGGACAGAGAGAGAGCGACACAGAGAATGGGACACAGAGGGAGAAAGAGAGACAGAGAGACACAGAGAGAGGGACAGAGAGACAGTGCGAGAAAGAGGGGGACAGAGAGAGAGGGGGACAGAGAGAGAGGGGACAGAGAGAGAGAGCGAGGGAGGGACAGACAGAGAGGGACAGAGAGACAGACAGACAGAGAGAGAGAGAGACAGAGAGACAGACAGAGAGAGGGACAGAAAGACAGAGAGATTGAGGGGCAATTAAACAGAGACAGAGAGAGACAGAGATACTGAGGGACAGTGAGAGGGAGGGGGGACAAAGAGACAGAGAGAGAGAGGGACAGAGAGAGAGAGAGTTCCTGAGAGAGAGTGACACAGAGAGAGACATAGGGACAGAGAGCCAGAGAGAGAGGGACACAGAGAGAGGGACACAGAGAGAGAGAGAGAGAGAGGGAGAGAGTGACACAGAGAGAGCGAGAGAGGGACAGAGAGAGAGGAACAGAGACAGAGAGAAGGACAGAGAGAGAGAGAGCGAGGGAGGGAGGCACAGACACAGAGGGACAGAAAGACAGAGAGATAGAGGGGCAGCAAGACAGAGCCAGAGAGAGACAGGGAGACTGAGGGACAGAGAGAGGGACGGGAGACCAAAGTGATAGACACAGAGGGGGACAGAGAGAGAGGGACAGAGAGAGAAAAGGACACAGAGAGAGAGGGACACAGAGAGAGGGACAGAGAGAGAAATGGGAGACAGAGAGAGAGAGAGACAGAGAGAGGGACAGAGAGAGGGACTGAGAGAGAGGGAGACAAAGGGAGAAAGAGAGACACAGAGCGAGAGGGACACAGAGAGAGAGGAACAGAGAGAGAAAAGGACACAGAGAGAGAGGGACACACAGAGAGGGACAGAGTGAGAAGTGGGAGACAGAGAGAGAGAGACAGAGAGAGAGGGACAGAGAGAGAGGGACAGCGAGAGAGGGACACAGAGGGAGAAAGAGAGACAGAGAGACACAGAGAGAGAGGGACAGAGAGAGAGGGGACTGAGAGAGTGACACGGAGAGAGAGAGAGGGACAGAGAGAGAGGGTACACAGAGAGAGAGGGACACAGAGAGAGAGGGAGAGAGAGGGAGAGAGAGAGAGGGACAGAAAGAGAGAGGGATACATAGAGAGAGGGACAGAGAGAGAGAGGGACAGAGAGAGCGAGAGGGACAGAGAGAGAGAGGGACCATGAGAGAGTGACACAGAGAGAGATAGAGAGAGAGGGACAGAGAGAGAGGGGGACACAGAGAGAGAGAGAGGGACACAGAGAGAGTGACAGAGAGAGAAGAGGGAGACAGAGAGAGAGAGAGACAGAGAGAGATGGACAGAGAGAGAGGGACACAGAGAGAGGGACACAGAGGGAGAAAGAGAGACAGAGAGACACAGAGAGAGGGACAGCGAGACAGAGCGAGAAAGAGGGAGACAGAGAGAGAGAGGGACAGAGAGAGGGGACAGAGAGAGAGAGAGAGCGAGGGAGGGACACACAGAGAGGGACAGAGAGACAGACAGACAGAGAGAGAGAGCGAGACAGAGAGACAGACAGAGAGAGGGACAGAAAGACAGAGAGATTGAGGGGCAATAAGACAGAGACAGAGAGAGACAGAGAGACTGGGGGACAGTGAGAGGGAGGGGGGACAAAGAGACAGAGAGAGAGAGGGACAGAGAGAGAGGGACAGAGAGAGAGAGAGGGCCTGAGAGAGAGTGACACAGAGAGAGACAGAGAGATAGGGACAGAGAGCCAGAGAGAGAGGGACACACAGAGAGAGAGAGAGGGAGAGAGAGACAGAGAGAGAGGGAGAGAGTGACACAGAGAGAGCGAGAGAGGGACAGAGAGAGAGGAACAGAGACAGAGAGAAGGACAGAGAGAGAGAGAGCGAGGGAGGGAGGCACAGACAGAGAGGAACAGAAAGACAGAGAGATCGAGGGGCAGCAAGACAGAGCCAGAGAGAGACAGGGAGACTGAGGGACAGAGAGAGGGACGGGAGACCAAAGTGATAGACACAGAGGGGGACAGAGAGAGAGGGACAGAGAGAGAAAAGGACACAGAGAGAGAGAGGGACACAGAGAGAGGGACAGAGAGAGAAGTGGGAGACAGAGAGAGAGAGACAGAGAGAGAGGGACAGAGAGAGTGGGACTGAGAGAGAGGGACACAAAGGGAGAAAGAGAGACAGAGAGACACAGAGCGAGAGGGACACAGAGAGAGAGGAACAGAGAGAGAAAAGGACACAGAGAGAGAGGGACACATAGAGAGGGACGGAGAGAGAAGTGGGAGACAGAGAGAGAGAAACAGAGAGAGAGGGACAGAGAGAAAGGGACAGCGAGAGAGGGACACAGAGGGAGAAAGAGAGACAGAGAGAGAGAGGGACACAGAGAGAGAGAGGGGGGAACAGAGAGAGAGGGGACAGAGAGAGAGAACGAGGGAGGGAAAGACAGAGAGGGACAGAGAGACAGAAGGACAGAGAGAGAGAGAGAGAGACAGAGAGAGAGAGCGGCACACAGAGAGAGAGAGGGACAGAGAGAGAGAGAGAGGGACAGAGAGAGCGAGAGGGACAGAGAGAGAGAGGGACCATGAGAGAGTGACACAGAGAGAGATAGAGAGAGAGGGACAGAGAGAGAGGGGGACACAGAGAGAGAGAGAGGGACACAGAGAGAGTGACAGAGAGAGAAGAGGGAGACAGAGAGAGAGAGACAGAGAGAGATGGACAGAGAGAGGGGGACACAGAGAGAGGGACACAGAGGGAGAAAGAGAGACAGAGAGACACAGAGAGAGGGACAGCGAGACAGAGCGAGAAAGAGGGGGACAGAGAGAGAGGGAAAGAGAGAGGGGACAGAGAGAGAGAGAGCGATGGAGGGACAGACAGAGAGGGACAGAGAGACAGACAGACAGAGAGAGAGAGCGAGACAGAGAGACAGACAGAGAGAGGGACAGAAAGACAGAGAGATTGAGGGGCAATAAGACAGAGACAGAGAGAGACAGAGAGACTGGGGGACAGTGAGAGGGAGGGGGGACAAAGAGACAGAGAGAGAGAGGGACAGAGAGAGAGGGACAGAGAGAGAGAGAGAGGGCCTGAGAGAGAGTGACACAGAGAGAGACAGAGAGATAGGGACAGAGAGCCAGAGAGAGAGGGACACACAGAGAGAGAGAGAGGGAGAGAGAGAGACAGAGAGAGAGGGAGAGAGTGACACAGAGAGAGCGAGAGAGGGACAGAGAGAGAGGAACAGAGACAGAGAGAAGGACAGAGAGAGAGAGAGCGAGGGAGGGAGGCACAGACAGAGAGGAACAGAAAGACAGAGAGATAGAGGGGCAGCAAGACAGAGCCAGAGAGAGACAGGGAGACTGAGGGACAGAGAGAGGGACGGGAGACCAAAGTGATAGACACAGAGGGGGACAGAGAGAGAGGGACAGAGAGAGAAAAGGACACAGAGAGAGAGAGAGGGACACAGAGAGAGGGACAGAGAGAGAAGTGGGAGACAGAGAGAGAGAGACAGAGAGAGAGGGACAGAGAGAGTGGGACTGAGAGAGAGGGACACAAAGGGAGAAAGAGAGACAGAGAGACACAGAGCGAGAGGGACACAGAGAGAGAGGAACAGAGAGAGAAAAGGACACAGAGAGAGAGGGACACAGAGAGAGGGACGGAGAGAGAAGTGGTAGACAGAGAGAGAGAGACAGAGAGAGAGGGACAGAGAGATTGGGACTGAGAGAGAGGGACACAAAGGGAGAAAGAGAGACAGAGAGACACAGAGCGAGAGGGACACAGAGAGAGAGTAACAGAGAGAAAAAAGGACACAGAGAGAGAGGGACACAGAGAGAGGGACAGAGTTAGAAGTGGGAGACAGAGAGAGAGAGAGACAGAGAGAGAGGGACAGAGAGAGAGGGACAGCGAGAGAGGGACACAGAGGGAGAAAGAGAGACAGAGAGACACAGAAAGAGAGGGACAGAGAGAGAGGGTACACAGAGAGAGAGGGACACAGAGAGAGAGGGAGAGAGAGGGAGAGAGAGAGGGACAGAAAGAGAGAGGGATACATAGAGAGAGGGACAGAGAGAGAGAGGGACAGAGAGAGCGAGAGGGACAGAGAGAGAGAGGGACCATGAGAGAGTGACACAGAGAGAGCGAGAGAGGGACAGAGAGAGAGGAACAGAGACAGAGAGAAGGACAGAGAGAGAGAGAGCGAGGGAGGGAGGCACAGACAGAGAGGAACAGAAAGACAGAGAGATAGAGGGGCAGCAAGACAGAGCCAGAGAGAGACAGGGAGACTGAGGGACAGAGAGAGGGACGGGAGACCAAAGTGATAGACACAGAGGGGGACAGAGAGAGAGGGACAGAGAGAGAAAAGGACACAGAGAGAGAGAGAGGGACACAGAGAGAGGGACAGAGAGAGAAGTGGGAGACAGAGAGAGAGAGACAGAGAGAGAGGGACAGAGAGAGTGGGACTGAGAGAGAGGGACACAAAGGGAGAAAGAGAGACAGAGAGACACAGAGCGAGAGGGACACAGAGAGAGAGGAACAGAGAGAGAAAAGGACACAGAGAGAGAGGGACACAGAGAGAGGGACGGAGAGAGAAGTGGTAGACAGAGAGAGAGAGACAGAGAGAGAGGGACAGAGAGATTGGGACTGAGAGAGAGGGACACAAAGGGAGAAAGAGAGACAGAGAGACACAGAGCGAGAGGGACACAGAGAGAGAGTAACAGAGAGAAAAAAGGACACAGAGAGAGAGGGACACAGAGAGAGGGACAGAGTTAGAAGTGGGAGACAGAGAGAGAGAGAGACAGAGAGAGAGGGACAGAGAGAGAGGGACAGCGAGAGAGGGACACAGAGGGAGAAAGAGAGACAGAGAGACACAGAAAGAGAGGGACAGAGAGAGAGGGTACACAGAGAGAGAGGGACACAGAGAGAGAGGGAGAGAGAGGGAGAGAGAGAGGGACAGAAAGAGAGAGGGATACATAGAGAGAGGGACAGAGAGAGAGAGGGACAGAGAGAGCGAGAGGGACAGAGAGAGAGAGGGACCATGAGAGAGTGACACAGAGAGAGATAGAGAGAGAGGGACAGAGAGAGAGGGGGACACACAGAGAGAGAGAGGGACACAGAGAGAGTGACAGTAGAGAAGAGGGAGACAGAGAGAGAGACAGAGAGAGATGGACAGAGAGGGACACAGAGAGAGGGACACAGAGGGAGAAAGAGAGACAGAGAGACACAGAGAGAGGGACAGCGAGACAGAGCGAGAAAGAGGGGGACAGAGAGAGAGAGGGACAGAGAGAGAGGGGACAGAGAGAGAGAGAGCGAGGGAGGGACAGACAGAGAGAGACAGAGAGACAGACAGACAGAGAGAGAGAGCGTGACAGAGAGACAGACAGAGAGAGGGACAGAAAGACAAAGAGATTGAGGGGCAATAAGACAGAGACAGAGAGAGACAGAGAGACTGGGGGACAGTGAGAGGGAGGGGGGACAAAGAGACAGAGAGAGAGAGGGACAGAGAGAGAGGGACAGAGAGAGAGAGAGAGAGAGGGCCTGAGAGAGAGTGACACAGAGAGAGACAGAGAGATAGGGACAGAGAGCCAGAGAGAGAGGGACACACAGAGAGAGAGAGAGGGAGAGAGAGACTGAGAGAGAGCCAGAGAGAGGGAGAGAGTGACACAGAGAGAGCGAGAGAGGGACACAGAGAGAGGAACAGAGACAGAGAGAAGGACAGAGAGAGAGAGAGCGAGGGAGGGAGGCACAGACAGAGAGGGACAGAAAGACAGAGAGATAGAGGGGCAGCAAGACAGAGCCAGAGAGAGACAGGGAGACTGAGGGACAGAGAGAGGGACGGGAGACCAAAGTGATAGACACAGAGGGGACAGAGAGAGAGGGACAGAGAGAGAAAAGGACACAGAGAGAGAGAGGGACACAGAGAGAGGGACAGAGAGAGAAGTGGGAGACAGAGAGAGAGAGACAGAGAGAGAGGGACAGAGAGAGTGGGACTGAGAGAGAGGGACACAAAGGGAGAAAGAGAGACAGAGAGACACAGAGCGAGAGGGACACAGAGAGAGAGGAACAGAGAGAGAAAAGGACACAGAGAGAGAGGGACACAGAGAGAGGGACGGAGAGAGAAGTGGGAGACAGAGAGAGAGAGAGACAGAGAGAGAGGGACAGAGAGAGAGGGACAGCGAGAGAGGGACACAGAGGGAGAAAGTGAGACAGAGAGAGAGAGGGACAGAGAGAGAGAGAGAGGGGGGAACAGAGAGAGAGGGGACAGAGAGAGAGAGCGAGGGAGGGAAAGACAGAGAGGGACAGAGAGACAGAAGGACAGAGAGAGAGAGAGAGAGAGAGAGAGCGGCACACAGAGAGAGAGAGGGACACAGAGAGAGAGGGACAGAGAGAGAAGTGGGAGACAGAGAGAGATAGACAGAGAGAGAGGGACAGAGAGAGAGGGACAGAGAGAGAGGGACAGAGAGGGACAAAGAGTGACAGAGAGACACAGAGAGAGGGACAGAGAGACAGAGCGAGAAAGAGGGGGACAGAGAGATAGGGACACAGTGAGAGAGAGGGGGGCACAGAGAGAGAGAGAGCGAGGGAGGGATAGACAGAGTGGGACAGAGAGACAGAGGGACAGAGAGAGAGAGAGAGACAGAGAGACAGAGGGACAGAAAGACAGAGAGATTGAGGGGCAGAAAGACAGAGACAGAGAGAGACAGAGAGACTGAGGGAAAGTGAGAGGGAGGGGTGACAAAGAGACAGAGAGAGGGGGGGACAGAGAGAGAGGGACAGGGAGAGAGGGACACAGAGAGGGAGAAAGGGACAGAGAGAGGGGGACAGAGAGAGAGCGACAGTGAGAGCGAGAGGGACAAAGAGAGAGGGACTGAGAGAGTGACACAGAGAGAGACAAAGAGAGAGGGACAGAGAGAGAGGGTACACAGAGAGAGAGGGACAGAGAGAGAGAGGGACAGAAAGAGAGAGGGAGAGAGAGAGAGGGACAGAAAGAGAGAGGGATACACAGTGAGAGGGACAGAGAGAGAGAGGGACAGAGGGAGCGAGAGGGACAGAGAGAGAGAGGGACTAAGAGAGAGTGACACAGAGAGAGAGATAGAGAGAGAGGGACAGAGAGAGAGGGGGACACATAGCGAGAGGAACACAGAGGGAGAGGGACAGAGAGAGAGAGGGACAGAAAGACAGAGAGATTGAGGGGCAGAAAGACAGAGACATTGAGAGACAGAGAGACTGAGGGACAGTGAGAGGGAGGGGGGACAAAGAGACAGAGAGAGGGGACAGAGAGAGAGAGACAGAGAGAGAGAGAGAGAGAGACACAGAGAGAACATAGAACATAGAAGAATACAGCGCAGTACAGGCCCTTTGGCCCTCGATGTTGCGCCGATCCAAGCCCACCTAACCTATACTAACCCACTGTCCTCCATATACCTATCCAATGCCCGCTTAAATGCCCATAAAGAGGGAGAGTCCACCACTGCTACTGGCAGGGCATTCCATGAACGTACGACTCGCTGAGTGAAGAACCTACCCCTAACTTCAGTCCTATATCTACCCCCCCTTAATTTAAAGCTATGCCCCCTTGTAATACCCGACTCCATACGCGGGAAAAGGTTCACACTGTCAACCCTATCTAACCCCCTAATCATCTTGTACACCTCAATCAAGTCACCCCTAAACCTTCTTTTCTCTAATGAAAACAGCCCCAAGTGTCTCAGTCTTTCCTCATACGATCTTCCTTCCATACCAGGCAACATCCTGGTAAACCTCCTCTGCACCCGTTCCAGTGTCTCCACGTCCTTCCTATAGTATGGCGACCAAAACTGCACACAATATTCCAGATGCGGCCGCACCAGAGTCTTATACAACTGCATCATGACCTCAGGACTCCGGAACTCAATTCCTCTACCAATAAAAGCCAGTACGCCATATGCCTTCCTCACCGCACTATTTACCTGGGTGGCAACTTTCAGAGATCTGTGTACATGGACACCAAGATCCCTCTGCTCATCCACACTACCAAGTATCCGACCATTAGCCCAGTACCCCATCTTTTTGTTATTCTTCCCAAAGTGAATCACCTCACACTTAGCTACATTTAATTCCATTTTCCACCTTTCTGCCCAGCTCTGCAGCTTCTCTATATCCTGCTGTAACCTGCCACATCCTTCCTCACTGTCAACAACTCCTCCGACTTTCGTATCATCCGCAAACTTGCTCACCCAACCTTCTAACCCCTCTTCCAGGTCATTTATAAAAATGACAAACAGCAATGGTCCCAAAACAGATCCTTGCGGAACACCGCTAGTGACGGCACTCCATGAAGAAACTTTGCCATCAACTACTACCCTCTGTCTTCTTCCATCCAGCCAATTCCTAATCCAAACCTCCAACTCACCCTCAATGCCATATCTCCGTATTTTCTGCAGTAGCCTACCATGGGGAACCTTATCAAACGCCTTACTAAAATCCATATATACCACATCTACCGCTTTCCCCTCATCAACCTCCTTCGTCACCTTTTCAAAGAATTCAATAAGGTTTGTGAGGCACGACCTGCCCTTCACAAAACCATGCTGACTATCCTTGATCACATTATTCCTATCCAGATGTGCATAAATCCTATCCCTTACAATTCTCTCTAAGACTTTGCCCACCACAGAAGTGAGACCCACCGGCCTATAGTTACTAGGGTTATCCCTACTCCCCTTTTTGAACAAGGGAACCACATTTGCTATCCTCCAGTCTTCTGGCACTACTCCTGTAGAGAAAGAGGACATAAAAATCAAGGCCAATGGCTCTGCAATCTCCTCCCTTGCTTCCCAGAGAATCCTAGGATAAATGCCATCAGGCCCAGGGGACTTATCTATTTTCACCTTTTCCAGGATTTCCAACACCTCTTCTCTACATACCTCAAAGCCATCCATTCTACTTATTTGTGACTCAGTATTCGCATCAACGACAATGCCCTGTTCCTGAGTAAATACTGAAGAAAAGTATTCATTCAGTGTCTCCCCAATCTCTTCCGCCTCCACACGCAACTTCCCACTACTATCCTTGACTGGACCTATTCCTACCCTAGTCATTCTTTTATTCCTAACGTACCTATAGAAAGCCTTAGGGTTTTCCCTAATCCTACCGACTAAGGACCTTTCATGTCCCCTCCTTGCTGCTCTTAGCTCTCTCTTCAGGTCCTTCCTGGCTACCCTATAACTCTCAATCGCCCCAATTGAACCTTCATGTCTCATCTTAAGATAGGCCGCCCTCTTACATTTAACAAGGGATTCCGATTCCTTATTAAACCACGGCTCCCTCGCACGACCCTTTCCTCCCTGCCTGACAGGTACTTAATTATCAAGGCCACTCAATAGTTGCTCCTTGAACAAGCTCCACATATCATTTACACTCTTGCCTTGGAGTCTACTTTTCCAAGCCACACATCCTAAGTCATGCCTCACCGCATCATAATTTCCCTGACCCCAGCTATAACTCTTGCCCTGTAGTACACACTTATCCCTCTCCATCACGAGAGTAAAAATCACCGAATTATGGTCACTATCCCCAAAGTGCTCACCTACCTCGAATTCTAACACCTGGCCTGGTTCGTTACCCGGAACCAAATCCAGTATGGCCTCACCTCTTGTTGGCCTGTCTACATATTGTGTCAGGAAACTCTCCTGCACACATTGAACAAACACTGACCCATCTAACGAACTTGAGCTATAGCTTTCCCAATCAATATCAGGAAAGTTAAAGTCCCCCATAACAACCACCCTATTACTGTCACTCATCTCCTGAATCACCTTCCCTATCCTTTCTTCAATGATTCTAGGACTATTAGGAGGCCTGTAAAAGACTCCTAACAGGGTGACCTCACCTTTCCTATTCCTAACCTCAGCCCAAACTACCTCAGATGGCAAGTCCTCATCCATCGTCCTTTCCACCACTGTAATACTACATCGTCCTTTCCACCACTGCAGGGAGGTAGGGACAGAGAGAGGGGGACAGAGAGAGAGCGACAGAGAGAGCGAGAGGGACAGAGAGAGAGGGACTGAGAGAGTGACACAGAGAGAGAGAGAGGGACAGAGAGAGAGGGTACAGAGAGAGAGAGGGACACAGAGAGAGAGGGAGAGAGGGAGAGAGAGAGAGGGACAGAAAGAGAGAGGGATACATAGAGAGAGGGACAGAGAGAGAAGAGGGAGACAGAGAGAGAGAGACACAGAGAGAGGGACACAGAGAGAGGGACAGACAGAGAGGGACACAGAGGGAGAAAGAGAGACAGAGAGACACAGAGAGAGGGACAGCGAGACAGAGCGAGAAAGTGGGGGACAGAGAGAGAGAGGGACAGAGAGAGAGGGTACAGAGAGAGAGAGAGCGAAGGAGGGACAGACAGAGAGGGACAGAAAGACAGACAGACAGAGAGAGAGAGAGACAGAGAGATTGAGGGGCAATAAGACAGAGACAGAGAGAGACAGAGAGACTGGGGGACAGTGAGAGGGAGGGGGGACAAAGAGACAGAGAGAGAGAGGGACAGAGAGAGAGGGACAGAGAGAGAGAGAGAGAGAGGGCCTGAGAGAGAGTGACACAGAGAGAGACAGAGAGATAGGGACAGAGAGCCAGAGAGAGAGGGACACACAGAGAGAGAGAGAGGGAGAGAGAGAGGCAGAGAGAGAGCGAGAGAGAGGGAGAGAGTGACACAGAGAGAGCGAGAGAGGGACAGAGAGAGAGGAACAGAGACAGAGAGAAGGACAGAGAGAGAGAGGGAGGGAGGCACAGACAGAGAGGGACAGAAAGACAGAGAGATAGAGGGGCAGAAAGACAGAGCCAGAGAGAGACAGAGAGACTGAGGGACAGAGAGAGGGACGGGAGACCAAAGTGATAGACACAGAGGTGGACAGAGTGAGAGGGTACACAGAGAGAGAGGGACACAGAGAGAGAGGGAGAGAGAGAGAGAGAGGGACAGAAAGAGAGAGGGATACATAGAGAGAGGGACAGAGAGAGAGAGGGACAGAGAGAGCGAGAGGGACAGAGTAAGAGAGGGACCATGAGAGAGAGACACCGAGAGAGATAGAGAGAGAGGGACAGAGAGAGAGGGGGACACAGAGCGAGAGACACACAGAGCGTGAGGGACAGAGAGAGAGAGGGACACAGAGAGAGAGAGAGTGACACAGAGAGAGTGACAGAGAGAGAAGAGGGAGACAGAGAGAGAGAGACACAGAGAGAGGGACAGAGAGAGAGGGACACAGAGAGAGGGACACAGAGGGAGAAAGAGAGACAGAGAGACACAGAGAGAGGGACAGCGAGACAGAGCGAGAAAGAGGGGGACAGAGAGAGAGAGGGACAGAGAGAGAGGGGACAGAGAGAGAGAGAGCGAAGGAGGGACAGACAGAGAGGGACAGAAAGACAGACAGACAGAGAGAGAGAGAGACAGAGAGATTGAGGGGCAATAAGACAGAGACAGAGAGAGACAGAGAGACTGGGGGACAGTGAGAGGGAGGGGGGACAAAGAGACAGAGAGAGAGAGGGACAGAGAGAGAGGGACAGAGAGAGAGAGAGAGAGGGCCTGAGAGAGAGTGACACAGAGAGAGACAGAGAGATAGGGACAGAGAGCCAGAGAGAGAGGGACACACAGAGAGAGAGAGAGAGGGAGAGAGAGGCAGAGAGAGAGCGAGAGAGAGGGAGAGAGTGACACAGAGAGAGAGAGAGAGGGACAGAGAGAGAGGAACAGAGACAGAGAGAAGGACAGAGAGAGAGAGGGAGGGAGGCACAGACAGAGAGGGACAGAAAGACAGAGAGATAGAGGGGCAGAAAGACAGAGCCAGAGAGAGACAGAGAGACTGAGGGACAGAGAGAGGGACGGGAGACCAAAGTGATAGACACAGAGGGGGACAGAGAGAGAGGGACAGAGAAAGAAAAGGACACAGAGAGAGAGAGAGGGACACAGAGAGAGGGACAGAGAGAGAAGTGGGAGACAGAGAGAGAGAGACAGAGAGAGAGGGACAGAGAGAGAGGGACTGAGAGAGGGGGACACAGAGGGAGAAAGAGAGACAGAGAGACACAGAGCGAGAGGGACACAGAGAGAGAGGGACAGAGAGAGAAAAGGACACAGAGAGAGAGGGACACAGAGAGAGGGACAGAGAGAGAAGTGGGAGACAGAGAGAGAGAGACAGAGAGAGAGGGACAGAGAGAGAGGGACAGCGAGAGAGGGACACAGAGGGAGAAAGAGAGACAGAGAGACACAGAGAGAGAGGGACAGAGAGACAGAGCGAGATAGAGGGGGACAGAGAGAGAGAGGGACAGAGAGAGAGAGAGGGGGGAACAGAGAGAGAGGGGACAGAGAGAGAGAGCGAGGGAGGGAAAGACAGAGAGGGACAGAGAGACAGAAGGACAGAGAGAGAGAGAGAGAGAGACAGAGAGAGAGGGGCACACACAGAGAGAGGGACACAGAGAGAGAGGGACAGAGAGAGAAGTGGGAGACAGAGAGAGATAGACAGAGAGAGAGGGACAGAGAGAGAGGGACGGAGAGAGAGGGACACAGAGCGACAAAGAGAGACAGAGAGACACAGAGAGAGGGACAGAGAAACAGAGCGAGAAAGAGGGGGCCAGAGAGAGAGAGAGGGACACAGAGAGAGGGACACAGTGAGAGAGAGAGAGAGGGGCACAGAGAGAGAGAGCGAGGGAGGGACAGACAGAGTGGGACAGAGTGACAGAGGGACAGAGAGAGAGAGAGAGACAGACAGACAGACAGACAGACAGAGAGAGGGACAGAAAGACAGAGAGATTGAGGGGCAGAAAGACAGAGAGAGAGAGAGAGACAGAGAGACTGAGGGAAAGTGAGAGGGAGGGGTGACAAAGTGACAGAGAGAGAGGGGGACAGAGAGAGAGAGGGACAGGGAGAGAGGGACACAGAAAGAGGGACAGAGAGAGAGGGACACAGAGGGACAAAGAGAGACAGAGAGACACAGAGAGAGGGACAGAGAGACAGAGCGAGAAGGAGGGGGACAGAGAGATAGGGACACAGTGAGAGAGAGAGGGGCACAGAGAGAGATAGAGAGAGAGGGACAGAGAGAGAGGGGGACACAGAGCGAGAGGAACACAGAGGGAGAGGGACAGAGAGAGAAAGGGATACAGAGAGAGAGAGAGAGAGACACACACAGAGAGAGGGACACAGAGAGAAGTGGGCGACAAAGAGAGAGAGACAGAGAGAGTGGGACAGAGAGAGGGACAGAGATAGAGGGACACCGAGGGAGAAAGAGAGACAGAGAGACACAGAGAGAGGGACAGAGAGACAGAGCGAGAAAGAGGTGGACAGAGAGAGAGAGGGACAGAGAGAGAGAGTTACACAGTGAGAGAGAGGGGCACAGAGAGAGAGAGAGAGAGAGGGGGACAGAGATAGAGGGGACAGAGAGCGAGAGAGCGAGGGAGGGACAGACAGAGAGGGACAGAGAGGCAGAGGGACACAGAGAGAGAGATAGAGAGACAGACAGAGAGAGGGACAGAAAGACAGAGAAGTTGAGGGGCAAAATGGCAGAGACAGAGAGAGGCAGAGAGACTGAGGGACAGTGAGAGGGAGGGGGACAAAGAGATAGAGAGAGAGGGGGACAGAGAGAGAGGGACAGAGAGAGGGAGAAGGACTGAGAGAGAGTGACACAGAGGGAGACAGAGAGATAGGGACAGAGAGCCAGAGAGAGAGGGAGACAGAGAGAGGGACACAGAGAGAGTGGGAGAGGGACAGAGAGAAAGAGAGAGAGAGCGAGAGAGAGGGAGAGAGTGACACAGAGAGAGGGGGGGGGGAGAGAGAGGGACAGAAAGACTGAGAGAGAGAGAGTGGGACAGAGAGAGAGCGACAGAGAGAAAGAGAGGGTCAGCGGGGGGGGGGGAACAGTGCGACAGAGAGAGAGGGACACAGAGAGAGCGAGAGAGGGACAGGGAGAGGAACAGAGACAGAGAGAAGGACAGAGAGAGAGAGAGAGCGAGGGAGGGAGGGACAGACAGAGAGGGACAGAAAGACAGATTGATAGAGGGGCAGAAAGACAGAGACAGAGAGAGACAGAGAGACTGAGGGACAGAGAGAGGGAGGGGAGACCAAAGTGATAGACACAGAGGGGGACAGAGAGAGAGGGACAGAGACAGAGAGAGAGGTACATAGAGAGAGAGGGACACAGAGAGAGCGACAGAGAGAGAAGAGGGAGACAGAGAGAGAGAGAGAGAAAAAAAAGAGAGGGACAGAGTGAGTGGTACAGAGAGAGAAAGGGGCACACTGTGAGTGATAGGGACAGAGAGAGAGAGAGAGGGACAGCGAGACGCAGAGAGAGAGGGACAGATAGACAGAGTGAGAGAGAGGCAGACAAAGAGAGAGTGGGAAAGAGAGAGGGAAAGAGAGACAGAAAGAGCGAGAGAGTGACAGAGAGGGAGGGACAGTGACAGAGAAAAGGACTCAGAGAGAGAGAGCGAGGGAGGAACAGACAGTGAGGGACAGAAAGACAGAGAGATAGAGGGACAGAAAGACAGAGACAGAGAGAGAGACAGAGAGACTGAGGTACAGAGAGAGGGAGGGGGGACCAAAGTGATAGAGAGAGAGCGGGACTGAGAGAGAGGGACAAAGACAGAGAGAGAAAGAGACAGAGAGAGGGACACAGAGAGGGAGAAAGGACAGAGAGAGACCGAAGGAGAGAGCGAGAGGGACAGAGAGCGAAATAGACTAAGAGAGAGTGACACAGAGAGAGATAGAGAGAGTGGGACACAGAGAGAGGGGGGCACAGAGAGAGAGGGACACAGAGAGAGAAGGACAGAGAGAGAGGGACACAGAGAGAGAGGGACACAGAGAGAGGGACAGAGAGAGAAGTGGGAGACAGAGAGAGAGGGACAGAGAGAGGGGGACACAGAGAGGGAGAAAGGGACAGAGAGAGGGGGACAGAGAGAGCGACAGAGAGAGCGAGAGGGGCAAAGAGAGAGGGACTGAGAGAGAGTGACACAGAGAGAGACAAAGAGAGAGGGACAGAGAGAGAGAGGGACACAGTGAGAGAGGGACAGACAGAGAGAGAGGGACAGAGAGACAGAGAGAGGGACAGAGAGAGAGGGACAGAGAGACAGAGAGAGGGACAGAGAGAGATGGACAGAGAGACAGAGAGAGAGGGACACAGTGAGAGAGAGTGGGACACAGTGAGAGATAGGGACAGAGAGATAGAGGGACAGAGAGAGAGAGACAGAGAGACAGAGAGCGAGAGAGGGACAGAGAGGGAGAGAGTGGGACAGAGAGAGAGAGGGACAGAAAGAGAGAGGGATACACAGAGAGAGAGACAGAGAGAGAGTGGGGGACAGAGAGAGATGGACAGAGAGCGAGAGGGACAGAGAGAGAGAGGGACACATAGAGGGATAAAGGGACAGAGAGAGACAGAGGGGCTGAGAGAGAGGGACACAGAGAGAGACAGAGAGAGAGGGACACAGAGAGAGGGACAGAGAGAGAGAGGGACATAGAGAGAGAGGGACACAGAGAGAGTGAGGGAGAGAGATGGGGACAGAGAGAGGGGGACAGAGAGAGAGATGGAGACTGAGAGAGAATGACGCAGAGAGAGACACACAGAGAGGGACAGAGAGAGAGAGGGACACAGAGAGAGGAACAGAGAGAGAGAGGGTCACAGAGAGAGGGGGACAGAGAGAGAGTGGGTCAGAGAGGGAGAGAGAGAGAGAGGGACACAGAGAGAGAGGAATATACAGAGAGAGGGACCGAGAGAGAGGGAGACAGAGAGACAGAGACAGAGAGCGAGAGGGACAGAGAAAGAGAGGGACATAGTGATAGAGAGAAGGACACAGTGAGAGGGAGGGACACAGAGACAAAGGGACAGAGAGAGAGGGACAGAGAGACAGAGAGGGAGAGAGTGACAGAGAGAGAGAGAGAGAGAGAGACAAAGAGATAGAGATGGTCACAGAGAGAGGGGGGGTCAGAGAGAGAGAGGGACTGAGAGAGAGGGACACACAGAGAGAGGGACAGAGAGAGAGGGACACAGAGAGTGAGGGAGAGAGAGAGAGGGACACAGAGAGGGATGGTCACAGAGAGAGAAGGACAGAGTGAGAGGGACAGAGAGGGAGAGAGGGAGACAGAGAGAGAGGGACACAGAGAGAGAGGATAAACAGAGAGAGGGACAGAGAGAGAGGGACACAGAGAGTTAATGAGAGAGAGAGAGGGACACAGAGAGAGATGGTCACAGAGAGAGAGGGACAGAGAGAGAGGGACAGAGAGGGAGAGAGGGAGACAGAGAGAGAGGGACACAGAGAGAGTGGATACACAGAGAGAGGGACAGAGAGAGAGGGGGGCACAGAGATAGAGTGATTGAGAGAAAGAGGGACGGAAAGAGAGAGGGACAGAGAGCGAGAGGGACTGAGAGAGAGGGACATACTGATAGAGAGAAGGACACAGAGAGAGAGAGTGAGGGAGGGACACAGAGACAGAGGGACAGAGAGAGAGAGACAGAGGGACAGAGAGATAGAGAGGGAGAGAGTGGCACACAAGGAGAGAGGGAGACAGAGAGAGAGGGACAGAGAGATAGAGATGGTCACAGAGAGAGAGAGGGATAGAGAGAGAGAGATACAGAGAGAGAGGGACACACAGAGAGGGGGACAGAGAGAGAGGGACACAGAGAGAGACGGACAGAGGGAGGGGGACAGAGAGAGGGAGGGGACAGAGAGAGAGCGATAGAGAAAGAGAGGGACAGAGAGACAGAGGGACACAGAGACAGCGAGAGAGGGATAGCGAGAGCGCGAGAGAGGGACACAGAGAGAGAGGGACGGAGAGAGGGAGAGGGACACAGAGAGAGGGGGACAGAGAGACACAGAGAGAGAGGGACACAGTGAGAGAGAGGGACACACAGAGAGAGATAGGGACAGAGTGACACAGAGAGAGAGGGACAGAGAGAGAGAGAGGGACAGAGAGACACAGAGACGGACAGAGAGAGAGAGAGGGACACTGAGAGAGGGACACGGAGAGAGAGAGAGGGACAAAGAGACACACAGAGAGAGGGACAGAGAGACAGAGAGAGAGGGACAGAGAGAGAGAGAAGGATAGAGAGACACAGAGAGAGAGAGGGGGACAGAGAGAGAGGGGAAGAGAGAGAGAGAGGGACACAGTGAGAGAGAGGGGGTCAGAGAGAGAGAGAAAGGGACAGAGAGAAACAGAGAGAGAGGGACAGAGAGAGAGGGACCGAGAGACAGAGAGAGAGGGACAGAGAGGGGGACAGAGAGAGAGAGGGACACAGTGAGAGAGAGAGAGAGAGAGAGAGAGAGAGAGAGAGAGAGAGATAGACGGTCACGGGGGGGGGGGACAGAGAGAGAGGGACAGAGAGAGAGGGTAACAGGGAGAGATGGATGGGGGGCAGAGAGAGAGAGGGGGTAGAGAGAGAGACAGAGAGAAAGAGACAGAGTGGGACAGAGAGAGAGTGACACAGAGAGAGAGAGAGAGAGAGAGAGAGAGAGAGAGGCAGAGGGACACAGAGAGAGCAAGAGAGGGACAGAGAGAGAGAGGGACAGACAGAGAGAGGGACAGAGAGAGAGGGACAGAGAGGGACAGAGAGAGAGGGGGACACAGTGAGAGGGAGAGGGACAGAGAGAGAGGGACAGAGAGAGAGGGACACAGTGAGGGAGAGAGGAACACAGAGAGAAAGAGAGAGATGGACAAAGAGACACAGAGAGAGAGGGACAGAGAGAGAGGGACACAGTGAGAGAGAGAGGGACAGAGAGAGAGAGAGGGGGACAGAGAGACACAGAGAGAGAGGGACAGAGAGAGATAGGGACACAGAGAGCTAGAGACAGGGACAGAGTGACACAGAGAGAGAGGGACAGAGAGAGAGAGGGACAGAGAGACAGAGAGAGGGACAGAGAGAGAGGGACAGAGAGACAGAGAGATTGACAGAGAGAGAGAGGGACACTGAGAGAGGGAAATGGAGAGAGAGAGGGACAGAGAGACACACAGAGAAAGGGACAGAGAGACAGAGAGAGAGAGGGACAGAGAGAGAGGGACGGAGAGTCAGAGCGAGAGAGAGGGGGACAGAGAGAGGGGCAGAGAGAGAGGGACACAGTGAGAGAGAGAGGGACACAGAGAGAGAGAGAGGGACAGAGAGAGAGGGACAGAGAGAGGGAGACAGAAAGAGAGAGACTGAGAGAAAGAGACGGTCACAGAGAGAGAGGGGGACAGAGAGAGAAAGGGACAGAGAGAGAGGCACAGAGAATGAGAGGGTCACAGAGAAAGACGGATGGGGGGACAGAGAGAGAGGGGGAGAGAGAGACAGAGAGAAAGAGACAGAGAGAGAGGGACAGAGAGAGAGTGACACAGAGAGAGAGAGGGACAGAGAGACAGAGGGACACAGAGAGAAGAGAGTGACACAGAGACAGAGGGACACAGAGAGACCGAGAGAGGGACAGAGAGACTGAGAGGGACAGAGAGAGAGAGGGACAGTGAGGGACAGAGGGAGAGGGACAGATAGAGAGGGACAGATAGAGAGGGGGACACAGTGAGAGGGAGAGGGGCAGAGAGAGAGGGACAGAGAGACACAGAGAGAGAGGGAGAGAGTGAGTGATAGATGGACAGAGAGAGGGGGGACAGAGAGACAGAGCGAGAGAGAGGGGGACAGAGAGAGAGGGACACAGTGAGAGAGAGAGGGACAGAGAGATACAGAGAGAGGGACAGAGAGAAAGAGGGACAGAGAGAGAAAGGGACAGAGAGACAGAGCGAGAGAGTGGGGGACAGAAAGAGAGAGGGGCAGAGGGAGAGGAAAACAGTGAGAGAGAATGAGGAACACGCACAGAGAGAGAGAGTGGGACAGAGAGACAGAGAGAGAGGGACAGAGAGACAGAGAGAGAGAGAAAAAGAGAGGGACAGAGAGAGAGGGGGACACAGTGAGAGAGAGAGGGGGACACACAGAGAGAGGAACAGAGAGACACAGAAAGAGAGACAGAGAGAGAAGGACAGAGAGAGAGAGGGGGACAAAAACAGAGAGGGACATAGAGAGAGAGGGACAGAGAGATGGGGGACAGAGAGAGAGGGACAGAGAGAGAGACAGAGAGAAAGGGACAGAGAGAGGAACAGAGTGAGAGACAGAGAGAAAGGGACAGAGAGAGGGACTGAGAGAGAGGGAATGACAGAGAGAGGGACAGAGAGAGAGGAACAGAGAGACAGGGAGAGCGGGACAGAGATAGAGAGAAGGACACAGAGAGAGAGACAAAGACAGAGAGAGAGGGGGAAAGAGGGACTGAGGGATAGAGAGAGAGAGCGAGGGAGGAACAGAGAGAGAGGGACATAGTGATAGAGAGATAGACACAGAGAGAGGGACAGAGAGACAGAGCGAGAAAGAGGGGGACAGAGAGATAGGGACACAGTGAGAGAGAGGGGGGCACAGAGAGAGAGAGAGCGAGGGAGGGACAGACAGAGTGGGACAGAGAGACAGAGGGACAGAGAGAGAGAGAGAGAGACAGAGAGACAGAGGGACAGAAAGACAGAGAGATTGAGGGGCAGACAGAGACAGAGAGAGACAGAGAGACTGAGGGAAAGTGAGAGGGAGGGGTGACAAAGAGACAGAGAGAGGGGGGGACAGAGAGAGAGGGACAGGGAGAGAGGGACACAGAGAGGGAGAAAGGGACAGAGAGAGGGGGACAGAGAGAGAGCGACAGTGAGAGCGAGAGGGACAAAGAGAGAGGGACTGAGAGAGTGACACAGAGAGAGACAAAGAGAGAGGGACAGAGAGAGAGGGTACACAGAGAGAGAGGGACAGAGAGAGAGAGGGACAGAAAGAGAGAGGGAGAGAGAGAGAGGGACAGAAAGAGAGAGGGATACACAGTGAGAGGGACAGAGAGAGAGAGGGACAGAGGGAGCGAGAGGGACAGAGAGAGAGAGGGACTAAGAGAGAGTGACACAGAGAGAGAGATAGAGAGAGAGGGACAGAGAGAGAGGGGGACACATAGCGAGAGGAACACAGAGGGAGAGGGACAGAGAGAGAGAGGGACAGAAAGACAGAGAGATTGAGGGGCAGAAAGACAGAGACATTGAGAGACAGAGAGACTGAGGGACAGTGAGAGGGAGGGGGGACAAAGAGACAGAGAGAGGGGACAGAGAGAGAGAGACAGAGAGAGAGAGAGAGAGAGACACAGAGAGAACATAGAACATAGAAGAATACAGCGCAGTACAGGCCCTTTGGCCCTCGATGTTGCGCCGATCCAAGCCCACCTAACCTATACTAACCCACTATCCTCCATATACCTATCCAATGCCCGCTTAAATGCCCATAAAGAGGGAGAGTCCACCACTGCTACTGGCAGGGCATTCCATGAACTTACGACTCGCTGAGTGAAGAACCTACCCCTAACTTCAGTCCTATATCTACCCCCCCTTAATTTAAAGCTATGCCCCCTTGTAATACCCGACTCCATACGCGGGAAAAGGTTCACACTGTCAACCCTATCTAACCCCCTAATCATCTTGTACACCTCAATCAAGTCACCCCTAAACCTTCTTTTCTCTAATGAAAACAGCCCCAAGTGTCTCAGTCTTTCCTCATACGATCTTCCTTCCATACCAGGCAACATCCTGGTAAACCTCCTCTGCACCCGTTCCAGTGTCTCCACGTCCTTCCTATAGTATGGCGACCAAAACTGCACACAATATTCCAGATGCGGCCGCACCAGAGTCTTATACAACTGCATCATGACCTCAGGACTCCGGAACTCAATTCCTCTACCAATAAAAGCCAGTACGCCATATGCCTTCCTCACCGCACTATTTACCTGGGTGGCAACTTTCAGAGATCTGTGTACATGGACACCAAGATCCCTCTGCTCATCCACACTACCAAGTATCCGACCATTAGCCCAGTACCCCATCTTTTTGTTATTCTTCCCAAAGTGAATCACCTCACACTTAGCTACATTTAATTCCATTTTCCACCTTTCTGCCCAGCTCTGCAGCTTCTCTATATCCTGCTGTAACCTGCCACATCCTTCCTCACTGTCAACAACTCCTCCGACTTTCGTATCATCCGCAAACTTGCTCACCCAACCTTCTAACCCCTCTTCCAGGTCATTTATAAAAATGACAAACAGCAATGGTCCCAAAACAGATCCTTGCGGAACACCGCTAGTGACGGCACTCCATGAAGAAACTTTGCCATCAACTACTACCCTCTGTCTTCTTCCATCCAGCCAATTCCTAATCCAAACCTCCAACTCACCCTCAATGCCATATCTCCGTATTTTCTGCAGTAGCCTACCATGGGGAACCTTATCAAACGCCTTACTAAAATCCATATATACCACATCTACCGCTTTCCCCTCATCAACCTCCTTCGTCACCTTTTCAAAGAATTCAATAAGGTTTGTGAGGCACGACCTGCCCTTCACAAAACCATGCTGACTATCCTTGATCACATTATTCCTATCCAGATGTGCATAAATCCTATCCCTTACAATTCTCTCTAAGACTTTGCCCACCACAGAAGTGAGACCCACCGGCCTATAGTTACTAGGGTTATCCCTACTCCCCTTTTTGAACAAGGGAACCACATTTGCTATCCTCCAGTCTTCTGGCACTACTCCTGTAGAGAAAGAGGACATAAAAATCAAGGCCAATGGCTCTGCAATCTCCTCCCTTGCTTCCCAGAGAATCCTAGGATAAATGCCATCAGGCCCAGGGGACTTATCTATTTTCACCTTTTCCAGGATTTCCAACACCTCTTCTCTACATACCTCAAAGCCATCCATTCTACTTATTTGTGACTCAGTATTCGCATCAACGACAATGCCCTGTTCCTGAGTAAATACTGAAGAAAAGTATTCATTCAGTGTCTCCCCAATCTCTTCCGCCTCCACACGCAACTTCCCACTACTATCCTTGACTGGACCTATTCCTACCCTAGTCATTCTTTTATTCCTAACGTACCTATAGAAAGCCTTAGGGTTTTCCCTAATCCTACCGACTAAGGACCTTTCATGTCCCCTCCTTGCTGCTCTTAGCTCTCTCTTCAGGTCCTTCCTGGCTACCCTATAACTCTCAATCGCCCCAATTGAACCTTCATGTCTCATCTTAAGATAGGCCGCCCTCTTACATTTAACAAGGGATTCCGATTCCTTATTAAACCACGGCTCCCTCGCACGACCCTTTCCTCCCTGCCTGACAGGTACTTAATTATCAAGGCCACTCAATAGTTGCTCCTTGAACAAGCTCCACATATCATTTACACTCTTGCCTTGGAGTCTACTTTTCCAAGCCACACATCCTAAGTCATGCCTCACCGCATCATAATTTCCCTGACCCCAGCTATAACTCTTGCCCTGTAGTACACACTTATCCCTCTCCATCACGAGAGTAAAATTCACCGAATTATGGTCACTATCCCCAAAGTGCTCACCTACCTCGAATTCTAACACCTGGCCTGGTTCGTTACCCGGAACCAAATCCAGTATGGCCTCACCTCTTGTTGGCCTGTCTACATATTGTGTCAGGAAACTCTCCTGCACACATTGAACAAACACTGACCCATCTAACGAACTTGAGCTATAGCTTTCCCAATCAATATCAGGAAAGTTAAAGTCCCCCATAACAACCACCCTATTACTGTCACTCATCTCCTGAATCACCTTCCCTATCCTTTCTTCAATGATTCTAGGACTATTAGGAGGCCTGTAAAAGACTCCTAACAGGGTGACCTCACCTTTCCTATTCCTAACCTCAGCCCAAACTACCTCAGATGGCAAGTCCTCATCCATCGTCCTTTCCACCACTGTAATACTACATCGTCCTTTCCACCACTGCAGGGAGGTAGGGACAGAGAGAGGGGGACAGAGAGAGAGCGACAGAGAGAGCGAGAGGGACAGAGAGAGAGGGACTGAGAGAGTGACACAGAGAGAGAGAGAGGGACAGAGAGAGAGGGTACACAGAGAGAGAGGGACACAGAGAGAGAGGGAGAGAGGGAGAGAGAGAGAGGGACAGGAAGAGATAGGGATACATAGAGAGAGGGACAGAGAGAGAGAGGGACAGAGAGAGCGAGAGGGACAGAGAAAGAGAGGGACCATGAGAGAGTGACACAGAGAGAGATAGAGAGAGAGGGACAGAGAGAGAGGGGGACACAGAGCGAGAGGGACACAGAGCGTGAGGGACAGAGAGAGAGAGGGACACAGTGAGAGAGAGGGACACACAGAGAGAGATAGGGACAGAGTGACACAGAGAGAGAGGGACAGAGAGAGAGAGAGGGACAGAGAGACACAGAGACGGACAGAGAGAGAGAGAGGGACACTGAGAGAGGGACACGGAGAGAGAGAGAGGGACAAAGAGACACACAGAGAGAGGGACAGAGAGACAGAGAGAGAGGGACAGAGAGAGAGAGAAGGATAGAGAGACACAGAGAGAGAGAGGGGGACAGAGAGAGAGGGGAAGAGAGAGAGAGAGGGACACAGTGAGAGAGAGGGGGTCAGAGAGAGAGAGAAAGGGACAGAGAGAAACAGAGAGAGAGGGACAGAGAGAGAGGGACCGAGAGACAGAGAGAGAGGGACAGAGAGGGGGACAGAGAGAGAGAGGGACACAGTGAGAGAGAGAGAGAGAGAGAGAGAGAGAGAGAGAGAGAGACGGTCACGGGGGTTGGGGACAGAGAGAGAGGGACAGAGAGAGAGGGTAACAGGGAGAGATGGATGGGGGGCAGAGAGAGAGAGGGGGTAGAGAGAGAGACAGAGAGAAAGAGACAGAGTGGGACAGAGAGAGAGTGACACAGAGAGAGAGAGAGAGAGAGAGAGGCAGAGGGACACAGAGAGAGCAAGAGAGGGACAGAGAGAGAGAGGGACAGACAGAGAGAGGGACAGAGAGAGAGGGACAGAGAGGGACAGAGAGAGAGGGGGACACAGTGAGAGGGAGAGGGACAGAGAGAGAGGGACAGAGAGAGAGGGACACAGTGAGGGAGAGAGGAACACAGAGAGAAAGAGAGAGATGGACAAAGAGACACAGAGAGAGAGGGACAGAGAGAGAGGGACACAGTGAGAGAGAGAGGGACAGAGAGAGAGAGAGGGGGACAGAGAGACACAGAGAGAGAGGGACAGAGAGAGATAGGGACACAGAGAGCTAGAGACAGGGACAGAGTGACACAGAGAGAGAGGGACAGAGAGAGAGAGGGACAGAGAGACAGAGAGAGGGACAGAGAGAGAGGGACAGAGAGACAGAGAGATTGACAGAGAGAGAGAGGGACACTGAGAGAGGGAAATGGAGAGAGAGAGGGACAGAGAGACACACAGAGAAAGGGACAGAGAGACAGAGAGAGAGAGGGACAGAGAGAGAGGGACGGAGAGTCAGAGCGAGAGAGAGGGGGACAGAGAGAGGGGCAGAGAGAGAGGGACACAGTGAGAGAGAGAGGGACACAGAGAGAGAGAGAGGGACAGAGAGAGAGGGACAGAGAGAGGGAGACAGAAAGAGAGAGACTGAGAGAAAGAGACGGTCACAGAGAGAGAGGGGGACAGAGAGAGAAAGGGACAGAGAGAGAGGCACAGAGAATGAGAGGGTCACAGAGAAAGACGGATGGGGGGACAGAGAGAGAGGGGGAGAGAGAGACAGAGAGAAAGAGACAGAGAGAGAGGGACAGAGAGAGAGTGACAGAGAGAGAGAGAGGGACAGAGAGACAGAGGGACAGAGAGAGAAGAGAGTGACACAGAGACAGAGGGACACAGAGAGACCGAGAGAGGGACAGAGAGACTGAGAGGGACAGAGAGAGAGAGGGACAGTGAGGGACAGAGGGAGAGGGACAGATAGAGAGGGACAGATAGAGAGGGGGACACAGTGAGAGGGAGAGGGGCAGAGAGAGAGGGACAGAGAGACACAGAGAGAGAGGGAGAGAGTGAGTGATAGATGGACAGAGAGAGGGGGGACAGAGAGACAGAGCGAGAGAGAGGGGGACAGAGAGAGAGGGACACAGTGAGAGAGAGAGGGACAGAGAGATACAGAGAGAGGGACAGAGAGAAAGAGGGACAGAGAGAGAAAGGGACAGAGAGACAGAGCGAGAGAGTGGGGGACAGAAAGAGAGAGGGGCAGAGGGAGAGGAAAACAGTGAGAGAGAGTGAGGAACACGCACAGAGAGAGAGAGTGGGACAGAGAGACAGAGAGAGAGGGACAGAGAGACAGAGAGAGAGAGAGAGAAAGAGAGGGACAGAGAGAGAGGGGGACACAGTGAGAGAGAGAGGGGGACACACAGAGAGAGGAACAGAGAGACACAGAAAGAGAGACAGAGAGAGAAGGACAGAGAGAGAGAGGGGGACAAAAACAGAGAGGGACATAGAGAGAGAGGGACAGAGAGATGGGGGACAGAGAGAGAGGGACAGAGAGAGAGACAGAGAGAAAGGGACAGAGAGAGGGACAGAGTGAGAGACAGAGAGAAAGGGACAGAGAGAGGGACTGAGAGAGAGGGAATGACAGAGAGAGGGACAGAGAGAGAGGAACAGAGAGACAGGGAGAGCGGGACAGAGATAGAGAGAAGGACACAGAGAGAGAGACAAAGACAGAGAGAGAGGGGGAAAGAGGGACTGAGGGATAGAGAGAGAGAGCGAGGGAGGAACAGAGAGAGAGGGACATAGTGATAGAGAGATAGACACAGAGACAGAGGGACAGAGAAAGACGGACAGAGCAAGAGAGACAGAGAGCGCGAGGGTCAGAGAGACAGAGAGAGAGGGACAGAGAGACAGAGAGGGAGAGAGTGAAACAGAGAGAGAGGGGGACACAGTGATAGAGACGGTCACAGAGAGAGAGGGACAGAAAGAGAGAGGGACAGAAAGAGAGTGGGACAGACAGAGAGAGAGAGGGACAGAGAGAGAGAGGGACACAGAGCGAGAGGGACACAGAGACAGAGGGACAGAGAGAGGGGGGACAGAGAGAGAGGGACAGAGAGAGAGAGTGAGACAGAGAGAAAGGCACAGAGAGAGGGACAGAGAGAGAGAGGGACAGCGAGACAGGGAGAGAGGGACAGAGACAGAGAGAAGGACAGAGAGAGAGAGAGAGGGGAGATAAGAGAGACTGAGGGATAGAGAGAGAGAGACAGCGAGGGAGGGACAGAGAGACAGGGGGACAGAGAAAGAGCTATGGAGGGACAGAGAGAGTGGGACAGAGAGACAGAGGGACACAGAGCGAGAGAAAGTGACAGACAGACAGAGAGAAGGACAGAAAGACAGATAGATAGAGGGACACAGAGAGAGACAGACAGACTGATGGACAGAGAGATTGAGGGACAGGGAGAGGGATAGAGAGAGAGAGAGAGAGAAGGATAGAGAGACAGAGAGAGAGGGGGGAGGGACGGACAGAGAGAGAGGGACACATAGAGGGAGACAGTGACAGAGAGCGAGAACGGGACAGTGACAGAGAGAGGGTCACAGAGAGAGAGAGGGAAACAGAAAGGGAGACGGACACAGAGAGAGACAGAGAGAGTGAAAAAGACAATGAGAGAGGGACAGAGGGAGAGAAAGACAGAGAGAAAGAGGGACACAGAGAGGTAGAGAGGGACAAAGAGAGAAAGGGACAGAGAGAGAAAGGGACAGGGAGAGATTGAGAGAGAGAGACATTGAGAGGGACACAGAGAGAGTGACGGACAGAGAGAGAGAGAGACAGAGAGAGAGAGGGACACAGAGATAGTGACACAGAGAAAGAGGTCGGGGCAGAGACAAAGACACGGACAGAGAGAGAGGGGAACAGAGAAAGAGACACAGAGAGAGAGGGACAGAGATAGAGGGACACAGACAGAGAGAGGGACAGGGACACAGAGAGATCGAGAGAGAGAGGAATACAGAAAGAGAGAGAGGGACACAGAGAGAGAGGGACAAAGAGAGAGACGGACAGAGAGAGAGTGAGGGACACACAGAGAGAGGGACAGAGAGATCGGGAGAGAGAGAGAGAGAGACAGATGAGAAAGGGACACAGAGAGTTGAGAAGGGCAGAAAGAGAGACAGGGAGGCAGTGGGACACAGAGACAGAGAGAGAGAGAGGGACAGAGAGAGTGTGGCACACAGAGAGAGAGGGACACACAGAGAGAGAGAGGGACATAGAGAGAGCGAGGGACACATCGAGAGAGAGAGAGAGAGGGACAGAGAGACAGATAGCCTAAGGGACAGTGAAAGAGAGAGAGACAGAGAAGCAGAGACAGACAGACAGAGAGAGAGAGAGACAGCGAGATAGTCAGACAGACAAAGACAGAGAGAAAGAGACAGAGGGAGAGAGCACGAGAGATACAGAGACAGAGAGAGACAGAGCGAAAGTGTGCGTGAACGTGAGAGTGTGCGTGTGCAAACACGAGAGCGAGCATGTGAGGGGATGAGAGAGAGAGGGCGATTGTGCGAGAGTGTGTGTGGGTGCAAGAAAGAGTGAGTGAGTGTGAGTGTGTAAGAGACAGAGAGTGTATGTGTACGAGAGTGTGTGTGGGTGCAAGTAAGAGTGAGTGTATGTGTGTAAGAGAGACTGTGAGAGTGAGACAGAGGAAGTGTCTGTGTGTATGTGAAAGAGTGATTGCAAGTGAGTGTGTGTGTGCATTTGAGAGAGTGTGTGTGTACAAGGGAACGAGAGTGAGTGCGCACGTGAGAGAGAGGGCATGTGTGAGAGAAAGAGTGTCTGCGTGTGGAAGACTGTGCACGAGAGAATATGTGTGTGTGCAAGATAAAGCATGTGCACGTATGAGAAAGAGTGTGAGAACATGAGAGTGTGTGTGTCTGAGAGAGAAAGAGAGCGCATGCATGTGAGAGAGTGTGTGTGCATGCGAGAGAGTGTCTGCATGTGAGCAGAAGGTTTTGTGTTCACACTTGCTGTGTGAGTGTGTGCCTAAGAGACGGGGGAGAGAGAGAGAGAGAGATTGTGTGTGTGAGAGCGAGTGTGTGTGTGAGAGAGGGGGAAAGACAGTATGAGTCTTCACGATAGAAATACCGATTGGGCGTGTGAGAAAAAGTGTGTGTGTGTGTGTGTGACAGGAGAGTGTGTTAGAGTGTGTGTGAGAGACTTTGCGAGTGCGTGTGTGAGAGAGACAGAGTTTTGGAGAGGGAGAGTGAGCGTGTGAGAGTGAGAATATATGAGATGGTGAATGTGAGTGTGTGGGGGTGCGTGTGTCAGAAAGTGTGTATGAGAGTGTGTGTAAGAGTGTGTGTAACTGAGGGAGTATGCAAAAGCGAGTGTGTGAGAGAGAGAGTTTAGAGAGAGAATAAGAGAGTGAAAGTGTGTATGTGTCTTGTCTGTGTCTGTGTGTACCTGTGTGTGTGTCTGTCTGTGTCTGTCCGTGTCTTGTCTGTGTGTGTGTGTGTCTGTTTGTGCGTGTGTGTGCCTGTGTGTGTGTCTGTCTGTGTGTGTGTATCTGTGTGCGCGTGTGTGTGTCTGTGTGTGTGCCTGTGTGTGTGTGTCTGTGTGCGCGTGTGTGTGCCTGTGTGTGTGTCTGTGTGTGTGTCTGTGTGCACGTGTCTCTGAGTGTGTGTGTCTTTGTGAGCGTCTGTGTGCGTGTGCGTGTCTGTGTGTGTGTGTGTGTGCGTGTATCTGTGTGTGTGCGTGTCTTTGTGTGTGTGTGTGTGTGTGTCTGTGTGTGGGAGGGCGTTGGGGGGTGAACGCAGGGGAGCAGAGAGGGTGAAATGTGGGTGTTGAGGGGCAGGCACGTGATCCATGATTTAAATTCCCAAACTCTGCCAATATTTTTGAGAAAGAGAAAGGAAATAAAATATTGAAAATCAAGCTGGAAATGGCTGGGTGTAGAGCAGGGCAGGGAGAGACACACACAGAGAGAGAGAGAGAGGCAGAGCGAGAGATAAACACACATGGGGACAGAAAGAGAGAGACAGAGAGAGACAGAGACACAGAGAAGAGAGAGACACAGGGAAAGAGAGAGAAAGAGACACAGAGAGCGAGAGACAGAGAATGGGACACACAGGGACAGAGAGAAAGCGAGAGAGACAGAGAGAGAGAAACACACACACAGGAACAGAGAGAAAGAGACAGAGAGAAAGAGAGTGACAGAGAGAGAGACACACAGACAGGGACAGAGACAGAGATTAATTAAGGGAATCACACATACAGCAAGAAAATCCCAAGGAAACCTCAGCAAATATCCCCCTCTCCATTCCCAGATCTGTGTGTGTCTCAGGAAGCCTACCCACAGTCAGGCTCTGAGACGCTAGTGTGGAGTAATCTTTAATATTTTCAAACTGCACTGACACAACTAATAAGGCTTCAAAAAAAAAGAGAGTTGTAGCAACTGGGAAAGATGACACTTTGTTGCCCCAGAATTAACATCTCCGTGGGAAGCGAGGTGTTTCTAGCCTCTGGTCAACTGCTCTGCGGTGATGTTTGTGTATTTTAATGTCGCTGTGATGGTCAGCAATTCATTCATTCTGCAATAATTAAACTGAACCAGGGTCACGTGGGAGATTGGGGAAGGCAGAGAGCTGTGGGATCTTGCCATCTCTGGGATTTTTACCACAAGGGGGCGTGTTCTGGTCTGGACGGGGGGAGACAAAGGGGGTAAAGATGGAGGGGGAGCTGCTACACAGTCTGATCCCACAGATGTCACTGCCTCCCTCTCTCACTCCAGCTCCAGGGACAGAGAGAGGGGTGGAGGGAGAATGGGGGTTTGAAGGGGGCGGGAGAGACAGAGTGAGAGAGAGAGAGACAGAGAGTAGTGAAAGAGAGCGCTGACTGTCCCAGTGGAAGGTTCATTGGTTTAAAATGGATTTGAGGGAGGCCTGGGGTTAAAGGAACCGGGGCATTGGGATTGAGACACAAACTAGTTACACCCCTAGGGTCTGGGAGGAAGGACTCCTGGAGGAGGGAATTAATACCTTAACATGAGAAACTCTCTCCAAAGCCCCATTCTAATGTCAGAGTCATTGCATAGGCCAGGGGGATAAAATGTGAGAAATCTGAGAGACAGAGAGAAAGATCTTCGAGATGGAGACAGCGAGAGGGGAGAACACAAAGGAAGAGATTTCAGAGATAGAGGGAGAGAGGAGAGGAACAGAGACATTTCGGAGATGGAGAGCACAAGAGGGGGAACAGAGAGAGGGAGGAAAGAGAGATCAGAGATAAAGACAGCGAGAGGTGGGAACAGAGAAAGAGAGAGAGATCTCAGATGGAGAGAGCACAAGACGGCGATCAGAGAGTGCAGGGCACAGAGAAGGAAGGGGGAATGTTTGGAATTTGTTCAAAAGGAGAATTGCTCCCTCTTGTCCAGGAGACAGAATCAAACCCATAACCAGCATCAGGGAAACACACGATCTGTCTTGCTGTGTGTGTTTCAAGCGAGCATCTGGTTAAAAGCTCAATGGTGATCTTTATATTTCAATGATGGAGATGTCGGTGTTGGACTGGGACAGCACCAGGTTATAGTGTAACAGGATTCTCCGTAAGCTAGTGTTGTGTGATGTTTAACGTTATATATCGATATATATATATATACACACAGAGAGAGGGGAGGAGGGGCTTGTGTGTTTTTAGGGGGGTTTATGTGAGGGGGTTTTTAGGGGGGTTATATTTGGATGGGGAAAGAACGCTGCATTAAAAGATTTCTTCATTTCAATCTGTCATTCAATCCTGGGGAAAGTCGGAGGGGGGGTGGAAGTCGATGGGGGAAGTCGAGGGGGAAAAGTCGAGGGGGGGAATTCGAGGGGGGATGTCGAGGG
Source organism: Chiloscyllium plagiosum (assembly GCF_037043375.1). Classification (NCBI taxonomy): domain Eukaryota; kingdom Metazoa; phylum Chordata; class Chondrichthyes; order Orectolobiformes; family Hemiscylliidae; genus Chiloscyllium; species Chiloscyllium plagiosum. The sequence continues at coordinate 63,946,991 of NW_028270175.1, read as the reverse complement.
CGGAAATCGAGGGGGAAAAGCCAAGGGGGTAAAGTCGAGGGGGGAAGTCGAGGAGGGGGAAGTCGGGGGGAATCGAGGGGAAGTGGAGGGCGTGAAATTCGAGGAGGGGAAAGTCGAGGGGGGTGCCGGGGGGCATGTCGACGGGGGGAAGTCGAGAGGGGAGGACTGTGTACACCAGCCCAGTGCATTGATCTGTAAACCAGGAGCAGTTACCCTCCCAGCATGCAGGACTGTATACACTACCACAGTGCATTGATCTGTAACCCAGGAGCAGTTACCCTCCCAGCATGTAGGACTGTGTACATCCCCCCCAGTGCATTGCTCAGTAACACTGTGTTAGATCCCTGCCCAGCATGGGGAAACTTGCAGCCCATGCTGGAAGTGAGAGGATGTACAGCTCCCATCCATTTACAACTCCGTATCTCCATTGTGCCATGACAAGAGGGTGTTGTGGGTGTGAACATCACTGCCAGAGAGAGATGGCGTGGGTATCAGTTTAAATATCACCACATGGGAGGGGTTTGGGTTATAGACAGAGAGGGGGCGACTGAGAGACAGTGTCATGGAAGGATGTGTTCCCAGGTTGCAGAATGCTGAAATGTTGACACTTCGATGGCATCATGTAACTTGAGCCTGTCTTACCAGGAAAGATGGGAAAAAGGGTTATTGGTGTGAGGTGAAATGATGGAGAGTTTTGGATGTACATTTGTTCTACAGCTTTGTAAATGGGACTGGTTTTAACAGAGTCCAATATCATTGGGTTGAATCTAACAATAGTTTGTCTCAGTGACATTTGCATTGAGTGTGACAGAGGGATTGTCTGTACGAGGCTGAGCTAGTTTCCTGGTGCTATCTTATCGAACTCACCACATTAACCACCCACCCCACCCCATGGTGTCTCTCTCATTCAATGCCAGCCCAATTCTCCCACCCATCAAGGCTGGAGGTACTCACCATCGCCCGGATGCCCCTGGATATTCCGTGATCCCTGACACTGGTGCCATCTTTAAATGGACAAGGGGCACATAGTTGAGCTTTCTCTGGTCGGTGCTGCCCGGCACAGTTTACCCCGAGCATGGCAGATAAGGGGCAATTACACCACGGTTTGTCGACAGGGGCACGGAGGTCCTGGTGGATGGGCTAGTACAGAGGGGGACCATTCTCTTCCCAGAGAGGGTCTCACCACCAGACCCACTGAACGTTGTCTGAGCTCACCACCCAGCTCAGTGCAGTATCTGCAGTCTGAAGAAATGACCAGCAATACAGGACAAGCATCGATAACCTTCCCCGCTCTGTCAGGGTAAGGGTCACTGTATACTCTCTGCTCCCTCACACTCACTGTATGTCTGTTATAGCACATTCCACCCCCCACCCCCGCCGTGCACTCTCTCTCTCCCCTCTCTCTCCCGCTCTCTCTCCTTCTCTCTCCCTCTCTCTCCCTCCCTCCCTCTCTCCACTTTACCCCCCTACACTAATAACACTGCATGGATACAACATTGTGGACTGACTCCCACCGGATTCCTCAGCATGACCCCGTCCCCCACCTACACCAGCACTAACAACAGGGCTACCCACTCCCACCCTCCCTCCCTCCCTTTCTCCCATTCCAGGAGAAACAGCCTGGAATAGGACAGCAAGGGCCAAGCCGGATGATAGAGTGCCCGATATCTGTTCCCTCACCCCTCCCCCCCACCCCGCTATATGGGGAGGACCCTGGTAGGAGTCGGAGAGGAGAGGGACGCCGCGTGTGGAGATTCTGAAACATTCATGTCCCACCGACCGAGTAAGGAGCAATGTCCAGTGAAGGGCAATTCTCACTTTAAACCCACTGGCAGCTCCGTTTCCCCCCGGCACAACTTAGAAACCGTGGCCCTGATGCCATCTCCCTTTTGTGTTGAGCTGGTACAAATGGAATCCCCACGGTCTCGGTGGGCAGGAGGGTGGGCTCACAACACATCGTCACCACACCTCCCAATGATTCGGGTGACCTTCCTCCAAGCTGGACTTCGGGACAGGCAGCAGAGGAAAGTGGCCGAGCAGAGGCTGATAGCTAAGTTCGGTACCCATCGGGAGGGCCTCAACCGGGACCTTGGGTTCATGTCACATTACAGGTGATCACCATTGCACTACACACACACACACATATTCCTACACACACACTCTCACAAACACACAGACACAGGTACACACAGACACGCACACAGACACCCACACACACCCTTATAGACATACACAGCCCCACACATGCACCCCCTCACAGACTTAAAACACTGCACTCACTACACACACACACACACACACTTTCTCACACTCACAACCCCCACCCCAGACAGACACACACACAGACAGACAAAGACCCACATACACACATATACTACATGTAGTTTGCTCAAAAACTACATATTCATGTAGAACTCTGAGCTCAAAAACTGCATGAATTTTTGTAACACTCTGTTATCTCACTTTTTAGATTGGAATCAATCTAAACATCAGGCCATAGACAGAGAACACAGGAGGCTAACACCTTCAACATATTGTCTAGCTATCACCATTGTTAACAGCTAACCCGAGAATGCAACTTTAAAAAAAGGGTTTTGTGATTTACACATGAAAGAAGTGAAACCATCACTGTATTCCAACAGATGAAAGGCTTAACAGACAATCAACTTTTCAATGTATAATTTCAGTTACATCACACTGCAAGTTTTTGCTATAAATTCTGTGTTACGATCGAGCCCTCCACAATCACCTGATGAAGGAGCGTCGCTCCGAAAGCTAGTGTGCTTCCAATTAAACCTGTTGGACTATAACCTGGTGTTGTATGATTTTTAACTTTGTACCTCCCAGGAAGGGAGCATGGATACTCCATCCTCCACCTCCTCCTGTAAACAGCTCAGATACTGACCCTAATCTGTGATAGTTACTGCTCTCCTCACTTGTCTTGACATCTTCAACAATCTGTGCTCATAGACACACAGCGCTCTCTGCTCGTACACTCCCTTTATAACGGTACGACCTGTATGAAACTACCTTTCAATGTCCTTCGTACCAAAGTACACTGCTCTGCATTGATCCCCATTTGTCTTACACCTGAACACCACTCCAACGTGTCACTGTCCTGTCAGGGTTCCACACTGTCCTCCATAGACTTTACAATTCTTCCAGGTTCGGTGCCATCTACAAACACTGAGATTGTCATAGCATCACAGTCCCCATGAAACAACTAATATACTGCCCCACACACTAGTGTGAGCAAGTGAAATACTGATATATTCCCACGGACAGAGTCGAATAATGACATGCTGCCAATGGGGCAACAAAAATCCTGACACATACGAGACAGAGTAGATGAAATATTGACAAACCACAGAGCAAGAGAAATCCGGATAGGTTCCACTTATCTATATTCACCAGGCTCTAATTTGATGAAGTTGAAAGCGTGTACTGTACCTTTAAGCGAGGGCGAATACTGTTCTGAACTGAGAGCTTACAAGCACCTGTGATATGAGAGGATGGCAGACCCAGAAACAATATATTGCTATCGACCTGGATTCGGGAAATAAGCAGTTAAGAGAAAGGGGGGTACCAGAGTTGTGAATACTTAATGTAAAATGTTCACTTTCAGAATTAAAAAATAAATTGATGTTTTTATTTAAACAGTGGGATTTGGTAGATCTGTCACTCATATTTTAACAGTTTACGAGGCGAATTGAGCATTTCTTTATGTTTAGTTTAAGTTACCAGATGAGCTTCACGCAGTGCCCTAACCATTCCCGTGTGTGTATCTGTGTCTCCGGGTGGGGCAGGTCTGGCAGTCTCTGTGGTCCTTAAAGTGATGCAATGCCACCCTCTGCTGTCCTCCACACGCCACTGCACAGGCATTAGCAGAGGGTGAAAACCAACAGGAATTCATTCAGAGAGGGGGAGGGAGAGGGCAGCTGCTCACATCACCATCCAAACTGATGTCTTATCCATGGACTGATCTAAATGTCCTTTAAACGCTGAAAGTGTCCCTGCTTTCACCACTTCCTCTGGATGTTCATTCCACACACAAACCAGCTTCTGTCTAAAATAATTACCTCTCATGACTTTTGTAAATCTTTTTCCTCGCATCTTAAAATATCCCTCAGTTTTGAATCTCCAACTCTAGGGAAAAGACATCAGCCCTTCAGCTTATCTGTACCCCTCATGATTTTATATACCTCTGTAAAGTTACCCCTTAATCTCATCCTCTGCAGTGAAAAAAGTCCCAGCATACCCAGCCTCTCCTTATAGCTCACTCCCACCATTCCCAACAACATCTAGGTTAATCTGTTCGGAACCCTCTCCAGCTTAATTATATCAAGGTCAATAATATCAAAGTGAATAGTCAAGGTGTTTTCTAAGGGTAGGGGAATCCAAAGCTAGAGGACAGAGGCTTAAGATTAGATTACTTACAGTGTGGAAACAGGCCCTTCGGCCCAACAAGTCCACACAGACCCGCCGAAGCGCAACCCACCCATTCCCCTACATTTACCCGTACGGGCAATTTAGCATGGCCAATTCACCTGACCTGCACATCTTTGTGACTGTGAGAGGAAACCGGAACACCCAGAGGAAACCCACGCAGACACGGGGAGAATGTGCAAACTCCACGCAGTCAGTCGCCTGAGTCGGGAATTGAACCCGGGTCTGAACCTCACTCCTGTGAGGCAGAAGTGCTAACCACTGCGCCACTGTGCCACCCACAAGGTGAGAGGGGAAATATTAAAGTGACCTAAGGGGCAGCTTTTTCACCCAGAGGGTGGTGTGCCTATGGAATGAGCGGGCAGTATGACCAGACTGGACACAGTATTCCAGAAGAGGTCTAATAAATATCCTGTACATCCTCAACATGACTTCCCAATTCCGATACTCAAAGGTCTGACCAATGAAGACAAATGTGTTAAACATCTTCTTAACCACCCTATCTATATGAGATGTAAATTTTAAAGAATTATACCTGACGGCCTAGGTCTCTGTTCTACAACACTGCCAAAGGCTCTACTTTTAATTGTTTTGGTCCTGCTCATGTTTGATTTACCAAATACAATACCTTGCATTAATCCAAACTAAACTCCATCTGCCACCCCTCAGCCCAGTGTGTGATATTACTGCCACCTCCCCCTCTCCCTTCAATTTTAAAATGCCAATCCCTCTCCAGGAGGCCTGCACACTCCGGCCTTGTTTTTCACAAAGACTCTGAGCTTGGTTTGCCTTGTGTGGTTAGAGGGAGGAGGGACAGATTTCAGACACAGTCAGTAGGGAGGAGAGGCTGGACAGTAATCACCGGCCAGGAAGAGGGGACTCGCACGTTAGAGTTGGCTAAGAGTGATCGGTGTTTTGTGACCAGAAATTAAGCTCTTCTTTCGTCTCTGGTGTTCAGTAATAAATATCCATTTGAGACCCTTCATTGGGCAGAGTGTGGCTGCAGGATTTCTTTCCCTAATATTGCAGACTACAGATAATAGCGATTAAAGATGTTCATAGTTAATTTGGATAGCACAGCACATACACTCAACATCCTTCAGTTGAGACAAATATCTTGCATTTGTTTAACAATACAAAGTGTTTTGTGTAGTTCAGTAATGGTAACCTGATTATAATATATTCACACCGAACTGAAAGTGGGCACTAAAATATGACCCAAAATCTGGGTATGGTAGTGTAGTGGGTAGTGCCCCTGCCTCTGAGCCAGAACTCAGGATTTGATTCCAATTCCTGAACATGTGTGGTAGCGTTCTTAGCTCTGGACTAGAAGGCCTGGATGTAAATCCTACCTGTTGCAGAGGTATGTCACAGCATGTCAGAACAGGCTGATGAGCAAACACACAGGAGAATATTGTTACAGCTTTGTGGGTATTTCTAGTGTCCCTACCTCCGGGCACAAAGGTCTGGGTGTAAAGCCTACAGTGGTGTCTCATGATACATCTGAACAAACTGATTAAATTGGATTTAGAATTGTGACTTGATGAAGAAGGAAGAGGTGTCAGTATTGCATTTCAGAATTTAGGCCCAGGATGACTGAAAGTACCGTTATTCGTGTTGATTGGAGTCACATTTCGCAGCAGTAAAGATTTATAAAATCAGAACTGTCCTGGATAGGGTGAGTAGTCAGGGTTTTTCCCCAGTTTTGGGGCGTCCAAAACCAGAGGGCATTGTTTGAAAGTGAGAGGGGAAAAGTTTTGATGAGGCCTAAAGGGCACCTTTTCAGGCAGAGGGTGGTGTGCGTATGGAATGAGCTTCCAGGGGAAGTGGTGGAGGCTGGTACAACTGCAGCATGTAAAAGGTATCTGGGTACTGACAGGCCTGCCGAGCTTTACCAGCAATATCTGTATTTGTTAAAAAATGCATTCATTTTAACACAGGTATTCTGAATACATTAAATATTTTATTTTTTTAATGGCGCAGGGCCATTGTAAACATATTTCAAATCGGCCGAGACCATTTTCTGCTAAGGATATGGCTCTGTGTATGACAGCAGCAATGATGCACCTACATGGAACAGGGAATGTGATGGAGACATAGTTAGACAATGTACAAGGCGACCTCACATGGTCCAGTTTGGGAAAGGATGATATTATTGTTTGATTCAACTCAGAGAGGGAGAAAATGTTATCTTCCTGAGAAGGAACGGCCTATTGCACTCTCTCTCCTTCATTGTTCCTCATCACAGCAATGTGTGCAAGCTAAAACAAATTCTATAGTCATCATTACCGTTCTCATTTTTATAGAATGCCTGCAGTGTTGAAACAGGCCCTTGGGCCCAACAAGTCCATACCAACCTTCCCAACCCATTCCCCTATCTAACGCACCTAACCTAGAATTCCCTGAACACTACAGACAATTTAGCAGGACCAATCCACCAAACCTACACAGTTTGAGCTGTTGTAGGAAACTGGATCACCCATTAGAAGCTCACACAGAAAAGTGGAGAATGTGCAAACTCCACAGAGACAGTCACCCAAGGCTGGAATCGAACCCAAGTCGCTGGTGCTGTGAGGCAGCAGTGCTAACCATCGTGCTACCCTTTGGGTGCTCCCTGACCAGAATTCATTGGAATCTACTCACTGCCGAAAGCAAAGGGAATTCAGTCAAATCCAACTGTCCCAGGATGGAATCCCATTGCTAGCAGCTGTGTGAGTGCAATATCTTGTGAAGCAGAATAACGTTATGGACAATCTCAATTTTTACTTTTGTCATGAGTTCCATTAATATCTGGACAAAGTTCTTTCAAATTAAAATTGCAGAAATTTTGTTAATCTGTGTGTGTGTGTGTTTGTGTGTGCGTATTGTGTGTGTACGTGTGTGTGTGTACGTGTGTGTATGTGTGTGTGTACGTGTGTGTGTACGTGTGTGCGTGCGCGTGTTTGTTTGTGTGTATGTGTGTGTGTGTTTAGAAAGGGAAGTATGAGACCATAAGACCATAAGACATAGGAGTGGAAGTAAGGCCATTCGGCCCATCGAGTTCACTCTGCCATTTAATCATGGCTGATGGGCATTTCAACTCCACTTCCCTGCATTCTCCCTGTAGCCCTTAATTCCTTGTGACATCAAGAATTTATCAGTCTCTGCCTTGAAGACATTTAGCGTCCCGGCCTCCACTGCACTCCGCCGCAATAAAGTCCACAGGCCCCACCACTCTCTGGCTGAAGAAATGTTTCCGCATTTCTGTTCTGAATTGACCCCCTCTAATTCTAAGGCTGTGTCCATGGGTCCTAGTCTCCTCGCCTAACGGAAACAATTTCTTAGCGTCCATCCTTTGCAAGTAATTGATTATATATTTGAAATACCCAAACAGTTTGCCATTCATCTTTCCACCATAGTTTGAGTAACATTGCTCTGGATCATAAACGTGTTGTTTTAGCAGATTAAAGAAACTAGCCTGACTTGTTCCTAAAACTGACTCTGACCCAGTCTGAGACCGATATCATCAGCCATATCACCAACCTGGTTATATTTAACATTTGTTGTGAGCAGTGGAGGAGTGGGACTAGAAAAGGAAACAGTGACCCAAAAAGCCGTGGAACTATCGACCGGTAAGCCTGATGTCACTGGTGGGTAAGTTGTTGCAGGGGATTCTGAAGGATACCATTTACATACATTTGGGAAGGCAAGGGCTGATCGGAGTAGACAACATGGCTTTCTGCATGGGAAATCATGTCTCATTAATTCGGTTGAGTTTTTTGAAGAGTTGACATAGAAGATTGATGAAGACAGTTTGGTTGACATTGTCTATATGGACCTCAGCAAGGTGTTCATTTAAAGAACAAAGAGCAAGGAAATTTTACAGCCCAGGAAGGCCCTTCAGCCCTCCAAGCCTGAGCCGATCCAAATGTACTGTCTAAATCTGTCGGTCAATTCCTAAGCATCTGTATCCCTCTGCTCCCCACCTACTCATGCATCTGTCCAGACTCATCTTAAGTGATTCTACCGTGCCTGCCTCTACCACCTCTGCTGGCAACACGGTCCAAATACCCACCACCCTCTGTGTGAAGTACTTACCGTGTGTATCCCCCTTAAACATTCCACATCTCATCTTGAAAGCACGACCTCTCGTTACTGAATCCTTCACCCTGGGAAAAAGCCCCTCTCTATCCACCCTGTCTAGACCCTTCATGATTTTGTAAACGTCAATCAAGTCCCCCCTCAATCTCGTTTTTTCCAGTGAAAATAAACATAACCTACTCAGCCCCTCTTCATAGCAAGTATTTCATTCTGATTGGTAGACAAATGAGTAAGGTTCGCTCACATGGGATACAGAGGAAGCTCGTCACAATTGGCTTGAAGGAAGAGGGATATTTTTCCGACTGGAGGCTTGTGAGCAACAGTGTGCTGTAAGAATCAGTTCTGAGTTCACTGCATTTCATCATTTATGTAAAGGATTTAGATGTGAATATTGGGGCCATAGTTAGTAAGGTTACAGATGACATCAGAAAGGTGGTGTAGTAGATTATCTCAAAGTACAACGAGACCACAATTAGATGGGACAGAGAGGCAAGGAGTAACAGATGAAGTTTAATTTAGATAAATACGAGGTTTTGCATTTTGGGAATGCAAACCAGGGCAGGAATTATACACTTGATGGTAAGGTCCTGGGGCGTGTTGTGAAACAAAGGGATAGGGCTGCAGGTACATTGTTCCTTGAAAGTGGAGTCGCAGGTAGACAGAGTGGGACAGAACACATTTGGCGCATTTCCCTTAATCAGTCAGAGCATTGTGTATAGGGGTTGTGGTGGTATGTTACATCTGTACAGGATGTTGGTGAGGCCACTTTAAGAATACTGCATACAACTCGCTTTTCTGCAGAAATGATTTAGACACAATTGTTCCAGGACTGGAGGTTTGAGCTTTAGGGAGAGGTTGATTAGGTTGAGGTGCTCCCCCCGGAGTGTCAGAGGTTGAGGGGTAATATTATAGAGGTTTATAAAATCATCAGGGGCATAGATATTCTGAACAGCCAGGTTCTGCTCCCCAGGTTAGGGGAGTCCAGAACAAGAGAGCATAGGTTGAAGGGGAGAGGGCGAATGATTTAGAATGGACCTGAAGGTAAATGTTACACGCAGATAGTGGTGTGTGTACAGAAAATGCTGTCAGAGGGAGTGCTGAAGGCGGTTACAATCGCACATTTAAAAAGTATCTGAAAGAGGAGCGATATTGGCCAAATGCTGGCAAATGGGACTGGATCAGAATTGATATCTGATCGGAGTGAACAGATTGCACGAACGGGTCTGTTTCCATTCTGCATGACTCTCTGATTCTATAAGAAGGATGACGAATAATTCTGAAAGGACCTTTCAAGTGGGAATTCTCTTCACTGGAAGTTTATCGTGCCTCCATGCTCACAATGATTGAAAGCTGTATTAGGTCAATATTTGACAAAGAAGTGAGTCATGCATGATGGGATATAGACAATAAAGTGGAGCTGAGACCCCAACCTGATCAGCCACAATCTTAGTGCCTGGTGGAAAAAGCTCAAAGTATCTAATGACCCACTCCTGCTCCTCAGTCCCTTTTTTCTGTATTCCATTCAGCCCATCAACCCTGCTAGACAGGAGCAGTTGGAGGCTGCTAACTGCTATAAACTGGTGCACAGAAACAGAGGAGACTATTCAGCCCTTCAAAACTGTCCCACACGCTTTGAGGTGATTTGGGAAATGTAAGTGGAAAATCCAGGCACGGGTATGAAAGAGGCCCCTCATCTCTCTTCACAGAGCTTCTCCTTTCTCCAGCTTGTCCTTCATTTGTTGGTCATATTTGTAGACCCAGATTCACTGTGAATACAGCCCATATACCCCAGCCAGAGATGGCTCACAAAATCATCTGGTCTTCCTCACTGCAATATTCAATAACATAAAATTCATGAAAATTACACCCACTAACTTTCCAAAAACAGAATGGGAGAACATCAGAAACAGGAACAGGTCGTTCACTCCCCAAGCCTGCCTTACCCTTCACTAAGATCATGACTGATCTGCTCTCGGTCTGAAATCCTTTTTAATGCCCAATTCCTCATAGCCCTCAACTCTCTGGCAGATCAATATCCATCTAGCGCCTCTTCAAATACTTTCAGTCATCTAGCTCCCCGAACACCCTTGAGAAGAGAAATCCTGACATTCAATACCACCTGTTTGAAGAAAACCCTTGCTGCTCCTATATCATGGCTTATTGATATGAACAAAAGATGTTGACACAAGGGTTCAGGTAAACATGACTGGCCCTGATATCAAGTGGTTGCTTTCTGTTGACATCAAGGAGCTGAACGTCACTGGACTTAATGGGAATCAGAGTAACCTCTCCAGCGTTTGGAGTCAAACATGGTACAAAGGAAGATGTTCAATATCTCAGTCCTGCGTCACCTCTGTGTGAGATCCTCAGGGTAGCTTCCACTTCACAAAAAGCTTCAGCTGCTTCATCAATGTCTCTCCGCCCCCACCCTCCCCACCAGAAGGTCAGAAGTGGGGATGGTCACCGATGATTCCACAATGTTCAGAACATTTTGTTTCCCCCTCAGCTCCTGAACTGGTCTGTGTCCATGTGCAGCGAGACCCGGACACCATTGAGGTTTGTGTTGTTAAAGGATCCATAACATTCATGTAACAGCACTGTATGACACTGCACATTGCCACAGTTAAACAAGAGTTCATTCAGCACCTAACGCTGGTTTCACAGGAATATAAGGAAGCTATTCAGTCCATTGACATTATTAGAGAAGAACAGGGACAGCCTCCAGCGTATTAACCAGGAGGAGAAGGAGTCTAGTGTGATGGGCCACACCTTAGCCCCTGGAAACTATTTGAAGGCGGTAGTGTAGATTGTAATGCTTTCTTATTTTAAAGGAAATGTAAAGTGTCTGTTCCAGATGCAATGTGACTGGTCAAACCACTCGGTGTGAAGCAAAACACCATCTACTAAAACATGAAAGATAAAATGAAACCAAAGAAAGAGGAATTTAGAATAACGTAATTCTATTGGCCAAGTTAACAGAATAATAGATCGAGGAACTATTACTAATAAACTGTTCCACTATAGGAAAATCCCATAAACACAGCCCTTGGCAAAAAGGAATATTCAGACACAGAATGTCACAAACATTTCTCCAATCCAGGAATGAAAAACAGCATCAAGAGATTTTTTAGAGACGGTTGCAGCCAGGAGACGCTCACTGAAGCTTCCAACTCTGTGGAGACCCCAATAGTTTCTGATGTCACTGAGAAACCAAAACCCAGAGAAGCTAATCTGTGAGAGCTGGCCACACCCATTCAGGCTTCATTAAAATAAACACAAGGCCTCCATAGCTTTTAGTCAACTGATCTTAACTAGCCAGATTGGTAATGATCATTCAATCTCTCTCTGAAAAGAAACCAGGACAAAATAACCTCTTAAAGCTGCAGCATCATCACACTTGTCAGCACATCGAGCTGTCAAACAGGAACCAGGGGTATCCCAGTCAAGCCCTTGGCACTGTCCAATCGGACGAAGAAGAAGCCACTCAGTCCCTTGAGTCACTTACACGGCAAGAGGATGAGGCCATTCGCCCCCCTGCGTCACTTCCACAGGAACAATGGCAGGCCATTCATCCCCTTGAACCATTTAGGCAGAAACAGTATGATGTCATTCCCCCTCTCAACGCACTTACACAGGGACAGAATGAGGTAGTTGATGCTGATTCCTGATGAACTGCTTATGCCCAAAACGTTGATTCTCCTGCTCCTCGGATGCTGCCTGACCTGCTTTGCTTTTCCTGCAATTGACTGTCTTCTCTGATCTCCAGCATCGGTAGTCTTAAGTGTCTCCTAAGTGATGCTCTAACATGATGAACAAGTAGGGCAGAGGCTGCACAGACAGACTGTTCCACATTATTCCTCTTGGCTCTGTTGCTTATGATACACATGTAGGACTTTAACGTGGTTTTCTAGTGGTGAGCAGGGAAGCCATATGTCTTATGTATAGTCTCAAGAAGGCATCTTCCATCTCCGAGAAGACAGCCTGGTGTTGTCTATGTAGGGCAGAAGTGCGTGGGAATGGCTACCTGTTTCAGATGGAACGTATTGTGGTTGGTGTTGGGGATTGTGAGCAATGTGACGTTCAGTACGGGTTCACACGCCGACTGCACAATAATGTAGGGAGAGTTAATTTAGGCACATAAACTATTAGGAAAGCCACGTTAGACTGATGAATGGACTCTCTAAGTTCAAGTAATGCTGATGTTGTTCATGTTGATCTTGTCTAGTGCACATCTTGTTCAGTGTAACCTGTATGCCTTACTCTTTCCAAGTCTATTTCCACCCTATGATCTGCCTGGCTATGCTTACTATGATCTGCCTCCGCTGCTCATAAATAAAGTGTTTCCCTGTACTGAGATACACGTGACAATAAATCAAACCAATCAATCCTGGGTAAACTTTGGAATTTCTCACCCTATCAATGTATCTTTTGGAAATAAAAGAGACATTGCTGCCACTCCTCGTGTTTCAGTGTCACCATTTCTTCGTCTCTCACAGCTATACAGATTAAACACGCAGCTTCTTTACTCTGTCCTCATGTTGCCATCATTCTTGTCTGTGGTGAGGAGATCATTCCGTACAAAGGAGATTAACTCTGTAGAGAGTGCCCCAAATACTCCCTCAGCAAGGCTCTACAATAGCAGGAAGATGGCTTTACTTATGTACTCGAATCATCTTACAGTGAAGGACAGCAAACCATTGACTGCACCCATTACTTACACAGGGTTTGATTCAAAGCAGAAGCGCATAGACTTGTGAGTGGGAGATCATGCTTCCCAAATTTGTTAGAGCTCTTTGATGAAGTGACCAAGAAGTTTGACGAGGGCAGAACGGCAGGCGTAGTCTCTATGGATTTCAGTAAAGCCTTTGACAAGGTCCCACAAGACATGCTGCTCTGGAAGGTTCCATCACGTGGAATGCTGGGGGAACTGGCCAATTTGAAACACAGTTTTTTTGTTGGTAGGAAGCACAGGGTTTAGTGGAAGGATGCATGTCAGACTGGAGCATGGGTCAATTGCTGTTTGTTATCTATGATTTGTTTGAGAATGTACAAGGCATGATTAGTAAGTTTGCAGATGACACTAAAATAAGTGGGAGCGTGATCAGTGAGGACGTTGATCAGAAGTTGCAGCAGGACCTTAAGCAGGTGGTAAAGTTGACCGAGAAATGGCAAATGGAATTTAATATAGAAGTGTGAGATCTTGCATTTTGGAAACTCAAATCAAGGTAGGAGTTTCATGGTGAATGGCAGGGCCTTATGGTTTGCAGTGGGCAGAGAGACCTTGGCGTTCATGTGCATGGTTCTGAAAGAGTGGGGTCATAGTTAGATAGGACAGTGAAAAAGGCTTTTGGCACACTGGCCTTCGTCAATCATGGCATTGAGTATAGAAGTTGGGAATTTATGTTGCAGTTACACAGGACTTTGGTAAGGCCGCACTTGGAGTATTGTGTTCAGTTTTGTCACCTTGTTATAGGGAGGATGTTATTAAATTAGAAAGAATGCAGAAGAAATTTACAAGGACGTTGCCAGGACTCAATGGTCTTAGTTATAAGCAGAGGTTGGAAAAGCTTGCACTTTTTCTTTAGCGTGTAGGAGACTGAGGGGGGTGAGGTGGGGGGCATTATAGAGCTGTATAAGATCATGAGGGTTTATGGATAGGGTGAATGCGCTCAATTGGTTTCCAAGGTGCAGAGAATCGAGTACTAGAGGGGATCAGTTTAAGGTTAGAGGGGAAGGAATAAAAGGGAAACTGAGGGGCCATTTCTTTACACAGAGGGATGGTACATGGATGAGCTGCCAGCAGATGTGGTTGAGGGGGATACATTAACAACATTTCAAACGCATTTCGATAAATATGTGATAGGAAAGGACTAGAAGGATATGGGTCAACTGCAGGGAAATGGGGTTAGCATGGATGGACATTTACAAAGTGGAGTAGAACCAAACACGCAGAAAAGCTCGCCTCACCTCATAATCTGTTAAAATATGAGTGACACAGATCTCCTACATTCCACTATTTAAACAAAAATAACAAGTTAGTTTTTTAACTTTAATAGTGAACACTAAACAACAACTATTCAAAAATACAATCCTTTCTTTTCTTAACTACTTACTAACTGACTGCAACTCTGTAAAAATATGCTGTTCCAACAACCCACAAAATAAACATTTCAATCTCAAGACCACACAGTCTCTATCTGTGTTCACTCTTCCAGCTTCTGATCTCCCTGGGTCATGTTTTGTTTACTGCAAGTAGGTTTGTCATGAACATCTATCTTTGATAGAGATTGTTTGAGATGGTCAGTTAGCACTTCTGCTCTACAGAAGTTACTTAGCTGTTGGATGGTAGTGGCTCTCCCTCTAGTATTCAAAATGATGGTTTATATACTCCCTATGATACAATAATTCTCACAATTTGATTGCTTTCCAGGTGTCCAAACAATAATATTAAATCCCGTTGGCTTCTGGTATTCTGAGCGTTATTTAATCTCCTTGATTGCATTTGAATTGCTGTCAAAACAGCAACCAAAACTCAGGTATCCATTTCCCAGCTAATGGTGACATATGGAATAGGCTGATCTTTAGCAGGCATCTGTGGCTGTACTTTCTATTCAGCAAAACCCGTTCTGTCTTAAAGTGACCAGACATGCTTTCGGCTTCATAACGTCTCCCCCCTTCAGGAAAAAAATATGAACCATCAGAATGAAAAGTTGGCTTCATTTCTTTTCCTCTAATTCTTAATCCCATTTTTATGAAATACAAAAGTATTAATCTGAGTTATACCATTCATATTAATTCTGTACACATATATAACACTGAAATAAGTCAAATTTTATCTACACTTCTTCCTTTAAATTCACGATAACACATCTGCTATAACATTTTTACGACCCACAGCATACGCATTTTGTAATTTTGTAATTTTAAAGTCGGTAACATAAGACTCCAATGAAACAGTCTCATATTTAAATATCCCCAAAAATACGAGAGCATTGTCGTTGTTGTCCACAACTGTCTCCGACAATTTGTCATGTAAACATTAAAATACTGTCAGGCCAGCACGAAACTCAATCATTCTTTTTCAATAATGGCGATGTTGTATTTATTTCTGGTGGATATTGAGCTTTTTCGACAAGTATCCAATTGGCCATTCAATTCCATCATCATCTTTCTGCATCAATACATCTCCGAGCTCTATATCCCGAGCATCAGACACAATTTTCAAAGGATTTCAAAATATTTGGTGCAGCTAAAACTGATGCAGTGATTAAATCTGCTTTAAAATTCGCAAATGCCTCTTGGCATTGTTCTGTCCACCACAATTCTGTGTTCTTATTTAATAAATCAATCAGTGGTGCCAATATGCTGCTGAAGTTTGCGACAAACTTCTGATTGAATCCATTCAGTTCGAATAACTGAAGCACATTTTTCTTCGAGGATGGTCGTGGAAATTCCTCAAAGCCCTTCGTCTTTGTGTTCAATGGGGTCAACCTTCCATGTCCAATGTAATGTCCCAACAACGTCACCTCTGCCTTCGTGAATTCTGTTTTCTTTAAGTTTATTACCAAGTTTGCTTCTTGTAATCGTTCAACATGCTCTGCCAACTGTAACATGTGAGCTTCCAATCACTTGCTAAAGGTCACTACATCATACAGATAAACTACACAATTTGTTCATCTGTCCACAACTCTGTTCCTGAGTCTTAACTGTGGCTGGAGCATTATTCATTCACATGACATAGTCGATAACGTTTTTGTCATATCTGGTATTTTTTCCAGATAGTTTAATTGACTCAACATTTTTATTTAATTTGAAAGGGGCCACTAAACCTTCAAAGGGATTTCCTACCACTGCTGGCAATATTAATACGTCATCCCCGCCTGCTTTACTCTATGTTGTGCCCTCTTCTGGTGTTGTTTAGCTAACTGACCTACTCAATATAATCTCTCCCTCACCTGAAAATGTGTTGCTGGAAAAGCGCAGCAGGTCAGGCAGCATCCAAGGAGCAGGAGAATCGACGTTTCGGGAATAAGCCATAATTCTGAAGCCTTCCCTGAAGAAAGGCTTATGCCTGAAAAGTCGATTCTCCTGCTCCTTGAATGCTGCCTGACTTGCTGCGCTTTTCCAGCAACACATTTTTCAGCTCTGATCTCCAGCATCTGCAGTCCTCACTTTCTCTCTCCCTCAACTCATATACATAATCCAAGTGTGAGATCTCCGACTTCGGTCCTGTCAATTTATATTTAATAAATTTCAAAAAGCCTCTCACTTCATGTATGACTATTAACTGAAAGGAAGTAAACGGAGTAGATTTATTTGGGGCATCTTCGATGATAAGCAATTTAATGGGACACCTTTATCCCAATCATTTGGCCAACTCTGATAGTACGCTGTTAACATGGTCTTCAGCGTCTGATGCTAACATTTCAATGCTCCCTTGGATTCAGGACGCACTTGATTTGAAGTGCTGTATGCCTAAGCCATCCATGACTTCATTAAACAGCTGAGCGGTAAAATGAGTCCCTTGGTCTGACTGACTCTCTCTGGGTAAGCAACAGCGAGAAAAGAAAGCTACCAACTCCTCCACCTCCCGTTTTGCCTGAACACTCCATAATGGAATTGCCTCTGGAAACCTGGGAGACACATATATTGTGGTCAGCAAATATTGCTTTCCACTTTTATTTTAGAAAGGGGAGCTACATAATTAATCATAACCTATGGGAAAGGTTCTTCGAATGCAGGAATTGGCAACAAAGGTGCGGTTTTATTACTGCCTGTGACTTACCTACCATTTGGCATGTTTGACATGTACAACAAAAATTAACCACGTCCTTGTGCTTTCCAGGCCACTAGAAATGCTTCTGTACCTTAGCCTGAGTCTGTACACCTAGGTGACCGCTTGCAGTTAGTTCGTGTGCTACCCGTAACACAGGATGCTACCGGTAACATGATCTAGTGCACTTCGGCCCATTTCCCTTCTGAACTAACCTACCGTTTCTCTCCACGTTCAGGTATTTTCCTGCACCATTGCATCAAACAAGGTGTCAGCTAACTTAACATCAACTCCTTTGTCTTTTTTCTTTTTTTTCCCTTCCTGCTGTAACTTATAACAGTGGGATCTTGTTAGTACACAGTGAGGAAAAATTCCTGGGTATATTTCTTTTAACTCCTCAGTTCCCTAGTTTTCATTTGACTTCTCCACCACAAGGGGTGTCTCTCCCACCTTGGATCCTGCTAAACCGTCCCCAAGAATAAGGCGTGTTCCTGGAACTGACAGTGTGTCACTCACTCTCACTTTTACTTCCCCAATCTTGATTTGGAACTCCAACCTAATGTTTCTGTCCTCCAACCGTAATTTCGGTCCCCATTCCACAAATTATCACGTTCTTGAGTAACATGTCAGAAAGAGTGAAAATACTTCCATCTCTTACTATTAGGGGCTGAGAGAAAGTGAGGACTGCAGATGCTGGAAATCCGAGTTGAAAACTGTGGGGCTGGAAAAGCACAGCAGGTCAGGCAGTGTCTGGGAGGCAGGAGTGTTGACGTTTCAGGCACAAGTCCTTCATCAGGAAAGTGGGGGGTAACGGAGGGGAAGGGGGCTGAGAAATAAATAAGAGGGTGGGGGTTGAGCTGGGTGGAAGGTAACATGGAAGGTGATAGGTAAATGCAGGTGGGGTGTGGTGATGATAGGTCGGAGAAGAGGGTGAAGTGGATAGGTGGTAGGACAGCTGGATCCCTCAAACGATACAGCATCAACATCAACTTCACCAAATTCCAAATCTCCCCTCCCCAACCTCATCCCAGATCCAACCGTTCAAATTAGCACCGCCCTCTTGAACTGTCTTAATTGTCCATCTTCCTTCCTACCTACCCACTCCACCCTCCCCTCCGACATATTACAATCACTCCCTCCTCCATCTTCATATAGCCTTCCCAGTGAACCTCCCACCAGCCCAGCTCCTACACTCCTATTTATCTTTCAGCCCCCTTGTCCCCAAGCCACATTCCTGATGATGGGTTTATACCAGATATGTCGATTATCCTGTTCTTCAGATGCTGCCTGATCTGTTGTGCTTTTCGGGCACCTCACTTCTCAACTATGAGAGACTGAGCAGATCTTGTATCTCACAAAATTCGAATTTATTGTCCTTTCCCTCCCCCCTCCCCCCCCCCCCCCCCCGCCCTTTCTGAGTAAAGTTTATCCACAGAGGCAAATTCTTTACAGAGATCAGGTACTAACTCCATACCTAGCCCCTGCCTCGGCTGTGCACGCTCCTGCAACTCCTCGGCACCACTTGGGATCTCCTTTACCAGTTTCACTAATACCACTGGCTTAGCCTCTTTTACTACATATTTTCAAAAAATGTCTTCCTTCAATGCCCAGCACTGTGTCCCCCAGCTTACAGCAATGAAAACACCTTTTTCCCAGTGCCCTTCTTAAACCCTCAGCACTCTACTTTTAGGTGTTTCACTCCCTTATAGTGAGAATACCTGAGGCCTTTCACCTCCTTTCAACCCCCTTGGGCTTCGTTTTTCATTTGTGCTAAACTATTGTCAGTGTGCTCTACTGTTCCCTTTTCAGTGTAGGATCTCACCTTCTCCCAATTTCTATCCCTCACCGGATGTAAATCCTCCCAGAAGCTACACTTCATCTCATACACCAATGCATTTTCACCTGCCATTTCTGCTGTACTTCTCACTCCTTTCTATTCATTCACATGAATTCTTACCGTTTCTGGAAGTGAGTATTTAAACTCCTCCCGCAGAATTATCTCCCTTCGGGCCTCACAAGTCTTATCCAATTTTAAGGCCAGCATCTATCTGTCAAAATGACGTTGGTTAATTCTTTCAAACCAATTTAAGTCTGACCTGGTTTCGTGTCTATATTTCTGAACCTCTGTCTATGTTCTTCCAGGACCAATGCATAGCCACACAAAATAGCCAGTTTGACATCAGCATAATCTCTTGACCCTTCATCTGACAGCGCTGCACAGAGCTCACTAGTTATGCCCATCCGCTAAGTTTGAACTAGCATTACCCACAAGTTCACTGGACATAACATCTGCCGAGCCATTTTTTTTCAAATGAAATAAAAGCAGATTTTGACATTTGTCTCACCGAAATACGTCCCTGAGTTCTCTCTTCATCTCCATCCTGTTAATTTAACATTATTTTCTAATTTGCAATTTCTGAATTTCAAATTCTCTCTCTTTCTTTTCCTCTCTTTCCCTTTCTCTTTCTTCTCTCTCCGTTACCGTGTCTTTTCTCATCTTCTAACTCCAGTTGCCACGTATGCAATTTAAGTTTTGTTTTTCTAATTCTACTGCAGTTGCCTGTTTCTCTGACACTTTAAAGTTCTTGACTGACTCCATTAAAATTTCAACTTTCTTTTTGTCCCTGGTTAAACTCAATTCCATCCTATTTGCTAATTCTAAAAATATGCCCTTCTTTCTTTTTAATCTTCCTTGGCAAATTTGAGAACCACTTTAGTAATGTTAAAAGCCATTTCTCTCACTTTTAATTTAACCAACAACAAGCTAACAAAATTAAAGGAATTTTCCCATCAGTTTTATTTGAAGATCTAGGTCACTAATTGCCACGTGTTGGAATTTGCTGGGACCTTTTGTACCCCACAGTTAGCTCGCTGTGCTTGAAGATTTGTTTTCAGAAGTTTCGTCGCTTTGACTAGGTAACATCATCAGTGAGAGTCTCTGCTGAAGCGCTGGTGGTATGTCCTGCCTCTCTATTTATAGGTCTCGGTTTCTCATGATGGGTGATGTCATTTCCAGTTTTTCTTTACAAGAGAAGGAAGGTAGGATCTAAATTGATGCGTTTTTTGATGGACTTCTGGTTAGAATACCATTCCTCTAAGAACGACCTTGCTTGTCTGCGTATGTGTGTCTGTTGTCCCAATCAAAGTGGTGCCTTCTTTGTCTATATGTATGGAATATAGTGATAGTGGGTCATGTCTTTTAGTGGTCAGTTGGTGTTCATGTATCCTAGTAACACGACAACAGGACAATTTCAATGACGGAAAAATGATTTTATATACACTGTTTAATGAATGTGTGTGCAGATAAGTAACATTTTTCATATGTGCACAACAGTCTAAATAAACAACGGAGCCTCAGTTATCGAAAAATGATGCACGTGACGTATAAATTGTATAAAACATTGTTTGATGCTCATCTAATGTGATACGTTCCCCTTCTCTCAATGTTCCCTCCTTTTCTGGAATTCTTGATTCTAATCTCTCATTCTTATCAGGATATGTGTTATACATTCTTGCTTCTGGTATCCCAATTTATTTCAGTTAATAACCTTTCTACTGGGACTTGAATATATTGGCCTGATGGGTTCTTTCCAAAGCTAGTGTCTGTCATATTATTCGAGATTAAAACTCTGGCATCAGACCCAGCATTTGAACACATTATTTTGTTGTACATTCACTGTACAAAGGACAACAGCACACAGGCATTGCCAAAAATTGAGGGATGTATATCTACTTCTTTCAATAATCTAGTTTTGTCATTTTTCACATTTTCTCATCTATATCCTCTCTCCCGTTCTCTTTTTGTATCTAGTTAAGACATTTACCAATTATTCTCCGCGTCCCTTCTCTCAAAACTCTTTCTTTCGGTTTATACCTATTGCTCTCTTCTCGAATTAATATGATTATAAGTGAGTAACATAATTACAAAGGCATGCGGCAGGAGCTGACCAGAGTTAATTGGAAGGGGAGCCGAGCAGGGCTGACGATGGAGCAGCAAAGGCAGTAATTTCTATGCATATTTCGGAGGATATCAGAAATTCATCCCAAAGGAGATGAAACATACTCATGGGAGGACAAGGCAGCCATGAGCGATAAGGCATCAAACCAAAAGAGGAAACATACAATGTGGTGAATATTCATTGACTCTGAAACTACATAAGGCTAGTATCACTGACACTGCAGAGCTCTTTATCATATTCAGGGAGAGAAACAGAGGGAAACATATTCACGTTAAACACAGAAGATGGTATTACACAAGGTAAAAAGATTCAGATGAATTAAACAATTGAATTAAAATCAGTTAATTTGTTTTGCAGAATGTGTCAGATTGGAAGGTTGACCGGGGGAGAGACCCTCAGCAGAATGAGAGTAAGAAAATTAGAGACCAGAGTAGGTCACTGAGTACAGGGGTGATGGGTGAATGGGTCTTGATGTGAACTAAGGGACAGACAGCAGAATTGCATTGCAGATATTGCAGCTTAAACCTGCGTATTTATGTAGTGCTGTAGATCACGCAACAGGAGAAGCAGAACAGCATTCAACCAGAACCTGGAACATTTTGGCCAGGGATAATCTCCTCAGTCTGCCATTACCATCAACACAATCTATGTTTCAGTAATGACTGTGGCTGAACGTGTCAGGGTCAGAACCATGTGAAACTAAACCTGATGCTAACACAATAAAGCTACCACATTTGACCAACAGATCTGATCGAAGCTCTGCAGTCCTGCCACATTCAGTCATAAATGGTGATGGACGATTAAGCAAATGACTGGAGGACATGATTCCATAAATATCCCCGGACTACATAAGAGAACTGCCTAGTATACCAGTGCAAAACAAAAGGATGTAGTATCTGCACCATTCTCAGCCAGAAGTGTGGAGTTGATGATCCACTTCACCCTCGCTATGATGCCCACATAATCACAGATGCCAGTCTTCAACCAATTCAATTTGCTGCCCGTGACATGAAGAAACATCTGACCACAGAATGTACGACAAAGGCAATCGCCCCTGACCCCATTCCTGCAATTTAACTGAAACCTTGTTCTGCGCACCAAGTCGTGTCCCTATGGAAGCTGTTTCATTCCAGCTCCAACTCTGACATCTCCCTGGCAATGTGGAAAATTACTCAGCTATGTCCAGTTCTCTTAGAGAGGAGTAGTTACAATCTGACCAATTACCACGCCCTCAGGCCCATCGCGATAGTCAGATTGGTGGGTGTTCTATTTGACAGAAATGTCAAGCAGCACAGAAATAACCAGCTCAGTGTGGTTTCCGATAGGTTCCCATGTGGAGATGGTGCTATTGTGGAAATGTCACTGGATTACTAATCCAAACCGGGATAATTCTCGGAGGTGATGGAAGTTGAAAGCAATTCATAAAATATTAAGATGCAAAATCTGGTGTCAGTAACAGTGACCTTGAAGTCAATGTCGATTGTAAACACCAATTTGCTTTACCAATGTAGTTTCCGGAAGTGAATTTCCCGTGCTTTCCTGGTCTGGCCTAAACGTGACTCCAGACACACAGACATGTGATCAACTGTTCAATGGTCTCTGAATTTGCCAAACAAGACAATCTATTGTATCAAACTGCTTTAACTTCTTAAAAGATAAACCAAGACAGAACACTCAGCACCAGTCTCGGTATCGGAAAAGGGAACAGGAAACACAGTCCTGTTGACCCTGCAGAGACCAACTTCCTAACATTTGAGAGCTTGTGACAACATTTACAGAGCTTTCCCACAGACTGCACAGAAACATCGGGAAAATGTAGGCCACTCAATACATTGAGCCTTCCTCATTTTCGTTCATGTTCAAACATCTCCAAACCACGACCAGCAGACAAACACAGCCAGGAACCCTGGCCAGCTTACCATACATCAAAGAAATTTCAGAAATGACAGCCAGAATACTAAGACCCCTCGGAATCCTAGTCGACCCAAACCCACCAACACTTTCAAACAAAAACTAGCAACTTAAAAGACCCAGTACATCCCATGGACAAAACCAACGTCGCCTACAAAATTCCATGCAAGGACTGCCACAAACACGACATACGACACACAGGAAGAAAGTTAGCCACGAGGATACACGAACACCAGTTAGCCACAAAAAGACACGAGCCTCTCTCCCTCGTAGCCCTACACACGGATGAAAAAATAAAACACCATTTCGACTGGGACAACACATCTTTCTAAGCAAAAACGAAACCAGAGAATTCCTTGAGGCCTGGCACTCCAACCACAACTCCATATACAAATACATAGATATAAATACCCTCTCTCAACCCCTCAGAAAACGAACACGAAATGACATCACCACAAACCCCCAGCAACCCCATCCAGGACAAACATAGAAATAGAAAGCAGGAGACAACAGCTTCGATTCACTTGGAGGTTGCCACTGATGATGTTACCTAGCCAGGTAATGAAGCGTCAGGATATCAAACCTACGGTTCAAAGAGCAAACCTACACCTGAAACCTCAACCTGAGCGACAAATCTTCACAAATATTGCAACACGCTTCCTACGTGTTAGGTATGATTCTAACCAGTGGGGAGTTTGCCCCTGATACCCATTGATTCCAGTTTTGTTTACGCCTCTTGATACCACACTTGGTCGAAGGCAGCTTTGTTTTAAAGGGCTGTCACTCTCACCCCATCTCTGGAATTCAGCTCTTTTGTCCATGTTTGAACCACGGTAATGAGGTCAGGAGCTGAGTGGCCCTGGTGAAGCCCAGACTGGCGTCGTTGATCAGGTTATTGCTGAGCATGTGCTGCTTGAAAGCACTGACACCTTCCATCACTTTACTGATGATCGAGAGTAGACTGATGGGTTGGTAATTGGCCGGATAGGATTTGTTCTGCTTTTTGTATATAGGAGATACTTGGGGTAATTTTCCACATGATTGGGGAAATGTCGTTGTTATAACGGTATTAGAACAGCTTTGCGAGGGCCATGACCAGTTCTGGAGCACAACTTTTCCATACTATTGCCAGAATGTTGTCAGGGTATGTACTCTCTGGGGTATCCAGTGTCTCTATCTGTATCTGGATATCGCGTGGACTGAAGCAAATTGTCTGATGACTATTTACTGAATTGCTGCGGACCACTGGTGGAGGCTGAGGTGGATCAACCACTCAGCACTTCTGTCTGAAGATTATTGCGAATGCATGAACGTTATCTTTTGCACTGAAGTGCTGGGATCTTCCATTGTTACGGATGGCGATACTTGTGGAATCTCCTACCCAATGACTTGTTTAATTGTCCATAACTATTCTCAACTAGAAGTAGAAGGACTGCAGAGCTTAGATCTGCAGAGCTTAGATCTGGGATCACTTAGCTCTGTCTATGACTTACTGCTTATGCTATTTGGTGCACAATCAGTCCTGTTTAGTGGCTTCACCAGGCTGACACCTCATTGTCAGGTATGCCTGGTGCTACTCCTGCCATCCTGCACACTCCATTGAACCACGGTTGATCCTCTCGCTTGATGTTAATTGTTGTGAGTGGGATATGCCTGACCATGAGGTCGTGCTGGAGTAAAATTCTGCTGCTCTTGATGACCCATAACACGTTATGGAAAAACAGTTTTGAGCTGCTAGATCTGTTCGAAGTCTGTCCTATTTAGCACGGTGATAGTTCCACCCAAAATTGTGGAGTTTATTCTCAATGTTAAGGTGTGACTTTATCTCCACAATGACTATGCGGTGGTCACTCTTACCCGATATTCTCATGGACAGATACCTCTGCAACTGGCAGATTAGTAAGGCTGTGGTTAAATATGTCTTTTCCCTCTTGTTGATTCCTTCGCCACCTGCCACAGACCCGAGCCGAGAAGTTATATCCTTTAGGACCCAACCAGCTCAATCAGTAATGCTGCTGCCGAACCACTCTTTTTGTGAACATTGAAATCCCCCACCCAGAGTACATTTTGTGCCTCTTCCACCCTCAATGCTTCCGCCAAGTGTTGGTCAGCTTGGAGGAGTACTGATGCATCAGATGAGAGAAGCTAGTGCATGGTAATCAGCAGGAGGTTTCCTTTCCCATGTGTAAACTCATGCCATGAGACTTTATGGGATACACAGACACTGTTGGGGACACCCAGAGCAATTCCCTTCCAAGTGTATCCCTCTGTGCCACCACTTCTGCTGTGTATATCCTGCTGGTGAGACAGAAGATATCCAGGGAAGATGATTGTGTGTCTGGGATATAGTCATACTCACAGAATCATACCTTAAAGACAATGTCAGTCTGTTGCTTGCCGAGTCTTTTTATTTCTATTCATTGTTTCTTGCCAGCTGTCCCATTCTAGAAGCATGTCCATATATTCGCCCCAATCCTCTAAGATTTGATTTTGCAAATTGGGCTTAGAGCTTTACCAAAATCTTTCTGAAAGTCCACATGCTTTCCATCCCTTGCTTCTCTTTCATTTGTCTCCAATCTGTTTCTCAAACATAATTCCCACTTCATAAATCTATGTTAGTGTTGTCTATGACCATTACTTTCAGTCCCGATAATTTCTCCCAATCAATTAACTGACAGGTTCTATTTTCCATGTAATATTTCGATTTCCACACCAGCCTTGGTTTTCCTGGTATTGTCAGAAAGTTCCGTGAAGACAGAACTGAAGTAGTGGATTCATAGTTCTGCCATTTCCCTGTTTCCCATTCTCCATTCTCTGGTTTCAAACTGGAAGGAACCTGCACTGTTTTTTCATACTTCTCACATTGACATAATTTGTCAAGCTATAGCAGTTCACTCTTACAACCTTTGTGAACATTATGCTCAGAAACCCATCAGTTCCTGTTTTAAGCTTCTCAATAATTGATCTTTCACACCATACACTCACAGGAGCATAGTCTCTGTACCAACAGAAATACAAAACAAAGCCCTGTATAGCACTTATAACCTACGCCATGATTAATAAATGCCACACCCAAGGATCAATCCTTAACTAGTCCATTACCCCGTTCAGTTACATTCAGGGTTGTATGAAGAAACACCCTCTGAGCTCCCTAGTGTGCTGCCAATCATTGTGTACACCCCATGTCTGGTTCCTCCTTCCAAAGTACAACACCTCATATTTATTAGGATTACATTCCTTCTGCCATTGATCTGCCAACTGATCATGCCACTTGTATCTTCCTCTAAAATCGGACCTTCCTCTTCACTGCTAACCACCCGGCCAATCTTTGTGTCAAACAGAAACTTACTTATCACAACTCCCACCCCTCCACCCACACCCCTCCAGATTTACATCGATAGCATTTATGATTGCTACAAATAATAAAGGACACATCACTGATCCCTATGGTACACCAGGGGACACTGGACTCCAATCACACAAACAGCCTTCTCCCACCACCCTCTGCCTACTCACACTAAGACAATTTTCATTGTAACTTGTCCAGTTACCCTTGATAGTGTGAGATTTTCCTTTTTTTTCAGTTTTTCATGTGGAACTTTGTCAAAGGCCTTGCTGCAAAACTAAATAAGCGACCTCCTCAAACTAATTCAAACAAATCCATTAGATGTGACTTCCCTCTGATAAAGTCATGATGATTATCCCTGATGAAACCTTGCCACTCTCATTCTAGTTCAATTTTCTCCTTCCCTCGAGTAGTTTCCCCAATAGTGATGTAATACTCGCTCGTCTATAGTTACCTGGTCTATCTCTACCACCCTTACTGTGAATCTGGCATCATATTAGCTGTTCTCCAGTCCTCTGGCACCTTCCCTATGATCAGATTCTAATTAAAATTTCCAGTCAGGGTCTTTCTTCCTTTGGGACCTGCGGATTGGTCCCATTTTATACCAGACAAAGTCTCAAACCCCTGCTCGTATTTTACATCAATCCCTTCAAGAGCTTTCCAGTCCATCTTCTTGAATTCTGTACCTGCATCGTCCTTCTCCCAAGTAAAACATCTGTGATGTTTACATGTAACAATCTATCAATGTTCTCCGGGTTGACATGCTGATTTCCCCTTTGGTTTCTAATGGACACTAAATGTTTGCTGATTATTCTGTTCCACTTGTGCGTGTAGAATATCGTGGGATTCTTCCTAATCTCACATGCTTGCGCTTCTCTGTGCCCCTTTGTTATTCTCTCCCCTCTATATTTCTAAGTTGCACTTCAATCACCTCTCATCTTTTGAAACTCGAGATTACTGTAAGTAATCTAAAATCACAGGCTGAATTTCCCTATCAGACAATCTTGCCATTTTAGGGATTAATCTGGAGAATATCTTTTGCAGTTCCTCTGTCGTCAGTATATTCTATCTTAGACTGGAACTCCAGACTGTACACAATACTCTAACTTTAGTCTCAGCAACACTCTTATGCAGATGGCGCACAACATCTTCTGTATTCCAATTACATTCATATGAATATAAACCTAATTTTTATTTTCCTATTTGCTTGTGTTCTTAAGTTTTCTTCTGAAATTAGTGTGAAAGTTCTTTAAAAAGATCCTCCTGAATATCCAACTATACGTTATCCTCATTGCCTTCGCCCACAAGAATCATCTTCAAACCATTCCAAACAATGTTTGCCACTTATGGTTTTCGTTTCATCGATGCATTATCATCCTCCCCAGTTTTGTCATTACCTTCTGTATATCGAGTAACACGTTCTTTGTAATCGAGCCCAACAGACACCCGTCCGCGAATTACAAGTTACTGGTCTGTAGTTCACCACTCTCCATCTTCATCCCTTCTTAAACTGTTGGATAATATTTATAACCTTTGCCTTATCCAGATTGTCTAAATATCTTTCGGGAATGTATTGGAAAATAACGTGAAAATCTGCGATGCAATCTATATATCTATTGCGGCTTCTTCTGAAATTCTTGTATGAAGTACATCTAGTCTGTCAGATTTATAAATACTCAATCCAGCTTTCTTTTCAAAGATGACGTCAAGACTGATAAGAATGATCTTAGATTTTACTTACACAAGTCCCATGGTCACTTGGTATTTCTGGGAGAATTTCTGGATATTCTGCCTTGAAGATAGACACAAAAAAACTGTTTCTTTCCCCTGTGATTTCTCTGTTCTCTTCAATAAATTACCCTGTCCGCACACCCACTTTTCCACATTTGACCGTGTTTTTACTTTTGTTACATACGGTGATGTACGTTTTTTTTTTAGCAGTGTTTATGTTTTTCTTTTGGTTGCATGCATTTTTTCTTTTTGACTTTCTTCTCAGCTTCTTGGTCTTCCGTTGCTGGGTCCTATATTTCTTTAAATCCACTGGCTTACTACAACACTTAACATTTTTCTAAGCTGCTTCCTTTGATCTAATAGGTAGTTGAAGGTAAGTCTGAAAGTGATAGGTCAGAGAGCATGGTGGACCAGATTGATGGAAAGGAAGATGAACACATAAGAACGTTTAAAAGGGGGGAGGGTGCTGAGTTGGAACATTGGACTGGCATAAGGTGGAGTTAGGGGAAATGGGGAAACTGGTGAAATCTATATTAATCCCCTGTGGTTGGAGAGACGCAAGGTCGAAGAGGAGCCTTTCTTTATTCATGCTTCGGGTAGTTAGGGTTTGGCGATGGAGGAGGCCTGGGACTCTCATGTCCTTGGCAGATTGGAAAGGGGAGTTAAAGTTTTCAGCCACAAGGTGGTGGAATTGGTCAATGTGGCTGTCCCAGATATGTTCTCTGAAATGATCCACCTGTCTTGCCAATGTAGAGAAGAACACACTGGGTTTAATGGATGCAGCAGATGAGGCGTTCTGTCTCCCTTCATCACCTACCACTTTCAACCCCACCTTCATCTACCTATCGCATTCCTAGCTACCTCCCTTCTGCCACACCTCCTTCTCATTTATCTCTCAGCCCCCTTGACACATTAGCCTCATTCCTGATGAAGGGCTTATGCCCAAAACGTCAATTCCCCTGCTCCTAGTATGCTGCTTTACTATGCTTTTCCAGCACCACACTCTTCGACTCTGATCTCCAGCATCTGGAATCCCCACCTTTTCCTCACACCTTCATGGTTTGCATGATTCTGATTTATAACAGTTACTTCAAATAAAACAAAAACTCTCGTGTACTCAAACAGCATAAAAGAAAACCAATACATTGTAGTCACTGATCCCAAAAGGTCTTTTACAGCAAACCTTTCAATTAGCTCTACTGATCATCCAACACCAATTCCTAAATAACCTGATCTCTAGCTCAGTGCTCAACAAAATGTTCATGCAAGCCATCTAACACATGCTCATGAAATCCATTTTTCCCAGTATTAGCATTCAGTTGTGTTAACACAGTTTAGATGTAATGTAAACAGTACATTATTACTGCAGTACCCACAAATGTGTATGTCTTATTTTCCTGTTTTATAACATGCCCAACATTTGTATTGCAGCTTTCACTTTGACATATAACTCCCATCAATGTTTCCTTCTCCTTGCTGTTTTTACGCTCCACCTTACAAGATTCTGTAGAATCTGATCGATGTGGGCTTTGGGAAGATTAATGGTAGAGACCATCTCGCCACATCATTTATGATCTTCTTGAGCATCATTGTGACATTTTCTCCAGATCTCCCGTTATGCTAGTGGAGTAGAGAAGGACAATGATCGATCGACAATGCTCTGTATTACCCCCAGAGAGCTGAGACTGCTGTAACCTGGGTGCGAAACTTATAGCAGGCTGGTAAAGCATTGCTGCTGCTGTACAGGATCTTCGTGAGATCACATCTGGAGTAGTGTATGTAGATTTAGTCTCTTCAATGAAGAAAAATGTTGTTGTATTGGAAGCAGCTCAGAGATGGTCCCCTCAACTGTTTCCTTCAATGAAGGTGCTAGCTTATAACGAAAGGATGATCAGGTTGATCCAATAGCCATTCGAGTTTACAAAAATGAAAGAAGATCTTTTCTCAACATGGATGACAGGAAGGAGTCAACAACTGAAGCGAATTACACAGATAGTGGAGGAATTCATTCCGTTCTCCAGCCTGTTACACGAGAACAACAGAAGGATATTCAGGCCTTTGACTCTGTTACATCAGAATAGGACGAGTTTGTTCAGCCCCTGGAGCCTGATGTATATTTTCAGGAGGAGGCCAATCAGCCCCTTCAATCTATAACACTGCACCCAGAGTAGGCCATGCGTCGGCACCAATATCCTGTTACACAGCAACAGGGTCAGTCCATTCGACCACCTCAAGTCCGTAACATAGGAACTGAAAGCGGTCACACAGTGACTGAAAATTAGTTACACTGCGTTAACAGGAGACCATTCAGACCCACTGAGCCTGTTGCAAGGGAATTGTATAAGGATAAAAACTATCTGAGACTTATTTCATGAGAAAGGAGGAGGTAATTCAGACTGTGGTATGGGAACAGGCGAAGACCAATCGCACCTTTGGTCCCATCTCTGGGTTACATGAGGATACCGTTTAGTATCTCCTCCTATTATGGAGAAATATGAGAAGACTCATCAGCCCCTCAAAATGTTACACGGCAACGGGAAGATTCCATAATCCATCACCCCTCCAACGCATCAACAGGAGGAGGTCATTCTGGCCTTGGAGATGTCAACATGGGAACGCAAAAAAAACTCCATCCCATAAATTTTGTACACCAGCAGGAAAATGCGTCCATTCAGCCACACATAGCTCTTATGTAGTAATTGGAGCAGATCTCTTAAAACCTTTTGCCATCAAACAGGAATTCAAACAAAGCGTAAAGGTTTTCGAAAGGGAAGAACTCATAATAACTGAATAAATTAGGGAGTAAAATGTAACAATAAAGTATTGTAATTTAAGGTAAATTATTAAGATCTATTGCTGAGGACATTTGCAAACTTAAACCACAATCCCTCGGACTCAACATGGTTTTAGAAAGGATAAATCATGATGGAAGCGTTTTCTTGAATTATTTAAAGATGTGACAAAAAAGCTGGATAGTGGAAATCCTGGAGATGGAATATGTCTGGTCTTCGTGAATGATTCAGATACGTCGCTTCTCCAAAGAGTAAGTTGTAAAATCAGACAGCGTCGGATTAGGAGTAATTTATTAGCTTGGATGGAGGATTGGTTAACCAACAAAATGCAGTCAGATGGAATAAATGTGTCATTTTCTTTTGGAAAATGCAATTTGTGGGGTGCCTTAGATTTCAGTTCTCATGCCTCAACAATTTGTGACCGATATTATTACTCGGTTGACGGGATTGAAAATACTATCGCTACATTTTCAGATGACACTAGTATTGGTGGGAAATTACTTCAGAATGATGATGCAAGTGATTTAAAACTATATGGATAGGTTTGGTGAATGAGCCAACATTTAGCAATGAAAATTAAAGTGGATATATATGTCGTTATTCAAGCCTAATAAAAAGGCAAACCATTATCTAAATGGAGAGAAACTTCAAAGAGCTTAAGTGCAGAGGGATCTGGGTGCCTGCTTGCATATCACAGAAAACTTGCATTTGAGTACTTCAGGTAATGAGAAATGCAAGCATAACTTCAGCGTTTATTTGTAAAAGGATAGAGTAGAAAGGTAGGGAGTGTTGCTGTAGCTATGCAAGGCATTAGTGAGGCTGCAACTGGAGTAAAGTTTGGGTGTCCTGTGGAATGAGATATTTGCATTGGAGGCGTTTCAGAAGAGCTTTATTAGATTGATTCCATAGTTGAATTGTTTGTCTTATGAAGAGAAATTGAGCAGTTCAAGCCTATACTTTCGAGTTTATAAGAAAGAGAGCTCATTGAGTTCTGTAAAATGCTATACGTAATTGAAAGTGTAGATGTGGAGTGGATATTTTTTCATGAGTCGCAATCTACAACAAGAGACTAGAGTTTGAGGATGGAGAGATGGCAGGAAAGTGGAACAGAGGCCACGTTGACATCAGTCATCATTGTATTCAATGGTGGGGCAGGTTCGACGGGTTGGATTCCTGACTGTTTCTCCTCGTTCATATTCAGCTTTTCGCCTGTGTTACACAGTAATGGGGGAGGATTGTGTATGAAACAGGAAGCAGGCACTCCGGATAGATCAGTCTTAATCAGTCAGACAGAAGGTCACCAGAAGAGTCACACAGTGACCAGTGCTCGGTCCTCAACTATTTACAATCTTTACCAATGATCAGGAGGATGGAAGAGATATACAGATACTGAGTTTGGTCATGTTGCTGTGACAAGCAAGAGATTAAATTATCAAGAGAGTGTGGAGGGTCGACAGATAGATAGAGAAAGGTAAAGGCAATTGATAATAATTTGGCAGGTGCAATAGAACATGATATAACCTGTCATTTCATTTACAGGAATAACGGAAGGCAGTATATTACTGAAATGGAGAGGGATTACAGGACTTAATGATACTGTGTACTGGAGGGTTCACTCAGACCCGTTCAGATATGGGAGGTTTTGCTCCATCCCTGATCGTCTGCTCCCAGACACTCCAAGTGACCCTATTGCCCTCCGTATACATGGAATGTTTTGAAGTGTTTGGTTGGTGATGGGGATAGTGTTTTCAAACATATATCAAGGGTACGGCCTTTATCCAAGATTCATTCATTCCTTTCTACATGGAGACCCGAAGACGATGACGATGGCAGCCTGCTTCGGAATGAAGAGGCTGTGGTTGCTGTCAGGACAAGGGTATTCACCAACATGATGTACTGTGATGGGCACGTTGCAAGATTAATACAGAGAGTGCTCCTTCAGTTCCTCTACCTCTCCCCATTGACACGGCTACTCCGCAGATGCCATGTACACCATCGGGAATCACACTATACTGGATACACCCGGCAGTTCCCTGCTGAGGGAGAAACAATGTATTTACCTCATCCACCATATATATCCTCCGTCACCGAATGGTTACATTGATGGCAACATACTGGGAGATAATGGCTATGTCACCCAGTCCTGTTTGGAAAGTTCCGGAACATAGAAGCTGAATGAAACAGTGACCCGAACAGCCACTGGCAGCACCATCCTCCCACTGGTGTGAAGCTGGAAGACGTGTTGAAGGAGGTGACGCCACTCTGTGACCTGTTCCTTGTTCAATCAGGGTCCCCTCACACTCTGCTCCTGGGTTAAGTGGAGCTTGGGAAGCTGTTCCTGGAAAACCCGGGGTGGATATAGCAGATCCCTTTCCCCACACACACTAACTCCGTGGTTTCAGAGCTTCCCCTCTCTGCAGCCTCTGCTCCATTCGTTGTTCATGTTACGGGCCCAGATGTTGTAACTGCACTCCCCAGGCTCCATTCAGAGGTGGGTCACCAAATCCTTAGGTCTCCCTGAATATCTGAGGCAGCTCACAGCACAACCTACATGAAACCATCCCCAGCCCCTCCACTAACTTTGCGATAACAGGAATCAGTCAGAAACCCCTTGGCTTAAGTGTTGTGGACCTGACCAGATTCCCACAAAATATTTTAAGAAGCCCGCTTAGACCCAAACCTTTCCTTATTTTGAATATAGATGTGAAGTGTGCGTTCCAGATATGTTGTGACTGGTCAAACTACTCGACATTAAGCAAAATACAATATATTTAAATGGGTTAGTTAAAATACAATCAAATAAAAGAACATTTCGAGATGGCTTTTATGTTGGAACACGTACACAAACAACAGATACCGTACCTTATTGGCATACACTGTTGGCACAAAGATAAATTCAAACACAGATTCTTACAGCAGTTTTCGGATCCAGGAGAAATCAACATCAACAGAGATCTCAGAGAGAAAGGCAGCTATGGATCATATATTGCCACTTCCAAACCTCTGGGACCCCAAGCAGCTTCTAAATGCTGCAGCTAAAAACAAAACGAGAAAACCTGTTCTGGGAGAGCTGGCCACTGGCTTGCCATTGTTATCACCGTTTTAATAAAACTTAAAGGCTTTCTCAGTTATTTACTTAAACTGTTTTCAGACAGCAGTTCCTCCCCTCTGCCTTTAAAACCTCTCTTCACAAAAAACCCAAGAGAAAATAAACTTTTTACATTGATAGTATACTCACAACTCCACATTTAATAAAATGATCCATCAATATACAAAGATGGATTCATTTTAGACCTCCTAATTTTCCTCTATTAGTAGACTGGAATGCATATATATATATATATATATATATATATATATATATATTACATTTACTCTGAGCACACAAATGTTCACAACGAGATTCGATTTCAGTCATTTTACTCCTGCCACAGAATGCCTTTGTCTTTTTTCATCCAAGTCTCCACAACATGTCAAAACTTAAGTTTTCTCGCCCTCTCACCTGTATAATTTCAAATTGAATGGCAGCAATAATCAGCTCAATAAAAACAGACTGGTATTTTTCTCCCTAAACTTTTCCAAAAGCTTTAAGGGGTCACGATCAGTGATAAAGATTTGTCTCAGTATGTTATTCGCAATTTAAATGCTGAAATGTTGCAACGCCAACACCAAACTCAAGACCTCCTTCCCCATTGTGGAATAAATCTGTTGATGTTTCCACTGAGCACGCCAACCACACGTTACATCATGGAGCACTCCTCATCTCTCCAATAGTCCCTCTGAATGGCATAGCTCCTCATGTATCAGCATATAAGAATTGCATCCTTCTGTACCTCTTAATACTGTAACCTCTTTACCTGTTCCTCCTGGCCTATGCCAGTAAGCCTTACTCTCACAGATATATGTTTTAAGAAGATCTCACACATTCTTCTCAATCCCTCACAGTACCCAAACTTTGATTTCTGAACCAAATTATCATCATCAGCCATTTCAGTTTCTAAGCTTGCCATTATAACTCTTTGCTTTTCTACACGAGTTCTCACGACTGCAGGAAGTGAAGTGTTGAACTTCTCCAAAATAAGAATCTCTCTCAGAGTGTCATAGGTTTTCTGTGTTTTAAATACCCTTTCCCACCTTTCAAAATTACTTTGTTTGATTCTTTCAAAGACAACGTGCGTTTAAACAGGGATGCTATTTTAGATTCCTGAAACACTGTCTGTCGGCTTCTGGCACAAGCTCAAATGCATTAAGATGGCTTTCTCACCTCCTCCGATAGGGATGCAAATACCTATCAGCTTTGTTTGGATCAACTAAATCCACATGTTCTCTGGCAACTGCACTTGTTTAGCCACTTTCTGAAATGGAATTATAAGTCTCCCTCATCATTCTTATCAAATTTATATAATGCCTGGATGTATTTAAACAGATCCCCATCAGGCCTTTGACTACAATAGGGTTGATCACCCTCGCAATCCTCCTTATCCAGCCTACCGTCTGTCTTCATCTCCGCTTTCTATGGCAACTTTCCTCTCTTATTACTAACTTTTGAACTTGAAACTCTCTGCTTTTCTTCTCTCTTTCTCTCTCTTTCTTCTTCATTTCCTTTTCTTTAATTTCTATTTTTCATCATAATTCAAACTGTTTCAATTCCTTTTCATGTTCGAGGTGCCTCATTTGAAATTGAATTCTAGCCATTTCCAAAGAGTCTGATGGCGGTTCCACCAAATGTAATTCCCGAACTATGGTTGTAATTATCTCTCATTTTTTCACAGACAAACGCAACCACAACTCCAGCTTGTCTGCCAATTCCTACAGCTTTGCCTTCATCACCTTTTGTAAACCCCCCAACTTTACTTCTTCCACACCCAGAGAACTCTGAGTGACTTAAAGAATCTTTATACACAAAACACTGTTTAAACCAACCGAATTCAGTACCCGGAACAAAAGACACTAACAACTACCTTATGCGACCTTTGAACCCAATAGCCTCCAGATTCATACTTTCCAATGTCTGCAAGAGCTTATTCTGGATTCTCTGGTTTCCTCCCACAATCCAATGATGTGCATGTCAGGTAAATTGGTCATGCTAAATTGTACGTAGTTTTCATGGATGTGTGGGTTTGTTGCCTTAGTCGAGTTAAATATGCAATAATAGGGTAGAGGAATGGGTCTGTGTCGGTTCCTTCTCGGAGGGTCGGTGTGGACTTTTGGGTCGAATTGCCTGTTTGAAAATTCTAAACCCAATTTGGTATTATCGATTTAGAACCATACAAGAGTCCCCAGTTTGCTATAGACGAACCAGACTGCCTCAAAATAGTTTAAGAAGGTAGATTGGATGCCAACCTTTTCTTATTTTAAATGTAGATGTAAATTGGGTGTTCCAGATGTGATGCTACTAGTCAATCCACTCACCATTAAGCAAAACACAATATATTTAAACACTCTAATGAAAATCTATACAAAATGAAGAGGAATTTAGAATAACTTAACTTTTGGGAACCTTAACCGAATAATGGATACAGTACTTTCTATAAATGAACTGTTCCAATATACTAAAATGACCGAAACGCACCTCTTGGCAAAAAGGAACATTCAGACAAGCATTCTTGCATACAGTTCTCCAATCCAGGAGGAAACAGCACCAAGTGAAGTTACAGAGACAATAGCAGCTAGGGATAATTTACTAAAACTTCCAACCCGTTTGGGACCCTAAGCCCCTGGTAACTGTTACAGCTACAAGGAAAGCACTAGAAAGCCTGGTCTGTGCCAGCTGGCCATTGTTACTACGATTTATTAAAAACCTTAAAACGTCGTAAGTTATTTGCTTGTGCCGTTTTCAGTCGGCAGTTTGGCCTTTAAGATCTCTTACTAAAAAAAGAGTAGAAAATAATCTTTCATTAAAAAAAATGACAGCATTGTCACACAAGTTAGATGCCTGCTCCCTTACTCAGTGGGCTTCCTCGTTTTACTGATCGCAAGATCACCTGAGAGGGGCAACAACAGGTACAGAAGAAGTTACAATGATGTGCTTCATAACTTCTGAAACACGCCTGTCCATGGATCATCATATGGGACATACAGGGAAGTGAACAATAGCCTAACACACACCATTTCATTATTTCTGAGCTACACAATGCCAGCACTTGATACACGAGGGAGCCAAAACCCAAGGCCAGGGAAAGATACAGTGGGACAGAGAGATTCACATTACAGACAGAACCAGGCAGTTAATTAACTGAAAATATGTTGTGGAAATATGGGGAAAAAGACAGGTCAGTGGGACTAACTGCAGAAGTGAGATCTTCGAGAGTAAAATGACAAGAATTGGAACGTTGAATAAAGGCATTGTCAGATCAGCTGAAATAGTTTGTTACATCAAATTCTGAATCTGCTTCACAGAACATCACAAATATCATAAACTGGGACAAGACGACAGCCAGCATGGAGAGCTGTGCAAACCATGCTAGTGTGTTGATCAGTAAACGGCGCTATCTGGAGAGTATTGCAAACTTTACTATCATATGCTAACTATACTCGCATCAGGTTTGTTGTTGTGTGTGTGTGTCCTCATCAGAGACTGAGAGAGAGAGAGTGCGTGTGCGTGCGCAATAGGCGTGGTTGAATGCGAAACTCATTGTTTGAGAAGGAACGCACATGGAGGAAACTATTTTAAATACGAACAACTGGCAGGCTTTTTGTTAATCAACAGAGAGAACGAGAGAAGTTTCATGGACAAATGAGTAAAGTGGTTGATAATGTTAAAATAAAGGCATTGACAGACACAATAGCAATATACATCAGCATGCACATGAATGACCGATAGATGGAAGTTTGGCGTGAGTTCGAATCAGATTTGTTTCGGCAGGTTTGAAGCCAGGAGCGTCAGCATCAGATTATTAACTTCATTAAGACTGTATTTCATAACTCAAGGTTCAAACAGCAGATGGAATAAACCAGTGAGACATGTCCTGGAGTGGTGAGTATTTCAAGTTAAAAATGGTCAGGGATTGGGGTCAAGAATGAGCTCATAGTCAAAGGGATCGCCCACAGTTGTGACCTGTCTGCTTCAGCCGCAGATATTGGCCACGGATGGGATGGAAACAGTGGAAGGAAGTGGAGTTTGTAACCAGAACAGTAGACAGTGACCTCCATGATCTTAATATTTAAATAACAAATAACAGTGCATTGTGGTTCTCCGCTGAAACTGAGTAGGTCATCATAGAGACCCATGAGTAACACTGCCACAGCAGAGAGGGAGACAGTAATTGAACACGTCCATTGATGGTCTGGAGAGTGAATATGTGGATTCAGAGTTTCAACAGGAAGAATAATAGTGCAAGAAGTGTAGACTACATGAAAAAAACAATAATAGTCATAAAATGTTTATAGAAAACAAAATCTGGACAGTGACACTTACCAGGAACATCAACGATAGGCAGGAAGGGATAATAAAAGTATTGAATAATGAGAAGAGCGTAATAGATCAGTGATGATAATGACAACCAATCAAATGCAGAAAGATTCCAAACATAATCCTGTCTATTGTTGGCATATTCCAGTCTAATGTTCTCAGATTCTGATCCATTGTTGGAACATTCTAGTCTAATGATCTCAGATTCTGATCGCTCCTCTCCCTCTCTCTGGCTCTGCTGATCCCTGTCAGTGCTGTCGGTGATACTCCCGCTCATGTTATGGGCTAATACTTTGAACGGAGACCATTTATCATTAAAAGATGGAAACCCTCCACTGGGATAATTAGAATCCATGGAGATTGGCATTAATTGCGACCACTGAACAAATAGGCTCAGTAAACCAGTTCCATACATCACTTTTCATTTACTGGTTTTGGATGGAATGGATGATGGTTGCTCAGGAAGGACCATAAATCTTTCAATCATTAAAATCTTATTTTTCCTTGTATATGAGAGTATTACCAGAACACTGCAGGGGTCGAATTATGTACCACTTTGTTTATGAAAGGAGGCAGTTGTAAAATAATAGATAGGCTGCATAAAAAAGTCGGGTGGGCAAGTTTCTAGATACCTGAACACAAAGTACAGTACTTATTGACCAGTGTGAGGCTACTCCTGGTGTTAATGCCCTTTTGTCAAGTACTTTCAGAACCTTGAGACAGAGCATTGAGACTGCTGCTCAGGAACTGGCCGATGCAATTTTGTCCCTGTGGACCTCTTACAGAGGGATAAGAGAATGCCATTCAGCCCATAATAGCCTTTTGCTACTTGAAAGGTGGAGAGCGGGAATATTGGCACATTTTGCCAAAACAAAGAGATGTGTCGCTGCAGCTTATGAAGTGTTATTGAGATGGCACGTGGAGTACATTGTGTTGTTTGTGTTACTCGAACTGAGAAGGGAGGATCCTTCATTAGGTACAGTTTAACCGCTGCTCGTAATCCACACGTTGCTGTGTCATTTGATGTCTCGGGTCTGTTACACAGGGGCAGGAGGAGGACATGAAGCCTCTCGAGTGCGTTACAGAGGAAAAAGAGGAAGCCATTAAACCTCTTGAAGCTATTTCAGAGTGCCGGGTGGAGGCCATTCAGCCTCTCGACCCTATTACAGAGGGATAGGAGGAGGTCAATCAGCCTCTCGAGCCTATTACAGAGGGGCAGGAAATGTTTATTTAACATTTCAAGTCTGTTACACATAAATATTAGTTGTAAACTAGTTATGGAATAGGAAAGACTTGATGTGAACATTAAAGTTCTAACTTTGAATATGGCCAACTTTGAAAGTTTGAGGCGAGTCCTCTGAAAGGCTGATTGCGATATGCTATTCACAGGTAAAGGGATGGTTGGAAAATGCAAGGCCATCAAAACTTGGATTCAGAGAGTCCAGAGCTAACGTGTTCCTATTAGTGAGATGGGCAAGGCCGGTGGGTGCAGGGAGTGCTGGATGGCTAGATGTTTTGATGCTCTGGTCAAGGTAATGAAGGAGGCATATGCCAGGTAAACAAAGCTGAGATCAAGTGAATCCCGAGAGGTGTATAAGGGCAGTAAGTGCATAGTCAATGGGGAATTCGGGCCAGAAAA
This sequence comes from Chiloscyllium plagiosum, assembly GCF_037043375.1. Classification (NCBI taxonomy): domain Eukaryota; kingdom Metazoa; phylum Chordata; class Chondrichthyes; order Orectolobiformes; family Hemiscylliidae; genus Chiloscyllium; species Chiloscyllium plagiosum. Next base: position 63,906,903 of record NW_028270175.1, on the reverse strand, counting down.
AAAGTGAACATGAGATGGCTTTAAAAATAGGGTTAATAAGGCATTGAAGAAAATTTACACATATTTTATTGGCAAAAGATTAACTAGGGCTTACAGATCAGTAAGGCTACCTATGTATGGAACCACAGGAGATTGGAGGGATGCGAAATAAGTCTTTCTCCTCAGTATTTAATGTTTAGGAGGTTACAAGAGCGATAAAATGAAGAAATATATAGTGATACCTTGAAAGTGTCTATATTTCAAGGAGATGTTGGACATTTTAAAACGCATGAAGGTGAACAAATCCTGGGACCTGATCAATAGCTTGTGGGAAGCTAGGAAAGAGATTGCTCAGCCTTTTGCTGATATATTTGTATAATTGATTTCCACAGGTGAAGTGTCAAAATATTGGAGGGCTGCTAACGTGGTGTCATTATTTAAGAAAGTAAGAAAAAAAGGTAACTATAGATCGCTGAGCCTGACGTCAATGGTGACTAAATTGTTGGAGGGGATTTTGAGGAAAGAATATATGTGCATTTGGAAATGTAAGGCTGAAGAGGGCTTTGTACATTGGACATCACGTCTCACTGACTCGGTGGAATTTTTTGAAGAAGTGATGAAGATGATTGATGAATGCAGGACAGTGACAGTTGTCTTTATGGAATTCAGAAAGAAAAACAAAATGGTATACATGGTAGACTGGTTAGCAAGGTTAGACTGCCTGGGATCCAGGGAGAGCTCGCCATTTAGATCCAAACTTTTCTAGAATATTGGAGATAGGGCGTGACAGTGGACATTTGTTCATTAGACTTGGAGACCTTTGACCAGTGGCGTGCCGCAAAGCTCAATAGTGGGTCCACTGCCTTGTGTCACTTATACAAATCATTTGCATTTGAGTACATGAAGAATGGTCAGTAAGTTTGCAGATAATTCCAAATTTGTTGGTGTAGACGACAGTGAAGAATGATCTCTCAGAATATAATGGGACTTTGCTTAGTTTAACCGAGAAGTGGCAGATGGAGTTTATTTTAGTTAAATGTGAGGTGTTGTATTTTGGCAAGACACATCAAGGCAAGACATTTAGGTAGGGTCCAGTCGAAAGCTGCCAATCAATGAGAACTCCATTGAAATGATCGAATCCATGCCGTGAGGAAACAGGCTATTCGGCCCATTGAGGACACACCGATCCTCTAAACAGTTTCCCAATGGACAAACCCGAACCCAATCCCTCTGAGCCTGCATTTTCCATGGTTAATCCATCTTGCCTACACATCCCTGGGTAGTATATGCAATTTAGCTTGGCCAATCTAACCTTATCTGTATGTCTTTATACTGTTGGAAGAAAACATAAAATCCGGAAGAAAATCATACAGACAGGGGAGAATGTGTAAACACCACACAGACAGTCATTCAAGGATGGAATTAACCCCAAATCGCTGTGCTCTGAAGCAGTAATGCTAGTCACTGAGCTACTGTGTCACCTTATGGTGCAGGCTCTACGTTCCTTTAAAGTGCCGTCACAGGTAGACAGCGCAGTGAAGAAGGCACTTGGTGATCTTCCCTTTATTGGTACGTGACATGACATGTTGCATCTGTACAGAACATTGTTTTGGCCACTTTTGTAATATTGCCTTTAATTCTGGTCTCCCTGCTGTCAGAAAGATGTTGTCAAACTTGATAGGGTTAGAGTTACAGGGAGAGTTTGACTAGGCTGGGACAATTTTCAAGTGTTGAGGCTGAGAGTTGACCTTAAAGACGTTTATAAGAGCATGAGTCAATGTCTTTTACACAGGATAAGCGAGTCCAAAATTAGAAGACAAAGGTTTAAGGTGAGAGGGTAAAGATTTAAATAGGGACACTTTCACACAGAGACTGCTGTGTGTATGGATTGAATAGCCAAAAGAGGTGATGGAGTCAGGTACAGTTACACCATTTAATGAAAGCATGCATGGGGAGTGTTTAGAGGGATATGGACCAACTGCTGGCAAGGAGGGGGGAGAGATTTATTTAGGGTATTTGGTCGTCATGGACGATCAGACCGAAAGGTCTTTTTCCGTGCTGTACATCTCTGAGACTATTTCCTCTTGAGTGTATAACACTCAAGGAAGATGCTATTCAGTTCTGAATTCTGTGAGTCAACTTGTTTGCTCAATTGCTGAGAGTAAAATACAAAAATACATCATTCAGATTTTCATTGTGTTTTGCAGAAACAGGAGAAAGGCTTTTAGTCTAGAGAAGCTGTAAGGAATGTGAAGAGGCCAATCAGTCCCTCAATGCCATTCCACAGGAGCAGCAGGTAAACGCAGAGCTATTGGAGCCTGTTAGTCAGTAGCCGGGGGAGGACAGCTACTTTTGCAAACCTTGGATCAGGAGGCAGTCGTTCGGCTACCCAAGAATGGGACACAGGAACAGGACTGAAAAATGTGTTGCTGGAAAAGCGCAGCAGGTCAGGCAGCATCCAAGGAGCAGGAAAATCGACGTTTCGGGCATAAGCCCTTCTTCAGGAAGGGCCCGAAACATCGATTCTCCTGCTCCTTGGATACTGCCTGACCTGCTGCGCTTTTCCAGCAACACAATTTTCAATACTTATCTCCAGTATCTGCAGTCCTCACATTCTCCTACACAGGAACAGGAGGCAGTTATTCAACTGCTTGATATTGGGGCACAGGGACAGGAGGGAGTCACTCAGTGCTCGAAAATGGGGCACAGAGAAATTTGGAGGTTAGTGAGGTCTCAGGATCCTGTTACACAAGGACAGCAGGTGGTGATCCACTCCCGACCAGGATGGGACACTAGGAAAGAGGGGGGAGTTTGCTTGGAACAAGCAGAAATGTATGAAAAAAATGCATTAGTGGTCCATTCAGTCCTGCCCCAACATTCACTAAGACTACGACTGATCTGATGGTGATTCCATCTTCTATTTTACGGAGACTGTCCTCTCTGCAGCCTCTGCTCCTTTGTTGGTCATGTTGCAGACCCTGATGCTGTAACAACAGTTACCATGACTCATCCAGAGGGATGGGTCAAACCGAATGAATCAGAATTTGAAGGGTCCAATAACAAGAATTAAAATACAAAACAAAGGCATTGCCAGCTGTTTATTACTCTCACATTCGCATCCAACTCACATAACCAGCCCATCCATTACATATTCAGAATGGAGCACTGTGTAGATCCGGCTAGTGTACAGCTGTATGCAACCCAGCTATGTACAGAGTGAAACTCTGTGCAGCCCACACCAATGCTTGATCTATAATCCTGGGCTAAATGTCCAGTGTGGGGAGTTGTGCAGTCCGCACTGGTTCATTCATATATAACCCCAGGCTGTTTCATTTTTCGGTAACACTGTATTAGATCACTGCCCAGTGTGGAAAAACATGTAACCAATGCTGGAAGTGACAGGATGTGCAACTCCCATCCATTTACAGCTCCATATCTCCACTGTACCTTGACAAGGGATGCTGCGAATGTGAAAGTCACTGCGAGGAAGAGATGTAAATGGAAACAATTTACATACCAATAGTTCTGATTAAGGCGAGTATCCCTCTAGTATTTAAATATGGAATAACCTAGATAATATCCAAGGAGTCTTTGTGAATGGTGCAAACAAGTAAGGGTGGTGGTGGTAATGTTATAGTGGTTGCACTGTAAGCCTTCAAATAATCAATGGGAATTAGAGGAACAAATATGCAGGGAGACTGGCGAGAATTGCAGGATCATTAGGGTTTTCATAATAGGTGATTTTAATTATCCTAACACAGATTGCGACTTCCAGAGGGTTAAGAACTTAGATGCAACGGAATTTGTTTAGTGTATTCAGGAAAGCTTCCGCAAGCAGCATGTCGAGGGTCCTACTGGAGAAGGGACAAACTCGACCTACTGTTGGGAAATAGGGTAGGATAGGTGACGGAGATAAAGTGGGGGAGCATTTTGGGAAAATTGACTAGAGCTGTATTAATTTTAAAATAGTTCTGTTAGGGACAAAATTGGTCCACAGATTCAAGTTCTAAATTGGGACAAGGCATTTTTTGCAGGAATTAGTCAAGGGATTGCAGGGGTTGATTGAAGTAGTTTGTTTCCAGGTAAAAGGATCCCAGGCAACTGGGAGGGCTTCAAAAGTGATATAGCTCGAGTTCAAGGTCTATATGTTCCTGTGAGGGTGAAGGGAAAGTGAGGCTGGAAGAGAGAACCCTGGATGACAAGAGATATTTAGGCTCTGACCAACAAAGAAAGGGAAAGTCGCTCAGGTACAGGTAGCTGGGAACAAGAGAATTCCTGGAGGTACACAGGTGATACAGGAGTTTACTGAAGAAGGAAATCAGCAGGGCGAAAGTTGGGTATGAGATAGATTTGTCTGAGCAGATTAGGGTGAATCCAAATTCAGTATAGGAAAGAAAAAGAACAACTAGAGAGAGAATAGGACGTCTTAAAATCCAAAATAGGCATGCATGTGTAAAACCTCAAGAGATGGGTGAGGTCCTCAATTTCCCCTCTGTGGTTATCATGAAGAAAGACATGAAGACCTGTGGCCTTTGGGAGGTTAATTGTCATATCTTGGTATAGTCCATATCACGGTAGAGGTGCTGTTGGACATATTAGAATGCATAAAGTTAGATAAATCTCTTGGTCCTGACCAGATATATCTAAGAGCACTGCAAGAACCGAGAGATGACAGATCAGCGGCCAAGGTGCCGGAACACTGGCAGTAGCAAATGTTGTGCCCTTATTCAGAAGGGCTGCAAAGAAAAGCCTGGGAAATATAGACCAGTCAGCTTCACACTTGTTTCCGGAAACCACTTGAGAAGGTTCGGAGATATAAGATATGCATGCATTTGGAAAGACAGAGTTTAACTCGGAACAGTCAGCATAGCTTTGTGCATGGAAGATCATGCCTTACAAATTTTGATAGAGTGTTTTGAGGAAGTGACCAGGAAGTTTGACGAGGGCAGGGTGGTGGACATAATCTATATGGATTTCAGTAAGGCCTTTGATACGTTTCCACATGGTAGGCTGCTCTAAGACGTTAGATCGCATGGACTCCAATGTAAACTGGCAAACTGGCGACACAATTGGCTTGACGTTAAGAAGCAAATGGCTATAGTGGAGGTATGCTTATTGGACTGGAGGCCTGTGACTAGTGGAATGCCTCAGGGGTCGGTATTGGGCCTATTGCTGTTTGTTATCTATATCAATGATTTGGACCAGAGTGCACAACTCAAGGTTAGTAAGTTTGCAGATGACACTAAAATAGGAGGCATCGTTTACAGTGAGGAACGTTATCAGACATTGCAGCAGTACCTTGATCATCTGGGCTGAGAAATAGCAAATGGAGTTTAATATAGATAAGTGTGACGTCTTGCATTTTGGAAAGTTAAATCCAGGTAGGAGTTTAATGATGTATGAGAGGGTCTTAAGGAGTGCAGTGGAACAAAAGGACGTTGGAGATCAGGTTCACGGTTGTCTGAAAATTGAGTCACAGATACACAGGACAGTAAAGAAGGCTGTTGGCACACTGGCCTTCATCAGGGCATTGAGTGTCGAAGTTGGGACATTATGTTGCAGTTGTACAGGATGTTGTTATGGCTGCAGTTGGAGTATTGTGTTCAGTTTGTTCACCTTGCTCTAGAAAGGATATTATTGAACTAGAAAGAGAGTAGAATAAATTTACAAAGATGTTTCCTGAGTTAAAGGCTCTAAGTTATAGGGAGAGGTTGGATAGTTTTGAACTTATTTCTTTACAGCGTAGGAAACTGAGGGGATTCTTATAGAAGTGCAACTTTTATCAAATCATGAGAGGGGTGCATGAGTTGAATACTTCAGTTTTTTTCCGAAATTTGGGGAATCGAGGACAAGAGGACATCCGTTAATGTTTGGAAAGGAAAAGAAAATAAACAAGGGAACCTGAGGGGCAACCGTTTCACACAGAGGGTGGTAAGCATATGAACTGAGCTGCCAATGGAAGTGATCAAGTGGGTACAATAACAACATTGAAAAGGCATTTGGACAAATACAGAGATAGGAAAGGATTAGAGGGATACAAAACAAGGGCAGGGAAATGGGAAGAGTGTGGATTGACATTTTGGTTGGCATGGACCAGCTGGGCCAAATGGTCAATCATACTGACAGTCTCGTGTAATATGACTGTAAATGAGTGTTTTGGAGTGGAGGCAGAGGGAGGAGACGTCATGGAAGGATATGTTCACAGGTTGCTGAAATGAAGACATTTCTATAGTATCATGCAACATGGATCAGTATTATGAAGAATTATGAGTGAAAGGGATATCGCTGTGAGTTCAGGCGATGGAGAGTTTTGGATGAGCATTTGTTCTGCAGCTTTGTAACTGGGGATGAGGACAGCAGAGTCTTCGCCTCCTTGGGCTGAATCTAACAAAAAAACTGTCTCAGTGACATTTTCATTGAGTGTGACAGGGGGGTTGTCTGCACGAGGCCGAGCTAGTTTCCTGGTGCTATCTTACCAAACTCACCTCATTAACTAACCACCCCGCCCAATGGTGTCCCTCTCATTCAATGCCAGCCAGATTCTCCAACCTATCATTACTGAAGGCACTCACCATCGCCGGTATGCCCCTAGATATTCTGTGATCCCTGGCACTGGTGCCATCTCTAAAAGGCCAATGGGTACACGATTGCGCTTTGTCAGTTCAGATCTGCCCTGCACAGTTTACTCCGAGCATGGTAGCTAAGGGGAAATTACACCACGGTTTGTCGACAGGGGCACGAAGGTCCTGGTGAATGGGCTAGTACAGAGGGGGACCATTCTCTTCCCAGAGGGATAACACCACCAGATGCACCGAGCATGGTCTGAGCTCCTCACCCAGCTCAATGCAGAACCTGCAGTCTGAGGAAATGTCCAGCAAACAGGACAAGCATCAATAACCTTCCCTGCTCTGTCAGGGTAAGGGTCACCGTATTCTCTCTGCTCCCTCACACTCACTGTATATCTGATATAGCACCGGCCCCTGAACAAGGCTCATGCTCCACCACTCTCACTACTGCATACATCACCTTCCCTCTCTTGCCTTTCTAATGCCCCCCACACAGTTAGAAACTATTCTGGAGAATGCCAATTTAGGAATGTTCCAACTTATTCCCACTTACAGAAAGATGGCTGTGCCCCAGTGTGTAACACGTGAAAGGATGGAGTAGAGATGTACGTTTTTCAAATCACACATAATTAAAATCTATCATGAGGCCATTCAGTACATAAAATATACTGCAACATTCAATACGTTCTGGAGTGATCTCATGGTTTTCTCAGCTCCATGTTACAGGAACTTTCAGTCATTCAACTCCAGGTTCTTGTTATCGAGCAGACGATTCTCAGGCACTTTTTACCCCGGGTTTCTTCTAGCATGCCTTCAGAAGGCATTTCCCATGGGGATGGACTCTCCTAAAAATATATTTCATCTGCTTTATAAATTCATGCAACAGTCAGCATGCTTTCCACAGACCAATCAAAAGCATGTACTTATTTTATGGTTATCGATATCCAATCACAATTAGTCATCCTGGTTATTTCACTTGTCTCACCTTTTTGCATTCAGCCAAAGATAGCTTCAAAAAACTTGACTAATTATAAAATACAACTTCTAGCAGAGAACATTTTTATCCTCAGCCGCTATCATGACGATTATCTCAAATATACCTTTTACCTTGTCATGAAAATTTCTCTTGCCCTTTGTCTGTGATTGATTCTGTGTGAAACAGTTACACAGTCTCCCACTCATTTGGCTGGTTGGTTGGTTTCTGATGCAGAGGGATGACACCAGCACAGGTTCAATTCCCCACACTGACAGAGACTACCATGAAGGGGATGGTGTCTCAACCTCACCCCATCACCCGAGGTGCGGTGACCCTCAGGATAAACCACCATGAGTGGTCTCTCTGATTAGACTCTATTCTATCAAAGTTAGCATTTTAATTTTTTAACAAATTATTTTTATTGAAAAAGAAATTTTTATTATTGTATTAAACAAATAACAAAACAACTCAAATAACTGAACAAAATTACACCCAATTGCATGTACATATAAAACAAGTTAAAGTGTCTAAACAGACAGAAGAAAAAAAAATAAACAATAAACAATAAATAAATAATACGGTTCAGCATAACAAAACGATAGTTCTCGTTCTTCGAGAGCATTGCACATTCATATGTTCATAATTGTTCATAATAGATTCATTAGACAATATCGCCATGGCTATATAAAAGCCCTTTTTAGAGTGGCAGATAAGCCTGTATCGTGGTAATCGAAAAAGGGCTGCCATATCTTATATAAATCTCTGCTTTTTGGTGCACCATACTGGTGAGAAAGTCCAAAGGGATATTCTCCATGATGAGCTTCCAAGGACCCAACAGACACCGGGGGGTTTTCAGACATCCAACATGACAGAATATTTTTCCTAGAACAGGAAATATGGGGGAGATAATAAACGAGTATGTTGCATCAGTATTTACTGTGGATGATATAAAATGTAGGGAAATAGATGGTGACACCTTGCAAAATGTCCATATTACAGAGGAGGAAGTGCTGGATATCTTGAAACGGGTCCCCAGGACCTGATCATGTGTACCTTAGAACTCTGTGGGAAGCTCGAGAAGAGATTGCTGGGCCTCTTGCAGAGATATTCGTAATGTGGATAGTCAGTAGTGAGATGCCGGAAGACTGGAGGTTGGATAACGTGGTGCCATTGTTTAAGAAGGGTGGTAAGGACACGCCAGGGAACTATAGACCAGTGAGCCTGACGTTGGTGGTGTGCAAGTTGTTGGAGGGAATCCTGCGGGACAGGATGTGCATGTATTTGGAAAGGCAAGGACTGATTAGACATAGTCAACATGGCTTTGTGCGTGAGAAGTCATGTCTCACAAAATGGATTGAGTTTTTTGAGTAGTAACAAAGAGGACTGATGAGGGCAAAGGTGTAGATGTGATCTATATGGACTTCAGTAAGGCTTTTGATAAGGTTCCCCATGGGAGACTTCTAGCGAGGTTAGATCTCATGGAATACAGGGAGAACTGACCATTTGGATACAGAACTGGCTCAAAGGTAAAAGACAGAGTGTATTGGTGGAAGGTTGTTTTTCAGACTGGAGGCCTGTGACCAGTGCAGTGCCACAAGGATCGGTGCTGGATTCACTACTTTTTGTTATTGACATAAATGATTTAGATGCGAGCATAAGAGGTACAGTTAGTAAGTTTGCAGATGACACCAAAATTGGAGGTGTAGTGGACAGCGAGGAGGGTCACCTCAGATTACAACGGGATCTTGACCAAATGGCCAATGGGCTGAGAAGTGGCAGATGGATGTTAATTCACATAAATGCGAGGTGCTGCATTTTGGGAAAGCAAATCTTAGCAGGACTTCTACATTTAATGGTAAGGTGCTGAACAAAGAGACCTTGGAGTGTAGGTTCATAGCTCTTTGAAACTGGAGTCGCAGGTAGCTAGGATAGTGAAGAAGGCGTTGGTATGCTTTCCTTTATTGGTCCGAGTATTGAGTACAGGAGTTGGAAGATCATGTTGCGGCTGTACAGGATATTGGTTAGGCCACTGTTGTAATATTGCATGCAATTCTGATCTCCTTCCTATCGGAAATATGTTGTGAAACTTGAAGGAGTTCAGAAAAGATTTACAAGGATGTTACCAGGGTTAGAGGATTTGAGCTATAGAGAGAAGCTGAACAGGCTGAGGCTATTTTCCCTGGAGTATCAGAGGCTGAGGGGTGACATTATAGAGGTTTACAAACTTATGATGGGCATGGAGAGCGTAATTAGGTAAAGTCTTTTCTCTGGGGTTGGGGAGTTCAGAACATGAGGGCATAGGTTAAGGGTGAGAGAGGAAAGCTTTAAAACACACCTAAGTGGCAACTATTTCACACAGAGGGTGGTACGTTTATGGAATGAGCTGCCAGGTGAAGTGGGGGAGGCTGATACAAGTGCAACATTTAAGAGGCATTTGCGTGGGTAAATGAATAGGAAGGGTGTGGAGGGTTATGGGACGGGTGCTGGCAGTTGGGACTAGATTGGTTTGGGATATGTGGTCGTTATGGATGGGTTGGAGCAGTAGCTGAGTTTATTCGAATCCGGAAGGCTACAGCTAAGGTAAGACTTTTTGTTTTAAAATTACTTACTGGTAGGGGGCAGCGGTGTTTTTTTTTCTCTTCACAGAAAGAGCGGGAGCCGCGGGGGAACTGACGACCACCAGAGGGGCAGCCGGGAAGGAAAGCAGTGAGTATATAAATCAGGAAGGCGGCTAAACCTGAGACTCTAAAATTGTAGTGTCTCCCACCCGCCCTCCTCCTCTAACCCCCTTATTAAGTACTCTGTTTTTTTTTAAGGTAAGGATTTCCTATTTCTTTATCAGTGTCTGGTTAAAAAAATACTTTTTTGTTTATCTATTTATTGGTTTTAAGAAAAAGACTAGCAGAGAGGTAACAGAAAGTATTTTACCTCAAACCTGTACAAAGTAGTAAAGTAATTAACTAAGCAGAGATGGCTGGGCACGTGATGTGATGTAGCTGTATGATGTGGGAGCTGGCTGATCCCATTGTGAATGGCAGTGACCACATCTGCAGCAAGTGTTGGTTGCTGGAAGAACTCTGGATAAGAGTCGATGATCTGGAATCTGAGCTTCAAACACTGCAGCACATTCGGGAGGGGGAGAGTTACCTGGACACTTTGTTTCAGGAGGCAGTCACACCTGGGAGATTAAGTAATTCACATTCAGTTCGTGATCAGGGACATCATAATGTGACTGTAAGTGAGGCGGGTAGGGGGAACCTGAGTTCAGGAGTGCAGGAGCCTCAGCCCTTGACCTTGTCCAACAGGTATGAAATTGTTGCTCCCTGTACGGATGAGGAGAAGGAATCTGGACAGGATGAGCCAGCTGACCACGGCACCATGGTGCAGAAGGCCATTCAAGATGGGGGAGCAAAAAGACAAGTAGTTGTTATAAGGGATTCTATAATTAGGAGGACAGATAGTATCCTTTGCAAGCCGGATCAGGAGTCTCGCATGTGTGTTGCCTACCCTGTGCCAGGGTTCGGGACATCTCCGAACGGCTTGAAAGGATATTGGAGCGGGAGGGGGAGGATCCAGTTGTTGTGGTCCACATTTTGACTAACAACATAGGCAAAGCTAGGGTGGAGGACCTGTTTGGGAATTATCGAGCACTAGGAAGGAAATTGAAGTACAGGTCCTCAAGGGTCATAATCTCCGAATTACTGCCCGAGCCACGTGCCAATTGGCATAGGAATAAGAAAATTAGGGAAGTAAACACGTGGCTAAGGGATTGGTGTGGGAAAGAGAGATTCCATTTCATGGGGCATTGGCATCAGTTTTAGAACCGGCGGATCTGTACGTTGGGACGGTCTCCACCTGAACCGAGCAGGTACCAATGTTCGAGCGAAGAGGATAAATAGGGTGGTCAGTAGTACTTTAAACTTCTGAGCTGGGGAGAAAGGAAAGTGAAAGCGACAGGGAGTATGGAGTTAATTGGAAAGATAAGCGGCAGGATAGCCTATGTCCAGGCGGATTTAAACTTGAGACCGAATGAGAATGCAGCAAAAAGGAAGGATAACTTAGGACATCTTATGACTTCCAATATCTCTAATGATAAGAAAGTTAGCATTAAGGCACTTTACATGAATGTTCGTAGCATTCGTAACAAAGCAGACGAACTAATGGCACAGATCATCGTGAATGATTATGATGTGGTAGGCATCACAGAGACGTGGTTTCAGGGGGATCAGGACTGGCAGTTAAACATCCAAAGGGTTTCAACTTATCGAAAAGACAGGGAGGTGGGCAGAGGGGGCGGGGTGCCCTTGTTAGTTAAGAACAAAATTAAATCTATGGCACTAAATGACATAGCGTCGGATGATGTGGAGTCTGTGTGGGTGGAATTGAGGAACCACAAACGCAAACAAACCATAGTGGGAGTTATGTACAAACCTGCTAACAGTGGTCAGGACCAGGGACGCAACTTGTACTGGGAAATAGAGAAGGCATGTCAGAAAGGCAAGGTCACAGTGATCATGGGAAACTTCAATATGCAGGTGAACCGGGTAAATAAATAATGTTGCCAGTGGATCCAAAGAAAGGGAATTCATGGAATGCTTACAGGATGGCTTTTTGGAACAGCTTGTCATGGAGCCCACAAGGGAGCAGGCTGTTCTGGACCTAGTGCTATGTAATGAACCAGACTTTATAAAAAATCTTAAAGTAACGGAACACATAGGAAGCAGCGTTCATAATATGGTAGTGTTCAATCCGCAGTTTGAAAGAGAGAAGGCAAAATCGGATGTAATGGTGTTACAGTTAAATAAAGGTAATTATGAGGGCATGAGAGAGGAATTGACGAAAATAGACTGGAAGCAGAGCCTAGCAAGGAAGACAGTAGAGCAAAAATGGCAGGAGTTTGTGGGTAAAATTGAGGACACTTTACAAAGGTTCACCCCAAGAAGAGAAAGATTATCCGGGGAGAGGTTAGACAGCCATGGCTGACAAAGGATTCAGGAAATCTATCAAAGAAAAAGAGAGAGCCTATATTGTTGCCAAGAGCACTGGGAAATCAGAAGATTGGGAAGGTTACAAAACCAAACAGAGGATAAAAAAGAGAGAAATAAGGAAGGAGAGGATCAAATATGAAGGTAAGCTAGCCAGTAATATTAGAAATGATAGTAAAAGTTTCTTTCAATACACAAGAATCAAACGACAGGCAAGAGTAGACATTGGGCCACTTCAAACTGATGATGTAAGCCTCGTGATGGGAGAAAATGAAATAACAGGATAACTTAATAAGTACTTTGTATCAATCTTCACAGTGGAAGACATGAGTAATAACCCAACAATAAAAGGGAGTCAGGGAGGCTAAGTTGGGTATGGTTGTCATTACAAAAGAGATAGTGCTAGAAAAGCTAAAAGGTCATAAAATTGATAAATCTCCTGGCCCTGATGGGCTACATCCTAGAGTTCTGAGGGAGGTGGCTGAGGAAATAGCGGAGGCATTGGTTGAGATCTTTCAAAAGTCACTGGAGTCAGGGAAAGTCCCGGATGATTGGAAGATCGCTGTTGTAACCTCCTTGTTCAAGAAAGGATCAAGACAAAAGATAGAAAGCTATAGACCAATTAGCCTAACCTCGGTTGTTAGTAAAATTATAGAATCCATCATTAAGGATGAGGTTTCTAAATTCTTGGAAGAGCAGGGTCGGATTAGAACAAGTCAACATGGATTTAGTAAGGGGAGGTCATGCCTGGCAAACCTGTTGGAATTCTTTGAAGAGGTGACAAGTAGGTTATACCAGGGAAACCCAGTGGATGTGGTCTACCTAGACTTCCAAAAGGCCTTTGATAAGGTGCCACAGGGGAGGATGCTGAGCAAGGTGAGGGCCCATGGTGTTCGAGGTGAGCTACTGGTATGGATTGAGGATTGGCTGTCTGACAGAAGGCAGAGAGTTGGGATAAAAGGTTCTTTTTCGGAATTGCAGCCGGTGACAAGCGGTGTCCCGCAGGGTTCAGTGTTGGGGCAGCAGCTGTTCACATTATATATTAATGATCTGGATGAAGGGACTGGGGGCATTCTAGCGACGTTTGCCGACGATACAAAGTTAGGCAGGTAGTACTGAGGAAGTGCGGAGGCTGCAGAAGGATCTAGACAGTTTGGAAGAGTGGTCCAGGAAATGGTTGATGGAATTCAATGTGAGCAAATGCGAGGTCTTGCACTTTGGAAAAAAGAATGCAAGCATGGACTACTTTCTAAACGGTGAGGAAATTCGTAAAGCCAAAGTACAGAGAGATCTGGGAGTGCTAGTTGAGGTTCTCTAAAGGTAAACATGCAGGTTGAGTCCGTGATGAAAAAAGCGAATGCAATGTTGTCATTTATCTCAAGAGGGTTGGAATATAAAAGCACTGTTGTGCTTCTGAGACTTTATAAATCTCTGGTTAGGCCCCATTTGGAGTACTGTGTCCAGTTGTGGTCCCCTCACCTCAAGAAGGACATAATGGCACTGGAGCGTGTCCAGTGGAGATTCACACGGATGATCCCTGGAATGGTAGGTCTAACATATGAGGAACGTCTGAGGATCCTGGGATTGTATTCATTGGAGTTTAGAAGATTAAGGGGAGATCTAATAGAAACTTACAAGGTAATACATGGCTTGGAGAGGGTGGACGCGAGGAAATTGTTTCCGTTAGGCGAAGAGACTAGGACCTGTTGACACAGCCTTAGAATTAGAGGGGGTAAATGCGGAGACATTTCTTCAGCCAGAGAGTAGTGGGCCTGTGGAGTTCATTGCCACAGAGTGCAGTGGAGGCTGGGACGCTAAATGTCTTCAAGGCAGAAATTGATAAATTCTTGATGTCACAAGGAATTAAGGGCTACGGGAAGAATGCGGGTACGTGGATTTGAAATGCCCATCAGCCATGATTGAATGGCGGAGTGGATTCGATGTGCCGAATGGCCTTACTTCCGCTCCTATTTCTTATGGTCTTATTAATATCTGTTTTTTGGTGCACCATGCTGGTGAGAAAGTCCAAAGGGATATTTTCCATGCGAAGCTTACAAAGACACAACAGCCCCGAAGAGTTTTCAGACATCCAACACAACAGAATATTTTTCCTTGCACAGAAAGTAAGGATATTTTTTTTTCCCATGTGCATCTGCGTAAGATACTCTGGGCAGGTGCAGGAAAAGAGAAACCGGGTCCATCTCCAATTTTTATCCCTAAGACCCACTCTACCACACCTAATGCAGAGCTCCAATACATACGAAGCCTGCAGCAGGACCACATGCAATAAGTAAGAATGCCTGTACTCATTCTGCATTGAGGACATGCTGAAGATAAACCCAAATTGAATTTTGAGAGAAAATCTGGTGTCAGATATACCCTATGAAGAATTTTCAACTGCATGAAATGGGACCTATTACAGATCAAAATCCTTCGAGCATTTTCACAAATATCCTCCCATGTTTCCGAAGAGATCTAAACCCCCATCTCTGTCGCACAGACGTCACGAAGCTGCACAGTCTTGTCTGAGGGGACACTACCCAACTATTGATAAAGGGTGTTGACAGAGAGTGTATTCTTAGCAGAAAGAACCCACTTCTCTGTATCGGATCTATAAGTGTCTGTTAAAAGTTTTTTTAAATCAAATCTCTAATCTGGAAAAAAAGAGAAGAAGTCTCGAGAGGGAGTCCATACGTACGAGTTATTTGACCAAATTATATCATTGTTTCTCCCTCAAGTAACACGTGGTGGCTCAGTAGTTTGCATTGCTGACTCACAGCACCAGAGTCTCGCGTTCGGTTCCAGCCTTGGGTGACAGGCTGTATGGAGTTAATATATTCTCAACTGTGTCTGCGTAAGTTTCCTTCCCACAGTCACAAAGATGTGCAGGTTAGATGAATTGGCCATTGCTAAATCGCTCATAGTGTTCCAGGATCTGTACGTTGGGGCATTAGTCAGGGTAAATATAGGATGCTAGGGGAAATGGGTCTAGGAAGGTTTCTCTTCAGACGGTCGAAGTGGACTTGCTAGGCCCAAGGGCTTGCATCCACACTGTAGGGATTCTACTAATTCTAAATCACCCAAGCAAGGTACCCCCCTCGCTGCCGACATATTAAAACTGGAACCCAACATCCTCGGTTGACAACCCGGTAGACCAATTATAGGAGTAAGATACATGGTTTTGGCTGTATTGACCTCGATCTGACGCATTGTCCTTCAAGTTTTAACAGTATTGTTCATCATCAGTTTATAACAATACTGCATAAACGTTGTCATTTTACCCAAGAACAACAGACTAATAAGGGTTCACTTTGTCTGAGAGGGCTCAATTGATGCCGAGACCTCAGCGGCCCAGGCACTCACATACGATGAAAAAAAAAATAATTGATTGCTTTTAATCGGGGAGATCTATTCCCCACAATCTGTGGTGCAGTTGCAATTTTGTTAGCTTGATAAAGAATCGTTTATGGTGCCAATTAAAAAAGCTAAACCAGCTTTTTTTTTCTAAAAAACCTCTTAGATTACTTACAGCGTGGAAACAGGCCCTTCGGCCAAACAAGTCCACTCCAACCCGCACCCCGAGATTTATCATTTCACCTAACACGACAGCCAATTTAGCATGGCCCATTCACTGTACATTTTTGGAGGAAACCGGAGCACCTGGAGAATGTGCAAACTCTACGCAGTCAGTCGCCTGAGGTGGGAACAGAACCGGGGTTACTGGCGCTGTGAGGCAGCAGTACTAACCACTGTGCCACCGTGCCGCCCACATGCCTTACCTGTCTGGGAAACATCAAAAAAAGCATTCACTTGGGTGTAGGAAATGAAGAAGGACATTCATTTTAATAACAGCTATCCGACCTAGCCAGCATATTGGAAATGCCTCCCATCTTTGAAGGTCTTGTTTAATTTTGTCAAACAAATGGACACAGCTCACGTTAAATAAATGATCAAAGACAGATGCAATGAATATAGTGAAATAGGGAAACCATCTCAGTGACCATTTAAAAGGAAACCAGGATTTGCCCTCAGTATTAGTATTTCCCTAAGAACTCCCATAGGCATGGTCTCCAACTTTGCAAAATTAATCTTATCTCCCGAAAAAGCAACAAGTGAATTAATGCATTGCATCACATGAACTACCGAAATTGCGGGATTTGACAAAAAACATAACACCCTCATCTGCATACAATGTAATCTTACCTGATTTCTATTCAACTTCTGGGGCAGATATATTGGCATCCCTACGGATGGCCTCCACCAGTGTCTAAATCACCAACATAAACACCAATGGCGAAAGGTGTCAACCTTGTCAACTGCCTGGAGAAATGTTAATATTACTGGTGGCAACACCATTAGTGAGAACCGCAGCCAGAGGATCACGGTAAAGGATCCCCACCCACTTGATAAAACCTTTGCATAGACCAAACCGTTCTAATGTACAGAAGAGAACCGACCACCCAACCCAATCAAATGCCTTCTCTCATCTAAAGAGATCAATAATCCCTGGACAGATTAATGTTGACACTCTTGGATCATATTGAGTAACCACTTGACATTGTAGGAAGATCTGCGTCCCTTTATAAAGAATGTTTCGTCCTCTTTGGCAACGGAACGCAGCAAAGTTTCTAACCTTAATGTACGGGTTTCAGACGGGATTTTGAAACCAACATTTAAAAGTGACATTGGCGTGTAAGAAGCACAATCCTCCAGGGTGTTTTATTCTTAAGCATCAGGGAGATATGAGCCTCTCTTAAGGATGGAGGGAGGGGTTCTTGACTGTATGAGTGACGGAACACGTTAAACATCAGCCCTGACAATAGGTTTATAAATTATGTATAAAATTCACTAGGAAATCCATCAGGAACGTGCGCCTTTACATTCTGAAGCTGCTTCACACCCTTCTGCGCTGACAATGGTGCATTAAGATACAATACCTATTCAGGGGTTACTCCTGGATGACACAGGTTCTTAAAAAATGACTCCATCTTAATCCATCTCTCCTCACAATGTTCAGTCTGAAATAATTCGGACAAAAATCTCGGACAGGAGGCATTAATCTTTTTGGAATTGAAGGTAAGAATCCCAGTACCTTCCCTAATTGAGGTAATGGCTTGAGGGGGCGCTCGTTTGCATGGCAAGTTAGGCTAAATACTTGCCTGGCTTATCAAGACGTTCAAACAGCCTTTGTTTTGCAAAAGTGAGTTCCTTCTTGGTTGTCTGTGTGTGTGTGGAATTCATTGTAGACCGAAGCGTGTTGATCCTCTGCAGCTTAATCACTGGGAATCTATCACAGTATGCCCTCTCAGCCGTGTTTCAAACAAACATTGCTGCTCCCCCTTCTACCGCTTCCTGAGGAATAATGATTCCCTTGGCATCAGCGTTAGCAGTTTCCTATAGAATGGATGGGTTACTGATTGAATCTGAATTAATGGCTAAGAAAAATCTGAAATCATTACAGAAATATTCAATGAACTAACTAGCCTGAAGAAAAAGGGGATCCGTTCGCCAGCATCTCGAAACTATTATACTGCTTCATGGTCAGAAATGTTAATTTTCCCAATTGTGCAGGATGCCACCGACTCTAAGATTGTTGCAGGGATGTGGAAGAGATCAACCTTCGTGTGCCATTTCTGCGGGTTAAAGAAGAAAATAAAATCCCTACTTGTGAGGTAGATCTGCCTCCAGACATCCACCAGCTCTTGTTCTGCACAAGTATCAAGTAATTGCTTACATTAAAATGAGGGTATTGGTGGACCTTTGGACATTCTGTTCACTGTGGGGTCCATAAGACAGTTGGAAACTTCTACACTAATGCGCCACGAGGCAAGATAACTTAATTTGGAAAATGCATCTACCACGGTATTAAGAGGGTGCGCTGGGAAGCAATAGCCATTCAAAATACTGTATTCTTTCCCATAGTTCAAGGGTTTGGGGATTATGATCCTCCTGTGAATGTCTAATATAATCTAATAATTTAACTGGAAGATTCTTACTATCCATTATGGATTCTCCCCTACTCCTACTATTAATTAAACGAGAGATAAACCCGATCAAATCCGCCCTGCTGTAATGTTAAATGCTCCTTGTCATCTAGGTGCATCTTCTGCAATAGGACAACATCCACCCTCTCCCTTCGAAGACTAGAAATTACATTTTTCTTCTTGACTGGACGATGGCTCCGCTTATTGTTCCAGGTACACCATTTAAGCACATCATTATCCATCACACACTGTAGCAACATTTGAGCTCGAGAGAGGAAGAACTCGAATTACACATCACTGATCATGAATGAAAAAAGACTCATAGAGCTTAGAAACAACACAAACGAAGACTACTGCATCTATCAAGCGCTCAAAACTTTCCAAAACTAAACACATAAAAAAATCAAAAAACGAAACAAAATCCAAAGTGCCAATGACATTTCATAGGAATTTATCCCACGCCCGCCCAGTGGGGACGGTTACTTATCCCAAAACTTTATCTTCTGCCCGCTACCAAAATGACATCCAGGGCAATTAACAACAAAAATCGGGTTCAACTGCCCTTTGGTCGGTATTTAGTCATCACAAGTACGTTTGTAACCCGCTTCCGCTTGAGCCGCACCCCAGACACAAGCCAGGAAAGAGAAAATGTGTAGTGATACTAATGAGGAAGTTAAAAGTGAGTACTCTACCCGACCACGACTATAATTTAGCACTGGTTAATACCAGAAAAGTCCAAGAAAATTTCTTTAAGAGAGAAACATGATTATCTAAACATCCATCTTACTTTAAAATGTCCATAAAGTTTTCGCTTTCTCTGGAGAGTCAGAAGAGTGGATGGATCCATTGAAAGCAATACGGAGCACCACTAGGTACCGTAACAAATATTGAATCCAGAGTTCCCTTCCTCTTCTCTTCATTTCATCAAAAGATTTTCTTTCCTGAATCACCGCCGCTGAAAATGCTTGAAAGAACATAATACTGGAGCCCTCGTGAATTAACGCCATCGGATCTTTCCCCTGGGTTCTGGGAGATTCCATCAGTTTTTGTTTGTCCCCATAACTATATAACCGCACAAGGACAGGGTGAAGGCGTTGGCCTAAGGCTGACCTCCGCACCATAACCAGTCTTCACCCGTCCCTTTACAGTTTTGAAGTAAAGGAATCACAGCAGCCAGTTCTCAATAAACCCACCCGCTGACCACCTTCTGTCCGGTCCAGCAAACCGACAATGTGAACATTATTCATCCTACACCTGTTCTCCAGGTCGTCGTCATGTTCAGTTAAGGTATGGACCTGTTTTTCAAAGGCAAGGATCCTCTCTTGAAAGGAACTGATCACGGTCTCTGTCGCTGCAGTTCGGCGCTTGACATCGTCTGTTCTGTTTCCAAGGCTGTCAAGTTGCTGCTCATGTTTTTGGAGCACGGCTGAGAGCGGCTCTCGCCACTGCTGAACCCTTCTTCAATCATGACTTCAATCATTTCACATAACTTAGTGAACTCAGTGACCAAGGACTGGTGAGGAACTGGGTCCATGGAACGAGCAGAGTGGGTTGCAGCTACAGCCTCAGTCATGCTCGATGTTTCTGACGGGTGCACCCATGTGTTGGGATTTACTCGATCCCTTCCCATGTTTTGTCATTTCCACTTGACAAAACGGGATTAGTAAAGATTCTATCGCTCTTTTATTGTTGAATTTTACGTAAATGGCTGGGATGGGATGGGTTAGAGAACCACTTTGCCCGTGCTGTGATGCAGAGCCCAGCAAACCAGACCTTCTGGATCGCCGCCATCTTGGATTCCACCTTAATGTTTTATCGATATTATCATTTCATTTTGCATTATATTCCTGGATGATCTGGACCCGTGTAATTTGATACCACTGTCTACATTTTCCCCTACGCTGCAAATTGCTGCCCATTCCTCCATAATCCTTGACTCTGTTGTCATTCATGACCCTTCTGTTGGTGCCTCAAAAATATTCAATACTTCTGCCTCCAACAGTCTGTGGGGAAGAGTGTTCCAAAGACTCTCAGCACTTTGAGAAAACAAATATAAACCTTATGATCTGAGTGTGAGATTAGTTTATTTTGTGACTCCTTATCTGAGAAAGGCTATAATTATATTGAAAGCAGTTCAGAGATGTTTCATTTCACATAATCCCGGGGTGAAGGGCTTATATTATGAAGGTTTTAACAGTTTACTCTTGGAATGAGAATGAAACATACAAGACCTTGAGGAGAGTGGATTAGGTCTATACCCTCTGGGTATAGGCCAAATTTGTATAGTCCAAATTTGTTGTCATTGTCAGAGAACTTCTACAGTGTGGAGGCAGGATTCCATCCATTAAGTCCGCACTGATCCACCAAACAGCATCCTACCTGGACGTGCCCCCCTACCTTATCCATGTAACCCTGCATTTCCCATAACTAACCCACCTAAGCTACGCATCCCTGGGCACTATGGACAAAAACACTTTAAACTGCACATCTTTGGGCTGTGGCAGGAAACTGGAGCACTGAGAGGAAACCCACACAGGCACGGCGACAATGTTCAAACTCCACATAGAAGGTCGCCCGAGGTTGGAATTGAACCCAGCTCCTTGATGATGTGAGGCGGCAGTGCTACCCACAGATCCAACATACTCCTCCGTTAGTTCTGTTAGTAATTTGTGGCTGACGAAAGAAATCTGCCTGACTTGTTCTTATTACTGAACCGAACCCAGTCTGAGACCTTTATCATTGGCTATGTCATCAACCTGGTTACACTTAAAATTTGTTGCGAGCAGTGGAGGAGTGTGACTAGAAAAGTAAAAAGTGACACTCTTCATCCTCAGTCGCAAATGGAGTGAGAAGAAATTCACAAAGTGGGAATTCATTCAAGTGGAAATCCTCTTTCCCAGAAGTTTGGGATGGCTGAAACTTTATATTATATCGAGGCTGGCTTCGTGTGATTTTCCATAGATTCGTGTGAATCAGGGATAATGGCGCATGGAGAGAAACGTGCAGCTGGGACCACAATAAGATGAGCCATGACTTTATTTACTGGTGGAGTAGTGTCAAATGGCCAAATGCCCCCCTCGTGTCCCTCAGTCCTATGTTCTAATGTTCCAATCAGCCCTTCAGACCTGCGATACAGGGGAAGATAGAGGCCTCTCCGATGGTTAGGTGTAGTTTTGGAAATGTACTTGGAAAATCCAGGCTGGATCAGGAAGTGACCCTCACCCCCAATCCCTGTTTCCAGGCTTCTTATCTCTTTAACTTCTGCTCCAGATTTAACTCGTGTCCCAGACTCAGATTCGCTGTGAATACAGCCTCCGTACCCCACCCAGGGTTAACTCAAACAAATCCTCTGCTTATTCTGGGTCAGTGGTGCTGGAAGAGCACAGCAATTCAGGCAGAATCCGAGGACAGGCAGAATCGACGTTCCGGGCAAAAGCCCTTCATCAGGAATAAAGGCAGAGAGCCTAAAGCGTGGAGAGATAAGCTAGAGGAGGGAGGGGGTGGGGAGAAAGTAGCACAGAGTACAATAGGTCAGTGGGGAGGGGATGAAGGTGATAGGTCAGGGAGGAGAGGGTGGAGTGCATATGTGGAAAAGGAGCTGGGCAGGTCGGACAAGTCCGGACAAGTCAAGGGGACAGTGTTGAACTGGAGGTTAGAAACTAGGATGAGGTGGGGTAAGGGGAAATGAGGAAGCTGTTGAAGTCCACATTGATGCCCTGGGGTTGAAGTGTTCCGAGGAGGAAGATGAGGCGTTCTTCTTCCATGCGTCTGGTGGTGAGGGAGTGGCGGTGGAGGAGGCCCAGCACCTCCATATCCTCGGCAGAGTGGGAGGGGGAGTGGAAATGTTGGGCCACGGGGCGGTTTGGTTGATTGGTGCGGGTGTCTCGGAGATGTTCCCTAAAGCGCTCTGCTAGGAGGCGCCCAGTCTCCCCAATGTAGAGGAGACCGCATCGGGAGCAACGGATACAATAAATGATGTTAGTGGATTTGCAGGTAAAACTTTGATGGATGTGGAAGGCTCCTTTAGGGCCTTGGATGGAGGTGAGGGAGGAGGTGTGGGCACAGGTTTTACAGTTCCTGCGGTGGCAGGGGCAAGTGCCAGGATGGAAGGGTGGGTCGTAGGGGGGCGTGGACCTGACCAGGTAGTCACGGAGGGAACGGTCTTTGCGGAAGGCGGAGAGGGGTGGGGAAGGAAATATATCCCTGGTGTAGGGTCTGTTTGGAGGTGGCGGAAATGTCGGCGGATGATTTGGTTTATGCGAAGGTTGGAAGGGTGGAAGGTGAGCACCAGGGGCGTCCTGTCCTTGTTGCGGTTGGAGGGGTTGGGTCTGAGGGCGGAGGTGTGGGATGTGGACGAGATGCGTTGGAGGGCATCTTTAACCACATGGGAAGGGAAATTGCGGTCTCTAAAGAAGGAGGTCATCTGGTGTGTTCTGTGGTGGAACTGGTCCTCCTGGGAGCAGATACGGCGGAGGCTGAATAATTGGGAATACGGGATGGCATTTTTGCAAGAGATAGGGTGGGAAGAGGTGTAATCCAGGTAGCTGTGGGAGTCGGTGGGTTTGTAGAAAATGTCAGTGTCAAGTCGGTCGTCACTGATGGAGATGGAGAGGTCCAGGAAGGGGAGGGAGGTGTCAGAGATGGTCCAGGTAAATTTAAGGTCAGGGTGGAATGTGTTGGTGAAGTTGATGAATTGCTCAAACTCCTCGCGGGAGCACGAGGTGGCGCCAATGCTGTCATCAATGTAGCGGAGGAAGAGGTGGGGAGTAGTGCCGGTGTAATTACGGAAGATCAACTGCTCTACGTAGCCAACAATGAGACAGGCATAGCTGGGGCCCATCCTTTTGGTCTGGAGAAAGTGGGAGGATTCAAAGGAGAAATTGTTTAGGGTGAGGACCAGTTCGGCCAAACGAATGAGAGTGTCGGTGGAAGGGTACTGTTGGGAACATCTGGAGAGGAAAAAACGGAGGGTTTGGAGGCCCTGGTCATGGCGGATGGAGGTGTAGAGGGATTGGATATCCATGGTGAAGATGAGGCGTTGGGGGCCGGGGAAACGGAAGTCTTGGAGGAGGTGGAGGGCGTGGGTGGTGTCTCGAACGTATGTGGGGAGTTCCTCTGCTTATCCGAATATAGCATTACACAACACAACTTCCAGGAAAATAATCATTTACTTTCCAAAAGCATAACATGTGAAATTAATAAATAGGAACAACAGTAGGCTATTCGGCCCCTCAAGCTTGTCCTGTAATTTAATATAAACATGGCTGATCTACTCCAGGGCTCGACTCCACTTTCTTGTCGACTCCTTGAGGAGAGTGAATTAGGGATATACCCGCTCGTGTTTGTATAGTCCAAATTTGTTGTCCCTCCACACCTTTTCGGGTCAGGGAATTCCAGACATTCACTACCTTCTGAGAGAAGACATCACTTTGCATCTCAGACTGAAATCGATCTTCCATATTCGGTGTCTATGTCCTCAAGTTCGAGACTCCACCCAGGAATGGTAACAACTTCTCAACATCTACAGTGTCAACCCGTCTCTGTGTCTTGTATTTTTCAGCAGTATCACTCCTCATTAATTTAAACCCCAATGAATAATCGCTGTACCATTTTAGAGATTCTCAATAACACAAACCATTCGTCCCAGGAACCCGTCTTTTGAACCAACCCAGTTACTTGCTGCACCAGCATGCTGACTTTATGTTTCATACACAGGAAGACCTCAATCCCTTTGCACTGCTCCTTTTCTGGAAGTCCTCTCCATTAAATAATAGCCTGCCTTTGGTTCTCAGTGTCATCCACAAATTCGGATGTATGTTGCACTCAACTCCCTCTTTCAGGCTATCAGTATAGATTGTAAATATCTGATGCCATCGGACTCATAGCTGTGGTACTCCAGCAGATACACCTTTATCATGAAGATCCATTAATCCTGACTCTCCGATTTCGATGTGCGAACCTATCATCATCCCATGTTAATACATTCTCCATCATTCTACGACCTTCTGTCTTGTGTAAGAACTGTTATTTCGTAATACCTTGAAGAAAATTCTCTGGAAAGCCTGGTATCTACCAGATCCCCTTTATCAAGTCTGCTTGTTACATTCTCAGGCATCTCGAGAAATACATTGCATAATTTTACAGGGCAAAGTATAATTTCCCTTTCACAAACCCACACTGATTCTGCGTGAAGCTTTTCGAAATGTCCAAGC
The DNA here is from genome assembly GCF_037043375.1 of Chiloscyllium plagiosum. Taxonomy (NCBI): domain Eukaryota; kingdom Metazoa; phylum Chordata; class Chondrichthyes; order Orectolobiformes; family Hemiscylliidae; genus Chiloscyllium; species Chiloscyllium plagiosum. The sequence continues at coordinate 63,882,201 of NW_028270175.1, read as the reverse complement.
TGGCCAAGTTTTCCAAATTAAGCTCGTCCTACCTGCTTTCATTTGGCCCATATGCCTCGAAAGGTTTCCCATTCATATGTTTGTCCAAATGAGTATTCAATGTTTACCTATACTGGCATCTACCACACTTCCTGTGACAGCTCATTCCATACCCAACTACCCTCTGTGTAAAAAAGTTGCCCCTTCGTTCCTTTTAAATCTTTCCTCTTTCACCTTAAACCTATTCCTTCTATGGCTGAACTCCCCCACGCCGTTGGAAAGATCTCGCTATTCACCCTATCCATATCTCTCATGATTTTAGAAACTTTTACAATGTCACCACCCAACCGCCTACACTCCATCTGATACTAATTTCAAGAACAAGCATTTAAAGATAAGTACTGCAAATTTGAAACAATATTAAACATAACAGGGAAACAATACTCAGCCCAAACTTCATATGGTAATTTGATTTTCTCCATATTACAATACTAAGGCAGCATGAAATGCTTACTAGGGCCAATAAGAAGTCAAACACCTGACATCCTTTGTCTAAAGGGGGCGATGATCTCGACAGTGAAAACATATTTATGGCCAGGTCTATATAATGCCATATAGTCAACATTCTCCCTCTTGGCCTCCCTATGACCTTGTGTGGTTGTGTCTTCTTTATCTTGCACTCAATAGAGAGAAACACTTTTCCCCATTCACACCTTAAATTAAACACATTTTACATCATCCACTCGTTCAGCAGTGCTAAAAGCCAGTTTATCTTGGCCACACCCTCTTCGCCCTGTCACCCATCCCCCACCTCTGACAAGGGATTAAAAATCCGAGTTTCCGATCCTTTCAGTTCTGAAGAAGTGTCACACGGGGCTTGAAATGCTAACGCTGTTTCTCTGTCTCTGCAGATGCTGACAGACCTGGTGAGTTTCTCCACAAACGAAGAGGCAGAGAACAATTTTTTACTAAAACAAATACTATGGATACTGGAAATAAAAATACAAAAAATGCTGGAGAAACTGGGAGCTTTGTAAAGGGTCACTGGACCTGAAACTTTAACTCTGCATTCACTCCAGAAGATGTTGCAACATTTTCAGTAATTTCTTGAGCAATTTCTGATTTTGGACAATTTCCAAAGAAGGATGTCAAAGATGCTCAAACATCCTGTCCAACATGGAGCGCCTTACACTGGGAACTGAACAATAACGCATGGTGCACAAGTTCATTGACTCTGAAACTGCATAGGACTGACATCACTGACACTACAGAGCTTTTAATCAAGGTCAGAGAAAAAAACAGAGTGAAACATGTTCACTTCAAATACAGAAGTTGACATAGTGGAAAAGGAACGATCTAGATTATTACCTTAATGGATTGAGTTAAAGTAACAAATTGGAGGTGTGACACCAGGGAGGTGCCCACAGCAGAATGAAAATATGAACATGGAAGTGTGACCACATAAGAAACCAGGTTAGGTCGCTGAATACAGGGCTGATGCCAAGGTCGGAATCACGTGCACCTAAACCTGTTGACAACCCATTAAAGCTACCACACGTGACTGGTTGTATTCCAAACAGCAGAATTAAATTCTGATGGAGAGGGGGAAATGATCCCAAGACTAACAGATCGGATCTAAGCTCTGTCGTCCTGCTAAATCCAAGCATAAATGTCGATGCTGAAAATGTGTTGCTGGAACAGCGCAGCAGGTCAGGCAGCATCCAGAGAACAGGAGAATCGAGGTTTCGGGCATAAGCCCTTCTTCAGGAATGTCGATGGACAATTAAACAATATACTGGAGGAGAGGACTCCACAAATATCCTCATCCTAAATATCGGAACAATTCTGTACATCAGTGACAAAGTAGTCAAGGGTGTGGTGTCTGCACTATCCTCAGCCAGAAGTGTTGAGTGGATGATCCAACTCACACTCATCATGATGCTCACAGAATCACAGATGCCACTCTTCTAGCAATTCCATTTGCTGTACGTGACATGAAATATCAGCTGAAAACAGTAGATACGACAAAGGCAATGGGCCCTGACACCATTCCTGCAATAGGGCTGAAGACTTGTGCTCACAACAAGCCGTGTCTCTGGGAAAGCTGTTTCATTCCACATCCAACTCTGACATCTCCCTGCCAATGTGGAAAATTACTCAGCTTTGTCCAGTCCCCGAAGAGGAGAATAATTACAATCTGACCAATTACCACCTCGAAGTCCCATCACGATAGTCAAATTGGTGGGAATTCATTTTGACAGAACTGTCAAGTAGCACCTAAATAATCAGGTCAGTGTGATTTCTGATAGTTCCCTGTGTGGAGATGATGTTGTTGTGGAAATATTATTGGATTAGTAATCCAGACCAGCACAATGCTCTGGCAGCTGATGGAAGTTATAAACTATTAATAAAATATCGTGTCTGAAAATCTGGTGTCAGTAATAGTGATCTTGTGTCCAATGTTGATTGTAAACATCGATCTCCTTCCCCAATGTACTTTCAGGAAGTGAATCTCCCGTGCTTCCCTGGTCTGGCCTAAAAGTGACTCCAGACGCACAGACATGTGATCAACTCTTCAATGGTCTCTGAATCGGCCAAGCAAGACACTTAATTGTATCAAACAGCTCTGAGGTCTAAAAGGATAAAACCGGACAGAACACCTGGCACCAGCCTCGTTATTAAAAAATGGAGTGGGAAACACAGTCCTGTTGACCCTGCAGAGGCCTCCTGTCTAACATCTGAGAGCTTGTGACAACATTTACAGAGCTTTCCCACAGACTGCACACAAACATCGGGAAAGGAGGAGGTCATTCAATACGTTGAGCTTTCCTCATGCTAGTTCTTGGCCGAACATCTCCTCAATGCAGTTTTCCCCATACAATGTTCATATCCCATAATATGTTTAAACATTGTGAAATATAAAACGAGAACTGATGTCGTGCTTTTGGCCCATCAAGTTTGCTTCTCTATTCAATATACACGCGGTTCTTTGACAACGCTTGTGTATTAAATACGATTTCACTGTTTTCTATGAAGTGAACTATCATCCCTGCTTCCAATCTGTCTCACACTGTCAGAGTTTGATATATTTCCTCGGGCTGGTGAGGCCAGAAACAGGGCGATAATGGACTTGAACGTGTGGCTGGGGAACTGGCGCAGGAAGCAAGGACTTCAATTCTTGCATCACTGGGGTATGTTTTGTGGTAAGCAGAAATTATACAAGAGAGACGGCTTGCGTCTTAATAAGTTGGGGGACCAGCATTCTGGCAGGCAGGTTTGCTACTGCAACACAACTGCGTTTAAACTAAGTAGCGGGGGTGGTGGTGGGGTGGGGGGGGGGGGGGGCAACAAACTGGATGTTTAAGAAGGAAATTGAAGGGAAAGTTAGAACAAGGGAAGTCAAGAAAGACAACTGTATCAATGAGGCAGAAAACTCAAAAAGGGATCATGCTGTCAGGTTGAGTGAAATTGGAGTGTTTGGGGAGGGTCAGGACAGTAACAAACTAAAAGTACCATATATATGAATGCACAAAGCATTAGAAATAAGATGGATGAGCTTAAGGCTCTTTTGGAAATTGCCAGCTACGATATTGTGGGGATAATTGAGACGTGGCTTCAAGTGGACAGGGTGGGAAATGAATATTCAAGGCTCCACGTGCTATCATTAAGGACAGACTGACGGGCAGAGGGGATGGGGTGGCCATGTTGGTAAGGAATGATATTCATTCCCTTGCGGGGAGACCGAGAATCAGGCGATGTAGAATCAGTATGGATAGAGCCTAGAAATTCTAAGGGTAAAACGATCCTCATGGGAGTTATCTACAGGCCCCCAAACAGTAGTCTGGATGTCGGATGTAAGTTAAATCAGGAGCTGAAATTCGCCCGTCGCAAAGATGTTACTACAGTTGTTATGGGAGATTTCAACATGCAGGTAGACTGGGAGAATCAGGATGGTATTGGACCTACCTCAAGAAAGAGACTTTGTGGAGTGCCTCAGAGATGGATTCTGAGAACAGCTAGTGCTGGAGCCTACCAGGGAGAAGGCAATTCTGGATTTGGTATTGTGCAAAGAACCAGAATTGATGAGGGACCTCGAAGTGAAGGAGCCATTGGGAAGTCGTGACCATAATACAATAAGCTTCAATCTGCAATTTGAGAGGGAGAGGGTACAATCGGAAGTGACAATATTTCTGTTGAATAAAGGGAACTATGGAGCTATGAGGGAGGAGTTGGCCAAAGTTCAATGGTGCAATAACTTAGCAGGGATGACAGTGGAGGAACAATGGCGGATATTTCTGTGTATAATGCAGAGGTTGCAGGATCAGTTCATTCCAAAAAGGAAGAAAGATCCCAGGAGGCGGAATGGGTCACTGTGCCTGACGAGGGAAGTTAAGAAACATATAAAGTTCAAAGAGAAAAAGTATAACATAGCAAAGATAAGTGGGAAAACTGAGGACTGGGAAGCTTTTAAAGAGCAACAGAGGATTCCGAAGAAGGAAATACGCAGAGGAAAAATGAGGTACGAAGCTAAACTGGCCAATAATATAAAGGAGGATAGTAAAAACTTTTTTAGGTATGTGCAAGGCAAAAAAATATGGTTAGGCATAAAATTGAGCCCTTGAAGACAGAAACAGGGGAATATATTACGGGGAACAAAGAAATGGCCGAAGGATTAAATGGGTACTTCAAATCTGTGTTCACTGGGGAAGACACAAACAATCCCTAAGGTAACGGTGGCTGAAGGACCTGAACTTAAGGGAATTTATATTTACCAGGATTTGGTGTTGGAGAGACTGTTAGGTCTGAAGGTTGATAAGTCTCCAGGGCCTGATGGTCCACATCCCAAGGTACTGAAGGAGGTGGCTCGGGAAATCGTGAATGCGTTGGTGATGATTTTCCAGAGTTCGATAGATTCAGGGTCGGTTCCTGAGGACTGGAAGGTGGCTAATGTTATACCACTTTTTAAGAAAGGTGGGAGAGAGAAAGCAGGAAATTATAAACCAGTTAGCCTGATCTCAGTGGTGGGAAAGATACTGGAGTCTATTGTAAAGGATGAAATTACGGCACATCAGGATACGATTAACAGGATAGGACAGAGTCAGCATGGATTTATGAAGTGAAAATCATGCTTGACTAATCTTGTTGAATTTTTTGAGGATGTAACTCTGAAGATGGACGAGGGAGATCCAGTAGATGTAGTGTAGCTGGACTTCCAGAAAGCTTTTGATAAAGTCCCACATAGGTGATTAGTGAGTAAAATTAGGGCGCTGATATTGGGAGCAAAGTACTAGATTGGATTGGAAATTGGTTGGCTAATAGGAAAGAAAGGGTAGTGAAAAACGGCTCCATTTCGGAATGGCAGGCAGTGACCAGTGGGGTACTGCAGGGATCCGTGCTGGGACCGCAGCTTTTTACAATATATGTTAATAATATAGAAGATGGTATCAGCAATAACATTAGCAAATTTGCTGATGATACAAAGCTGGGTGGCAGGGTGAAATGTGATGAGGATGTTAGGAGATTACAGGGTGACCTGGACAAGTTAGGTGAGTGGGCAGATGCATGGCAGATGCAGTTTAATGTGGATAAATGTATGGTTATCCACTTTGCTGGCAAGAACAGGAAGGCAGATTACAACATCAATGGAATCAATTTATGTAAAGGGGCAGTACAGAGTGATCTGGGTCTTCTTGTACACCAGTCAATGAAGGCAAGCATGCAGGTACAGCATGTAGTGAAGAAGACTAATAGCATACTGGCCTTCATAACAAGAGGAATTGAGTATAGAAGCAAAGAGGTGCTTCTGACGCTGTACCGGGCCTGGTGCGACCACACCTGGAGTACTGTGTGCAGCTCTGGTCTCCAAATTTGATGAAAGACATTCTGGCTATTGAGGGAGTGCAGCGTAGGTCCACGAGGTCAATTCCTGGAATGGCGGGATTACCTTACACTGAAAGACTTAAGCGACTGGGCTTGCATACCATTGAGTTTCGAAGACTGAGAGGGGATCTGATTGAGACATATAAGATTATGAAAGGATTAGACACTCTGGCAGCAGGAAATATGTTTCCGCTGATGATTGAGTGCCGAACCAGGGGACACAGCTTAAACATATGGGGTAGACCATTTAAGATAGAGATGAGGAGAAACCTCTTCATCCAGAGAGTGGTGGCTGTGTGGAATGCTCTGCCCAGAGGGCAGTGGAGGGCCATTCTCTGGATTCATTTAAGAAAGAGTTGGATAGAGCTCTCAAAGATTGTGGAATCAAGGGTTATGGAGATAAGGCAGGAAGAGGATACTGATTAGGAATGATCAGCCATGATCATATTGAATGGCAGTGCAGGCTCGAAGGGCAGAATGGCCTACTCGTGCACCTATTGCCTATTGTCTATTGTCTATTGCTTATTGTCAATTGAAAGGTAATCTAATCGAGACTGTGATTGGTGAAATTCACTTTTTATGGTCCATTCTTATTATGTTCTTTCTCTCTCTCTTTTCAGCATTGTCTGGGAAGTGGTGGTGCACTAAGGCTGCAGTATGTTTGAAAGAGTAGTTTGAAATTGCACGGTTAAGGTAAAAGGCAAGGAAAGTGTCATCTCGAACTGGCTCCGAGGTCAGAGCATCCTCACAATGTGATCTGTCATTCTCGGATTGTAATGCTACCTCCGGTTTTAAGGTGGAGAACATTCTTTGGGACTCTTATTCTGCAAAACAGACACAGTGACTGAAACTATGCTGCACGGTATGATGTGGAACACGGCCTGTTCAGCTTTGTGCATTTTCCCCATAGTCCGGGGTGTTTTGTGTTCCGTGTAAACGTGAAAGGTGTCCTGTTTCGAGCAATGGGTGAAATCATTTCACAAAGCAAGAATCGAAATTGCAGTAATGTCAAGCAGCTCATGGTAATTTGTCCAAATCGTCACCGAACATATATTCTCACACATACATTTGTAGCTGAAAAGAGTCTGAGAACATAGACTCAGTTCACCATTGATTTTTGTCTGGATCGATGGGCTATCATTATCTGCTGCGAAATTGACATTGTACACGGGCACATCGCAGCTGCTGTGCGATTCGGAGAGGTATCGTGGAACCCTTTTCATGTGACTTTGCATCTGTTGCTATGCAGGAGCACCATTGGAAATGCAAGAAAATGGTGCGCCCGGCCGGCTGGCAGGGTGGTCGAGCGCTCGATCCCGGTTCTTCTCTCGAAAGGGGCTTGCGTTCGAATCTCACCACTGCCATCTTTGCTGATCAATTCAACGCTGCAGCTTGTTAAAGTGCTGTTTCGGTTCCCACTGTATATTGATGTTGAAAACAAAAGAAAAATGGGTTTGCTTCCCAGGGAATTAATTGTGGTGTGGGATAGTGCCAAATTGGGCTAGGTTCTTTACTCAGCGAGTCGTGAGTTCATGGAATGCTCTGCCAGTGGCAGTGGTGGACTCTCCCTCATTATGGGCATTTAAGCGGGCATTGGATAGGCATATGGAGGATAGTGGGCTAGTGTAGGTTAGGTGGGCTTGGATCGGCGCAACATCGAGGGCCAAAGGACCTGTACTGCGCTGTATTGTTCTATGTTCTATATTTCAAAGTGTATCTGCAGTTATGATCGTGTTCGCCTCCCGCGCGGAAAATCGCAAACACCTCTGCCGTTCCAGGCAAGTTGAGCTTTTACTGGAACCGAATGGAGACTGTTATTTCATCGCTGTTGTGAAACAAAGTCCTGCGGTGACTCGACTCGTCGTTATTTGGTTTTCTGGCTAATGAGAAAATCGTTCCAATGAATTTCGATGTCATATGTTATTGAATTTCTCCCATTTCCTTCATTTCCGTCCTGGAGACATCGGAAGGGAAAGGTAATCTAATCGAGAACGTGATTGGTGAAATTCACTTTTTATGGCCAATTCTTATTATGTTCTTTGTTTCTCTCTTTACAGCATTGTCTGGGAAGTGGTGGTGCACTCAGGCTGCAGTATGTTTGAAAGAGTAGTTTGAAATTGCCCTGTTGTTAGTTGTGAGATTACTTTATGACTCATGCCCTCGGACTGTCTCACATTTAGCATTCATGCATCTCTGTGTCTGAAAATGCATGAGGTATGCCAGTTTTGTTTGTGTTCCGTGTTAAATGCTTTCTGTTTTGCGATTCGCTCAATACATTTCGATTTAACAGGGTTTCTGAGGTAACTTCCAGCAGCAAAAATCCTCACCTGAGGATCTGGGAAAATTTCACAGAGCATGGTCAGTCGGAGCTAAAGTAAGGAAGTCGTTCGTTTCTGCAGTGTTTCACAATACTACCTTTCCCGTGAGCAGTCGAACAGACTAAATGATTGTGCCACAGACTGCGACGGCAAACTCCGCGAAAGAGTAATCCATTAAAGCCGGTGCAAGCAACACGACGTTATTGGGGTACACCACGTAGAAACAGATACTTCGGTGTATCTCGTCCATGCTCACCACATAGCCAAAATTAAACAAGTCCCGTTCCCCAGCATTTGGCCCCAATCCCTCTAAACTCATCCTGTCCAGAATCTCATCCGATTACCTTTGCAATTTTCTGAGTGTAATAGCCTCCTCCACTTCCTCTGGAAGCTCATTCCAAACACACACAACCTTCTGTGTGGGAAATGTTTCTCAGATCCTTTGTCAATTTCAGCCCACTCACCTTAAAGCTATGCTCTCGAGTTTTCAACTCACACTAACTTGGGTAAAACACGTAAATACTCAGTCTACCACCCTTCCCTAAGATCATGTCGCAGCCGTTACGCTGCAGGGAAAGTCGTCCCAGCCAATTCCACCTCGCTCTACGGTCCAAACATTGACGACATCCGTGTCTATATTTTGTCATCAATTTCACGTGTCTTTTTATTTTTACGTTTTCAAGATGTCAATTATGCTGGACAACAACGAGCTATTGGAAACAGAAAGGTGAAACGAAGAATGGCTTCAACTTTCAGTGCTGGCTGCCACTGAGCTGCTACACAGGCAGCGTCGGCTTGTTTCTGTAGTGTAGTGGTCATCACGTTCGCCTCGCACGCGAAAGGTTCCCCTGTTCGAAACTGGGCAGAAACTGCTTCGTTCTTCAACTGCAGCCTTTTCCATGGGCAAGAATGGAGCTTACTTTCCCATCTGCCAACCTGCCTTCGAATTTGCTGGAACAAGTCTGCTCTCGTAGTGAAATGTAATGCAATTCCATTTAATTCCTATGCAAATCATTGTAAAGTTTTTCTCCAACCTGGTTCTGATCATATGCCATTCTGTTTGAGAGTATAGTGACCGCCTTCTGATCCTTCCACGAAAAGCAGTACCGCATTTGCATTCCTTGCGCAGGCGGCCCGGTTCAAAGACAGGGAAGAAGCTGATGCGCTGGTGTCACAGCGCACCACGAATTCCTGAACTTGTCTGTCTGTCAAATGTACCCCAAAGTCGTCTCTGAAAGACCTCACTTGGAAGCTGTCTGTCGTTATTCAACGTGCGAGAATTGGCACCAGATATCCTGAATCATATTTTGGAGCAGTTCGCACGTTAGTGGCTCATTCAATCAGCAACAGCAATGAAAGAAATTTCACTCTCAGAGGAACCTTTGGACTTGTGCTTTCATAGCGTCGCTAGTATTAAGGTGCGCCCCGAGATCTAAGCCATTTTGGAACTGAAACGGAGAAATCGACAGAGAGGCTACAGAATGACATCGCATCCTTTTGGTTTTCTTTAAATCACTGACGAGCAGGAAAATGTAAACGGGGAGGGCGAGTGGAGAAGTGAGGCAGTTGCAGCTCCGGTGAAATTCCTTCTTTGTGATTCACTCAGCAGCCAGAGACGTGAAGGTGACTCAGGCTTGAGAGCACTTCACATCGAGAACAAAAAGCACTCAAATGCAGGTAGCACCTCTTCCGGAGTGGGGGTGGGGTGAGGTAATTACCTTTTGACTTCTGTTACTATGTTCAGAAACTGCCTTTTAGATTGAGGTGAACAGAAACTGCATTTCTAATAATCACCAGGGAATTTAGCAAAATTTATTGAGTCGCTTCTCGTCGATTCCCACCCAGGTTTCCAACTCAGTTGGTATCCATGTGGATCATGAGGAGAAAGTGAGGTCTGCAGATGCTGGAGATCAGAGCTGACAATGTGTTGCTGGAAATGCGCAGCAGGTCAGGCAGCATCCAGGGAACAGGAACATCGACGTTTCGGGCATAAGCCCGTCTTCAGGAATGAGGGAAGTTTGTCCAGCAGGCTAAGATAAAAGGTATGGAGGAGGGACTTGGGGGAGGGGCGTCAGAAATGTGATAGGTGGAAAGAGGTCAAGGTGAGGGTGATCGGTCAGACTGGGGTGGGGGCGGAGAGGTCGGGAAGAAGATTGCAGGTTAGGAAGGCGGTGCTGAATTCGATGGATTTGACTGAGACAAGGTGGGGGGAGGGGAAATGAGGAAACTGGTGAAATCCGAGTTCATCCCTTGTGGTTGGAGGGTTCCTAGGTGGAAGATGAGGCGCTCTTCCTCCAACCGTCGTTTTGTTGTGGTCTGGCGATGGAGGAGTCCAAAGACCTGCATATCCTTGGTGGAGTGGGAGGGGGAATTGAAATGTTGAGCCACAGGGTGGTTGGGTTGGTTGATCAGGGTGTCCCAGATGTGTTCTCTGAAACGCTCGGCAAGTAGCCGGCCTGTCTCCCCAATATAGCGGAGGCCACATCAGGTGCAGAGGATGCAATAGATGATGTGTGTGGAGGTGCAGGTGAATCTGTGGCGGATATGGAAGTTTACTTTGGGGCCTTGGAGGGAGGTGAGGGGGGAGGAGAGGGCGCAAGTCTTGCACCTCCTGCAGTTGCAGGGGAAGGTGCCGGGAGTGGAGGTTGGGTTGGTGGGGGGTGTGGATCTGACCACGGAGTCACGGAGGGAGTGGTCTTTACGGAATGCTGATAGGGGAGGGGAGGGAAATAGATCCTTGGTGGTGGGGTCCGTTTGGAGGTGGCGGAAATGACGGCAGATGATGCATTGTATATGGAGATTGGTGGGATGGTAGGTGAGGACCAGTGGGGTTCTGTCCTGGTGGCGGTTGGAGGGGCGTGGCTCAAGGGCGGAGGAGCGGGAAGTGGAAGAGATTCGGTGGAGGGCATCGTCGACCACGTCGGGGGGGAAATTGCGGTCCTTGAAGAAGGAGGCCATCTGGGTTGTGCGTTTTTAGAACTGGTCCTCCTGGGAGCAGATGCGGCGGAGTCGAAGGAATTGGGAGAATGGGATGGCGTTTTTACAGGGGGCAGGATGGGAGGAGGTGTAGTCCAAGTAGTTGTGAGAGTCGGTCGGTTTTTAGTAGATGTCCGTGTTGATTCGTTCGCCTGAGATAGAAATAGAAAGAGGAGAAAGTGAGGTCTGCAGATGCTGGAGATCAGAGCTGAAAATGTGTTGCTGGAAAAGCGCAGCAGGACAGGCAGCATCCAGGGAACAGGAGAATCGACGTTTCGGGCATAAGCCTGAAGAAGGGCTTATGCCCGAAACGTCAATTCTCCTGTTCCCTGGATGCTGCCTGACCTGCTGCGCTATTCCAGCAACACATTTTAAGCATAGAAATAGAAATGTCGAAGAAGGGGAGGGAGGAATCTGAGACTGTCCAGGTGAATTTGAGGTCGGGGTGGAAGGTGTTGGTGAAGTGGATGAACTGTTCAAACTCCTTGTGGGAGCACGAGGCGGCGCCGATACGGTTATCGATGTAGCGGAGGAAAAGGTGGGTGGTGGGGCCAGTGTAGTTGTGGAAGATGGATTGTTCCACATATCCTACGAAGAGGCAGGCATAGCTGGGGCCCATGCTACTCCTTTCGTTTGGAGGAAGTGAGAGGATTGGAAAGAAAAGTTGTTCAGGGTGAGGACCAGTTCAGTCAGTCGAAGGAGGGTGTCAGTGGAAGGGTACTGGTCGGTAAGGCGGTAAAGAAAGAAGCGGAGGGCTTTGAGTCCTTCGTGATGGGTGATGGAGGTGTACAGGGACTGGATGTCCATGGTGAAAATAAGGCTTTGGGGACCGGGGAAGCGAAAATCCTGGAGGAGGTGGAGGGCATGGGTGGTGACCCGAACGTAGGTGGGGAGTTCTTGGACTAAGGGGGACAGGACGGTGTCAAGGTATGCGGAGATGAGTTCGGTGGGGCAGGAGCAAGCGGAGACAATGGGTCGGCCGGGGCAGTCAGGTTTGTGGATTTTGGGCAGGAGGTAGAAGCGGGAGGTGCGGGGTTGTGGGACTATGAGGTTGGAGGCGGTGGATAGGTGATCCCCCGAGGTTATGAGGTTATGGGCGGTCTGGGAGATGATGGTTTGGTGGTGGGGGGTGGGGTCATGGTCAAGGGGGCAGTAGGAGGAGGTATCTGCGAGCTGGCATTTGGCCTCAGCGGTGTAGAGGTCGGTGCGCCAAACTACTACCTCGCCTCCCTTTCTGCTGGTTTGAGTGAGGTCTCCCACATCCTTGCCTAAATTTTGTCATCAATTTCACGTTTTTTTTTAACTTTTTCGAGATATCCATTACAACAACGAGCTGTTGGAAGCAGAAAGGTGAAGTGCAGAATGGCTGCAAATTTCAGTGCTGGACGCAACTCAGCTGCAGCAGCACTGCTCCGGGCTTGTTTCTGAAGTGTCGGGGTGACCGCGCTGGCCTTATGCATGAACAGTCGCCAGTTTGAATCTTGGCCAAAACTACTTTGTTCTCCAACCGCAGCCTTTTACATGGACGAGAACAGAACTTTCTTGCTTGCTTTCCCATCTGCAAACCTGACTTCGAATTTGCTCCAGCTTTCTCCCCCATCGCCTTCACACCCTGCCTTCTGCCGAACACATTCTCTCCCCTCGCCTTCTCCCCGCCCTCTCCACCCTTGCCTTCTATTCCCCTCATCTTCTCTCCCCTCACCTTCTACCCCCTCGCCTTCTCCCACACCTTCTCTCCCCTGCCTTCTCACCCCACCTTTTCCCCCGCATTCCTCACCCTTACATTCTCTCCCTCGCCTTCACCCCGCCTTCCCTCCCCACATTCTCTCCCTTGCCTTCTACCCTCCACCTTCTCTCCCTCGCCTACTCTCCCTCGCCTTCTTCCCCGACTAGTCTCCCTGCCTTCTCTCCCCAGCATTCTCTACCCTTGTGTTCTCTACCCTTGTGATCTCCCCCGCCTTCTCTCCCCTGTTCTCCCCTTCTTTCTCTCCCGTCACCTTCTCTTCCCCGCATTCTCCAACCTCGCCATCTGCCCCTCGCCTTCTCCCCTCCGCACTCCCCAACCTCGCCTTTTCCCCGCCTTTCCCCTCCACCTTCTCCACCTTCGCCTTCTTCCCCCTCGCCTTCTCTCCCTCGCCTTCACCCTCGCATTCTCCACGCTCGCCTTCTCCCCCCTCGTCTTATCTCCCCGACTTCTCCACCGCCTTCTCCACCCTTGCCTTCTCCCCCACGTTTTCCCCGCCTTCTCTCCCCGCCTTCTCTACCCTCGCCTTCTGCCCCGCCTTCTCAACCCTTGCCTTCCCTCCGCCTTTGCCATCCTCGCCTTCTCACGCCGCCTTCTCTCCACCACCTTCTCCACCCTTGCCTTCACTCCCCTCGCCATCACTCCCCGCGTCTTCACGCCCTCAACTTAAACCTGCTCGCCTTCACCCTACCCCGCCTTCACCGCCGCTCGCCTTCACACCCCCTTATCTACGCATCCACTTGCCTTCAACCCACTCTCGCCTACACGCACCTTTGCCTTAATCCCCCAAGCCTTCAAACTCCTTGCCTTCACCACCTCACCATCTCCCCCTTGCCTTCTCGCTCCTCGCCTTCTCCCCGACTTTCTCTCCCCTCACCTTCTCTCCCCTCGCCTTCTCTCGCCCGCCTTCTCTCCTCTGTCTTCTCTCCCCCTCGTCTTCACCCTTCCACACCTTCACCACCTTCGCCTTCACCCCTCTCGCCCTCACCATCCTCTCGCCTTCACCCGCCCCTGCCTTCAGCCCACTCGCCTCTTCTCTCCCCTGCCTTCACACAATTCACCTTCTCCCCCACCTTCTCCCCCACCTTCTCTCCCCGCCTTCTCTCCCCACATTCTCACCCCTCGCCTTCTCTCCCACCCTCTCCACCCGCCAAGTCCACCCTCGCCTTCTCCACCACCACCTTCTCCCCTGACTTCTCTCCCTACCTTCTCCACGTACGCCTTCTCTCCCACTCTCTCCACCCACCTTCCCAACCCTTGCCTTCTCCACGACCACCTTCTCCCCTTGACTTCTCCCCGCCTTCTCTCCCCGCCTTCACTCCCCTCGCCCTCTCTCCCCACCGTCTCACCCCCGCCTTCTCCACATTCGCCTTCTCTCCCCGCCTTCACCACCCACGCCTTCTGCCCCTTTGCCTTCTCTCCCCTCGCATTCTCCCCTAACCTTCTCTCCCCCTCGTCTTCACCCTCCCTCACCTTCACCACCCTTGCCTTCACCCCTTCGCCCTCACCATCCTCTCGCCAGTACACACCCCGTCTACTTCACCGTCCCCTGCATTCACCCCACTCGATTTTTCTCCCCGCCTTCTCCCCACCTTCTGTTCCCACCTTCTACCCCGCATTCTCCACCCTCGCCTTCTCTCCTACTCTCTCCACCCGCCTACTCCACCCCCGCCTTCTCCCCCTGACCTTTCTCCTCACCTTCTCTACCCTGTCTTCTCTCTCCCGCCTTCTCCCCGCCTTCTCCCCCTCGGCTTCACCACCCGCTTTCCCCCACCTTCTCTCCCCCGCATTCTCCACCCTCGCACTCTCCCCCTCAGCTTCACCCCAGCTTTACCCCCGCCTTTTCTGCCCCGCGTTATCCACCCTTGCCTTAACCCCGTCCTTCTCTCCCCTCACTTTCACTCCCCGCCTTCACCCCCCTGCCTTCTCTGCCGCCTTCTCCCCTGCCTTCACCCCCGGCTATCTTTTCCCGCCTTCACCCCTCGACTTCTCCCCCGCCTTCTCTCCCTCGCATACTCCACCCTCGCCTTCTCTCCCTGCCTTCCCGAGTCTTCTCCAGCCTCGCCTTCTCCACCGCCTTCTCCACACTCGCCTTCTCCACCCTCGCCTTCTCCACACTCGCTTTCTCCCCACCTTCTCCCCGCCTTCTCTCACCGCCTTGTCTACCCTTGCCTTCTCACCCCGCCTTCACCGCCACATTCTCACCCCTGCCTTCTCCACCCTCGCCTTCTCTCCCCGCCTTCTCTTCGCCGCCTTCCCACCCTCACCATCACTCCCCTCGCCTTCACCTCCCTCGTCTTCAAGCACCTTGCCTTCACACCTCTTCACCCTCACCCACTCGCCTTCACCCCCTCACCTTCACTCACTGTCGCCTTTACTCCCCCTCGCATTCACCGCCCCTCGACGTCACCCACTCACCTTCACACCTCTTGCCTTCACCCCCTCACCTTCAAATCCCCTCGCAATCACCCACGTCGCCTTCAACCCCTCGTCTTCAGCCCCTTGCCTTCTCCCCTTTGCCTTCTCTCCCCTCGCCTTCTCCCTAACCTTCTCTGCCCTTGCCTTCTCTGCCCTCGCCTTCTCTCGCCTGCCTTCTCTCCCCTGCTTTCTCTCCCCCTCGTCTTCACCCTCTCCCGCCTTCACCACCCTTGCCTTCAGCCCCTCACTCTCACCATCCTCTTACCTTAACACACCCCCTTGCCTTCACCGTCCTGCGCCTTCACACCCATCGCCTTCTCTCTACCCTGCCTTTATCCCCCTCGCATTCACCACCCTCATCCTCTCTCCCTGCCTTCTCCCCCCGCCTTCTCCCCCACCTTCTCCCCCTCGCCTTCTCTCCCTCGCCTTCTCCACCTTCGCCTTCTCCACCCTCGCCTTCTCCCCGACTTCTCCACACTTGCCTTCTCACCCCAGCTACTCTCCCGCCTTATCTCTCCGCCTTCTCCACCATCGCCTTCTCTCCCTGACTTTTTACCCCGCCTTCTCTCCCCACCTTCTCCCCCTTGCCTTCTTTCCCTCGCCTTCTCCCCCACTTCTCCACTCTCGCCCTCTTGCCCCGCCTTCTCTACCTCGCCTTCGCCAGCCCCTCCTTCTCTCCCCTCACATTCACTCCCTGACTTCACCCCCCGCCTCGTCCGCCATATTCTCCCCCTGCCTTCTCCCCCTCGCCTTCTCTCCCTTGCATTCTCTCCCCACCTTCTCCCCTTGCCTTCTCTCCCTCGCCTTCTCCACCCTCGCCTTCTCCCCCACTTCTCCACTCTCGCCTTCTTGCCCCGCCTTCTCTACATTGTCTTCACCACCCCCTCCTTCTCTCCCCTCACCTTCACTCCCCGACTTCACCTCCCACCTTGTCCGCCACCTTCTCCCCCTGCCTTCACCTCCCTGCCTTCTCTGCCCGCCTTCACCCCTCGACTTCTCCCCCTGCCTTCTCTCCCTCACCTTCTCTCTCTTGCATGCTCTCCCAACCTTCTCCACCCTCGCGTTCTCCACCCTTGCCTTTTCTCCCCGCCTTCTCTCCGCCTTCTCCACCCTCGCCTTCTCCACCCTCGCCTTCTTGCCCCGCCTTCTCTACCCCGCCTTCGCCACGCTTGCCTTCGGTCCCCTCGCCTTCCCTCCCTCTCGCCTTCTCCATCTTGCCTTCTCCACCACCACCTTCTCACCCCTCGCCTTCGCCAACTCGCCTTCTCCTCCCTCACCTTCTCTCCCCTCGCCTTCTCCACCCTCGGCTTCTCCACCCTCGCCTTCTCTCCCCTCGCCTTCTCCACCCTCGCATTCTCTCTCCCTCGCCTTCTCTCCCCTCGCCTTCTCCGCCATCGCCTTCTCTCCCCTCGCCTTCTCCACGCTCGCCTTCTCTTTCCATTGCTTTCTCTCCCCTCGCCTTCTCCACCCTCGCCTTCTCCACCCTCGTTTTCTCTCCCCTGGCGTCCTCAACTCTCGCCTTCTCCCCATCGCCTTCTCCCCTCCGCACTCTCCACCCTCGCCTTCTTGCCTATCTTCTCTCCCCGCCTTCTCTCCCCTCGCCTTTTCTCCCCTCGCCTTCTCTCCCTGCCTTCTCTCCCCGTCCTTCTCCACCCTCGCCTTCTCCCCCACCTTCTCCCCCCCTCGCCTTCACTCCCTTGCTTTCTCCTGTCTCGCCTTCTCCACCCTTGCCTTCTCCCCCGCTTTCTCCACCTACGCCTTCTCCCCCACCTTTTCTTCCGCCTTCTCTCCCCACCTTCTCCACCCTCGCCTTCTCCCCAACCTTCTTATCCCGCCTTCTCTACCCTCGCCTTCGCCCCCGCCTTCTCCCCCGCTTTCTCCACCCTCGCCTTCTCCACCCTCGCCTTCTCCCCAGCCTTGTCCCTCTTGCTTTCTCTCCCCGCCTTCTCCCCCGCCTTCTCCACCCTCGTCTTCTCTCCCCGCCTTCTCTCCCTCCATCTTCACCCTCGGTTTCATCAACCTCATCTTCTCTCCCCATATTCTCCCCCACCTTCTTCCCCCTCGCCTTCTCCACACTCGCCTTCTCCACCCTCGCCTTCTCCCCAGCTTCTCCCACCTCGACTTCTCTCCCCCACTTCTCCCCCCGTCTTTTCTCCCCGCCTTCTCCACCTTCGTCTTCTCTCCCTGCCTTTGCTCCCCACCTTCTCTCCCCGCCTTCTCCACGCTCGCCTTCTCCCCCACCTTCTCTCCCCCATTATCACCCCCAGCTTCTCCATCCTAGCCTTCGCTCTGCTCGCCATCACTCCCCTCACATTCACGCCCTCCTCTTTAAGACCCCTTGCCTTCACACCCTATGATCCTCACCCCCTCACCTTCACCCCGCTCGCCTTCACCGACCCTCGCCTTCACTCCCCCTGACCTTCACCGTCCCCTCGCCTACGCCGTCTCACCCTCAACACCCCACGCCGCCACACCCCTCGAATTCACCCCATCACCTTCACCACCATACCTTCACCCACCCTCGCCTTTACCCCCTTGCCATCAACCCCATCGCCTTCAAGCTCCCTTGCCTTTCCCTCTTGCCTTCAACCCCCTCGCCTTCAAATCCCCTTGCATTCACCCGCCTTGCCTTCAACACCTCACCTTCAACCCCTTCGCCTTCTCTGCCCTTGCCTTCTCTCCCCTCGCCTTCTCCCTTAACCTTCTCTGCCCTTGACTTCTCTCCCCTCGCCTTCTCCGTCCCGCCTACTCTCCTCTGCCTTCGCTCCCCCTCGACGTAAAATTCCCCATCTTCTCTCCCCGCGCCCTCACCATCCTCTCGCCTTCACCCACACCCGCCTTCACGCCTTGCCTTCTCTCTCCACCACCGTCATCCCCCTCACCTGCTCTCTCCTTCGTCTTCTCTCCCCACCTCACCCCACCTTCTCCCCGTCAACTTCAATCCACGCTTTAACCCCCGCCTTCTCACCCCCGCATTCTCCTCCCTCGCCTTAACCCCCTCCTTCTCTCCCGTCGACTTCACTCCCGCCTTCACCCCCACCTTCTCCGCCACGTTCTCACCTCCGCCTTCACGCCCCACGTTATCTGCCTGCCTTCACCATTCGACTTCTCCCCTGCCTTCTCTCCCTCGCCTTCTCTCCATCGCATTCTCCATCCTCTCCTTCTCTCCCCGCCTTCTCTCCCCGCCTTCTCTCCTTCGCCTTCTTCCCCCACCTTCTCACCTGCCTTGTCCACCCTCGCCTTCAACACCCTCGTCTTGTCCCCGCCGCCTTTTCCTCCACCTTCGCTCCCCTCGCCTTCTCTCCCTTGCTTTCTCCAGTCTCGCCTTCTCCACCCTCGCCTTCCCCCCGCCTTCTCCACCCTTGCCTTCTCCCCCACCTTCTCCCCCCTCGCCTTCACTCCCTTGCTTTCTCCAGTCTCGCCTTCTCCACCCTTGCCTTCTCCCTCGCCTTCTCCACCCTCGCCTTCTCCCCCATCTTCTCTTCCGCCTTCTCTCCCCGCCTTCTCCACCCTCGCCTTCTTCCCGACTTTCTCACCCCGCCTACTCCACCTTCGCCTTCTCCCCCCACCTTCTCTCCCGCATTATCACCCCCGCCTTCTCCAGTCTCGCCTTCGCTCCGCTCGCCATCACTCCCCTTACCTTCACGCCCTCCTCTTTAAACCTCCTTGCCTTCACACACCCTGACCCTCACCCCCTCACCTTCAACCCGCTCGCCTTCACCGTCCCTCGCCTTCACTACCCCTGACCTTCACTGCCCCCTCGCCTACACCCTCTCGCCCTCAACCACCAACGCCGTCACACCCCTCGAATTCACTCCCTCGCCTTCAGCACCTTGCCTTCACCCACCCTCGCCTTAATCCCCCCCGCCTTCAACCCCAACGCCTTCATGCTCCCTTGCCTTTCCCTCACGCCTTCACACCTCTTGCCTTCACCCCCTCACCTTCATCTCCCTCGCCTTCTCCGCCCTTGCCTTCACTCCCCTCGCCTTCTCCCTTAACCTTCACCACCCTCGCCTTCTCTCCCCTCGCCCTCACCATCCTCTCGCCTTCACACACCTCTCGCCTTCACCCTCACCCGCCTTCCCCCCTTGTCTTCTCTCTCCCCCGCCGTCATCCCCTTCGCCTTCTCTCTCCTCCACCTTCTCTCCCCACCTTCTCATCCCACCTTCTCCCCTTCGGCTTCAATCCCAGCTTTCACCCCCGCCTTCTCTCCCCCGCATTCTCCACCCTCGCCTTTACCCCCTCCTTCTCTCCCGTCGCCTTCACTCCCCGCCTTCACCCCCGACCTTCTCCGCCACCTTCTCACCTCCGCCTTCATGCCCCGCCTCTCTGCCTGCCTTCACCACTCGACTTCTCCCCTATCTTATCTCCATTGCCTTCTCTCCCTCGCATCCTCCTCCCTCTCCTTCTCTCCACGCGTTCTCTCCCCGCCTTCTCTCCCTCGCCTTCTTTCCCGCCTTCTCCACTCTCACTTTCTCCACCCTCGTCTTGTCCCCGCCGCCTTTTCCCCCACCTTCTCCCCCCTCGCCTTGTCTCCCTTGCTTTCTCCAGTCTCGCCGTCTCCACCCTCGCCTTCTCCCCCGCCTTCTCCACCTTCGCCTTCTCCCCCACCTTCTCTTCTGCCTTCTCTCCCCACCTTCTCCACCCTCGGCTTCGCCCCCCACCTTCTGCCCCCTCGTCCTCTCTCCCCGACTTCTCCACACTCGCCTTCACTCCCACATTCTCACCCCACCTTCTCCATCCTCGCCTTCGCTCCACTCGCCATCACTCCCCTCACCTTCACGCTCTCTTCTTTAACCCCCCTTGCCTTCACACCCCCTGACCCTCACCCCCTCGCCTTTACCCTCTCAGCTTCACTCCCCTCACCCTCACCATCCTCTCACCTTCACACACCCCGTCGCCTTCACCCCTTGACTTCTCTCTCCTCCACCTTCACCCCCCTCGCCTTCTCTATTCTCCGCTTTCTCTCCCCGCCTTCTCTCCCCACCTTCACCCTCCTCGCCTTCAAATCCCCTTGCATTCATCCGCCTCACCTTCAACCCCTCGCCTTTCTCCCCCCACCTTCTCTCCATTTCCTTCTCTCCTCTCGACTTCTCCGCTAACCTTCTCTGCCCTCGCCTTCTCTTCTCTCGCCCACCTTCTCTCCCCTGCCTTCTCTTCCCCTCATCTTCACCCCACCCCTGCCTTCACCACCCTCGCCTTCACCCCCCTCTCCCTCACCAACCTCTCGCCTTCAACACCCCTTCGCCTTCACCGTCCCCCGCCTTCACTCCCTTCGCCTTCTCTTTCCCCTGCCTTCACCCCACTCACCTTCTCTCTCCGCCTTCTCCCCCAGCATTCTCTCCTCGCCTTCTCTCCCCGCCTTCTCCCCCGGCTTCTCCACCCTCGCCTTCACCACCCTCGCTTTTTCCCTCGCCTTTCCCCGCCTTCTCTCCCCCTCGTCTTCTCTCCCCCTTCTCCCCCTCGCCTTCTCTACCCCGCCTTGTCTCCTCCACCTTCTCCACCCTTGCATTCTCCCCCCACTTTCACCCCCGCATTCTCACCCCCGCCTTCTCCACCCTTGCCTTCTCTCCCCGCCTTCTCCACCCTCGCATTCGCTCCCCTCGCCATCACTCCTCTCGCCTTCACCCACCCTCGCCTTCAAACCCCTTGCCTTCATCCTTCTCCCTCGCCTTCTCCCTGCCTTCTCCACCCTCGCCTTCTCCACCCTCGGCTTCTCTCCCCTCCTTCTCTCCCCCGCCTTCTCCACCCTCGCCTTCTCTCCTCACCTTCTTTCCCCCTATTCTCCAGCCTCGCCTTCTCCACCCTTACTTTCTCTCCCTTCGCCTTCTCCCCCTCGCCTTTTGCCCACTCGCCTTCTCTCCCCATTCTCCACCATCGCCTTCTGTCCCCCGCCTTCTCCCCCGCACTTTCACCTCACCGTCTCCCCTTGTCTTCAAACCAGCCTTCTCTCCCCGCTTTCTCTC
The DNA here is from genome assembly GCF_037043375.1 of Chiloscyllium plagiosum. Lineage (NCBI taxonomy): Eukaryota > Metazoa > Chordata > Chondrichthyes > Orectolobiformes > Hemiscylliidae > Chiloscyllium > Chiloscyllium plagiosum. The sequence continues at coordinate 63,860,920 of NW_028270175.1, read as the reverse complement.
CCCGCATTCTCCACCCTCGATGTCTCCCCCAGCCTTCCCTCTCATCACATTCTCCACCCTCGCCTTCTCCCCGTATTCTCTCCCCACCTTCTCCACCCTAGCCTTCTTACTCCTCGCCTTCTCACCCGCCTTCTCCACCCTCGCCTTCTCTCCCCGCCTTCTCCCCCGCCTTCTCTCCCCACCTTCTCCCCGCCTTCTCTCCCCACTTTCTTCTCTGTCGCCTTCTCCCCGGCCTTCTATCACCGCCCTCTCCACCCTCGCATTCTCCACCAGCGTCTTCTCCACCCTTGCATTCTCCACCCTCGCCATCTCCCCCACCTTCGCCAGCCTCGCATTCATACCCCTCACCTTCAACCCCTCCTTCTCCACCCTCGTCTTCTCACCCCGCCTTCTCCCCACCTTCGCCCCCTCGTCTTCACTCGCCGCCTTCTCCACCTCATTCTCTACTCTCGCCTTCACACCCCACTTTCTCTGCCATCTTCTCCCCCCCTGCCTTCACCCCCCGCCTTCTCTGCCCGCCTTCACACCTCAACTTCTCTTCCTCGCCTTCTCTCACCACCTTATCCCCGCCTTCTCTCCCCGCATTCTCCACCCTCGCCTTAAACCCCTCCTTCTCTCCCTCGCCTTCACTCCCTGCCTTCACCCCCGCCTTCTCTGCCCGCCTTCACACCTCAACTTCTCCTCCTCGCCTTCTCTCACCACCTTATCCCCGCCTTCTCTCCCCTGCATTCTCCACCCTCGCCTTAAATCCCTCCTTCTCTCCCCTCGCCTTCACTCCCTGCCTTCACACCCCACCTTCTCTGCCTGCCTTCACACCTCAACTTCTCCTCGCCTTCTCTCCCCGCCTTACCCACCGCCTTCTTTCCCCCGCATTCTCCACCCTCGCCTTCCTTCCCCTTCATCTTCTCTCCCCTCGCCTTCTCTCCCCTTTCCTTCTCTCCACACACCTTCTTCACCCCACCTTCTCTCCTCTCGGCTTCTCTCCCCTTGCCTTCTCCGCCCTCACCTTCTCTACCCCATCTTCTCCCCCACCTTCTCTTCCCCGCATTCTCCAAATGTCTGTTCACCCCTCACATTCTCTTCCCCGCATTCTCCACCCACGCTTTCCCCTCACCTTCACCCCTCGCCTTCTCTCCCCTGCATTCTCCACCCTCACCTTCTCCACCTCTCCTTCTCCCTCGCCTTCTCCCTGCCTTCTCCACCCTCGCCTTCTCCACCCTCGGCTTCTCTCCCGGCATTCTCTCCCCCGCCTTCTCCACCCTCGCCTTCTCCACCCTTGGCTTCTCTCCCTGCCTTCTCTCCCAACCTTCTCCTCCTCGCTTTCTTCCCACTCGCCTTCTCTCCTCACCTTCTTTCCCCCTATTCTCGACCCTCGCCTTCTACACCCTCACCTTCTCTCCCCTCGCTTTCTCCCCCTCGCCTTTTGCCCACTCGCCTTCTCTCCCCACCTTCTCTCCCCACTCTCCACCATCGCCTTCTGTCCCCTGCCTTCTCCCCCGCACTTTCACTTCACCGTCTCCCCCTCGCCTTCAAACCAGCCTTCTTTCCCCGCCTTCTCTCCCCGCATTCTCCACCCTCGACGTCTCTCCCAGTCTCCTCTCCCATCACATTCTCCACCCTCGTCTTCTCCCCGTCTTCTCTCCCCACCTTCTCCACCCTAGCCTTCTCACTCCTCGCCTTCTCACCCGCCTTCTCCACCCTCGCCTTCTCTCCCCGCCTTCTCCACCACCTTCTCTCTCCACCTACTCCTCGACTTCTCTCCCCACTTTCTTCTCCGTCGACTTCTCCCTGGCCTGCAACCACCGCCTTCTCCACGTCGCCTTCTCCCCCACCTTCTCCCCGCCTTCTCTGCTCGCCTTCTCTCCCCGCCTTCTCCATGCTCGCCTTCGCTCCCCTCACCATCACTTCCCTCGCGTTCCCCTCCCTCGCCTTCAAACCCCTTGCCTTCACACCCCCTCACTCTCACCCCCTCGCCTTCACCCTCTCACCTTCACTCCGCTCGCCTTCACCCTCCCTCACCTTCACTGCCCCTCACCCTCACCCCTTCGCCTTCAGCGCCCCTCGCCTTCACTGCCCATCGCCTTCAGACCCCCTTGCATTCACACCCACTTGCCTTCAACCTCCCTCGCATACAACCCGTCGCCCTCAACCCCCCACGACATCACACCCCTCAACTTCACCCTCTCGCCTTCACACCCTCCCCTTCACCCTCCCCTTGCCTTCATACCCCTCGCCTTCACCCCGTCCCCTTCTTCTCCACTCGCCTTCAAACCCTTTGCCATCACCCCCTCGCCCTCAACGCCTCTTGCATTCACACCCTCGCCTTCACCCCCTCGCCTTCACCCCACCTTGCCTTCACCCACCCTCGCCTTTATCCCCGTCGCCTTCAACCCCCTTGCTTTCACCCCCATCGCCTGAACGCTCCCTTGCCTTTCCCCCCTTGCCTTCTCTCCCCTCGCCTTCTCCCCTAAACCTCTCTGCTCTTGCCTTCTCTCCCCTTGCATTCTGTCACCCGCCTTCTCTCCCCTGCCTTCTCTCCCCCTAGTCTTCACCCTCACCCGCTTTCACTACCCTCGCCTTCTCCATCCTCGCCCTCACTATACTCTCGCCTTCACACACCCCCTCGCCTTGACCCCCATCGCCTTCTCCCTCCCTTGCCTTCACCCCACTCGCCTTCTCTCCCCGCCTTCTGCTCCACATTCACCACCCTTGCCTTCTCTCCCACCCTCTCCACTCGCCTTCTCTCCCTGATTTCTCTTCCCGCCTTCTCTCCCCGTCTCCCTCTCGCCTTCTCTCCCCGCCTTCATCCCCATATTCTCCACCCTCACCTTTTCTCCCACCCTCTCCACCCGCCTTCTCCCCTCCCACCTTCTCTCCCTGACTTCTCTTCCCGCCTTCACTTCCCTGTATTCTCCCTCTCGCCTTCTCCTCCACCTACACCCCCTATCTCCTCTCTCTCTCTTGCCTTCACCCCACTCGCCTTCTCTCCCCTGTCTTCTCCCCTGCCTTCTCTCCCCGCCTTTTCTCCCTGCATTCTCCACCCTCGCCTTCTCTGCCTCACTCTCCGCCCCGCCTTCTCTCCCTGACTTCTCCCTGTACCCCCCTCCCCATCTCTCCCCTCGCCTTAATCCCCTCGCCTTCACCCCAATCGCTTTCACCCCTCTCGCCTTCACTCCCACTCTCATTCGCCCAGCTCACCTTCACCCCCCTCGCTTTCATGCCTTGCCCTTTACCCCCTCGTGTGGAGAATGCGGAGCAGAAGGCAGGGGAGAGTTCTCCACCCTCAAACTCACACCCCCTCGCCTTCTCTCCCCTCGCTATCTCCCCCCTCGCCTTCACACCCCTTGACTTGTACCCCACTCCCCATCTCTCCCCTAGCCTTCACCCTCCTTGCCTTCACCATCCTCTCCTTCAACCACACTCGTCTTCTCCCCCTCGACTTCTCTCCCCTCGCCATCTCCCCTTCACCTTCACTATCCCTCCCCTTCACCCCCCTTGCTGTCACCCCTCGTGTTCACCCACACATTCGCTCCCCTCGCATTTTCTCCCCTCGTCTTCTCTCCCCTCGCCTTCACCGCCCCTCCTTCACTCCCCTCCCCTTTCCACGTCGTCTTCAACCCCCTCCACTTTCCACCCTCGATTTCACCCCCTCACCTTCACACCACCCTCGCCTTCACCCCAATCGCCTTCACCCCTCTTGCGTTCACTCCCTCTGTCCTTCACCCACCTCACCTTCACCCCCTCGCCTTCACCCATTCCCCTTTCCCACCTCGACTTCACCTCCTCCACTTCCCCCCTCGATTTCATCCCCCTCACCTTCACACCCCCTCACCTTAACACCCCCTCGCGTTCACGCCCCTCTCCTTCACCCCCCTCAGCTTCACTCCCGCTTGCTTTCCACCCTTCGACTTCACACCACCCTCGCCTTCGCAGCCCCTCACCTTTACCCACCTCGCCTTCACCCCCGCTCACCTTCACGCCCCCTCGCCTTCACCCCCCTTGCCATCACCCTCTCGCATTCATCCCCCTTGCCTTCAACCCCCTCACCTTCAGCCACTCTACGTCTCCCCCTCCTCTCTCCTCTTCCCATATCCCCCTCACCTTCACTCTCTTCTTCACCCTCTCCTTCCTCCTCTCCTCCCCATCCTTCCCACTTTCCTTCCCCTTCTCCTCCCCCTCTTTCTCTCCATCCTTCCCCATCTCCTTCCCGCTCTCCTTCCCCACCGATTCTTGCATCCCTCCTTGAATCCCCCCCCACTTCCCCCTTCTTTCCCCTTTCCTCACCCCCACTCTACTCGCCCCCTCTCCTGCCCCATCCTCTCACTTTCTACTCCTCTCCTCCCCACTCTGCTCCCCATCTTCTCCCCTCTCGCCATCCCCCACTCTCCTACCCTTCACCTCCACCCACTCTCTTTCCCTCCTCTCCTTTCCCCTCCTCCTTCAACCACCCCCTCTCCTTCCCTCCTCTTCCCCCTTTCTCCTTTCCCCTGCTTCCCCCTTTATATTTTCGCCCCCTCCGTTCCATCCCTCTCCTTTCTCCTCTCAATCACCCCCTCGCCTGCCCACCTTCCTTCCCCTTCTCCCTCTGCTCCCACCTTCCTTCGCCCGCCTCTCATTCCACCCCTCATCGCCCATCGTTCCGGGCCCTCTCCTTTCCCCCATCTCCTTCCCACCCTCTACTTCCCTGCCCTCTATTCCCCCATCCCACTTCCCCCTCCCCTTCCCCCTTCCCCCACTCCTTCACTCCTTCTCCTTCTCCACCTCTCTGCTTCCCCATCTCATACTCCTTCTTCACTCCTCTCTCCTCCCTCCCCGCACTTCCCCCTTCCCCCGTCCTTTCCCCCCACTCCTTCCCCCCTCCTTCCCCACCTCTCCTTGCCAACCCCCATAGGTATATGCAATGGCTGACTATGTGATAACAAGACCTGTGGGTGCAGTAGGGAGCTTGGAGATGGAGGAGTTCAGGCCCTAAAAATATGGAAATGGATATGGAGTCCGGAGGGCAGTGGAATCCCCGCACGGAAAATGAAGTGTTCTTCCTTAAACATGTGCTTAGCTTCACTGGACCACTGCAGTAAGCCTGGGACAGATATTTTGGCCAAGGAACAGGGTGGGCTGTTCAAGGGGCAGGGGAGTGGAATTTCCAGGTCTTCTTGAAGACAGCATTTGGATGTTCTGCAAAGTAGTTCCCCAGTCCACACTTCGTTTCCCAAGGTAGTGGAGACCATCGTTCAAGCAGTGAATGTATTCGACGGGATTGTGCGAAGGGCAGGGAAAGTGTTACTGCTCCTGGAAGGTGTGTTTTGGCCCTTGGATACTGAGGAGGGAGGATGGCAATAGACAGATGATGAGAAACAAGAAGTAAAAAGGAAGGGAAAATCAGGAAATATTATTTGAGACGTTGGAAATTATGAAGGCAACAAAGCCATCATGAAGACGCTTTACCTAAATGCTGGCAGCATTCGGAACAAGGTTAGAGAGTTACTGGCACAAATAATCACAAATGAATACGATTTAGGAGCCATTACAGAGATATGGTTACAGGATGGTCACAACTGGGAGGTAAATATCTCGGGACAACAGACTATTCAGAAGGACAAACAGGAGTGTATAGAAGATGGCGTCGCTCTGATATCAGGGCGATTTTGCAAAGTGTTATGGGTACTAGGAAGAATGAGTATGAATCCATTTGGGTGGAAATTCGAAATTCTAAGAAAAGATTTTCTGCAAGGCCTAGTCTCTCGGCCACCAAATAATAACATCACCCTGGTGCGGGCAATAAACAAAGAAATAACTACAGGCGGTCAAAATGGGCCGGCTCTTATCATACGGGATTTCAATCTACCATCTAGATTGTTTGACCCAGTTTGGTCAGAGTAGTCTTGAGGAGGAATTCGTTGAGTGTATCCGCAATCGTTTCCTTAAACAGTACGTAACGGAAGCGGTGATGGAGCAAGCTTTCCTCCATCTGGCCTTGTGTGATGAGGCAGGAATAATGAATGAGCTCATCGTTAGGGATCCCCTTGGAAGCAGTGATCCCAGTATGGTTGGATTTCGAATACAGATGGAGAGTGTGAAGTTAAAATCCAATCCCAGGCTCCTGTGCATGTACAGCGGGGACCACAATGAATGAGGAGGAAATTGCTGAAGTTGACTGGAACCAAACTGGTACAACTGGTGAGCAGTGGAGGACTTACAAAAAAGAATTTCAACGTGCTCAGCAAAAGTATGTTCCAGTAAAAAGAAAGGACTGTAAGAAAAGGTGTAATCTGCCCTGGTGTCTCAGGACATCAGGCAGCCGATCACATTGAAAGATGAGACATACAAACTTGTCGAAAACAGCATGAAACTGGAAGATTGAGAAAGAGATATAAAGAACCGTAAGAAAGCAGGAGCGAAAAGCAGTAGCACAGAATTAAAAGACAGATAGCAGAAGTTTCTATTATAATTTTAAATAAACGAGAGTGGCTCAGGTAGATGTTGGTCCTTTAGAGGATGAGAAGGGGCATTTAGTTATGGGCTGTGATGAATTGGCCGAAGCATTGAAGATGTATTTTGTATCGGTCTACACAGTGGAGGGCAGGAATAACATGCCAGTGATTGACAAAGAGACGAAGGTAGGTGTGGACCTGGAAGCAAACATTATTCCAGAAACGCTAGTGTCGGGAAAGCTCATGGAGCTAAGGATCTACAAGTCTACTTGCCCTGTTGGAATGCATCCCAGGGTAGTAAAAGAGAAAGCAAGGGATGAAACTGATGCACTGGCGGTAATTTTCCAAATTTGTTGGACTATGGGGCAGTTCCAGCAGATCGTAAAACAGTAAATGTGGCACCATTGTTTATAAAGGAAGGCACACAAAAGATGGGGAGTTATGGATAAGTTAGCTAAAATCTGTAATGGGGAAAATGCTTGAGTCTCTTATCAAGGAAGGCATCACAACAGAAATTGGACAGACGCAGCATGGGCTCATGAAGGGCGGGAAATGCTTTTACAAATCTTTTAATATTCCATGAAGACATTATGAGCATGTTGGACAAGGGGGACCCAGTGGATGTGGTGTACCTTGATTTCCAAAAATAAAGCCTTCAGCAAGGTTCCGCATAAGAGGCTGATGCAAAATGTCAGGATGCATGGTGTTCGGGGTACAGTATTAGCACGGATCTAGGATTGGTTGAATTGTCTAACAGGAAACAAAGAGTGGGGATAAATGAGTGCTATTCCGGCTGACAATCAGTGACTTGTGATGTGCCTCAGGGATTGGTGTTGGGACTGCAATTATTTACAATTTATATTAATGATTTGGGGACCACGTGGAGCATTTCAAAGTTTACAGATGACAGTAAGATGAATGGCAGAGCAAAGTGTGCAGAGGTCTGTGAAACTTTGTAGAGGAATATGGATATATTGAGTGAGTGGGCAAAGTTCTGGCAGATGGAATACAATGTTAGTAAATGGGAAGGGATATGTTTTGGTGGTAGGAAACGTAAAAAGGATTATCACTGGTTTTGATAAAAAGTTGCAGCATGCTGTTATGCAGAGGACTTGGATGTCCTTGTGCATGAATCACAGAATGTTGCTCCACAGGTACAACAAATCAATCAGGAAGGCAAATGGAGTGTTATCCTTCATTGCTAAAGGGATTGAGTTTCAGAGCAGGGAGACTACGTTTCAGCTATACACGGTGGGGTTAGGCTATCCCTGAAGGACTGTGTGCAGTTTCCTTATTTGAAAAAGATGTACTAGCACTGGAAGGGTTGCAAAGAGGTTCACTGGGTTGATTCTGGAGTTGAGAGGGTTGGCTTATGAGGAGAGACTGAGTAGATTGGGATGATATTCATTGGAATTCAGAAGAATGAGGGGAGATCTTATAGAAACATATAACATTTTGCAGGGTTCAGATAAGATAGAAGTAGAAATGATGTTTCCACGAGCGGGTGAAACTTGGACAAGAGGGCGTAGCCTCAAGATGAGAGGGAGCAGATTCAGCACTGAATTGAGAAGGAACTTTTTCACGCAGAGGATTGATAATCTTTGAAATTCTTTGCCCAGTGAAGTAGTTACCACTACTTCAGTAAATGTTTCAAAGCTAAGATTTTATTTAACAATAAATGAAGGAAGGGATACAGTGAGAGGATGGGTAAGTGGATCTGTGTCCATGGAAAGATCAGCCATGAGCTTATTGAATGGTGGAGCAGGCTCAAAGGGTCAGGTGGACTACCCATGCTCCTCGTTCTGATCTGCTGTGCATGTTTGGATGGGATGAGAGTGGATAGAGGCTTGATGCCTGTCATTGGCGAGATGGGCCAAAAAACCTCTTTCCGTGCTGTAAAAGTCCCAGTCTCTATGAGAAACTAACTGCACCAGCCATATGTACACTATGGCTTCGAGAGCAGGTCAGAGTCCAGGATCTCTACAGCAAGGAATACACTTCTTTATTCCCTGAAGCCGAACTGACATTTAGCCTGCCATTACACGCCACATGTTGTTAGTGACTAGCAGCCTCCATTAATAGCTATATACTCTCCAAGCCAGATCATTATCCACTCAATTGTCCACTATTCTTCTCTTTCTTTGGGTGTTTTGCCCACCTATTTTTTACTCCTTTATAAGACAGAAGTAAGAAACATGCAGGGATACTCCCTGCTTGCCTGGATGAGTGCAGTGTTGGGAAAGCATGGCGCAGGGTCAACACAGCAGATAAGGCAGCATCCCAGTAGCAAGAGACATTTCAATTGTGACTTTCTTGAGGACTCCTGAGTGCAATTCCAACAATATGGCAAAACTCAACATTATCCAGAACAGGACAGCCGAATTGATCAGAACCACGATACTGACACAGCATCGACAAAGATCCACTTCCTTCACCTGCAAACACTCAGAAAGGCAGTCTGCATTATCCACAAGATGCACTGCAGAAATTCACGAAAGCTCTTGGAACAGTACCTGTCAAACTCACAACCACTTACATCTTAAAGGAAAGGTTAGCAGGTAGATAGGAAAACCCTACAAACTACTTACCATCCTGATCTGGAAATAGTTTGCCATTCCTTCAGTGTCACTGGGTCAAACTTCTGGATTTCCCTTCTTTATGTTTTGGGTCTACCAATAGTAAATGGACAGCACTTGTTCAAAAGGTAGCACATCATCACCTTGTCCAGTAAATTTAGCAATGGGCAATAAATGCTGACCTCGTCTGGAATATCCACATCTGACTAAGAATGAAAATTTCTTCTTTGGTGTTTTTAAAAGTTCTCTCTTACTGGGCTATTTCTGATTTAATTTCAGAAATATTAAAGATGAGGATTTGCAGTTGGAAAACTGAAATGAAGCATCAGATCAGAATCTGATGAAGTTGCTCTGTTTGATGTCGCCTGAATCTCATCGACCTATGAGAATGAAAGGAGTAAGCAACATGCACATTTGAGTGACTCCATTCACTTGGTCTGTCTGTAAGCGGGAAATGATTGGTGAAGCAGTTGAAGATGGTTCGGCCAAAGACTCGACCCTGATGAACTCCCTCTCTAACTAAGAAGGCCTGGATTCTCAAGCCCCATCTGCTTCACAAGTGGGACATGACACGTCTGAACAGGTTGATTAAAAATGTCGCCTGCAGAAAAATCCAGACATTCAGGTGGACTGCTGTTTGTTTCAAAGATCATCTGAGGGTGGAGCTGTTATAAAGCTATCGCCGAGGACACTGCAACACCAGAGTATTGGATTGTGAAGTAGATGCAGACAGGACCGGAATGTTTCACTCTGCGTCTATGTCCACATTTCCAGCCAGACCCTGCTAACCTCCACCAGCACCTTCTTATTTCGTGTCAGATATTCAGCATCTGCATGGGTCACTCTCAGGCCACGCCCCGCACCGTGACGTCACGGACCGTCTGCGCATGCGTCCAGATCCCCGGCCAAGATGGCGGCTGTTCACCTCGGAACTGCGATACATTGAACCGCAAGTTATTTTTCAACATGCTCGCTCCTGGCTGAATGGGTTTTTAAACGCTCTCCAGCTCCACAAGACTTACCTTGTGGAAAAGCGCATCTCTTCCAATTTCCCACGGAAATAAAGTCGGTAATGCCAATGTGCTGCCCTCGCCTGTCGTGCGTTTCGAGGGCAATTTCGCACCGCGGTGCATGCTAGGGTCATACTGCCGCCATTGAATTCAGTTATTCCAGAGTTGAGTCTGTTCATGAATAACTTTTTTTTCCCTGTATTACAACGTTTTGTTTTCCAAATAATCTTTGGAAGAACAAAATTAGCGGTTAGAAAAATATCTTAAAATGGGATGCATCGATCAAATCTCTCAAATCGTCTCTATAACATAACTTTGTCATTAAAGTACGAGATCTCTCAAATCATTTTGTAAATTCCCGTCCTGAATTCATGGTGGTGGATTTTGGAAACTCCTTTAACAGGTGGATGTTTATCACTCAAACCAAGACATATATTTGTTTATTCTGAATGTCTCTCAACATGTGTCTTTTGTCATCTCATTTTGCAGAGAAATGGAAGTAATGAAAACTGAAGTGTTTCTCTGATTCAAGTTCTGTGCTATCTTCTTAGCTGCAAGGTCCAGCCAGAGAGTTTACACTGAAGGACGATGAAATTGGTTCAGAGGTAAATATTATTGAGCATTCATCTATAATCCAATACTGAACTTGCTTTGCTGTGTTTCATTGGTCAGGCATTAGTGTGATCCCTTTATTGTGGATCTGAATCCATATCCATCCATTGCTCTGTTTCATCGCTGTCCTCCATGACAATCTCTTTTCCATTGTCCAACCTGCGTCACCTTTAATAATGTGGATTTTTACCCGATGTGATAGTTTATTGTTATTCCTTCCAGTCATGTTCAAATGAGGGTTTCATCACTGCATGTCCCTAAGCTATGTGCTGTTAATTTATTCCACTCGTATATGTGGCCTCCCTCACAACATCACTCAGACGTTTTTATACTCGTGCTTGCTTTTATTCTTCATGCTCCCTCTTACACACTGTACTCCCTTCCCTGTTCTTACCACCCCACCTCACCTTCCCTGTTCTTACCAATCCACCTTCCCCACAACCCCTTTCTCTCTTTTTCATCTCTGAGAGGCCCGAGTCTTTTCTCGGTCCAGATCCTTCCTTTATGCATAAGTTTTAAAGAGTTACATAGCACATGAAACAATGCAGCACAGGAACGGGCTCACAACGTTTTGTTGAACATGCCACCCAATACACTTTGTGCAGTCAGCCTGAAATCAAACGGTTGTTAGCCTGACAGTCAGTCGGGAACATGCTGGACTGTATTATAAAAGATATGACAATAAATGATAACTGGACACTTAGAAACAATGGGAGACACATGGTTGTATAGAAGTAGAATATTTTTATTCTGTATTCTGTTCGATTCTGTATTTTGGTGTGAGCATAAATGGCAGAATAGATAAGGGTGTGGGAGGCTATTGGTGGTGGGTGATATTTGAAATTCAGAGGCATTTTGACAAGTTTCACCAGGGGCAAAAGTATAATGAGGGAGAGAATAGGGCCTCTGACAGGTCAATGAGGCCGTCTGTTTGCAATCACAGTTGATGGGGGAGATCTGAAAAAAAAGGTGTTAGGATTTACTGTGGGGAATCAAGGAGAAAACAGCACAAGTAGCGCGCTGTCAGCCCAACGCCCCACCCACCCCCTTCCCACGGCCATCTTCTGACCCAAGTATCACAGAGTCTGTGGAAGGCCGCATCCGTCTGTACAGCCACCGACAGACTCCCCAAAGAGCGGGAGAGAGTCAGCCTCATCTGTGACCCATCACCAATGCGATGATAGAGGAAAGTTAAATACCCTCTCAATTATCCCAGTGCCTTTGTGACAAATTCAAATAATTCCCTGTTAATGTAGTTTCTCACAATGTAATGCTGTAAAGGAGCCTTAACACTGCCCTTCCACTTCTTTGTTCTGACCCTTATTACCCATAATTTGGTCTACGACTGATTGATAATCTAAGGCCACGATATTTTCTTCATCATCCCACTGTTATCCCTAACGACGAGAGATCCCCATCCTGCTTCCCATTCTGCCTGACTTTCCACAATGTTGTGTAGCTGTGAATATTAATGCCGTCAGGCTCACCGGTCTATAGTTGACTGGGAGTTTCACGGTGTTTCAGGGAGAAGAGGATTGTATATACTAACAGAAATATTGAAGGTTGTAGTGACTGAAGACGTTTAAAGACTATAAGAAGGCTTCTAGGCTCTGGAGGCGACGTAGATAGGAAGACAATGGAGGATGCCAGGTTGCTGGGTTGGAGACAATTACACAGATGGGGTTGGTTGCACAAACTGAAAGAGGTTCCGTTGGTCGGGAGGGTTCGTGGGGTGGCGGGGTTGAGGGTGAATTTTGAGGGACGGACTATATGAGGTTCTGAGGGAGCATTTCCTGAGGTATTGACGGTGCACTATCCGAGCTATTGAGGAAGTACTATCTGTGCAATTGAGGGAGCACTTTCTGAGTTACTGAGGGTGCACTGTCTGAGGTATTGACGGTGCGCTTTCTGAGGTACTGGAGTTGCACTATTTGTGGTATTGGGGGAGCCTTTTCTGAAATATTGAGGGAGCTTTTTCTGTGGTATTGAGGTTGCTCTATCTGAAGTATTGAGGGAGCACTTTCTGATTTCGTGAGGGAGCACTTTCTGATGTACTGAGGGTGCACTATCTGAGGTATTGAGGGACCATATTCTGAGGTACTGAAGGTGCACTATCTGTGGTATTGGGGAGCACTTTCTGAGGTATTGAGGAAGCACTATCTGAGGTACTGAGGGAGCAATATCTGAGTTACTAAGGGAGCACTATCTGAGGTATTGAGAGATAACTTTGTGTGGTATTGAGGGAACACTTTGTGTGGTAATGAGGGAGCAATTTCTGAGGTATTGAGGGAGCACTTTCTAACATATTGCGAGAACACTATCTGAGGTACTGAGGGAGCACTATCTGAGGTACTGACGGAGAACTGTCTGAGGTATTGAGCGAGAACTTTCTGATGTACTGACGGAACACTTTCTGAGGTTGAGGGAACATTTTCTGAGGTACTGAGGGAGCACTATCTGAGGTAATAAGGGAGCAGTGTCTGAGATATTTAGGGAAAACTTTCTGAGGCATTGAGGGAGCACTTTGAGGTACTGAAGAAGCACTTTCTGAGGTATTGAGAGAGCATTTTCTGAGGTATTGAGGAAGATGTATCTGAGCTACTGAGGGGCAGTTATCGGTAGTATTGAGGGAGAATTATCTGAGGTATTGAGGGAGCATGTTCTGAGGTACTGCGGGAGCACTTTCTGACGTATTGATGAGAACTATCTGAGGTATTGAGGGAGAACTATCTGAGGTACTGAGGGAGCACTTTCTGGGGTACTGAGGGAGCTCTTTCAGAGGCATCGAGGGAGCACTATCTGAGGTACGGAGTGAGCACTTTCTGAGGTATTGAGGGAGCACTTCCTGATGTATTGAGGGAGAATTATGTGGTGGTACAGAGTGCAGATCATTTCCTCAGGGTCCCTGAGGCACTCTGGTGTCCTAATTTCAAATGGAAGCCACGCCCCATTTTAGAAGATTTAGATAATTTTAAACAATCAGTGAAAAATAACGTCAGGATGTGTCTGAAACATGGTTTGGAGGAAAACTTTCATCAATCTATTGTCACTTGTTGCTTGGAGACGCTTTAGAAAAGCAGGCACCCAAACAGACTAACGCTGTCGATGCAATAGGAAGATCCAACAAGTCATCTGTAGCTGCTGTCTGTCTCCCTGGAGCAGTCATCATGTGAGATCAGGGTTCAGTCCTCGGAAAATTCATTTTTTCATCAATACCTCAACCATGCCTTTACAGCCCTGTGTGTGTGTGTGTGTGTGAGAGAGAGAGAGAGAAACAGACACAGAGAGAGACTGTCCGTGCTTGTGTGTGTATGAGAGAGTGGAGGCATGTGCATCTATGTGTGTCTGTATTTGTGTGAGTGAGAGAGAATGTGTGTGTTTATGTGAGAGTGAGGGTCTCTGTGTGTTTGACGGGGTGTGTGTCTGTGTGTGCAGGTGTGTGAGAGAGTGTGTATGTGTATGTGAGAATGTGTATGTGTGTGTGTGAAAGAGTGTGTCTGTGTATATATATATGTGTGTGAGAGAGTGTGTATGTGTGTGAGAGAGAGTGTCTGTGTGTGTATGACAGTGTATCTGTGTGTGTGAGAGAGAGTGTGTATGTGTGTCAGAGAGTGAGTGTGTCTTTGTGTGAAAGAGACTGAGTATGGCTGTGTGTGTGAGACTGTGTGTCTGTGTGTGATTCCTGAAGAAGGACTTATGCCTGAAACATCGATTCTCCTGCTCATTGGATGCTGCCTGACCTGCTGCGCTTTTCTAGCAACACATTTTTCAGCTCATGTCTCTGCCTGAGATTGTGTGAGAGAGAGTGTGTCTGTGTGTGAGTGAGAGAGAAAGAGTGTGTGTCCGAGAGAGAGTGTGTGTGTGTCCGTGTGTGCGTGAGAGAGAGTGTGCCTGTGTGTGTTTGAGGGAGCGTGTGTATGTGTGTGTGATAGAGAAAGTGCAACTGCGTGTGTCTGTGTGTGTATGTGCGTGTGAGAGACAGTGGGTGCCCGTGTGTGCATGTGTGTGGGAGAGTGCCTATGTGTGTGGGAGAGTATCTGTGTGTGTGTGGGAGAGTGAGAGTGTGTGTGTATGAGAGAGTGTGTGTGTATGGGAGAGAGTGTGTATCTATGTAAGAGAAAGTGTCAGTGTTTGAGAGAGTGTATCTGTGTGTGTGGGAGAGAGGATGTCTCTGTGTGTGTGTGTGAGAGAGTGTGCCTGTGTGTGTGAGAGAGAGTGTCTGTGCGTGTGTGAGAGAGAGAGAGTGTGTGTGAGAGAGAGTGGGTGTCTGTATGTGTGTGTGAGAGAGTGCGTCTGTGTGTGTAGTTGAGGGAGCGTGTACCTGTGTGTGTATGTGTGTGTGAGAGAGTCCGTGTGGGTTTGAGAGAGCGTGTGTCTGTGTGTGGGTCCTTTGTGTATGTGTGTGTGAGAGAGAATGTGTCTGTGTGTGTTTGAGGGAGCGTGTGTCTGTGTGTGTATGTGTGTGTGTGTGTGTGTCTGTGTTTGAGGGAGCGTGTGTAAACTTGCCAGTCTTATTGTGTGCCCAGCTGCTGTTTCAGGTGAATTGGTCCTTGTGTCTCCAAATACACAAAATCTGTCAGGGTGGCTTAACTGGGGCAAAGAAAGTGCTGTTCATTCCAGTGGGGATTCATCCAGTAAATCTTCCCCACACACTAACATCCCTCTGGCAATGCAGTGACTAGTCCTGCACACAGTGCTCCAGGTACAAACCAATGTAATGTCACCGTAGTCTTACCAGAGCATGGGACAGCTCTGCATTCGAGAGCGGTGTCTGGTGGGAATTTAATCAGAGGGTCACCATGGCCCAGCTGAGGGGACAGGTTGGGAAGGATAGTCCTTTAGAGTAACTCTAGCTGGTGTGGTAAGCTAACTGACCAGCGAACTGAGCTAACTGACCTCACTCCAGGGGCATGTCCTATATAACCCAATCATAGCCAGCCTGCACCTCAATAGAAACCAGAAGCAAGACCATTCGGCCCCCACCCTAACCCAGAAGGGAGAGCTCGGGAAGCTGATGAAGGAAACAAGCCCCTCCCATGTGGCCTTCTGAAATGGAGCTGGAGGACAGAGCACACCTGGCCTGTTGTTTGCTTCCCCGAGACTGGCCTGCTCCACCTTACAGTGAGAGACTGAGGGGAATGTCGAGATTTCACTTCTCACTGAGAGGCTGCAACTCCAATCCAAATCAGGCTGGTTCCCTCCGAGACTCACGGAAGAGGGCAGCACCCTACAGATCAGGCCCTTGTGGAGTCATAACCTCCAGTGTGGGGGCCAAGAGCTGGGAGATAGCGTTAAGAACATAAGACCATCCTGAATTGGAACAGGAGGAGACCATTCAGCCCCTCGAGCCTGCCTTTGTATTCAATAGGATCGTGGATGATTTGATTTGGGAGCTGAAGCTAGGACAATACAGAGACAGAGAATCAAATTATTCTGCCATGAGGAATCATCAGACGAAAGCGCGCACACACACACACACACACACGAATTGTGGGATTCAGGCTGTCTGTGGGAATGGTGAGAGACAAAGGAGCAAAATGCCAGAGAGATATCTGATCCCGCAGATTCCACTGCTTCCCTCTCTCTCTGCAGCTCTCATGTCTATTTCTGTGTTCCCAGTTCTCTCTCCCACATCTTTCCTTCAATCCCTATCCCTCAACATCCTTCACATTTCTGCCCTGTTTACGTTTCCCGGTAGATTCCCTTCCCCATTTGTCACCTCACCAGGTTTTTCAGTAATGTTTAATCATTCAGTCTTTCATAAAACCAACACCTTGCTCATCTCTCTCTGCATCTATCTGTCAGCTCTGTGGGATCTTGCATCAGCTCTGTACGTCATTCTAGCCACATCACAGCCCCCACCACCACCCCACTCTCTCAGCTCTATCTCTCTGCTGTTGCAACTCCTCTCTCTCTCTCTGTCCGATATCTCTCCCTGGGATTTCTGTCTTGCTGTCTGCCTGAACTTCTCTCCCTCTCTTTCTCTCCCCATTCTCACCTTGTATCTGTCTGACATTGTATTTCTCTTCCTGGAGTTTCATTCTCTCTGTCTCTGCATGTCTCTCTCCTGCTCTCTCTCTCTCTCAGTTCTTCTCACGTTCTCTCCCTCCCCCTGCCTGCCTGTCTTTCTCTTGTTCTGTCCCTCCCTCTCACTGTGTGTCCATCCATCTCTCTTTATCTCCTGTCGTTTCTCTCCCTCTTTCTCTCTGGACCCCTCTGCTCTGTCCCAGTGACTGGGGGAAGGGGCATTGGGAAGAGCTTGCCGCAATGGCTGGTCTCTCCAAGGATTTACCCCCACTGTGGGGAGGGGGTGAGTGGAAGGAACATGATGTACGTTTCTGAATGAGTCTGAAATAGAGAAAAAGAGAAAGAGAAAGGGAGAGTGACAAAAAGAGAAAGAGACATGGAGAGTGTGGAGATGGAGAAAGTGGAGACAGAGAGATGGGCAGTAAGAGTCAAGGAGGTGGAGTGAGAAAAGGACAGAGTGAGAGGGACAGGGAGGGAGAGAGAGAGAGAGAGAGAGAAGGACATATATTGAGGGAGAAGGACAGGGTGTGTACTTGGCGATGGTTTTAGAGTGCAATCTTGATGTGCATTACAGCAGTCAGTCAAAAAGCGAGTTAGTCTCTGCACTATGTCCTCCAGCCCAGGGGCTGTGAGTCTGCATGGGAAGGGGGAGAGTGGGAGATACGGAGGGAGTGGGACAGCCAGAGATTGGGGGAGGGTTTAATTGGGCTTTGGAGTTGGTGGAGAAAGGAGGGGCTGTTTTCAGAGAGATGGAGAGAGGGATAGCATGTGATGCAAAGTCTGAGACAGTGTGGAGAAGAGGTCTCCACAGTAAGGATAGTCAATGAGGTCATTCAGGAGCCAATCCTGAGGATCCTGAACCGGACCAGGATCATTTAATGGGGGAGGGGAGATGATGGGCAGAAAGGACTCCATCTGTGATACAAATCTTCTGTAATTCTGGCACTGGGATCTTGCTGTACATTAATATAGTCCCAGGCCAGTCAGTCAACCCAGACTCATTTACTGGTGTGAGAAAGTGAGGACTGCAGATGCTGGAGAGTCAGAGTTACAAAGTAAGGAGCTGGAGAAGCACAGCAGGTCAGCCAGGAGAGTCGATGGTTCAGGCCTGACCTGCTGGGCTTTTCCAGCGCCACACTTTTCCACTCAACACCGTCTGCCCCAGTGAGTGGGGCTCACAGCAGTGTTGGGGGCAGCAAAGTAATTGAGGGGGAGCATATTAAGTGAGGTAGGTATTTGGGAGGAAAAATATTTGGGGAAGGGGATAAATTTGGGAGGAGAGTGAAAATGAAGAGCAAAATATTTTTAGGGGGTTCAAAATTGGGTGAGCACTTTCAGGTCTGAAATAAAGAAAAAGAGAAAAGGAGGGTGAGAAAAAGAGAGAGAGGTAGAGAGAGTGGGGATGAAGAAGGGGGATGAGAGAAAGATGGGGCAGAGCCAGACAGTGAGAGGGAGGTTGCAAGAGAAAGGCAGATTGGGAGAAAGAGACAGACAGAGAGAGAGAAGGACAAAGAGAGATGGGGAAGTCAGACTGAGACAAACAGGCGTTAAAGCATGGACAGACTGAAGGAGTGATACTCAGTATTCCAGTTGGTTCCAGCTCCCTCTCTCTATTTGGTTTTTCACACTCCCTCTCTCTCATGCTCCTGGGGTATACTTCAGCTTATCTCTCTCCCACTCTCTCTCCCTCTCTCTGGATGGTGAGATGGTCTCTGTCCCTTGCGATGTTGGTCACCTCAGAAAGCCTCCAGAAAATTCAAGAGATCAGTCTGCAGGTGAATCCTGGTTTTGTTCATTTCTGGATGGTTTCCCAGAACTTTCTGTACTTCTGGCCAATTCGGAGAATCAGTTAATAGTTTGAAGCGTTGCTGATCATTTGGATGGCTTGTTCCTGTTAGTTTCTTTATGTAGCAGGACCCAGTGCCTTCCTATCTGGGCCCTCCTTTGTTTAGTCGAGACGTTGTTAGGGATATGTCTGCCCAGGGGAACTGTTGCGTTTGACATTATGCTGATGGTATAACCATCTGGCTGCTGATTTGGGAGTATAACTTGTCTAATATACCCAGCATCTCTTGGCTGTCTATCTGTGTTTAGCAAGGAGACCGCAACATTTCACCCATTCCCCTTCCCCCACCCAGTCTTTTGAAAGGAAAGAAGATTATACAATGAATTACAATCCTAATTTTAAAAGCTGGTTATGTTTGTTGTCAGAGTAGCCTGCTGTTTGAGCGAAAGCCATTTTGTACATTGTCACACCGACTGTCATATGGCTGATAAGTGATATCATTGAATCCCTACAGAGCAGAAACAGGCCCTTCAGCCCATCGAGTCCACAAAGACCCTCTGAAGAGAATCCAACTCAGATCCATCCCCTGATGATATCCCTGAAACCTTGCCTTTCCCATGGCTATTCCAGCTAACCTGAATATCCCTCGACACTATGGGCAATCAGTCAAAAATGTGAGTTATTGAACAATGGGAGAAAACCCATGCAGATGCAGGGAGAATGTACAAACTCCACACAGACAGTCGCTCAGGAGTGGAATCAAACCCAGGTCTCTGGCGCTGTGAGGTAACAGTGCTAACCACTGAGCGACTGTGGCACTCCTAACTGTTTCGACAAAACATATTCCGTTCTGAGAATCCATGCAGAATTGTGATGCATAGCCAACATCCAGTGAGCAGAATAAATGCAAGGGAATGAGACCTGCTGGCTCAAACTCCTGGAATTCCCTCCCTCAGAACATTGTGGGTCCACCACCTGCAACAGTTCAAGGAGGCAGCTCACCACCAAAACCAGCTCCCCAGCAGCTACGGACAGGCAATCAATACTGGGCCCAGCCAGGAACACTCAAACGCTGCAAATGAATGAAACTAAAGGTTTCCAACCCGGGGAGCTCCATCTACCTTCCAGTCCCTGGGGGTGTTTCCAGGCATTATTCACCATGATCGTACCCATCTGTTGCAGTCTGCAATCCTAACCACCGGTATCACGAGATATATCAAGGTGAGTGCAGTTCGAACTACAGCCGATGTGAGAGGAGCCGAATTCGTTAATGACAGGCGGTGGGAATGCCGTGGTATGGGCTGTTCCTTCACATTTACGTAAGTGTTGTCCCTGTCATAGTCCCCTCTATCTTCACCGCATGCGATATGGAATTATGATAACCCATCCAAATACCTTTTTTAATGTAATCCGATACTTTCGACTTCAAAGATCCCCATCCAAACTTTGTCACTTGGGATAATTGGAATCCCTCGCACCAAGCCCAGTGCCTCACCGAAAGTATCCTTGCAGCTGTCATTAACCCAGCCCTTGGTGAGCTGCTGTAACTGACAGTGAGAGATGTTGGTGTGGGTGTTCTCCTGGAACAAATATTTCCGCTGTTTGTCACTAATCCGGGATGGGACTTTTCTCGAGCAGTGAGGACCGCTGCCTTCATTTCATCATGGATGCCCCTCCCTCACTGTTGTCCCTCACGGAGGGCTGTATGGCCTGGTGGACAAAGTCACATGGTGATTAATTTAGTTTGTTTGTCAGCATCCAGTCCGTGTATGACAGACTGTCGGTCTGTCTCATCCGAAAATGTATCTGGTTTTGAGACAGGGTCAAACAGAGTGGTCTTTTTGATGCTGCCCACCAGCTGGGTGCCTGCAATGGCTGTTGTGTATGGAGTGAGACCATCAGCTGTCTGACACTGGATAACCATAGGATTCATGGAATCTGGGTCCGTCTATGGGTCAGGGCTGGGGGCAAAAGGTGCAGTTACCTGGGAGCAAGGCAGTGGGAGTTCCCATCTGTGGGCGGGTGTGGATGTGTCAGGAAGGGGCCTGTCATTATCTCCCTGGGGAGGTAGAATCCCAAAGGCACACATTATCCCACTCTGGAAGGAGCCCTGGTTCCCTAGGGATTGTATTTACTCCTGGTACCTCCTACTGGGGCCTGATATGTTTCGCTCCGTGTTGCAGGTGTACAGGACCCATGCAGCTGCTTGGAGCTCATACACTGTCCTTCCAGATTGTCAATGTAACCTGAGGATGCCTCCCCATCCCCAAAGACCCTCCTTTCACTGAATTGGGCTCCTCCCAATTATAACTGGAGTAGTCCCATGTGGGTGAGATTTTCCTGCAACCTTCTGTCCTGGTCATTGTGTAGGAAACCTAGCTCGGTCACAGCCTGTAGGTTTCCCTGGGGTGACCGGATCCCAGCTGCCTTATCCCAGCCGGGGATCCTCCAGGCTATCGGCAGTGGAGTGAGCTTTCCATATTCCTTCCCCAGTTCTCTATGGGCATCTCACCACAGCTCCTGTGCCAGAAATCCTTCGCTGCAAGGCCACGCTGGTTTCCTGCCAAATTCTGCAGGACTGTTTCACATTTGTACCGGCTCGTGTTCATGTCTCTTTGGCTGCTTCTGTATTATGGGACACCTGGATATGTTCATAGAGTCACACAGTTCTGCAGCATGGAGACAGGCTCAGACTGGCCCATCCACACTAACCCCGTTTCCCTGCACTTGGCTCATATCCTTCCAATATGTTCCTCTCCATGTATTTGTCCAAGTGCCTTTTAAATGTTATTAAATGTATCCTCCTTGACCACTTCCGCTGGAAGTTCATTTCATATGTGTACCACCCTCTGGGTAAAAACATTTGCTAGGAGAAAGTGAGGTCTGCAGATGCTGGAGATCAAAATTGAAACTTTATTGTTGGAACAGCACAGCAGGTCAGGCAGCATCCAGGGAACAGGAGATTCGACGTTTCGGGCACAGGCCCTGAAGAAGGGCCTGTGCCCGAAACGTCGAATCTCCTGTTCCCTGGATGCTGCCTGACCTGCTGTGCTGTTCCAGCAATAAAGTTTCAACTAAAAACATTTGCTCTCAGGTTCCCTTTTAATCTTTCCCCTTTCACCTTAAACTGATGCCCTTTCGTCCTCAATTCCCCAAGCCTTGGATAGAGACTGAGTGCATTCACCCTATCCATGCCTCCCATGATCTTATACACCTCTATAAGGACACCCCTCAGTCTCCTACACACTAAAGACAATGCCCTGGCTTGTCCAACCTCTCTCTATAACTGTCTAGTTGAGTTCTAGCAACATCCTTGTAAATTTAGTCTGCACTCTTTCCAGTTTAATAACATCCTTCCTATATTCCAAGTGCCGCCTCACCAACATCCTGCACAAGTACAACAGAACTTCCCAACTTCGATATTCCATGCCCTGACTGATGAAGGGCCCGGTGTGCCAAAGGCCTTCTTCACTGCCCTGTCTCCCTGTGACTCCACTCTCAGAGAAACCTGCCCCTGGAATCCAAGGTCCCTCTGTTCCACTACACTCCTTCAGGCCCTACCATTCACCATGAAACCCCTGTCTTGATGTGACTCCGAAATGCTCGATCTCGCCCTTGTCTATATTAAACTCCATTTGTCATTTCTCAGCCCAATTCCCCAGCTGATCCACGCCCTGTTGCAATTGCTGAGAACCTTCCTTACTTATTTTAGTGTCAACTGCAAACTTTCTAATCATGCCTTAAACATCCTCGTCCAACTCATTGATCTAGATAACTAACAGCAACGGGCCTAGCACTGACCAGCTCAGTGGCACAGTTGCTCAGTGGTTAGCACTACTGCCTCACAGCGCCGTGGATCTGGGTACAATTCCCACCTCACAGGATGGTCTGTGTGGGTTAGTTCATGTTAGGGGTAGATTTCCTACAGTATGGAAACAGGCAATTTGGCCCAACAAGTCCACACCGACCTGCCGATGAGTAACCCACCCAGAGCCATTCTCCCTACCCAATATTTACCCTTGACGAATGCACCAAGCACTATGGGCAATTTAGCCTGGCCAATTCATCTGACCTGCACATTTTGGATTGTGGGAGGAAACCGGAGCACCCAGAGGAAACCCACGCAGACACAGGGAGAATGTGCAAACTCCACACAGTCACCCGAGGCTGGGGTCAAACCCGGATCCCTGGCGCTGTGAGGCAGCAGTGCCAACCACTGAACCACCATACCACCCCAACTGAGTTTGTATGTTCTCCCCATGTCTGCGTGGGTTTCCTCTGGGTGCTCCGGTTTCCTCCCACAGTCCAAAGATGTGCAGGTCAGGTAAATTGGCCATGCTCAATTGCCTATAGTGTTCATGGATGTGTAAGTAAGTTGCATTAGTCAGGGGTTAATGTAGAGTAACAGGGTACGGGAATCGGTTTGGGTGGAATAAACGTCAGAGGGCCAGTAGACTTGTTGGGCCGAAGGGCCTGTTTCCACAGAGGAGGGATTCTATGATTCTATGACCGCTCGGGCACACCACTAGTGACAGGCCTTCAGTCGGACTGTTACCCTCTGCTTCCTACTATCAAGCCAATGGTGTACCCAGTTTGCGAACGGCCCCTGGATTTCATGCGATCTAACCTTCCAGAGCAAGGTACCATGTGGAACCTTATGAAAGGCCTTCCTGAAATCTGTAGAGTCTACATGTATTGGCCTGCCCTCGTCAACCTTCCTGATCACGTCCTCAAAGATTTCTAATAAATTTGTGAAGCATGGTCTCCCACACACAAGGCTATGCTGACCAATCCCAATCAAATGCTGTATTTCCAAATTCATAGCATCTTCTCAAGTAATTTACTTACCACGGATGTTAGGTTTACTGATCTATAGTTCCCAGATTTTCCTTTGCAGCCCTTCTCGAATAAGGGCACATTTGCTGCCCTCCAAAATCTGGGACCTCACCCCTGGGTAACGTTGATGCAAAAAGATCAGTCAGGGACCCCACAATTTCTTCTCTCGCCTCTTGCAGTGTTGGTGGATATATTTGGTCAGGAGATTGATCCACGTTCATACATTCTAATACATTCAACACTTCCTCTCCTGTGATATGGACTGTCTCCAAGAGACATCACTAACTTCCCCAATTTCCCAAGACTTCACGTACTTCTCCACGGTCACACAGAAGAGAAATAACACTTGCGATTCTGCATATACATGCCCATGAAGAGTCCTATTCTCTCTCTAGTTATTCTTTTTCCTTTAACATACTTCAAGAATCTCTTTGGATTCACCCAAATATTCTCAGCCAAGGTCATCTGCCCACCTGATTTCCTTCTTCAGTAAACTCTTGCATCCCCTATTTATCCCCAGGGATTCCCTTGACCCCAGCTGCCTGTACCTGAGCCATGTCTGCCTTGTTTTTTCTGGTTCAAGCCTCAATGTCTCTTGTCATCCAGGGTTCCTTATTCCTACCAACCTTGCTCTTCACACTCACAGGAACGTATAGATCTTGTACTGAACCTATCTAACATTTAAAGTACTTCCACTTGCCAGAGGTCCCTTTGCCTGCAAACACACTTCTCAAACCAACCCCTAAAAGCTGCTGTCTAATTCCGTCAAAATGTGCTTTGCCCCAATGTAGAACTAGCACCTCTGGATAATTTTGCCTTACTCCACAATGATTACAATATTAATAGAAATATGGCCACCGGTTCCAAAGTGCTCCCCCACTGTCACCTCACTCCGAACATTCTGGTTGGGTTGTTTACCTTGTTTTTAGAAATAACTGGACAACACCATCAGCATCTCAATATTCACTTGTGAGACTTTATCTCTTCCATGTGAAGGAATATGACCCAGAAATCTTCATTTAATCTGGCTCCCATCAAAATTCCCGGGAACAGTCCTGCCCAGGTTATCAGTGATCCCAGCTAACTACAGCAAGGCACAGAAAGGGTTCAAAGTTAATCTTCACTGAAACGCTTCTCATGTAAACATCCTAGATTAGTTTGAGAAAGTACTTAGATCTGGAGGAAAGCTTCCTCGAAGTGCTCCCATCGAACACTCTGGAGATTGACAGCACCTCGTGTTCTCTGTGTTGTCACAGTCAAATACGCAAAGGAGAGGATTAATTATTAATACCTGCATCTCTCTGACCTGATCTGGGAGAGATGGGTCAGGAGGGGGAGATTGCTTTGTTGGGTGGGGGTCAGTCAGGGAGGGGAGAGATTGCAGTGTTGGGTAGGGACAGGACAGTGAGGGGGAGATTGCAGGGCTGTGTAGGGATCAGTCAGGGAGGGGGTGATTGCAGTGTTGTGTAGGGATCAGTCAGGGAGGGGGTGATTGCAGTGTTGTGTAGGGATCAGTCAGGGAGGGGGTGATTGCAGTGTTGTGTAGGGATCAGTCAGTGAGGGGGTGTTTGCAGTGTTGTGTAGGGATCAGTCAGGGAGTGGGTGAGTGCAGAGTTGGGTAGAGATCAGTCAGGGAGGGGGGAGATTGCAGTGATGTGTAGGGATCAGTCAGGGAGGGGGAGAATGATGTGTTGTCTAGGGATCAGTCAGGGAGGGGGTAATTACAGTGTTGTGTAGGGATCAGACAGGCGGGGGAGATTACAGTGTTGGGTAGGGATCAGTCAGAGCGGGGGAGGTTGCAGTGTTGGGTCGGGATCAGTCAGGGAGGGGGTGAGTGCAGAATTGGGTAGGGATCACTCAGGGAGGGGGAGTTTGCAGTGTTGGGTAGGGATCAGTCAGGGAGTGGTTGAGTGCAGTGTTGTGTAGGGATCAGTCAGCAAGGTGGGAGGTTGCATTGTTGTGTAGGGATCAGTCATGGAGGAGGTAATTGCTGTGTTGTGTAGGGATCAGACAGGGAGGGGGAGATTGCAGTGTTGGGTCGTGATCAGTCAGGGAGAGGGTGAGTGCAGTGTTGTGTATTGATCAGTCAGGGAGGGGGAGATTCCAGTTTTGGGCAGGGAACAGTCAGGGAGGGGACGAGTGCAGTGTTGGGTCGGGATCAGTCAGGGAGGGGGTGAGTGCAGTGTTGGGTAGGGATCAGTCAGGGAGGGGCCGATTGCAGTGTTGGGACTTATCTCTCTTTCCCAACTCTCTGCCCCATCTCTCTCTTTCCCCACTCTCTCACCCCGCT
Source organism: Chiloscyllium plagiosum (assembly GCF_037043375.1). Classification (NCBI taxonomy): domain Eukaryota; kingdom Metazoa; phylum Chordata; class Chondrichthyes; order Orectolobiformes; family Hemiscylliidae; genus Chiloscyllium; species Chiloscyllium plagiosum. The sequence goes on along the minus strand of NW_028270175.1, from coordinate 63,835,352 downwards.
CTCAGTCTCTTTCTGTCCCCCCCCTCACCCTCCCTCGCACCTTCCTCTCCCTCTCCCTCTCTCCCCGTCTCGCCCCCCTCTCACCGTCGCTCTCCAATCTCTCTCCCACTCTCTCGCCCTCCCCATCTCTCTTCCCCCTCCCTATCTCTCTCTCTGCCGCCTCTCTCTTCCCCTCTCTCCACACCCCTCTCCCCTTTTAACTTCTCTATCCCATCTCCCCCTCTCTCTCCTTCTCTCTACCCTCTCTCTCACACCCTCTCTCTACAACTCTCTCTCACCCACTCTCTCTCTACACCTCACTCTCTCTCTCCCCTCTCTCTTCACTAACTCTCCCCGACTCTGTCACCTAAATCTCTCCCCTCTCTCTCTCCCTCCCCGACTCTCTCTCCACACTCTCTCTCCCCCTCCCTCTCACCCCCTCTCTCTTTCCCTCCACGCTCTGTCCCCTCCCTCTGTCCCTGTCCCTCTGTCCCCTCCCTCTGTCCGCCTCTCTCTCCTCTCTGTCCGCCACTCTCCCCCTCTCTCTGCCTCCCCTTCTCTCCCCTTCCCTTTCCCCTCTCACTCTCTCTACCCCACTCTCTCACCACCTCTCTCTATCTCTCTCCCTACCCCGCACTCCCCATCTCTCGACCCCCAATCTCTCTCTCCCCCTCACTTCATTAACTCTCTCTCCCACTCTGTCGCCTAAATCTCTCCCTCTCTCTCCCTCTCTCACTCCCTGCCTTTCTCATTTTCTCACTCTCTCCTCTCTTTCCCCCACTCTCCTCACCCACTCTCACACCATCTCTCTCTCCTCTCTCTCTCCCCCTCTCTCTCGTCCCCTCTCTCTCTCTCCTCTCTCTCCACCCTCTCTCCCCTCCCTCTCTCACCATCTCACTCTCCTCCTCTCTCTCTTTCCCACTCTCTCTGCACTGTCTCCCCAATCTCACTCCCCCTCTTCCTCTCCCCCTTTCTCTGTCCCCTTCTCTTCCCACACGCCCCTGTCTTTCCCCTTTTCTCAACCCCCTCTCTCACCCCCTCTCTCAACCCACGTCTCACCCCACTCTCACACCCTCTTTCTCCCCCTCCCTCCCGCCTCACGCCAACCTCTCTCCCATAAACACTCTCCCCCTTTCTCTCCCCCTCTCTCTGCCCCCTCTCTCTCGCTCCCTCTCTCACCCCCCCTCTCTCCCCTACTCTCCCATCTCTCACCCCCTCTCTCTCCCACTCTCTCTCGCCCCACTCTCTCTCCCCACTCTCTCTCGCCCCACTCTCTTTCAACCCCTCTCTCTCACCCCACTCTCTCTCGCCCCCTCTCTTTTAACTCCTCTCTCTCGCCACCTCTCTCTGACCCCCTCTCTCTCACCCCCTCTCTCTCGCCCCACTCTCTCTCGCTCCCTCTCTTTCTCCCCCTGTCTCTCGCTTCACTGTCTCTCGCCCCCTCTCTTTCAACACGTCTCTCTCGCCCCCTCTCTCTCTCGCCACCTCTCTCTCTCGCCCTCTCTCTCTCTCGCCCTCTCTCTCTCACCCCCTCTCTCTCGCCCCCACTCTCTCTCCCCACTCTCTCTCGCCCCACTCTCTTTCAACCCCTCTCTGTCGCCCCACTCTCTCTCGCCTCATCTCTTTTAACCCCTCTCTCTCGCCACCTCTCTCTCACCCCCTCTCTCTCACCCCCCTCTCTCTCGCCCCCTCTCTCTCGCCCCCCCTCTCTCGCCCCACTCTCTCTCGCCCCCTATCTCTCGCCCCACTCTCTTTCAACCCCTCTCTGTCGCCCCACTCTCTCTCGCCCCATCTCTTTTAACCCATCTCTCTCGCCCCCCTCTCTCTCACCCCCTCTCTCTCACCCCCCTCTCTCTCGCCCCCTCTCTCTCGCCCCCTCTCTCTCGCACCCTCTCTCTCGCCCCACTCTCTCTCGCCCTCTCTCTCTCGCCCCCTCTCTCTCCCCCTCTCGCTGGCCCTCTCTCTCTCAGACTCTCTCTCCACCTATTTCTCACCACCCATCTCTCTTCACCCATCTCTCTCCCCTCTCTCTCCCCCTCTCTCTCCCACCCTTCCGTCCCCCCACTCTCTTCCCCCTCTCTGCCCCTCACTCTCTCCTCCCACTCTCTCGCCTCTCTGTCCCCCCTCTGTCCACACCTCTCTTGCCCCTCTCTCTCTCGCCTCTCTCTCTCACCCCCTCTCTCTCCTTCCACTCTCTCCCACTCTCTCTCCCCCACACTCTCTCCCCCGCTCTCTCCCACTCTCTCCCCCTCTCCCCCTCTCTCAAGCCTCTCTCTATCTCCTCTCTCCCCCCTCTCTCGCCCCCCACTTGTTCCCTCTCTCGCCCATCTCTCGCCCGCTGTCTCGCTCTCCTGTTTCTCCCCTCCTCTCTCGCACGCTCTCTCGCCCCCTCTCTCGCCCCCCACTCTTGCCCCCACTCTCACCCCCTCCCTCGACCCCTCTCGCCCCCTCTCTCGCCCCCACTCTTGCCCACCACTCGTGTCCACTCTCTCCGCTCCCTCTCTCCCCTCTCTCCCCTCTCTCCCCTCTCTCACACAATCTCTCAACCCCTCTCTCACCCCCTCTCTCCCCCACCTGCCCCTCTCCAACCTCTCTCTCTCCCCCCTCTCTCTCCCCTCTCTCTCTTCGACTCTCTCTACCCCCTCCGTCTCTCTCTCCCTCCCTCGCTCTTTACCTTTGTTTCTCTACCCTCTCTCTCGTCCCTCTCTCTATCGCCCTCTCTCTCTCAACCCCTCTCTCTCGCCCCCACTCTCTCTCCCCACTCTCTCTCGCCCCACTCTCTTTCAACCCCTCTCTCTCGCCCCAGTCTCTCTCGCCCCCTCTCTTTTAACCCCTCTCTCTCGCCATATCTCTCTCACCCACTCTCTCTCACCCCCCTCTCTCTCGCCCCCTCTCTCGCCCCCTCTCTCTCGCCCCACTCTCTCTCGCCCCGTCTCTCTCGCCCCCTCTCTTTCAACCCCTCTCTCTCGCCCTCTCTCTCTCGCCCCCTCTCTCTCCCCTCTCACTCGCCCTCTCTCTCTCAGCCTCTCTCTCCACCCATTTCTCACCACCCATCTCTCTTCACCCAACTCTCTCCCCTCTCTCTCCCCCTCTCTCTCCCACCCTTCCTTCCCCCCACTCTCTTCCCCACTCTCTGCCCCTCACTCTCTCCTCCCACTCTCTCCCCTCTCTCTCACCCCCTCTCTCCCCCACCTGCCCCTCTCCAACCTCTCTCTCTCCCCTCTCTTCCTCCCCTCTCTCTTCCCCTCTCTCCATCTCCCCTTTTTCTCGCCCCACTCTCTCTCCTCTCTCTCCTTCCCCTCTCATTATCCCTCCCCTCGCTCCTTCCCCTCTCTCTCTCCGCTCTCTTACCCTGCTCTCTGACTCGCTCTCTTACCCCAGTCTCTCTGCCCTCTCAGCCAAAGCAATCTCACCCCCACTCTCCCCACCCACTCTCCACCCCCACTCTACCCACCCAGTTTCCCTCCCCCACTATTTCACCAAACTCTTTCCCCACCACTCTCTCCACCCAACTCTCTCTCCCCCACTCTCTCTCCCTCACTCTCTGCCCCCTCTCTCTCTGTGCGAGATATGCGGCTGTCCAGCCCCATCTCCGGCACTTTTATTTCCCTTCCCAGGAACAAAGACACGGAGGAGTCTGTCCAAAACTTTTCATTCAACTTTGCAAAGTCGGGTGCAATGCCTCGTGGGTACACACAATAATAATAATCTCACAACATTATATACACGTAAATGTGGGCTGGGTCTCCTACTGCTCTCTTGACCAATGGGTGCTAGGGTTCCCCACCGTTTTCCTTATTTGGGTTCTGGTGCCTGCGATTATTTTGTTACTCACTTGGCCAATCAGTGTTCGAGTTCCCCGTTCTTTCCTTATATGGATGATGTTGTACAACTGTGGTGAACGGCGGTCTCTCAGCTATCGAGGAAAGCTGTTACAATTATTTCATTCATAAAAACATGGGGGAGGTCCGGCACCGGTTTCGAGTGTCTGCTTGTGTTTACTATAAGGCGCTGGTGTTTACTATAAGGTAGAAAAGACTAAAATGCAGCTAACCGTTTAAAAATTACACTACCCCCTACAAATCCCCCGTGTCTTTTCTTACGGTCTGTAATTTTTAAACCGTAAGTTTCTTCTCCAGGGCGTTTAATAACTCCCGAGCTTGTTCATCAAACTGCCCGTCTCTAATACTACCCCCGCCCAAGAGGGATTCACGTTGTTCCATCTCGAGATTCATTCGTTCAACCTGCCCAGAGGGAACATCCCTCTTAGTAAGGGCGGTTTCGATCAGTCGTTGAGTTAATCCCCGGATGCAGGGAATAACGCAACACCCAAGGGCAGTGAGTACCCCTGCCACCACTATACATGAGACAAGAAAGGGAACGACCACCCCCGTCCATTTACTGAACTAAGATTCCAACCAGTCCGTGAGGCCAGAGTCGATGCCCGAGTTTTCGGCCAGTTCGTCCGCCAATGTGGTGAGTCCATCCAGGGCACGGGTGATGGACCCATCAGGGGCTGTGTTGTTGGGGATGAAAGTGCAGCACTGAGTGCCTATCATGACACAAACACCCCCCTTCTCTGCCAACATCATGTCTAAGGCCAACCTATTTTCCCACGCCATCCTACTAGTGGCGTCCAGTTGTTCTGCTATTCCTTTCACTGCATCCCGGGTATAATTAATGAACCTCTGCTGATTGTAGTAAATATAATTAATCCAATCCACGTTCTTATTGATGGTCACCCACCAGAACAGTGACGACTCAAAACCTGCCGCTATCTGGTTCCTAGCCTTGTATTCGTCCGGAACACCCCTGGAGACCCCCATGGCATCTAAATATATGTTATCATCGAAAGAGGTCGCCAAAGCTCTCTCAGTTCTTCCACTGGAACGGGGTTGCTCTTGTTTTTCGAATGCCAGGGTGAATGGGATGGCCAATTGAACGATTGCACAAGTACCCGTCCATTTTCGGGGCAGGGTCTGTCGCAGAACCCTCCCACCACAGTACCACCAGAGGTCTGCCCTAGGCACATGAATGTGGGAGTAATTCCCGCCCCCAGTAGTTTCATTGACCAGCCGAATTGATCCGCTGCACTTGTAAAATGTCCTCACATCGTTGTCCCACTGTAGTCCCGTCCGAGAGACGCAGGCCTGGTGCGTACTCGTTACCCCTGAGAATGATAGCGGGCGGGGCGCCCCCTCAGACCTGACGGGGGGAAACTTCAAACTCAAGGGTCGACAAGTGGAGTCGTTCCAGGCCTCTCGGTCCTGGTACAGCCTTATCATGCAGTCCAAGGCTCGTGGGTGTTTCTCCCATCCCAGCGGGAATGGGACCACCTGAGGGTTAGGGCTGGCACCCGTGCATGCGTAGCAATCACTCTTTTTCATGCTCCTCACAGTATATTTGACCCATTCCATCCAGGCATTCGCCTCCCCGTATCCCGTTTCTATTTCAAAGGTCTTTTCCAAATCCGTCACCTCAATTATTCTAATCTTTCCCTGCTCATCGGTTGCGGATGAGCCCCCAGACTCAGCTTCAATGACCGTGATATACGTGCAGCACAGCTGCACCCCCTCCTGTCCTGCCTGGCCCCCAACTCTAATACCCAGTATCGTTCCATTAAGGCTCGCCCCGTTGTTTCCCAAGTTCTTTATGGTCAGATAGAGCGGATTGCACTGATTCTGCCCACAATCCTGTCCAGGGGTGATGGGATCACGGACAACTGACACCATAGCCTGGACCACGGGGGCTGGAGGCCTATGTATGCCTTCCCTACCATGCAATTGTAATACTAACGCCTGACCCTGGAATCCCCTTTCTCTCTCTCGGTTCCGTTTAGTTTGATTCAGTTCACTTTTAGTCCTGCAGGGCACCAACCCACATAGGTCTAAGCTAAATGTCTGTGTTGGCTTGTTGGCAAGCACGGAGATGGAGAACCACTGACGGTCCTCTACTTGTTTTTTTCGGAGGCCAAATTGGGGAACACGCACACTATGACCCAGCCCAAGGATTATGGCAAAGCAAGTTAACAATATGATTGACCGCATTTTGTCAGGGCACCTTTAGCCAGAGGGCACAGTTCATTTAGACTCGCCAAAGTCTGATTAGTTTGTTCTCAGGGTCTCTGTTCCTTAGCTGCCTTTGTCAGAGAGGTTCGTTCATCCTCCGTCGGTTGTGGCACTGGTCCCTTGACTCGAGTGTAATGTGTCCAGCCCTTTTCGGCCGTACGGACAGCCGTTTCGGTCGTCAAAAATACCAGGAAGTGACCGTCCCAAGTTGGTTCGAGGGTACGCTGCTTCCAGTTTTTAATTAGGACCCACTGACCCGGCTTGACAGTGTGCACCGCAAACTCGAGGGGCGGCGTCTGTGCCAAAAGTCCCTGTTGGCGTAAACGAGATAGAGCAGACCCCAGAGCCACCACATATTTTTGCATTAACATATCCCGAGACACGAATACAGGAGGTTCCCCCTTCGGCCCATGGAACGGGAGGCCAAACAGCATTTCGAAAGGTGAGACGCCCAAATCCCGCCTTGGCTGGGTGCGAATTTGCAATAGGGCAAGGGGGAGGCATTTGGTCCAAGGCAGGCCGATTTCACTAGTGAGTTTGGTTAGCTGCTTTTTGATGGTCTGGTTCATTCTTTCGACCTTGCCCGAGGAGGGGGGATGCCGGGGGTGTGCAAATGCCAGTCAATCCCCTTTGCTTGCACTACATTCTGGAGGACGGTCGAGGTGAAGTGGCTCCCCTGGTCAGAGTCAATAGCGCGGGGTAGCCCAAATCGTGGGATGATTTGTTCGAGTAGAATTTTGCTAAACTGAGTTGCTGTTGCCGTGGCAGTGGGGAAAGCTTCCACCCATCCTGTCAGGTGATCTACTATTACTAATAGATACTTCAGGCGACCTATGGGGGGGAGCTCAGTGTAATCTACCTGGACATACTCAAACGGCCTATAGGCCGGACTCCTACCCCCTTGTCTTGCATGCTGCCGCAGCCCCCTTTTGTTATTCTTTCGACATGTTATGCAATCTCCTGTGACCTGCTTGGCTACCGTGTACAGACCAGGGTGAGCATATCGGCGCAGGAAGGCATCACACAGTGCCTGGGCGCCCCAGTGACCCCGTTGGTGTAGACGGGCAATAATGTCCCGCGTCAATGGTCGATTTAGTAGCTGGCGGCCATCGGGTAAGGTCCACTTCCCTTCCCTATCCTTTGTACCCCCCAGAGACACAAGAAGAGTTTCTTCTTTGTCAGTAAACGTGGGCACTTCGGTAATTTCGGATATCTGGGGAATCCTTACCAGGCAGTTTATTACTTCCTTCCCCATCCCGGCCAATTTTGCCTGTTCATCTGCCAATTGATTCCCCAGGGTCTCTATTTTATCATCTTTCTGGTGCCCTTTCACATGTACTACAGCAATCTCTTGTGGCAGCAACAAATCCTCCAAGATCGTGGCTACAAGTTCCTCGTGGACCAACTCCTTTCATCTGCTATTTATCATTCCCCTTTCCTTCCAGATCTTCCCAAAGGTGTGTACTACCCCAAAGGCATACTTAGAGTCAGTGTATATTGTCCCGGCTATTCCCTTTAAATTCCTCAAAGCCCGGTGCAAGGCGTACAATTCGCACGTTTGTGCGGACCAGGCATTCGGTAGCCGTCCACTTTCCACTAATTCCCAACCAGTCTCACTAATGACTGCATAACCGTTGTGTCTTTTCCCATCTATCACTCGAGAGGACCCGTCAATGTACCACCGCCTTCCTGCATGTAAGGGGGTGTCCCTCAGATCTTCCCTCACCTTCCTCTGGTACTCTATTATGTCTGAACAGCAGTGTTCCAGTTCCTCCTCCCCTTCCCCTTTCCAAAGGAAGTCCACCGGGTTCTGGCAGCCCCCGACTTCTATTCGGACGTCTTCTCGGTCTAACAATATGGCTTCATATTTCAGAATTCTCGAGTCAGTCAGCCACCTCCCGGCCTTCTGATTCAGGATGGCTCTAACCTGGTGGGCAGTAGTGACTGTCAAGGGGGCCCCGAAAGTCAACTTCCTGCTTTCCTCTACCAGCTTTGCCGTGGCTGCCACCGCTTGGACACACTCCGGCCACCCTCGGGAGACTGGATCCAGAATTTTTGACAGGAAAGCCACGGGCTTCCTTTCTCCCCTCCAATCCTGGGTCAATACTCCAAGAGCGGTTCCCTTTCTGGAGTTCACAAAGAGACGAAATGTCTTACTAAAATCCGGCAAGCTTAAAACAGGTGCAGTCATCAATTTTTCTTTTAGAATTCCAATTAACATTTTCTCCTCCTCCTCCCATTTTATTCTATTGGGTGCCTCCTCAATGAGTTTTAGGTACAAGTCTTTAGTAAGGGGGGCATAGTCATCTATCCATAACCGACAATAGCCTAAGAGTCCCAAGAACTTCCGCAACTCCCTCTTGGTCGTTGGGAGGCCTAGTTCGATTATTGCCCGCACTCCTTCTGGACTTATTCGTTTCTGTCCCTGACTTATCAAGTGTCCCAGGTACTTAACCTCTTTCTCGACATATTGGAGCTTCTTCTGACTCACTCTTAACCCCTTCTCAGCTAGGTAATTTAACAGGGCATTAGTCCCAAGTAGGACGTCCTCCTCCGTGGGCCCGGATAAAAGGAGATCGTCCACGTATTGTATAAGCTTAAGGGCCAGGGACAAGTTTAGTCCCTCCAATAATTGTTCCAGAATCTGCCCGAACAGAGTCGGGGACTCAGTGAATCCTTGGGGGAGCACGGTCCACCTGTACTGCTGTTTTCTACCAGTATCAGGATTCTCCCATTCAAAAGCAAAAAGATCCCTACTGTCCTTGTCCAGGGGACACGCCCAGAAGGCATCCTTTAAGTCTATAACACTAAACCAGCGTGGTCCGGGGGTATTCGCCCCAGAATAGTGTATGGGTTCGGTACCACAGGGTGCCGTACTTGGACAATTTTATTTACTTCCCTTAGGTCTTGGACCATTCTGTAGCTCCCGTCCGACTTCCGGACCGGCAGGATGGGGGAATTGTATCGTGACATACAGGGCTCTACCAAACCATCTTTTATTAGGTCTCCCATAACTGTCTTCAGACCCTGCCTCCCTTCCCAAGAGATGAGGTATTGGCGCACTCTGACGTCGGGGCTCTGGGGCTTTAATTTTACCTCCACAGGTCGAATTGCGAATCCCCCCCGGTTCCCTTTGGCGACCCAAACCCTAGGGTCTATCTCTGTCAATCGGGACTCACTATGGTATGACATGGTAACGGCTAATTCATCCTCTTCTCCCACTTCTAATCGTAATCCGAAACGGACTATCAAATCCCGTCCCAACAACCCATAGGGAAGATGGGGGAGGTGAAGGAGTTCCACCTGGAGCTCCTCCTCCTCCAGCCGCAAGGGTTGTGGTTCGAATATTTTCGCACTAAAAACCCCACCCTTAACTCCTGAAATGTTTAATGTTTTAGCTTGGAAGCCAACCCCCCTAGGATGGAGGGGGATTGAGGACCTGCCGGCGCCTGTGTCAACTAAGAAGGTAACATCTTGTCTAAATGGGCCCACCCGTAAATTTACCAGGGGTTCTTGGTAGGCCCGTGTTCCGATCCTCCCCTGACTTCCCTAATCCATTTGTTCACGCTCCATTTCATACATCCCTTCTCTTTCCCTTTTAAACTCGGGAAATCCCTTTTGAAGTGTCCCAGTTTCCCGCAATGGTAACATCCGGCCATTGGAGGCCGCTCAAATCCATAAAATCCTCCTCTCTCACTTCTGCCCCGTCTCGCTTCTCTCCCTCTCCAACTTTTCTTCGACATTCCTCTTTCCACCCCATGACCTCACTCCCCCATTCCGGTGGATTTACAAGCTTCCCGTACAGCGGCCACCATCATTTTTGTCTTCTGTTTCTCCCTTATTACATCCCTCTGAACGTACACCTTCTGTGCTTCCCGTAATAATTCTACAACATCTTTTTCAGCCCAATCCTCCACTTTCTGTAATTTCTTCTGAATGTCAGGCCATGACTTAGTCACAAAGTGCACCTTAAGCATGCCCTTGCCTATTTCCCCATCGGGGTCTAAACCTGAATACTTTCGCATGGACTCCCGCAAACGGTCTAAAAACTCACTCGGGGATTCATCCTTTTTCTATCCAACTTCGAATGCTTTCGCTAAATTCCGCTGTTTGGGCACTCAGGTTTGGATCCCCCTGATTATAAGGCTTCTGAGATCTGTCATATTGGCCCGTCCCCCCGCGTCGTTATGATCCCACCGGGGGTCCTCTAAGGGGTACTTCTGCTCTCCACGGTGAGGGCCGTCCTGATGCTCCCTATCCCAAATGGCCATTGCACTATTCCGGCTCATAACAATTTCATCGTAATTAAATAGTATTCTCATCATGGCCTGCAGTTCAGCCCATGTGTATATACTGGGCCCCAGAAATTGTTCCAGTTGTATTCCCACACTGATGGGGTCGTCCAGTAGACGGGGTAGTTCGTTACGGAGTTGCCGGATATCCCCAGAATTTAAAGGTTGTACTACGAACCCAGTCCGTTCGTTCCCAAACGGCACCTCTCGTAAGTGGTTCAGCTGTTCAATATTGTCACTCCTCCCAGCTCTCAATTCCTCTTCTCGACCTTTCCGCATCTCGAGTCGGACTGATTTCCTAGTGCCTGGGGTGGGTTCTGCGCCCCCTCCTGTGCCCCCCCAGCAGTCCCTGCCTCACTGGTCGTAGCCTGCTGGGAATCGGATTTATCCGTCGCAGGAGGGAGGTCCGCGCTGGACGCCTGGTCGTGCGCCTGGTTGTGCGCCTGGTCGTGCGCGGGTGGGGCAGACGGTGGCAAACCGTCGGTGAGGATGTCCCAAGACTTCTGGGGCTTCCTCGGGTCTGTTTGGGGAATCAGAGGATAGAGACGCGTGGGACTCTCGTTATCGCCCGCCAACCAGGCAGCGGCATATTTGCTCTCTTCTGGGTCAAACGGTTGTTTTCTGTTAACATATACATTTAGGATTTGACACACCCAGTCTTCATCAGACCCATACTCGGGCCAAACTACCGAGGGGGCGCGGATAGGTTCCTTGGTCCATATAAAACAACAATATTTTATCATGGTCTCTTTCTTTAAGTCCTTTGTTCTACTACTGTCCGTCCATAGACTTAACTTCCGACCTAGTGGACTATCGGGGGGTATTTCTTTCCCATTTGCAGTCTTCCCTGACTTCTCCTTAGTAAATCTAGAAGTCTGATTTCCCATGGTCTATCTTCGGTCCTGGTCTTAAACGCCTAAAGCGTTCTCACAGATGACCGTCAAAACCAGTGGCCAACAAGGAAGAACAAAAAAACATCTCTTACCTTGATCCGTGCACTGAGTTGTCTGGCCTTTTTAAATGTGTGTACCCCCGTGTATAGTCACTAACCGGTCGTCCCAACACTCGTCCGTGTGTTCCTTTTTCCAGGATTCAAAATTATTTTTAAATGAGCCGGGTCACATCCTCTCTTGGCCGACGGACAACAGACCAAGCTGATCAGTGAGAAGTATAAATATATGCTAGACGCGTCTTTGTTGTGATCAGGCTTGATCCGTGAGCCGAAGAGACGTCCCCCCCCCCCCCCCCCCCGGCAATAATTATTTCATCCCGGAGGTGCCCCCAATTGTGCGAGATATGCGGCTGTCCATCCCCATCTCCGGTACTTTTATTTCCCTTCCCAGGAACAAAGACACGGAGGAGTCTGTCCAAAACCTTTCATTCAACTTTGCAAAGTCGGGTGCAAAAATGGTACACACACATTAATAATAATTTCCACACATTATATACACGTAAATGTGGGCTGGGTCTCCTACTGCTGTCTTGACCAACGAGTGCTAGGGTTCCCCACTGTTTTCCTTATTTAGGTTCTGGTGCCTGCGATTATTTTGTTACTCACTTGGCCAATCAGTGTTCGAGTTCCCCGTTCTTTCCTTATATGGATGATGTACAACTGTGGTAAAGGGCGGTCTCTCAGCTATCGAGGAAAACTGTTACAATTGTTTCATTCATAAAAACAAGGGGGAGTTCCGGCACCGGTTTCGAGTGTCTGCTTGTGTTTACTATAAGGCACTTGTGTTTACTATAAGGTAGAAAAGACTAAAATGCAGCTAACCGTTTAAAAATTACACTACCCCCTACATCCCTAATGTATCGCTGCTCACGGCTCAGTAATCTGTCCTCCCCGTATTCCCATGTAACAGTTTTAAAAGGCTCAAAATTCCCTTACATTACCTGTGTAACAGGATTGAGAGATTAAACGATCTGCTCCAATTGCTGAGTAACAGTCTCGAATGACTGAACGTCCCTGTTTAAAAATATGTTCTTCTTTACGACACTCGAAGGTCTCAATGGCCTGCTTGAGTCGATGTGAAGTTGTGAATTGTGCTGAATATTTTGGTTACACCAGTGAACTGTCCACTTCTGACTTTATGATGAAGGGAAGGCTTTTGATGTAGCACATGCTGCTCGACAACAGTGTCCAGTTGGATATCCAGTTTCCATTTACTCGGACATTAAGAGGTGTGTCCTACTTTGCAGGAGGTGGTGCCGCACACCAGTGTGGGTGCTATATTCAATATGAGGATGAAACGTTCCCTGCTCCAGGGCTATGTACTGGGTGCTCTTGCAGAGACTGTTACGGACAGATACATCAGTGACAATGAGTTTGAAGAGAATGTTTCACTTCTGTTGTTTCCCCCATCTCTTCCCATAATTCCATTTCTGTATATTTGAGGCTTCGCCCTGCTCAATCAGTGGTAGGTGTGAAGACACTCTTGGTGATGATCATTGAAGTCCCACCCCCAGAGTACGTACTGTGTCCTCTTCACCCTCAGTGCTTCCTCCATTTTATTGTCAACATCATGGGGAACTGAGTTATTACTGAGGGGTGCTGTGGGCCAGTAGATATTCATCATCAGGCGATTTCCTTGACCAATTCTGAACTGTTTCCTAGAGATTTCCCGGTTTCTGGAATCAACGTTGGGGAGGTCTAGGGATTCCTTTCCCGAGTGTATCCCACGGTATCCCACGGTATTCCAAACACTGGTGGATCCCTCCTATCCATGGGTCAGGATATACCCAGGGATAGTGATGGTGCTTCATGAAACATTACCCATCAGGCCTAATTCTCTGAGTAAGACGATATCAGACTGTTTCCTGACCGGGTCAATATGTGGAATAAAGGAGACGATTGATCAGGGAATAATGGGTTCAAAAGATGAATGAAACTCACTCTATCCCACTGTGTGTTGTATTCTCAAAATAGACTGAGGAAATTAATCTCTACATTGAGGGAAATGGATATCATTTAATGTCAGTAGGGAGACATGACCACAGTTTGACTGATTGGGAACAAAATATCCAGAGCTTTTTACTGCTGGGACTGTTAGACAGAACTGAATTGGAAATTGGGAGATGTCAGAACAAGGAACGACATCCGTATGTCCATAAAAGCGGATTTACTTGAAATTGTTGAGCTATTATATTTATGGAGCTCATTTTTTTGCAGGAAGTGCCGGTTGAGTTGAGTTTGGGGAGAGATTCTTACAGTGAGGATGAATTAGTCTCACCAAACTTAATTAACAGGAGGGCATTTGTGAAGGGTTTTCTTTATGACTCTGTCACATTCTGTTCCAGATATTCCCAGGAACATTCTATACCTTACATTCTCCGGAACATTGTTTACGTGAAATTCCCAGGAATGTTCCACACCCGACAATCTCGAAAACATTCCATATGCGACATTCCCTGGGGCATTCTATAGCTTATATTATTTGTTAACGGCCAGACCTCAGTGAATTGAGCAAAAGATCAGATTCAGAGGAACGAAATCCCGTTCCAGGGAGAAGGAGACACTGTTCCGAATTTCCCCGAGGCAGTTAAAGTAATGAGTATATTTTCCCTGCATTTACGTTTCTTCACGACAGAAGATTCGCCACAATTTAGACTAAACGACAGAAATTTCCAAATTCAATTTGTCCTGAAGTAATTGGGAGAGAATCCTTCAGGACAGCAAAGTTTTCACCCTCCATGTCAGAAACTAGAAAGATTGACCTGATTGTACGCTCGTGTGATCGAGTATGTGGGAATGTGTATTTGTCTATTTGGTGAGGGCGAGGAAGAGCTTCTTGTACTTTATGACTTTTTTTATCATTAACTCAGATCTTCGCATTTATTATTCGCTCTCCAATTATTTTAATAAATTTCTGAATGCACAGACGCATTTGAAAATCTCCCTGGGTCCTCAGTCAAACTGGTCGCATTATCTCCAGGCTGATGTATAATGTGTTTGTTTTCTTTCCCCACAGTTAACGTAGTGATCATTTACATCCTGCTTTACAAAGATTGTGGATTGTCTCCATGTGTCAGTCTGTATCTGGGAGCCATGGCAGTGGCGGATCTACTGGTCATTATCCTCGACCTGATACTGAGACATATTCCCATTGTTTATTGGGAACTGTTTTATTTCCTGTTCTCCATCCCCGTATGTAACATCCACGCCGTCCTGCTTTATGCAGCCACTGACTGCTCTGTCTGGTTCACCGTCGCTTTCACCTTTGATTGGTTTGTCGCCATTTGTTGCCAGAAGCTGAAAAGTAAATATTGCCGTGAGAAAACGGTAGCTGTGGTTCTGGGAGCAGTCACTGTGCTGAGTTGTTTAAAGAATATTTTCTGGTATTTTATGCTCACAGCTCGATATTGGCTGCGGCATGCCTCCTGGTTTTGTGAGGAAACAAATGCTGTTCGATTATCACATGTCTGGGCCACAATCGAGTTCCTCCACTACATTCTAACAGCGGCTGTCCCATTTCTCCTGATTCTGCTGCTCAATGTTTTCACCGTCAGACACATTTTAGTGACCAACAGAGCCCGCAGGAGACTCCGGCCTCACACCAAAGGGGACGCTCAGTCAGACACAGAAATGAGAATTCGAAAAACATCCATCATTTTACTGTTTGTGATCTCGGCTAATTTCATTTTGTTATGGTCAACGTTAATGGTGTATTATGTATGGTACCGGATGCAATGGATTATGGATACCCCTTTTTATCTGTATTGGTTTGTGCTGGATTTGGGCTTTATGCTGCAACTCCACAGTTGCTGCACAAACACTGGTATTTATGCCGTGACCCAGACTAAGTTCAGACAGCAGCTGAAGAATGTGCTGAAATATCCCTTTACCAAAATTCACCAATCAATCAACTTCACGCATTAATCAACCCATCCTGGATTTTCTCAGTGCTGTTCAAAGTTTCAGCAATGACGCCGCCTGTCGTATGCGAACAGACTGAGGGTAGTGACAGTTTATCCAAACTTATTCCACACGGCGTGACGGGGGCACATTTCAATGTTTCTTTCAACTCAGCGACCAGTGAAAAACAGCACCATCCCACTTACTAGATCCCGCACTTCAATTTGTAAACAACAAAAATGTTCATTAAAACTTTCCAAGCAGAGAAGGAACGATGCTGGTGTTTGTCTTTGTACTGAAGAAGCTGAGCAGGGGAGAGTCAGACTCAGCCACGTGTCCTGGTCCACAGTGAGGGAAGAGAACCGGACTTTGAGGTCGGGAATTGGTTCTACATCAATCTGTCCTTGCTCTTACCTCTGCGCTCCCACTCTGAACTGGATTTCAGCACATTTCATTATCAACCCGTACTGCACATGTGCAGTCAACTGCATCTCTCTCTCTGTCTACCGACATCCTTCACTCTCCCTCTTAAACAGTTGGACACTCTTGCACTGTCTTCCCATTTTCTCATTTCTCTACCTCTTTTTCCACACACACTCTCAATCTCCCCTCTCTCTTTCCTCTCTCTCTTCCTTACTCAGTCTCTCCCAAATCTCTTTCTCACCCCCTCTCTCCACACTCTGGAGGCAGGAAACATGTTTCCGCTGATGGGTGAGTGCTGAACCAGAGGACACAGCTTAAAAATATGGGATAGACCATTTAGGACAGAGATGCGGAGAAGCATCTTCACCCAGAGAGTGGTGGCTGTGTGAAATGCTCTGCCCCAGGGGGCAGTGGAGGCCGAGTCTCTGGATTCATTTAAGAAATAGTTGGATAGAGCTCTCAAGGATAGTGGAAGCAAGGGTTATAGAGATAAGGCAGGAACAGGATATTGATTAAGGATGATCAGCCATGATCATATTGAACGGTGGTGCAGGCTCGTAGGGCAGAATGGCCTACTCCTGCACCGATTGTCGATTGTCTCCCCCTGGTCTCGCCCGAAACCTGTGGCTAACACCCCATCACCTTTCCAGTTGTTCCACCCGACTGCACTCTTATCTTACTAACTCCCATTCTCTTTCCCACTCTCCTGCACCGTGCCTCCTACTCGCCTAGCTATCTCTCCCCATTTTCTCCCTCCTCCCACCCGCCAGACAGCTGTCTATCCTCACATCCACGAAGCCTCCCCCACCTCGACTCTCCACCAAACTGAGTGGTTGGTGGAGGGGCTGGGCTGAGGGCAGAGAGAGAGAGTTGGGCCGTGGGAGAGAGAATAGTATGGATGAGAGCAGGTGAAAAGGACAAAATAATAGGGTGATTGAAAGAGAGTGGGAGTGGAAGAGAGAAGGGGCAGGAAAGATGGAGTGAGGGCCGAGAGATAATTGGACGAACAAGAGAGAGTTAGGGAGAGACAGCGGGAAAGAGAGAGTAGAAGAGGGAGAGAGTTTGGGAGAGATGGTAGAGAGAGTGGGAGAGAGTGGGGAAACGGGTGAGTGGGGGTAGAGTGATAGGGTGGAGGAAGAGAGAGGGTGCAGAGTGGGTAAAGGGTGAGTAGAGCAGAGATAGGTGTGAGGCGAGAGAGAGAGTAGGAGGCGAGTATAATGTGGGAGAGTTTGTGGGTGACAGAGTCGGGCAGAAAAGAGAAGCTGGTTGGAGAGAGAGACTGGGTGTTACAACTAAAGGTGTTCGGAGAGAGAGTGGGAGTAGTAGGGAGGGTGAGGGGGACAGAGAGTAGTGGGGGAGAGAAAGTGTGGCGGGAGAAAGTGTGGGGGAGATACCTCGAGAGAGTGTAGAGAGAGAGAGGGGTAGAGAGAGTGGGGGAGAGAGTGGGGTGTGAGATAACGGGTGAGAGAGAGAGTTGGGGTGACAAAGAGATTTGGGAAAGAGATAGTTGGGGATAGAGAGTTTGAGGGAGAGAGAGTGTGTTTAGAAATCCGAGTAGGGATTGATGTACAAGCCTTTGCCAGGAGATTAGAGTGGGAATGTCGGTACAGGCAATTGCGAGGGGAGCAAAGTGGTGATGGGATCACAGGCAGTTGCTCGAAACAGAGTAGGGATGGGGGTGCAAGCTGTTGCTCACAAGACATTGTGGGAGTGGGGGCACAGGCTATTGCTCGTAGTACAGATTGGAGACCGGACACAACAGTTGCAAGGAGACGAGAGTGAGGATGGGATTTCATGCCGTTGCTGGGACGACACTAGTGTGAATGGGTTAACACGTAGTTGCTCGGGGCAAACGGGAAGATGTGGTCACAGGGAGTTGCTAAGGTAACGAAATTTGTACGGAATCAAAGACTGTTACAAGGGGAACAGAGATGGGTTGGGATCACAGGACTGTGCAAGGTCTTTGGAATGGGGATGGTTTCACACATGTTTCTATGGCATTGGAGAGAGGATGCAGTCACAGGCTGTTGCAAGGAGAAAAGCTTGGGAATATCTTCATGCACCGTTGCGAGGAGAAGAGAGTACAGACGAGTTAGTTGCCATTGCTTAGGAACAGAGCAAGGAGTGACAACAGACCATTGCTACAAAAGCAGATTCGAGATGGATTCATGGGCAGTTTTTCAGGGGACTGAGAGGTGATGGGATTACAGATCCCCGTTCCGAGAACAGATTGAGGATGGGTTGACTGGACGTTGTGGGAAGGAAAGAGAGGAGATGGCCTCAACAGGCTGATGCTCGGGGATAAACACGATGTTCATTTAACAGGCTGTCGTTATGAGAAAAGATTGGACATGTGTTCAGAGACCACTGCAAGTAGAGCAGCGTGCTGATGGAATGACAGGCCATTGCTATGTGAACAGAATGGGGTTGGGAAAACACTAGGAAATGGGAGACAATCTGTTGCGAGGAGAGAGCGTGGAGATGAAATCGCAGGTTATTGCTTGGAGAACAGATTGACGATGGGGTCATTGAACTCGCCCGCAGAACAGTCAGATTTGAGGTCACAGGCTGTTCCTAGGGGAGCAGAGTGAGGATGCGTTTACAGGACCTTGCTCGGTGAACAGAGGGATGAAGCGGTAATAGGTAATTACTACGTGAAAAGAATGAGGATGGGATCAAAGGCCGTTGCTAGCGGGATAGTTTAGGGTTGAGTTCACAGCCCGTTGTCAACAGAACACAACAGGATGCGGTCACAGGTCGTTGATGGTGAATAGAATGGTTATGGGTTCATAGTCTGTTGCGATGGTAACGTAGTTGATATGGGTTCATAGAACGTTGTGACGGGAAAAGAACCAGGATGCAGTCACAGGCCTTTGTCAGGAGAAAACACTTGAGGAATTGTTACAGACCGTTGCTGGGATAACAGAGAGCGGGAGTTATCACTGGCAGTTCCCAGGAAAACAGCGTGGTAATGTGTTAACGGGCTGAAGCTCGGGGACCAGAGGTGCTCTGGGTTCACAGGTCATTTCTGCGGAACAGACTGAGGATGGGAAAACAGGCTGTTGCAAAGGGGACAACTTGGGGATGGTTTCAGCGGCCGTAGCTTGAGGAACAGAGTGAGCATGGGGCTACAAACTGTTGCAAAGAAAAGAGTGCGGGGATGGGGTCACAGGCAGTTGCTAGAAAACTAAGTGCGGACGGGGTCAGTGTATTCTGCCAGAGGAACACACTAACGATGAAATCACAGGATATTGCTAAGGCCACAGAGTGGCGATTGGTTCACAGCCCGTTCTCGAGAGAGAGCGCGAGTTTCGCTTCACAAGCTGCGAGGAGGAAAGCTTGGGAATGATTTCAGACATCGTTGCTCGCAGAACAGAGTGCAGATGGGTTCTGAGGCCAGTGCTAGGGGGAACAGATTGAGGACGGAGTTACAGGCTGTTGCGAGAAAGACAGAGTTGGGAAGGGTTCACAGGGCATGGCTGGAAGAATAGAGAGGGATTGGGTTCACAGGGCGCTGTCAGTGGAATAATGTGGGTATGCGATCGCAGGCTATTACTGGGGGAGCAGACTAAGAATGAGGTTAGAGTCGGTTGCTAGGAGGACAGCGTTGGAATGAGTTCACTGTCAGTTGCTCGGTGAACAGATTGAGGATAAGATTACAATCCATTGCTAGGAGGCCAGAGCGAGGTTTGGTTAACAGTCAGTTGCTAGTGGAACATAGTGGGGATGAGTTCACAGGCCATTGGTAGGAGAACAGCGTGGTGATGTGTTCCTAGGCAGTTCCTTGGGGAAGGCTGTGGGAATGGTTCGGTCTGTTGCGAGGAAAACAGAAAGGGAATGAGACCACAGCCCGTTGCTATTGGAACAGGATGAGGATCGTTCACAGGCCGTTGCGATTAGACCAGATTGGTATGGGTTCAGAGGCCGTTATGAGTAGAACAAAGGCAGGATTGGGTCGCAGGCTCTTCCTGGGAGACGAGCATGGGGATGGGGACATGGAGGCCAGAATGGGTTTGGACTCACATGGTGTTGCTGGGAGAACAGGATCACAGGCCGTTGTTCTGGATGGGTTAAAAAGTAGCTGGAAGGACAACAGAGCGGGTATGCGGTCACAGTTAGTTGGTTGGAGAGCAGAGTGGGGATGAGACCGTAGGCTGTTGCTAGAGAAGCAGAGCAGTTTGCTTTTATAGACCGTTGTGAGGAATTCAGTGTGGGGAGGGAGTTACAAACCGAAGTAGGGAGCACAATTAGGTTCCCAGGACATTGGGGGAGATCAGAGTGGGGACGGGATTCCAGACCTCTGAATGCTGGACACATTGGGGAATGGTCACTGACGATTCGTACGACTACAGACAGAAGTTGGTTTCATAATCTGTTATCATAGAGTCATGGAGTCATAGAGATGTACAGCATGGAAACAGACCCTTCGGTCCAACCCATCCATGCCGACCACATATCCCAACGCAATCTAATCCCACCTGCCAACACTTGGCTCATATCCAACCAAACACTTCCAATTCGTATACCCATGCAGATGCCTCTTAAATGTTATAATTCTACTAGCCTCCACCACCTCCTCCGGCACCTCATTCCATGCATGTACCACCGTCTGAGTGAAAACGTTGCCCCTTAGGTCTCTTCAATATCCTTTTCCTCTCAACCTAAACCTATGCCTTCTTGTTCTGGACTCTGAAACCCCAAGGGAAACGACTTTGTCCATTTATTCTATCCATGTCACTCATGAATTTCAAACCTCTAAAAGGACACCCCTCAGCCCTCGAAGTTCCGCGGAAAACAGCCATAGCCTATTCAACCTCTCTCTATAGCTCAAATGCTCTGGCCCTGGCAACATCCTTGTAAATATTTTCTGAACCCTTTCAAGTTTCTCAATATCTTTCTGATAAGGAGACCAAAATTGAAATATTCCACCTGTCGCGTAACCAATGCTCTGTATCGTCACAACATGATCTCCCAAGTCATGTACTCAATACTCTAACCAATAAAGGAAAGCATACCGAACGCCTTCTTCATTATCCTATCTACCTGCGACTCCAATTTCAAGGAGTTATGAACCTGAACTCCAAAGTCTTTTTTTTCAGCAACACTCCCTGGAAACTTATCATAAAGTATATGAATCCTGCTAAGGTTTGCTTTCCCAAAATGCAGCACGTTACATTTAGGTAAATTAAACTCCATCTGCTACTTCTCAGCCCATTGGCACATTTGATCCAGATACCATTGTAATCTGAGGTAACCATATTCCCTTTTCTCAAAAGCTCCAATTTTGGTATCATCTGCAAATTTACTAACTATACCTCTTATTCTCACACACAGATCATTTATAAAACCGATGAAAAGTAGTGTACCCAGCACCGATCCTTGTGGCACTCCAATGGTCACAAGCCTTCGGTCTGTAAAAACATCCCTCCACCACCTCCCTTTGCCGTCTTCCTTTGAGCCAATTCTGTATCCAAATGGCGAATTCTCCCTTTATTCCATGAAATCTTCTTGCTTAACAGTCTCCCATGGGGAACCTTGTCGAACCCCTTACTGAAGTCTGCATATATATCACATCTGCCACTCTGTCCTCATCAATCATCTTTGTTACTTCTTCAAAAAACTCAATCAATCTTATGAGACATGATTCCCAGTGATTAAAGCCATGTTGACTATCCCTAACCAGTCCTTGCCTTTCCAAACGCATTATGTCCGAGAGGTTCCCTGCAACAACTTGGCCACCACCAACGTCAGACTCCCGTTCCCTGGCTTGTCCTCACCCCATGTCTTAAACTGTGACAGCACGTTAGCCAACATACAGTCCTCCAGCACCTCGTGGTGAGTATCGATTAATCGGTTCAAAGGCTGTTGCGCGGTAAAATGTTTGAAAATGTGTTCAGAGAACGTTGAACGTCGATAAGAATGTGCTCAGGCTAAGAGGACCTTGCTCAGGGAACAGAGTTAGTGTGCAGATTCAGGCTGTTCCACGAAAGACAGATTTTGATTGGTTTCACAGGGCATTGGTCGGACAATACAAACGGTATGGGTTCACAGGGCTTTGCTATCAGAATAATTTGCTTATTGGATAATGAGCCGTTGCTGGGAGAAGTGGGTGAGGATGGGGTTTCAGTCCATTGCTTGGAGACGAAAGTCGCAACGGGGTAACAAGCAGTAGCTAAGGGAACAGAGTGAGAATGGGATTACATTACTAGGAGACTAGAGTGGGGATGGGTTCAGAGCCAGGAGCTAGGGAAGAGATTGTGCATGAATCCACAGACCGTGGCGAGGCGGAGAGTTGTGAGAATGGGTTCACTGGCCGTTGCCAGTGAAACAGAGTATGATGGTGTCACATGCATTTGCTCAGAATACAGAGTGGGGATGACTTAAGTTCGTTAGGAGGAAAGCAGACTGGGCAGAGTTTCAGAAGCGATTGCTAGTGGAACAGAGTAGCGATTTGATTAGAGATTATTGCTAGCTGAACAGAGTGGGGATGTGGTCATAAGTAGCTGGTAGGTAAACAAAGCCGGGATGGGGTCACAGCTTTTCATGAAAGTATCAGACTGTGTATGGAATAACAGTTAGCTGCTAGGGTAACAGATTGAAGATGGCCTCACAGGCCGTTGCGAGGATATCGGAGTCGGGATGAAGTTACAGGCCTTTTATACGTAATAGATAGGGAATGGGTTCACAGGCAAACGAGGGAGATGGGAGTGGAGTGAGCATACAGACTATTTGTCCGGTAATGGATGGCGCCACACGCTGTTGCTGAAGGGTGCAGAGCAAGAAGGGGGTTGGCGCTGTTGGTAAGGAACAGAGAGTGGATGGGGTTATTGGCCGTTTTTAGAGAAGCAGATCAAGAATGTTTCGCAGTTCATTGCCACGAGAACAGATTGGTTGTGGTCACCTGATGTTGCTTGGGTTGGGTTTGCATATGGTTGCTAGGACAACCGAGTACGAATGGAGAGACAGGCCGTTGCTCGGAGAACAGAATGGAAATGATTCCACAGGCCGGTTCTCAGGGATCAGTGCAGGGATGGGTTCACAGGTGACTGCGAATGAAACAGAGAGAGAATGACTTCATACGCTGTTGTGAGGAGAGTGGAATGGGGTACGGAGATGATGAGGGGTCACAGCTGGTTCAAGGGAAAAAAAGCTTGGGCATGTGTTCAAATACGCGCTGAACATGTGTTGCTGGAAAAGCGCAGCAGGTAAGGCAGCATCCAGGGAACAGGAGAATCGACGTTTCGGGCATAAGCCCTTCTTCAGGAAAATCGACGTTTCGGGCATTCCTGAAGAAGGGCTTATGCCCGAAACGTCGATTCTCCTGTTCCCTGGATGCTGCCTGACCTGCTGCGCTTTTCCAGCAACACATTTTCAGCTCTGATCTCCAGCATCTGCAGACCTCACTTTCTCCTCATGTGTTCAAATACCGTTGTTAGGCGAACAGATTACCAATGGGGTTAGGCACCATTGCTCGGGAACTGAGTGAGGATAGGGTGACAGGCATTTGCAAAAGCAGCAGAGTGACGATGGAGCAAAGTCGATTCCTGGAATGACAGTTTGGAGATGGGTTCACACGCCGTTTCTAACAGAACAGACAAGATGGGTTCACAGGGTGTTGCCAGGAGATCCGAGAGGTATTGGGTCATCGTCTGTTGCTTGAGAAGAGAGTGGGAATGGCGTCATATGATTTTGCTTGCAGAAAGCATTGAGGATGGGGCTATAGGCCTTTGTTATAGAAATATGATAGGGATGGGTCACAGGACTTGGCTATGAGAACGGACTGTGAGTTTGTCAATGGAGCAGTTGTTGGTGGAATTGGGCATTTGGGGAATGGCAATAAACTTCAGGCATTGCGGTGTGCGTTTCCCTCAGCAACACAGTTGAGACGATTTTAGGTTTTGCAGTAAGGAGTGATCCAAGTTTGTCTTGGGCCGTGGAGGAGATGGTAGAAGGCTGAGTGCAGTCCCTCAGCCTCAGAGAGATGAGTAAACCCTCGAGGGCGATTCTGCCACCGACTGGAGTCCCATGAGGAATGAGGAAGAGAATAGCAACGATAGCAGAGTCACTGGGGACATTTAAGCGATTGCTGGACATGCACATGGAGAGCAGTGAGTTGACGGTTGTGTAAGTTAAGTTACAATATTTGACATGAGGATTAAATCTCGGCAGAACATCGTGAGCCGAAGGGCCTGTTCTATGCTGTACTTTTCTACGTTCTATGTTCTAGAAGTTCAAGTTTCTAAGGAGGCAAGAGACAGGGAGTGAGTCTTTTTCTGATTTAATACGACCCAACTTCAATACTCACAACTGCTGGGGAGAGTGAAGCGAACCAAGGAATTGTCCAGCAGTCCAGAATCAGAGGTTAGGCCCAATCTCGGAGCATTCATGGAGTTGGCAGACATAGAGAGTGGGTGTATGGAAAAGAGGAAATTCCAGAGAAAGAAAGGTATGCAGGAAGTGCAGGAGGTGAATGAGAGAGGGATGGATTTAGGAGATGGAGGACATTATAGAGATGGTGAAGTTGTAGGCACAGAGAAGATTACAGCGAAAGGGAGGGGGTGCAAGAATAGCAGGATATAACAGAGATAAGGATGCGTTTCCGGGATAGTAAAATTAACAAAGATGACAGTGTCGAGGCTAAAGTAGTTAAAGGAGGTAGGAAGGGATTATAGGTATAGAGAGCAGGTGTCTGGACAGGAGGAGGTCATGCTACCAGGGGACACATAGTGAAGGTGAATGGTTAATTATTTAGAGGAGAACGCAGGTTCCAGGCCAGACAGGGAGTTGGAATTGCCTCTCGCCTACATCCACCAGCACACGATGAGAAGGAAATACCCAGGCGTCTTGTCGGGCCTGGTGCAGCACATAGCATCTCGTGGATGAATAATGCACCATGCAGTCAACCAACTGACCGTACCATGTATGCCAACTGGGAAGGAGGGAAAAATCTCATCCAATATTGACCAATGTTTAAATTCTGATTGCTGATCTTTCATCAAATTCCTCTGTATAAATTACCACTGAAATTTACCAGAAACAATCATAGAGTCATAGAGACATAGAAATGTAAAGCATGGAAACAGACTCTTCGGTCCAACCCGTCTATGCCGACCAGATATCCCAACCCGATCTCGTCCCATCTGCCAGCACAAGGCCCATATCCCTACAAACCCTTCCTATTCATATACCCATCCACGTTCCTCTTAAATGTTGCAATTGTACCAGCCACACCAATTTCTCTGGCAGCTCATTCCATGCACGTACCACTCTCTGTGTGAAAGAAGTTGCCCTGTAGGTCTATTTTATATCTTTCCACTCTCACCCTAAACCTATGCCCTCTAGTTCTGGACTCTCCAAACCCAGGGAAAAGACTTTGCCCTATTGGAGTGCAGGCTAATAGCTCCTTGAGAATGTAGTCGCACTTAGAATGATGAAGAAGGCGTTTTGCATGCTTGCCTTTTGTGATCAGCTCTTTGAAAATAGCATCATGTTGGGAGGTCATGTTGCTGCGTACAATTCTATTTTCCCTCCGATAAGAAAAATGTTGTGAAACTTAAAGAACGTCAGAAAGTATTTACAAGAATGTAGTTCGGAGATAATCTCGGTGGAGCTGCTATACAGGTTGGAGCGACATTCCCTGGGGCGTGAGGGGCATGGATAGATTGGATAGCCGAAGTCTTTTCTCCAAAACTAGAGAGCTACGATCGAAGGTGAGATGGGACACATTTAAAAGAGAACTAAAAATCTTTTATTTTTCATACATTGCCTTGCACATTTGTGGAATGTGCTTCCAGAAAATATAACGGAGGGGTATAATTACAACATTTGAACGATATCTGGATTCGTTCATATATTAACAAAAAAACTTTGAGAGTGACATGGGCTAAATACTAGCAAATGGAACTAGATGAATCCTACCACAACATTGTCTCTCATTCTGTCTCTCTCTGGCTACTTTCCAAACCCTCCCATTTACTGGTAATTAAACAATCACTCAGTTTTAATTGTCCAGTTTTAATGTGAGTAACTGTACCGCATAATCTTTAGTCTTGCTCATACTGGAATATCAGTTTCCACCATTAAGCAGTTAAGGAACATGTTTTATTAATCATTGTTGTGTTTTTTTTACCTGCCGGTGACCTGCACCGTTCTTCATGTTGGACAGTGGGATTTCAGCAACGCTGAGGGACATATTTGGAACTTGTTCTATGCCTATCCATTGAAAGACTGTGATAGTCACTCTCTGCTGATCATGTGCTCAGTAAGATGAGGAATCTCCTCATCGGTTAGCGATTCAGTCCAGGATTATTACTTGAAATTGAGAGGTATTTATTTTAATTATGATATTGAAAAATGATACAAGAAATGCTGGGATGAATTCCTAGAAGTTATGTATTAAACTGCTGTGGACATTCAGTAAGTTTAGAGAATTTAGTGACCCACTCTGGATGGGTCATGACGTTTTGAAATTGATGATGTGTACTATACCGTTAAGAGAGATTGCAAAATGAAAAACTGGCAAGCACCTGTCATGTGACTGACCGCTGGCTCAACAGAGAAATTTGAAGATGTAACATTTGAGTTGTCATATGAGTTACTTCGTTGATTTTACAGCAGTTCGAAATCAACCAATCATTTTAAATTATGCCCCAAGAAACTAAAACCCAATCAAATTTGTATTTTACTGTTTTGACAAAGCAGTCATATGAGACGATCTGATGTTTTGGGGTATAAATACAGCATTTTAGGCAGATAGCCAAAAAAAAAGAGCACGATTTGCCATCGAACAACTGTTATTCTCGCTCAAAGTTACCTGTTATTTTCTCAAAAAAAATCTGTTCAACAGAAGACCAAAGATTAGCTCGGAAGGTCTATAGAGCAGGATTGAGTTTGCTGCCTCGTTGTGAAAATCGAGTTGTTGTAAATTTAATCGGTGCTACTGGGATCAGTCTATTGTTCTGGAGAGGGTGATAGATAAATATGTAAGACAAAGGATGCTTGTAGTTGTACATAGTTGTTGTTTACTCTACACTTTTAGAGGTAAAGAATAAAATCAATATTTTTTTACTTTAAATATTGATATTGGGGCAGCTTTCTATCATTATACCATGAACAGATTTCGAGGCGAGGTGAGCTTTTCTGTGTGTTTGATTTACTTTTCAGAAGGGTTTGCCACATCATCTCCAAAAAAGGAGAAGGGGCTGTATACAGTCGATTCTCTGTAAAATGGAATGTGGTATTCACAATCAGTACAGCCATGTCCCTCTGTAACAGCTTTGAGAGGATAAATGGCCTCTTCCTGGCCCCCTGTAACAGGCCTGAGATGCTGAATTGCCTCTACCTGTGCCTCGATAACAGACATGAGAGGTTGAATGCCCTTCTGTAGTTACAGCATCTGGGTCCTCAACATGTCCAAAAAAATGGAGCAGGGACTCCGGGGAGAGATTCTCTGTAAAATGAAATGAGGTAGTCACAATCAGATCTCCCATGTCCCTCTGTAACAGAGAGGGTGTACGTCCTCCTGAGAGGTGTAACAGCCTCGAGAGGTTGACTGGACTCCTCCAGTTCCTCTGTAACAGAACAGGGCGTTAAATGATGCAGCAAACCCGGCATTATGAGCAACTGGTAAACTGAATCTTATGGGTGTCTCTCTCTTCTCAGTTACAGAAACCCAACCAATACAATGTGCACCAGGCGTCCTATCAGCAACACCTCATATAGTTGCAGTGACACTTCTCTACGTTTCCAATGATTCCCTTGGGAAAATGTACCATCATTGCGGCTGTCCACCGCTTCAAGTGGCGAATGGCTAGTATGGGGCTGAATGGCCTACTCTTATCCCTCTGTAAATGGCACATGGGGTTAAAATTATTTCTCCCTGTTCCCGATCAACAGTCTCAAAACTCTGAATGATGTTTCAAGGTTGTGAAATGGCTTGTTAACAGGGCATTTAAAACTACGAGCAGTATTATACAAAATCAGCGAACAAAAAATATTGTTACCCTGCATTAGGGTCCCTAGAAATATCCCTATTAGTCATTTTATGGATCTGGTCTGTTATTTTATTCCTGTCTCTTTTTATAAACAGGGTGGGACATCGAGATACTCCTGCAGACTTCTGGCACTACTCCCAATTAAAAGGAAGAGAAATTGAAAAGACTGAAAGATTTATGGTCCATCCGTCAGCAATCCTCATCTATTCCACACAGAGCAATTAAATTTTCCCTTTTATTGTGATATGAAAAGTGATGTCAGGAAGGTGTTAACTACAACTGTTTATTCTGTGGATATGAATACTGTCATTCTCCATGGAATCTAATTGTCTTAGTGGAGGGTCTTTATCTTTTAATGAGAAATGGGTTCAATAGGTTGTCCCAGAGTATGAGCAGGAGCAACACCGACTGCACTAACAGGGATCAGCAGTTCCAGAGAGAGGTGGAGAAGAGATCGGAAATTGAGATGCATAGACTGGAACAGTCTAACAGAATGTGAGAACAATAGACTGGAATGTTACACAATGGTTCAGAATCTGAAAATACTAGACTGAAATGTTTAAACAATGGATCAGAATCTAGAACAGTACATAGAATACTCCACCAATGGTTCTGAATCTGAGAACGATAGACTCAGGAATGTTCCAACAAAGGACAGGAATTTATCTAATCATGTTAGGATTCTTCCTACGAATTATTGGCAGTCATTACCATGGCGGATGCAATATGGACTTTAAATTATTCAATATTTTTATTATCCTATCCTGGCGATATTTGTGCCCCTGATAAATCTCAGATTGTTTGCATTGACCACATGGGACTCTATAACTGTTCGCCTCATTTACTATTCTCTCTCAATAACCACTCTCCAAACCACTACGAACAACAACAGTGAACGTGTTAACTCTTTCTCTTCCTCCTTCTTTCTCGTACTGAGCCTTGTGTATTGACGTACTCAGTTTTAGCAATGAACAATGATTCATTGTTTCACTGCCCTTGCTGTTTAAATATTCAAAGCATGGAGGTCAATGCCTTCTGTTGTGGTTACGAACTCGATATCCATCCTCTCAGTCCATCCCATCCCTGGCCAACATCTACACCTGAAGCAGACGAGTCAAAGCTATGATGATTCCTTTTGGCCATGAGCTGCTTCCTGACATCATACCCTGACCATTCCTAATTGAAAGTACTGACATCTCCAGAATGTACTTAACTGGATCCTCCTATCTGCTATTTGAAACTTGAAGAATGAAATACTATTTTTACTCAATAATTTTATTAGGAACTTTCTCAAAAATTTACAAAGCATCTATATACATATGAAAAGAATACCAAAATACAGAAAGTTTGAGGCAATACGGCAGAGTGAGTGTATGTGGGGAAAGGAATCTGCCGCATCTGTCTGTTTCTTAACGTGGACACGCACATTCTCACTCTCTGCCTTACATACACCAACGGACATACACACTCCCGCTCTCTCACAAGGACGCACTCTCACTTCCTTACCTCTCTCTCTCAAACACAGACACACACACACACATACACAGACACACACACACACTTCTGACTCATATACAGTAAGCTAGTGTTTTCATATAAACCTGTTGTACTCTAACCTGGTGTAATGTAATATTTGACCTTGTCCAGCTCAGTCAAAGTCCAGTACTTCCATATCATGGCTTTTACTGGTTGGCCCCTCTCCATGCAAATAAGATTTTCTTAACTTGATGCACTCTTGTCTTCCATACTAATATTATCTGTTGCACATTATGCAATGCTGCCTGGAAGTCAAGAATTAATACATCTGTCGCATCCCCTTATCCACCTTGCCTGTCCCATTTTAAAAAAATAACAAATACTAGTCAAATCTTTCAAACATGACTTATGATTCATAAAATCATGTTGGTTATGATGGATAGTGGTTTGACTTTGGAAATCACCTGCCATTATTGCATTAATAAGAGATTATAATAATTTGCCTTCAATCCCTATCGTTTGTTCATGACTTTTCTTTCCCCAGTAAAGTCGGTTATTCTTAGTCCTTCCCTTTCTATAACCTTTATGTTTCATTTCAATTTCTGTGTAACAGGTACGAGGCTTAAAAATCTGCTTCCATTGCTATGTTAGAGGCATGAGTGCCTGATTGGACTCATTCTGTTCCTGGTTCACACGCTCAGTGGGGCGAATGTCCTCCTGCTGCTCCAACATTATAGTCTCCATGGTTTGAATTTCCTGCTAATGTTCCTGACCCAGCCGCTCAAGACCTCAATGGTCCTCCTCCTGTTGATCAATGGTAGATTTGGGGACTGATGGAAACCCTTAGCTGTTATGTCACATTTAGAGGATTGAGTTGTGCAGGTAACTTCCGTTTCCCCATTTGGGTACTTCAACTAGTTATCTGTAAGGTTGTCCCCCAGGTTATCTATCGTGCCTCACAGCACCAGAGATCCGAGTTCAATTTCAGTCTCGGTACAATGTGTGTTGTTTGCACATTCTCCCCGTGTCTTCGTGAGTTTCTATCGGGTTCTCCAGATCCTCCCACACTCCCAAGATGTGCAGTTTAGGTGGACTGACCAAGCTAAACTTTCCATATATTCGGGAATGTGCAGGCTAGATGTATTAGTCATTGAAAATGCCAGTGAACAGAGATTGGGTGGGAGTGTGGAGGCGGTGCAGAAGTTTGGATGGGATGGACTTTGCAGGATCGGTGTGGACTCGATTGGTCAACTGGCCTGCTTCCACACTGTTTGGATTCTATGATAGGCACGCTCATTGCAAAAAGAAACGAAACAGTAGAGGGAATAATCTCTGTGTTAGTTCCTTCAGCAAGGCGCTTAAATCTGTGTATAATACTCCAGATGTGATGTCACAAGGTCATGTCCAGCACCATCAACACTTTACCAGCCTTCTGAAAGGTTGTCACCCACGTTAGAGCAGTCTGAGAGAATGCATAACATTGTTCAAAGGTCATGGTCCATCTAGACTCCTGTTGAAAATGTGACAATGACACAGCAAAAGAACAGGTAAGTTGTGGCAACGTATGGGATGATTTCATTCCACATTATATTGATCACTGAGCTAGAGATCAGGCAATTTTGGAATTGGTCCTGTGTGATCAGAATAGCGAATTGAAATCTTTGCTGTCAAGGTGTTTTTGGGGAATTCAATATCTTAATATATTGAATTTTACTTGATGTCTGAATGTAAACCGGTTTTCTTTCTCATATTACAACATGTCCCTGTGTCATGCAAGCCATGAATGCACGAGGAACAAGTTGGTTTCGGTGAATTTGAAATGATTTCATGAAAGGCAGACAATGTCTGTTATTTAACGAAATTCTGTTACGTGAACTATATATAAACTTCTGCACCGCCTCCACACTCCCACCCAATCTGTGTTCACTGGCATTTTCAATGACTAATACATATATATATATATATATATATATATATATATATATATATATATATATATTCCTCCAAGGTTTAAATAGCAAAAGCAAAAGGTGATCCAAGGGTGGTTACAAAAATGAAGCAAAAAGTGCATTTGATCAAAGGAAATGCCTCAGTAAAATGCCAGATATTGTGGATTCATTAAAATTTGCGACGCATGATGAAGAAATGAAAAAGAGAAAAAGAATGCAAATTGACAAGAAACACAATGAATAACGAAAAACCTCTATCAATATTTGGACTGAAAACAAAATGTAGGTCAAATGTGGAACAGTGAATGTGTAGACAGGATAATCTATTGTTGAGAACAGAAAAATGAAAGGGAAATTAAACAGTTTATTGATGCCTGTCTTCATGGGAAAAAATCCAGATAATATCCCAGGAATACCAAGTGACTGTAAGACTTGTGTAACTAAAGACGACAATCATTCATCTCAGTGAGGAGGCAGTGTTTGAAAACATAACTGGATTGACCATTGATGATCCTGACAGACCAGGTGTACTTCGTATCAAAATTTCACAAAAAGCGGCAGTGGGCATGTAGATTGCATGAGGGAATACTGTACTTATTAAATTTAGAAGGTTTTAAATTCATTCCACGCATTTAAGAAGGGAAGAAAAGGGAGAGTGAAGAACTACAAACTAGTTAATGTATCATCCACAGTGTCGAAACTGTGCGATATTGGGGATTAAGCAAGTTATAGCAAACATCTCGAGAACGATTCTAGTTTTGTGAAAGGGAATTCAAATCTGCAAACCTTTTGCATTAAGATATCCCTTGCAGATATAATTAATGGAGAATGCGTGTCTATGGAATAGTTGGATAGTCAGGATGGTTCTTTTAATGAATTCATGCAGTGCGTTATCAGAAAAAAAGGAAAACAAATGGCATTGTGAGGAATATATGAAATTGAGTGGAAGTAAAAGTTAGGTTTCCCTTTGTTTAAGGGGAATCAAAATAAAGACGATGAAGAGTTAACGAGACTCAAAGCGTTAGCTTTCTCTCTCTCCACCGATGCTGTCTGACCACTGTGATCTCAAGCATGTGTTGCTTTAAGTACAGATTCCAGATTATTCAGTAATTTGCTCCTAGTATCAGTAAAGGCGTTCTGTACCAGATATGCAAAGTGTTGGTGATAGTGTACCTGGAACATTGTGTATAGTTTTGCTGTCCTGATTTAAGTATAACGCACTGATCCCATATACTGAATGGAAGTTCTCAAGATTAATCCCTCAGATGGCAAGATTGTCTGCTTAGGAAGTTAGGCCTGTGCCCTCCAGACATTCAGAGAATGAGAGATGATCGCAGTTAAACTTAAAGTAAAAATCGCACAGAGTAGAGTGACGAACATAAGGGTATTGACAAGTGTGAGCAAGGTTAGCGAAATCCCAAAATATTGCACAAGAACATCAAGCAGAACAGAATGCCTAGCGAACAACTGAGGCCTATTAAAAACCAAGGGGAAATCTGTTTATGCCGCTGGAGAACATTGATAGATTGGGACATGTGAGCTTCACATCTGTTTTACTTGGTAAAAGGATGCAGGTACAGAATTCGTGAAGATGCACTGGCAAATTGTTGAGCAGATTGATAGCAGATGTGAGCAGTGTTTGATGGTTTTGGCTGGTATAAAACTGGACACTCCCACGGATCTGGATGGGTTGTATCTCGAGCTTCTGTTGGAGACGAGAGACGAAAGGCCCAAACCCTTCAGGAGATTTCAGTAGAATCTGGTGACAGGAGAGGTGCTATAGAACTGGAGAACACCCTTTACACGATGGGTGGTGGAGATAGACCAGGGAACTATTGACCACTGAGTGTCAGATCAGTGTTAGGGGAAGTGTTGCGGAAATCGGGAGGGACGAAATTGATCTTCATTCAGAGAAGCAATGTTTGATCAGTTTTTGCCTACACGAGGTCATCAAAGAGAAGTAATGTTGAACGAATTTTATTAAACTTTTTGGAGGAGTTCATTTAGACGGTTTTTCAACCAGGTCTTTGACAAAGCCCACATGGGAAACTGATAAATGAAGTAACATCTATGTTATCAAGGGTAACTTGGGATACTACACTCAATTTGTCTCAGTAGCAGGCAACAGAGGGTGGTGGGGGAAAGTCTGTTTGTGTGAGTGGAAACCAGTATCCCCCTGGTGTACCATAGTCACCAATGGCATGCCCCTTGTAATTTGAGTTAATCCTAAATGATGTAGATGTGAATGTTAAGGGAGGTAAGGGAGGCTGATGGGTACGTTTGGGTTTGACACCAACTTTGGCTGTGAGGAGGAAGGTTTTATGTTTCAGGAAACTATAGACGGAATGGTTAGATGAACAGATCATTGGCAGATGAAATGTAACCCTGATAAATATAAGATGATGCACTTTAGAAAAAGGAACCATACAGGGGAGCGCTCAATGAATGGCGGCACACAAGGAAGCTCAGAGAGTGTTTCTCCACAGATCCCTGAATGTGACTGGACAGTTTAAAAGTCGAATTAAGAATTGTGGATAGTAAGCATAGCCTTTACTCATCGAGATATATATTATAACGGTTATACAGGACTTTGGTTAGGCCAAGATAGAATACTGTGCGTAGGTAGTGGTGCCACATTCCAGGAAGCATGTGATTGCACTAGATAGGGTGCAGAGTAGATGCATTCGTATGTTATTTGGGATGAAGCACATCAGCAATGAAAAGAGGCAGGATAATCTCAGATTGTTTAAATTGCAGCAGAGAAAACTGAGATGGACCTGATTCAGATGGACAAGCTGTATACACAGCAGCTGTTCCCTCTATTCAAAGGATCAAGAGCAAGACAGCACATTTTTAAAGTGAATGAATGAGCTTTACAGAGGATTTGATCATTGTTTTTCATCCAGAGGATATTACGATCTGGAATGCACTTCCCGAGGTGAGAGTTGTCACGGCAACCACACAAACGTTAAAACGTACGTGGACAAACTCTTCAAGTGTCTTAACATCCCCGACTACGGGCCTGGTGCAGGAAACTGGTACTAATGTAAACTTTGCTGTATTTCCGATCGTACAGAGTTTACGATCCTGTGATTGCAAGGTGTGGACAGGAATTGCTGGTTTTCTGAGGTGTATATTGACAAGAGTTGTAAGCATAAACTGCCAATGAAAAAGGTAAAAGAACATAAGTGCAGCTTCCTTGCAGTCTGAACTAAGAGAACAGCGGAGAGCAGGGAATTGGCAGAACTATGAAACAACTACTTCAGTTCTATCTTCACAGAAGAAAACTAACCAAACAAATCAAATCTTCCCAGCAGTACTGGGAGCCCTAAGTCTTGTGAGAAAAAAAATAAAATTCGTTAATAAATGCTGTGGTAAACATTCTTGGGACTAAAATTTTGGTTAAATTAAGAATACAAATGCAAGGTGACAAAGCAAAATCCAATACCAGTGTCCTGTACTTACACAAAGGAAAATACCATAGGATGAGGGAGGAATTGGCTAAATTAGACGGAAACAAATACTTTATGGTGGGACCATTAATGAACAGGGGATGACTGTCAAATCATTCTTTTTCAACGTGCTCAGCAAAATTATATACCAGAGAAAAGGAAGGACTGCCGGAAAGGGATGATCTACCATGAATGCCTGAGAAAATAAGGGAGGTAATCAAGTTAAAAGATATGGCATAAATAATGGTAAAGACTAGACTGAAACTAGAAGATTGGGAAACCATTAAAGGTCAACAGAACGTCACAAAAAAATTGTCAAGAAAGTAAAGATAAAAACTCAGAAAACAAGACAGCTAGCTAAAGTTTCCATAAATCTCTGAAACGAAAAGAGTGGTTAGGCTAATCATTGGTCTTTTAGAGAATGTTAAGGGGGATTTAGTAACGGGATATGATGAAACAGCCGCGGCATTGAACAGGCATTTTGCGTCAGTCTTCACCGTAATGGACCATTAATAACATGCCAGTAATTCACAAAGGGACGAAGGAAAGTGAGAACCTGGAAATAATCATTATCAATAATGAGGTAGTGTTGGGCAAGCTAATGTAACTAAAAGTAGATAGGTCTCCAAACTTTGAAGGTGTGCATCCCAGTGAAATAAAAGAGGTGGTGGAAGAAATAGCAAATTGACTTGTGGAAAGTTTCCTGACTCTGGTAGAATTCCAGAAGGTTGGAAAACACTAAATGTGACGCCACTGTTTAAAAGAAAGTGGACAAAAGGTGGGGGATTATAGGCCAAAAACCTAGCTTCCGTTGTGGGGAAAATATTTCGTTCTATTATCAAGGAAGAAGCAGCAAGTTATCCAGAAACACATTGTCCCGTTAGGCAGACACAGCATCGCTTCATGAAAGGCAATTCGTGCCCAAATAATCAACTGGAATTCTATGAAAACGTTACTACCATAGGAACCCAGATGATGTGGTGTTTCTAGATTTCCAAAAAGGCATTTTGGTGCCAGACAAAAGGCTGCTGCTTAACGTAAAGCTGCATGTTGTTACGAGTAATATATTAACGTGGATAGAGAATTGGTTAACTAATAGGAAGCAAAGAATGTGAGTAGATGAGTAATTTTCTAGTTGATGATCGGTGACTAATGGTGTGCCTCAGGGATGGATGTTGGGACCGCAATTATTCACAATTTACACAGATGACTTGGGCACCACGTGCAGCGAGCCAAAGGTTGCAGATGATACGACGATGAGTGGTATGGCAAAGTGTGCAGAGTACTGTGAGACTTTGCCAAGGGTCAGAGATAGTATAAGGGAATGGGAAAAGTTCGAGCAGATGGAAAAAATATTGCGAAATGCGAAGTCATTCATTTTGGTCGGAATAATATTACAAAAAATGACTATCATCTGAATGATAAAAATAAATGCGGCATGCTTCTGTGTAGAGAGACCTGGCTGGCCTTGTGCATGAATCACAGACGGTTGTTCTTCAGGGGCAACAGTTAATGAAGAAGTCAAATGGAATTTTGTCCTACATTGCGAAACAGATTATGATCAAAAGGAGAGAGGTTATGTTGCAAGAGCATCGATTGCTAATGAAACCATACCTGGAGTACGTGAACTTTTGGTCTACTTACTTGAGAAAGGAAATACTGGCACGAGAGCGCATACAGTGGAGGTCCATTCAGTTGATTCTGGAGTTGAGGGGTTGGCTTATGAGGAGAGACTGAGATCACTGCAATTATGTACTGGTTGGAATTTAGATGACTCAGGGGAGAGTCTTATAAAAACATGCCTGAATATGAATGGAAAAGATAAGATATAAGTAGAAAGGCTGTTTCTACAAGCAGGGGAAACTGGGACAAAGGGCACAAACTCAGAACTTAGGGGGAGCAGATTGAGGACTGAATTGAGAAGTAATCTCTTGACCAGGAAAGTTGTGAATCTGTAGAATTGTCTGCCTAGTGAAGTAATTGAGGCTTTGTCATTGAATTTTTTGAAGCGAAGATAGCTTTTTTTTTGAACAGGAAACGAATTAAGGGTTATGCTGCGAGAGCAGTTTTGTGGAGCTGAGGCCATGAAAAGAACAGACATGATCTTCTTTAATGACGGAGCAGGCATGAAGAGCCAGATGGCCTACTTCTGTTCATATGTCTTATGTAATGAGTCAATATGTACGCAAATCAACATGAAATGGGAATCATATAAGAGAAACTGACTCGTCTCTATACTTACAAAGAAGCAAAGAATGCAATTCATTTGGATTTTTAGAAAGATTTTGCATGAAAACTCTGTCCTAGTTTATAAAGACAAATGTTATGGCATTGGGGTTAGAATATGAATATGGTTATAGAATAGGAGAGCTGACACGAAACAGTGAGCAGTAATAAAACAATCTGTTTTCACTTGGAAGAGTCGTGGGACGTTGCATGGATTGCTGCTTGTGCACCAGCTATTCCCAATAGATGTCACATATTTGGTTGACGGAATCAACTGCAACATTTCATTTTGGCTGATGGCACAAAACGGTGTTGGATTGTAAGTGGGTGACGGTGAGTGAGACAATTGGATTGAATGGGAAAATACGTGGCAGATGAAGAACAATATGGGTAGATTTGACGTTGTGCAATTCGGTTTGAAAAGTAGAACGGCAGCCTGCCATTTCAAAAGGGATTGGTTAAAAGCGTTGATATTTAAAGGTGCTTATACTCCTTTCCTTGGTTTCTTCTGCGCAGACCTCCGAGGTCCATGCAGGGCATTGAGTTCTGAGGGCAGAAATCAATAATGGGAATGGTACTGTTACACCGACCAAGTGCATATGTGTCCTCTTGAACAGGGTCGGGGTCTGGGTCGATTGGGCGTGTATTCCCTGGGTTTAGGAAGATGAGTGGAGATCTCAGTTAAATACATAAAGATCTGATATGGTGAGGCAGATTGGAAGCAGGGATGACAATTCACATGGCTGGGGCATCTAAAACAAGGGGCCAAAGTACTAGATATATGCATTTCGCTCTGCATTGAGATGAGTATAAATGTCTGCACTCGGGTGACTGGTGAATCCGCGGAATTCTCTGCAATGAAATGCTGTTGAAGACAAGGCACCGCATATAAATAAAGATTTCTAGACATGAAGGGGATAGATAGAGAGATGAGTATGGTGTGGAAATAAAGGATCAGCCATTAATATTTATAAATAGGTATAAAGGCCGACGGACCAAAGGGCCTACTGCAGTTCCTATATTGTATTTTCTAAAGGTCAGTCACATTAAAGGAAATGTGCATCGTGTGGAACAAATTGCATTGGGGTGATGATCGGCTATGGATGAGAATGGTGAGGGTTCAGTGTGCTCAACTGACCTATTCATTTCCCGATGTTTCTGTGCAGTCTGTCGGAAAGCTATGCAAAAGTTGTCACTAACTCACAAGGATTTGGTAGGAGGTCTCTGCAGGGTCGACAAGACTGTGTTTCCCATTTCCTTTTCCGATACTGAGGTTGGTAACGTGTGTTCTGACCAGTTTTGTCCATTAAGACCTTGGAGCAATTTGTTACAGTTGAGTGCCTTGCTTGTCTGTTTACAGAGAGCATTGAAGTTTTCTCACATGACTCTATGCCTGGAATAATGTTGGGGCCAGACCAGGAAAGCAAGAGAGATTTGCATTTTGAAAGTACATTGTGGAAGCAAATTGGTGTTTACAATTGGCATTGACATCAAATACATTTTCACTGACACGAGATTTTAGATCTCGATATTTTATTACTTTATTTTAATTTCCATTAGCCGCCAGAGCATTAGTATGGTCTGGATGAGTAATTCAATGATAGCTCCACAACAGCGCCATATCCATGTGGGGACCAATCGTAAACCACACTGAGCTGGTTACTTCAGTATTGATTCAAAGCTCTATGAATAAAACTCTCACTAGTTTGACTCTTGTGAAGAGAGTGCGGAAGTGGTAATTGGTCAGATTGTAATTGCGCTCCTCTTAGAGTGCTGGACACAGTCGAGTAATTTCCACATTGCCAGGGAGATGTCAGAGTTGGAGCTGGAGTGAAACCGCTTCCCCATAAACACGGCATGTTGTCAAGCAGAAGTATTCTGATCTATGACAGGAATAGTGTCAGGGTCCATTGCCTTTGTCGTACCGACTGTGTTCAGCTGTTTCGTGATGTGCAGCGAATCGAATTGTTTGAAGACTGGCATCTGAGATTATATTGCCGTCATCCACGCAACACTTCTGGCAGAGGATGGTGCAGACACTGCATCATTGTTTTTATACCGAAGCAAAGAGCAGTTCCATTCTTTAGGCGAATGGCAAATAAATAGTCTAGTGGTGTTAGATCAGTGACGCAAGTCATGGTCTGGTAACATGACTTCCAATACTGTCACAGCAGGTGGTGAAATTCAAATTCAATAAATGTTTGCAATTAAAAGTCGAATAATGATCATGAATCCATTGTTGGTAAACCTTTAGGGAATGCAACTTCCATCTGCACCTTGTCTGGTCCACATGTAACTCCAGACCAACAGGAATGTGGTTGACTCTTAACTGCCCACTGGACAATAAAACATGACAAATTCGGGGACACCCTACTCCCTTGAACACTTTTCTGTTAAAAATAATATTTGTGGAACCCTCTTCTCGAGTAAGATGTTACAGAGTTGAATTCCATTTCTGTCTGGATGTGGCAGGACTGCAGAGCTTCGATCTGATCTATTTGCTTTGGAATCAAAGAGATTCAAATACCAAAGACTCCGAGATGCTTTGAGGAAAAAAAGGCGTCATCTCCTCTCACTCCCAAATAAGCTTTTCGGTGTCTTGAGATTGCGTTCACGTTTTTAAGATTACCACACCCGCGGGAATAATTTCTCAGCATCTCCACTATCAAGCCTCTGTCGTTCAGAATCTTATGTATTTCAATGGAATCGTTTCTCAATTTTCTGATAACTGAGTTTATGGACGCATGGCATGCAATCTTGGCAGCAAGAGTGAAATGATTTTATAATTTATTCATGGGGTTTTGGCATTTCTGGCTGTCTGAGGGCTTTTATTCCCTATACGTAGCTGGTCTGGAGGAAGCGGTGGGAAGTTGCTTTCTTGAAAGGTTGGATTCCATTTTGTGCAGTTAAATGCACACTGCTGTAAAGAAAGGAGTTCCAGGATTTTCGAACATTGGCACTTTTTTGGAACTGATGTTTGTTCAAGCCAAGGTGGTAAGTGGTTTGATGTGAAATTTTCAATTGGTGGTTTTCCCATTTATCTGCTGCACTTTGCATTCCAGATAAGAGTGCTGTGTGTTCAGAAGTTGCTTTGTATGGAATTTCTGCCGTGTATCTTGTCTACGGTATGCACTGCCACTTTCGGTCGTGGAGACAGGGAATTTGTTGCTGTGATGCTGAGGAAGCTGCACTGCAAGTTTATTCTACCTAAATATTGAGCGCACATCTGCACCATGTGGTTACACATTGCCTGTTTGAAAATTTTATTTTAGTTCAGATTGTTTACTTTCTTGCAGGAGTTTCGTTTAAAAATAAACACAAAACTGTGGACAACCTCAGCTGGATGGAGAGAACAGATGCAGGAAAACAGCAGGAGTCATTCCTTGCCCATTAGAAAAGGAGTATTGTCGTATTTCTACTTCTTCTTATCCTTTCAGTCTTTTTCCTCACGTAGACTCCTCGTTCCATTATTTGCTGCATCTAATCTTGGTTCTAAATTACTTGGATTTATTCATTAATTGAATTTTTTAATCACTGGATATTTAGCGGCATACTTTATCTGGTCTCTGAACTTTTTCTGTGTCAGCACATAAATAAATGCATTTGTGCAGCAGCTTAAGTTCCGCAGCATAAATACAATTAGTTCAAAGAGACGATAAACAGCATAATCCAATGCATAACCAGTATTAAAGTCATATAAAATACAGCCCAACCAGAGGAGTATGAAGCTGGCAGATATGGCAAAGAGTAACATCACAGACTTCTTTCTGACTCTCTACCTCTGGATCGTTCTCTATTTTTCTCCGATTCCCCAATTCCTCATGCACCTTAATAGCCTGGAAGATGTGTCTGACAGTCAGAATATTGAGAAAGAGAATAAAAATGAATGGAAACATTGGTGTTAAAAATTGTTCAAAATATCTGAAACTTATCCACCGACGGTCGTAATAATAACTGGACCAGACATGACAGTACCATTTAATGTTGTTTATAATCGTTCCAGGTTTAACTCAAAAGTACGTGGGAATGTTCTTTAACGAAAAGAAAATACAGATGATTGCTGGAACCCTCATTACAGTTTTCTTTGTGCAAGACGTAGTTTTCATCTGATGAAAACAAATGGCGACAAATCGATCGAAAGAAAAGGCAACAGTGAACCAGACAGAACAGTCAATGGTCAGGTGGTGGAGGACATTGATAAGACTGCAAACCGGAGTGGTGCTCAGGAAACACCGTGGATAATAAAATTTTTGAAATCGAAGTAGTACGACATAAAATACAATGAATAGTAGATCAGACGTTGCCATGGCCACCAGGTAGATAGTGCTGCATGTGGAAATATCACATTTGCCTCGAGCTGAAATTACAATCACAACGAGACTACATGTAACAAAAAGGACAAGAAGAGATTTCAAGTTGCTGATGGAGCATTATTCATGTACACTGGATGGAAAGACAGAAAGATGATTGTTGTACCCTGTAATATGAAGTTTAAAGGATCTGAACCACATAACAGAAAACACGTCCTAAATGGATCATTTGCACTTGTAAAAGACATAGTGAAGAATATGATCAGCGGATTGCTCATGAAAACACGATCATGTATTCTTTTTTTGGTGTCGGCAGTGGTTGATTTCATATGCTTCACAGACTACACAGACTGGCTGGGGTTTCCCATATGACCACAACATCCACCACAAAGACACTTTGGATCAGTTAAGCAAAGAATGGGAGACACCCTACATACATATGGATTGCAAAATTTCTGCATTTCGTTTTGAAGCCAACGCTTGTCAGTTATCTGACTAAACGAAATTTTATCTTACTGTATATTGGCACAGACCTCTTCCTTACCTAATGCATCATACATGGTGCTAACCATTGTGCAATCACAAGAAAATATATTTTATTTGGAAATGATGGTGGAAAGAAATGCATTGCTGAGGCAGATACAGATTTTGGGGCCTAATATATGACCGTGAATAGTTGCTGCAGCGATGTTCGACAGTTGAGATGATTGTGTTACAGCAGCCGAAACCATTTTCATCTGTGGTCAGGATGAAACCAGGTAGAATGAGATTACCAGAATATAATCTCATTGAGTTCTTTGTTTTTTGAGACTGCCTTATTGTGAATCACTATTTGTGATTTGTATGTGAAAGAATTGAATGTTTTTTTCAGGAATTAGAATTTAACTGTAAAAATAGGCACAATTGATTGATAAACAGAAAGCCAATCCTACGGTAAATGCAAGGCAAACAGTCCTAAGTGAAGCGCACGACAGATTTAACATGTGAATATTGGGAAGGTCACTGGTCATCGTACAAAATACAACAAGCAAGTGACAGAGTTTGAGCCCTAGAGAGTCGGAATGTTTGCCATTATGACGCTAAAAGAAGAGAAATTCTTATAAATCAGGAAATTGAATTTGTAAGATTTGAAGTGGAATGGGGTATGACAGATAGGTAGAGAAAACACAGCGTTTTGTGATGTGATTACGGAAATGATATTTCCACGAATGATGGAGACTGCAACTGAGGTTCATTAATGTGTACTGCTCATTCAGGGTTAGAACACTTCGTAAATGGAAAGGCTTAATTCGATGTGATGCACTTATAGTCATTTATTGGATATAGCTGTAATATTGCAGCTACTGAATTTCGTTATTTGTTGAAACAGACTTTTTTCCGATTGCTAATTCGTATTTTTATTTTTATAAGTTGCCTTAAAACTGATTGATGCACCCAGTTCTCATCGAGAGCTCTTCCTCCTAATGAAGCCACACATCAAAAAGTGTAGGGCAGCGATCTCTGAACAATTAACTGTAGGCAGATTATGAATTGCGGATTTAACAATTGTTAATCTTATTCTAACCAGATACAGAATGCAAGTCATGACAACATTTCCAACTCTATATCCATACTTATTAATGTTCAGATAAGACATTAGTGTAGCCATGGAGCACAACTTGTCCGAACCTTTCTAGAAGATTAATCAGCATCAAAAAAATTGCTTGAATCAACATGATTATGTCTTCATGGAATTTTGTTGAATGACCGTTATTGCTTTCTGAAAATATTGCATCTCTTTATCTTCAATGGGACATTTCATTTTGTAAACTTCGCATCAAACATAATCAACCAGTTGCGACTATTTTCCTAGTAGCAAACCATTGTATATTTACAAACTGCATTGAGAACTTCATCACTGGACAGTACAGAAATGAGGATGGTCATCCAAACGAAGCACTCACTGTTTCATATTCTTATGGTCATAGTTACCTTTGCAGTCACTCTGTCACTGGAATTGGGTGTCAATTTATTGAGGAGAAAGTGAGGTCTGCAGATGCTGGAGATCAAAGTTGAAACTTTATTGCTGGAACAGCACAGCAGGTCAGGCAGCATCCAGGGAACAGGAGATTCGACGTTTCGGGCACAGGCCCTTCCTCAGGAATGAGCAGAGAGTGTTCAGCAGGAGAAGATAAAAGGTAGGGAGGAGGGACTTGGAGGAGGGGAGTTGGAAATGTGATAGGTGGAAAGAGGTCAAGGTGAGGGTGATAGGTCGGAGTAGGGTGGAGGCGGAGAGGTCAAGAAGAAGACTGCAGGTCAGGAAGGCGGTGCCGGGCTGGAAGGATCCGGCTGAGACAAGGTGGGGGGAGGGGGGATGAAGAAACTGGTGAAGTCCAAGTTCATCCCCTGCGGTTGGAGGGTTCCCAGTCGGAAGATAAGACGCTCCTCCTCCGACCGTCGGGTTGTTGTGGTTTGGCGGTGGATGAGTCCAATGACCTGCATATCCTCGGTGGAGTGGGAGGGGGAGTTGAAATGCTGTGCCACAGGTTGGTTGGGTTGGTTCGTCCGGGTGGCCCAGAGGTGCTCCCTGAATCGCTCTGCAAGTAGGCGGCCTGTCTCCCCAATATAGAGGAGGCCACACCGGCTGCAGCGGATGCAGTAGATGATGTGGGTGGAGGTGCAGGTGAATCTGTGGCGGATATGGAAGTTTCCCTTGGGGCCTTGGAGAGAAGTGAGGGGGGAGGTGTGGGCGCAAGTGTTGCACCTCCTGCGGTTGCAAGGGAAGGTGCCGGGAGTGGTGGTTGGGTCGGTGGGGGGTGTGGATCTGACAAGGGAGTCGCGGAGGGAGTGGTCTCTACGGAAAGCTGATAGGGGAGGGGAGGGAAATATATCCTTGGTGCTGGGGTCTGTTTGGAGGTGGCGGAAGTGACGGCGGATGATGCGCTGTACATGGAGATTGGTGGGGTGGTAGGTGAGGACCAGTGGGGTTCTGTCCTGGTGGCGGTTGGAGGGGCGGGGCTCAAGGGCGGAGGAGCGGGAAGTGGAGGAGATGCGGTGGAGGGCACCGTCGACCACGTCGGGGGGGAAATTGCGGTCCTTGAAGAAGGAGGCCATCTGTGTTGTACGTATTTTGAACTGGTCCTCCTGGGAGCAGATGCGGCGGAGACGA
Source organism: Chiloscyllium plagiosum (assembly GCF_037043375.1). Classification (NCBI taxonomy): domain Eukaryota; kingdom Metazoa; phylum Chordata; class Chondrichthyes; order Orectolobiformes; family Hemiscylliidae; genus Chiloscyllium; species Chiloscyllium plagiosum. The sequence continues at coordinate 63,791,184 of NW_028270175.1, read as the reverse complement.
AGGAATTGGGAGAATGGGATGGCGTTTTTACAGGGGGCAGGATGGGAGGAGGTGTAGTCCAGGTAGCTGTGGGAGTCGGTAGGTTTGTAGTAGATGTCCGTGTTGATTCGGTCGCCTGAGATAGAAACAGAAAGGTCTAGGAAGGGGAGGGAGGAGTCCGAGACTGTCCAGGTGAATTTGAGGTCGGGGTGGAAGGTGTTGGTGTAGTGGATGAACTGTTCAACCTCCTCGTGGGAGCACGAGGTAGCGCCGATACAGTCATCAATGTAGCGAAGAAAAAGATGGGGGGTGGGGCCAGTGTAGTTGCGGAAGATGGATTGTTCCACATACCCTACGAAGAGGCAGGCATAGCTGGGACCCATGCGGGTGCCCATGGCTACTCCTTTTGTTTGGAGAAAGTGGGAGGATTGGAAAGAAAAGTTGTTCAGGGTGAGGACCAGTTCGGTCAGTCGAAGGAGGGTGTCGGTGGAAGGGTACTGGGTGGTACGGCGGGAAAGGAAGAAGCGGAGTGCTTTGAGTCCTTCGTGATGGGGGATGGAGGTGTACAGGGACTGGATGTCCATGGTGAAGATGAGGCGTTGGGGACCGGGGAAGCGGAAATCCTGGAGGAGGTGGAGGGCGTGGGTGGTGTCACGAACGTAGGTGGGGAGTTCTTGGACTAATGGGGACAGGACCGTGTCGAGGTATGCCGAGATGAGTTCGGTTGGGCAGGAGCAGGCTGAGACGATGGGTCGTCCGGGGCAGTCAGGTTTGTGGATTTTGGGCAGGAGGTAGAAACGGGCGGTTCGGGGTTGTGGGACTATGAGGTTGGAGGCGGTGGATGGGAGGTCCCCTGAGGTGATGAGGTTATTGACGGTCTGGGAGATGATGGTTTGGTGGTGGGGGGTGGGGTCATGGTCAAGGGGACGGTAGGAGGAGGTATCTGCGAGCTGGCGTTTGGCCTCAGCGGTGTAAAGGTCAGTGCGCCAAACTACTACTGCGCCTCCCTTGTCAGCTGGTTTGATGGTGAGGTTGGGGTTGGAACGGAGGGAGTGGAGGGCTGCGCGTTCCGAGGGTGAGAGGTTGGAGTGGGTGGGGGGTGTGTGGGAGTTCAGGTAGCGGTTAATATCGCGTCGGCAGTTTGCTATGAAGAAGTCGAGGGCAGGTAGGAGGCCAGCACGGGGTGTCCAGGTGGACGGGGTGTGTTGGAGGTGGGAGAAGGGGTCGTCAGAGGGTGGGCGAGGGTCTTGATTGAAGAAGAAGGCACGGAGGCGAAGGCGGCGGAAGAATTGTTCGGTGTCACTCCGTGTATTGAATTCATTGACCCGAGAACGTGTGGGAACGAAGGTGAGACCTCTGCTGAGGACTGATCTTTCATCCTCAGAGAGGGGCAAGTCTGGAGGGATGGTGAACACACGGCAGGGCCGGGAGCTAGGACCTGGTGTGGGGCTGGAGCTGGATGTGGGGGCGGGGTTCGGCCTGGGAGCGGGGACAGAGGTCGGCTTGGGGGCGGAGTTGGACATGGTGATAGAGACCGGCGGGGGGGCGGGGTTAGTCGCGGTGACGGAACTCGGCCGGGGGGCGGAGTTAGGCGCGGTGACGGAACGCGGCGTGGGGGCGGGGTTAGGCGCGGTGACGGAACTCGGCCGGGGGGCGGAGTTAGGCGTGGTGGCGGAACGCGGCTTGGGGGCGGGGTTAGGCGCGGTGACGGAACTCGGCCGGGGGGCGGAGTTAGGCGTGGTGGCGGAACGCGGCGGGGGGGCGGGGTTAGGCGTGGTGACGGAACGCGGCGGGGGGGCGGAGACACATGCGGCGATGTGGTCCAAACGTAGATTGCTGACGTCTCTGGGGGCGGAAGTAGCTGCGGCGACCACGCAGACAGAGTTCTTCCCCGTAGCCGCGGAGGTCGCCAATCTGTTGGTGATTGTCTTCATGACGATCGGGGAGGAAACTCTGTCTGCGTGGTCGCCGCAGCTACTTCCGCCCCCAGTGACGTCAGCAATCTACGTTTGGACCACATCGCCGCATGTGTCTCCGCCCCCCCGCCGCATTCCGTCACCACGCCTAACCCCGCCCCCCCGCCGCGTTCCGCCACCACGCCTAACTCCGCCCCCCGGCCGAGTTCCGTCACCGCGCCTAACCCCGCCCCCACGTCGCGTTCCGTCACCGCGCCTAACCCCGCCCCCCGGCCGAGTTCCGTCACCGCGACTAACCCCGCCCCCCGCCGGTCTCTATCACCATGTCCAACTCCGCCCCCAAGCCGACCTCTGTCCCCGCCCCCAGGCCGAACCCCGCCCCCACATCCAGCTCCAGCCCCACACCAGGTCATAGCTCCCGGCCCTGCCGTGTGTTCACCATCCCTCCAGACTTGCCCCTCTCTGAGGATGAAAGATCAGTCCTCAGTAGAGGTCTCACCTTCGTTCCCACACGTTCTCGGGTCAATGAATTCAATACAGGGAGTGACACCGAACAATTCTTCCGCTGCCTTCGCCTCCGTGCCTTCTTCTTCAATCAAGACCCTCGCCCACCCTCTGACGACCCCTTCTCCCACCTCCATCACACCCCGTCCACCTGGACACCCCGTGCTGGCCTCCTACCTGCCCTCGACCTCTTCATAGCAAACTGCCGACGCGATATTAACCGCTACCTGAACTCCCACACTCCCCCCACCCACTCCAACCTCTCACCCTCGGAACGCGCAGCCCTCCACTCCCTCCGTTCCAACCCCAACCTCACCATCAAACCAGCTGACAAGGGAGGCGCAGTAGTAGTGTGGCGCACTGACCTTTACACCGCTGAGGCCAAACGCCAGCTCGCAGATACCTCCTCCTACCGTCCCCTTGACCATGACCCCACCCCCCACCACCAAACCATCATCTCCCAGACCGTCCATAACCTCATCACCTCAGGGGACCTCCCATCCACCGCCTCCAACCTCATAGTCCCACAACCCCGAACCGCCCGTTTCTACCTCCTGCCCAAAATCCACAAACCTGACTGCCCCGGACGACCCATCGTCTCAGCCTGCTCCTGCCCAACCGAACTCATCTCGGCATACCTCGACACGGTCCTGTCCCCATTAGTCCAAGAACTCCCCACCTACGTTCGTGACACCACCCACGCCCTCCACCTCCTCCAGGATTTCCGCTTCCCCGGTCCCCAACGCCTCATCTTCACCATGGACATCCAGTCCATGTACACCTCCATCCCCCATCACGAAGGACTCAAAGCACTCCGCTTCTTCCTTTCCCGCCGTACCACCCAGTACCCTTCCACCGACACCCTCCTTCGACTGACCGAACTGGTCCTCACCCTGAACAACTTTTCTTTCCAATCCTCCCACTTTCTCCAAACAAAAGGAGTAGCCATGGGCACCCGCATGGGTCCCAGCTATGCCTGCCTCTTCGTAGGGTATGTGGAACAATCCATCTTCCGCAACTACACTGGCCCCACCCCCCATCTTTTTCTTCGCTACATTGATGACTGTATCGGCGCTACCTCGTGCTCCCACGAGGAGGTTGAACAGTTCATCCACTACACCAACACCTTCCACCCCGACCTCAAATTCACCTGGACAGTCTCGGACTCCTCCCTCCCCTTCCTAGACCTTTCTGTTTCTATCTCAGGCGACCGAATCAACACGGACATCTACTACAAACCTACCGACTCCCACAGCTACCTGGACTACACCTCCTCCCATCCTGCCCCCTGTAAAAACGCCATCCCATTCTCCCAATTCCTTCGTCTCCGCCGCATCTGCTCCCAGGAGGACCAGTTCAAAATACGTACAACACAGATGGCCTCCTTCTTCAAGGACCGCAATTTCCCCCCCGACGTGGTCGACGGTGCCCTCCACCGCATCTCCTCCACTTCCCGCTCCTCCGCCCTTGAGCCCCGCCCCTCCAACCGCCACCAGGACAGAACCCCACTGGTCCTCACCTACCACCCCACCAATCTCCATGTACAGCGCATCATCCGCCGTCACTTCCGCCACCTCCAAACAGACCCCAGCACCAAGGATATATTTCCCTCCCCTCCCCTATCAGCTTTCCGTAGAGACCACTCCCTCCGCGACTCCCTTGTCAGATCCACACCCCCCACCGACCCAACCACCACTCCCGGCACCTTCCCTTGCAACCGCAGGAGGTGCAACACTTGCGCCCACACCTCCCCCCTCACTTCTCTCCAAGGCCCCAAGGGAAACTTCCATATCCGCCACAGATTCACCTGCACCTCCACCCACATCATCTACTGCATCCGCTGCAGCCGGTGTGGCCTCCTCTATATTGGGGAGACAGGCCGCCTACTTGCGGAGCGATTCAGGGAGCACATCTGGGCCACCCGGACGAACCAACCCAACCAACCTGTGGCACAGCATTTCAACTCCCCCTCCCACTCCACCGAGGATATGCAGGTCATTGGACTCATCCACCGCCAAACCACAACAACCCGACGGTCGGAGGAGGAGCGTCTTATCTTCCGACTGGGAACCCTCCAACCGCAGGGGATGAACTTGGACTTCACCAGTTTCTTCATCCCCCCTCCCCCCACCTTGTCTCAGCCGGATCCTTCCAGCCCGGCACCGCCTTCCTGACCTGCAGTCTTCTTCTTGACCTCTCCGCCTCCACCCTACTCCGACCTATCCCCCTCACCTTGACCTCTTTCCACCTATCACATTTCCAACTCCCCTCCTCCAAGTCCCTCCTCCCTACCTTTTATCTTCTCCTGCTGAACACTCTCTGCTCATTCCTGAGGAAGGGCCTGTGCCCGAAACGTCGAATCTCCTGTTCCCTGGATGCTGCCTGACCTGCTGTGCTGTTCCAGCAATAAAGTTTCAACTGTCAATTTATTGACCCACATGCAATATAGGTCTACATTAAAAGATACTCTTAGCAAAACTTACAATTGGACTCACAGGTAGTCTCCTGTCAGTGCTCCACACTTACGATAATGCTACATTTACAGGTCTCCACAGAAAAGCAAGAATGCTGTGTCATAAGTTTCTATTTGAGCAGTTTCCCACACTCAGTGCAATTCGATAATGGAATATCCTCCTAATATCATGTGACCACTGGAGCCAGAGGATCCGGGCTGAAAGTCGTGATCCTTGTTCAGTACAATTACACAATCAGTAAGCACTTCAAACAGAGTCATTCCTGGAGATCCAAATCAATTGCACACAACATTCCAGTCGATCGCGGGATAATATAGAGTGCCTGAAAGCTGCAGACAAAAGGTTTTCTTTATTACAGTTGAGAAGTTACACGACAGAAATGGAGCAGAAATATTAACGGCAAACATTAATATTGCACATGAAGAACTCATACTGCCCCAGTCCAGTGCCCATTAAGTGAAGGGATAAATATAACCATTATGTATGTCGATGGATCAGCATTCAGACAGCACTCCATATCAGGGTGTAAGATACTCTGGAGAAGGAAAGACCAAACTTCGCGACACGATTATACTCCAAGAATCCATCGCAGAATGTTTTTGCCCCAGAACTCTCAGTCTACTGTGTTGTACTAACCTCTGGCATTATGATAGTAATCTTTGTTCTCTGAAACTTACAGAGGCTTATTGGGTAAGAAATAAAATTTATTTGACTAACAAGTCTGCATTTTCCTTCAAGTGAACCATTTTGGATTGGAAGAAGACAGGCCATTATTGCGTCAAATTGCCTGATCCACTCCGGTGATGTAACAAACCCTGTGTCACATATATCCCAGCAAGCAGTGTTGATGTGGCAACCCTGACATTTGGGCAAAACAGCAGGTCCCTGTATTCTTACTTCACTCTCACCAGCAAGATAATCTCTACCCCTCAATTGCCTCAAAGCATTCTGGTATAGCTCAGCACCTCAATGTGATATTCAATAAATCACCTCACTTTAAACAGTGATTCGAAAACCATGAAACATTTCATCGAAGCAGAAGGAGCTGAACATGCTGAACTGCCCTGCGTGGGGTCAATGCCCAGAATGCTCATCCTCACCCAGCACAGGTTTAGTCATAAACAAGTTCCCACAAAGTAAACACAGGTGAGTAGTTTTTCCCACTCACCTGTTTTCCACTCATTCAGAGAACAAGGAACAGGTGACGTTATTAAGAAGTAGGTTGGCTCAAATCGGCTCAAGATCTTGAACTGCATCGATATAGCATCGATATAGCAAAGCAATTACAACAGTTGGCATTTATATCTCTGTGGTGTTAATCAAAATCACTGCTTGGACAAATACGCCAAATGAAAATCGCATTGATGCCCCACATCATGTGACAAAGAGCCTCATTCAAAGCAGGGTCGACAAACGGTACATATTAGTTTCGCAGTGCGCTGCTGATGGATTAGAAATCAATTGGTGACTCTGATACATTGTCTAACTCACCAATCACCTCAATTCTGAACATCAGCACACGCAGCAGGGCTAAATTCTACTCCGTTTTGCCAGATATTCGTGAGCCTTATTGGAACCTTGGAGCAGTAAAATAAAATGAAATATCTTAAATTGTACTTCAGTCACCCCAAACTGACTACTCTTCCATCTGGGAAAATCTATTTTTCCACACAATCTCCAAACTTCTGAGTCCTCTGGATGGGGTACAATAATAGGAATTTATCAAAATTGACGGAGACCTGCAGTCCAATGTATAACACGACGGTTTCACAGTAAATTGGTCTAAATTATATCCCGGATGTTCATCTCCAAAATGTCAGAACCGGAAAAATAACAGCGAGGATAATAAAAATAATTATAAATATAAACGTAAATTCAGATCCAAATACGGAGTAACAATCCCAATCAAATGCCCTTATATGCCATTCATATAGACCAGTGTCGTTTGAGAACCATCGAAATATAACACAACAAAGGGAAAGCGGGAAATATCTTGTTTGACAAACCTGTTTCACCACTGTTGGATTGCTGCTGCCACAAAATTCAAGATCTCATTATTTTTAATATTCGACTCCGCCCTACAGTACTGTGCATATTTTGATAAATAACACTACTCACATGTCTTTTGTAGAAACAAACAATCCAGAAAGACACATCGTATTTGGAACCCTGTGCTCAACACCCCTCCCAGCAATCTGTCCTCACATATATCGTGGCCCACACACCCACGGATTGACGAAAACAAACAAGATGTTCAAAGAAATCTGTGCTGACACTCACTTGTCACTCCGTAATGACATACTCAAACAAAACATTGCCCACCCGATATCTGCTCTCCCATTTGGAACAAGATACCTGAGAGAGATCCACCAACAAAATAGCTTTGCATCAAGGAATTCGAAACACCTTACTCAGAGGTTACTAAGATGTCGGTCGTTTCAAAAACCATCTGACTGATAGTAGGGTTTGAACTACCAGGGAGAGAGAACGGTCTTCCTCAACACTCTCTCGACCAACCAGGGCCAGTGCTCATTCAAAATCCAACAGTGTGGCCTCAGTGCCAACCCATTCTGCGCGGTATAGAGAAACAGGCAATGCTTCACATTACTGAGGAGCCTCCTAATCAATAAACTATTCACTTTAAAATCAGTAACTGGGGACATTGTCATCTGCCATCGGTATTTGCCATGCTAAATGGAAAGGAAGTAACTATTAATCATAGAGTGGAAATAAGTATGATTTAATGCAGAGATTTGTAAAACTGAATTGTTTCAAGACTTACCAGGAATACCAAAAATGGCAAAGACGGTATAGTATGGTTTTTCGATAATTATCCTTTGAACATATATTTTGCTGTTTGTGAAATAGCCTCTGATACTGCTGCTGCTGACAGTATGTCTGAATTGGAGAATTACCTGGCGCTGACACAGTTCAAAAGATATTATTTTATATCATGTGATGCCCCACTGGGAAACATTGAATTTTTATCCAACATTTTTAACAAACAGTTTATGACGGAACGTTTATTTTAAATTTGTTGTGGTTCTGATCGCCGAGCTGGAAGTTTTTGTTGCAAACGTTTCGTCCCCTGGCTAGGCGACATCATCAGTGCTTGGGAGTCTCCTGCGAAGCGCTTCTGTGATGTTTCCTCCGGTGTTTATAGTGGTCTGTCCCTGCCGCTTCCGGTTGTCAGTTTCAGCTGTCCGCTGTAGTGGTTGGTAGATTGGGTCCAGGTCGATGTGTTTGTTGATGGAGTTTGTGGATGAATGCCATGCCTCTAGGAATTCCCTGGCTGTTCTCTGTCTGGCTTGCCCTATGATAGTAGTGTTGTCCCAGTCGAATTCATGTTGCTTGTTGTCTGCGTGTGTGGCTACGAAGGAAAGCTGGTCATATCGTTTCGTGGCTATTTGATGTTCATGTATGCGGATTGTTAGCTGTCTTCCTGTTTGTCCTATATAGTGTTTAGTGCAGTCCTGGCATGGTATTTTGTACACTACATTCGTCTTGCTCATGTTGGGTATCGGGTCCTTCGTTCTGGTGAGTTGAGCGTGACTGTTGGTTTGTGTGCCGTTATGAGTCCTCGGGGTCGCAGTAGTCTGGCTGTCAGTTCCGAGATGCTCCTGATGTATGGTAGTGTGGCTAATCCTTTTGGTTGTGGTATGTCCTCCTTCCGTGGTCTTTCTCTTCGGCATCTGTTGATGAAGTTGCGCGGGTATCCATTTTTGGCGAATACCTTGTATAGGTGTTCCTCTTCTTCTTTTTGCAGTTCTGGTGTACTGCAGTGTGTTGTAGCCCTTTTGAATAGTGTCCTGATGCAGCTTCGTTTGTGTGTGTTGGGGTGGTTACTTTCATAGTTTAGGACTTGGTCTGTGTGTGTGGCTTTCCTGTATACCCTTGTAGTGGATTCTACGTTCGGTGTTCTCTGTACCATCACGTCTAGGAATGGGAGTTGTCTATCCTTTTCTTCTTCTCTCGTGAATCGGATTCCTGTGAGTGTTGCGTTGATGATCCGGTGTGTTTTTTCTATGTCCGTGTTTTTAATGATTACAAACGTGTCATCGACATATCTGACGCAGAGTTTGGGTTGAATTTGTGGTAGGACTGTTTGTTCTCACCTTTGCATAACTGCCTCTGCTATGAGTCCCGAGATTGGTAATCCCATGGGTGTTCCGTTGATTTGTTCGTATATCTTGTTTTTTGAATGTGAAGTGTGTTGTGAGGCACAAGTCCAGTAGTTTAAGTATGCCGACTTTGTTGATAGGTTCAGAGTCCTGTTTTCTGTTCTGTATGTCCAGTAGGTTGGCTATTGTTTCTCTGGCTAGGGTTTTGTCAATCGAAGTGAACAGTGCCGTCACGTCGAATGATATCATGGTTTCTTCTTTGTCTATGTGTCTATTTCTGATGATGTCCAAGAATTCCTGTGTTGATTGTATGGAGTGTTTGGATCCGCTGACCAGGTGTTTCAGTTTCTGTTGTAGTTCTTTGGCCAGTTTGTATGATGGTGTCCCTGGCAGTGATACTATGGGTCTGAGTGGGATGTCTGGTTTGTGTACTTTAGGTAATCCATAGAATCTGGGGGTGTTGTTGCTTTCCGGTTTCATTCTTTGTAGGCCAGCTCTGGTTATCTGTCCGTTTTTTGTAGATTCCTTAGTGTGTTATTTATCCTTTTGGTGAGTTGTGGTGTGGGGTCAAATTCCTTCATTTCGGAGGTGTTGATATCTGTAAGTAGTTGTTGTACTTTTTGGATGTAATCAGATTTATCTAGGATGACCGTCATTCTGCCTTTATCTGCTGGTAGTATGATTATGTTCTTATCGTTTCTAAGTGATTTCAGTGCTGCCCTCTCCTTGGTGTTGAGGTTATGTGTTTGTCTTTTCCTTATTATCATAGGTACGACAGTTTGTCTCACTGTTTGTTGTGTCTCTTCTGTCAGTCCATTGTTCCTGAGTGTGCATTCTAGTGCTGCTAGGAAGTCTGCTGTCTTGGCGTCCCTGCGGTTGTAGTTGAGTCCCTTGGCCAGTATTGTTCTTTCCGTGTCTGTGAGCTGTCTGTGGGAGAGGTTTTTAACCCAGGTGTGTGTTGTAGTGTCCTCTTTGTTGTGTGTTAGTTTGCCTATTTTTTCTTTTAGTGCCGTTTTTTTGCGGTGTGTTGTCCTGTTCTGTCCTATGGTGACAGTCTGTTCTATGGTCCGGGTCCATTCTTGATTCGTGGTTTCTAAAATTAACGACTTTTGGCGCGCAATTTCATGTCTGTATCTGTGAAGTCGGTTGTGCGCGTCTGTGATCATTACCTGGATCATCCTGACTCCGTTCTGATTGGCTGTTTCCCTGGCTTGTGGGTTGTTGACTGGTGGTCTGTATCTGACACATTGTGGAAGGATTCGATTCTTTCGGCATTCGTGTAGGAACCGGAGTTGTTCGTATGTGGCGCTTAGTCGGTTAGCGCAGGATTCCCATTTCCTGGCTTGTCTCAGCGTCTCTCGCCCGTAAGTGTTCAAAGTTTGTGCGAAGATTTGTAGCTCGGGTGCTCGTTGTTGTGGTTCTGTTCGCCGAGCTGGACGTTTTTGTTGCAAACGTTTCGTCCCCTGGCTAGGCGACATCATCAGTGCTTGGGAGCCTCCTGCGAAGCGCTTATTTGATGTTTCCTCCGGTGTTTATAGTGGTCTGTCCCTGCCGGTTCCAGTTGTCAGTTTCAGCTGTCCGCTGTAGTGATTGGTATATTGGGTCCAGGTCGATGTGTTTGTTGATGGAGTTTGTGTCATAGGGCAAGCCAGACAGAGAACAGCCAGGGAATTCCTAGAGGCATGGCATTCATCCACAAACTCCATCAACAAACACATCGACCTGGACCCAATATACCAACCACGACAGTGGACAGCTGAAACTGATAACCGGAAGCGGCAGGGACAGACCACTATAAACACCGGAGGAAACATCAAAGAAGCGCTTCGCAGGAGACTCCCAAGCACTGATGCTGTCGCCCAGCCAGGGGACGAAACGTTTGCAACAAAAACTTCCAGCTCGGCGAACAGAACCACAACATATATTCACTTATATTAACTTTAACATAAGCTTTTCGATAAAAATGCTTCTGAAATGGTTAATAAATCTTGAATGAAATGCACTAACTTTGAGTTTGTTTGATTCTTTCATCCAGTCCAATAAGTAAAAAATACATTTTCCCAAGTTTACACGTCCCACTCCCTTCCCAGCAAACCCTTTTCACTCGATCTGTCCAGTTGTGTTTCATCCAGTCATAAGGTTAATGCTGCGCCACCAAGTGGACCACTAATATAAATGCATCTTTCACACTGTCTGTCTTATAGAATTCTCCAGAGGCAGAATGATGAGACACCATTTCCTCTTAAGCACAAATCGTCACATGTGATAATAAAAATCAGGAACATTGCTCCACAGAAACGTATAAGAGGCAGGCAATGGAATTAGAAAGTTGAATCTGTTTAAAAACTAAAACTAAAAGTGCTCCCAATGTCAGGACAGCCTGGGTTAGTAATGCATAACTCGACACCCCAAATGTCCAACTAAACGTTCATCAGCCAAAAATGTCAACGTTCAGTCACATATGCAGGCACAACACATGAACAAACCAAGGGTGGATTCGCTCAAGTGGAGTTTTTCTCACATATATGACTCATGGAGCATAAATTCTAGGATCTATTTGACACACCACACCTCTCAAATCACATTAAGTGAGGCTGTGCTATGTTTTGTACAGGAAAATTACTCAACAGAAACCCTCAAAAATTATAAATCACAGCTCGATTTCGATCAGGCAAGGCAGAACTCAGCACCAATCATTGCAACTGTTTGCAGAGTCTGGATCTGATCTGATCTCGAGTCTCTGAAGACGTCTCTACTGGTCATAGTTTATTAGTTCAGGAAGCTATATATGTAGTAGGAATCCCTAATGAAAACAATTGTAGATTTTTCAAATAATCCATCAATTTACATTTGCCTCCGCCAAATCTGATATCGAGAACATCCAACGATCTGCAACTACTCGAGGCCTGATAAGAAATTCACACAACAAAGCTTTCCCATGTATTTTAATTTATCATTTCATCGTTAAACATGAAATTTATACCTCTGCAAGGGACAAATGATCAACTTAAATACAGACATTTACACACGTATGCCTTCTCAAATTTGAAATGAACTGCTCATTTGAAAAAAATCGGCACACACAGAGGCTCTCCCTAAACGGTTAGAACATTAGTCGCATATGTTGTAGTTCTGTTCGCCGAGCTGGGAATTTGTGTTGCAGACGTTTCGTCCCCTGTCCAGATGACATCCTCAGTGCTTGGAAGCCTCCTGTGATGCGCTTTTGTGATGTTTTCTTCGGCATTTATAGTGGTTTGAATCTGCCGCTTCCAGTTGTCAGTTCCAGCTGTCCGCTGCAGTGGTTGGCATATTGGGTCCAGGTCGATGTGCTTATCCACAGATCAATCACAACTGCTGTTTCAAAGCATCACGCCAGGCAAAAAGCGAATGTACCTTGAATGTCATAATTAATCCTGAGTCCGCTGCACATTTTACAGCAGTAGAAATTATCTAAAGCATTCACTGCATTCAAGTAAGTTTCACTTTATCTTGTTTTGTGATATTTCGATTGCCAATTATATTTAGAAAGTGCCTGAATGCTCTGAATTCTTCTTCAGCTGGAACCGTTTCTCTCTAAGCGAATCTACCAAAATGTATCAGGGATTTAAGGGTTCAATCAAATTAAAAATTCCTATTCAGCAGAGAACAGTTCTAATTTCTCAAAGTCGATGACATGGATCATCCCAGGAACACTGTTGCGAATCAGTCATGCACCCTCTCTCATGACTTTGCATTTTTTTTTGCAAAAATGTAGCACCTGAAACTGGATGCAATATTCCAGGTGAGACAACAGCCTGTTTTATTTCAGTTTAACAGAATTCCTTTGTGCTTTTTGTCTGCAGCACTATTTATAAAGTTGGTATTTTTTTGTTCTTCTGTCGACATGTCATGGTACATTCCCTGATTTGAGCACACATACATCGATGATCCTCTCCTTCTGCTCACCTTTGGATTTACACTTTTACTATTACATGTTCTTCTGAGTTCATCATAAAATAAAGAAGCACGTCACACCTTCACGAGATTGAGATATATCTGACACAAGGAGGTCGTTACTGGAACATCTGCTCCTTTCCATTTGATGTCCTTCCCTGCAACATCTGTAAAAATTTGAAGTTCTACCTTGTTCTTCGAACATCGCAATAAATGACCTTAAGTTGTTATTCATTTGCCTTCTATAATTGTGCCTATTGGACCGAGGCAGAGGTTGTAACAACAAGTACACCAAGGATTGAACTCCGAGGATGTAGATGAAAAGGCAACTTACATCCTGAAAAAGCAAACTTCTGGTAACAAATATTTGATTACTACAAAACAGCGAATGGGATGAGTTGGATTTCAGGAAAAAAAAGCAAATAGAAAATACTCTGAATGTACAGCAGCCCAGACAAGACCTGAGCAGTGAGAATGAAGTTAGTTTTTCTTCTGGTATGTGCTATATCCAGAATTTGCCTTATGCACAATGTACCTTTATATTTCCCATCACCAAGTCACCTATTATGTTTTCTATTTTCAGTTATTAAGGATAACTAGATTAATTTATGAACAGAGTCCTGTAAGGTCAACTCACACCAATAAAAGGTGATGCAAAAGTCGGAAGATCGAGAAGGCGCTTCCCGTCAGTTTTTTTTCCTGTCCTGAAATAGTACTGCTGAACTAAGAGAGGATATTTCTGAGGGATGGTCCAGTAAAACTAAGTAAATGGAAGTTAGAAAAAGAAGGCGATGCTATTGTAATAGACTCCCCCTGTAGTCAGAGTGAAGTTGAAGAACAAATATGTAAAGAGATCTCATTTATATGTAAGAATAATGGAGTTGTAATAATAGTGCATTTTAACCTTCCAAACATAAATTGGGACAGCTATAATGTTAACGACTTGGATGGTGAGGAATTTGGCACATGTGCACAACAAAAGTTTCTTAATTAATATGTAGATGCAAGCACCACAGAGGAAAAACAAATTCACCTTAACTTGTGATATTAGGCAGGGCAAGTGATTGAAGTGCTTGTAGCGGAGCAGTTTGGGGCCAGTGACTATAATTCAATTAGTTCGAAAATACTTATGGAAAGGATAGGTCTTGTATAAAAGTTAAAGTTTCTCATTGGATTCGGGGAAACTTTGATAGTATGAAACAAAAACTTCCAAGAGTTAATTAGAATAAACTGTTTGCAGGTAAAGGGAGAGCCAACAAGTGTGAGGCTTTCATAAGTGAGATAACAAAACGTCAGCGGCATTGCGTTCCTGTTAGAGTGACGGTAAGGCTGGTAAAAGGAGGAAACAATGGAGAAATAAAGATGCTAATGTTCTGGTTAAGAATAAAAATGAGTTGTATATTAGATATAGACAAATGAAATCAAGTGAATTTCCTGAAAAATATAAGAGTTGTAGGTACATTTTTAAAACGAGAAATCAGGAGGGAGAAAAGGGATATGATATGATATATGACATTTGAAGATTGTACCGACCTTCACCACTTCCTCTGGCAACTCATTCCATACATGCAACATCCTCTGCATTAAAAAGTTGCCCATTAGGGCCCTTTCATTTTTTTCCTCTCTCAAACTAAACCTACACCTTCTAGTTCTGGACTCCCTCAACCCAGGAAAAAATCCTGTCTATCCACTATATCTACGCCACTCAAGATTTTATACCCCGTGCCCTCAGATGCTCCAGGGAAAACAAGCAGCTTATTACGCCTCTTATTATATTACTGAATGTGGCCGTGAAGATGTAGAAACCGGGAGGGAGTCCTTCATAAATCATGCTGCATTTTACATGAATGATATCATTGTTTTAATATCAGTTAGTTTAAAATCGAGGATGGGTGCCTTTTCAATTTCTATAGCTTGCAGTTAATAGAACCTCTAAATTATTTCTGTATTTGTAATAACTTTTATCAACCCGTCAATTTACATTTAGTTGCTACAGTTATCATGTGAATTACTGCACTTCACTGAGTCCTTCACCAAAAACATTCCCAAAGCACAATAAAGTATAACTGTAAATTCAATACTGCCTCTAATTATTACAAAATAAAAGTATGACATCAAATTGCTGGGAATGTGGTAAGCTAGTCAGATCTGAGGTCGGCAAGAATTTACAGGATGTCATTAATAAATTTAGTGTGGTGAAATTATTGGCAAACGAAATTCGACACAGATGTATCTTGGTAGGAATAGTGTAGCAGGTCACTTATTCGAATTTGCACGTCTAATTGGGAGAGATAGATAAAGGGATCTCACACAATTACACCAGTCACTAAAAAAATTGCCAAAGGAAAACGAAGACCATCAAAACACAAACAAAGCTCTAAGCTTTATGTATAAGTGGAGAGATTTGAAAGTAGGGGTATCTTGCTAAATCCCTATTAAAACTGATTTCGACTATAATTAAAAGTATTGCCTGCAGTTCCTGCTGCCACGTTATAGAATGGACAGACAAGCAGTGGAGAGGATGAAGAGAGATTTAAAAGAGTGAAACACAATTTTTTGAGTGTGTATATTTTTGGAGGATTTTCCGTGCTGTTCCCTTCTTTCTTGAAAAGAAAAACAGGCTGAGGAGTCAAAAATTATGAAAGGTTTTGATAAGAGCAGGGGCAGAGAAAACATTTCCTCCATGGGGTAGAGCAGAAGTAGAGGTTGTCAATAACAAGAAGGAAGCATATGTCAGGTATAGACAGGACAGATCGAGTGAATACTTAGAAGAGTATAAAAGCAGTTGGAGTGTACATAAGTGAGAAATCAGGCGGGTAAAAAAGGGGACATCAGATGGCTTTGGCAAACAGAGTTAAGGAGAATCCAAAGGGCTTTGATAAATACATTAAGGAGAAAAGGGCATCTAAGGAGAGAATAGGGCCCCTCAAAGCTCAGCAAGGCGGCCTTTGTGTGGAGCCGCAGAAGATGGGGCAGATACTGAGCAAGTATTTTGCATCAATATTTACTGTGGAAAAGCAAATCGAAGATATGGAATGTAGGGAAATAGCTGGTGATATCTTGAAAAATGTCCATATTACAGAGGAGGAAGTGCTGGATGTCTTGAAATGCATAAAAGTTATAAATCCCCAGGACCTGATCAGGTGTATCCTTGAACTCTGTGGAAAGCTAGGGAAGTGATTGCAGGGCCTCTTACTGAGATATCAGTATCATTGATAGTCACAGGTGAGGTGCCCGAAGCCTGGAGGTTGGCTAACGTGGTGCCACTGATTAAGAAAGGTGGTAAGGACAAATCAGGGAGCTACAGATCAGATAGTTTGATGTCAGTGGTGGGCACGTTGTTGGAGGGAATCCTAAGGGACAGGATGTACATGTAATTGGAAAGGCAAGGCCTTATTAGATTATAATCAACATGGCTGTATGCGTGGGAAATCATGTCTCAAAAACTTGATTGAGTGTTGTTCAAGAAGTAACAAAGAGGATTGATGAGGGTTGAGTGGTAGACATTATCTATATGGACATCAGTAAGGCGTGCAACAAGGTTTCCCATGAGAGACTGGTGAGCAAGGTTAGATCTCATGTAATACTGGGACAACTCACCATTTGGATACAGAACTGACTCAAAGATAGAAGACAGAGGGTGGGAGTGGAGGGTTGTTTTTCAGATTGGAGGCCTGTGACCTGTGGAGTGCCACAAAGATTGTTGCTAGGTCCATTACATTTCATCATTTATGTAAATGATTTGGATGTGAGAAGAAGAAGTATAGTTGGGTCTGTTTACAGATGACATCAAAATTGGAGGTGCAGTGGACGGCGAAGGTTACTCTAGATTATAATGGGATCTTTTTCAGATGGGACAAGGAGCTGAGAAGTAACAGATGGAGTTTAATTTAGATAGATGTGAAGTCCTGCATTTCGGGAAAGCAAATTTTAGCAGGACTTATGGTAAGGTCCTAGGGAGTGTTACTGAACAAAAAGACCTTGAAGTGCAGGTTCACAGCTCCTTGAAAGGGGAGTCGCAGGCAGATAGGATAGTGAAGAAGACGTTTTGTATGCTTTCCTTTATTGGTCAGAGTATTGAGTACAGGAGTTGGGAGATCATGGTGCAGCTGTACGGGACATTGATGAGGCCACGTTTGGAATATTGCGCGCAATTCTGGTCTACTTCCTATCAGAAAAGATGTTGTGAATCTTGGAAATGTTCAGAAAACATTTACAAGGATATTGCCAGGATTGAAGGATTTAACCCATCGGAAGAGGTTGAAACCGCTAGGGCTATTTTCCCTGAAGCATCGGAGACTTAAGGGTGACCTTATAGAGGTTTATAAAATCATGAGGGGCTTGGATAGGATAAATAGACAATGTATTTTCCCTTGGATGGGGGAGTCCAGAACGAGAGGGCATAGATTTAGAGTGGGAGGGGAAAGATACAAAAGAGACTTAAGAGGCAACATTTTCACTCAGAGGGTGGTATATGTATGGAGTGAGCTTCCAGAGGAAGTGGTGACGGCTAGTACAATTGCAACATTTAAAAGACATTTGGATAGGTATATGAATAGGAAGGGTTGGAGGCATATAGGCCACGTGCTGGCAGGTGGGACTAGGCTTGGTTGGGATATATGGTCGGCATGGATGAGTTGGACCCAAGAGACTATTTCGGTGCTGTACATCTCTATGACTCTATGAGTCCCCACGAAATCCAAAAGGGAATTAAGATGAACCTGCGCTACAAGGTCTCTTTGTTCAACAACACTCCCTAGGACCATACCATTAACTGCCTAAATCCTGCTAAGATTTGCTTTCCCAAAATGCAGCATCTCGCATTTATTTGAATTAAACTCCATCTGCCACTTCTCACACCATTGGGCGAACTGGTCAAGATCCTGTTGTAATCCAAGGTAACCTTCTTCGCTGTCCACTATACCTCCAATTTTGGTGTCATCTGCAAGCTTACTAAGTGTAACTCTTAAGCTCGGTTCCAAATAATTTATCTTACTGACAAAAAGTATAGGTCCCAGCACCAATCCTTGTGGCACTCCACTAGTCACAGGCCTCCAGTCTGAAAAACAACATTCCACCACCACGCTCTGTCTTCTACCTTTGAGCCAGTTCTGTATCCAAATGGTTAGTTCACCCTGTATTTAAGATCTAACCTTGCTGACCAGTCTCCTCTGTGGAGCTTTGCCAAATGTCTTACTGAACTCCATATAGATCAACTGCACTGCTCTGTCCTCATCAATCCTCTTTATTATTTCTTCAAAAAAGCTCAGTCGAGTTTGTGAGACATGATTTTCCACGCACCAAGTCACGTTGACTATCCCTAATAAGTCATTGCCTTTTGAAATACATGCACATCCTGTCCCTCAGGATTCCCTGCATCTTTATGCGTTTCAAGACATCCAGCACTTCCTTCTCTGTAATATGGAAATTTTGCAAGGTGTCACCATCTATTTCCCTACAATCTATATCTTCGATATCCATTTCCACAGTATATACTAATGCAAAATACTCGTTTGGCATCTCCCCATTTTCTGCAGCTCCACACAAAGGCCGCTTTGTCGATCTCTGAGGGGTCCTATTCTCTCCCGACTTACCCTTTTGTTCTTAATGTATTTGTAAAAACCTTTTGGATTCTCCTTAATTCTATCTGCGAAAGCTATCTCTTAAATATACTCCTCCTGCTGTTATTCTCTTTTTAGGATTCACTCGATCTATCCCATCTATAACTTACATATGATTATTTCGTTTACTTAACTAAACCCTCAATATCTTACCTGGA
This sequence comes from Chiloscyllium plagiosum, assembly GCF_037043375.1. NCBI lineage: Eukaryota > Metazoa > Chordata > Chondrichthyes > Orectolobiformes > Hemiscylliidae > Chiloscyllium > Chiloscyllium plagiosum. The sequence goes on along the minus strand of NW_028270175.1, from coordinate 63,772,478 downwards.
TAGGTGCAGCTCTGACAATCCTGAACAATCCTTGACACAAAGCTGCCTGCCTGTTTGGCACCACATCCACAAACATTCAGTCCCTCCATCACCAGCACTCAGTGGCAGCAGTTATTACACTACATGGTGCACTGCAGAAATTAACCAAAGATTCCAAGACAGCATCTTCCAAACACACAACCACTTCCATCCAGAAAGACAAGGGGAGCAGGTACTTGGGAGCACCACCATCTGCAAGTCCCCTCCAAGCCACTCACCATCCTGACTTGGAAATATATCGCCATTCCATCACAGTCGTTGGGTCAAAACCCTGAAATTCCCTCCCTACTGGCAATGTTGGTCAACGCATAGCACGTGGACTGCAGAAATTCAAGAAGGCAGCTCACCACTACCTTCTCGAGGGCAATTAGGGATGGGCTATCATTGCTGGACAGTCCCACAAATGAATAAACAATAAATCACCATTGTATGAAACGAATTGAGTATTAACAATATTCCAAATCCTTTCACACAAACACACACAGAAACGTCTCAAGTGTAAAGCACTGAACGTGAATATTTTTTTCTCGCATGGCCTCTGTTCAATTTTAGCTTGACTGCACTGAAATAGCTGTGTTCATAATCCTCCCGCTTGGTGAAGTTCCATGCGCCAACTGGAGGGATGTTAAATGAATCATTAATGGCCTCAGCAGAACCTGCCAACCTGGCCCTGGCAACATTGTGTACACTCCGCCTCCCATGGCCTCTTCTACTCATTTGTTTGGATTTCCAGTTCCAGTAATGACATATCGTGGATAGGAGGCTGTTCTAGTATGCAGGTGGGATACGCAGCTGTTAGCTATATGGTCTTGTTTAGGTGGGACATCCTGAGTCTTCAGGCGTGCCTCTCGTATTCAGGACATGGTATCCCACACAATGGAGAACCCACCTACTGCTAATAAAATGCCAGCATTGATGGGAACAGACTCCACATTGTCCAACTGAGTGGCCATCCTTTCCCTGTTTTGAAATCAATAAAATACCATTCAGATGGAAATATAAGAGGCACTGCAACTCCTTCCTTCCCTTCGGTGAAAGTGTGGGCTGAAGATGCTGGAGATTTGAGTCAAGATTAGAGTGATTCGGGAAAAGCAGAGCAGGTCAGGCAGCATCCGATGAGCAGGCTTCACCATTCCTGATGAAAGGCTCGATTTTCCTGCTCCTCAGATGCTGCCTTACATGCTGTACGTTTCCAGCACCACTCTAATCTTGACTCTTTCCTTCCCTTGAAATTTTACAGCCTATTATCCACCTCATGACCTTGCAGCCTGTCCCTGCAGGGCTGATAGAACCCAGTTTGATTAATGTAAACCTGGTTCCAATATACAAGAACATGAAAGTGTGGCAAACTGGTCAAAATTGATAAAGTCTAACAAAAACAGCCTTCACCAATTCTGAAATTCAGAACTGTGACTTGGGCTGAGATCCATAAAAATGGAAGAAGTACATAAACAACCACTGTCATCCATCAGAAACAATTTTCTCTGAATGGCAATGTATAGTCCACAATTTGGAATGTATCAGTGCATTTGAAAAGCTGATGAGAAGCAGCAATAGTTTGCATCAGATGTGCACACAGTTTGAAGTTGTTTCTTGCCTCAGTTTTGCTAGAGGTTTCACAGATACATTCCAATTAGCATGAATTAAATCTTCCAAAGTGAGCATTAAATTCTCTTATTTATGAGGCGCTTTAACTGCAAATGATGTACTGATTGCCAAACAGGAGAAAGTTATTGGCATGTACCAGAAGAGTTAGGAAGGATGACGAGACACGTGAAACAGGGGCTTTCAAAAAGAGTGAATGAGTTCTGGAGGTCATCTGAGGAAGTGATTAATAGAATAAAGCCAATTAAGGGGGCTCGGTCATAAACATGGACAAAAGGAAGAAATACAACAATCAGAGAACCAATAAACAGGGTTTTTATATAGAGGGTAGAAGACAGTGCGTGGATCAAGGCCATGAAGAATTTGAAGATATACATAAGTTTAAATTTAAAACATTATATGGCAGTGAGCCAGTTAAGATCTCAGTCCTTTCTCGATAAACACAAATTTAAGTTTACCAGCCTTGTCCAAACAACATTAAATGGGACTTGTATTTGCGCTGTGCATATCTCATGATTTCACAAAATATCGTCCTTTTATGAATGGAATAAAGTGCATAATTTTCGAAAATTGATCATTACTGTTAACTGTAATGTATTAAATTGCAGTTAACAGTAATGATCAATTTTCGAAAATTATCTTCCAACATCCAGACTGATACAATGGTCAAAGCAGATTTCTAAGAACAGAATAGGTTTTTCAGAGGGTTAAACCATTTCGAGTCCTAAACCGAGATTCCGTTTTACTCATATCAGCTGTATGTTGGATACCCCATTTGCAAAGAGTTCACATATTCAAATACAAATGTTGGGTATTGCTTTAAAATACCGCGTGTACTTTTCCAGTTTTATAAAAAATCTTACTTTAATCAGGATAGCTGCAGGAATATCGACATAAAGGGGAACAATATTTTACTCTGCACAAGAAAAGAGTTCTGATGGGTTGGAAAGTGCACCATGATTGATGGAGATGTTATCAATGGTAAATGGACCAGTTAGATGAGGATGGACAGTTGACAGCTTACCGTTGATAAATATTAAAAGAGCAGGTTGACTGATTAGTCAAGGCATTATCCTGCCAAATAAAACAGAATGGAAACCGTCGATTTGTTGAATCAGAACAAACAACAAGGCTTGGCAGTTCTCGTCCAATCCTTATGCTTTTATCAATCAGCACTCGTTGCCTCGAGAGTTTGAACGTTTTCTCCCTTTGTGTTGCTACTGTTGAAAATATCCTGATCAGTAAAGGCTTCCTTTTTTTTCCATCAACACTCAAGTGTCTAAGTAGCACCCCAGATTGCAGGTGAATCTTAACCAAAAAGTGTAGGGTTTACAATTAACTTGGAGAGTTTTGCACTGATCTTAGAGGAACACGAGCAACAATGTCCTTGTGGAGAGAGAAGAACGGCAACATTACATTGTCTTTGAGTAGATACAGCAAGAATTGCAAGCCACTGAGGAACAGAAATAAATAGAAAAACACCACACACACATTGACACAACACACAATTATTTTAAGCAACAAAGCTGGTAAAAGAGAAAATGCTGGAAAATCTCATCAGGTCTGGCAGCATCTGTCAGGAGAGAAAAGAGCTGACGTTTCGAGTCTAACTGATCCTTTATCAAAGCTTTGACAAAGGGTCAGTTAGACTCGAAACGTCAGTTTTTTTCTCCTTACAGATGCTGCCATACTTGCTGGGATTTTATAGCATTTTCTCTTTTGGTTTCAGATTCCAGAATATGAAGTAATTTGCGTTTATAAAGCTGGTAAAAGTATTATCTCTTCGAGAAATTGTTGACTAGCAGAAATATTAAGTGTTATTCTGAATATTGAGTGTGGCACCAAAAAATACCCTTGTGAAACCAACAGTTTGAAAATCTAGCCCTCATTGGTTTGCAGCAGTTGAAGCGCTTGTCATACGATTTAGTGCCCTGGTCAGTTCCTATGTTGTTATGTGACCATATATTCAGATATTTTGAGAAGCAGATATCAGCATGCAGTTGAAAGTGAGCAGAAGCAAGGCTATCATCTGGACAGCACAAAGGAGATCCCACACGCATTGGCTTTTTATTAAAATAGTGGGGTGATATTTAACTGGTGAAAGCCAATACAAGAGGAAATAAATGGGAAGAGAGGAACCACTTCCACGATTTCCTCTAATCAAAAAGTAAGCGATACCTGATCACCAAAATCAGCTGCCATCTTTTGAAAAGATGCAAGAAGCCCAATGAAGAGATAGTACAGCTTTAACTTGAATCTATATCGCAGTATTTCAACAGATTTTGTCATTGCCTTCCATCAGATATTTTATCCTCAAGCTGCATAGTTTTGACAGAGAAACATTGGTTCTGCTCACAGATCAGACCCGAATAGTACAAAACCACATCATAATTAATCTCGAGAAACTGTATCAATGGGCGTTTGGGGTTGCAGTGCCTCTGTATTCTGAGCTTCGACTGCAATCTCTTCCCATTCTCTAGTTTTTCTGGGTACGTTGTGGTTCCAGTCTTTTTGTATTTCATCATTCCTGACACAAAATGTCAACAAGTAAATAAGGGTCGAGGACACATTGAATTTGGAACTGGGGAATGAACCCGGCCAGTTGTTAGATTTGAAGGTAGGTGAGCACTTTAGTGACAGTTCCCACAATTCGGTTATATTTACTTTAGGGCTGGAAACGGATGTGCATATACCGCATAGCAGGAGTTATAGCTGGGACAAAGACTATTATGATGTGATTAGACAAGATTTAGGATGCATGGATGTGGAAGGAAAGTGTAGGGCATGGCACAATTGAAATGTGAAGCTTATTCGAGGAACAGCCACTGCATGTCCTTGATAAGTATATGACTGTCAGGCAGGGATGAGGCTGTCGAGTGAAGGAACCATGGTTTACTCAAGAAGTTGAATCTCTTGTCAAGAGGAAGAAAAAGGCTTATGTTAGGACGAGATGTGATGCCTTAGTTAGGGTGCTTGAGAAGTACAGGTTAACTAGGAAAGACCGAGATCGAGAGCTGAGGAGATCCAGGAGTGGACATGAGAATCCATTGGCGGATAGTATCAAGGAAAACCATGAAGGTTTATTAGGAATAAAAGAATGGCTTTGGTAAGATTAGGTCCAATCAAGGATAGTAGTAGGAAGTGTATGTGGAGACAGATGAGATAGTTTAAGCACGAAGTGAATATTTTATTCAGCATTCGTGATGGCAAACGACAATGTTATTGAGGTGACTATTGAGATACGGGCTGCCAGACTAGATTGAAGTGGGGTTCACAACGAGGTGGTGTTAGCAATTCTCGAAGGGGTGAAAGTAGATAAGACCCCGGGCACTGATGGGATTTATCCGAGGATTCTCTGGGAAGCCAGAGAGGAGATTGCAGAGCGTTTGGTTTTGATCTTTATTTTGTCATTGTTTACAGGAATCGTGCCAGACAGCTGGAGGATGGCAAATATTGCTCCCTTGTTAAAGACGGGGAGTTGAGACAATTCTAGCAATTATAGGCCAATGAGCCTTACTTCGGTTGTGCGTAAAATGTTGGAAAGGGTTGTAAGAGATAGGATTTATAACGATTGAGAAAAGAATATGTTAATTAGGGATAGTCAACACGGTTTTGTGAAGGGTAAATCATGCATCATGTAACTTATTGAGTTTTTTGAGAAGGTGATGAAACAGGTGGGTAAGGGTAAAGCGGTTGATGTGATGAACATGGATTTTAGTCAGGCGTTTTACAAAGTTTCCTACGGTAGGCTATTGCAGAAAATATGGAGGCATGGGATTGAGTGTGGTTTAGCGGTTCAGGTCAGAACTTGGCTAGCTGAAAGAAGTTTAAGAGTTGTGGTTGAATGGAAGTGTTCATCCTGGAGTTCATTAACTCGCGTTGGACCACAAGGATCTCATTCGGGGCCACTGGTGTTTGTCTTTTTACGAGTGAATGGGATCAGAGTGTAGAAGGATGTTATAGTGAATTTGCGAATGACACGAAGGTCGGTAGAGTTGTGGATAGTGCCAAAGGATGATGTTGGCTCCAGGAGGACATAGGTAAGCTGCAGAGCTCGGCTGACAGGTGGCAAATGGAGTTAAATGTTGAAAACTGTGAGGTGATTCACTTTGGAAGGAGTAACAGGAATACAGAGGACTGGGCTAGTGGTAAGTGTCTTAGCAGTGTAGATAGACAGAGAGATGTCGGTGTCCATGCTCAGAAAGTTTCCGTCCAGGTTGTTAAAGTTATTAGGACGCCCTACGTTGTTTTAGCATTTATTAATAGAGTAATTGTGTTTCGGAGCCATGAGGTCATGCTGCAGCTGTGCAAATTTCTGGTGCGGCTGGTGTTGGAGTATTGCACATAGTTCCGATCACCACATTATAGGAAGAATGTTGAAAGTTCGATTCTCTATTTCTATATATGGAATGAACTGTCAGAGGAAATGTTAGAAACAATTAAAATTAAAACATGAGAGAGACATTTGGGCAGGTGCATGGAGTGGAGAAAGTTTGAAGAGACATGGGCCAAACGCAGGCAAATGTGTTTAGGAAACCTGGTTCGCATGGACGAGATGGATTGCAGAGTCTGTTTCTGTGCTACATGTCTCCAGTTACCGGAAGAGAAGGATACCAGAGATAAGACATGCTATGGAGACAATCACAATTTACAGAGATATGGATGATAGTCTGGGTTGGAGTACGTTTCAAATATGTGGAGAAATAAGCGAGAGACGAGAAGGTTACAACGATGGTAACTGTTATAGGAGTTAGAATGATTGGAGATACTGGTCGACAAAATGTGCCACAGATACAGTTTCAGAGAGTGAACACAGAACACAAAGATCCCAGGAAGCATTGCCACCGTCTATTGGTAGCGCTGCTTTCACCTGTGTTGTACTGATGCTCACGAGACAGTACAGGACTGGATTGATGACTGTGAACTCCTTATGCCGTGTTACTACAACATACATTAAATTAGGGGTGGTGATTAAGCTTGGAGTGTGTCTATAATGTTCTCCACCTCCACAAATTTATCTACGCCACACTTGGTTAGCCGATGTTTGGACCCCTCCAATTGATCTCTGCTCTGTTCACAGTGAGTGATCTTACCTCGCTGCAGGATTTATTGAAAGCTCCAGGCCTCCATTAACGTTTGTCCCCCTGGATAACAAACCATCTTCAATGACGTGATGGACGAGACACTCAGCAACTGGGAGGTCGATGGAGACAGGAACTTCCTGAATACATACAGGAGACAGGGAGATAGACAGAATGGGAAATTAGACTGATGAAGTAAGGCTGACATATAGAGAATGGCACTGAGTACCACAGAGACCCTGATAGACAGAGGTAAATTGAGAAACAGATTTGTTAAGAGTTATCAGTTATCTGTAAGAATAATAGGATGGTTATGGTAGGGGATTTCCAAACATAGATTGGGACTGCCATACTGTTAAGGGTTTAAATTGAGAGGAATTTGTTAAGTAAGTATAATAAAATGTTCTGATTAACTATGTGTGTGCATGTATTACAGAAGGTGCAAAACTTGACCGAATGTTGGGAAATAAGGCAGGGCAAACGACTGGGCTGTCAGTGGGGGAGCAATTTGGCGCCAGTAATCATAATATTATTACTTATAAATATAGTGGTGGAAAACGGTAGACCAGATCTAAAAGTTGAAGTTCTAAACTGGAGGAAGGATAATTATGATGATATTGGTCACACACTTTCAAAAGCTGCTTGGGGCAGATAAGCACAGGTGAAAGGATGGCTGGAAAATGGGAAGCCTTCAGAAATGAGATAACGAGATAACGAGAGTGCAGAGACAGCATATTCCTGTCAGGTTGGGAGGAAGGATTGGTGGGTGAAGGGAATGCTGGATGACTAAAGAAATCGAGGATTTGGTTAGCAAAGCGAAGGTCACAGATATCAGGTACAGATGAGATAGATCGAATGAATCCTTCGAAGAGAGCAAAGATAATAGGAGTACAATTATGAAGAAAATCAGGAGGATAAAAGGGGGCATGAAATAGATTTGGCAAACAGAGTTAAGGAGAATCCAAATGCAAAACATGAAATGTATGCAGTATGAAGCAGAGCGGGCACAGTCTCGGACGAGAAACAGAGTTCAAGTTTCAAATCAAATCAAAAATATGTTCATTTTATTTTGGTGGATCTCTATCAACACTTTTCACACGATTTCCAGGGTAATGAATTCGTTTGCTCAACTCTCATGCATCGACATTGGAGTTATAATATAACTCTGTCATCCTGTTAGCAACGTGTGCAGCAATATCATAGAGCCATTAGATATGGACAGCATGGAAAACACAGACTTCAGTCTAACTCGTCCATGCCAAACAGATATCCTAAACCGATCCAGCCACGATTGAAAGCACTTGACCCATGTGTCTCTAAACCTTTCCTATTCAAATACACGTCCAGTTTCCTTAAAAGTATTGGAATTGTACCAGCCACCATCAACTCATTTGGCAACTTATAGCAGACAAGCACCACCCTCGGCGTGAAGCCGTTGCCCCTCACTGCCTTTCGAATGTTCACCCTCCCACACCAAATCTATATTCTCTAGTTCTGCACTGCCCCACCTGAGCGGAAGGAACTTGTCTATTTACCATATTCATGCTCCTCATGATTTTAAAACCTCTATAAGATCAGCTCCCAGCCTCTGTCGCGCCAGGGAAAATAGTTACAGAGTATTCAGCCTATAAATGTTTCCATCTTTTCCATATTCAAATGTAGGATGTAGCATGCGGTCTGAAGCAATCATCTTAGTCGCTGATCTGTCGCTGACGTGATAACTTGCTAAATGTGCTGACAGGCGAAGATTGCATAAGCAACATGAGCCATTGAACAAAACGCGCAACTGAGTTCTGAGCTCTTGCTGACACCAAAGCAATTGTATCGTTCGGGAGCGAAAAGAATCCCACTGTTACATTACAATTCAAATGCATTTGGCATAACGGTCGTAGCAGTTGGTCAGCAGCACATAACAATGACTCCAAAGGTCTGTGAGTACCAAGGAGCACAGTGTGCGATCATTGAAGGTACAGTTCTCCAGACGATATTTGTCAACATGACAAGATGCAGCTGAGCTGGTGACATTGCGATTGAAATTGCATGCGTCCGGACTTTGTGGACAATTTTGGATATCAGAGCAAATCGTTATCTCGAGTATGTGCGTTTGGAAAAGTAATGTGGAAGCATTCGAAAAGGTGTGGAGGGGATTTACCAGTATGCTGCCTAAGAGGTTTTGGGTTGTTCTCATTGGAAAGAAGAAGGCTAAGGGGGATTTGATAGAGACATGCAAGAGGATCAGAGGTTTATGTAGGGTAGACAGTGAAAAGCTTTTTCGTAGGATGATGGCGTCAGCTTGTGAGAGGGCATTACTACAAATTGAAGGCTGATAGATTTAAGATGATGTCAGATGCAGGTTCATTAAATAGAGAGTGGTAAGTGCATGGAATGACCTACCTGCCAATGTAGTTAACTCAGCCACATTTGGGAGATTTAATCTATCCTTGGATAACCACATGGATGATGATGGAATAGTGTAGGGAGATAAGCTGAGAATAGTTCACAGGTCGGCGCAACATTGAGGGACGAAAGGCCTGTTCTGCATTGCATTGTTCTATGTTCTATGTTCTGCAATAGGGCCCCTCAAATATCAACAGGGCCGCCATTGTGTGGCGTTGCTGGCGATGGAGGAAATAATAAACGAGTGTTTTTCATCAGTGTTTACTGTGGAAAAGGACATGGAAGATATAGAATGGGGGGGAAATAGATGGTGACACCTGAAAAATGTCCATATGACAGAAGAGGAAGTGCTGGATGTCTTCAAATATATAAAAGTGGATAAATCCCCAGGTCCTGATCAGATGTAACCGGGACCTCTGTGGGAAGCTAGGGAAGTGATTGCTGGGCCCCTTGGTAAGATATTTTTAATTATCAAAAGTCACAGGTGAGATGCTGGAAGACTGAAGGTTGGCAAACGTCGTGTCACTGTTTTAGTATGGTGTTAAGGACAAACCAGGGAACTATAGACCAGCGGGCCTGATGTCTAAGACAAGAGTAAACGCGAACAGTTCTGAAAAATATCTTCACACTTAGAATAAAATATCTTGATGCAGCATTGGTTGAAATAGTTTCTAATCTAGGGATAGAACTCATGGTGTTTGAGTGGACAGTGTTATTGCTGTAAAAATCCAGATACTGTTTTTTCTTTCTTATTTCATTTTGACGTACTGAGCAATAACATTCCTTGATAATTGACATTAAGCTTGTTATTGTAATTAAATTGCTCATTGACAGAAAATTGGAAAATAGCAAAAAGAGCTGCGAAATAGAGTCAACGTGTAACTTCGATCTCCCCAAGGAGCTTCCACACAGTAATAAGGCAGCATTTCGGGGAATGCATCAGCTCAGAGTTTCAAACAAGGAACTTGCCAGTTGCCTGAAGGGACTGATCATCTCGCATGGAAGAAATGTTTCAACCAATTGATCACATGATCTTCTACACCACCCTTGCCTTTGCTGGCATTCCTGGTAAGGCATCATGACAATTGAATTTGTTTAATTCTGCTGCTGATATGCTCTTCACTTTTTGCTGTTGAAGAATAACGTCGCCAGTTCACTACTGGTTAGCCTTATCCAGACACCAGAACACTGATAGTAATTCACTGAGCAACATTCTTGGTACAATTCTCCACTGACAGAGATGCACAACTTCACTGCTGCTGCAGCATTTTCAGATGTCAGTCTTCTATCAACTGTTCCACTTTCACATGATTCGAAATTATGCGGAGTGATCAGGCAGGTTAGTTGTGAAGAAGGGTCACTGGACTGGAAACATTAACTCAGCTTTTTCTCATGTAGATGTTGTCAGTCCCACTGAGGAATTTCCGCATTTGTTGTACAAATGAAGCCTGATTTCGCTAGAAGTTTGAAGTTTAAGGGATGATCTGAGCGAAATCCTTCAAAATATTAATGGGAAAAGACAAGAAAGATTAGCTATTTCCATTTCTGGTAGATTCTAGAATGAAGGAGCACAATATGAGTATTGGGGAGAGAAAGTTAAGGAGAGATGTGGGAAGCACTTCTCCACACAAACAATGGGTAAGGTTTGGAACTCTCTTCCGCAAACAGCAGTGGATGCTTGATCAGTTATTAACTTTAAACCGGTTGTCATTTTTTTCTGTAAGCAAAGGAATCGAAGGATATGTCCTGCACGGTAGTTTGCAAAGCTTTTTCTAACTAACATATCTTCTGGAAAATCTTTCTTCCTCACTGTCTTTGGTCAAGTAATTCCAGTCTTGAGAGATTTCCCTCCTCCTCCCTGCATGTCGAGATGCTTGTCATGTACAGATGGAGTTTTACTGTGTAAATATATCTGCAGTCCTAACACGCACAAATTGTCCTTAACCAGCGCCTGCATGCTGTGGAATGTAGTCCTGTGTGTCTTGTTTGAAACCTTGTGCAGTTTTTGATACTCATATTTTCATGATCCGGATGTGACTCTGATCAGAGTTTCAATCAGTGCTAAGAGCGGAAAATAAACCAATCAAAGGAGGCTTGAGTTTGCTTTATTGACAGTCCAATCACCAGCCCTATGAGTGAGTTGGGAATGAGTTTCCTAATGGGGTTCCCTCTTGCCAGAGTTGGAGCTGAGAACTTAAATAGTCTACTCCAATCATTCAAATAGTTACCTGGAACTCCTTTTGCTCTCCTAGCATGCGCTCAACTTCTGTCAAAACTCCATAATCTCTGAAACTACTGGGCTGGAGGAACATCTGAGGTGGCTGCAAATGTCTTAGACTTCAAACCCACTGAACACCAACCACTTCTGCTCACACAGTGCACTGGGTTTCGGTGGTAAAATCATACTGCTTTTCTTTGGAACAGGCGAAGTAGTTTCGAATCAATTATTCATTGCTTCTCTTCCCATTTGTCTTCCACATTTAATTTGCTGGTGATTGTTATCCTTTCCCGGGGAAATTGCGGAGTTTCTCGTTCCACTACTCGTTCCCTGGTGCTTATGGCAGTTGCTGATCTGATGGTCATTATCTCTGGTGTTATACTGAGGAGATTTACCTATTATTATTACCCACTCTGTTTTTTGGCCATCCCTCCTGTGTGTAGTGTTGCTCGGGTCTTAACATTTGCTGCCACCGATTGTTCTGTCTGGTTCACCGTCACTTTCTCCTTTGACAGATTTGTAACGATTTGTTGTCAGAAGCTGAGAACAAAATATTGCACTGAGAAAACTGCGACTGTGACTAACAACAACATGCACCCTGTTCTTTTTGACAAATATCCCCATCTATTTTACAATTGAGCCTCGGGGGATTATCAATAATGTGCCATTCTACTGTATCTGAAAGTCAAGCTACTATGCTGAGACTTGGTGTGTTGCATTCGATTGGCTTGACACGGTTTGAACCCCTTTACGACCATTCGTTTTAATTCTGTTGCTCAATGCCCTGACAGTCAGACACATTTTAGTAACCAGTCAAGTTCGGAAGAGGATAAAGTGTCAGATCAAAGGAGAGAAGCACAGAGACCCAGAGATGGAGAGCATAAAGAAATCGATGATTTTGCTCTTCACCATATCTGGGAGCTTCATCCTCCTGTGGTTAATCACTGTTACAGATTTCTTGTATTCTGTCATTCAAGGAATCCACCCTGATGATTACTCGCCTTTTCTATTTCACTTGAGAAAAGTTGGTTTCATGTTGTGGAATCTAACTTGCTGCACGAACACATTTATTTATGTAGTAACATTGTCTAGGTTCAGAGCAAAGATCAGTAACACAGTAAACTACCTGGTTACGCGAATACCTTGTGTTATGAATAAATAAAATTCATCAAGCAAACACACAGGAGGGTCCTTTTGTTTCCCGACGGAGAAATGAGTTTTAAAAGTTAACTCATGCGATATAGGCATCGCTGGCAGGGTTAGTTTTTATTACCCTTCCCTAGCTCCCCGTTGGGAAGTTGTTTGTTAGCTGCCTTCTTGAACTGCTGCTGTGTATGTGTTATATGTCAACCCACATAATTACTAGGGAGGATAGTCCGGGAATTTAACCCAATTTTACGAAACAAACCGTTCTATATTTGCAAATCAGGAATGTGTGAAGCTTGGAGGGGAACTTCCTGGGGTGGTGTTCCCATGTATCTACTGGCCTTTTACTTCTGGATGGAAGTGGTCAGTTGCTGTCTGAGGATTTGTGGTGAACCTCTACCGTGCACCTTGTAGTTAGTACACACCGCTCTTCCTGAGCATTTGTTGTGGAGGCACTCGATGCTTGTGGATGTGATGTGAAAGAAGCGGCTTACTTTGTCCGGGAAGGTATCGAGCATCTTGAATGTTTGTTGGAGCTAGACACATCCAGGCAAGTGGGAAGTGGGATATGATTGTTTAGATTCTTTTATATGTAAATGAGAGAATTGCATTCTCAAGGTGGCGTCAGCTTATCTATTAATAGAACATATGACATAGAACATAGAAAAGTACAGCACAGAACAGGCCCTTCGGCCCACGATGTTCTGCTGAGGCTTATTCCTAATCTAAAATAAAATAACCTAACCTACGCACTTCTCAATTTACCGCTGTCCATGTGCATTTCCAGCAGTCACTTAAAATGGCCTAATGTCTCTGCTTCCACCACCGCCGCTCGTAATGCAGTCCATGTGCTCACAACTCTCTGTGTAAAGAACCTATCTCTGAAGTCTCCTCTGTACCTTCCTCCTAACACCTGAAAACTATGACTCCTCGTGCAGTCAATCGTGGCCTGGCGAAACGTGTCTGACTATCATCTCGATGTTTGCCTCTCATTATCTTGTGCACCTCGATCAGCTTCCCCCTTCTCTCCAGTGAGAAAAGTCCGAACATTGTCAACCTCTCTTCATAAGACAAGCCTTCCAGTCTATACAGTACCCTGGTAAACCTTCTTTTCACCCTCCCCAAAGCCTCCATATCTTTCCTATAAAAGGGCGACCAGAACTGGACACAGTATTCCAAGTGTGGTCTCACCAGGGTTTTGCAGAGTTGCATCAAAACCTCATGGCTCTTAAACTCAATCCTCCGTTAATGAAAGCCAAAACAGCATATCCTTTCATAACAACCCTATCCATTTGGATGGCAACTTTGAGGATTCTCTGCATTTGAACACCAAGACCCCGCTGTTCCTCCACAGTGCCAAGAATCCTGTTTTTAATCCTATATTCTGCATTCAAGTTCGACCTTCCAAATTGCATCACTTCGCATTTATCCAGGTTGAACTCCATCTGCCATTTCACAGACCAACTCTGCATCCTTTCGATGTCATGCTGCAGCCTTCAATAGCCCAGGATATTATCAACGGTACCTCCAACCCCTGTATCATCGGCAAATTTAATAACCCACCCCTCAACCTCCGCATCCAAGTCATTTATAAAACCTACAAAGAGCAGAGGCCCAGGAACACAGCCCTGCGTGACACCACTCACCACTGACCTCCAGGCAAAATACTTTGCATCGACAACTACTCTCTGCCTTCTGCCAGCCAACTAATTCTGAATCCAGGGAGCTAAATCTCTCTGTATCCCATAATTGCCGACTTGAGGGATGAGCTGGAAAATTGGGAACCTCAACAAATGCCCCCCCGCCCCCGGCTCTCCTCATCCCATTTCTGAGCTCTTTTCTACAGCTTGTATTCCTCTGAAGCTGTGCTAGATCCTTGATTCCTCCACCTTACTTATGCTGCCTTCTTTCTTTTGATGAGAATCACCTCTGTTCTCGTCATCCAAGGCTCCTTGATCTTACTCCTTCTTGCCTGTTTTAGAGGAATAAATTTATGCATCACTCGCACCAACTGCACCTTAAACTTTCTCCACATGTCTGTTGTGCCCTTTCTGTGGAACAATTGCACACAATCTGCATTTCCCAACTCCAGTCTGTTAGCGTCAAAATTTCTTTTTCCATAAATAATATCTTCCCATGGAAACAGCTCATTTCCCTTTCCGTGGCTACGGTACATCTGAGGCAGTTGTGAACACTGTCACCAAAGTCTTCTGCCATGGCTCATTGCCGTCCACCAAATCCAATATAGCCTCTCCCCTTGTCGGCCTGTCCATATACTGAGTAAGGAAACCTTCCTGAACACTGACAAAAACGTCTCCATCCAAACCATCTGAACGAAGGAGGTTCCAGTCAATATTGGGAAAGTTGAAGTCGCCCATAACAACAACCCTACTCCATCTGCATTTTTCCAACATCTGTCGGCCTTTGAGTTCTTTGATCTCCCTCGTGCAATTTGTGGGTCTACAAAAAAAAACAACAATTCGGAAGCTGCTCATTTGCTGTTCCTAACTTCCACCCATACTGACTCAGTAGACAAACCTTTCTCGACAATCTTCATTTCTGTAGCTGTGACGCATTCTCTGATTAGCAATGCTACACCTTCTCAACTTTTTCCACTCTCCCTGTTCTTTTTAAAGTTTCTAAATCCTGGAACTTGTAGCAATCATTCCTGCCTCTGTGCAACACACGTCTCCGTTATGGCCACAACATCATCGCCCCAAGTACTGATCCATGCTATAAGTTGATCACTCTTATTTCTGACAGTCTTTGCGTTAAAACAGACACACTTTAACCGATCCCTTTGTTTCATTAAATGAAAAACCTTCCCGATAGATTCACTACATACTGTCACTGCCTCATCTACAATACCCCCCCCCCCCCGCCCCAGATATGTAACTCTCGTGCCCAAACCCCTCCCGAACCACAAGAGCAAATCTCCTACACAGGAGATGCGTGCCCCTCCAGTTCAGCTGCAACTCGTCTTTCAGGCATCCCAGTGGTCTAAATACCTGAAGATCTCTCTGCTCATCTACACTACTAAGAATCTTATCATTACTGCAGTACTTTTTCTTCCTAGTACTCAATCCAAAGTAAATCTCTTCGCACATTTCCCCATTACATTCCATTTGGCACCATTCGAACCGACTCTGCAGTTTATCTGGCTCCCTCTGTAACCCATAACATTCTTCTGTACTATCTACAACTCCTCTGACTTTAGTGCCATCCTTAAATTTGGTATCCCATCCATTTAGGCTCTACCCAAGTCGTTCATAAAAATGACAAACATCAGTGAACCCAAAACAGATACTTGAGTCACACCACGAATAACTGAATTCCAGGATGAACATTTGCATCAACCACCACTCTCTATCTTCTTTCAACGAGCCGATGTCTGACCCAAACCGCTAAATCACACTTAATCCAATGCCACCAGATTTTGTGCAATAGCCTACTGTGTGGCGAAAGGAATGGAGGAAATGAAAGAAATTAAACAAAGTTTCACACCGCAATCGCCCTCCTTTCCACCAGAGCACAGAATGACAGCGAGTCGTTTCAATACAGGATTTGGTTTCACAACGGTGGTGAAACAATGATCTCCATTTACTTTCCAAGATAATGGTGAACAACCCAACTTGCCTGGCATATGAAACAGCAGCGCAGCCTGCATGTGCCCGGGATTATGCCAGGGGGCTTTCGAGTAAGAGGTGAAAGTGAAAACCACACAACAGGTGAACACAGCGTGGATACTGACTGGTTGGAGGTTCTGTGCTCTCCCACTTCACAGAATGGTTTGGAGGTAATGATTATGTTTTATTGCATTGAACTTCAACACAGCTCACCCCTTCCTAACGTTGCCATAATAATCAGTCAGCACAACTGGGACTCAAGGCTCTGTTTTCTTTGAAACTGGAACCTGACCTAAGCGCCTGAGATTGCTCAGCCAGGCTACCAAACACGCAAAGCTCACAAAGCTAAGCAGGTCGGCACCCAGATGATATCCTGCACCATACAGTCATTTCAAGCGCCTGTTCTGCAAAATTAGCGGTTCAAAGGAGGTCCTCCGTCTCAAATCTGAGGTAGCAGCAGAATCCGAGAAGGAGAGCTCACATTTCGAGGTTGTTGGATAAGGTGCTGGTACAAATTGGTATTTTCCTGATCTTTCACCTTAACCAGGCATTTTTCTGCGCAGCTTTCCACATCAGAGCACGATCAATTGTGACATGGCTGCCAGCTGAGTTGGAAACCAATGTGGGAACCGAATACAATCGACTCACTGAATGTTACTAAATCCCACGGTGCTTACTGAGAGATGTACAAAAGGCAGTGTCTGTGCGTTTTCACTGAAGGTAAAAGTCATTGCAATATCTCAAAGAACTGAAAACTGCACGTGATGCTCTTTTATTCAAGGTGTGAAAAGTTCTCCCGTCTGATTCACAGCTGAAAATCACGCAACACCACGTTATAGTACAACTGCTTTATTTGGAGGCACTAGCTTTCGAAGTGCTGTTCTTCATCAGGTGACAACTTCCTGATGATGACGCAGTTGTTCGAAAGCTAGTGATCCCAAATAAAACTGTTGGACTCTAACCTGGTACTATGCAACTTTTAGCTTGGTGCAAGTGGGTACTGCAGATACTGGAGATTAGAGACAAAATAAGAGTAGTGCTAGAAAAACACAGCAAGTCAGGCAGAATCCGAGGAACAGGAAAATCGACGTTTTGGGCCTGATGAAGGACGTTTGCCTGAAAGGTGACTTTTAAATTTGTCCAGCCCATTCCAACACTGGCACCACAGAATCACGCCTGAGTCACCTTCACGTCTCTTGTTGCTGACTGAATCAGAAAGTAGGTATTTCACCAGAACTTCGATTAGAGTGGTGCTGAAAAAGCACAGCAGGTCAGGCAGCATCGGAAGAGCAGGGCAGCTCCTCGAATGCTGCCTGACATGCTGTGCTTTTGTAGCACCACTCTAATCTCGACTCTGGTTTCCAGCATCCGCATTCCTCGTTTTTAGCTATTTCACCAGAGCTGCATGTGGTCCACTTTCCTATCCCTCTCAGTTTAGACATTCCTGCTCCTCTGTGATGTGAATGAAAATAAAATGGATACAATGTCATTCAGCAGCCTGGCTGTCATTTCCTCTGCTTCAGTTCCCACACGGCTTAGATTTCAGAGCACAAGTTAACATTAGCGACTGTATGAGAGCGCGAGTTAAGAGGTTCAACCGAGACTGTAAATCCACACATTCAGGTTGTTGACTGAATGAGCTGCAAACAAAGTCGGTGCTTAAAACTCTTGAACATGTGAACTGCTCCAAAGCATGATTGGGGATTTCTGGTTTTGATTCACACACGTTGACAAACAGCATCCCAATGAGGTCATAGAGAGCCTACTTTGGGAATCAGTTGGAAGAGGGTGTATACCAGTAATCCAGTATTCACTGCGGGTTCTCCTTATCTCTGAACTGGGCCACGTTTGCACGCATGCGAAATGCAGTTTTGCTGTTACAGAAATGTCAGTGTCCAGCAACTGCGCTCGTAAAATAGAATGTCCATCGGTGCCACACACAGTGGTACATATTCAGGACCAGCGAGGAGAGAAATTTAACAAAGTTTCACTCAACAATTAATCGGAATTGTATTCCTTGTCAGCACTGCAGCAGATATGCGCGAGCAAATTCAAAGCGAGGTTTGCTGATGAGATCAACGATGAAGAAACCTCCCTTCACGCCAATCCCAAAAGCTACCACTATTAACAACGGAACATGTGTGTTCCTGTGGGGACTTGAGCCAGATACATTTGCGCATGAGGCAAGCGTGACGACCACTACACTGTAGTGCAACTGTACTCGCTATCCTACCCAACTCACTGCCATTTGCGGCCATTCAATGCATTAACTTTCTCTTTCAAGTAGATCATTGTCATTCAGCATTATTGAAAAATCAAAGAACATCACGTGAAATTGCTCAGGAAATGTTAGCAGGGATGTTGTCTGGTTCGCACGGTTTGGCCTGTTGGCGAGGCTGAATAGAACAAAGAACAAACAACAAATAACCTTACCCCAGTGGAAGAGGCCTTTCGGCCTTCTCAGCCTGTGCCAATCCAGATCCTCTATCTAAACCTGCTGCCTATTTTCTAACGGTCTGTATCCATTTGCTCCCTGTTTATTCATGTATCTGCCCAGATCAATATTAAATGATGTTATTGTTCTGCTCTTACCAGCTCCGCCGGCAACCCGTTTCAAGCAGCCACCATCCTCTGTGTGAAGAAAGTACCAAACATATTTCCCTTAAACATCGCCCCCACCTCCGCTCACGTTGAACGCGTGACCCTTCCTAATTGAGTTTCCCACTCTGGGAAAAAAAGAGAACCAGTAGATGTAGTGTACCTGGACTTTCAGAAAGCTTTTGATAAAGTCCCATACAGCAGGTTAGTGAGCAAAATTAGGGCGCAAAGTACTAGATTGGATTGAAAATTGGTTGGCTGATAGGAAACAAAGGGTAGTGATAAACGACTACATTTCAGAATGGCAGGCAGTGACCAGTGGGGTACCACAGGGATCCGTGCTGGGACGGCAGCTTTTTACAATATATGTTAATGATATCGAAGATGGCATCAGCAATAACATTAGCAAATGTGTTGATGATACAAAGCTGGGTGGCAGGGTGAAATGTGATGAGGATGTTAGGAGATTACAGGGTGACTTGGACAAGTTAGGTGAGTGGAGAGATGCATTGCAGATGCAGTTTAATGTGGATAAAGGTGTGGTTATCCAGTTTGGTGGCAAGAACAGGAAGGCAGATTACTACCTCAATGGAATCAATTTAGGTAAAAGGGCAGTATAGAGAGATCTGGGTGTTCTTGTACACCAGTTAATGAAGGCAAGCAGGCAGGTACAGCAGGTAGTGAAGAAGGCTAATAGCATGCTGGCCTTCACAACAAAAGGAATTGAGTATAGAAGCAAAGAGGTGGTTCTCTAGCTGTACAGGGCCCTGGTGAGACCACACCTGGAGGACTGTGTGCAGTTCTGGTCTCCAAATTTGAGGAAAGACATTCTGGCTATTGAGGGAGTGCAGCATAGGTTCACGATGTCAATTCCTTGAATGGCGGGATTACCTTACACTGAAAGACTGAAGCGACTGGGCTTGTCTGCCCTTGAGTTTAGAAGACTGAGAGGGGATCTGATTGAGACATATAAGATTATGAAAGGATCGGACACTCTGGCAGCAGGAAACATGTTTCCGCTGATGGGTGAGTGCCAAACCAGTGGCACAGCTTAAAAATACGGGGTAGACCTTTTTAGGACAGAGATGTGGAGAAACCTCTACACCCAGAGAGTAGTGGCTGTGTGGAATGCTCTGCCCCAGAGGGCAGTGGAGGGACAGTCTCTGGATTCATTTAAGAAATAGTTGGATAGAGCTCTCAAAGATAGTGGAATCAAGTGTTATGGAGATAAGGCAGGAAGAGGATACTGATTAGGAATGATCAGCCATGATCATATTGAATGGCAGTGCAGGCTCGAAGGGCTGAATGGCCGACTCCTGCACCTATTGTCTATTGTCTATTCCCTGCAAACCTGTCATTATTTTGTAGACCTTTATCAGACCCTCTGCCAACCTTCGGCTTTTTAAGGAAAATTATCTTAATCTACTCAACCTCTCCTCATAGCTAGTGTCCTCCATGCCAGGCAACACCCTGGTAAACCTCCTCTGCACCCTCTTCAAAGCTTTCCAGTCCTTTTTGACAATGTGACAATCAGAACTGGACACAGTGTTCCAAATGTGGCCGAACCAATGTCTTATACAATTGTAACATGAACTGCCAACTCTTGTACTCAATACTCCGTCCGATGAAGGAATTCATGCCGTATGTCTTCTTGACCACTCTACTGACTTGCGTCGCCACCTTCTGGGAACAATGGACATAAAAACCCAGATCTCTCTATCTATCAAGTTTCCCCGGGACATTTCGTTTTTCTGTACAGTTTGCTCTTGAATCGGATCTTCCAAATGCATCACCTTGCATTTGTATGGATTGAACTCTATCTGCCATTTCTCTGCCCAACATTCCTACATATGTTTATTTTGCTCTATTCTCTGACAGTCCCAATCACTATCTGCTACTCCAGCAACCTTAGTGTCATCTGCAAACTTGCTATTGATACACCTTTACCTTCCTCGAAGTCAATTTTATATATCACAAAGAACGGATCCCTGTGGAACCACTGTCACATATCTCCATTTTCAGAAAGTCCCTTCCAACTACTACTTTCTGTCTCCGGTTGCCCAGCCAGTTCTCTACCGATCTCGTTCAAGCATCCTGCACGCCATGTGACTTCCCCTTCTCCATCTGCGTACTTTATCAAAAGCCTGGCTAAAATCCATGTCCATGGCATCTGGACCCTTTCCCTCATCAATCAACTTTGTCACCTTTACAAAACATTCTATTCGGTTTCTAAGACATGACCTTTCTTGCACAAAACCATGTTGCCTCTCACTGATTAGCCCATTTCCTTCCAAATGGAAATATACCCTAATCCTCAGTATTTTCTCCAGTAACTTCCCTATCACTGACAACAGGCTCACAGGTCTGTAATTACTGGATTATTCCTGATAACCCTCTTAAACAAGGGAACACCATTAGCAATTCTCCAGTACTCCAAATCCTCACCCGTGTTCAATGATGTTGGAAAGGTATTTGTTAAAAACTCCGTTATCTCCTTTCTCACTTCCCTGGGATAGATCCGATCCAGACCTGGAGACTAACCCACCTTTATGCCTTTTGGAATACCCAACACTGCCTCCCTTCTTATGCCAGCTTAACCTAGAGTAATAAAACATCTATCCCTAATCTTAACATCCACCATATCCCTATCCTTGGTGAACAGAGATGCCTGGCACTCAATAAGAATTTCACCCATTTTCCATGACTGCACGCATAAGGTTCCTCCTTTGTCCTGATTGGGCCAACACTTTCTCGAGTAACCTCTGGATCTTTATATCTGAATAATGGCACTTTCCTTAACCCTGCTCACTGAGGATATCTAATGACCCCTTTTAAGCTTCTTAACTACTCGTTTCAGATTGGCAGAACATTCCTCAAGTTCGTTCAAATGTTTGTCTGTCTTCAGTCACCTGGACCTTAAGTACGCATCCCTTTTCCTCTTAGCTAGGCTGGCATTTCATCTGGCATCCATGGTTCCCTTGTCTTGCCATTTCTATCGCTCATTTTCCAGGAACACCCTCTCTCCTGAACGCTAATCAACCTTTCTTTAAAAACCACCCATATACTGAATACGTATATCCGTTCAAAACACCTGTTCCCAGTCTGCATTCCCCAGCTACAGCCTAATGTTGACATCGTTGTCCTTCCACCAATTTAGTCCTCTTCCTTTCGGAGCACCCTTGTCTTTCATGGGAAGGAGACCGAATATGTCGCATTTACTCTCAATGAAACTGCTTCTGCCTTATTATTTTTAATCTTTTCATCTGCAGAGTAGTTTCTACTTGCATTCGAGCATTCACAGAGTGCAAAAAGTCACTTCAGCCCATCATGCAGTGCGGCTCATCAGGCATCCAGCTAGAGTAGTCCCAGATACCAGCTTTGACACATAACCTTGTGTGTTCTGATGCTCCCAGTGTAAATGTCAATGATATTCTCCTTGTGATCTTAAATGACACAGAAATGGGACCGACGTTTGGCCTGTTCACACTGTGTTGTAACCCCATTGACGAACACATTTCCTTTTTCACCCACAGAGGGAGACAAACAGACACATTCCCTGTGAGGGTCAAAGGGTTCAGGATTATATCCGCTCTTTGCGCTTCACTTGAGCCCTTTGTCTTCACACACAAGGTTTTCTGACAAAAGGCAGCTTTAGGTGGAACACAAGCCAGTTGCACAGTCAATGAGAGACGTTGAGTTGAGTTGGAATTGAAAATGCGCAATGGGTCCAGGTGCAACTTTCAAATTCAAAAGCACAGTGAACGAATCGCTGCAGCTCCTCAGATCCTGACATAACATGACTTGTCATACACCTATTTGGCAATGAGCTGCAATGGACCCAAATGCAACATTCAAATTCATAAACACTTGGATAGAATCCGTGCAGCTCCTCAGAATCAGGCAAACCAGGACGAGTCATACACCTCTCTGGCAATGAGCTGCAATGGACACAAATGCAATTTTCAAATTCAAAGAAAAAATCCCCCACTGATCACATCCCTACAGCTCCTCAGAACCTGACATAACATGGCCTGTCACAAACCTCTCTGACAATGAGCTGCAATGGACCCAAAGGAAACATTCAAATTCAAAAACACTTGGAAGGAATCCGTGCAGCTCCTCAGAACCAGGCAAATCAGGACGTGTCATACACCTCTCTGGCAATGAACTGCAATGGACCCAAATGCAATTTTCAAGTTCGAAAAGAAAATCCCCACTGATCCCATTCTTACAGATCCTCAGAACCTGACATAACAGGGCCTACCATCCAATTGTCTGGCAATGAAATGTAATGGGCCCAAATGCAACTTCCAATTTCAAAAGCACGCCAATGAATCCCTGCATCTCCTGAGAACACAAAATGGACGTCCAACTCGCACCATGTGCTGAAAAACTCATTGTGCTCGCCCCAGGTATAACCTACGATCTCCTGAGCCGAAGTCAGATGCGTTACCCATTGCGCCGTTGGCCCAATTCGCTGGTACAGGCCCCAAAGCTTGTCATTATGGAATGTAAACACGGACATTGGGGAGAAAAAACATTCACAAGGTGAACAACCAGCTGAGATAATCCCCGTCACTGCTTCACTTGGAGGTCCCCACTTTGAGAAGCATTGCCTTTCAGTGGAAAAGGAAAGACATCTGTTCACAGGTGCCTACTTCGGGGTCGCCTGCTCCTCTGTTGGACGTTTCCAGCGTTTTGCTCACAGTCACTGCGCGATTTCATGCTCCACTACAGTGAAATGTACTTGCATACTTAACGTCATGGTCTCTTCCAGTCAAAGCCGTGAAGAAATTCCGCGAGAAAACGCTAGTTATTTCTAGCCCCGGGATCTGCAATCAGATGAGTTGAATGACGCATTTATAGATGGCGCCACTTCACCACCACACATCGCCTGAGATCGAGCCCTTGTTCTGTACCTTCCTTCAGTGCTACTCCTCAACAACATCAATTAATCAAAGCTCCACTTTCTTCACATTGAAACCCAGGGCGATAACATGAATTGTTTGGAAACTTTGAGAGAGAAGCATTGCTGCCAAAGGTGGTTATAACCCAAAGGACAGGGACAGGGTGCTCCGGTTTCCTCCCACAATCTAAAGATGTGCAGGTCAGGTGAATTGGCAGTGCTAACGTTCACACAGTGTTAGGTCCGTTAGTCAGGTGTAAATATAGGGTAGGGGAATGGGTTTGGGGTGTTTTCTCTTCGGAGGGGCAGTGTGGACTTGTTGGGCAGAAGGGCATGTTTTCACACTGTAGAGAATCTAATCTAAAAAAAAGACTGTGTGGAAGTCAGGTCACAAAGGTTACAGTCAGCAACACTGGAGGGAGTCCCTGCTTAAGAGTCCGAATTTGCATCGCCCAGACTTGGATACGATTCCCTGTCATGGAATGAAGATATATTTCTCTTTGTGTGAATTACCTGAATGAGAACGCGATCCTCGTTGCACATCGAAGACGCATGTGGTTTCTGCCAGAATCAGTCCAGTGATTTTTGCATCGATCTCGAAGGACACTGGCAGCAGATACAGGGGGAACCTATCACCGGAAATCCCCCTCCAATCATCTCACCGTTCTGAGTTGGAAATGTATCGATGTCCCATCAGTGTCGCTGGTTCTAAATCCTGGACCTCCCTCCCGAGGTCCATGGCTGTACAAACGCGCTGAGGAATTCAAGTGTTCGGGAAAGTAAGGCATTACCTGCATCTCTGGGGTAATTAGGGATGGGCAGTGAGTCCTATCCCATTGAGTGACCGTGATATCCCAGGAATGCGTTTCTAATAGTGATAGGGTTTATTTGGACACCTGCAATCGACCGGGAATAAGTTGAGAAGTGGAGCGGGGCAGTGAAATAAAAATGAACCGTGTTATGGACTAGGCCAGAGCGCTCAAAACATTCTCGAGCAGCCAGCCCAGTCCATAACTTTGTGATTTGTATCGGTAAGTGTACAGTTACAGTTTCCCAGAATAAGTTAGCGAAGTTGACTACCATGTTTAAATCTGTGAATCAAATAATTCACAAAATTACACAATGAAACACGAACGAAAGAATTAGGAACCCTACAGAACTCAGTCTATCCAAACTTGACCTAAGCATGCTGTTCCGAATATACACAACAGTCCCAATAAACAAACCCCCTTTAAAACAGAATACAAAAACAGGTCAAATGCTTCCAGGTTGAGGTTAGAAGCGCAGAACACGGAATTTCCACACAGCTCACTGTTGAACTCCCAACCAGTTCTGCACTGAACTGAACTGCTCAGCTAGAGAGCTGACCACTCTCCTTTCATTGTACAGGTCACTTCTAAAACTTGACCAGTTTGGCCTGAAGTCTCATCTGTTTATATATAAACAAAAGGCTTCTCAAAACCTTTTTCATCCCTGTACCAAACCGGACTCATCGTAACCTGCTTTAGTATCCATCTGAAAAACATCAAGGACAGAGTATGCTTGAGAGAAGGAACAACGTTTGGAAAAAGAGGGACCAGGTTTATGACAACAGCAAAGATGACTGGGATGCCTGAGGCAGGATGTGAGGTGGAGCTGGTGATACAAGGCTCAGTGTCCGTGTTCATGGGTCAGCCTTCACTGCACACTATTTACGCTGACTCAAACACCACCCCTGGCCAATTCACCTCAATGACCCTGTTCCTCTTTGTGTGAGGTTCCCTGAGTGTGTATTAATATGATTAAGGGAGGCCAAGAGGTTGAACACATTCTCTTTACCCTGTCAGTTTAGACAGTTGGAAACAATCATGTTGAAGCCAAATGCAAAAGGAGATTGTCTTTTTTTCTGTCCATCTTCAGTGAAGAATGTTCAGCTTTGAACTGTTTTTGCAAAAGTGTAGCTTGTTTGCAATTCACATTGAGCAACATTGGTACAGAAAACACATTTCGGAGTTAGTGACCAGGTGGTTACAGGACTGCACATATCGGTAAGTGAAGCTGCTCACGTCCTGGTGCTGTGATTTAGTTGGTTAATGCACCTGCGAATTAGATGGGGTGTTTTCCGTTCAGATCTGCGTGGTGATTGCTTATTGTGTGAATGGGTCGCCGTGTCAACTTGTTGCAAGTGTGTGATCTCTGATCAAGCAATTCAGCATCCTGTTTGAGTCGGTGATCCTACTTATGCTTCCTGGTTTAATTCCACGAGTGAGTGCATTGGAGATTGGCATCATTCCTGACCTGAAATAGGTATTTCCCCTGCCGTGATTTGAATCCCAAGCAGAAAGATGTGAAACAACCTCCATCTTACTCTTCCCTCAGCCGCAGCCAACAGGATTCGGAACCCCAAATATAAACGCCACAGGATGTCAAGTTCCTGAAGAAGGGCTCATGCCTGAAACGTCGATTCTCCTGCTCCTTGGATGCTGCCTGACCTGCTGTGTTTTTTTCAGCATCGATGTCGTCACTCAGCTACGTATATCGTACCACGTCACGTAGTTGGCTTTCCGGGTCGCTCTGTCTGTGGAGCTGAGGGACAGTGAAAAATTATTGCATGTGTTTGAATTCAATGACCTAAGCTTCCAAAAGGTGTAAATAACGATGCATTATGTTTGGGCGCATCATCCTGATAGATGGAATATACATTCAGATAAAAACCAAATCATAAGTAGCAGAAAAAATTCAGCAGGCCTGGCAGCATCTGTACAGAGTGAACCAGTGACATCGGTTCAGAATTTCGCCAGAATTCCATTTTCTCCCACAGTTACTGCCACACCTGCTGAGTTTCCTCAGCATTTCCTGTTATTGTTTCAGATTCCCAACATCCACAGCCATTTGCGTTCGCCATAAAAACAATACACAAACACACATTTTTCCGGCTCCATTATAAACCTGGCGCTGTGCAGGAAAGTGAGAGCAGTGACAGCTCCGACAGTGAGGAATCTGCACAGCCAACGTACGAATCAAACCCCTGCACCTCCGTGCAAATGGAAATGCGTGCACAAGCCAGAGAACGTGCAAGCGAGCCAGGTAGGATTCAAACCTACAATCTTGGAATCTGCAATCAGACGCGTTATCCATTACACAACTGGCCCAATTTGCGCAAGTTGCCCTCACAGGTTGTCAGTATGTAATGTAAACATGGACTTCGGGCAGAAACGGCATTCATAAGGTGAATAACCAGCAGAGTTAATCACCATCACTGCTTCACTTTGAAGGCTCCCCTTTGGGAAGCAGTGCCTTTCACTGACAAAGGAAAGATATTTGCCCTCACGTGTCTGCTTCAGGATCTCTTGGTCCTGTGCTGGAAGTTTCAACTGTTTTATTCACAGTCACTATGAAGGTTTAGGTTCCACCCCAGTGAAATGTACTTTCATATATTGAATCATGGTCTATTCCAGTCAAGGCCTTGACCAAATTCAGTGAGAAAGCTCTTGCTATTTCTAGCCTGGTATCTCGAAACAGACGAGTTCAAACAAAGTTGGCAATGCACTTGTGAATCTGAGCTGTTCAGTGAGTGCATTGGAGATTGGCATCATTCCTGACCTGAAATAGGCATTTCCCCTCCCGTGATTTGAATCCCAAGCAGAAAGATGTGAAACAACCTCCATCTTACTCTGCCCTTAGCCGTAGTCAACAAGATTCGGAACCCCAAATATAAACGCCACAGGATATCAAGTTCCTGAAGAAGGACTCAAGCTCGAAACGTCGATTCTCCTGCTCCTTGGATGCTGCCTGACCTGCTGTGCTTTTCCAGCAACACATTTTCAGCATCGATGTAGTCACTCAGCTGCGACTATCGTACCACGTCACATGGTTGACTTTCCGGGTCGCTCTGTCTGTGGATCTGAGGGACAGTGAAACATTATTGCATGTGTTTGAATTCAATGACCTAAGCTTCCAAAAGGTGTAAATATCGACGCATTGTGTGTGTGAGTGTATCATCCTGATAGATGGAATATACATTCAGATAAAAACCAAATCATAAGTAGCAGGAGAATTTCAGCCGGTCAGGCAGCATCTGTACAGAGTGAACCAGAGATATCGGTTCAGAATTTTGCCAGAACTTTACGAGAATTCCGTCTTCTCTCACAGTTACTGCCACACCTGCTGAGTTTCCTCAGCATTTCCTGTTATTGTTTCAGATTCCCAACATCCACACTCATTTCCGTAAGCCATCGAAACAATACACAAACACACATTTTTCTGACCCCATTAAAAAGCCAGCTCTGTGCAGGAAAGTGAGAGCAGTGACAACTCCGACCGTGAGGAATCTGCACAGCCAACGTACGAATCCAACCGCTGCACAAATGGAAATGCGTGCACAAGCCAGAGAACGGCAAGCGAGCGAGGTAGGACTCGAACCTACAACTTTCTGATCCAAAGTCAGACGCGTTATCCATTACGCCATTGGCCCAACACGCTAGCATGGGCTTCACAGCTTGTGAACAATCAGCAGAGATAATCACATTCACTGCTTCACTTCGATGGCTCCCCTTTGGGAAGCAGTGCCTTTCACTGACAAAGGAAAGATATTTGTCCTCACGTGTCTGCTTCAGAAGCTCTTGCGCCTGTGCTGGAAGTTTCCACTGTTTTATTCACAGTCACTATGCGGGTTTCGGTTCCACCCCAGTGAAATGCACTTTCATACATTGAATCATGGTCTATTCCAGTCGAGGCATTGACCAAATTCAGCGAGAAAGCTCTAGCCAGGGATCTGGAAACACACGAGATAAAACAAAGTTCGCAATGCAAGTGTGATTCCGAGCTGTTCAGTGAGTGTATTGGAGATTGTCACCACTCTGACCTGAAAGAAGTGTTTCCCCCGCCGGGATTGGAATCCCAAACAAAGAGATGACAAACAAACTCCC
The DNA here is from genome assembly GCF_037043375.1 of Chiloscyllium plagiosum. Taxonomy (NCBI): domain Eukaryota; kingdom Metazoa; phylum Chordata; class Chondrichthyes; order Orectolobiformes; family Hemiscylliidae; genus Chiloscyllium; species Chiloscyllium plagiosum. The sequence goes on along the minus strand of NW_028270175.1, from coordinate 63,743,955 downwards.
TCTGCCTTCAGCCATAGGCAGCAGGATTCGAACCGCAATGAGAAATCGAACTTCCCGGTCATTGGTACAATCGGTACAGTTGCTATGCAGTGGTTTGGAGGTGACATGAAAAATTCTCACATTCTGCGTCCTCTCAAATGCAGAGTCCCTAAATCATCAAACAAGTGTGTCTGGGCATGAGTACGGAATGGATGCATATGACTTGTGAATTTACTTTTTGCATGGTGAGATTTCTACAGTCAGGCAAAGGATCCGCTTCAAGAATGACTAAGAATAATATGGTCTTGCTCTTGATGGAGTGCAGTGAAGGTTTACTAGGCTGTTTCCGGGGATGGTGGGGCTGACGTATGAGGAGAGATTAACTGCATTAGGATTGTTTCCTCCAGAGTTTAAACGGATGAGGAAGGAATCTCATGGAGACTTATGAAATCTTAAAAGGACGAGACAGGATAGATAACACATTCTTCAGAAAAGGAGACCAAAACTGCACACAATATGCTAGGTGTGGCCTAACCAAGGCGACAACACATCCCTGCTCCTGGAGTCAACCTCTCACAATGAAGGCTACTATACCATCTCTTCATTAAGCAGTAAAGCTACATTGTATGAAAGCACATTACCTGAAATGCACATGAACATCTTCCAACGACGAGAGCATGCTGGTGACCTCTGACAACCAAAGTGGTTTCAAGGCAATATGATGAGCTTCCGTGGCAATAGACACAGAAATGCATATGCAGTTGCATAATTAAACACACGCGCTGCTGTAGAAAATCACTGCAGGCAGACCTTGAGCATTAATCAGTTTATTGCACGATGCACCATGGGGACACACTCCGTCCGAAGAGAGGCTCAGTAGAACTCCGAACTACCGCAGGAAATTACAGGATTATAGAGAAAACAAAGACAATGTCTCCAATTTTTAATATTTGTGTGTTATCAGCTGCTCTCCAGTCTGCAGGGACTGTATCGGAATGTTTACAATCCTGACAGTGAATGCATTCTCTACTGCTGGAACAACTTTGTGAAGTACGCTTGGATGTAGATTATCAGGCCCTGGGGGGTTGATCCACCGTCCATGCCCACAATTTTCAAAGCAACATTTCTTTACTAATATTGATCCGCCTCAGTTCTCCCACTCAGTAAAATTTGCATTCTCCAACATTTCTGGTATCTGATTTGTGTCCGAGAGTGTTAGAGTTGCACATCACAGAGACAGGGCTTTGGCCCAAACTGATCCATGCTAAACAAATTATCCTTCCACGATAATCTTATTTCCCTGCACTTCACCCTTTATCCTTCTGAACATTCCTGTGCATGTATTTGAGGAGAAAGTGAGGTCTGCAGATGCTGGAGATCAGAGCTGAAAATGTGTTGCTGGAAAAGCGCAGCAGGTCAGGCAGCATCCAGGGAACAGGAGAATCGACGTTTCGGGCCCTCCTGAAGAAGGGCTTATGCCCGAAACGTCGATTCTCCTGTTCCCTGGATGCTGCCTGACCTGCTGCGCTTTTCCAGCAACACATTTTCAGCTGTGCATGTATTTGTCCAAATACCTTTTAAATATGGTTAATGTTTCTCCCTCAACCACTTCCATTGGCAGCTCATTCCATATGCTTAACAGTCTTAGTGTATAAAAGTTGGCCCTCAGGTTCCCTTATATTATTTCCATCCTAACCTTAGACTGATTCCTTCTCGTCCTGGATACCCAATGCTGGGAAACTACTCAGTGCATGCCTCTCATGGTCGTTTACATTTCTATAAGATAACCCATAAATCTCCTACCCTTTAAATGTAAATTTTAAGATTCAGCAAACGAATCTCCGCATCAACGATCTCACTCTCCATCTTGATTAAAAAGTTCTAGCGTGTCATGATTGCTCGTCCCCAAGGGATCTGCTACAGTTAGATTAGCAATGATTAACTTCTCATTACACAGCATCCAGTGTAAGATGGCCTGCTTTCTAGTTGGTTTCCGCACGTATTGGTGAAAGAAACCATCCCACATACAATCCAGAAATTCCTCCTCTCCACCATTGTAACTAAATTGATTAGTCCATTCGATGTGCAGTTAATATCATGCATGATCAGCAAAATAACCTTATCACATGCATCTCTAATTTCCTGTTTACTGCCATTCCCAACATCACTACTGCTGTTTGGGGGTGTGCATGTGACACCCACTTATGTTTTTTACCCTTGTTTTTTTTCACTCTACCCATAAAGACACCAGATTGTCAGAGCTGGTATCCTTAAAAGAGATGAACAAACCTACATTACAAGGAATGGAGACATTTCGCTCAAAAGCTGACCTTGATTTGATGCTAATTAGTCTTATCCACTTTCAATGAGTTGTTTCATAATGATACAGCTGCCAGTTTAAGGTGATCAGGTAGAATAAGCGTGCACTTGCTTTCTCAATAGATTGATATCAGACACGTATTGTTGACATTTGCACCATCAGTGTAATGTCAGTGCTTCTCCAGCAGATGGAAGTGAGGACTGAGAGTCGCTTCTCCTATCAACATATTCAGGCCTGTTGTGACACACTGCTGGTACAATTGAGACTTAATTGCCAGTTTTCATAGTCACGTCACAGCTATTCCACAAAGCGGTATTAGATGTTTTTGAAAGACATGACGTAAAGCAGGCATGCTTAAGTATTACTGAGTCATAGGCTTTATCATTGGTCGATATAGAATCCATGTAGGTGAAGGTCAGAAATACCATGGGAAAGACAAAGTTGCTGGAATAAATGTTAGAATCATGGAATTATGAACAAAGCATGACAGAGATCAGAAGATAATGAAGCATGGAAAGAAAGGCAGTGTATTAATCACTGGCAAATTAATCTTCACATCAATTGACAGACAGACAGAAAGTCTTTTACACTGAATGGTAAGGTCCTAGGAAGTGTTGCTGAACAAGGAGACCTTTGAGTGCAGTTTCATAGCTCCTTGAAGATGGAGTCGCAGGTCGGTAGGATAGTGAAGGAGGTGTTTGGTATGCTTTCCTTTATTGGTCAGAGTATTGAGTACAGGAGTTGGGAGGTCATGTTGCGGCTGTACAGGACATTGGTTAGGCCATTGTTGCAATATTGTGTGCTGTTCCGATCTCCTTTCTATCGGAAAGATATTGTGAAACTTGAAAGGGGTTAGAAAAGATTTACAAGGATGTTGGCAGGGTTGGATGATTTGAGAGGTTGAATAGGCTGGGGCTGTTTGCCTTGGAGCATCGGAGACTGAGGGGTAACTTTATCGAGGTTTCCAAAATCATGATGGGTATGGATAGGATAAATAAACAAAGTCTTTTCTCTGGGGTGGGGGAGTCCAGAACTGGTAGGAATAAGTTTATGGTGAGAGGGGCAAGATATAAAGGAGGCCTAAGGGGCAACATCTTTCATGCAGAGGGTGGTACGTGTATGAAATGAGCTGCCAGAGGAAGTGGTGGAGGCTGGTGCAATTGCAATATTTAAATGACATCTGGATAGGCATATGAATAGGAAGCGTTTGGAGGGGGATGGGCCAGGTACTGGCAGGTAGGACTAGATTGGGTTGGGATATCTGATCGGCATGACGAGTTGGACCAAAGTGTCGGTTTCTGTGCTGTACATTCCTATGACTCTATCAGCAAAGGTAGTCACAAAGAAGAATTCAGATAGATTCCAGAAATATTATATCGTGGTTCAACCTGGAATCTCGATGTACTGAATCTGGTAATGTGCAATGAGTCAGATTTTATGCATGGTGACAGACTGAAAGATTGCCTTGGAACAGCAAAGTTTGAGCATTCATTTGGAGAGGGAGAATCTGACATCCGAGACAAATGTGCTCAGCTTATATAAGTGTAAATTGTAAACGGATGAGGGTAGAGCTTGCTGGAGTGGATCAGGAAACGGATTTAGCAGCAAAAACCTGTGAAGAACAATGGCAATCCATTCAGAAAAATAGTTCAACGCTCACAGTAATGATATAATTCAAGTGAGAAGGATAAAATCTAGGAAGGGGACGAGTTTATTATGTTTATCTAGAACAGTTGCAAATAGCAACAAATTAAATTAAAAGGAAAACATAAAATGTGGGAAATATTTTCGGTGAGCAGGACATTCGGAATGTTTATACAAATATCAATAAGCGAGCAAATTGGACAGGCAAATGGACGTACATGGAATAGTGTAGGTGGGATGGGCTTCAGATTAGTATGACAGGGCGGCGCAACATCGAAGGCTGAAGGGCAAGTACTGCGCTGTAATATCCTATGTTCTATGTAAAGATTAATAAGGAGGGAGAAGGTAAACATCGAAAACGAACCTACAGCTGATATTAAAGTGGACAGCAAGAGCATCCTTAAATAGAAAGAACTGAAGAGAAAAGCCAACGTGAATATAGGCCCATATTAAATGAAGCTGGGAATTCGTGACTGGGAACCACTAAATGACAGAAAAGATGAATAAATAGTCTGCATCTGCCTTGAAATTAGCAGGCAAAGAACATTCTATAATTACGAAATAACGAAGGGCAAAAGAAACGGTGAGCAATGCACCACAATGACTTTCACTACAAAGAAATCGTCAGAGAAATTTACAGGAGTATTTACCGCAAAATGCATTGGAACGAATGAGGTGCAAACCAAGAGAGAAAAATAAATAAGAAAAAAATGTGTTGGATGCAATAGTTGTAGCTTTCCAATAATTATCAGGTTTCAGAAAAGTATTACTGGATTGGCAAAGTGACAAGGTAACATCTTTACTCAAAAAGTGTATGGACACAAAAAAGAATGACTGAGGCCATTATTGACCAATTAACATAATGTATTGGAAAGATTGCGAAGTCTATAATAAAGCACATAACACCGGAGCATTTAGAAGTACATGACATGATCAAGAGGACTGAGAATGGATTTAGAAAAGGGCAATCTTGCTTGATAAATGTATTAGAATTCTTTGAGAATAAGGAGGAAATAGTGATTTTTTTTTGTTTTCTGAAGACATTTGATAAGGTACCACACGTAAGATTATTTAACAAGATAAAAGCCCGTGGTTTCGGATGTATTGTGTTGCCACAGAGAGAAGATTGTGGAAATCACAATCGTAAGAGTGTTTGATTACGAATTTTACTTTACAGAATGTCAATCTGTAGCTGGTGAATACCACATAAATCCGTTTCAGGGGACACGAATATTTACAAACTATTTTAACGTCTTAGATGAGGGAAGTGAATGTACTGCAGACAAGTTGGCAAATGACACAAAAATTGTAGAGGAGGTAAGTGGTGAGTATGAAGCAAAACACTTTGCAGAGGGCTATACATTGGAAAAGAGAGGAAACAATAAACTTTGCATATTAATATAATGTGGTGAAGAAATTGAGAAATGTCATAAAAAATGAAGTTATGAATTGGAGCAGGAACGGTCGAGCAACTGAATATTATTTACATAGAGATTGAATTCTGAAATCTACAGAGCAGATTTGAGAATCTTCATCACAGAATGACGAAAAGCTAGCTTTTAATTTTAACTGCAACAAAGGCAAACATAATGCTGGGCTTTGTTTAAAAACTAATGGAATATTGATAGTTGGAATAAAAAAAAAGACCGAGCAGACAAATGCGTGGCTGAGGAGCTGTCGCAGGGATAGGATTCACATTTTCCGATCATTGAGATCTCTTCAGCAACAAAAATGACATGTATAAGAGGGACAACTTTCACTTGAATTGGAAAGGGACCACTACTCTTGCAGGAAATCTTTCTAGTGGTACCCTGAAGACTTCAAGCTGGTAAGGGTGATGGTGAGACTCAACACAATAGTGAGAAAAAGGAAAAAGGTTGAGGATGGTAAAATAGACACGGTGAACCATTCTAAGAGTTAAGGCAGGCAACAGTTTGGCATAAATGAGGTAAGACTGCAAAGCAGCATTTACTTGAGTGCAAGATGCCTGACAAATGGGACAGGTGAACATAGGGCATGGATGGGAATGTGGGATGGGGATATCATAACAATTACAGAAAGGTGGCTCAGGGATGAACAGGACTGGCTGCTTAATCTTCAGGGGTGCAGATGCTATATAAAGAACAGACGGGGTGAGGGGGGAAACAAGAGAGGTGGAGGAGGGGTACTTCTGGTTCAGAAGCACATTATGGCTGGATGTTGCGAGGAAATTCATGGGAGACTGCTCAGTGATGTTACATGGATGGAACCTAATTTTGAGAAAGGGGTGATCACCTTACTGGGAGTGTGATATAGTCCTCTCAATAGTCAATTGGAAATTCGCAAGTGAATATGTAAGGAGATCTCAGCTATGTGTAAGCAGAATCGGATTATGGTTCGGTGAGTTTTAACTTTTCAAACATATTTTGGGACTGTCATAGTGTTAAGGTCTTGGATGGGCAGTAATTGATTAGGTTTATGCAAGGAAAATTTAGTATTCAATATATGGAAGCAACTACGAGAGGTTGTGGAATGCTTGAACTATTGTAGCGAAATGGAGTAGGAGAAGTGACTGAGATGTCCTGGGGGGGCAGACTTCGGAGCAAGTAATCGTAATTCTATTAGTTTGAAAACCGTTATGAAAAAAGGTACAATTGATTAAAAAAATGAATGTTTCAAATTGGAGTGAGGTCCGGTTTGACGGTATCTGACAGGAACTTTGAAAATCTGATTGGGTTGGAGATGGCGGCTATTTGCTGGAAAAGGGACGGTTGGGAATTGGGACGCATTTAAGCATGAGATCATGAAAGTTCAGTGATGGTATGTTCCTGTTTGTGTGAAGGGCAAATCTCGTCGGTGCAGGGAAAGCAGTATGACAAGAGAAATCGAGACTCTGGTCAAGAAATAGGAGATATATATCAGGTGTAGACAGCTGGGATCGAGTGAATCCGGAAAAGGATATAAGGGCAGTCGGAAATCACGAGGGTCAAAAAGGGGCATGAAGTCACTTTGTCCAATAGACTTAACGAAAATCCCAAACGATTCCATTAATGCAGTAAGGGTGCAAAAATAATCAAGGAGCGAATGCAGCCGCTTAAAGACCAACATAACTGTCTCTGTGTGAGACCACAAGAGATGGATGAGACATTGAGCAAATATTTTGCATTAATATGTGTATGGAAACTAACGAAATTGGGAAATACATATCGATGCCTTAAAAAGTGTTCATCTCAGAGTAGAGGAGGCACTGCATATCTAGAAACCAAAACCAGAGAGAAATCTCTGAAGTCCCTGAAATCTGATCAGGTGTTTCCCAGAACTTAGTGGGAAGCTTAGGGTGAGATTTCTGAGCCCCTTGCTGAGATATTTGTATTATTGATAATCATGGATGAGGTGCTGGAAGATTGGAGATTGGCTAATGTGGTAGCATTACGTAAGTTGGCTCTAAAGGAAAACCAGGACACCATGGAGAGTTGAGCTTTCTCTGCACAGATGCTCCCAGAGCCTCAGAGTTTTTCCAGAATTTCCGTTTTTTTTTTTGTTTCAGATACATGGCATCTGCAGTTCTTTTGATTTTTATTTAGTGGTGGTGGAGTGTTGTCTTTTGGATTGGAGGTCTGTAAAAACATAACAATACCAGAACAGAAGAAATGTGAGAAGGATTCAGCCATCTGACACTACGAGCCTGCTCCTCTGTTCAACAAGACCATGGATGATCATCCCATGGACTGAGTTCCACTTGCCCACCTGGAGGATCCCTGCCTCCATTCCTAATGAAGGGCTTTTGCCTGAAATGTCGAATATCCTGCTCCTCGATGCTGCCTGACTCGCAGTGGTTTTCCAGAAACAAACTCTCAGCGTTTAATCTATAAGGTGACCCTGAATAGGCGAGGGCTTTTCATTTCCCTGCAGCACGAGGAAAGGGGGCTGAGGGTTGGCTGAACAAGATCCAGAAATCATGAGGGGCATTGTTATGATGAATAGGCAATATATTTTTCAGAGTGTTGGGGAGTCCAAAACTATAAGACAGAGGATTATGGCGAGAGGAGAAACGTTGGAAAAGGTCCTGAATGGTAATGTTTTCACATAGATGGTGGTGTATACACAGAAAAATCTGCTAAAGGAAGTGGTGGAGGCGAGTATAACTTTAAAATTTAAAAGGCAGCTGGATGTGTGTACGAGAAGGAAACATTTAGAGAAATATGGGTCACCTGTTTGCCATATGATACTCAGTCAAATTGTGATATCAGTTCAGCACAGATGAGTTGGAACGAAGGATCTCCTTCCGTGCTTTATAACTGTATGACTGTAAGTTTTGTTAAAACTGAGAAGAAGCTCTCGTCATATCACAGCTGAATACTATCAACTATTGTGGGACTCGTATTAAGGGAAAGATACTCTGGAATCCGAGACAATCCACATGAGGTTCAATAGACTGATCTTGAGGATGGAGGGACTGTCTTGAGAATAGAGATTGAGTAGTTTGACCTTGTACCAATTGGAACATAGATTATTCAGTGGTGACATTCTGAAATTCCAGGAAACATGGTGCTTTAAATGCAGAAATGTTGTTTCCACTTTGTGAGAGTACAGGACCAGGGAGTGTAATCTCTGGCTTAGAGGTCACAGATTTAAGGCAGAAGAGAAATTCTTCTCCCAAAATGGAGTGAATCTGTAGAATTCTTTACTACAGGACACCGAGTTTGGGCCATGGAGTACTTTCAAATGTTACTGGGCAGATTTTGAATCTTTAATGGAATCAGTGCTGATTGGGAAAATGTTGAAAAGCGGAGGTGAGGATTATCAGTCCAACCAGGAGAAAGTAAGGTCTGCAGATGCTGGAGATCAAAGTTGAAACTTTATTGCTGGAACAGCACAGCAGGTCAGGCAGCATCCAGGGAACAGGAGATTCGACGTTTCGGGCACAGGCTCTTCTTCAGGAATGAGCAGAGAGTGTTCAGCAGGAGAAGATAAAAGGTAGGGAGGAGGGACTTGGAGGAGGGGCGTTGGAAATGTGATAGGTGGAAAGAGGTCAAGGTGAGGGTGATAGGTCGGAGTAGGATGGAGGCGGAGAGGTCAAGAAGAACACTGCAGGTCAGGAAGGCGGTGCCGGGCTGGAGGGATTCGGCTGAGACAAGGTGGGGGGAGGGGAGATGAAGAATCTGGTGATGTCCAAGTTCATCCCCTGTGGTTGGAGGGTTCCCAGTCGGAAGATAAGACGCTCCTCCTCCGACCGTCGCGTTGTTGTGGTTTGGCGGTGGATGAGTCCAATGACCTGCATATCCTCGGTGGAGTGGGAGGGGGAGTTGAAATGCTGTGCTACAGGGTGGTTGGGTTGGTTCGTCCGGGTGGCCCAGAGGTGCTCTCTGAATCGCTCCGCAAGTAGGCGGCCTGTCTCCCCAATATAGAGGAGTCCACACTGGCTGCAGCGGATGCAGTAGATGATGTGGGTGGAGGTGCAGGTGAATCTGTGGCGGATATGGAAGTTTCCTTTGGGGCCTTGGAGAGAAGTGAGGGGGGAGGTGTGGGCGCAAGTGTTGCACCTCCTGCGGTTGCAAGGGAAGGTGCCGGGAGTGGAGGTTGGGTCGGTGGGGGGTGTGGATCTGACAAGGGAGTCGCGGAGGGAGTGGTCTCTACGGAAAGCTGACAGGGGAGGGGAGGGAAATATATCCTTGGTGCTGGGGTCTGTTTGGAGGTGGCGGAAGTGACGGCGGATGATGCGTTGTACATGGAGATTGGTGGGGTGGTAGGTGAGGACCAGTGGGGTTCTGTCCTGGTGGCGGTTGGAGGGGCGGGGCTCAAGGGCGGAGGAGCGGGAAGTGGAGGAGATGCGGTGGAGGGCACCGTCGACCACGTCGGGGGGGAAATTGCGGTCTTTGAAGAAGGAGGCCATCTGTGTTGTACGTATTTTGAACTGGCTCTCCTGGGAGCAGATGCGGCGGAGACGAAGGAATTGGGAGAATGGGATGGCTGCGGCGGAGACGAAGGAATTGGGAGAATGGGATGGCGGTTGGAGGGGCGGGGCTCAAGGGCGGAGGAGCGGGAAGTGGAGGAGATGCGGTGCACCTCCATCCCCCGTCACGAAGGACTCAAAGCACTCCGCTTCTTCCTTTCCCGCCGTACCACCCAGTACCCTTCCACCGACACCCTCCTTCGACTGACCGAACTGGTCCTCACCCTGAACAACTTTTCTTTCCAATCCTCCCACTTTCTCCAAACAAAAGGAGTAGCCATGGGCACCCGCATGGGCCCCAGCTATGCCTGCCTCTTCGTAGGGTATGTGGAACAATCCATCTTCCGCAACTACACTGGCCCCACCCCCTATCTTTTCCTTCGCTGCATTGATGACTGTATCGGCGCTACCTCGTGCTCCAACGAGGAGGTTGAACAGTTCATCCACTACACCAACACCTTCCACCCCGACCTCAAATTCACCTGGACAGTCTCGGACTCCTCCCTCCCCTTCCTAGACCTTTCTGTTTCTATCTCAGGCGACCGAATCAACACGGTCATCTACTACAAACCAACCGACTCCCACAGCTACCTGGACTACACCTCCTCCCATCCTGCCCCCTGTAAAAACGCCATCCCATTCTCCCAATTCCTTCGTCTCCGCCGCATCTGCTCCCAGGAGGACCAGTTCAAAATACGTACAACACAGATGGCCTCCTTCTTCAAGGACCGCAATTTCCCCCCCGACGTGGTCGACGGTGCCCTCCACCGCATCTCCTCCACTTCCCGCTCCTCCGCCCTTGAGCCCCGCCCCTCCAACCGCCACCAGGACAGAACCCCACTGGTCCTCACCTACCACCCCACCAATCTCCATGTACAACGCATCATCCGCCGTCACTTCCGCCACCTCCAAACAGACCCCAGCACCAAGGATATATTTCCCTCCCCTCCCCTATCAGCTTTCCGTAGAGACCACTCCCTCCGCGACTCCCTTGTCAGATCCACACCCCCCACCGACCCAACCTCCACTCCCGGCACCTTCCCTTGCAACCGCAGGAGGTGCAACACTTGCGCCCACACCTCCCCCCTCACTTCTCTCCAAGGCCCCAAAGGAAACTTCCATATCCGCCACAGATTCACCTGCACCTCCACCCACATCATCTACTGCATCCGCTGCAGCCGGTGTGGAGTCCTCTATATTGAGGAGACAGGCCGCCTACCTGCGGAGCGATTCAGAGAGCACCTCTGGGCCACCCGGACGAACCAACCCAACCACCCTGTAGTACAGCATTTCAACTCCCCCTCCCACTCCACCGAGGATATGCAGGTCATTGGACTCATCCACCGCCAATCCACAACAACGCGACGGTCGGAGGAGGAGCGTCTTATCTTCCGACTGGGAACCCTCCAACCACAGGGGATGAACTTGGACTTCACCAGTTTCTTCATCCCCCCTCCCCCCACCTTGTCTCAGCCGAATCCCTCCAGCCCGGCACCGCCTTCCTGACCTGCAGTGTTCTTCTTGACCTCTCCGCCTCCATCCTACTCCGACCTATCACCCTCACCTTGACCTCTTTCCACCTATCACATTTCCAACGCCCTTCCTCCAAGTCCCTCCTCCCTACCTTTTATCTTCTCCTGCTGAACACTCTCTGCTCATTCCTGAAGAAGGGCCTGTGCCCGAAACGTCGAATCTCCTGTTCTCTGGATGCTGCCTGACCTGCTGTGCTGTTCCAGCAATAAAGTTTCAACTTATCAGTCCAACCACAACGTCATTGACTAGAAGACAAAACTCCATTGACAAAATTGCCCGCTTCCGATTCCTTATAATTGACATTTAAACGCATAAAAGTGGATAAATCCCCAGGACCTGACCTTGTGTAGGTTAGAACTCTATGGGACGCTAAGGAAGTGATTGCTGATCCCTTTGCTGAGGTACGTGTGTAATCAATAGTCACAGGTGAGGTGCCGGGAGATTGGAGGTTGGCTGACGTGGATCCACTGTTTAAGAAACGGTAAGGACAAGCCAGGGAACTATAGACCAGTGCGTGTGACATTGGTGGTGGGAAGGGTTTTGGAGGGAATTATGAGTGACAGGTTGTATATGTACTTGGAAAGGTAAGGACTGATTGGGGATCGTCAACATGACTTTATGCGTGGGAAATCAAGTCTCACAAATTTGATTGAGTTTTTTGAAGAAGTTACCAAGAGGATTGATGAGACGAGAGCAGTGGATGTTATCTATATGGAATTCAGTAAGGCGTTCAACAAAGTTCCCCAAGGGAGATTGGTTAGCAAGGTGAGATCTCTCAGAGGAGAGGCAGAACCACCCATGTGGATACAGAACTGGCTCAAAGGTAGAAGACAGAGGGTGGTGGTGGAGGGTTGTTTTTCAGACTGGAGGCCTGTGACCAGTAGAGTGCCACAAGGATCGGTGCTGGGTCCACTACTTTTCATCATTGATATAAATGATTTGGATGCGAGCATAAGAGGTATAGTTAGTAAGTTTGCAAATGACACCAATATTGGATATGTAGTGGACAATGAAGAAGCTTATCTCAGATTACAATGGGATCTTGATCAGATGGGCCAATGGTCTGAGCAGTAGCAGATGGATTTTAATTCAGATAAATGCGAGGTGCTGCATTTTGGGAAAACAAATCTTAGCAGGTCTTATACACTTAATGGGAAGGTCTTAGAGAGCGTTGCTGAACAAAGAGACCTTGGAGTGCAGTTTCATAGCTCCTTGAAAGCTGAGTCGCAAGTCGGTAGGATTGTGAAGAAGGCGATTGGTATACTTTCCTTTATTGGTAAGAGTATTGAGTACAGGCGTTGGGAGGTCACGTTCTGTTGTACAGGACATTAATTAGGGTCACTGTTGGAATATTTAATGCAATTCTAGTCTCCTTCCTTTGGGAAGGATATTGTGAAACTTGAAAAAGGTTCAAAAAGGATTTAAAAGGATGTAGCCAGGTTTGGAGGATTTGAGCTATAGGGAGAGATTGAATAGGTTATAGTTGTTCTCCTTGGAGCGTCAGAGGCTGAGGGGTGACCTCATCGAGGTTTATAAAATCATGAGGGGCATGGATAAGATGAATAGAAAAAGTCTTTTCCCTGGGTGGATGAGTCCAGAACTAGATGGTGTCGGTTTAGGGTGTGCGGGGAAAGATGTAAAAGGGACCTAAGGGGCAACCTTTTCACGTAAAGGGTGGTACGTGTATGGAATGAGCTGCCACAGGAAGTGGTGGAGGCAAGTACAATTGCAACATTTAAAAGGCATCGACATAGATTTATGAATAGGAAGGGTTTGGAGGGATATGGGTCGAGTGCTGGCAGCTGGGATTTAGATTGGGTTGGGATATTTGGTCTGCATGGACGAGTCTGACCAATGGGTCTGTTTCCACACTGGACATCGCTATGACTCTATGAGCCAATATATTGGTAAGGCGTTGACTTCATGCTTTTAAGAAAACGTTGTCTGGTTGTGGAAATGCAAAACACGGCATCAGATATAAAAAATGGGGAAAGGCAGGAGTGGAAAAGCGAAAGAGAGACAGAGCAAGAAACGTCAGCTGTACCAATCAATCTCGAAATTATAGGTTTTTTTGGACTAAACATGGAAATTGATATCACTGTGATTTTAGAATCAGACAACTTGAATATTTTAAGGGACTAACATCAATTAGTATGGAAATTCCCTCCTTACCGGCATAATGGGTCAATCCTCAACAGCGATTCAAGAAAGCAGCTGACCATCACCTTCTCGAGGGCAAGTAGGGATCAATGCCAGCCAGCCAAGAGATGGCCAGGTCCCACAAATGAATAATAATTTTTAAAAATCCATTGTTTTATTTGTATATTTACCATTATTTGTGTGCTGTGCTTGTGGGGAAATATAACCTGGGGTTTTGTTGTTCTGTCATCTATTCTGAGAGTTCTATTTCTGTGTTTATTTACATAAGGGCTTCACTGGTTTCAAAGCAGAGTTGATAACAGTAAAGCCAGATGAACGGAGTTTCAAATGATAACTTTCAAATCAAAACATGTTTATTTGAAGAATGTTGACCGTTTGCAGAAGTGAATGCAAATTTCATGACTATCAATTGCAACAGATATTATTTATATCTGGAAGATAAACAGAATTTAACATTTTAGCTTAATATTTGAATTCTGGAAGTTCATGCAATGAAACATTTCTCTCAAATTGGATCCACTTTGAACGTTGATTTATATTGTCGTCCTTTTAGACAGTAAAATTTCCAATAATGCAACATAGCTCAAAATGCGTTTTAGAATATTCATATAAAATAGTTGAAATAAGATCAAGAACTGCCACAACAATTTCATCTAATCGATATTGTTGTTGCGAGATTTAGTCACACTTATATTTTCATTTAATCTTTCATAAAACGTTGATGTTGCTGGCTCAGTCATCGATGGGACCCTCTCCCTAATTACACACTGTGTCACTTGCGAATGCCACTTCAGAAATCATCAATTACCTGAAAATGGGTGCGGATTCTGATGATTCGATTCTCTACTGTGTGGAAGCAGGCCCTTTGGCCCAACAAGTCCAGGCCACTCCTCCGAAGAGAAACCCATCTCCCTACATTTTCTTACCCATTACTGAGGCACCTAACACTGTGGGGAATTTAGCATGGCCCATTTGGATTGTGGGATGAAACCCACGCAGACACAGGGAGAATGTGCAAACTCTAAACAGACGGGGTTGGGGGGTGGGGGGTGTGGGGATCGAATCCAGGACCCTGGCGCTGTGAGGCAGCTGTGCTAACAACTGAGCCACATCCATGATGTTGGCTGATGAGGTAAAGGCGATAGACGGATTTTCTAATGGTAATTAGTAAACCAGCTGTTTTAGTATTTTTTCCATTGACTGTGGTTATCTTGTCACCATTTTCTTTCCTGATTCCAGGATTACTTTGAATTCAAATTTCCCCTTGGCAAATGGTGTATCCACCTCCTGTCCACTCAATGTCCAACTGGAGTTTGGAATACTGTTCCAGTGATATTACCACTCTGAGCCTAATGTTGGAAATGCACTGAGAAAGCTCTCACAAACAGAAATGCAATAAATCTGACACTTTATATCACGAATAAACATTGGAGTGGAATACTGGCACCATCACAGGAGAATTTGCATCCAATAATCAATCTAAAATCTGTATCTGATGCTCTGGCTGCAGAACTTGATTCACCTGGTACATGATTCCCAAATTTCTGTTCTGTTTTCCGTTCAGATGTCCATGCTCCCCCATAATTTGCACGTGTTGAGTTCTTGGTTGAAATATAAAAATGTTAGTCACATATCCCAATGTTGTCGTCAGCTATCTTTTCGAAAGTCTGCTATCTTGCTAGACTAATTATGGTTAATCATTCTGAAGAAGCTTTAATACAAATGTTTGGCTTCTGAGTCACGTTCGCCACATGCAAGGCACAAGCGCCTTATTGTTGAATAGGGTGGGGAGATCAGGTCGGAAGGGCAGACGTCCCCTGAAGGACAATACTGAGCCATGGAACTTGCTTCAGAACTTTGGAAAGTCCATGATCATCGCTCATTACACCAGAATTTTCATTTCATATCCTTCAATGAATTGAAGCTACCATGGTAGAGATTGAACTCTAAGTCTAGAACTTTCGGTTGCTTATCAAGTATTCATAGTGCCTGCTTAATCACTTTATTGAACTCATATGTTCACTTCAAGGATTTTGTTTTGTGACTGACCTATGCGACACAGTGAGCGCTATTACCCGTCTATATGTGTCCTTCAGAAGATCAAAATAATCTGCCTTTCTGAAATGCTGTGGTCCAAAATGTTCTTTAGAAGGGAATTCCTGGAGCTTTGATCCAGTCACAGTGAAGGATCGATGAAATATTTCCACGTCTGGATGCTGAGTGGGTTAGAGATGAGCTTTCAAGTATTGCTGTTCTCATATATCTGCTGTTCTTCTCCTTCGAGATGGAAGTGGTCATTGGAAGGTACTGTCTAAGGATGTTGGTCAATTACTGCAGTGTCTTTTTTAGATACTGAATACTGCAGGTACTGAGTATCAGATTTGGAGGCAATGTGTGCTTGTGAGAGTGCTACTACTGAAGTGGGATGCTTTGTCCTGGATGATGTCAAGCATCTTGAATGTGGCTGAAGCTGCACCCATCCAGTCAAGTGGGGAGTTGTGCCATCACACTCCTAACTTATGCCTTTTAGAGAGTCAATTAGTTTTGGGGATCAGGAGGGTGAATTACTTGCCACAGTATCCTAGCCTCTGGCCTGCTCTTCTAACCATTGTGCTTATATGGAATGTCCAGTTCAGTTTCTAGTTAACGATAAAACCCAGCATGTTGATAGGGGGGTTCAATGATGGTATCACCATTGAATGTCAAGACCTTTTCGCTAGATTATCTCTTATTGTCTGGAAGTTGTGTCAATGCCACTCGTCAGTACAATTCCGGATATTGTCCTGATATCGTTACATTTGAAGGTATACTGCTTCCATGTACGAGGTGTTATAAAAAGTGCTATCATCGGCGCAGATTTCAATTCTGGTCTTATGATGAAAGGAAGATGATTGATGACACAGCTGAAGATGCTTCGGCCAAGGATACTTCCTTCAGGAACTCTAATGGAGATGTTCTTGAGCAGAGACGATTGACCTCCAACAATCACATCCATCTTTCAATGTATGAGGTGCGACTCTAGGCAGTAGAGAGTTTGTCAGCTGATACTCACTGATTCCAGTTCTCGTCGGGAACTGTAATATCAATCTCGGGCGAATGTGACTTTTAAGTCAAGTGCTGTCGCCCTGCCCACACTTCAGGAACTCAGTTCTTTGTCTATGCTTAAATCAAGTGTGGAATTCGGTCAGGAGTTGGGTGGAGCTTGTGTAACCCACAGTACATGTCACGGAGCAGGTTATTGCTGAGCCAGTGCTGCTTGATTGCTCTGTTGATAGCATTTTCACACACTCAACTCATGGCTGAGCATGGGAGCAGCCTATTTCCAACACTGGGAGAAAGTGAGGACTGCAGATGCTGGAGACCAGAGTTGAAAAGTGTGGTGCTAGAAAAACGCAGCAGGCCAGGCAGCATCCGAGGAGCAGGAGAATCGACGTTTTGGGCATAAGCCCTTTTCAGAAGTCCTGATTCCTGAAGAAGGGCTTATGCCTGAAACGTCGATTCTCGTACTCCTCGGATGCTGCCTGGCCTGCTGCGCCTTTCCAGCACCACACATTTCAACTATTTTACAGACTGTTGGATTTTTGCCAGTGTTGCAGCTACATTAGAAGTGTTTGCCTCGCTCAATCCATCAGTATTTTTGTCGGCTACATAATGTTTGAGTAAGCAGTGCTCCCCAGAGTGTCTTGTTATCACGTGGAGAGGAGCGAATTCGCTGAAAACATGTATCTGTAATATTGCTGATAATTGGACGAAGCTGAGATGGATCGTACAATTGGCACTTCTGACGATAGATTGCTGTGAATGCTTCAGCCTTAACTTTTACACTGATATGTTGTACTCTCCATCAGGGACGATAGAAATATCTGTGGAGCCTACCCCTCCGATGAGTTGTTTAATTATCCACCAGAAAAATGTTTGATGTGACCCTTTATTCAATCCACATTTGGAAGATTGATGGAATGTTAGCACTTACTACAAGATCATTTGAACACTGGAGCAAGGAAGCTTTGCTTTATTTGCATAGGAGTTTGGGGAGACCACAATTGGTGAACGGTGTGCAATTAAGTTTTCCTTATGTCTGGAAAGCTATTATCACCACAGAGGGAGTGCTGTGAAAGTTCATTAGACTTTTATTAGCCCTGATTGTATTGAATCACAGGACAAGCTCGGTGATGTGTATAGCCTACTCCTGATCAATATTTATATGTTTCAATTACTCCTGTATCTAAATACATTACATGAACTGCTACTCCTTTATCAACTCCACACGCTGAAATTCGTCAGAAATCTGCAATGAACTGCAGGCATGATTTTTTCATTACAAAGTCATATTGATTCCATCTGATTAACTTGACCGTTCCTGATAATAGTTTCTATCTTACTCCTTATGCCAGAAGCTGACTTAACTGTCAAGTAGCTTCTGCTTTCTGTATCTCTCCCTTTTATTGAAGGATTTCAATTCACAATGTTCCAATCTCATAGAACATTCCCTGATTTTGGAAAATAAAAACTAATGCATGAAACATTTTGCGAGTCACTTTTCTGTTAATATTCCGAGCATGAAGTTGAACCCTTATCTGGGCTACAACTATTTTAACAGGAACGCTTCACTGGCGATTATAATTTTAATTCTATCTCAACCTTCTTTGGTTTTCCTGATTTTCCACCCATTTCTGATGTCGAGGACTGTCGCAATGTACCTATACAACGAATTGACCATTTCCTTTTTGTTGCTCGTTTCACTGACTCAATGTCCACAACACCAACGTCCATATTGTTAATTATATTTTAAAGCATGTCAGTAATATCTCTGTCTATTTAATCTAACTAGCTAACCCCAACTTTTAGTCTGATACTTGCTTCCTTGTTAAACTTATATTCTTCCACTTTCCTATATCTGTCAAATCTTCTGGACTACCCTCATCAGTGTGCAATAATATAGATTTGTGCTCAGTTTGGTGCCGATATTTTATTTTGAAACATGGATTGTGATTGTTTTCTTTGGGTTTTGTTTTCTTACACTGCAGAAATGATCTCTGCGGCATATTCTGAAATATCTACTTTAATGTCCATTACTACACAAGGAAGAACAATGAACAAAGTAAATTAACAGCCCAGGTACAGGCTCTGCCGCCCTCCAAGCCTGTGCTGATCCAATTTCACTATCTAAACCTATCGCTCAATTCCTAAGAGTCTGTGTCCTACTCATGTGTCTGTTCAGACCCACCTTAAATGAATCTACCGTGCCTGCCTTTACTATCTCTGCTGGCAACGCCTTCCAGGCACCGAGCACACTATGTGTAAAGGGCTTCCCGCGTGTATCCCCCTTAAACGTTTCACCTCTCACCTTGAATGCGTCATCTCTCGTTACTGAATCCCTCACCCTGGGAAAAAGCTTATCTCTATCCACCGTGAGTACATAGAACATAGAACATAGAACATAGAAGAATACAGCGCAGTACAGGCCCTTGGGCCCTCGATGTTGCGCCGATCCAAGCCCACCTAAACTACACTAACCCACTATCCTCCATATACCTATCCAATGCCCTCTTAAATGCCCATAAAGAGGGAGAGTCCACCACTGTTACTGGCAGGGCATTCCATGAACTAACGACTCGCTGAGTGAAGAACCTACCCCTAACATCAGTCCTATATCTACTCCCCCTTAATTTAAAGCTATGCCCCCTTGTAATACCCGACTCAATACGCGGGAAAAGGTTCATACTGTCGACCCTATCTAACCCCCTAATCATCTTGTACACCTCAATCAAGTCACCCCTAAACCTTCTTTTCTCTAGTGAAAACAGCCCCAAGTGCCTCAGTCTTTCCTCATACGATTTTCCTTCCATACCAGGCAACATCCTGGTAAACCTCCTCTGCACCCGTTCCAATGCCTCCACATCCTTCCTATAGTATGGCGACCAAAACTGCACACAATATTCCAGATGCGGCCGTACCAGAGTCTTATACAACTGCATCATGACCTCAGGACTCCGGAACTCAATTCCTCTACCAATAAAAGCCAGTACGCCATATGCCTTCCTCACCGCACTATTTACCTGGGTGGCAACTTTCAGAGATCTGTGTACATGGACACCAAGATCCCTCTGCTCATCCACACTACCAAGTATCCGACCATTAGCCCAGTACCCCATCTTCTTGTTATTCTTCCCAAAGTGAATCACCTCGCACTTAGCTACATTGAATTCCATCTGCCACCTTTCTGCCCAGCTCTGCAGCTTCTCTATATCCTGCTGTAACCTGCCACATGCTTCCTCACTGTCAACAACTCCTCCGACTTTCGTGTCATCCGCAAACTTGCTCACCCAACCTTCTAACCCCTCTTCCAGGTCATTTATAAAAATGACAAACAGCAATGGTCCCAAAACAGATCCTTGCGGAACACCGCTAGTGACGGCACTCCATGAAGAAACTTTGCCATCAACTACTACCCTCTGTCTTCTTCCATCCAGCCAATTCCTAATCCAAACCTCCAACTCACCCTCAATGCCATATCTCCGTATTTTCTGCAGTAGCCTACCATGGGGAACCTTATCAAACGCCTTACTAAAATCCATATATACCACATCTACCGCTTTCCCCTCATCAACCTCCTTCGTCACCTTTTCAAAGAATTCAATAAGGTTTGTGAGGCACGACTTGCCCTTCACAAAACCATGCTGACTATCCTTGATCACATTATTCCTATCTAGATGTGCATAAATCCTATCCCTTACAATTCTCTCTAAGACTTTGCCCACAACAGAAGTGAGACTCACCGGCCTATAGTTACTAGGGCTATCCCTACTCCCCTTTTTGAACAAGGGAACCACATTTGCTATCCTCCAGTCTTCTGGGACTACTCCTGTAGACAAAGAGGACATAAAAATCAAGGCCAATGGCTCTGCAATCTCCTCCCTTGCTTCCCAGAGAATCCTAGGATAAATGCCATCAGGCCCAGGGGACTTATCTATTTTCACCTTTTCCAGGATTTCCAACACCTCTTCTCTACATACCTCAAAGCCATCCATTCTACTTATTTGTGCCTCAGTATTCTCATCGACAACAATGCCCTGTTCCTGAGTGAATACTGAAGAAAAGTATTCATTCACGATTTTGTAGATCACAATCAGGTACTGCCACCCCCCCCCCCCCCCCATCTTCTGTTCTCTAATGAAAACTTCAACTTATTCTACCAGGCAACATCCTTGTAAACCTTCTCTGCACCCTCTACAAAGTGTCCACATCCTTTTGGTGATGTGGCGACTAGAACTGAACTCTGCATTCTAAACACGGCCGAACCAAAGTTTTGTACAATTTTAATAAGACCTACCAGCTTTTATACTCAATACCCCAGCCGATGAAGGCAAGCAAATTATATGCCTTCTTGACAACTCTATCCACCTGTGCAGGCAGCTTGAGGGTACAATGGACCTAACTCCCAGAACTCCCTGATCATCAACTTTCCTCAAGACTCTTCCGTTTTCAGTCTAGTTTGTTCTAGAATTAGACTTCCCAAAATGCATCACCTCACATTTGCCTGGATGAAACTCCAACTGTAACATCTGCACCCAACTCTCCAGTCTAACTGTATTCTTCTGTGTTCTTTGTCAATCCCCTATGCTTTCTGCTACTCCACCAATCTTCCAGTCATTTGGAAACTTACTGATCGGAGCAGCAATGCCCTCTTCCAGATCATTTTGCATATCACAAACAACAGTGTCCCCAGCACTGATCCCTGTGGAACACCACTGACCAACCTTCTCCATTTCGAGTAGCTCCCTTCAACTATTGCTCCCTGTCTCCTGTTTCTCAACCAGTTCTTTATCCACCTACCTAGAACACCATGCACACCATGTGACTTCACTGTCGCCATTAGGTTACCATTGAAAACCTGATTAAACGCCTTACTAAAGTCCATGTATATGACATCTACAGCCTTTCCTTCATATATCAATTTGGTCACTTCCTCAACAACTCTATTAAATTGGTAAGGCACAATCTCCCCAACACAAAACCACATTGTCTATCACTGATAATCCTATTCTTTTCCAAAGATTAATGGATTTCATCCCTCAGTACATTATCCAGCAACATTCCCACCACTGACGTCAAGCTCACTGGTCTGGAATATCGCTACTTCACTTCGTGTGCAGGGGAAACAACATGAACAACCCTCCAGTCCTCCGGTACCTCACCTGTGTTTAAGGATGCTGCAAAGATATCTGTCAGGGCCCCAGCAATTCTCTTGCCTCCCTCAACAATCTGGGATCGATCCCTCCTCTCCTGGTGCTTTATCCACCTTAACATTCTTTAGCCTACTCAACACATCTTCCCTCCTAATGTCAATGTGATCCAGAGTAAACAAGCTTCTATCTCTAACCTCAATATTCAACATGTCCCTCTCCTCAGTGAACAATGATGCACAGTAATCATTGAGAATCTCACCCATTTTCTCAGGTTCAACACACAACCTTCCTTCCTTATCCTTTAGAGGACCAACACTTTCTATAGTTACCCTATTGTTTCTAATATATGAATAAAATAGCTTGGGATTTTCCTTAATTCTGTTCACTAAAGTTATTTCATGACTCCTTTTAGCTCACTTCATTCCTCATTTAAGATTGGTTCTACTCTCTTGATATACCACCAAGGCCCATTCCGTTCTTAGTTGCCCGGACTTTATGTACACTTCCTTTTTCCACTTGGCTAGTCGCATAATTACTCCTGTCATCCAAGGTTCACGAATCTTGCGTTTCCGATCCCTTGTTTTCAAAGTGACATGCCTGTCCTGCACTATCTTCAACTTATCTTTGAAAGCCTCCCACATGTCAAATGTGGACTTCTCTTCAAATATCGACTCCCAATCCACATTTCACAGCCCCTGCCGAGTTTTGATATAATTGGCATGGGCCAAGTTTAGTACTCTTCCCTGAGGGCAACTCTCATCTTTGTCCACCAGTATTTTAGAACTTACAGAATTGTGATCACTGTTCCCAGAGAAATTCCCCCACTGCAACGTCTACCACCTGGCCTGGATCTTTCCCCAACATCAGGTCCAATACGGGCCTCTTCCCGCGTTGGATAATTGACATACTGCTCTAGAAACGTTTACTGGATGCACCTTTAAATTGTGGCCCATCCAGACTTCTGCCACTAAGTGTACCCCAGTCAATGTTTGGAAAATTAAAATCTCCCTTCACCATCAACCTGTTTTCTCCACATCTTTCAATGATCTGTTTACCTATTTGTTCTTCTAACTCACGGTCACTGTTGGGGAGCCAGCAGTTCAGCCCCAAAAATGAAACTGCACCCTTCTTATTCCTCAGCTCTACCCATAATGCCTCGCTGCTCAAGTCCTCCTTACTGTCCTTCTTTAGCACAAACGTGATATCATCCCTAGCCAGTAAAGCAACTCCTCTCCCCCACCAACCCGGCAATGTTTACTTCCCTCCCTGTCCGGTCTCAATCATCCACATCCTGGAACATTTAGTAGACAATCATGCCCTTTCTTCAACCAATTCTCGGTGATCATAATAACATTTTACTCCCAGGCACCAATTCAAGCCCTACGTTCATCTGCCTTACTCACTATCCTCCTTGCATTAAAGTGTTTGCCCTTCAGACTGCCAGTTTTTTTGCATTCATTTGCTCTCTGCCTACTCTTCCCCTTGGTAATGCTAACTTCATGATCCTTACAGTCTATAGTTTCCACCTCACTGTCTACTAGTCTTCCCTTTTCCCAGCCCCTTACCACATTAGGTTAAAGCCTCCTCACCAGCATTAAAAAAAGCTCCACAAAGGACATTAGTTTCTGGCTGGTTCAGGTGTTGACATGAATTTATAATCGTCCTACATTTCTGAGAACTGGTCCCAATGTCCGATAAATCTGATCCTCTCCCTCCATCACCGTCTCTCAAGCCACGTGTTCATCCTGCCTATTCTTTCATTTCTATTCTGGCCATTACGTGGGATTTGTAGCAATCCTGAGATCACTACCTTCGAGGTCCTCATCTTTAACTTCTCTCTTGGCTCCCTGAGTTCTGCTTTCAGGACCTCATCTCAATTTTTACTTTTATCATTGGTGCCTATATGCACTACTATAACTGACTGTTCACGCTCCACTTTCAGAATGCTCTGCAACCGATCGGTGACATCCCTGACCCGAACTCCAGGGAAACAACATTCTATCCAAGAATCTCTTTTTTGGCGTTCATAATTCGTACACCGTTATTAATTATTTCTTTGAATGATTTACCAACTCATTTTAATTAGTTCTGTTTTCATACCTTCATATTTATCCTTATTTAATTAAATAATACTAGTCTTAGCCCACTGTTTGTGACCTCAGAACAAAGAGAAAATTCGCAACAAGATCGCTACTGCCTCGCATCATTATTTAATCAAATCTCGTGTCGTAGCACCAGAAGAACTAAATCCCTCCTCTTTCTCTTAGAAATATCTGTGATTCGCCAACTAAAATCTTAAATTGCTTCTTGATATCTTACATGAATGAAAACAAAAAGAGAACAGTAAAATATGACTGAAGATAGGTACAAGGTAGAAATACCTGTGCATTGATGCAAACTCTCCTTGCCTTTGACCTGAGATATCGCCGAAGTTTGCGAAAGGTTTCCGTGTTTAAACAGGGAATTGCAAATGAAACTAATAATTGTCATTTGGCATGTTTCGCCCAGTGATAACTCTCAGCTGACATTTAATATACTTTAGCTTAAATAATCTTGTGTGCTTTATGTTTCATTCTGGAACCTGGGGATGGAATTGAATACAACGTTGAAACCAACCGTAATCTGCCTATTTGGTTTTGATGCTGTCAGTGTGCGTTCACCCTCACAGGCAGGAAGACTGCTTGCATTGATAACAGGGAATTGTTGCCCGGTGTGTCATTCTCAGCTGACACAAAACTTCCTGTTTCTGTGTGCCACACATTTCACTTCTGATCAGAAAATAAAAACCCAGGGGAAACAGTCTGAGGAAACATCTGCCAATGTGGCCTATATCTGGTAACAGGTTCAAGGGGCAATCACGTTGAAGTAACATTTACAAATCAACCTGTCAAACTCGGTTTAACAGTCCGATTCCAGGACGTTGTTGGACGAATCTCCAAACCATCTAACAAGATCATTCAATTCTCAAAATCTGGAACACTTCGACTGTACCTTTTAATATTTCTGATCTTGCACTTTTTGTTACTTTGTCTTATAATATAAAGTTTTCTTAAAAATCAGTATTTGATTCTACATTCTGCAGCCATTATCTCCCCGGCCGTGTGGGGAGGTGTGGTGGGAGACGACAAACTCTAGGGAGTGGGGATGGAGATGTGGGGGCGAGGGAGACTCACAGACTCCGGGAATAGGGATGGAGATGTGGGGGCCATAGAGACACACCAACTCTGGGAGTGAGAATAGCAGTGTGGGGGGACAGGGAGACATACAGTCTTTGGAAGTCAGGATTGAGATGTGTGGGGAGGGTGATAAACGCACTCTGCGGAGTGGGGATGGGGTTGTGGGGTAAAGGGAAACACACAGACTCTGGGAGTGGGGATGGGGGTATGGGTGTGTGTGGAGGGAGACGGAGAAACCCGGGGAGTGAGAATGGGGCATTGGGGAGCAGGGAGACACACAGACTCTAGGAGTGGCGATGGGGGTATGGAGGGAGGGAGACTCACAGACCTTGGGATTGGGGAAAGTGGTGTGAGGGGAGATAAACACAGAGACTCTGAGAGTGGGGATGGAGGTGTAAGGGGAGGGCGACACAGTCTGTGGCAGCGGGGATGGGATGTAAAGGGAGATAGATACACAGTCTCAGGTTGTGGGGATGGGAGTGTGGGAGTGGGGAGAAGTACAGACTTTGGGAGTGGGGATGGAGTTGTTGCAGGAGGGAGACACACAGACTGCGGACTGGGGATGGGTGCGTGAGGGAGAGGGAGACACATAGACTCTGTGAGGGGGATGGAGATGTTGCGGGAGGGATATACACCGACTGTGGAAGTGGGGATGAGTATGGGTGAAGAGACGCACAGATTCTGTGGAGTGGGGATTGAGTTGTAGGGGGAGGGAGTCACATGGACGCTGGGAGTAAAGATGGGGGTGAGAGACGCACAGACGCTGGGAGTGGGTATGGAAATGTGGTGGGAGTGAGATTTACAGACTCACGGAGTGGGGATGGGGATGTGGGTGTGAAGGGAGGCACACAGATCTGGGAGTGAGGATGGGGTTGTGGGGGAGGGAGATGCACGGACTTGTGGAGTGCGGATAAAGTGAGACACACAGACTCTGGGAGTGGGGATGGGGCATTCCGGGGCAGGGAGATACACAGGCTCTAGGAGTTGAGATGGGGCTACAGAGGGAGGGAGACTCACAGATCTTGGGAGTGGCGATGGTGGTGTGAGGGGAGATAAACACAGAGACTCTGGGAGTGGGGATGGGGTGTGTGGTGTTGGAGAAACTCGAACTCTGTGAACTGGAAATGGGGGCGTGGAGAGAGGGAAGCCCTCAGTCCCTGGGAGTGTGACAGTGGTGTGGGGAGAAGCCATACAGACTCTGGTAATGGGGATTGATGTGAGCTGGGGGGAGGGAGCCATACAGATTCGGGGAGTGTAGTTTGGGTTGTGGGGTGAGAGACACACTTCGACTCTGGGGAGTAAGGGTGGGGGTGTGAGGGGGAGGGAGATACACTGACTCTGGGAGTGAGTTGGGGGTGTGGGTTTTGGAGAATCTCAATTTTTTTGGACGGGGAATGGGGGCGTGGGTGGAGGAAGACACACAGACTATGGGAGTTGGAATGGGGGTGTGGGGAGGCAGAGGCACAGACTCTGGGGAGTGAGAATGGGGTGTGCAGTGTTGGAGAAACTCGAACTCTGGGGACTGGAATTGGGGACGTGGAGAGAGGGAGACACTCAGACTGTGAGAGTGGGACTGTGGTGTGGTGGGGGGGCGAAGGAAAAACGTAGAGCCTTGGGTGTGGGGATGAGGAGACATGCATACTCCGTGAAGTGGGAAGGGCAATGTGAGGTGCAGGGAGACACACAGATTCTGGTGAGTGGGGATAGATTTTCTGGGGATGTTTTCACCGAAGAGTTGGAAGCTTTGGGGTGATCTTATAGAAGTTTGTAAAATAATGATGAGCATGGATACGATAAATAGACAAGGTATTTTCCCTGGTGTTTGGGAGTCCTGAACTACTGGGCATAGATTTAAAGTGAGAGGGGGAAGATATAGAAGCGTTCTAAAGGAACACGGTTTTACGTAGAGGGTGGTATGTGCATGGATTGAGCTGCCAGAGGAAGTGGTGGAGGCTGGTTCAATTGCAACATTTAAAAAAATCTGGGTGGTTACACAAGTACGAAGGTTGCAGAGAGATATGGGTTAAGTGCTGGCATTTGGGGCGAATTAAGTTCAGATATCTGTTCAGCATGGATAAGTTGAACCGAAAAGTCTGGTTGAGAACTGCATGACTCGATGACCCCAGTGAACAGCAGTCCCAGTCCCCAGCGACAAGGACTGAACTCAGTTTTCTTATATTGTAAGGCAGCAGTGCTAACCACTGTGCCACCATGCCACCCAAAACGAAACTGACACCAACATGTTCATTCTAAAATATGAGAGACTTAACAAACAATCCAGGTCCTTTTCAATATACAATTTCAGTTAGGGCACACTGTAAACCTTTGCGATAAATTCTGTGTCTTATGGTCTTATACTCTAAAACCACCTAATGAAGGAGCAGCTCTCCGAAAGCTCGTGCTTCCAAATTATCCTATTGGACTATAACCTGGTGTTGTGTGATTTTTAACTTTGTAAATCATGGTCCAACACCAGCATCTCCAAATCAAGGACAGATTGAATTGCTGAAAAAGCACATCCAATGATATAAACTGACACGAATTGGGTCACTACTGAGAGAAAGTCCAGCGTATTTTAGATAGAGTCTTGTATTCAATAAATAAAGGAACTATCTTAGCCCAGGAGAAGACATGGTGTATTAACTACCAACAGACAAAGACACCAGTATTTTAGAATATAATAGAAAGGTATTTATAGTGTATGGAAATGCAAACAGAGGAATTACTCTTAGCATGTCTACAATGGATTATTTTATGAAACAAAATAATTTCCAATGTTACGAGGGCTCATCTTTCTTAAAACAATGTTCTGAATTTTAAGTTATGTCGACTGAGACATGAAACTGTCTGATCTGCCTAAATGTATGGAGTGTGCTTTTCACTTTGTTAATTTAATTTATTGACCTTAGTTGAATAAACTTAAAAGTCACACAGCTCCAGGTTATAGTCCAACAAGTCTTATTTGGAAGCACTAGTTTTCGGAGAGCAGCTCCTTTATCAGATGGTTTGGAGCATAAGATCGCAAGACACAGAACTTATAGCAAAATTTTACAGAGTGATGTAATTGAAATTATGTAATGAAAAATACCTGGATTGTTTGCTAAGTATCTCATCTTTTAGAATGATCATATTGGTTTCAATTCTTTCATATGTAAATCGCCGAACTTTTCAAAGCTACATTCTCAAGTGAACTTTAACAATTGGTATCATGTCGGCCCAGATAATGCGGCTAAGGTGTGAGGTGCCCTGTGCGGGACTGTCCATGAGAGTGATTCTAATCTTAAAAAAAACTGATTCTCATCTTAAAAAATAACTGATTTACAGAATCTGACATGGATTCAGGCAATTTTTGAGCAAAATAAATTGTAATTCTGCAAGTACAAATTCAACTCACAAACTTATTTGTGTTTGTGCGTGTGTGTCTGTCACGGAGGGGTGGAGAGTGTGAGAGAGTGTGCATATGTGTGAGTATGAGTATGAGTGGAAAGGGGTATAAGTCTGTGAGTGGATGCATGTGAACATGGGAGTGTATGTGTGACCATATGAGAGAGAGCTTGTGTTATGAGAGTGCCCGTGTGACTAATAGACAATTGGAAATAGACAATAGGTGCAGGAGTAGGCAATTCTGCCCTTCGAGCCAGCACCACCATTCATTATGATCATGGCTGATCATCCTCAATCAGTATCCTGTTTTTGCCTTATCCCCATAACCCTTGATTCCACTATCCTTAAGAACTCTATCCAATTCTTTCTTGAAAGTATCCAGAGACTTGGCCTCCACAGCCTTCTGGGGCAGAGCATTCCATACAACCACCACTGACTGGGTAAAGACGTTTCTCCACAACTCTGTTGTAAGTGGCCTACCCTTTATTTTTAAACTGTGTCCTCTGGTTCGTGACTCACCGATCAGCGGAAACACGCTTCCTGCCTCCAGAGTGTCCAATCCTTTAATAATCTTATACGTCTCAATCAAATCCCCTCTCAGCCTTCTAAGCTCAAGCGGATAAAAGCCCAGTCGCTCCAATCTTTAAACGTAAGACAGTCCCGCCATTCTGGGAATTGACCTCGTGAACCTCCGCTGCACTCCCTCAATAGCCAGAATGTCTTTCCTCAAATTGTGTATCTGTAGGAATGTTTGATGGTCTGTCGGAGTGTGTGTGTGTAGGAGTGTGTGCATCTGTATCTGTGTGTGTGTACCTGTGTGTGTGTGTCTTTGTCTGGGTGTGTATCTGGTTTTCTCTCTTTGTGTGTGTACGTGGCAGACACGCATGTCGCTTATCCAACGTTGTCTATTTCATACACAGCAGGCAAGGATGCTGTGCGGCATGGTACTTTGGTGGGAATGAGCAGAAGTTACTGCAACATATGAATGGACACCACACAACAATTAACAGGCAGGAGTGTTCCCTTCCAGACGGTGAACCCTTCAGTGGTCAAGGACATTCGACCTTGGATCTTCGTGTGATCGTCCTCCAAGGTGAACTTCGGGATGGACACCAAAGCAAACTGGCCGAGCAGAGGCTGATAGCCAAGTTCAGTACCTGTGGGACTGGCCTCAAACGGGACTTCTGGTTCATGTCACACTGCAGGTGACCCCACTGCATCTCTCTCACACACACACACACACACACACACACACACACACACACACACACACACACACACACACACACACACACACACACACACACACACACACACACACACACACACACTCATAACCTCCCCCGTTCAGACACACACACAAAAAGACGTACACCCAGACAAAGACATGCGCACACATACAGACGCATGCACACACACAGACACAGCCACACACATTCCGAGACACACGCCGCTACATACACACACACAATCCTACAAATACACTCATGTGGGTCCTCTCAGGCACAAGAGCTCTCTCTCTCATACACTCACACACTCACATGGTCAGACGTGCAGCCTCTCACAGAGTTATACCCCTTTACACTCACAATCACACACAAACACACACGCTCACACGAACGCTCATGACCTCCCCCCATACACACACACACAAACACACACACACGCACAGAAATTTGTCGGGTGAATTTGTACTTGCAGAATTACATTTTATTTTTCTCAAAAGCTGCACGAATCCATGTTAGATTCTGTAAATCCATGTTCTAGATCAGAATCAGCCTGAACATAGTGTCACAGACAGTCTCACAGATGACACCTCACAACTTCAATGCATTATCTGGGCCGACATGACACTAATTGTTAAAGTTCACTTGAGAATGTAACTTTAAGAATGTTCTGCGATTTACATATGAAAGAACTGAAACCAACATGTGTATTCTAAAAGATGCGAAACGTAAATTAAATATTTAACTAGATTGTCTTAATTTTCTCATATTTTGGAATGAACATGTTGGTTTCAGTTCTTTCATATGTAAATCGTAGAACATTCTTAAAGTTACATTCACATTGTAAACTTTTGCTACAAATTCTGTGTCTTGCAATCTAGTAATCCACAACCACCTGATGAAGGAGCAGCGCTCCAAAAAATAGTGCTTCCAAATAAACCTGTTGAACTCTAACCTGGTGTGGCGTAATTGTTCACTTTCGACACCCCAGTCCAACACTGGAATCTCCAAATCATTATTTGAATAAAGGGATGTTATGCCAGGCAGCATTTGGGGTCATTAACTGGATCATTAATTTCCACATCACGAGACAGAGTGTCGGAGGGAGATTATTGATTTGGAATATCATTGAAATGAAAGCTTGAAACATTTCCCGTATAAATCACATGAATTACAGCCTTCGAATTCAACAAAGTAGGAAGGGTGGATTTGGAGTAATAGAAATGTTTAATGACAGAGAGGGATCACTTCGCCCATCAGGCCTGTGCCACGTAAAAACAGAACCTCCCAACCTACACCCACTTCATAGTATATTTTCCGTAACTCTTCAGGTCATAGCACATAGCTAAGCTCATTTTTAATTGAGTTTTCCTGCATCTACTTTACTTTCAGGTTGTGAGTT
This sequence comes from Chiloscyllium plagiosum, assembly GCF_037043375.1. NCBI lineage: Eukaryota > Metazoa > Chordata > Chondrichthyes > Orectolobiformes > Hemiscylliidae > Chiloscyllium > Chiloscyllium plagiosum. The sequence goes on along the minus strand of NW_028270175.1, from coordinate 63,713,010 downwards.
TCCCGAATCTTCCCCGTGAGTTTCCTGTCTGTCCCTTATATCGAAGTACCTTAATTATCGAACTCGCCACCGCCCCACCCCAAGCTAAGGAGGTTTTTCCCATGTATTTTATCCTTGCATAACATTTGAGTGTTTCTTAAGAAAAATATCCCTCAATCTCCTCTGTTCCAAATGAACAGCTCCAGGCGAACTAGAATTTCGTTATTACTGCTTTCTTCCAGTCTTAGCAGCATCCTCCGAGACTCATTCGAAAATACTTCCATTCTGACAGTAATGAAGTGATCACATGAGTGTGTGCCCACGAGTATGTCTGCATGGATGTTGTAATTTTTGTTTCAATTGTCATTGTTCTTCTGTTTTGTTTCATTAACGTTACCTGATATTGTGTAAACTATCACTTCACCAACAACTGTGGAAAGTACTTGTATTCACGTCACAATATGATGGAAATAATGCAAAAGGCAATGCGGAGCCATTACAGTCGGGATCATTGTGTAAGGTCAAATCCATTGTCCACACAGACATGATATCCAATGCTATTAAATACTGGCTTATGGTAAAACTGTAGGCAGAACTATATCAGTATTCAAACAGTTGGTGCAGCCCTGAGAATCCTAATGACCCGTTTCTCATCGTCGTTTCTCGATTTTTTTGAACTGTTCTTGACTTACTTATTAAATTTAAGTTAACATGAATATTAATGCACACATGTTCCCCAGAAATGCTGACAACAACATCCCTTTTTTCAGCCAAGATCAGCAACATGAACGAAGAAAGTTAAAACAAAATATATTTATTTTACTTAATATTGACAATACGGTTTTCACAAAGGGCAAAGGAGAAGGTGTGGCGGCGTGCAGAGAGGGCATTCACTGTTCCCTGGTGTCTAATTGCGTTTGTGAGTAAGAGGTGCACTTGTGAAGTACATTCAGGATGGTAATGAAGTTATTTCAGTAGACATTGTGCGCACAGAGATCTCCCATGAATCAGCAATGACATGGACAACTGATTTTGTGATGATCTTTGGAGCAAAATAAAATCGAACAATGCAGGAAGGACAAGTCCCTTTCAATTCTTTGAAATAATATCAAGGAATGTAATATGTGGTCCTGGGGAGGCGGGAGGATCTCTAATTTAAACACACGGGAGAATGTGAGGCACAGATCCACCGTTGGAAATCCAGATTGTTGGAACTTCTTCAAGTTTGTAAAAGTCATGAGTGGTAAGGAAAATGGCAAATGCCTTTCACACAGGGTGCGGGATTTCAAGAGTAGAGAACTTTTTTTTGAGGTGAGAGGGGAAAAGTTTTAAAATGATATCAACGGCAACTTTTACACAGAGAATGGCTCGTGTGAGGAATTATCTTCCAGAAGAAGAGTTAGATATGAATACATTTATAACTTTTGAAAGACTTTTAGTTAAGTCCATGAATACGAGCTGTTTGGGAGGATATGGGCCAATACAGGTGGGATTAGATTAGTTTGGGATTATGGTTGCCCGTGGCATGTTTGGACCGAAGGGTCTGTTTCTAAGTGATTTCTCTCCTTGAGTCAATGAACAGCTATCTATCTGTTTTTTTCTCAATTTTATAGAGTTCTGTAGTGATCCTCCAGTGAAATGTTGGTTTTTCGGTTGTGACTGAGACTCTGTGAATATTTGTTTTAATGAGAGAAGGGACCAGTTCTCCAAGTTGCACAGCTGAAAAATAATATTTTCTGTAGCTTTGCTGCTGAGTAGATTTATTTATGCCGAGACAGTGGTTATGGTTTGACGTTGGCTTTCTGGCAAGTGATCAACAGTGGGACAAAATATCTTTGATCTACTGCAGAGACTCCAGATGCTTCCGGTAAATGAAACTGGAAGCTCGAGAACCATTTCTGCAGTCGGCTTAATTGCTGCCAACTACTGCATATGGCAGATTAAAGGCAGTATGAATAAACTAAAACAAAATCTAACCAAACAAACTGTACTTTCCCGTTTACCCAAAATGGACACACTTCACTTGGCATTTCTTCTTTAACAAGGATGGTCACTCAACACAGCTTCACTGTGTGACAATCAGAAAACAGGAAATTTACTGCATGACAGACATTTATATTAATTCCGGCTGAACATCAGCCTAGTTAGTAAACCGTTTGTATTGAGGATTTTTAAAGCTCTTGAATATGACGTTAATGGACCCAAACTCCCACATGGCACTAACATTTGTCATTTTCTCAAAGTAAGTTGATAAACTTGAATTGGCTTGAACTCGCATAACCTGTTGCACCATTCTCTGATTAATGCATCTCATTAAAACCGAATGGGCCATTTATACATAGTGAGCACCGGTGCAGTGCAATGCATAGTTTTTGCTGATTTCTACTCGTTGACAGTCCCGTGTCACAGTTACCAATGCGCGGAGAAATGTGCTGTTTATGACCTACATCCGTGGCAATTATTGATGTAATACTCTGTAACCTGCCAGACACTCCTGATGTACCCAGTTACCTGCAATGGTTTAGATGTTGAGAATTATTTTCTAACATCTCACCAGCCTGCTCCACTTTATTAGATTCTCTTTCAAAGGTTTACCTGAGTGTTACCTGTCACTGTCAATCCACTTTTTATTTCTCGGTCACACAGCTTTCCTTTACAATACATTTTCAAATATCTATCTTGTAGTCGGTGCATGTTAAAAAAAGATACAAGGAGAGAGATTCTGTAATATGGTGAGGTTCTTCTAATCTCCGTGTCCAAACAGTTTAGTGATATACACACACATTCTTAACATATTCATTTTAGACATGCTCGATATTAGCTTGCCTAAATTGAATTTAGAAACGCCAAATACAAATGATATTTTATTTTGTAATTTGAGAGAAACTTCGAGTGGTTGCAGAAATAAAGTCAGTAATTGTATTGTCTGACAATGGTATTGAACTTCGTTTTAGCTTTTTCTGCTTGTGGTAGAAAGTAGAATTAAAGGGAGTTAATTTCCAATTGAATATTCTATACATAATCACTTTTAATACGCTCTGTATTCAGTTGCATAAAGTGAATTTAGAAACTCTGGTATGATTTACAAGTTATTTTGTGGTGTGGTGGAGGTTTGGAGTGTCCAGAAGATCGTATGGATAGTTAATTAATTGGCTGATAATATCTTCGAACTTTGATTTTCGTTTTATTTACTCGTGAATTCATGCTAAAATACAGAGAGCCAACTTCCAATTGAATTTGTTTTGTTGGTTTAAACAAAATATCTGAAAACCTCATCTGAAAAATACTTCAAGCTGTTAAGTTTCACTTTCCTCATTCAAAAAACACTTCCTAGCAAGCTCATCAGCAAAACAATATCCCAAGGTGTGTATATTTCCATGTTTAAGAATAATCTCGTGTAAATATGAACCCATCTGTTAGGGCTGTGCAAGGTGATACGAGGATCCAGTCTCAGCCTCCAGCAGGAAACCAACAGGCGGAACCTGGAAGCCTGCCCCTTCTGATGATCATAAAAATCCGGGTCACTGTGCTTTAGTTCAACACCCCTGAATCTGGTTTGTTTAGAAAGCTCTTGACAGAACTGTTTTCCACACGTGTTCAGAATGATTAAGTCAACAATTTTTCTCAGTTTGTTACTGACGTTCTTATCATGTGAGTGTTTTTTTTTCATGTCTCTCTTTGTTACTGTCTCAATGATAGTCTGCCTCAGAAATGTAAAAGACTCAGGCATCATTGTATCAGCATTAATTCTCATGGGTTTTTTTTTTCATTTTGAAAGGTGTCCAGTAGGAGATTGTTTTAACTCAACCAGAGGCAGAGAGTGGCCATTCCGGGGCCACCCTGAAACTGACCTGTAAAACCAGCGGCTTCGATCTTGGCAATGGTTGGATGCACTGGGTCCGACAGGTTCCCGGACAGGGGCTGGAGTGACTGCTAAATGACAAAAGTCCATCCAGCAGTAACTATGACCCAGCGATTAAGAATCGATTTACTGCGTCCAAAGACACTTCAAACAACATCTTCGCGTTGGAGATGAAGAGCCTGAAGATCGAAGACACCGCCATCTATTACTGTGCAAGATACCACAGCGAGAGGAACAAGCGCTGGACCCTTTCAAAAAACAGCTCAAGGGGACATTTTGCCAATTTCATCGTTAACTGATGGCCAGTACCCGTTTTAAATTCAGTTCAACCAACTGCGATCTGAAGCACACCTCGGGCTGCCTTTTACAACCCTATCATAGAGGAAACATACCATTGAAACTAACAAACTGGGTGATATCATGGGACAATGTTTTTGGCATTTCGTATGTACTACTTACTCTTCCACCAATTAAATGCTTGGACATGATGTTAGTTTTAATGTATCTGACAGTTCGGGAAATGTCTACTAATCGTGGTCTGTAAACCATGCCTTTAATTCTAAACAGTATCAGCACTAAATGTCTATTTCACATGAAAATTGAGACCCAGAGCGTATTACAGAAAATGTACAGGTCTAAATCGCTGTGATACTACAGTGGGTCACAGTTATGTGCACAGTGACATCCTCATACAAAAACCACTGACAAGGGTTAGTCTCAAGCTGGCGATTATTACCATTGAAGGACCGGGAAAATAATGTGAGACTTAATTTAAATCCCATCCAGCAGTGACTAGTTTGGACAAATGTATAAAATTATTCTACTTTCCTCATGTTGATGGCTACATTAATGCACGCTAAACTTGCAAAATTATTCCGAGCGTTTAAAATACAGTGAATAGAAGAAACTAAAATATTCCACTAAATAATTTTTAGAGGAACCTGAATCACTTCTTTCCAGGAATTAATGAAATTAAATATCTGCATTATTTAATAAGAATGATCAATATCCACTGGACAATGATAACGTGATGAAGATTTATTGTGACTTCATTTTGTCTGTGTTTCCGAATATTTAAAATAATAGCAGGATTTCCTTTGTTTTTGTGCAGAGTCAGTTATTGGGTGACCCAGTCCAGAGAATGTAACGCTGTGACTATCTTGATTACTGGGGCCAAGGGACCATGGTGACGGTGACTTCAGGTAAGCATGTGAACTTTCTTAGGGACTTTTTTTATTAACATTCTGCTCATGTGAATAATTCCTCAATTAAATGAAACTCCGAGTCTGTGCTGAGCTCGATTTGGTTCCGTTTGAGTTTTCTTGAAACTGACAATAGACTTACATTAAGTCTCAGAAAGTAATGAAAGTGGTGGTGACGGACTCAGATGCTCAGATCATCTTTTGTTTTAATCAGATGTGCATTCTGTGTGGCTGGTTTACTTGAAACACCTAATGATGCTTAATCAGTGTGGTATAAACAATGTTTAATGTCAGTGACACCCATTATCTGTGAGTTTTATTGTCGACAACAAATGCGAAGAACGGAAAGATGTACGAAATATTACCAGACAGGATCAAAATATGCTAACATATCATTATTGATTTATTCCCCGTGTACATAATGTTCTTACCATGATTGTATTTTGTCACTTAATTTGTAAATTTTGTTGAGTGAAAGCACGTTAGATATTGTCGTGAAAATTTCTTGCAGTGCTGCATTTCATTCTTTTGATTGGATGCTGAATGTGTTTTATTTGCTTCTGTTGAAAAGTTGATTGGGTTCTGACTTTGCTTTATTTGATTCTGTTGAATTGAGTTGATTCAACTTGTGGAATTGAACTGCGTTTTCATGCTTTCAGTAATCGGTGATTTCTATCACTAAAAGAAATTGTCTCTCTGGATTACTCTTAATTACGAATATTTGCAAAGTTCTTTGTACTGAATCGTTTCTGCATTTGTTAAACTCGTGGCAATAATTTTTTCTGATTGATTGAAAATACTATATCCGTTTGTAACTGTCTGAAGACCAACTTAAGGCAGAAACACGGTAGTGTGCTAAATGAAAAAAAAAGATGACTTTTTAGAGTATTTTTGAAATAAATAAGTCTCAGTTCAAATTGTAAACCAGTTAAATTCTGTTTTGAGTAGCCTCATGCAAAATAAAATTTGGGTCTAAAATCTTAAACTGCCGAATGGGTCAGATTTCGTAATTGAGACTACCTTATCATAACATTCAATTATTATGGAGTAATGTTTGTCCATTGAACTAATTTTATTTTGACCTTAAGGCGATTAATCAATAGATGCCTTCAGTTGCTCTACTGTGCACTGCACAAGATTGACATGATCAGAAAAACTATATAGGTTGATAATAAATTGAGTAGTTGTCGAAACTCTTAAAGCTTTAAGCGTTGTTCAATAAGTTATCTCACAACCAGGCAGCTGTTATAACTTTTTATTTCTATTGTTAATCATTCTCTTGTGTGATGGTGAGCAGTTTTGATGGATTCCAATTTGGGATTTTTTTGTGAGGTTACATTACATTCTTAGTTCTGTTGAAAATGTTTGCAGAGAGACAGTTTTGCTGCAAACACATCATTGATCCTCAGTGTTGTTCAGTTGAGGAGAGAATGTGCTTAGGTAAAATTACGTTTGTTATATTGGTGAAGCTGTTTTTAGTTTCTACATTGCTTTTGAAATATTTGCATGGTTGGTGATAGTGAACTGCTCCAGTTTCCTCATTCAGTGCAATCAGCAATAGAGTTGAACTTTCATTAAACCTAATATTAAGTGAAAGGCAAATCGCATAGGACTTGGAAATGAAGGGAAAACAGATACGTTAGGGCGCGAGTTTTATTTGAAAGTAACAATTCAGGACTAATCTAATCCAATCCTTAAATTCAAAACACAGAACTCAACGTTATACTTAGATCGCAAAGTCTGTCTTCAAATAGTGTGCACGTCTCAAGAAATATAAATAGAATTTCAGAAATATTATGTTCTAATTTTTCTTGCTATTCAGCAAAAGTGTCATTACTGTAATATCATTAATCAAGAATTTCCTTTCATTTCCGCTGTACCCTACCCACAAGATTCCTGGCTGGAAAAGGTCATTGCTCCAAATATTTCGATGCAGAATAGATTGATTTCACTGAATTGATCCGTTTTTCATTTTAACTTGAAATAATTAATTGTTGTACCTTTGCTTAAATTAGATTTACAGGAATAAAAATGTAACGTTAACTGAGTGATTTAATCCACGCAGTGCTTTATATGTTCCCAATCCGTGTGTTTTAAGTAAATAGACACATTTTACAACAACATATCAACTGAAATCAGAGTCAGAATCATTGGCGACCTTTAAGCAGCAATTGGATAAGTACATGGATGGGTGCTTAAGCTAGGACAAATGTTTGGCACAACATCTTGTGCCGAAGGGCCTGTTCTGTGCTGTATTGTTCTATCTATGAAATGAAGCGTCATTCATTCGGAAACAGCTGCTATAGTGGATTATGTCATCAAGTCTAGATCTCAAATTCATTAAAATAATCCATCATCAACGCACCATGGGAATGAATGACGCAAAATCGGAGATTTTAAGATTCCCTACAGTGTTCCCTTCGGCCCAACAAGTCCAAACCGACCCTCCGCAGAGCACCCGCCTCCCCAGACACATTTGCCTACATTTAACCCGAACACTATGGGCAATTTAGCTTGGCCAATTCATCTAGCCTGCCCATCTTTAGACTGTGGGAGGAAACCAGAGGATCCGCAAGAATCCCACCCAGACAAGGGGAGAATGTGCAAACGCCAACAGACAGTTGTCCGAAGTGGGAGATGAACCCGGATTCCGTGGCACTGTGAGGCAGCAGTGCTAACCACTGTGCCACCGTGCCACACTCTTGCTTTTTATGTCTATGCTTTCCGACAGTTGAATAATTCACAAATTTAGAGAAGACAGGAAATGAAGGGTAGTAGAGCACATTGTTTATTTAAACACAGAGAACAGAGTAATATTTACTTCAATTAATATACTGGCGCGATTTTTGGAATGTAGCGATCTGAATGACATTGTTCATATTAGTTAAGTGTTGATGATCATTTATTTCGACATTAGTTAAAGCGGGGAATGCAGACAGAAACTGTTTTCAATTCATATATTCTTTTAAAAAATCGTTCTTTAGAAAGAGCGATCAAGGAAATAACTTGCCATTGCATAGCACATCTGAGAGTAAATACTTGCCCTAATGTATCCAACAGACATGCATTTACACAATGGAATGCAGTATTGGTTTTGAGCAGTGCGTGCAACATTTCCAAAGTTCAAGAAATATTTTAAGAATATGCAGAAATAATTTAGAGAATATTCTATTTCTGCCGGAACTGTGCTTCACTTGGTGAAATGGTACACCTCAATAATTTTCTTATTTACAATCACGATTAAGTTTATTAAATCAGTAGGTAATCTTACTTCACTGTGAAAACGTTCTGAGAAGCATTGATGCTTTCTCTCTGGCTAGTCCCTATTATGAAAGTTAAATTACAATGAATACATTTGATGTGACGAATTGAGCAGATATATCTTCTCAGATCAAGACTGTTGTACAGTTTGTTCCCGTGTTATCTCGACCGAGTTGTCAGCTGTTCCTGACCAGTTGTAAATCGATCGGTTCGGACATCTGAATCTCAGACAGTTCAATTTCATGTGGCGCTTCTAAACCACTTTTGTCTGCCAGAAATTAGGCATCACAGAATTGAGAGTCCTGACTGAATTGTTACAATCAGAATAAAAACTTCAGTAACCAAAGTCAAATTGTAAGACCCCTGAACTCAGGTGTTAGCAATGAAGAATATATCATTCAGTGAGACAGAGGGAAATATGCTGCATATTTTCTTTGTGCCACTCTTGTCAGTGACACATTTAGTGGCACAATGTAGAATAAAATTATTAAGAACTTATTGTCAGCATGTAATGTTACTGGCAAAGGTGATGTTACACTTCAAAAGCGTCTAATCTATTTCAACCTAAGCAGACCATCTGGTGCAGCAACATACACAGGGTTAAGGGGAAGGGAGTTCTCAGTTGAAATCCAGTGACAGTAAACACTTCTGGCCGTGCAAATCCTAATTTTATTCCTCTGCAGTTCCCATAGAGCTTGAACAATTCGGAATTGCTATCAAAGCGTTCTTGGATAATTGTTGAAATGCTACTTTCATCGTGTAAGCATTTTGTAACAATCCCTGGTTGCTGAAATCCTTGGTTAATTATTAACAAATTTGAGCACTCTCAAACCGGTGGTCTGTGTTGTCGGACATTGTGTTCAGATCTGGTATAATGTAGTGGTAGTGTCTCTGACTCTGAGACAGATGGTTTGTGTACATTTACAACCTGTTAGAGAGGAATATAATACCATGTCTTATCCGGTTAATTTGGGGGAAAAAACATTGAGTTCTTTTAATACTGTTGGAAGTCCACTCACAGAGGCCTGTGAAATGATTTAATCGCTGTCCAGACTTGGGCCTCAGGTATTAGACAGACTTTTGGCGGTTTGCAGCCTTTTTCAAATCAATGTCTGTTCACTGGCTTTTGGAAATTGTTAGCTGGGTTAACAGTGTAATTCCTCAAAGAAATCCGGGATCTTGACTTGCTGTTCTATTAATACCATTTATAACTAAACCACAATTAATTATTCCCAAAGCATACTTGTTGACATTGAGTCGGAGCAGTTTTCGTTTGTATCAAACCAATACTGTGAGTGAATTTGACTGTTCAGTCCGGTGGGATTTTGGTTGAATCCAATACTTTGGTGGTAGCTTTTCAACTAGTCTTCAACAGATATCTCAGATCATCCGGTATGTCTTCTTATAATGCTTTTCCAACAGAAGTCAGGTAAACTTAATCACCGTCTAACTCAATAGGTATGAGTTCTCGTTCCAGAAAATATGAAAACAATTCACTGAAGATGGATCACTGCATTTCAAATGTTAAGCTTCCTTTCTCTGCACAGGAGCTGCCAGACCTGCTGCATTTCTTCAGAGAATTCTGTTTTTATTCCGGATTTCTAGCATTCTAAGTTTGTTGTTTCATTTTAAAAATAAGTCTTTTAATGAAACAAGTTGCTCAGAGAGAAAATATATTTTACCAAATTGTGAATTGTCAGAAATATTTAATACCAGGTCATCGTTGAAAGTGAGCCATAATTTCAGAAAAACTGTATGATGAAGTAACAACCTGTTCCAGAGGGCAATGGCTGCTGTATAGAATTATAGAATCTCTACAGTGTGGAAACAAGCCATTTGTCCCAACAAATCCATACCTACCATTTGAAGAGTAACCCACCCAGACCCATTCCCCTACCCTATAGACCATACATTTAACTCTAATGAATACATATAAATTACATATCCCTGAACTCCACGTGCAATTTAGCATGGCCAATTCACCTGACCTTCGTATCTTTGGAGTGTACTTAGGCTGCAGTTATTCTGACCACTCAAATAGAGAATGTCGATACTCCTGTTCCAAATAATCAACAGGAATATTTAAAGAATATTTTCAACAATTAATTCGTTGAAATATTTTAGTAAAAAGTGTTCAGCATCTTTGCTAGCTAAATTAATGACACAATGATAGGAAGGTATGATCAGGAGTAAAACACTCAGCCCCTCGAGCTATTCCACCACTTCCTTAAAACATGGTACACCTGCGAGCTAACCTTTGACTAAAACTCTTTAACACATCTGATTAACAAGCAATAACTATCCCAGATTTAGTTATTCAACTGCACATAACAGAGTGCGACACCATTTCTGAAAGGCATTTGTGTAAGTATGTAATGTGACACAATGAGGCTGTAATTAATTGCTCGTGAAAATAAGTTTTAAGTTTCTGACAATTTCCAACTCAATCATCCCAATCGTCAGATCCCTTTAATTTAACATTATATTTCTTTATTCCAGGGAAGTATAATGTATGATTGCCGTGCTAAAAATGAGGAAAGCTTCTTGCCCATTAAATGATTAAGAAGTAGTTCACTGGAAATACAATCAAACGACACACAATGAAACTATTAAGCACGTCATCTTTGTGTGGACACGCAAGCGCCAGAATAATCTTCATTTTTTCGAGTAGATATTTTCATCTGTAGATAGGCGTGGAAATGTTAGGCATTTTATATCACCTTGAGAGATCAGTTGACTTTGGACTCCTTGCCTTTCTGATTTTTGTGTGGTATTAACATTTTCACAGCTCTGTCAGGAAGTGAGTTCCATGGCTGTGATACAGAAAGAGTAAAGGGGCAATGAAAAAATTGCAAGTCAAAATGTAGTAATGTTTGGAGGAACAGTCAACAGTCTTACCCACTCGCGATAAGATTGAACCCTTTTGTGTACTGTTCAACTAAAGAATGAACCTTTGGATTTCTCTGTCACAGAAAGGGTTTGAGGTCAAAACATCAAATGATTTCAAGAAGGTGATAGTTTTTTCAAGCGTTGAAGGAAACAATAGGTATGTGGGGGAAAAAAAGTTGATCCGTGTACAACATTAGTTGAAAATTGTGAAAAATTTGAATGGGGCATAGTTGTTAAGTTTTCACATAACAGCAAAATTGGTTCTATAATTGAAAATAAAAGTTATCTAAAAGTACAACGAGATCATGATCAGCGGGGCCAATGGGCAGAGGAGGGGCAGATAGAGTTCCGTTTCAATGAATATGACTCATTGCATTTTGGAAACAGAAATCAGGAAACAACTTAAAGTGAATGGTAGTGCACTGGGTCGTGATGTCGAACAGAAACACCTGGGGATTCAGATACATAGATTCATACAGAGTTAATGATATGGCAATGGGTAGTTTTGTCGAACATAGGGACCTGAGGGATCAGATACATATGTTGTTGAAAGTGGTGTCTCAAGTAGCTGGCGTGTTCAAGAATGTGTTTGCAAAATGTGTTCTCATTGCACAGAGCATTGACAATAAAGTTTGGGAGTTCGTGTTGCAACTGTACCTGACATTGGAATGAACTGCCGGAGGAAGTGGCAAATGCAGATCCAGTTACAAAATTTCCAAGACATTTGGACAGGTACAGGAACTGAATAGATCTGGATAGATATGGGCCAAATACCGGCTAATAGAATTTGTTTCATTTGGGAACCCTGGTTGTCATGGACGAGCTGGGTCGAACGGCCTGTTTCTGTGTTGTATGACTCTCTAAATTTCTGACTTTATGGTGGAGTAGGCCGAAAGTTGGAAGGTGGTGATCTAGTGAGGAGGTAGTTTCGTGATGTTGTAGATTTTGAGCTGATAGGCCGTGAGGTGTTGGGTGGCTGCTGGGTGAGCTTGCATGCACCTAGTCTGGCAGGGTGGCATCAAAGCAAATCATAATGGTCACAAGGAAATAACTTGGTCACATTGTGCTTGGTAGGTGAGGGGTCGTTTTAGCATGGTGTCTCCCTGGTGCCAAGATGGTTAATTGAGTGGCCAGCAGGCTGCAGGGCTGGTTAGTTGAGAGCTGTGGAGGGTGTGGGGCTGGTTAGTTGGAGGTGGGCAGGGTGCCAGGACAATTCTTTGAGAGGTCAACAGGGCGCAGGGCTGGTCAGTTGTGAGGTGGGGAGGGAGTCATGTTGGATAGTTGAGTGGTAAACAGGGTGTAAGACTGGTTAGTTCAGACATTGGCAAGACGTCACACTGGTTAGTTGAGAGTTTGGCAGACTGGTTAGTTGCGAGATGTGCAGGCTGTCGGGCTGGTTAGTTGAGAGGTTAGCAGGGTGGCAGGCTGGTTAATTGTGAGGTTGGCAGGGTGTCAGACTGGTTACTTAAGAGATGGGCAGTGTGTCAGACTGGTTAGCTGAGAGGTGGGCAGGCTGCCGGGCTGGTTAGTTGAGAGGGGGGCAGGGTGTCGGGAAGTTTAGTTGATCGGCTTAGCAGAGTGCTGGGCTGTTTCGGTGACAGAAGTTTACTGTACTGATGTGACAAGTGGATATGATGTCCAAATGTAAAGCTCGGAGTGTGGCGAAGGGCAGATGGGAACAGAGCTAGGATGCAATGTGCACAGGTTGACTTGGGTAAGATGAGAGGTCAGTGGTGAAGGTCTGAGGTCATATCTGGGGGAGGGGCATCCTGTCAGGGGTTGTGAAAAGTCTGATGTCAGGACTAGATTCACCAAGGACTAGGTGCAGTGTAGCAGGTGTGGAATTGAGTGAAAGGAATCGAGATAACATTGTCGTCCGGACTATGGATTGCCTTGAATGTGTGTTATCTCTTGCGATGAGGGTCATGTGTTCCGAGGGTGAATGAGCGTGGAACAGTGCAGGGGTTGTCAATGTGAGTGGAAATTGAGGTTGAGAGAGAGAGTCAGAGCGTTGGTTAGTCTGAGAGATTAGAGTTTTACCATGAACTGCTTGTAAATATAATAGTTATTGACGTAAAAGATTACTTGTTCATTTCTCGAATCATATTCACATAAATGCTCAGTTCAGCTATCAGTCACACTCCAAAGTCTCTGAACCTGAATGGTCCTCTATGTTTCATAAGCCTCCAGAATTCAGATAATTGTCAAGTCGATCATTGAGCTTCCAGATAATTGGCATGATATCAGCTGTGACAGACAATCTCTCAGTCCCAGTGCCCTGCAACTGTCTTCTTCACAGAGAGGAGATTCTGACTGACATTGATAAGCGAGGAAGGGATACTGGACTCGAAACGTTCACTCTGGTTTCTCTCCACAGATGCTACCAGTTGTTGGGTTTCTCCAGCAACTTCGGTTTTTATTTCCAATTCCAACTTCCACCTTTTCTTGGTTTGCATTTTGTGAAACGACTGTGCTCGTCACCTGCAATCCAATGAAAGTGTTAGTTGGTGAGATTTTCTAACAGTTACTTTTCGTGGGATCAGGGCGTTCTTATTTCTAAGTTATATCGTAATGGTCAAGGTCGAGGGCATGTTTCTGAAGAGGGTACCAATAGATCAAGATCAACGACTGATTGGAAACAAAAATAAACTCAAGGTATGCGGAAGATTTTAGCAGGAACACACTGGCATACATTTACTGCTGAGGAAACATTTGGGTAACCAATAAGGTCGAATTAACCGAAAGTAACTTGTTCAATTGTACATTCTATCCTAGAGACTGTATCTACCCCCACACTTTATGGACTTGTGTCCTCCTGTCAGCAAAACAACGCCGACGGTTTGTGATCTTTGGTTGTTTGGCCATGGATTATTTCCCTGACGTTACCAAGGTGACCTGGAAGAAAGGTGGGAAGCCAATCACGACTGCATTGAAGACTTATCCATCCGTGAGAAACAAGAAGGGAACTTCCAACCTGAGCAGCCAGTTAACCCTGCCTGAGTCAGAAGCGGATTGCAGCAAAATCTCCTGTGAGGTTCAACACAGCGGGTCAAAGCAGAGCACTGGAATGCCATGTGAGTCTTGTGGGATCTGAGGTGAACAGGACATCTGTGGTTAACATGAATAGGGCATTAGTCATAATACATTTGACAGAGCCATAGTGATATACAGCACAGGAAAAGGTCATTCGGCCCATCCAGTCCAAGCCAATCAATAACAGCCACCGAACTATTCCAGTTCGCAATTGCTCCATTGATTTGTGTGACTTGGCATTTCTTACATGCATCTAAATATTTCTCAAATATTATGCGGGGCTCAGCCTCGACGTGACTTACTGGCACTGAGCTACAGATTCACACCCTCTGTGTTATTTTGTTTTCCCCGATATCCTCCTGTCCTTACCTTAACCTTATGCCCTTGAGACATTGCTCCATCCATTAAGGGGAAATGTTGTGTTTAGATTAGATTAAATTAGATTACTTACAGTGTGGAAACATGCCCTTCGGCCCAACAAGTCCACACCGACCCGCCGAAGCGCAACCTACCCATACCCCTACATTTACCCGTTACCTAACACTACTGGCAATTTAGCATGGCCAATTCACCTGACCTGCACATCTTTGTGACTGTGGGAGGAAACCGGAGCACCCGGAGGAAACCCACGCAGACACGGGGAGAACGTGCAAACTCCACACAGTCAGTCGCCTGAAGCGGGAATTGAACCCGAGTCTCTGGCGCTGCGAGGCAGCAGTGCTAACCATTGTGCCACCGTGCTGCTCAGTTGTTCTGTTTACTCTGTGTATGTCTACCATAATTCCAAACATCACAATAATCTTCTCTCTATCTTCTCTGCTCCAAGGAAAACCCCAGTTTGGTGAATCACATTTCATAATTAAAAACTTCCAGCCCAGGAAAAATCCTGGAATATCTCAACAATGCTGCCTTCTGTCTAGTCACATTCTTTCCATAACATGCAGTCCTCTACTACGCACGATGCTTCATGTCTGGCTTAACCAGTATTTCATTAATTTCCAGTATCATCTCCCAACACCTAATGTAAATGTCTTGGCTCATAAAAGGAAATACCCTTCACACATTCTTAGCCTGTTTATCCCCCTACCATATTACTATAAGGGATCGATGGGCATGAAATCATTTTCAGGGTTCCACCATTCAAAACATAATACCTCTTAGTTTCTTCTGACCAAGTGCATCACCTTACACTTATCCAGAATGATTTAAATTTGCCATTTCTCAGCACAAGTGGCCAACCCTTCTGTATCTTGATGCAATCTAAAGCTATCATGGTCTCTACCTGCCAACACGGCAATTCTCGCTTCATCTGTGAACTTACTAGCCAAATCTCCTGCAGTATATTCTAAATCACTTTTACATAATAGAGACATCAATAAATCAACACTGAATCCTGCAGAACACCACTAGATATATACTTCCAGCCACACAAACATCCTACGGCCATTATCCTCTGCACTCCGCCACTCAGCTACCTCAGGATTCAATTCGTCAAATTGACTTGATCTCACTTGGCTCTGATCTTTACTCTCGACTTATTTCTGCGAAAATTACCATCAAATTGCTCAGACATGACTTCCTCTCAATAAATTCGTGCTGAGAATTGTTGATTACTCTCCAGATGAAGGTTAATTCCCCTCTCCATAGTTACAATGTCTTCCCTACCACTGAGTCCAGCTTGAGCCGAGCCTGTGGTTTCATTGTTTTTTCCCTTCATCCGTCCTGCATAACAATACAACATTGGCAGTTTTGCCATATCCCCTGTGGCCAGGAAATATAAGTTATTGCCAGCGACCCACTATTTCATCCTTTACCTGGCATACATTTTATCTGCCCTGGAAATATAACTATTTTTCATCCAGCAAGACAGCACATCACATCATCTATTCATGCTGAGAGGCTGAGATTGGATGAACATGGAGTAAATGTTTTGGCTAGTAGGCTAGAGTAGGACATGAGGGCATATCCTCGAAGTCAAAGGGTGCACCATTTCGAACTGAGATGGGGAGGAATTTCTACAGCCAGAGGTTGGTGCATGTGTGGAATTCATTGCTGCAGAGGGTTATGGAGGCCAAGTCAGTGACTGTATTTAAGGTGGCGATAGATCGGTTAGTACATGGAGAAGGCTGGAGAATGGGGTAGAAAAACATACCAGCCATAATCGAATGGCAGGGCAGACTCGATTGGCCGAACTGCCACATTCTGCACCTTTATCGTACTATCTTGTGGTCTCAAAATGACATGGTAAAACATGCAGCGACCTTTTATTCAAAATAACTCAAAATGTGTTCAGTGCTTCATTTCCAGCTCAGGAATGACCTGTTGTCCTTGGGCATTGTACGTCATAGATTTTATCTGGTACTGAGCTCTTCAACTTCATTCATGGGACCAGGCCGCAGACCAAGTTGGTATCTGGATAAACATGACCTAATTGAGCCTCTTTAAGATACTCTCTGCAATTAGTGGATGTGGCAGGAGAATACATTCTAGTGGTAAGGCTACAGTAGGGATGAAGGATCTAGGAATTTGAATCAGGCTGATTGAGCCCAGGGTGAGGATGGAAATGTTCATGCAGTGAGCAGTGGAAGTCTGAATAATACTCGCGCAAATTTCCATCAAGTTGGTCGAATAATTTAAGACACTCGTATTTGTTTAGTCTTTGTTCTACTAAGGAATTCACTGTTTTGTTTTTATATCCACTCCAAATTTGACAGGAGTAATAATATCTCATGGTATGTTTTAGAGAATGATTTCACATCAATAATGTCAATTATTTTCAATAACGTTAAACATGTTGTATAGAATTTCTGTGACTGATCACTGCCTCTGTTACCTTATATCCTCTGCAAATGCACGAGAACAAAGACAATAATTATGATTGATTACGGTTTGCCCAAAATTGGGGATGTAATATGGCATTCAGAATGCCCAGCAGCATTTGCAAGTAAATTTCATGAACAAAGAAATGAAGTCGTTATATTCAGATTACTCTTGTCACAAGCATCAATGGATGTTCGTAAGTGAGAGAAGAATTCTGGAAGGAAGGTAATTCCATGTGTTACGCCATGGTATCTTTGATTTTACTTTTTCACAGGTTTCACTTGTTACAAAGCCAGTGTTCTTTATGAATGATTACACGGGGCATGTTATAGATAATAACAAATGTTTTCACAAATCAAAATATATAAACAACAGGAACCATCATTTCAGTAATATTTGTAAGCTGCCATGTCAAAGGTGGTTTCTTCACTTCATGTGGGAGTAGCCTGAAGGCTCGGTGTTTTGATTCTAAAGAGGCCGTTTTCATTGATTTGAGTTTTGTTTCATAGGAGTTAATGAGTGCCACGATTACACAGTTAAAATCCTACCACCACCAGTAGAACAGGCCTTACTGGAGGCGACGGTGACATTAACCTGTGTTGTGTACAATCTTCCTTCTGGAGTCAATGTCACCTGGATACAAGAAAAGAAGCTAAGCAGCCTGGAGAAGATCCCGACAGCGTGATCAGCAAATTGAGCATTTCTACTCAAACCTGGCTGAGTCATGTTAGTTTTGATTGCGTGGTGAATCATCCGTATCTACCGACTCCTCTGAGAGACTCCATCCACAAGGGAAATGGTGAGCGGTGAGATGAAAGAACAAAGTAGTTCCATGTGTAATCCAGATCCAGTTACATACATGGCATGCTTAGATTGTCTCCAAATAAAGTTGGGAGCATGAAAGATGTGTCTGATGGCAGGATAGCTAAATATCTGATTGAGAACAAAATGGACCAAAGATTGATCTTTTATGATTAAAAGTAAAATGAAGTGGGAAGAAACCTGGTTTGTGTTTTTAACATCAGCAATGACAAATGTACAGGATGTCTTAGTTGTAAGTTAGAAACATGGAGTCGACTTTCGAATTAAACTCTTTACTCTTAATGAACAGAATGGATATAATTCTGCTGGTTTAGAAAATGAGAGTGTATAAAGCCCAAATTTAAAAACAAAACTGGCATATTTTAATATGTAGTGAAATTGCAGTATTAGTTCTGGATTTTTATAGTTGATTTATATTTGTTTCAAATATTCTTCAGGAGAAAAGCTACTGGAGCCATCAGTATCTATCCTACTGCCACCCACAGAAGACATTCCCGCTCAGAGGTTTCTCTCCCTCACCTGTTTAGTGAGAGGCTTCTACCCCCGAGAGATCTTTATCAAATGGACAAACAACGACAAGCCAGTGAATCCCAGTAACTACAAGAACACCGAGGTGATGTCGGAGAGCGAGAACACCTCCTTCTTCATGTGCAGCATGTTACCATTACAGCAGAGGAGTGGGCCAGCGGTGCTTCATACTCCTGTGTGGTGGGACATGAAGCGATTCCACTGAAGATCATCAACAGAACAGTCGATAAATCCAGCGGTAAACCGAGTTTTGTGAACATTTCACTTTCACTGATGGACACTATTAATTCATGTCAATAAAAAATTCAAAGTTGCTTTTAATAATTCAACAAAAGTCATAAAGTTTTTTCCTCAAATTGTGATTTAAATATACAACCGTTTAATTAATTGTGTTTCCTACTTTTAATTATATTCCAACTGAAAAGTTAAGTTGGATTATTAACAGTTCGAGGACTCGTGTCTTGTGCAGTTAATGTCCACTGCTCAGGTAAACGTAGGACGAAAGGCAGAGTAAATCTCACTCAATGCCGGATTCTGCAAAGTATCTTAACCATCTTAAATTCCATTTAAACGAAATCTGAAAATGCCCAATTTCTCTCAAGTAAAGACCAAGAATTTTGAATGTTGTTTTCTTGATTCCCCGATTGCACATTCTCACAAAATTCATGTCGGCTTTAAACTGCCACAATGCAACAATTGCGAACGCAATCTTAAGAGACATTTGGAATTAGTTTTGATTGGAAAATGCCTATCGCAAACAATGCAGAGTCAGTTGAATATAACCCTTGTTTCTGTGGAACGAGGGATCTTGTACCAGTGAAGTGGTTGATAGAATGCATCTTTATTTCCACACCAAAGAGACCCGAAAGGAAGGTTATTGTTGTTGAGCCGAGGTTGGGGGAGTGGGGAATTATTAATGGTCTATACTCTTACTGACTCTGCAGGGTTTTCAAGATAGAAGTCCTCTGTAATGTAACCCAGTTGCTGACAGTAACAGTCAGCTTCTTGTTTAATGTCCGAAGATTCCATGTTTCCATGCAAAATAATACCTTCGTTTCTGCCGAATTCGATTGACCCTATTAATCGTTTGTTAACATTGACTCCCCTTAATCCAAAACCGGTATTTACATCATCCCAGTTTGTAGTCCATAGTTTGTCTCAGTTATCTGGCGCACATGGGATAAATTCTGGTATTCGAACATCTGACATAATCTTGCTTCACGTACAGAACATTTGTAGATATTTTGTAATCAGCTTGTTCAGAAATGCAATTCTGCATATCTGGAGTAGTGGGGATTTGAGCTCAGGTCTCTTGTCTAAGAGGCAGAAATTCTTTCTCTGTAACAAAAGAGTTGCTCACATCGAGGGCCGAAGGGCCTGTTCTGCGCTGTATTGTTCTATGTTCTAAAGCATCCATCTCTCCTCGACGATCAGAAATGTTCCTGACAACATCAGAGTCAGATATAAATGTTGACAATCCATAAAACTGCAACAATAATACAAATTACAGTCTAGTAGAAGAGCTGAAACAGTTACAGAGAAATGCTCACAAATACAAACGTAAAAACACATACACAGGCTCTCACCTAAAGACACATGCTTATGCACACACATAAAATTGCACACAGATGAACTGTCACACACTCTTACATACACAGAGCCACACATGCAAATGGTACTTGAACACTCATTTAAGCTCCCACAAAAACGCACATACACAGAAAGAATAGCACGTGCACAAGTGAACAACGATATCCACACATAATTACGAAAAGCATGGACGCAAATTAATACCCAAAGGACATGACTGCATTTCTATTCATGCAGCATAATGCTGACCGACATGCATTCATACGCACAAAGGTACAACATCTGAAAAATGTCCTCCCACATGTAAACTCACACAGACACATATGAGCACAGGGTTAGACATTAATATTATTATTTTTTAATTTTCATAATCACAAACATCTGATTGCAGAGGCAGCTTAATTTATTTTTAAACCACTTTGATCAGCACTTATACATGGTCACACACACATAAATTCAGAGTCTCACATGCAGACGCGCAAGTAATGGGGCATTTATTAAACAAGGAGAATGGCACAAGCGTCAGCAAACATCCACACATAATAACACAAACAAGCACATCGGGCAGTGGTTTAAGATAGATTGCCACACAAACAGAGATCATCACGCAAAGATAAACATCCACCAAACATGACGTTGCATGCTCACATTTATTGAGCACAAACATGAAAATAACCTAAAGTAGTAGGACCTGAAATAGACAGATCCTGCTGTCTATTGGTAGGATGGCACTAACGAAAACTGGACACGCACAAGGACATTAAACGATAAACATAGGCGTCAACGAAGTGCCATTTTAGCATGATGATGCTTACACATTGTGAAGGGAACAAGATTTACATACAAAATACACGTGAGCACATCAGCAATAAAGAATATGAGTATGTTTATTCACGCAAGCACTCCAAAATGGGCAAGTGCAAAGTAAGAGACACGCATTACCACATCCACAAACGCAAGGGGAAATATACACATCAAGCAGTAGAAAAAATAAATTAAGAGAGACATGGACAAAAACTTATTCCTAAATGTGTAGATCCTGCAAACAAAAATATGAAGCAATGTTTTTACTGTGGATAAAATTTATATTCATGTTTTGCCAAGCAATTGGTCACCAATATATCATGAAAATGAGAACCATATTTGAACCTTTATCCAGTAATGGACAAAATTTTGAACTAAACTGCGATCACAGCCCATATTTAAAGTATAACGATAAAATTAAAATATTTGTTTTCAGTAAGTGTTCCTCAAATGATAATATTCCTCAATAATAGATTAAAAGGCAAAGTAATTCGAAGTTTTCTGGTATGGGCAGTGAGGAATTTGTGCAGTTAGTATTAGTAATTTCTTGCGGAGAGTCAGTAATGCATTAATACATGCAGATAGAGAGTCAAACCTGAGAAACACCTGACTGCCTAAAGAAGATGTAACGGTCTCTAATTGCAATACTTAGGCACAGATAGATGAGACAGGATCAATAAACAATCTGAATACGTTGTCTCGGCTTTATATTTTCAGATTCAGTAGCTCGCACCGGATTGAAGACTATGAGGATGATAATGGCAACATCTGGACAACTGCTTCCACATTCATCACCCTGTTCTTCCTTAGTATTTTCTACAGCGCTGCTGTCACTCTGGTGAAGGTGAGAATAATCAAATATTTCACACAGCAAGGAGCCAAAGATGTCTTATCAAAGTGCGCCACTGAATACAACTGAGAACCTGAATGCATCTGATCATAAACATCTGCATCATGACTTTATCTCTCTTTTCCAAGTTAAGTGAATGAGTTGTGGACACCGTAGATTTTCCTCATCTGTTTATCAAGGCTTCTGAATTCCCAATCTACAATCTGTCCTGTTGCTGACTCGAACAGTGAGATCACTTAAGTTTGTCAGTGTGTAACTGAGATAAATATTGATGGCCTTTCGTTTTCACTTTGATATCTTTGAGATTATTATAGTTGGAATAATTTATAGCTTCCCAATTCAACTTGTTTTATTTTAACTTGTTCCTTATTCAGAAAGGTTGCCTCCCTTATATGTTGAGCCCTTGCATTCTCTTTCTGGCGATTGTTACAGATGTATATAAAATTCACTGCTCATAGTGCATGCAATCTCGTCTCAATGTAGCATCCAGTCAATATATTCACATGTATTAACTTTAACATAAGCTTTTCGATAAAACCGGCTTCTGAGATGGTTAATAAATCTTGAATGAAATGCACTAACATTGAGTTTGCTTGTTTCCTTCTTCAAGGCCAATAATTAAAAATATATTTTCCCAAGTTTGCACGTCCCACTCCCTTCCCAGCAAACACTTTTCACTCGATCTGTCCAGTTGTGTTTCATCCAGTCATAAGGTTAATGCTGCGCCACCAAGTGGACCGCTAATATAAATGCATCTTCCACGCTGTCTGTCTCATGGAATTCTCCAGAGGCAGAATGATGAGACACCATTTCCTCTTAAGCACAAATCGTTAGACCCACGGGTCATGTGATAATAAAAATCAGCAACACTGCTCCACAGAAACGTATAAGAGGCAGGCAATGGAATTATAAAGTTGAACCTGTTTAAAAACTAAAACTAAAAGTACTCCCAATGTCAGGACAGCCTGGGTGAGTAATGCATAACTCGACACCCCAAATGTCCAACTAAACGTTCATCAGCCAAAAATGTCAACGTTCAGTCACATATGCAGGCACAACAGATGAACAAACCAAGGGTGGATTCTCTCAACTCGAGTTTTTCTCACACATATGACTCATGGAGCATAAATTCTAGGATCTATTTGACAAACCACACCTCTCAAATCACATTAAGTGAGGCTGTGATATGTTTTATACAGGAATATTACTGAAGAGAAACCCTCAAAAATTATAAATCATAACTCTATTTCGATCAGGCAAGGCAGAAATCAGATGTACAGTCGGAAATCAGCACCAATCATTGCAACTGTTTGCAGAGTCTGGATCCGATCTGGTCTCGAGACTCTGAAGACGTCTCTACTGGTCATAGTTTATTAGTTCGGGAAGCTATATATGTCGTATGAATCCCTTATGAAAACAATTGTAGATTTTTCAAATAATCCATCAATTTACATTTGCCTCCGCCAAATCTGATATCTAGAACACCCAACGATCTATAACTACTCGAGGCCTGATAAGAAATTCACACAACAAAGCTTTCCCATGTATTTTAATTTATCATTTTATCGTTAAACATGAAATTTATACCTCTGCAAGGGACAAATAATCAACTTAAATACAGACATTTAGACACGTATGCCTTCTCAAATTTGAAATGAACTGCTCATTTGAAGAAAATCGGCACACACAGAGGCTCTCCCTAAACGGTTAGAACATTAGTCGCATATGTTGTGGTTCTGTTCGCCGAGCTGGGAATTTGTGTTGCAGACGTTTCGTCCCCTGTCCAGGTGACATCCTCAGTGCTTGGGAGCCTCCTGTGAAGCGCTTTTGTGATGTTCTCTTCGGCATTTATAGTGGTTTGAATCTGCCAATTCCAGTTGTCAGTTCCAGCTGTCCGCTGCAGTGGTTGGCATATTGGGTCCAGGTCGATGTGCTTATCCACAGATCAATCACAACTGTTGTTTCAAAGCATCACGCCAGGCAAAAAGCGAATGCACCTTGAATGTCATAATTAATCCTGAGTCCGCTGCACATTTTACAGGAGTAGAAATTATCTAAAGCATTCGATGCATTCAAGTAAGTTTCACTTTATCTTGTTTTGTCATATTGCGATTGCCAATTATATTTAGAAATTGCCTGAATGCTCTGAATTCTTCTTCAGCGGGAACAGTTTCTCTCTAAGCGAATCTACCAAAATGTATCAGGGATTTAAGGTTTCAATCAAATTAAAAATTCCTGTTCAGGAGAGAACAGTTCTAATTTCTCAAAGTCGATGAGATGGATCATCCCAGGAACACTGTTGCGAATCAGTCATGCACCCTCTCTCATGACTTTTCATTTTTTTTTCCAAAAATGTAGCACCTGAAACTGCATGCAATATTCCAGGTGAGACAACGGCCTGTTTTATTTCAGTTTAACAGAATTCCTTTGTGCTTGTTGTCTGCAGCACTATTTATGAAGTTGGTATTTATTTGTTCTTCTGTCGACATGTCATGGTACATTCCCTGATTTGAGCACACAAACACCGATGATCCTCTCCTTCTGCTCACCTTTGGATTTACACTTTTACCATTATATGTTCTTCTGAGTTCACCTCAAAATAAAGAAGCACGTCACACCTTCACGAGACTGAGATACATCTGACACAAGGAGGTCGTTACTGGAGCATCTGCTCCTTTCCATTTGATGTCCTTCCCTGCAACATCTGTAAAAATTTGAAGTTCGACCTTGTTCTTCCAACATCGCAATAAATGACCTGTTATTCATTTTTCTCCTTGAATTGTGCGTATTGGACTGAGGCAGGTATTGGTACAACAAGTACACCAAACATTGAATCTGAGGATGTAGATGAAAAGGCAACTTACATCCTGAAAAAGCAAACTTCTGGTAACAAATGTTTGACTACTACAAAACAGCGAATGGGAAGAGTTGGATTTCATAAAAAAAGCAAATAGAAAGTACACTGAAGGTACAGCAGCCCAGACAAGACCTGAGCAGTGAGAATGGAGTTAGTTTTTCTTCTGTTATGTGCTATATCCAGAATTTGCCTTATGCACAATGTACCTTTATATTTCCTATCACCAAGTCACCTATTATGTTTTCTATTTTCAGTTATTAAGGATAACTAGATTAATTTATGAACAGAGACCTGTAAGGGCAACTCACACCAACAAAAGGTGATGCAGAATTCGGATGATCGAGAAGGTACTTCCCGTCAGTTTTTTTTTTCCTGTCGTGAGATAGTACTGCTGAACTAAGAGAGGATATTTCTGAGGGATGGTGCAGTCAAGCTAAGTAAATGGAAGTCAGAAATAAGAAGGCGATGCGATTGTAATAGTCTCCCCCTGTAGTCAGAGTGAAATTGCAGAACAAATATGTAAAGAGATCTCATTTATATGTAAGAATAATGGAGTTTTAATAATAGTGAATTTTAACCTTCCAAACATAAATTGGGACATCCATAATGTTAAGGACTTGGATAGTGAGGAATTTGGCACATGTGCTCAACAAAAGTTTCTTAATTAATATGTAGATGCAACCACCACAGAGGAAAAAACAAATTCACCTTGTCTTGTGATATAAGGCATGGCAAGTGATTGAAGTGCTTGTAGCGGAGCAGTTTGGGGCCAGTGACTATAATTCAATTAGTTCGAAAATACTTATGGAAAGGATAGGTCTTGTATAAAAGTTAAAGTTTCTCATTGGATTCGGGGAAACTTTGATAGTATGAAACAAAAACTTCCAAGAGTTAATTAGAATAAACTGTTTGCAGGTAAAGGGAGATCCAACAAGTGTGAGGCTTTCATAAGTGAGATAACAAAATGTCAGCGGCATTGCGTTCCTGTTAGAGTGACGGTAAAAGGAGGAAACAATGGAGAAATAAAGATGCGAATGTTCTGGTTTAGAATAAAAATGAGTTGTATATTAGATATAGAAAAATGAGATCAAGTGAATTTCCGGAAAAATATGAGAGTTGTAGGTACATTTTTAAACGAGAAATCAGGAGGGAGAAAAGTGATATGATATGATATATGATATATGAAGAATGTACCAACCTTCACCACTTCCTCTGGCAACTCATTCCATACATGCAACATCCTATGCATTAAAAGGTTGCCCATTAGGGCCCTTTCATTTTTTTCCTCTCTCAAACTAAACCTACACCCTCTAGTTCTGGACTCCCTCAACCCAGGAATAAATCCTGTCTATCCACTATATCTACGCCACTCAAGATTTTTTACCCCGTGCCCTCAGATGCTCCAGGGAAAACAAGCAGCTTATTAAGCCTCTTATTATATGACTGAATGTAGCCGTGAAGATGGAGAAACCGGGAGGGAGTCCTTCATAAATCATGCTGCATTTTACATGGATGATATCATTGTTTTAATATCAGTTAGTTTAATATCGAGGATGGGTGCCTTTTCAATTTCTAGAGCTTGCAGTTAATAGAACCTCTAAATTATTTCTGTATTTGTAATAATTTTATCAACCCGTCAATTTACATTTAGTTGTTACAGTTATCATGTGAATTACTGCACTTCACTGAGTCCTTCACCAAAAAAATCCCCAAAGCACAATAAAGTATATCTGCAAATTCAATACTGCCTCTAATTATTACAAAATAAAAGTATTTAGCAATTCAATGACATCAAATTGCTGGGAATGTGGTAAGCTAGTCAGATTTGAGGTCGGCAAGAATTTACAGGATGTCATTAATAAATTTACAGTGTGGTGAAATAATTGGCAAACGAAATTCGACACAGATGAATGTAACGTGATGAATCTTGGTAGGAATAGTGTAGCAGGTCACTTATTCGAATTTGCACGTCTAATTGGGAGAGATAGATAAAGGGGTCTCACACAATTACATCAGTCACTAAAAAAATTGCCAAAGGAAAACGAAGACCATCAAGACACAAACAAAGCTCGAAGCTTTATGTATAAGTGGAGAGATTTGAAAGTAGGGATATCTTGCTAAATCCCTATTAAAACTGATTTCGACTATAATTAAAAGTATTGCCTGCAGTTCCTGCTGCCACGTTATAGAATGGAAACACAATCAGTGGAGAGGATGAAAAGAGATTTAAAAGAGTGAAACACAAGTTTTTGAGTGTGTATATTTTTGGAGGAGTTTCCGTGCTGTTCCCTTCTTTCTTGAAAAGAAAAACAGGCTGAGGAGTCAAATATATGTTCATTTTATTTTGTTTGATCTCTATCAACACTTTTCACACGACTTCCAGGGGAATGCATTCGCTTGCTCAACTGTCATGCATCGACATTGGAGTTATAATATAACTCTGTCACCCTGTTAGCAACGTGTGCAGCTATATCATAGAGTCATTAGATATGGCCAGCATGGAAAACACAGACTTCAGTCTAACTCGTCCATGCCAAACAGATATCCTAAACCGATCCAACCACGATTGCAAGCACTTGACCCATGTCTCTCTAAACCTTTCCTGTTCAAATACACGTTCAGTTTCCTTAAAAGTATTGGAATTGTACCAGCCACCATCAGCTCATCTAACAACTTATTCCAGACAAGCACCACCCTCGGTGTGAAGCCGTTGCCCCTCACTGCCTTTCGAATGTTCACCCTCCCACACCAAATCTATACTCTCTAGTTCTGCACTGCCCCACCTGAGCGGAAGGAACTTGTCTATTTACCATATTCATGCTCCTCGTGATTTTAAAACCTCTATAAGATCAGCTCCTAGCCTCTGTCGCGCCACGGAAAATAGTTACAGAGTATTCAGCCTATAAATGTTTCCATCTTTTCCACTTTCAAATGAAGGATGTTGCATGCGGTCTGAAGCAATCATCTTAGTCGCTGATCTGTCGCTGACGTGATAACTTGCTGAATGTGCTGTCAGGCGAAGATTGCATAAGCAACATGAGCCATTGAACAAAACACGTAACTGAGTTCTGAGCTCTTGCTGACACCAAAGCAATTGCATCGTTCGGGAGCGGAAAGAATCCCACTGTTACATTACAATTCAAATGCATTTGGCATAACGGTCGTAGCAGTTGATCAGCAGCACATAACAATGACTCCAAAGGTCTGTGAGTACCAAGGAGCACAGTGTGCGATCATTGAAGGTACAGTTCTCCAGACGATATTTGTCAATATTATAAGATGCAGCTGAGCAGGTGAGATTGCGATTGAAATTGCATGCGTCCGGACTTTGTGGACAATTTTGGATATCAGAGCAAATCGTTATCTCGAGTATGTGCGTTTGGAAAAGTAACGTGGAAGCATTCGAAAAGGTGTGGAGGGAATTTACCAGTATGCTGCCTAAGAGGTTTTGGGTTGTTCTCATTGGAAAGAAGAAGGCTAAGGGGGATTTGATAGAGACATGCATGTGGATCAGAGGATTAGGTAGGGTAGACAGTGGAAAGATTTTTCCTATGATGATGGTGTCAGCTTGTGAGAGGGCATTACTACAAATTGAGGGCTGATAGATTTAAGAAGATGTCAGATGCAGGTTCATTAAATAGAGAGTGGTAAGTGCATGGAATGCCCGACCTGCCAATGCAGTTAACTCAGCCACATTTGGGAGATTTCATCTATCCTTGGATAAGCACATGGATGATGATGGAATAGTGTAGGGAGATAAGCTGAGAATAGTTCACAGGTCGGCGCAACATTGAGGGACGAAAGGCCTGTTCTGCGTTGCATTGTTCATTGTTCTATGTTCTGCAATAGGGCCCCTCAAATATCAACAAGACCGCCATTGTGTGGCGTTGCTGGCGATGGAGGAAATAATAAACGAGTGTTTTCATCAGTGTTTACTGTGGAAAAGGACATGGAAGGTATAGAATGGGGGGAAATATATGGGGACACCTGAAAAATGTCCATATGACAGAAGAGGAAGTGCTGGGTGTCTTCAAATATACCAAAGTGGATAAATCCCCAGGTCCTGATCAGAGGTAACCTAGAACTCTGTGGGAAGCTAGGGAAGTGATTGCTGGGCCCCTTGCTAAGATATTTGTATCATCGACAGTCACAGATGCTGGAAGACTGAAGGTTGACAAACGTCGTGCCACTGTTTTAGTATGGTGTTAAGTACAAACCAGGGAACTATAGACCAGCGGGCCTGATGTCTAAGACAAGAGTAAACGCGAACAGTTCTGAAAAATATTTTCACACTTGGAATAAAATGTCTTGATGCAGCATTGGTTGAAATAGTTTCTAATCTAGGGATAGAACTCATGGTGTTTGAGTGGACAGTGTTATTGCTGTAAAAATCCAGATACTGTTTTGCTTTCTTATTTCATTTTGACGTACTGAGCAATAACATTCCTTGATAATTGACATTAAGCTTGTTATTGTAATTAAATTGCTCATTGACAGAAAATTGGAAAATAGCAAAAAGAGCTGCGAAATAGAGTCAACGTGTAACTTCGATCTCCCCAAGGAGCTTCCACACAGTAATAAGGCAGCATTTCGGGGAATGCATCAGCTCAGAGTTTCAAACAAGGAGCTTGCCAGTTGCCTGAAGGGACTGATCATCTCGCATGGAAGAAATGATTCAACCAATTGATCACATGATCTTCTACACCACCCTTGCCTTTGCTGGCATTCCTGGTAAGGCATCATGACAATTGAATTTTTTTAATTCTGCTGCTGATATGCTCTTCACTTTTTGCTGTTGAAGAATAACGTCGCCAGTTCACTACTGGTTAGCCTTATCCAGACACCAGAACAGTGATAGTAATTCACTGAGCAGCGTTCTTGGTACAATTCTCCACTGACAGAGATGCAGAACTTCACTGCTGCTGCAGCATTTTCAGATGTCAGTCTTCTGTCAACTGTTCCACTTTCACATGATTTGAAATTATGCGGAGTGATCAGGCAGGTTAGTTGTGAAGAAGGGTCACTGGACTGGAAACATTAACTCAGCATTCTCTCATATAGATGTTGTCAGTCCCACTGAGAAATTTCTGCTTTTGTTGTACAAATGAAGCCTGATTTCGCTAGAAGTTTGAAGTTTAAGGGATGATCTGAGCGAAATCCTTCAAAATATTAATGGGAAAAGACAAGAAAGATTAGCTATTTCCATTTCTGGTAGATTCTAGAATGAAGGAGCACAATATGAGTATTGGGTAGAGAAAGTTAAGGAGAGATGGTAGGAAGCACTTCTCCACACAAACGATGGGAAAGGTTTGGAACTCTGTTTCGCAAATAGCAGTGGATGCTTGATCAGTTTTTAACTTTAAATCGGTTGTCATTTTTTTCTGTAAGCAAAGGAATCGAAGGATATGTGCCGCACTGTAGTTTGCAAAGCTTTTTCTAACTAACGTATCTTCTGGAAAATCTTTCTTCCTCACTGTCTTTGGTCAAGTAATTCCAGTCTTGAGAGATTTCCCCCCTCCTCCTCCCTGCATGTCGAGATGCTTGTCATGTACAGATGTAGATTTACTGTGTAAATATATCTGCAGTCCTAACACGCACAAATTGTCCTTAACCAGCGCCCGCATGCTTTGGAATGTAGTCCTGTGTGTCTTGTTTGAAACCTTGTGCAGTTTTTGATACTCATATTTTCATGATCCGGATGTGACTCTGATCAGAGTTTCATTCAGTGCTAAGAGCGGAAAATAAACCAATCAAAGGAGGCTTGAGTTTGCTTTATTGACAGTCCAATCACCAGCCCTATGAGTGAGTTGGGAATGAGTTTTCTTATGGGGTTCCCTCTTGCCAGAGTTGGAGCTGAGAACTTAAAGAGTCAACTTCAATCATTCAAATAGTTACCTGGAACTCCTTTTGCTCTCCTAGCATGCGCTCAACTTCTGTCAAAACTCCATAATCTCAGAAACGACTGGGCTGGAGGAACATCTGAGGTGGTTGCAAATGTCTTAGACTTCAAACCCACTCAACACCAACCACTTCAGCTCACACAGTGCACTGGGTTTCGGTGGTAAAATCATACTGCTTTTCTTTGGAACAGGCGAAGTAGTTTCTAATCAATCATTCATTGCTTCTCTTCCCATTTGTCTTCCACAGTTAATTTGCTGGTGATTGTTATCCTTTCCCTGGGAAATTGCGGAGTTTCTCGTTCCACTA
This sequence comes from Chiloscyllium plagiosum, assembly GCF_037043375.1. Classification (NCBI taxonomy): domain Eukaryota; kingdom Metazoa; phylum Chordata; class Chondrichthyes; order Orectolobiformes; family Hemiscylliidae; genus Chiloscyllium; species Chiloscyllium plagiosum. The sequence continues at coordinate 63,682,306 of NW_028270175.1, read as the reverse complement.
CTCGTTATCTGGTGCTTATGGCAGTTGCTGATCTGATGGTCATTATCTCTGGTGTTATACTGAGGAGATTTACCTATTATTATTACCCACTCTGTGTTTTAGCCATCCCTCCTGTGTGTAGTGTTGCTCGGGTCTTAACGTTTGCTGCTACGGATTGTTCTGTCTGGTTCACCGTCACTTTCTCCTTTGACAGATTTGTTACAACTTGTTGTCAGAAGCTGAGAACAAAATATTGCACTGAGAAAACTGCGACTGTGGTTCTAACAACAACATGCACCCTGTTCTTTTTGACAAATATCCCCATCTATTTTACAATTGAGCCTCGGTGGATTATCAATAATGTGCCATTCTACTGTAAACGAAAGTCAAGCTACTATACTGAGACTTGGTGGGTGGCATTCGATTGGCTTGATACGGTTTTAACACCTTTACTACCATTCCTTTTAATTCTGTTGCTCAATGCCCTGACAGTCAGACACATTTTAGTCACCAGTCAAGTTCGGAAGAGGTTAAAGTGTCAGATCAAATGAGAGAAGCGCAGAGACCCAGAGATGGAGAGCATAAAGAAATCTATGATTTTGCTCTTCGCCATATCTGGGAGCTTCATCCTCCTGTGGTTAATCACTGTTGTAGATTTCTTGTATTATGTCATTCAAGGAATCCATCCTGATGATTACTCGCCTTTTCTATTTCACTTGAGGAAAGTTGGTTTCATGTTGTGGAATCTAACTTGCTGCACGAACACATTTATTTATGTAGTAACATTGTCTAGGTTCATAGCAAAGATCAGAAACACAGTAAACTACCTGGTTACGCGAATACCTTGTGTTATGAATAGATAAAATTCATCAAGCAAACAGACAGGAGGGTCCTTTTGTTTCCCGACGGTAAAATGAGTTTTAAAAGTTCACTCATGGGATATGGGCATCGCTGGCTGGGTTAGTTTTTATTACCCTTCCCGAGCTCCCCCTTGGGAAGTTTTTTGTGAGCTGCCATCTTGAACTGCTGCTGTGTATGTACTATATGTCAACCCACATAATTACTAGGGAGGATAGTCCGGGAATTTAACCCAATTTTACGAAACAAACCGTTCTATATTTGCAAATCAGGAATGTGAGAAGCTTGGAGGGGAACCTGCTGGGGTGGTGTTCCCATGTATCTACTGGCCTTGTACTTCTGGATGGAAGTGGTCAGTTGCTGTCTGAGAATTTGTGGTGAACCTCTACCGTGCACCTTGTGAGCTCCTCCTGAGCATTTGTTGTGGAGGCACTCGATGCTTGTGGATGTGATGTGAAAGAAGCGGCTTACTTTGTCCGGGAAGGTATCGAGCATCTTGAACGTTTGTTGGAGCGAGACCCATCCAGGCAAGTGGGAAGTGGGATATGATGGTTTAGATTCTTTTATATGTAAATGAGAGAATTGCATTCTCAAGGTGGCGTCAGCTTATCTAATAATAGAACATATGACATAGAATATAGAAAAGTACAGCACAGAACAGGCCCTTCGTCCCACGGTGTTCTGCTGAGGCTTATTCCTAATCTAAAATATAAATAACCTAACCTACGCATTTCTCAATTTACCGCTGTCCATGTGCATGTCCAGCAGTCACTTAAAATAGCCTAATGACTCTGCTTCCACCACCGCCGCTCGCAATGCAGTCCATGTGCTCACAACCCTCTGTGGAAAGAACCTATCTCTGAATTCTCCTCTATACCTTCCTCCTAACACCTGAAAACTATGACTCTTCGTGCAGTCAATCGTGACCAGGGGAAAAGTGTTTCACTATCATCTCGATGTTTGCCTCTCATTATCTTGTGCACCTCGATCAGGTTCCCCCTTCTCTCCATTGAGAAACTTCCGACCATTGTCAACTTCTCTTCATAAGAAAAGCCATCCAGTCCAGACAGTATCCTGGTAAACCTTCTTTTCACCCTCCCCAAAGCCTCCGTATCTTTCCTATAATAGGGCGACCAGAACTGGACACAGTATTCCAAGTGTGGTCTCACCAGGGTTTTGCAGAGTTGCATCAAAACTTCGTGGCTCTTAAACTCAATCCTCCGTTAATGAAAGCCAAAACAGCATATCCTTTCATAACAACACTATCCACTTCGATGGCAACTTTGAGGATTCTCTGCATTTGAACACCAAGACCCCGCTTTTCCTCCACACTGCCAAGAATCCTGTTTTTAATCCTATATTCTGCACTCAAGTTCGACCTTCCAAAATGCATCACTTTGCATTTATCCAGGTTGAATTCCATCTGCCATTTCACAGCCCAACTCTGCATCCTGTCGATGTCATGCTGCAGCCTGCAACAGCCCAGGATATTATCAACGGCACTTCCAACCCCTGTATCATCGGCAAATTTAATAACCCACCCCTCAACCTCCTCATCCAAGTCATTTATAAAACCTACAAAGAGCAGACCCCCAGGAACACAGCCCTGCGTGACACCACTCACCACTGACCTCCCGGCAAAATACTTTGCATCTACAACTACTCTCTGCCTTCTGTCAGCCAACTAATTCTGAATCCAGGGAGCCAAATCTCTCTGTATCCCATAATTGCCGACTTGAGGGATGAGCTGGAAAATTGGGAACCTCAACAAATCCCCCCCCCCCCCGCCCCCCGGGCTCTCCTCATTCCATTTATGAGCTCTTTTCGACAGCTTGTATTCCTCTGAAGCTGTGCTAGATCCTTGATTCCTCCACCTTACTTTATCTGCCTTCTTTCTTTTGATGAGAATCACCTCTGATCTCGTCATCCAAGGCTCCTTAATCTATCTCCTTCTTGCCTGTTTTAGAGGAAAAAATTTAAACATCACTCGCACCAACTGCACTTTAAAGTTTCTCCACATGTCTGTTGTGCCCTTTCTGTGGAACAATTGCACACAATCTGCATTTCCCAACTCCTGTCTGATAGCGTCATAATTTCTTTTTCCCCAAATAATATCTTCCCATGGAAACAGCTCATTTCCCTTTCCGTGTCTACGGTACATCTGAGGCAGTTGTGGTCACTGTCACCAAAGTCTTCTGCCATGGCTCATTGCCGTCCACCAAATCCAATATAGCCTCTCCCCTTGTCGGCCTGTCCATATACTGAGTAAGGAAACCTTCCTGAACACTGACAAAAACGGCTCCATCCAAACCATCTGAACGAAGGAGGTTCCAGTCAATATTGGGAAAGTTGATGTCGCACATAACAACAACCCTGCTCCATCTGCATTTTTCCAACATCTGTCGGCCTTTGAGGTCTTTGATCTCCCTCGTGCAATTTGTGGGTCTACAAAAAAAAAACAACAATTAGGTAGCTGCTCATTTGCTGTTCCTAACTTCCACCCATACTGACTCAGTAGACAAACCTTTCTCGAAAATCCTCATTTCTGTAGCTGTGACGCATTCTCTGATTAGCAATGCTACACCCACTCAACTTTTTCCACTCTCCCTGTTCTTTTTAAACTTTCTAAATCCTGGAACATGTAGCAATCATTCCTGCCTCTGTGCAACACACGTCTCCGTTATGGCCACAACATCATAGTCCCAAGTACTGATCCACTCTATAAGTTGATCACTCTTATTTCTGACACTCGTTGCTTTAAAGCAGACACACTTTAACCGATACCTTTGTTTCATTGCATGAAAACCCTTCCCGATAGATTCACTGCCTCATCTACAATACCCCCTCCCCCCCGCCAGATATGTAACTCTCGTGCCCAAACCCCTCCCGAACCACAAGAGCAAATCTCCTACACAGGAGATGCGTGCCCCTCCAGTTCAGCTGCAACTCGTCTATCAGGCATCCCAGTGGTCTAAATACCTGAAGATCTCTCTGCTCGTCTACACTACCAAGAATCTTACCATTACTGCAGTACTTTTTATTCCTAGTACTCAATCCAAAGTAAATCTCCTCACACATTTCCCCATTACATTCCATTTGGCACCATTCAAACAGACTCTGCAGTTTATCTGGGTCCCTCTGTAACCCATAACATTCTTCTGTACTATCTACAACTCCACTGACTTTAGTGCCATCCTCTAATTTGGTATCCCATCCATTTAGGCTCTACCCAAGTCGGTCAGAAAAATGACAAACATCAGTGAACCCAAAACAGATACTTGAGTTACACCACGAATAACTGAACTCCAGGATGAACATTTTGCATCAACCACCACTCTCTATCTTCTTTTACCTAGCCGATGTCTGACCCAAACCGCTAAATCCCACTCAATCCAATGCCACCAGATTTTGTGCAATAGCCTCCCGTGTGGTGACAGTAATGGAGGAAATGAGAGAAATTTAACAAAGTTTCACACCGCAATTGCCCTCCTTTCCACCACGGCACCAAGTAACAGCGAGTAAATGCAATACAGAATTTGGTTTCACATCAGTGGTGAAATAATGATCTCCATTCACTTTCCAAGATAATGGTGAACAACCCAACTTGCCTGGCATATGAAACAGCAGCGCAGCCTGCATGTGCCCGGGATTATGCCAGGGGACTTTCGAGTAAGAGGTGAAAGTGAAAACCACACAACAGGTGAACACATCATGGATACTGACTGGTTGGAGGTTTTGTGCTCTCCCACTTCACAGAATGGTTTGGAGGTAATGATTATGTTTTAACTTCAACACAGCTCACCCCTTCCTAACGTTGCCATAATAATCAGTCAGCACAAGTGGGACTCAAGGCCCTCTTTTCTTTGAAACTGGAACCTGACCTCAGCGCCTAAGATTGCTCAGCCAGGCTACCAAACACGCAAAGCTCACAAAGCTAAGCAGGTCGGCACCCAGATGATATCCTGCACCATACAGTCATTTCAAGCGCCTGTTCTGCAAAATTAGCGGTTCAAAGGAGGTCCTCCGTCTCAAATCTGAGGTAGCAGCAGAATCCGAGAAGGAGAGCTCACATTTCGAGGTTGTTGGATAAGGTGCTGGTACAAATTGGAATTTTCCTGATCTATGCCCTTAACCAGGCGTTTTCCTGCGCAGCTTTCCACATCAGAGCACGATCAATTGTGACATGGCTGCCAGCTGAGTTGGAAAACAATGTGGGAACCGAATGCAATCGACTCACTAAATGTTACTAAATCCCACGGTGCTTACTGAGAGATGTACAAAAGGCAGTGTCTATGCGTATTCACTGAAGGTAAAAGTCATTGCAAGGTCTCAACGAACTGCAAACTGCACGTGATGCTCTTTTATTCAAGGTGTGAAAAGTTCTCCCGTCTGAGTCACAGCTGAAAATCACGCAACACCATGTTATAGTACAACTGCTTTATTTGGAGGCACTAGCTTTCGAAGTGCTGTTCTTCATCAGGTGACAACTTCCTGATGATTAAGCAGTTGTTCGAAAGCTAGTGATCCCAAATAAAACTGTTGGACTCTAACCTGGTACTATGCAACTTTTAGCTTGGTGCAAGTGGGTACTGCAGATACTGGAGATTAGAGACAAAATAAGAGTAGTGCTGGAAAAACACAGCAAGTCAGGCAGAATCCGAGGAACAGGAAAATCGACGTTTTGGGCCTGATGAAGGACGTTTGCCTGAAAGGTGACTTTTAAATTTGTCCAGCCCATTCCAACACTGGCACCACAGAATCACGCCTGAGTCACCTTCACGTCTCTTGTTGCTGACTGAATCAGAAAGTAGGTATTTCACCAGAGCTTAGATTAGAGTGGTGCTGAAAAAACACAGCAGGTCAGGCAGCATCGGAAGAGCAGGGCAGCTCCTCGGATGCTGCATGACCTGCTGTGCTATTGTAGCACCACTCTAATCTCGACTCTGGTTTCCAGCATCTGCATTCCTGGTTTTTACCTATTTCACCAGAGCTGCATGTGGTCCACTTTCCTATCCCTCTCAGATTAGACATTCCTGCTCCTCTGTGACGTGAATGAAAATAAAATGGACACAATGTCATTCAGCAGCCTGGCTGTAATTTCCACTGCTTCAGTTCCCACACGGCTTAGATTTCAGAGCACAAGTTAACATTAGTAACTGTATGAGAGCGCGAGTTAAGAGGTTCAACTGAGACTGTAAATCCACACATTCAGGTTGTTGACTGAATGAGCTGCAAACAAAGCCGGTGCTTAAAACTCTTGCACATGTGAACTGCTCCAAAACATGATTGAGGATTTCTGGTTTTGATTCACACACGTTGACAAACAGCACACAGCATCCCAATGAGGTCATAGAGAGCCTACTTTGGGAATCAGTTGGAAGAGGGTGTATACCAGTAATCCAGTATTCACTGCGGGTTCTCCTTATCTCTGAACTGGGCCAGTTTTGCACGCATGCGAAATGCAGTATTGCTGTTACAGAAATGTCAGTGCCCAGCAACTGCGCTCTTAAAATAGAATGTCCATCGGTGCCACACACAGTGGTACATATTCAGGACCAGCGAGGAGAGAAATTTAACAAAGTTTCACTCAACAATTAATCGGAATTGTATTCCCTGTCAGCACTGCAGCAGATATGCGCGAGCAAATTCAAAGCGAGGTTTGCTGATGAGATCAACGAGGACGAAATCTCCCTTCACGCCAATCCCAAAAGCTACCACTATTAACAACGGAACATGTGTGTTCCTGTGGGGACTTGAGTCAGATACATTTGCGCATGAGGCAAGCGTGACGACCACTACACTGTAGTGCAACTGTACTCGTTATCCTACCCAACTCAGACATTTGCGGCCATTCAATGCATTAACTTTCTCTTTCAAGTAGATCATTGTCATTCAGCATTATTGAGAAATTAAAGAACATCACGTGAAATTGCTCAGGAAATGTTAGCAGGGATGTTGTCAGGTTTGCACGGTTTAGCCTGTTGGCAAGGCTGAATAGAACAAAGAACAAACAACAAATAACCTTACCCCAGTGGAAGAGGCCTTTCGGCCTTCTCAGCCTGTGCCAATCCAGATCCTCTATCTAAACCTGCTGCCTATTTTCTAACGGTCTGTATCCATTTGCTCCCTGTTTATTCATGTATCTGCCCAGATCAATATTAAATGATGTTATTGTTCCGCTCTTACCAGCTCCGCCGGCAACGCGTTTCAAGCACCCACCATCCTCTGTGTGAAGAAAGTACCAAACATATCTCCCTTAAACATCGCCCCCATCTCCGCTCACGTTGAACGCGTGACCATTCGTAATTGAGTTTCCCACTCTGGGAAAAAAAGAGATCCAGTAGATGTAGTGTACCTGGACGTTCAGAAAGCTTTTGATAAAGTCCCATACAGCAGGTTAGTGAGCAAAATTAGGGCGCAAAGTATTAGATTGGATTGAAAACTGGTTGGCTGATAGGAAACAAAGGGTAGTGATAACCGACTACATTTTAGAATGGCAGGCAGTGACCAGTGGGGTACTGCAGGGATCTGTGCTGGGACCGCAGCTTTTCACAATATATGTTAATGATATCGAAGATGGCATCAGCGATAACATTAGAAAATTTGTTGATGATACAAAGCTGGGTGGCAGGGTGAAATGTGATGAGGATGTAAGGAGATTACAGGGTGACCTGGACAAGTTAGGTGAGTGGAGAGATGCATTGCAGATGCAGTTTAATGTGGATAAAGGTATGGTTATCCAGTTTGGTGGCAAGAACAGGAAGGCAGAATACTACCTCAATGGAATCAATTTAGGTAAAGGGGCAGTATAGAGAGATCTGGGTGTTCTTGTACACCAGTTAATGAAGGCAAGCATGAAGGTACAGCAGGTAGTGAAGAAGGCTAATAGCATGCTGCCCTTCACAACAAAGGAATTGAGTATAGAAGCAAAGAGGTGCTTCTGTAGCTGTACAGGGCCCTGGTGAGACTACACCTGGAGTACTGTGTGCAGTTCTGGTCTCCAAACTTGAGGAAAGACATTCTGGTTATTGACGGAGTGCAGCATAGGTTCACGATGTCAATTCCTGGAATGGCGGGATTACCTTACACTGAAAGACTGAAGCGACTGGGCTTGTCTGCCCTCGAGTTTAGAAGACTGAGAGGGGATCTGATTGAGACATATAAGATTATGAAAGGATTGGACACTCTGGCAGCAGGAAACATGTTTCAGCTGATGGGTGAGTGCCAAACCAGAGGACACAGCTTAAAAATACAGGGTAGACCTTTTTAGGACAGAGATGAGGAGAAACTTCTACACCCAGAGAGTGGTGGCTGTGTGGAATGCTCTGCCCCAGAGGGCAGTGGAGGCCCAGTCTTTGGATTCATTTAAGAAATAGTTGGATAGAGCTCTCAAAGACAGTGGAATCAAGTGTTATGGAGATAAGACAGGAAGAGGATACTGATTAGGAATGATCAGCCATTATCATATTGAATGGCAGTGCAGGCTCGAAGGGCTGAATGGCCTACTCCTGCACCTATTGTGTATTGTCTATTGTCTATTCCCTGCAAACCTGTCATTATTTTGTAGACCTTTATCAGGTCCTCTCCCAACCTTCGGCTTTTTAAGGAAAATGATCTTAATCTACTCAACCTCTCCTCATAACTAGTGTCCTCCATGCCAGGCAACACCCTGGTAAACCTCCTCTGCACCCTCTTCAAAGCTTTCCAGTCCTTTTTGACAATGTGACAATCAGAACTGGACACAGTGTTCCAAATGTGGCCGAACCAATGTCTTATACAATTGTAACATGAACTGCCAACTCTTGTACTCAATACTCCGTCCGATGAAGGAATTCATCCCGTAAGTCTTCTTGACCACTCTACTGACTTGCGTCGCCACCTTCGGGGAACAATGGACATAAAAACCCAGATCTCTCTATCCATCAAGTTTCCCCAGGACATTTCGTTTTTCTGTACAGTTCGCTCTTGATTCGGATCTTCCAAATGCATCACCTTGCATTTGTATGGATTGAACTCTATCTGCCATTTCTCTGCCCAACTTTCCCACATATGTTTATTTTGCTCTATTCTCTGACAGTTCCAATCACTATCTGCTACTCCAGTGACCTAAGTGTCATCTGCAAACTTGCTATTGACGCACCTTTACCTTCCTCGAAGTCAATTTTATATATCACAAAGAACGGATCCCTGTGGAACCACTGTCACATATCTCCATTTTTAGAAAGTCCCTTCCAACTACTATTTTCTGTCTCCTGTTGCCCAGCCAGTTCTCTACCGATCTCGTTCAAGCTGCGTACTTTATCAAAAGCCTGGCTAAAGTCCATGTCCATGGCATCTGGACCCTTTCCTTCATCAATCAACTTTGTCACCTTTACAAAACATTCTATTCGGTTTCTAAGACATGACCTTTCTTGCACAAAACCATGTTGCCTCTCACTGAATAGCCCATTTCCTTCCAAATGGAAATATACCCTAATCCTCAGTATTTTCTCCAGTAACTTCCCTATCACTGACAACAGGCTCACAGGTCTGTAATTACTGGATCATTCCTGCTAACCCTCTTAAACAAGGGAACACCATTAGCAATTCTCCAGTACTCCAAATCCTCACCCGTGTTCAATGATAGTGGAAAGGTATTTGTTAAAAACTCCGTTATCTCCTTTCTCACTTCCCTGGGATAGATCCGATCCAGACCTGGAGACTAACCACCTTTATGCCTTTTGGAATACCCAACACTGCCTCCCTTCTTATGCAAGCTGGACCTAGAGTAATAAATCATCTATCCCTAATCTTAACATCCACCATATCCCTATCCTTGGTGAACAGCGATGCCAGGCACTCAATAAGAATTTCACCCATTTTCCATGACTGCACGCATAAGGTTCCTCCTCTGTCCTGATTGGGCCAACACATTCTCTAGTACCCTCTGGCTCATTATATCTGAATAAAGGCACTTTCCTTAACCCTGCTCACTGAGGATATGTAATGACCCCTTTTAGGCTTCTTAACTCCTCATTTCAGATTGGCACAACATTCCTCAAGTTCGTTCAAATGTTTGTCTGTCTTCAGTCACCTGGACCTTATGTATGCATCCCTTTTCCTCTTAGCTAGGCTGGCATTTCACCTGGCATCCGTGGTTCCCTTGTCTTGCCATTTCTATCGCTCATTTTCCAGGAACATCCTCTCTCCTGAACGCTAATCAACCTTTCTTTACAAACCACCCACATACTGAATATGGATATACGTCCAAAATACCTGTTCCCAGTCTGCATTCCCCAGCTACAGCCTAATGTTGACATAGTTGGCCTTCCACCAATTTAGTCCTCTTCCTTTCGGAGCGCCCTTGTCTTTCATGGGAAGGAGACCGAATCTGTCGCATTTACTCTCAATGAAACTGCTTCTGTCTTTTTATTTTTGATCTTTTCATCTGCAGAGTAGTTTCTACTTGCATTCGAGCATTCACAGAGTACAAAAAGTCATTTCAGCCCATCATGCAGTGCGGCTCATCAGGCATCCATCTGGACTAGTCCCAGACACCAGCTTTGACACATAACCTTGTGTGTTCTGATGCTCCCAGTGTAAATGTCAATGAGATTCTCCTTGTGATCTTAAATGACACAGAAATGGGACCGACGTTTGGCCTGTTCACACTGTGTTGTAACCCCATTGACGAACACATCTCCTTTTTCACCCACAGAGGGAGACAAACAGACACATTCCCTGTGAGGGTCAAAGGTTTCAGGATTATATCCGCTCTTTGTGCTTCACTTGAGCCCTTTGTCTTCACACACAAGGTTTTCTGACAAAAGGCAGCTTTAGGTGGAACACAAGCCAGTTGCACAGTCAATGAGAGACGTTGAGGTGAGTTGGAATTGAAAATGCGCAATGGGTCCAGGTGCAACTTTCAAATTCAAAAGCACAGTGATCGAATCGCTACAGCTCCTCAGAACCTGACATAACATGGCCTGTCACTAACCTCTCTGACAATGAGCTGCAATGGACCCAAAGGCAACATTCAAATTCAAAAACACTTGGATGGAATCCGTGCAGCTCCTCAGAACCAGGCAAATCAGGACGTGTCATACACCTCTCTGGCAATGAACTGCAATGGACCCAAATGCAATTTTCAAGTTCGAAAAGAAAATCCCCACTGATCCCATTCTTACAGATCCTCAGAACCTGACATAACAGGACCTACCATCCAATTGTCTGGCAATGAAATGCAATGGGCCCAAATGCAACTTCCAATTTCAAAAGCACGCCAATGAATCCCTGCATCTCCTGAGAACACAAAATGGACGTCCAACTCGCACCATATGCCGAAAAACTCATTGTGCTCGCCCCAGGTATAACCTACGATCTCCTGAGCCGAAGTCAGATGCGTCAGCCATTGCGCCGTTGGCCCAATTCGCTGGTACAGGCCCCAAAGCTTGTCATTATGGAATGTAAACACGGACATTGGGGAGAAAAAAACATTCACAAGTTGAAAAACCAGCTGAGATAATCCCCGTCACCGCTTCACTTGGAACTCCCCACTTTGTGAAGCAGTGCCTTTCTGTGGAAAAGGAAAGACATCTGTTCACAGGTGCCTACTTCGGGGTCGCCTGCTCCTCTGTTGGACGTTTCCAGCGTTTTATTCACAGTCACTGCGCGATTTCATGATCCACTACAGTGAAATGTACTTGCATAATTGGCGTCATGGTCTCTTCCAGTCAAAGCCATGAAGAAATTCCGCGAGTTATTTCTAGCCCCGAGATCGAGAATCAGACGAGTTGAATGACGCATTTATAGATGGCGCCACTTCACCACCACCCATCGCCTGAGAACGAGCCCTTATTCTTTACCTTCCTTCAGTGCTACTCCTGCACAACATCAATTAATCAAAGCTCCACTTTCTTCACATTGAAACCCAGGGCGATAACATGAACTGCTTGGAAACTTGGAGAGAGAAGCATTGCTGCCGAAGGTGGTTATAACCCAAAGGACAGGGACAGGGTGCTCCGGTTTCCTTCCACAATCCAAAGATGTGCAGGTCAGGTGAATTGGCAGTGCTAACGTTCACACAGTGTTAGGTCCGTTAGTCAGGTGTAAATATAGGGTAGGGGAATGGGTTTGGGGTGTTTTCTCTTCGGAGGGGCAGTGTGGACTTGTTGGGCCGAAGGGCATGTTTTTATACTGTAGAGAATCGAATCTAAAAAAAAGACTGTGTGTAAGTCAGGTCACAAAGGTTACAGTCAGCAACACTGGAGGGAGTCCCTGCTTAAGAGTCCGAATTTGCATCGCCCAGATTTGGATACGATTGCCAGTCAGGGAATGAAGACTTATTTCTCTTTGTGTGAATTACCTGAATGAGAACGCGATCCTCGTTGCACATCGAAGACGCATGTGGTTTCTGCCAGAATCAGTCCAGTGATTGTTTGCATCGATCTCGAATGACACTGGCAGCAGATACAGGGGGAACCTATCACCGGAAATCCCCCTCTAATCATCTCACCGTTCTGAGTTGGAAATGTATCGATGCCCCTTCAGTGTCGCTGGTTCTAAATCCTGGACCTCCCTCCCGAGGTCCATGGCTGTACAAACGCGCTGAGGAATTCAAGTGTTCGGGAAAGTAAGGCATTACCTGCATCTCTGGGGTAATTAGGGATGGGCAGTGAGTCCTATCCCATTGAGTGACAGCGATATCCCAGGAATGCTTTTCTAATAGTGATAGGGTCTATTTGAACACTTGCAATCGGCCTGGAATAAGTTGAGAAGTGGAGCGGGGCAGTGAAATAAAAATGAACCGTGTTATGGATTAGGCCAGTGTGCTGAAAACATTCTTGAGCAGCCAGCCCAGTCCATAACTTTGTGATTTGTATCGGTAAGTGTACAGTTACAATTGCCCAGATTAAGTTAGCGAAGTTGACTACCATGTTTAAATCAGAGAATCAAATAATTCACAAACTTACACAATGAAACACGAACGACAGAATTAGGAATCCTACAGAACTCAGTCTATACAAACTTGACCTAAGCATGCTGTTCCGAATATACACAACAGTCCCAATAAGTAAACCCCCTTTAAAACAGAATACAAAAACAGGTCAAATGCTTCCAGGTTGAGGTTAGAAGCGCAGAACAGGGAATTTCCACACAGCTCACTGTTGAACTCCCAACCAGTTCTGGACTGAACTGAACTGCTCAGCTCGAGAGCTGACCACTCTCCTTTCATTGAACAGGTCACTTCTAAAACTTGACCAGTTTGGCCTGAAGTCTCATCTGTTTATATATAAACAAAAGGCTTCTCAAAACCTTTTTCATCCCTGTACCAAACCGGTCTCATCGTAAGCCTGACCTGCTTTTGTATCCATCTGAAAAACATCAAGGACAGAGTATGCTTGAGAGAAGGAACAACGTTTGGAAAAAGAGGGACAAGGTTTATGACAACAGCAAAAATGACTGGGAGGCATGAGGCAGGATGTGAGGTGGAGCTGGTGATACAAGGCTCAGTGTCCGTGTTCATGGGTCAGCCTTCACTGCACACTATTTACGCTGACTCAAACACCACCCCTGGCCAATTCACCTCAATGGCCCTGTTCCTCTTGGTGTGAGATTCCCTGAGTGTGTAATAATATGATTAAGGGAGGCCAAGAGGTTGAACACATTCTCTTTACCCTGTCAGTTTAGACAGTTGGAAACAATCATGTTGAAACCAAATGCAAAAGGAGATTGTCTTTTTTTCTGTCCATCTTCAGTGAAGAATGTTCAGCTGTGAACTGTTTTTGCAAAAGTGTAGGTTGTTTGCAATTCACATTACATAGAACATAGAACATAGAAGAATACAGCGCAGTACAGGCCCTTGGGCCCTCGATGTTGCGCCGATCCAAGCCCACCTAAACTACACTAACCCACTATCCTCCATATACCTATCCAATGCCCTCTTAAATGCCCATAAAGAGGGAGAGTCCACCACTGTTACTGGCAGGGCATTCCATGAACTAACGACTCGCTGAGTGAAGAACCTACCCCTAACATCAGTCCTATATCTACCCCCCCTTAATTTAAAGCTATGCCCCCTTGTAATACCCGACTTAATACGCGGGAAAAGGTTCATACTGTCGACCCTATCTAACCCCCTAATCACATTGAGCAACATTGGTACAGAAAACACATTTCGGAGTTAGTGACCAGGTGGTTACAGGACTGCACATATCGGTAAGTGAAGCTGCTCACGTCCTGGTGCTGTGATTTAGTTGGTTAATGCACCTGCGAATTAGATGGGGGGTTTTCCGTTCAGATCTGCGTGGTGATTGCTTATTGTGTGAATGGGTCGCCGTGTCAACTTGTTGCAAGTGTGTGATCTCTGATCAAGCAATTCTGCATCCTGTTTGAGTCGGTAATCCGACTTATGTTTCCTGGTTTAATTCCACGAGTGAGTGCATTGGAGATTGGCATCATTCCTGACCTGAAATAGGTATTTCCCCTGCCGTGATTTGAATCCCAAGCAGAAAGATGTGAACAACCTCCATCTTACTCTTCCCTTAGCCGTAGCCAACAGGATTCGGAACCCCAAATACAAACACCACAGGATGTCAAGTTCCTGAAGAAGGGCTCATGCCCGAAACGTCGATTCTCCTGCTCCTTGGATGCTGCCTGACCTGCTGTGATTTTTCAGCATCGATGTAATCACTCAGCTACGACTATCGTACCACGTCACGTGGTTGCCTTTCCGGGTCGCTCTGTCTGTGGAACTGAGGGACAGTGAAAAATTATTGCATGTGTATGTATTCAATAACCTAAGCTTCCAAAAGGTGTAAATATCGATGCATTATGTTTGGGCGTATCATCCTGATAGATGGAATATTCATTCAGATAAAAACCAAATCATAAGTAGCAGGAAAAATTCAGCAGGTCTAGCAGCATCTGTACAGAGTGAACCAGTGACATCGGTTCAGAATTTCGCCAGAATTCCGTTTTCTCCCACAGTTACTGCCACACCTGCTGAGTTTCCTCAGCATTTCCTGTTATTGTTTCAGATTCCCAACATCGACAGTCATTTGCGTTAGGCATAGAAACAATGCAAAGGCACACATTTTTCGGGCTCCATTATAATCCCGGCGCTGTGCAGGAAAGTTAGAGCAGTGACAGCTCCGACCGTGAGAAATCTGCACAGCCAACGTACGAATCAAACCTCTGCACCTCCGTGCAAATGGAAATGCGTGCACAAGCCAGAGAACGTGCAAGCGAGCCAGGTACGACTCGAACCTACAATCTTCAGAGCCGCAGTCAGACAAATTATCCATTACGCCACTGGCCCAATTCGCACAAGTCGCCTTCACAGGTTGTCAGTATGTAATGTAAACATGGACTTCGGGCAGAAACGGCATTCATAAGGTGAATAAACAGCAGGGTTAATCACCATCACTGCTTCATTTTGAAGGCTCTTCTTTGTGAAGCAGTGCCTTTCACTGACAAAGGAATGATATTTGCCCTCACGTGTCTGCTTCAGGATCTCTTGGTCCTGTGCTGGAAGTTTTAACTGTTTTATTCACAGTCCCTATGAAGGTTTAGGTTCCACCCCAGTGAAATGGACTTTCATATATTGAATCATGGTCTATTCCAGTCAAGGCCTTGAACAAATTCAGTGAGAAAGATCTTGCTATTTCAAGCCTGGTATCTCGAAACAGACGAGTTCAAACAAAGTTGGCAATGTACGTGTGAATCTGAGCTGTTCAGTGAGTGCATTGGAGATTGGCATCATTCCTGACCTGAAATAGGTATTTCCCCTGCCGTGATTTGAATACCAAGCAGAAAGATGTGAAACAACCTCCATCTTACTCTGCCCTTAGCCGTAGTCAACAGGATTCGGAATCCCAAATATGAACGCCAAAGGATATCAAGTTCCTGAAGAAGGACTCAAGCCCGAAACATCGATTCTCCTGCTCCTTGGATGCTGCCTGGCCTGCTGTGCTATTCCAGCAACACATTTTCAGCATCGATGTAATCACTCAGCTACCACTATCGTACCACGTCACATGGTTGACTTTCCGGGTCGCTCTGTCTGTGGATCTGAGGGACAGTGAAAAATTATTGCATGTGTTTGAATTCAATGACCTAAGCTTCCAAAAGGTGTAAATATCGATGCATTGTGTGTGTGAGTGTATCATCCTGATAGATGGAATATACATTCAGATAAAAACCAAATCAAAAGTAGCAGGAAAATTTCAGCAGCTCAGGCATCATCTGTACAGAGTGAACCAGAGATATCGGTTCAGAATTTTGCCAGAACATTACGAGAATTCCGTCTTCTCTCACAGTTACTGCCACACCTGCTGAGTTTCCTCAGCATTTCCTGTTATTGTTTCAGATTCTCAACATCCACACTCATTTGCGTGAGCCATAGAAACAATACACAAACACACATTTTTCTGGCCCCTTTAAAAACCCGGCGCTGTGCACGAAAGTGAGAGCAGAGACAGCTCTGACCGTGAAAAATCTGCGCAGCTAACGTACGAATCCAACCCCTGCGCAAATGGAAATGCGTGCACAAGCCAGAGCACGGCAAGCGAGCCAGGAAGGACTCGAACCTACAATCTTCTGATCCAAAGTCAGATGCGTTATCCATTACGCCACTGGCCCAACGCGTTTGTATGGGCTTCACAGCTTGTGAACAATCAGCAGAGATAATCACATTCACTGCTTCACTTCGATGGCTCCCCTTTTGGAAGCAGTGCCTTTCACTGACAAAGGAAAGATATTTGTCGTCACGTGTCTGCTTCAGAAGCTCTTGCGCCTGTGCTGGAAGTTTCCACTGTTTTATTCACAGTCACTATGCGGGTTTCGGTTCCACCCCAGTGAAATGCACTTTCATTCAATGAATCATGGTATATTCCAGTCGTGGCATTGACCAAATTCAGCGAGAAAGCTCTAGCCAGGGATCTGGAAACACACGAGATAAAACAAAGTTGGCAATGCAAGTGTGAATCCGAGCTGTTCAGTGAGTGTATTGGAGATTGACACCACTCTGACCTGAAAGAAGTGTTTCCCCCGCCGGGATTGGAATCCCAAACAAAGAGATGGCAAACAAACTCCCTCTGCCTTCAGCCATAGGCAGCAGGATTCGAAACCGCAATGAGAAATCGAACTTCCTGGTCATTGGTACAATCGATACAGTTGCTATGCTGAGGTTTGGAGGTGACATGAAAAATTCTCACATTCTGCATCCTCTCAAATGCAGAGTCTCTAAATCATCAAACAAGTGTGTCTGGGCATGAATATGGAATGGATGCATATGACTTGGGAATTTACTTTTTGCATGGTGAGATTTCTACAGTAAGGCAAAGGATCCGCTTCAAGAATGATTAAGAATAATATGGTCTTGCTCTTGATGGAGTGCAGTGAAGGTTTACCAGGCTGTTTCCGGGGATGGTGGGGCTGACGTATGAGGAGAGATTAACTGCGTTAGGATTGTTTCCTCCAAAGGTTAAACGGATGAGGAAGGAATCTCATGGAGACTTATGAAATCTTAACAGAAGTGGACAGGATAGATAACACATTCCTCAGAAAAGGAGAACAAAACTACACACAATATTCTAGGTGTGGCCTAACCAAGGCGACAACACATCCCTGCTCCTGGACTCAACCACTCACAATGAAGGCTACTATACCATCTCTTCATTAAGCAGTAAAACAACATTGTATGAAAGCACATTACCTGAAATGCACTTGAGCATCTTCCAACGACGAGAGCATGCTGGTGACCTCTGACAACCAAAGTGGTTTCAAGGCAATATGATGTGCTTACATGGCAATAGACACAGAAATGTATATGCAGTTACATAATTAAACACACGCGCTGCTGTAGAAAATCACTGCAAGCAGACCTTGAGCATTAATCAGTTTATTGCACGATGCACCATGGGGACACACTCCGTCCGAAGAGAGGCTCAATACAACTCCGAACTACCGCAGGAAATTACAGGATTATAGAGAAAACAAAGACAATGTCTCCAATTTTGAATATTTGTGTGATATCAGCTGCTCTCCAGTCTGCAGGGACTGTATCGGAATGTTTACAATCCTGACAGTGAATGCATTCTTTATCAGGAACCACTTTGTGAAGTACGCTTGGATGTAGATTATCAGGCTCGGGGGGATGATTCACCGTCCATCCCCGCAAATTTCAAAGCAACATTTCTTTACTAATATTGATCAGCCTCAGTTCTCCCACTCAGTAAAATTTGCATTCTCCAACATTTCTGGTATCTGATTTGTGTTCGAGAGTGTTAGCGTTGCACATCACAGAGACAGGGCTTTGCCCAAACTGATCCATACCAAACAAATTATCCTTCCACGATAAATTTATTTCCTGCACTTGGCTCTTTATCCTTCTGAACCATTCCTGTGCATGTATTTGTCCAAATACCTTTTAAATATGGTTAATGTTTCTCCCTCAACTACTTCCACTGGAAGCTCATTCCACATGCTTAACAGTCTTAGTGTATAAAAGTTGGCCCTCAGGTTCCCATTTATTATTTCCATCCAAACCTTAGACTGATTCCTTCTCGTCCTGGATTACCCAACGCTGGAAAACTACTGAGTGCATGCCTCTCATGGTCGTTTACATTTCTATAAGATACCCCGTAAATCTCCTACCCTTTAAATGAAAATTTAAAGATTCAGCAACCGGGTCTCCGCATCAACGATCTCACTCTGCATTTTGATTAAAAGGTTCTCGCGTGTCATGGTTGCTCGTCCCCAAGGGATCTGCTACAGTTAGATGAACAATGATTAACTTCTCATTACACAGCGTCCAGTGTAAGATGGCCTGCTTTCTAGTTGGTTTCCGCACGTATTGGTCAAGGAAACCATTCCACATTGCAATCCAGATATTCCTCCTCTCCACCATTGTAACTGCATTGATTAGTCCATTCGATGTGAGTTAACATCATGCATGATCACCAAAATACACTTATCTCATGCATCTCCAATTTCCTGTTTACTGTCATTCCCAACATCACTACTGCTGTTTGGGGGTGTGCATGTGACACCCACTTATGTTTTTTACCTTTGTTTGTTTTTCACTCTACCCATAAAGACACCAAATTGTCAGAGCTGGTATCCTTAAAAGAGATGAACAAACCTACATTACAAGGAATGGAGACATTTCGCTCAAAAGCTGACCTTGATTTGATGCTAATTAGTCTTATCCACTTTCAATGAGTTGTTTCATAAGGCTACAGCTGCCAGTTTAAGGTGATCAGCTAGATTAAGCGTGCACTTGCTTGCTCAATAGATTGATATCAGACACATATTGTTGACATTTTCACCATCAGTGTAATGTCAGTGCTTCTCCAGCAGATGGAAGTGAGGACTGATAGTCGCTTCTCCTGTCAACATATTCAGGCCTGTTGTGACACACTGTTGGTACAATTGAGACTTAATTGCCGGGTTTCTTAGTCACGTCACAATCATTCCACAAAGCGGTATTAGATGTTTTTGAAAGACATGACGGAAAGCAGGCATGCTTAAGTATTACTGAGTCATAGGCTTTATCATTAGTCGATATAGAATCCATGTATGTGAAGATCAGAAATACCATGGGAAAGACAAAGTTGCTGGAATAAATGTTAGAATCATGGAATTATGAAGAAAGCATGACAGAGATCAGAAGATAATGAAGTATGGAAAGAAAGGCAGTGTATTAATCACTGGCAAATTAATCTTCTCATCAATTGACAGACAGTCAGAAAGACTTTTACACTTAATGGTAAGGTCCAGGGGAGTGTTGCTGAACAAGGAGACCTTGGAGTGCTGGTTCATAGCTCCTTGAAGATGGAGTCGAAGGTAGATAGGAGAGCGAAGAAGGCGTTTGGTATGCTTCCTTTATTGGTCAGAGTATTAAGTACAGGAGTTGGGAGGTCATGTTGCGGCTGTACAGGGCATTGGTTAGGCCAGTGTTGGAATATTGTGTGCAATTCTGGTCTCCTTTCCATCGGAATGATGCTGTGAAACTTGAAAGGGGTTAGAAAAGATTTACAAGGATGCTGCCAGGTTGGAGGATTTGAAAGGTCGAATAGGCTGGGGCAGTTTCTCTTGGAGTATCGGAGGCTGAGGGTGACCTTATTGAGGTTTCCAAAATCATGAGGGGTATAGATAGGTTAAATAAACAAAGTATTTTCTCTGGGGTGGGGGAGTCCAGAACGAGAAGGCATAAGTTTATGGTGAGAGGGGAAAGATATAAAGGCGACCTAAGGGGTAAATTTGTTCATGCAGAGGATGGTACGTGTATGGAATGAGTGCCAGAGGAAGTGGTGGAGGCTGGTAAAATTGCAATATTTAAAGGACATCTGGATAGGCATATGAATAGGAAGCGTTTGGAGGGGGATGAGCCAGGTACTGGCAGGTAGGACTAGATTGGGTTGGGATATCTGATCGGCATGGACGGGTTGGACCGAAGTGTCTGTTTCTGTGCTGTACATTCCTATGACTCTATCAGCAAAGGTAGTCACAAAGAATAATTCAGATAGATTCCTGAAACAGTATGTCGTGGTTCAACCCGGAATCTCGATGTACTGAATCTGGTCATGTGCAATGAGTCAGATTTTATGCATGGTGACAGACGGAAAGATTGCCTCGGAATAGCAAAGTTTGAGCATTCATTTGGAGATGGAGAATCTGAAATCCGAAACAAATATGCTCAGCTTATATAAGTGTAAATTGTAAACGGATGAGGGTAGAGCTTGCTGGAGTGGACCAGGAAACAGGTTTAGCAGCAAAAACCTGTGAAGAACAATGGCAATCCATTTAGAAAAACAGTTCAACGCTCACAGTAATGATACAATTCAGGTGAGAGTATTATGATTATGTAGAAAAGTTGCAAATAGCAACAAACTGAATTAAAAGGAAAACATAAAATGTGGGAAATATTTTCGGTGAGCAGGACATTCGGAATGTTTACAGAAATATCAATAAGCGAGCAAATTGGACAGGCAAATGGACGTTCATGTAATAGTGTAGGTGGGATGGGCTTCAGATTAGTATGACAGGGCGGCGCAACATCGAGGGCCGAAGGGCCTGTACTGCGCTGTAATGTCCTATGTTCTATGTAAAGATTAATAAGGTGGGAGAAGGTCAACATCGAAAGCGAAACTACAGCTGATATTAAAGTGGACAGCAAGAGCATCCTTAAATAGAAAGAACTGAAGAGAAAAGCCAATGTGAATATAGGTCCATATTGAATGAAGCTGGGAATTCGTGACTGGGAACCACTAAATGACAGAAAAGATGAATAAATAGTCTGCATCTGCCTTGAAAGTAGCAGGCAAAGAACATTCTATAATTACGAAATAATGAAGGGCAAAAGAAACGGTGAGCAATGCAATACAATGACTTTCACTACAAAGAAAACGTCAGAGAAATTTACAGGAGTATTTACCGCAAAATGCTTTGGAACGAAAAACGTGCAATCCAAGATAGCAAAATAAATAAGAAAAAATCTGTGTTGGATACACCAGTTGTAACTTTCCAATAATCATTAGCTTTCAGAAAAGTATTACTGGATTGGCAAAGTGACAAGGTAACACCTTTACTCAAAAAAAGTATGGACACAAAAAAGTCTGACTGAGGCCATTATTGGCCAATTAACATAATTTATTGGAAAAATTGCGTCGTCTACAATAAACCACATAACACCAGAGCATTTAGAAGTACATGACATGATCAAGAGGACTGAGAATGGATTTACAAAAGGGGAATCTCGCTTGATAAATGTATTAGAATTCTTTGAGAATAAGGAGGAAATAGTGATTTTTTTGTTTTCTGAAGACATTTGATAAAGTACCACACGTAAGATTATTTAACAAGATAACAGCCTGTGGTTTCGGAGGTATTGTGTTGCCACGGAGAGAAGATTGTGGAAATCACAATCGAAAGAGTGTTTGATGACGAATATTACTTTACAGGATGTCAATCTGTAGCTGGTGAATACCACATAAATCCGTTTCAGAGGACACAAATATTTAAAAAATATTTTAACGACTTAGATGAGTGAAGTGAATGTACTGCAGACAAGTTGGCAAATGGCACAAAAATTGTAGAGGAGGTAATTGGTGGGTATGAATAAAAACAGTTTGCAGAGGGCTATAGATTGGAAAAGAGAGGGAACAATAAACTTTGCATCTTAATATAACGTGGTGAAGTAAATGAGAAATGCCATAATAAATGAAGTAATGAATTTTAGCAGGAACGGTAGAGCAACTGAATATTATTTACATCGAGATTGAATTCTGAAATCTACCTAACGGATTTGGGAATCCTCATCACAGAATGACGAAAAGCTAGCTTTTAATTTTAACTGCAACAAAGGCAAACATAATGCTGGGCTTTGTTTAAAAACTAATGGAATATTGATAGTTGGAATATAAAAAAAGACCGAGCAGACAAATGCGTGGCTGAGGAGCTGTCGCAGGGGCTAGGATTCACATTTTCCGATCATTGAGGTCTCTTCAGAAACAGAAATGACATTTATAAGAGGGACAGGTTTCACTTGAATTGGAAAGGGACCACTACTCTTGCAGGAAATCTTTCTCGTGGTACCCTGAAGACTTCAAACTGGTAAGGGTGATGGTGAGACTCAACACAATAGTGAGAAAAAGGAAAAGTTTGAGGATGGTAAAATAGACACGGTGAACCATTCTAAGAGTCAAGGCAGGCAACAGATGGGCATAAATGACGTAAGACTGCAAAGCAGCATTTACTTGAGTGCAAGATGCCTGACCGATGGGGCAGTTGAACATAGGGCATGGATGGGAATGTGGGATGGGGATATCATAACCATTACAGAAAGGTGGCTCAGGGATGAACAGGACTGGCCGCTTAATCTTCAGGGGTGCAGATGCTATTTAAAGAACAGGCGGGGTGAGGGGGGAAACAAGCGAGGAGGAGGAGTGGTACTTCTGGTTCAGAAGCACGTTATGGCTGGATGTTGCGAGGAAATTCCTGGGAGACTGCCCAGTGACTTTACATGGAGGGAACCTAATTTTGAGAAAGGGATGATCACCTTGCTGGGAGTGTAATATAGTCCTCTCAATAGTCAATTGGAAATTCGCAAGTGAATATCTAATGAGATCTCAGCTATGTGTAAGCACAATTTGATTATGGTCGGGGATTTTTAACTTTCCAAACATATTTTGGGACTGTCATAGTGTTAAGGTCTTGGATGGGGAGCAATTGGTTAGGTTTATAAAAGGAAAATTTCGTCTTCAATACATGGAAGCACCTACTACAGGTTGTGGAATGCTTGAACTTGTGTTGCGAAACGGAGCAGGACAAGTGACTGAGATGTCCTGGGGCGCAGACTTCGGAGCAAGTAATCGTAATTGTATTAATTTGAAAACCGTTATGAAAAATAGTAGAATTGATTTAAAAAAATGAATGTTTCAAATTGGAGTGAGGTCCGGTTTGAAGGTATCTGACAGGAACTTTGATATTTTGGTTGGGGTGGAGATGGCGGCTATTCGCTGGAATAGGGGCGGTTGGGAATTGGGAAGCATTTAAGCATGAGATCATGAGAGTTCAGTGATGTTATATTCGTGTTTGTGTGAAGGGCAAATCTCGTCGGTGCAGGGAAAGCAGTATGACAAGAGGAATTGAGACTCTGGTCAAAAAATAGGAGATATATATCAGCTGGGATCGAGTGAATCAGGAAAAGGATATGAGGGCAGTCGGAAATCACGAGGGTCAAAAAGGGGCATGAAGTCACTTTGTCAAACAGAGTTAACGAAAATCCCAAACGATTCCATTAATGCAGTATGGGTACAAAAATAATCAAGGAGACAATACATCCGCTTAAAGACCAACATAGCTCTCTATGTGTGAGACCACAAGAGATGGATGAGACACTGAGCAAATATTTTGCATTAATAGGTGTATGGAAACTAAGGAAATTGGGAAATATGTAGCGATGCCTTAAAAGAGTTCATCTCAGAGTAGAGGAGGCACTGCATGTCTAGAAACCAAAAACAGAGAGGTTTTCGTGGGCGGCACGGTGGCACAGTGGTGAGCACTGATGCCTCACAGTGCCAGAGACCCGGGTTGAATTTTCACCTCAGGCGACTGACTGTGTGGAGTTTACACGTTCTCTCCGTGTCTGCGTGGGTTTCCTCCGGGTGCTCCGGTTTCCTCCCACAGTCCAAAGATGTGCAGGTCAGGTGAATTGGCCATGCTAAATTGCCCGTAATGTTAGGTAAGGGGTAAATGTAGGGGTATGGGTGGGTTGCGCTTCGGCGGGTCGGTGTGGACTTGTTGGGCCGAAGGGTCTGTTTCCACACTGTAAGTAATCTAATCTAAAACAAAAATCTCTGAAATCCCTGAGATCTGATCAGGTGTTTCCCAGAACTTAGTGGGAAGCTTAGGGTGAGACTCCTGAGCCCCTTGCTGAGATATTTGTATTATTGATAATCATGGATGAGGTGCTGGAAGATTGGAGATTGGCTAATGTGGTGGCATTACGTAAGTTGGCTCTAAAGGAAAACCAGGACACAATGGAGAATTGAACTTTCTCTCCACAGATGCTGCCAGAGCCTCTGGGTTTTTCCACAAATTCCGTTTTATTTTGTTTCAGATACACGGCATCTGCAGTTCTTTTGATTTTTATTTAGTGGTGGTGGAGTGTTGTCTTCTGGATTGGAGGTCTGTAAAAACATAACAATACCAGAACGTAAGAAATGTGAGAAGGATTCAGCCATATGACCCTACGAGCCTGCTCCTCTGTTCAACAAGACCATGGATGATCATCCCATGGACTGAGCTCCACTTACCCACCTGGAGGCTCCCTGCCTCCATTCCTGATGAAGAGCCTTTGCCCGAAACGTCGAATATCCTGCTCCTCGGATGCTGCCTGACTCGCAGTGGTTTTCCAGAAACAAACTCTCAGCGTTTAATCTATAAGGTGACCCTGAATAGGCGAGGGCTTTTCTTTTCCCTGCAGCACGAGGAAAGGGGGCTGAGGGTTGGCCTGAACAAGATCCAGAAATCATGAGGGGCATTGTTATGATGAATAGCCAAGGTGTTGGGGAGTCCAAAACTATAAGACAGAGGATTATGGCGAGAGGAGAAACGTTGGAAAAGGTCCTGAAGGGTAACGTTTTCACATAGATGGTGGTGTATGCACAGAAAAATCTGCTAGAGGAAATGGTGGAGGCGAGTATAACTTTAAAATTTAAAAGGCAGCTGGATGTGTGTGCGAGAAGGAAACATTTAGAGAAATATGGGTCACCTGTTTGCCATATGGTGCTCGGTCAAATTGTGATATCAGTTCAGAACAGATGAGTTGGAACGAAGGATCTCCTTCCGTGCTTTATAACTGTATGATTGTAAGTTTTGTTAAAACTTAGAAGAAGCTCTCGTCATATCACAGCTGAATACTGTCAACTATTGTGGGACTCGTGTTAAAGGAAAAATACTCTGGAATCCGAGACAATCCACATGAGGTTCAATAGCCTGATCTTGAGGATGGAGGGACTGTCTTGAGAATAGAGATTGAGTAGTTTGAGCTTGTACCAATTGGAACATAGATTATTCAGTGGTGACATTCTGAAATTTCAGGAAACATGGTGCTTTAAATGCAGAAATGTTGTTTCCACTTTCGGAGAGTTCAGGACCAGGGAGTGTAATCTCTGGCTGAGAGGTCACAGATTTAAGGCAGAAGACGTATTCTTCTCCCAAAATGGAGTGAATCTGTAGAATTCTTTACTACCGTACACCGAGGTTGGGCCATTGAGTACTTTCAAATATAACTGGGCAGATTTTGAATCTTTAATGGAATCAGTGCTGATTGGGAAAATGTTGAAAAGCGGAGGTAATGATTATCAGTCCAACCACAACGTCATTGAATAGAAGACAAAACTCCATTGACAAAATTGTCCGCTTCCGATTCCTTGTAATTGACGTTGAAACGCATAAAAGTGGATAAATCCCCAGGACCTGATCATGTGTAGGTTAGAACTCTATTGGACGCTAAGGAAGTGATTGCTGGTCCGCCTTCTGAGGTACTTGTGTAATCAATAGTCACAGGTGAGGTGCCGGGAGACTGGAGGTTGGCTGACGTGGATCCACTGTTTAAGAAACGGTAAGGACAAGCCAGGGAACTATAGACCAGTGCGCGTGATGTTGGTGTTGGGAAGGGTTTTGGAGGGAATTATGAGTGACAGAATGTACATGTATTTGGAAAGGTAAGGACTGATTCGGGATCGTCAGCATGGCTTAATGCGTGGGGAATCATGTCTCACAAACTTGATTGAGTGTTTTGAAGAAGTTACCAAGAGGATTGATGAGACGAGAGCAGTGGATGTGATTTATATGGAATTCAGTAAGGCGTTCAACAAAGTTCCCCAAGGGAGATTGGTTAGCAAGCTGAGATCTCACAGAATAGAGTCAGAACTAAACATGTGGATGCAGAACTGGCTCAAACGTAGAAGACAGAGGGTGGTGGTGGTGGGTTGATTTTCAGACTGGAGTCCTGTGACCAGTGGAGTGCCACAAGGATCGGTACTTTTCATCATTGATATAAATGATTTGGATGCGAGCATAAGAGGTACAGTTAGTAAGTTTGCAAATGACACCAATATTGGATATGTAGTGGACAATGAAGAAGCTTATCTCAGAATTCAATGGGATCTTGATCAGATGGGCCAATGGGCTGAGGAGTGGAAGTTGGATTTTAATTCAGATAAACGCGAGGTGCTGCATTTTGGGAAAACAAATCTTACAGGTCTTATACACTTAATGGTAAGATCGTAGAGAGCGTTGCTGAACAAAGTGACCTTGGAGTGCAGTTTCATAGCTCCTTGAAAGCAGAGTCGGAAGTCGATAGGATTGTGAAGAAGACAAGTGGTATACTTTCCTTTATTGGTAAGAGTATTGAGTGCAGGAATTGGGAGGTCACGTTCAGCTGTACAGGGCATTGATTAGGGTCACTGTTGGAATATTTAATGTAATTCTAGTCTCCTTCCTTTAGGAAGGATATTGTGAAACTTGAAAAAGGTTCAAAAAGGATTTAAAAGGATGTAGCTAGGTTTTGAGGATTTGAGCTACAGGGAGAGATTGAATAGGTTATGGTTGTTCTACATGGAGCGTCAGAGGCTGAGGGGTGACCTCATCGAGGCTTATAAAATCATGAGGGGCATGGATAAGATAAATAGAGAAAGTCTTTTCCCTGAGTGGGTGAGTCCAGAACTAGATGGTGTCGGTTTAGGGTGTGCGGGGAAAGATGTAAAAGGGACCTAAGGGGCAACGTTTTCACGTAAAGGGTGGTACGTGTATGGAATTAGCTGCCACAGGAAGTGGTGGAGGCAAGTACAATTGCAACATTTAAAAGGCATCTACATAGTTTTATGAATAGGAAGGGTTTGGAGGGATATGGGTCGGTGCTCGCAGCTGGGATTAGATTGGGTTGGGATATTTGGTCTGCATGGACGAGTCTGACCAAAAAGTCTGTTTCCACGCTGGACATCGCTATGACTCTATGAGCCAATATATTGGTAAGGCATTGACTTCATGTTATTTAAGAAAACATTTTCTGATTGTGGAAATGGAAAACACGGCATCAGATATAAAAAAATGGGGGAAGGCAGGAGTGGAAAAGCGAAACAGAGACAGAGAAAGAAACGTTAGCTGTACCAATCACTATCGAAATTGTAGTTTTTTTTGACTAAACATGGAAATTGATATCACTGTGATTTTTAGAATCAGACAACTTGTATATTTAAAGGGACTAACATCAATTAGTATGGAAATTCCCTCCTTAACGGCATAATGGGTCAATCCACAACAGCGATTCAAGAAGGCAGTTGACCATCATCTTCTCGAGGGCAAATAGGGATCAATGCGGGCCAGCCAAGAGATGCCCAGGTCCCACAAATGAATAATAATTTTTAAAAATCCGTTGTTTTATTTGCATATTTGCCATTATTTGTGTGCTGTGCTTGTGGGGAAATATAACCCGGGGTTTTGTTGTTCTGTCATCTATTCTGAGAGTTCTATTTCTGTGTTTATTTACATAAGCGCTTCACTGGTTTCAAAGCAGAGTTGATGACAGTTTCGCCAGATGAACGGAGTTTCAAATGATAAGTTTCAAATCAAAACAAGTTTATTTGAAGAATGTTGACAATTTGCAGAAGTGAATGCAAATTTCATGACTATCGATTGCAACAGATATTATTTATATCTGGAAGATAAACATAATTTAACATTTTAATTTAGCTTTATATTTGAATTCTGGAAGTTCATGTAATGCAACATTTCTATCCAATTGGATCCATTTTGAACATTGATTTATATTGTCGTCCTTTTAGACAGTAAAATTTCCAACAATGCAACATAGCTCAAAGTGTGTTTTAGAATATTCATATAAAATAGTTGAAATGAAATCAAGAACTGCCACAACAATTTCATCTAATCGATATTGTTGTTGCGAGGTTTAGTCACGCTTATATTTTCTTTTAATCTTTCATAAAACGTTGATGTTGCTGGCTCAGTCATCGCTGGGACCCTCTTCCTAATTACACACTGTGCCACTTCAGAAATCATCAATTACCTGACAGTAGGTGCGGATTCTGATGATTAGATTCTCTACTGTGTGGAAGCAGGCCCTTTGCCCCAACAAGTCCAGGCCGCCCCTCCGAAGAGAAACCCATCTCCCTACCCTTTCCTACCCCTGACTAGGGCACAGAACACTGTGGGCAATTTAGCATGGCCAATTTGGAGTGTGGGAGGAAACCCACGCAGACACAGGGAGAATGTGCAAACTCCAAACAGACGGTGTGGGCGCGGTGGGGATCGGACTCAGGCGCTGTGAGGCAGCAGTGCTAACAACTGAGCCACAGTACCATTCATGATGTTGGCTGATGAGGTAAAGGCGATAGACGGATTTTCTAATGGTAATTAGTAAACCAGCTGTTTTAGTATTTTTCCATTGACTATGGTTCCCTTGTCACTAATTTCTTTCCCTGATTCCAGGGTTACTTTGAATTCAAATTTCCCCTTGGCAAATGGTGTATTCCACCGCCTGTCCACTCAACGTCAAACTGGAGTTTGGAATACTGTTCCAATGATATTACCACTCGTTCCTAATGTTGGAAATGCAGTGAGAAAGCTCTCACAAACAGAAATGTAATAAATCTGACACTTTATATCACGAATAAATATTGGAATGGAATGCTGGCAGCATCACAGGAGATACAGCATCACATCCAATAATCAATTTAAATCTGTATCTGATGCTCTGGCTGTAGAACCTGATTCACCTGGTGCATAATTCCCAAATTTCTGTTCTGTTTCCCTTTCAGATGTCCATGCTCCCCCATAATTTGCACGTGTTGAGTTCTTGGTTGAAATATAAAAATGTTAGTCACATATCCCAATGTTGTCGTCAGCTATCTTTTCGAAAGTCTGCTATCTTGCTAGACTAATTATGGTTAATCATTCTGAAGAAGCTTTAATACAAATGTTTGGCTTCTGAGTCACGTTCGCCACATGCAAGGCACAAGCGCCTTATTGTTGAATAGGGTGGGGAGATCAGGTCGGAAGGGCAGACGTCCCCTGAAGGACAATACTGAGCCATGCAACTTGCTTCAGAACTTTGGAAAGTCCATGATGATCGCTCATTACACCAGAATTTTCATTTCATATCCTTCAATGAATTGAAGCTACCATGGTAGAGATTGTAATCTGAGTCTAGATCATTCGATTGCTTATCAAGTATTCATAATGCCTGCTTAACCACTTTATTGAACTGATATGTTCACTTCAAGGATCTTTTTTTGTTATTGACCTATGCGACACAGTGAGCGCTATTACCCGTCTGTATGTGTCCTTCAGAAGATCAAAACAATCTGCCTTTCTGAAATGCTGTGGTCCAAAATGTTCTTAAGAAGGGAATTCCTGGAGTTTTGATCCAGTCACAGTGAAGGATCGATGAAGTATTTCCACGCTTGGATGCTGAGTGGTTTAGAGATGAGCTTACAAGTATTGCTTTTCTCATATATCTGTTGCTCTTGTCTTTCGAGAGCGAAGTGGTCATGGGAAGGTACTGTCTAAGGATGTTTGTCAATTGCTGCACTATATTTTTTTAGATACCGAATACTACAGATACTGAATATCAGATTTGGAGGCAAGGTGTGCTTGTGAGAGTGCTACAACTGAAGTGGGATGCTTTGTCCTGGATGCTATCAAGCCTCTTGAGTGTAGCTAAAGCTGCACCCATCCAGTAAAGTGGGAAGTTGTGCCATCACACTCCAAGCTTCTGCCTTTTAGAGAGTCAATTAGCTTTGGGGTCAGGAGGGTGAATTTGTTGCCACAGTATTCCTAGCCTCTGTCCTGCTATTCTAACAGTTGTGCTTATATGGAATGTCTAGTTAAGTTTCTAGTTAACGATAATACCGAGCATGTTGATAGTTGAGGTTCAATGATGGTAACACCATTGAATGTCAAGACGTTTTGCTAGATTATCTCTTATTGTCTGGAAGTTGTGTCAATGCCACTCGTCAGTCCAATTCCGGATATTGTCCTGATATTGTTACATTTGAAGGTATACTGCTTCCATGTACGAGGTGTCATAAAAAGTGCTATCATCTGCGCAGATTTCAATTCTGGTCTTATGATGAAAGGAAGATGATTGATGACACAGCTGAAGATACTTCGGCCAAGGATACTTCCTTCAGGAACTCTAATGGAGATGTCCTTGAGCAGGGACGATTGACCTTCAACAATGAGATCCATCTTTCAATGTACGAGGTGCGACTCTAGGCAGTAGAGAGTTTGTCACTCACTGATTCCAGTTCTCGTCGGGCACTGTAATATCAATCTCGGGCGAATGTGACCTTTAGGTCTAGTGCTGTCGCTCTGCCCACACTTCAGGGATTCAGTTCTTTGTCTCTGCTAAAATCAAGTGTGCAATTCGGTCAGGAGCTGAGTGGAGCTTGTGTAATCCACATTTCATGTCACTGAGCAGGTTATTGCTGAGCCAGTGCTGCTTGATTGCTCTTCCATTGGCATTTTCACACTCCCAACGCATATCTGAGCTTGGGAGCAGAAATTGGTTAGTTTGGATTGTCCTGTTTTCTGTGCTCAGGACGTGCCTGGCCTATTTCCCACACTGGGAGAAAGTGAGGACTGCAGATGCTGGAGACCCGAGTTGAAAAGTGTAGTGCTGGAAAAGTGCAGCAGGCCAGGCAGCATCCGAGGAGCAGGAGAATCGACGTTCTGATTCCTGAAGAAGGGCTTATGTCCGAAACGTCGATTCTCCTGCTCCTCGGATGCTGCCTGGCCTGCTGCGCTCTTCCAGCACCACACTTTTCAACTATTTCACATACTGTCGGATTTTTGCAAGTGTTACAGCTGCACTGGAAGTGATTGCCTCGCTCAAGCCTTCAGTATTTTTGTCGGCTACATAACGTTTGAGTAAACAGTGCTTCCCAGAGTATCTTGTTATCACGTGGAGAGAAGCGAATTGGCTGAAAACATGTATCTGTAATATTGCTGATAATTGGACGAAGCCGAGATGGATCGTACAATTGACACTTCTTACGATAGATTGCTGTGAATGCTTCAGCCTTAACTTTTACACTGATATGTTGTGCTCTCCACCAGGGACAATAGAAATGTCTGTGGAGCCTATCCCTCAATGAGTTGTTTAATTATCCACCAGAAAAATGTTTGATGTGAACCTTTACTCAATGCACATTTGGAAGATTGATGGAATGTTAGCCCTTACTTCAAGATAATTTGAACACTGGAGCAATGAAGCTTTGCTTTAGTAGTATAGCAGTTTCGGTAGACCATAATTGGTGAACGGTGTGCAATTAAGTTTTCCTCATGGCTGGAAGCAATTATCACCACAGAGGGAGTGCTGTGAAAGTTCATTGGACTTTTATTATCCCTGATTGTATTGAATCACAAGACAAGCTCGGTGATGTGTATAGCCTACTCCTGGTCAATATTTTTATGTTTCAATGACTCCTGTATCCAAATACATTACATGAACTGCTACTGCTATATCAACTGCACACACTGGAATTCGTTCGAAATCTGCAATGAACCGCAGACATGATTTTTCCATTACAAAGTCATATTGATTCCATCTGATTAACTTGACCGTTCCTGATAATAGTTTCTATCTTACTCCTTATGCCAGAAGCTGACTTAACTGTCAAGTAGCTTCTGCTTTCTGTATCTCCCCCTTTTCATGAAGGATTTCAATTCACAATTTTTCAATCTCACAGAGCGTTCCCTGATTTTGGAAACTAAAAACGAATGCATGAAACATTTTGCAAGTCACGTTTCTGTTAATATGCGGAGCATGAAGTTGAACCCCTATCCGGGTTACAACTATTTTATCAGGAACGCTTCACTGGCGATTGTGATTTTAATTCCATCTCAACCTTCTTTGGTTTTCCTAATTTTCCACCTATTTCGGATGTCCAGGATTGTTGCAATGTACCTATATAATGAATTGACCATTTCCTTTTTGTTGCGAGTTTCACTGATTCAATGTCCGCAACACCAACGTCCATATTGTTAATTATATTTTAAAACATGTTAATAATAACTCTGTCTATTTAATCTAAGTAGCTAACCCTATCTTTTAGTCTGATACTTGTTTCCTTATTAAACTTATATTCTTCCACTTTCCTATATCTGTCAAATCTTCTGGACTACCCCCTATCAGTGTGCAATAATATAGATTTGTGCTCAGTTTGGTGCCGATATTTTATTTTGAAACATAGATTGTGATTGTTTTCTTTGGGGTTTGTTTTCTTACACTGCAGAAATGATCTCTGCGGCATATTCTGAAATATCTCCTTTAATGTCCATTACTACACAAGGAAGAACAATGAACAAAGTAGATTAACAGCCCAGGAACAGGCCCTTCCGCCCTCCAAGCCTGTGCTGATCCAAATTCACTATCTAAGCCTATCGCTAAATTCCTAAGAATCTGTGTCCTACTCATGTATCTGTTCAGACCCACCGTAAATTAATCTACCGTGCCTGCCTTTACTACCTCTGCTGTCAACGCCTTCCAGGCACGTAGCACACTCTGTGTAAAGGACTTCCCGCGTGTATCCCCATTAAACGTTTCACCTCTCTCCTTGAATGCGTGATGTCTCGTTATTGAATCCCTCACCCTGGGAAAAAAAATTATCTCTATCCACCGTGAGTACACTTTTAATTATTTTGTAGATCACAATCAGGTACCGCCCCCGCCCCGATCTTTTGTTCTCTAAAGAAAACAACTTCAACTTATTCTACCAGGCAACATCCTCGTAAACCTTCTCTGCACCCTTTACAAATTGTCCACATCCTTTTGGTAATGTGGCGACTAGAACTGTACACTGCATTCTAAACACGGCCGAACCAAAGTTTTGAACAATTTTAAGAAGACCTACCAGCTTTTATAATCAATGCCCCAGCCGATGAAGGCAAACAAATTATATGCCTTCTTGACAATTCTATCCACCTGTGCAACCACCTTCAGGGTACAATGGACCTAACTCCCAGATCTCCCTGATCATCAATTTTCCCCAAGACTCTTCCGTTTTCAGTATAGGGTGTTCTAGAATTAGACTTCCCAAAATGCATCACCTCACATTTGCCTGGATTAAACTCCAACTGTCACATCTCCACCCAACTCTCCAGTCTAACTGTATTCTTCTGTATTCTTTGACAGTCCCCTATGCTTTCTGCTACTCCATCAATCTTCCAGTCATTTGCAACTTACTGATCGGAACAGCAATGATCTCTTCCAGATCATTCTGTATATCACAAACAACAGTGGCCCCAGCACTGATCCCTGTGGAAGACCACTGACCAACTTTCTCCATTTCGAGAAGCTTCCTTCAACTATTGCTCCCTGTCTCCTGTTGCTCAACCAGTTCTTTATCCACCTAGCTTGAACACCATGCACACCATGTGACTTCGCTTTCGCCATTAGTTTACCAGTGGAAACCTGATCAAACTCCTTACTAAAGTCAACGTATATGACATCTACAGCCTATACTTCATCTATGAATTTGGTCACTTCCTCAACAACTCTATTAAATTGGTAAGGCACAATCTCCCCCACAGAAAACCACATTGTCTATCACTGATAAACCCATCCCTCAGTACATTCATAGCAATTTTCCCAGCATTGACATCAAGCTCACTGGTCTGAAATATCCCTACTACCCTGTTTGTGCAGGGAAAACAACAGGAGCAACCCTCCAGTCCACCAGCACCTCACCTGTGTTTAAGGATGCTACCAAGATATCTGTCAGGGCGCCAGCTATTTTCTCGCCTCCCTCAACAACCTGGGATAGATCCCTCCTCTCCTGGTGCTTTATCCACCTTAACACCATTTAGGCTACCCAACGCATCTTCCCCCCTAATGTCAATGTGATCCAGAGTAACAAGCTTCTATCTCTAACCTCAACATTCAACATGTCCGTCTCCTCAGTCAACACTGATGCACAGTATTCATTAAGAATCTCATCCATTTTCTCAGCTTCAACACTCAACCTTCCTTCCTTATCCTTTAGAGGACCAACACTTTCTCTAGTTACCCTTTTGTTTCTAATATATGAATACAAGACCTTAGGATTTTCCTTAATTCTGTTCACTAAAGTTATTTCATGACCCCTTTTAGCCCACTTCATTCCTCATTTAAGATTGGTTCTACTCTCTTGATATTCCACCAAGGCCCATTCCGTTCTTAGTTGCCTGAACTTTATGTCCACTTTCTTGTTTCTCTTGGCTAGTCGCACAATTACTCCTGTCATCCAAGGTTCACGAATCTTGCGTTTCCTATCCCTTATTTTCAAGGGGACATGCCTGCCCTGCACTATCTTCAACTTATCTTTGAAAGCCTCCCACATGTCAAATGTGGACTTCCATTCAAATCTCGACTCCCAATCCACATTTCACAGCCCCTGCCGAGTTTTGATATAATTGGCATGGGCCAAGTTTAGTACTCTTCCCTGAGGGCAACTCTCATCTTTGTCTACCAGTATTTTATAAATTACAGAATTGTGGTCACTGTTTTCAGAGAAATCCCCCACTGCAACGGCTACCACCTGGCCTGGCTCTTTCCCCAACATCAGGTCCAATATGGCCTCTACCCTCATTGGACTATTGACATACTGCTCTAGAAACCTTTACTGGATGCTCCTTCAAATTGTGGCCCATCCAGACCTCTGCCACTAAGTGTATCCCAGTCAATGTTGGGAAAATTAAAATCTCACTTCACCATCAATTGTTGTCTCTACATTTTTCCATGATCTGTTTACCTATTTGTTCTTCTACCCCATAGCCACTGTTGGGGAGCCTGTAGTTCACCCCCCAAAATGGAACTGCACCCTTCTTATTCCTCAGCTCTACCCATAATGCCTCGCTGCTCAAGTCCTCCTTAGTGTCCTTCTTTAGCACAAACGTGATATCATCCCTAGCCAGCAAAGCAACTCCTCCCCCCCCCCCATACCCCGCAATGTGTACTTCCCTCCCTGTCCTGTCTCAATCATCTATATCCTGGAACATTTAGTAGACAATCATGCCCTTTCTTCAACCAATTCTCGGTGATCGTAATAAC
Source organism: Chiloscyllium plagiosum (assembly GCF_037043375.1). Lineage (NCBI taxonomy): Eukaryota > Metazoa > Chordata > Chondrichthyes > Orectolobiformes > Hemiscylliidae > Chiloscyllium > Chiloscyllium plagiosum. The sequence goes on along the minus strand of NW_028270175.1, from coordinate 63,646,866 downwards.
GTCATGCTCCCATGCACCAATCCAAGCCCTACGTTCTTCTGCCTTACTCACTATACTCCTTGCATTCAAGTGTGTGCCCTTCAAACTGCCAGTTCTTTTGCGTTCATTTGCTCTCTGCCTACTCTTCCCCTTGGTAATGCTAACTTCATGATCCTTACAATCTATAGTTTCCACCTCACTGTCTACTCGTCTTCTCTTGTTGTTCCCAGCCCCTGCCACATTAGTTTAAAGCCTCCTCACCAGCAGTAACAAAAACTCCCCAAAGGACATTAGTTTCTGACTGGTTCAGGTGTAGACCTGAATTTGTAATAGTCCTACCTTTCCGAGATCTGGTCCCAATGTCCGACAAATCTGAAACTCTCTCTCCATCGCCATCGCTCAAGCCACGTGTTCATGCTGCCTATTCTTTCATTTCTATCCTGGCCAGTACGTGGGATTTGTAGAAATCCTGAGATTACTACCTTCGAGGTCCTCTTCTTTAACTTCTCTCTTGGCTCCCTGAGTTCTGCTTTCAGGACATCATCACAATTTTTACTTAAATCATTGGTGCCTATATGCACCACGATAAGTGGCTGTTCACGCTCCACATTCAGAATGCTCTGCAATCGATCGGTGAAATTCCTGACCCGAGCACCAGAGAAACAACATTCTATCCAGGAATCTCATTTTTGGCGTTAATAATTATTACACCGTTATTAATTATTCATTTGAATGATTTACCAACTCATTTTAATTAGTTCTGTTTTTAACACCTTCATATTTATCCTTATTTAAGTTAATAATACTAGTCTTAGCCCACTGTTTGTGACCTCACGACAAAGAGAAAATTCACAACAGGATCGCTACTGCCTCGGGTCATCATTTAATCAAATCTCGTGGCGGAACACCAGAAGCATTTAATCTCTTCTCTTTCTCTTAGAAATACCCGTGATTCACTAACTAAAATCTTAAATTGCTTCTTGATATCTTACATGAATGAAAACAAAAAGAGAACAGCAAAATATGACTGAAGATAGGTACAAGGTAGAAATACCTGTGCATTGATGCAAACTCTCCTTGCCTTTGACCTGAGATATCGCCGAAGTTTGCGAAAGGTTTCCGTGTTTAAACAGAGAATTGCAAATGAAACTAATAATTGTCCTTTGGCATGTTTCGCCCAGTGATAACTCTCGGCTGACAGTTAATGTACTTTAGCGTAAATAATCTTGGGTGCTTTATGTTTCATTCTGGAACCTGGGAATGGAATTGAATACAATGTTGAAACTAACCGTAATCTGCCGATTTGGTTTTGATGCTGTCAGTGTGCGTTCACCCTCACAGGCAGGAAGACTGTTTGCATTCATAACAGGGAATCGTTGTCCAGTGTGTCATTCTCAGCTGACACAAAACTTCCTGTTTCTGTGTGCCACACATTTCACTTCTGATCAGAAAATAAAAACCCAGGGGAAACAGTCTGAGGAAACATCTGCCAATGTGGCCTATATCTGGTAACAGGTTCATGGGGCAATCACGTTGAAGTAACATTTACAAATCAAACTGTCAAACTCGGTTTAACAGTCCGATTCCAGGATGTTGTTGGACGAATCTTCGAACACTCTAACAAGATCATTCAATTCTCCAAATCTGGAACACTTCGACTGTACCTTTTAATATTTCTGATCTTGCACTTTTTGTTACTTTGTCTTATGATATAAAGTTTTTTTTAATCAGTTTTAGATTCTATATTCTGCAGCCATCATCTCCCCAGCCGTGTGGGGAGGTGTGGAGGGAGTGGGGGCCAGGGAGACACACAGACTCCGGGAGTGCAAATGGCAGTGTGGGGGGAGAGGGATACACAGTCTTTGGGAGTCAGGATTGAGGTGTGTGGGGAAGGTGTTAAACACACACTGCGGAGTGGGGATGGGGTTGTGGCGTAAAGGGGAACGCACAGACTCTGGGAGTGGGGATGGGGGTATGGGTGTGTGTGGAGGGAGACGGAGAAACCCGGGGAGTGGGGATGGGGCATTGGGGAGCAGGGAGACACACAGACTCTAGGAGTGGCGATGGGGGTATGGAGGGAGGGAGACTCACAGACCTTGGGATTGGGGAAAGGGGTGTGAGGGGAGATAAACACAGAGACTCTGAGAGTGGGGATGGAGGTGTAAGGGGAGGGCGACACAGTCTGTGGCAGCGGGGATGGGATGTAAAGGGAGATAGATACACAGTCTCAGGTTGTGGGGATGGGAGTGTGGGAGTGGGGAGAAGTACAGACTTTGGGAGTGGGGATGGAGTTGTTGCAGGAGGGAGACACACAGACTGCGGACTGGGGATGGGTGCGTGAGGGAGAGGGAGACACATAGACTCTGTGAGGGGGATGGAGATGTTGCGGGAGGGATATACACCAACTGTGGAAGTGGGGACGAGTATGGGTGAAGAGACGCACAGATTCTGTGGAGTGGGGATTGAGTTGTAGGGGGAGGGAGTCACATGGACTCTGGGAGTAAAGATGGGGGTGAGAGACGCACAGACGCTGGGAGTGGGGATGGAAATGTGGTGGGAGTGAGATTTACAGACTCACGGAGTGGGGATGGGGATGTGGGGGTGAAGGGAGACACACAGATCTGGGAGTGAGGATGGGGGTGTGGGGGAGGGAGATGCACGGACTTGTGGAGTGCGGATAAAGTGAGACACACAGACTCTGGGAGTGGGGATGGGGCATTGCGGGGCAGGGAGACACACAGGCTCTAGGAGTTGAGATGGGGCTACGGAGGGAGGGAGACTCACAGATCTTGGGAGTGGCGATGGTGGTGTGAGGGGAGATAAACACAGAGACTCTGGGAGTGGGGATGGAGGTGTTGGGGAGGGAGATGCACCGACTTGGGGAGTGGGGCTGGGCTTGTGGGGATGAAGTGAGGCACACAGACTCTGGGAGTGGGGATGGGGTGTGCGGTGTTGGAGAAACTCGAACTCTATGAACTGGAAATGGGGGCGTGGGGAGAGGGAAGCCCTCAGTCCCTGGGCGTGTGACAGTAGTGTGGGGAGAAGCCATACAGACTCTGGTAATGGGGATTGGTATGAGCTGGGGGGAGGGAGCCATACAGATTCGGGGAGTGTAGTTTGGGTTGTGGGGTGAGAGACACACTTCGACTCTGGGGAGTAAGGGTGGGGGTGTGAGGGGGAGGGAGATACACTGACTCTGGGAGTGGGTTGGGGGTGTGGGTTTTGGAGAATCTCAATTTTTTTGGACGGAGAATGGGGGCGTGGGTGGAAGAAGACACACAGACTCTGGGAGTTGGAATGGGGGTGTGGGGAGGCAGAGGCACAGACTCTGGGGAGTGAGAATTGGGTGTGCAGTGTTGGAGAAACTCGAACTCTGGGGACTGGAATTGGGGACGTGGAGAGAGGGAGACACTCAGACTGTTCGAGTGGGACTGTGGTGTGGTGGGAGGGGGGGCGAAGGAAAAACGTAGAGCCTTGGGTGTGGGGATGAGGAGACATGCATACTCCGTGAAGTGGGGAGGGCAATGTGAGGTGCAGGGAGACACACAGATTCTGGTGAGTGGGGATAAATTTTCTGGGGCTGTTTTCACCGAAGAGTTGGAAGCTTTGGGGTGATCTTATAGAAGTTTGTAAAATAATGATGAGCATAGATACGATAAATAGGCAAGGTATTTTCCCTGGTGTTTGGGAGTCCTGAACTACTGGGCATAGATTTAAGGTGAGAGGGGGAAGATATAGAAGGGTTCTAAAGGAACACGGTTTTACGCAGAGGGTGGTATGTGCATGGATTGAGCTGCCAGAGGAAGTGGTGGAGGCTGGTCCAATTGCAACATTTAAAAAAATCTGGGTGGTTACATAAGTACGAAGGTTTCAGAGAGATATGGGTTAAGTGCTGGCATTTGGGGCGAATTAAGTTCAGATATCTGTTCAGCATGGATAAGTTGAACCGAAAAGTCTGGTTGAGAACTGCATGACTCGATGACCCTAGTGAACAGCAGTCCCAGTCCCCAGCGACAGGGACTGAACTCAGTTTTCTTATATTGTAAGTCAGCAGTGCTAACCACTGTGCCACCATGCCACCCAAAACGAAACTGACACCAACATGTTCATTCTAAAAAATGAGAGACTTAACAAACAATCCAGGTCCTTTTCAATATACAATTTCAGTTAGGGCACACTGTAAACCTTTGCGATAAATTCTGTGTCTTATGGTCTTATACTCTAAAACCACCTAATGAAGGAGCAGCTCTCCGAAAGCTCGTGCTTCCAAATTATCCTATTGGACTATAACCTGGTGTTGTGTGATTTTTAACTTTGTAAATCATGGTCCAACACCAGCATCTCCAAATCAAGGACAGATTGAATTGCTGAAAAAGCACATCCAGTGATATAAACTGACACGAATTGGGTCACTACTGAGAGAAAGTCCAGCGTATTTTAGATAGAGTCTTGTATTCAATAAATAAAGGAACTATCTTAGCCCAGGAGAAGACATGGTGTATTAACTACCAACAGACAAAGACACCAGTATTTTAGAATATAATAGAAAGGTACTTATAGTGTATGGAAATGCAAACAGAGGAATTACTCTTAGCATGTCTACAATGGATTATTTTATCAAACAAAATAATTTCCAATGTTACGAGGGCTCATCTTTCTTCACTACAATGTTCTGAATTTTAAGTTATGTCGACTGAGACATGAAACTGTCTGATCTGCCTAAATGTATGGAGTTTGCTTTTCACTTTGTTAATTTAATTTATTGACCTTAGTTGAATAAACTTAAAAGTCACACAGCTCCAGGTTATAGTCCAACAAGTCTTATTTGGAAGCACTAGTTTTCGGAGAGCAGCTCCTTTATCAGATGGTTTGGAGCATAAGATCGCAAGACACAGAACTTATAGCAAAATTTTACAGAGTGATGTAATTGAAATTATGTAATGAAAAATACCTGGATTGTTTGCTAAGTATCTCATCTTTTAGAATGATCATATTGGTTTCAATTCTTTCATATGTAAATCGCCGAACTTTTCAAAGCTACATTCTCAAGTGAACTTTAACAATTGGTATCATGTCGGCCCAGATAATGCGGCTAAGGTGTGAGGTGCCCTGTGCGGGACTGTCCATGAGAGTGATTCTAATCTTAAAAAAAACTGATTCTCATCTTAAAAATAACTGATTTACAGAATCTGACATGGATTCAGGCAATTTTTGAGCAAAATAAAATGTAATTCTGCAAGTACAAATTCAACTCACAAACTTATTTGTGTTTGTGCGTGTGTGTCTGTCACGGAGGGGTGGAGAGTGTGAGAGAGTGTGCATATGTGTGTGAGTATGAGTATGAGTGGAAAGGGGTATAAGTCTGTGAGTGGATGCATGTGAACATGGGAGTGTATGTGTGACCATATGAGAGAGAGCTTGTGTTATGAGAGTGCCCGTGTGACTAATAGACAATTGGAAATAGACAATAGGTGCAGGAGTAGGCAATTCTGCCCTTCGAGCCAGCACCACCATTCATTATGATCATGGCTGATCATCCTCAATCAGTATCCTGTTTTTGCCTTATCCCCATAACCCTTGATTCCACTATCCTTAAGAACTCTATCCAATTCTTTCTTGAAAGTATCCAGAGACTTGGCCTCCACAGCCTTCTGGGGCAGAGCATTCCATGCAACCACCACTGACTGGGAAAAGACGTTTCTCCACAACTCTGTTATAAGTGGCCTACCCCTTATTTTTAAACTGTGTCCTCTGGTTCGTGACTCACCCATCAGCGGAAACACGCTTCCTGCCTCCAGAGTGTCCAATCCTTTAATAATCTTATACGTCTCAATCAGATCCCCTCTCAGCCTTCTAAGCTCAAGCGGATAAAAGCCCAGTCGCTCCAATCTTTCAACGTAAGACAGTCCCGCCATTCTGGGAATTGACCTCGTGAACCTCCGCAGAACTCCCTCAATAGCCAGAATGTCTTTCCTCAAATTGTGTATCTGTAGGAATGTTTGATGGTCTGTCGGAGTGTGTGTGTGTAGGAGTGTGTGCATCTGTATATGTGTGTGTGTACCTGTGTGTGTGTGTCTTTGTCTGGGTGTGTATCTGGTTTTCTCTCTTTGTGTGTGTACGTGGCAGACACGCATGTCGCTTATCCAACGTTGTCTATTTCATACACAGCAGGCAAGGATGCTGTGCGGCATGGTTCTTTGGTGGGAATGAGCAGAAGTTACTGCAACATATGAATGGACACCACACAACAATTAACAGGCAGGAGTGTTCCCTTCCAGACGGTGAACCCTTCAGTGGTCAAGGACATTCGACCTTGGATCTTCGTGTGATCGTCCTCCAAGGTGAACTTCGGGATGGACACCAAAGCAAACTGGCCGAGCAGAGGCTGATAGCCAAGTTCAGTACCTGTGGGACTGGCCTCAAACGGGACTTCTGGTTCATGTCACACTGCAGGTGACCCCACTGCATCACACACACACACACACACACACACACACACACACACACACACACACACACACACACACACACACACACACACACACACACACACACACACACACACACACACACACACACACACACTCATAACCTCCCCCATTCAGACACACACACAAAAAGACGTACACCCAGATAAAGACATGCGCGCACATACAGACGCATGCACACACACAGACACAGCCACACACATTCCGAGACACACGCCCCTACATACACACACACAATCCTACAAATACACTCATGTGGGTCCTCTCAAGCACAAGATCTCTCTCTCTCATACACTCACACACTCACATGGTCAGACGTGCAGCCTCTCACAGAGTTATACCCCTTTACACTCACACACAAACACACACGCTCACACGAACGCTCATGACCTCCCCCCATACACACACACACACACAAACACACACACACGCACAGAAATTTGTCGGGTGAATTTGTACTTGCAGAATTACATTTTATTTTTCTCGAAAGCTGCACGAATCCATGTTAGATTCTGTAAATCCATGTTCTAGATCAGAATCAGCCTGAACATAGTGTCACAGACAGTCTCACAGATGACACCTCACAACTTCAATGCATTATCTGGGCCGACATGACACTAATTGTTAAAGTTCACTTGAGAATGTAACTTTAAGAATGTTCTGCGATTTACATATGAAAGAACTGAAACCAACATGTGTATTCTAAAAGATGAGAAACGTAAATTAAATATTTAACTGGATTGTCTTAATTTTCTCATCTTTTAGAATGAACATGTTGGTTTCAGTTCTTTCATATGTAAATCGTAGAACATTCTTAAAGTTACATTCACATTGTAAACTTTTGCTACAAATTCTGTGTCTTACAATCTTGTAATCCACAACCACCTGATGAAGGAGCAGCGCTCCAAAAAATAGTGCTTCCAAATAAACCTGTTGAACTCTAACCTGGTGTGGCGTAATTTTTCACTTTCGACACCCCAGTCCAACACTGGAATCTCCAAATCATTATTTGAATAAAGGGATGTTATGCCAGGCAGCATTTGGGATCATTAACTGGACCATTAATTTCCACATCACGAGACAGAGTGTCGGGGGGAGTTTATTGATTTGGAATATCATTGAAATGAAAGCTTGAAACATTTCCCGTATAAATCACATGAATTACAGCCTTCGAATTCAACAAAGTAGGAAGGGTGGATTTGGAGTAATAGAAATGTTTAATGACAGAGAGGGATCACTTCGCCCATCAGGCCTGTGCCACGTAAAAACAGAACCTCGCAACCTACACCCACTTCATAGTATATTTTCCGTAACTCTTCAGGTCATAGCACATAGCTAAGCTCATTTTTAATTGAGTTTTCCTGCATCTACTTTACTTTCAGGTTGTGAGTTTCCCGAATCTTCCCCGTGAGTTTCCTGTCTGTCCCTTATATCGAAGTACCTTAATTATCGAACTCGCCACCGCCCCAGCCCCAAGCTAAGGAGGTTTTTCCCATGTATTTTATCCTTGCATAACATTTGAGTGTTTCTTAAGAAAAATATCCCTCAATCTCCTCTGTTCCAAATGAACAGCTCCAGGCGAACTAGAATTTCGTTCTTACTGCTTTCTTCCAGTCTTAGCAGCATCCTCCGAGACTCATTCGAAAATACTTCCATTCTGACAGTAATGAAGTGATCACATGAGTGTGTGCCCACGAGTATGTCTGCATGGATGTTGTAATTTTTGTTTCAATTGTCATTGTTCTTCTGTTTTGTTTCATTAACGTTACCTGATATTGTGTACACTATCACTTCACCAACAACTGTGGAAAGTACTTGTATTCACGTCAAAATATGATGGAAATAATGCAAAAGGCAATGCGGAGCCATTACAGTCGGGATCATTGTGTAAGGTCAAATCCATTGTCCACACAGACATGATATCCAATGCTATTAAATACTGGCTTATGGTAAAACTGTAGGCAGAACTATATCAGTATTCAAACAGTTGGTGCAGCCCTGAGAATCCTAATGACCCGTTTCTCATCGTCGTTTCTCGATTTTTTTGAACTGTTCTTGACTTACTTATTAAATTTAAGTTAACATGAATATTAATGCACACATGTTCCCCAGAAATGCTGACAACAACATCCCTTTTTTCAGCAAAGATCAGCAACATGAACGAAGAAAGTTAAAACAAAATATATTTATTTTACTTAATATTGACAATACGGTTTTCACAAAGGGAAAAGGAGAAGGTGTGGCGGCGTGCAGAGAGGGCATTCACTGTTCCCTGGTGTCTAATTGCGTTTGTGGGTAAGAGGTGCACTTGTGAAGTACATTCAGGATGGTAATGTAGTTATTTCAGTGGACATTGTGCGCACAGAGATCTCCCATGAATCAGCAATGACATGGACAACTGATTTTGTGATGATCTTTGGAGCAAAATAAAATCGAACAATGCAGGAAGGACAAGTCCCTTTCAATTCTTTGAAATAATATCAAGGAATGTAATATGTGGTCCTGGGGAGGCGGGAGGATCTCTAATTTAAACACACGGGAGAATGTGAGGCACAGATCCACCGTTGGAAATCCAGATTGTTGGAACTTCTTCAAGTTTGTAAAAGTCATGAGTGGTAAGGAAAATGGCAAATGCCTTTCACACAGGGTGCGGGATTTCAAGAGTAGAGAACTTTTTTTTCAAGGTGAGAGGGGAAAAGTTTTAAAATGATATCAGCGGCAACTTTTACACAGAGAATGGCTCGTGTGAGGAATTATCTTCCAGAAGAAGAGTTAGATATGAATACACTTATAACTTTTGAAAGACTTTTAGTTAAGTCCATGAATACGAGCTGTTTGGGAGGATATGGGCCAATACAGGTGGGATTAGATTAGTTTGGGATTATGGTTGCCCATGGCATATTTGGACCGAAGGGTCTGTTTCTAAGTGATTTCTCTCCTTGAGTCAATGAACAGCTATCTATCTGTTTTTTTCTCAATTTTATAGAGTTCTGTAGTGATCCTCCAGTGAAATGTTGGTTTTTCGGTTGTGACTGAGACTCTGTGAATATTTGTTTTAATGAGAGAAGGGACCAGTTCTCCAAGTTGCACAGCTGAAAAATAATATTTTCTGTAGCTTTGCTGCTGAGTAGATTTATTTATGCCGAGACAGTGGTTATGGTTTGACGTTTGCTTTCTGGCAAGTGGTCAAGAGTGGGACAAAACATCTTTGATCTACTGCAGAGACTCCAGATGCTTCCGGTAAATGAAACTGGAAGCTCGAGAACCATTTCTGCAGTCGGCTTAATTGCTGCCAACCACTGCATATGGCAGATTAAAGGCAGTATGAATAAACTAAAACAAAATCTAACCAAACAAACTGTACTTTCCCGTTTACCCAAAATGGACACACTTCACTTGGGATTTCTTCTTTAACAAGGATGGTCACTCAACACAGCTTCACTGTGTGACAATCAGAAAACAGGAAATTGACTGCATGACTGACATTTATATTAATTCCGGCTGAACATCAGCCTAGTTAGTAAACCGTTTGTATTGAGGATTTTTAAAGCTCTTGAATATGACGTTAATGGACCCAAACTCCCACATGGCACTAACATTTGTCATTTTCTCAAAGTAAGTTGATAAACTTGAATTGGCTTGAACTCGCATAACCTGTTGCACCATTCTCTGATTAATGCATCTCATTAAAACCGAATGGGCCATTTATACATAGTGAGCACCGGTGCAGTGCAATGCATAGTTTTTGCTGATTTCTACTCGTTGACAGTCCCGTGTCACAGTTACCAATGCGCGGAGAAATGTGCTGTTTATGACCTACATCTGTGGCAATTATTGATGTAATACTCTGTAACCTGCCAGACACTCCTGATGTACCCAGTTACCTGCAATGGTTTAGATGTTGAGAATTATTTTCTAACATCTCACCAGCCTGCTCCACTTTATTAGATTCTCTTTCAAAGGTTTACCTGAGGGTTACCTGTCACTGTCAATCCACTTTTTATTTCTCGGTCACACAGCTTTCCTTTACAATACATTTTCAAATATCTATCTTGTAGTCGGTGCATGTTAAAAAAAGATACAAGGAGAGAGATTCTGTAATATGGTGATGTTCTTCTAATCTCCGTGTCCAAACAGTTTAGTGATATACACACACATTCTTAACATATTCATTTTAGACATGCTCGATATTAGCTTGCCTAAATTGAATTTAGAAACGCCAAATACAAATGATATTTTATTTTGTAATTTGAGAGAAACTTCGAGTGTTTGCAGAAATAAAGTCAGTAATTGTATTGTCTGACAATGGTATTGAACTTCGTTTTAGCTTTTTCTGCTTGTGGTAGAAAGTAGAATTAAAGGGAGTTAATTTCCAATTGAATATTCTATACATAATCACTTTGAATACGCTCTGTATTCAGTTGCATAAAGTGAATTTAGAAACTCTGGTATGATTTACAAGTTATTTTGTGGTGTGGTGGAGGTTTGGAGTGTCCAGAAGATCGTATGGCTAGTTAATTAATTGGCTGATAATATCTTCGAACTTTGATTTTAGTTTTATTTACTCGTGAATTCATGCTAAAATACAGAGAGCCAACTTCCAATTGAATTTGTTTTGTTGGTTTAAACAAAATATCTGAAAACCTCATCTGAAAAATACTTCAAGCTGTTAAGTTTCACTTTCCTCATTCAAAACACACTTCCTAGCAAGCTCATCAGCAAAACAATATCCCAAGGTGTGTATATTTCCATGTTTAAGAATAATCTCGTGTAAATATGAACCCATCTGTTCGGGCTGTGCAAGGTGATACGAGGATCCAGTCTCAGCCTCCAGCAGGAAACCAACAGGCGGAACCTGGAAGCCTGCCCCTTCTGATGATCATAAAAATCCGGGTCACTGTGCTTTAGTTCAACACCCCTGGATCTGGTTTGTTTAGAAAGCTCTTGACAGAACTGTTTTCCACACGTGTTCAGAATGATTAAGTCAACAATTTTTCTCAGTTTGTTACTGACGTTCTTATCATGTGAGTGTTTTTTTTTTCATGTCTCTCTTTGTTACTGTCTCAATGTTAGTCTGCCTCAGAAATGTAAAAGACTCAGGCATCATTGTATCAGCATTAATTCTCATGGTTTTTTTTTCATTTTGAAAGGTGTCCAGTCGGAGATTGTTTTAACTCAACCAGAGGCAGAGAGTGGCCATTCCGGGGCCACCCTGAAACTGACCTGTAAAACCAGCGGCTTCGATCTTGGCAATGGTTGGATGCACTGGATCCGACAGGTTCCCGGACAGGGGCTGGAGTGACTGCTAAATGACAAAAGTCCATCCAGCAGTAACTATGACCCAGCGATTAAGAATCGATTTACTGCGTCCAAAGACACTTCAAACAACATCTTCGCGTTGGAGATGAAGAGCCTGAAGATCGAAGACACCGCCATCTATTACTGTGCAAGATACCACAGCGAGAGGAACCAGCGCTGGACGCTTTCAAAAAACAGCTCAAGGGGACATTTTGCCAATTTCATCGTTAACTGATGGTCAGTACCCGTTTTAAATTCAGTTCAACCAACTGCGATCTGAAGCACACCTCGGGCTGCCTTTTACAACCCTATCATAGAGGAAACATACCATTGAAACTAACAAACTGGGTGATATCATGGGACAATGTTTTTGGCATTTCGTATGTACTACTTACTCTTCCACCAATTAAATGCTTGGACATGATGTTAGTTTTAATGTATCTGACAGTTCGGGAAATGTCTACTAATCGTGGTCTGTAAACCATGCCTTTAATTCTAAACACTATCAGCACTAAATGTCTATTTCACATGAAAATTGAGACCCAGAGCGTATTACAGAAAATGTACAGGTCTAAATCGCTGTGATACTACAGTGGGTCACAGTGATGTGCACAGTGACATCCTCATACAAAAACCACTGACAAGGTTTAGTCTCAAGCTGGCGATTATTACCTTTGAAGGACCGGGAAAATAATGTGAGACTTAATTTAAATCCCATCCAGCAGTGACTAGTTTGGACAAATGTATAAAATTATTCTACTTTCCTCATGTTGATGGCTACATTAATGCACGCTAAACTTGCAAAATTATTCCGAGCGTTTAAAATACAGTGAATAGAAGAAACTAAAATATTCCACTAAATAATTTTTAGAGGAACCTGAATCACTTCTTTCCAGGAATTAATGAAATTAAATATCTGCATTATTTAATAAGAATGATCAATATCCACTGGACAATGATAACGTGATGAAGATTTATTGTGACTTCATTTTGTCTGTGTTTCCGAATATTTAAAATAATAGCAGGATTTCCTTTGTTTTTGTGCAGAGTCAGTTATTGGGTGACCCAGTCCAGAGAATGTAACGCTGTGACTATCTTGATTACTGGGGCCAAGGGACCATGGTGACGGTGACTTCAGGTAAGCATGTGAACTTTCTTAGGGACTTTTTTTATTAACATTCTGCTCATGTGAATAATTCCTCAATTAAATGAAACTCCGAGTCTGTGCTGAGCTCGATTTGGTTCCGTTTGAGTTTTCTTGAAACTGACAATAGACTTACATTAAGTCTCAGAAAGTAATGAAAGTGGTGGTGACGGACTCAGATGCTCAGATCATCTTTTGTTTTAATCAGATGTGCATTCTGTGTGGCTGGTTTACTTGAAACACCTAATGATGCTTAATCAGTGTGGTATAAACAATGTTTAATGTCAGTGACACCCATTATCTGTGAGTTTTATTGTCGACAACAAATGCGAAGAACGGAAAGATGTACGAAATATTACCAGACAGGATCAAAATATGCTAACATATCATTATTGATTTATTCCCTGTGTACATAATGTTCTTACCATGATTGTATTTTGTCACTTAATTTGTAAATTTTGTTGAGTGAAAGCACGTTAGATATTGTCGTGAAAATTTCTTGCAGTGTTGCATTTCATTCTTTTGATTGGATGATGAATGTGTTTTATTTGCTTCTGTTGAAAAGTTGATTGGGTTCTGACTTTGCTTTATTTGATTCTGTTGAATTGAGTTGATTCAACTTGTGGAATTGAACTGCGTTTTCATGCTTTCAGTAATCGGTGATTTCTATCACTGAAAGAGATTGTCTCTCTGGATTACTCTTAATTACGAATATTTGCAAAGTTCTTTGTACTGAATCGTTTCTGCATTTGTTAAACTCGTGGCACTAATGTTTTCTGATTGATTGAAAACACTATATCCGTTTGTAACTGTCTGAAGACCAACTTAAGGCAGAAACACGGTAGTGTGCTAAATGAAAAAAAAAAGATGACTTTTTAGAGTATTTTTTAAATAAATAAGTCTCAGTTCAAATTGTAAACCAGTTAAATTCTGTTTTGAGTAGCCTCATGCAAAATAAAATTTGGGTCTAAAATCTTAAACTGCCGAATGGGTCAGATTTCGTAATTGAGACTACCTTATCATAACATTCAATTATTATGGAGTAATGTTTGTCCATTGAACTAATTTTATTTTGACCTTAAGGCGATTAATCAATAGATGCCTTCAGTTGCTCTACTGTGCACTGCACAAGATTGACATGATCAGAAAAACTATATAGGTTGATAATAAATTGAGTAGTTGTCGAAACTCTTAAAGCTTTAAGCGTTGTTCAATAAGTTATCTCACAACCAGGCAGCTGTTATAACTTTTTATTTCTATTGTTAATCATTCGCTTGTGTGATGGTGAGCAGTTTTGATGGATTCCAATTTGGGATTTTTTTGTGAGGTTACATTATATTCTTAGTTCTGTTGAAAATGTTTGCAGAGAGACAGTTTTGCTGCAAACACATCATTGATCCTCAGTGTTGTTCAGTTGAGGAGAGAATGTGCTGAGGTAAAATTAAGTTTGTTATATTGGTGAAGCTGTTTTTAGTTTCTACATTGCTTTTGAAATATTTGCATGGTTGGTGATAGTGAACTGCTCCAGTTTCCTCATTCAGTGCAATCAGCAATAGAGTTGAACTTTCATTAAACCTAATATTAAGTGAAAGGCAAATCGCATAGGACTTGGAAATGAAGGGAAAACAGATACGTTAGGGCGCGAGTTTTATTTGAAAGTAACAATTCAGGACTAATCTAATCCAATCCTTAAATTCAAAACACAGAACTCAACGTTATACTTAGATCGCAAAGTCTGTCTTCAAATAGTGTGCACGTCTCAAGAAATATCAATAGAATTTCAGAAATATTATGTTCTAATTTTTCTTGCTATTCAGCAAAAGTGTCATTACTGTGATATCATTAATCAAGAATTTCCTTTCATTTCCGCTGTACCCTACCCACAAGTTTCCTGGCTGGAAAAGGTCATTGCTCCAAATATTTCGATGCAGAATAGATTGATTTCACTGAATTGATCAGTTTTTCATTTTAACTTGAAATAATTAATTGTTGTACCTTTGCTTAAATTAGATTTACAGGAATAAAAATGTAACATTAACTGAGTGATTTAATCCACGCAGTGCTTTATATGTTCCCAATCCGTGTGTTTTAAGTAAATAGACACATTTTACAACAACATATCAACTGAAGTCAGAGTCAGAATCATTGGCGACCTTTAAGCAGCAATTGGATAAGTACATGGATGGGTGCTTAAGCTAGGACAAATGTTTGGCACAACATCTTGTGCCGAAGGGCCTGTTCTGTGCTGTATTGTTCTATCTATGAAATGAAGCGTCATTCATTCGGAAACAGCTGCTATAGTGGATTATGTCATCAAGTCTAGATCTCAAATTCATTAAAATAATCCATCATCAACGCACCATGGGAATGAATGACGCAAAATCGGAGATTTTAAGATTCCCTACAGTGTTCCCTTCGGCCCAACAAGTCCAAACCGACCCTCCGCAGAGCACCCCCCTCCCCAGACACATTCGCCTACATTTACCCCGAACACTATGGGCAATTTAGCTTGGCCAATTCATCTAGCCTGCCCATCTTTGGACTGTGGGAGGAAACCAGAGGATCCGCAAGAATCCCACCCAGACAAGGGGAGAATGTGCAAACGCCAACAGACAGTTGTCCGAAGTGGGAGATGAACCCGGATTCCGTGGCACTGTGAGGCAGCAGTGCTAACCACTGTGCCACCGTGCCACACTCTTGCTTTTTATGTCTATGCTTTCCGACAGTTGAATAATTCACAAATTTAGAGAAGACAGGAAATGGAGGGTAGTAGAGCACATTGTTTATTTAAACACAGAGAACAGAGTAATATTTACTTCAATTAATATACTGGCGCGATTTTTGGAATGTAGCGATCTGAATGACATTGTTCATATTAGTTAAGTGTTGATGATCATTTATTTCGACATTAGTTAAAGCGGGGAATGCAGACAGAAACTGTTTTCAATTCATATATTTTTTTAAAAAATCGTTCTTTAGAAAGAGCGATCAAGGAAATAACTTGCCATTGCATAGCACATCTGAGAGTAAATACTTGCCCTAATGTATCCAACAGACATGCATTTACACAATGGAATGCAGTATTGGTTTTGAGCAGTGCGTGCAACATTTCCAAAGTTCAAGAAATATTTTAAGAATATGCAGAAATAATTTAGAGAATATTCTATTTCTGCGGGAACTGTGCTTCACTTGGTGAAATGGTACACCTCAATAATTTTCTTATTTACAATCACGATTAAGTTTATTAAATCAGTAGGTAATCTTACTTCACTGTGAAAACGTTCTGAGAAGCATTGATGCTTTCTCTCTGGCTAGTCCCTATTATGAAAGTTAAATTACAATGAATACATTTGATGTGACGAATTGAGCAGATATATCTTCTCAGATCAAGACTGTTGTACAGTTTGTTCCCGTGTTATCTCGACCGAGTTGTCAGCTGTTCCTGACCAGTTGTAAATCGATCGGTTCGGACATCTGAATCTCAGACAGTTCAATTTCATGTGGCGCTTCTAAACCACTTTTGTCTGCCAGAAATTAGGCATCACAGAATTGAGAGTCCTGACTGAATTGTTACAATCAGAATAAAAACTTCAGTAACCAAAGTCAAATTGTAAGACCCCTGAACTCAGGTGTTAGCAATGAAGAATATATCATTCAGTGAGACAGAGGGAAATATGCTGCATATTTTCTTTGTGCCACTCTTGTCAGTGACACATTTAGTGGCACAATGTGGAATAAAATTATTAAGAACTTATTGTCAGCATGTAATGTTCCTGGTAAAGGTGATGTTACACTTCAAAAGCGTCTAATCTATTTCAACCTAAGCAGACCATCTGGTGCAGCAACATACACAGGGTTAAGGGGAAGGGAGTTCTCAGTTGAAATCCAGTGACAGTAAACTTATGGCCGTGCAAATCCTAATTTTATTCCTCTACAGTTCCCATAGAGCTTGAACAATTCGGAATTGCTATCAAAGCGTTCTTGGATAATTGTTGAAATGCTACTTTCATCGTGTAAGCATTTTGTAACAATCCCTGGTTGCTGAAATCCTTGGTTAATTATTAACAAATTTGAGCACTCTCAAACCGGTGGTCTGTGTTGTCGGACATTGTGTTCAGATCTGGTATAATGTAGTGGTAGTGTCTCTGACTCTGAGACAGATGGTTTGTGTACATTTACAACCTGTTAGAGAGGAATGTAATACCATGTCTTATCCGGTTAATTTGGGGGAAAAAACATTGAGTTATTTTAATACTGTTGGAAGTCCACTCACAGAGGCCTGTGAAATGATTTAATCGCTGTCCAGACTTGGGCCTCAGGTATTAGACAGACTTTTGGCGGTTTGCAGCCTTTTTCAAATCAATGTCTGTTCACTGGCTTTTGGAAATTGTTAGCTGGGTTAATAGTGTAATTCCTCAAAGAAATCCGGGATCTTGACTTGCTGTTCTATCAATACCATTTATAACTAAACCACAATTAATTATTCCCAAAGCATACTTGTTGACATTGAGTCGGAGCAGTTTTCGTTTGTATCAAACCAATACTGTGAGTGAATTTAACTGTTCAGTCCGGTGGGATTTTGGTTGAATCCAATACTTTGGTGGTAGCTTTTCAACTAGTCTTCAACAGATATCTCAGATCATCCGGTATGTCTTCTTATAATGCTTTTCCAACAGAAGTCAGGTAAACTTAATCACCGTCTAACTCAATAGGTATGAGTTCTCGTTCGAGAAAATATGAAAACAATTCACTGAAGATGGATCACTGCATTTCAAATGTTAAGCTTCCTTTCTCTGCACAGGAGCTGCCAGACCTGCTGCATTTCTTCAGAGAATTCTGTTTTTATTCCGGATTTCTAGCATTCTAAGTTTGTTGTTTCATTTTAAAAATAAGTCTTTTAATGAAACAAGTTGCTCAGAGAGAAAATATATTTTACCAAATTGTGAATTGTCAGAAATATTTAATACCAGGTCATCGTTGAAAGTGAGGCATAATTTCAGAAAAACTGTATGATGAAGTAACAACCTGTTCCAGAGGGCAATGGCTGCTGTATAGAATTATAGAATCTCTACAGTGTGGAAACAAGCCATTTGTCCCAACAAATCCATACCTACCATTTGAAGAGTAACCCACCCAGACCCATTCCCCTACCCTATAGACCATACATTTAACTCTAATGAATACATATAAATTACATATCCCTGAACTCCACGTGCAATTTAGCATGGCCAATTCACCTGACCTTCGTATCTTTGGAGTGTACTTAGGCTGCAGTTATTCTGACCACTCAAATAGAGAATGTCGATACTCCTGTTCCAAATAATCAACAGGAATATTTAAAGAATATTTTCAACAATTAATTCGTTGAAATATTTTAGTAAAAAGTGTTCAACATCTTTGCTAGCTAAATTAATGACACAATGATAGGAAGGTATGATCAGGAGTAAAACACTCAGCACCTCGAGCTATTCCACCACTTCCTTAAAACATGGTACACCTGCGAGCTAACCTTTGACTAAAACTCTTTAACACATCTGATTAACAAGCAATAACTATTCCAGATTTAGTTATTCAACTGCACATAACAGAGTGCGACACCATTTCTGAAAGGCATTTGTGTAAGTATGTAATGTGACACAATGAGGCTGTAATTAATTGCTCGTGAAAATAAGTTTTAAGTTTCTGACAATTTCCAACTCAATCATCCCAATCGTCAGATCCCTTTAATTTAACATTATATTTCTTTATTCCAGGGAAGTATAATGTATGATTGCCGTGCTAAAAATGAGGAAAGCTTCTTGCCCATTAAATGATTAAGAAGTAGATCACTGGAAATACAATCAAACGACACACAACGAAACTATTAAGCACGTCATCTTTGTGTGGACACGCAAGCGCCAGAATAATCTTCATTTTTTCGAGTAGATATTTTCATCTGTAGATAGGCGTGGAAATGTTAGGCATTTTATATCACATTGAGAGATCAGTTGACTTTGGACTCCTTGCCTTTCTGATATTTGTGTGGTATTAACATTTTCACAGCTCTATCAGGAAGTGAGTTCCATGGCTGTGATACAGAAAGAGTAAAGGGGCAATGAAAAAATTGCAAGTCAAAATGTAGTAATGTTTGGAGGAACAGTCAACAGTCTTACCCACTCGCGATAAGATTGAACCCTTTTGTGTACTGTTCAACTAAAGAATGAACC
This sequence comes from Chiloscyllium plagiosum, assembly GCF_037043375.1. Classification (NCBI taxonomy): domain Eukaryota; kingdom Metazoa; phylum Chordata; class Chondrichthyes; order Orectolobiformes; family Hemiscylliidae; genus Chiloscyllium; species Chiloscyllium plagiosum. Next base: position 63,627,751 of record NW_028270175.1, on the reverse strand, counting down.
TTTGGATTTCTCTGTCACAGAAAGGGTTTGAGGTCAAAACATCAAATGATTTCAAGAAGGTGATAGTTTTTTCAAGCGTTGAAGGAAACAATAGGTATGTGGGGGAAAAAAAGTTGATCCGTGTACAACATTAGTTGAAAATTGTGAAAAATTTGAATGGGGCATAGTTGTTAAGTTTTCACATAACATCAAAATTGGTTCTATAATTGACAATAAAAGTTATCTAAAAGTACAACGAGATCATGATCAGCGGGGCCAATGGGCAGAGGAGGGGCAGATAGAGTTCCGTTTCAATGAATATGACTCATTGCATTTTGGGAACAGAAATCAGGAAACAACTTAAAGTGAATGGTAGTGCACTGGGTCGTGATGTCGAACAGAAACACCTGGGGATTCAGATACATAGATTCGTACAGAGTTAATGATATGGCAATGGGTAGTTTTGTCGAACATAGGGTCCTGAGGGATCAGATACATATATTGTTGAAAGTGGTGTCTCAAGTAGCTGGCGTGTTCAAGAATGTGTTTGCAAAATGTGTTCTCATTGCACAGAGCATTGGCAATAAAGGTTGGGAGTTCGTGTTGCAACTGTACCTGACATTGGAATGAACTGCCGGAGGAAGTGGCAAATGCAGATCCAGTTACAAAATTTCCAAGACATTTGGACAGGTACAGGAACTGAATAGATCTGGATAGATATGGGCCAAATACCGGCTAATAGAATTTGTTTCATTTGGGAACCCTGGTTGTCATGGACGAGCTGGGTCGAACGGCCTGTTTCTGTGTTGTATGACTCTCTAAATTTCTGACTTTATGGTGGAGTAGGCCGAAAGTTGGAAGGTGGTGATCTAGTGAGGAGGTAGTTTCGTGATGTTGTAGATTTTGAGCTGATAGGCCGTGAGGTGTTGGGTGGCTGCTGGGTGAGCTTGCATGCACCTAGTCTGGCAGGGTGGCATCAAAGCAAATCATAATGGTCACAAGGAAATAACTTGGTCACATTGTGCTTGGTCGGTGAGGGGTCGTTTTAGCATGATGTCTCCCTGGTGCCAAGATGGTTAATTGAGTGACCAGCAGGCTGCAGGGCTGGTTAGGTGAGAGCTGGGGAGGGTGCGGGGCTGGTTAGTTGGAGGTGGGCAGGGTGCCAGGACAATTCTTTGAGAGGTCAACAGGGCGCAGGGCTGGTCAGTTGTGAGGTGGGGAGGGAGTCATGTTGGATAGTTGAGTGGTAAACAGGGTGTAAGACTGGTTAGTTCAGACATTGGCAAGACGTCACACTGGTTAGTTGAGAGTTTGGCAGACTGGTTAGTTGCGAGATGTGCAGGCTGTCGGGCTGGTTAGTTGAGAGGTTAGCAGGGTGGCAGGCTGTTTAATCGTGAGGTTGGCAGGGTGTCAGACTGGTTACTTAAGAGATGGGCAGTGTGTCAGACTGGTTTGCTGAGAGGTGGGCAGGCTGCCGGGCTGGTTAGTTGAGAGGTGGGCAGGGTGTCGGGAAGTTTAGTTGATCGGCTTAGCAGAGTGCTGGGCTGTTTCGGTGACAGAAGGTTACTGTACTGATGTGACAAGTGGATATGATGTCCAAATGTAAAGCTCGGAGTGTGGCGAAGGGCAGATGGGAACAGAGCTAGGACGCAATGTGCACAGGTTGACTTGGGTAAGATGAGAGGTCAGTGGTGAAGGTCTGAGGTCATATCTGGGGGAGGGGCATCATGTCAGGGGTTGTGAAAAGTCTGATGTCAGGACTAGATTCACCAAGGACCAGGTGCAGTGTAGCAGGTGTGGAATTGAGTGAAAGGAATCGAGATAACATTGTCGTCCGGAATATGGATTGCCTTGAATGTGTGTTATCTCTTGCGATGAGGGTCATGTGTTCCGAGGGTGAATGAGCGTGGAACAGTGCAGGGGTTGTCAATGTGAGTGGAAATTGAGGTTGAGAGAGAGAGTCAGAGCGGTGGTTAGTCTGAGAGATTAGAGTTTTACCATGAACTGCTTGTAAATTTAATAGTTATTGACGTAAAAGATTACTTGTTCATTTCTCGAATCATATTCACATAAATGCTCAGTTCAGCTAGCAGTCACACTCCAAAGTCTCTGAACCTGAATGGTCCTCTATGTTTCATAAGCCTCCAGAATTCAGATAATTGTCAAGTCGATCATTGAGCTTCCAGATAATTGGCATGATATCAGCTGTGACAGACATTCTCTCAGTCCCAGTGCCCTGCAACTGTCTTCCTCACAGAGAGGAGATTCTGACTGACATTGATAAGCGAGGAAGGGATACTGGACTCGAAACGTTCACTCTGGTTTCTCTCCACAGATGCTACCAGTTGTTGGGTTTCTCCAGCAACTTCGGTTTTTATTTCCAATTCCAACTTCCACCTTTTCTTGGTTTGCATTTTGTGAAACGACTGTGCTCGTCACCTGCAATCCAATGAAAGTGTTAGTTGGTGAGATTTTCTAACAGTTACTTTTCGTGGGATCAGGGCGTTCTTATTTCTAAGTTATATCGTAATGGTCAAGGTCGAGGGCATGTTTCTGAAGAGGGTACCAATAGCTCAAGATCAACGACTGATTGGAAACAAAAATAATCTCAAGGTATGCGGAAGATTTTAGCAGGAACACACTGGCATACATTTACTGCTGAGGAAACATTTGGGTAACCAATAAGGTCGAATTAACCGAAAGTAACTTGCTCAATTGTACATTCTAACCTAGAGACTGTATCTACCCCCACACTTTATGGACTTGTGTCCTCCTGTCAGCAAAACAACGCCGACGGTTTGTGATCTTTGGTTGTTTGGCCATGGATTATTTCCCTGACGTTACCAAGGTGACCTGGAAGAAAGGTGGGAAGCCAATCACGACTGCATTGAAGACTTATCCATCCGTGAGAAACAAGTAGGGAACTTCCAACCTGAGCAGCCAGTTAACCCTGCCTGAGTCAGAAGCGGATTGCAGCAAAATCTCCTGTGAGGTTCAACACAGCGGGTCAAAACAGAGCACTGGAATGCCATGTGAGTCTTGTGGGATCTGAGGTGAACAGGACATCTGTGGTTAACATGAATAGGGCATTAGTCATAATACATTTGACAGAGCCATAGTGATATACAGCACAGGAAAAGGTCATTCGGCCCATCCAGTCCAAGCCAATCAATAACAGCCCCCGAACTATTCCAGTTCGCAATTGCTCCATTGATTTGTGTGACTTGGCATTTCTTATATGCATCTAAATATTTCTCACATATTATGCGGGGCTCAGCCTCGACATGACTTACTGGCACTGAGCTACAGATTCACACCCTCTGTGTGATTTTGTTTTCCCCGATATCCTCCTGTCCTTACCTTAACCCTATGCCCTTGAGACATTGCTCCATCTATTAAGGGGAAATGTTGTGTTTAGATTAGATTAAATTAGATTACTTACAGTGTGGAAACATGCCCTTCGGCCCAACAAGTCCACACCGACCCGCCGAAGCGCAACCTACCCATACCCCTACATTTACCCGTTACCTAACACTACTGGCAATTTAGCATGGCCAATTCACCTGACCTGCACATCTTTGTGACTGTGGGAGGAAACCGGAGCACCCGGAGGAAACCCACGCAGACACGGGGAGAACGTGCAAACTCCACACAGTCAGTCGCCTGAAGCGGGAATTGAACCCGAGTCTCTGGCGCTGCGAGGCAGCAGTGCTAACCATTGTGCCACCGTGCTGCCCAGTTGTTCTGTTTACTCTGTGTATGTCTACCATAATTCCAAACATCACAATCATCTTCTCTCAATCTTCTCTGCTCCAAGGAAAACCCCAGTTTGGTGAATCACATTTCATAATTAAAAACTTCCAGCCCAGGAAAAATCCTGGAATATCTCAACAATGCTGCCTTCTGTCTAGTCACATTCCTTCCATAACATGCAGTCCTCTACTACGCACGATGCTTCATGTCTGGCTTAACCAGTATTTCATTAATTTCCAGTATCATCTCCCAACACCTAATGTAAATGTCTTGGCTCATAAAAGGAAATACCCTTCACACATTCTTAGCCTGTTTATCCCCCTACCATATTACTATAAGGGATCGATGGGCATGAAATCATTTTCAGGGTTCCACCATTCAAAACATAATACCTCTTAGTTTCTTCTGACCAAGTGCATCACCTTACACTTATCCAGAATGATTTAAATTTGCCATTTCTCAGCACAAGTGGCCAACCCTTCTGTATCTTGATGCAATCTAAAGCTATCATGGTCTCTACCTGCCAACACGGCAATTCTCGCTTCATCTGTGAACTTACTAGCCAAATCTCCTGCAGTATATTCTAACTCACTTTTACATAATAGAGACATCAATACATCAACACTGAATCCTGCAGAACACCACTAGATATATACTTCCAGCCACACAAACATCCTACGGCCATTATCCTCTGCACTCCGCCACTCAGCTACCTCAGGATTCAATTCGTCAAATTGACTTGATCTCACTTGGCTCTGATCTTTACTATCGACTTATTTCTGCGAAAATTACCATCAAATTGCTCAGACATGACTTCCTCTCAATAAGTTCGTGCTGAGAATTGTTGATTACTCTCCAGATGAAGATTAATTCCCCTCTCCATAGTTACAATGTCTTCCCTACCACTGAGTCCAGCTTGAGCCGAGCCTGTGGTTTCATTGTTTTTTCCCTTCATCCGTCCTGCATAACAATACAACATTGGCAGTTTTGCCATATCCCCTGTGGCCAGGAAATATAAATTATTGCCAGCGACCCACTATTTCATCCTTTACCTGGCATACATTTTATCTACCCTGGAAATATAACTATTTTTCATCCAGCAAGACAGCACATCACATCATCTATTCATGCTGAGAGGCTGAGATTGGATGAACATGGAGTAAATGTTTTGGCCAGTAGGCTAGAGTAGGACATGAGGGCATATCCTCGAAGTCAAAGGGTGCACCATTTCGAACTGAGATGGGGAGGAATTTCTACAGCCAGAGGTTGGTGCATGTGTGGAATTCATTGCTGCAGAGGGTTATGGAGGCCAAGTCAGTGACTGTATTTAAGGTGGCGATAGATCGGTTAGTACATGGAGAAGGCTGGAGAATGGGGTAGAAAAACATACCAGCCATAATCGAATGGCAGGGCAGACTCGATTGGCCGAACTGCCACATTCTGCACCTTTATCGTACTATCTTGTGGTCTCAAAATGACATGGTAAAACATGCAGCGACCTTTTATTCAAAATAACTCAAAATGTGTTCAGTGCTTCATTTCCAGCTCAGGAATGACCTGTTGTCCTTGGGCATTGTACGTCATAGATTTTATCTGGTACTGAGCTCTTCAACTTCATTCATGGGACCAGGCCGCAGACCAAGTTGGTATCACATTTGATTAATCTGGATAAACATGACCTAATTGAGCCTCTTTAAGATACTCTCTGCAATTAGTGGATGTGGCAGGAGAATACATTCTAGTGGTAAGGCTACAGGAGGGATGAAGGATCTAGGAATTTGAATCAGGCTGATTGAGCCCAGGGTGAGGATGGAAATGTTCATGCAGTGAGCAGTGGAAGTCTGAATAATACTCGCGCAAATTTCCATCAAGTTGGTAGAATAATTTAAGACACTCGTATTTGTTTAGTCTTTGTTCTACTAAGGAATTCACTGTTTTGTTTTTATATCCACTCCAAATTTGACAGGAGTAATAATATCTCATGGTATGTTTTAGAGAATGATTTCACATCAATAATGTCAATTATTTTCAATAACGTTAAACATGTTGTATAGAATTTCTGTGACTGATCACTGCCTCTGTTACCTTATATCCTCTGCAAATGCACGAGAACAAAGACAATAATTATGATTTATTACAGTTTGCCCAAAATTGGGGATGTAATATGGCATTCAGAATGCCCAGCAGCATTTGCAAGTAAATTTCATGAACAAAGAAATGAAGTCGTTATATTCAGATTACTCTTGTCACAAGCATCAATGGATGTTCGTAAGTGAGAGAAGAATTCTGGAAGGAAGGTAATTCCATGTGTTACGCCATGGTATCTTTGATTTTACTTTTTCACAGGTTTCACTTGTTACAAAGCCAGTGTTCTTTATGAATGATTACACAGGGCATGTTATAGATAATAACAAATGTTTTCACAAATCAAAATATATAAACAACAGGAACCATCATTTCAGTAATATTTGTAAGCTGCCATGTCAAAGGTGGTTTCTTCACTTCATGTGGGAGTAGCCTGAAGGCTCGGTGTTTTGATTCTAAAGAGGCCGTTTTCATTGATTTGAGTTTTGTTTCATAGGAGTTAATGAGTGCCACGATTACACAGTTAAAATCCTACCACCACCAGTAGAACAGGCCTTACTGGAGGCGACGGTGACATTAACCTGTGTTGTGTACAATCTTCCTTCTGGAGTCAATGTCACCTGGATACAAGAAAAGAAGCTAACGAGCCTGGAGAAGATCCCGACAGCGTGATCAGCAAATTGAGCATTTCTACTCAAACCTGGCTGAGTCACGTTAGTTTTGATTGCGTGGTGAACCATCCGTATCTACCGACTCCTCTGAGAGACTCCATCCACAAGGGAAATGGTGAGCGGTGAGATGAAAGAACAAAGTATTCCATGTGTAATCCAGATCCAGTTACATACATGGCATGCTTAGATTGTCTCCAAATAAAGTTGGGAGCATGAAAGATGTGTCTGATGGCAGGATAGCTAAATATCTGATTGAGAACAAAATGGACCAAAGATTGATCTTTTATGATTAAAAGTCAAATGAAGTGGGAAGAAACCTGGATTGTGTTTTTAACATCAGCAATGACAAATGTACAGGATGTCTTAGTTGTAGGTTAGAAACATGGAGTCGACTTTCGAATTAAACTCTTTACTCTTAATGAACAGAATGGATATCATTCTGCTGGTTTAGAAAATGAGAGTGTATAAAGCCCAAATTTAAAAACAAAACTGGCATATTTTAATATGTAGTGAAATTGCAGTATTGGTTCTGGATTTTTATAGTTGATTTATATTTGTTTCAAATATTCTTCAGGAGAAAAGCTACTGGAGCCATCAGTATCTATCCTACTGCCACCCACAGAAGACATTTCCGCTCAGAGGTTTCTCTCCCTCACCTGTTTAGTGAGAGGCTTCTACCCCCGAGAGATCTTTATCAAATGGACAAACAACGACAAGCCAGTGAATCCCAGTAACTACAAGAACACCGAGGTGATGGCGGAGAGCGAGAACACCTCCTTCTTCATGTGCAGCATGTTACCATTACAGCAGAGGAGTGGGCCAGCGGTGCTTCATACTCCTGTGTGGTGGGACATGAAGCGATTCCACTGAAGATCATCAACAGAACAGTCGATAAATCCAGCGGTAAACCGAGTTTTGTGAACATTTCACTTTCACTGATGGACACTATTAATTCATGTCAATAAAAAATTCAAAGTTGCTTTTAATAATTCAACAAAAGTCATAAAGTTTTTTCCTCAAATTGTGATTTAAATATACAACCGTTTAATTAATTGTGTTTCCTACTTTTAATTATATTCCAACTGAAAAGTTAAGTTGGATTATTAACAGTTCGAGGACTCGTGTCTTGTGCAGTTAATGTCCACTGCTCAGGTAAACGTAGGACGAAAGGCAGAGTAAATCTCACTCAATGCCGGATTTTGCAAAGTATCTTAACCATCTTAAATTCCATTTAAACGAAATCTGAAAATGCCCAATTTCTCTCAAGTAAAGACCAAGAATTTTGAATGTTGTTTTCTTGATTCCCCGATTGCACATTCTCACAAAATTCATGTCGGCTTTAAACTGCCACAATGCAACAATTGCGAACGCAATCTTAAGAGACATTTGGAATTAGTTTTGATTGGAAAATGCCTATCGCAAACAATGCAGAGTCAGTTGAATATAACCCTTGTTTCTGTGGAACGAGGGATCTTGTACCAGTGCAGTGGTTGATAGAATGCATCTTTATTTCCACACCAAAGAGACCCGAAAGGAAGGTTATTGTTGTTGAGCCGAGGTAGGGGGAGAGGGGAATTATTAATGGTCTATACTCTTACTGACTCTGCAGAGTTTTCAAGATAGAAGTCCTCTGTAATGTAACCCAGTTGCTGACTGTAACAGTCAGCTTCTTGTTTAATGTCCGAAGATTCCATGTTTCCATGCAAAATAATACCTTCGTGTCTGCCGAATTCGATTGACCCTATTAATCGTTTGTTAACATTGACTCCCCTGAATCCAAAACCGGTATTTACATCATCCCAGTTTGTAGTCCATAGTTTGTCTCAGTTATCTGGAGCACATGGGATAAATTCTGGTATTCGAACATCTGACATAATCTTGCTTCACGTACAGAACATTTGTAGATATTTTGTAATCAGCTTGTTCAGAAATGCAATTCTGCATATCTGGAGTAGTGGGGATTTGAGCTCAGGTCTCTTGTCTAAGAGGCAGAAATTCTTTCTCTGTAACAAAAGAGTTGCTCACATCGAGGGCCGAAGCGCCTGTTCAGCGCTGTATTGTTCTATGTTCTAAAGCATCCATCTCTCCTCGACGATCAGAAATGTTCCTGACAACATCAGAGTCAGATATAAATGTTGACAATCCATAAAACTGCAACAATAATACAAATTACAGTCTAGTAGAAGAGCTGAAACAGTTACAGAGAAATGCTCACAAATACAAACGTAAAAACACATACACAGGCTCTCACCTAAAGACACATGCTTATGCACACACATAAAATTGCACACAGATGAACTGTCACACACTCTTACATACACAGAGCCACACATGCAAATGGTACTTGAACACTCATTTAAGCTCCCACAAAAACGCACATACACAGAAAGAATAGCACGTGCACAAGTGAACAACGATATCCACACATAATTACGAAAAGCATGGACGCAAATTAATACCCAAAGGACATGACTGCATTTCTATTCATGCAGCATAATGCTGACCGACATACATTCATACGCACAAAGGTACAACATCTGAAAAATGTCCTCCCACATGTAAACTCACACAGACACATATGAGCACAGGGTTAGACATTAATATTATTATTTTTTTATTTTCATAATCACAAACATATGATTGCAGAGGCAGCTTAATTTATTTTTAAACCACTGTGATCAGCACTTATACATGGTCACACACACATAAATTCAGAGTCTCACATGCAGACGCGCAAGTAATGGGGCATTTATGAAACAAGGAGAATGGCACAAGCGTCAGCAAACATCCACACATAATAACACAAACAAGCACATCGGGCAGTGGTTTAAGATAGATTGCCACACAAACAGAGATCATCACGCAAAGATAAACATCCACCAAACATGACGTTGCATCCTCACATTTATTGAGCACAAACATGAAAATAACCTAAAGTAGTAGGACCTGAAATAGACAGATCCTGCTGTCTATTGGTAGGATGGCACTAACTAAAACTGGACACGCACAAGGACATTAAACGATAAACATAGGCGTCAACGAAGTGCCATTTTAGCATGATGATGCTTACACATTGTGAAGGGAACAAGATTTACATACAAAATACACGTGAGCACATCAGCAATAAAGAATATGAGTATGTTTATTCACGCAAGCACTCCAAAATGGGCAAGTGCAAAGTAAGAGACACGCATTACCACATCCACAAACGCAAGGGGAAATATACACATCAAGCAGTAGAAAAAATAAATTAAGAGAGACATGGACAAAAACTTATTCCTAACTGTGTAGATCCTGCAAACAAAAATATGAAGCAATGTTTTTACTGTGGATGAAATTTATATTCATGTTTTGCCAAGCAATTGGTCACCAATATATCATGAAGATGAGAACCATATTTGAACCTTTATCCAGTAATGGACAAAATTTTGAACTAAACTGCGATCACAGCCCATATTTAAAGTATAACGATAAAATTAAAATATTTGTTTTCAGTAAGTGTTCCTCAAATGATAATATTCCTCAATAATAGATTAAAAGGCAAAGTAATTCGAAGTTTTCTGGTATGGGCAGTGAGGAATTTGTGCAGTTAGTATTAGTAATTTCTTCCGGAGAGTCAGTAATGCATTAATACATGCAGATAGAGAGTCAAACCTGAGAAACACCTGACTGCCTAAAGAAGATGTAACGGTCTCTAATTGCAATACTTAGGCACAGATAGATGAGACAGGATCAATAAACAATCTGAATACGTTCTCTCGGCTTTATATTTTCAGATTCAGTAGCTCGCACTTGGATTGAAGACTATGAGGATGATAATGGCAACATCTGGACAACTGCTTCCACATTCATCACCCTGTTCTTCCTTAGTATTTTCTACAGCGCTGCTGTCACTCTGGTGAAGGTGAGAATAATCAAATATTTCACACAGCAAGGAGCCAAAGATGTCTTGTGAAATATCAAAGTGTGCCACTGAATACAACTGAGAACCTGAATGCATCTGATCATAAACATCTGCATCATGACTTTATCTCTCTTTTCCAAGTTAAGTGAATGAGTTATGGACACCGTAGATTTTCCTCATCTGTTTATCAAGGCTTCTGAATTCCCAATCTACAATCTGTCCTGTTGCTGACTCGAACAGTGAGATCACTTAAGTTTGTCAGTGTGTAACTGAGATAAATATTGATGGCCTTTCGTTTTCACTTTGATATCTTTGAGATTATTATAGTTGGAATAATTTATAGCTTCCCAATTCAACTTGTTTTATTTTAACTTGTTCCTTATTCAGAAACGTTGCCTCCCTTATATGTTGAGCCCTTGTATTCTCTTTCTGGCGATTGTTACAGATGTATATAAAATTCACTGCTCATAGTGCATGCAATCTCGTCTCAATGTAGCATCCAGTCAATATATTCACATGTATTAACTTTAACATAAGCTTTTCGATAAAACCGGCTTCTGAGATGGTTAATAAATCTTGAATGAAATGCACTAACATTGAGTTTGCTTGTTTCCTTCTTCAAGGCCAATAATTAAAAATATATTTTCCCAAGTTTGCACGTCCCACTCCCTTCCCAGCAAACACTTTTCACTCGATCTGTCCAGTTGTGTTTCATCCAGTCATAAGGTTAATGCTGCGCCACCAAGTGGACCGCTAATATAAATGCATCTTCCACGCTGTCTGTCTCATGGAACTCTCCAGAGGCAGAATGATGAGACACCATTTCCTCTTAAGCACAAATAGTTAGACCCACGGGTCATGTGATAATAAAAATCAGCAACACTGCTCCACAGAAACGTACAAGAGGCAGGCAATGGAATTATAAAGTTGAATCTGTTTAAAAACTAAAACTAAAAGTACTCCCAATGTCAGGACAGCCTGGGTGAGTAATGCATAACTCGACACCCCAAATGTCCAACTAAACGTTCATCAGCCAAAAATGTCAACGTTCAGTCACATATGCAGGCACAACACATGAACAAACCAAGGGTGGATTCTCTCAACTGGAGTTTTTCTCACACATATGACTCATGGAGCATAAATTCTAGGATCTATTTGACAAACCACACCTCTCAAATCACATTAAGTGAGGCTGTGATATGTTTTATACAGGAATATTACTGAACAGAAACCCTCAAAAATTATAAATCATAGCTCGATTTCGATCAGGCATGGCAGAAATCAGATGTACAGTCGGAAATCAGCACCAATCATTGCAACTGTTTGCAGAGTCTGGATCCGATCTGGTCTCGAGACTCTGAAGACGTCTCTACTGGTCATAGTTTATTAGTTCGGGAAGCTATATATGTCGTATGAATCCCTTATGAAAACAATTGTAGATTTTTCAAATAATCCATCAATTTACATTTGCCTCCGCCAAATCTGATATCTAGAACACCCAACGATCTGTAACTACTCGAGGCCTGATAAGAAATTCACACAACAAAGCTTTCCCATGTATTTTAATTTATCATTTTATCGTTAAACATGAAATTTATACCTCTGCAAGGGACAAATCATCAACTTGAATACAGACATTTAGACACGTATGCCTTCTCAAATTTGAAATGAACTGCTCATTTGAAGAAAATCGGCACACACAGAGGCTCTCCCTAAACGGTTAGAACATTAGTCGCATATGTTGTGGTTCTGTTCGCCGAGCTGGGAATTTGTGTTGCAGACGTTTCGTCCCCTGTCCAGGTGACATCCTCAGTGCTTGGGAGCCTCCTCTGATGCGCTTTTGTGATGTTTTCTTCGGCATTTATAGTGGTTTGAATCTGCCAATTCCAGTTGTCAGTTCCAGCTGTCCGCTGCAGTGGTTGGCATATTGGGTCCAGGTCGATGTGCTTATCCACAGATCAATCACAACTGTTGTTTCAAAGCATCACGCCAGGCAAAAAGCGAATGCACCTTGAATGTCATAATTAATCCTGAGTCCGCTGCACATTTTACAGGAGTAGAAATTATCTAAAGCATTCGATGCATTCAAGTAAGTTTCACTTTATCTTGTTTTGTGATATTGCGATTGCCAATTATATTTAGAAATTGCCTGAATGCTCTGAATTCTTCTTCAGCGGGAACAGTTTCTCTCTAACCGAATCTACCAAAATGTATCAGGGATTTAAGGGTTCAATCAAATTAAAAATTCCTATTCAGCAGAGAACAGTTCTAATTTTTCAAAGTCGATGAGATGGATCATCCCAGGAACACTGTTGCGAATCAGTCATGCACCCTCTCTCATGACTTTTCATTTTTTTTCCAAAAATGTAGCACCTGAAACTGCATGCAATATTCCAGGTGAGACAACGGCCTGTTTTATTTCAGTTGTGCTTGTTGTCTGCAGCACTATTTATGAAGTTGGTATTTATTTGTTCTTCTGTCGACATGTCATGGTACATTCCCTGATTTGAGCACACAAACACCGATGATCCTCTCCTTCTGCTCACCTTTGGATTTACACTTTTACCATTATATGTTCTTCTGAGTTCATCTCAAAATAAAGAAGCACGTCACACCTTCACGAGACTGAGATACATCTGACACAAGGAGGTCGTTACTGGAGCATCTGCTCCTTTCCATTTGATGTCCTTCCCTGCAACATCTGTAAAAATTTGAAGTTCGACCTTGTTCTTCCAACATCGCAATAAATGACCTGTTATTCATTTTTCTCCTTGAATTGTGCGTATTGGACTGAGGCAGGTGTTGGAACAACAAGTGCACCAAACATTGAATCTGAGGATGTAGATGAAAAGGCAACTTACATCCTGAAAAAGCAAACTTCTGGTAACAAATGTTTGACTACTACAAAACAGCGAATGGGATGAGTTGGATTTCATAAAAAAAGCAAATAGAAAGTACACTGAAGGTACAGCAGCCCAGACAAGACCTGAGCAGTGAGAATGGAGTTAGTTTTTCTTCTGTTATGTGCTATATCCAGAATTTGCCTTATGCACAATGTGCCTTTATATTTCCTATCACCAAGTCACCTATTATGTTTTCTATTTTCAGTTATTAAGGATAACTAGATTAATTTATGAACAGAGTCCTGTAAGGGCAACTCACACCAACAAAAGGTGATGCAGAATTCGGATGATCGAGAAGGCACTTCCCGTCAGTTTTTTTTTCCTGTCGTGAGATAGTACTGCTGAACTCAGAGAGGATATTTCTGAGGGATGGTCCAGTCAAGCTAAGTAAATGGAAGTCAGAAATAAGAAGGCGATGCGATTGTAATAGTCTCCCCCTGTAGTCAGAGTGAAATTGCAGAACAAATATGTAAAGAGATCTCATTTATATGTAAGAATAATGGAGTTTTAATAATAGTGAATTTTAACCTTCCAAACATAAATTGGGACATCCATAATGTTAAGGACTTGGATGGTGAGGAATTTGGCACATGTGCTCAACAAAAGTTTCTTAATTAATATGTAGATGCAACCACCACAGAGGAAAAACAAATTCACCTTGTCTTGTGATATAAGGCATGGCAAGTGATTGAAGTGCTTGTAGCGGAGCAGTTTGGGGCCAGTGACTATAATTCAATTAGTTCGAAAATACTTATGGAAAGGATAGGTCTTGTATAAAACTTAAAGTTTCTCATTGGATTCCGGGAAACTTTGATAGTATGAAACAAAAACTTCCAAGAGTTAATTAGAATAAACTGTTTGCAGGTAAAGGGAGATCCAACAAGTGTGAGGCTTTCATAAGTGAGATAACAAAACGTCAGCGGCATTGCGTTCCTGTTAGAGTGACGGTAAGGCTGGTAAAAGGAGGAAACAATGGAGAAATAAAGATGCGAATGTTCTGGTTTAGAATAAAAATGAGTTGTATATTAGATATAGACAAATGAGATCAAGTGAATTTCCGGAAAAATATAAGAGTTGTAGGTACATTTTTAAACGAGAAATCAGGAGGGAGAAAAGTGATACGATATGATATATGATATATGAAGAATGTACCAACCTTCGCCACTTCCTCTGGCAACTCATTCCATACATGCAACATCCTCTGCATTAAAAGGTTGCCCATTAGGGCCCTTTCATTTTTTTCCTCTCTCAAACTAAACCTACACCCTCTAGTTCTGGACTCCCTCAACCCAGGAATAAATCCTGTCTATCCACTATATCTACGCCACTCAAGAATTTTTACCCCGTGCCCTCAGATGCTCCAGGGAAAACAAGCAGCTTATTAAACCTCTTATTATATGACTGAATGTAGCCGTGAAGATGTAGAAACCGGGAGGGAGTCCTTCATAAATCATGCTGCATTTTACATGAATGATATCATTGTTTTAATATCAGTTAGTTTAAAATCGAGGATGGGTGCCTTTTCAATTTCTAGAGCTTGCAGTTAATAGAACCTCTAAATTATTTCTGTATTTGTAATAATTTTATCAACCCGTCAATTTACATTTAGTTGTTACAGTTATCATGTGAATTACTGCACTTCACTGAGTCCTTCACCAAAAAAATCCCCAAAGCACAATAAAGTATATCTGCAAATTCAATACTGCCTCTAATTATTACAAAATAAAAGTATTTAGCAATTCAATGACATCAAATTGCTGGGAATGTGGTAAGCTAGTCAGATTTGAGGTCGGCAAGAATTTACAGGATGTCATTAATAAATTTACAGTGTGGTGAAATAATTGGCAAACGAAATTCGACACAGATGAATGTAACGTGATGAATCTTGGTAGGAATAGTGTAGAAGGTCACTTATTCGAATTTGCACGTCTAATTGGGAGAGATAGATAAAGGGGTCTCACACAATTACATCAGTCACTAAAAAAATTGCCAAAGGAAAACGAAGACCATCAAAACACAAACAAAGCTCGAAGCTTTATGTATAAGTGGAGAGATTTGAAAGTAGGGATATCTTGCTAAATCCCTATTAAAACTGATTTCGACTATAATTAAAAGTATTGCCTGCAGTTCCTGCTGCCACGTTATAGAATGGAAACACAATCAGTGGAGAGGATGAAAAGAGATTTAAAAGAGTGAAACACAAGTTTTTGAGTGCGTATATTTTTGGAGGAGTTTCCGTGCTGTTCCCTTCTTTCTTGAAAAGAAAAACAGGCTGAGGAGTCAAAATATGTTCATTTTATTTTGTTTGATCTCTATCAACACTTTTCACACGACTTCCAGGGGAATGAATTCGCTTGCTCAACTGTCATGCATCGACACTGGAGTTATAATATAACTCTGTCACCCTGTTAGCAACGTGTGCAGCTATATCATAGAGTCATTAGATGTGGACAGCATGGAAAACACAGACTTCAGTCTAACTCGTCCATGCCAAACAGATATCCTAAACCGATCCAACCACGATTGCAAGCACTTGACCCTCTCTAAACCTTTCCTATTCAAATACACGTTCAGTTTCCTTAAAAGTATTGGAATTGTACCAGCCACCATCAGCTCATCTGACAACTTATAGCAGACAAGCACCACCCTCAGCGTGAAGCCGTTGCCCCTCACTGCCTTTCGAATGTTCACCCTCCCACACCAAATCTATACTCTCTAGTTCTGCACTGCCCCACCTGAGCGGAAGGAACTTGTCTATTTACCATATTCATGCTCCTCGCGATTTTAAAACCTCTATAAGATCAGCTCCTAGCCTCTGTCGCGCCACGGAAAATAGTTACAGAGTATTCAGCCTATAAATGTTTCCATCTTTTCCACTTTCAAATGTAGGATGTTGCATGCGGTCTGAAGCAATCATCTTAGTCGCTGATCTGTCGCTGACGTGATAACTTGCTGAATGTGCTGTCAGGCGAAGATTGCATAAGCAACATGAGCCATTGAACAAAACACGTAACTGAATTCTGAGCTCTTCCTGACACCAAAGCAATTGTATCGTTCGGGAGCGGAAAGAATCCCACTGTTACATTACAATTCAAATGCATTTGGCATAACGGTCGTAGCAGTTGGTCAGCAGCACATAACAATGACTCCAAAGGTCTGTGAGTACCAAGGAGCACAGTGTGCGATCATTGAAGGTACAGTTCTCCAGACGATATTTGTCAATATGATAAGATGCAGCTGAGCTGGTGACATTGCGATTGAAATTGCATGCGTCCGGACTTTGTGGACAATTTTGGATATCAGAGCAAATCGTTATCTCGAGTATGTGCGTTTGGAAAAGTAACGTGGAAGCATTCGAAAAGGTGTGGAGGGAATTTACCAGTATGCTGCCTAAGAGGTTTTGGGTTGTTCTCATTGGAAAGAAGAAGGCAAAGGGGGATTTGATAGAGACATGCATGTGGATCAGAGCATTAGGTAGGGTAGACAGTGGAAAGATTTTTCCTATGATGATGGTGTCAGCTTGTGAGAGGGCATTATTACAAATTGAGGGCTGATAGATTTAAGATGATGTCAGATGCAGGTTCATTAAATAGAGAGTGGTAAGTGCATGGAATGCCCGACCTGCCAATGCAGTTAACTCAGCCACATTTGGGAGATTTCATCTATCCTTGGATAAGCACATGGATGATGATGGAATAGTGTAGGGAGATAAGCTGAGAATAGTTCACAGGTCGGCGCAACATTGAGGGACGAAAGGCCTGTTCTGCGTTGCATTGTTCTATGTTCTATGTTCTGCAATAGGGCCCCTCAAATATCAACAAGATCGCCATTGTGTGGCGTTGCTGGCGATGGAGGAAATAATAAACGAGTGTTTTCATCAGTGTTTACTGTGGAAAAGGACATGGAAGGTATAGAATGGGGGGAAATAGATGGGGACACCTGAAAAATGTCCATATGACAGAAGAGGAAGTGCTGGGTGTCTTCAAATATACAAAAGTGGATAAATCCCCAGGTCCTGATCAGATGTAACCTAGAACTCTGTGGGAAGCTAGGGAAGTGATTGCTGTGCCCCTTGCTAAGATATTTGTATCATCGACAGTCACAGGTGAGATGCTGGAAGACTGAAGGTTGACAAACGTCGTGTCACTGTTTTAGTATGGTTTTTGATTAGATTAGATTACTTACAGTGTGGAAACAGGCCCTTCGGCCCAACAAGTCCACACCGCCCCGCCGAAGCACAACCCACCCATACCCCTACATTTACCCCTTACCTAACACTATGGGCAATTTAGCATGGCCAATTCACCTGACCTGCACATCTTTGGATTGTGGGAGGAAACCGGAGCACCCGGAGGAAACCCACGCAGACAAGGGGAGAACGTGCAAACTCCACACAGTCAGTCGCCTGAGGCGGGAATTGAACCCGGGTCTCTGGCGCTGTGAGGCAGCAGTGCTAACCACTGTGCCACCGTGCCCCCCACAAATGGTGTTAAGGACAAACCAGGGAACTATAGACCAGCGGGCCTGATGTCTAAGACAAGAGTAAACGCGAACAGTTCTGAAAAATATTTTCACACTTGGAATATAATGTCTTGATGCAGCATTGGTTGAAATAGTTTCTAATCTAGGGATAGAACTCATGGTGTTTGAGTGGACAGTGTTATTGCTGTAAAAATCCAGATACTGTCTTTTTTTTCTTATTTCATTTTGACGTACTGAGCAATAACATTTCTTGATAATTGGCATTAAGCTTGTTATTGTAATTAAATTGCTCATTGACAGAAAGTTGGAAAATAGCAAAAAGAGCTGCGAAATAGAGTCAACGTGTAACTTCGATCTCCCCAAGGAGCTTCCACACAGTAATAAGGCAGCATTTCGGGGAATGCATCAGCTCAGAGTTTCAAACAAGGAGCTTGCCAGTTGCCTGAAGGGAATGATCATCTCGCATGGAAGAAATGATTCAACCAATTGATCACCTGGTCTTCTACACCACTCTTGCATTTGCTGGCATTCCTGGTAAGGCATCATGACAATTGAATTTGTTTCATTCTGCTGGTGATATGCTCTTCACTTTTTGCTGTTGAAGAATAACGTCTCCACTTCACTACTGGTTAGCCTTATCCAGACACCAGAACAGTGATAGTAATTCACTGAGCAGCATTCTTGGTACAATTCTCCACTGACAGAGATGCAGAACTTCACTGCTGCTGCAGCATTTTCAGATGTCAGTCTTCTGTCAACTGTTCCACTTTCACATGATTTGAAATTATGCGGAGTGATCAGGCAGGTTAGTTGTGAAGAAGGGTCACTGGACTGGAAACATTAACTCAGCATTCTCTCATATAGATGTTGTCAGTCCCACTGAGAAATTTCTGCTTTTGTTGTACAAATGAAGCCTGATTTCGCTAGAAGTTTGAAGTTTAAGGGATGATCTGATCGAAATCCTTCAAAATATTAATGGGAAAAGACAAGAAAGATTAGCTATTTCCATTTCTGGTAGATTCTAGAATGAGGGAGCACAATATGAGTATTGGAGAGAGAAAGTTAAGGAGAGATGGTAGGAAGCACTTCTCCACACAAACGATGGGAAAGGTTTGGAACTCTGTTTCGCAAATAGCAGTGGGTGCTTGATCAGTTTTTAAGTTTAAATCGGTTGTCATTTTTTTCTGTAAGCAAAGGAATCGAAGGATATGTGCC
This sequence comes from Chiloscyllium plagiosum, assembly GCF_037043375.1. NCBI lineage: Eukaryota > Metazoa > Chordata > Chondrichthyes > Orectolobiformes > Hemiscylliidae > Chiloscyllium > Chiloscyllium plagiosum. The sequence continues at coordinate 63,608,759 of NW_028270175.1, read as the reverse complement.
GCACTGTAGTTTGCAAAGCTTTTTCTAACTAACATATCTTCTGGAAAATCTTTCTTCCTCACTGTCTTTGGTCAAGTAATTCCAGTCTTGAGAGATTTCCCTCCTCCTCCTCCCTGCATGTCGAGATGCTTGTCATGTACAGATGTAGATTTACTGTGTAAATATATCTGCAGTCCTAACACGCACAAATTGTCCTTAACCAGCCCCCGCATGCTGTGGAATGTAGTCCTGTGTGTCTTGTTTGAAACCTTGTGCAGTTTTTGATACTCATATTTTCATGATCCGGATGTGACTCTGATCAGAGTTTCATTCAGTGCTAAGAGCGGAAAATAAACCAATCAAAGGAGGCTTGAGTTTGCTTTATTGACAGTCCAATCACCAGCCCTATGAGTGAGTTGGGAATGAGTTTTCTTATGGGGTTCCCTCTTGCCAGAGTTGGAGCTGAGAACTTAAAGAATCTACTTCAATCATTCAAATAGTTACCTGGAACTTCTTTTGCTCTCCAAGTATGCGCTCAACTTCTGTCAAAACTCCATAATCTCAGAAACGACTGGGCTGGAGGAACATCTGAGGTGGTTGCAAATGTCTTAGACTTCAAACCCACTCAACACCAACCACTTCAGCTCACACAGTGCACTGAGTTTCGGTGGTAAAATCATACTGCTTTTCTTTGGAACAGGCGAAGTAGTTTCTAATCAATCACTCATTGCTTCTCTTCCCATGTGTCTTCCACAGTTAATTTGCTGGTGATTGTTATCCTTTCCCTGGGAAATTGCGGAGTTTCTCGTTCCACTACTCGTTACCTGGTGCTTATGGCAGTTGCCGATCTGATGGTCATTATCTCTGGTGTTATACTGAGGAGATTTACCTATTATTATTACCCACTCTGTTTTTTGGCCATCCCTCCTGGGTGTAGTGTTGCTCGGGTCTTAACGTTTGCTGCTACGGATTGTTCTGTCTGGTTCACCGTCACTTTCTCCTTTGACAGATTTGTTACAACTTGTTGTCAGAAGCTGAGAACAAAATATTGCACTGAGAAAACTGCGACTGTGGTTCTAACAACAACATGCACCCTGTTCTTTTTGACAAATATCCCCATCTATTTTACAATTGAGCCTCGGTGGATTATCAATAATGTGCCATTCTACTGTAAACGAAAGTCAAGCTACTATACTGAGACTTGGTGGGTGGCATTCGATTGGCTTGATACGGTTTTAACAACTTTACTACCATTCCTTTTAATTCTGTTGCTCAATGCCCTGACAGTCAGACACATTTTAGTAACCAGTCAAGTTCGGAAGAGGTTAAAGTGTCAGATCAAAGGAGAGAAGCGCAGAGACCCAGAGATGGAGAGCATAAAGAAATCTATGATTTTGCTCTTCGCCATATCTGGGAGCTTCATCCTCCTGTGGTTAATCACTGTTGTAGATTTCTTGTATTATGTCATTCAAGGAATCCATCCTGATGATTACTCGCCTTTTCTATTTCACTTGAGGAAAGTTGGTTTCATGTTGTGGAATCTAACTTGCTGCACGAACACATTTATTTATGTAGTAACATTGTCTAGGTTCAGAGCAAAGATCAGAAACACAGTAAACTACCTGGTTACGCGAATACCTTGTGTTATGAATAGATAAAATTCATCAAGCAAACAGACAGGAGGGTCCTTTTGTTTCCCGACGGTAAAATGAGTTTTAAAAGTTCACTCATGGGATATGGGCATCGCTGGCTGGGTTAGTTTTTATTACCCTTCCCGAGCTCCCCCTTGGGAAGTTGTTTGTGAGCTGCCATCTTGAACTGCTGCTGTGTATGTGCTATATGTCAACCCACATAATTACTAGGGAGGATAGTCCGGGAATTTAACCCAATTTTACGAAACAAACCGTTCTATATTTGCAAATCAGGAATGTGAGAAGCTTGGAGGGGAACTTGCTGGGGTGGTGTTCCCATGTATCTACTGGCCTTGTACTTCTGGATGGAAGTGGTCAGTTGCTGTCTGAGGATTTGTGGTGAACCTCTATCGTGCACCTTGTGAGCTCCTCCTGAGCATTTGTTGTGGAGGCACTCGATGCTTGTGGATGTGATGTGAAAGAAGCGGCTTACTTTGTCCGGGAAGGTATCGAGCATCTTGAACGTTTGTTGGAACGAGACCCATCCAGGCAAGTGGGAAGTGGGATATGATGGTTTAGATTCTTTTCTCTGTAAATGAGAGAATTGCATTCTCAAGGTGGCGTCAGCTTATCTAATAATAGAACATATGACATAGAATATAGAAAAGTACAGCACAGAACAGGCCCTTCGTCCCACGGTGTTCTGCTGAGGCTTATTCCTAATCTAAAATATAAATAACCTAACCTACGCATTTCTCAATTTACCGCTGTCCATGTGCATGTCCAGCAGTCACTTAAAATAGCCTAATGACTCTGCTTCCACCACCGCCGCTCGTAATGCAGTCCATGTGCTCACAACTCTCTGTGTAAAGAACCTATCTTTGAAGTCTCCTCTGTACCTTCCTCCTAACACCTGAAAACTATGACTCCTCGTGCAGTTAATCGTGGCCAGGGGAAAAGTGTTTCACTATCATCTCGATGTTTGCCTCTCATTATCTTGTGCACCTCGATCAGCTTCCCCCTTCTCTCCATTGAGAAACTTCCGACCATTGTCAACCTCTCTTCATAAGACAAGCCTTCCAGTCCAGACAGTATCCTGGTAAACCTTCTTTTCACCCTCCCCAAAGCCTCCGTATCTTTCCTATAATAGGGCGACCAGAACTGGACACAGTATTCCAAGTGTGGTCTCACCAGGGTTTGCAGAGTTGCATCAAAACTTCGTGGCGCTTAAACTCAATCCTCCGTTAATGAAAGCCAAAACAGCATATCCTTTCATAACAACCCTATACACTTGGATGGCAACTTTGAGGATTCTCTGCATTTGAACACCAAGACCCCGCTGTTCCTCCACACTGCCAAGAATCCTGTTTTTAATCCTATATTCTGCATTCAAGTTCGACCTTCCAAAATGCATCACTTTGCATTTATCCAGGTTGAACTCCATCTGCCATTTCACAGCCCAACTCTGCATCCTGCCGATGTCATGCTGCAGCCTGCAACAGCCCAGGATATTATCAACGGCACTTCCAACCCCTGTATCATCGGCAAATTTAATAACCCACCCCTCAACCTCCTCATCCAAGTCATTTATAAAACCTACAAAGAGCAGACCCCCAGGAACACAGCCCTGCGTGACACCACTCACCACTGACCTCCCGGCAAAATACTTTGCATCTACAACTACTCTCTGACTTCTGCCAGCCAACTAATTCTGAATCCAGGGAGCCAAATCTCTCTGTATCCCATAATTGCCGACTTGAGGGATGAGCTGGAAAATTGGGAACCTCAACAAATCCCCCGGGCTCTCCTCATTCCATTTATGAGCTCTTTTCGACAGCTTGTATTCCTCTGAAGCTGTGCTAGATCCTTGATTCCTCCACCTTACTTTATCTGCCTTCTTTCTTTTGATGAGAATCACCTCTGATCTCGTCATCCAAGGCTCCTTAATCTTACTCCTTCTTGCCTGTTTTAGAGGAATAAATTTATGCATCACTCGCACCAACTGCACCTTAAACTTTCTCCACATGTCTGTTGTGCCCTTTCTGTGGAACAATTGCACACAATCTGCATTTCCCAACTCCTGTCTGATAGCGTCATAATTTCTTTTTCCCCAAATAATATCTTCCCATGGAAACAGCTCATTTCCCTTTCCGTGTCTACGGTACATCTGAGGCAGTTGTGGTCACTGTCACCAAAGTCTTCTGCCATGGCTCATTGCCGTGCACCAAATCCAATATAGCCTCTTCCCTTGTCGGCCTGTCCATATACTGAGTAAGGAAACCTTCCTGAACACTGACAAAAACGGCTCCATCCAAACCATCTGAACGAAGGAGGTTCCAGTCAATATTGGGAAAGTTGATGTCGCCCATAACAACAACCCTGCTCCATCTGCATTTTTCCAACATCTGTCGGCCTTTGAGGTCTTTGATCTCCCTCCTGCAATTTGGGGGTCTACAAAAAAAAAACAACAATTAGGTAGCTGCTCATTTGCTGTTCCTAACTTCCACCCATACTGACTCAGTAGACAAACCTTTCTCGAAAATCCTCATTTCTGTAGCTGTGACGCATTCTCTAATTAGCAATGCTACACCCTCTCAACTTTTTCCACTCTCCCTGCTCTTTTTAAACTTTCTAAATCCTGGAACATGTAGCAATCATTCCTGCCTCTGTGCAACACACGTCTCCGTTATGGCCACAACATCATAGTCCCAAGTACTGATCCACTCTATAAGTTGATCACTCTTATTTCTGACACTCGTTGCTTTAAAGCAGACACACTTTAACCGATACCTTTGTTTCATTGCATGAAAACCCTTCCCGATAGATTCACTGCCTCATCTACAATACCCCCCGCCAGATATGTAACTCTCGTGCCCAAACCCTTCCCGAACCACAAGAGCAAATCTCCTACACAGGAGATGTGTGCCCCTCCAGTTCAGCTGCAACTCGTCTATCAGGCATCCCAGTGGTCTAAATACCTGAAGATCTCTCTGCTCGTCTACACTACCAAGAATCTTACCATTACTGCAGTAATTTTTATTCCTAGTACTCAATCCAAAGTAAATCTCCTCACACATTTTCCCATTACATTCCATTTGGCACCATTCAAACAGACTCTGCAGTTTATCTGGGTCCCTCTGTAACCCATAACATTCTTCTGTACTATCTACAACTCCACTGACTTTAGTGCCATCCTTAAATTTGGTATCCTATCCATTTAGGCTCTAACCAAGTCGGTCATAAAAATGACAAACATCAGTGAACCCAAAACAGATACTTGAGTTACACCACGAATAACTGAACTCCAGGATGAACATTTTGCATCAACCACCACTCTCTATCTTCACCACTCTCTATCTTCTTTCACCTAGCCGATGTCTGACCCAAACCGCTAAATCCCACTCAATCCAATGCCACCAGATTTTGTGCAATAGCCTCCTGTGTGGTGACAGTAATGGAGGAAATGAGAGAAATTTAACAAAGTTTCACACCGCAATTGCCCTCCTTTCCACCACGGCACCAAGTAACAGCGAGTAAATGCAATACAGAATTTGGTTTCACATCAGTGGTGAAATAATGATCTCCATTCACTTTCCAAGATAATGGTGAACAACCCAACTTGCCTGGCATATGAAACAGCAGCGCAGCCTGCATGTGCCCGGGATTATGCCAGGGGGCTTTCGAGTAAGAGGTGAAAGTGAAAACCACACAACAGGTGAACACAGCATGGATACTGACTGGTTGGAGGTTTTGTGCTCTCCCACTTCACAGAATGGTTTGGAGGTAATGATTATGTTTTAACTTCAACACAGCTCACCCCTTCCTAACGTTGCCATAATAATCAGTCAGCACAAGTGGGACTCAAGGCCCTCTTTTCTTTGAAACTGGAACCTGACCTCAGCGCCTAAGATTGCTCAGCCAGGCTACCAAACACGCAAAGCTCACAAAGCTAAGCAGGTCGGCACCCAGATGATATCCTGGACCATACAGTCATTTCAAGCGCCTGTTCTGCAAAATTAGCGGTTCAAAGGAGGTCCTCCGTCTCAAATCTGAGTTAGCAGCAGAATCCGAGAAGGAGAGCTCACATTTCAAGGTTGTTGGATAAGGAGCTGGTACAAATTGGTATTTTCCTGATCTATGCCCTTAACCAGGCGTTTTCCTGCGCAGCTTTCCACATCAGAGCACGATCAATTGTCACATGGTTGCCAGCTGAGTTGGAAAACAATGTGGGAACCGAATGCAATCGACTCACTAAATGTTACTAAATCCCACGGTGCTTACTGAGAGATGTACAAAAGGCAGTGTCTATGCGTATTCACTGAAGGTAAAAGTCATTGCAAGGTCTCAAAGAACTACAAACTGCACGTGATGCTCTTTTATTCAAGGTGTGAAATGTTCTCCCGTCTGAGTCACAGCTGAAAATCACGCAACACCATGTTATAGTACAACTGCTTCATTTGGAGGCACTAGCTTTCGAAGTGCTGTTCTTCATCAGGTGACAACTTCCTGATGATGAAGCAGTTGTTCGAAAGCTAGTGATCCCAAATAAAACTGTTGGACTCTAACCTGGTATTATGCGACTTTTAGCTTGGTGCAAGTGGGTACTGCAGATACTGGAGATTAGAGACAAAATAAGAGTAGTGCTAGAAAAACACAGCAAGTCAGACAGAATCCGAGGAACAGGAAAATCGACGTTTTGGGCCTGATGAAGTACGTTTGCCTGAAAGGTGACTTTTAAATTTTTCCAGCCCATTCCAACACTGGCACCACAGAATCACGCCTGAGTCACCTTCACGTCTCTTGTTGCTGACTGAATCAGAAAGTAGGTATTTCACCAGAACTTAGTTTAGAGTGGTGCTGAAAAAGCACAGCAGGTCAGGCAGCATCGGAAGAGCAGGGCAGCTCCTCGGATGCTGCATGACCTGCTGTGCTATTGTAGCACCACTCTAATCTCGACTCTGGTTTCCAGCATCTGCATTCCTGGTTTTTACCTATTTCACCAGAGCTGCATGTGGTCCACTTTCCTATCCCTCTCAGTTTAGACATTCCTGCTCCTCTGTGACGTGAATGAAAATAAAATGGATACAATGTCATTCAGCAGCCTGGCTGTCATTTCCACTGCTTCAGTTCCCACACGGCTTAGATTTCAGAGCACAAGTTAACATTAGTAACTGTATGAGAGCGCGAGTTAAGAGGTTCAACTGAGACTGTAAATCCACACATTCAGGTTGTTGACTGAATGAGCTGCAAACAAAGCCGGTGCTTAAAACTCTTGAACATGTGAACTGCTCCAAAGCATGATTGAGGATTTCTGGTTTTTATTCACACACGTTGGCAAACAGCACACAGCATCCCAATGAGGTCATAGAGAGCCTACTTTGGGAATCAGTTGGAAGAGGGTGTATACCAGTAATCCAGTATTCACTGCGGGTTCTCCTTATCTCTGAACTGGGCCACTTTTGCACGCATGCGAAATGCAGTATTGCTGTTACAGAAATGTCAGTGCCCAGCAACTGCGCTCGTAAAATAGAATGTCCATCGGTGCCACACACAGTGGTACATATTCAGGACCAGCGAGGAGAGAAATTTAACGAAGTTTCACTCAACAATTAATCGGAATTGTATTCCCTGTCAGCACTGCAGCAGATATGCGCGAGCAAATTCAAAGCGAGGTTTGCTGATGAGATCAACGAGGACGAAATCTCCCTTCACGCCAATCCCAAAAGCTACCACTATTAACAACGGAACATGTGTGTTCCCGTGGGGACTTGAGTCAGATACATTTGCGCATGAGGCAAGCGTGACGACCACTACACTGTAGTGCAACTGTACTCGCTATCCTACCCAACTCAGACATTTGCGGCCATTCAATGCATTAACTTTCTCTTTCAAGTAGATCATTGTCATTCAGCATTATTGAAAAATTAAAGAACATCACGTGAAATTGCTCAGGAAATGTTAGCAGGGATGTTGTCAGGTTTGCACGGTTTAGCCTGTTGGCAAGGCTGAATAGAACAAAGAACAAACAACAAATAACCTTACCCCAGTGGAAGAGGCCTTTCGGCCTTCTCAGCCTGTGCCAATCCAGATCCTCTATCTAAACCTGCTGCCTATTTTCTAATGGTCTGTATCCATTTGCTCCCTGTTTATTCATGTATCTGCCCAGATCAATATTAAATGATGTTATTGTTCCGCTCTTACCAGCTCCGCCGGCAACGCGTTTCAAGCACCCACCATCCTCTGTGTGAAGAAAGTACCAAACATATCTCCCTTAAACATCGCCCCCATCTCCGCTCACGTTGAACGTGTGACCCTTCGTAATTGAGTTTCCCACTCTGGGAAAAAAAGAGATCCAGTAGATGTAGTGTACCTGGACTTTCAGAAAGCTTTTGATAAAGTCCCATACAGCAGGTTAGTGAGCTAAATTAGGGCGCAAAGTATTAGATTGGATTGAAAATTGGTTGGCTGATAGGAAACAAAGGGTAGTGATAACCGACTACATTTCAGAATGGCAGGCAGTGACCAGTGGGCTACCGCAGGGATCTGTGCTGGGACCTCAGCTTTTCACAATATATGTTAATGATATCGAAGATGGCATCAGCGATAACATTAGCAAATTTGTTGATGATACAAAGCTGGGTGGCAGGGTGAAATGTGATGAGGATGTAAGGAGATTACAGGGTGACCTGGACAAGTTAGGTGAGTGGAGAGATGCATTGCAGATGCAGTTTAATGTGGATAAAGGTATGGTTATCCAGTTTGGTGGCAAGAACAGGAAGGCAGATTACTACCTCAATGGAATCAATTTAGGTAAAGGGGCAGTATAGAGAGATCTGGGTGTTCTTGTACACCAGTCAATGAAGGCAAGCATGAAGGTACAGCAGGTAGTGAAGAAGGCTAATAGCATGCTGGCCTTCACAACAAAGGAATTGAGTATAGAAGCAAAGAGGTGCTTCTCTAGCTGTACAGGGCCCTGGTGAGACTACACCTGGAGTACTGTGTGCAGTTCTGGTCTCCAAATTTGAGGAAAGACATTCTGGTTATTGACGGAGTGTAGCATAGGTTCACGATGTCAATTCCTGGAATGGCGGGATTACCTTACACTGAAAGACTGAAGCGACTGGACTTGTCTGCCCTTGAGTTTAGAAGACTGAGAGGGGATCTGATTGAGACATATAAGATTATGAAAGGATTGGACACTCTGGCAGCAGGAAACATGTTTCCGCTGATGGGTGAGTGCCAAACCAGAGGACACAGCTTAAAAATTCAGGGTAGACCTTTTTAGGACAGAGATGAGGAGAAACTTCTACACCCAGAGAGTGGTGGCTGTGTGGAATGCTCTGCCCCAGAGGGCAGTGGAGGCCCAGTCTCTGGATTCATTTAAGAAATAGTTGGATAGAGCTCTCAAAGATAGTGGAATCAAATGTTATGGAGATAAGGCAGGAAGTGGATACTGATTAGGAATGATCAGTCATTATCATATTGAATGGCAGTGCAGGCTCGAAGGGCTGAATGGCCTACTCCTGCACCTATTGTCTATTGTCTATTGTCTATTCCCTGCAAACCTGTCATTATTTTGTAGACCTTTATCAGGTCCTCTCCCAACCGTCGGCTTTTTAAGGAAAATGATCTTAATCTACTCAACCTCTCCTCATAACTAGTGTCCTCCATGCCAGGCAACACCCTGGTAAACCTCCTCTGCACCCTCTTCAAAGCTTTCCAGTCCTTTTTGACAATGCGACAATCAGAACTGGACACAGTGTTCCAAATGTGACCGAACCAATGTCTTGTACAATTGTAACATGAACTGCCAACTCTTGTACTCAATACTCCGTCCGATGCAGGAATTCATCCCGTAAGTATTCTTGACCACTCTACTGACTTGCGTCGCCACCTTCGGGGAACAATGGACATAAAATTTTTATAAATGACCTGGAAGAGGGGTTAGAAGGTTGGGTGAGCAAGTTTGCGGATGATACGAAAGTCGGAGGAGTTGTTGACAGTGAGGAAGGATGTGGCAGGTTACAGCAGGATATAGAGAAGCTGCAGAGCTGGGCAGAAAGGTGGCAAATGGAATTCAATGTAGCTAAGTGTGAGGTGATTCACTTTGGGAAGAATAACAAAAAGATGGGGTACTGGGCTAATGGTCGGATACTTGGTAGTGTGGATGAGCAGAGGGATCTTGGAGTCCATGTACACAGATCTCTGAAAGTTGCCACCCAGGTAAATAGTGCGGTGAGGAAGGCATATGGCGTACTGGCTTTTATTGGTAGAGGAATTGAGTTCCGGAGTCCTGAGGTCATGATGCAGTTGTATAAGACTCTGGTGCGGCCGCATCTGGAATATTGTGTGCAGTTTTGGTCGCCATACTATAGGAAGGACGTGGAGGCACTGGAACGGGTGCAGAGGAGGTTTACCAGGATGTTGCCTGGTATGGAAGGAAGATCTTATGAGGAAAGACTGAGACACTTGGGGCTGTTTTCATTAGAGAAAAGAAGGTTTAGGGGTGACTTGATAGAGGTGTACAAGATGATTAGGGGGTTAGATAGGGTTGACAGTGTGAACCTTTTCCCGCGTATGGAGTCGGTATTACAAGGGGGCATAGCTTTAAATTAAGGGGGGTAGATATAGGACTGAAGTTAGGGGTAGGTTCTTCACTCAGCGAGTCGTAAGTTCATGGAATGCCCTGCCAGTAGCAGTGGTGGACTCTCCCTCTTTATGGGCATTTAAGCGGGCATTGGATAGGTATATGGAGGATAGTGGGTTAGTATAGGTTAGGTGGGCTTGGATCGGCGCAACATCGAGGGCCAAAGGGCCTGTACTGCGCTGTATTCTTCTATGTTCTATGTTCTATGTAAAAACCCAGATCTCTCTATCCATCAAGTTTCCCCAGGACATTTCGTTTTTCTGTACAGTTCGCTCTTGATTCGGATCTTCCAAATGCATCACCTTGCATTTGCATGGATTGAACTCTATCTGCCATTTCTCTGCCCAACTTTCCTACATATGTTTATTTTGCTCTATTCTCTGACAGTTCCAATCACTATCTGCTACTCCAGTAACCTAAGTGTCATCTGCAAACTTGCTATTGACGCACCTTTACCTTCCTCGAAGTCAATTTTATATATCACAAAGAACGGATCCCTGTGGAACCACTGTCACATATCTCCATTTTTAGAAAGTCCCTTCCAACTACTATTTTCTGTCTCCTGTTGCCCAGCCAGTTCTCTACCGATCTCGTTCAAGCATCCTGCACGCCATGTGACTTCCCCTTCTCCATCTGCGTACTTTATCAAAAGCCTGGCTAAAGTCCATGTCCATGGCATCTGGACCCTTTCCTTCATCAATCAACTTTGTCACCTTTACAAAACATTCTATTCGGTTTCTAAGACATGACCTTTCTTGCACAAAACCATGTTGCCTCTCACTGATTAGCCCATTCCCTTCCAAATGGAAATATATCCTAATCCTCAGTATTTTCTCCAGTAACTTCCCTATCACTGACAACAGGCTCACAGGTCTGTAATTACTGGATCATTCCTGCTAACCCTCTTAAACAAGGGAACACCATTAGCAATTCTCCAGTACTCCAAATCCTCACCCGTGTTCAATGATGTTGGAAATGTATTTGTTAAAAACTCCGTTATCTCCTTTCTCACTTCCCTGGGATAGATCGGATCCAGACCTGGAGACTAACCACCTTTATGCCTTTTGGAATACCCAACACTGCCTCCCTTCTTATGCCAGCTGGACCTAGAGTAATAAATCATCTATCCCTAATCTTAACATCCACCATATCCCTATCCTTGGTGAACAGCGATGCCAGGCACTCAATAAGAATTTCACCCATTTTCCATGACTGCACGCATCAGGTTCCTCCTCTGTCCTGATTGGGCCAACACATTCTCTAGTACCCTCTGGCTCATTATATCTGAATAAAGGCACTTTCCTTAACCCTGCTCACTGAGGATATGTAATGACCCCTTTTAGGCTTCTTAACTCCTCGTTTCAGATTGGCAGAACATTCCTCATGTTCGTTCAAATGTTTGTCTGTCTTCAGTCACCTGGACCTTAAGTACGCATCCCTTTTCCTCTTAGCTAGGCTGGCATTTCATCTGGCATCCATGGTTCCCTTGTCTTGCCATTTCTATCGCTCATTTTCCAGGAACATTCTCTCTCCTGAACGCTAATCAACCTTTCTTTAAAAACCACCCACATACTGAATATGGATATACGTCCAAAACACCTGTTCCCAGTCTGCATTCCCCAGCTACAGCCTAATGTTGACATAGTTGGCCTTCCACCAATTTAGTCCTCTTCCTTTCGGAGCGCCCTTGTCTTTCATGGGAAGGAGACCGAATCTGTCGCATTTACTCTCAATGAAACTGCTTCTGCCTTTTTATTTTTGATCTTTTCATCTGCAGAGTAGTTTATACTTGCATTCGAGCATTCACAGAGTACAAAAAGTCATTTCAGCCCATCATGCAGTGCGGCTCATCAGGCATCCATCTGGACTAGTCCCAGACACCAGCTTTGACACATAACCTTGTGTGTTCTGATGCTCCCAGTGTAAATGTCAATGAGATTCTCCTTGTGATCTTAAATGACACAGAAATGGGACCGACGTTTGGCCTGTTCACACTGTGTTGTAACCCCATTGACGAACACATCTCCTTTTTCACCCACAGAGGGAGACAAACAGACACATTCCCTGTGAGGGTCAAAGGTTTCAGGATTATATCCGCTCTTTGTGCTTCACTTGAGCCCTTTGTCTTCACACACAAGGTTTTCTGACAAAAGGCAGCTTTAGGTGGAACACAAGCCAGTTGCACAGTCAATGAGAGACGTTGAGGTGAGTTGGAATTGAAAATGCGCAATGGGTCCAGGTGCAACTTTCAAATTCAAAAGCACAGTGAACGAATCGCTGCAGCTCCTCAGAACCTGACATAACATGACCTGTCATACACCTATTTGGCAATGAGCTGCAATGGACCCAAATGCAACATTCAAATTCATAAACACTTGGATAGAATCCGTGCAGCTCCTCAGAATCAGGCAAACCAGGACGTGTCATACACCTCTCTGGCAATGAGCTGCAATGGACACAAATGCAATTTTCAAATTCAAAGAAAAAATCCCCCACTGATCCCATCCCTACAGCTCCTCAGAACCTGACATAACATGGCCTATCACAAACCTCTCTGACAATGAGCTGCAATGGACCCAAAGGCAACATTCAAATTCAAAAACACTTGGATGGAATCCGTGCAGCTCCTCAGAACCAGGCAAATCAGGACGTGTCATACACCTCTCTGGCAATGAACTGCAATGGACCCAAATGCAATTTTCAAGTTCGAAAAGAAAATCCCCACTGATCCCATTCTTACAGATCCTCAGAACCTGACATAACAGGACCTACCATCCAATTGTCTGGCAATGAAATGCAATGGGCCCAAATGCAACTTCCAATTTCAAAAGCACGCCAATGAATCCCTGCATCTCCTGAGAACACAAAATGGACGTCAAACTCGCACCATATGCCGAAAAACTCATTGTGCTCGCCCCAGGTATAACCTACGATCTCCTGAGCCGAAGTCAGATGCGTCACCCATTGCGCCGTTGGCCCAATTCGCTGGTACAGGCCCCAAAGCTTGTCATTATGGAATGTAAACACGGACATTGGGGAGAAAAAACATTCACAACTTGAAAAACCAGCTGAGATAATCCCCGTCACCGCTTCACTTGGAAGTCCCCACTTTGTGAAGCAGTGCCTTTCTGTGGAAAAGGAAAGACATCTGTTCACAGGTGCCTACTTCGGGGTCGCCTGCTCCTCTGTTGGACGTTTCCAGCGTTTTATTCACAGTCACTGCGCGATTTCATGATCCACTACAGTGAAATGTACTTGCATACTTGGCGTCATGGTCTCTTCCAGTCAAAGCCGTGAAGAAATTCCGTGAGTTATTTCTAGCCCCGAGATCGAGAATCAGACGAGTTGAATGACGCATTTATAGATGGCGCCACTTCACCACCACCCATCGCCTGAGAACGAACCCTTGTTCTGTACCTTCCTTCAGTGCTACTCCTGCACAACATCAATTAATCAAAGCTCCACTTTCTTCACATTGAAACCCAGGGCGATAACATGAACTGTTTGGAAACTTGGAGAGAGAAGCATTGCTGCCGAAGGTGGTTATAACCCAAAGGACAGGGACAGGGTGCTCCGGTTTCCTTCCACAATCTAAAGATGTGCAGGTCAGGTGAATTGGCAGTGCTAACGTTCACACAGTGTTAGGTGCGTTAGTCAGGTGTAAATATAGGATAGGGGAATGGGTTTGGGGTGTTTTCTCTTCGGAGGGGCAGTGTGGACTTGTTGGGCCGAAGGGCATGTTTTTACACTGTACAGAATCGAATCTAAAAAAAAGACTGTGTGTAAGTCAGGTCACAAAGGTTAGAGTCAGCAACACTGGAGGGAGTCCCTGCTTAAGAGTCCGAATTTGCATCGCCCAGATTTGGATACGATTCCCAGTCAGGGAATGAAGTCCTTTTTCTCTTTGTGTGAATTACCTGAATGAGAACGCGATCCTCGTTGCACATCGAAGACGCATGTGGTTTCTGCCAGAATCAGTCCAGTGATTGTTTGCATCGATCTCGAATGACACTGGCAGCAGATACAGGGGGAACCTATCACCGGAAATCCCCCTCTAATCATCTCACCGTTCTGAGTTGGAAATGTATCGATGTCCCTTCAGTGTCGCTGGTTCTAAATCCTGGACCTCCCTCCCGAGGTCCATGGCTGTACAAACGCGCTGAGGAATTCAAGTGTTCGGGAAAGTAAGGCATTACCTGCATCTCTGGGGTAATTAGGGATGGGCAGTGAGTCCTATCCCATTGAGTGACAGCGATATCCCAGTAATGCTTTTCTAATAGTGATAGGGTCTATTTGAACACTTGCAATCGGCCTGGAATAAGTTGAGAAGTGGAGCGGGGCAGTGAAATAAAAATGAACCGTGTTATGGATTAGGCCAGTGTGCTCAAAACATTCTTGAGCAGCCAGCCCAGTCCATAACTTTGTGATTTGTATCGGTAAGTGTGCAGTTACAATTGCCCAGATTAAGTTAGCGAAGTTGACTACCATGTTTAAATCAGAGAATCAAATAATTCACAAACTTACACAATGAAACACGAACGACAGAATTAGGAACCCTACAGAACTCAGTCTATCCAAACTTGACCTAAGCATGCTGTTCCGAATATACACAACAGTCCCAATAAGTAAACCCCCTTTAAAACAGAATACAAAAACAGGTCAAATGCTTCCAGGTTGAGGTTAGAAGCGCAGAACAGGGAATTTCCACACAGCTCACTGTTGAACTCCCAACCAGTTCTGGACTGAACTGAACTGCTCAGCTCGAGAGCTGACCACTCTCCTTTCATTGAACAGGTCACTTCTAAAATTGACCAGTTTGGCCTGAAGTCTCATCTGTTTATATATAAACAAAAGGCTTCTCAAAACCTTTTTCATCCCTGTACCAAACCGGTCTCATCGTAAGCCTGACCTGCTTTAGTATCCATCTGAAAAACATCAAGGACAGAGTATGCTTGAGAGAAGGAACAACGTTTGGAAAAAGAGGGACAAGGTTTATGACAACAGCAAAGATGACTGGGAGGCATGAGGCAGGATGTGAGGTGGAGCTGGTGATACAAGGCTCAGTGTCCGTGTTCATGGGTCAGCCTTCACTGCACACTATTTACGCTGACTCAAACACCACCCCTGGCCAATTCACCTCAATGACCCTGTTCCTCTTGGTGTGAGATTCCCTGAGTGTGTATTAATATGATTAAGGGAGGCCAAGAGGTTGAACACATTCTCTTTACCCTGTCAGTTTAGACAGTTGGAAACAATCATGTTGAAGCCAAATGCAAAAGGAGATTGTCTTTTTTTCTGTCCATCTTCAGTGAAGAATGTTCAGCTGTGAACTGTTTTTGCAAAAGTGTAGGTTGTTTGCAATTCACATTGAGCAACATTGGTACAGAAAACACATTTCGGAGTTAGTGACCAGGTGGTTACAGGACTGCACATATCGGTAAGTGAAGCTGCTCACGTCCTGGTGCTGTGATTTAGTTGGTTAATGCACCTGCGAAGTAGATGGGAGGTTTTCCGTTCAGATCTGCGTGGTGATTGCTTATTGTGTGAATGGGTCGCCGTGTCAACTTGTTGCAAGTGTGTGATCTCTGATCAAGCAATTCAGCATCCTGTTTGAGTCGGTAATCCTACTTATGTTTCCTGGTTTAATTCCACGTGTGAGTGCATTGGAGATTGGCATCATTCCTGACCTGAAATAGGTATTTCCCCTGCCGTGATTTGAATCCCAAGCAGAAAGATGTGAACAACCTCCATCTTACTCTTCCTTTAGCCGTAGCCAACAGGATTCGGAACCCCAAATACAAACGCCACAGGATGTCAAGTTCCTGAAGAAGGGCTCATGCCCGAAACGTCGATTCTCCTGCTCCTTGGATGCTGCCTGACCTGCTGTGTTTTTTCAGCATCGATGTAATCACTCAGCTACGACTATCGTACCACGTCACGTGGTTGCCTTTCCGGGTCGCTCTGTCTGTGGAACTGAGGGACAGTGAAAAATTATTGCATGTGTATGTATTCAATGACCTAAGCTTCCAAAAGGTGTAATTATCGATGCATTATGTTTGGGCGTATCATCCTGATAGATGGAATATACATTCAGACAAAAACCAAATCATAAGTAGCAGGAAAAATTCAGCAGGTCTGGCAGCATCTGTACAGAGTGAACCAGTGACATCGGTTCAGAATTACGCCAGAATTGCGTTTTCTCCCACAGTTACTGCCACACCTGCTGAGTTTCCTCAGCATTTCCTGTTATTGTTTCAGATTCCCAACATCGACAGTCATTTGCGTTAGCCATAGAAACAATGCACAAGCACACATTTTTCGGGCTCCATTATAATCCCGGCGCTGTGCAGGAAAGTTAGAGCAGTGACAGCTCCGACCGTGAGAAATCTGCACAGCCAACGTACGAATCAAACCTCTGCACCTCCGAGCAAATGGAAATGCGTGCACAAGCCAGAGAACGTGCAAGCGAGCCAGGTACGACTCGAACCTACAATCTTCAGAGCCGCAGTCAGACAAATTATCCATTACGCCACTGGCCCAATTCGCACAAGTCGCCTTCACAGGTTGTCAGTATGTCATGTAAACATGGACTTCGGGCAGAAACGGCATTCATAAGGTGAATAAACAGCAGGGTTAATCACCATCACTGCTTCATTTTGAAGGCTCTTCTTTGTGAAGCAGTGCCTTTCACTGACAAAGGAATGATATTTGCCCTCACGTGTCTGCTTCAGGATCTCTTGGTCCTGTGCTGGAAGTTTTAACTGTTTTATTCACAGTCCCTATGAAGGTTTAGGTTCCACCCCAGTGAAATGGACTTTCATATATTGAATCATGGTCTATTCCAGTCAAGGCCTTGACCAAATTCAGTGAGAAAGATCTTGCTATTTCAAGCCTGGTATCTCGAAACAGACGAGTTCAAACAAAGTTGGCAATGCACGTGTGAATCTGAGCTGTTCAGTGAGTGCATTGGAGATTGGCATCATTCCTGACCTGAAATAGGTATTTCCCCTGCCGTGATTTGAATACCAAGCAGAAAGATGTGAAACAACCTCCATCTTACTCTGCCCTTAGCCGTAGTCAACAGGATTCGGAATCCCAAATATGAACGCCAAAGGATATCAAGTTCCTGAAGAAGGACTCAAGCCCGAAACATCGATTCTCCTGCTCCTTGGATGCTGCCTGGCCTGCTGTGCTATTCCAGCAACACATTTTCAGCATCGATGTAATCACTCAGCTACCACTATCGTACCACGTCACATGGTTGACTTTCCGGGTCGCTCTGTCTGTGGATCTGAGGGACAGTGAAAAATTATTGCATGTGTTTGAATTCAATGACCTAAGCTTCCAAAAGGTGTAAATATCGATGCATTGTGTGTGTGAGTGTATCATCCTGATAGATGGAATATACATTCAGATAAAAACCAAATCAAAAGTAGCAGGAAAATTTCAGCAGCTCAGGCATCATCTGTACAGAGTGAACCAGAGATATCGGTTCAGAATTTTGCCAGAACTTTACGAGAATTCCGTCTTCTCTCACAGTTACTGCCACACCTGCTGAGTTTCCTCAGCATTTCCTGTTATTGTTTCAGATTCCCAACATCCACACTCATTTGCGTGAGCCATAGAAACAATACACAAACACACATTTTTCTGGCCCCTTTAAAAACCCGGCGCTGTGCACGAAAGTGAGAGCAGAGACAGCTCTGACCGTGAGAAATCTGCGCAGCCAACGTACGAATCCAACCCCTGCGCAAATGGAAATGCGTGCACAAGCCAGAGCACGGCAAGCGAGCCAGGAAGGACTCGAACCTACAATCTTCTGATCCGAAGTCAGACGCGTTATCCATTACACCACTGGCCCATCGCGCTTGCATGGGCTTCACAGCTTGTGAACAATCAGCAGAGATAATCACATTCACTGCTTCACTTCGATGGCTCCCCTTTGGGAAGCAGTGCCTTTCACTGACAAAGGAAAGATATTTGTCGTCACGTGTCTGCTTCAGAAGCTCTTGCGCCTGTGCTGGAAGTTTCCACTGTTTTATTCACAGTCACTATGCGGGTTTCGGTTCCACCCCAGTGAAATGCACTTTCATTCAATGAATCATGGTATATTCCAGTCGAGGCATTGAACAAATTCAGCGAGAAAGCTCTACCCAGGGATCTGGAAACACACGAGATAAAACAAAGTTGGCAATGCAAGTGTGAATCCGAGCTGTTCAGTAAGTGTATTGGAGATTGACACCACTCTGACCTGAAAGAAGTGTTTCCCCCGCCGGGATTGGAATCCCAAACAAAGAGATGACAAACAAACTCCCTCTGCCTTCAGCCATAGGCAGCAGGATTCGAAACCGCAATGAGAAATCGAACTTCCTGGTCATTGGTACAATCGATACAGTTGCTATGCTGAGGTTTGGAGGTGACATGAAAAATTCTCACATTCTGCATCCTCTCAAATGCAGAGTCCCTAAATCATCAAACAAGTGTGTCTGGGCATGAATATGGAATGGATGCATATGACTTGGGAATTTACTTTTTGCATGGTGAGATTTCTACAGTAAGGCAAAGGATCCGCTTCAAGAATGATTAAGAATAATATGGTCTTGCTCTTGATGGAGTGCAGTGAAGGTTTACCAGGCTGTTTCCGGGGATGGTGGGGCTGACGTATGAGGAGAGATTAACTGCGTTAGGATTGTTTCCTCCAAAGGTTAAACGGATGAGGAAGGAATCTCATGGAGACTTATGAAATCTTAACAGAAGTGGACAGGATAGATAACACATTCCACAGAAAAGGAGAACAAAACTACACACAATATTCTAGGTTTGGCCTAACCAAGGCGACAACACATCCCTGCTCCTGGACTCAACCACTCACAATGAAGGCTAATATACCATCTCTTCATTAAGCAGTAAAGCAACATTGTATGAAAGCACATTACCTGAAATGCACTTGAGCATCTTCCAATGACGAGAGCATGCTGGTGACCTCTGACAACCAAAGTGGTTTCAAGGCAATATGATGTGCTTACATGGCAATAGACACAGAAATGTATATGCAGTTACATAATTAAACACACGCGCTGCTGTAGAAAATCACTGCAAGCAGACCTTGAGCATTAATCAGTTTATTGCACGATGCACCATGGGGACACACTCCGTCCGAAGAGAGGCTCAGTACAACTCCGAACTACCACAGGAAATTACAGGATTATAGAGAAAACAAAGACAATGTCTCCAATTTTGAATATTTGTGTGATATCAGCTGCTCTCCAGTCTGCAGGGACTGTATCGGAATGTTTAAAATCCTGACAGTGAATGCATTCTTTATTGCAGGAACCATTTTGTGAAGTACGCTTGGATGTAGATTATCAGGCTCGGGGGGATGATTCACCGTCCATCCCCGCAAATTTCAAAGCAACATTTCTTTACTAATATTGATCAGCCTCAGTTCTCCCACTGAGTAAAATTTGCATTCTCCAACATTTCTGGTATCTGATTTGTGTTCGAGAGTGTTAGCGTTGCACATCACAGAGACAGGGCTTTGCCCAAACTGATCCATGCCAAACAAATTATCCTTACACGATAAATTTATTTCCTGCACTTGGCCCTTTATCCTTCTGAACTATTCCTGTGCATGTATTTGTCCAAATACCTTTTAAATATGGTTAATGTTTCTCCCTCAACCACTTCCACTGGAAGCTCATTCCACATGCTTAACAGTCTTAGTGTATAAAAGTTGGCCCTCAGGTTCCCATTTATTATTTCCATCCAAACCTTAGACTGATTCCTTCTCGTCCTGGATTACCCAACGCTGGAAAACTACTGAGTGCATGCCTCTCATGGTCGTTTACATTTCTATAAGATACCCCGTAAATCTCCTCCCCTTTAAATGAAAATTTAAAGATTCAGCAACCGGGTCTCCGCATCAACGATCTCACTCTACATTTTGATTAAAAGGTTCTCGCGTGTCATGGTTGCTCGTCCCCAAGGGATCTGCTACAGTTAGATGAACAATGATTAACTTCTCATTACACAGCATCCAGTGTAAGATGGCCTGCTTTCTAGTAGGTTTCCGCACGTATTGGTCAAGGAAACCATTCCACATTGCAATCCAGATATTCCTCCTCTCCACCATTGTAACTGCATTGATTAGTCCATTCGATGTGAGTTAACATCATGCATGATCACAAAAATACCCTTATCTCATGCATCTCCAATTTCCTGTTTACTGTCATTCCCAACATCACTACTGCTGTTTGGGGGTGTGCATGTGACACCCACTTATGTTTTTTACCCTTGTTTGTTTTTCACTCTACCCATAAAGACACCAAATTGTCAGAGCTGGTATCCTTAAAAGAGATGAACAAACCTACATTACAAGGAATGGAGACATTTCGCTCAAAAGCTGACCTTGATTTGATGCTAATTAGTCTTATCCACTTTCAATGAGTTGTTTCATAAGGCTACAGCTGCCAGTTTAAGGTGATCAGCTAGATTAAGCGTGCACTTGCTTGCTCAATAGATTGATATCAGACACATATTGTTGACATTTTCACCATCAGTGTAATGTCAGTGCTTCTCCAGCAGATGGAAGTGAGGACTGATAGTCGCTTCTCCTGTCAACATATTCAGGCCTGTTGTGACACACTGTTGGTACAATTGAGACTTAATTGCCGGGTTTCTTTGTCACGTCACAATCATTCCACAAAGCGGTATTAGATGTTTTTGAAAGACATGACGGAAAGCAGGCATGCTTAAATATTACTGAGTCATAGACTTTATCATTAGTCGATATAGAATCCATGTATGTGAAGATCAGAAATACCATGGGAAAGACAAAGTTGCTGGAATAAATGTTAGAATCATGGAATTATGAAGAAAGCATGACAGAGATCAGAAGATAATGAAGTATGGAAAGAAAGGCAGTGTATTAATCACTGGCAAATTAATCTTCTCATCAATTGACAGACAGTCAGAAAGACTTTTACACTTAATGGTAAGGTCCAGGGGAGTGTTGCTGAACAAGGAGACCTTGGAGTGCTGGTTCATAGCTCCTTGAAGATGGAGTCGAAGGTAGATAGGAGAGCGAAGAAGGCGTTTGGTATGCTTCCTTTATTGGTCAGAGTATTAAGTACAGGAGTTGGGAGGTCATGTTGCGGCTGTACAGGGCATTGGTTAGGCCAGTGTTGGAATATTGTGTGCAATTCTGGTCTCCTTTCCATCGGAATGATGCTGTGAAACTTGAAAGGGGTTAGAAAAGATTTACAAGGATGCTACCAGGTTGGAGGATTTGAAAGGTCGAATAGGCTGGGGCAGTTTCTCTTGGAGTATCGGAGGCTGAGGGTGACCTTATTAAGGTTTCCAAAATCATGAGGGGTATAGATAGGTTAAATAAACAAAGTATTTTCTCTGGGGTGGGGGAGTCCAGAACGAGAAGGCATAAGTTTATGGTGAGAGGGGAAAGATATAAAGGCGACCTAAGGGGTAAATTTGTTCATGCAGAGGATGGTACGTGTATGGAATGAGTGCCAGAGGAAGTGGTGGAGGCTGGTAAAATTGCAATATTTAAAGGACATCTGGATAGGCATATGAATAGGAAGCGTTTGGAGGGGGATGAGCCAGGTACTGGCAGGTAGGACTAGATTGGGTTGGGATATCTGATCGGCATGGACGGGTTGGACCGAAGTGTCTGTTTCTGTGCTGTACATTCCTATGACTCTATCAGCAAAGGTAGTCACAAAGAATAATTCAGATAGATTCCTGAAACAGTATGTCGTGGTTCAACCCGGAATCTCGATGTACTGAATCTGGTAATGTGCAATGAGTCAGATTTTATGCATGGTGACAGACTGAAAGATTGCCTCGGAATAGCAAAGTTTGAGCATTCATTTGGAGATGGAGAATCTGAAATTCGAAACAAATATGCTCAGCTTATATAAGTGTAAATTGTAAACGGATGAGGGTAGAGCTTGCTGGAGTGGACCAGGAAACAGGTTTAGCAGCAAAAACCTGTGAAGAACAATGCAATCCATTTAGAAAAACAGTTCAACGCTCACAGTAATGATACAATTCAGGTGAGTGTATTATGATTATGTAGAAAAGTTGCAAATAGCAACAAATTGAATTAAAAGGAAAACATAAAATGTGGGAAATATTTTCGGTGAGCAGGACATTCGGAATGTTTACAGAAATATCAATAAGCGAGCAAATTGGACAGGCAAATGGACGTTCATGTAATAGTGTAGGTGGGATGGGCTTCAGATTAGTATGACAGGGCGGCGCAACATCGAGGGCCGAAGGGCCTGTACTGCGCTGTAATGTCCTATGTTCTATGTAAAGATTAATAAGGTGGGAGAAGGTCAACATCGAAAGCGAAACTACAGCTGATATTAAAGTGGACAGCAAGAGCATCCTTAAATAGAAAGAACTGAAGAGAAAAGCCAATGTGAATATAGGTCCATATTGAATGAAGCTGGGAATTCGTGACTGGGAACCACTAAATGACAGAAAAGATGAATAAATAGTCTGCATCTGCCTTGAAAGTAGCAGGCAAACAACATTCTATAATTACGAAATAATGAAGGGCAAAAGAAACGGTGAGCAATGCAATACAATGACTTTCACTACAAAGAAAACGTCAGAGAAATTTACAGGAGTATTTACCGCAAAATGCATTGGAACGAAAAACGTGCAATCCAAGATAGCAAAATAAATAAGAAAAAATCTGTGTTGGATACACCAGTTGTAACTTTCCAATAATCATTAGCTTTCAGAAAAGTATTACTGGATTGGCAAAGTGACAAGGTAACACCTTTACTCAAAAAGTGTATGGACACAAAAAAGTCTGACTGAGGCCATTATTGGCCAACTAACATAATTTATTGGAAAAATTGCGTCGTCTACAATAAACCACATAACACCAGAGCATTTAGAAGTACATGACATGATCAAGAGGACTGAGAATGGATTTACAAAAGGGGAATCTCGCTTGATAAATGTATTAGAATTCTTTGAGAATAAGGAGGAAATAGTGATTTTTTTGTTTTCTGAAGACATTTGATAAGGTACCACACGTAAGATTATTTAACAAGATAACAGCCTGTGGTTTCGGAGGTATTGTGTTGCCACGGAGAGAAGATTGTGGAAATCACAATCGAAAGAGTGTTTGATGACGAATATTACTTTACAGGATGTCAATCTGTAGCTGGTGAATACCACATAAATCCGTTTCAGAGGACACAAATATTTAAAAAATATTTTAACGACTTAGATGAGTGAAGTGAATGTACTGCAGACAAGTTGGCAAATGGCACAAAAATTGTAGAGGAGGTAATTGGTGGGTATGAATAAAAACAGTTAGCAGAGGGCTATAGATTGGAAAAGAGAGGGAACAATAAACTTTGCATCTTAATATAACGTGGTGAAGTAAATGAGAAATGCCATAATAAATGAAGTAATGAATTTTAGCAGGAACGGTAGAGCAACTGAATATTATTTACATCGAGATTGAATTCTGAAATCTACCTAACGGATTTGGGAATCCTCATCACAGAATGACGAAAAGCTAGCTTTTAATTTTAACTGCAACAAAGGCAAACATAATGCTGGGCTTTGTTTAAAAACTAATGGAATATTGATAGTTGGAATATAAAAAAAGACCGAGCAGACAAATGCGTGGCTGAGGAGCTGTCGCAGGGGCTAGGATTCACATTTTCCGATCATTGAGGTCTCTTCAGCAACAGAAATGACATTTATAAGAGGGACAGGTTTCACTTGAATTGGAAAGGGACCACTACTCTTGCAGGAAATCTTTCTCGTGGTACCCTGAAGACTTCAAACTGGTAAGGGTGATGGTGAGACTCAACACAATAGTGAGAAAAAGGAAAAGTTTGAGGATGGTAAAATAGACACGGTGAACCATTCTAAGAGTCAAGGCAGGCAACAGATGGGCATAAATGACGTAAGACTGCAAAGCAGCATTTACTTGAGTGCAAGATGCCTGACAGATGGGGCAGTTGAACATAGGGCATGGATGGGAATGTGGGATAGGGATATCATAACCATTACAGAAAGGTGGCTCAGGGATGAACAGGACTGGCCGCTTAATCTTCAGGGGTGCAGATGCTATTTAAAGAACAGGCGGGGTGAGGGGGGAAACAAGCGAGGAGGAGGAGTGGTACTTCTGGTTCAGAAGCACGTTATGGCTGGATGTTGCGAGGAAATTCCTGGGAGACTGCCCAGTGACTTTACATGGATGGAACCTAATTTTGAGAAAGGGATGATCACCTTGCTGGGAGTGTAATATAGTCCTCTCAATAGTCAATTGGAAATTCGCAAGTGAATATCTAATGAGATCTCAGCTATGTGTAAGCACAATTTGATTATGGTCGGGGATTTTTAACTTTCCAAACATATTTTGGGACTGTCATAGTGTTAAGGTCTTGGATGGGGAGCAATTGGTTAGGTTTATAAAAGGAAAATTTCGTCTTCAATACATGGAAGCACCTACTACAGGTTGTGGAATGCTTGAACTTGTGTTGCGAAACGGAGCAGGACAAGTGACTGAGATGTCCTGGGGCGCAGACTTCGGAGCAAGTAATCGTAATTGTATTAATTTGAAAACCGTTATGAAAAATAGTAGAATTGATTTAAAAAAATGAATGTTTCAAATTGGAGTGAGGTCCGGTTTGAAGGTATCTGACAGGAACTTTGATATTTTGGTTGGGGTGGAGATGGCGGCTATTCGCTGGAATAGGGGCGGTTGGGAATTGGGAAGCATTTAAGCATGAGATCATGAGAGTTCAGTGATGGTATATTCGTGTTTGTGTGAAGGGCAAATCTCGTCGGTGCAGGGAAAGCAGTATGACAAGAGGAATTGAGACTCTGGTCAAAAAATAGGAGATATATATCAGCTGGGATCGAGTGAATCAGGAAAAGGATATGAGGGCAGTCGGAAATCACGAGGGTCAAAAAGGGGCATGAAGTCACTTTGTCAAACAGAGTTAACGAAAATCCCAAACGATTCCATTAATGCAGTATGGGTACAAAAATAATCAAGGACACAATACAGCCGCTTAAAGACCAACATAGCTCTCTATGTGTGAGACCACAAGAGATGGATGAGACACTGAGCAAATATTTTGCATTAATAGGTGTATGGAAACTAAGGAAATTGGGAAATATGTAGCGATGCCTTAAAAGAGTTCATCTCAGAGTAGAGGAGGCACTGCATGTCTAGAAACCAAAAACAGAGAGGTTTTCGTGGGCGGCACGGTGGCACAGTGGTGAGCACTGATGCCTCACAGTGCCAGAGACCCGGGTTGAATTCCCACCTCAGGCGACTGACTGTGTGGAGTTTGCACGTTCTCTCCGTGTCTGTGTGGGTTTCCTCCGGGTGCTCCGGTTTCCTCCCACAGTCCAAAGATGTGCAGGTCAGGTGAATTGGCAATGCTAAATTGCCGGTAGTGTTAGGTAAGGGGTACACGTCGGGGTATGGGTGGGTTGCGCTTCGGCGGGTCGGTGTGGACTTGTTGGGCCGAAGGGTCTGTTTCCACACTGTAAGTAATCTAATCTAAAACAAAAATCTCTGAATTCCCTGAGATCTGATCAGGTGTTTCCCAGAACTTAGTGGGAAGCTTAGGGTGAGATTCCTGAGCCCCTTGCTGAGATATTTGTATTATTGATAATCATGGATGAGGTGCTGGAAGATTGGAGATTGGCTAATGTGGTGGCATTACGTAAGTTGGCTCTAAAGGAAAACCAGGACACAATGTATAATTGAACTTTCTCTCCACAGATGCTGCCAGAGCCTCTGGGTTTTTCCACAAATTCCGTTTTATTTTGTTTCAGATACACGGCATCTGCAGTTCTTTTGATTTTTATTTAGTGGTGGTGGAGTGTTGTCTTCTGGATTGGAGGTCTGTAAAAACATAACAATACCAGAACGTAAGAAATGTGAGAAGGATTCAGCCATATGACCCTACGAGCCTGCTCCTCTGTTCAACAAGACCATGGATGATCATCCCATGGACTGAGCTCCACTTACCCACCTGGAGGCTCCCTGCCTCCATTCCTGATGAAGAGCCTTTGCCCGAAACGTCGAATATCCTGCTCCTCGGATGCTGCCTGACTCGCAGTGGTTTTCCAGAAACAAACTCTCAGCGTTTAATCTATAAGGTGACCCTGAATAGGCGAGGGCTTTTCTTTTCCCTGCAGCACGAGGAAAGGGGGCTGAGGGTTGGCCTGAACAAGATCCAGAAATCATGAGGGGCATTGTTATGATGAATAGCCAAGGTGTTGGGGAGTCCAAAACTATAAGACAGAGGATTATGGCGAGAGGAGAAACGTTGGAAAAGGTCCTGAAGGGTAACGTTTTCACATAGATGGTGGTGTATGCACAGAAAAATCTGCTAGAGGAAATGGTGGAGGCGAGTATAACTTTAAAATTTAAAAGGCAGCTGGATGTGTGTGCGAGAAGGAAACATTTAGAGAAATATGGGTCACCTGTTTGCCATATGGTGCTCGGTCAAATTGTGATATCAGTTCAGAACAGATGAGTTGGAACGAAGGATCTCCTTCCGTGCTTTATAACTGTATGATTGTAAGTTTTGTTAAAACTTAGAAGAAGCTCTCGTCATATCACAGCTGAATACTGTCAACTATTGTGGGACTCGTGTTAAAGGAAAAATACTCTGGAATCCGAGACAATCCACATGAGGTTCAATAGCCTGATCTTGAGGATGGAGGGACTGTCTTGAGAATAGAGATTGAGTAGTTTGAGCTTGTACCAATTGGAACATAGATTATTCAGTGGTGACATTCTGAAATTTCAGGAAACATGGTGCTTTAAATGCAGAAATGTTGTTTCCACTTTCGGAGAGTTCAGGACCAGGGAGTGTAATCTCTGGCTGAGAGGTCACAGATTTAAGGCAGAAGACATATTCTTCTCCCAAAATGGAGTGAATCTGTAGAATTCTTTACTACCGTACACCGAGGTTGGGCCATTGAGTACTTTCAAATATAACTGGGCAGATTTTGAATCTTTAATGGAATCAGTGCTGATTGGGAAAATGTTGAAAAGCGGAGGTGATGATTATCAGTCCAACCACAACGTCATTGAATAGAAGACAAAACTCCATTGACAAAATTGTCCGCTTCCGATTCCTTGTAATTGACGTTGAAACGCATAAAAGTGGATAAATCCCCAGGACCTGATCATGTGTAGGTTAGAACTCTATTGGACGCTAAGGAAGTGATTGCTGGTCCGCCTTCTGAGGTACTTGTGTAATCAATAGTCACAGGTGAGGTGCCGGGAGACTGGAGGTTGGCTGACGTGGATCCACT
The DNA here is from genome assembly GCF_037043375.1 of Chiloscyllium plagiosum. Classification (NCBI taxonomy): domain Eukaryota; kingdom Metazoa; phylum Chordata; class Chondrichthyes; order Orectolobiformes; family Hemiscylliidae; genus Chiloscyllium; species Chiloscyllium plagiosum. The sequence goes on along the minus strand of NW_028270175.1, from coordinate 63,581,162 downwards.
GTTTAAGAAACGGTAAGGACAAGCCAGGGAACTATAGACCAGTGCGCGTGATGTTGGTGTTGGGAAGGGTTTTGGAGGGAATTATGAGTGACAGAATGTACATGTATTTGGAAAGGTAAGGACTGATTCGGGATCGTCAGCATGGCTTAATGCGTGGGGAATCATGTCTCACAAACTTGATTGAGTGTTTTGAAGAAGTTACCAAGAGGATTGATGAGACGAGAGCAGTGGATGTGATTTATATGGAATTCAGTAAGGCGTTCAACAAAGTTCCCCAAGGGAGATTGGTTAGCAAGCTGAGATCTCACAGAATAGAGTCAGAACTAAACATGTGGATGCAGAACTGGCTCAAACGTAGAAGACAGAGGGTGGTGGTGGTGGGTTGATTTTCAGACTGGAGTCCTGTGACCAGTGGAGTGCCACAAGGATCGGTACTTTTCATCATTGATATAAATGATTTGGATGCGAGCATAAGAGGTACAGTTAGTAAGTTTGCAAATGACACCAATATTGGATATGTAGTGGACAATGAAGAAGCTTATCTCAGAATTCAATGGGATCTTGATCAGATGGGCCAATGGGCTGAGGAGTGGAAGTTGGATTTTAATTCAGATAAACGCGAGGTGCTGCATTTTGGGAAAACAAATCTTACAGGTCTTATACACTTAATGGTAAGATCGTAGAGAGCGTTGCTGAACAAAGTGACCTTGGAGTGCAGTTTCATAGCTCCTTGAAAGCAGAGTCGGAAGTCGATAGGATTGTGAAGAAGACAAGTGGTATACTTTCCTTTATTGGTAAGAGTATTGAGTGCAGGAATTGGGAGGTCACGTTCAGCTGTACAGGACATTGATTAGGGTCACTGTTGGAATATTTAATGTAATTCTAGTCTCCTTCCTTTAGGAAGGATATTGTGAAACTTGAAAAAGGTTCAAAAAGGATTTAAAAGGATGTAGCTAGGTTTTGAGGATTTGAGCTACAGGGAGAGATTGAATAGGTTATGGTTGTTCTCCATGGAGCGTCAGAGGCTGAGGGGTGACCTCATCGAGGCTTATAAAATCATGAGGGGCATGGATAAGATAAATAGAGAAAGTCTTTTCCCTGAGTGGGTGAGTCCAGAACTCGACGGTGTCGGTTTAGGGTGTGCGGGGAAAGATGTAAAAGGGACCTAAGGGGCAACGTTTTCACGTAAAGGGTGGTACGTGTATGGAATTAGCTGCCACAGGAAGTGGTGGAGGCAAGTACAATTGCAACATTTAAAAGGCATCTACATAGTTTTATGAATAGGAAGGGTTTGGAGGGATATGGGTCGGTGCTCGCAGCTGGGATTAGATTGGGTTGGGATATTTGGTCTGCATGGACGAGTCTGACCAAAAAGTCTGTTTCCACGCTGGACATCGCTATGACTCTATGAGCCAATATATTGGTAAGGCATTGACTTCATGTTATTTAAGAAAACATTTTCTGATTGTGGAAATGGAAAACACGGCATCAGATATAAAAAAATGGGGGAAGGCAGGAGTGGAAAAGCGAAACAGAGACAGAGAAAGAAACGTTAGCTGTACCAATCACTATCGAAATTGTAGTTTTTTTTGACTAAACATGGAAATTGATATCACTGTGATTTTTAGAATCAGACAACTTGTATATTTAAAGGGACTAACATCAATTAGTATGGAAATTCCCTCCTTAACGGCATAATGGGTCAATCCACAACAGCGATTCAAGAAGGCAGTTGACCATCATCTTCTCGAGGGCAAATAGGGATCAATGCGGGCCAGCCAAGAGATGCCCAGGTCCCACAAATGAATAATAATTTTTAAAAATCCGTTGTTTTATTTGCATATTTGCCATTATTTGTGTGCTGTGCTTGTGGGGAAATATAACCCGGGGTTTTGTTGTTCTGTCATCTATTCTGAGAGTTCTATTTCTGTGTTTATTTACATAAGCGCTTCACTGGTTTCAAAGCAGAGTTGATGACAGTATAGCCAGATGAACGGAGTTTCAAATGATAAGTTTCAAATCAAAACAAGTTTATTTGAAGAATGTTGACAATTTGCAGAAGTGAATGCAAATTTCATGACTATCGATTGCAACAGATATTATTTATATCTGGAAGATAAACATAATTTAACATTTTAATTTAGCTTTATATTTGAATTCTGGAAGTTCATGTAATGCAACATTTCTATCCAATTGGATCCACTTTGAACATTGATTTATATTGTCGTCCTTTTAGACAGTAAAATTTCCAACAATGCAACATAGCTCAAAGTGTTTTTTAGAATATTCATATAAAATAGTTGAAATGAAATCAAGAACTGCCACAACAATTTCATCTAATCGATATTGTTGTTGCGAGGTTTAGTCACGCTTATATTTTCTTTTAATCTTTCATAAAACGTTGATGTTGCTGGCTCAGTCATCGCTGGGACCCTCTTCCTAATTACACACTGTGCCACTTCAGAAATCATCAATTACCTGACAGTAGGTGCGGATTCTGATGATTAGATTCTCTACTGTGTGGAAGCAGGCCCTTTGCCCAACAAGTCCAGGCCGCCCCTCCGAAGAGAAACCCATCTCCCTACCCTTTCCTACCCCTGACTAGGGCACAGAACACTGTGGGCAATTTAGCATGGCCAATTTGGAGTGTGGGAGGAAACCCACGCAGACACAGGGAGAATGTGCAAACTCCAAACAGACGGTGTGGGCGCGGTGGGGATCGGACTCAGGCGCTGTGAGGCAGCAGTGCTAACAACTGAGCCACAGTACCATTCATGATGTTGGCTGATGAGGTAAAGGCGATAGACGGATTTTCTAATGGTAATTAGTAAACCAGCTGTTTTAGTATTTTTCCATTGACTATGGTTCCCTTGTCACTAATTTCTTTCCCTGATTCCAGGGTTACTTTGAATTCAAATTTCCCCTTGGCAAATGGTGTATTCCACCGCCTGTCCACTCAACGTCAAACTGGAGTTTGGAATACTGTTCCAATGATATTACCACTCGATCCTAATGTTGGAAATGCAGTGAGAAAGCTCTCACAAACAGAAATATAATAAATCTGACACTTTATATCACGAATAAATATTGGAATGGAATGCTGGCAGCATCACAGGAGATACAGCATCACATCCAATAATCAATTTAAATCTGTATCTGATGCTCTGGCTGTAGAACCTGATTCACCTGGTGCATAATTCCCAAATTTCTGTTCTGTTTCCCTTTCAGATGTCCATGCTCCCCCATAATTTGCACGTGTTGAGTTCTTGGTTGAAATATAAAAATGTTAGTCACATATCCCAATGTTGTCGTCAGCTATCTTTTCGAAAGTCTGCTATCTTGCTAGACTAATTATGGTTAATCATTCTGAAGAAGCTTTAATACAAATGTTTGGCTTCTGAGTCACGTTCGCCACATGCAAGGCACAAGCGCCTTATTGTTGAATAGGGTGGGGAGATCAGGTCGGAAGGGCAGACGTCCCCTGAAGGACAATACTGAGCCATGCAACTTGCTTCAGAACTTTGGAAAGTCCATGATGATCGCTCATTACACCAGAATTTTCATTTCATATCCTTCAATGAATTGAAGCTACCATGGTAGAGATTGTAATCTGAGTCTAGATCATTCGATTGCTTATCAAGTATTCATAATGCCTGCTTAACCACTTTATTGAACTGATATGTTCACTTCAAGGATCTTTTTTTGTTATTGACCTATGCGACACAGTGAGCGCTATTACCCGTCTGTATGTGTCCTTCAGAAGATCAAAACAATCTGCCTTTCTGAAATGCTGTGGTCCAAAATGTTCTTAAGAAGGGAATTCCTGGAGTTTTGATCCAGTCACAGTGAAGGATCGATGAAGTATTTCCACGCTTGGATGCTGAGTGGTTTAGAGATGAGCTTACAAGTATTGCTTTTCTCATATATCTGTTGCTCTTGTCTTTCGAGAGCGAAGTGGTCATGGGAAGGTACTGTCTAAGGATGTTTGTCAATTGCTGCACTATATTTTTTTAGATACCGAATACTACAGATACTGAATATCAGATTTGGAGGCAAGGTGTGCTTGTGAGAGTGCTACAACTGAAGTGGGATGCTTTGTCCTGGATGCTATCAAGCCTCTTGAGTGTAGCTAAAGCTGCACCCATCCAGTAAAGTGGGAAGTTGTGCCATCACACTCCTAGCTTCTGCCTTTTAGAGAGTCAATTAGCTTTGGGGTCAGGAGGGTGAATTTGTTGCCACAGTATTCCTAGCCTCTGTCCTGCTATTCTAACAGTTGTGCTTATATGGAATGTCTAGTTAAGTTTCTAGTTAACGATAATACCGAGCATGTTGATAGTTGAGGTTCAATGATGGTAACACCATTGAATGTCAAGACGTTTTGCTAGATTATCTCTTATTGTCTGGAAGTTGTGTCAATGCCACTCGTCAGTCCAATTCCGGATATTGTCCTGATATTGTTACATTTGAAGGTATACTGCTTCCATGTACGAGGTGTCATAAAAAGTGCTATCATCTGCGCAGATTTCAATTATGGTCTTATGATGAAAGGAAGATGATTGATGACACAGCTGAAGATACTTCGGCCAAGGATACTTCCTTCAGGAACTCTAATGGAGATGTCCTTGAGCAGGGACGATTGACCTTCAACAATGAGATCCATCTTTCAATGTACGAGGTGCGACTCTAGGCAGTAGAGAGTTTGTCACTCACTGATTCCAGTTCTCGTCGGGCACTGTAATATCAATCTCGGGCGAATGTGACCTTTAGGTCTAGTGCTGTCGCTCTGCCCACACTTCAGGGATTCAGTTCTTTGTCTCTGCTAAAATCAAGTGTGTAATTCGGTCAGGAGCTGAGTGGAGCTTGTGTAATCCACATTTCATGTCACTGAGCAGGTTATTGCTGAGCCAGTGCTGCTTGATTGCTCTTCCATTGGCATTTTCACACTCCCAACGCATATCTGAGCTTGGGAGCAGAAATTGGTTAGTTTGGATTGTCCTGTTTTCTGTGCTCAGGACGTGCCTGGCCTATTTCCCACACTGGGAGAAAGTGAGGACTGCAGATGCTGGAGACCCGAGTTGAAAAGTGTAGTGCTGGAAAAGTGCAGCAGGCCAGGCAGCATCCGAGGAGCAGGAGAATCGACGTTCTGATTCCTGAAGAAGGGCTTATGTCCGAAACGTCGATTCTCCTGCTCCTCGGATGCTGCCTGGCCTGCTGCGCTTTTCCAGCACCACACTTTTCAACTATTTCACATACTGTCGGATTTTTGCAAGTGTTACAGCTGCACTGGAAGTGATTGCCTCGCTCAAGCCTTCAGTATTTTTGTCGGCTACATAACGTTTGAGTAAACAGTGCTTCCCAGAGTATCTTGTTATCACGTGGAGAGAAGCGAATTGGCTGAAAACATGTATCTGTAATATTGCTGATAATTGGACGAAGCCGAGATGGATCGTACAATTGACACTTCTTACGATAGATTGCTGTGAATGCTTCAGCCTTAACTTTTACACTGATATGTTGTGCTCTCCACCAGGGACAATAGAAATGTCTGTGGAGCCTATCCCTCAATGAGTTGTTTAATTATCCACCAGAAAAATGTTTGATGTGAACCTTTACTCAATGCACATTTGGAAGATTGATGGAATGTTAGCCCTTACTTCAAGATAATTTGAACACTGGAGCAATGAAGCTTTGCTTTAGTAGTATAGCAGTTTCGGTAGACCATAATTGGTGAACGGTGTGCAATTAAGTTTTCCTCATGGCTGGAAGCAATTATCACCACAGAGGGAGTGCTGTGAAAGTTCATTGGACTTTTATTATCCCTGATTGTATTGAATCACAGGACAAGCTCGGTGATGTGTATAGCCTACTCCTGGTCAATATTTTTATGTTTCAATGACTCCTGTATCCAAATACATTACATGAACTGCTACTGCTATATCAACTGCACACACTGGAATTCGTTCGAAATCTGCAATGAACCGCAGACATGATTTTTCCATTACAAAGTCATATTGATTCCATCTGATTAACTTGACCGTTCCTGATAATAGTTTCTATCTTACTCCTTATGCCAGAAGCTGACTTAACTGTCAAGTAGCTTCTGCTTTCTGTATCTCCCCCTTTTCATGAAGGATTTCAATTCACAATTTTTCAATCTCACAGAGCGTTCCCTGATTTTGGAAACTAAAAACGAATGCATGAAACATTTTGCAAGTCACGTTTCTGTTAATATGCGGAGCATGAAGTTGAACCCCTATCCGGGTTACAACTATTTTATCAGGAACGCTTCACTGGCGATTGTGATTTTAATTCCATCTCAACCTTCTTTGGTTTTCCTAATTTTCCACCTATTTCGGATGTCCAGGATTGTTGCAATGTACCTATATAATGAATTGACCATTTCCTTTTTGTTGCGAGTTTCACTGATTCAATGTCCGCAACACCAACGTCCATATTGTTAATTATATTTTAAAACATGTTAATAATAACTCTGTCTATTTAATCTAAGTAGCTAACCCTATCTTTTAGTCTGATACTTGTTTCCTTATTAAACTTATATTCTTCCACTTTCCTATATCTGTCAAATCTTCTGGACTACCCTCATCAGTGTGCAATAATATAGATTTGTGCTCAGTTTGGTGCCGATATTTTATTTTGAAACATAGATTGTGATTGTTTTCTTTGGGGTTTGTTTTCTTACACTGCAGAAATGATCTCTGCGGCATATTCTGAAATATCTCCTTTAATGTCCATTACTACACAAGGAAGAACAATGAACAAAGTAGATTAACAGCCCAGGTACAGGCCCTTCCGCCCTCCAAGCCTGTGCTGATCCAAATTCACTATCTAAGCCTATCGCTAAATTCCTAAGAATCTGTGTCCTACTCATGTATCTGTTCAGACCCACCGTAAATTAATCTACCGTGCCTGCCTTTACTACCTCTGCTGTCAACGCCTTCCAGGCACGTAGCACACTCTGTGTAAAGGACTTCCCGCGTGTATCCCCATTAAACGTTTCACCTCTCTCCTTGAATGCGTGATGTCTCGTTATTGAATCCCTCACCCTGGGAAAAAAATTTATCTCTATCCACCGTGAGTACACTTTTAATTATTTTGTAGATCACAATCAGGTACCGCCCCCGCCCCGATCTTTTGTTCTCTAAAGAAAACAACTTCAACTTATTCTACCAGGCAACATCCTCGTAAACCTTCTCTGCACCCTTTACAAATTGTCCACATCCTTTTGGTAATGTGGCGACTAGAACTGTACACTGCATTCTAAACACGGCCGAACCAAAGTTTTGAACAATTTTAAGAAGACCTACCAGCTTTTATAATCAATGCCCCAGCCGATGAAGGCAAACAAATTATATGCCTTCTTGACAATTCTATCCACCTGTGCAACCACCTTCAGGGTACAATGGACCTAACTCCCAGATCTCCCTGATCATCAATTTTCCCCAAGACTCTTCCGTTTTCAGTATAGGGTGTTCTAGAATTAGACTTCCCAAAATGCATCACCTCACATTTGCCTGGATTAAACTCCAACTGTCACATCTCCACCCAACTCTCCAGTCTAACTGTATTCTTCTGTATTCTTTGACAGTCCCCTATGCTTTCTGCTACTCCATCAATCTTCCAGTCATTTGCAACTTACTGATCGGAACAGCAATGATCTCTTCCAGATCATTCTGTATATCACAAACAACAGTGGCCCCAGCACTGATCCCTGTGGAAGACCACTGACCAACTTTCTCCATTTCGAGAAGCTTCCTTCAACTATTGCTCCCTGTCTCCTGTTGCTCAACCAGTTCTTTATCCACCTAGCTTGAACACCATGCACACCATGTGACTTCGCTTTCGCCATTAGTTTACCAGTGGAAACCTGATCAAACTCCTTACTAAAGTCCACGTATATGACATCTACAGCCTATACTTCATCTATGAATTTGGTCACTTCCTCAACAACTCTATTAAATTGGTAAGGCACAATCTCCCCCACAGAAAACCACATTGTCTATCACTGATAAACCCATCCCTCAGTACATTCATAGCAATTTTCCCAGCATTGACATCAAGCTCACTGGTCTGAAATATCCCTACTACCCTGTTTGTGCAGGGAAAACAACAGGAGCAACCCTCCAGTCCACCAGCACCTCACCTGTGTTTAAGGATGCTACCAAGATATCTGTCAGGGCGCCAGCTATTTTCTCGCCTCCCTCAACAACCTGGGATAGATCCCTCCTCTCCTGGTGCTTTATCCACCTTAACACCATTTAGGCTACCCAACGCATCTTCCCCCCTAATGTCAATGTGATCCAGAGTAACAAGCTTCTATCTCTAACCTCAACATTCAACATGTCCGTCTCCTCAGTCAACACTGATGCACAGTATTCATTAAGAATCTCATCCATTTTCTCAGCTTCAACACTCAACCTTCCTTCCTTATCCTTTAGAGGACCAACACTTTCTCTAGTTACCCTTTTGTTTCTAATATATGAATAAAAGACCTTAGGATTTTCCTTAATTCTGTTCACTAAAGTTATTTCATGACCCCTTTTAGCCCACTTCATTCCTCATTTAAGATTGGTTCTACTCTCTTGATATTCCACCAAGGCCCATTCCGTTCTTAGTTGCCTGAACTTTATGTCCACTTTCTTGTTTCTCTTGGCTAGTCGCACAATTAGTCCTGTCATCCAAGGTTCACGAATCTTGCGTTTCCTATCCCTTATTTTCAAGGGGACATGCCTGCCCTGCACTATCTTCAACTTATCTTTGAAAGCCTCCCACATGTCAAATGTGGACTTCCATTCAAATCTCGACTCCCAATCCACATTTCACAGCCCCTGCCGAGTTTTGATATAATTGGCATGGGCCAAGTTTAGTACTCTTCCCTGAGGGCAACTCTCATCTTTGTCTACCAGTATTTTATAAATTACAGAATTGTGGTCACTGTTTTCAGAGAAATCCCCCACTGCAATGGCTACCACCTGGCCTGGCTCTTTCCCCAACATCAGGTCCAATATGGCCTCTACCCTCATTGGACTATTGACATACTGCTCTAGAAACCTTTACTGGATGCTCCTTCAAATTGTGGCCCATCCAGACCTCTGCCACTAAGTGTATCCCAGTCAATGTTGGGAAAATTAAAATCTCACTTCACCATCAATTGTTGTCTCTACATTTTTCCATGATCTGTTTACCTATTTGTTCTTCTACCCCATAGCCACTGTTGGGGAGCCTGTAGTTCACCCCCCAAAATGGAACTGCACCCTTCTTATTCCTCAGCTCTACCCATAATGCCTCGCTGCTCAAGTCCTCCTTAGTGTCCTTCTTTAGCACAAACGTGATATCATCCCTAGCCAGCAAAGCAACTCCTCCCCCCCCCCCCCCATACCCCGCAATGTGTACTTCCCTCCCTGTCCTGTCTCAATCATCTATATCCTGGAACATTTAGTAGACAATCATGCCCTTTCTTCAACCAATTCTCGGTGATCGTAATAACGTCATGCTCCCATGCACCAATCCAAGCCCTACGTTCTTCTGCCTTACTCACTATACTCCTTGCATTCAAGTGTGTGCCCTTCAAACTGCCAGTTCTTTTGCGTTCATTTGCTCTCTGCCTACTCTTCCCCTTGGTAATGCTAACTTCATGATCCTTACAATCTATAGTTTCCACCTCACTGTCTACTCGTCTTCTCTTGTTGTTCCCAGCCCCTGCCACATTAGTTTAAAGCCTCCTCACCAGCAGTAACAAAAACTCCCCAAAGGACATTGGTTTCTGACTGGTTCAGGTGTAGACCTGAATTTGTAATAGTCCTACCTTTCCGAGATCTGGTCCCAATGTCCGACAAATCTGAAACTCTCTCTCCATCGCCATCGCTCAAGCCACGTGTTCATGCTGCCTATTCTTTCATTTCTATCCTGGCCAGTACGTGGGATTTGTAGAAATCCTGAGATTACTACCTTCGAGGTCCTCTTCTTTAACTTCTCTCTTGGCTCCCTGAGTTCTGCTTTCAGGACATCATCACAATTTTTACTTAAATCATTGGTGCCTATATGCACCACGATAAGTGGCTGTTCACGCTCCACATTCAGAATGCTCTGCAATCGATCGGTGAAATTCCTGACCCGAGCTCCAGAGAAACAACATTCTATCCAGGAATCTCATTTTTGGCGTTAATAATTATTACACCGTTATTAATTATTCATTTGAATGATTTACCAACTCATTTTAATTAGTTCTGTTTTTAACACCTTCATATTTATCCTTATTTAAGTTAATAATACTAGTCTTAGCCCACTGTTTGTGACCTCACGACAAAGAGAAAATTCACAACAGGATCGCTACTGCCTCGGGTCATCATTTAATCAAATCTCGTGGCGGAACACCAGAAGCATTTAATCTCTTCTCTTTCTCTTAGAAATACCCGTGATTCACTAACTAAAATCTTAAATTGCTTCTTGATATCTTACATGAATGAAAACAAAAAGAGAACAGCAAAATATGACTGAAGATAGGTACAAGGTAGAAATACCTGTGCATTGATGCAAACTCTCCTTGCCTTTGACCTGAGATATCGCCGAAGTTTGCGAAAGGTTTCCGTGTTTAAACAGAGAATTGCAAATGAAACTAATAATTGTCCTTTGGCATGTTTCGCCCAGTGATAACTCTCGGCTGACAGTTAATGTACTTTAGCGTAAATAATCTTGGGTGCTTTATGTTTCATTCTGGAACCTGGGAATGGAATTGAATACAATGTTGAAACTAACCGTAATCTGCCGATTTGGTTTTGATGCTGTCAGTGTGCGTTCACCCTCACAGGCAGGAAGACTGTTTGCATTCATAACAGGGAATCGTTGTCCGGTGTGTCATTCTCAGCTGACACAAAACTTCCTGTTTCTGTGTGCCACACATTTCACTTCTGATCAGAAAATAAAAACCCAGGGGAAACAGTCTGAGGAAACATCTGCCAATGTGGCCTATATCTGGTAACAGGTTCATGGGGCAATCACGTTGAAGTAACATTTACAAATCAAACTGTCAAACTCGGTTTAACAGTCCGATTCCAGGATGTTGTTGGACGAATCTTCGAACACTCTAACAAGATCATTCAATTCTCCAAATCTGGAACACTTCGACTGTACCTTTTAATATTTCTGATCTTGCACTTTTTGTTACTTTGTCTTATGATATAAAGTTTTTTTTTAATCAGTTTTAGATTCTATATTCTGCAGCCATCATCTCCCCAGCCGTGTGGGGAGGTGTGGAGGGAGTGGGGGCCAGGGAGACACACAGACTCCGGGAGTGCAAATGGCAGTGTGGGGGGAGAGGGATACACAGTCTTTGGGAGTCAGGATTGAGGTGTGTGGGGAAGGTGTTAAACACACACTGCGGAGTGGGGATGGGGTTGTGGCGTAAAGGGGAACGCACAGACTCTGGGAGTGGGGATGGGGGTATGGGTGTGTGTGGAGGGAGACGGAGAAACCCGGGGAGTGGGGATGGGGCATTGGGGAGCAGGGAGACACACAGACTCTAGGAGTGGCGATGGGGGTATGGAGGGAGGGAGACTCACAGACCTTGGGATTGGGGAAAGGGGTGTGAGGGGAGATAAACACAGAGACTCTGAGAGTGGGGATGGAGGTGTAAGGGGAGGGCGACACAGTCTGTGGCAGCAGGGATGGGATGTAAAGGGAGATAGATACACAGTCTCAGGTTGTGGGGATGGGAGTGTGGGAGTGGGGAGAAGTACAGACTTTGGGAGTGGGGATGGAGTTGTTGCAGGAGGGAGACACACAGACTGCGGACTGGGGATGGGTGCGTGAGGGAGAGGGAGACACATAGACTCTGTGAGGGGGATGGAGATGTTGCGGGAGGGATATACACCAACTGTGGAAGTGGGGATGAGTATGGGTGAAGAGACGCACAGATTCTGTGGAGTGGGGATTGAGTTGTAGGGGGAGGGAGTCACATGGACTCTGGGAGTAAAGATGGGGGTGAGAGACGCACAGACGCTGGGAGTGGGGATGGAAATGTGGTGGGAGTGAGATTTACAGACTCACGGAGTGGGGATGGGGATGTGGGGGTGAAGGGAGACACACAGATCTGGGAGTGAGGATGGGGGTGTGGGGGAGGGAGATGCACGGACTTGTGGAGTGCGGATAAAGTGAGACACACAGACTCTGGGAGTGGGGATGGGGCATTGCGGGGCAGGGAGACACACAGGCTCTAGGAGTTGAGATGGGGCTACGGAGGGAGGGAGACTCACAGATCTTGGGAGTGGCGATGGTGGTGTGAGGGGAGATAAACACAGAGACTCTGGGAGTGGGGATGGGGGTGTTGGGGAGGGAGATGCACCGACTTGGGGAGTGGGGCTGGGCTTGTGGGGATGAAGTGAGGCACACAGACTCTGGGAGTGGGGATGGGGTGTGCGGTGTTGGAGAAACTCGAACTCTATGAACTGGAAATGGGGGCGTGGGGAGAGGGAAGCCCTCAGTCCCTGGGCGTGTGACAGTAGTGTGGGGAGAAGCCATACAGACTCTGGTAATGGGGATTGGTATGAGCTGGGGGGAGGGAGCCATACAGATTCGGGGAGTGTAGTTTGGGTTGTGGGGTGAGAGACACACTTCGACTCTGGGGAGTAAGGGTGGGGGTGTGAGGGGGAGGGAGATACACTGACTCTGGGAGTGGGTTGGGGGTGTGGGTTTTGGAGAATCTCAATTTTTTTGGACGGAGAATGGGGGCGTGGGTGGAAGAAGACACACAGACTCTGGGAGTTGGAATGGGGGTGTGGGGAGGCAGAGGCACAGACTCTGGGGAGTGAGAATGGGGTGTGCAGTGTTGGAGAAACTCGAACTCTGGGGACTGGAATTGGGGACGTGGAGAGAGGGAGACACTCAGACTGTTCGAGTGGGACTGTGGTGTGGTGGGAGGGGGGGCGAAGGAAAAACGTAGAGCCTTGGGTGTGGGGATGAGGAGACATGCATACTCCGTGAAGTGGGGAGGGCAATGTGAGGTGCAGGGAGACACACAGATTCTGGTGAGTGGGGATAAATTTTCTGGGGCTGTTTTCACCGAAGAGTTGGAAGCTTTGGGGTGATCTTATAGAAGTTTGTAAAATAATGATGAGCATGGATACGATAAATAGGCAAGGTATTTTCCCTGGTGTTTGGGAGTCCTGAACTACTGGGCATAGATTTAAGGTGAGAGGGGGAAGATATAGAAGGGTTCTAAAGGAACACGGTTTTACGCAGAGGGTGGTATGTGCATGGATTGAGCTGCCAGAGGAAGTGGTGGAGGCTGGTCCAATTGCAACATTTAAAAAAATCTGGGTGGTTACATAAGTACGAAGGTTTCAGAGAGATATGGGTTAAGTGCTGGCATTTGGGGCGAATTAAGTTCAGATATCTGTTCAGCATGGATAAGTTGAACCGAAAAGTCTGGTTGAGAACTGCATGACTCGATGACCCTAGTGAACAGCAGTCCCAGTCCCCAGCGACAGGGACTGAACTCAGTTTTCTTATATTGTAAGTCAGCAGTGCTAACCACTGTGCCACCATGCCACCCAAAACGAAACTGACACCAACATGTTCATTCTAAAAAATGAGAGACTTAACAAACAATCCAGGTCCTTTTCAATATACAATTTCAGTTAGGGCACACTGTAAACCTTTGCGATAAATTCTGTGTCTTATGGTCTTATACTCTAAAACCACCTAATGAAGGAGCAGCTCTCCGAAAGCTCGTGCTTCCAAATTATCCTATTGGACTATAACCTGGTGTTGTGTGATTTTTAACTTTGTAAATCATGGTCCAACACCAGCATCTCCAAATCAAGGACAGATTGAATTGCTGAAAAAGCACATCCAGTGATATAAACTGACACGAATTGGGTCACTACTGAGAGAAAGTCCAGCGTATTTTAGATAGAGTCTTGTATTCAATAAATAAAGGAACTATCTTAGCCCAGGAGAAGACATGGTGTATTAACTACCAACAGACAAAGACACCAGTATTTTAGAATATAATAGAAAGGTACTTATAGTGTATGGAAATGCAAACAGAGGAATTACTCTTAGCATGTCTACAATGGATTATTTTATCAAACAAAATAATTTCCAATGTTACGAGGGCTCATCTTTCTTCACTACAATGTTCTGAATTTTAAGTTATGTCGACTGAAACATGAAACTGTCTGATCTGCCTAAATGTATGGAGTGTGCTTTTCACTTTGTTAATTTAATTTATTGACCTTAGTTGAATAAACTTAAAAATCACACAGCTCCAGGTTATAGTCCAATAAGTCTTATTTGGAAGCACTAGTTTTCGGAGAGCAGCTCCTTTATCAGATGGTTTGGAGCATAAGATCGCAAGACACAGAATTTATAGCAAAATTTTACAGAGTGATGTAATTGAAATTATGTAATGAAAAATACCTGGATTGTTTGCTAAGTATCTCATCTTTTAGAATGATCATATTGGTTTCAATTCTTTCATATGTAAATCGCCGAACTTTTCAAAGTTACATTCTCAAGTGAACTTTAACAATTGGTATCATGTCGGCCCAGATAATGCGGCTAAGGTGTGAGGTGCCCTGTGCGAGACTGTCCATGAGAGTGATTCTAATCTTAAAGAAAACTGATTCTCATCTTAAAAAATAACTGATTTACAGAATCTTACATGGATTCAGGCAATGTTTGAGCAAAATAAAATGTAATTCTGCAAGTACAAATTCAACTCACAAACTTCTTTGTGTGTGTGTGTCATGGAGGGGTGGAGAGTGTGAGAGAGTGTGCGTACGTGTGTGAGTACCAGTGTGAGTGGAAAGGGGTATAAGTCTGAGAGTGGATGCATGTGAATGTGGGAGTGTACGTGTGACCGTGCGAGAGAGAGAGCTTGTGTTATGTGAGAGCCCGTGTGAGTAATAGACAATAGGCAATAGACAATAGGTGCAGGAGTAGGCCATTCTGCCCTTCGAGCCAGCACCACCATTCATTATGATCATGGCTGATCATCCTCAATTAGTATCCTATTCTTGCCTTATCCCCATAACCCTTGATTCCACTATTCTTAAGAGCTCTATCCAACTCTTTCTTGAAAGTATCCAGAGACTTGGCCTTCACAGCCTTCTGGGGCAGAGTATTCCATACACCCACCACTCTCTGGGTGAAGAAGTTTCTCCTCAATTCTGTTCTAAGTGGCCTACGCCTTATTTTTAAGCTGTGACCTCTGTTTCGTGACTCACCCATCAGAGGAAACATGCTTCCTGACTCCAGAGTGTCCAATCCTTTAATAATCTTATACATCTCAATCAGATCCCCTCTCAGCCTTCTAAACTGAAGCGTATAAAAGCCCAGTCGCTCCAATCTTTCAACGTAAGATAATCACGCCATTCTGGGAATTAACCTCGTGAACCGGCACTGCACTCCCTCAATAGCCAGAATGTCTTTCCTCAAATTGTGTATCGATAGGAATGTTTGATGGTCTGTAGGAGTGTGTGTGTGTAGGAGTGTGTGCATCTGTATCTGTGTGTGTGTGTCTGTATCTGTGTCTGGGTGTGTATCTGGTTTTCTCTCTTTGTGTGTGTACATGGCAGGCACTCATGTGACTCATCCAACGTTGTCTATCTCATACACTGTAGGCAAGGATGCTATGCGGCATAGTACTTTGGTGGGAATGAGCAGAAGCTACTGCAACATATGAATGGACACCACACAACAATTAACAGACAGGAGTGTCCCCTTCCAGACGGTGAACCCTTCAGTGGTCCAGGACATTCGACCTTGGATCTTCGTGTGATCGTCCTCCAAGGTGAACTTCGGGATGGGCACCAAAGCAAACTGGCCGACCAGAGGCTGATAGCCAAGTTCAGTACCTGTGGAGATGGCCTCAAACGGGATTTTGGGTTCATGTCACACTGCAGGTGACCCCACTGCACTACACACACACACACACAGACACACACACAGACACACACACACTCGCTCATAACCTCCCCCATTCACACACACACACAAACAGATGTACACCCAGATAAAGACACGCACACACATACAGACGCATGCACACACACAGACACACGCCCCTACATACACACACACAATACTACAAATACACTCATGTGGGTCCTCTCATGCACAAGATCTCTCTCTCATACACTCACACACTCACATGGTCAGACGTGCAGCCTCTCACAGAGTTATACCCCTTTACACTCACAATCACACACATACACACACGCTCACACGAACGCTCATAACCTCCCCCCATACACACACAAATACACACACACACAGAAAGTTGTCGGGTGAATTATTACTTGCAGAATTACATTTTACTTTTCCTCAGTTCGTTTACCTCGATCATTACTGCATAATAAGAGTGGCATGGTGGCTCCGTGGTTAGCTCTGGTGCCCTGCAATGCCAGGGACCTGAGTTCCATTCCGGCCTCAAGCGAATTTCTGTGTGGACATTGCGCATTTTGCTCGCATCGATGTGTGTTTCCTCCGGGTGCTCCGCTTTCCTCCGACAATCCAAAGATGCACAGGTTAGATGAATAGATTATGCTAAATTGCCCATAGAAATAAGGGATGTGTAGGTTAGGTGCATTAATCAGAGGTAAAATGTAGAGTGATAGAGGAGGGAAATGGACCTGAATGGGTTGCACTTTGGAGAGTTGGGCTAGACTTGATTGGCCGAAGGGCCTGTTTCCACACTGTAGTGATTATATAAAAAAGTGAAAAGCCTTGCAGAACACCAATTGTCACCAGTTGTCAATCTGAGAAAGATACTTTTATGCTCACTTTCTGCTCGCTATAAGACAACCAAGCTTTTCTCCATGCGTCTGATACCTTCGGCCCTTCTCTTACTGATTAGCATCCTGTGTGACACCTTGTTAAAGGCATTCTGGAACTCCAGGTGCTCAATATATATGGGCTCTCCTTGGCCGATCCTGCTTGCTATATCCTCGAAGAACTCTAGTAGATTGGTCAAGCATGACCTTACCTTGATGAAACCATCTTGACTTTGCCCTATTTTACAATGTATTTCCAATATTCAAAAATCTCATCCCTCACAACAGATTGCAAGATCTTACCCATGACTGAGGTTAGTGTAATCATACTGCAATTTTCTGTCTTTTGCTTTACTCCTTTTTTTTAACAAGAGTGTTACGGAAGTGAATTTCAAGTCCTCTGGGACCTTTCCTGAGGCAACTGATTCCTGTTTGACAACCATTAACGCCACCAGTATCACTTCGGCTAACTCCTTTAGAACTCTGGGTAGCCATCCACCTGGTCCGGGGTCTTTTCCAGCCTCAAGCCACTTCTAGCATCTCCTCCTTGGTGATGACCACCATTTTCACCTCTACCCCCTCACTCTTTTGTCGGGGAAAGTGGACCAGTCACTCGGAAAATATGGGTGCATGGCATGCAGTCACTGCCGAGGAAAAAGATAACCAGTTCACATCCCAAATCAGGCTGCCTCTCAGAACTGATCCCTTCCTCTTTGAACGTGCATTGCCCTGCCCCCAACATGCCCACAGCCCGTTTTCCCTTGCCCTGCCAATACCTTTTGACAACAGTTGGTACAGGCGCACAACCAGTCTGCCGATCGTATTGTGTAATTGTCCTCAGTCAGTGCATGTGTACCTGTTGTTTATCAGTGTACCACATCATTCTAACCCCTATGCCATATGGCAGCAGTGACCACTGCATCTGCAACAAACACTCTGACATGTCTGTAATCTTAGGAGAGCAAAAAACTGCATTGCATTTCATGGGGGCAATGCCAGTCGGGAGTAGGGGTTTCCTACCCCAATACATATTTCCGCAAATGCACTGTTGCTCATGTGATTTACCTAACATGGATGAACGTGAAGATCACAACAAGTATCAGGCCACAGATCGGGTCAGACCTGCTGACGTCCTTCAGAATTTCCAGTTTATCCTTCCAGATTACTGCCTTCACATGGAAACGCTGTTAGGAGGCTTGGTAACTGGTCTCTGTTCATTGCATCTTCCAGGAAGTCTGATGCCACGCCAATAATTTGATCGTCATATCCTTTCTTACCAGCGTCTCTGCCTCTGTATAAACCCAGTTCTGCCTCTCGCTTAATGGTTGTGTCAGTTTGTCGGCAAGGTTGTTTAATTTGGGTTACTGCTGTCCATCATTGATCACCCTGTTACCCTGTCTGCATGATGTTGACATCAATCATTTTGTTCTTTGCGTCATTCGTCACTTTTGTTGCAAATGCTTTATACACTTTAAAAGAAAATCTTTTAATATTGTTTGAACAACTATATAATTATCAAGAACGCACTGCCCGCCCACACACCCATCCAATCCCTATAACCCAACCTGGGCTGATGATGGAATGTCGTCACGTGCAGTCTTAGTGAGGCTCCGTCGACCAGAGGTGAAGCAGCTCTCTCAAAATAGGGTGAGCATGAAGCCTGTGATCTTCCTGTACTTTGTGTTTTATTCTAAACAATACATCCCTGGACACTACGGGGTTACTTAGTACAGTCAAGCCACATAATCCACACATCCTTGGACCGTTGTGGGATACCTGAAAACCCGGCAGAAACCACTGCGGACATTAAGAGAGCGTAACAATTCTACACAGACAGTTGAAAAGGCTGGCATTGAACCCATGTCCGTGGCGTTGTGAGGCAGCCGCACGAACCATTGAACCACCATGATGCCCCGTTGGTCTGCTAAATCTCCAGTCAATTGTAGCCTGCCCCTGTTTTAGTTGGAATCGCTGTCCAATACCCTGATTATATAATTGACTGGATGACTGGTCCCAGCACGGTTCCCGTGGATCCCATACAAGTGGAAGAGATCGCTGTACCCTGAGTACTGCTGCCAGTGCCCCATAAACTGGAATCACTTCTCCTCACACGACTGTGTGTCTGAACCTGGAATCATCCTGTGATTTATACATGAGTCACAGCTCGTGTTATTACTGATTAGGTGGGTTCACATGTTTGTACTGCCTGAATCTCTTCACCTTGCTCTGACTCTGAAAGTTCCTGGTTCAGCTAAATTCTTTACTTGAGAGAGGAGAGGATGGAGATGAGGTATCACAGGTTAGTGATGGATAGTAGGATGTTCCAGATCTCAGTGGGCCTCTGTATTCTTCAGTATGAAGCATTCTCACTGTGAGGGTCTAATTACTTTCTCTGTCTCCGGCAGCTGCTCGAGTACTTACTGACTCAGTAGAATTCTCCACTCATACCTTTTCCATCACCTCATTGAGGATAATCGACCATCCAAACAGGGAATGGATTGGATAGTGAGATCTGCAGCCTTCAATAAAACCCACAGTGAACAGAGGACAGAGGACAAGTTTAAGGCAGCACAGACCTGGGCTGATGATGGAATGTCGTCACGTGCAGTCTTAGTGAGGCTCCATCGACCAGAGGTGAAGCAGCTCTCTCACAATAGGATGAGCATGAAGCCTGGGATCTTCCTGTACTTTGTGTTTTATTCTCTTCCACGCTATGCCTATTTATTTTTATGTCTGTGTTTTTAAGTGCACTAACTACCACAATCGTTCCTATTGGTGTTACCTCTTCCAGTCTTTGCATCGAACTCTATCAATGTAACCTCTTTCCCATCGAACACGCCTCTCAATCTCTATTTAGTCTATATACAACACACTATCCCTGTCTCTGAAGACTTCTTGCATCGTTTCAACCTTCCCTATCTCTACAACCTCAACTGTGTCTCCAATCTTCCCCAGTCCTGACAATGCTATCTCTGTAATCTGCTACCATTTCCACAACACACGATTCCTGCAACATTCTTCAGCACCTAGTACTCTTTCAATGTCTGTTATTTCCTACAGTCCCCACAACCCTCTCTGTACATCCTCGGTCAGTTCCGAAAACCTACCCTGTCCCTGTTGCTGTCCACTGGCGTATACCATTCCCCTGTTCCATGACCACCAAACGTCTCGATAAAACTCCCTTAATCTGCAATGTGGTTCAGTCTTACCAAACAGACCGACCATAGTAACGATTCTACCTCTGAAAAACTTCCATATCTCAGACTGCATTCAACACCTCTCAGACTGTCCCCCGATAACTTGTCCACCTTTCGGCTCACTGTTGTTTAATTCCCTGGCATATTCCTGACCCTTTCTTAAATGATGGTTCAACATTAACCATCCTCCAATCTCCAGGCATTTCGTCCATGTTTATGATGCGTATCTTCTCTTGGAGCCTACAAATACCTCCCTCACCACACAAAAATAATCCAATCTCGAAAACGTTCCTTTTCTGCGTAATGATCAGTCATACAAAGTTTGCTTCCTACATATCTCCTACAGCTCATTCTGCTACTGGTGCTGGAACTCTTGAAGGACATCAAGGTACATACATCCCTGTGAAACATCAAGTGTATTCCAGAACTTAATGCGTAGAAACTACAGACCGGTGACCCTCAAGTCCATGCTGAGTACGTTGTTCAAGGGGATTCTAAGAGGCAGGATCTGTAGGCATTTGGAAAGTCAGGGACTCATTTGGGATCGTTAGCATGGCTTTGTGCATGGTAAATCATGTACTTCGAATCATTTTTTGATGGGGTGATGAAGAAAATAGATGGAGGCAGTGCGATATATGCTTTTCACATGGACTTCAGCAAGGCCATTCACAACGTGTTGCATGCCAGTTGTTGAAGATCGTTAAATCTTATGGGTACATAGAGAGCTCGCCAATTGCATAAAAATTGCCTTAACGACAGAAGACACAGACTGGTGGTAGATGCTTATTTTATCAACATGGGACCTCATCTCCACTTTGTACTCATACCAACAGCCTCTCAATCCATGCTCACTCTGTTCTCGTAGCAATGCCCTTTGAACATAGAACAGAGAACAATATAACGCAGAATACATTGGCAGGGAGGACATTCCACGCCCTTACCACTCTCTGAGTAAATAACTTGTCTCTGACATCCGTCTTAAATCTATCTCCCCTCAAGTTGTAGTTATGTGACCTCGTACAAGCTGACGTTCATCATGTTAGGAAGAAAACTTTCACTGTCTACCCTATCCAATCGTCTGATCATCTTGTATGTCTCTTTCACACACTCTTCGCATTCTACTTTCCATTGTGAACAGACCCAAGTCTCTCAGCCTTTCCAAATAAGACATTCCCTCCAGTCCAGGAAAACATTCTTGTAATTCAGCTCTGCACCTTCACCAATGCTTTCACGTTCTTCCTGTAATGTGGCGAGCAGAACTATACACAATATTTCAAATGTGGCCGCAATGGCGTTTTGTATCGTTGCAGCATGACAATACAACTCCGGAAATCAATCCCTCCATCAATAAAACCTAACACACCGTCTGCCTTCTTAACAGCACCAGCAAACTGGGAGGCAACTTTCAGGGATCTATCAACATGGACTCCAAGATCCGTCTGCACAACCACACTACCAAGAATCGTTCCATTGACACACTATTCTGCCTTTCTGTTACTCTTCCCAAAGTGAAAGACCTCACTATTTGCTGCATTGAACTCCATTTGCCAACACGCAGTCCAATTTTGAAGTTTTCCAAGCCCCCCTGCAACCTATAACATTCTTCGATACTGTCCACTACTGCACTGAATTTCCTGTCATCTGTAAACTTATGAAGTCATCCACCTACGCCTGCGTCTAAGTCATTTATAAAAATCACAAACAGCAGTGTTCTCAAAACGGATCCTTGTGGCACACCACTAGGAACCGGAATCCAGGCTGAATATTTTCCATAAACCACCATTCCCTGCCTTCTTTCAGAAAGCCAGTTTCTAATCTAAACTGCTAAATCACCCTCAATCCCATGCCTCTTCAACAGCGTACCATGTGGAACCTTATCAAAGCTTTGCTGAAGTTCATGTACAGCACATCGACTGCCCTACCCTCATCCACATGCCTGGTCACCTTTTCAGTAAACTCAATGAGGTTTGTGAGATATGACCTGCACTTGACGAAACCATGTTGAAAATCTGCAATCAAATTATTGCTTGATGGATAATTATAAATCCTGTCTTTTATAATCCTTTCCAAAAATGTTCTTAGTACACATTTCAGGCTCACTGGTCTTAAATTACTCACCTACCACTAAATCAACAACTGGTCTGGTTCATTACAAAGCACCAAATCCAATGTGGCCTCCCCTCTTGTCGGTCCTCCGACAGACAGTGCCAAAAAACCCTTCTGCACATATGGGATAGAACTGATCGACCCGACATACTAAAGTTGTAGCATTTCAAGTCAATGTTGGGGAAGTTAAAGTCCCCAGAATGATCACTCTTCCCTTTCACTCCTAAACAGAATAAGTTTGCCAATCCTCTCCTCCACCTCCCTGGAACGCTGTCGAGGCCTATATAAAATCTCCCTCAGTAGACGTGTCCTCGTCAGAAGTCCTTTCAGCCAACTTTATAATTTCCTTTACTAAGAAGGCCAAAATTCTCCCTCTTTGACAGACTTGTCTTTCTTAATGAAAAATCTAAGCTTCATAACCTGGAACATCCATTCATGACCCAGCTCAATTCATTTCTCCGAAATTGCCGCACATAGAAGTCCCAGGTACCTGTTGATGTTGCAAGCTCAACTACCTTACTTCAGATACTTCTGGCGTTGAAGCACACACACCCCAAACCAGCTTGCTGTCTGCCTTCACATCCCTGTGACCGCCAAATCCTGTCCGTCCCCACCCGACTCTCATCCTCCTGTGCACTGGAACTACATCTCAGCTTCCCATCGCTTTGCTGAGTTAGTTTAAACCCACCCGAATAGCAACAAGCAAATTTATTACCCAAGAGATTAGTACCCATCTGGTTCAAATAAAGCCCATCCTGTTGGAGAGGTCCCGCCTTCCACAGATTGAGCCCCAATTATCCAAATTCCTGAAACCACCATCCTTCACCATCCCTGCAGCCACATGTTCAGCTCATATCTCGCCCTAATCCTTGCCTGGTAACAATCCAGAAATAATAGCTGTTTGTTTTGGCTCTCAGCTTCTACTGAGCTCCCTGAAATCTTGCCTTACATTCCTATCCCTCTTTCTACCCGTGTCGTTGGTACCTACGTGGACTACGACTAAGGGCTGATCACCCTCTACCTTCAAGGCCCCAAAGACACGATCTGAGACATAACGGACCCTGGCACCTGAGAGGCAACACAACAAACGTGAGTCTAGTTAGTTCCCAACAAACCGTCTATGTGACCCTCTAACTGTTGCGTTCCCAATGGAAACACTCTCACTTTACCTCATTCCCTTCTGTGCAGCAGGGACAGACTCTGTGCGAGAGACTTGCACTCCGCTGCATACCACTGGTAAGTGGTTCGCCCCAACTCCAACACTGATTAAAACGGTATACTTGTTTTTCAGAGGAATTGTCACAGGGGATCCCGCCACTGACTGTTTTTCTTTTCCCTCCTCGAACAGTTACTCAGCTTTCTTCGTGCATCGGAGTAACTGTTTCCCTGCAACTCATATCGGTCACAGCCTCTGCCTCCTGAATGAACCTATGATGAGTCTGTTCCCCTAACAATGGCATCCGAACCCATCCACTGGTCTTACATTAACAGCGTCTGACCTCCATCCTCAGTCTCTTTCCACGGAAGCAGCAGCCCAAGAAACCATTCCAATTGATCCTCGTATTGTTGCCATAGCAAACACCTGTGAACCCATCCCTGATCTGTTTGCCCAGCAACAGCCCATAAAGAGATCCCACTTTGTTTTCCCAGCAATGTCTTGTGAATACATTCTCAAATTTTTCTCGTTGCAATAGACCATGAACCGATCCCCGCTCTCTGCCAGTAGCAATAAGCGGTGACGTCATCCACACACTATTTCCCTCGAAACTGCCTGAGGATGATCAACACTGTGTATTCCAAGCAACAGTCTGTCAAAACATCCCCACTCTTTTCACCTTGCTTTGGCCTGTGATCCCATCCCCACGTTATTCCGCTGGCAACAGCCTTTGCCCTCATCCCCACTTCTGTTGTCCTGGAAACAACCTGTGAACCCTTCCCCACTCTGCTTCTCTAGCAACGGCCTGTGCCCCCATCCCCACAATAATCTTCTGAAAACAACCTGTGATCCCATCCCCACTCTACTTTCAGAGCAGCGGCCTATGACTGCATCTCCGCTCTGTTCTCTGAGCAACGACCCGTGACGCCATCCTCTTTCTGTTTCACCAGGAACTGCCGGTGAATACATTCCCACTCTCTTCTCCGAGCAAATGACCTTGATCCCATCATCAAAGTGTTATCTTGGCAACGTACTGTAAACATACCCCACTCTGTTCCCCGAGCAACTTGTTGTGAACTCATCCCAAATCTATTTTCCTGGCAATGTGCTATGAACCCATCCCCACACTTGTCTCGAACACTTGTACCCCGACAGATTGCCTATGACTTGTTATCCATTCAGTTCCCTGAGCAACGTGTTGTGAACCCATTCCCCCTTTTCTCCCAGCAAAGGCCTGTAACCCTATGCCCACTTTGTTCTCCTCTCAACAGTCCTACCCGGTTGCGTGAACTACGGGCTTTGAAGCCATCCCCGCACTATTCTCGTAACAACGGTGTGTGAACCCATTATGTTCTACTGTCCTTGCAATGACCTGTTCCAGTAGCAATGGAATGTGAACCCATCCCAACTCTGTTCTCCTCGCAATGGCCTGTTACCCTTTTCTCACACTGTTCCACAAGCAGCTGCTTGTGTACCAATCCCTCTCAGGTCCTTTGAATAATATGTCTGCTTCCATCGCCACTCTTTTCTCGCAACAACGGCCTGTCACCGTGTTCCCAACTCTGCTGACGGAAAATGGTCTTTGAACGCTTTCCTTCTTGGTCCCTTGAGCAACTGCCTGATGGCCCATTTCCATTTTATTTCCCAAGCAAGAGCCTGTTAATGCTTCCCCATTCCGTTCTCCCAGCGTCTGTCCCCATCCACACTCCGTTTATCTCGAAACGACCTGCAGCCCCCATCCTCCGACTGTGAGCTGAGCCTGAGAACCCTGACCCACTCTGTTCTCCTTGTAATGGCCTGTAACCCCATGCCGCTCCACTGTGCTATCTATGACCACTCTGCTTCCCTTGCAATAGCCAGGGAAATCCAACCCCACACTGCTGTATAAACAAATGTCGGTGAATCCATTCCCACTCTCTTGTCCTTGCAAAGGCCTGTGAACCGATCCCCAGACAGTTCACTCAGCAATGGTTTGTAAACCGCTTCCCTGCTCTGTTCCCCTATCCCCTGTAACTGAATCCCCACTCTGTTTTCCAAGCAATGGCCTATGACCCCATCTCGACTCTGTTCCACTCACAACGATATTCGAACCTAACCCCCCGACAGTCTTCCAAGCAATGACCTGTGAATCCATACACCCAACTGTTGTCCTCCAAATTGCCTGTCACCCCATCCCCACTTTGCTGTACTTTTCAGCAAGCTGCGACACAATGCACAATCAATTTCCTTACAAATGTGCTAGGACACCATTCACTCCATGTGTACAGCAACTGCCTGTGAACCCATCCCGATTCTGTTGTCCTCGCAACGTCCTGTGAAACCATTCCGCCGATTGGTCTCCTCAGAACAGCCAGCGAACCCATCCACAGACTGTTTTCTTAGTCAACACCCTCTAACTGCATACCTGTTATGCTTTCCTAGCAACGACCTGTGACTCAATTCTCTACTCTGTTTCCCGAGCAATGGCCTGTGATCCCATACCCACTCTGCTCCCCAACAACATCCTATGAACTAATTTTCACGGGTTTCCCCGAGCAACGGGTTGTAAACTCCTTCTCAATCTGTTCTCTCTGTAACTTCCTGTAACCACACTCCTGCCCTGTTTCCCTGGCAATGACCTGTGACCTCATGCTCACTTTTATCCCCTCGCAATGGCCAGTGAATCCATCCCCCCGACTGTTACCTGCGAACCCGGCCCCACTCTGTTCTCCTCGCAACTGCATGCATCCCCATCCGCGCTCTGTTTTGCTGTCGACGACCTGTAAATCAATCCCCATTCTGTTTCCTTAGAAAAAGCTTGTGATACCATGTGTACACTGTCATATGAGCAGCTACCTGTGACCCCACCCCACTCTGTAGTCTGAACAACGACCTGTGACTCCATTCCCCGAACTGGTCTCCTGGGAACAGCCTGTGAACCTATCCACAGACTGTTCTCTCTGCAATGGCCTGTAACTGCAACCCTGCTCTGTTCCCCAAGCAACGACCTGTGACTCAATCTCACTCTGTTTCCCTAGCAATGGCCTGTGATCCCATGCCCATTCTTCTCCCCAGCAACATCTTGTGAACGCATTTTTACTCGGTTCCCCTAGCAACGTCCTGTGAACCCATTCACAAAATGTTCTCTTGGCAACGACCTCTAACTGAATTCCTGCTCTGTTCCCCTAGTAACAACATGTAATTAAAGCCCACTCTCTTTCACTGACAATGGCGTGCAACCACATTGCAATCTGATCCCAAGCATCAGCCTGTGAACTCATTTCCGCTCTGTTCGCCAAGCAACGATCTTTGAATCAATCATCACTCTGTTTTCCTGACAATAGCATGTGTCTCAATCACCACTCGATTCCGCTGGAAACCGCTTGTGAACCCACTCCTACTTTGTTGTTCAAGCAACTGCCTGTATCCTACTGTGTTCCCCTAGCAACATTATTTTACTCCATTCCCACACTGTTGTCCGAGTAACGGCCTGTGAACGCACTCGCACTTTATTCTCCCAGCAACGATCTGTAAACGCATCTCCAATCTTTTCCCCAAGCAACGGCTTTTGAATGCGTCCACACCGTGATTTCCGAGCAACTGCCTGCGACCCCAAACCCTTTGTTTTGTGATAGCAACGGCCAGTGAACCCTTCCACACTCGGTTTCCCTCGGAACGGCCTGTGATTCCCATCCCTACTCTTGCCCTAGCAACAGCCTGAGAAATAATTCACATTGTGTTCTCGTAGCAACGGTTTGTGACTACATTGACACTCTTTTCCACAAGCAACGGCCTATGAACCCATCCTCGTTGTGATTTCTTAGCAATTGACTGCCACCCCAACCCTGCTGTTTCGCGATAGAAACAGCCAGTAATATTTCCCCACTCTCTTGACCTCCCAATGGCTCGTGTCCTCATCCCCACTGTGTTCACCTCACAATGCCTTGTCAGCCCATTCCACCAATTGTTATCCGACTAATGAACTGTGAACCCAGCCACACGCTGTTCTCCTAAAATCTGTCGCAAACCACATCCTTGCCCTGTTTCTCCAACAATGACTTGTGACACAATGCCCACTTGGTTTCCATGGCAGCGGCCGAGAACACCATTTCCATGTTGTATTCCGAACAACTCCCTTTAAATCCATTGTCACTCTGCTGTACTAGCAATGGAACATGACCCCATCCCCACGCTGTCACCGTCTGAACAGCCTGTGAATACAATTCCATACAGTTTCCCGGGTAACGGCCTGTGAAACCAACACCACTCTGTTCCCCAAGCGACTGTCTGGGACCCCATCTCTGCTGTGACCTCCTCAGAACTGCTTGTGAGTGCATTCCAGCTGTGTTCCGAGAGCAATAACCTGTCAACACATCCCCTCGACGTTTTCCCGAGCAACGGGCTGGAACCCATCCCCTCTCTGTTCCACAAGCAAAGTCCTGGGACACAATTCCTACAATATTCACTTAGAAACGACCTGTGACCTCCTTACAACTGCCTTGACAACATCCCTGCTTTTATCTCTTCGCAACTGACTGTCACCCAGTCTCCACTCTGTTTTCCAGCAAAGACCTTTGAAACCAACTCCACTTTCCTTGCCTGGCAACTGCATGTGACCCTGTCTCCTCCTTTATTCCTCACAACTGCATGTGACCCTATCCCCTCTGTGTTCTAATACAAAGAACTCCATCCTTAGCAACACCGTGTGGGTCCATCCCCTCCCTTCTCACCTCGCAACAGCCTATGGCTCCAACACCACTTTATTCTCCGAGCAACGGCCTGTGAAGCCAACTACACAGTTTTCCCTGAGTAGCGACTGTTGAAACTGTCTCTACGCTGCTCTGGTAGTAATAGCCAATGGCCCCATCTCCACTCGGTTCAACTAGCATTAGCCTGTGAACTTTTAAACGCTTTCGATTACCCGTGAGTCAATGTTCACTCTGTTTCCCTAGCATCCTCTCCCCTCACTGCTTTCCTTGCAAATGCCTGTAAACCCATCCCCACTCTATTTTCCGTGCTATGGCCTGTGAACCCATTCCCCTGACTGGTCTCCAAAGAACGGCCAGTGAACCCATGTCCACCTTGTACCCGTGCAACTGCTTGTGATTCCATATCCGTCTTTCTTTTTCCTATGCAACTGCCTGTGACTCCATCGACACTGTGCTCCCATGGTAACGGCCTGTTAGCCCATCCTCACTGTGTTCTCCCAGCAAAGGCCTGGAAACCGTCCCCTTTCTGTTCCCCAACAACAGCCTATGACCCAATACCCGCTCTGTTCCCCGAGCAACGATCTGTGACTCAATCCCCACTCTGTTCCCCAGTAACTGTCTGTGACCCCATCCCATCTCTGTTCTGCTGCGACGACTTGTGAACCCACCCCCATTCTGTTGTCTTAGAAACAGTATGTGAACCAATTCCCCGATTTGCTCTTCTGGGAACGGCCTGTGAACACATGCACAGACTGTTCTCTCAGCAATGGCCTGTAACTGCAACCCCGATCTGTTCCCCAAGCAATGACCTTTTGCTCAACGTCACTCTGTTTCCCTAACAATGGTCTGTGACCCCATTCCCACTCTGCTCCCCCAGCAATATACTGTGAACGTATTTTCACTCGGTTCCCCGAGGAACGTCCTGTGAACCTATTCTCAATCTGTTCTTTTCCAGTGGCCTTTGAACCATTCTCATTCTGTCACCTTCGCAAACGTCTGAGAAGCAATCCTCTTTCTTGTTCTCCTAGCCACGGGCTGTGAACCCTTCCCCACCCGGCTGTCGCAGCAACAGATTGTGAAACATCCGCATTCCGTTCCCACAGCAACAGCCTGCAACACCGTTCCTTCTCTGTTATCCTACGAATAACTTATGTCCCAACTACTCCTTGTTCTCCGAACAATTTCCTGTCGCCCCATCTTCGTTTTGTTTCCTAGCAATGGTTTCAAACCGCCTCTGTAATCTGTTCTCCCAGCAAATGTCTCTGAACACATATGCAAGCTTTTCTCCTGGCAACAAATGTCCACCCATGCCCTCTCTGTATCCCTCGCAAAAGCCTGAGATCCCATCTCCACTTCAATGCCCTCGCAACGGCCTTTGTCCCTATCCACTTTATCTTCCTCTAGCAACAGTCTGTAACACCAAACAGAGTCGGATCTCCTAGACCTGTGAAACCTTCCTCTGTCTACTCCCCGAGCAACGATCTCAAACTCCATTCTCATTCGGTTCTCTCGAAAAGGTTTATAAACACACGCATGATCTGTTCTCTTAGCAACTATCTCTAAACACGATCCTGAGCTTTACTCCTAACAACAGCCTTTATTTCATCCTCCCCTCTGTTCACTTAACAACAGCTTCTTCCCAGAGGAATTCTCTGAATAGATCCACAAGAAGGCATCCTGTCTCCCTGATTAGAGGAGACCACACCCGGTGCAACGCATGTAATAAATGACATTGATAGAGGTACACGTAAATGTCTGACGGTTATTAAAGGATTCCATGCGGCCTGGGTTGGAGGTGAGGGGACTGGTGTAGGTGTAGGTTTTGTACTTCCATTGGTGGCAGGGAAATATGCCAGGAGTGGATTGTGGACTGTTTTGGGGGTGGTGGTGGTGTTGACCTGACGAGGGAGTCGTATATGAAATGATCTTTTTGGAATACTGGGATAGAGAGGGAAATATGTCTCTGTTGGGGGTGTCTGTTTGGAGGTGGTGGAAGTGGCGGGGGTGATACGTTGTATGCAAATGTTTGTGGGATGAAAGGTGAGAACAGTGCGGGTTATGTCCTTGTTGCATTGGGAGGGATGGATTTCAATGGCGGTGGTGCATGAACTGGAGGAGATTCGTTTGAGAGCATCGTCAATTACGTGGGAAGGGACGTTGTGATCGTGGAAGGAGATGGCCATGTGGGAGTTTTGAGGTGTAATTGGTCATCCTGAGAACAGATGCGGCTGAGCTGGAGGAATTGGGAATAATAGATGGCGATATTACAGGAGGTATGGTGGGAGGAGATGTAGTCTAGGCAGCTCTGAGAGCCAGTGGGCTTGTGATATATGTCTGTGGTTGGATGGTCGCCAGTGACTGTGATGGAGAAGTTCAAGAAGAAGAACGTGGTTTCCTACGCTGGCCCAGGTGAAATTGACGTCGGGGTTGAAGTTGTTGATAAAAATTAGGAACAGTTCAATCTCCTCGTGGGAGCACAAGGCAGCGCCGATACAGTCATCGCTGTAACGGTGGAACAAGTTCGGGGTGGTGCCGATGTAACTGTGGAAGATGGACTATTCCACGTATCCGACAAACAGGTAAGCATAGCTGGGTCCCATGAGGGGTCCATGGCTACCCCTTTGATTTGGAGGAAATGGAGGATTGGAAGAAGTTGTTGAGGGTAAGAACCAGTTCAGCCAGGTGGATAACGGTGTCGGTGGAAGGGTACTGGTTGAGATGGCGTGAAAGAAGGAAATGCAGGGTTTGGAGACGTTGGTCGCGGTGGAGCTTTGTGTACAGGGAGTGGATGTCCAATCCAATCCCCACGACTGTTCTCCTCATGCAGCATGTTAATGCTCAACTCTGTTCTCCGAAAAACTGCCTGTCACCCCGAGTAAAGGACTGTGACCTCGGACCCAATCTGTTCTCACAGCAACAGCCTGAAAACTATCTCACTCTCTTCTCCGAACAATGACCTGTGTCTCAATCACACTCATATACCGTAGCAACGGCTTGTGACGTCATCTGAATTCTATTTTTCCAGTCACTGTCACTGACCTCATTCCGGCGGTGTTCTCCAAGCAACTGTCTCTGACCCAATCCCTGAACTGTTCCTGAGTAACGGACTGTAAATACTTCCCGGGTCTGTTCTACTAGCAACTGCCTGTGACCCCCATGCCCCCAGTGTACATTTAGAGACTGCCTGTGACCAAATTCAAACTCTGCTCGCTTAGTAGCGGTCTGTGACCCCTTCCTCACTCTGTTCTCCCAGCAGCTTCTGCGAAGCTATCTTAACTCTGGTGACCTCGCATTATCCTTTGACCCGCACCCCCAATCCATTTTCTTAGCAACTGCTTGTGACCCAATACCCAGTCTGCTACTTAGTAACGCTGTGTGAAACCATCCCAAATCTGTTCTCCAAGCAATTGCCTTTTAACCGTTCCCGCTATGTTCTTCAAACAAGTGCCTATAACCCCCATCTTCATTCTATTGTCTTAGCAACAGCCTTTGAGACCATCCCCGACTGTAATCCTTCCAACTGCGAGTGACCCCCATCCCCACTCTGTTATTATAGAAACGACCTGCGAACCTATCTCCTCCCTGTATCCTGAACATCAACCTGTAAACACGGGCCCTCGCTGTTCTCTCAACAACAGCCAGGTAACCCATCCCCGCACTGTTCAACCACCAACGACTTTTGGCACATTCCCCAATCTGTTCTCCAGGAAACTGTCTGTGACCAGTCCCTGAACTGTTCCCGAGCAATGCCATGTGAAACGATCCACGCTATGTTCTCTTATCAACTGCCCCTGGCCCCGCAGTTTCCCTGGTCCCTGGCAACGAATGTCAACACATCAACACTGTGTTCCCCTCGTAACGGCATGTGAACGTATCCCTGCAATGTTCCCCTCGCAACGACCTGTGAACAGATCCTCTGTCCTCCTAGCAACTGCCTGTGACCCCATCCCCACTCTCTTCCGCTCGCAACGGCCTGTGAACGCATCCCCGGTCTTTCCTCAGAAACTGCCTTGGAAACTGATCCCGTACCAGCAGGATGTGAACCCATCCTTACTATGTTCCCCTAACTACAGCCGATAGCCCAATCTCCTAGCTGCTCTCCTCGCAAATGCCAGTTACCCCATCCACACTGTGTTCTCCTAGTATTGACCTCTGAACCCATCCTCAATCTGTTCTCCCAGCCACCCCCTGCGAAATTAATACCACTCTGCTGCCTGTGCAATAGCGTTAGGACCGATTCCCAGTCTTTTTCCTGAGTAGCAGCCTGTGGCGCAATCCCCACACTCTCCCGAGCAACAGGGTGTGAAACCATCCCCACGCTGTTCTCCAATCAACTGTTTGCGAGTCCATTCCGGTCTGTTTCCCGTACAACAGCCTGTGAACCCATCCACAGTCTCTTCACGAGCAATGGCATGCGAACTGTACCTCTCTCCGCTCTTAGGTATGCAACCTGTAACCGTATCCCCATTCGTAGACCGAGCAACTGCCTGTGACTGCATCCCCTGCCTTTTTCCAAAGTGACTACTTGTGAACTCAACTCACACTGTTCTAGCAACTACCTGAGATCACACTTCGCTGTGTTCTCCATCATTGGCCAATGAACCCATCAACTCTCTTTTTTGCTAGCAACTGTGTGTAGCACGATATATGCCAGAGGTGGGGAACTATTATGTTAGTTTTAATCTAATAAGGCCGCATCCAAGAAACTTCAATTAAGTATTCTTCAAAATTAACATTTATTTAATTGTGGCCGTCAGTCTGTAAGGATTAGCTCGTTGAATTTTCTTTTACTCTTTGGCATTTTAAGTACATTCATTTTAAGAGTAAAATAAAAATAACAAAGAACAAAAAAATTAATAAAAAATAGAAGATTTGTTCTGCAAAATTTGGATTCATTCAAAAGGCCACAAACAATGGCCTAGAAGGTCGCATGCCCCCAACCGTGACCTATGCTATTTTGTCCAAGAAACTGCCAGTGACCCCATCCCCGCCGTTTTCACAAAGCAGCAGCCTGTGAAGCCATCCCCAATCTGTTCTCTTGCAATGGCCTTTTAACTATCCTCATTCTGTTCCTGACACCTGCCTGTGACGCAATCCTCTCTCTATTCTCCTAGCAACAGTCTGTGTACCCATGCCCAATCTGTTCTGGCACCAACGGCCTGTAACCCCAGCCGTCTTTCCTCGGCCAGCAATGGCCTGTGAATCCAACCCCTCTCAGTTCTCCTAACAATGACGGGTTACCCTATCCTCGCCTGTTCCCTAGCAATCGTGTCTAACCGCTTCTGCAAAATTATTATCCTCGGAACGGTCTCTGGACACATACCCACGCTTTTGTCCGAGCAACAGTTGTGACCCCATCCCAATTCCAATGAACTCGCGACAGCTTGTGGCACCATTCCATCTGTGTTCCCTCTCCATACACAATGAAGACATTGTTGTCCCATTTCCTGGCAATAATATTTAACCACGTCCGTTATCTCTTCTCTCAGCAACATTCGCCATACACGTTCCCAAGCTTTTCTCCTTGCAACAACCGGAAACCTCATCCACTACCTGTTCACCGAACTGTGACCCAACTGCCACTCTGTTGTCCTAGTAACTGCCTATGAGTCCATTCCACTCTGTTGTCTAGAAACTTGCTGCGAACCCAAAAACCCTGTGTTCACCTAAACAACTGTCGATGACCCAGTCCATTTCTCTGTCCTGCTAGCAGCTGCCTGTGACCCCATTCCCACCCATTTTCGCCAAGAAACTGCCTGTGAAACCATTCACATTGTGTTCTCGTAACGGCCAGTGAACTCATCCCAATTTTCTTCCCAGTGACGGTGTGTGAGCACATCCACACAATGTTCCCCGAAAAGCCCGCCCCAACTCTGTTCTCCTAGCAACTGTCGGTGAGCCCATTCCTACTCTGTTCTCCTTGCAACATTCTGTGATCACATCCACGCTGTTTTCTCCTCTCAAACGCCTGAGAGCCCATCTCCTTTCTGTTCCCCGAAAAAAACGTCCTATCAACCCAGCCTGACCCACTTCTCCAAGAAACGGCTGGCAAGCCCATCCCTGCTCTATCCCATAACAACGCCCCCTGAAATCTTTCCCACTCTGTCCTCCTCGCAACTGCCTTTGAACCCATCCCTTCCCTTTACCCTGGGAAACTGCCTCTGAACCCTTTTGTACTATGTTCCCCTAATAACGGTCAGGAAACATATTCCCACTCTCTTCTCCCAGCAACAGCCTGTGAACCTGTCCTTATGTGTTCTCCAGCAACGGCCTTTGAACCCAACCCCACTCTGTTCCCCTGGCAACAGCCTGTGATCGCATGCTCAGACTATCTTCCAAGCAACAGCCTGTGGTCCCATCCTTAATCTGTTCTCCAAGCAACTTCTTGTGAACCCATTCCCACTGGGATTCCCTACCAACTGCCTGTGACCCAATCCCTGGTCTGAACCCGAGCAGTGGCCTGTGATTCCATCCCAACTCTGTTCTCGGAGCAACTGACCGTAATCCACTTCCACACTCTTTTTCAAGCAAAAGCCTGTGAACCCATGGCTAGTGTGATGTCCTAGCAATGGCCGTTAAACCATGCCCCAAACTGTTCTCCCAGAAATGGCCTGTGAAACTGACCTCACTCCTCGAATCTGGCTGTGACCATATCCCCACACTGTTGTCCTTGCAAGGGCTTATAAACAACATCCCCGCTGTGTTCCACGAACGACGGTCTAAGACTGAATCCCCACTGTGAGAACTGCCAATCACCGCATTTGTGCTGTTTTTCCAGAAACTGCTTTTGACCCAATCCCTGCTCAGTTCCACGGCAACGGCCTGTGAAACCATTCCCACTTTGTTCTCCGAGCAACTGCCAGTGAACACAGTCACACTCTGACCCCGTGCCCATTCAGTTCTCTGAGCAAATGTCTATGGTCCTTTTCACGCGGTGTTCTCCGAGCAACAGCCTGTGACCCATCTCTTCTATTTGCTCATATCAACAGTCAAGGAACCCATCCCCTCTCTGTTTGCTTAGCAACGGACTGTGGACTCCATTGAGTCTGTTATCCGAACAACGGACTGTGTCTCAATCCCCACACCGTTCCCCAGGATGTTATCTGTGATCGATTCCCCCGTGTTCCCCTAGCAACGTCCTGTGAACTTATCACAACACTGTTCCACTAGCAATTACCGGTGATTCCACCCCACTCCCCTCTGATTGCAATGGCCTGAAATCGCATTCCAGTTTTGTTCACATAGGAAGTGCCTGTGACCTCATCCCCGCTGCTTTGCGATAGCAACAACCTGAGAACCCTTCCCAGACCAGTTCCCTAGCGACTGCCTGAGAACCTATCCTCAAACTGTTACCAACAGAACAGACTGTGGTGCATTCCTGTTTTAAAAAATTCTCAAGGTCAGGTTCGTAGGAGAGTAGTCTGACACAGAACAAACGAACAAGAGGTGAGTCTGCTAGAATATGGGCATTTTATTCCCCGCAGCGTCGCCACAACCAGGTCTCATACAACGGGTCTGGCTTATACTCACTCTACTTGTTACCGGAACTGGGAGCCGTCAGTTCTCGTAGAGCGGTTGCCAACAACCCACGCTCGGCGGTTAAACGTAACCCCGGAGCAGACTCACCGAACTGGAGACTTTTCCAGCTGATATACTCTTTTCCAGATATAAACATTCATGTGAACAGCAGAGCAAGGCTAAAAAACACATTCCATTCTGGTTACATACAGATAAGAAGATTCACACGGGGAGGTGTGTAATAAGATTCACACGGGACTAAGCAACACCTCCATTCCGGTTAGATTCACACATGTATTGGGACATAATTTTTAACCGTTTCACCACAATTCCCTGTTCTGTTAGCAATGGCCTTTGAAACATTCCCTACACTTTTCTCCAAACAAATGCCTGTGATCCCCATTATCTCTCATTTCCCCCAGTAGCTCTCTGTGAACACAACTCCACTGTGTTGCCCGAGAAATGGCCTGTGGACCGATCCTTATTCTGTTCCCCCTGCAACCACGGGTAAAACTATCTCCACATTTTTCCCCTAACAACCACGTATTAATCCATTATGATAATCCTTCCTTCGTAACGATATGTAAGGCCACCAGCACTCTGTTCTCCGAGTAACCGCCAGTGACCCCCTCCCTGCTGTATTCTCGAAACATGTACCTGTGCCCCAAACCCCGCTCGGTCTCTTAGCAAAGGCCTTGCAATCATCTTTACTCTGTTCTCTATGCAACTGCTGCTGAAACCATTTCCACTGTATTCCCCGTCAACAGCCTGTGACCCCATTCCCACTTTATCCTTCATGAAACTGCCTGTGAACCCATCATTTCCCTTTTCCCTGGGCATCTGATTGAGAACTCATGAAACATCGGATGCCCTACCTACTCTCTGAGACCAAATCCCCACTCTGTTCCCGTCTACTGGCCTGTGAGTCCATCCCTACCCTGTTCTCTGAGCAACTGCCTGTGAACCCATCCGCTTACTGTTTCGTTCGCAACTGCCTTTGAACCCATGCCTTGTCTTGTGCCCTCGCAATGGCCTATGAAACCATGCCGCCGAATGCTCTCCAAGCAATGGCCTGTGAACTTGACCCCAATCAGTTTTCCTAGGACCTGCCCGTCACCCCCATCCCCAAGCTTTATCCTTGCAATGACCTGAGAACCCATCAAATTTCTGTGTCCCGACAATGTCCTGTGAACCCAGCCAACACTGTTCTCCAACGAACGGCTGGAAACCCCAACCGCGGTCTGTTCCATAACGGCGCCCTATGAAATCGTCCCCACTCTGTTGTCGCCGGAAACAGCCTGTGAACCCATCCTGCTCTGTTCTTGAGTAACGGTCTATGAACCCAACTTCACTGTTTTCTTCGAGCAACAACCTGTGAACGCATCATCAGTCTGTCCTGCAAGCAACAGCCTTTGGCCCCATCGCCACTGTGATCCCCTAGTAATTGCCTGTGACCCCATACAGCTGTTTTCCTAATGCAACAGCATATGAACTCTTCCCAACTCTCTTCCCCTTGCAGCCGCCTGTGAATGCATCTCGGCTGTGTTCCCGAGCAACAGCCAGTGAAGCAATTTTCACACTGTTACCCACGTGCAGCCTATAGGCCGGTCCCCAATTGTTCTCCTGTCCAGTGCCTGTAACCCCATCTACACTGTGTCCTTCTAGTAACGCTCTGTGAGCTTCTCCTCACTCTGCTCTCCTCGTAAGCCCCTTTGAAATTATGCTAAAATTGCTCCCCAAGTAATCGCCATTTGACACATTCTAAGTTTGTTTACCCTAGCAACAGCCTGTGACACATCCCCACTCTGTTCTCCCCGCAACTGCCTGTGCTCCCTTGCCTGATTCCCTAGCAATGGACTCTGAATCCAAGCACAATCTTTTCCCATAGCAATAGCCAGTGAACCCAACTCTACACTGTTCACAAATCACCGACCTGTAAGCCCATAAATTCTTGTTGTCCTCGAAATTCCCTGTGAACTCATCCCACTCTGCCGTCCTCGAAACGACTTGTATTCCTGTCCCTCTCTGCTCAACTAGCAATGGCCTGTGAACAACATCCCCGCTGTGCACCTCGAACAATGACATGTGACTCAATCCCCACTCTGTTTCCCTAGCAACTGCCTGTAACCTTATTCCAGCTGTTTGTTTTTATTTTAGAAAATGTCTGTGACCCAATCCCTGCTCTGTTCACCGGCAAGGCCTTTGAACACTTCCCCTTTCTGTTGCCAATGCAACGTCCTGTGAACCCAGACCACGCTGTGCTCCAAGGAATGGCCGGAAATCCTATCCACACTCTGTTCCCCTCACAGCAGCATTTGACAAATCCATGCACTCTTCCCTAACAACGCTCCCTGAAATTATCCCACTCTGCACTGCTCGCAATTGCCTATAAACCACTTCCTTCACTTTTCCCTTGGCAAACGCCTGTGAACCCATCCACACTATCTACCCCTAATTATGGCCTGTAAAACTATCCTCACTCTGTTGTCTTAGCAACGGCCTGTGAATCCAACACAACTCTCTTCCACGAGCAACAACCTGTGAACCCATCCTGAGTTACTACGGGAACAGAGAGTGAATAATTTCACAGGTCGTTGCTCGGCTAACAGAGTGGGTTTGGTTTCACATGCGGTGGCCGAAGGCCCACTCTGTTGTCTTAGCAACTGCCAGTGAGTCCATCACCACTTCGATCCACTGGCAAATGCCTGTGTCCCCATACCCGCTGTTTTCCGCAACTGTATGCGAACCGTTCCCCACTTTCATCCCCCCACTACTGCCTGTGGACCAATAGCAACAGACCTCTTGCCTCGCAACAGACTGTGAGCCATCCTTACTCTGTTATTCACCAGAAGCCTATGGCCCAATCCACGATCTGTTCGCCTGGCAACCACCTGTGATGCCATCTGCATTGTGTTCTCCTCGTAACGCTCTGTGAGCTCATCCTCACTCTGTTTTCCCACCAACCCCACCCCCCCCACCCCCGAAAGTATGCAAACTTTGATCCCCTAGCAACAGCCTGTGGACCAATTCTCAGTCTGTTTTCCAAGTAACAGCCTACGACCCCATCCCCAACTTACTGTAAGCCAATTTCTACTCGGGTGCCCTAGCAATGGACTATGAACCCAATCACTGTCTATCCACAAAGCAATGGCCACTGCACCCGAACCCACACTTATCATAAACCAACTATTTGCAGCCCAATTCCTACTCTGCTCCCTTGGAACAGCCTGTGAAACCAACCCCACTCTATTGTCCGAGCAACGAATTGTGCACCGATTCACTCTCTGTTCCCCTGCCATCGGCCGGTGAAGAACATCCCCTTGTGTTCATCGAACATTCAATCCCCACTCTGTCTCCCTAACAACTGCTGCTCAGTTTGCCGGCAACTGCATGTGAAACCATCCCCATTTTGTTCCCCGATCAATAGTCTGTGAAATCATCCCCAACCAGTTCTCATAGCAAACATTTATGAAACCTTCCGCTCTCAGTCCTCCTTGCAACAGCTGTGGCCCAATCTCCACTCTGTTCTCCAAACAACTGCTTGTAAATCTATCCCCATTCTGATCCCCTGTGACCCCATTATCGCTCTTTTCCGAAAGCAACAGTCTGTGAACCCTTCCCTATTCTCATCCCTTCGCAACCGCCTGTGAACGATCCCCGCTCTGTTCCCCTGCAACAGCCTGTGAACCCATCCTTAATCTGTTACCCTAGCAACAGCCGATGACCCAATCCCCGATCTGTTCGCCTGGGAACACCCTGTGATCCCATCCACACTCGGTTCTCCTCGTACAATTCTCTGAATCTTTCCTTACTCTGTTCTCCAAATAAAACCCCTGTTTAACTATCCACACTCTGTTCCCCGAGAAACAGCTTGTAGACCAATTCCCAATCTGTTCCACTAACTATAACCTGTGACCGTCATCCATACTCTGTTCTTCTAGCAACTGCGTTTTTGAGCCCATTCGCACTCTTTTTCCTCGCAACAGGCTGTGGACGCATCCACAAGATGTTCCCTCAGGAATTACCTGCAAACGTATCTCCACTCTGTTCTCACGTCAATGACTGTGACCCCATCGCCACTGTGTTATACTAGCAACTGCCTGTGACGCCCATTCCCGCTCTGTTGTCCGAGCAAAGACCTTTGAACACCTTCACCGCTCTGTTCCCTGAGCAACATCCGGTGAACACCATCCCTGCTGAGTTCCCCGAACAACGACCTGTGATTCAATTCCCATTCTGTTTACTGAATAACAGACTCAGACACGATCCCCATTCTGTTTTCCTGGCAACTACCTGGAACCCCATTCCCGCTAGGTTCTCCTCACAAGTGCCAATGGCCCCACACCCGCTGTTTTCCGATAACAAAAGAATGGGAATACATCCCCTCACTGTTCCCTTTGCATGGGCTGTTCACACAATCCCCGCTCTGTTCTCTGAACAACGACCTTTGTTTCAATGCCCACACTGATTCACGAGCAACTGTCTGAGGTCGCATCACGCTGTGGTCCCCGAGCATCAGGCTGTGAAGTCATCACCACTCTGTCCCTCTCTCAACTGCCTGTGACCCGACCCCACTTTGTTCTGATCGCGACAACCTGTAATCCCTTCCCCGCTCTGTGCCTCTAACAAGGATCAATGACTGAATCGCCACTCTATTCTTTTGCCCTTGCAACCTCCTGTGATCCACACTGTGAAATCCTGGTAATGACCTTCGAAATCATGCTCACTGTGTTCTCCCTGTAACTCCCTGTAAAAGTATTCCCACTCTGCTCACCTAACAACAGCCTGTCGACCCATTTCCAAACTGTATCCCTAGTGACGACCTGTGATCCAATCCTCACTCTGTTCTCCTTGTAACTGCCTGTGCCGTAATCACAGCTCTGTTCACTCGCAGTGGTCTGTAAATCCAACCATACTCTGCTCCCCTAGTAATGGCCTGTGTGATCATTCCCATTCTGTTCACCTAGCAACCCTTTGTGAACACTTGCCCAGTCTGTTCCACTAGCAATGCCCTTTTAACCCATCCCCAATCTTTTCGCCTGGCAACAGGCTTTGAATCCATCCCCACACTGTTCCACTAGCAATGGCCTGTGAACCCAACTAGACTCTGTTATCCCATCAACGACCTGTAACCCCATCCCTGTTAATTGTCCTCGCAACGGTCCGTGAACCTGACATCACTCTGTTGTCCCAGCAACTGCCTGTGACAACATCCCCACTCGATTTCCAACAACAACCTTCGAACCCATTCCCTCTGGATTCCCGGAGCAACGCTCTGTGAACCTGGCCCCACTCTTCACCTAAAAACGACCTGTGACCACAGCCAATGCTGTTCTGCTCGCATCGGCCTGTAACCCTTTTCCTGCTCTGTGTCCACAGAAACGACTTGTGCCTCTGTCCCCACTATGTTGTCTGAGCAACCTCCAGTGAACACAACCTCTTTCTTTTATTCGAGCATCAGCCTGTGAACCCATCCCCATAATGTTACCTCAGCAACAAGCTGTGAACCCTGTCCCAGTCTGTAACCCGATTAACTGCCTGAGACCCCACCTCCTCTCATTTCCCCAGCACTTGCCTGTGAACCCACCCACACAGTATTCCCATAGCAACTCACTATGAATCCAACCTCATTAAATTTCCCCTTGCACCGGCCTGTGAAAATATGACCAATCTGATCCCCTCAGCAACAGACTGTCAACACATGTCCCATGCTGTTCCCCTTGCAATGGCATGTGAACCCATCCGACTGTGTTGCCATAGCAACAGCCTGCGAAACTAATCCCATTCTGTTTCCCAGCATTGTCTCAGATCCCAAACCAACTCTGTTCTCCCATCAACGACCCGTAAGCAGATCCCCACTCTGTGTTCCGACCAATGATGTGTGATGCTATCACGTCAAATGTTCTCCGATCAACGGCATGGAACACCATTCCTGCTCTGTTCCCCTCTCAACGACCTGTGACTCAAACCGCCCCCCTCTGTTTTCCCAGCAACTGCCTGTGACGCCAACCCTTCTGTGTTCTCCTAGCAACTCCCTGTGACCCAATCCCCGCTTTTTCTTCCCAAGTAACGGCCTGTGAAACCATTCCCACTCTGTTCTCCTCGCAACTGCGTGTAACACAATCTCCGCTCTGTTTCCGATAAATGGCCTGTCAAATCAACCCCATTCGGTTCCCCAAGCAGCTGCACATGAACCCGTCCTAACTCTTTTCTCCCAGCAACGGCCGGTGAGTAAATCCCCACACAGTTTCTCTAGCAGTGGGCTGAGACCACATCCCTGCTGTTTTCCGATAGCAACAGCCCGTGGTACCATCACAACTCTGCTCACAAAGCAACCACCTGTGATCCCATCCACACTCTGTTACCTCGCAACTGCATGTGGCAACATTACCACTTTTCAAGTCTATCAACTGCCTGGGAACCCCACCCCATTTTGTTCTCACAACAACGACGTGCAACCCCATCCCCACTCTGTTGTCCGAGCAACGGCCTGTGATCCGATGTCCCCAATGATTCTCATAGCAACCGAGTTTTTGAACCTATCCTCACTTTGTCTTCCGAGCAACCGCCTCTGACTCCAACACCACTCTCTTTTCCTAGGAATGGCCTGTGAACCCGTATGCCCGACTGTTCTGAAAGCAACGGTTCTCCTAACAAAGGTCTGTGATCCGATCTCACGACTGTTCTCCGAGCAACAGTTTGTGAACACGTCTTTACTCTGTTCACCGAGCAACCGCCTGTGAACACAGCCCCACTGTGTTGTCCTAGGAATGGCCTATAAATCCCAACGCCCGAATGCTGTGAAAACAACAGACTGTGAACAATCCCCTCTATTTTCCCCCGCAACCGCCTGTGAACCCATGCTCACTATATTCCTCTGAAAGCGGCCTGTGAACCCATCCGCATTCTGTTCTTTGAGCAACGGCCTGTGAATCCATCCGCCTCACGTTTCGCCTCGCAACTGCCTGTCAACCCGTCCACACTGTGCATCCCCGAGGAACGACCTTTGAACCCATCCTCACTGTGTTCTCCCAGCAACGACTTGTAAACACCTTCTCACTCTGTTCGCCGAGAATAGGCTTGGGACTTCATGGAGGTTCAGTTGTAAGCACGAGTGCCTCACAGCGCCAGAGACCTGCATTCGATCCCTGCCTCGGGTGACTGCCTGTGTGGAGTTTGTACATTCTCTCCGTTTCTACGTTGGTTTCCTCCCACAAACCAAATATGTGCAGGGCAGGATGAATTTGCCATGTTAATTTTCCAATAGTGTTATGTGCTTTTGTCAGTGGTAAATATATGGTAGTTAATGGGTCTGTGTGGTTTACTGTTCGGAGGATTGGTGTGGACTTGGTGGACTGAATGGCTGCTTCATTATTGTAGGGAGTCTCGTCTAATTTTATAAAACCTATTCACGATCTGTTATCCAAGGAACGTCCTGTGAACCCATCCACAATTTGTTTCCCGAGTGTGGGACATGAAACGATCCTCACGCTGATCTTCCAGCCATGGCCTATAAATCCATCCTCACTCTGTTCCCCATGCAACCCCCTGTGAACGTATGCCCACTCTGTTATCCCAGAATCGAGCCATGAGGTCATATGCCCGATTCTTCTCATGACAATGGCCTGTGAACCCAGCCACTCTGTTTTCCCCTCGAAGCTGCTTATGAAGGGATCCTCACTGTGTTACACTGGCAATCGCCTCTGAACATTTCCCCACTCATTTAGCTGATCAACGACCTGTAAACCGCATCCGACTCTGTTGTCAGAGGAACGATCTGTGAACCCAAGCCCCCTCTGCTGACCAATCAACTGCGAGTAACACCATCCACGCTGTGTTCTCCGAGCAATGGTCTGCGACCCCACCTCCACTCTGTTCTCCCAACAAGTGGCTGTGAACCTATCCCCACTCTGTTCCCCAAGAAGCATCCTGTGGGACCATCCCCACATTTTTCCCCGACCGGCAGCCTTCATCACCATTTCCTCTCCATTCTCCTTGCAATTGCCTGTGAACCCATCACCATAGTAGGAAACAATGACGTGAGTTCATTTGATGGAAGGCCGATTGGGAGTTGGAGAGTGATTGAAGGAGAATGGGGTAGGGTGTGCAGGACCAGCGGTGAAATCAAATCCTGAGCTCAGGCCTCGGACCCCAACCTTCCCATGAGGACCAGGACTAGGGATTGAGTCTGTCTCATTCCAGTTCAGCTTCTTTAACATAAAAATAAACACCAATATCGTTCACTCTGCTGCTCGGCACTTTTGATTTGTTTTGCTAACAAGTTAATGTGATTGATAAAGTGAGTGATGTTAAAAAATCTCAGTCGCCCCTGAATTGTGAGAAATTTTGAAATATGTCCGTGTAACATTCCACTCCCTTCCTCCTCCACCCCTGGAGATAGGTTGCACAAACCCTCCACGACCCTCAGTCTGATACCGTATTGGCAGGCTGCTTCATCGTTGAAAAATTGAAATAAAATGAGGAAGTCCGTGATGGACTAATCAATGCGTGAAATTGATTGATGGTTGTTTTTTGGTGAAGGGATATTTGAGCACATTCTTCAGTTGCTGTCGGAACTTAGTCTGTGTCATGGCATAAATTGCGGTGTTTGTGCAGCAACTGAGGAGCTGCAGCATGAAGCCTAATTCCTGCACAAAGTTATGTAGAAATACAGAGGTAACCAGTGTCCAATGCATTCCTCTCCACATAGAATACACCACTAAAGTTGACCACAACAGAATGAAATTAGCTGAGACCAGAAAGAGTAAAGTGATGGATTTTTTCGGTTACTCATTTCTGAGTCAGTCTGAACATTCCCGTTGGTGTGAGCCCGGAGTTTCCTGCGGACTCTGCTGATCACTA
The DNA here is from genome assembly GCF_037043375.1 of Chiloscyllium plagiosum. Taxonomy (NCBI): domain Eukaryota; kingdom Metazoa; phylum Chordata; class Chondrichthyes; order Orectolobiformes; family Hemiscylliidae; genus Chiloscyllium; species Chiloscyllium plagiosum. Next base: position 63,536,842 of record NW_028270175.1, on the reverse strand, counting down.
AAATATGTCTGACGGTGATAGCATTGAGCAGCAGAATCAGGAGAAATGGGAGAGCCAGTGTTAGAATGTAGTGAAGGAACTCGATTGAAAGCCAAACACGAGAGACTTTAACACCGCTTGCGTCCAAACAAAACCAGGGGGAGTTCCGACCCACATTCCAAGCTTCGAGCATAAAATACCAGAAAATGTTCTTTAAACAGCTCATCACAGTCACTGTTTCCATGACCACAGCCGCCGTTTTCTCACTGCAATATTTGCTTTTCAGCTTCTGGCAACAAATTGCCACAAAACGATCAAAAGTGAAAGTGACGGTGAACCAGACAGAACAGTCAGTGGCTGCATAAAGCAGGACGGCATGGATATTACACACGGGGATGGAAGCCAGGAAATAGAACTGTTCCCGATAAACAATGGGAATGTGTCTCATTATCAGGTCGAGAGTAATGACCAGTAGATCACCCGATGCCATGGCCCTCAGGTAAAGTCTAACACATGGACCCAATCCACAATCTTTGCACAGCAGGACGTAGATCGTCACTATGTTAACTGTGAGGAAGGAAAACAAACACATTATCCACCAGCCTGGAGGCAAAGTGACCAGTTTGATTGAGAACCCAGTGAGATTTTCAAAGTAGCCATTTCATTCAGAAATTTATTCACCTAACTGGAGCTGAAAAAACAAAAGGGACGGTTTGAATTACTGAGAAAAATGTGTCAAAAAACAAAGGTAACCTTCCGTGACCAAAAACAGAGAGACACATACATAAGAACACATATTTCATGTATTTTCCCAGACACAAGATCACTCGACAGCATGCAGCGGTCGCTTCTGCACAGTTCATGACAGGAAGGATGAAATATTTGCTGTCCTGAAGGATGCTCCTTGAAGATAAACAGAGGTTGGGAATTTCTGTTTTTCAGTCTAATGTGTGGTCTATCATCTGTCTTTGAGAAATGTGAACGCAGGGAAAACGTATTCACCACATTAACTACCTGAGGGGACATCAAAACATTGTCTTCTTCTGACTGGAACGGGATCTCTTCCCTCGGAGTCTTATCTTTTGTTCAATTAGCTAACGTCGGGCCGTTCACAAATACTGTCAGTAATAGAATCTTCCAGTGAATGTTGGGTACATAATGTTCAGGGGAATGTTGGCTGTGGAATGTTCTGCAGAATGTCAGTTGTAGAATGTTGGGGAGAGAATATTCCGTGGAATGTCAGGTGTGGAGTGTTCCGGGGAATGCTGGTTACAGAATGTGATCGAGTCATAAAGATCCACATCACAAAAGCCCTTCTGCACATTAAGTTTGGTGAAACCGACTCAGCCTCATGGTGGGAATATCTCTCCAATCTCAACTCAACTGGCGTTTTGTAACAACAAAAAACATTGTTGACACTATCTCAATCATTTGATGTAAAATCCTCTTTTACGATCATACAAATGTCATTCTTATTCATCGTCCTTTTCATTTTTGTACATAACACGCCCAGATATAAAATGTTCTGGGTATTCAGTTCCAAATATTGGTCACCTGTAGCCATGTCACTCTAAACCATAAATCATATAGATTTCCCTCATTCTAAGCAGTGATTTCTTCAATCCATTTTAAGAATACACCGCACATTCAGATTGAGTGCCTTACATTCAGCTTTTGAACTCATTATTTCCTGCTCTAGTAGGGCCTTGTTTCCTCGTATTGATGGGTCAGGAAACAGCCTGACCGCGTCATACTCACAGAAGCAGACCTGAGCTGTCATATTTCAGAGAACCTTATCACCTTCCCTGGTTATCCTGTCCCACTGGCAGGACACATGCACCAGTAGTGAGGGCACCTTCGAATACAATCGAGAAAGAGACTACCCGGAATTTGCTCAACATTGATTCCAGAACCCGGGAAATCACATCGTAACAGGTCACACATGGTCAAGGAAATGCCCTGGTGATGGACATTTATTGCATTCCACGTCAGCCCTTGGGGATAACTCAGTTCCCCTCGATGTTGAAAACACATCGGAGGAACCACTTTTAAAGGACATAGCAAATGGAATCTGAGCATTCGTGAGGTACTGTGGGCGAGAAGCAACTGTAGCGTCAATGATTTCATTCCATCATAAAGTCAGAAGTGACTGCTCACTGGTGGTTCCAAAATGTACAGCACCATTCACAACTGCACATATATGGAAGCAAGCGATTCAGCTCATGAAATGTTTGAAACAGGAATAGAAAGAGGCCATTCAGGCATGTGAGCCAATCCTTAGTAACTAAAGCATATCATTGAATCTCTCATATCCGTTACACAATTAATGAAAGCGAATATTCAGCCTTTCAGATCAGTTACACAGGAATACAACGAGGTCCAGTTACTGAGCCAAAGCAGGAATAAATTAGTCTTTATCAATTTGACACAAATTAATGACCATAGTGACGCAGTGAGCACATATGGGTACTTAACGTTTTGCAATCGAAATCAACTATTTCAATAAATAGAAAAAATGTAATAGCTGAAACGATCAATGATGCAAAGGTAGACTGGAAACGAAATTATCACGAGAAGGTAGAGAAAGAGTAAATTAATAATCTATGGGTAATTTGACAGATGGAAAAACACGTGCATAACCATTAACATTTGACTGTTTCAGCAAGAGAAAAGACTCCACATTACATAAGAGAGGGATTAATGTACTTAGCGATGCAGTGTGTACTGGAGGGTTCAATCGAACTTTCAGACATCGAAAGTGTTGCCCTCTCACCCGGATGGTCTGCTCCCTGGTGTCCCCAGCAGCCCAATTACACTCATTACACACGGGATATTTTGAGCTGTTGTGGTAAGCAGTGGGTTTGTTATGACCTGTATACCAGGGGGATAGCCTGTATCCGTGAGGCCATCCTTTCTTTCTAAGTGGAGACCTGAAGACAATAGAAATGGCTGTCAGTTCTGAAAATAAAAGGCTGTGTCTGCTGTCATGACAGTGGGTATTCACCAACATGATGTAATCTGTATTAGCACACTGCAACATTTATGGAGTGAGAGAATGAGGGCACAATCACAGGATGAGAAGTAAAAGCATTGCCAGATCAACTGAAATAGTTAGTTCCATCACAGGCTCAATCTAACACAAGAAACCATTAACACAGACGAGATATCTGTTGAGCAAGGAGCGCTGTGTGATCAAGCTCTGCACAGTCCAACTAAGCAATCTGCCCAAAGTGAAACGTTGTGTAGACCACAGCAGTGCATTGATCTATTAATCCGATCTAGATAAATCTCCAGCGTGGGGAGCTATGCAGACCATACAACCGAGTCAAGCAGCAGTCTGACATCGTGATATTAATGGAATCAGACCTTTCCCAGGCACAACCATCACGCTGGATATGTCCTGCCCACTGGCAGCACAGAATGAGCAGAGGTGGCGGCACAGATGCAGCAACTCAAGACTGAGCTTTCCTGAGATAATATAGACCATCAGTTGCAGCAGAATTCTTATCCAACACAACCTTTCATCATTCCACTACTATCCCCATACCAGCTACTTCACTTCTCTCTTTGTTTGCATGTCACCCTCTCCCCTCCTCCAGTCCTGAAGAACGATTATACTCGAAAAGTTGACTTTTCCATCTCCCAATGTTACCTGCCTTTTTGTGTTATTCCAACCTCCTGTTACATAGGCAGACAGGAACCACCAACTATGGGTCGCCCAATAACCTCCTTGAATCTCTTCCCTGGGACGAGGAGGAGGAAATTCACGAACACATGAAGACAAGAGGCACTTCAGACAATGTACACTGTTACAAAGAAATACTAGGGTGTTATTGATATTGCAACATGACAAACAAATGAAGCAGAGATTGAACAAACAGAGTGCACCATGTTGATCCTCATGGCTGCATTGATAAAGGTACATACTGTTACTTTAACGTGGGTTGCTAACGGTGAGGTGGGAGAATATATGATTTGTAAATAGTCTGAAGGAGACATATTCAATCTCCAAGAAGACAGACTAGTGTTCTTTTTTATGGAGTTCAGAAGATGGTAGGAATATTGAACGCTTTTTCGGTGTGGCTGCTAAAAGATTTGTGAACAACGTGACTTTGAGTTCAGCGCCACACAACAACTGGACATTATGGCGTTGTGAGTTCATTCAGAGTTTGGAGCTTTCTCTCACCCAACATGGGGATTGCAAAGAGCCACGTAACCTATCATCGGGTCATAGAATCCGACAGTAATGAAGTACAGTCTTTGGTCCAAACTGGTCCAAGCCAACTAAAGGTTTCCATCCACTCTAACTCTATTTCCCTGCTTTTGTCCAATGCACTTATAAACCTTTCCTGTCTTTGTATTTGTCCAAATGTGACAACACATTTTCGGTGGGGCGGGGAGGGGGGGGGGGGGGGGGGGAGGTGGTGAGCACGTCATTTTCCAAACTATCAGTGTTTTGTTTTGGAAGTAATGAGTGTTGGTCCTGAATTCAATCACCTTTTAGTCCTTTATACCATGACGGAATAAACACTCACTTCTTTCACATCATCCTCATGGTACCATCTTACCAGGGATCAGTCTGGTCAAATAACTTTTGAATGTCTCTCTGTAGCAAGGAGATCATTCCGTGTAAAGCAAAGACAATCTGTCCTCAACGTGGCAAGAACTGGCTTTACAATACTCTCCAACTGTCGGAAGATGTCTTCATTCCGATACATTAACCATTTTGCAATAGAAGACAACACACAATTTACTGTTCTGATTTGTTAATGCCCTGTATGAATTCTGTTAGTGCCTCATGAGCAAATACACTCAACTTCTTTTTGCCAAGAGCGCTTTCCATCCTCTCAACTCAGAATAATTACAATATCACGTGAATGGCGTGATTTGACAAATCATTTATTTGTCTTGCCAACACCTGTGCTTCAAGTACAACCACACCAACTGCAACAATGCTATTGCCAGTGGATATGTTGGAGATGGTGGGAAGGCGATCGACTAGCTGTATTAATCTAGGGTCCCAGGTGAAGACCCAGGCTGTGGATTCGAATCCCACCACGGCAAAAACTGCAATTTGAATTTAACAAAATATCTGTAACAAAGAATCAAATGAAACGAAGAACCGACTATCGTTTGATAGATAATCCTACCTAACACTCTAATGTCTTTCAGGAAGGAAATCTAACATATTCATCTGGTCAGTCTTAGATGTGAATCCAGATCCACAGCAATATGGTTGACTCTCAGTTGCCCTTTGAAAATGGCCATGACAACCGCTCAGTTACAACATTCACTACAAATTCTTAAATAAATGATTTTCTCCACACTCTGAAGCCTCTTCCAAGGATGCCTACATAGAATAGGTTCTCACCCTTTCACAACAAAGATCGTAGTGATTCTCTCGCTCACACAACAACCACAAGGTCTACTCCTTTGAAAACTTGGCACCACCGTCATGACACGTCCTATCTGTCCATCTTCCTTCCAAACAATCTTCTCCATCCACGCGTCTGACCTATCATCTTTGCGCCTCCTCTTTCTACCTTTCACATTTGCACTTATCGTCCGCTCAGCACCACCCCATCCAATTTTGCTCTACGTCCCCGAGGCTCACAGCCTCATTCCGGCTAATGTGCGTTTTTCCCGAAACACTGACTTTCCTGCTCTTCAGATGCTACCTGACTTGCTGTGATTTTCAAGCACTACGCTCTGGATCATGATCTGCAGCATCTGCAGTCCTCACTTTCGCCTCGCTAATTTTAACCTGAAATTCAAGCTTCTTCCAAACATGCTGACCTTGAAAACGTTCTCCTCCTTTCCCTGCAGGGATCTCAGTGAGTTGCTCTCTCTCACTGCAGCACCCAGCTCTTCTCCTCTGCCAGTCGGCATCGGCCTCATGACCAGGCCTACCTGCGCATCTTCCATCTATCTATCCGCTCCAAATCCATTCTTACCTATTACCTTTGTCATCTCATCCATCTAAGAATTGCACTTACAGTTACGTACTCCGCAGCCCCACGATCCGCCCATTCGTTTCCCCACACCCTCGTCTCACAGCCTCATTCCTGATAGTCATAAAGACATAGAGATTTACAGCATGGAAGCAGACCCTTCAGTCCAACCTGTCCATGCCGATCACACATCCCAACCCAATCTAGTCCTAACTGCCAGCACCTGGCCCATATCTCTCCAAACACTTCCTGTACATTTACCCATCCAAATGCCTCATGAATGTTGCAATTGTGCCAGCCTCCACCACATCCTCTGGCAGCTCACTCCGTACACGTACCACTCTCTGTGTGAAAAGGTAGCCCCTTAGGTCACTTTTAGATCTTTCCCCTCTCACCGTAAACCTATGCCCTCTAGTCCTGGACTCCCCGACCCCAGGTAAAGGAATTTGTCTATTTACCCTATCCATGCCCCTCATAATTTTGTAAAACTCTATGAGGTCACCCCTCAGCCTCCGACGATCTAGGGACAACAGTTCAGCTTCTTCAACCTCTCCCTATTGCTCAAATCCTCCAACCCTAGCAACTTTTTTGTAAATCTTTTCTGAAACCTTTCAACTTTCACAGCATCTTTCCGATAGTAAAGAGACCACAATTGCACACAATATTCCAACAGTGGCCTAACCAATGTCCTGTACAGCTGCAACATGCCCGCCCAATTCCTGTACTCAATACACTGACCAAAAAAGGAAAGCATACCAAACGCCTTCTTCACTTTCCTATCTACCTGCGTCTCCACATTCAAAAAGCTATGAACCTGCACTCCAAGGTCTCTTTGTTCAGCAACACTCCTTAGGACCTTACCATTAAGTGTATAAGTCCTGCTAAGATTTGCTTTCCCAAAATGCAGCACCTCGCATTTATCTGAATTAAACTCTATTTGCCTCTTCTCAAGCCATTGGCCCATCTGTTCCAGATCCTGTTGTAATCTGAGGTAACCCTCTTCGCTGTCAACTACACCTCCAATTTTGGTGTCATCTGCAAACTTTCTAACCGTACCTCTCATGCTCGCATCCAAATTATTTATGTAAATGTCAAAAAGTAGAGGACCCAGCACTGATTCTTGTGGCACTCCACTGGTCACAGGCTTGCCTGAAACGTCGACTCTCCTGATCCACGGATACTGCCTGACCTGCTCTGCTTTTCCAAAACCACGCTCACGACTCAAAGAAATAAAGTACGACTTCTCGACTACTTACAACACACGGACTACAGTGTGTTAAAAAGGCAGCTCACCAACATCTCTCAGACATGATGAAATGGAATTAACTGCTGGCCCAACATCCGTTACTGAATAAATGAAGAAGATCACACTTAAAGAAGACACACAGAGTCAAAATGCACTTTCAGTAGGTACTTTGATGTAAACCCTACATGGGCATGATATTCGCGAACATTGAAACAAGAGAAAAATAAATAAGTTTAATCTCGTATTTTACTTCTATGCCAGCTGATCATCAACAATCCATATTTGCTTTCTGACGCTCTCTTTCTACATCTACTCGACACATTCCTTCTCCCCTTCACAACAGACATCTGTTTCATCAACATCAATCATGATATTTCGCAGGTGCGTGCAGTTTTATTATATAGTCAGTTGACCCGAAATGCCAATTGTGCTTTTCTCTCGAACAGAGTTAGCCAAATCTGTTCAGTTTCTCTGCCAAGTGGTCATTACTTTTGTTTCAGATCTCCATCAGCATTCAGTAATTTCATTCAACGCTAACTTTATTATTTCATGGAACGCCTGCACCTCTGGCAAATGCAGCCTTTGTTGATATGACAAAATGGACTTTACTGTGAGGCCATTCCTTCAGGTAGAGCAGAGCGTAGCACATTGCTGTGAGTCTGAAGTCACTCTTAATTCAGACAAAATGATTATGTAAGATTTATTTACGAAATAACGTCAGTAAAATAGATAAACTTACAGACAAAATGCCGCTGGCGTTATGGTTGCCTTTAGTGAAATTCGTTTTTATTTCTAATTCCTGTCATTTGAATTTACATTGTGACATGATATGTGATAGGTTTTGAAACAGTGTCTTCAGTGTAATAACTGTGCCTTTGAGTTACATATCCAGCGACATTGCTAAACTGGCACAGTCTCTCGACCATGAATTTACTTTCAAGACAGGAGCAAAGTTGTGATGGAAATATTTACCCCAGGGAGAGTGCTTGGAAGAGTGCTGGAAATGTAAAGTCTGAATTTTAGCAAGACGTAGATTTTGCTTTATTTAGCGATGTTAATGAGACCAAGATGGGGACTGGTGATATTTCAGACAGGTCGTGAATGGGTTTAGTGCTGGCGAGAATACCAAAATGTACATCAATTCAGGGAAAAAAGCGACCTTCCGTTTGTGAAGAGTATTTCTCTCAGATGTCTGTGAGGGTAGGAACTGATTTTGTTGTGAGGGTAGAGGAGGAAGCGGCTTCTGAAATGTGTGTAATGAATGGCGTTTGCAAGTGAAACTGAATACAATAGTGTCCACCTTTCTCAAACATTGATAACTGAAATTGCAATGAAGTTCACCATGGTTTATGGGATTAAGAAATAGAGGGAAGAGGACAGACTTACCAGGAACGCCAGTAATGGCGAGGATGGGATAGTAACCCGCCTGAATGACCATCAGTACACATAATATCCGATCTGGTAATGTTGGCCAAGACATGGAAATTAAGAGAAGACCCGTAGATAAACTTCTTTGCATTGTCGTAACATTCCAATGTATTGTTCTCAGATTTTGATCCATTGTTGCAGCATCCAAGTATATTCTCAGACTCTGATCTCTCCTCTCCCTCTCTCTGCAGCTGTTGATCCCTGTCAATGTTGGTGGTGATGGATGTGCTGTTACAATGGGATAATACATTGAATGAAGCCCGTTACTAATAAGAGACGGAAAACCTCCCAAAGGCTCAGCAAGAATCCATGGAGACAATTATCAAACACGGTCACTGAACAAACAATTGCAGTTAACTCCTTTCAGTATGATACTTGTAGTTCACAATAACAAGTACTGGATTGGATGTTGACAGCGCTGGCTATTGGTCTCATTTTCATTACGAATTGCTCTCGTAAAATTAGTTTTGAGGGAGAATGATGGGTGTTTTATTTTCGCAGTCTAGACGTTTCTGCTGTGTTGTACATGTATAATGCTGTAATCACCTGAAACCCCACAACTCCCAAAAACACAACCAAGATGCCGTTGCTATGTTGATCAACTGTTCTCCAGAACACGCGCCAAGCTGCTTGGGCATATTTGCCCGGACCACTCACAAGAAGTGTGGATTTGTCTGGGCATTCCTCTCGTTGGTATTAAATGGCAATTTTGTATCTTCAACACAATACTCTTCAGCATTTTTTAATGTAAACTCACAATCATCTTAATTCAGTTTATTGGCTTTAAAACAATAAGACCTACATGTTTTGACTTCAGTCCAAAGCCAAAAGTGATATGCACAATCAGCTTCTTCATTAAAACCCAAGGATTAATGAGTCATGAACGGAATAAATATGAGATTAGCAAAGAGACTGAAAGGAGAGACGTTAGTGACTGAGACGACTTGCGGGGATTCCAGTGATATGTCCCAGTCACGAGTACTCAACCATCACTCTCTCTGATAAATGGAATGAAATGCAATACACAGCTAGGGAACAGATGGCATCTGGGAGACGGATTGCTGATTTTAAAAGTGGATGGGTCAGTGTAATTTTAAATATGATTTAAGAATTATATTTTATGCATATACTGTCTACTCACAGAATATACAGTTTGATAAAACCCAGGCAGTCAAATGCGACCATGGCAAGAACTAAATAACATCACAGGTTCGAATCTAAACAGTGCAAGATAGTAAATGATGGCACATCCATCCCAGAACTTCTCAACGCCTTCTGTGCGCGCTTTGAGCAGAATTTCTGCGGAGATGAAACACCTATTGCGACAAATCCTGACGAACCTATCCCAACAGACACTGCATCAGATGTCAGATCTGTTTTCCTTCGTGGAAATCCAAGGAAAGCGATGGGACCAGATGTAGTACCAGGCCGTGCTGTCAAAAAATGTGCATGTCAACTGGCAGAGGTCTTCTCGGACATCTTCAACCTCTCTTTGCAACAGGCCACTGTCCTCTCTGCTTCGAAAGCGCCAGCATCATCTCTGCATCTAAGAAGACTCATGCAGCATGTCTCTATTACTGCCACCCAGTGGCCCGACCTTCGACAGACATGAATTGCTTTAAAAGGCTGGTAACGGCATTAATCAACTCCAGCCTTCCCACTACTCTTGGCCCACTGTAATTTGCCTATTAAACTAAACATATCCACGACAGATGCCATATCACTTTCCCTTCACTCCTCCCAAGTACATCTTGACACCAAGAACCGCTATGTAAGAATCATACTTGTTCACTGCAGTTTAGCCTTTAACAGTATTATCCCTGCAGACTGTTAAAAATCACACAACACCAGATCATAGTCCAGCATGTTTAAGTGGAAGCACGCTAGCTTTCGGAGCGTTGCTGCTTCATCAGGTGGTAGAGCAGACAACGCGCCGAAAGCTAGTGTGACTCCAGTTAAACCTGTTGGACTATAACCTGGTGTTGTGTGATTTTTAAAGTTGTACACCCCAGTCCAACATCGGCATCTCCAAATCATCCCTGTCGACTGATTAGTAACCTTCGTGATCTTGTACTAAGCTGCACTCCCGCAAATGGGTCCTCAGTTTCCTGTCACACAGGCCACAGCCAGTGAAGATTGACGAGAATATTTCATCCTCACTAACAATCAATAAGCTCTCCAAGATGCTCCTGAACCCCCTGCTGTACTCACAGTATACCAATAACTGCGTCGCCAAATAACAGACTAATTGTATTTCCAAGTTTGCTGATAACATTACTTTTGTTGGTCGAATCTCAGATAACGACGAAACAGACTACAGATGGGAGGTGGAAGACCTGGAAAAATGATGCACTGAGATCAACCTCGCTCTCAATGCCGGCAAAATGCCAGAAGAAAATCATTATTGACATTTGGCGGAATGTTACGCATGCCCCCAGCATACATTAAATACACAGAAGTGGAACGGGTGGAGATTATCAGATTCCTGGGAGTGGTCATCCACAACAAGCTTTCTTGGACAATGCATGTGGTCGCGCATTTTGCAATGGCCCAGCAACGTACTTTCATCCTCAGGCAGCTGAGGAAATTTGGCATGACTACGAATACCCTTCCCAACTTTTACAGGTGCGCCATTGAGTGCATTCTGTCCGGATGTCTCACTGTCTGGTATAACAACTGTACCAATAAAGATCAAAGACGGTTATAGAGAGTGGTGAACTCAGCCCGGACAATCAGAAAGGCCAACGATCCATCGAAATAATCAATCTAACAGGCCCGCTATCAAGAAAAGGCCGCCAGTTTTCTCAATGATCCATCTTACACTGGCAGTCGTTTTTCTACAACCTCTACCATTTTGGAGAAGGTACAGACGACTGAATACATGCACCAGACGGTTTCGAAAACAGTTTCTATCCGACTGTTGTTAGAATTCTGAATTGACTCAAAAACACTAAACATTCGACTGTACCTGAGTTTTTATTTTTTGCCACTGTTTATCTAATATTTACTTTTCTATGCTACTTTACTCTGTGATCTGCCTGTAATGTGGGCGAGCCAAACTTTTCACTGCGGCTCGGTACGCTTGATAATAAATTGAATTCAATTCAATTCAGTTCAGTTCAGATCTGGACAATATATTCAAAATTAAAGCAGACCTAATAAAATGTGTGGGTAATAGATAGTTGCACCAAAGTAACAGTCGGAATAAAGTTCATTCTGAGATGGTACAGAGATGATGGCGTGCGTGACACAGGTCGGTGAAACATCGGGGGATGAAGGCCCTGAACTGCGATGTAATGTTTTGTTTTCTATGTCATCAATATACTATTCCTGTTGTTTCGTAAAGTGCAGTGGTCTCTCAAATTCATTTTTGATCAAAATCAATTTGCTCAGTTTCACGCATTAAAGAGGATATTGGCAAAAAGTATTTTTTTAGCACGTAATACATAAACAGAGTCCAGTATAATACAAGTGTTATCGGCAAAAGTGATGGCAGCAGATTGGAATGTATTGTCCGTATATAACCGGATTCAACATCTAGACCCATCAAAAAAGGCAAAATTTTAGAGATAATGGACATCTGAAATATAAGCATAAAATGGTGGAGAAATGCAGCAGATCAGGCTGATTTTGCTGAGAGAAAGACTGTGGGCATACCGAGTCAATTATGAACGTATTCTGATAAAAGTCATGTGGGACTCAAAAAGTTACTTCCGTTTTTTCTCTGCTCCAATGTTACCAGAACTGCTGAGATTCTCTCCAGCAATTTCAATTGGTGTAGTACAGGAAGCAGAGAATACTGGCCAACTGTTGCTTATCGTCCTGGGGGCTTGTGATCAACAATGTTCTGCAGGGTTCTGGTTGTTTGTCATTTATATAAACGATTTGAATGAGAACAGACAAGGCATGGTGAGTACGTTTGTAGATGACATCAAAATTGGTGGCACAGTAAACAGTTCAGAAGGTATTCTGAGATTACAAAAGGATGTTGATCAAATGGGTCAATGGGCTGGCAAATAGCATTGAGATCTCAATGTGGACAAATACGAGATACAGACCATAGTTTGTATTTGCCGCTGTCTGATGCATAGGGAATGAGATGAATTTGTTCCCCAACTCCTGGTGTTCAATACAAAGATGTCCTCATTAAACTTTCAGAGGTCCTAACCTCTCAGCATATACTTTCCTGTACTTAGTGTCATTGCAGAATCTCTTTGATTATCGTTATATTTATCTGTGAATGCTATCACATACCCCCTTTTTGCCTTCATGATCTCTCACTTTAGAATATCCCACACACTTTATATTGATGAACTCTACATCTAAAGTAATAATCTCTATTATTCCTGACGAAAATCTGACTAAACCTAATTATCCATTGTTCCTTAATCTGCCCCGCCTAACCCTTCACTCTGACAGTGTCATGCCCCCCTGAACTGCCGTAGTCACACTGTTTAACGTCTCCCACTTGTCAGATCGCCAAAAAAATTAGGCAAACAAACTTTGAAAGTCCTTATCTCATTCCGTTAAACTATGTGGTCATCCAAACAAAAAACTCACATTCATGGAAGGCTTATTCATTCCAGAACCATTTAGAAACTAATAGAGTTATAATGGGTCGAGTCGAAGTGTTCCCCCACTTTTACATCAACACTTACACTACCTTATTGCACAAAATGAAGTTTTGTTCCATCTCCACCAGGAGCATCCACTCATTTTTATAGAAACTTTTCTTGAATACATTTAACAAATCCTTCACTATTCTATCCTTTAGCATTCTGGTCGCCCCAATGAATGTATGAAAAAATAGAAGATCCAATTTTTTTCAACATTTTTAAGCTTACATATATCTGAGATATTTGTTTCTCAGTTTCTTTCTTACCATAGAAAAGCGTATAATAAAATCTCATCAAAGTGATCTTTCCTTTCTTGCTTTTATTTTATTTTCTGCAAGTATATTTTACCTGTATGGTTTTTCAGAAATCTCTTCGCTAGTGAAAGCAATAGCATATTCCTTAATCTAAAACGCCAAGTCCCACCCAATGTTTCTATTTCTGTTCCTTTTTTCTACACCACACACCAGGAACATTGAATTGCCAATATGAACATCTCTCAGCCAAGTTACTGTATGAGCTATGATATCCCAATGTCATGTTCTTAACCATGCACTGAGTTTGGCAGCTTTGGCTGTAAGAAACTTGCATTGAAATAAATGTGATATAGTTTACCAGAATTACTATATTGTCTGACTCTCTCGTCTTTATTTTCAAATTGATGTGTTCTCCTCAAATTCAGAAACATATCAATTCATCCTCACGTTTACAATGCTACATACAACACACCCACTTGCCTTCTCTGTCAATATAAAGTCTACCCACGTAGAGTAAGTAGATCTACCTGTTATTGGCAGCTTTCCAGATTAGATTAGGCCAATCCTTTTTGAACAAGTCTTTTCTATTCCAAAAGACATTCCAATTTCCCTGAAATCCTAAATTCCTAAGCAGTACGCCTGCACGTGACCTATTGACTTTGTCCATAAACTTACTATCCTTCCCTCTCTGAGTTTGGCATTGTGAGTAAACCAGAAACTACTATTTTAAGGTTATTATGAACCTTCCAACCGACCTCTGAGATTCACTCTGCACTGCTTTAAGCGTTTCCCTACAAATTTCATTCCTAACAATATAGAACATTCAACATAGAACATAGAACAATACAGCACAGAACAGGCCCACGATGGTGTGCCGAACATTTGTCCAAGCTTAAGAACCCATCCATGTACCTATCCAATTGCCTATTAAAGGTCACCAAAGATTCTGACTCTACCATTCCCACAGGCAGCGCATTCCATGCCCCCACCACACTCTCGGTAAAGAACCCACCCCTGACATCTCCCCTCTCCCTTCCCACCTTCATCTTAAATTTCTGTCCCCTTGTAACACTCTGTTGTACCCGGGGAAAAAAGTTTCTGACTGTTTACTCTATCTATTCCTCTGATCATCTTATAAACCTCTATCAAGTCACCCCTCATCCTTCGCCATTCCAACGAGAAAAGGCCGAGCACTCTCAACCTATCCTCGTACGACCTATTCTCCATTCCAGGCAACATCCTGGTAAATCATTTATGCACCCTCTCTAAAGCTTCCACATCTTTCCTAAAGTGAGGCGACCAGACCTGCAAACAGTACTCCAAATGTGGCCTAACCAAAGTCCTGTACAGTTGCAACATCACTTCACGACTCTTGAATTCAATCCCTCTGATTGGCCAAATTTCCCTCTATCCCATGCCTCCTGACTTTCTGCATAAGCCTACCATGGGGAACCTTATCAAATGCCTTACTAAAATGCATGTATACTACATCCACTGCTCTACCCTCATCCACATGCTTGGTCACCTCCTCAAAGAATTCAATAAGACTTGTAAGGCAAGACCTACCCTTCACAAATCCGTGCTGGCTGCCCCTAATCAAGCAGTGTCTTTTCAGATACTCATAAATCCTATCCCTCGGTGCCCTTTCCATTACTTTACCTACCACCGAAGTAAGACTAACTGGCCTGTAATTCCGGGGTTATCCCTATTCCCTTTTTTGAACAGGGGCACAACATTCGCCACTCTCCAATCCCCTGGTACCACCCCCGTTGACAGTGAAGACGAAAAGATCATTGCCAACGGTACTGCAATTTCCTCTCTTGATTCCCACATAATCCTAGGATATATCCCATCAGGCCCGGGGGACTTGTCTATCCTCAAGTTGTTCAAAATGTCCAACACATCTTCCTTCCTAACAATTATCTCCTCTAGCTTACCAGTCCGTTTCACACTCTCGTCTTCAACAATACGGTCCCTCTCGTTCGTAAATACTGAAGAAAAGTACTCATTCAAGACCACTCCTAACTATTCCGACTCAATACACAGTCTCCCACTACTGTCCTTAATCGGACCTACCCTCGTTCTTGTCATTCTCATGTTTCTCACATACGCAAAAAAATGCCTTTGGGTTATCCTTGATCCTATCCGCCAAAGACTTTTCATGCCCTCTCTTAGCTCTCCTAATCCCTTTCTTCGGTCCCTTCTGGCTATTCTGCATCCCTCCACTGTTTTGTCTGAACCCTGTATCCTCATCCTTATGTCAGCCTCCTTCTTCCTCTTTACAAGACATTCAACCTCCCTCGTCAACCAAGGTTCCCTCACAAGACCATTTCTTTCCTGCCTGACAGGTACATACATATCAACGACACGTCGGATCTGTTCCTTGAAAAAGTTCCACATTTCCACGACATCCTTACCTGACAGCCTACGCTCCCAACTTATGCTCCTCAGATCCTGTCTTACAGCATCGTAATTACCCTTCTCCCAATTGTAAAACCTACCCTGTTGCACGCACCTATCTCTCTCCATAACCAAGGTGAAAGTCACAGAATTGTGGTCACCATCACCAAAATGTTCACCCACTAAACAAATGTTCACCCATCACTTGTCCCGGTTCATTACCGAGTACCAAATCCAAAATGGCCTCCCCTCTGGTCGGACAATCGACATACTGAGTTAGAAAAGCTTGCTGAACATACTGCACAAACACCGGCCCATCCAATCTACTTGATCTAAAGAGCTTCCAATCAATGAAATCGCCCATGTCTACGACCCTGTGGCTTCTGCACCTTTCCAAAATCTGTTTCCCAATCTGTTTCTCCACATCTCTGCTGCTATTGGGGGAACTATAGTAAACACCCAACAAGGTGACTGCACCTTTCCTATTTCTGACTTCAGTCCATACTACCTCCAAAGGCAGATCCCCCTCGAACTGCCTTTCTGCAGCCGTTATACCATTTCTAATTAGCAACGCCAACCTCCCTCCTTTTTTACCACCCTCCCTAATCTTACTGAAACATCTGTAACCAGGAACCTCCAACAACCATTCCTGTCCCTCTTCTATCCACGTTTCCATGATGTCCACAGCATCGTAGTCCCAGGTACCGATCCTCGCCTTAAGTTCACCCACCTTATTTCTGATACTCGTGGCGTTGAAGTATACGCACTTGAACCCATCACTATGTCCGCAAGTATTCCCTATCAGTGCTACCTTCTTCACAGCCTCCCTACATTCTTGGACATCCAGACAAACAGCTAGCCTACTTGCTGGACTACAGGTCCGGATCCCATCCCCCTGCCAAATTAGTTTAAACCACCCCCCCCCCCGAAGAGTGCGAGCAAACTACCCCCCAGAATATTGGTGCCCTTCTGGTTCAGGTACAACCCGTCCTGCTTGTACAGATCCCACCTACCCCAGAATGCAGTCCAATTGTCCAAATACCTGAAGCCCTCCCTCCTACACCATCCTTGCAGCCACGTGTTCAACTGCACTCTCTCCCTATTCCTTGCCTCACTGTCACGTGGCACCGGCAACAACCCAGAGATGACGACTCTGTCTGTCCCAGCTTTTAGCTTCCAGCCTAACTCCCTGAGCACTTGAATGACGTCCCCACCCCTCTTCCTACCGATGTCGTTGGTGCCAACGTGTACCACGACTTCTGGCTGCACACCCTCCCCCTTAAGGATTCTGAAGACACGGTCCGAGACGTCTCGGACCCTGGCACCCGGGAGGCAACAAACCTCCGAGAGTCTCGCCCATGTCCACAGAACCGCCTGTCCGTTCCTCTAACTGGACAGTCTCCTATAACTGGCGCTCTCCTCCTCTCCCCCTTTCCCTTCTGAGTCTCAGAGCAAGACCTCGCGCCACAGACCCGGTCACTGCAGCTTACCCCTGCTCGGCCGTCCCCCCAACAGTATCCAAAGCGGTATACTTACTGTTTAGGGGAACGACCACAGGGGATCCCTGCACTGCCTGCTTCCTCCCCTTGCCACCTCTAACTTTTACCCAGCTACCTCTGTTTTCTGGCGTAACTCTGTCCCTATAGCTTCTATCTATCACCCTCTCAACCTCTCGAATAATCCTCAGTTCATCCAACTCCAGTTCCAGTTCCTTAACTCGTTCTGTGAGGAGCAGGATCTGACTGCATGTCCTGCTGACGAATTCGGCAGCAGTATCGGTGGTCACCCCTACCTCAAATATCCTGCAGGAGGAACATTCCACTGCCTGTGCTGCCATTACTCTACACTTCGTCTCCAAAACAAGAACACTTAGTAGCTTACCTATAAACTTTAAATATGCGTTGGAGTCATCGAGATGTACAGCATGGAAACAAATCCTTCAATCCAAACCGTCCATGCTGACCAGGTATCCCAATCTAATGTAGTACCACTTTCCAGAACCCGTCCATTTCCCTCCCAGCCCTTTCTATTCATACACCTGTCCATATGCCTTTTAAATGTTGCAATTGCACTAGTCTCCATGGCAATTCATATCATACAAGTACTACTTTCTGCGTGAAAACTTTTTCCCTGAGATCTCTTTTCTTTATTTCGCCTCTCACCCTAAACCTATGTCCTCTCGTCCTGGGCTCGTCCACCCCATGAAAAAAAAAGGTTTGTCTATTTATCCTCTCCATGCCCCACCTGGTTTTATAATGCTCTGTAATGGCATCCCGCAGACTCAAGGGAAAACCACTCCAGCAGATTCACCCTCTGCACATCGATCAAATTCTCGAACGCTGGCAACATCTTTTTAAAACGTTTTTGAACTGTTTCCAATTTCACAGCATCCTTCTGATAGGAAGGAGACCTAAATTGCACGCAATATTCCAAACTTAGCCGAACCAATATCTTAAACAACCGCAACATGCCCTCCTAACTCATGTGTTCAAAGCTCTGACCAAAAAAGGAAAGCATCCGACTTCTTTACTATCCTATCGATCTGTGACAATACTTTTAAAGAGCTATGAACCTGCACTCAAAGGTCTCTTTGTTCAGCTACACTCCTTGGAACCTTATTATTAATTGCATATGTCCACTAAGATTTTCTTTCCTGAAATGCAAGACTTCCCATTTATGAGAATTAAACTCCATCTGCCATCCGACTTCTTTACTATCCTATCGATCTGTGACAATACTTTCAAAGAGCTACGAACCTGCAATCAAAGGTCTCTTTGTTCAGCTACACTCCTTGGGAGCTTATCATTAATTGCATATGTCCACCTAAGATTTTCTTTCCTGAAATGCAAGACTTCCCATTTATGAGAATTAAACTCCATCTGCCACTTCTCAGCTCATTGTCCATCTTATCATGGTCCCATTTTACTGTGAGGTAACGTTATTCGCTGTCCAGTACACCTCCAATTTTGGCGTCATCTGCATTTACTAACTGTACCTGCTATTATCACATCCAAGTCATTTCTACAAATGACGAAAAGTAGTAGGCCCAATACCGATCCTTGTGGCAATGCCCTGTCAAGGGCCTCCAGACTAAAAAACTACCCTCCACCACCACCCTCTTTTATCTTCGAGCCAGTTCTGCATCCAAGTTGCGAGGTCACCCTGTATTCCAAGAGATCTAACCTTGCTAACAACTCTTCCAGGGGGAACCAATTCAAACTGAAGTCCATGTCCATCACGTCTACCGGGCTTCTCTCATCAATCGTCTTTGTAGCTTCTTCAGAGAGCTCAATCAAGTTCGCAAGACATCATTTCCCACGCACAAAACCATGTTGACTATCCCTCATCAGTCATGGCCCTTCCAAATACGTATATATCCTGTCCATCAGAATTTTCACCAACAAACTTTCTACCATCGAAGTCAAGGTCACCGGTCTGTCGTTCCCTGGATCGTCCTTACCGTCTTTCTGAAATATTGGCACCACGTTCGCCAACCTCCAGTCTTCCGGAAAATCATTTGTGACTATCGATGATACAAATATCTCAGCAAGCAGTGCAGCAATAATTTCATGCGTTCCCCACAAAATTCGAGGTTACATCTAATCAGTTCCAGGGGACCTATTCACTTTGGTATGTTGCAAGACATCCAGCACTTCCTCCTCTGTAATATGAACATGTTTTATTGTGGCACCATCTAATTTCCGACATTATATATATATATATATATATTCCATATCCTTCTGCACTGTAAAACCTGATGCAAAATGCTTGCATAGTATTTCCCCCATCTCCTGCGGCTACACAAAACGGCCACCTTACTGATATTTGAGAGGCCGTATTCTCTCCCTCGTTATACTTTTTTTCCCATAAAATATTGGGGAAAACCATTTGGATTCTCCTTAGCCGTATTTACCATTTTTTGCGCTCCTGATTGCATTCTTAAGTATACTCCAACTGCCTTTATACACTTCTAAGAATTCAGTCAATCCACCCTGTCTTTACCTGAGTTATGCTTCCTTGTTTTTCTAAAACGTACCGTCAATTTCTCTGTTCATCCAGCATTCCCTACACCTGCTAGCCTTTCCGTTCATCACAGCAGGAATGTGCAGTCTCTGTTCTTTCGTTTTCTCAATTCTGAAGGCTTCCCTTTTTCCATCTGTCCGTTTACCTGCGAACATCCGCCCCCAATCAGCTTCTGAAAGTTCATGTGTAATACCATCAAAATTAACTGTCCTCCAATATACAACTTCAACGTTCAGATCTGGTCTATCCTTTCCCATCACTGTTTTAAAATTAGTAGAATTATTCTCGCTGGCCCCAACGTGCTCCTCCACTGACGCTTCCTTTATTTTCCATGATCAGGTCATGATTTGTACCTTCTCTAGTAGGTACATCCACACACTGAATATAAAAATGTTCTTGCACACACTTACCAAGTCCTTCTCCATCTAAATCCTTAACACTATCGGAGTTCCAGTCTATGTTTGGAATGAAAAATTCCCTTACCATAACCAACTTATCTTTTTTTCCGGTGAGTAAACAGGTCTCCTGTCAAATTTGTTTCTCAATTTCCCGCTTTAGGTGGTCGATAATATAATCCCAAAAAAGGTGATCACCATCATTTCTTATTTCTCAGTTCCACCCAAATTACTTCCCTGAATGTATTTTCAGGAATATCCTCCCTCAGTGCAGCTGTAGTGATATCAAAATCGCCAATCCCCACCATCACTTGCATCACTTTCTGCCCTTACAGTAGCATTCATATCCTGTGATATCAAGCTCCTCATCCTGTCCATCCCTGAGCCACGTTTGTGTAATTGCAATGATATCCCATTCCCATGATCCTCAGCAGGCCCTGCCTTCCTCTGCCTTCTCTGTTACACCTCTTGCATCTAAATAAATTCAGTTTAATTTATCAATTCTACCTTGTTCTCTGCTTTATCTCTGATTCCCCTCACTGTTTGACTCACTCCATTCCTCAACTATCTCCCTGGGTCTCAACTCTCCGCCTGACTAGTTTAAATTCTCCTGAGCAGCTCCAATAAATTTCTCTGCCAATATAGTAGTCCCCTTCCAATTCAAGTGCAATTCGTTCTTCTGCAGAGGTCACTTCTACCCAGAAGAGATTCCAAGTATTCAAAAATGTAAATCCTTCTCCCATGAACCAATTCCTCAGCCATGCCTTCATCTCCTATCACCACCCTCACTCGCTTCTCGCACCGGGGGTTATACAGATATTACTACTCTCGAGGACATCCTTTTTAAATTCCTGTCAAATGCTCTGCGTTCTCGCTTCAGAATCTCATCCTTTTTCTCATGCGATGTCGTTGGTACCAATGTGTACAATGATGACCGACTGGGTGCTTTCCCCTTTGAGAACATTCTGCACCCTCTCTGAGACGTCCTTGATCCTGGCACAAGGGAGGCAATACACCTTTCTAACGTTTTCGCTGCCAGCCACAGAAACTCCTGCCTATTCTTCAGAACAGGGAGTCCCTAACTCAATCAATCTCTTGGACCTTGACTTGCCTCTCATTTCATCAGAGTCAATCTCGACACTAGAAACGTGCTACATTTCCCTGAGATTGCATCACTCCCTTTATTTTTAAACACAGCATGATTGATTAAAATGGGAACTGCCATAGAAAGTTCATGTACTAAAAGCCTACCTCTGATACCTTTCGTTGAGTTAATCCATATATATGACTTTATCTGCGATTTTGTCCCTTCTCATATCTGCCATCCATCACACACCTTGACTTGTCAATTCATGATTGCCTCTCACTGGAGCTCCAACTCTTGCATTCGATCTGATAGGATACGCAACCAACAGCAACATCTAAATCTCATCTTTAACTATATGCTTCAAATACTGAGAGGCATTCTTAATCCTTGCACAGGGAAAGCGACGGATCATTCTAAATATATATTCATTGCCACAGAGTCTCCTGTGAATGCCACTGTCAGTGGAGTCCCCTGAATCAATAATTCTACCACGTCTTGTCAAACGCTGTATCACATCCAATTCGTTTCTAGTATTTAATAAACGACGGCTCTTCCAATTTTCGAGGAGTGACTGTCCCCTTTCCAAGAACTGAATGTCTGTTTGATAGAGATATACCTTCTTAAGTTTCCTGGAAGACACCCATCTATCTGACTGAATTTGCTGGATAATAAAGTTTCAAAATCTTCTAGCCATCTCTCTCCGTACGTTGTATATGGACTCAGTAACATTATGTCGCAAAAATAGGATGGTTCACATCACTATGTGTTACTTTTAATTATCTACATAAAATAATGTTCAAATGGAAAAACATTTAAATATACATAGACATCAAAAGTATAAAAACTAAATAAAGTTATCCATTTTGTTAATTAACTGAATAACACGATTCCTCTTCAATAAATTCCTCGAACAATAAAAGTCTTCTCTTAAGCTGAACATGAATAGGGCTCTCCAGAATGAAGGCACAGCTCCTTATTTATAAAAAAAAACTTGTCATTTTCGAAACAAAAATCTTGTGAATTGTGAAAAATCGAAACCTTTGAAGACGTATACAGCCTGTCCTAATTTCATTGTAGACCAACTTTAACAACGTTCATTAAAAATAAAACTGTGTTTTTAAAAATTGTTGTGATTGTTTTCCTTTTATTTATTCTGGTTTGTTTTTGACTATTAATAAAATAAATGTATAAATAATCTTATCTTAATAAACTAAAACGAATACATTAACGGCAAAAAAGAGAGTACCATACATCTGTAATTCTGCCTGCAATCCCAGCAGCAGCTGTATGATCCATGCTGCTCTAAAAATGTTTAATTTTTATTTACACTTTGAGAACAGTGGCGTATGTTCTAATATATTTCTTCCAATTTAACGTCGACTTGCCGACATGAATTGATTTCCGACTGTATCTATGATGCAGATTTTAATTGAACACTTTTCCTTATCATTTCAGCACTTTAAAAAATAAATTTAACAGTATGTGTCCATACAGCTCACGAAAACTGTTTTCAGCTCTGATTATTGCACAAAATGTTACAAAAACCAATATCCAAGTCCACATCAAATACTAATCTTGCAATGAACGGCTCCTAAAGCTACAGTAATCCAATATTAATTACTTTCAAGTCTTACGAACAAAATATAAAGAGAGGTATGGTATAACATGTGAATTCAGCTCCATGTCCAAAATAAAATGCGTGGATCCCTCATAAAAAGACCCGAAATGCATCACGTCGTAAATTGACCAAGATGAGAAAACAAGAGGTTCAAATGCAACATTCTCCTTTGGGGAATAATATCTGGAGATCAGAAATAACCAAGGCTTATTTGTTAGCTTCCTAAACCATGATGATGAAAATGTGAGGTATGAGCTTTAGGGCGGGGAATGATAAATAATATTGTGGATGGCAGAACGATTAGCTGGGTGGTTCGTAGTGATGACGAACGTTTTCGCTTTCAGAAGGATGTAAGTCGATTTTTCTGGTGGCCAGGTCAAAGGTTGATGACATTTTACACTGATAAAAGTGAAGTGATGAATTTTGCAAGTTACAAGACTATGAAGAGCGGCTCGATGTATTTTTAAAGCAGAGAAGATTGAGACGGGCTGCTAATCGAGGTATTGAAGTGTGTTACGGGTATGGAGAGAGTGAACAAACGACAGCTGCTTTCCTTAATCGAAGGCTCTATAACAAGGAAACACACTTTTAAAATGAAATTGGTCCAAACATTTGTCTGTAAAACTTACGAAAATCTTTCCTCTTTCTATACATATATATTCGGTTTCAAAATATTTCAACATTTATATTGCCTGCCGAAAAGCTTGATGCAGGGGTTTTCCCTTTGTGATCCAGGTGCCCTGTTTCTGCTCCCTCAGTTTCGTAATGTGTCCATTGAAATAATATACTGTTTTGCCATTCAACTCACCACGTGCTCAAACACGGACATATTTCCCAAACTATGATCCAAAGACTAATTGCGTCCCTTGAACAACTTGACCTCTTTATATGCACATGTCTACTTCACATCCGCAAATCAAAATATTAAAAAAAAAATTGACCACATTCCAATGTACTGACAGTGTGATATTTTTACTTGATATTTAAACTACAGAGTTGTGACAATGCTAAATTGTTTTGTTTTCCCATAAGCCAGTTGACAGTCAGCAGTAACAGCAAATTATCATTAAAACTCAATAAAATGGGCAACTCTTGAATTCTGATCTAAATTATCAGTTGTCACTTTATTATGAAATACGAATGTTAATTATGAACTGACAGTCTGACTGCAACGTTTTGATTTGGTTTTGTCTTGGCAATTAAACAGCAAGAATTAAGAACGGAGATAGGCATGCTCTGTCAATCAACAAGGCTTGACTGAGTTTGTTTCTCCAAAATACTGTCTTGTTCTCTACACACAGCAATGTGAATCTCCCTGAACTAAACCTCTCGACTCCTGCCACCCTAACCACCAACGGTGAATAAAATTCAAGGAACTGCAGATCGAATAACATAAGCACACAGGAATTAGGAGTAGGAAATTCAGCACTTCGATTCACTGCACCATTTAATCTGATCATGGATACTCTTATCCTGGTCGCAAGATAACTTTGTGCAGCTCACATCATGAATATATAGTTGTAGAAACACTTCTTTCTAACCTTATTTTTTGCCATAAGTGCTAGGCTTTCATTTACCTTTCTTAATATATGTTCACCTGCATACATACTTTCTGCGAGTCATGCGCAAATACATCTCGAACTTTCATCATTGAAGCACTTTGAATCTGTGTCCTATTTAATTAATCATTTGCCCTTTATATTTTCCCCGCCAAAACACACATCCTCGCATTTAGCCACATTAAACTCCATTTGCCACGTGCTGTCCGAATCGACCAGCCTACCAATGTTCATCTGTAAACTCTTTATGTTCTCATCACAGCCTATTTTAGAAATTATTTTGGTGTGAGCTGTGAATTTTGTTGAGACACTCTGCCTCTCCTTCAAGGTCATTTGTATAATTTGTATGTCGTTGAAGTCTGAGTGCTGAAACCTGCAGCACTTCGTTCCAAGACTCTGTTTTCTATCAGTCAGCCACTCCTCTATCCAATTCAAAAATTGAATCTTAACCTCAGGACCTACCCTTCTAAATCAGCCATAAATGTCGCACTTCGTCAAATGCCTTCTGAAAGTCCAGATATAACACATCGAGATATTTCACTGGATCCCCATTATCATCTTGCTGGTTACATTCTCATGAAATCCAACGGTTTTGTCAAGCACAAGGTACGCAATAAGAAACCGTGGTAACACCGCTGAATTGATCTTCGTTTTTCCACGTTTTCAGTTATTCAGTACTTTGCACTTGACTCATACCTGTTCTTCACTGCAGCGGACAACCGCGTTGGTCTATTGTTTCCCACTTCTTGACTGTATCTTGTTTTTAAAAGGAGTGTCATATTAGCAATTTTCCAATACTTTGGCACAGTTCTAGAATCCAAGGCTTGTTTTTTTAAATATTTTAACTAATGCATTCACTACTACTGCTGTCACGTTCTCCCATACCAATGGGTGAAGGCTATCATGCCCGAGGGCCTTATCTGGCTTTAATCCGAACAATGTATTTAATACCTACTTTGTCGTCGGCGTACTTCCGTCACGATCCTTTTTTTTGTTGTTTTAAATTTTGCGAAGAAATTTAAACAGAAGATATTGGTTATCCCTCCGCGATTTCGCAGTTTCCCATTGCTACCTCGTTATTTTCCTTCTCTAAAAGACCAAGGTTTACTTCCCCTTTTTTACATAAGTGGAGAAGAGTTTGGTGCCAATGTTTATGCTCGTTTTCTTCAGCAGTGTTCTGTTTGATTTTGATAAGGTTCCCCATGGTAGTGTCTTGCAGAAAAATACCGAGTCTTGTGTACTTATGTTATTCGATCTGCAGTTCTTCGGATTTTATTCACCGCAGGTGGTTGGGGTGGCAGGAGTCGAGAGGTTTCGTTCAGGGAGATTCACGTTGCTCTGTGTGCAGAGAAAAAGACAGTAATTTGGCGAACTAAACTATGGGTGATTTAGCGGTTTGGATCAGAAATTGGTTAGCTGAAAGAAGACAGGAAATGGTGGTTGATGCGGAATGTTCATCTTGGTGTTCAGTTACTCGTAGTACACTGCAAAGTTCTGTTTTGAGTCCACTGTTTTTTGTCATTTTTAAAAAATGACTTGGATGAGTGAGTAAATTTGCAGACAACACTAACGTCAGTAGAGTTGTGGATAGTGCAAAAGGATATTGTATGTTACAGAGAATCATAGATATGCTGCGGAGCTGGGCTAAGAGGTGGCAACTGGAGTTTAAAGTGGAAAAGTGTGAAGTGATGCACTTTGGAAGGAACAACAGGAATGCCGAGTTTGGAATAATGGTAAGATTCTTGGTTATGTGGATGATCAGAGATATCTTGGTGTTCAGATATATACATCCTTGAAAGTTGCAACCCAGATTGATAGTGTTGTCAAGAATGCATACAGTGTGTTAGCTTTTGTTGGTGGAGCGATGGAGATTCGGAACTATGAGAACATGCTGCAGTACTAAAAATCTCTGATGCGGCCACATTTTGGGTATTACGTATCGTTCTGGTCGCCACATTATAGAACGGATGTAAACTATTTTGAAAGGGTTCAGAGAGGATTTACTAGGATGTCGCTCGGTATGGAGGGAATCTTTTACGAGAAAAGGATACGCGTCTTGAGCCTATTTTCGCTGGAGAGAAGATTAAGAGGTGATGTAATTGAGATATATAAGATAATCAGAGGGTTAGATAGTTTTGATAGAGAAATAATTTTTCTTCGGATGATGATGGCTAGTACGAGGGAACATAGCTTTAAATTGAGGGGTGATAAGTATTGGACAGATGTTAGAGGGAGTAGTAGGGATGTGGAATGCATTGCCTGAAATAGTAGTAGACGTGCCAGCTTTAAGGGCATTTAAATCGTTATTGGCTAGCCATATCGACGAGAATGTGATACTTCACGTGTGATGGGATTCAGATTGGTTCCACAGGTTGGCACAACTTTGAGGCCGAAAGGCTGTAATGTTCTATGTTCGATGTTCGGCGTTCTAATGTTTTTGTCAAGTCGACATGGGTCAACTCCTTCCTCAGGCCTGTACAATTATCTTTGTCCAACTCTACAACTCTGATATGTTACTCTCTCTTCACTCTTTCAATCTGAATGTGAAACTCCTGCATCTTGTGGTCACTGTTTCCAAGAGAATCCTGTCCTCAATGCGTAATACCAAATCTAAGAAAGCCAGTTCTCTGGTTGTTTTCATGCCATGTTGCCAAATTGATTTATCCAGTTGATATGCATGTTCAAATTATCGTAATTACTCTTGTGCCCTTCTGATAAGCCATCATCATTCCTTTGTTTATGCTATAACCTACGATGAATGTACTTTTTGGCGGGTTGGTGCAAATCACTCCGACCGATGTATTTCATTTCATTATTTTGACCCACATTGAGTCGTGCTCATTCTTAATACAGCCTTGAAATAATCCGTAATCAATACCACTTGTTTTTCCTTCTTGTCTGAATACTGAGTGTCATTGGGCGTTAGTAAATACGTTTCCGTAATCCCCACCAGGCCATTCGTATTTGTTTCTGTTAGAGTGTCACGTCGTTTATTTCGTTCAAAATACTGAATGCACTTTCGTACAAGGCACTTAAATAAGTTTGATGCATTTGTCTTTCTCTTTTAATACCTTTTGAGCATGGCACTTTCCACACCTGCCATCATTATTCAATGATCCCCAGCAATAATAAACCAATTATTACTCCAACGTTCACCTCAAGATTTTCATTTTTTCTGATATCTTCCCTCTCCATTAGACTGACTCTGTCTGTTTATACTATTAACGTCTACGTTCTGCTCAGTTTCTGATTTGTTGCTTTGTTTCCCAGCCTCCTGTCTTATTAGACCAAATCTAACTGAGTTGCACTACCAAACATCCCTGCAATGATGGGATTCAGATTGGTTCCACAGGTTGGCACAACTTTGAGGCCGAAAGGCTGTAATGCTCTTGTTGAGAGGCATCATGTCATTTTGGTACAGGTCCCACCTACAAGTCTCTGGTCAGACAACGCTTGGAGTATTGAGCGCCTTTTGGGGCCCCATATCGCAAGAAGGCTGCTCAGCCTTGCAGTGTGTTCAGTGGAGTTTCACTACAATGGTCTGAGGAATGAAATGCTTAACATATGAAGAATATTTGAGGACTGTAGGTCTATACTCATTGGATGTTAGAAGTCTAATGGGGATCTAATTGAAACATACAGAATACTGAATGGCCCGGACAGAGTGGATGTTGGGAAGATGTTTGTATTGGTATGAGAGACTGGGCAGAGCTTCGAGTGAAGGGAAAAGCTTTTACAACGGAGATACCACAAAACCTTTTCAGTGATGGAGGAGTGAATCTATGGAATACATTACGAAAGAAGGCAGTGAAGTCCAGATCACTAAGTAGATTTAAGACTAAGGGAGGTAAATTCTCGATTATTAAGGGGATCAAGTATGATAGGTACAAAGCTGAAGAATGTGGTTGATAAAACTTCCAGTCATGATTGAATGGCGGATAAGTTTCAATGGGCTAAATGGATAATTTCTGCTACGTGGTCTTATGATCTTTATTGTGGACTCTACATTGTGCAAGGTGGTGGTTATTACCAAATAAATTGCAAGTGATCCACGTTGTGTGGTCAGCGGCTTTTTAATTTGTGGAGTAAACAAGAAATGCTAGACATCGCATCAGTTCAGGCAGCATCCGTGGACAGAGAGCAAGATAATCTGTTGAGCCGAGGTGCCAGTTGCCTGTTGCTCAGTGTTCATCTTTTATTTCATGGAGTTTACAATAGCATTTCCACACACTGCTGATACAAATGCGAGCGTTTGTGTTGTCTGTGGACGTGTCAGCGAGAGCAAGAGAGAGAAAGCGCTGGTGTGAATGTCCCGTTAAACCCGATTGACACTTGTTACCTTTATAACCTGAGTTAGACTCCACAGCATGCTCTGTATTTGTAAGTCTTCGCATGCCCCATAACCCTCGAAATCTTTTGAACCAACTTTGGGACATATTTCCCTCTGTAAATCTATGAACTTCATTTTCCCCATCAGTTCATACAGGCTTCAGATTAGATTACATTACAGTGTGGAAACAGGCCCTTCAGCCCAATAGGTTCACACTGGCCCGTCGAAGCGCAACCCACCCATACCCCTACATTTACCCCTTACCTAACACTACAGGCAATTTAGCATGGCCAATTCACCTGACCTGCACATCTTTGGACTATGGTAGGAAACCGGAGCACTCGGAGGAAACCCACGGAGACACGGGGGATTGCGCAAACTCCGCACAGTCAGTCGCCTGAGGCGGGAATTGAACCTGGGTCTCTGGCGCTGTGAGGCAGCAGTGCGAACCACTGTGCCACGATGCCACCGTGCCGCCCACTTTATAATATCGTTCAGTCCCTTATCACACTTCATATGTCTGTGATAACTGCCAGCATCTTCAAGGCTGCTTTATTATCTCATTAAAGACAAACAATATTTCAACTTCCTACAACACTCTTCTTGCTATGAGAAACCTCGCTCTAACTTTAAAATCTGCTTCAGCATTTTGGTAGTCTTTTGTCAGTTTCTGAAACACTCTGTCTTTAGAATTGCTATATTGTATTTAGTGACTGTACTTGAAGCCTGTTGTAATCTAATATAATCGCTAAAATCCTGAGTGAATAACTGATTGACCCTTCATATGAAGATTTGTCTTTTATTGTTCTTTTATTGAATATTTTGCCATTACATTATATCATTGTAGTCCTTTTTCTTTGTTACCTTGGACTTCTCTCATACTAATGTAATTTGCTTCGTTTGAATTTCAGATTGCTATGTGTGCTTGGAGTGGTCCTCGTTAAACGTGATAATTTATTTAAATTCCATTGTATCTCCCAAACGCCCAAGGCCCCACACAACTGCCAGCCAAGGATGGAGTGACTTTAACCAATGAAAAGTAAGCCAACAAAAAATACACTTCAGAGGCCTCCTCAAACAGGTCTCTGTAATCTATCCGAGCGTTGTTGACCATACACGCTACACATCACAGATTCAGTAATGCCCCGGCCCCACAACAAGTCGAGAAGGCAGTCCATCAGCTCAAGGCATTGGAGCAGACCGTAGCCCGGCTGAGGCATCCGAGTGCATAGGCACTGAGCTCCTAGTCTAGCTACACGTTATTGTTTGTCTTACCGAGAAGGTGGAGAGCATTCCAGGAGAGCTCCAAGAAGTCACCGTGATAAGTATCTTCTGAAAGGGGAACTATACCGCCAGTGGCAGTTGCAGAGGAATCTCCCTATTGTCCAGCATTGGAAGAGTCACCTCAAAGCTCCTTCTCAATGATCTTCTCCCTGTAGCCGAAGATCTCCTCATGAAATAGCAGTATGGCTTCCGGCCAAGGAGTGCTGCAATGTAAGTGAGTTTCACCGTGCGACAGCTGCAGGAGAAATGCAAAGAACAGACCATCCATCTGTACATGGCTATCTTCAACGAAACAACGGCATTTGATACCGTCACACCCGGGAAGGATAATTAAGCGTCTTTCTTGCTTTGGCGAAAACATGAAGTGAGTCACTATACTCCGCCTGCTCCACGAAGAAATTGGATTTATGGTAATGATAAATGGCTCCACACGGATTCGTTCCCCGTTACGACCGACGTCAAACTGGGCTGTCTCATTGCCCCAGCACTGTTCCCGATTTACCTCGCTGCAATGTTGCACCTCAGCGCCAACATTCTCTCCGCTGGAGTGGGGTTAACCTTCAGAACTAGCAGGAAATTAATCAATCTTCATCCGCGTTCAAACCAAAACCAAACTCAGGTCAACAAGTGTCATCAATCTGCAGTACTTGGATGGCGTTGCTGTGTGTCCAAGCTCAAAGAGTGTACACTAGAGCATTTTTGGTGCCTTTACAGGAATATATGAGAGCACCAGTCGTACCGTAATCGTCCACAAAAAGGCATCCAACAAATTGTCCCTGCATTGCGGAGTGAACCCCTGATCAACAAGATTAATGAGGAGGCCTTGGACTTTCCAATACATAGAATGAGTCCTGTCTAATACAACAGATGTTGATGAAGAGAGCCACCACTGCTTCTAGTATGTTAGCACAGCCTTCAGCCATCCAAGGTGAAAGGTGTTCGAGGACAAGAACATCAGTTCAAGCACAATGCCCATGGTTTCCAGAGATATTGTGGTTCCCAACCTCGCATATGGCTCTGAAAGAGATACCTCAAGGTGCTGGACCTGTCTCACCATCGCTGCTTGTACAAAGTCCTGTGATTCTGCTGGGTAGACAAACCCAAAGCGAGCGTCCTCGACCAGCTCAAAATCCCCAGCATCGAGGCACCTAACCAAATCCCCTTGGTCAGCAGCAAAGCGATGGGCACGTCGTCCCTTTGACCAACATGAGACTCGCCAAGCTGTTGTTGTACTTCCCGATTGTAGGTGAGCCCCAGATGACAAAGTGTCTCAGGATCACCTTCAAAACCTCAGTGGGCTGGTGCAACATTTCTGCAGACACATGTGCATTCTTGGGCCGAGACTGCCGAAGGTGATGGAGGAGCATTGGAAAGACCTGGAGGCCCTCGAGATCTGACGTCGGGAAAAGCGGGAAAACAGGAGAAAACTGCAAAGGGGCTCACTGCCACACCAGCGCTCCACCTAACCCCTTATCACGGCCAACTGTTGCCGTCTATAGCAGAGATTGTGGAAGTGACATCGGTTTGTACACCCACCTGCAGACCCACCCTGAGTGGAGGAAAGTTTCACCCTGGTCTGTGACCCACTGCCAATGAGATGATGAAATATGAAGATTGCATTTCCTAAAAAATACCACAAATTCCAATAATTGCCTGCCTTATGCAGTGCCTAGCAATGTACTACTGTTACTGGGACTGAATGCTGTCCTTGAACTTTAGTTTTCTAACCCTCATTCCCAAGAAATTGGACTCGTACTCATTCATAATCTGAGACACAATATTTTCTTGAACATCACATTGGTATCCGTACCTACGTGAGTATCCCATCCAGTTTCACATTCTGCCCGGCTTTCCACAATGTTTTGTAGCTTTGAATATTAATTAACAGCATTTCTCTCCGTTAAAACATCAGCTCGAAATCCTAAGTTACAAGTGCATATATCTCATGGCAAATTCGTTGTTCATTTAAGTAAAGAATCAGTAATTTATTTTTTAATCACAATTTCCTGTCGCAAACATATTTGCTGATGTACAATTTTTGTTAATGTCTGTGCCTTCTTGTTTCTTTCTGGTTGTCTTCAGCCACATTCCAAAGGTGATCCAATATTTTAACCTTTCCTTTTGGACTTGGGACTTGTTATTCACCTTCGCCCTGTCTCCCCTCATCTGTGTCAGTTTAAATCATACTGTATAATCCTGGTCATATGACTGACCAAGACACTGGTACTAACACGGGATAATAGGAGGCCATCCCAGTATAATAGCTCACTCGCCCGGAAAACTAGTAACAGTGCCCACTGACTCAAAACCACTTCTGACACCATTGTTTGATCTTAAAATCTTCCAGCAGTTAGTTGGTATCATTCAGTAACATTCCATGTCGTATGCCCCACTGTATGGGTCTAATTGCTGCCTCTGCATAGGCCTCTCGCGTTTGTGGCTTGTCTGAGATCCTAAGTCAACAGGACTCCTCACTCCAAGGAGATACAGCAGCACAGCACAGGGATTGAGACTCGAGTTTCCTAGATATCTGGTGGACTGAATTCAAGTTTACATGTGTATCTCTCACTTCATCAGCCTAATCTCTGAGTCTGCCTATTTCTCTGTCGTTTGTAGTTGATCAGTATATTTCCTGACTCAGCAGAATCCAATTTCATGTTTCGTCCATCACATCATTGAAGACGGTTTGGCAGCCAGAGAGATGGAAAGTGATATCTTGGGCTGTCTGTGAAACATGCAGCCAGTAAGATCATTCACAGTAAACAGCACAGGGAGAAGCTCGATATTCAGACGCACAAGACAAAACGAACATACTGTGCTGAACAAGGAACAGAGAAGTTCTCGGCTTCATTCAGTGTTGGTCATCTTGTGAGGGTCCTGCTTTTGCCTCTGCTGTACCAGTTCTCAATGCCACACCCCAGGATACCCTGTTATCAATGTTGACCTACGTTGTAATGTACTCCAGTCCCTATAATTATTTTTTTGTTTGCATCCTTCTATAGTCCTCTAGCTCTCTATCTCTGTCAACGTCTACAATCCCTAACACCCTTTCCGTGAACTTCCCAGTTGAGACAAACTATCGTTATGACTATAAATCCCGACAGTCATGTCTATCCCTGTTGGCTTATCATACCTGGAGAAACCTCCATATCTGTCGTATTGCCTTTAATCGCAACATTGTCCCGACCTGGGTGATCTTCTCCAGCTCCTGCAGCGCCCCTTGTCTGTGAAAAAGCATTCTGTCCCTTGAACCGTCCTGATCTGTGTAATCTCTGCCAGACCTGCCAAACCGCCCTATCTTTGTAGCTATTTAACGCTCATATGAAACTTAACATCTATGTAATTTTCAATAAACTCCCGACCTTATTAACATTCTTGAGCTATTAAAATCATCCTTGTCTGTGGATTTCATCCTGTACTACCCTTCCTATTATGATCTTTAGTGTCTACAATCTGAATGATGACGATAAACTCCTCCACTGTCAAACACACTCAACATCTCTCAACTCTGCTGCTCCCTGCTACTCTTTCCATGCATGTAATCTTCTTCAGTTTCGACAAATATTTATACACTTAAGGTTTATATGACATCACTTTTTAAAATTACCTCCATGAGCTCCCATAATTCTCCCTGTGAATGTCACTCCATCCTACCGCTGCATACGTTTGTTTCACTGGAAACTCCTCCCATTCTTAAAGCAATCCCGAACTCTGTCATCTGTTCCAGTTTCACAGTCCTCCCTATCTCGGAAATATCTCCTCCTCTGACTCGGGACATCTGTATCACTAAATCCCAACAGTCACTGCCAGAGTATGGGATGAAAGCGGGGACAGTTAGCTGATTATACATGATCATATTGAATGGTGCAGCAGGCCCGTGTGATTAAATGACCAGTATCTGCCAGTGTTTCTCATTACATCCTGTATCCAAAACTGCCTCCAGTCCCCACAATCCTCCTTATATGTGCTATCTCCTCCTTCAGCCTAAGAACATTCCGTTTATGTCAAACGAGTTCCAATAACCTCCAACCCTCCCGATCTTTGTAACTTCGTTTTAGTTTGAATCTGTCCGTATCTCTGTGACATAATATCCTTCATTGTCGAAAGCCCTGCCGATACTTGTATGTCCCTCAGAACCCCTAACTTTCCCTATCTTTATAACAGTGTCCTGCAACTAGAAACTTGCTGATTGCTGAAACCTCTTCAGTCACCGTGCTTCCTCTCTCTGTGTTACCTTCCCCTGCTTCCAGAAAACTTCTTCTTTGTAGGAGTACCTGTTGTCTCTGAACCCCACCTTATCACTGACCGCCAACTGCTTCCACTCCCCTCCCTAAATCTTTAACCTTTGCCAGTCAGTTCAACGCCTTCCATTACTGAGAACTCCCCATTTGCCAAGGTTAATTCACTTCCTACAATGCCTATAAACATCTGAAGCCCACCCTCTCTTTAATCTCCAAGTCTCTCTATAATCCGTTTACTTCTGCAAACAGACAGAACGTCCATGCTTTTCTTAACTCATTCAATCCCATTCTTGCATTAACTAAAGATTGAAACACTCTGTCTTTGTATCTTGCTACTGTCAGAAAACATTCGTCGCCTTGTAAACTGCACCTACTACTTCAATGACTGCATAAACTCTTCCTTCCCCGAAAGCTCTCCCTTTCTTGGTAACCACCACCAGACCTGACAACTCTACAATCGATGGCTCCCCGAAAATCTTCCCGAGTTGGGTAGTCCCTTCAAACCCATGCCGAACTCCTGATCAGTAGCACCAAACCCCAATCAATGTGGCCTTTCAGCTCCCGTGGGACTCACTTTCAAGTTCAGCTCATCCAGTCACCATATACATCTGCAAACTTCCTTTTCTCCAAATTTTCGAACCTTATCTAAATAAACATCAACCGTACATACAACCCACCCTACAGGAGGAACCTCTTTCAATTTATGCAATGGTTCGTTTCTATAAAAATGTCCCCAAACCAGGAATCCTGGCAGATCCATAGCCTTCTTATCTATACAACCTCCAGAATTTATAAGCTTTCTAACAGCTGTAAATGTCTTCACTGACGACAACCTTACATATCGCTGTTAGTTTCTCTAGTGCATACAACGTAATTCCCCCTGAAACACTTTCTGTCTGTGTCACTAAGTCTATCTGCCTTCCCCTTCGGCAATCCGTATCGCAAACTCTACAATCGAATCCAGCTCCCTCGATCTCTGTAAATTTCTTCAATTCCCAAAACCCTTCCACCCAGTAACATTCTTGACGACTTATAGCTCTATTTACTTCTAAGATCCTGGAGCACCAGTAAGCCTCTCTGACTCTGGAACGTCAATCCAGTTGTTTAATCACAACACAATCTCTGAAAGACTCCCTGCAATTGCCAGAGGCAATTGGAATAACAGTATGAACTGAGGCGAACAGATAGGATCGACCTGTTATGACCAAAATATGGCTGCAGATTGGCCATAGCTGGGAAGTGAACATTGAAGGTTGTTGAAATCTAAGCAGGATAGGCAAAAATAACAACAAAATGTGAAGTAAGGATCAGGTTAATCTAGTGAAACTGCCACGTGTATCTGCAGATCAAAATTTCGTGTCTATTTGTGTGGAACTATGAATAAGCAAGTGGCAGCAGCAATCGTTCGCAGGAATATTTTTTACAAGCATCAAATAATGATAGCAATGCAAATATGGTTACAAACAGCAACATGAATGTACTTGTAACAAGGACAATGCAGTAATTGTATGTGACAGTAGTCTGCATCTCGATGGCAGAACTAATGAATGTTAGGAGTGTAATGCATGGAATCCTGGATTGTATGCGAAATAGTTTTCTCTAATAACATGACAAGGAACTATAAATACAAATGTTGTGCCATGAGAATTATCTAATAATCTCATTCCTCTGAAGAAGCCTTCTGAGCAGAGAACCATAATTGAGTTTTCTTTGTTGAGTTTCAAACTAATTTAGTGAAGACCATGAAATGTAGGAGTGGATTTCGGTCATTTAGCCCGTTGGGTATTTCTGCCACTCAATGCGATCATGACTGATCTGATTATCCCCAATTCCAATTCCCTGCTTTTTCCAGGTTAGCATTGGTTCCCTGATTGATTACACCTCGATCATCTTTACCGTAATTATACTTAATAACTCAGCCTCGACAGCCCTCTGCAGTAAGGAATTCCATACATTCGCTACCCTCTGAGTGAAGAAATTCCTCCTCATCTCCATCTTGAATGTGTGTGTCCTTGTTAGGACGTTATGCACCCAGGTTAGAGGTTCTCGCACAAGGGAAACCAGAGGAAGTGGTAAAAATATTTATTGCAGAAGACATGAAAAACCGTAAAGTTGTGGATAATGAGTAAGGATATCAAAGCTTGTATCATGATACAGAGCACATGGAAAGGTGGGTGGATCGACGGTAAATTGAGTTTAATCTGGACAGGTACCATACAATGCACTTCATGGTGTCAAATGCAAGAAGAAACTTCGGATATTGAGGGACAATCATATATAGACGGGTCTTGGTGCACTTCCCTCTCTGCCGGAGAGTGACAACACAAGTGCATGAAGGGGGAAAGAATGATTGCCTCCATCATTCGCAGGACTGGGTACAGACGTTTGCTTGTCACGTTTTAAATGTACAAACTTTGGTTTGGCCACATTTGGAGTAGTACATGTAATTCTCATCTCTGCACGACAGTAAGGACGTGGAGTATTTGTTCAGAGTTCAAAGGCAGGTGACCAGGTTTGCCTGTGAGAGGTGGTTTGAGAGTGTGTTCACAAGAAAGTGGAGATGGATCAATCTTGAATTTCTTTGCGAGAATGTCAGAGTCTGACGAGCGAATAGGTGCAGATATGTAAATTCAGGAGAGGCAAGGATAATGTGGAAGGTCGAAATCTCTTTTCAGTGAATAAATATTAAATAATAAAGAAAACAGTGCATCTGGTCAGGGTACGATGCAGAACATTTAAATGAGATGTACGAGGCAAGTGCTATTTTTACGTAGAGGGAGGAAGGTGCGAACGGATGTTCTACAAGCGGAAATGTGAACAAAGTTTTTAAGTGGCATATAGGTAGACACATGAACAGACAGAGAATAGAAGGAGATGAACCATGTGCAGGCCGATGGTATCAATTATGCGTAACATTATGTTCAGCACAACCATGGTCGGTCGAGTGGCTAATTGGAGTGCTGTAATGTTTTATTTTCTAACTTCCTAGCACCTACCCTGTCAAAACACTTCAAATCTTACGATGATTCATTCAGCTTCTCTCGCATACTTCGAAACTCCAATAACATCAAGCTAAATGTACTTCATCGTTTCTCTTGACAATATCCCTACATTCTCAAGATCAGCCCAGTGAAACTTCTCTGGCCTGTCGCCAATGCAAGAATGTCGTTCCTTCGGGCAATTTTATTCTTCGTAATATTCCAGTTCTTTTTTCTGACTCGG
Source organism: Chiloscyllium plagiosum (assembly GCF_037043375.1). Lineage (NCBI taxonomy): Eukaryota > Metazoa > Chordata > Chondrichthyes > Orectolobiformes > Hemiscylliidae > Chiloscyllium > Chiloscyllium plagiosum. The sequence goes on along the minus strand of NW_028270175.1, from coordinate 63,499,209 downwards.
ATCTTGCACAGTTTTGTGAAAATCTCCCTATTTTTCCACTCCAATCCCTTTGTAATAACTGCCAGCATTTTGATTTGTCGTCTCTATTATGTGATGACCCTATAACCTACCTTTTTCACATTCAAAGGAAAGATTGCTAAAAGTCTTTGTACAGACAGTCTGAAACCAAACGATATTATCCTGACAGGATGTCGGGAACGTGCAGAAATACATTGTAAAGTTTATGGCAACAAATAATAACGGGATCCTGAGAAAGAATGCGAGACGCATTTTATGAAAGAAATGTTTTGTAGAGCTTGTTTGATTTTATTTCTTGATATGAATATAACTGGCAGAAGATACAAGTGTGACACAGGGCAGTTGTAGCGGAACATGGAGCTTTAAATATTCAGAAGTCTTTGGGCAAGTTTCAAGAAGAACTAAAGAGTCACTCTGGAGAGAGCATGGATACTTAAAGATCAATGAGGTCGTTCATGTTGCAACAAAAGCAGATGGATGAGTTACTAAATGATAATTTCCTGTCAGTATGTACTGTGGAGAAAAATATGAAAAATCGGGAACTTGGGGAAATAAATAGTGATGTCTTGGAAAGAATCCATATTGGAGAAGAGAAGGTGCTGGAAACTTAAAACGAATAAAGGTATGTCAATCGTCAGCAGCCCATGAGGTGTAAACCAGGATACTGTGGAAAACTCGGGAAGAGATTGCAGGACCCCCGACAAAGATATTAAATATCAACTAAGAGAGGTACCGGAAGACTGGAGGGGGGCAGATATTGTTTTCGCACTTAAGGGCTGCAGGGAAAAGCCATGAAACTACAAAGCAGTCTGGTGAGTGATGGGTTAATTGTTGTCGGAGATACTGAGAAAAAGGTGCTAACGTGCATTTGGTAAATGAGGGCCGGTTAGAGATAATCAGCATGGATTTGAGAGTGGAAAATTGGCGACGTACAAAAACGATTGATTCTTCAAAGATGTGGTCAAGAGATAGATGAAGGTAGACCGGTCAATTTTGTCTCAAGGGACGACAGAAAAGCATTTGAGCAGTATCCTTATGGTAGACTGGGCAATCATTTCAAAAAAATGGAAAAGCTTTTGGGAGCAGGAGGAGCTATTCAACTAGATTTAAAAAATGACTTTATGGTATGAGACAGAGAGTGGTGGGAGATGTTTCTTTTTACTGGATGCATGTGACCAGCGATGTAGTGGGACCACTGTTTGTAATTTGGTCAAATGATTTGAATGAGAATCTTGGTTTAATGATAAGTACGTGTTCAAGTGATACGAAAATTGGGACTTCTGCAGACAGTGAATTTGATGGATAAAACAGGATTATCATGACTGCAGAGATAATGGGTTGATGAAAGCAGATGGTGTTTAATTCGATAAATGTGAGGGTTTGCATTTTAGCAAGACAATCAGAGTGTGACATGCACAGTTCATGTTAGCAGCCTGGGTAGTGTTGTCAAACAGAGACCTCGGAGTTTAGTAAACAGTTATTTGAGAGTTGCGTCACGGGTACAGAGGATGGTTCAGTCGCTATTTGGGACGCTGGTCTTCATTTGTCAGATTATTGAGAATAGGTGTTGGGATGTCATGTTGTGGTTAGGCATGACATCAGTGGGGCCACAATAAATGCATTATTGATCAGTAGGAAGAACTCAACTGGTTCACTTACGTCCTTCAGGGAAGTACATCTGCCATTCCGGCCCAGTCTGACACAGAAGTGACTCACAGCAATATGACTGACTCTGAGCTAGCATTTGGGCAATTAGCAGTTTGGCAAATGGTACTGGTCAAAACAGTGACATCTTCAACCCATAAAGAAATGACTATGTATACATATTTCTCTCTCGAACTCTGCAAACATCTCCAGCTCCAACAATTCGTACTGGCTATGTAACATGGTTCAGGCCCTGTGACATGTTCACCACATCCAGCACCTTGAACTCTCACTGTTCCAGTCATCTCATTAAAGCGTGACAATAATTCACCTTCAACCTGCCCTCACCCTGCTCGATGGCCTGATGAAATCTCTTTAGCACTTCTAAGTCACTCTCTAGCTTCAGAACTGTTCATACTTTTTGGTGATCTTTCAAGCCTCGTAATCAAATATGATTCATTATGTCCTTAGTGAAGGACGGGTGTGAATTTATTGCTGAGGCTCTGTCAATTTCATGGAATGTCGTTTGTTGAATGCTCTCACTGCTTACTTACATCCCTACATTTCAATCTGTTTATTCTGTTTGCCTTGATCAATTTAATCTCATACTCAAGTAATTGGCTATTCTATTTCTACCTGGAGCTTGTACATTGTGCAATGTACTTTAAAACATTACAGTTCAATTATTTTTCTTTATTACAGTTTCTCCGAAGGTCCCTCAGTGTGCAATTATTCGTTAACTCAGATTTATCGCACAGATGTCGAAATGAGGTGATGGTTTCCCAAGCCAGTTGCACAATGTGTTATTCAAAGAAACACTGATGCAAATAATCTCCGAACTCCTTATTGTATATCACTCTTCCTCAATTGAGTGTCCCAGATGATATGCAGATTGAAGTCTCCAAATTTATTAAAAAGAGTTTTTATAATATTCTATAGAATTTATGTTTAATGCAATGATGAGCCATGAAATGTTGTTTCATGGACTGAAATTCTTTTTCAGCTTGCTTTGCCGACACTATTACCCAGAAGTTACATGCATACTGATTCTACTTAATGATCTGAGGTCAAATGTGTTCTCTGTGATGCCTTTATTCCGTTTTACCGTCAGGGTTACCCATCCTGCTTTCCCATTCTTCCTGATTCCCCGCACGTTTGTGCATCATTGAATATTAATGTTCCAACTTTAATTCACCCTGTAACCACTTTTGTCTGTTTACAAAATGTATTTTTATCTCTGTGTCACACGCCCATCTATCTCATTACAGATCCTTACTTCATTCGAAAAAGGAACATCAAAATTTACCTTTTGAACATAATTTCCTGTCACAAACCTATTTGCTGATGCGCAGTTCAAGATAAACGTTGTCCCTTCTTGTTCCTTTTTGCTTTCTTTTATCCAAATCCCCAGGCTTTTCCAATGTTTCACATTTTTCTATTGAATTTGGAAAGCGCCTATCACCTCAATCCTGTCCCAGTATCATCTCTGTCAATTAAAATCACTGTCCAAAAACCTGTGGACATGTTTCGCCTGGATACTGCTCCAAGCACAGTTCCATTAGGGCCTAATTGAATTGTATTGTTTTTTATTCACTTGTGGAATGTTTCTGGATGTTCAGCATTTCTTACCGACCGCTACCTGCCTTTGAACTGAATGGCCTGCTACTCCCTTTCAGATGTCAATTTCGGAGAGTCAACCAGATTGCTGTCGGTGTGTAGTCACCCTACAACATTCACACCAGGTGCCGATGGTGGATACATTTCTACAAAGACACAAATGCGATAGATTTTTTAACAAACTCATCAGCAAATGTTTATTTCTCATTTGTAGTATGTTACGAATTTGTACGCAACTACAGGTACTTCTTCCCAGCCTACCATTGCCAGATGCTGTCTCATGGCATATATATATTGTTCAGAGACTGAAGTGCGAGAGGGAAAGACAGGAGATGCTGTGGCTGCAGAAGAAATCTGAATTGCAGTGTGCTAGGGTCCAGGATATATCTAAGGGGTTGAAGAATACTCTGAAAGGCGAGAGAGAATAGCCAGAAGTCATTGTGCACATCGGCATAATTGGCATATGAAGACAAAGGAATGAGGTCCTGTGGAATGTGTATAGGAAGTTTACATAAGAAGTTAAAAAAAACAGCACCTCAAGTTTCATGATCTCCGGATTACTCCCAGTGCCATGACTTATTCAGGATAGAAATAGAAAGACAGGTCAGATGAATGCGTGCCTCGGGAGCTGGTGTAGGGTCCAGGATGTTTAGTTCTTGTATCATTGGGATCTCTTCTGGGATGGAGGTAAACTCCACAACGGGGATGAGTCAAAGGGGCACAAGCATTCTTGTGGGGAGATTTGCTAGTGTTACCTCGTGGGCAGGTTTAAATTAGACAGTGGAGAATGGGACTTAAAAAAAAAGAAATGGACCACAGAGAGGTCGGGGAAAATATATTAGGTATCGGGAGCAAGTTTACTCTTCAGGATATCTAGGGGCACAATAAAGGGAGGGAAAGCGTTTAAAGTGATTTTATTTCAACGCACAAGCCAGACTGATAAGGCATTCGAGCTCAGAGCGTGGATTGGCTCTGGGAACTGGGATATTACAGACGTAAGCGAACCACAGCTGAGAGAAATGTAAGACTTGCAACTTAATGTTCAGGATACAGAAGGCATAAGTCTGACGGAAATTACAATTAAGTGAGGAGGAGGAATTTTACTTTTGATGAGGGAGGACAGTGGTTAGAGAGGACACTGTGAAGGAGTCATCAAATGAGTGCATATAGTTAAAACTTAGAAAGAAGAAGTGGTTGGTCACTCTGCTGGGACTGTACTGCTGACCCCAAATAGTCAATGATAAGAGAGGAGCAGATGTGTCACGAGACTGCAGATCCAGAAAGCAACAATAGAGTAGTATTGGTTGGAGATCTTTATTTCCCTGGATTGACTGGGCCACCCATATTGCACCATGTTCTTATACGTTTGAATATATCAAACCTTGTCCAAGAAAGTTTCACAACTCAATATGTAGAAGGCCCAACTTGGCCGGTGACAACACTGAGCTTCCTGATAGAAGATCAGTTCGGGTAAGTAACTGAAGTATCAGTCGGACAGTATTTTGGGTCCCGTGACCATAACTGTCTTAGTATTAACATAACTATGGAAAAACTACACAGGCGAGGTCCACAGGTTTAGGTTCTAAACAGGAACATTGCCAATTTTGGGGTATTTGGTCTGGATTTAGCTGAGGTCGATTGGGTGAGAACGTTCGAAGGTAAAGGAATGACTGACCAATCGGACGCCTTTAAAAGTGCGGTATCAAGTATCCATAGCCAGTTGGATCCTGTTGAGGTGGAGGAAAAAGCTGGCATGTAAGCTGATCAATGGCTGCCGAAGGGCTTTGAGGCTCTGGTCAGGATAAAAAGAAGGTGTACATTGTATTTAAGATTTCTGTATCTATGTAACTCCTTCCAGTCCTAAACATACCATCAATCTGTAGAGAGCTGATAATTGTCCATATTTGTGTAACCCACTCAGGTCCCTGCAACATTCCCGATCTGCGGGATCATTCAATGTCTGTGACTCCCGTGATCCATTCCGATAAGACTTACGATTTATGTAGCATCCTGCCGTTATTATCAGCCACCTGTCAATACAATCTCCCCCAGTCTCTTCATCCATCTACACGTCTCCATGATCTTCTCCAGCTCTTACACACGTATGTGTGTAAACCTCGCCGTCCCCTACAAGGCTTTCCACTTTGACCAAACTGGAGGATGGTGCGAATGCTCCCTTATTCGTGAAACAGTCTCAGCCAAAATAGATGTCTTTATCTCCTGGATAATCAGTCAGATTCCACACCCTCCACATCTAAAGAAACTTTCAGAACATAAGCCTTCCGATATCTATAAACATCTTCATTAACGACAACCCACGATATGTCTGTTTGGTTTTCCAGTTGATACAAACCACTTTCGCTCTGAAACGTGCTGCATCCACCTGACACAATTGATTGTGTAATACACACCATCCGATAAACACCCTTTTGCCTGTAAACTGTTCCAATACTCCCAATCTCCCCACGTCCATGAACCCGTGCAGCCCGACAGCTCTCCACATTTTTTCACCTCCTGTGGTTCTATGGTCCTCCCTCCCTATGAAAAAACCTCCAGTCCCCACACTCCTCACAATCTGGGTAGTCTTCTTCAGATCAGATCATTGCTGTCGCTGTTACCTCCGAAACTTCTAGCAAATGTTCTTATTTGTGTATTTTCCTCCTGACCACATCCTCTCCAACTTCATGAAACCTCTTCCGACCATTGTAACCCTCCCTGTGTCGAACGTAGAACAGTAGAGCACAGTACCGGCCCATCGGTCCTTAATGTTATGTCGACAATTTATCCTACTCTAAGATGGAACGAACCGACATACCCTACATTTCCATATCATGCATATGCTCATTCAAGAGTCGCTTAAATGTCTCCAATGTATCTGAAATTTCTACCACTGCTGGCAGTGCAAACCACCCATTTGTGTAAAGAAACTACCTCTGATACCTCGCCTCACCCTTCTTCCAATCATCTTAAAGTTATGCCCCGTTGTGATAACCATTCACGCCCTGAGAATAATTATTTTTCCATGCATTCTATCCATGCCTTTTATCAACTTGTACATGACTTTCAAAACACCTTTTATTTTATTGGCTAATGAAAAGAGCAGTACTCTCTCAACCTTTCATCAAACGTTCTGTCTTACAGGCCAGACAGCAACCTGGCAATCTCACCTACTTTGAAGCTTCCTAATTCTTCCTACAATGAGGCTACCAGAACTGAACACAATATTCAAGTTTCGTCTAACTAAGGCTTGAAGAGTTGCAGCATAACCTTGCACCATTAAAATCAATTCCCCAGCTATTAAAAGCCAACTCATCATGTGCCTTTTTAACAGCACTGTCAACGTGGTTAGAGAAAGTGAGGACCGCAGAAAATGGAGATCAGCGACGAGAGTGTGGTGCTGGAAAAGGACAGCAGGTCAGGCAGTGTAAGAGAAGCAGGAGAATCGGAAATTCGGGCAGAAGTCTTTCATCAGGAATGTGGCTTGTGGGTCGGGGATGAGAGATAAATAGTAGTGGAGTGGGTTTGGGGAGAGGTAGCTGGGAAAGTGATAGGTGGACGAAGGTGAGGGAGAATGTTAAAAGGTCAGAGGGGTTAATGATGGACAGGTCTGGAGGGCGGTACCGAGTTGGAGGCTTGAGCATGGGATAATGTTGGGGAAATGGAAATGAGGAAGCTGCTGTTCCTCAGCCTTCTCTACCGCCAAACTGTTACCACCCGACGGCTGAAGGGAGAATGCCTCATATTTCGCCTTGTGGCACTGCAACGTTACGGGATAAACATCGATTTCAACAGCTTCCGCATTCCCCTCCGTCCACATTATCCAAGTCCCAAGCCTTCAACTTGGCACCGCCCTCCAGAGAAGTTCACTATTGCCCCCTCTGAGGCATCGCCTTCTCCCTCACCTTCATTGACCTATTGCTTTCCCAGCTACCTCTACATCACTCCATCCCTTCCCACTACTCTCTCAGCTTCGACACACAAGCCTCATTCCTGATGAAAGCCTTATGCCCAAAACGTCGATTCTCCTGTTCCTTGGAAGCTGCCTGACCTGTTGTGCACCACGCTCTCGACTAACAACGTTAATAGCAAACGTGAGGGTTCTTTGGACACGGAAGTCAAGGTCTTTCTGCTGTCCCTCGCTGCCACGAATCTTACATTTAATCCTATAAATGTTTCCTGCATAATCTTTCAAACATAAACCTTTTGCATCTTGGGAATTTCCTCCAGTTCCTACAACACTCATAAATTGTGAAACTTCTTCAAGTCTCTGTATTGCTTCTTTACTCTGTAATTTCCTTTATTATCATGAACCATCAAAATTACTGAAGCAATTTTAGCTACTACAATATTCCTGATATCTGAATAGTCCTCCCATCCTTATGCGCCTCCCTATCTCTGTAACTTCGACCATCCTCCAGTGCACGTATGGTGAACTTTGAAGAGGAAGAGGTGTAGAGTCCAGGCCATCTTAGCAAAGTACGAAGGGCTGCACATCTTGCATGAGTTTAACAAGAGCGGGAATAATAGAAAATGCTGTGTAGGAACAAGGTAGAGTGGATTGTAGAACCTGAAAGATGTCACAAATTCAATAAAGGACTTTTGTTTCTTTTGATTAGACTGTGGGTGCGATCTTGATGACATAATTTTGGAGATGTTCAGCAGAACGGTTATGCATAGCTTCATATTCTCAGACTTGAGTTCAGATATGAATATATTTGCACATTCTGTATCTGTGCCCAATATTGACATAGCGCTGCTCTGGTAGAAAGCAGTCTTCGTACATCTGTTGATCACCATTTCTACCTGACTGTTCAGAGTGCGCCTCACCAAAGCCTTTGTTTGTCATGTTATTTATTATTTCATTATTTTGAATTGTCAGTTTTACGAGACACAACAATTGGCTTGTTTCCATTTTGAGAGAATAAAACATTTATCATTCACCCTGCGCCATGCAATAGAGTTTTGTGGATTCTGATGTTCTCTGCAGACTATCACTCAGAGGATTGTATAATCAGGGAATCTGAGTGCAGATTGTCTTTGCTTGGTAGAATCTGAATTTATCGGTTTATGTCTGCTTGGACAGTGTTTCTGGAAAGTTGATAACCGTGTAAATACCTTACTACCGATTAAGGCATGTGTTCACTGGGTCCTGAGGGTCCTAGGTCCTGGAATTTGGAAGCCTCACATTTTTTGTATGTTGGGCTTTGCACCAGGCTCGGTAAGAGCAGCTCACTGAGTAAATGAGAGGGAGCTTGGGAACATTCTGTTGTGTTTGACCTTCTTCCATTTCATTATCTCCCTCTTACAAGTGAGCCTGTCTAGTTCTCCAATCCTGATAGTGTATGATCCCTGTAAACCCCTACCGCTGTTGATCATATCCTTTTTTTCTAACTACCTCCAGCCCTTACAACCTGGCCTTCGTCTCAGATCTCCTGCAGTCCCAAATGATCTTGTTCTTTGTTATCTCATTGCATTCCTTTGAGCTGTGTGAAAACAAACCTGAAGTCGGTTTGGGCCACTGAACAAAAGACAAACCCCCTACTTCATCTTTGTCAAATGGAGACTCCATTTTGCTTTTGTCCCAGAGGGGAAGGAAACATCCTTTATGATTCCAGCCTATCAAATCCTCCGAGGATCTGAGTATTTTAAAGAGAACAACTCTCCTCTGATGACCCTCAGCTGCACAGTACTGAATATGTTGATATCCATTTATTTTCCGCAACCATTTCCAGACATTTTATCACTCCCTAATTCTGAAACCACCCGCAGTCTGAACAGTCTTCCAAGCCACTAATTATGCGGAATGCCACAGCCTCACTACCTGTTCAACCGCCTCACATACCTACAATCCTCCTTGTCTGTGTGATCCCCTCCCGTCTCTTCAGTGCTTCAAATTTCTAGTTTCTCCTACAGTCCTCACCATCACTGGAAACTATAGTCGCTACATTTCTCGCTGCCTCTGTGAACCGCTCCAGGCCCTTCGAATCCCCTCATCTTTGTACGGTCCGACAGCTCCAACAGCAATCCCTGCAGGTGGAAATTCCACCAGATATCACAACCCTCCATACGTCTGGAGTCCCCAACTGTTCTGTCTATCTCTGTTCCCACCTTCAATCCCAACAGCAGTACTCGGATGTCCAACATCATCAAGTCCCTACACTCATTTTTATCAGTGTATTCTCCTCCAGACCTTAGAATTTCCTCTCTGAACGACTGCAGTGATTTCAAGTCGGCAATTCTCCGTAATTTTGCAGCATCTCCTTTCTCTATACTCCTCCCTATCGTGGTGAGCTGCTCCTATTCCATACGTTTTTTCCTGCCTTTGTGCAACATTACGTTGATGCAAACCTCGACATTTCTGTAGTGTTCTGACCTCTTGCAATCCTCCCCATTCTTGTAAATTCTGCCTAACACGAGTACTCTCCATACCATTGCAAATCTTTCCAGTCACTAAAACCTCCATTTTGGAGAGGCCCCGTACAAACTGTACAGTCATCATTAAGTGTATAACTTTCTTCAGGCCTATATCCTGCAACTTGATGAAACCTGTTCTCACCATTGCAACCCTGTTTTTTTTTATTTCCTGACATCGTTCAGTCCCGACAACCATCCCTTTCAGTGTAATTTCCTCCAGTTCCTACAACAGTCTCCATCTCTGTAATCTCTTCAACTCCCCACAGTCCACCTTACGTGTGTAAACTCGTTCATTTGCTATGTACCTCCGCATCAGCGTGACTGTTTTGAGGCTATTGCATCGTCTTTATATCTGCAAACCGCTTCTTTCCCTGTAGCACATCCTATGTTCATAAGTGACTCTAGTCTCTCACAGCCCCTTCCATGGCTGTAACCTCCTCCAGCCTCAACCAGCCTCCTCATCCGTCACACCATGCAGCATGCACATTACTCCCTCTCTCTGAAATATCTTCCAGTGCATTAAAGCATCTCTATCTCTAACGGTCTCCAGCCCATACCAACTTCCCTATCACTTTAATTATCTCTAGTCCAGGCCATCCTCCAAAGCCCTGTAACATTCTCCAATCCAGTCCACATTCCCTATAGCTGCAACATTCTCCTGTCCATACCATACTCTCCAAACCTGTAACATACTGAGGTCCATCACATCCTCCCTATCACTGTAATATTCTCCAGTCCATACCATCCTGCCTATTCGTGTAATATTCTCCAGACACCACGACTGCTGTAAATCTATCACATTCTCGATTACACCGAATATTCCGACAGCCTGCTCAGTTTGGTCACTGTAATTTTCCACAGCCTTACACCTCTCTGGAATCTAATCCAGACTCTCTGTAATCTAGACCTATCTCTGGAATCTAATCCAGACTCTCTGTAATCTCAAGCATGTCTCAAACACAAAATATGACTGAAACACTCCTGGCATTTATAACAAAGCTGTCGATGTAATCCTTCTTTCACTGACTAATCTAAATTTGATAATCTCTGTTGTAAATATGCTTCATGACCCAGACTCGACAGTCCTCGGTAGTAAGGAAATCCACAGTTTCATTATCATTTGAGAGCCTAAAATCCTCCTCATTTGTTTATTAAATGAGTGAGCTCTTGTTCGAATGTGATTGTTTCTGGTCACAGACTCTCACACAAGGTAAAACAAAGCGAAGTGACAAAAATACATATTCAACGTAAAGCGATTGAGATTGTTCACGTTGCCATTACTGAAGCACTTGACAATAGCAGGTTGATCTGCAAGATTAAATAACAATCTATGGATTTCATGGTGTTTATTCAGTTGGTTGCAGAGTTTTATTTCTCATAGTAGCAGAGATTTGCGGAGGATTTATTTCTGATTGGATGTCTGTGGCCAGTGATGTTTCTCGAGAATCAGTGCTGCGATCATTATTTGCAATTTATATCCGTGATTAAGAGTAAAATGTCAGCGTTCTGATTAGTAATTTTACAGATGACATTTGGAAAGGCATTTACGTCTTGGGCTAGCTGGGGGAATTGTGGATAATGAAGAATGCACAATAATGCAGCAGTATGTCGGTCAGCTGGAACTTTGTGTGTAAAAATGGAAAATACATTTCATCGTGACAAGAATGAGGTAAAGCATTTTGGGAAGTCAAATGGCAGAGAAAAATACATTATAAATAGCTGGACACGTGAGTACTTTGATAAGCTGTTGGATCTCAGATTCAAATCCATAGCTTCCTGAAAATAACAACACAGCAGGATGTGATGAGATAGAAGGTGTATGGCATGCTTGCCTCCATCGATCGCAGCATTAATTTCAGACGTTTGCATATCATTCTGTAGCTGAATAAACCTTCAATCGGCTCAGTTTGTAATGGTGTGTGTAACTCTCATCGCCACACTTTAGGAAGGACATGGAGACTTTGGAGAAGGGAGAAAAGAGGTTTACCAGATGTTGCCAGGATGAGATTGTGATAACTGTAAGTAGAAGTGTTACCTGTATGAACATATGTTAACTATGAGGAGAGGCTGTTCACAGTTGCATTGTTTTTCTAGAGTGGAGGAAGCTTGAGAGGCGACTTGATCCTGGTATATACCATTAGGCGAGGCGTGAATAGCATGGACGGTCAGAAATTCTTTTTCCTCAGGGCACTTGTTCACAATGATCTGGGTTTCATCCGATTTGTTACTTGTATAGTTTTTAGACAGACTTCCCCCATTTTTGCACTCCATTCCCTTTGTCATAAATGATTGCATCTTGTTTGCTTTCTCTATTACATGGTGACCTGTACGCTGCCTGTTCCAAATTTCTAACCGCCCAGTATAAACCCTGGCACAAGCACTGAGAATCTTGGATTCTCAGAACTCCATGTGCAGTCAGTCTGAAAACAAATGGTGCTAGTCTAGCAGTAGAGATGGATTGTGTTAAAAAGGATATAGAATATAAATAACTGCACACTTAGAAACAGTGGGATACGCATGATTTAATAAAAGGGGAATATTTAAAAACCTGCTGGATTTTACTTTTGGCGTGACCATTAATGGCACAATTGATAGGGGTGGGATAGAGGATTGCAGGTTAGGGGATATTTGAATTTCCAGGTGCATTTTGAACAGTATAGAAAGGGATAAATATTAGCGAGTGAGAAACTAAGGCCACTTAACGTTCAATGAACTTGTCGCTGTGAAGCCACTGTTGATGGCGTAGGTCTGAAACAAATGTTTTGTGTTAGGACTTCCTCTGGAGGAAGCCAGGGAAGCTCGGGAACTTAGGTAACTCATGGTAATATCTTGAAAGTTGTTCACATTGTGGAACAGGATGTGCTGGATGTCTTGAAATGCAAAGAAAGGTTTATTAAAAATCGGGACACGAGCAGATGTGTCCCAATACCTTGTGAGACTCTCAAGAAAAACATTGTGCGGTCACACGCAATATATTTGTATCATTGTCAGCCACTAAAGACCAATACAACTAAGGAATGCGTTGCATCCGTTGTTGGAGCAGATTCTGAGAGAAAAAGATTATCATGCATTTGGAAAGGCAATACAGAATAAGCAATAGTCACCATGGCCTGGTGCATGGAAAGTCATTTCTGACAAATCTGAATAGCTTTTGAGGAGGTGACAGATCATGGCAGAGCAGTCGACGTTATCGACATGGACTGTAGCAAGGCTTTTGACAAGGTTCTGCATGGCAAAAGTAAAGAACGTAAGAACTACGAGCAGGGGTAGGCCGTCCGACCCTTCATGCCTGCTGCACCATTCAATAAGATCATGGTTTGCCTTTCCCTGGACATACCCGCGCACACACCGTATCCCTGCATTCATTTTTTTTTCAAAAATATGTCGTCCTTAGCTTTAAAAACATTGACTGAAGTAATGTCAACGGCTTGACTGCGCTAGGAATTACATAGATTAAAAGCGGTCTGGGTGTAAAACTTTCTTCTCAATTCAGTCCGATCTCTGCTCCCTATAATCTTGTTGCTATACCCTCTTGTCGTAGCCTTCGTTGGCAGTAGAACATTCTCTCTACGTCTATCTTATCTATTCCATTCATAATTTCTTATGTTTCTCTGAGATTCCCCCCGATTCGTTCGAATTCTGATGAATATAGTCCCAATCTACTCTTTGTACTCCGCATAAGCAAACACTCTCAACACGGAAATCAAGCTTGTTAACGTCCGCTGCACACTCTCCAGTGGCAATACATCCTTTCCCAAGGAAGGAGACCAAACCTCACACAGTAATCTCGTTGTGGATTCACCAGGAACTTGTACAGTCGCAATATAAAACTCTGAGCTTTTAATCTCAGTCCCTTCACCAAAGAAGGACAATATTTAAGTTGCCTTCCTAATTAATGATCGCACCTTCAGACCAAGCTTCTGTGATTCATGCACAAGGGCATCCAGGTCCCCCTGCACAGTAGTGTGCTGCAACGTTTTTGCCATGCAAGTAATAATCCTTTCTACTGTTATTCCTGAAAAAAGAAATTGAATGTGCCGGTGTTGGACATGGGGTGAACAAAGTTAAAAATCACACAAAACCAGGTTATAAATCAACAGTTTTGTTTGCAAGCAACAGGTTTCCGAACACCGCTCTTCTTACCTACGTTCGTCTCATTGTCAATTTCTGACATGTTAATAGTGCCCTCCATTGTGAAGCGAGATGCAAAACACCTGTCCAATGCCTCAGACATTTTATCATGATCCATAACGAAATGCCTCAGCCAATTATTCGTGTTCCATAACTAACTGCCCATCCTCATCATCTAAATAACTAACATTTACTTTAGCTACTCTTTTGCGTTGTTTATATTTATAGAAAAATTTGTGAACTTTCTTTGTCTTCTGTGAAAGTTTATCACGTGTTCTACCTTACTATTCTTCATAATGCATTTTGTGACTTTGCGTTGACGTTTGAAGTTTTCCCAGTCTTTTCGTTCCCTGCTGTTTTTGGAAATAAATTTGTATCTATTCTCTTTCAATTTGTTATACTCCCTTATTTCCTTAAATATCCATTGCAGATTACACCTTTTCTGACATTCTTTCCTTTTCACTGGAATATGCTTTGGCTGAGCACTTTGAAAAATAATACTTTGAATGTTCTCCGTTGGTAGTCAACATAATCACATTATACTCTTTGTTTCCAGTCTATTTGAGCCAAGTCCTCGATCATTCTATTGGCGACTCCTATGTTTAAGCACGTGATACTGGTATTGGATTTTATGTTAACACACTCCATCGGTACTCTAAATTGAAAATACTGTGATCACTCCTTCCAAGAAGATTTCTAACGAACAGGTCATTAAATATTCCTGTCTCATCACGCAGGATCAGATCTCGGATAGCTTGCTCCTTCATTGTTTATATTCCATACTGTTCAAGTCAACAATCACGGAAACACAGAACGAACTGCTGTTCAAGTCGACTCTGACCAAGCTGGTTCCACCAGTTTACACATAGATGAAAGCTCCCCATGATAATTGCCATACCAGTTTTACAGACGTTATTTATTTCTTTGTTTATTGCCCACCCCAGACTGGTTAATACGTTTCGACCACACACGACCAGGGAGTGCCTACCAATTGGTTTCAACATGTAATTGACCGTCAGAGACAGAGCGTGTTCATAGTTGTTTTTTGCACAAAGTGCAGCCGTGTGACCAATGGTGTGCTGTGAAGTTCGATGCCGATCCACTGTTGTGCATCATTTATATAAACGCTTTGTATGAGAGTGCAGGTGTTATGTTTAACAAGTTTATAAGAGACAATGAAATTGGCAGTGCAGTCGATGGTGAAGTGGATTTTCGAAGAGTAAAACAAAATCAACAGTGCTGATACAGTGTTGAGGTATAGCAAGTGGAGAACTAAACGACGTTACATTTTGCTAAGACAAATCAGAGCAGGACTAGACTAGTTGATCTTCGTGCCCTGGGAAGTTTTGTCAAACAGAGTAACCGAGGAATGTAACAACAGTTCTTCGAAAGTTGTGTTGCAGGTAATCAGGCTGGTGTTGCTTGCTCTCATTGGTCAGAACATTGAGAGTAGGAGTTGGGATGTCATTTTCTGGCTGTACAAGACATTAGTGGAACGGCCATAAAATTATTGTTGATTATCTGATTTATGCATGTCCTTTAGGGAAGGACATCTAACATTCTTACCTGTTCTGGCTCACAGGAGACCCCAGACCCACAGAAATATGGCTGACTCTGAGCGGCCTCGGGCAAGTAGCAGTGAACAATGTATGCAAGTAGCAGTGGACAGTGGGTCCAGCCAGTGACATCCTCAGTGACATGGATAAACTAAAATGCATACTTCCATCGCTACAGTTACAAACTCCTCCAGCTACAGAAATACATACTGCCTCCGTAATATTCTTCAGGACCTTGCCACTCTCTGTAGCACTCTCAACATCTGCATCGTCCTGAACCCTCCCTGTTCCTATCTTCTTATTAAACTCTGATAATGATTCCCCTTCCCATTGGCCTCCTCCTCCTGGAGACTCTGTGCTATCCCTTTATCAAATACTTCCATATTTCTGAACCGTTCGTTTCTTCAGGACTGTTAGCGTTTTTTCTTGTCTTCTAAGCATTCTTAATTAAATTTGATCCTTTCCGTCCTGTGAGAAGCACAGTTGGGAATGTCGTGTTGAGTTTTGTGTTTTTGTTGAATATTTTACACAGTTCCCTCGAATGTTTTCCACTGTTCACTTCCAATAGTATCTTTCAGTCTGTGTGCCCTGTTTACTTTGGACATTTCTCCAATCAAACTCATGTTATCGCCTTTGTTTCTGGTTGTTGGGTGTGCCTACTGGTCATTTTTAAAATGCATCATCTATTTGAATTCCGATATATTACAATTTCGCTGAGGATCGCTCAGTGTGATATCATTCATGCACTCACATTCATCACCTCATCGATCTGAGATAGCTACGTCCATGACCACTGCACAATATGTTATTCAATGAAATATTGCCAAACAGCATTCTTCAAACTCCTCTTTGATTATCACTCTTGCTCGTGTGACTGCCCCAAATTGTCGAAAGTTAGAGGTCTCCCAAAATTATCACAATACATTTTGTTACAAATTCCAATAATTCCTGATTAACGCCGTGCTGAGTAATTGAATGTTGCTCGGTAGCCAAATACCTGTTCTCCTGCTCGTGCTTTTGACACGTAGTACATAGAATTTGCATTCAGGCGGATTCAACTAAATAATCTTCGGTCAAATGATTCCTTTGTATTGCCTTTGTCAGGGTTAGCCATCCAGCTTTTCCATTCTGTTTGAGTCTCCATAAAGTTGTGTACCGTTGAATATTTATGCCCCACAAAATGTTAACTCTGCAACTACGTCTGTCTAGTGTCTGAATCTAATTTATGTCTGTGTCCAGCTATCTTATTGCAGATAATTTGTCTTATCCAAAACAAGGGCATTATAATTTACATGGTCTCACAATTTCCTCTAACTAACCTATCAGTTGATGTGCAGTTTCATATCAACTCTGTCCCTTCTAGTTCCATTCTCCTTGTCTTCAGCCATGCCCCAAATGCTTTTCCAACACTTCACTATTTGTCTTTGAATTCGGAAAGCTCCTTTCGCCTTAAGCCTATCTCTGCGCCTTCTCTGACAGGTTAAAAACCTTTGAATAATCCTACCAAGGTGATTGGCCTGGACACGTGTCCCAGCAGAGTTCTGTTTATTTGACGTCTGCGATGTCGATGTTTCTTGCTGCTCAGTGTTTCTTGCCGGAGATCGCCTCGAACTGAGTGGATTGCTGGACAATTTCAGAGATCAGTTGAGACTCAAACACATTGTTCTGGGTCTGGATGATATGTACGACAGACAGCTGCCTTTAACAAATTTCCTTACCTGAAAGATATTAATCTATCAGATGCATATGCCTTGCTCATCGGTCTTGTGAATAACACTCGGCCATCGTATGTCCACTAATATCTCACTCACCCCAGAGTACTGATACAATTCTACAATGAATCAACCACCTTCGTCGTGAACATTGTTTGATCCTGATACCTTGCTGAACTCTGGTGCTTTCACTCAGTAGCTCACCATGTGTGTCTAACTGCCTCTGGCTTCACCTTTTCCAGCTACTGTAGATCCGGAGTGAACGAAATTCTCTGCTCCATGGAATTGAGGCATCACAGGCCACTCTGGGATATTGCAGGTCTCCAGGGGACTCACTGCCATTCCCCAAGTGTAACACTCACTGTGACACTCTACTTTCCGAATCTCTCTATTTCTCTGTCTGCAGTAGGTAGGCAGGAAATGCATGACTCAATAGACTTCACAAAAGCTTCGAGTCTCACTCATCACCTCTTTTAAAGCAATTGGTGAGATAGAGGGAAGGAAGATCCGGAGACTTCAATAAATCCTGCAACGAGGTAAGATCACTCACAGTGAACGGAGCAGACAGCATAAGGCATGACGTATTTGCAGTTCAAGTTGTCAACTTGCTCGCTGTGCTGGAAGATTTATTATCAGACGTTTCGTCACGATGCTAGGTAACATCATCAGTGAGCCTTCGCTGAATTGCTGGTGTACTGTCCCGCTTTCTGTTTATTAGTCTTGGTCGGTTATGACTCGTGATAAAAGTTCTGGTGTCTTCTTTAAGAGGTTGGCGAATTGGTGCCAAACCAATGTGTTAATTGATGGATTATCGGTTTGAAACCAGGACTCCAAGAATTCCTGTACCCATCTTTTTTTAAGCCTGTCCTGGGATGAATGTATTGTCCCAGTCGAAGTGGTGTCCTTCTTCGAATGTCCGTAAAGATACTAGTGAGTTGGTTATGTCTTTTGGTGGCTATTTGGTACTTGTGTATCCTGGCCGCTCGTTTCCTGCCTGTGTGACATATGCAGTATTAGTCAAAGGGAAGGGGGCAAAGCGAATTTCGAGTAGCACTGCAATCCAATCCAACAGAAAATGGTCTTATGGAAGAAACTCTGCAGGCCATCAGACAGGCACTAAAACCAACACTAAACAGGAGGTAAAAGGGAACACGCTCAACACACAAGAAAGGAATGCCCTGGAAGGACTCAGAAAATATAAAAATATTGTAATACTACCCGACTAAAAAATGGCACATGACTGTCATCCTAAACAGAATATGAAAAGCCCAACTCACAACTCGCCAAAATCTACACTTACCGACGGGTGGCAACGGACCTGATTCCAACGCAAGATAACCGGATCAGAGCTCACCTGAAGAAACTCTACAAAACAGACGAAATGAATACGACTGACAGCCAAAGAATGAAACCTGTTGGATCCTATGCATCCATTTTCTCGGAATTATCGAAGGTACAAAAACCAGGAGGGCACTTCAGACCCAGAGTCATACCGCACCGACATGCAGACTAGCAAAGGAACTTCAACAAAAACTGAAACACCTATTAGAAGCTATTGCATCCACTCCACCTGACAATTCTTGTTCATCATCCAAAACACCAAGCTTGGGGAAGACGAAGTCATGGTTACCTTCAATGTAACGGCCCTATTCAAATAAATTAACATTTGCCTGATCAAAGAAACACTGACTGCACTTCGAGACGACCCAAGGACGCAATTATCAGATAGCACCAACTCCATCAGCAAGAACAGCATCTTCAAGGTAGTAGACCTGTGCCAAACTACTCATTTCACCTTCAACGACAGGACATACAAACAAAGCAACTGTACATGCATGGGATCACCAATACCAGGATTCTTAGCAGAAGTAGTTACGCAGTGATTCTCACGAAAAACGCTTCCCACGATCCAAATCAGTCTTTGCGTACGTTATTTGGATGACACGTTTGTTATCACGAAATGGAACAAATTCGAAGAAACCTGCAACCTCAGAAAGAACATTCGCCAAAGAGGAAGAGAGCAAAAACAGACTCATGTTCCCAGATGAAGGGCGTTTGTCCGAAACGTCGATTTTCCTGATCATCGGATGCTGCCTGACTTGCTGTGCTTTTCCAGCAACAATCTGATCTCCAGCATCTGCAGGACCCACTTTCCCCTAACTTGATGTCGCAATGAAAACATTGAGAGTCGGAGTTGGGATAGCATGTTGTAGTTGTCCAGGACATTGCTGAGGTCACCATGTTGATCAATATTTTTGAACAACATTGTTAATCAAATCTTCTCTCAGAATCGTCTGTTCCAAACTTTCCACTTTACTGTAAGTTCACTTTCACAATTTAGCGAATTTCCTCTGTACTCTCTCCAGTCCAATTCCATCTTTTCCTGTGGCAGGGCGACCAGAAATGCACACAGTATATAAGCTGCGACTGAACACATTATTTGCTCATTTCCAGAATAAACTTCCTACTCTTATATTTTGCAGTTTGACTGACAGAGGAAATGAAGCCATTCTATCACTTACCGAGATGGTTGAAGTGTCCATTTAACTTCTGTGTTTTGAACATACTGTGCATTTGATGTCCCCAAATGCCTTACCTTGCTCTTCTCTTGGTTGTTTGCTTCTTCCACCTGTGCCCATTAGTTTCTGTTTTTAAACAGTATACCATGTGTTCTCTTGCCAAATCCAAGTACATCGCATCAAGTTGCAAGTTACTGTGTCAAACCAAAGCAGTCAGCTTAATTCTGCGTGATCGTCCCTGAACAAATCCACGCCGACTGCTCGGGAGTCTTTGGCTGGAAACATAGCAAACAACAAATTTGCAATAATACTTGAAATTCTAAGCCTTTTGAGAAAAATAATAAAGGAATATAATTAGGAAATAAATTGTTTCAGAGAAAAAGTTGGGAGTGATAGCCAAAATAGATTTATGAACTGGGAATCATGTCTGAGAATCGGACTGGTAGATAAATTATGGAGAAACAATCGACTCAACACATTTAGGTTATCAGATAAAGTATCAATACAGACCCAAGCTGACAAGGCAAAATCAAATCTTATGGACTGTTGGCTAATATGTTGGCATGTTTTAAGAATTTGAGAACTGACAGAAAATAATATGCTTTTGGATCAGACGTCTCATGTGGTATTGCATGGATCGGTGCTTGGGCCCCAACCTGGCGATACACATCAAACATTTGTTTTTTTTTCACACGCCTGCTGCTGTCACGAATCAATGTCAGGTGAGTATGAGGTTAAAAAAACGCTCCAAGTTGACTGAGACAAGTGGAGTGAACGGGGAAATACATGGCAACAGAAGAGCAATTTTGTCTTCGTGCACTTTGGTGATAGATAGAGAACAGTAGCCTATATTTGAAGAAGGATTGTGAAAAAAATATTGATCTATGAAGTGATTTATGCTCATTTTATTGTTTTCTTCAGCGCAGACCTCTGAGGTCAATGCAGGACATTGTGCCCTGAAACCAGGCATCAATACGGGAATGATATTGGCATGCTGAGCAACGTAAATCGACCGAACAGGTGGGTAGCTGTAACATTGAAAAGGATCTGGATATCCTTGTCCACCAGTCACTGAAAGCAATATTGCAGGAGCAATGAGCAGTAAGGATGATAAATGGCATGCTGACCTTTATTTCAGGGGGATTCAAGTACAGGAGTAAGGGTGTCTCACTGCAGCAAAATAGGACGATGATGAATCCTTATCTCGAACATTTTGCAGTATTGTGCTCAGTTTTGTCTTCCTTACCTTATAAAGTCCAATATTGATATTGTCCCTGATATTGAGGGAGAGCAGGAAAGGCTGACCATACTAATAACTAGGACGACCGCCTTGTTGTGGTAGCAAATTTTGGGTCGAAATGACCTGTATTCTATGCATTTTAGAAAAATGACTGGAGATCTCAATGAAATAGTTAAAGCACTGACAATACGAAAATGATTTGTAGGAGATATGATAATTTCTCTGGCTGGCATGTCTAAAACAAGGGGCCACAGCATTAGGTATGGACAGGCCTCTCTGCATTGAGATGAGGATAAAGGTTTCCACTCAGTGACTGGTGAACCTGGAAAACTTTCTAACACATAAGACTGCCATTTCTTTGCCCACTCTCCTACTGTGTCCAAATCCTTATGCAGCCCTGCATGTCTCCTTCATGCTCCCTCTCCATCTTCCAATCTTTGTATCGTTCTGCAAATAAGGCCAGAAATCCTTCAGTTCCTTCTTCGGGACAGTTAATTTATAAAGTGAATTGTTGTGGTCCATACAATCAGCCTTGCAGCGCACCATTTGTCACCGGCTACCATCCTGAAAACGACTGTTTTATCCCAACTCGCTGCCTTCTGCCACACAGCCAAATTTAGATACAGTTCTAAACATTCAGAAATCTCATTCTTCACCGTGGATTCCAGGATATTAACTACAACCGAGGTTAGGCTACTCCATCTACATTTTACCAACTTGTGCCTCATTCCCTTTTTATACAGGGATTGCAAATTAGCGATTTTCTTCAGGGACTCTCACGATTCGTTTGTTGATACTGATCAAAAATGAACAGACTACTTTAGTTCTGTAATAAGATTGATAAAAGGTGCTTAAATCCAATTAATTCGCAGGTAACACTGTGCAGCTGGCAAACGTTACTTGAATACAGTATTAATTTTGAAAAGCCTCAAGAAGAGAGTTAAGATTCTGGAAAATATCATATGGGGGTGGGACGCGGGGTGGAAAACATTCATGTCGATCTCAGTAATGAGCAAGCTTGAACTGTTGAAGGTACTGTACGTGAGAGCCAATTACAGAGGGACTTTTCAGCACACCTCCAAGAGTAATAAAAGGGGGTTGTAGGGGGTATATGTGCTCAAAGCTGGAAGTGTATCAGTTACGCCATTCTGAAAGGTTTTATGTGTCTTTCTGCCTTTTTGCTGTGTGTTCGACCTGAGCTGTAACTCGCTGATAATGGGCACATAAGTGTGACCCATAATGTGGACTCTCACTGAAAATCTGAGACAGAGCGACCTTGCGGAATCTGGCAGGATGGCTGAAGGAATCCAGTCTTCACTGTCGACCAGGGACCCATCACAGCGTCCATAGAAGTAAGGAACGCACCTTTATTAAAGATTTGGTTACATGAGGAAAGGCTAGGGTACTTGAGTCTGGTTTCGTGAGAGGGAAGAAGTTGGGAGAAAATTTGTTTGAGACAAATAAGAAAATCGGAAGGGTATATCAAGTGGATAGTGAGAGCATTTTTCCTTGGATGTTGATTGCTTGGGCGAGGGGACGTAGCAAAAAATTGAAGGATGATAGATGCAGGAAGATAGCAGAGGTAGTTTCTTTACTCAGAGGGTAGTATGGGCGTGGAATGTATGACCTGCAACCGTTGTAGACTCACCAAGTTTAAGTGCGTTTAAATAGTCATTGGATAAACATATGGATTTAAATGGAATCGTGTAGGAATAGATAGGGTTCAGATTGGTTCCACAGGTCGGTGCAAAATCGAGTGCAGAAAGGCCTGTCCTGTGGTGCGATGTTCTAACTGACAGGTTCTCCTGTGGAAGTCAAGGCACTGAATTTAATAACGGTATCGAGGCGTTAAAAAAGGTTGATGGTCTGGCGATAAATGATCATCGATGACTATATTGAATGAGATAGATATCGATGGCCCAAAGAATCCATTGGAGTTCAATTCCTACATATGTTTTTCTGGTGGTCAGTCAGGATACGTGGTATATAAAATATTTGGGAAAAATGCACTGAGGTGATATTCAACCATAGACGAGGATGAGAGAGACCATATGGGTTTAATGGACTGCTCGTGTCCTGACGCCATGTCTGGGAAAGCTCTGTAAATGTTTTTGCAAGTTCTTAGATGTCAGGAAGGCTGTGTCAACAGGAATGTGCTTCCCATTATGTTTTCCAATACCGAGGTTGGTACACCGTGTGCAGGACAGTTTTATACTTGATGACATTGCAATTGAAGGTCCTGTTTGGTTGCTTCAGAGACCATTGACGGTTTTATCACTTTCTATGCGTCTGGAGTTACACTTCGGGCAGACCAGGAATTCATGGGAGATTTGTTTCCTGAAAGTACATTGGGGAACCAACTTGATCTATTAAATCGACATTGGCTTCAAGGTCTCTATTATAGACACCAGATTTCAGATCATGATATTTTATTAATTGCTTTTAATTTCCACCAGCTGCCAGATGATTAACCTGGTGTTATCAGTAATCCAGCGACTTTTTCACAACAACGCCATCTCCACATTGGGACCCCTCGGAAGCCAAACTGGACATGGTATTTCTGTGTCTGCTTGACGGCTCTGTCAAAAAGAATTTCGACCATTTTGTCTTTCGTGATGAGACTGGTGGTGTGGTAATTGGTCAGATTGTAATGATTCTCCTGTTAAAGAACTGGACATAATGAGTAATTTTCCACATAGGCAGATAGATATCAGAGTTACAGCTGGAATGTAAAAGCTTCCGCAGAGACACAGCTTGTGGTTCAGCACAAGTCTTCAGTCCTATTCCTGGAATGGTGTTATGGCCCATTGCCTTTGCCATATCTCCTGTCATATCCTCTTTTTCTTCATCTCACGTGCAGTGAATCGAATTGGTTGAACACGGACATCTATGATTCTGTAAGCATCTTGACGGGTGTCAGATGGATAACAGACACGACATATCTGGCTGATAATGGTACAGATACTACATTCGAGTTTTAACATCGATGTCCAGACCTTTTCCGTTATTTTGAGTAGATACATTGTGGAGCCATATCCTTCAATGAGTTGTTTTATCGTCCATCATCATTTACGACTCGATGGACAGGACAGCAGAGCTTCGATCTGTTCTGTTAGTCTAGTGATCTTTTCACCCTGACCAGTGGATTTTATTTCTGCTGTTTGGAACGTAGCTGGAAATGTGTTGCTGGAAAAGTGCAGCAGGTCAGGAAGAAGGGCTTATGCCCGAAACGTCGATTCTCCTGTTCCCTGGATGCTGCCTGACCTGCTGCACTTTTCCAGCAACACATTTCCAGCTCTGATCT
The DNA here is from genome assembly GCF_037043375.1 of Chiloscyllium plagiosum. Lineage (NCBI taxonomy): Eukaryota > Metazoa > Chordata > Chondrichthyes > Orectolobiformes > Hemiscylliidae > Chiloscyllium > Chiloscyllium plagiosum. Next base: position 63,475,054 of record NW_028270175.1, on the reverse strand, counting down.
CCGGCATCTGCAGACCTCACTTTCTCCTGTTTGGAAAGTAAGCAGTCAAGTGCCGTCCGGTTAGGAGGTTGTGTTCGGATTTAGATAGACGTGGTTCTGACCCTGGCAGGTTCATCCATACTCATCACTGAACTATAGGTTGGCTTGATGCTAACGATAGAATCAGAGAATATGCCGGGCAAAGAGTTACACATTGTGGTTGAATATAAGTCTGCTCCTGCTGCTGCGGTGGTCTACAACACCATATAAATTCCCAGTTGGAGCTGCACTGTACGCATTAAAATTTTTCTGCCTGCCTCCCCAATTCACACAAAGACCCATTGACCCATCACCCCGTTCAACGCGAAGTCTAGTTTCTGTTGTTGTAAGATTTTCATTTTATTATTCTCATTCTTTGCCACATTCTTCAAAGCATCATTAGCAATTCATTTTTTCCAATCCCGCAGTGTCATCTTCTGTGATTCAGTGAATGTGTTTCACACTGTTGTTCTCTCTCTGTGTTGCTTATTTAGAGTTCCATGGTGCCAGTAATGCCAATCTTGTACATTTATTGAAGCAATTACTTTGTGCACCTGATTTGATCATTCACTTCCCCTTGTATGACACTCCATGTTGGACAGGGCATTTGAGCAGATTTGACACACTCTTTGGAAGTTTTACAAATACAGAAATTGTTGGAGAAACGATACAGGTCTGGCAGCATCTGTGGAGTGAAAGGAGAGCTCATCTTTTGCGTCCAGTGACCCTTCTTAAAACTTCTCAATTTCTCCTACAGTTTTTATTCATGTTAAAGATTTCCAGTATCCACAATTCTTTGTTTTTCTTTTGAAAACGAAATGTTTTGCCTCTGTTCATTTGTGAAAAGACGCAAAACATCTAACAGCGTCTGCAGAGACAAAGAAAGAGAGTGACGTTTCATTTTCAGTTTGACAATTCTTCAGAACTTAAAAGGATTCTTAAATGGGCTTTTTAATCCCTTGACGACGGGGGAGGATGGGTGACGGGAAACAGAGTGTGTAGTCATACAATGCAAAAAGCTAACGAACTTTTCATTTTGGTGAAAGAGAGACTAAAGCAAAATGAGTGTAAATTAATGTGTGAAATGGGGAGATCGGTTTTCCGTATTGAGTGCAAGATAAAGGAGGGATAACCATATACGTTCATAGGGAGATCAGGAGGGATAGTGTATGAAAAATGGAAAACAGTCATAATGGGGACTGATTGTGAAGTTATGGAATTGAATGCATACTCCTAACGGCTGGAACGTATCAAAGTTTAAAGTAAGATTTTCCTCGATCTTGGGCTGTGCTTCATTGGAACAGTACACAAGCCCAGGACAGAAATGTTAGCCTGGCAGTAAAGTAGATTATTGAAATGGGAATCAATGAGAAGGCCATGCTTATTCCAATAGAGAGTGCTCCTCAATGCAGTTTCTGGTCTCGCAAATGTGAAGGAGACTGCATTGTGAGCAGTGAAAGAGTACAAGTGAAATGTTGCTTCACGAGGAAGGTGTGTTTGGGACTTTGGACAATGAGGAAGGAAGAGTTGAATGGGCAAGTTTTGCATCGTCTTCAGTTGCATAAGAAGGTGCCATGGAGGACTGGGGAATTGTACAGCTTGATGGAATGTGTCACAGATGAAACGGTCCCAGCGGAATGCTGATAGTGGAAGGAAGGGCAAGACCTATTTGGTAACGTTATCATGCTGGCAAAAATGGAATTGGCGGAAAAATATTACTTGAATATAGATTAGAGCAAAGTTTGATGGGAGGACAAAGGGATCTCTATCATTGTTTTGGGAAAAAGGAAAAGGAATGGGGCAGAAACGCAGGAGTGGGACAGCCACAGCTAAACGTCCTGTCCACCACAGTTAGGTGATCTCTTGTTGACAGAAAAGGAGGTCTTGTCGGAGGCTTCCACTAGACTGTGGTATCATCGATCAGAAATGATAAAGAGCTAGAAACTGGAAGAGTTTTGTCACCCTCAGCTAGTCGTGTATTCAGCAACGCATTCAAAAGATTGAAAATATTAGGACATCTAAATTATAGCTTTCTGTCTTAAATATATTGTAAATCAGGATGCAACAATCGATCCAGTGGAAGTTCAGTGAGTGCACGGGCCAGATTCTTAACCAGAGATTTCATAACGCCTGGTAATTCTCATTCTGTTTAAACGAAAGGACTCACCAAGAAATTAAACTGCACACTGTTCAGTTCAGCTGTCATGAATACTACTCAACCACAAATTCATAATCGCTACTGTAGGCCAGATTTGAACGTTTTCTTTGTTTACAAAGATTGTCTTGTTGATTGTCATTGATGGTTTCCATCCAATAGCAGTTTCATATTTTCCCTTTATTTCGGTGGATAGATTGTTCATGATTTGGGCGGATGAGATGCAGGGAAAATTAGAATAATTGGGGGTGGCAGATTTTATGGAAACATATAAAATTATGAAAGGGAAAGACATGAATTCGAAGCACGGAGGTCCGTTCGACTGTTGGTTAAAGTTAGAACTAATCTGAAAATGGAGAGTAGATTTATGACTGAGTTGAGGAGAAACCTCTTCACCCAAAGTGTTGTTATTTTGTGGAATTTCCTGCTGATTGAAGCAGTTGAGGTTACCTCGTTAAATATTTTACCGGCAAATAAAGATGATTTTTTTGTATGGGAAAGGAATCATACTTTTTATGAGAGGGCGGGTAAGTGGAGTTGAGTCTATTGAAATGGACAGACCTGATCTTTCTGAATCCAAATGCCCAGATGGCCGACTCCTGCTTCGGGTTCTTATGTTCATATGCATTGTTTTTATTTAATGCAAGTGCCAGTTAAGTTGATTTTGCGGAGAGATTCCCACCGTGAGTCTGAGTGGGTTTCAACAACTCCCCACTTCAACAACCCCTCACGCTGAGAATAAGGTTAGGTTTCTCCCAATTCTTATTCCACATCATCCCCAGCGCAACTCCACATTCAGCTGAGATCCTGGAATTAACCAACATCCCAGGAATCAGTACCATATTTGAAAACCCATAGTGCACTGGGACAAGCAAAGGCTGTTCAGAGCGACTCTGCTCAGCCCCTGATATTGATTTTGCACGTGGAAGGCAGGGGTAAATTGCTGCGCTTCCCAAACACGTAATGTCAACATGGGCATGAACCTCCTTCTCGGCGGGGATGGTCACAAGCAGGATTCCTATTCCAGATGGATAATGAGTAGAGGCCATGACACCAAACCATGCTGATCTGATCTCAAGTTAACCCCCTCCCCGGTTACAGCAGTCTCAGAGGAAAGTATTGACGGGAAAATATTGCCGTTCTCCACTCTATCAGCGTAAAGGGAGACCCAGGGAGAATCTCCCCATCCCATTTGAGAAGACTAAACAAGAGGCAGCGAAATTACCTTCACATCACGAATGGTCTCAGGAAACACCGCGCTGAATCCACCACGAATGTCACCACAGCCCAAGGCACCCAGGTTCACAAACACATTTTGCTGGAGTTTAGAAATTGCAAAGAGAAGCATATATGTTGGGAGTTGTATTTCGAAGGCAATACTGCAGTGACAATTGCGTTCATGTTATAAACATGAAATTACATATTACAGAAATTGGCGATGAAACTCAACAGGTGTGGTAGCATGTTTGGGAAGAAATCTTAGATGGCTTTTCATCAGAACAGTTTTTTGTTTCCGAGCTCCAGTGCCTGCATTTCGTTTTTTTTAGATTGGCAAGTATTGTTCATACAATATTAATGAACGACATGATCAAGAAAGGAGGGTAAGTGGTGAGGGAATCAGTGCAGGAGAAGTCAGACACCGCTGAAGTTACTGCTCATCAGAGTCTGGGGGTCGGCTGTGAATCCTCGGGGAGCAGAAGAGAACGTCATCTCAGAGGTACCCCCACTGAACTGATGTGACAGATCCGGAGAAAGTGGAAACACAGAGTTACTCTCATCTGGTCATTGGGGTGGCACAGTGGCTCAGGGGTAATCACTGTGCCTCGGGCGGGGTTTGATTTCACCCTGTGCTGGCTGCCTATAATGAGTTTTAACATTGTCCCCGTGTCTGCGTGTATTTCTTCCAGGTGCTCAGTTTTCCATCTCACAGTCGAAAAACCCACTGATTTGGTGGATTGTCCATGGTAAATTGTATTGTGGAATCAAATGATGTGCTCGTTAGCTATGGGAATGCAGAGCTATAGGGATAGGTTTCCCGTGTGTCTGGTGTGATGCTCTTTGAGGAGCCAGTGTTGTTTCGATGGATCATCTGGCCGTTTTTCCACATTACAGGGATTTTGTGAATTATATTTCAATCTCTGTTTTTTGGCAACCTTTCCAAGTTACCAACAAATATGTTCTGGCCTTATTTGCCGGCATAAAATGTTAATTCTAACCATTGTCTAAAATAAACTCCATCTGTTACTCTTCGCCCCTGAGCCAATCTAATTAAGGTCCCGTTGTCCTGCGAATTAATCGTTGTCACTATCCACTACACCACCAATTCCGGGTGTTGTCTGCAAACTCGCTAACCATTCCTACTATATTCAAATCAATATTATTTTCGTAATTGACACAATCCATTGGATCCATGAGGCGGAATGCTGGCAATAAGCCTGAATTTCAAACAACAAAACTCCAACAACAACCCAGTTTCTTCCACTCCAGCTAATTAACATCCAGTTCTCACCAGATTCCATATTATCTAACTTTGCTATTAGATTACCCGATGGAAAATTGTCGAACACCTTACTGAGGGTCATGTAGGCAACATCCACTGCTGTGCCTTCATCAATCTTCTTCACAATTTCGTTAAAACATTCAGTCAAGTTAATGAGACACGATTTCCCACGCACAAAGCCATGCTGACTACCCCATATCAGATGCTGCATTTCCAAATACAAGTAATTCCATTCTCTCAGAATACTGTCGAAGACCTTGCCCACCACTGGCGTCTCGTTCACTGGTGTGCCATTCCCTGGCATTTCATTACCACCTTTCCGAAATAATCGTACTTATATTTGCCAACCTTTAATCTTCTGGCACATCATCTGTAGCTCTCCATGATGCAAACATCTCATTAACGGGCTCAAGCCGTTATATCTCAACGGGGCTATATCTGCCTTTGTGCATTTTAAGACTTCCATTCTTCCTAGTATAGACACTTCTCAAGTTATTATTTATTGCCACAAGTTCTCTAGATTCCGTAAGCGTCTCCACAGCAAATACTGATATGAATTAGTCAGACAGCATGTCAGCCAACAACTGTGCTTCCACAGATAGCCTGCCCGTAATTCTTTAAGGTCACCTGTTCTCTCCCCAGTTACTGTCTTGCACTTACTGCATTTGTAGAATGCCTTTAGATTCTCCCTGAGCATATTTACTAAGCATTCTCTTGTTCCCATTTTTCCCTACTGATTTCCCTTTTGAGTATACATCTGCTGTCCTTGTATTCCTTGATGGCTTCATCCCTGCTGTCCAAACCTATCATTTGCTTCCTTCTGTTTGTTGACCAGAGTCTCAATTACTAGCTGTACAGCATACTTTGCACCTGACAACCTTTCCCTCCTTATGAACAGGAATAAACTGTTGCTAGATGTCGGTTTGCTCTCTGAACAGAAAGGTTCTGTTAGCGCGGATGAAATGATATCAGTCCGAGCCGAGAGTGAGGTTCAACAATCGGTAACGTTTATTGCTACAGTAACACCGATGGAGACCAAACGAGGTCCAAATCTCTGCTGCGTTCCTGTTCCCGCCCGCTGATACATATTATATACTTTTAGTTGTCAGGATGTGTTGAATTTGAGGATGAATGGGATGATAGTTCCCCATCATCACTGGAGTAGGTGCAAATAGTATGTTTCCTGCCGTCCCAAGAGAGTTGAAAATGTGTTGCTACTGCAACTGGTGATACAATTTCACTGAGTGTCCTACCCGGGTCCTAAGCTCCCGTAAGACCTCAGCCAAATGTGGGATGGGGGCTTGCTCAGGCTCCTGATATTCTCTGAGGGTGCCCCTGAATTTATCAGTAGTTTGTATGGACTCGGAGTTCCGTTGTCGGACCTCTGAGATGTGAGCTTGCCCAATCGTGACTGGGCGCCTGGGGGTGAAGCAGAACTCGATTTCAAGGGTGCAGCCCTGTGTCCTGTTGAACCCGCATTCCGCTGTTTCACTCCTTCGTAAGGGGTGAGGGCAGATGGTAATTGCCCCCCGCTGCTTGCAGCCTGTAAGCGGCACCCCGTACAAAGCGCCGTTTCGAGATATGGCTGTGTGGTGAGCTAATCGATATTTGAGGGAAGCATTTTCCCGTATGACTCCGATGTTCTCAATGTTAAACAGGGGAAATGGCCCCGACTCTGGGGTGACCACGGGGATCAGGAGGACAATCCCGACTCCTGTCGCCTCACTGACCTCACAGTCGGGAACCAGTGGGTATACTCTGCTCATACCCTTCAGAGTCCGGCTGTCGAGCGGCCCGGAGCGCCCCGCGAGTGAGGCCAGTTTGGCGCTGTCGATCCAGTCGGGCACCTCCCCACTTTGGACCTGGTCAAGATTATGCCGGATCTGGGCTACCATCCACAGGCCATACGCATGGTACAGCTGTCCCTCTTGGATATGGGCCGTGTTTTCCCTTTCCCGGTCTACAAGGCGGTTAATGGTGTTGGCGTGTGTCTCCAGGACTGCAATGCCGTCGAGCTGGATGTTTGCTCCCTCTTCCCCCAGGCGTGCCTAGTCTGCCTGATTTGTGAGAGACCTCTGTAGCAGGTCCCCCATTACCCCTTTTAGTTGCTCGACCTGTTCCTTAAGGCCCTGGATGTCGAGGGAGTTTACTACGGATGTCCCCATGTTGAGTCCTGTGAGAGCATCGTTGACTATGTCCCGTCTGTGTCGTTGTGTGTGCGTGTTATGTATGTAAATTCGGTTGTGGGTTGCCCCCATGGCGTCTATGGCCCTCTCTATAACCTCCTTCCCCGTCATGGCGTATAGGTTGCATACCTGTGCTGTGCAATAGTCCGGTACCCAGATGCCCGATATATTGACCAGCACAGGCACGACCACGTGTCGAACGTTGTCATGAAGGGCCTCTCCCTCATCCCACAATACCAGTCCCCCCGCGGGCCACGGTCCCAGGGAGGGGCATGGCAATATCTCGGGAGTCGTGGTCGGGGGCGGTGTGGTCGGGGCGGGTGGAAAGCACAAATACAAAGAGACTACCGCGGCATCAGTCGGCTCGTAATATCCACAAACAGACAAATCCCGTACTGTGAAGGCATCAAATGCCGGGGCAGAGGAGAGGTCCTCTGGCATGGCAAAACATTGTCCCGAACATGCAACCCCCCAAGTCCATCGCCTCAGCACACCGGAGACAGGTCGGCCGCGGGTCGCGCTCCGACGTGCAGAATAAACAAAGTGTCTGTGCGCCCGGGAGGACCTCCAGCCAGGCGTTGTAGAACACGTCGATCACATCAGGCTTGTCCCTTGCAGGAATACAGATGGCGTAGGACGCGTTGAAGGCAACACCGTGGCGGTAGAAGTTTTCATGTATTTCGGGTAAGGAAGGCGCCAGTCGTAGGGCGAAGAGGAGAGCAGGGAGGAGAGCGGTGCACCGGAGAAGCATGATCTGTGGGAAGAGAGGGAGAGAGGCACCCTTACCAAGGGTGTAGGGTTAGTGTGTGTTGGAGCAGGTCTCCCTGGAACCGGTCCACCCGTTGCACTGTAAGGAGAAAGGGGGCGGTTAGAGTCAAGTCGGTGGTGGGGGGAGTGTCTGTCCGGTCGGGGCTTAAGGGTAGGGCTTAAGCTGGGACCAGTGTTTCCACCTGCCCTTTCCCTTCATGTCGACACAGGCGCACGTGTCGCTGGCGAGGATGATTTCGTGCGGTCCGAGCCACCGGGAGGCGAAGCCGGGTCGGTCGGGGGCGGTCCTGACTAGGACTTTGTCCCCAACGCCGGGAAGGCGTTGGGCGGGCAGATGCGGTTGCAGTTTTGCCTGGTCCCTGATGTCCTGCTGGTCGCGCGCAGTTTGTCTAAGGGCCCGCAGCTGCGTATCCAGCTGCCGGATATAGCGCGTCATCCTGTCCCTCAGGGGGGCCATGTATTCCCCCCCGACCATGACGTTCTCTGGTAGTCGCATGGCCCTACCCGTCTTGAGCGCGAAGGGAGTGAGGCCTTCGCGATCGCCGCTTTGAGGGTCCGGTTCATGCGCTCGACCATCCCGGAGCTCTGGGGATGGAACGGGATGTGGAAGCACTGTCCGATGCCTTGGAGGCGACAGGCCAGTTTCATTGCGCGTCCGGTGAAGTGCGTGCCCTGATCTGGAGGGTGACCCCCTAGCGAGGGAAGATGTCGAAGGCCAGCACTCTGGCCACGGTGGCGGATGTACAGTCCCGTGTAGGGAAAGCTTCTACCCAGCGCGTGAAATGGTCACCGATCACCAGGCAATACTTCTTGCCACCGCTGGGGGGTAGGGATCCTGTGAAATCAACTTGGATTTTCTCCCAGGGCCCCTTGGGCCATGGCTGGTGCGCCAGGGGAATGCGCAGGGGCCGCCCCGGGTTGTGCTGGGCGCAGACAACGCATCGGCGGCAGTGTTTGGCCACGTGGCGGCCGAGGCCGGGCCACTACCAGTCAGTCTGGAGCCTAGCAAACATTCCGTCACGGCCCGCGTGGTCCGGCTCGTGGTGTAATTGCATCAAGGTCGTTCTGATAGCCGCGGGTGCCGTGCCACCACACCCCATCGGGGCCGCGCGCTGCGCCCTTTGCCAGCCAGTCCTCAAACTCACCGGGTTGCGCGCAATTGATTTTTATCACCGCAGCGAGCAGGGGGAGGCGTGCGGCCGCCACCAGGTCGCCAACCGTATTTTCGTGTTTAATCTGACCACCGCTGGCCGTGATAAAGCCCCCGCGGCTCCATGCTGCCATGTAATCATGGACTAACCCGAACGCGTACTGGCTGTCGGTAAAGATCACCAACCGCTTGCCTGCTCCCAGGCGGAGTGCGGCGGTGAGGGCGACCAACTCCGTGACCTGGGCGGAGGTGTCGCCCCCCATCTTTCCCTGTGCTCGGGTGGTCCCGGTATGGTCGACCACCGCCCATCCCGTTTGGTAGAACCCATCGACAAGCCTACGTGAGCCGTCCACATACATGGTCAGGTCGGGAGCAGTGACCGGGCTGTCGGCCACGCAGTCCCCCTCCGCCGAATCGATGGCGGCCTGGCAATGGTGGGGTTCCCCACCGCGGTAATCCCGTCGGCGGGGTTTGGTCCTGTGTCCCTAACGATCTGAATGGACTCGTCCCGGGGGAGGAGAACCGCCTCCCAAGTTGCCCTGCGGGCATCCGAGACCCTCCGGAGTCGGATCGAAAGATATGCAGGTCAAGTGAATTGGTCTTGCTAAATTGCCATATTGTTAGGTGCATTTGTCAGAGCGAAAGGGGTTTGGGTGGATTACTCTTCGGAGGGTCGGTGTGGATTTGTTGCTCACATCATGTATTAAAGGTGTGGGCTTCCTTGTGTGTGGCTATCTGAGCCACATTGGTCAAACGATTCTGAAATAAAAATGGGCATTTACTGAATGTTACATTGCATCATGAAGTGTGTGAGCCAACTAAAATGTAATTCTGAAAATACAGATAAACCCGAGATACTTATAGTTGTATATGTGTGTGTGTGTGTGGTGGAGGAGTGGCTATGTGTGTCAGTGAGACAGATTGTATGTTTGTGTATGAATGTGAGTGTGAAGGGGGAGAACTCTGTGAGAGGGTGCGTGTTTAAGTGTGGGAGTGTATGTGTATGTAATGCTCAATGATATTCACCTCCGAAAGAATGCCATCGCACTTCAATGCAAGCTCTCCTGATGGACCTTGTAGCTTAAAAGATAGCACACAAGTGGAATCAGAGAAACACTTCAGTTTTCATACGTTCCACATCTCGGTGAAATGAGATGATGAAATAAATATGTTGAGAGACATTCAGAAGAAACAAATATATCTCTTCATTTGAGATTCAACCATGCACATATTAAAGGGCTTTCTAAAATCCATCACCGTCAGTTCAGGATGGGAATTTACAAAATGTTTGAGGAATCAAGCATTTTAATGCCAAGGTTATGTTGTCGAGAGGGTTTGAAAGATGTGATAGATATATACAATTTGAGCTGTCTATTTACCCGCCAATTTTATTTTCTAAAAATTAGTTGGAAGCAGAAGATTGAAATGCAGGAAAAAGAAAATTAGTAATGAATATATTTCAGCATTCTGTAACAATTGGATTCAATGGCTGGGTAAGTACCCAGCATTCCACGCCGTGAGACTGCACTCGCTACAGAGGAAGGCAGTCCATTCACATGCTGGCTTTATCTCCGTGGTAAATGAAAAAGATGCACTTTTCCAGACGGTAAGGCTGTAGAGGCATTCAGGCCAACAGCGTTTAAAAACGCTTCCAGCGAAAAGCGTGCAACTTGCAAAAAAACGAGTGGGGAATTGTTTTTCAGTTCAGGGTTGAACAGCCACCAGTTTGGCTAAGATTCTGGACGCATGCGCGGGCGGAACGGTGACGTCCTCGTACAGGGAGGGACCTGAGGGCAATTCATGCAGAAGCTGAAAATCTGAGACTAAGACAGAAAGGGATCGAGGAGGTCAGCGGTTCTGGCAATATAGATGGACAGAGAAACATAGTTAACAATTCCAGTCCTGTGTGCCTTTTCTTCAGAATCCATTTCCTTGGTTGTGCACTGTCCTGGGTGATAGCGTTTTGAGCAGCTTAACACACAAGTGGTATTTGTCACAAATACAACAGTGTACTTGAATCTCTGGATTTTACTGCAGGTGACATTTTTAATCAACCTGTTCACATGTGTCATGAAACACTTGTGAAGCTGGTGGTGCTTGAAAATCCACACCTTCCTTACCAGAGTGGAGTTAAAATGGGTCGAGAATGTGGTGCTGAAAAAGCAGAGCAGGTCATGCAGCATTCAAGGAGCAGGAGAATCGACGTTTCAGGCAGCAGACCTTCATCAGGAATAAGGGCTCATGGCCGAAACGTCGATTTTCCTGCTCCTCTGATGCTGGCTGACATTCCACGCCTTTTCAGCAACACACTCTGGACTCTGATTTCCAAAATCTGCACTCTACATTTTCCCTTTGGAGTTCGTTTGGGTCGGGGCCTTCGCCTAATCATCTTCACCTGCTTTGTCAATGACTTTCCCTTCAGGAGGGGAATGTTGGTTGACGATTGGACAGCATTCAATATCATTTTCAACTGCTCAGATACTGATTTACAGATTTACAGATTACATTACAGTGAGGAAACAGGCCCTTCGGCCCAACAAGTCCACAGCGACCCGCCGAAGCGAACCCACCCATACCCCTACATTTACCCCTTACCTAACACTACGGGTAATTTAGTATGGCCAATTCACCTGACCCTGCACATCTTTGGACTGTGGGAGGAAACCGGAGCACACGGAGGAAACCCACGCAGACACGGGGAGAACGTGCAAACTCCACACAGTCAGTCGCCTGAGGCGGGAATTGAACCCGGATCTCTGGCGCTGTGAGGCAACAGTGCTAACCGCTGTGAGGCAACAGTGCTAACCACTGTGCCACTGTGCCACCGTGCCGCCCACAAAGTCTGAAGTCACGCAAATGCATATGTTCAGGTTGTACGTTTGGAAGCTGAGATGTTAGACTTTTTCTCATTGAGAACAACTTTACAGCTGGAATCTCAACCTGTGATTGAAGAAAATCACAAATATCATATATGTGGAAAGGGATTTACTCTGTCGTCCAGCCTCGTGTAGCATCTGTGGATTTACACTCACAAGAGACCTGATTTTGGGGAAAAAAATCTTTATGATTTGCACAGGTCCTAACTTCAGAAATTTGAATTCACCAACAAGTTATTCACATGGGCGACAATTCTTTCAGCTGTACTATGAGTGGAAATGTATTCACTTGGGGATCCAGCCTAATGTCACACAAGCGTCTTCATCACTGGGAGAGAAGCTCCTCTGCTCCGTTCGGGCAGGGATAACCTTCACAGTCCACCCCAATGTGACCCAGTCGCATTGAAACTGGAGAGTGAACATCTGTCTGGTCTGTGCTTGAGACGGGATTTATTAAATCAGGAAAGCTTCAAACACACACGCTTGACCACACTGGATGGAGACTAAACACGTCCACTGAGTGTTGGAAGCGATTCACTTAGTCATCTGTACTCAGTGAGCTCCAGCATATTCACATGAGTGACAAACACTTACTTTCTTCTTGTGTGGAAGGGGGTCACTTGGATCTCCAATCTCAGCATATATGGGCTTGTTCACACCAGTGAGAGAAAATGTAAATGCTCTGACTGTGAGAAGAGCTTCAGGAGTAACAATGCTTTGATGAAACACCAGCAAACGCATTGTGAGGAGAGGCCGTTCATTTACACTGTGTGTAGCAAGGGATTCAATAATTCATCCGCACATGTAACACGGCTGTAAGGAAGTATTGGATTAGTTCAGTTGGCTGGGTTGTTGGTTTGAAAAGTAGTGTGATGCTAACAGCATGGGTCCAGTTCCCAATACCGGGTTAAGAATGCCAAGAGCAACTGTCCTTCTCACCCTCTTCACTTGCCTGAGATCTTGTAGCCCACTGATTAAATCACCACCAGTCACTTCCCTTTCTAATGAAGGGAGCAGCTCCTGTGGTCTGGAAAGTCGATGGTGGCACACGCATTCCAGTTGAGTAAAACGTGATTGTATCTTGCTTTTATTGCATCCAGAATTGATCTATGTTCATTGTGTCAACCGGCGTTTTCTTCATTGGATGTGAATAACCTCTTTAATTGAACTATATTCTAATTTTCAAGCATCAATCACATGAAATATAGTTTTCCCCAATTCGTCTCCGATGAGAGGAGACTGGTGGATTTGCATTTACACTCTGCTCTTGTCGCCTTTTCTTCATTGGTCAAGCTTGATATGAATTTATAAATTTGTTTTCAAACATTCAGATTACTGATTGTGTTTCACAGCGACAGAAGTCCTTGAGAAGTCTAGTTACTGGTTGATAAGATGCAGCAGCTAAATTGTGTCGATGCACAGTGGGAAGTCAGACCCACAGTGAGAGCACGTGAATGGTTTCTCATCAGTGTGAAGACGTTGATGGGACTTCAGTTCATGGAAACTTATAAAACACTACGCATGCTCCAGACATTTAAACGGTTTCTTTTCACTTGTAACCCGTTGATGTACTAGCAGAATGGATGACTTAAATGCATCCTTTCCCAAAAATGGAACATGTAAATGGCCTCTCGCCAATGTGAATTCGCTGGTGTCTCAGCAAGTGTGTTAATGGAGTGAATCCTTCTCCGCATTCAGAGCGGGGGAAGGGCCTTTCTCCAGTGTGAACTCGCTTGTATTGCAGTAGGTTGCTGAAATCAATTAATTTCTTAGCTTACACAACTGACGAATGGTCTCTCCTCTGTGTGAAACTGCTGGTGTCTCAGCTGACTGCATGATCGAGTGAATTCTTTCCCACATTTAGTGCAGGTGAACGGTCTCTCTCCAGTGATTTCGCAGATGAAACCTGAGATCAGATAACGCCCTGACCACATTACCACTGTTAGAATATTTAAATGATTTCTCATCAGTGTGAACATATTGGTGGTACGTCAGTTCCGAAGGACATATTTAAAAGCATTGCCCACACTCTGGAAAATTAAACAGTCTATGCTCAATGTGAAAGCATTGGTGTTGCAGCAGTCAGCTAACTGAGAAAATCGCTTCCCACAGTTGCTTTTCCTCAGTGTTGCTGGATTAATTTTCATGGCATTAGAATAATTGAATACTTTCCACAGTTGCCACATTTCCAAAGGTTCCCTCCAGCGTCCCTCCATTTATGTCTTGACAGTCCAGGTGATTGGCTGATGCCCCTCCCCTCCACCTCGCAGACAATACACGTGAATGGTTTCATGCGACTCTCAATGTTGGTTTCTTCTTTCGTTTTCAAAGTCCGATGAGTTCAGGCTACATTTAACTGAACAACTCCATCAGATACTGATGTGAAGCTTCGTTTCAGTTTCCCAATGCAAAACGTCATCTGTAATACTTCTGAAATTAAAACAGAAATAGCTTAGGAAGAGAGAACTTTTTAAAAAAAAACACCAAAGCATTTAATTGTCATTCTTCTTTCAGATGTAGATATTCTAGACAGGATTAGCATTTATTGCTCATTCCTAACTTGACTGGGCAAGGTGATGATGTGCTATCTTCTGGAACCTTTGTTGTCCATGGGCTATCAGTAGACCAACATTATAAGGGATGGAAATCCAGAAATTTGACACAGTGACAGGGAAGGAATTGCAAAATATTTCCAGGTCAGGGTGGAAACTGGTTTGTCAGGTTTTCTGACGTACCTGCTGCCCTTTTCCTTTGAGATGGAAGTGGTTGTGAATGTGAAAGATACTGTTCAAGGAGGCTTGGTGAGCTTCTGCATTGTATCCTGTGGTTAGAACAACCTGCGTGTCTGAGTGTTTGGTGGTGGAGGGAGTCGATCTTTGTCGATATTGTGTCAGTCATGCTGCGCTGATCAATTTGATTGCACTGTTCTGGGTGGTGTTGAAATTTGCATTATTGTTGGAACTGCACTGAGGAGCCCTGAAGGAGGTCCTGACCGAAATGTCTCTTGCTATTTGGATGCTGCCTTATCTGCTGTGCTTCTCCTGCGCCGTGTTTTCTCAATACTGCACTTATTCAGGCAAATACGGAGTATTCCATCATGTTTCTTACTTCTGTCTTGTAAAGGAATAAACGATAGATGGGGAATGAACCCAAAGAAGGAGAAGAACATTTGGACAAAGGAGTGGATAAGGATCTGCTCGGAGAGTGAAAATTGGTTAATGGAGACTGTTCGTGACTATTCATTGGTGCTGTGCAACGGCAGGCTATCTGATAGATAGTCTTCAGGGAATAAAGAATTGTATTATTTGCTGTAGTAAACCCAGACTCTGACCTGATATTGATTGCACAAAAGGCTGGTGCAATTGATTTCTCTTAGAGACTGGGACTTTTACGGAAATGGGAGAGGTCTTTTGGCACTTCGAACCAATGTCGGGCATCAAACGCCGATATACTCTCATCCCACTTTCCAGTACATGCTCTGTAGCTTTTTGTGGTGTGGTTCTTCAAGTGATCATCGATTTTTTTAAATTCCACCAGCTCCAGCGAAATGCCATTACCACAGATATATTCCTCTCACCGCCCTTGTCTGCCTTCCGAGTAGAACTTTCTCTCCTGGACACACTGGTGCATTCTGCCTTCATTCCAAACACCACCCCACATAGCACCGTGGAATCTGGCCCTGCAATTGCTGAAGATGTGAAACATGCGTCGTACAATATTATAATTATGAGCAGGTGTAAGACCTACAGCCATTCGTGCCTGCTCCATCATTCAATGTGTTCATGGCTGATCATTTCGTGCGCTCAGATCCATTTACCCGTCCTTTCAGTCTATCTCGTATTTCCTTTATTGTTCAAAAGTAAGTTCTTAGCTTTAAAAAGGTTGACTGAAGTGGTGTAAATACTTCGTTGGGAACAATTCCAACTTTGAAAGTGAGGACCGCAGATGTTCGCGATTCGACCTAAGAGCACTGGGCTGCAAAACACGCAGTCTGTCAGACATCATCCAATGAGCAGAAAATAATGTCATTTTGGGCAAAAGCCCAACATCAGTTATCAAGGATTCCAAAGAGTAACAATTCTTTGGTTAAAAATGTTCCTTCTCATTTCAGTGCTGATTCTGCTCCCTCTAATCTTGAGGCTATGCCCTGTTGTCCAATTTTCACCCGTTAGTAGAAACATCCTTTCCACTTTTATCTTACCTATTCCCTTCAAAATTGTGCATATCTCTATAAGATCTCTTCTCATTCTTCTGAATTGCAATGAACATAATCCCGATTTACTCAGTCTCTCCCATAACCCGACCCCCTCAACTCCGGCATTATCCCAGTGAACATCTTCTGTGCCCCTTCCAATGTGAGTCCATTCCTTCTCCAGTAAGGAGACCAAACCTGCTCACAGTAATCTAATTATGTCGCCACCAGCACTCTGTACAGCTGCAACATAACCTCTCTTCTTATAAACTCAACCTCTTTAGTAAGGAAAGACAACATTCAATTTGCCTCCCTAATTACACGCGATACCTGCAGACTATCCCTTTGTGATTCATGTACAAGCACAACCAGGTCCCTCTGCACAGCAGCACACTTCAATATTTCAATAGACAAGTAATAACCCCTTTTTCTCTAACTTCTACCAAAATTGATGACATCACATTTCTTCTGCCAGACTTTTGCCCACTCAGTCAATGTATCTATATTCCTCTAAAACGTTTCACAGTTCTCTGCGCACCGTCCTCTGCCATTCATCGCCGTGTCATGTGTAAATTTGGACGTGCTACACGTTGTCCCCAACTCCAAATTGTCAATATAAATTGTAAAGAATTACAGTCCCAAAACCCATCACTGAGGCACACACGACTCACTGATTTCCAGCCAGAATAGTACTCATTTATCACCACAGTTTGCTTCCTGTTAGTTAACCAAGCCTCTAAACATGCTTGTACTCGACCACTAACACCATGCATCCTTACCTTATGCATCAGCCTCTTGTGCGGCACATTGTCGATGTTTTGTTTTGGAAATATAGGTACACCACATCTTCTGAGTACCCATTGCCCACCATACTTGACATGTCTTCATAGAATACCAAAAGATTTTTCAAGCATAACCTGTCCTTCATGAATCCATGCTGTGTCTGTTCAATCTAACTGGTCTATAACCCCCTGTCTTATCCGCCTACCTACTTTTAAATAGTGTCGCCACATTTACGGCATTCCAATCTGCTCGAATTGCCCCAGAGTCCAGCGAATTTGAAAAATTACTGCCAGTGCACCTGTTATTTCCACGGTCAACTCTTTTAGCAACCTGGAATACCTTCCATCAGGGCCACGAGACATTCTATCCTTCGCTGCATTACTTTTCCCAACAATTGCTTTTCCCTAAGAAAGATTGTTTCCAGGTCCTCACCGACCTCCGATTATTTATCAATTACTGGCATGTATTAGTGTCTTCCACTGTGATGAACGATAAAAAAAACCTGTTCAATTCCACAGCCATTTCATCACATCCCATAACTAAATGGCTAAAGGACCAACGTTTACTTTAACCACTCTTTTTCAGTTTATTTTTGTAAAATCTTCTGCTAAACGTCTTTATATTCTGTGCTAGACTTTTTTTCTCATGTTCTTTCTTATGGTTATTTACAGCACTTTTTGTGGCTTACTTTGACATTGAAAGCTTTCCAAATCTTCCAGTTTCGTGGTAATTTTGACCATTTTGTATGCCTTCTCCTTCAATGTGATAGTCTTTCTTATTTCTTGAGACGCACATGGCAGATTACCCCTTTTCTTACAGTCATCCGTTTCACTGGAATATTATTTTGCTGAGTACTTTGAAACATTTGGTGGAAAGTTCTGCTCATCAGGTGTACTACCATAAAATTTTTGTTTTCATTCTATTTTAGCCAGGGCATCCCCGTTCTATTGTCGAGCCCCTTGTACATGCACAGTAATCTGGCATTGGATTGTACCTTCACACTCTCCATCTGCATTCTAAATTCAACCATACTGTGATCACTCCTTCCAAGAGGATCCTTAACGATGAGGTAATTAATTGTTCGTGTCTCACTACTGAGGGCCAGATGGACAATAGCTTGAGTTCTCGTCGTTTCTTTGACATACTGTTCAAAAAAACCATCACGATTAAATCCAACAAAGCCCTCCTCAAGGCAACACTGACTGAGCTAGTTCAACCAAGCTACACGTCGATTAAAATCCCCAATGATAATAGCCGGCCCATTTTCATAGGCATTACTTATTTCTTTGTTTATTGACCTTCCCAATGTAATCGTTTATTTGGTGGTCTAGAGACTACGCCTACCAGTCTACGTTTCTTCTTAGAATTTCTAATTTCCAACAAAATGGAATCAAATTCATTCTCGATCGAACCCATACCATCGCACAGAACCGCTTTGAAGTCGTCCTTGAATATCAGACTCCACTGATTGTCCTTCCGAATAGTCTGAAAGCCCTGGATATTTAACTCCCAATCATGACCATCTTGTAACCATGTCTCCGTAATGGCTACTAAAGCATATTCATTCGTGATGATTTGTGCCTTTACATCTTCAACCTTGTACCAATTGCTGCGATCATTTTGGTAAGCTGCCTTCATGATAGCTTTCTTACCCTCATGATTACCAACGTCTCTCATAATAACTCCTGAATAATCCTTCCTTTTTGCATCTTGTTTCTGCTTACCTGTCCTCTTACGTCCTCCCTTCTCAGTATTCAAGTGCCCAACCACACCTTCAAGGTGATGCTCGATTTTGGACGCTAATATTGAGGCTGTGCAGACTTGCACTCGTTTTATTTGTCATTGGAAATTTCCTTTCTGAACAGATGTTATTTTTTCCCTTCATAATGTGATGCGTTTCTTTCGGAATTCCAGTCAAGATGATCTGAGTTCACTTCATCTCTCCTCAAAGGCCAATCCCCTCAACTCCGGAACCAACTTAGGGAACCTCCTCTGCACAACCGTCGAGTGCCACTACATCCTTCCTCAACTAAAGAGACCAGACCTCCACCCAATGTGCCAGGTGTGGCCTCAACAGCACCCTGTACAGCTGCAGCATAACCTGCCTGCATTTAATGTGATGGAAGATCCAGAAAATCTCCGTGAAACGCGAAGTGGCCATGGGACTGTCGTAAATGAAGAGGAAAATTATTAATATCAGTAACAACGTAGCACTTTAAAAAGGAGCTGCATCGGGCATTGATCGGTCTGATGGGCCAGATATACTTAGCACCATAGAGTCATATAACACAAGCGCAGGTCCTTTGGCCCCAACTGGTCGATGCTGAGCGAAATGTTCATCCATGTTAACCAGGTTTGCCTGCATTTGGGCCATATCCTTCAAAACGTTTTCTATCTCTTATTTGTCCAAATGTATTTTAATTGTTATTTAATATACCCACATCGACTGCAACCGCTAGAAGTTCATTCGGTATGCGTATCATGGTCTGTGTGAAAACCTTGCATCTCAGGACCCCTTTTATTCTTTTCCCTCTGATCTGAAATTGCCACCCTCAATCCTCGATTCCACAACCCTGGGAAGAGGTGAGTGAAGTCACCTTATCCACATCTCTCATAATTTTATACATTTGTATAAGATTTCCACCTCGCTCTTCTACACTGTCAAGAGCTTTTCCTATCGCTCCCTACGATGCACACCATTGGTTTCTGTCAACAAGGGCGGCAATAGCAACATCGTGTACAACTGCAATATAACTTTCGAGATTAATACTCAATGCCCTGGATGAGGAGGACCAGCCTGCCAAAAGCCTTTTTTCACTCCCCTGTGCAGTCGTGATTCCCCTTTCAGAGAACCGTTCAATCTTCCACCAAAGTCCCTCTGTTCTACTTCAGTCCTTCAGGCGCTACATTCACCAGGAAATTCCTGCCTTCATTTGACTTTCCAAAACACAGCGCTTCACGCTTCGCTAAGCTCAACTTCTTTGCCCTTTTTCTTGGCCAACGTCTGCAGGTGGTCAAGTTCTCATTGCATTTTCTGATAAACTTTCTCACAAGCCACAGTGCCACCTATTTTAAAGTCATCTCCAGAAGTATGAATCATGTCTTGTGCTGTTGCACTGAAATTATTGATTCAGATAAGCAACAGCAATGGACACAGATGCCCCGAGCGACACCAGCATTCACAGGTTTCCAGTCCAACAAGCATATACTCTGCTTCCGACCATCAAGGCAATTGTGTATCTAATTTGCCACTCCCTCAGGATTCCAGAGCAACTTACCATGTAAACCTTCTCTTGGGCCTCACTGAAATTCATGTATACTGCGCGTGCCCTCATCAAGCTTCCTGGTCATTTCATGAAAGAACTCTAACTAAGTTGTGAGGCATGATTTTACACGCACAAAACCATGCTGATTACTCCAAATCAAACCCTTTCTTTCGAAATGTATCGACATCCTATCCTTAAGAATCTTCTCAAGTAACCTGTGTCGGACAGATGTTAGGCTCACTAACCCAAAGTCCCCCGCTTTTCTTCGCAGCTTATCTTGAACTTTATTCCCAGAATTTCGGAAAAAGCAGCAATTAACATTTTGATAACATTGGTGATCAATATGCAATTTCCCAATGCACTCTTCAAGGCCGGAAGTTATTTTGAGAACAGGAATGTTGCTCTCGCAACCCGAACTGTCAATCAAGGCAGAAGAGAAGTTTTGGCAAAGTACAGATCCGTGAAACTTGTCATCGTCTGGGGGGAGGCTGCTGGAATCTTGTCTAAAGGGCGTAATGTTTGATTTTTAGGAATTAACAGCAAAATTGGAGGACATGATAATTGAATTATGAGATGGAAATCAGAACCACCATATCTTTCGTAGCTGTTTCAAGGTATTTCTTATAGCCAGATTTAAATGAGACTGGAAAGGCAGGAGGCTGGAACAACACAGCAAGCCAGGCTGCCTGAGGAGGCAAGGAAAACGATGTTTCATGTGGAATCCAATCTCAGGTGTGGGGGTGGGTTTAGTTGGGAACTCCGGATGCAGGGAGAGTCGGAGCATCGTGGGGAAGCGCGGATAGATGGAGGGTACAACCTTGTTGGTCAAGGGTAGGAATGAATCCGTTTGGTGGCAAGGAGCGCTGGAAGGCGTTGGGAGGGGCTGACAAGATATTTTGGGGAAAGGGGAGGGAGATTAATTGAAATTGGAGAACTCAATATTGTGTCCTACGGGCTGTAGAGTGCCCCGGCGGAAGATGAGGCATTGTTTTTCTAATAATTGAGAAGCAGTAAATGTGGGGCAGTTGAATACTCAGATGGATTTTTCAGGAACTCACATAGTGAGTTAGTGAATAAAATTAAAACAAATGTTATTCAGAAGATCATACATGAATAGGAAAGTAAAATTAAGTTTTCCCTACATTTGAACGGAATTGGAATGTGGAGGGCATGGAGATTTGGTGAGACTGTACCTGGTATACTGCGGACAGTTGAGATGTCCTAACCTGAGAAAAAAAGTATCACGACCAAAGAAAGAGTGTGATGGGAAGTTTCCAGATTAATCTCTCATGAAGGCAACATTTTCTGATGAAGAAACTCGATCTGTGATCTGTAGTGTTTCAAAGTATGACTGAAAGCGCCCATTTATTAAAGTTACAAACTTACTTCAAAGTATAGCAATGAAATCGAGAAAATACACATGAAGGAGACAGCCCAACGAGGGGCACGGACAAGCGCAGCAATCAGGTTAAGGCATAATCCTAAAATTTTCTACATGTGCGTCGAGCTGAACATGAAAACCAGGGAAAAGTGAGGGCAAGATATTGAAGTGGCAGTTATCCTGTGAAGCTGAAGAACATTGATCAATTGTTACATGGATGCTTCACATTTTCTTTCTTCGTTGCATTGATTATTCAGTGGTAGAATTCTCGCCTGACATGTGCGACGCCCAGTTTCTTTTCTAGGTCAATGCATTGCTTGCTTCAATCTTTTGGGCAGCACACGGCTCAGAGGTTAGTACAACTGTCTCACAGCACCAGTGACTGGGAATTGAGTCCAGCCTCAGGCGACTTTGTGTGCGGAGTTTGCACATTCTCTCTGAGTGATTTCCTATGGAAGCTCTGGTTTCCCTGCACATGCTGGTTCGGTGAATTGACCATCCTAAATTGCCCATTGTGTTCAAGGAGTTGTACAATAGCTCTTTAGTCAATGGAAATGAAGCAATAGTGATGCTGTGTGGGTTGATGTGGATTTGTTGGGCCGAATGGCCTGTTTCAACACTATTGGGGTTCTTTGCTTCTATGAATGAGGATGCCGATATAGAATAACAGAAGATGGTCTGTTAACAGCTTGAGCAGAATGATAGAAGATGCGGGCACGAATTGATTGCTTGGACGAACATAAAATTGGATAATCTCCAAGCGCACTTGAGTTATATTTCAAGAGTGATGGGGAGTCAAAGGAGGAAAGGCCCTGATCCAAATTTTATTTTCTTGGAATATGGCTATATGGGAGGTGCTACAGAACTGGAGGCTAGCTCATGTGGTTCCATTTTACAGGAAGGATGGTGCATACAAACTCTGAAAATAGAGACGATAGTATCAGAGTAGTTGTATGGAAACTGATAGCAAAAATAAGACGCATAAATGTATCGTTGAATAAATGTGTTGCGTTGTGCCCACTCTGTCCATGATTCTAGTGATGTTATGTACATAAAATATGCCCCATCAGCCTTCTCATCTCCAAAGCAAACGATTCCGAGCAATCCTATGTCTCTTAATTACTAATATGCTGCTTTTCAAAGATCATCATGATGTATTTCCATTGCACATTCTTCAGCGCGATTCCCTCCCTCTTGTAATGTGGCGTCCATATTGGCCTAACCAAAGACTTATAGAGTTCTTACAATCTTTGCCTCGACTCATAAACGTATGTCTATGTCTCTGGTCCCCTGCAGTAGTACACTGGAAAAGTGCAGCAGGTCAGGCAGCATCCAAGGAGCAGGAGAATCGACGTTTTGGGCATAAGCCCTTCTTCAGGATTGAGGAAGGCGTGCCAAACAGGTTAAGATAAAAGGTAGGGAGGAGGGACTTGGTGGAGGGGAGTTGGGAATGCGATCGATGGAAGGAGGTTAAGGTGAGGGTGATAGGCCGGAGAGAGGGTGGGGGTGGAGTGGTCAGGAAGAAGATTGCAGGTCAAGAAGATGGTGGTGAGTCCGAGGGTTGGGACTAAGATAAGGTGGAGGGAGGGGAAATGAGGAAGTTGGAGAAATCTGCATTCATCCCTTGTGGTTGGAGGGTACCTAGGGGGAAGATGAGGCGCTCTTCCTCCAGGCGTCGTGTTGCCATGGTCTGGCAGTTCGGTTGCTTGGTGCGGGTGTCCCAGAGGTGTTCTCTGAAACGTTCTGCAAGTTGGCAGCCTGTCTCCATAATGTAGAGGAGGCCACATCGGGTGCAGCAGATGCAGTAAATGATGTGTGTGGAGGTGCAGGTGAATTTGTGACGGATATGGAAGGATCCCTTGGGGCCTTGGAGGGAAGTGCGGGGGGAGGTGTGGGGGCAGGTTTTGCATTTGTTGCGGTTGCAGGGGAGGTGCCGGGAGTGGAGGTTGGGTTGGTGGGGGGTGTGGACCTGACCCGGGAGTCACGGAGGGAGTGGTCTGTCCGGAAGGCTGATAGTGGAGGGGAGGGAAATATATCCTTGGTGGTGGGGTTTGTTTGGAGGTGGCAGAAATGACGAAGGATGATACAATGTATCTGGACGGATATGGAAGGATCCCTTGGGGCACATCTTCCTCCACACACATCATTTACTGCATCCACTGCACCTGATTGGCCTCCTCTACATTGGGGAGACATGACGCCCACATGCGGAACGTTTCAGAGAACATCTCTGGGGCACCCGCACCAACCAACCCAACCGACCCTTGGCGGAACATTCTAACACCCCCTCCCACTCCGCCAAGGACATGCAGATCCTTGGCTTTTTCCATCACCAGACCATGGCACACGACACCTGGAGGAAGAGCGCCTCATCTTCCACCTCGGAAAACTCCAACCACAAGGGATGAATGCAGATTTCTCCAGCGTCCTCATTTCCCCTCCCCCCATTTTATGTCAGTCCCAACCCTCGGACTCAGTATCGCCTTCTTGACCTGAAATCTTCTTCCCGACCTCTCCATCCCACCCCCTCTCCGGCCTATCAACCTCAACTTAACCTCCTTCCACCTATCGCATTCCCAACGCCCCACCACAAAGTTGCTCCTGCCGACCTTTTATCTTAGCCTGCTTGGCACACTTTCCTCATTCAATAAGAAGGGCTTATATCCGAAACGACGAATCTCCTGCTCCTTGGATGCTGCCTGATCTGCTGCCCTTTTCCAGCAGCACATGTTTGAGCTCTGATCTCCACCATCTGCAGTCCTCACTTTCTCCTACAGTAGTATCCTGTCCCATCGCATTCAGGGGTCTTTGGAGAAGCACTCTCTTAGCTTTTGAGTGTGATGCCATTCATTAAGTTCTCAATTGTATGGTTTCTTCTTCTAAAGTGCAATACCTCATATTTATTAGAGTTAAATTCCATCTGCCATTCATCTGCTCATCTGACCATTCTACCAATATTTTCATGTAACAGAAATTCTTCCTTCTCACTGCCAACCTCGCACAGTTTCTGTGTCAACCACAACGTTATTTATCAAAATCGCCTCACCCAGCCCACATTCACTCATACACGAGTCAGTGAAAACAATAATACCGGAGAAGAATAACAGTTGGGAAGATACATGATGTGTTGTAATGTTGCCTTACTGCAACTGTACAGGGCCTTGTGGAGACATCATCGTGAACATTGAGCAGCATTTTGTGCAGTTTTGGTCTCTTTATCTCATAAAGGATAAACCTGATATTGAATGAGTGCAGTGAACGATGATAAGACTGATCTCCCGTCTGATATGCTTGTTGTGAGGGCAGTACTTCCTTCAGCTGGGTCTGTATCACATTGAGTTTAGGAAAATAAGTGGACATCTCATTGAAATACATAAGACTCGGGCAGAATGGAAGCAGGCATGATCAGACTGGTACACCTAAAACAATGGGCCACAGTATTAACGACAGGGAGGCTACTGTGCATTGAGATATTACTTCTGTTTACGCTCTGAGACTGGTGAACGTGGGCAACCATGTGCCACTTCAGGATATGGAGACGAAAATGTAGAATAATGTCAAGAGTTTCTGCATGGTCGGAGAGCAGGAGTATGGTGCAGAGTTAATAGGATCAGCCATCATTATATGGACAGTGAGAACAAAATAATGGACCAAAGGTTTAAGTGTTGTTCCTATTCTGTATTTCCTTGATTGTTAGTCACATGAAGATATGTGAACATTGTGTGGAAAAAAGGTGCATTGAAGCGATATCCGATCATGAAAAAGATAATGCGTGGGTGGAAGAGGGGGAAGCATCGATAGATTTATGAGCCAACTCTGACACTTTTTTTGTAGCTGTGGGAAAGCTGTGTAAATGTTGTTATAAACTCTCGGATTTTGGAAAAGAGCTCTCTGTAGTTCGATGGAACTACAGCTCATGGTCTTTTTTCTAATACTTAGGCTGGTACAGAGTTTAATCTGGTTTTATTGTTTAAAGATTTGGTGTTGTTTGATGCAATTGACTGTCTTACTTGGCCGTTTCAGAGACCAGTGAAGGGTCTATCACATATCTGTGTTTCTGGAGTCACTTTTCGGTCAGACCTGGAAAGCTGGGCAGATTTGCTTCCTGAAAGGGCATTGCTCAAGCAAAGAGGAGGCGATAGCCTAGTTGTAGTTACGCTAGATTTTTATATATGGAGATAAAGGCAACATTACGGGGCTGCAGGTTCGATACTCACCAACATAGATGATTGAGTCTGAATTTAATTTTTAAAAATCTGAAGACCACCAAATCATTGCAGACTGTAGGGAAACACGCATCTGGGTAACTGTTGTAAATATTTGTTTAACACTCAATGGCCATATTAAAAGGCCCAGCAAGTCATTCAGTTATTTCAATCGTGACAAAGTCTCAAAGTAATGAAACCAGACGGATCACGGGGCATCGATCTTGGCACTGCGAAAGAATGGCTGGACGTATCCTGTGGACCCGACGAACTCTTCTGCACAAACATAATTGAAAGAGCTGCCTCACGGACAACTCAAGTAGCAACAGAAATGTTACAATCACGCAATCATACCTGACAGAAAATATATTCACAGACAGCAAGGTCAACAAACCTGGACATTTCCTGTCTGAACAGCAGAGTTGGCGACACAGTGATATGCTGTCGGGAGGGAAGTGTTTGGGGAATTTTCAATATTGATGCTTGAACTCATGAGCTGTTATGGATTCAGGTTAAACATGAGAAAGGATAGATCGAACTGATTACAAAATTGTGTCCTCGTTCAACTAAAGAATCAGTACTTGTTCATGTTAAGAAACAGTAAGCAATGTTTACAAAATTGTAAGCAATGGCACCCGGTTTAGATGTGGGGAACGCTTCCACTGTTTTGGAAAACCGATCAACTATTACCAGAGAATATATTTTCCCTTCCCTCGGCGTTAGTTCAATGAAATTCATCTGTAAATGTTGAAAAGGTTTTTGGGGATGGATATGCGTCTGACTCATCTGTATTCCCCTCCCCACATTATTAGTAACACTACCTTCACAAGATTTCTGGTAGTAATGAGTAAATCCCTTACTGTATCAGTGTGCTGAAATACTGTCATACATCCCCCCTTTTGACACATTCTCCTCACCGTGTGTCAGCTTGGCATAGAATGGAAGTAATGATGTTGGTATTCAGGGTTTAATCATTGGGGCTACACCATCCGCCTTCCCTGACACTGCATCCTGCTTTCGCCCACTCACGCTTTTCTTCCTGTGTGGCCTGCAACTGTAACTCCCGTACGTCTGCGGTTGTGGTGCAATTTTTTTTCATACACGTGGCAATCTGCTCACTTATTGGTTGCTGGGTTGCTGTTTTTGCTGCTGAGTCGGCCCTTGCATCGTCTTGAGAAATAAAATCATTTTTTTTTAATGTGGGCTTCACACAAGTGATTAATTTAGGCAACAGGACCGCCTCCAGGAGGTCAGAAATCAGGCCACAGTGTGTGATGGGCTTTCCAGTGGAGGTCAAGTAGTCCCTGCGTTTTCACAGCTGTCTAAAATCATGAACAACCCCGAATGCACATCTGCTATCGGTGTAAATCTTCACTGTCTTTCCCTCAGCCAATTGTTAGGCCTCAGTCAAGGCAATCGGCTCCACTGCTTGCGCTGACAGATGAGAAGGTAATAATCCCGCTTTGACTATATCGTCGGTAGTCACTACAGCATACCCAACACTTTTCTGGGCCGCCTCCTTGCTCCTGAATGCTGACTCGTCCGCAAAAAAAAACTCCATATCTGGATTCTGAAGTGGTAAATGCTACAATTCTAGTCTGGGGCTGCAAATTTCATTAGTTACAGCGACACAATCATGTGGTCCCTGTCTCCTTCTGTGGGGAGACGGCTGGCAGGGTTAAGGACGTTACATCGCTTTATTGTAATGTTAGGCATCTCCAAGAGCCCAGGAGTATATCTGAGCTAACATGCTGCTGCCATGTTTACGGTCCTTTGTTCAGAAAGCAGCAAGGATAATGCATATGGGACCAGAAGGGTTAATTCATCGTAGCCAGCTATATCCCAGGACGCTACAACAGCTTTTTTAGCTGCAGCCACGGGGCGCAGGCATTTAGGCAATCCTGCCGCTACGGGGTCGAGTTCAACTGAAAAATTAGCTACCGGCCTCTACCTTCCCCCATGATCCTGCAACAGCACAGATATCATGCAGCCACACTTACTATCCACCGTTTGTACAGAAGGCTTGTTTGGATTCGGAATTCTCAGCATAGGTGTAGTTTTGAGCGGCCTTTTTAATTCACCAAAGGCACTCTCGGCCTCTGGGGTCAACAGCAACGGACTCTGGTTCTGCAATCCTTAGCCATGGGCTATGTCACTTAGGGGCACTTCAAGGTTTGCGTAATGTGGGATAAACGTACAACAGTAAGAGCACATGCCTAAAACGGTTAGTAACCGTTTCTAAGTGTGAGGCTTTGGAATTTTCTGAACTCTGTCTTGACCAATGGCCTTGCCTTGTTCATATATTAATTGACCTAAGAACTTTACCTGTTGTTGCACAAATTCTGGCTTTGCGAGACTGGTTTTGTGCACTTTCCTTGCTATATGGCAGATCAACGCAAGAGCATCCTTCTCACATTGTTCCTTTGATGGTACTGCTATCAAGCAATCATCTACATACTGCCAAAACACTGATCACGGAGTTCGAGCAAAAATCTCCAGACTCCTGCGTAGAGCCTCATTATATAAGGTGGGGGACTCAGAGTAAACTTGACAAAGTTGTGTAAAGGTATGTGACTTCCATTTGAATGAAAAAGCGAACCAGAATTGACTATCTGGGTGCATAGGTACACTAAAGAAGGCATTTGCTAAATCCACAACAGAGAACCGTTTATAGTATGGCGGAATTTGAGCCAATACAGTATAGGGGTTGGGAACAATTCAGGCGTGCGGGACAACAGCGCTATTGACTGCCTGCAGGTCTTGAACCAACCTCCATTCCCAGGGTCACTGGGAATGTATGCCTTTTTGACCGGAAAAATGGGGGTTCTCACCGGTGAGTTTTCAGAGGGGATTATCACTCTAGCCTTTAGGAGGGATTCCAAGAATGGAGTAATTCCATCTATGACTTCTGGTTTAATGGGTATTCCGCTCAGTCGGCACCATTTTTAATCTTGGGTCTGAGACTTCTATCTTAGGGTAACGCCAAGCTATCCCGCTAGGCTTTTCAGGGTTACTGGGGGTTACCAGGACTGTCCTATCTACCTGAGTTAGCCAATTTTGTTTCTTCTTATGTGTCCGCATATCTGCATTGGACCAGACACCCACATCGTCCCTGAAGACCCAACCTTTCGTTCTTTGTGCCTTTAGCACCCATGGTCCCAAATCCTGCCACCTGCCACCAGACGCCTTCGCCAGTGACATATGAGGAGTGGAGACTTCCACATCAAAAATATAGGGTCTGCTTGCTGTTACAGATACCTTAGATAAGTTCACACTGGTTGTACATCTGTGAACAATCCAATAAAAATCGCACAACAACAACTGATCTGGTTTAACCATTCTCCTGAACCAATCCTTCTGATATAGTTCGTCTTGGCGATCACGTTGTATGTGTGCTGTGCAGAGCAGCGTATATCCAGCAAGAAAACCGGCGTTAATAGGATTAACATGGTTGCTTGCTTCCAATGTGAGTAAATCGCTCACTGAACGTATCACCCCCCTGGCTTAATCGCCACTCATATATATATACATCAGAGTTTGTGGGTCATAATTAACAGCCTGTACTGGTAAATCTTTCCGTTGAATTACCTACCAGCTCGTCGGAGTACTGCGAAAGTCCAACCCCAGTCTCCCTTTGAGATCCTGACCCAGCAGATTTAAAGGACAAAATTCCGAAAACAAGATGGAGAATTGGAATGTTTCCCCATTACTAGTTTTGCACAGTAGGGGTGCGGAAAATCTCTCCCACACCTCGACTCCTGATACACCCATTCTGTTCAGGAACCTTTCACTCCTCTTTATTTACATCGATTGTATAAACTAGCTTAATTTAAGGACTGAGTAAGTTGCCCCTGTATTTACCAAAAAGGTAACTGATGTACATTCCACATATAACATAGAGGTAGACATCGCCATAGACGAATTATTGTGATTATGAACAGACCGTCCACTTTTCGCAATCTCAGCGCTCAACATAAAGGTTGGACATGTCCCAGTGCCCGTCAGATTAGTAGAAGAGATTAGTATAAGCGAGTCCTAGTTGCCAAGCAGAAGGGAAAATGGCTAAACTGTACCTTGTGGGCTGCCCACCTCCACCTCAGCCTTTCCCTGTCAGTCACCCTGCTGTCCAGCCTCCAGGGCCGATTGAAGCTGTCTGTGTGGGCACTGTATCACCCAGTGATACATTGCTTTGCAAACAAAGGACCCGCCAGATCTACCTCTGCCCGCGCCTCTTCCACGACCTCTTCCGCTTCATCTTCAGCGACCTCCACCTCTGCCTCTCCCACTCTTCCTGCAGCACCTCCCTCCAACGGCTGAGTGAAAATTTGCATCATAACAAGCTGAGATTTATGTGGTTGCTGTTCCATCTTTTGTTTCCGATTATCCTTGTCTTGGATAAGCAATTTTTCAACATGTATCGCATGTTGTTCCATCCAATTCAGCTTTCCCGTGTCCCAGGTAGTACATGTGTCTTTTCATTCTTTTCGTTCTTTTGTCCTTCATTCCATTGATGAAGCTGTTCCTCAAGTGGGCTTCATACGGAGTGATTTCTGCTGCCGTTATGTCGTCGGGTGGTCTCAGTCCACTATGGGCATTATGGACTTCAGTGAGGTGCGTAAGTTACTGGGACACTGTCTCACCTTCCCATTGTTGACACATTGCTATTTTGGTTATGTCCATTCGCACTGGGAATGCCTCACTACAGACGGTTGCCAGTGCTGCAACGAAATAATTAAAGTCTCCGTTCTGCTCCGCTTGCGAGTTGGCTTCTCTGGCATGGATACTTGCGGCTGGCCAGTTATACTTGATTTTCGTGACATCGGCACCTATTTTTCATCCTAGGGGACGTCTCATCTCATGTGATGTGGGATGGAACTCAGGACAGAACTTTGTCACTTCTTTGGAGAACTGATTACCTCCAACCTCACGTGAGTCAGGCAAATAACAATAGGCACTTTCCAGATCCTTCATGGCCCATGGCCGGTGGACCAATACTGGATGCCCTTCTTGACCTGCAACTTCAACCATTGGAGCTGAAACAGAACTACCTGGTTGGATGGTCATACGCCAGTACCCTCACTGTCTGACTCATCATCCGTCGGAGTTGATCGCGAACAGCCCTGTTCACGAACACCTCCTTCTTTTGGGCTTCTTGCTTCAATTGGTTTTGGGTACGGCGTGCGATGGTTGTTTCAGCAGATCCTGACATGGCGGTCGCTGACGTGAACCGTTCGCCAGGTGTATCTCGTAGGGGGGCTGTTGGTCTCGGAGCGCAGTCATCAAGGACGGAATCAGAAACATTCTTGAGACACTGTACAGCGTCGTTTGTGTGTTTTGAGCATGCGTCTGCATGTGTGCTGGTTTTTGTACGTGCATTTGATCTACCACTTACTTGAGATTTCCTTTCTCTGATGTCAGCCTCAGCCTTCCACATATTATAAGCACTCCAAGTGACAGATTCTATTTTTCCCTTCCTTTTCTTCTTCTCTCTTTCCTCCAACATCGACCTCAATATTTCTAGCTGTCTTTTATTAAAACTTCTTTCCTCTGGTAAACCACATTCCTTGATCCACAATTCTAACGGCTTTACAGACTCTGTAATTATTTAGCATGTATTGTATTTTTGGTTGACCATTTCAAGTACTGTGTGGACTCAGTACTGTGTGGACTCTCCTTTTGTTTGCTCTGGCCGGAGACCATTTTTAGTGTAACTGCCAAAGTGTTCAGCTCTCTCTCTCTCTCATGTGGTACCGTTATAGTACATAGAGCATAGAACATTACAGCGCAGTGCATGCCCTTCGTCCCTCGATATTGCGCCGCCGGGTCATACTAATCTGAAGCCCATCCCCATTACACTATTCCACGTACATCCATATGCCTGTCCAATGACGACTTAAGTGCACTTAAACTTGGCGAATCTACTACCGTTGCAGGCAAAGCATTCCATACCCTTACTACTCACTGAGTAAATAACCAACCTCTGACATCTGTCTTAAACCTCTCTTCCCTCACTATAAGGTTGTGTCCCCTCGTGTTTGACGTTCCCATACTTGGAAGAAGGCTCTCCTAGTCCACGCTATCTAACCCTCTGATTATCTTGTATGTCTCTATGAAGTCACCTCTCAACCATCTGTTCTCTAACGAGAACAGCCTCAAGGCCCTCAACCTTTCCTCGTAAGACATTCCTTCCATACCAGGCAACATCCTAGTAAATTTTGTCTGCACCCTTTCCAAAGCTTCCACATCCTTCTTATAATGCGGGGACCAGAACTGTACACAATACTCCAAGTGTAGGCCGGACCAGAGCTTTGTACAGCTCTAGCATAACCTCCTCATTGCGGAACTCAATCCCTCTATTAATAAAGGCCAAAACACTGTATGCCTTCTTAACAACCCTGTCAATCTGGGTGGCAACTTGCAGCGATCTGTGTACATGGACAACGAGATGTCTCTGGTCATCTGCACTCCAAAGAATCCTACCATTAGCCCAGTACTTTGCATTCCGAATACTCCATCCAAAATGTATCACCTCACACTTGTCCACATTAAACTCCATTTTCCGCCTGTCAGCCCAACTCTGCATCCTATATATGTCTCTCTGCAACCTACGACATCCTTCGTCACTATCCACAATACCACCGACCTTAGCCTCGTCCGCAAACTTACTAACCCACCCTTCTAAGGCCGCATCCAGGTCATTTATAAAAATGACGAACAGCAGTGGACCCAACACCGACCCTTGCGGTACGCCGCTCGTAACTGGATACCAAGTTCCATCAACTACAACCCTCTGTTTCCTTTCAGCAAGCCAATTACTGATCCAGACTACTATGTCTCGCACAATCCCATTCCTCTGCATTTTGTATAATAGCCTAATGTGGCGAACCCTATCGAACGCCTGGTTGAAATCCATATACACCACATCAACCGGTTTACTCTCATCTACCTATTTGGTCACTTTGTCAAAAAACTCAATAAGATTCGTCAGGCACGACCTGCCCTTCACAAAGCCGTGCTGACTGTCCCTGATCAGATTATTCTTTTCTAGATGGTTATAAATCCTATCTCTTATAACCTTTTCCAACACTTCACCGACAACTGAAGTGAGACTCACTGGTCTGTAATTACCAGGGTTGTCTCTACTACCCTTTATGAACAAGGGAACCACATTTGCTATCCTCCAGTCCTCAGGCACTGTTCCTGTCGACAATGATAACTTGAAGATCAATGCCAAAGTCTCGGAAAATCTCTTCCCTTGCTTCCCAGAGGATCCTAGGATGGATACACTCTGCATTATTTCTAATCCATCTTCCTTGTGAACCTCAATCTCTTCTAGACTAGATGTAAATATGTCTGTATCTTCCTCGCCAACATTTTCATTTTCTATAGTGAACACTGTCGAAACATATTTATTTAGTGCTTCCCCTATCTCCTCTGACTCCACACACAATTTCCCACTATTATCCTTGATTGGCCCGAATTTAAGTTCGTCATTCTTTTATTCCTGACATCCCGATGGAAAGCCTTAGGGTTAACCATGATCCTATCCGCCAACTACTTCTCATGTCTCCTCCTGGTTCTGCTGAGCTCTCTTTTTTAGGTCTTTCCTGGCTTCCGTGTAACCCTCAAGCGTCCTAAATGAGTTTTCACATTTTGTCCTAGCATAAGCCTTCTTCTTCTTCTTGACCAGGGATTCCACTTCCTTAGTAAACCATGGCTCACGCGTTCTGTATCTTCCGCCCTGCCCGCCAGGTGCATACTTATCTAGGACACACAGGAGCTTTTCCTTGAATAAGCTCCATATTTTTAATGTGCTCATCCTCTGCAGTTTCCTTCCCCATTCCATGCTTCCTAAATCTTTCCTAATTGCTTCGTAATTTCCCTACCCCCAGCTGTAACTCTTGCTTGGTGGAGTACACCTACCCCTTTTCATCACTAAATTAAACCTGGCAGAATTGTGATCGTTGTCTCCAAAGTGCTCACCTCCTTCCAAATCTAACACCTGGCCAGGCTCGCTGCCCAGTACTAAATCTAAAGTGGCTTCGACCCTTGTAGGCCTGTCTACATACTATGTCAGGAGTATGTGGATAGTTGAAGTCCCCCATGACAACTACCCTGCCTCTCTCACTCCTATCGAGAATCCTTTGTGCTATCCTTTCGTCTACATCTCTGGCCCTACTTGGAGGCTTATAGAAAACTCCCAGCATGGTGACTTCGCCTTTCCTGTTTCTAACCTCAACCCATACCACCTCAGATTATGATTCTCCAAACATTCTTTCTTCAACTGTAATATTGACCCTGATCAAAAAGTCACACCTCGACCTCTTTTGCCATCTTTTCTATTCTTACTGAAACATCTGAATCCCGGAACCTGCAACAACCATTCCTGTCCCTGCTCTATCCATGTCTCCATAATAGCCACAACACCGAAGTCCCAGGTACCAACCAACGCTGCCAGTTCACCCACTTTATTTCGGATGCTCCTCGAGTTGAAGTAAACACACTTCAAACCAGGTTCTCGCTTGCCAGTGTCAGATCCTTAATTTTGAAATTCCCTACTCTCATCCTCTTCTGTACCTGTCCGACAATTTGGTTTCCAATCCCCGTACTCTATTAGTTTAAATCCACCTTAATAGCTTTTGCGAATTTCCCACTCAGGATATTTGTACCCCTCTGGTTTAGATGAAGACCATCCTGCTTGTAGAGGTCCCACCTACCCCACAAAGAGTTCCAATTATCCATAAACCCGAAACCCTCCCTCCTGCACCATCCCTGTAGCCACGTGTTCAACTCCTTTATCTCCCTATTCCTCACATCACTAGCACATGGCACGGGCAGCAAACCAGTGAAAACAACTCTGTTTGTCCGAGCTCTAAGCTTCCATCCTAGCTCGCTGAATTTCTACCTCAAGTCCCCATCTCTCTTCCGACCTTTGTCTTTGGTGCCAATGTGAACCACGACTTGGGGCTGCTCTCCCTCCCACTGAAGGATGCCAAGAACATGATCAGAGACATCACGTACCCTGCCACCCGGGAGGCAACACACCAACTCTGAGTCTCTCTCATCCCAAATAAACCTCCTATCTGTCTCAATAACTATCGAGTCACCAATGACTACTGCTCTGCTCCTCTTCCTCTTCCCTTCTGAGCAGCAGGTGTCCCACTGTTTTCCCCTGGTAAGTCATCCTCCCCAGTATTCAAAACGGTATACTTATTGTTGAGGGGAATGGCCACCGGGGATCCCTGCACTGCCTGCCGGTTCCTTTTCTGTCCCCTAACTGTCACCCATCTATCTTTTTCTTTTACCTGGGGAGTGACTGCATGTCTTTTCCCTTTGACTTGCTTTCTTACCTCCGGAGGTCCCCTCACGCATCGGACAAGTCCGCCTCAATGCCTTGGTTTTTGAAACTAAGAAACCACGTTTCCAGTACGCCTTTGGTGAGTCCAACTCAGCCAGTTGTGGCTCCAAGTCTATAATCACCCTGAAAAGTGCTGTCTCATAAACACTCTAGAGACGGCTATCCCCTTTCCTTGGGTTTTGCTCTAGTACCTCGCGAGAGTTCACTGAACCCTCTTCCTGTTGTATTTATTTCTTAGAATGATTCTCCATGTAGGATTAGTTAAGTCACGACTCTTACCCCGACTCTTTTCAATTCGAACGCCGGCGCTTGGACGATCGACACATTCCCTGTCCTCTCATGCATAAGGGCCAAATCAGTGCTCGATATGAAGAGAAACACCTTTGAGGCGCTGGCGCCTATGCCTCGTGGGAATCTTCAGCATCCCACCCAGTCGCCTGGTAGCGGGATGAGCCC
Organism: Chiloscyllium plagiosum; assembly: GCF_037043375.1. Classification (NCBI taxonomy): domain Eukaryota; kingdom Metazoa; phylum Chordata; class Chondrichthyes; order Orectolobiformes; family Hemiscylliidae; genus Chiloscyllium; species Chiloscyllium plagiosum. Next base: position 63,439,760 of record NW_028270175.1, on the reverse strand, counting down.
CCAAGTTTACTGTCGTGGATAGTAAATTGACTTGACTCAACTATTAGCAAGGGCAAAGAAAGGAACTTCATTTAAATTCTGCTGCATTGAACCCAGTACATTCATCTCGACTCCTCAATATAAGGGTTATCTGAGCATTATTCAGATACTTGCCTTATACTGATACTTATCACACAACAAAGGGCAAAGACTGGGAAAACTCAAGTTGTTATTCTCTCAACCCCTGGTCTTGGACATAACAGTTTTTTCTGCTTTCACTGTGTCCAACTGTCGCAAGGTGGAGTTGAATGTTTACAAAATTGAAACAGAGACAAGCTGGCTGCACACCTCACCAAAGTATTGTTTACAAAGCTCAGCACAGCCTTAAATGTTAGAAAAGCATTCTCTTTCAAATTTCACAGTAAATGGATAATTTTCCATTACAGTAACTAAGAGGATTCATGACGGCACAGCGGTAGATGTGATCTATATGGACTTCAGTCATGCATTCGACAATGGGAGACAGATTAGCAAGGTTAGATCTGAAGGAATACAGGGAGAACCAGCCATTTGGATACAAAACTGTCTGAACGGTAGAAGGCAGAGAGTGTTGGTGTAGGGTTGCTTTTCTGACTGGAGGCCTGTGACCAGTGTAGTGCCAAAAGGATCAGTGCTGGGCCCTCAACTTTTCGTCGGTTACATAAATGATTTGGATGTGATCATAAGAGGCATAGTCAATAAGTTTGCAGATGATACCAAAATTGGAGGTGTAGTGGACAGCAAAGAAGGTAACCACAGACTACAACATGATCTTGATCACATGGGCCAATGGGCTGAGAAGTGGCAGGCGGAGATTAATTCAGATAAATTCGCGGTGCAGCATTTTGGGAAAGCAAAGCACAGCAGGACTTTTCCACTTCACGGTCAGGTCATAGGGAGTGTTGCTGAACAAAGAGACCATGGAGTGCAGGTTCATAGCTCCTTGCAAGTGGAGTCGCTGGTAGATTGGATAGTGAAGAAGGCGATTGGTATGCTTTGCTTTATTGGTCAGAATATTGCGTCCATTTACTGGCTGTGTCTTGTTTAGGCCGCTTTCGGAATATTGCATGCAATTCTGATCTCCTACGTATCGGAAAGATGTTGTTAAACCTGAAAGGGTCCAGAAAAGATTTACAAGAATATTGCCAGCGTTGGACGATTTGAGCTTTCGGGAGAGGCTGAACAGGCTGGTGATGTTTTAAGTCGAGCGTCTGAGGCTGGGGGGTGACCTTATGGAGTTTTACAAAGTTATGATGGACATGGATAGGAAAAATAGCCAAAATATTTTCCCGGGTGTGTGTGAGTCCACAATTAGAGGTCATAGTTTTGGGGTGTGAGGTGAATGATATAAGAGAGATCTAAGAGACAACTGTTTCACGCAGAGGGTTGTACGTGTATGGAATGACCTGCCAGAGCAAGTGATGGAGGCTGGTACAATTGCAACATGTAAAGTGAATTTGGAAGAGAATATGAACAGGAAGGGTGAGGAGGGATATGGGCTGGGTGCTGGCACGTGGGACTCGATTGGGTTGGGATATCTGGTCGGCATAGACAGCTTGGACCGAAGGGCTAGTTTCCTTGCTGGACATCTCTATGACTGTATGACTAGTTCAACACAGATCACACCAGATGGCCAACTTTCCAAAGACCACAATTTCCCCTCCCACGTGGTTGATGAAGCCCTCCCATGCATCTCATACATTTCCTGCACATTCACACACACTCGAAACACACCCCTCCAACCCCAAAACGGGCAGAGCCTCTCTGGTTATAACCCTCCACCCCAGCAACCATTTGCAGTCAACGTACAGCCTTCGCCATTTCTGCCACCTACAAACAGAACCCAACACCAGAGATATATTAGTCTCCTCACTCTTAACCGCTTCAAAGAAAGTCCATTCCTTCCGCTACTCTCTCGTCAGGACCACTCCCACACCGATCCACCCAACCATCCTAGCCGCTTCCTTTGCCACCGCAGGAATTGCAAAACCTGGGCCCATACATCCCACCAACCAGGGTCCAAAGCCACAAAGAAGCCTTCCACATCCATCAGACTTTTACCTCCATTTCCATACATGTCAGTTACTGTATCCATTGCTCCCGATGCAGTTTCCTCTACATTTAGAAGACAGAATGCTGACTCGAAGAGCGCTCCAGTGAACACCTGCACGACACCTGCACCGACCACCTCATTGCCAAAAACTTCAATTACCCTCCCACTCCACCGAGGACATGTCGGTCCTGGGCCTCCACCATCGCCACTCCCTTCTCACCCGACTTTGTAGAAATCACACCTCATCTTGAGCCAGGGTAACCACCAGCCCAATGGCATCAATGTGGATTTCACCAGTTTCCCCATGTCCCCTCCCCCCACCTAATCCTCGTTCCAAACTTTCATCTCAGCACGGCGCTCATGGCTCGTCATTCCTGTCCATCCTGCTTCCCATTTATCCGCCCAGAATTCCCTCTGACCTATCACCATTTCCCCACTTCCATCCACCCTTTTCACTCTCAGCAGCCTTTCCCCGAGCCCCACACACCTGCCATTTAATCTCTCCAACCCCGAGGCTCAAACCCTCAACACTATTGAAGGGACTTTGCTGAAATGTCGATTTTCCTGCTCCTCCGAAGATGCCTGAACTGCAAACGTTTTCAAGGAACACTCCCGACTAATCTCCAGGATCTGGACTTCTCCCTGTTTCCTACGAAAATGAAGCTGTGTTTTGAGTATCAGCTTCATTCTATTTGTGTATTGCATGCTCTGTCCGCCCACAAATCTCAGGCATGGGATCTGACCTTGTTCTTGATTGCAGATGCTGCTTTTCAAACACTGTTTTAATTCTGACATTTGTGTCACTGTTTTCTCGATTCTGTACCTTCATTCTCAGGGTGATGACCGATCAACTGTGCATTAGCAGAAATTAGGTGCACTTTCCCACGCACCAAAGAATCACCACATTACTTTTGATTCCAACAAGACTTCACTGTGCAAGAAAGAGAAAAAAACACCTTTACTAACTGAAGATCAGTTGAGTTGAAGAATCCCAATCTTTAACTGTTGCGGTCAGATCGACTCGACCGTCCTTCTCCAGAGGAGTGCCGTGAGTTTATAAAATAATCATACACAGATGCGTGAGTTTCAAGCAACAGATCAAACATTGGTGTAAAATTTTCCACCCTTTATATTCACTTGTGTCCGAATTGTGAACAGTTCTTAATCATCCCAATAAAAGAGTACAGACTCTTCCTGATGATCCTCGCTGCATTCCTGCCCATTCCCTGTGCGAATGAATTCTCTCCTGACTGGTTAAAGATAGTTCCCTACTGGAGAAGTATCACTGTATCGTTTATGTCAAAATGCAGCCCGATTCTCCGTGACACATAAATCGCTTCATGTCCGGCTCTTCCTCAAAGAGTAACATATATTTAGGACCCACCCCAGTACAGGTTCACAGTGAATTCACTCATTCTTTATTTCACGTATAACACATCATATCAGCACCTTTACTGAAAGCTAAACATCGTGCTATATACGAAATTCCAGGTGCATTTATTAAAATGAATGTCTGCCACAACATCTGTCTCCGTGGTCCTGCTCTGATTGGTCGTGAAGAGATTATCAAATGTAACTTCCAAAAACACAATTTATTGGCAAGCAATTGAAATATCTCCAAAGAAGCAAATCAACTTGTTCAAATCATCTCAACTTTCTAGACTTTAACTGTAACCTGGGTGGATACTACATTCGAAGGTTCTCCTGAAGTATATCAGAAACGAGTTATTTCATTTTGATTGTCACTCTGAACAACTGTTTCAAAACGTTATTTGTAAAACTTGAAGCGCCTTGGTAGATTTTAACTTGCTTGGCTTTTGGGATTGACACTTGTTCTAAATACAGCCAATATGACCCAAGATTCCTCTACTCCCCCACACTTTCAGGAATCCTTTAACCCTGTATTCTGCATTGAAATTCGCTTTTCCAATATGAACGACTTCACACTTGTTCGTGTTTAACTCCATCTGCCACATATCAGCCCAGTTCTGCAACCTTGTAATGGTCCATTGTAATGCACAACAGCCGAATACACTAGCGACAATTCCACCAACCTTCATGTCATCGGCAAAATTACTACCTCACCTCTCTTCTACCTCATTTAACTCATTTATAAAAATCGCAAAGAGCAGAGCTACCCTAACCTATCACGAAGGACGTTCACTGGACACCGACCTCCACGATGCCCTATTCAATAATCTTCAGTGTACACTTGATGGTCACTGTTATTGAGGAATTATTTTATGTAATTTATTAAGCCTGCCAAAGTTAAAGTTAATTGATGAAATTTAACTGAGTATCCTGCATTACGTTGCCGCTTTGGAAAGTTAAGGAAATACTCCTGTCTCTAATTTATCCTCCTGTGTTAAAGAAAAAAAGGCTTTCATGGTGAAGGAAGAAACGGAAATCAATTTTTACATCGTATAGATTTAATGAAGGATCGAAGCATTTCATATCTGTTCCTCCTGACTCTGTCAGTTCATGACTCGTTATATATTCTCCACGCACTAATACGTTTACTCATCATTGGATAAAATTAACAGATGCAGTCAGTGTTACTCAAACATTTATCATCTGCGCGGCTGCCAAGATGTCTCAGTAGGTCGGACAATTGTTTGAATCACTTCCAACACGAGGAATGAATGAATGGCTTCTCCCCGATGTGAACCCTTAGGTGCCTCAGGAGCTTGAACGCCTGAGAGTACCCTTTCCCCCACACACAGCATCATTCACAGAGAGTGGTGCAAGTATAGAATAAGTTGCCAGACGGAGAGGTAGAGGAGGGTAGAAGTACAAAGTTTATAATGCATCAAGATTGGTCAATGAGTAAGAAGGTTTGAGAGAGTTATGTGTCAAATGCTCACAGATGGGATGAGAGTTATTGATGATATATTGTCAGCGTGGACAAGTTGAACTGAAGCATCTGATTCTGTGCTTTCAATTTCTATGACTCTCTCTCTCTCTCACTTTCTCTCTGTCATGTCTCGCTGCAATCTGCCCTCAGTTCAAACAAAGAGCTGGGATTGGGGCTGGGTCAGTGGAAAATGGATAGCTCCCACTTCTAACCATTTTTACCCAATCACATCCCTGGGAGTGGATAAACTGAAGTCTACTCCAGTACTGGCAGACTTCGAGTTTGTTCCAGGCAATGAAGATGTGTGTGACGAAGATCTGGAGGGTGTGTGAGACGGAGAGTGGGAGAATGTGGGTGAAAAACAGGGTGAGGCTGTGTGAGACAAAAACAGGAATGATGTATGTGACCAGACAGGCAGCGTATGTGTGACAAAGACAGGCAGGATGCGTGTGTCCTCAAACATGAGAGAGGTTTTTGATAATGTATTTATGTTCGGAATTGCCATTGAATGATTTGATGGACAGTTTGCATATCCAGCTGACATTTGACTTTTTTTTCTGAAAATATTAGCATGAATTATTTTATATACAATCCCTCAGCACTGTCACTCCGATAGCACTCACTCCCCCCACACTGAACGGGCGACGATGGTACTTACTCAGCACTGACCCTGTGACAGTACCCTCTCGCTCAGTACTGACACTCCAACAGTACCTGCTCCCTCAACACTAACCCTCTGACAGTGCCCACTCTCTCAGCATTGATCCTGTTACAGTAATTGGTCCTTCAGCGCTAACCATCTGAGAGTATCTGCATCCTCAGCACTGATGCTCTGACAGAGTCAGCTCCCACAGCACTGACCCTCCAAAAGCGCCGCTCTTTCAGCACTAACTTTTTGTGTTGGAAAGGGAAAGCACCATTCCGTCAGTTCTGGCGCTCCGACAATGCATGCTGTCTTGGCTCTCTCATTGGAGCCTGGTCCTTGTGCACTATTTTACTCACTTGCACAGTGTTCAGAAGATTTGAAGCAACCAAAGATATCATCGGTGAATTCCTGCGCCAAATGATAATAATCTCCTGCGAGTGAGGGAAACAGAGGGAGATGAGCTGAAAAACTATTTGTCCCTATCAACTTTAATGAATTCCTGTCTCATCCTCAACACAGGTCCAAAACCTGCGCCAGACTGCCTCTTACTAACAGTCACAGGCAACATTGGATTTGGTACGAGGTAATGGGTAGGCCGGGGTTAGATTTGGATGTCGGTGAGCAATTTCGTGATCGCAAACACAATTCGGTTATGTTTATTAAGCAAGAGAAAGCGATAATTACATCCTGCAGGGAAAGTCTCATGGCTGATGGAAAGGCAATTATGATGCGATTTGGCAAGATTTAGTATGCACTGGATGTGGAAGTAAACGGATGGGATGACCACAATTGAAATGTGGAACTTACTCAAGGAACTGCTATTGCATGTACTTGATGAGTATGTACCTGTCAGACATGAAGGAAGTTATCGAGCGAAGCAGGCGTGGCTTACTGAAGAAGTTGAAGCTCATGTCAAGAAAAAGAAGAACGCTTATGTTAGGGTTTGACGTGAAGGCTAAGTTAGGGCGATTGAGAGTTATAAGTTAGTTAGGAAAGACCTGAACAGAGAGTCCAGCAGAGCCGGGGAGGATATGAGAAGTTGTTCGCGGATAGAATCTTAGAAAGCCCTAAGTATTTCTACGTGTATACGGGGAATAAAAGAATGATGAGAGTAAGATTAGGACCAATCAAAGATAGTAGTGAGGAATTGTATGTGGAGTCAGAGGAGATACGAAGGCGCCAAATGAATAACGTTCGTTAGTTTTCATATTGAATTAGATCAACGTTGTCGAGGAGAATCTGAGATACAGGCTACTAGACTAGATGGGACTGAGGTTTACAAGGAGGACTTGTTAACAATTCTGGTAGGCGTGAAAATAAGTAAGTCCCCTGGGTCGGATGGGATCTATCCTAGGATTTCCTGGGCAGCCAGGGAGGAGATTGCAGAGGTTTTGCCTTTGATCTTTATTTCATTATTGTCGGCAGGAATATCCCTCGAAGATTGGAGGAAAGCAGAAGTTGTTCCCTTGTTCAAGAAGGGTAATACAGATGATCCAAATAATCATAGACCAATAAGCCTTATGTCTTTTGTATGAACATATTATGGAAAGGCTTATGAGAGATAGGATTGGCAATCATTCAGCAAGCAACAAATGATTTCAGATGGTCAATATGGTTTTGTGAGTTTTTTGAGAAGGCGACCAAACATGTGGATCAGGGTAGGGCACTGGACGTGGTGTACATGGACGTCTGTAAAGCCTTTGATAAGATTCCACATGTTAGGCTGTTGGAGAAAATGCGGAGGCATGGGATTGACGATGATTTCGCAGTTTGGATTCGAAACTGACATTCTGTTGGAAGGCAGCAAGTGGTGGCTAATGGAAAAAATTCAGACTTGAGTCCGGTTACGAATGGTGTGGCACAAAGATCTATTTTGGGACCACTGTTGTTTGCCATTTTAATAAATGACTAAAACGCAGGCATAAGCGGATGGGTTAGCAAGCTTGTAGATAACACTAAAGTTGGTAGAGTAGTGGATAGTGTGGAAAAATGTTGCAGTTTGCAGGGGAGCTCGGAAAAACTGCAGAATTGGTCTTAGAGGTGGCAAATGAAGTTCAATGCAGCTAAATGTGAGGTGCTTCACTTTGGGAACATCAGCAGGAAGGCAGAATACTGAGTTAATGGAAAGATTCTTGGTAATGTGGATGTGCAGAGAGATCTTGAAGTCCATGTACATAGATTCCTGAAACTTTCCATCCAGGTTGATAGTGGTGTTAAGAAGGCATACGTTGTGTTAGGTTTCATTGGTAGAGGATTGAGTTCCTGAGCCATAATGCCATGCTGCATCTATACAAAACACTTGTGTGGTTCCACTTGGAATATTTTGTACTGCCTGGTCGCCCCATTCCAGGAAGGATGTGGAAGCATTGGAAAAGTTGCAGACGAGATTTAACAGGATATTGCCTGTTCTGGAGGGAAAGTCTTATGAGGAAAATCTAAGAGACTTGGGTCTGTTCTCATTGGAAAGAAGAAGGCTAAGACCGGATTTGATACAGAGTTACAAGAAGATAAGAGGATTAGATAGGTAGACAGTGGAAGTCTTTTTCTCAGGATGATGATGCCAGCTTGTATAGGTGGTCATAAATACAAATTGAGGGGTTATAGATTTAAGCCAGATGTCAGAGGCAGGTTCTTTGCTCAGAGAGTAGTAAGGGCGTGGAATGCCCTGCCTGTCGATATCGTTAGCTCAGCTACATTAGAGAGATGTAAACAATTCTTGGATAAGCACATGGATGATGATGGGATAGTATGGGGGATGAGCTGAGATTAGTTCACAGGTCGGCGCAACATCTAAAGCCAAAGGGCTTGTGCTGCGCTGTATTGTTCTATGTTCTGAAGCCAAATCTCCACTTCGGGAACCTCCAACCCCATGGCATCAGTTGGGATTTCACCAGTTTCTACATTTCCCCTCCCCCACCTTACCCCACTTCACAACCTCCAGTTCAGCACCGTCCTTATGAGCTGTCCCATTTGTCCCATTGCCTTACCACCCATGTGCATCACGCTCCCCTCCAAACTATCAACATTACACCCCCGTGCACCTATTGCTATCTCAGCTACCTTCAGCCCAGCCCCATCATCACACATTTAGCTCTCCACATTCGAGGCTTCCAACCAAATTTCTAATGAAAGGCTTTTGCATGAATAGTGGTTTTCCTGCTCCTCAGATGTTGTCTGAAATGCTGTGTTTTTTCAGCACCACATTCTTGACTCTAATCTCCAGCATCTGCACTACTCACTTTCCCCTTTTAATCATGGGTGTCCTTAACGTCCACTCTCCCTTTCCTGACTCCATTTTCAATAAAGTTTAGAGATCTGTAAACAATACATCAGCTATGTCCCAAGAACAGCACGAGATATATCTTGGTTTTCGATTAATTTGCAGGGCTCCTTCATTTCAGTCATTCCCTGGTATATCATCTCTTTCATTGTGAGCATTACGAAAGGACATTCTTTTTAGCAGAAAAAATCTGTCTGTCACTAACCATGGGTTGTTTAATGCACAAGGGCACCCAGACTCCTCGGGAACGCACATTTTTGGAGTTTCTCTTGATTTTAATTGCAGTCAGTCTTTTGACTCTTCCTACCAAATGCATGACCTCAAACGCCCGACATGCAATTGCACCTACAAGGATTTTGCCCACCCACTGAAACTGTGTCTGTCCATTTCCAGATTCCGCTGTCCTCATCCCAACATGCCCTCCCAACTATTAGTATCGTCAGCAAACCTGGACACATTTCACTCAGCCAATTCGTCAAATTCATTAATGCAGATATAAATCATTAAGGTCCTATGACTGACCTTTCCAGCACTTGAGTAATTACATCTTTGCAACTTGAAAAATACCCAATAATCCAGATTTTGTGTCTTCCATTAAGTAAACAACGGACAAGCCTGGCTTTTTTTTAACTCCACACCGTGAACGCCTACCTTGTGTAATGGCTTTTGATGTGGTCCCTTATGGAATGCCGACCAAAAACTGATCAACTCGGCATGTAATATTATCAAAGAACTCTGACAAAGTTGTCAAGTGTGTTTTTCCTTTCAACTTATGATGAGACTCAGTTTCACTCCAATCAACTTTTCTCAACGTCCTGTGATTTCTTTCTTCACAATGGTCTTTCGCAGTTTCCAAGTGACAGGCAAGATATTGGAACAGATGGAAGTCATTCGGACCATCAGGTAGTCTCCACCTTTTAATGAGGTCATATCTGACTTGGTTCATTCTCAACTGCAAAGTTCCGCCTTATCCCCGTTTCCGTTTATTCTCATGTGACTAATTGGCTCGCCATATCAGCCTTGATCATACCCAGCCTTGACAGCTCTCTATTGTAAAGGATTCTGCAGATTTGCTACTCTCTGAAAGATAGAAAATCCTCCTTATCTGTGTGTCAAATAATTGACAGTTCACCTGACATTAGGCTCGATATATTCTACACAAATGTCGTTATTCACTAAATATCTTCAGTCCCAGTCCTCTGGAAACTGATCCTAATCGGTGGCAACATTTCCTCCAGAACATCAACCCGCCCATCCGCAATGCGCCTTCCCCCATCATTATTAACAGACCACGTTTACAGAATCACGAGAAAACTCGGGAACACACAAGATACGAAAAATGCTCGAAGCGAGCCAGACTGCTGTTGTAGAAAAGTTGGTTCCTGTGACATGGATGTGTTTGGAGAGGGTGCAGGACTGTTGCCATGTCATTACAGTGAATGTCCCAGGATTTATTTTGGAAAAATAAAACTGATTGAGGATAGCGATTGCTTCGGCAAGGGCAGGCTGAAGTTTGAATTCGTGAAAAGCCTGTTTTATGGATCGTGCAACGAGTCAGCTCACCCGTCTTTGTTGCGTAAATGGTTAACACGTTCATCCATTAACCGAACAGTTGGTGGTTTGGGACCACCCAGGGTCGGATCTCTCACGGCTCATACTTCATTGGTTTTCTTTCCAGCACAGCTGCGGGTTTTTAATGTGGTCAGGAAAATGTTCCCCAAACAGGAATCTAATCCGGAACAAGAAAGGAATTTCTGTATTGTTTTAATGGCTAATGTAAAGGAATTTGGATTTTCAGAATCTGAAACAAAAATATAATATGCTGGGGAAAGTCTGGGGTTTGCCAGTACTACTGAGAGAAAGCGGAGTTCAAATAATTTCTGATGAAGTTCTGAAAATTTGAATCGCCTTTTCCCAGCCCAGATTCTGCTCGACCTGCTGAGTATTTTCCTGCAATTTCCGCCTTCTTTTAAGCTGAATATCGATTCCACCTATCGGGGTGGAACACCCAGACCCACTTTGTCCCGACATTTCATCGATTTGAAAGCTGAGGTGTTTGAATTCAAATAAACCAAACAATAATTCAGAACTGCTCAGGTCACCAGAGACAGAGACCTGTAAATGACTAATTCAACAAGCCGCCCCGGGCCTGATGTAGTTGTGGCCGAGTCGTTAAGGCGATGGACTTGAAACCTATTGGGGCATTCCCACGCAGGTTCGAATCCTGTCAACTACGATAGAGGGCGGAGTTTGCTTTGGATTTTCTTTTATGGGATTCAGATCACGGCAGAGAGAATCCCTTTATTCAGGTCATGAATGGTGGAAATCTCCAGTGTACTCAAAGAACTGCACACTTGCATTGCCAAATTTGTTTAGATTCGTTACGACACAGGGTAAACCCTCCTGCTTAATATAAAACACAGAAACGATTTATGCCGTACAGTAATCTGCAAAAATTCGATTGGCCAAGAACGGCACAAAGTAAAAATTAAGAACTTTATTTCTAAAGTAAAAGAGCAATTAATTAACAAATCACGATTGACAATGCATTTCTATTACCCATTGTGTCGTTCCCTTCGATAATACTATTCAGATAAAACTCCCAATTAAAATTAACAAAACAGCTCTTCTTTTCTCGAAGCCAGGCACTTTGCTTCGGATCTTCTTGTGTCTTCTTTTTCCTTGTTAGGAAATTCTGTGTCACACGTCACTGATCGAAAACGCATTTTTCAGAGATATCTTTTTTCAAGAAGATTGTTACATGCAAGGACTTGGCAGTCCTCCTCTCAACTGTTCAATGTCCCCCGTATCATACCCCAGAGAATCTGATTGTGTCATTGCTTTTTAAGATTTTCAATAGACACAATTCAAATTTGAATTGAAATTAATATTTTATTCTGGATAAAATTTAAACTGAGTGGTCAACTCGAAATGTTTATGTCTCTCGTCAATAAACTAATTGAGTTGTTCGACCCAGTATTATGTTGTATTCTTGATAATGCTTGTTGCAGTGTCTGTTTATTCTGCTGCTTTTAACAGTCATAGCCGTGCACCAATATGTTTAAACTACCTCGCCTCTTCAGGAAAAATGAAGAAATGTTTTCATTTTAATTTTTAAATACTTTACCCTGACATACCGATAAATTTCATATAATATCGCCTTAACGTTTTCCTATATATACACATAAAACATTAAATAAAGACAAATCTCATCTAAACGCCATAAGTTGAATCTGCGATAACCTGTCTATGAATGCATTCTACAGACATGCAACACATACAATTTATAAATTGAAAGTCTCTACCAAAAGAAGCCAACGAAATAGTATCATATTCTTATATATAAAACATTTTAGCGGATTGTGGTCAGTGTGCACAACCGTTTCTGAACCATTGTTCGGGCATATACATTAAATTTATAAGGCAAGTACAAAAATCAATAGTACTTTTTTTGATTGTGGAGCATTTCCTCTGCTAGATGTTGATTTTCTTTGAAAAGTTACCAACTGGCAGTTCATTCTCATGCTTATTTTTCCTGTTGAAGTACAGCTCCAACTCAAACGTCACTACCATCGATGGCGAATTTAAACGTTTTTGAGAAGTTTGCTGTCGGTAAAACACGACAGAGATCCCCTGTGGACATTCCCCTCAGCAATAAGTATACCGTTTTGGATACTGCTGGGGGGGCGGGGGGTGACCTACCAGGGGAAAGCCATAGCGGTCAGTTCTCTTGCACTGAGCCTGACACTGTGGCAAAGAAGGGAAGGAGGCAGAATAGAAAAGTACTCGTGGTAGGGGACTCGATAGTTAGGGGAATCGACAGGCGATTTTGTGGTCAGGATCGGGATTCCCGGAAGGTATGTTGCCTCCCTGGTGCCAGGGTCCAAGACATCTCCGATCGGGTGTATAAGGTTCTAAAAGGGGAGGGCGAACAGCCAGAAATCGTGTTACATATTGGCACTAATGATATAGCTAGGAAAAGGATCGAGGATATAAAAAGTGATTTCAGGGAGTTAGGACGGAAGCTGCAAAGCAGGACGAACAGCGTAGTGTTCTCTAGTTTACTAGAGGTGCCACGAGATAGCGAGGCGAGGAACATGGAGAGGGCGCAAATTAACACGTGGCTGCATAGCTGGTGGAGGAGGGAGGGCTCCAAATATGTAGATAATTGGGATGCCTTCTGGGGAAGGTGGGACCTGTACAAGAAGGACGGGTTGCATCTGAACTGGAAGGGGACCAATGTCCTGGGTGGAGGTTTTGCACGAGTAGTTCGAGAGGGTTTAAGCTAGTATGGCAGTGGGGTGGGAACCTGAGCTGTCTACCGGAGATGAGAGTTGATGCAGATGAGGCAGTAGCAAGAGGTAGACCAGCTCGTGGGAAGAATTTTCCTGGCAAGAAACCAAGGTATCAGTTAAAGTGTGTTTGCTTTAACGCAAGGAGTATCATGAATCAAGGTGACAAACTTAGAGCATGGATCAGTACCTGGTGCTATGATGTTGTGGCCATAACAGAGACATGGGTTTCTCAGGTGCAGGAATGGTTGCTGAATGTTCCAGGGTTTAGAGCATTTAAAAAGAATAGGGAGGTGGGGGGGGGGGGGAAGGGGAGGGGTGTAGCACTACGAATCAGAGAGGGTATCACAGCTACAGAAGCTTCCATTGTCGCGGAATATCTGCCGACCGAGTCAGTATCGGTGGAAATTAGGAACAGCAAGGGAGCAGTCACCTCGTTAGGGGTATACTACAGGCCCCCCAATAGCAGCAGGGAGATGGAAGAAAGCATAGCTTGGCAGATTTTGGAAAAGTGTGGACGTAGGCGTTGTTGTAATGGGTGACTTTAATTTTCCCAATATTGATTAGAACCTCCTTCGAGCAGAAGATTTGAATGGAGCTGTTTTTGTAAAGTGTGTTCAGGAGGGTTTCCTAACTCAGTACGTTGACAGGCCGACGGGGGAAGAGGCCATTCTAGACTTGGTGCTCGGCAATGAGCCGGGGCACGTATCACATCTTGTGGTGGGAGAGCATTTTGGTGATAGTGACCACAACTGCCTCACATTCTACATAGATATGGAGAAGGATAGGAATAGGCAAAATGGGAGGATATTTAATTGGGGAAGAGGAAACTATGATGCGATTAGACATGAGTTAGGAAGCATGGATTGGGAGCAATTGCTCCATGGTAAAGGCACTATAGACATGTGGAGATTGTTTAAGGAGCAGTTGTTGCAAGTGATGAATAAATATGTCTCTCTGAGACAGGCAAGAAGTTGTAAGATAAAGGAACCTTGGATGACGAGAGCGGTGGAGCTTCTCGTCAAATGGAAAAAGGTAGCTTACGTAAGGTGGAGGAAGCTAAGGTCAAGCTCAGCTCGACAGGATTACAGACAGGCAAGGATGGAGCTTAAAAATGTTCTGAGGAGAGCCAGGAGGGGGCACAAGAAAGGCTTGGCAGAACCGATTAGGGAGAACACAAAGGCATTTTACACTTATGTGAGGAATAAGAGAATGGTCAAAGAAAGAGTAGGCCCGATCAGGAATAGCATAGTGAATTTGTGTGTGGAGTCTGAGGAGGTAGGGGAAGCCCTCAATGAGTTTTTGCTTCTGTCTTTACGAAAGAAACGAACTTTGTAGTGAATGAAACCTTTGAAGAGCAGGTGTGCATGCTGAACTGGATAGAGATAGAGGAAGCTGATGTGCTGAAAATTTTGTCAAACATTAAGATTGACAAGTCGCCAGGCCCGGACCAGATTTGTCCTCGGCTGCTTTGGGAAACGAGAAATGTGATTGCTTCACCACTTGCGAAGATCTTTTCATCCTCGCTCTCCACTGGAGTCATACCTGAGGACTGGAGAGAGGCAAATGTAATTCCTCTCTTCAAGAAAGGAAATTGGGAAATCCCAGACAATTACAGACCAGTAAGTTTGTCGTCTGTAAGGTGTTAGAAAGGATTCTGAGGGATAGGATTTATGACCATCCGAAAAAGCATGGCTTGATTAAATGCAGTCAACACGGCTTGTGAGGGGGAGGACATGCCTCACAAACTTATCGAGTTCTTTGCGAATGTAACAAGAAAAGTTGATGAGGGTCGAGCTGTGGATGTGGTGAATATGGACTTTAGCAAGGCATTTGATAAGGTTCCCCATGGTAGGCTCATTCAGAAGGTCCGGGGGAATGAAATTCAGGGGAACATAGCTGTCTGGATACAGAATTGGCTGGCCAACAGAAGACAGCGAGTGGTAGTAGAAGGAAAATATTCTATCTGAAAGTCTGTGCTGAGTGATGATCCACTGGGCTCTGTCCTTGGGCCTCTACTGTTTGTAATTTTTATTAATGACTTGGATGAGGGGATTGAAGGATGGGTCAGCAAGTTTGCAGATGACACAAAGATTGGAGGTGTCGTTGACAGTATAGAGGTCTGTTTTAGGCTGCAGCTGGACATTGACAGGATGCAGAGATGGGCTGAAAGGTGGCAGATGGAGTTCAACCTGGATAAATGCGAGGTGATGCATTTTGGAAGGTCGAATTTGAAAGCTGAGTACAGGATTAAGGATAGGATTCTTGGTAGTGTGGAGGAACAGAGGGAACTTGGGGTGCAGGTGCATAGATCCCTTAAAATGGCCACCCAAGTGGACAGGGTTGTTTAGAAAGCACATGGTGTTTTGGCTTTCATTAACAGGGGTATTGAGTCTAAGAGTCGTGAGATCTTGTTGCAGCTCTATAAAACTTTGGTTAGACCGCACTTGGAATACTGTGTCCAGTTCTGGTCGCCCTATTATAAGAAAGATGTCGTTGCTTTGGAGTGGGTTCAGAGGAGGATTACCAGGATGCTGCCTGGACAGGAGGGCTTATCTTATGAAGAGAGGTTGACTGAGCTAGGACTATTTTCGTTGGAGAAAAGGAAGAGAAGAGAGGATTTAATTGAGTTATACAAGGTAATGAGGGGCATAGATCGAGTCGATAGCCAGAGACTATTTCCCAGGGCAGAAATGACTAACACGTGGGCTCATAGTTTTAAGCTGGTGGGAGAAAAGTATAGAGGGGATGTCAGAGGCCGGTTCTTTACACAGAGAGTTGTGAGAGCATAGAATGCGTTGCCAGCAGCAGTTGTGGAGGCAGTGTCATTAGGGACATTTAAGAGACTCCTCGACATACACATGGTCACAGAAATTTGAGGGTACATACAGGAGGATCAGTGGTCGGCACAACGTCGTGGGCTGAAGGGCCTGTTCTGTGCTGTACTGTTCTATGTTCTATGTTCTAAAACTGGTTTTGATGGTTAATATCGACTTCAAATTGTCGAGTGTCTTCTGGCATGGTACTGTCCACTGAAACGTTGTGTTCTTATTCAGCAAATCGGTTAACGGTGCCACTACACGAATATAGTTTGGAACCGACTTCTGACAGAGTCCGCTGAGTCTGAAGAATTGAAGAAACTCTTTCTTCGAGGTTGATCATGGAAATCCCTCGGTAGCCTTCGTCTTTACTTTCCATGGGCGTGGGGGGGTGGGGGCTGCGCCTCAACCTCCCATGACCGATGTTACATCCCAAGAACGTCACGTCTGCTTTCGTGAATTCTGTTTTATTTATGTTTGGCATCAGTTTTGCTTCTCGTGGTCGTTCAAAGAGCTCTGCCAACAGTCTTTTGTGATCATTCCTTGAATTGCTAAAGATCACGACATCGTCCAAATAGTCTGCACAGTTTGTCAACCCAGCCACAACTCTGTACATGTGTCTTTGGAGTGTGACGGGCTTGTTCTTCAGTCGAACGTGCATCACTTTAAACGAATATAGCCTGTATGGAGTTACAAACGCAGAAATATGTTCACCAACTTTGATAATAGTATCTGCCCGTGGCTAAGCAAAATGCTCGCATGATGGCCCATCTGATCAAGATCCTGTTGTAATCTGTGGTAACCTTCTTTGCTGTCGACTACATCTCCAATGTTGATGTCATCTGCAAACTTACTGACTATGCCTCTTATGCTCACTTCCAAATCATTTATATAAACGACGAAAAGTAGAGGACTCAGCACCGATCCTTTTCGCACTCCACTGGTCACAGGCCTCCAGTCTGAAATGCAACCCTCCACCACCATCCTCTGCCTTCTACCGTTCAGCCTGTTCTGTACCCAAATGGCTAGTTCTCCCAGTATTCCTTCAGCTCTAACCTTGCTAATCAGTCTCCCATGGGAAACCTTCTCCAACGCCTGCCTGAAGTCCATCTCGATGACATCTACCGCTGTGCCCTCATGAATCCTCTTACTGTAATGGAAAATTATCCATTTACTGTGAAATGTGAAAGAGAATGTTTTTCTAACATTTAATGTTGTGCTGAGCTTTAAAAACAATACTTTGATGAGTTTTGCAGTCAGTTTGTCTCTGTTTCAGTTTGAGAAACAAACAACTCGACCTTGCGACAGTCGAACTCAGTGAAAGCAGAACTGTTATGTCCAAGACCAGGGGATGATAGAATAACAACTAGTGTTTTCCCAGTCTTTGCCCTTGAGGGTGTGATGAGAAACAGGATGAGGCAAGCATCTGAACAATACTCAGATAACCCTTACATTGAGGCATCGAGATGAATGGACAGGGGTCAATTCTGCAGAATTGAAATATAGCTCCTTTCTTTGTTCTTGCAAGTAGTTGAGTCAAGTCGATTTAATTTTCACGACAGTAAACTTGGGAACTCGTCCCGGAACCAAGCATCTGGATGGGATTCTGAAGATTCCCACGAGACGTAGTCGACAGCGCCTTGAAGGTGTTTCGCTTAATATTGAGTGCTGAATTGGCCCTTATGCGTGAGAGGGCTGGGAATCGGTCGATCGCCCAAATGAATCGAATAAAGTCGGGGTAAGAATCGTGGCTTAAGTAATCCAACATAGAGACTCATTCTCATAGAATAAACACACCAGGAACATGCTTTAGTTAACTCTCGCGTGGTGTTAGAGCAAAACCCAAGGGAAGGGGATTGCCGTTTCTGGAGTCTTTCAGAGACAGCACATTTAAGGGTGGTTTTAGACTTGGAGACACCACTGACTGATTTGGACTCACCAAAGGCTTACTGGATACTTGTTTTTTTAGGTTTAGGAAAACCAAGGCATTGAGGTGGACGTGTCCAATGCGAGGGGGGTCCTCCGGAGGTAAGTAAGCAAGGCAAAAGAAAATTATAACGGTACCGCGTGAGATAGAGAGACCTGAACAATTTGCCAGTGACACTAAAATTGGAGTCCAGCAAGAGCAAACAAAAGGAGAGCCCACACAGTACTTGAAATAGCCAACGGAAAATACAAGACATGCTCAACAATGACGGACCAGTGTCTGTAAAGCAGTTAGAATTGTGGATCAAGAAATATAGTTTACCAGAGTGAGGAAGTTTTAGTAATACATAGCTTGAAATATTGAGGTGGAGGTTGGAGGAGAGAAAGAAAGAGAATAGGAAGGGAAAATTGAACCTGTGAATTGGAGTGCTTATAACATGTAAGGCTGAGGCTGACATTAGGGAAAGGAAATCTTCAGTAAGTGATAGATCAAGTACACATACAAACACCAGCACACACGCAGACGCACACGGAAAACAACCCAACGAAGCTGCACAGTGTGTTAAATATGTTTCAGATTCTGTCCTTGATGACTGCCATCCAAGACCAACAGCCCCCCTACGGGATCCACCTGCTGAAGGTTCCACGTCAGCGGCCGCCGCCACAGGGTCTGCTGTATCACAGATCGCACGCCGTACATGCAACCAATTGAAGGAACAAGCCCAAAAGAAGGACGACCACTCCAAGAAGGAAAGGGACCCAGGGCCTCTTTGCGATCAACCCCAGACAGATGATGAGTCAGACAGTGAGGGTACTGCCGAATGATCAACTAACCAGGCAATTCTGCAAGCCCCAATGGTTGAAGTTGCAGGAATGAAGGTTATCCAGTGTTGGTCCACCGGCCGTGGACCATGAAGGATCTGGAAAGTGCCTATGGACAGTTGCCTGACTCAAGAGAGGTTGGAGGTAGTAAGTTCACCAAAGAAGTGACGAAATTCTCTACTGAATTCCGTCCCATGTCACATGAGATGTGACGTTTCGTGGGACAAAACTAGGTGCCGATGTCACTAAAATCGAGTATAATTGGCCAGCCACAAACATTCATGCCAGAGTAGCCAACACGCAAGCGGAGCAGAACGGAGACTTTAATGCTTTTGTTGCAGCGCTGGCAACCGCCTTAAGTGAGGCATTCTCAATGCGAATGGACATCACCAAAATAGCAAACTGTAAATAACTGGAAGGTGAGACAGGGTCCCAGGACCTTAAGCGCATCACTGAAGTCCATAACGCCCGCTGTGGACTGAGACCACCGAACGACATAACGGCGGCAGAAATCACGCCGTATGAGGGACACCTGAATAACAGCTTCATCAATGGAATGACGGACGAAATAACGAAAACAGGTAAAAGACACATTTACAACCTGGGACACGGGAAAGCTGAGTTTGATAGAATACATGTGATACATGCTGAAAAATTGCTTACACAAGAGAAGGATAAGCGGAAGCTAAAGATGGAACAGCAAGCACATAAAGCTCAGATTACTATGATGCAACTTATCACCCAGCCGTTGGAGGGAGGTGCTGCAGGAAGAGAGAGAGGCAGAGATGGAGGTCGCAGAAGATGAAGAGGAAGAGGTTGCGTAAGAAGCGTAGGCAGATGTAGGTCTGGTGGTTCCTTTTTTTGCAGAGCAATGCACCAGTGGGCCAGACAGTGCCCACACAGACAGCTTCAATCGGCCCTGGAGGCTGAACAGCGGGGTGACTGACAGGGAAAGGCTGAGGTGGAGATGGGCAGCCCACAATGTAAGCCTCTTTCCCTTCTGCTTCGCTTCTGCTTCTCTCTTTTACTAATCTTACGGGCATTGAGACATGACCAACCTCTACGTTGAGTGCTGATATTGCGAAAAGTGGACAGTCTGTTCAAAATCACAACGATGCGTAAAAGTCGATGCCTACTTCTATGTTATATGTGGAAGATTCATCGGTTAGCCTTTGGTAGATACAGGGGCAACTTACTCAGTCCTTAAATTAAGCCAGTTTAGACAATCGACGAAAATAAATATGAGTGAAAGGTTCCTGAAAACAATGGGTGCATCAGGAGTTCGTGATGCAGGAAAAATGTTCCGCACCCCTACTGTGCAAAACTAGCCATGGCGAACATTCCAATTCTCCTTCTTGTTATCGGAATTTTGTCCTTTAAACATGCTGGGTCTGGATCTCATAGGGAGACTGGTGTTGGATTTGCTCAGTACTCCGACGAGCTTGCAGATAATTCTAAGGGAAGATTTACCAGTGCAGGCTGTATAATATGTACATCTATGCGTGGCGATGAAGCCAGAGAGTGACAAGTTCAGTGAGCGATTCACTCATCCTGGAAGCAAGCAAACATGTTAATCCTATTAACACCGATTTTCTTGCTGGAGATGTGCTGCACTGCACAGCAGACATACACCGTGACGGCCCTGGCGAACCATATGAGAAGAATTGGTTCATAAGGTTGGTTAAACCAGATCAGTTGTTATTGTGCGACGTTTATTGGAGTGATCACAGATGTGCAGTCAGTCTGAACTTATCCAAGGTATCTGTAACAGCAGGCAGACCCTATATTTTGATGTGGAAGTCTCCGCTCCTCATATGTCACTGGCGAAGGCGTCTGGTGGTAGGTGGCAGGATTTGGGACCATGAGTGCTAAAGGCACAAAGAATGAAAGGTTGGGTCTTCAGCGACGATGTGGGTGTCTGGTTCAATGCAGATATGCGCACATATAAGAATAAACAAAATTGGCTAACTCAGGCAGATAGGACAGTCCAGGGAACCCCCGCTAGCCCTGAAAAGCCGAAGGGGACAGCCAGGCGTTTCCCGAAGATAGATGTCTCAGAGCCAAGAAAAGAAAATGGTTCCGGTTGAGTTGTGGGCAAAGGACAAACCTGATGTGGGCCTTATACCGGGCTGTGAATTATGCGGATAAACCCGAAGTCTGAGTATCATCTTTGCAGAGCGCAATACCCGTTAAAACACTAGGCCGTAGAAGGAATTACTCCAGCCTTTGAATCCCTCCTAAAGGCTGCAGTGATAATCCCCTGTGAAACCTTACTTGGGAGAACCTCCATTGTTTCTGGTCAAAAAGGTATACATTCCTGTTGAACCAGAGGAACGGACGTTTGTTCAAGACCTGCAGGCAGTCAATAATGCTGTTGTCACACGCGCCACAAATGTTCCCAACTACTATACTATATTACCTCAAATTCGAGCGGAGAGCCAATGGTTCTCTGTTGTGGATTTAGCAAATGCCTTCTTTCGTGCACCAGTGCATCCAGACAGTCAATTCTGTTTCGCGTTTTCATTCAAAGGGAAATCGTATACCTTCACGTGACTTTGTCAACGTTAATGTGATTCCCCCACCATATATAACTAGGCTCTACGCAGGAGTCTGGAGAGTCTTGTTCTCACCCAGTGGTCAGTGCTTCTGCAGTATGTAGATGATAGCTTCATAGTGGCACCAACAAAGGAACAATGTCAGGAGCATACTCTTGCGTTGTTCTGCCATCTAGCGAAGGAAGGGCACAAAGCCAGTCTCGCAAAGCTATAATTTGTGAAACAATAGATGAAGTTCTTCGGTGACTTGCTATCTGAACAAGAGAAGGCCATTGGTCAAGACAGACTTCAAGCAATCCAACAAATTCCAAAGCCTCACACGAAGAAATAACTTCTACCCTTTTTGGACATGTGCTCCTACTGTAGAATATTTATCCCAGATTACGCAAACCTTGAGACGCCCGTCAGTGACATAGCTCATGGCAAAGGTTTGCAGAACCAGGGTCCGTTGCATTGAACCTCAGAGGCCGAGAACGCCTTTATTAAATATTAAAAAGCGCTCCAAACTACACCTACAAGTGAATTGCGAACCCAAACAAGCTTTTTGTACCAACAGTAGATGCGAAGCGTGACTGCATGACATCTCTGCAGTTGCAGGATCATGAGAGAAAATTGAGGCCGGTAGCATATTTTTCAGCTAAACTAGTCTCCACAGCGTCAGCATTGCCTGAATGTCTGCGAGCCGTGGCCGCAGCTAAAAAGGCTGTTGAAGCGTCCAAGGAGATATTCGGCTATGGTCATTAAACACTTCTGGTCTCATATGCAGTATCGTTACTGCTTTCCGAGCAAAGGACCGCATGCATGTCAGCAGCACGTTGGCTCAGATATAATACTGTGCTTTTGGAGATGCCTAACATTAGGATAAAGCGATATAAAGTCCTTAACCCAGCTATCCTTCTCCCCACAGAAAGAGGAAGAGACCCACATGACTGTGTGGCGGTAACTAATGTAATGTGCAGCCCTGGACCAGGTTTGCAAGATTCACCATTTCAGAACCCAGATATGGAGATTTCACTGTGGACCAGTCAGCATACTGTAGCAATGATACGGGGCAGAATTGTATTGCGTATGGTGTAATGTCTACCTACGAGATAATCAAAGCGGGATTACTCCCTTCTCATCTTTTGGTGCAAGCAGCGGCGCTGATTGCCTTGACTGAGGCCTGTAAATTGGCTGAGGGAAAGACAGTGAATATTTACACCGATAGCAGATAAGCATTCGGGGTTGTACATGATTTTGGAACCCTGTGGAAATACAGGGGCTTCTTGACCTCCACTGGAAAGCCCATCGCACACCGTGGCCTGATTTGTGACCTCCCAGAGGTGGTCGTATTGCCTAAATCAAACGCGTTGTGTAAATGTGAAGCCCACACCAAACATAATGATATTATTTCCCAAGGCAATGCAAAGGCAGACCAAGCAGCAAGAACGGCAGCCCGACAGACGTCAAGTGAGCGGATTGACATATATATGACAAAACTTTGTACCCCCAGCAGCAGACGTATGGGAGTTTCAGTCACAGGTCACACCAGAAGAAAAGCGTGGATGGTCGAAAGCAGGATGCAGGGTGATGGAAGGAGTATGGTGTAGCCCCAATGGTAAACCCTGTCTACCACGATCATTATTTCCATTCTATGCCAAGCTGACACACGGTAATGACCATGTGTCAAAAGCGGGGATGTATCACAGTCGTACACTGATACAGTAAGGGATTTACTCATTACTACCAGAAATATTGTGAATGTTGTGTTGTCTTTGCCACTAATAATTTGGGAAGAGGAATACAGATGAGTCAGGGAGCACACCCCCATAACCAAAAAACCCTCTGAACATTTGCAGATGGATTTTATTGAACTAACGACCAGCGAAGGGAAATGGTATTGTTGGTAACAGTTGATACGTTTTCCAATTGGGCGAAAACGTTCCCCACGTTTTAACAGGATGCCAGTGCCGTAGCAAAAGCTTTGATAAGTCTGAGGTGGGGCATTCCTGAAAGGCATGGTAGTGACACTGGGACGCCTTTTTGCCAATAATTCCTTACAGCAGATCAGTGATTATATGGAAATAAACATGAGACAACATTGTGCGTACTACCCCGCGAGTGGTGGGGCAGTGGAAAGAGAAAATGCTGCACTAAAAATAAATTGACAAATGTTGTGAGGAATTAGGGTTGACATGGACAAAGGCACTTCCCATTGTGCTAATGTATATGAGATCTGGGAGGAGAGGAATAGCTAATCTTGGCCCGTTTAAGATTTTGTTTGGTAGGCTGCCCATTACAGGAATTGGCCCAAGACCTAAGGTAGGAAAGATAACATGCCACTGTGAAGATGAGATGTTGTGTTACTATATAAAACTCTCTGAACCTGTCTCAAATACAGAATCAAATGAAACAGCACTACCCCATCCAGCAGGAGGGAACATGCACGAACTAGAACCTGGAGACTGGATAGTGGTGAAAGACTTCAGGAGGAAAAACTGCAAGGCAAAGAGGTGGCTGGGACTATTTTTAGAGCCCCTTGCAACACAGACAGCAGTTAACATCAAGAAATAATCCACGAGAATACACGCCAGCCATTGCAAACATGATTTTGGTCCTGAGGAGACATTGGGCAGCACTGGAACCAATTAAGTGCAAGTAGTGATTAGAAGCCAAATACGAATAAGGGACTGCCAGAGCTAACACTTTTAGTAAGCGATCTGGTAAGACTATTCGTAAGGGCAGGGGCATTTGGGATACAGCCGCAGATACTAATCTTAATTGAGGCTATGAAAGTGGACTTCATGTGCGCCCGCTGGGAGTTTAGAAACAATGACGACTACAAATGAGATAATAAATATTTATGCAGGGATTCTTGCGGCGCTGGTAACTGGCATTTAGTCGGAGCCACCACGCCCAAAGGGACACCTGATCGGGTAAATAGATATTATTTCATCAAGGTAGGATGTGCTCGGGCACGGGTGATAACATCCAAAACGCAGAAGAGCGATGAGTGAGTGTACTGGTGTGGAACAGATGAACCCTTCTCCGACATCTACAGAGAGGTGAATGGTGGTACAGTCGCCGCCCCCCACCACCAACCGAGATAAAATGCAGAAGGTCCTACAGAAGATAGTAGTACCAGGGCATGTCAACCTACCAACCCAGATCATGGATCTAACCCCAAGCAGAGTGGAGAGCATTAATGTCACGCCCGAACGCGGAGGGAGTCGACGGGGCATGATAGCGAGCCTAGCTCGGTAGTGGAATTGGCCCTGCAGGAGAAAAATGGCGTAAATCCGACGCCAGTATTTTCGGAATTGCGGAGGCCACTGCTCAATGTGAAGGGAGCAGAGCATGTGGTTTGGCGTTAATACAACGCCGGGGATTAGACGTTTGCTACCCTCGTTGGATATGTTTGCACATAGCCCAATGGTGGACTACCAACCACTCACAGAGAGCCTGACGAGAAATGCGAGCTGTCTGCTTCCCCGGGCTGCGACTACCCTGACCCTGATAGGGGGAACAATTAGGACAAATCTCGCGCCACCACTTGAACTTAAGGCCAACTGCAGTCTCAAGGCGGAGCCACTCCTGACCACAGAATTCCATAAAGTGGAAGGCAGGTGTATTTGCGCCAATCTGGGGAGATTCGACTTGTGGATCTTCCAGTGCACTATGACGCTGTACTTCAGCAATGATGTTTGCTCAGCAACATTTGCAAATGGTACGATCATAGACATTACTTGTTCCTTTATCAATAATCAGACCACGATGGAGGGTATAATATGGGCCTGTGGAGAGAAAGGATGCCACCACCTTCCCCTGGGATGAAAGGGATGCTGCTACCCCGCGATACTGTCCAGTGTTCGCCCTAAGGGCCGGTAACAGACGCACCTGAAGGGACGTCCCACGGCTTTGGAATGGGTACACAGTCATAGACCCCTGAACTACTCCAGGAGCGAACATCGGGTGGTCCATTCTATTGGGAGCAGGGAAAACAGAGGCAATCAACAAGATTAATGGCCTCGCATATAGTGTATTACTGTTAGCAAATGAGATGGAGGAAGGCGAGCACTCATTAACACTGAGTTCGTGGCAGTTAGGGAAGCAGTGATACAAAATCGATTAGTGCTAGACATACTGACGGCCGGGAGAGAAGGCGCGTCTGCAATATGACAGGTACCTCATGCCATTTTAATATTGCTGTGGAGTCCCAAATTATCACGTGTGTAATAAATCATATGAAGTACAAGCGCCTCCCCCACAGCTGATTCTTCGTTCCAATGGCTCAATTCCCTTCGGGGAGAATTGGGGGCATTGGATCCTACACGAGCTACTAATTGTTGTACTGGTCTTATTCGTTAGTGTTGTGTATAGGGCCCTACTTGTGCAATTTCCAATGCCGCTTGCTTATGAGTGCAGTGGGATACCAAAAACTAAAACTATTAGTGGTCCCACTGCAGGAAGATCCGGTTGGGCGGACCCCACCCTACCATGATGTTGACGAGTGTGACGTGTGAACATGATATGTGTAGAGGGCACTCAAGAGCCAGTGACGGTACCATCACAAAGCTGTGCTACAGTCAGGTTGCATCTGAGAAAAGGCCTGGTGTTTCCTAAACATTTTCTCATGTATAGCTATCCTGGCAATGTATTTTTTGTTGATGCTGTAGTTTTCCTTGTTGTCCTAAAATGACAAAAAGCGGGAAAATATAATGAACAATTATCAATTTACAGTGAAATTTGAAACATAAAGATTTTCTAAAATTTAATGCTGTGCCGACCACTGTAAACAATACTTTGATGAGGTTTGCAGCTATCTTGTCTCTGTTTGAATTTTGCAAACATTCAACTCGAACTTGCGACAGTCGAACTCCACGAAAGCTGGAGAAATATTATGCCCAAGATCAGGGAATGAACGAATAACAACTTGAGTTTTCAAGCCTATGCCCTTGACAGCGTGATAAGAAACAGTATAAGGAAAATATCTGGACAATGCTCAGATACCCCTTACATTGAGGCATCGAGCTGAATATACTGCGGTCATATCTGCAGAACTGAAATACAGCTCGTTTCTTTGCTCTTGCTCACAGTTGAGTCAAGACGATTTAATTTCTACGACAGGACCAGGTCCTGCAGAATGTTACAAGGATAGGTAATGGTTGTCAGTACTGGAGAATGTTACAGGGATACGGCTGTAGAATGTTTCAGGGATAGACGTTGGGTGCAGGTGCTAAAGGACGTTGAAATGATAGTGAATGGGTGACGGTGCTGGAGAATTTTAACAAGGATAGTGCAAGGTGTAGGTTCTGGAGAGTAATACACGAATAGTGTGTATAAGTTCTGGACAAATTACAGGGGTAAGGAGTGGGTGCAGTTGCTGAAGATCTTCAGACGGCGAGGGCATGTGTGAAGGTGGTGGACAATGTTACAGTTTTATGTACTGGTGATATTCCCGGCATATGGGGTGGTGTAGGTGCACGAAAATGTTGCAGGAATAGAGAATGGTGCAGATGGATGAGAAGTTTGCAAAGATAGGCAGCGGATGCAGGTGGTTAAGATTGTTACAGGAATCGCTGGAGAATGTCTCAAGGACAGGGAGTGGCAGCAGGTGCTGGAGAATGAGACAAGGACAGGTGGTGGGTGTGGCTGCTTCAGAATGTTGCAATAATAGGGAGCGGCTGAAGTTACTGGAAAATGTGACAGGAATAGGGAGTGTGTGCAGGTGCTGGACAATGTTACAGGGGTAAGATATGGGTTTAGGTGCTGCAGAATGTTTGCTGGGATGGGGTGCTGGAAAGTGTTACGGAAATATTGAGTGGGTGTAGAGACTGGAGATGTTACAGGGGTATAGAGGGCTGTCGGCACTTCAGGATGTGACAGGGACAGTGAGTGTGCCAGTGGATGAGCAGGATACTGGAATAAAAAGTGTTTGTGTGTGCTTGGGAATGTTACAAGTATAGTGAACGGGCGTAGGTGCTGGAGAATCAGATTTGGATAAAGACTGGATGTAGTTGCTGGAGAATATTATAAGGATGGAAAGTGGGGGTGTCATTGGATGGAGATCGTAATGGATAGCAAGGGTGCGTTTTCAGGAGAACTTTTCAGGGAAAGTAAGGACTATAAGGATTGGATAAGGGTACTGCCTGAATCGGGGGGCTTCTCTTCCGAGGAGAAGTTGATGAATTTTGACTTTTCTCTGTGGAGAAAATGAGGAAGAAAGTTGACCTGAGCGTCTATATTAGCTCAGCAGATTTTGGACAGTAATCAGAAGCAGCTTGTTCACCTAGAGGGTGGTATATCTATCGAATTCCCTGCCCAGTGAAGTAGTTGGCGCTACTAAAGTAAACGTGTTTAAAGCATTTTCTGAAAGAACAAATGGATTCAGGGATACGGTGAGAGCGCAGCTCAGTGGACTTGAGTCCACGAACAGATCAGCCATGATATTATTGAATGGTGGGGCTGGCACGAAGGGCCAGATGGCCTACTCTTAGTTATTTTGTTATTATAGTATGAAGATACAAACAGAATAGCTGTTTAGGGTCGTTACAATTTCTCAGTTCTCTACCACAAGTTATCCTGTCTGCACTTGCACTGTTCTAATTTGAACTTGCGTTTAGTATTTATTTGTAAACATTTGCAGAAGCTTTTTGTCAGGCGTTATGCTTCTTGTTAATTTGGGTTTTGTTTGTTTTTTGGTGTTTGCATCGGTTTGTTGGTTATCCTTAGCAGGGTCTTAAACCTCAAGTAATCCATGTCTCCCCAAAATATTTGGCATTTTTCAACTGCTCTCCTCCTGTTTGCGCGTTAGCGGGATGTGTGAATGCAGGTCACCAAAGAGTGCTTCTACGATTAACAAATATTGCCTGTCTTCCATTAAATTTGTTTCAAGTACTTTACTGATTCACAGAAGCCAACTTGCCTCTCATGTCTTCGTATCTTTAATGACTCAATTGTGTAACGCTAATTGTTTCACACAAAACCGTTTTGTATTTACAAATATTTTAAAATTCAGCATGTTGGCATCACTACTCCCAATATTCATTTTACAGCAAGATTTCAATTAGCACTCTCATCACAGAACACAAATTCTGAAATAACCTGATCTCTACATTTTTGTGCAATGTCCTATTACACGAAAGAAACATTTATTTCAAGATTGAGCATTCATTTGCATTAGCACAACATGAAATCGTCTATTTTTACTGCAGTACCCACAAACTTGAATATCGATTTTCCTGTTATATAGCATGTCAAACATTTTAATTGCAGTTTTCATTTATATATCGTAACTCAAATCGATACTTGCTTCTCGTTGTGTTTTTTTTTTATGCTCGGCCTCACCGGATTCTGTGCACTCTGAAAAGTCGAAGGCCTTTGATCAGGATCCACAATTGGGGCTATTCTGGATGGTTAAAAAGCATTGAATCCTGTGTCGATGGCAAATTAGTTACCAATTATCTTGATGAGAGAAAGGCAAATGTAATAGTGGAAGATGTTTGTCGGAGTGGAGAACTTTGTGTAGTGCAGAGATTCTCACATGATCATAAAATGGAGATAAAAGATTGTTTACTCTGGATCACGTTGCGATAAGGAGTGATGATGATTTCAGTTGGTGAAGAATATTAATGTAGGCAAAATCCCCAGGACCGGATTGGAGCTATACCAGGATGCTGAGGGAGGCGAAAATTGAAATAACTGGTGTCCTGACTGCATTTTCGTAGCATCCCTAAACACAAGTGAGGTGTCAGAGGACGAGAGCGTTGCTAATGCTGTCCTTCTGTACAAGAATGAGAGTAGATATATTCCAGGTAATGACAGACCAGTAAGCCTGAATTCAGAGGTGGGAAAGTTGCCGGAGAAAATACTGAGGGATAAAACTTGTTACATTTGGAAATGAATGGGCTTATCAGTCATAGGCAACATGGTTTTGTGCGGGGAGATTGCGCCTTCCTTACTTCGTCGAGTTCATTGAGGGAGTGACCAAGTTAATAGATGAAGGATGGGCTTTGGTGTCATAAACATAAATTTTCATAAGGCATTTGATAAGGTTCGCGACGGCAAACTTACGGAGAAAGTGACAACACACAGTGTGCAGGGTGTTTTAGCTAGTTGGACAAAAAAGCTGGTTGAGCAATAGGAAACAGAGAGTTGTAGCTGAAAGGCGTTTATCGAAGTGGAAAAGGTGACCAGTGGTGGTCCACAGCGATCATTGTTGGGCTCACTGTTGTTTGCGAAATATGTCAATGATCTGGAAGTGGGCATTGTGGTCCGATCAGTAAGTTTGCAGATGGCACGAAGATTGGTGCAGTCGCAGAAATTATAGAGGATTGGCAATGTTTGCAGGTGAATATAAATAGATTGGAGAGTTAGGTGTAGTAGTGGCAGATGGATTTCCACTCGGGAAAATGTGAGATGATGCAATTTAAGAGATCCATTTCGACAGCGAACAATACTGTAATCAGATGATACATGAAAATAAACGTTGATGAGTGGAGAGATCTGGAAGTTCAAGTCAATTGTACACTGAAGGTGGCTGTACAGGTGGATAGAGTAGTCAAGACAGCATATGGTGTGCTTGCCTTCAACGACGGTGTGCTGAGTATAAGAGGAGGAGTTCACGTTAAACTTGAACGAGACTTCGGTTCGGCTGCATTTCGTATACTGTGTGGAGTTCTTGGCGCCACATTACCAAAATGATGTGGACGATTTGGAAAGGTTTTAGAGAAGGGCTATGAGAGTGATGCCTGCTATGGAATGTGATCGCTGTGAAGAGAGGTTGAGTAGGTTGCGACTGTTTTCATTCGGAAAAAAATGACATTTATGGTGGACCTGATTGAAACCCACAAAATCATGAAAGTTCTAGACAGGGTTTGTAGACATAAGCTTTTTTTTCCCCAGAGAGAAGCATTCAATAATGAGAGGTCACCGTTCAAGGTGAGAGATGAAACTTAGGAGAGAGATCCAGCAGAAAACACTTTACACAGAGGGTGGTAGGTTCCTGCAACTTGTTGTCAGCTGAGATAGTAGAGACAGGCATGGTAGATTCATTGATAGGGCGACTGGACCGATGCATAAGTAGGGGGGAAGCAGAGTGATACAGATCCATAGTAATTAGGCAATAATTTAGACAGTGGATCTGATTGACTCAGGCTTACAGGGCTGAAGGACCTGTTACTGTGTTGTAAATTTTCTTTGCTCTTCGATGTTCTTAGGCGGTATCATAGACAGTGAGGAACTTTATCAGAAACACAACGCGTACTTCATCAGTTACAGCAATCATTTATGTTTTCAATATGCAAATGGTCTGGGAAAAAATAGTTCGGTCGTGGATTGCAGGAAAATGAATCTGTGGATTGTCTACGCGATAGCTTTTTGGAACAGGTGACATTGAATTTACTGGTGTACCTTCAGAAAGATGTGATAAGGGAACTCAAGGTAAATGAATGCTTCAGTGCCATTGAATATAATATGATGGAAGTGACTATGCAATTTGAAAAGACGCACATTGACTCAGAGGTCATGTTATTACAGCTGAATAAACGAAACGATAGAAACTATGAGGGAGGAATTGCGTTAATATAACTGGTAGCGGAACCTAGCAGGAATAGAAAACAGTGGAATGGCAACGCCAGGAGTTTCTGCGATTGATTCAGCAGAAATGACAGAGATTCACCCCGAGAAAAAAGAAGCATGACTCAGGGAGAGTGATGCAACCATGGCTGACTTGGTAAATCAGGGATAGCATTAAATCGAAAAAAGTAAGTGTATAATGTGATAAAAGACAATCGAAAACGAGAGGATTGGGAAGCCTGCAAAGAACAGTTGATGGCAACAAAGAAATAAAGAGGGAGAAGATTTAATTATGAGGGTAAGCTGGCCAGTAATATAATAGAAGACTGCAAGAGTTTCATTAGATACATAAAGCACAAGAGCGAGCAAAAGTGGACATCGGGCCGCAGGAAAATAATGCGAGAGAGATCGTAGTGGGAAACCAAGGAATGGCTAAAGAACTGAAAAATAACATTGTGTCAGCCTTCATGGTGGAAGGCACGAGTGATATCGAAAAACTTCAAAACTGCCACACTCTGTAGTGGCAGAGCTGAGTATGGTGGCAATAACCAAAGGGAAGGCACTAGAAAAACTGAATGGCTGTAACATGGATAAATTATCTGGAATAGATGCGCTACACACCAGAGTCCTAAGGGAAATTGCTGATTTGCTGAGGCAGTGGAGTCCTTCGTCGTGATTTCTCTGAACTCTCTAGAATCAGGCAGGATCCCAGTGGAGTGGAAAGTCACTAAAGAGACTCTCCTGTTTAAGAAGTGAGTAAGGCAAAACATGGAATCTTACAGACCGATTAGCCTAACCTTGGTGATTGAATCGATTGTGAAGAATGAGTTTTCTGAATACTTGGAAGTGCAAGGTTTCATCAAGGGGATGTGGTGCCTCAAAGCTTCTACAATTCTCCGAGGAACCTAGGAGCAGCTTAGACCAATTGCAGTCAATGCATGGACTTCAAGAAGTCCTTTTGGCAACGACCCGAAAAGGAGGCTGCGAAGTAAAATGAAAATCCTATGACATTACAAGCAAATAGCTAGCATGGATAGATGATTGGCTGTCTGGCAGAGGGCAGAGAGTGGGGATAAAAGGGCTTTTTCTCAGAATGATTGCAGTTGACTGGTGGTGTCCCGCAAGGCTCAGTGTCAGGACCACAACTTTTTACTTGGTACATTAACAATCCAGATGAGGCACCTAAGGGCATTCTGACGATGTTTGCAGAAGGTACAACTTTTAACCACTTAAATCGCCTTGGAGGTAGTTGCGCATCCGGCTTCCTCAGCTGGAAGAACAAGAGATTTTCAGTTTCAATTCTAATTTTTCACACAATGTACATTTTAAACTTTGCTTTTTGAACTGAACCTTGGTTCCTCATTCCAGCGGCAGTGCCATCACTTTTAAAGTGAGACTTTCTCCTATTCGTTTTGAGTGATGTTGCATTGCTGATGCAATAGTCTGAAAAATCAACACCAACCGCCATAAGTAGATTCATTTGTCATTTGGCATGGCATAACGTGCATTGTCAACAATTTTGGGAACAGCAGCTGAATTGTTGTTTATTTTAAAGTTTGAACACTTAGGAAGTGGAACTCTGTAGTGGATGAAAATTAACATAACGAGCTAAATTTAAAGTAATAAACAAAAATGGACATAAAAGCATGATATAAAATCTGAAGCCAAGATTTATTGACTTATTAAAAATGCTCAAATGGATTAACGAGGCACATGATCAATTTCAAGACATGAAATTTAGTAAATATGTAAAGTGAAAAATAAAAACGTGTGAGCAACTCTCTCTTGCAGTGTAATCCAAGCAATCTGCCACATTATATTTGATGATGAATAGAGGATCTGCCATTTTGCAATCAAAACGGTATAATGTGACGAACAAGCGAACAGATGCAATAGTTAACGTTGGTAAGATATGTATTTACGAATTTGGTGACGTCACATTCCGTCTATAGTTACAGAAAAGCAAATTAATTCAATACGCTTCGATCCTTCAAGGGTTGTATGTAAATCCAACATTCTGGTGAACATCTGTTATCTACATGTCAGGAAAGCAGCATGCAGGTGTAATGTAGATGCATAGAGGTAGCATACGCAGAAAGATGAATGAATATAGAGGGATGATCAAATTTTTCATTTAAGAGTGGCAAAAATTATGGCTTGGTAGAGAGAGTGATGCATCTGGAGAATGTTCAGCAGGCTGTTGCAAACATGTTGCATAAGTCTCTTTCAAACCCTAATCAAGAACTTAATTCTCCCTTACTCGAAGTATGGAGAGCGGGATCTCATTATCAATGTTGGGCCTTTGATAATGGCAGCCATCCTTCTGAGGGGCAAAGATGTACGATGAGCATGTAACGCCATCATGTTGACGGCAAACAAGTTTGTCAACGGTGTGGAAGAATCTCAGACAACTGAATCGTTCAGAATTGTCAGATCTTCTCAACGTAACTGATGATGTCTCACATCTTCTTGATTAGGCAGCACTGTAGGAAAGACTGAAGGATAAAGTAACAAATTTTGCTAGAGAAACAATGCCTTCTCGAATGAAATTAAAGTCCTAAACAATCTATGGCGAAAAATCAGGTAAAGATTAAAGTCTAGTGATCCTCCTGGAATGTTGTACTCCAATTCTCACTGCCATCCACCCATACGCGTTCATTAATCTGCGACTCTGTTAAGTCACAGCTGAAACTCAATACTTTGAACAAACACTATCCACAAATAAAGGATCAGCCAATTGCAAAGAGGGACAATGTTCAGTGGTTCGATTGGTGTGGCCATCGTGTACTAGTTCACAGGAGGAGAAAATGTTGTCTACTCTTATTCAAAGTGACGGTCCCTTAAGAAAGCTTACCCAAACCACAACAGCTGTACCATAATCATTTTCGACCCAATTAATAGGAAGAAGTTTTAAAAATCTGCCTTATCCAAAACTCTCAGAAGTGTGAGCAACTCTTAGATTTTGCAAGTTTGCACAATGTGTGTCATCATCGGACACTAAACAAAGAGAGAGCGATTAAATAGTTTTGGAGTGAAGTTATAGCGAGGACTAAAGACTCATTTGTTTAATTATGGAAATTTAGAAGTGGATGGCACACACGTCTGTTAAGTGTGTGACTTGGAAGTGAATTTGGTGATAAAGTTACCAACATACACCTGCTGCCAGGATACTTCAAGCAGGTTCAGTATTTGATTCGAAATCCCACTTCTGGAACCCAACAAAACCATTATCTCTCTCAATCCCTCTTTCTTTCCCTCCTCTGAAGAACGCCACGACAGGTATTATCGTTCCTTTTTTCTAAGGATATTCGTGGTCCAGTCAGACAGCTTTCAGACTCAACTGTTTTATCTCCAGCAATTATAAGAGTGACAGACCTTAAACTGAAATTTCTGTTTTGGTGGGACTTCTGTCATGCACTTCTTTCTCTTTTAAGTCATCTTCACAGGATTTTGGAAGGGGAGAATTTAACATCAGAAAATTCAACTCACACAACATCACATCAGAATCTCATAGTTTCCCACATTTCTGGTAACTTTAATTTTTTTTGGATTTTGAACATGGAAATTTAAATCTTAATTTATAATGTGGAGAAACCTTTTTTCCCTGTGTGGACAAGAATCTGTCGATGGCCAGACACAAGTGAAGTCATATTCGAGAGTGTGGTGCTGGATAAGCAAAGAGGTCATGCAGCATCCGGCAAACGGGAGAATCGACATTTCAGGCATATGCCCTTCATCAGGAAGGGCTTGTGCCCGAAGCGTCGATTCTCCTGCCCCTCAGATGCTGCCTGACCAGCTGTATGTTTCCATTACCACACTCTTGACGCTTATCTGCAGTCTGCAGTTCTCACTTTCTCCACATGTTCTGTCGTAGTCGGGTGAAATTGTGGAAATATGTTGGTGTGGAAAGCGAATCAATACCCATCTGACCTGGACACATATCGGTACCATCACACTGAACAGAGGTGGTTTGCCTGCGCAGAACATGAGAAGGTTTTCAGCGACTTCTCCCACCAGATGGCAAATTAGGAAGTACACATTATTAATACAGATCAGTCACTCAATCAGAGTGTGGGAAAAGAAGCACTCAAGCAACACACTCACGAAAACACCAGCGAGTTCACATTGGCGAGAGATCATTCATGTGTTCTGAATGTGGCAAGACGTTCATTCAGCCATCCCACCTGCTAAAACACCAACAGGTTCACAGTAATGCAAGAACATTTCCACGGTGGAATTGTGGGAAATGATTTAAATATACTGCAAAACTGGTCAGTCATCAACGTGTTCACACTGATGAGAAACCGTTTAGATGCTTTCACTTGATCTGGGTTCACCAGCAAATCGCACCGGGGAGATGCCATTCAGCTGTACCGAATACAGAATAAATAATGATACTTTCTTTCTCATCTGCGAAAGCACCAGCATATTCACATTAGGGAGAGACCATCACCTGCTCACAGTGTGGGAAGGGCTTTTCTCAGTCATCAATCTGTTCAGACATAAACAAGTTCAAAACTAATAACCGTGATTGTGTTTTGTTACTCGCAAACTGGGTTGAATCCTATTAACTTGGGTCTGTCTCTGCTGATGATTACTGCTTCCAGCCCAGCTATTGGTGCTAACATTCTGGGCAATGAGAAATCAATCCGCTTTTTTTAAAGTCACGCAGATCTTCGGAGCCTCAAAGACAAACAGTTTGCTGGAGAAACTCAACAGGTCTGACACACCTGTGGGGAGAGAAAAGTAATACATGTTTTGAGTCTGATCTGAATCTGCTTTGGCACTGAAGTGGACTGGAAATGATTACTATGTAGGAAAGGAGTAGGAAGAGGACATGAAATATTGTAATCATGTCCAGAGAGCTAGTGGTGTTACGGAGATGTATAGGTTTATAGGTGGTGCGAGAGTTTCAAAAGAGAAATTATTTTAGTTCTGCTGAGAGCAAGCCTAATAACCAAGACACTGGTTAGCTCCCAGGTAGAATGGAGTGAGGGGACATCAGTACTGGGAAGATGCCGAGAGAGAGCGTTGGAGGAGAGGTTCGTGGGTAACTTAAACAGGGTAGTTCCCAATGGAGGACAGAGTTCCTGGTGTTTAGTTTTGAACTCAGTGTTGAGACCTGAAGACTGTTCGTCCAGATTGTACGTTAACTATGGAAAATGTTGAGTTATTTTTGTATCTCAGATGTCAGGTGGTCTTTTTCAATTGTACGCCCTCTCTCCACCATCCTCACCAACAACAACAAGAGCGAGGAGCGTATTGAGGTTTTCTGTCAGTGAAATAGGAGCGAACTGATTCAGCTGCCTCCCTCCCATCCACCCATCGCTGAACAAGTCTTTAAATTACCTTTAACAAATACAAGGTCCTGTGCAAGTTACCAAGTCCGACAGCATCTGTGGAGTAGTATACGTCCAAAGAAAATTCATACTCAACTCAAAATGCTCACACTGATTCTCTATTCAGAGATTCTGTCACACCTACCTAATTTCTCCAGCACTTATGTTTGCATTTTAGATTAGCCCTGTCAGAGCCCATCTTGTACAAATTTATTGATATAGCCTTCTTCCCATGAAACTGCCAATGATCCAATTCCCCCATGTTCACTGTATCTGCAATTGTCCTCTCTCTGCCTTCAGGTACCGTCCTTCATTCTTCTAGATTCACGGTCAGCATCTATCTTCAGAAATAACTGCGTACTCTCTCGACCACAAATACTACTGACCGATTTGCGACCCCTCTTTCCACTACTTGTACATGGTGTCACCAAGGGTTAATCTTTGCTTTGACCTATTTCTCCTCAACATGCTTCCATTGTTTGAATCATTTAAAAAAAAAAGTATGCTCATTTTCGCATTTCCACTGAGAGGACCAAGACATGCGTCACCATCCTCCCTCGAGATTGTGCAACATCATGAATATCTTCTATTTAAAACTCAACTAACAAAAGCTATTTTCTTTGCTGCTGAATGTTTCGTTCCCTGATGTACAAGACCTCCCCCAACCTGGAAACTGTCTAAAGCTGAATCATTTTGTTCACAATATTGTTGTTGTATTTTTTTTTTACCAGGATCAGTCAGTGATCATATGTTCCAAAGGGGAAAAGTGAGGACTGCAGATGCTGAAGATCAGAGTGGAGCGCATGGTGCTGGAAAATCACAACAAGATAAGCTGGATCTGAGGCCAGGTTTATCGACGTATCAGGCATAAGCCTGCACTTCTGATGAAGGGTTGTTGCCCGAAACGTTGGTCTTTCTGCTCCTTGGATGCCGCCTGACCTGCTGTGCATTTGCAGCACCACATTCTCGATACTGTCTCCAATAGCAGACACAGCTCAGACTGCATTCTCTCTCACAGACATTATGGCTCCATTTTCTTATACCCAGCTGATGTGGATTTCAAGAAATTACCCCCAGTAGAGTCACCTTTCCCTATCCATGTGATGCGAGGCATAGAGGGGTGAATACATCTCATGCAGTATCACCCCATGGTCCCAACTGTTACTAGCTATGTGACGGGGAGAATGAGGGATCATGTTGTACTTTTACGTGGTCTTTATGTAACACAATCCATGGACGGATTTCAATGACAGCACTTACCAAATTTAATGAAAATTGTGCATCAAATCAAGGACTGTGGGGAAAGGAGCAGATGCTGTTCTTACATGTTACTGAAGTTAAACTTGTTTTCAAATATTAGGATCAGCATGCCAATCATAAACTGCTCAGATAACTTTCGAATCAAGGGTCTTAGACGGGAATGGAACTCATGTCGAAAATTCCCGAGTTGGTGTAGTTGGCAGATAGAACGAGACAATGTTCAATGCAGCAAAGTATGAACACTGAAAGGTAATATAAAATAGGAGGTACAGTTCTAACGATGGTGCAGGAGTGGAAGAACGTGGGTGTATCCATATATCGCTGAAGGTAAAAGGGCAGTTCGAGACGTTAATGAAACATCCAGACTGTTTAGCTTTATTTACAGAGGCATAGAGTACAAGAGCAGGGGGTAATGTTGGACTTGTTTGCAAGGCCTCAGCTGGCGT
The DNA here is from genome assembly GCF_037043375.1 of Chiloscyllium plagiosum. Lineage (NCBI taxonomy): Eukaryota > Metazoa > Chordata > Chondrichthyes > Orectolobiformes > Hemiscylliidae > Chiloscyllium > Chiloscyllium plagiosum. The sequence continues at coordinate 63,401,895 of NW_028270175.1, read as the reverse complement.
AGTTGTGGGCATGGCACTATATTATAGAAAAGAGGTGAATGCATTGGTTTGAATGCTGAAGTGATTTACAAGGAAGTTTCCAGAAATGAGAAACTTCAGTTCCAGTAATAAGGTTGAAAAATTAGGAACTATTTTTCTCAGACAGAAGAATGCTGAGGGGAGATTGATGGAAATTTTAAATATCAAAAGCGTGCTGAATAGACTAGTTAAGGAGAGACTGTTTTCACACATCACCGAAAATAAATGAGAAGGAATGGAATTAAAGTAACATGCAAAAGAAGCAAGGGAGATATGTAAAAATATTTTGTCACAGAACTAATAGTTAAGTGTGGAATGTACTGCCTGGAATTTTGGAGGAGGCAGGTTCAATTGAGGCTTTCCAAGCGGTCACTTCATGATTATTTGGTTGGCAATGGTGCTGTGGAGAGATGTGGAGAAAAGGCAATAGATCACGAGAGAAGGGAGGTCATGCAGGCATGATGGAACAATTCGCCTGTTAATGAGCTTTGATAGTTCTATGACTGTGTAAAGTGAACCTAGAAATTAGAATTATGTTGTGATATGCTCGAATAGAAATGAAAAGTGTTTTTCTGGAACATCAGGAGAGGGAAATGCACTGAAAGTAGTAAATTAGTACATCAGCGATTGTGAGTCCTGAACAGTTCCAGACAGGAATTGATGAGTTCGAACCGTCTGGAATAAGTTGATTTTTTTCTTCACATTTGTATGGTTACAGTACGGAAGTGTGGCCCTGGAAAAGCACAGCCAGTCTGGCAGCTTCTGAGGAGCATGACAGTCGACATTTCGAGCATCAGCTCAGCATCATGTCTGTCGAAGAGCTTACTCTCGAAATATAGACACTGCTACTTCTCGAATGCGGACACAGTGGCTATGCTTTTTCAGCACCACACGTTTTGAAAGTGATCTCCAGCATCTACAGTCCTCACTTTCTCCCTTGTGTGTTCACAACTGAACAAGAGCGTAATACTAATTAGGACATCAATTATGAAACTGAAGTGCAGGTCAGCTGGAAAGTGCTGTGTAATACAGTATTACACAAGGGAAACAAAACAAGAAACGCCTGTCATTAAACTCATGATGAGTGCTGAACATAAACTAAGTTTTAAAAAAAGCAAGAAGTGAGAAAGTGAAACGACAGTCTCTCTTTGTTTCGCTGGAATAGGAGAATGTCAGGTAAAAAATATCAATGAACAGTGAGTAGCTATGCCTGCTGTCTCCAAATCATGCAACATTGGAATCTTTTGAACTAACACAGTTCAGAGTTCTCCTGTCTCTCCTCTGCCTCCCATATGTGAAAATAATTATTCATGTGTGCAGGTACAGTAGATCAGAGCAGCTCTCTCCACCAATAACATCATGGATCCTTACCTTAACTCTAAGAACGACGTTCTTGACTAACCTGAGAAAATAGGAGAAATTGAGGACTGCAGATGCAGGAGATCAGAATCGAGAGTGGTGGTGCTGGAAAGGCACAGCAGGTCATGCAGCATCCGAGGATCAGGAGAAGTGACGTTTCAGACATAAGCCCTTCTTCATGAATCGCTGATCAGAAATAATCTGAGGAATTCCGTTATATTTGAGTCAATTAACTGTGAAGCAGGCTGTTACTCACAAACATCAAATAATCACAATTGTTTTGTGCTGTCATCTACAAACTTTGGAACCAATTGACGTAAGACTGCGGAACTGCCTCAACTTATTTCGACAGTCTGTTCATTGGAAAATAGTCACTCAGTGTCTATGTGTCAGTGCCTTTCCAGTAAAGAGGCATGAAGGCTCAGTGGTTAGCATAGCTGCCACATAGTAAAATGGGTCGTGATACAATTTTGACTGTCCTTGTGGCGTTGTCACACAACATCTTAGCATAACGTGAGATCTTCCAGAGTGTTGGGAGTTATCTATTGTTTTAGTAGAGGATTGACCAAACAAGAAAAAGCTTGGGAAAATGATTTTTTTTTTCTGTTCGGCAAAGAGTGGGGTGTCAAATTGTTCAGTCTTCAGGCCCACATCGATTTAAAATCTACATCGATGCCTTGTACATTGGGATAGAGCGTACTCTAGCGACATTGGCAAATGAGATTAAAAATAGTTGTGAGAAGTTATTGCAATCCAGACATAAAGTTGCAAATGTATGTTGGTACGTTGGGTGAACCAGCCAAAATTGGCAGATGAAGACGAAAATGGCTAACTCTGAGTTATTGGTTCTCTTTGATCGACTAGAAATAAGCAACACGTTCAGGAAACTTTGAAGCAGAGCGTTCTCAGTGTTCTAGTGCATTAAACCCTGAAATTTTGAAATCAGACAGTGCAGTTAATCAGTAAGGCAAACAATAATTTAGTATTTCTTGCTAACCGAGTAGAGTAAAAGTAAGGAAGTGTTGATGCAAAGGCAAACGGAATTAGTCAGACTGCACCTACAGTACTGTGCATACACACAATTCCTTCACTTCAGGAGGGATATACTTGGAGGCAGTTCAGAGAAGTTTCAGTAATTTGGATCAGGCAAATGTACAGCACAGAAAGAGACCGTTTAGTCCAACGCATCTACGCCGACCAGATATCTTAAGCTGATCTCGACACAATTCCCGGCAATGGGCCAATGTTCCTCTGAACCCTTCCTGTTTATAAACCCGTATTTTTGCCTTTTATGCGCTGTAATTTTTCTCCTACTCCACCACTTTATCTGGTAGCACGTTCCATCCACGCAACGCCCGCTTTGTGAACAGGTTCGCCCCTCAGTTCCATTTCAAAACTTTCCATCCTGATATTCAAAATATGCCCTCTAGTTCTTGATTCCCCAGCCACCAAAAAAAAACCTTAGCTGTCCACATGATTCATGCCACACATGATTTTGTAAACCTCTGTAAGGTGACCCCTCAGGCACCTACCATTAACTGCCACATAAAAAAAGCCCAACATATCGAGGCTTTCCGCGTAGCACAATCCTGCCATTCCCGCCAAAAGTCTTGACAATCTTTTCTGCATCCTCTCAAGTTTAGGAAGATCTTACTTGCAACACGTAGACCGGCATGAAACGCAATATTCTGACCATGACACCCCAACTTTCGTCCTCTATGTAGTGACCAGTGCAGCGAAGCGTCCCAATTGCTTTCTTCACCACCCTGTCCACCTGCAACTCCAATTTCTCGGAAATATGTATCGACACTCCAGGATCCCTTTGTTTGGTAATGCATCCCATGTTCCTACCATTATCTGTGACCGTCCTGTCCTGATTTGCCTTCCCAAAATATAACACCTCACATGCATCTAAATTAGATTCCATTTTCCACTACTCGGCCCATTTGCCCATGTTATCAAGTTCCCGTTGTTCTCTCAGATAACATTTCTCGCAGTGCACTGCTCCAACTATTTTGATGTCATCTCTAAACTTACTAACGAAACCTCCAATCTTCACATCCAAATCATTTGTATAAATTATGAAAGTGATGAATCCTGCACTGTCCTTGTAGCATAGGACTGGTTCCAGGCCGTGAGCCCAAATCGCAATCCTCCACAACCACCATCTCCATTCTGCCTACAAGCTAATTATGAATCCAATTTCATTGGTCCCTCTGGATCTCATGAATTCTGAACTAACCGGTCCACTATGAAGAACCTTATTGATCACTTTGCTGAAATCAATACAGATAATGTCTATAACTATGCAGTTTCAATCAGAATTGTTACCTTTTCAAAAAAGTCAGTCAAGTCAAGAAGACACGATTTCATAAGGACAAAGCCATGCTTGCCATCCCCAATCAGTCTTTGCCTTTCAAAATGTATGACATTCCTATCTCTCAAAACCCTATCTTACAATTTACCGACCATTGCTGATCAGCTCACCGGTTAAAGGTTCTGTACCTCTATCTCACTACCTATCCCAAATAATAGCATCACATTAGCCAAACGCCAAGCTTCTGGACGCTCACCAGTGTCTATTGCTTTTAAAACTGTCTCACAAAAACTCCCAAACCATCTCTTCGTTTGAACTTGCAGAATTAGGTGTCATTTTATCAGGTAAACCTGGTAGATGCATGGAACTGTTCTTCCCCAATACCATTTTACGTCTACTCAATGTTAATTCAAAATCTGGTGCTGATGGATCTTTGCTAACTTAAGGTATCCGGAGACATGGGGAACAGATGAGCCTGACAGGTCGAGATTTCCACGTCTCGACCTGTTGGTCGAGAAACATCTGAGCTCAATGTTGAGTCCAAAGGTTTATATTTCTGTGTAGAAATATGAGCTGGTGTTATGCCAGCTCTGACTGAGGTTCATTGGAATAATGCTGGAGGTCGAGGATAAACAGGTCAGAGTGAGAGTGCCAGGGATTTAAATGACAAGGAAAGAGAAGCTGAAGCTCATTCCTGACGAAATTCTTATGCATTAAACATCGATTATGCTGCTCCTGCGTAGCTGCCTGACCTGTTGCGCTTTTCCAGCTAACAATAACCACTCTGATCACCAACAACTGCAGTCCTCACTTTCTCCAAGCTGATTTCAACCCGATTGCGAAGCGTCTTCCAAGCATTCTTATCTTGAAGGAATTCTCCTCCTCTATCTACTGGGAGATTCCTAATGAAGGGTTTATGCTCGAAACGTCGATTCTCCTTCTCAGTGGATGTTCCCTCACCTACTATAATTTTCTATCATCTGTCTTTCGACCAGAAGCTGAGGGTCACCTTGTGGAATAAATGTAACTTTTCTACAAAGTGATCTTCCAACCCCTAATTGATCTTCCCAAGGTAGATCATGAGCCTTAAACCTGGTCGCTAAATTACAATTAAATCACGCATTTCTTTCATCTCAAATATTATGGGTAAATGCCTTAGGAAAAGTCATTTATTTACAGGGTGGGTTACATAATATTGTTATAAATTGTTACACTACAGGAATACTATCATACAAGATAAAGAAAAGCAATCGTCAAAATGTTGAATTCTGCCAGTTACTTTTGTTTTATTATCAGCAGAAGAAAGGGTGCAACTCTCAGTGAGAACTTGATTCAGTCATAGATGTGATTGATAGTAAACTCCAAACTGCAGTCACTGCAGAACATCACTGGCTTCTCCGTGAGTCGCATGTTTGATTGAACTACTTCACAAATTCTCTGAGCAAGCGAAGAGCCTCTCTCCAATATGAAATCGTTGGTCAATGTCCTGGGAACTATTGTTTTCCCATGGACCAGTTGCTGTAGTCCTTCTGGCAGTTGGGGATTTGGGAGATGGGAAGGCTACAAAGAACAAACCAAATACTGATACGTCACTGCATTAACAGTGGGGAGAGGCCGTTGTCATGCGACTTGTGTCACAGAGACTTCACCAATTCATCAGACCGACTGATTACCCAGTGGTTTCACACTGGGGAGAAGCAGTTTACTGCTCCATATGCGGAAACGAACATCCTGAGTCATCCCACTTTCAGACATGTCAGCATGTTCATACTGATCAGAGACCTTTTCAGTGCTCTAACTGTGAGAAGAGATTTAAAATTTAAAAAAAAAATCTCTGCTGACACCAGCGAGCTTGCGTTAGAGTCAGACCATTCTACTGCTCTGTGTGTGGGAAATTTTTCAAACAGTCACCGTCCTGCCTGATACACCAAAGAGTTAACATGTGGTCATGTAAAGGATTGAACTCCTTCAATCTTACAGGTTTGGTTCAAATGTATGGATTGTGGATAACTGTAGAACAGAATGGCAACTTTTATTTCAAACACATTGATATAAATTTGTAATTCTTCTACCAGAGTGTTTAACATCACCAGCTTGGAGATCAGGAAAGACAAATTGTGGAAGGATCATACACTAAGAACAGAAATTCAGCCTGGTCATTCTAGTTAAGGGAAACACTGAGAGGGACAAGCAGCATTTTATGAGGATAAAATGTATGATAGCCACGTGTGCACAATGGATTCTAACGTTGTTCAAATTTAGGCAGCGTGATGTGAAATGGTTGAATGGCTAAAACCGATATTCCAAATTCTCTGTGAATCAGTATCTGGTTTATATTCTGTAACCATCACCCCATTTCACCCTCCATGAAACAGCGGAGCTGCGTCACTGCTGTATTTCTCGGCAAGACGAGTAGAGACAATCTGTGAAATCAGAGATTTGTGCAAAGGTGTGCTTTGTTCTTCACGTGAAATCCACACGTTATATGAGCAGAATTTGGCCAATTGGCCCATCACGCCTGATCCACCATTCACTGGTGGCTGATACTTTTCCCAACCCCATTCTCTTGCCGTTGTATAATAGCTGTTGACTTCCATACTAATCAAGAAGTATATGTGTCTGCACTGAAGTTCCTGAATGACTTGATGTCGACAGCTTTCTGTGACAGTCAGTTCCACTGATCAATCAGACTCTGCCTTGTTTTGTTAAGCATCATCTGCCGGTTGTAAAAGCTTCCAAATCCTCTGGCTTCCCCTAACCGTCACATCTTTTATGTTTTATCTTTTGTTTTATGTTGCCCCCGATCTTTCTTGTCGGCCATGGTTTCCTCATCCTCCCATTAGTATATTTATTTTTCGGTGTTATGAATTTCTTCAATGTGTATTCAATTATTGTAGAAACCATCCTAATTATGTTACATTCTCTTCCATGCTAGGCGCCCCTTGCAATCAACTCTAGTCAGCTCCTCGCTCATGTATAACTATTACGTCTGATTCAATCATTTCTCCCAAACTGCAAGGTGAATTCTGTCATTTTATGATAACTGCGTCTGCGGACCTCCTGCACCTTTCTTTCCCAAATCAAATCAGCCTCTTCAGAGATCACCAAATTCTGAATTGCGTGTTCCCTTGTGAGATCGATCAAAAGCTGCTCTGAAAATACCACCTCCTGCACATTCTACAAATTCCATTTCCTGAGATCTAATAAAAACGCAATTTCCTCAATTCACCTGCATTTGAAGATCCTCATAATTATTGGGAAGACGACTCTGCCTGAATTGTCAAAATGAAATTTGTAGCTTTAAAGTGGCAGTGATTATGTTTGTGAAACTTTTAACATGCTTTTGTGATAGTCCAGAGCAACCACTTTAGCAACCGTCAAAAACTACGTATACAGCACTATTAGCAGGAAGTAACAACTGGTCAGTGACTGGGAAATCTACAATGAGTAACTTATCTCCAAATCTGGGACCTCGACCTTCTAGAAGAGCAATGGCATTGGATGCATGCAACCTCAGCACCGATAAGTTCCACTGCAATAATTGACCATCCTGAGGTCGAAATGCATTGCCATTCCTTCACTGTTGCTGTGTTGAAATCCCTGGAACTCACTCCTGATCAGCATTGTGAGTGTCAATATGCTGCACGGACATCAGAAAAGCAGCACATCGTCGCACTCTTCAGACCAATTATGGATGGACAATAAATACTGGCTGAACCATAATGCCCAAATCTGGTGAATAAATCAGAAAACATGAGTAATCAATACACGTAAATCGTCAATTGAAGAGTTCTGAGGATCTGTGAAATCCTGGCACAATTGCAACAAATGTTTGATGTCTAAATAAGACGGGATTTTCACCTTGTTCCGAGGAATTCCCAGTTTCACTGATGTGTGCGTGTCAGTTACCAATACTTTGCTGTAGTTCTTCTTTACCTTTCAATTTGATCACAACTCCATCGGGAAATAAAGCAGCTTGCGACTTCCTCATGACTTGTTCAGTCAGCAATTATTTTATAGACTTAATGTGCTATTCTGACATATTTTGTTAATTTTTTGTTTCTATTTGCAGCTTTCTGGAAATCTGTCCCAAATGTGAAAATTGCAGTTCCGATTTCTAATCCAGACTATTGTAAATTCTTAAGAACAGTGGATTCAGGTTTACTCCACGTCGAACGTCACTTCCTAACTTTGAACCGTCTTGACCAGCTGCTCTTGACTGCTAACCTATGATTCCTGCATTGTATCATACCTGCGGGTTACATATAATCAGGCTATGTCAACTGAAGAGCCAGACAGCAGATTGTATGGAAAGCTCAATGCAAAATCACAGAATTGTTGCGGTGCTGAAGAAGCCCATTCGGCCCGTTGCATCTGACTCGCTTTCCAAGTCAGCAATATGAGTTAAAGTCATTCTCGTGCCTACCAACCCAGCCTGCACATTTCTCCTGTTCTCATGATTATCTGATCCCGTCGTGAACATTTGCTTAAAGATGGTGCCAACAACTTTCAGACAGTGCATTCCGAAATACCTGCTGTCAGAACGGTTCTCTAAACTTGCATGTATTCTTTCCTTTAACTTTAGTCGGAAGTTATTCCCTTTGGTTCTCAATAATCACATGAACAGAAAACGTTCCCCCTATATCTTGCGTGTAGACCCCCTCATGGCGTTGGATATATCAAACAAATCTCCTTTCAGCCATGCCTTCTGTAATGAAAACAATCCCAGTTTCTTTCCAGTATCTGCGGAACGAGTTCCTCGTCCCTCGAATCATTCCTGTAAAAAAATCCTGAATCACTCATATGAGTTCGCATTCTTCCTGAGATATAATACCCCGAACTGTACACAATATTCCATCAAATGTCTTTGTGACTTATATAAGCTCAGCATAATCTCTTCTAATCTATGCCACAACTAGCAAAGTCTAGAATTTTTTAGGCTTCTCCAATTACACTCTCTACCTGCCCTGCCACACTTAACAGCTTCTGTACATCTACGTCCAAGTCTCTCTGCCAATGCTGTCTGTACAGTAGTCACCTGTCATTTTATACTTCGATTGATCGTTCTGAAATTCATCTGTTATCTATCCGACTACATCTCCAGCTTGTCAGTGTAGTCATGGATTAAGCAGTCAAAAACAGTCGCACAGCATAGAAGCAGAGTCTATGAACCGACCAGTCTATTTCGACCATATTCCCAAAACTGAACTCGTTTCTCGTGCATCTGCTTGTCCAGAACCCCTCCAAACACTTCCTATTCGTGAAATGTCTACTAACTCGCTTTTTCTTGAAACTGTGCCTTCGTCAGCAAGTCCTACATTATTTTGGATAGATGACATCGACTTATCAATTCCTGGAGTACCCCAGACATTTATCAACACAAAATATTGATCTGATTGATTCTCCCTGTACAGAATAGCAAATATTAACCTGATGTTCCGAACTCACATTGCAGAGATTCAATGACCAATTGCAATACACAGAATTACGACAGCACAGAAGCGGGTCATTCAGTTCTCTGAATGGACTTTCCGACATTTTGCCATTCAACTAAATATTCCTTGCAAACTTGCATACTGTTGATTTTCAAATAATTGTCTAATGACCTTCATTCACCCTGCCAAATTCACAGTTCCATGCTTTGCCTTCCAGAGTTATCTGCTTACTTTGTGAAGTCTCTTTCTCATCTCATATTTCATTGTATTGTAATTTATTTGCAATCTTATTCTCAATGCTTTTACCGGGGTGAAGAGTTTCTTACTGCCCACACTGTATAGAACGATCCTGATTTTAAAAGGTTCTCGTTGTGGTTCTATTCGCCGAGCTGGGAATTTGAGTTGCAAACGTTTCGTCCCCTGTCTAGGTGACATCCTCAGTGCTTGGGAACCTCCTGTGAAGCACTTCTGTGATCTTTCCTCGGCATTTTTTACTGGTTTGAATCTGCCGCTTCTGGTTGTCAGTTCCAGCTGTCCGCTGCAGTGGTCGGTATATTGGGTCCAGGTCGATGTGTTTGTTGATTGAATCTGTGGATGAGTGCCATGCCTCTAGGAATTCCTTGGCTGTTCTCTGTTTGGCTTGTCCTATAATAGTAGTGTTGTCCCAGTCGAATTCATGTTGCTTGTCATCTGCATGTGTTTCTACTCAGGATCGCTGGTCATGTCGTTTGTGGCTAGTTGATGTTCATGGATGCGGATCGTTAGCTGTCTTCCTGTTTGTCCTATGTAGTGTTTTGTGCAGTCCCTGCATGGGGGTTTGTACATTACATTGGTTTTGATCATGCTGGGTATAGGGTCCTTCGTTCTGGTGAGTTGTTGTCTGAGAGTGGCTGTTGGTTTGTGTGCTGTTATGAGCCCTAGTGGTGGCAGCAGTCTGGCTGTCAGTTCGGAAATGCTCTTGATGTATGGTAGTGTGGCTAGTCCTTTGGGCTGCGGCATGTCCTGATTCCGTTGTCTTTCCCTTCGGCATCTGTTGATGAAATTGCGCGGGTAACCATTTTTGGCGAATACATTGTATAGGTGTTCTTCTTCCTCTTTTTGCAGTTCTGGTGTACTGCAGTATGTTGTGGCCCTTTTGAATAGTGTCTTGATGCAACTTCTTTTGTGTGTGTTGGGGTGGTTGCTTTCGTAGTTGAGGACTTGGTCTGTGTGTGTGGCTTTCCTGTATACCTTTGTGGTGAATTCTCCATTCAGTGTTCTCTGTACCATCACGTCTAGGAATGGGATTCCTCTCTAGTGAATCGGATTCCTGTGAGTGTGGCGTTGATGATCCGGTGTGTGTCCTCTATTTCTGTGTTTTTAATGATTGCAAAGGTGTCATCCACATATCTGACCCAGAGTTTGGGTTGAATTTGTTTGTTCTCATCTTTGCATTACCGCTTTTGCTGTGAGTCCAGAGATGGGTGACCCCATGTGTGTGCCGTTGATGTGTTCATATATTTGGTTGTTGAATGTGAAGTGTGAAATGAGGCACAATTCCAGTAGTTTGAGTATGCCGTCTTTGTTGATAGGTTCAATGTCCTGTTGTCTGTTCTGTATGTCCAGCAGGTTGGCTTTTATTTCTCTGGCTAAGGCTTTGTTGAGAGAGGTGAACAGTGCCGTTACATCGAATGAGACCATGGTTACTTCCTTGTCTATGTGTATATTTCTGATGATGTCCAAGAATTCCTGTGTTGATTGTATAGAGTGTCTGGATCCGCTGATCAGGTGTTTCAGTTTCTACTGTAGTTCTTTAGCCAGTTTGTGTGATGGTGTCCCTGGTAGTGAAACTATGGGTCTGACCGGGATGTCTGGTTTGTTCACTTTAGGTTGTCCATAGAAACTGGGGGTGTTGTTACTTTCAGGTTTCATTCTTTGTCGGTCAAACCTAGTTATCTGTCCGTTTTTTGTAGGTTCCTCAGTGTGTTGTTTATTCTATAGGTGAGCTGTGGGGTGGGGTCAAACTGCCTCTTTTGGTAGGTATTTCTTTCTGCAAGTAGTTGTTGCGCTTTTTGAATGTTGTCTGCTTTGTCCAGAATGACCATCATTCTGCCTTTGTCTGCTGGTAGTATGATTAGGCTCTTTAAAATTTTATTTCTTCCTTCTCTATATTAACATTGATGCTGACATTTGTCCATTGCTGGAGACATGCATATGATGGTGGATTCTACAAACTTATCGTGGTCACTTTTTTTGCTCCTCTCCAGCTGAAAATAACTTAAAACCGCAATCCGATCTTTTCTGGTTCTTGCGTCTTTTGTGCTGAAGAGCTAACGCCAATGAAACATTGAAAAGAAATAAGCCAAACTTTCCAGTCCCTGCTTCAATCTTCATTCCTGATCTACTGTCTCTATCCCGCTCTCTTAACTCATTGAGATTTAGCGAGACTGTCCACAATTTGGTGCTGTGTTTGACTCAGACGAGAGCTTCTCATCTCCTGTCTTTGTCAATACTAAGACCGCCTTTATCCACCTCTGCGATCGGGTGGAACGTGGTTTTGTAGTTAGCTCTGCTGTCTGAAGTGACAATGATCCAGGTCCGATCACAGCCTCGGGCGACTACCTGTGTGGTGTTTGCACAATTTTCCCCGTGTCTGCGTGCGTTTTCTCTGGGTGCTCCGGTTTCCTCCGACTCTCCAAAGATGTGCGGATCAGATGAGTTGGCCATTCTTAATTGCCCATTGCTTTGGGCGCATTAATCAGAGTGAAATGGGTCTCGGTGGGTTACTTTTCGGGGGGTCAGTGTAGGCTTATTGGGCCGAAGGACCGTCTCTCACAATGTAAGTGATTTAACCTCATTGAAGTCCGCCCTCTCAGTGTATCTGCTGCAGAAACGCAGATTCATCCTTTAATAAGTTCCGGACATGACAGCTTAATTTCTGTCCTCAATGATCTTCTCCGTTTTACGTTCTAACCTTCATGTCATCTAAAACATCGCGGTTATTACATTCCAACTATTCTCATGCCTCTGCAAATCCCATGCAGATTACACTTTCGCCCATTCAAGCAACATCTCGATTTTAAAACCCTCATGCTTGTGGTTAAATTCCTCCAATGGACCCTCCCAAGTTAATCTCTGTAATATTTTGATCTGATATATGTGGCCATCTCTAATTCTGGCCTTTTACTCATTTCCTACTATCATTGTTCCAACATTAGTGACTGCCCCTTAATTTGCCTCAGCCCTGAGGTCTGTAATTCCCTCTCTCGTTCTCACGTTCATGTTTGATACTTATTTCTTTTCGAAAGTGTTTGATAATCGATTCTTCTCTGACCTCATGTCATCTCCATGCAAGGATTTGTTTACCTGCTCCCTCTGAAATGTGCAAGGCCTTTGTTTAAGGTCATGGGCAGTATGCAATTGAAAGTGTTGCTAAATTCGTCCATGGCCTCCTGCATGAATTCCCCCAACACACTGTTTTGCTTATTTTTCCAGTCGCTTCGTCAGCCGGGTTGGTTCGCTCCCTGTGTCCTCACCAACAAGGCTGGTAGCAGACAAAAAAAAAACCTGCAAATGCTGGAATCTGAAATATACAGGCAGGAGGCCGGAAGAGCACAGCAAGCCAGCCAGCATTAGCAGCTGTAGCAGTCGACGACTCACGTGTAATCCTTCTTCGGCACGGAAGGTGGATGTGGCGGGAGCTGCAAATAAATGGGGTTGGGGGGCACAGTTGTTAAGTAACGGTAGGTGAATTCAGGTTGAGGGTATGATCTGGTTGGCCAATTGGAGGAATGCACCTAGTTCTCGGCAGGGACAGTGGGATGGACGGAGACTGAGTTAGAGGAAGAGGAAGGAAATTATTTGAAATTGGCGAAGTCCATGCTGAGTCCTCCATGCAGCAGGCTACTAGAGCCAAGATGAGGTGTACTTCCTCTGTTTGCACTGTGTTTCGAAATGGCAATAGAGTAGGCCAAGGATCATCATTGGAAATGGAGTTATGGGGGATCTGAAATGGGCGGTGACTGGAAGGTCTTGTCGACCCCTGTGGAGCTGGCTGCGACGCTCGTCGATCTGTTCCCTAAGATTACATTCAGTCTCCCCATGTACAGAAGACCTCACCGGAGCACCTGTTGTAATAATCGAGGTTGGAAAAGAAATAAATGAACCTCTGTATCGCCTGTAATGACAGCTTGGGCTCTGGATTGAGTTGACGGGGGAACATAGCGGGTTTAACATCTTTGATATTTGCAGGGAAATATACGTTGGAGTTCAGGGATGTCTCTGAGGAGCGTTGTGCCAACCACGGACTGTCGAAGAGGTCGGTCCTTTCGCAATGCAGTGAGGGGTGGGAGGGGATGAAGTTCTTTCTGTTGGGGTTTAGTTGGAGTTGGTGGAAGTATGTAAGGGTGATGCGTTGGATGTGGAGACTTGTGGGATGGTAGTTGATGACTGAGATGAATGTCTTTATTGAATTGGGGAAGGTGGGGTTCAGAGCAATGGAACAGTGAACGGAGGTAAGGTGGAGGGCTGACTGGATGACAGGAAGCAGGAAAACAATTTTTGTTCAACATATGTGGACATCTGGGATGTTCAGGAGTGCAATGCTTCCTTGTTCGCGCAGGTGTAGCGAGGGAAGAGGAATTTGGAAATTCACATGAAGCTTTTACAGGTACAGGGTGGAAGGAGGTGCACTCCAGGCAATTATGTGAGTCTATACATTTGCATAAACGTCCGTTGGGAGACTGTCGCTGGAGATGGAAATGATAAAATCAACAAGGTGGAGTGAGGCATCTGAAATGGACCAAGTGAATTTGAGTGGAAGTTGTGGGCGAAGTCAATGAACTGTTCCGATTCACGCTCAGTGCAGAATACTTCACTGATGCAGTCATCGATGCACTGGCAGAAGATTTGGGGCACAGTTCCTGTGCAGGTACTCAAGAGGGACTGCTCAATATAGGCAACAAAGAGACACTCATAGCTGGAATCCCTCCGGGCTTCCATGGCAACCACTTTGATTTGAGCAAATTTGCAGCAGTTTAAGGGCAAGTTACTGAGGATAGGATCAGTTCAGAAGGCTGGGAAATGTATTAATGGAGGTGGAATGAATGGTTCTAATGGAGCGGATGAACCGGAGGGCCTGGATGCTGTCCTTGTGGGGTATGGAGGTGTATGAGGACTGCACGTCCATAGTGTATATAAAGCACTGGGGCAAGGAAACTGGAAGTTGCTGAATAGATGGAGGGTGTGGTTGGTATCGCATATGTAGGTGGGAAGTGTCTGAACGAAGAGGGACAGAATGGAGTCCAGGTGGAGATGAGATTAATCTCGTGTGGCTTGAGCACGCCGAGACAGTAGGTTGGCCAGATTAGTTGGGATTTTTAATCTTAGAGAACAGATAAAACCGGGCAGTACGGGGCTGGGGGATTATAGGTTGGAGGCAAAGGAGGGGTCATCACCAGGATCAATGAGGGCATGGGTAGTGCTTTCCCTTCTGGTCTGATAGGTTCTGGTGAGGTTGCATGTGAATGAGGTTAGGATGTGGTGGTGGAGAGATAGCGTTCAGCATTTGCGACAGATGTGTCCATTCCGCAGACGACCACTACCCCATTTTGTTTTCAGCAGGTTTAAGTATGAACTGGTAGTTGTTCTGGAATGAGTAGATTGCTGAATGTTCAGAGGCGATGAGGTTGGAGTAGATGAGCGTGTGGAGAAATTGGAGAGGCCCACATCGCATTGTTAGTCTGCAATGAAGGGTTCTAGAGCGGTACAACGCCTTCAGGTGGTGGCCAGCAAAGTGGCAACATTTGAGGTGTGCTCTCCCAAGACGTGTGCAGCTGTTTACTTGAAGCAAGTCTTCTGAAGAAAACCTGCAGTTAGCTCCCGCTCCGAGTTTCTTTTCGATGGTCTGAGGGTGATACTGATGGTTTCTGAAGCTTTCCATTGAAGCTAATCGCCTTCTCCATCTTACTCACTAATTCAGCCATCTATATCTCTGCCACCCCGAGCACTATGTCTCACTTCAGATCCATATGATGCAAGATCAGCTGTCTCTTGGTTAACGGTAATTCTGACCATAAGGAAGAGGCAGAAATAGGAAGAGGAAGCACATAATGCAATGGCTGCTCCTTCAACTAAACAGAGTTGGTCTTGAGCCTGGCATGGGCTGTCCGATCACGTGGCCTCTGGGCTGTGACAGTGCGGCTGCAATAACATGGATCTGAAATGCTTTACTGCACTGTCATGTCGATCTCTTTTACTTTGTTGTAATGACAGTATATTACTTCTAATTTATTTTAAACACTGTATGTAATGCTACTACTTTCACTTTTATTCCTCTTTTTTATCTGAAATGTGTAGCTGTAAATCCACCAATTCCAAACTGAGATGCAGCACTCTTGTGAAACCTCCTTTGTAATCCGCCCTCATCGCTCTCCCAGGCAGTGCTAATAATCTAAACATCTCTCGAAATAAAGAGATTTTCCCGCACATCTCACTCTTCGTTCTCTTGCTGCCAATCTTGAAATTGTGATATTCAAATATCCACTTGTCGTTGATTCGCATCAGTGTTGTTATACAGGGTACAGGCCATTCAGCTGCTCCCAATGTGGGAAGTAATTAACTCGGTCGCCCATCTTCTTATAATCAGTGAATTCTCGCTGGGATGAAAGGTTTTAAATATCATGATTACAAAAGGTCTTTCAAAAGTCCTAAGGAACTGATATGCATTAAAAATGTTCAGATGATCGTCAAACTTTTAAATGTTCTGACCGTGGGCTACTTTACTTAAAAATCCAGAAATCTGATGTCTCATTAATATGTTCAGACTGACAACACGGCGTTCAGGTGTTCTCTCCGTTGAGGTAGTCTGTGAGTATTAAAACCTTTCCATCCACTATCAAAGACAGTCTCTTCCGAGAATCAACAAATGGATCGGAAGAGCAGCCTCGACATTCGTCAGGCTAAAAAAGACACCCTGCGAGAACAGAAAGATGATGATGCACACTAAAGTCGCATTCTACTGGACCTGTGGCATCAGCACACAGCTCGAAGGCAGCGACAGCTAGAGACTGTATTCCAGACAAGATCGTAGTCTCAACACCCTTCCATCTTTGCAGCCAGTGAGGCATCCTGGATTGAGTGAATCAATAACATGCGCCCAGAAACCCAATCTCTTCACCCTGCTCGAACAACACTCTCTCCATTGGTTGGTCTACGGACTCTGCATAACTGACGGGAGAATCCCTAAAGATCTCCTGTAAGGGGATTTGGCCTTCAGCAAGACAGCAAAAAGGCGCCATATCTTCATTTCAAAGATGTCGGAAAGAGAGAGATGAAGTCACTGAACATGATCTTAAAGAGGCCGAAGGACATTGCAAGGGATCGCACTCACTGGAAGCTGGAATTACACAGAGGTCTAAAAAGAGGAGAAGTGGAGCAGGGACATGCTGCTGAAGAAAACCGCACCCGTCGAAATAAAATGTACCGTGACAACACCGGAGAACAGGGCTGCAGCTGAGACTGCCACTCCCGAGAAGGCATTAAAAGCCAAAATCGACGCTGCTCAACAAAGATCGAAGAAATATATCCCAGGTGCACATTCTTGGTCTTGCGAGAATAACGTATGCCAACGAAGGACTGTGCAAAACTTTACTTGAAAACCCTACATATATTCCTTTTCTCCAGCAGTAAATTCATTCTTTGCTGCCTTATCAATGCTACTACTCAACTAACAGTCGTTTCCCATTGATTTGTCGTAGACCTTTTTGAGCATCCCTTTCCATTGCCTGACAAAATTTTCCCATAAATATTCTTTGGTATATTGATCCGATTTTCTGCTTCCCGTATGAACATTAGATACTGCACTAAGCGCTCACTTTTAAATCTTAAGTGACACTTGTTATTTTGGGAGTGCAAGACGTCGTCTATCACTGTCACTCCAGTTTGGCTTTGGCGACACTGCAGTACGTTGTGCAGCATGGTGAAGCTGGAGAGTTGGGGTTCGCGGATGGATAATATCGTGACATATTGTTTTTGATGAAAGAACAGTATGGGAATTTTTGGAAGTTCGTGGGGTCGACAGGAAGAATAAGTAAGCAAGTTGGAGATTCATAAGTCACTTGATTACCAATCTCAGACCGCGTCTGCACCCATTGTCTCTGCATGCTCCTGCCCGACTGAACTCATCTCTACCTACCTCGACACTGTCCTATCCTCCCTAGTCCAGGAACTCCCCACATACGTTCGAGACACCACCTACGCTCTCCACCTCCTCCAAGTCTTCCGTTTGCCCGGCCCCCAACGCCTCATCTTCACCATGGATATCCAAACCCTCTACACCTCCATCCGCCAGAACCAGGGCCTCCAAGCACTCAATTATTTACTCTCCAGACGCCCCCAACAGTACACTTCCTCCGACACTTTCATTCGTTTGGCCGAACTGGTCCTCACCCTTAACAATTTCTCCTTTGAATCCTCCCACGTCCTCCAGACCAAAGGGGTAGCCATGGGCACACGTATGGGCCCCTGCTATGCCTGTCGCTTTGTTCGCTATGTAGAGCAGTTGGTCCTCCGTAATTACCCCGGCTCCACTCCCCACCTCTTCCTCCGCTACATTGATGACTGCATTGGCGCCAACTCGTGCTCCCGCGAGGAGGTTGATCAATTCATCAACGTCACCAACACATTCCATCCTGAACTTAAATTTACCTGGACCAACTCTGAAACCTCCCTCCCCTTCCTGGACCTCTCCATCTACATTAATGACGACCGACTTGACACTGATATTTTTTACAAACCCACCGACTCCCACAGCTACCTGGATTACACCTCTTCCCATCCCACCTCTTGCAAAAATGCCATTCCGTATTCCCAATTCCTCCGCCTCCGCTGTATCTGCTCCCAGGAGGACCAGTTCCACCACAGAACACACCAGATGGCCTCCTTCTTTAGAGACCGCAATTTCTCTTCCCACGTGGTTAAAGATGCTCTCCAACGCATCTTGTCCACATCTCGCACCTCCGCACTCAGACCCCACCCCTCTAACTGTAACAAGGACAGGACGCCCCTGGTGCTCACCTTCCACCCTACCAACCTTCGCATAAACCAAATCATCCACCGACATTTCCACCACCTCCAAACAGACCCCACCACCAGGAATATATTTCCCTCCTAACCCCTTTCCGCCTTCCGCAAAGACCATTCCCTCCGTGACTACCTGGTCAGGTCTACGCGCCCCGACAATCCACCCTCCCATCCTGGAACCTTCCCCTGCCACCGCAGGAACTGTAACACCTGCGCCCACACCTCCTCCCTCACCTCTATCCAAGGCCCTAAAGGAGCCTTCCACATCCATCAAAATTTTATTTGCACATCCACTAATATCATTTATTGTATCCGTTGCTCCTGATGCGGTCTCCTCTACATTGGGGAGACTGGGCGCATCCTAGCAGAGCGCTTTAGGGAACATCTCCGGGACACCCGCACCAATAAACCACACCGCCCCGTGGCCCAACATTTCAACTCCCCCTCCCACTCTGCCGAGGACATGGATGTCCTGGGCCTCCTTCACCGCCGCACCCTCACCACCAGACGCCTGGAGGAAGAACGCCTCATCTTCCGCCTCGGAACACTTTAACCCCAGGGCATCAATGTGGACTTCAACAGTTTCCTCATTTCCCTTCCCCCACCTCACCCTAGCTCCAAACTTTCAGCTCAGCACTGTCCCCATGACTTGTCTGAACTTGTCCTACCTGCCTATCTCCTTTTCCAACTATCCACTTTACCCTCTCCTCCCTGACCTATCAACTTCATCCCCTCCCCCACTCACCCATTGTACTCTATGCTTCTTTCTCCCCACCCCCACCCTCCTCTAGCTGATCTCTCCACGCTTCAGGCTCACTGCCTTTATTCCTGATGAAGGGCTTTTGCCCGAAACGTCGATTTCGAAGCTCCCTGGATGATGCCTGAACTGCTGTGCTCTTCCAGTACCACTAATCCAGAACCTGTTAAATGAGAGCTACCTTAGCGTATATTCTTCTGTTAATCATAACTGTAATCTGTAAACGGAAATGACTGCAATTCGTCATCAGAGACAATGCCTTTAGTTTTGTTTTGGGTGTATTCGCAGGATCTATATGTGAGCAATGCGAAATGCAACCAATAGTGTTCAATTTAAGCAACATCCTGATAACCCTTTTTGCACGGTCTCGAAAGCCTCACAGACGACCTTTAATACTGCGTACAGTACTGGATGCAACAAATCAAACGTGGCCTAAATTAAGGTTTTTATGAGCTGTAAGATTACTTCCTCAATTTTATACTCTGTGCCTTCAATATCAAGGCAAGGACAACATCGCCATGCAAGTGGACTGAAACTTTACAACCCACTTTATTTTCAGTAACGAAACCTTTGGACAAACCAATGGAATACACATGGGATCACCCGTATCAGGATTGTCCGCAGAGGCAGTAATGTAGAAACTCGAACAAACAGCTCTGCCGGCCATCCAGCCCAAACATTGGGCCCACCATGTCGATGACACCTTTGTCATCAGTAATCAGAACAAATTAGTGGAAACCTTCAAGACCATAAATAATTGGAATAAAGTTGACAAAACAGGAGGAAAACAACAACAAACTCCCATTCCTCAATGTCACAGTGGAGCGAAGAGCCAATGGGCAGCTTCAAAAGTGTCTCGACAGGAAAACAACACACCTGGACCAAATATTGAACAACGAAGCAAATATCCCAGCACCCATAAACTAAGCTGCATAAGATTATCACTTCAATGAGACAGCACACACTGCGACATAGAGAAACTACGATGAGCGGAGTAAAATCACACCCTCGGCATATTGAAAAAGATCGTCTACTTCTCAGCAACAAACACAAACAAGCAGACAAAACTCACGCAGTAACGCTAGCCACTCGTCTCTACATCAAAGGTACATCTGATATCATTGCCGGACTATTCAGACTTCTTGTCGTCATGGTAACTCACAAACCACAAACTCACCAAACAGCAACAAATGGACGTGAAAGACCCCATATAGATAACAAGCAAAACTAACGTCATTTATGAAGTACCTTGCACGAATTGTAACATACACTACATTCGACAAATAGACAGGATACCAGATACATGAAATCAACTGACCATAAAAAGACATGGTCCACTCTCACTTGTATCCTGACATAGAGAGGAGGAAGGACACCATTTCGTTTGGGATAACAAATCCGTCACGGGGAAGCCAAACAGAGACAGACATGAGATTTCCTCGAAGTGTGGCATTCCAGCCAGAATTCTATCAACAAACATATAGACTCATACCCCATTTACCACCTTATGAGAAAGATAACAGTACATGAAATCCACAGAGGAAAGGGCATCACCACAGGAAATGGCATAACCAACCCAAACAACCCTAAATGCATGAATGAAAGTGAGTCACGAAAACGACTGCTTCATCAAAGGCTCACTGATGATTTTACTGAGTTTGGTGATGAAAGATCTGAAAATGAACCTTTCAATTCAGCGTGCAAACTTACATCCAGAACCTCAATCTGAATCTCAAAATCTTCTCAAAGCTCGCATGCCTCTACTCAGCCCTGTCAGACATTCCCAAGAAAAGGGCCAGCACGCGGTTAACTACAGGGTAAAATTATCTTGCACTGACTCCATCAAACACTCCCATTACAGGAGAAACACGGGTTAAGGTACAGGGAAATGCGCCGTCTACACTGTCTCCGATTGTACACTCCCAATGCAGTTACAGCACGGGGTAAAATGTTGAGTAACGTCCATTCTATGCTGTCACAATTTTCTTGTTGCTACTCAAGCTATTATCCATACCACTTTGAATATCATCGAAATAATTTACGTGCAATACCAGAAACAGAGTTTGGAATACTGGTCCTTACAATCAACCAGAGATTTCTTATGCAGGTCATAAGTATCGACGAGGAAGGGGTACGGGATGGGCGATTTGATGGAATAGATAGGGGAACTGATTTCATTGACGAGGATCAGTTATCTGAGGGCTCTGATTTCAAGTAATGGCTGAAAGTTAGATTCGCATTTACATTGCCTCGCTTTCTTATCTGCCTGATAAATCTGCCCTGAAATGGAAATTAATAGACAGCAGAAATTGGGATGGGTGCTGGGGATGGCTTAACATTTCGCCTTTGAGGGAGACACATTCAATATGACAAATACCTGAATCAATAGGCAGCAGGACTCGAACCTGCGCAGAGAAAACTGAAAAACATAATCGCATTATCCACGCCGCCATGCCCACAGCACTGAGCATGCACTTCTCATTTCTCCTACAAATTCCTGGAATGGACCCAACAGTATAAATGCGCACAGAGTTCTGTATACTAGATCAATCACTCATATCTTTCTCTCTCGCTTTTTTCCCCTGCGTGTTCCGTTCCCTGAGGGGTTAAAAAAGAATTTTAAGTTCTCAAACTCCCATCAGGTTGGTTATGTATGCTTGTATTAAGGTCATTCGTCATAGTAACAGTACTAGTTCATTCAGCTCATAATGTGTTCGTCACTATTCAATGAGATAAAGCTCACCTGATCATCCTCAAGTCAACTCTCGTACCTTTTCCCGAAAGTGATAAAATATCTGTTTTTCTCAGCCTTGAATATCATTGAACAAGCATAGCATTCAGTGTCAAATATTTTCATTTAACCTTGCACTCTGCCAGATGAAATTACATCGCATCTCAATATGAAATGCGTTACTCCTTGTTCTGTGATTACACCCTTTGCCCGAGAATATCCCACCTGTGAAAACAACCGTTCTGCATCTACCCTACTTGATAATTCCAAACAGACATTGATGAAGGGCACTGGACTCCAAACTCTGATGCTGCTAAATTTGTACGGAATCCGCTGTTGTTTGGTTTATTTAATCCTGAATATTCGTTAAAGTTTCAAAAAAGATATTTTTTCTTCTTTTGTCGCACTTTGGCTGTGAGATCTCAGACAGAAGATTTAGCCATTTCATTCTGTTCGTTCCAACTTCTATGAGCTGCTCTGTCTTTGCTGGTCATTTTGGAATTTGTGTAAGAACAATGAATTCTGACTCGCTGTCCGGTCATTTAATGGGTGCCGTGACTGCAAATGCTCTACAGGCTACCGGCGGTAACACAAGGGAAGCTGCAGGAAAAGCTTGCCCTTTTTTCCCCATGACATTGCCTTCTACGTTTTCTTTTCATTTAAGTGAATGTTAATCCGAGAGAAGTTTCTGCAAAAGAATGGTTGTCACGTCATATGAAAATGCAGAAACAGCCCATCAGCCCAGATTCAGCACTTCGGCTCCAACGATTTTTCTTCAGAATTGATACTGAACTCCCTCGAGGAGACAGATCCCATTCACCACTCCGTCGTATTTTCAGGCTCCATACAGAAGGCAACCACCATAATAAAAAGCATGTTCTTGTTAAAGAGAGAACGAATTCAGATACTCCCCAATCATTCGGTACCTAACCCCTTTTTGTCCTGCCAAAGTAGAACATCCCTCACATCATTGCTTCTTGGTCGTCTGTGTGGTGGTCCTCAAGTTTCTGTAACGACAGACAGGTACATGAATTTCAAAACACAGAAGAGATACACGCTGACCTCTGAAAGAAATTGAATAACGTGAAGACAACTGCAGCATGAAATGTCAATTACTTTGTAGTTTGTTGAAGTTACCAGCGCATGCAAGTCCGCAAAAGCCATTGTAAGATTTGAAATCAAGAACTATGGATGACAAGGCTCCACGCCAGCCACTGAAATATATAACCTACAGTACAGCAATATTTCTAATATGGACAACATCAGACTGTATTTTGATGCTATCAAATTCATAGATGGGGAAATTACATCAGCTGAACAGGTCTCGAAATGTTCGCACTGAAACACGATCACAAGTAATGTAAACTGCAATATAACACATGTCTGGCCAGTGCACGTAGTAACTCTGGTAAACCTGATGTAATAAGATTGGTCGAAGGCCGACAGGCTAATATACAGCCTGATGGGAGCATGGGAATCAGGTATGATCTCGATTGACATCCGCAATTGTGTGTTAACTTCAATTGACAGAGTACATTAGAATCTGAGGCATAAATGGTTCTCATTTTCGGTTCAGTCTGTTTTCCATCATTGTGAGACTGACAGCTCAATACGTCACTGGAGAGGCTACCATCTTCAGTCCCCAGATAGTTCCACTGATGAATTTATTCGGAGCCTGGAACCCAGTTGAACAAACAAGTTTCAGTAAAATCTGCCTTATGTTCATAGCTCCTTGAGGGTTTCACAGAATGAACACAGGCGGTCGATGTTGCTGGTACGAATAAATAATAGTGACTCCAGCTAGAGTCATAGAAATACATTAAAAGCAGGATTTCGCCCGCTGAGTGACTGAATTTCCATGATCAACCTCTGAAAATCGGAAAATATAAGAGCTGTGGATATTACAAACTCAGGTTCAAATTATGAAGGGGAAATGAGAGAAACTTTACAATGTGTTCACAATAAGCTGTCAGAAAATAAACCCTGAAAAGCCACATTGTGCTCTCTACTCTGTAAAAGGAACGTAGATATTTGAACACCATTGTTCTATTTCCCACCTTCAATAACCTACCCTGTTTCTGGATGCTGTTACGTCCTTGTCTTGTGTCCCCCATGTCGCTTTTATACCTGGACGGGGTGAACTGTATGTCAATGAATGGAAACTCTGCGCGCTGGGTCACAACTTAATGGATAGTATCGGCCCGTTTTAAAGAGATGGCAACAGTTATATCTGTATTGGTACTTTTTTTTTCAGGTGCCGTGGATAACGTTGGCTGGGACAACGTTTCTTGTCAATTCCTAATTGTCCTCGGTAAGATGGTTGTGAGCAGCCTCCTTGAGCCGCTGCCACACTGGGAGGGTAGGAATACCAGGAGTACATTTGGGAAGGGGGTTAATGGAATTCTGACATCTTTAGAAGTCAGCGTGATGACTGACTTGGTCGGGCAGTAACAAGTGGTCTGACCTGGTGTCTCGATTGACTGTGTTAACGGTATCTGTTACTATCAACAGAGAACCATCTTTTTCCACTTTGGTTGCACCATGAAATTTATCAGTATCCTTTACTTGCCGCATGACGACGTGGAAGTTGTGGTAATGACGAATGGTTCCATCATCGACACATTTCCCATTCGGACCTTAGAACGGTTGTTCTCGATCTACCTCGTTGTAATACTTCACCCCACCGCCGACATGTTCCCGCTGGAGTGGGACTAACCTGCAGGAACAGAGAACATTAGTCAACCTCAACCGCCTTTTAACCAGAACCAGACTTAACTCAACACTGTCATCGAGCGGCATGACGTGGATGCTGTTGGTGTGTGCGCTATCTCAGATGGGAAACTCAAAATTGCTATCAGCATCATGAAAGAGACAAAGAAAAATATGGATTTCACCTGGAACGTCCTCAGAATGAAGGCGCTCCACGACACTGGCCCGGTTTTGAGGAACAAACTCGATTATTAAGCTCCATTATGAGGTGTTTTTCCTGCCAATACCTGGACAGTATTCTGTCAACCACAACCGATATTGATGAAGAGATTAGTACTGTCTCCTGTGTGCGAGCACAACCTCCGGCCTTCTGAGCGAAACGCTGTTCGAGAACAACAGCATTAGATCTGGTACCAAGCTTATGGTTTACAGAGATATAGTTGTTGCTGTACACCGATAAGGCTCTGAGATGTGACAGTCTACAGCATGACGCTCAAGCCGCTGGAGCGGTCATGCCAACGCTATCTGGGCAATAACCTGCAAATCTATTTGGAAGGAAGGCAAATGTCCTCAACCAGCCCAACAACCCCAACATTGCGGCACATACCAAACTTCACTGGATGTGATGGGCAGGGCATGTCGTCAGCATGAATGACACGAGACGCCAAGAAGATGCTGTACTCTCAGTTTCTGAACGGCAGATGAGTGCCAGGTGGAGAGAGGGAGAACTTGAATAATACATTCAAGGCCTCACAGATGAAGTGTAAAAGTACCACAGGCATTTAGGAATCACTGGCGCAAGACCGTCCAAATTGGGGGAGCAGTGGCAAGGCGTCGTGCACCTTGAGAATTGCCGTCAGAAAGAAAATGGAAGGCAAGCAACAATAGCGAAAGGATCACATTGTTGTACCCACTGCTCTCTGTGACCACGACCTACGCCAATTATAACACAAAAAATAGCTAGGTGGCTGGAAGAAAGCAGCAAGCCAGGCAACATCAGGAGTTGTCGAAGTCGATGCTTTGAAAGCAACACTTCTTCAGTACAATCTGTGGTAGTCTTACTGCTCTGTACATCCACCGACATACTCACCTTGACAGTGGGAAGGCAGCCATCCTCGTTTGCAAGGGACAAGCAAGAATGATGTGAACTGGAAGCTCAGAATTTTCCCGTTGGATTTGGTGTATCCCTATCTCAGCACCTCATCCAGAATTCTGTTGATCTCACCATCTGGAAACTGATGCCAGAGAATTCAGTGATCATCCCCTTGAGGCTGTGTGAACTTGTGAAATGAAACTAATATCCGATTCTGACAGAGTGGTCCAATGATCTCTCATCTTATAGCAATGAAATATGTTGATATTGAACAAACAATGGTGACGACCTCACCGTTCCTGCAGTTGTAACTGAATTTCGAGCACCAAACCGAATAGGGTTGCATTTAAATCGTTGATTTATTTCTACCTGCTGAGCGGTGTCCTTCTTTGCGGCTCACTGGTGTTAGGCAACAGACCAGATTCCCGCAAAAGTATTTTAAGATGGTCGCCTCGACTCTTACTTTTTTCTTCCCTCATGTGAAGATGTGGAGTGCCCTGCTTTAAATGCAATATGACTGATCAAAATACAAGACGTTACACAATCACAACTTATTCAAACGCTCTGGTTAAAATATGAACAACAGACAGAAGAATTTATAATAAGTCAACTAATAGAAAAGTTATCAGAATAACGGATACAATAAATATCCGTTATGCAGTAGCATCTCACAAACATACAATTTTGGCTAAAATGCAAATTCATACATACGTTTGCACATGCAATTCTCCAATCGAGTATGGGGAAAAAAAAACACTTCCCAAGAAATCAGTTCAGCAAGAATAGCAGCAAGGCGGCATTCACTGAAACTTTCAACACTTTTGGGACCACAAAGGCTTCTGATGGTAATGAAAGCAAAACCCAGAATAGTGACGTATAAGAATAGAACGGATCTCAAAGTTGAAGTCCTAAATTGGAGAAAGGCTATTAGGGAAGAACCTTCAAAATCTTATTGGGAGCAGACGTTCACAGCTAAAGGCGCTGATGGAAAATGGGTAACCTTCAAAACTGAGATAACGAGAGTCCAAGCATAGTGTATTCCTGTTGGATTGAAAGGAAATGTTATTATCTGGAGGGAAAGCTGGATGACAAAAGAAGTTGAGGTTTTAGCTAAGAAAAAGAAGGAACCACATGTCAGATTAGCATAGAGCAAATAAATGACTGTAACAATATAAAGACAGTAGCAGTATGCTTCAGAGGGAAGTCAGGAGGGCAAAAGCTTGACATGTGATAGCTTTGGCAAATTGGATTTGGAAGAATTCAAAGGGAGTTTATGAAATATTAAGGACAAAAGGGTAAATCGGGAGAAAATTGTGCCCCTCAAGGATCGGTTGGGCAGTCTGTGTGTGGAGCTGCATGAGTGTGGGGAGAAATGAAACAAATATTCTGCATCACTATTTCCTGTTGAAGTGACATGGGAGAAATAAAATGTGAGGAAATAGACGCTGACAACTTGTAAAATCACCATGTTCTCAAGGAGGAGGTGCTGGACATTTTGAAACGCATAAAAGTGAAAATATCCCCAGGACTATAGACAATAGGTGCAGGAGTAGGCCATTCAGCCCTTCGAGCCTGCACCGCCATTCAATATAATCATGGCTGATCATTCCTAATCAGTATCCTGTTCCTGCCTTATCTCCATAACCCATTGATTCCACTATCTTGGAGAGCTCTATCAAACTCTTTCTTAAATGAATCCAGAGAGTGGGCCTCCACTGCCCTCTGTGGCAGAGCATTCCACACAGCCACCACTCTCTGGGTGAGTGGCCCTGATCAAGTGTTATGTCTACCTCTGTGGGAAGGTAGCAAAGTGATCGCAGGACCCCATGCTGATATACTTGTATCATCGATAGTTACAGGTGAGGTGGCAAAACACAAGAGGTTGGCTAAGATTAGATTTGAGTAGATTACATTACAGTGTGGAAACAGGCCCTCGGCCCAACAAGTCCTCACTGATCCGCCGAAGCGAAACCCACCCATACTCCGACATTTACCCCTTACCTAACACTACGGGCAATTTAGTATGGCCAATTCACCTGACCCTGCACATCTTTGGACTGTGGGAGGAAACCGGAGTACCCGGAGGAAACCCACGCAGACACGGGGAGAACGTGCAAACTCCACACAGTCAGTCGCCTGAGGCGAGAATTGAACCCGAGTCTCTAGCGCTGTGAGGCAGCAGTGCTAACCACTGTGCCACCGTGCCGCCCCAAAGGTGGTGCTACTATTTGAGAAATGTGGTAAAGGATATCCAGGGGGCTATGCACTGGCGAGTTTGATATCTGTGGTTGGCGAGTTGTCGAAGGGAATACTGAGGGGCAGGATTTACATGTATTTGCAAAGGGAAAGCTGATTAGGTTTAATAAACATAGCTTTGTGCGCGGGAAATCATGTGTCACGAATTTTAATGTGTTACTTGAAGAAGTATCAGAAAAAAATTATGAGGGCAGACGTGATCTATGTCGATTTAGTAAGGCATTTGACCATGCTACTCCTCTGAGATTAGTTAGAAATATTCGATGTTGTGGGTCGAAGGTAGAAAACAGAGGAAAGTGGTGGAGTTTTGCTTGTCAGACAGGATGAATGTGTCAGTGCTGTGCCACAAGGATTGGTGCTGGCACCACTGTTTTTCATCATTGATATGAATGTTTCGGCTGTGAACGTAAGATGTATAGTTCGTAATTTGGCAGATTGCAACGATATTGGAAGGATAGTGGACAGACAAGATTATCCCACAATGCAATGGGATCTTGCTCAGCTGGAATAGATTAGATTAGATTACATTACAGTGTGGAAACAGGCCCTTCGGCCCAACAAGTCCACACCGACCCGCTGAAGCACAACCCACCCATACCCCTGCATTTACCCCTTACCTAACACTACGGACAATTTAGCATGGCCAATTCACCTGACCTGCACATCTTTGGACTGTGGGAGGATACCGGAGCACCCGGAGGAAACCCACGCAGACACGGGGAGAACGTGCAAACTCCACACAGTCAGTCGCCTAAGGTGGAAATTGAACCCGGGTCTCAGGCGCTGCGAGGCAGCAGTGCTAACCACTGTGTCACCGTGCCGCCCACAGGATAATGGGCTGAGGAATGGCAAATGGAGTTTAATTTAGGCAAATGCGAGGTGGTGCATTTTGGAAATGCAGATCCAACCTGACTTGGACATTTAATGTCCTGGGATGCGTTGGTGAACAGAGATCTTGGTGTTAAAACGCATAGTTCCATGAAAGTAGAGTCGGAGGTTTTCAGGATAGTGAAGGAAGTGTTTGGTATGCTTTTCTTAATTTATCAGAGCTCATACAGATCACCCAATCAGTGGAATACAGAAGGGGATGGTGCAGTGGAGAGCCGTATGACTGGAACGAAAATAACTTTGTTCAAAACAGATGGTCACGAGTGGAATATCACCCCCTCTGAGCAGGTGCGGCAGAGGTAGACAAATAGGGATAATAGGTTGGAATTCTTTATGGATACTGGGTGGGAGCAGATGTTGCATACTTGTTGCGAGACTGCTTTGTAGGCTGCAGTGTGGGACGAGACCTTGCAAGATAATGCGTAGGAGGGGGTTTTGAAGGATACTGGGTAGGAAGTCTTCTTGCAGGATACTGTGTGGGAAGAGACTTTCAGGATATTATCTGAGATGAGACTTGCAGGATACTTGGTGTGGTCAGAATTCAAGGACACTGGTTGGGTGAAGGCTCGTAAGATACTGCATGGTGGGAATCTTGCAGTGTACAAGGTGGGAGGAATTTGCAGTAAATATCCTAGAGAAATTAGCAAGGTAAAAGACCTTGCTAATAAGCAGGAAGCTTATTAATATGCAGGAAATAAAAATGGAATCTGAGGCTCGAGTCCTTTTCCACTTATCTGGGAGCCTGGAGGGAATGAGAGTGGGAGAGAGAAGCCAGTTTGGAAGGCCCCTCAGTGATCAGAATAATTGTCAGGAAAGTGATATCAAAACAAACAGCAAAAGTTCATTGGGTGATAAGTAGCTTCTAATTTAAATATATTTTCTAAGTTATTTTCATTTTGTAGGTAATTTGGAGAAATATTTCATAGAAGAAAGACTTGGAGGACATTTTAAAAATACATTTTTGATTCTAATTAATTAGTTTGAAAAATGCAGTACCAGACAATATGTTGAACCTGAATTTTGTGGGAGCTGGTGGATCCCATCACCGGTTGTGCTGACCACATCTGGAGCAAGAGTTGGTTGTTTGAGTAATTCAGCTCGGTGCCGTTGAGCTGGAATTCTGAACATCGAACTCCAGGGATAGGTAGCTTGCCCTGAATGTTGTCTTTCGTGAGGCAGAAACATACAGCAGGTTAACGAAGGGAAACATTGAACGGTCGTGATCAGATGTTGGAGTGGGAGGGTGGGGATTCACCTGTTGTAATCCATTTAGGGACAGGCAACATTGGCTCCAGTGGGCAAGAGATCTTGTTGGGGATGATCAGGAATTAGGAACAGAACACCCGAGCATGACTTCAAGGGATAAATATATGGTTTATTACATGAGTTACGTCATACTTTGCAGAGAAATTAGGAAAGTAAAGCAGTACACCAAAGGGTTCAGAGTGGAGCAGGAAAGAGGGGTCTCTTTTGTTGGGAACTGCCATCAGTCTTGCGGCATGAAGGAGTTGGAAATATTGGAATACGCTCCACCTGAACTAATCTGAAACCAGAAGCCGATCGAAAATTTTAAATGAGGTGGTCATGAAGATTTTGATCTCATTAAACCAGGTGAGAAGGTGCGGTGCGTCGGCTTTGGAGACGATTTTAGAATTTCTGGAAAAAGTGATAGGATAAAGAATATTGGCAATTTCAGGATACAAACCGTCAGCACAGCAGGTAAGAGGGCAACTATGATAAGAAGAGTGGTAAATGCAGGACTGAGGTTTAATACTTGAAAATTCACAGCATACAAATTTTAAATGACGTTGTCGTGCAGATTGAAATTGTCAGTATGATGTTGTGGGCATCACAGAGATGATACCGTAAAAGAATAAGAGTTTGGAATCAATTGTCAAGTGAACATATCCCATTGAAAGAACAGACAGGTAGGCTGCTGGGATAGCATTGCTGAGAAAGAAACAAAAATGAAGTCGATAACAAAGAGCCATACAGCTTCAGAAGGCTCTGTGGATAGAGCTGAGAAAATGCATGGGAATGAAAATAAATCGAAAAAAGGCTACAATGGGAGGTCGCACGTGCCGCCAGGATCGGTAAGGGGGCATGGTATAGAAAATAAATGGAGAGATGCAACAGGCATGTAAGTAAGGCAAATTGCAATAATCGTGGAAATTGAAGTAATCAGGTGGATTGCGACAACCGGGTTGGCCATAGATCCTAAGAAAATGAATTCCCAGACCTTGGATCAGACTTTCTTTTTTATTGCGAAGATTATACTAAAGCCAACCAGAACGAGAACATAGCGCATAGATCTAGACTGCACAGGAACGATGTTGTGCTGTGTATGGCCCCAAATCAAACGACTCAATATACACGTCTGCCTGCCCTTGGTCCATGCCACCCCCATTCCTTGCATTTTCATGCACTTGCACTTTTCAACACCCCTGTGTATCTGCCTCCACCACCCCACCTCAGCAGTACGTTCCGGACTCCTGTCACACCCTGTACAAGATAAAACGTGTTCCTCAGATCTCCTGCGAGTTCACCACTCTGACCTTACATGCATATCTCTTAGGTTTAGATATATCAATTCTGGGGGAAAAAAGTTTCTGGCCGTCAAGTCAATCTTTGAATCGCATAATGGTTTTGGCGTTTATCAAGACTCTCCACAGCCTCCATACTCCAGAGAAAACTATCCACGTTTTCTTTAGTCTTTCCTAATTGATGATACCCTCTTGTCCAGGCGACACCCTGGTAAACATATTCTGCACCATCTCCAAAGCCTACACATCCTTCTTGCAATGTGGTGACCAGATATGGACGCAGTACCCCGAATGTGGCCTAAATAAGCAAAGTGAAATGAGGTAGCCTTGATCAGGCAGCGCGAAGTGAACGGACCTTTGGCGGCAGTGAAATACTATATTAAGATTTCACTCGACAACTTGAGAGGAAGAATTTTGAATCAAATGTAACAGAATGAAAAGTGAAGGAGGAGCTGTCCAGAATTGATTGCAAGGGTCGCCGAGCAGTGAAAACAACAGACCTCGAATCGCAGAGTTTCATCGGGTAATTCAAGAAGTGTAAATTTGTCAAGGAACACGAAGCATGCTCAAGGTAGAACGATTGTCAAAAACTTCAGGGAACCATAAACATAAATGAAAACTTACACAATGTGTTGAAGCCAGATGTTTTGCAAGCTTTTCAACACCCGAGGACAACGAAGGAAACAGGATGCAAGAGAAGATGAAACGATAAGCTATCCAGTTATATTTAAGAATATTGCAAGTGTTTTTCTTATGTACGTTTAAACGTTGGGAGAGAAACGAGCGGACAATGTGCCACTGAGAGATAATGCCGGGGAAGCAAGAATGGATAACAGAGAAATTGCATATTGCAACAGTCTCCATGGTGATCAACATTAGCAGCAGTTTGCCAGAACTTCAAACATGTCACAGGGCAGAGCTGTGTGTCGTGACTATCACCACGATCAATGTACTGGGCAAGTTGCGAGGTCTGAATATTGATACAATATTCGAACTAAATGGATTAGGCAAAAGCCTCTAAGAGGATATCTGTACAAAAGTACTTTTGGTCATGCACAAGAAATCACTGGAATAAGGGATGGAGTCCGAGGACTCAAATTGGCTAATGCAATATTCTTGTTTATGTAGGATGGGAAGCAGAAGACGGGGAAGTCAAGGCCAGTTAGCCTAAGTTATGTTGTTGCTAAGATTTTAGAATCAGCACGACTTCCACGAAAAGTCATGCCTGCGAAACCTGTTACATTTACTTGAAGAGGCAATGACAATTTTTGTCAAGATTAACGTGGTGCTTTTACTCCAACGGTTTTTGCCCAAAGCGTCAATTTTCCTGCTCCTCGGATTCTGCCTGGCCCGCTGTGCTTTTCCAGCACCACTCTAATCTTGGCACTCATCTCCAACATCTGCAGTACCAACTTCTGCCGATCATATTTTTTTTGGATTACCAGAAGGCCATCGAATATTTTCCGCATGGCATCAGCTAAAAACAGATACGAGTGAAACATACTCGGAGCATGGAACTGTCAAAGATAAAGGAGGAAGGTTCACCGTCCTGAGGAACAGTCACTGGACTCGAAACGTTAACTCTGATTTGTCTTCACATAGGCTGCAAAGACCTGCTGAGCTTTCCCATCAGCTGCTGCTTTTGGTATAACTCAAGCATTTGTTGACTGACAGATAAAGTTTACCTTTTCTGGAAGTCAAAAGGTGATTACTTGAGTTTTGCAGGTATCCGTTAAACAGTAAGGATCGATATGGAGGAACAGATATGATTTATGCTCAATTTGCTGATAACCCAACCGAAAGATGTAGGAACGGATAACATTCGTGAAGCGAGCAGTCTGCAGAATGACTGTCATGAAAGAAAATAAAAACCTTGACGGGTGGAATAAAATATGGAAATCCCAGTTCAGTACTTTGGTCGGAAGAATAGAGGCACATACTTTTCTAAATTGACAACGACTTCGGTAATCTGAAGTTCAAAAGGGATTTAGCATTGTTTACTCTAGAATTTTCTATGGTTAATATGTAGGTTAGTTGTCAGTTCGGAATTCAAATCTAAAGCGAACATTCGTTTAGTAAGGGCCTACTTCGATCAGATGTGACATATCGCTGAGACTGTATAAGGCTCTGGTTATAATATATTTCACATTTTTGTAAACAATTTTGAGCTCTGCAACTAAGGAAAGATGAGCTGGCCTTGGAGAATGTTCAAAGTAATTTCGAAGAATGAGCTCGGGAATGAAAGTGCTTTCATGTAAGGAATGGTTGAGGGCTCTGGGTCTGTACTCAAAGAAGCTTGATTTTTGTTCGTGGAATGCTGAGAAGTCTGGATGGAGTGAACTAGGCGAAGACAGTTTCACCAGTTGTACAGCGTGGAATGTAAGGGCAAAATGTCACAGTGAATGGACAACTCTTTACAACTGAGACCAAGAGGGCAGTGAATCTGTGGAACACGTCGCCATAAAATCCTGTACATAAGGACACATCATGTGCACTTAAGTGAGGTGGAGTGGATTATTGACGAGCGAAGAGGTCAGGACTTACACGGACGAGTCACCATCTTAAATTCTTGGTCTTGACGACTGGATACTGAAAGATTTGCCTCTTGGTTAGTAGCAGAATATACTGATCAATCGCACGAGAAATGTAGATAATTCCACCATTTCCATGAACTCTGAAAGCAGTCTGTCAGTGGGTTCAAGATACATATTGCCGCTCTGAAGACTCATTGTTGTCAACAGAAAGCAACTCTCCTACAATCAGAGCTGTCTTACTTCGAACTTTTCAGTATTATCTTTCTGTTCCTAAATTTCCTCATTGTTTCGGAGCCGAGATGAAGTTTGAATGTCTGAGGTGCTGGAATGAAAGTAGTTTCAATGCATCATAACACTTCATGACTCCCCAGACAGTCGATGCAATGGCTCAGGCTGTTAAAGAAGGTCATTTGAATGTCTCTGCCAAGTTGGTCAGTTGACCCTCTATCACCTCTGAATTCCCTTCCAAAAGAGTTTCTACGTATTTAAAAAGTTGGTGTCTGGATGTTCCTTGTGTTTTTCCTCAACATATTTCCATATTTTCGCAATATTTTCGCAAATTATCTTTGGAAATCTCTGCGTTGGACTACGTCCAGATATGAAAAAATGTAGTTTGGTGGCAAGAGGCTCCAGGCCAGAATTGTTTTCATTGGAGCAAAGTGTGTTAACTGTTGATCTTTTGGGTTGTTTATAATGATTGGGTGCGAGAGATGATATAATATGATGTTATAGAGGAATGCAACGTGGAAACAAGCACTTCCGTACAACTCCTTTAGCAGGGCTGCTATCAGAGAGGTGCAATTGGAGTTGTTGAATGAATGATGGAGAAACTCAGCATCTGTAGAGAGACAAACAACAGCAATGTTTTGAGTCCAGTATGATTCTTCTTCAAAACCCGAGTTTCTTCAATGTGAGTAAATGAAACTTGAGAAAATCTGGGTGCAGTTTACAGGCATTTCTTGTGACTTAGCTTTGTCTAACTGAACTAGAACTCAGTTAAAAACTGCAAAGTGAATAAATGCAATCAGGAGGATTGAGGTACGCTGGAAAACCTCAGTGTTTTGTCTTATCCATACACGTAAATATTTGACAACAGCTAGAAAACTGAGCAGGAGTTTATTATTTGGAAGAAAGGAAAACGGAAGAGATGAGGAAAGGGAAGAAGACGCAAGAATGGAAGGAACGAAAGCAGGAAGGAAGGAAGGAAGGAATTTCAATTAACGAATACTGACTGCACACTTTCGATAGGTATTTAAGCATATTGGTCATGTGAAACAAAACAAAAACGTGGCAGGAGATATATTCACAATAGGACTGTAGAAAGGTAGTTCAAAAATATCGTCAGAAAACTGCTCTGAGTGGTATTGAATTCGGGGCAGTTTAAAACCCAGAGCGACTGAGCGAACACTTTCTGTTCTGATTTGCGTCAGTGACAGTAGGATATTTACTTTCTGTCCCACAAATTAGAGTTAGGCTATAATCATTTCTGAATAAATTATCAATAATACATTAACATTGCTTCAGTGCAAATGTGTGGTCATCGAACTTTGTGCCATATATTTCTTAGTTGTTGCAACTTCAATCCGTCACTTGCTGAATTAGATTGAGAGTGGGCCATGATGCGGTAATTAAATTGTGGGCGAACACTTTGCTTTATGAAAACTTTATTTTTCACAGCGTTTTATGAACACAGCAAAAGGACACAGCAACACCTTCTTGAACTCCTCACGGAACTTTTCCTGGGATACTGCATAGATGAATACGTTGTTGCAGGAGTTGAGTAATTGAAACAAGTTCGTTGTCTCTTGCAGGACGTAGGTTAAGTCTTTGAAATTCTCGTTGTTGAAGTATGCATCACCTTTAATACGCAATTACAGGAAATGTCCAACTTCGGTGGCCCACAACAGCAGGAAGCTGAGGGAAATGGCAAAGAGCAGGACGATGGATCTTTTACGGTTTTCCATCTTTGGATCACTACCATTTTCAGCACTGACAAGTTTCCTACGGAGTTTGCTGGCTATGATGATGTGTTTTACGGTCAGAACATTGAGTAGCAGGATGAGGAGAAATGGGAGAAAGGGAGTTAAGATCTGATCCATCCAGTCATAGGCCTGCCAGATTGGTAACGTATTAAATATAGACTATATACCACAGAACCAGGCGACCCCATCCAGGATGTAGAAGGATCTGTAGATGATATACAAAGGCAATTTTTTAACACAACATAGGACGCAGATCATTCCTATGATGACCAACGCGGTTTTCTCAGTGCAGTATCTGATCTTCAGGCTCTGCAAGCAAATAAACGCAAAACGGTCGATGGTGAAGGCTGCAGTTAGCCAGACGGAGCCATCCTGGCTGCAGCGGACCAGAATTGTAGTCAGTCTGCATATGGGGGTGGTAGATAGAACACTGTAGCTAAAGTAAATGCATTCGGTTAAGTATGCATCCGGTGACAATAACAAGGAAATCTGTCATCGCTATGGCCAGCAAATAGTAGTTGATGCACCTGGAGAGTCCGCACCACCCTCGGAACAGAATTGCAATTGCCACCAAGTTGGCTGTGATGGACAAAAAAGTTAAATAGTTTGTTGAAATACCAAGTATAATGAATGGCATTACAAGTGGATCGCAAGGAACATATACCGCCTCGCCCTATCTGACGCTGAAACCCTTCTGATCCACGACAGTGGCACCTTCAGACGCGGGCTAACCATAGTTCATAGGTAACTGTGAGTAGAATAGTCAGAATTATCCGCAACTGGCATGTTAAACATTGGGTATTAGGCCTCTGCTAACTTACAAATTAATACCACAGGTGGCAATTTCTTCTCTTCAGTAAATAATTTCATTGTTCACTTTCGTTTTGCTACTCGTGACCGTTCAGTTTCCCATTATTATCTGAGATGTCAATTTTTCTCCAATTATACCCTCTTGTATAATTATGGTGTTTAACATTCCAGATGTGACGTTAATGCCTCAATTATCGAAATTGAATTCCCTTCTTCAAAGCGCACTTTCTCCCTCCTCCTCATATCCAAACTTAAAGTCATAAAGTCATAGAGATGCACAGCATGGAAACAGATCCTTCGGTCCAATCCCTTCCATGCCGACTAGATATCCCAACCCAATCTCATAAAACCTTCCGGTACCCGGCTCATATCACTCCAAACCCTTCGTATTCATCTGCCCATCCAAATGCCTTTTAAGTGTTGCTATTGTACCAGCCTCCACCACTTCCTCTGACAGCTCATTCCATTCATGTACCGTCCTCTGTGTGAAAAAGGTTTCCCCTTAGGTGTCTGTAATAACTTTCCCCTCTCACCCTAAACCTATGCCATCTACTTCAGGACTCCCCGAACACAGAGAAAAGATTTTGTCTATTTATCCTATCCATGTCTCTTATACTTTTGCAAACTTGTATAAGGTCACCCCTCAGACTCCGACGTCCTGGCGAAAACAGCCCCAAATTCTTCAGTCTCTCCCTATAGCTAAAATCCTCCAATCCTGACAACATCCTTGTAAATATTTTCTGGACCCTTTCAAGTTCACCATCTTCTTAATCTTCTTCAGTTTCTCGTTGTGTAAAACATTTTTTTACGAAACTTCCTTTGAAATACCACAACATTCATATTGCAGTATCTGCAAACTAAAGCGCATACATCTCCATGTTCAGATGTATGAGCAAGAGGTGAAAGAAATCCGTCAACTCGACAGTAAATAGATCGCTTACTGATGAATAACTAAAACAACTTTGCAAGATGAATGCCAAATGCAAACGAAAAGCCAAAATCCTTAATGAAACAAATTCCATTTTATTTTATTTCACCTCTGCAAAAAGTATCAAATATTAATTAGTTACACTATTCAAAGTAGTTGATCCGTTGCAGCTTACGTAATTAACTACTCAATGAGATAGGATTGCAGACTTGTATTTCAATCCCTGCACACAACTGTTGATTTCATTACATCCAACACAATGTGTAACCTGCAGAAATTTATACGGCAATAGATTCAGCCATTCCACCGTACCTTTCAACAACTTCATGGCTGATCTTCTTTATCAGCGTCAATGTATTAAGATCAGTGCAGGAAAATGCACTTTACCACCTGACTAAACTGCAAGCACATATGTCATTAAATTTCTGGAATCTATTTTGGTTTAAAGTTAAATTTAATTCTCAATAATACAACAGGTTACTGTTCAGGCAATGCTCTTCATTAATTCATATTTGCACAATCTATTAACAGAAATGTGTTATAT
The DNA here is from genome assembly GCF_037043375.1 of Chiloscyllium plagiosum. NCBI lineage: Eukaryota > Metazoa > Chordata > Chondrichthyes > Orectolobiformes > Hemiscylliidae > Chiloscyllium > Chiloscyllium plagiosum. The sequence goes on along the minus strand of NW_028270175.1, from coordinate 63,363,931 downwards.
AAATCATTGAATATAATCTTGTGTTGCTCAATGATATAAGTTCAAATAAGGCACTAAAACTCTCCTTAATGGAGCAAAACATGCAACAAGCAAAATGGCAATACTCTCTGTATGTTCCTGGTTTATATCCCTTACATTTACAGAGGGGTGAACCTTAGAAAAATGGGCAAGGGAAAAAAAAAACTTTTGTGAAGATTTCCAAATAACGAAGTACTTTCATTCCAATTCATTTCTTACCTGGGATTCCAACAACGGCAAAAATGGGATAGGTAATGGCATAGAAGAGCCCTTTCCCTGGCCCATGCATGACCGTTCGAAAGTAACACACTTTTCCAAATTGAGCTGGTTAATTTTGTAAAAGATTCAAAGTTACTTTCATTTGTTTTATCTGACAGTCTCCAGGGGAGCAATTAAACTGCATCATGCTCTCAATTTTAGATCAATGAACAAACAGAAAAAAAATATTGTTTTACATTTGAAGCATTGACAAGGGAAGGGTTCTATTATATTTATTTCAGTGGCTCTCTTTCCCCATAATCACGCTGAGTATGCCCACCGAAGTGGCTGATAGCAGATAACGACGGGGGTTAGTATTTCGAATACAATCTCTTCTCATTATTTCAGCCAGGTTCCTCATGTATTCGGCATCTAAAACGTTAGATTAAGTCGTGTATTTATTTGATTGCTAACGTTACCTTATTGTTTAGATTTACAGTTAAACAGTTGGAAACAACTTGGTAAAGCAAGATGATTATTCAATGGTAATAAAATGAGATCACCACAGCATTGTATAGTGAGGGCCCCGAAGAGGCAATTATCAAATCCAGGAACCAATGCTGAGGCAAACGCATGATAATGTTTGGAACGGGTACAGCTCAGAAATAGAGTAGTGGACCATTAGATACATGATGCGAATGAGTTCATTGGGCCCACTCAGTCTGCTCCTCCATTAGATATTCCTGATATGTTTCACAATCTGGTCCTCCTGCTTTGTCCATTTAATGTTTGATCCCCAAACTATTTCGACGCATTTTTGTCTGTAACCTAGGCACACTGAGCCTGTGCAGCTTACTATGGAAATGTGTTCCACATGTTCACTGACCAGAAGCAAAAGGTAAATGTCGTTCAGTCATTTCTTAAGTTTCTTCCCTTCACGCCTAGATTCTGCCAATGGGTCACTGTTCCTCCTAAGAGCGAAAATGTTTTCTTCAAATCCACCCTCTTGAGACTTCTCAGAATTCTGTAAATTTCAACGAGCTTTCCCTTCATCCCGCTAAATTCCTGGATGTACAAACTTAACCACTCCTCACATGACAAACATTTCATTCCCGGGATCAATATTGTAATTGCCCTCTGAATCCACCCACCAAAGACAGCATATCCTTCCCAAATTATAGAGAGCAAAACTGCTCAAATGTTTCCAAATATTGCATGACCAGATGCTTATGCAATCTGAGCAGTGCATTCCTGTTCTTGTAACCGAGCCCTTTGAGAAATGAATGTCAAAATAGCGTTTGCCTCCGTAACACAGAACTGAACTTGGATGTTAAAATAAGATAATCGTGAAGTGGAACTCTTACGTCCATTTCCACTTCACGTTTTCAAAGCCTGTCCCAGTTGACAAAATCGTCCGAACATCTTTCCTTTCTAGCAAAGTGCACAATCCATGTTTTCCTACAGTGTTTAGCATCCATCAATTCTTTACCTATTATCCTAGCCTGTCCAAGTGTATGTCAGCCTCCCCGCTTCCCCAACTTTTCCTGTCATTCCAAGCATGAATGAGCAATCTGCAAAGAGAGCAGCAATACTCTTGGTGCTGTGTTCAGATCATCAAGATGCAATTTGCAAAGTAGGAGTTATGACACTGACATTGTGGAATTCCACTGCTCACTGATAGCCATTCTGAAATGAGATCCTTTTTCAATAGTCTCTGCCTTCTGCCATTCAGCCAATCCAGTTCCTTGTACCATTGGCTAATTTTTAATTTGACAGACTTCTGTGTGGTCCATTGTCTCAAAAAGAGTTTGTGAACACTGGCTCTCCTTTGTCTAATTTGGTTGCTATGACGTCAAAGTTTTCCAACAGATTAATCAGGTATGATCTTCCCTTGACAAAGCCATTCTCTCTCAAACCCTATGTTACGACACATTTCCAAGTAATCTGCAATCTCGCCTTTCACAATTGACTTTATAATCTTACAGGGGACGACGCCAGGCTAACCTATCAACAATTTCCCATCTTCTGCCTCACTTCCTTCCTGAACAGGCATGTGACGCTAGTCATTTTCCTGGACACTGGTACCTCCTGAACTCATTGTTTGCCAAACGGTCATCAATAGTACCTCGAATATCTCGGCAGCTATGTCTATCAGAACCTTGGATTGGATCATTTCGGTCCAGGTGTTTTATCTGCGTTCAGAACATTCAGTTTCCAGAACACCTTCATCTTAGTGATGTTCGCTGCACTCATCGCTGTCCCCTGACTCTCGTTACTTTCTGGTATGCTACCTTTCCACCATGAAGGCTGAAAAAAATTACTGATTCAGGTCCTTCAGCGTTTCTTGTTCATAATACTACTCTTCTCGTGTCATTTTCCAATGGTCCTATGTCTACTCTAAACTTTCCTTACCTTGGTTATATGTCAAAAATAAAGTTTATGAAATCTTCTTTCATATTACTAGATCGCTTACACTTTTACTTCTTTTGTATTTTTTTTCTTTTTTAATGTATATTCGAGTGCCTCATGTGAGTTAATGTCACCGCCGCTCGTGAACTCTTGTGCAAAGTCTTTCCATGCAAACTCTCAGTACATTATGAACTTTAAATAGTTTGATAATCTGATTGACGTTCTATAAGATGCATATGCAGCAAGGGTGCGCGTTTTAAATTAAATAAATATGCTCCAGTGCAAATTCAATCAGATGACATTGAGGATGATGGTATTTTGTATGAGTTCATGTTTGTCCAGAATGGAGGTGAGAAGAATGAAAACGTTCTGAAAGCAAAGTAAAAAAAAACCAAGGCCGGCATCGACCAACTAGATCCAGGAAGAAAGATCCCCATTATTGGAGAATCTAGAACAGTGCTTCGAATTTCAGAATATGCTGTCTGCCATTTCAGTGAAGAGTTAAGATATTTTCAGTCACTCTGAACTTTTCTAACATATCAGGCTATCATATTCAGTTCACTGGTATCTTTAAAAACGTAACCCATACATGCATTTTCTGAAAGACAGTCCAACTAAATTCAGCAAGATGTTTGGAACGAATGTTGAATTATGGCGTTGATATGCAAGATCAGGCACGGTCATAATGAATGGCTGAGCATGCTCGAGGTGTCTGTGGACTATTGCAGCCTCCAGTTTCCATATTTCTTTGCTCGAACATAACTCATTAGTATCTTCTGACATCACTTTCGGAAACGTTAGCATTTAGAATGTCAATGATAGAACACCCATGGAAACACCAGCACTCACAAATTCCTCGACACGTTTCTTCTGAGATGGAACTGCATCACCAATCCTTCACTCAAACTACTGATAAACACTTCCAAGCAGTCTCGTTGGTGCTCATACATAGGAATGACAGTTGTGATCGAAAAAAGTGAGATTAGAACCCTCTTCTTCAGGTGCAGATATTGAAAACAAATGTTGGTGGACTCCACACGTTGTGAATAATAAACAAAAAGAAGGCTGGTTTTCTGAATTTATGTTGATCGTAGATTGTTGCAAATTTTCGGCTCTGATTCTACTTAAATAATAAACAGGAGAGAAGGTGAAATGTCCTGCTGAGGTTCTATCCCTTATGTTCCGTTTGTAACTTATTCTACGCCTGGGAAATAATTTGATGACATTTAATCTGATCTCATGAGATGAACCAGACGGTTCCCCATTCCCCAGAAAAATAAGGAATAATGAGCCGATATCAAAACATTTTTAAATTGTGCACTGGATGATTGAGGTGTGATACTGCAGCCCCGTTAACAAAGTCAATTTTCCCTTTATTTCTTTCTCAAGAGAATTTGTAAAGGCAGAGGTGCCAATATATGCGAATCTATAATGGCAGAAGAGTAGCCAGTTCTCCCAGTTCACATTTTTGTCCAGTTTGGTTGAGTTCTGGCAGGGAATCTGCTGCAATGCATTGAAAGAAGGTTCCTTGCGACAGCAGATGATTCTTGGCTAAATGTTCTCCCTGAGGTTTCCACTAATTGTAAGGAATTGTGTCTGAACTCATGTTTTATCAAAGTGAATATTAATATTATGAGAATTGGTAAAGATCCTTGGCTAAGTTTATCCATCAAGTCTGCAAATGTAAATTAGAGTAACCTAACTTTTAGAAAATCCAGCATTCTTTTTTCGTGTTTTATCTGTAGATTTTAAATAAATTCTGTTTTGCTTGAGGCCGTGTGATCTGCTCAACTGTAGCAAAAAGTGAAATGGAACAATCACTTCACATCTGTTTTTGAAACGAAAATCAACTTGCAAGAAAGTGAGCACTGTAGACGCTGGAGATCGGAGTCGAAGTGTGTGTTGCTGGAAAAGCATAACCGGTCAGACAGCATCAGAGGACCAGGAGAATCGATTTTGTGGCCATACGCCCTTCCTTCCTGATGAATGGCACTTTTTAAAATAAGGTCTTGTGCACGAGATGTCGATTGTTCTGTTTCTCCAATGCTGATCTGGATCGGCTATGCTTTTCCAGTTTCACACACTTCGAGAAAAATACTTAAAATGCAGAACATAGAGCATAGAACAGCAGAGAACAGTACAGGCCCTTCATCCCATGGTGTTGTGCCGAACATTTAATTTCATCTAAGGTCAAGCTTACTACCGCTCAATTTATTACCGTTGATGTGCTTGTCCAGCAGTCCATTAAATGTTCCTAGTGTCTCTGACTGTACTACGACTGCTCGCAACGCATTCCACCAACCCATCAATCTCTGCGTAAAGAACCGACCTCTGACATCTCCCTTATACCTTCCTTCAGTCAATTTAAATTTATGACCCCTTGTGACAGGCATTTCAGCCCAGGAGAAAAATCTCTGTCTCTCTCCTCTGTCTATCCCTTCCACTGCTTGTACAATTCTATCAAGTCACCTCTCTTCTTTCTTCGCTGCAGTGTGAAAAGCCCGAGCTCACTCAGTGTCAATTCGTCAGACGAGCCGTCCAATCCAAGAAACATCCTCGTAAATTTCCTCTTCACCCTCTCTAAATCACCTAAATCTTTCCTATAATGAGGCGATCAGACCTGGGCACAATGTTGCAAGAGTGGTCTGACCAGATTGTACAGAGCTGCAGCAAAAGCTCGCGGCTTTTACGCTCAATCACCCTGCTAATGAAAGGCAAAAAAAAGTCTTCTTACCAACGACATCAACTTGAATGAAAAGTGTGAGAGATCTAATTACCTGGACCCCAAGTTACAGCTGTTCCTGCACACTGCCAAGAATCCTGCCTTTAACGCTGTATTCAAAATTCAACTTCGACCTTCCTCAATGAATCACTTGGCATTAATACAGATTGAATTTCAACTGCCGCGACTCACCCCAACTCTGTATCGTGTCCATGTCATGTTGTAGCCTGGAAAAACCCTCATCAATATCTCTAATTCCACTGACCGTTGTGTCATCGGCAGCACAAGAAGAGATCCCAGCAGGAGTCCACTGGTAACCGGCTTGCAGATGGAATACTTTCCATCCATACCACTCACAGACTTTTTTCAGATAGTCAATTCTGTAGCCAGGCAGCCACATTCCCTATATCCCATAACTTCTTACTTTATGAATGATAATTAGGCTCTGGGCTACCTTCGTACAATATTTGTAGGTATCTGGCCATAAATAATTGCGGGGTGTTTTCTTGGCCTATTAGATAATTCCAATTCGGGTTTAGTGTTGTTGGACTGAAAGTCGGCGATGGAATGGTGTTGCGTGTTTTGTTCGGGTGTCGAATACAGTTGATATAAACAGTGCTAAACTAATGGCTCTTTCTTTATCCAGTAGTTTTCTGGGGGAAGAAGTGATTTTGAATAATCCTGCAAGATGCGAACAAGATAAAGCTGCTTGAGTTGGTAAACAAGTTGGAGTTGATGTTGTCTTCATTCTGAGAAATGAAAGATAATTACAGCAATACCTCGGCATTTAAACTGTCTGGAAACACCATCACAATCTTTGAAAATAGCTTGAAGCGAATTGCAGATATGGCGGTTTGAACATGAAAATGAAACTAAACAGTGTGGATTGCGATAAAAGGCAAACTGAAAAATGGAAAAAAAAATCGCCCTCGCAGAACAAAGAAAGAAGAGAAATAATCACTTCAGTAAAACAAAAAAAGAAAAGAAGGGTTACACGCCAGCAGAGCAAATGGAGAAAGAGAGATAAGAAGGATAGAAACAAAGAGAAAAAAGTTGGAAAAAAGAGCAAAGGAAAAGAGGAAGAGAGTGAGAGAGGAAAGGGCCAATGTAAGAGAATTGAACTTCTGAAATTTGTCGATTCGACGGGAAAGTTGGCTTCAACAAAATGAGGTGAAGTTATAAGGGAGGATTACTGAGGAAGGTCTTGATGAGCAAAACCATCACAGCCAAAGATCAGATGGCGATCCTTATAAATATATTCAAATAATACATAATTTACTTCGACAGGTATTGAAGCCATTTTCATCTTATTTTAGAATGAGGCTAAACCAAGGACGAGGCCAATGAACATACTGGTTTGGTTGTTCCATAAAGAGCTGGTACGTTGACCTCATGAGGTATTTGCATTACTAATAGAAGATGTATCTCAGGATTATGAAGAAGTGAAGAAAGCCGAATGAATTGCTTATGAGCTTGGACCAGAAGCCGAGACACAATTTTTCAGAAATTCAAAGCAGGACACTGGTCAAACACACACTGAGCTTGAAAAGATTATACATGTAATTTCCTGGATCTGTTGCTCCCGATTCGTTCTCCTCTACATTGGGGAGACAGGACGTCTCCTGCAGTCCGCTTCACAGACATCACCAATATACCCACACCAATCAGCCCCAACACCACACGGCCGAACACTTCAACTCCCTCTCCCACTCTATCAAGGACACCCAGTTCCTGGGCCTCCTCCATTGTCATTCCCTAACCAAACGACGCCTGGAGGAAGAATGGCGGATCTTCCACCTCAGGACACACCAAACATACACATCAATGCGGATTTCATCAGTTCCCTAATATTCCTTCCCTATATCTTATCCTAGATCCCACTTTCCAACTCATCACCGCTCTCATGACTGTTCTTACCTGTCCATATTCCGTTCCACATATCCTCTCCACCCTCCTCTCTGACCAATCACAATTAGCCTCCTCTGCATCTAACGGTCATGCTCTCACCGACCTTCCCCCAGCCGAACCCCCGCCCCATCTATCTTTCCAACACCTGCGCTCACAGCCTCATTCCTCGGTAAGGGATTTTGCTTGAAACATCGATGCTCCTGCTCCTCGGATACTGCCTAACCTGTTGTGTTTTTCCAGCTCTACAATCTTCACTGTAATTTCCAGCATGAGCAGTCCTCACTTTCACCTAGTTGATTTACCCTCACCACAAAGCATTTTTCAAGGATGCCTGCATTGAAGACTTTCTCCCCTCTCTCTTCAAGCATCTCAGTGCGTCTGTCTCTCACTAGAACCAGCAGATTGCCTCCACTGCCCTGAAGCTCCTCAGCCAGGTCCAGAAGGAAACTCGCTACCACAGCTACATTTCCTCCCTCAGTGCCTGCCTATGAAACTGAGTGGTCCACCATGGACAACGAACTAAATTCAGACCAAGACAATTTGGATCACAACGGGACAATCAGTACATACTACAAATTCAAAAACTCCATAAATCGTTCTTCTTCTCGATGCCCTACTCCGCACTTGCAGTTATACATCATCACCTTATCTCTCTAACGTCAACCATGCCTCAGCTGAAGGCCACACTCTCTCAGAACTGCAAAGGATCTCTGTGTTTAACCTCAATAGAAGAATTCATAACCGTACAGTTTTTTCTACATGTCGGATATCAAAAACAGCCAGATTAATATTTTTTCATGTAAACGCCATGATATTCGGAATTCTTCAATCATTTGAGAAGCTTTCCACAGCCTCCAGAACTGCTCGACCTCCATCAGCCATCTGGCCCCTTCAGCCACCAACTTCGTGACGAACTATTACGTCACTTCAGTCCCCGCAGAACGACAGCCCACAGCCACGGCTGAACATGCCACCTCCGCGACCATTAGCCAGACACAAACTGTCACCACCACTACAAGATCACCCGCTGCCGCAATCGCTGCAAGATCCACCGCCGCTGAAATCAAAGTGAGACCGACCCAGAACATTACCTCTGTACCCGTTGTTGCTGCGGCCGCAATCACTTCCGAACCACTAACATAACTACAAAGCGAATTCTGCCACTTATGCCTCCATTGCTGCCGGAGTCACAAGCATTTCTGTCCCCACTGATGCCACTCACCTGAACACCGGCAATAACAAGCCTTCTGCAGATCCCACAGTCACCACTTCTGCCCTTAGACACCCTGGGTGAGCCGCACTTCTGCATTACCACATGCCTCCATTACCACATCCACTGCAAGCACAGTCTCTATCCGCACTCCCAGTTCCAGTCCTACACACGTACCTAGCTCCCAGTCCTTGTGTATTTACACTTCCGCACCCTCAGACCTCCCCCTTACTGAGGATGAACGATTATTCCTCAGCAAAGGCCTCACCTTCATCCCCATTTGGTTCCAGATCACTAAATTCAAAGTGCATTGTGACATCAAACAGTTCTTCTGCCATCCTTGTCTGGCTACTTATGTTTTCAAACAAAACTCCGACCACCTTCCAAGGACTCCTTCTACCGCCTCCAACATACCCATGCACCTCGATACTCCATGCTGCCCTCGGTCTCTTTATTTCCAACTTCCGCTGGGACACTAACTGCCTCAATATGTCCACCTACCTCAATAATTCCAACATCTCATCATCACAATGTGCACCCCTCCACTCACTCAGCTCGAGCTCCAAACTCACCAAAAACCGACGAACAAGGTGGCACACTGGTTGTTTGGCGCACTAATCTCTACACTGCTGAACCCAGGTGCCAAATCAAAAACACCTCTTCCGACTACTCCCTCGGCCACGACCTCACCTGCAATCACCAATCCATCATCTTCTAGACCATACACAACCTCATCTTATCAGGGTATCTCCCACCCACATATTCCAATCTCATTGTTCAGAAACCCTGCACTGCTGGGTTCTACCTTTGACCCAAGTTCCACAAGCCGCATTGACGAAGCTGATCCATCATTTCGTCCTGCTCCTGCCCCACGGAACGCGTCACCATATATTCATATACTGTCCTCTCCTCCCGATCCTGGAACTCTCAACATACATTCGGGACAAGAGCGACACCTTTCACCTTGTCAAAGACATTCACTTCCATGGCCCCTGATGACTCATTTTTACCGTGGTCACCAGTCCCTATACACCTCCATCCGGAATGATAACAATCTAGAAACGCTGCATTTCTTCCTCTCCCAACGTCCCGACTAGTACTGTTCCACTGACACTTTCATTCGTTTTGCCCTACTGCCCCTTACCTTCAAAAAAGTCTCCGTTGATTCTTCCCACTATCTCAGGATAAAACGGCAGCCATGGGCAACGGAATGGGCCTCAGCTATGCCAGTGTTAATTACGTTGTTCAGTCCATCTTCTGTAGATAGACTGGTAATTTTCCCCAGGTTTTACTTTGCTGCATTGATGACTGTGTTGGCGCCACCTCGTGTTCCAACGATGAGGGCGAACAGTTCATCAACTTCACCCACACATTTGACCCGAAAATAAGTTCACCCAGACCATCTCAGACACCTCACTCCCCTTCCTGGACCTTTCCATCTCCATCAACGGTGACTGACTCAAAAACTGGCATCTTCTACAAACCCAGCAACTCACACAGCAACCTGGACGGCACCTCCAACCACTCTTCCTCCTTTAAAAAGCACTTTGCCTTATTCTCAATTCAACCGCCTCCAACAAATCTGCTCCCAAGAGAAACAGTTCCACCACAGAGCACACCAGATGACCTTCATTTTTAAGGACCACAATTTCCCCTCCCATGTGGTAGAGGAATCCCGCAAGCGTATCTCATTTACTTCCCTCACCCCTGTCCTCGAACCCTACGCCTTCAAGCGCAACAATGACAGGACTGCCCTATCCTCACATTCCAACCCATCAAACTCCGTATATATCGCATCATTCTCTGTCATTTCTGCAACCTTCAAACGGACCGAACCACGAGAGATATATTTCCATGCTCGCCCTATCCGCTGTCAGTACTGGCAGAACTCTCTTCTCCAGGAGTACAGTTTGGCCTTTCCCACGATTTCGTTTCTCTCAGGTAGTAGTATTGTCTATTGTCTTTGAAAAGCCAGCAGAAAATCATGAAACTAAGATATTACAGAACGTACATCCATGTGTTCATTTTTTCTGTCTGAGTGGTAACGTGTTCAAAAAGTAATCATTTGATGCACCATGGAGAAATGGAAGTATACCAGTAAGGAAGTTAACGTTGAATTTTAAGAGGCCAAATTTGATTGCATGATTGAAATAAACATGTGTAGGTGGAGTACAAAGTGAATAGGTTTAACTCAGACAGATTAACTGATTTACAGCGGGAAGATGAAAAATTGAAACAATTGTATCAAAAAGTGTAAATCAGAGAGGAATCAGAGTATATCCATGAGTGCTGGTGTCTTTAACATGATGTCCGAACAAGCAAATGGAGACCATCACATATTCAGGCAGTGGAGAAATGGGGAGAAGACAATCAAGTCGCATCTGCAGTGAGTTAAAGAAAGGAGGTGTTGCGGGTGTACATGAATTACAATTGGAAGATCATTTATGGGATACAAAAAACTCAAGCTGAAATACAAAACCATTTTTACGGGCTTGGACTGCAGAAGGATGTAGTTCCATTTACTAGGCATGTCATGCGTAGCAGGTCATTGGAAAACCGCAGGCAGTAATACAATGCGCACCTTTAAGACCCATTCCTGCATTTGAGGAATCTTTCAGAAGAGTGCTAATTGATTGCATAGGACACCTACGTAAAACAAAATGTGGAATTCAGTACATGTTAACAATAATGGATGTGTTCACTACATTTCCAGAGGCCATTTCATTACGAAATCTCGGAGACAAAAAAAAAAAATTGGAGAAGAGTTGCTCAAAGTTTTCCGAAGTTACGGACTATCCAAATAGCTGCAATCAGATCAAAAATCATATTTTGCTTCAAAATTATTCAAAGAAGACATGGACAGTCCCAGAAAAAAATCAAATCCACAGCGTACCATCCAGAACCACACGAAGCCCTAGAAAGAAAGCATAAGACCTTAACGTTCATGTTAAGGGCAAAAAGACAAGGCTATCCAGATGATTCCAAAGGATAAACCCTGCTTGTCCGTTTTGCTATGAGAGGTGGACCTATTGAAATGACCAAATTCAATCCATTTTATTTATTTTTTAGGCATGAAAGGATAGCTTTAATAAAAATAACCACGCAGACATTGGTGAGTAAGAATTCAGAGGCCACATATTTGGACTACTTGCCGAACGTTACGGAACGTTAAAATAGAGCGGAGGAGTTCGCCAGGCATCACTCAAAAATAGCACATTATATGAGGAAACAGAGACAGAAATAAATCAAAAACTCACAGTCTTTCCAACTGAAATAAAATGTATGTGCTACATCTACTGATATATAAACCTTTAAAAGCAAGGTGTAGTGGGCCTTATCAAGTTGAATGGAGATTGAGTGAAATGCTAAGACTCCCAGATGAAACGAAATCTCGCAGTGTGCGTCATTTGAATATGAACATAAGGCATTTTGATAGAGAGGAGAAAAAGGAGAATGTGGGTTTGCTTTCAACACAGAAGTTTCTGAATTGTTCATTCGTCAAATTAATTTGGATAATGACAGAGTTGTCAAAAATTGAAATAAATTGTTGAGTTAATATAGAAATGACCTAAAAGACATTTTCTCTCGAGCATGGGAGACATATGGAAATAGACTGGGAAGTACTAATAACATGAAGTAAATGCAAGAAACGGTGTTCCAGTAAAGCAACATCCTTCTCGGCTTAATCCTCTAAAATTGGCGTAGTATTAAACAGATATTAGGAGCATGCTCCAAAATAAGATAATTAAATACAGTTGCAGTCCATCGAACTCGCTCATACTAATGGTTGCAAAACCGGAGGTTCTTCAAGGGTCATGTAACTAATTCCGCAAAGTCAATGCAGTCACAAAGTTTGTTTCATATTCATTCCGTAATTGAAAGTCTGCAGGTAGAAGGTGGAACAAGGAATGGAAATGTTCAAGGTCGGACTTACTCACAGGATTCTTGCAGGTGATCTTATCCGAAAGAGCAGAGGAAATGTCGGATTCTGTCCCACAAAGTAGATTTTTTCAACATAAAGTCATGTCAGTTGTTCGAAGAGTGATCTCACAAAAGCCCAAGCCAGGTTCCTGGACCACATTATCGACATTGACAGATGGACCCACAGAATGCAGAAACGACGTTATTGTGGACTTTTGCATACAATCGACAAAGAGAGCAGTACTCCAATCCCTGGGATTGTGTGAATTTTATCTGAAATTCAAGCCTGAATGTTAGCAGTGTGTCTGCTCCAATCACTATATCACGAAAGAAATGGAAGAAGTTTCAGTGTATGGCAGACTGTCAGAACATACTTCATCACCTGAAAGCTATGTTAATCACTGCCCCAGTATTAGCCACATTTAACTTCGCAAAGTCATTGTGATGTGGATGATGTGCTTGTCAGTGCGGTACTCTGACGAGAGAAAGACCTTCTGGATATTTCTCCCTGAAATTCATCAACAGAAATATTCGATAATTGAGCAGTCGATCATGTGCTTAGTCTAAACGTTACACTCTTTCAAAGTTGATACTGCCTGTAGTATGTCCGAGGCAATCACATACGGTGATCATAACCCATTAAACTTTTTTGGAGAGATATAAGGACAGAGAGTGCAGATAGTTAAGATTGAGCTCATTGTTGTAAACATTCAAATTGAAAATTATGCATTTTGTGGGATGAGAAAACGTCATGTCGAATCGTAGCCGACACTTGGATGAATATGTAAAGGTGTTCGTTGGTAGGAGAAAATAGTCAGATATAGATTATAATAGAGAAAGTTTACATGGTCGTAGTCCATTTATTGTTTACGTTTATTAGTGTACTAACAGAGTTAGGTTAAAGGGTTTATAATGAAGATATTTGTGCATCAGTGCTTGTTCATTGCTTTCAAATGTGGGGTGAGCGATCTTGCTGCGTCCTTAACAAGGTTCGTTCGTCTTTTTTTTTCCAAGGGAGGTCATAAAGACAGAGGCACCCAAATGTATAACTTAACTGTTCAATATCACACAACACCAGTTTAGAGATCAACAGATTTATTTGGGATTGTGAGCTTTCGGAGCGCATCTCATCTACCTGATGAAGGAGTCGCACTTAGAAAGCTAATAATTCCAAATAAACCAACTGGGTAATTCCTGATGTTGCGTAAGTTTTTAACTTGCCCGGCCCAGTTCAACACCGGCATCTCCATATCATGGCCACTTTCCCAATGTTAACAGAGTGACCAGTTCAGATTATTCTTTCCAATTTGGCTTATCTGGAGCAGAGAAGGTGGTACAGCGCTTTGACAACAAAAGTTTCATGCTTCATCGTATGATTCTCGACTGACGTCTCTCTTTAAACTCTCTGCTGCCTGTAAGAACCTTTTCTTCTGGGTTGTTTTTGAGTGATGTCACGTTAAGTGTAAAAACTCATTAGTTAAGTTGTTGTATCAAGTCATTTGAGTTTTCCATTAGTTAGGTTTTTCGATATTGCCTAATATTTTGTTCATGTTTCAACTGTCATGTTTTAATAAATTCTATTTCGTTTATTCTGAGTGGTTTCACCACCTGAATCTCACCTGGAATATTTTTTGCACATCTACATGAGAAATAAGCCAACGTTTAAGTCTGGGCTACATTCTTAAAATTATTCAAAGGTGAACTGGCCTGGTCTATGGCAGAGATGCGTGTGAAACATCCTTAATTTGTTGTTCAGTGCATAGCAATGTGCATCCCATCGGCGACAAGATCAAAAATACTCAACAGTCCTTGCAGCATCTGTGAAGAGAAACAGAGATGATGTTTCGCATCCACTAACACTGTTTTTCCAGATACGATTTCCCTTATCCGCGCTTCTTTGTTTTTTTTTTTTATCAATGCCTGAGTTCAATAACATACACAGAAAGTAAGACAAAACTGTTTTTTTTTTTGCAGAGAGACAAATCCGAAAATAGGGCTCACTGACAAGTGCCGTACATGGAGTAGGTCGGGGTGAAACATTTGATGGTAGCATGACAACTGCAGTGAGAGCAAGGAGTAGAATGTCACAATACTCTGTGTAGAAACGATTTAGCTTTGTTCGAATCGTGAGAAAATCATGCTGAAGAAAAACATCGATGGCGTCCATTTGCCATCTGATTAAACTTGACCTTACCTTGAAGACTGTGCACTATAGTTGTGGGTATGTTCGCTGAGATGGGAAGTTGGTTTGCCAAAGTTTCGTTAGCTTTGTTGTTTTTCTCCTCAGCGCTGCTGTACTGCGCTAATTAGAATTTATTTGGTTTCTTTCATGCTGCACTGAAACTCAGCCCCTCTCAGGCAATAACTCACAATTATATAAAAATCAGTACTCATCATACGCTGGATAGATGGTGTACATGATTCCACACAGAGACTATGTGAAACACTAAAGCGGGCAATTAGACAGACAACTAGCGATCATAAATATCAAGTAGCCACTAAATGCCACGAACATCCTTTGTAGCTGGACACACAGAGGACCAGAACCATGAATTCGACAGGGAAAACACAACAATAACAATGCAGGCCAAACAGAGGGCAGTTAGTGTATTCCCAGAAGCTTGACACGCGTCCACGGAATCCATCAGTGAACATCTTGATATAGACCCAATACACCAAACACTGCAATAAATAACAGCACCGTTAACTGTAAGCAGCAGTAAAGATAAACCTAAAAAAATTCAAACTGACACAGCAGCGCTTCGTAAGAGTCTCCACAGCACAAAGTATTACACCGACAAAGCGGACGAAACATTTGTAAACCAACTTCCCAACTCGGCATCATACCAACAACAACTGAAACTGGTATCAAAGCTGCAAAGCTTGACACGAACTTCGTGTACCGTGTAAAACTCAGGGGAAACTACAATCAAGGACCTTGTGGAAAATCAGCCAATATATCATCGGGAATTGAAACTTTCAGAGATGCAGAATAGCCAGTTCCCAGTGTTTTAAGTAAAATTACAGCAGAACCACCATAACCTCTGAGAAACCAAGTGAAAACTGAGAGGTTTTTTTCTACATGTTCTTACGATGTCACAAACCTCAATCAGTACAGAAAAAATGAAGAGTGAAATTTAACTCACTCTGAAAATTCAAGTTCATTCAAAATTGAAAATCATCGATCACTGGATGGACGAAAACAGAAAATATAATGTTAAAAATCACACAATACCAGATTATAGTCCAACAGGTTTAATTGGAAGCACACTTGCTTTCGGAGCGACGCTTCTTCATCTGGTGATTGTGGAGGGCTCGATCGTAACACAGAATTTATAGCAAAAAATCTGCAGTGTGATGTAACTGAAATTATACATTGAAGAATTGATTGTCTGTTAACAGACAATCAATTCTTCAATGTATAATTTCAGTTACATCACACTATGAACGGCCGGAGAACTTTTAGCCAGAATTCACCCACAGAGTCATCCACTATTCCCATGGTACAAGTGGAAGGAATGGAAGACTAAGTTAACGTGTGTTCTCTGAAGTGCAATGAAACGACATACTGCCACTTAATTGCTCCCCTGAGACTCATGTTGAATAAATTGAGCCATTTTGAACTTGGCATGAAATAATGTGAGCTCCATTCGTTTCGAAACGACGACGCAAAGATGCAGTGAAAGGCATTTTCGCAGCTGTAGGCGTCTCAGCTAAGTAATAACTTCCAGAGAAACAGCATGCATTCAGTAGCAGATCTACAGAATGTTTGAATCATTATAGGAGATATATTGTGCTGGAAGAACAGGGCTTACCTAATGCATGATACTACAATAAAATATTTGAAATTCTGCATCACTTATAATATAATGTGGTCTAACATGATGGTCAAACCCGAGTTATAAGATATTAAGAACTGATTGTGGTAACTCTTCACAGAGATGAATGCAATTGAAAAGTGTTCAATCTATTTTGCATTTTGTTTTCTGCTGTTACGTTTTCTACATGTGGCATTTACATTCGATAATTCTGGAACACAGCGAACGCTGATAAGGTCAAATTTATAGAGTCATAGAGCTGTACAGCATTGAAACAGATCCTAACGTCCAACCGGTCACTGTCGACCAGATATCCCAACACAATCTAGTCCCATCTGCCAGCACCCGGCCCATAACCCTCCAAACCCTTCCTATTCATATACCCATCCAAATTCCCCTTGAATGTTGCAATTGTACCAGCCTCCACCACATCCTCTGGCAGCTCATTCCATACACGCACCACCTTCTGTGTGAAAAAGTTGCCCTTTAGGTCTCTTTTATATCTTTCCCCTCTCACCCTAAACCTATGCCCTCTAGTTCTGGACCTCCAGACTGCAGGGAAAAGACTTTGCCTATTTATCCTATCCATGCCCCTCATAATTTTGTAAACCTCTATCAGGTCACCCCTCAGCCTCCGACGCTTCAGGGAAAACAGCCCCAGCCTGTTCAGCCTCTCCCTCTGGCTCAGATCCTCCATCCCTGGCAAAATCCTTGTCAATCTTTTCTGAACCCTTTCAAGTTTCACAACATCTTTCCGATAGGAAGGAGACCAGAATTGCACTCATGTTTCCGACAGTGGCCTAATCAATGTCCTGTACAGCCGCAACATGTCCTCCCAATTCCTGTACTCAACACTCTGACCAATAAAGGAAAGCATACTAAACGCCTTCTTCACTATCCTATCTACCTGCAACTCCACTTTCAAGGAGCTATCAACCTGCACTCCAAGGTGTCTTTGTTCAGCAACACTCCATAGGACCTGAACATTAAGTGTATAAGTCCTGCTAAGATTTGCTTCCCCAAAATGCAGCACGTCGTATTTATTTGAATTAAACTCGATCTGCCACTTCTCAGACCATTGGCCCATCTGTTCAAGATTCTGTTGTAATCTGAGGTAACCCTCTTCGCTGTCCACTGCACCTCCAATTTTTGTATCATCTGCAAACTTACGAACTATACCTCTTATGATCGCATCCAAATCATTTATGTAAAAGACAAAAAGTAGAGGGCCCAGCACGGATCCTTGTGATACTCCGCGAGTCACAGGCCTCTAGTCTGAAAACCAACCCTCCAAAGTTCATTAAGAATCGATAACTGTTTAATTGAGAAGATACATTTACGGATTTTGTATTCAGCTTTGGCAAGTAAACATAATCGTGTGCTTCACTATACAATTGACTCATAAATTTGAAACCGAACAATAAAAGCTAATAATAGGAATACTGAGCAAAACACGGAGTAAATAATTATTTTGCAAAAAGCATTGTAAGGGAGAATGGAGTAAATAATATTAAAGGGTTGAATTGCAGAGAGCAGGGTCGCCACAGACACTGGAAGATGGATAACTGACGGTGATACTAATATCAGAAGTATAGTGTAGAAAAGGACGTAAGATGAGCTGAATACGTATGAGAACGGCAAGAACCAACTCGATTGAATTCCCATTGGTCTGACAGTAAAAAACTATTGAAACGAGGGCACTCAGAGGAAAAACGGGAACTTCGGTTGCCCACAGATCCCTCAAGGCGGTGAATCACTGTAATTAGGTGGTTCAGAAGTCATATGGGGCATTTGCGGTGAGAAATCAAAGCATACATAATAAAAGTAGGGAAGTTATGTTGGAACTACCCAGGACTATGGTTATTTTGTGCACTTCTGATCATCACGCTCTTGGAAGAATGTCAGTATAATGGAGCGAAGCAACGAGTTTCATAAGCATCTTGTCTTAGGGACAGTACTTTATTTATGTACAAAGAATAGCGAACAAAGAGAATTACAGCAGAGGAATAGTCTCTTCAATCCTCCAAGCTTGTGTTAATTAACATTTCCAAACCAAACTAGAAACCAAACCTTCTGCCTTTGTTCGGTCCCTTTGCCTCTATTCCCTCCCTATTAAAGTAACCTCTCACACCTTTTGTAACCATCTCCAACTTTTGCTATCAGAGAGATGGTGCAAATATTATACACATGGACCAACGGGTTCGAAAACCGCTTCTTCCCCGCTGATATCACATTGCCAAATAGAACTCGAAAATTTCAAATCCAATATTGAACTTGCTTTTCTGAAAACCATAACTTTGGATGCTTCGCTCTTGTTCACCCTATGATCTTTTTATATTGTATGTTATGACCAGCCTGTCGTGCATGAAAAACCTTACAGAATGCACTTCGTTGCATCAGACAACAATAGATGACATCTAATCAAAGACCAAGTCATTAAACATTCAGGTGCAGCATGTTTTGATTTATAATTGTCATATATAATGAGTCACAGTGAAAAGTGTTGTATTGCACGCAGTGCAGGGAGACCTTAACATTAAAAGTGCATGAGTGAAGGGGAATGACTGCAGAATACAGTGTCACAGCTGCAGAGATGGCACAGAATCAGAAATGGACAGTAACTTTTGAAAATTTAGCAAAGTGAATGCTTTGATTTACAATATTGTGTGAGTATTTGAGCATATGAACAAGGCCACGTAAGTACAGATGCACAATGCCTCGTGAAACGTGGAGAAATGTGGGCAGTTTTCAAACAACAAAAGAAGAAAATATTCTTGATGTAGATCGAGCACATAATGTCAACACACTGACATTTGGCTGGCACGTTTGTCATCTGAGGTGAGATTGGTACGTATAGCCCTGTATGTACGTGAGCTTTGGCGAATGAAAGGGATCCCCATGAAAGCTTTAAAATTCATAGAGGGACGACAGTCTGGATGCAGGTTGGATGGAGGCGGCTGACTGAGCGAGAACATATATTCAAGTTCTCCGATTTTAGGATATATCATTTACATCAACATTCTGAGAGAATTCTTCACTTGGAGTGTAGTCAACCTGTGATATTCTCTGACTCATAAGACAGTGGAAACCAAACTACTTAATTTTTTGAGAGAAATAGATGGGTAGACTTGCACATACTAATGCAATCAAGAATACGGGAAGGAAGGGTTACATTGTGTTGAGACATAATGTCCGCCACAATCATATTGACGAGTTAAACTAGGTTGGTTATCTGGCTGCATTTTCTGCATCCTCCATGTATTTGACAGCATAAGAATTATGGTGTTCTTATGCACTAAAAACTGTATCGACAATAGATAACAGCTTACCATCCCCGACATGGGTTCCAAGGACTGGACAATAAATATCAGCAACGTTATCAACCATATTAGAAATGCACATAAACTAAGAAAATGCAAAAACAAATTTTAGGCATTTCTCATAATTAAGGCTGAGACTACTGAAGTGGCATTTTATCTGCACAGGGAATCACTGTTGATTGACAACAAGAGGAATGATGCATGCTGACAAATTGGACTGAGTAAGACCACGGGCAACAAATGTTCAAAAACATCCAAGATTGTATACTGAGCGGTTTTAGGAACTCTGGTATGCAGTATTAGTGACCCGAATTATCATCAGGAAGGCATATACGGAGGAACCTCGATTATCTGAAAACCATTTCTCCAAAAATCTAATTATCCGAAGGAGATCTCGAGGTCCCAATGGAAACATCACATCAAAGATGTGTTTCCAACAGTGACCACGTCTTCTGTTTACAGTGATTAAACAGGCACCGTCTCCAAATGACTGACCTCCCACACTTTCTCTTCCCACACTTTCTCTGGAGTTCTACACAGGGTTGAATCCTAAAATCGCTTCCCCATACATTCTTTCCAACATTGCCTGTATAAGGTAAAGGTGGAACCCGTCAAAAGGTTGCAGTAAACAGTTGTGTGTGTGGCTGTCGCTGTGTGAGTCTGTGTGTGTTTGTGTGTGCGTGTCAGTGTGGTATTTGGAGACTTACCTCATAAAGGCACTGCAGCAGTCTTGTTGTTTGTCTCCAGGGAGGGAGGTGGGTATGAACTGGTTTGGGGGGGTGTGGGGAGCAGTGGTAGACACGGTTGGGGGCGGGTTTTTTTGGGGGCGGTGGGCAGTGTTGGATGGGTCAGGGACAGGAGCAGGGGCATGCTGGATGTGTTTGGGGGATCGGTGTTGCATGGGGTTGTGGCTGGGCGGAGTGTTGCACTGGGTTGGAGGTTTATGGGTGGAGATGGTGTTGGGGGTTTGATCGGGTATGGGGCCTCACGCGCTGTGTGCAGCTGGTAGACCCCTGAACGGGAAGCAGTATTTAATAACTCTGATCCCCAGAGGAAAGATACTTAATCGAATAACCGAATAATTGATTATTCAGACGAAATAGTGCCAGCCAATTACGTTTGGATAATTGATGTTACCCTGTTTTCTTGTAACCACTTCTCAAGAAATATGGCATAACATCTCTGAACTATTAAAGCTAGTCATGCGGATTAACACAGTTAGTGGATTTTCCATTGACCCTGTTTTGCAGTGAATCCCGTGTTGGCAAGCGATCAATCTGTGGGACGCATGGTGGCACAGTGGTTAGCACTGCAGCCTCCCAGCGCCAGAGACCCGGGTTCACTTCCCACCTCAGGCGACTCTCTGTGTGGAGTTTGCACCTTCTGCCCGTGTCTGCGTGGGTTTCCTCCCGCAATCCAAAAATGTGCAGGTTAGGTGAATTGGCCATGCTAAATTTGAAGAAGTTGCTAATCTGCTTTGATAAAATGATAGTTTGAGATGGAAATGTGTTGCTGGAAAAGCGCAGCAGGTCAGGCAGCATCTAGGGAACAGGAGAATCGACGTTTCGGGCATTAGCCCTTCTTCAGGAAGGGCTAATGCCCGAAATGATAGTTTTTTTGTCAAGATGTTCACACGAGTTTGGTTCCTCCTTCATAATAATTATCTCGTGAATATTTATAGAAAACCTGGAGACAATCATAGTCCTATCCCGAGGACAATGTGGTCTCTCGGTGCATCACCTATTATCTCTTGGCGACAGCAGTCACCAATTTTCTCGTCATCATCACTGCTGTCATTCTTAATCCGATTGGAGGCATCTACTTCAGGTACAGTCTCCTATCAAACACCCCCATGTGCAAGCTCAGCGCTGTGGTTATATATGTAACACGGGATGGATCCGTGTGGCTGACAGTGGCCTTCACTATCGACCGTTTTATGGCCATCTGCGGACACAGACCTAAGACCAAATACTGCACTGAGAAAACTGCATTGCTGGTCATAACCATTATCTGCATCCTGAGCTTTCTCAAGAATATCTCATTCTACTTCACCTACAAACCTTTGTACATTTCGGATGGAGTGTCATGTTTCTGTGATATCAAGCCTACCTATTACACTTCCCGAGTCTGGAAGACCCACGACTGGTTGGATCACATCAAGACGCCCCTTGTCCCGTTCCTCCTAATTCTGCTGCTCAATGCTCTTACTGTCAGACTCATCCTCACAGCCAGCAGGACTCGCAAGAGGCTCCGTGGCACTGAGACCAGGAAATAGTCAACCTCAAGAAGTCCATCATCCTGCTATTCGCCATGTCACTCAGTTTGAGAGTGACAAACTGAGTCACTGTCAAACTGACACCTATGTGGGTCATTTTCTCGATGTTAGGATTCCTGGTGAGGCGTACTTTACCGGCGTGGATTTCAATGACCCAGAATACATTCTTCAAGAGACGACCAACATGCTCCAGTTACTCAGTTCCTGCAAAAACGTATTCATCTACGCTGTAGCCCAAAGCAAGTTCCGTGAGGATGTCAAGATGGTGTTGGTGTGCCCCTTCACTACTCTCAAATGTTTCATTAAATGGTGAAAGTTGTAAAGCTACCTCATGTACCTTATTCTACTGCACAAGTGTGGATCACCATGTGGAACATCCCTGCAAAAACAGAAAACACAACTGAAATTCCGACATTGCGCTTGGATCACGCAGAATTTTGTATGTCAGTACTTACATGATTTGAATTAGGACAACAGGGAATCTTTTTAATCTCTGCTTTGTGCTCTTAAACATGGTGTTTGAATAACTGCCCAATGTATACTGAAAGGCAGCTTTCGAACGTGTATTTACCAACAAAATGAAACACAGTAGCATTTCAAAATCAACAAGAGCATGTACTAACATAGTACACTTTCAGAGACGCAGCTGAACTGTCATAACTGGTTATGCTTCTGCTAGTCTGTATAGTAACAGGGATCTAAATTGTGCCTTATAATGTCTGAAGTAATTTTCAATTAGGTATTGCATGCAATATTAGCAATGAAGTAGCTAAACTTCTCTGGGTCGCTAACAAACATTTATAATATAATAGAACGTCGTGTGTTGTGACGTGTTCTCAACGTAAAGTAGAGTCAAATGTTTGTACCATCGCCATACATCGGCATCATTCACATTATCTTAGATTAAAATAAGTAAAAGTAACTTAAAGACCGTCCAAGGTTTTCTTCTACACTGCAGCAGCATGCCACTGCCAAAGTCCGTCTCCGGGCTTCACAGCCCAGTCTAGGCCGCTAGCAGTGGTCCACTTCCTGGAGAAACGAGAATCCTGCTGTAGATTTGACAGACCTTCTGGCCAACTTTGAGGCTGCAATGCGCCTCAAGGTTCCGTTGCATCCTTGGAGACCTTTGAAGGAATCTATTGATTAAGAGCTGCCTTTATCAGACAATTTTGATTTAAAAAGAAGGCGAAGAAGAAAAAGGAAAAGAAAAAAACGTGGACAAAGAAGGCAAACCGTGGCACTGGAGTCCATATGCTGCCTACTCCTCCGCTGCCAACGTGGCGATTATAGAATTACAATACAATTAGAATTTTCTTTTTTTTGTCACATATACTGTTCGAGCGGGATCTGCCTTTGGAGGTAATATGGGCTGAAGTCAGAAATAGGAAAGGAGCAGTCACCTTGTTGGGTGTATACTATAGGCCTCCCAATAGCAGCAGAGATGTGGAGAAACAGATTGGGAAACAGCTTTTGGAAAGGTGCAGGGTAGTAGTCATGGGCGATTTCAACTTCCCAAATATTGATTGGAAACTCTTTAGATCAAGTAGATTGGACGGGGCAGTGTTTGTGCAGTGTGTCCAGGAATCCTTTCTAACTCAGTATGTAGATTGTCCGACCAGAGGGGAGCCCATATTGGATTTGGCACTTGGTAACGAACCGGGACAAGTGATGGGCTTGTTATTGGGTGAGCATTTTGGTGATGGTGACCACAACTCTGTGATTTTCACCTTGGTTATGGAGAGAGACAGGTGCGTGCAACAGGGTAGGTTTTACAATGGGGGAAGGGAAAATACGATGCTGCAAGACAGGAACTGAGGAGCATAAATTGGGAGCATAGGCTGTCAGGGAAGGACGTCATTGAAATGTGGAACTTTTTCAAAGAATAGATACGACATGTCCTTGATATGTATGCACCTGTCAGGCAGGAAAGAGATGGTCGTGTGAGGGAACCTCGGTTGACGAGGGAGGTTGAATGTCTTGTAAAGAGAAAGAAGGAGGCTTACATAAGGTTGAGGAAACAACATTCAGACAGAGCGTTGGAGGGATACAGGATAGCCAGGAGGGAGCTGAAGAAAGGGATTAGGAGAGGTAAGAGAGGGCATGAAAAATCTTTCACGGGTAGGATCAAGGATAACCCCAAGGACTTTTATGCGTATGTGAGAAACATGAGAATGATGAGAACGAGGGTAGGTTCGATCAAGGACAGTAGTGGGAGACTGTGAATTGAGTCGGAAGAGATAGGAGAGGTCTTGAATGAGTACTTTTCTGCAGTATTTACAAATGAGAGGGACCGTATTGTTGAAGACGAGCGTATGAAACGGACTGGTAAGCTCGAGGAGATACTTGTTAGGAAGGAAGATGTATTGCGCATTTTGAAAAACTTGAGGATAGACAAGTCCCCCGTGCCTGACGGGATATATCCTAGGATTATGTGGGAAGCAAGAGAGGAAATTTCAGAGCCGCTGGCAATGATCTTTTCGTCTTCACTATCAACGGAAATGGTACCAGGGGACTGGAGCGTGGCGAATGTTGAGCCCCTGTTCAAAAAAGGGAATAGGGATAACCCGGGAATTACAGGCCAGTTAGTCTTACTTCGGTGGTAGGCAAAGTAATGGAAAGCGTCCTGAGGGATAGGATTTATGAGTATCTGGAAAGACACTGCTAGATTAGGGACAGCCAGCACGGATTTGTGAGGGGTAGGTCTTGCCTTACAAGTCTTATTGTATTCTTTGAGGAGGTGACCAAGCATGTGGATGAGGGTAGAGCAGTGGATGGGGTGTACATGGATTTTAGTAAGGCATTTGATAAGGTTCCCCATGGTAGGCTTATGCAGAAAGTCAGGAGGCATGGGAAAGTGGGAACTTTGGCCAATTGGATAGAGAACTGGCTAACCGGTCGAAGTCAGAGAGTGGTGGTAGATCGTAAATATTAAGCCTAGAGCCCAGTTACAAATGGAGTTCCGCAGGGATCAGTTCTGGGTTCGCTGCTGTTTGTATTTTTTATTAATGACTTTAAAGAGGGAGTCAAAGGGTGGGTCAGTAAATTTGCAGACGATACGAAGATTGGTGGAGTTGTGGATAGTGAGGAGGGCTGTTGGCGGCTGGAAAGGGACTTAGACATGATGCAGAGCTGGGCAGAGGAGTGGCAGATGGAGTTCAACCCTGTCAAGTGTGAGGTTTTCCATTTTGGAAGGACAAATAACATTGCGGAATACAGGATTAACGGTAGGGTTCTTAGTGAGGTGGAGGAGCAGAGGGATCTTGGGCTCTATGTTCACAGCTCTTTGGAAGTTGCCACTCAGGTGGATAGAGCTTATAAGAAGGCCTATGATGTATTAGCGTTCATTAGCCGAGGGATTAACTTCAAGAGTCGTGAGGTGATGTTGCAGCTGTACAGGACCTTGGTAAGGCTACATTTGGAGTACTGTGTGCAGTTCTGGTCGCCTCATTTTAGGAAAGATGTGGAAGCTTTGGAGAGGGTGCAGAGGAGATTTACCAGGAAGTTGCCTGGCATGGAGAATCGGCGTACGAGGATAGGTTGAGAGTATTAGGCCTTTTCTCATTGGAACGGCGAATGATGAGGGGTGATTTAGTAGATGTTTAAAAGATGATCGGGGAATAGATAGAGTAGACAGTCAGAGACTTCTTCTCCGGGTACAACAGAGTATTACAAGGGGACATAAATTTAAGTTGAAGGGTTGAAGGTATGGGGGGGATGTCAGGGGTAGGTTCTTTACCCAGAGAATGGTAGGGCATGGAATGCGCTGCCTGTTGGAGTGGCAGGTTCAGAATCATTGGTGACCTTTACGCAGCAATTGGATAGGTACATGGATAAGTGCTTAAGCTAGGACAAATTTAAGCACAACATCGTGTGCCGAAGGGCCTATTCTGTGCTGTATTGTTCTATGTTCTATGTTCTATGTCCTCAATGAATATCCTGAAAAGTTTACATATCGACACATCCAGCGTCGTATTGTGGTGCAGCTTACTGAGTAAAAAATATCTTAAAGTATCGAGAAACAAAATGCCCAGCATTGAAGAAGTTAAAGCTCAGAACAGCAGATCACACAGGAACCTAGCTTTTAGTTCACAATGGGTCCTGGATCCAAACTGTGATGGTTTTCACACTGAGGATGATGAGGGTGGGAGATCGCTTTAGATCGCCACGCTTGGCCGAAGCTGCCACAGGTGAAGGACGTTACTCTAAGCAACCAAAGGTGCGCACTGCATACCAAATGGTTGCTATGCGACGCCAGGAGGCGTGGAAAGCTGCAGTATTGTTGTCGCATATTGAGAGGCAGCTGCAGTTCGGCAGAAATTGCCAGAGGCTGGGAGTTATCAGCAGAAGCGGGAGCCATCACCATATGGTCTGAAAACATTGTGCGTTAGCTTGCGAGAATTGGTGCCAGAGGACGTGAATCATATCTTGCCATAGGCTAGGCATCTGTCTCACTGGAGGCCGTGAATGAACGCTGAAAGGCGGCAAATTGTCTCTTATTGTAGGATGGGAATCACAGCCAGATGGCGGGGCATTTTTGTTCGCCAGAGCCTGAGAATTCTCATGGGAGTCAGTATGTATCTCTTGCCAGGAGCTAGGAATCATTGCCAGAGGGTCAGGATTTATCGCTGGAGGGCACGAAATCATCGCTTGCCCGAGACTGGGAATCGTCACTGGAGACGAAGAGTTGTCAGAGGTAATGAGAGAAGAAGAAGGATAAAAGACATTAAGAGGAAGCAAACAGCAGAGTCAGGAATAATGAAGAAGAAGACCTAGTGGAGCAGTCGAGCTCTGGCTGCACCATTCCATTCTACTACCTGCTTACAATTTGTTGACACCTTGTGGCTACTTGTGGATAATCCAAAATAGATTAACAAAGTGATGATCTCATTTCGAATTGACAAGAATTTGAGCTGTTCAGTTTGATAGACACAAAAGAGTTGCCTTGTGCAGTAAAAGAAGAATGAAAAATGGTTAAAAATTACTCATTGTTGAAGGATAAATATGGAACAAGATCTCATTCATTTACAGCAAATGGACGTCCCTGGCCAAGCCTAGCATTTATTGCTAATTTCTTGACAACAGGGCATTGAAGATGCAATCACGCTGCTGTAGGTATGCAATCACCAGGTAGTTAAAATGGCTGATGTCATTCCCTGAAGACATCACTGAAACATATGAGATGTTCTGCCAATTTTCAATTTGTACGTGGTCAGTCCTCAGTCAGCTTTTATTCAGATTTTTGTTTTCTTTCAATCTTCATTAGCTGCCACTGTGACGTTCCAAACCAGACCATTGACTCGTAGTCCAGCACTAGAGGAGGTGAAGTGGAGGTTGCTAAGTTGATTCTGGAGTTGAGAGCTTTGGCTTATGAGGAAAGAGAGAGTAGACTGTGATTGTAGCCATTGGAATTTAAAAGAATGAAGTGGAATCTTACAGAAGCATACATCTTATTTAATCCATTCAAAATTTTATATCTTATGAGATCCACTCATAATTTTCTAAATAAAAAAAAGATGTTTCCACTGGCAGACGAAACTGCGACAAGATGACATGGTCTCAGAGTTCGATGGTGCAGATCCATTACAGAATTGAGAAGGATATCTACATTAAGAGAGTTGTGAAACTTTGGAATTCCCTGCAAAATGCAGTAGCTGAAGCTTCCTCACTGAATGCTTTTACAGATAAGCTCCATACGTTTTGAAACAGTAAAGGAATTAAGGTTTGCAGGGAGAGGGCGGGTCAGTAGAACTGAGGCTATGAAAAGATCAGCCAATGTCTCCATGGCAGAGCAGGCTTGAAGAGCCAGGTGGCATAATCCTGCCTGTGGTTATTATGTTCTTATGTTACATTACAGAACGCAAATATTCTGAATAGAGACAAAAAATAAAACAGATATGAGAAAACAGACGTGCCTTCATGCTTTATGTCTTGACGCAGAACCCCATTTAAAAAACTGCACTACGAGGAAACATAGTCAGCATAACTAAAATCTGAGCAGGAGAAAGCACAAGCGATTTTGGGACTAATGCCTTAAACACGCAGCCAGGCCTACAGCAGTAGGCGTTTCTATAATGTCTGGTCTTTTACATTCATCCTGTCTACACCATCATCAGAATGCATTACATTTTCTTTCCAATTTCTCCCTTCTGTTAAGAATCGTTCTGCCAAACTGGGAATGATGGAGAGAGAAAATGGTTCATGTCTAATATGAATCTTCTTTTGGAAGAGTATTTGAATTCTATTTTTCTCTTCAGTTATCTTGCATTTCTATTAACCATTTCGAGCATGTTCGACGTTGTTCGGACAAGTCAGGATATCTAGTTCCAAAATAATAACAAACAAGCAGCAAAGTCGTGTAGGAAAAAAGTGAAGGAAAAAAGTGTAGGAAAAATGTGAATACTGCTGATGCTGCACTTCAGAGTCGAAATGTGTCGTCCTGGAAAAGCACAGCAGATCAGGCAGCACCCGAGAAGCAGAAGAATCAACGTTTCTGGCGTAAACCTTCAGCGTTTAACGGTAAATTGGAAAGTAAACATGTCATGGTAGGGCTTTTTATTTTTCCAAATATGCACGAAGGATGTGGTCGTGTCAAGGGCTTGGATGGAGAGGAATTTTTTGAGAGATTACAAGAGTTTTTTTCCCTTTTACTCAGAATATGCATGTACCTGGCAGATACGAGGGAATACTTGACATTCTGTTTGGACATAAGTTTGGGCAAGTGACTAAAGCGTAAGTGACGGAGCATTTTGAAGCACCTGGCCAGAATTCGAGGTGTACGCGATGTTCAGTGGCATACAGTGGATAGGCAAAGACATTTTCCCTTGCAGAAATGTCTATCACGAGGGGAATTTTTTTACGTGATTTGAGGAATGTTTGTCAGAATGGTCAGAGGGAGGTTCTTTACTGAGAACTTGCTGGCTGCCTGGAATGCAC
Organism: Chiloscyllium plagiosum; assembly: GCF_037043375.1. NCBI lineage: Eukaryota > Metazoa > Chordata > Chondrichthyes > Orectolobiformes > Hemiscylliidae > Chiloscyllium > Chiloscyllium plagiosum. The sequence goes on along the minus strand of NW_028270175.1, from coordinate 63,335,199 downwards.
TGCCAGCATTAGTAGTAAAGTCAGTAACACAGGGGACATATACCGGACTCTTGGATAGGTACATGGATGGGAGTACTTTGAAAGATATTTAGGTTTATCTCATCTCAGGTTAAGATATAAGGCCGGTAAAACATCGAGGGTCGAATGGTCTGTGCTGTGCTGTACTGTTCTCTGTTCTATGTTCTATGCTCAATAGTTATATTGGTTTTAAAAGAACGATGTAGAAAAATGGAACAGAACAAATAAAATAATATTCCAAACTTGATTAAGATCAATTTTAATGATATTAAATTGGAACTTTCAGATTGTGGGAGGCTGTTCGCCCGTGAGACGATGTTTGAAACGTTGGAGGCCTTGAACATTGAGATAACGAGAGTTCAGACACAGAAATTTACCGTTAATTGAAGGCAAGGATATTACACAGAGGGAATGCTGAACGACAAGAGAAATTTAGTCTCTGGTCAGGAAACATGAGACATTAATTAGGTATAGGCAGTTTGCATCAATTGAATCCCTGGAAGCGTATCAGGGCAATTGGAGTGCACTGAAGATGGAAATCAGAAATAAACGGGATAGTGTTGTGAAATCGAATTAAGGTCAAGCCAAAGAGATTCCACAAATGCATTAAATACAAAAGAGTAATTATAGACAAAATAGTGACTGCTGAATATGAACGAGGTCGTTTCCGTGTGGAACCACTGCAAATGCGTGATATACTAAACAAGTAACTTGCGTCAATATTTACAGTAAAGAAGAACATGCAAGCTAAAGAACTTGGGTCAATAAAGAATGATGGCTTGAAAAATATACATATTAAAGTTTAGGATTCGCTGGGATTAATAGGTCTTAAGACCCATTAAGTTAGCCAAATCTCCAAGATCTGATAAGATGTTATGCATAATTTTCTAGTTAGCTGGGGAAGTGATTGCTGAGCCACATGCTGAAATATTTGTGTCCTGGATAACCACGGATGAAGTGCCAAAATCATGGAGTTTGCGTCATCTGTTTCCATTGAATAAGGAAGGCTGGAAGTAAAAGCCATAGAACTATTGGTGTTTGAGCCTTATGTAAATCAGATGTTATTGGAGATTCCGCGGGACAAAATGTACATGTATGTCGAGATGCAATGAATGATTAGTGAGAATTCACATGCTTTGTGCATGGGGAATCGTGTTTCGCTCACCAGACGGAAGTTTCTTGAAGTGAAGCCAAAGATGATTCAGCAAGTCAGAGAGTTAAAAGTTTCAATATAGAACTCATGAAAACGTTTGACAAGGTTCTGCATAATAAACCTGTTAGTAAGGCAAGTTCATATAGGATTCAAGGAGAACTGGCTAATTGAACACAATATTGAATTGAAGTAGAGGATGCTGATCGTGGAGAGATGCTCGTCGGACTGGAGGACTGTGGCCAGTATTGTGCCACAGTGATCATTTCTGGGTCCAGTGTTTTTTGACATTTATATAAAATATTGGATGTGAATTTGGTGGTATTGCTCGGAGGTTTGTAGACATATTGGGAGATTGATCAGATGAGCCAATTGGTCGAAGAGTGGCAGATGGAGTTTAATTTCGATAGAAGTGAGTTGATGCATTTTGTTGAGGAGAATCGAAGTTTGTACAGTAAATGCTCGAACCCTGGTGAGTTTTACCAAACAAGTAGACAAAGCGGTGCAGATGCATAATTCCTTGAACGTGAAATCGAAGGATGACGATGTGGTGAAGACAGCAATTGGCACGTTTGTCTTCATTGATCAAAGCATTACACGTAGTAGTTGATATTGTGGTTGCACAGGACATTGATCACTTTTGGAATATTGCATAAAAATTGAATGCTTCTCTACAAGTGGAATATTGTTAAGTTTGGTAGGGTGCATGAAGTATCAACAAATGTGTTGCATGGACTGGAGAGTTTGAAAAATAGGAAAAGGCTCAATACAATGAGGTTTTTTTTAACTCTGGAGTATCAGAGAATGAGGGGTGACCTCGTAGAGGATTATAACATCATGAGAGCCGAGGACATGGTGAGTAACGAAGATCTTTTTCAAAGGTGGAGGAGTCAAAAACTGGAGAATGTAGTTTTAAGCTGAGACGGGAAAGATTAAAAAAAGATTTGAGGGGTAATTTGATCACGCAGTGAGTGATGCAAGTTTGCAATCAAGTATCAGAAGAATTGGTGGAGGCAGGTAAAATTACAAAATTGAAATACATCTTGGTGCGATATGAATGGGGGAAATGTTCGCAAATGAAACTAGGTTGGGTTGGGTTATCTGGTCGGCAGGGATGACATGCACGAAAGGGTAAGTTTTTATGCTATCCGGTTCAGTCATTCTATGATTATATAATAACAGTTTTAGAACCATAGCACTGCTCATGGACTTTCTTCCCAAACGTTCCCTCACATGAAACGAGTGAAATGAGGAAGACGCCTGAAACAGTAAGTAGCACTGAAGCGTTCTTTGTGAAACGTCAGATTTTAAGAAAACTGTCGAATGGAGAAAAATTGCACAATGAAATCTAACCAGATAGGCGTTGAGCCTCTAATTTTGTGAGCTGCAGTTAGCTGCAGTTAACTAGTGTCGGCGCACATCCTGCAGACAAATGAGACAACGATTTGTGGATGCCAAAGATCGAAACGAGGGTGGCTCGATTGGAAAAGTTAACTCTGTTTCTATCCCTACAAATGTAGCCAGCCAAGAACAAAGATGGGCTGTCTTACCACTAATGTACCTATTTTCTATAATTTTCATGTTTCTCAATATGGCGCCAGGCATGGCAGTAACTGAAGTTTTTCACTGTATTTTCCCTTAAGTATAAATGAAAATGAATCACTGTCTTCCTTCAAATTCATTCATAGGGGTTGAATTCCTCCACCAATTCCTGTTTATGTTTCATAACCATAGCATCCAAATTTTATTGTTTCATTTAAACCCCATCGATAATACTTTGGAAGTACAATCGCTTTAATATGGAGATGTAGCAGTGTTGTTGTTCTTGAGGGAGAGAATGTGACCAAGTCTCTACAAAAATGATTAACTTAGCTGAAAGTCTATTTCACCTTGTTCGGTTTTTAACATTGAGCCCGTAGCCACGGAGGCATACAAACTGCCAGCACGACAGCTATAGGCATAGTAGGTAGTCATGGCCGAATGGCTAAGCCCATTTAGAATCTATTATGGTTTCCATATCCAGGTTTGATACGTGCTGACTGCAACCTCACTCTGTTGTTTGAGTGGCATACATGCGGGAAAAATGAGTTAAGCTTACCCATTCATCAAGTGCCTCTCTTGGAAATGGATAGACGCTTTAAAGGAAGACTAACAAGTATTCAGCAGTGAGAACCTAGAACTTACAGCCTGGAACTGTGGTCAAGGATGAAACGATCATAATGCTCGTTCTTGTGGTTCTGTTCGCCGAGCTGGGAATTTGTGTTTCAGACGTTTCATCCCCGGTATAGGTGACATCCTCAGTGCTTGGGAGCCTCCTGTGAAGCGATTCTGTGAGTTTCCTCCTGCATTTATAGTGATTTGTCTCTGTCGTTTCCGGTTGTCAGTTCCAGCTGTCGACTGCAGTGGCTGTTATGTTGGGTCAAGGTCGATGTGTTGTTGATATCAACGCAAATTCTCACCTCGATCAACAGAACCACAACAACGAGTACCCGAGTTACAAATCTTCTCACAAACTTTGAGCAGCCCAATCCTTACACCCAGCACTTTTTGCGTGTAGACGTTGCTCATCAGGTCTTTCTTAAATATTTCCCCTCTCACCTGAAAACTATGCCTTCTAGATTTAAAGCCTGAGTCCTGAGAAAAAAAATATTACCTGCATTCATTCTACGAATGACGCTTATATTATACATCTCAGTGTTATCACCCCTCATTCTCTCACAATCCAAGAAAAAAAGAACATGTTCTATTCTCGCCAGCCTCTCCCTATAACTCAGGCCTAATCGTCCTGGCACCATCCTTGTGAATGCTTTTGCACGCTTTCCAGTTTAACTATGTCCTTCCTATAATAGTGTGACCAGAACTGTGCAAATTACTCCAGATGCTGCCTCATCAATGACATATGTCAACATACCGACCAAACTCCTATACTCAGTGTTTCAACCAAGGAAGGCCAGCATGCGAATTGCCATCTTCACCATCCTGTATATCTGTTGTGCTGCTTTCAAAGAATTATTTATTTTTAATATTGAGGTCCCTCTTTTCCACATAAACCTACAGGACCTTACCATTTACTGAATAAATCCTACCTTCTTTTGATTTCAGAAATTGCAACACCCCACACTTCTCATTATTGATTTGCATTTGTCAATTCTCAGCCCACTTCCCCATCTGATGAAGATGCGTCTGCTACTTTTGATAATTTTCCTCGCTATCAAAAACATCTCCTAATTTTGGATCATCTGCAAACTGACCACTCATGCCATGTACATTGACATCAAGATCATGTATGCAATTAACATATAACACAACTACCATCACCAAACCCTGCCGCACACAACTTGCTGAAGGTCTCCAGACGGAAAGAAAAGCAAACTTCATTCATCTCTGTCTGCTTCCTACCATCGAAGGAATTTTGAATCCAACAAACTGACTCACCCTGGATCCAATGCAATCTAACCTTAATGACTAGCCTGTGGTGTTAGACCTTGTGAAAAGCCTTAACAAATTACGTACTGACAGCATCCACTGCCCTACCCTTATTTATCCTCTTGGTTATGTTTTTGAATAAATCTGAAAGATTTGTCAGAGATGATGTGACACCCACACCTTCATGCTGACCACTCCGAATCAGACCTGATCCTATTCCTTAGCATCCTCTCCAACAACTTGCCGACATGTTCACTGGCCTGTAGTTCCGTGGCTTACCTTTGCAAACGTTCGTAAACAATGAAGCAATATTAGCCATCCTCCTGTCGTCTGAAGCATCACCAACGATAACAGAAAGATCTCTGCAAGGACCTCCGCATTTTCTTCCCTAGACTCCCATAAAGTGCACGGATGGAGTTGATCAGGCCCAAATCAGGCAGGCCCAGGACATGTATATACATTAATGTGCTTTATGGCTGCAAACACCTTCATTTAGTAATATGCATGCGGTACAAAACTGTTCCTACTTGTAACCTTCACTGCCTTAGTCTCCATGATTCTGTCCTTGGTAAAGACTAAGGTGAAACATTCATTAAAAATCGCACCCATCTCCTGCGGTTAGACACATAGACGTCCAAGCCAATATTTGCAGAGACCGAAAGTCAGCCTAGACACGCTTTAACTGTTAATATCGAGTCAGACAGACATAGAGTGATAGACGTCTACAGGACGGAGACAGGCCCTTTGGATCATACTCGTTCATATTGAACAAAATGAACAAAATGAACATACTGAACACGCTAACACAATTTCCCTGCACTTGACCCATATCCTGCTCTAACTTTTCAATCAATGTATTTGCACAAATACCATCTAAATGTTGTTCATGTAAAAGCCTCATCAACTTCCAGTGGCAGCTAATTTCAAATATGTACCACCGTCTAGTTTTTTTTTAAATGGCGGTCAAGCTCCCTTTTGATGCTTTCCTCTCGTGAAACTGACGCCCTCGAGTCCGGAATTTCCCAAGCCTCGGAAAAGGCTGAGGGCCATCACCCTGTTCATGGCTTCCGTGATCTTATACAGTTCGATAATATACCCCCTCAGTTACTTGGGCTCTAAAGTTAAAAAGCCTGTCCACCGTCTCCATATAACTCAGATCATTGTGCCCTGGCAACATCCTTGTAGAGTTCGTCTGCACGAGTTCCAATTTAATGACATCCTTCCTACAGCCAGGTGACCCACACTGAATATCATTGTCCAACTGCTGCAACAACATCTTCCTGTACAAGTGCAACATAACTTCCCAACTTCTATACTTAGTGCCCTGATTAATGAAGGCCAGTGTGACAAATGCCTTCATCGCTGCGTTGCCTGCCTGTGATTCCATTTTCAGGGAACTGTGAAGCTGAACGCCGAATTCGCTCTGTTCCATTTCATTCGTTGAGGCCCTACCATTCACCATGAAACCCTAACTTGATTTGAGTTCCCACAATGCAAGATCCCATTCTATTGCATATTAAACTCCATTTGCCATTTCTCGGCCTAATTCCCCAGCTGTCCAATGTACTGCTGCATTTTCTAATAACCTGATTCACTTTCCACAAAACCGCATGCTTTAGTGTCTTCTGCAATCGTCCTAATCATGACTATACATTCTTATCCAAATCATTAATATAGATCACAGACAGCAATGGGCCTAGCCCCAATACCTGAGTGACTCCAATCATCACAGGCCTCCAGTTGGACAAGCACCCCCGCACTATTACGCTCTGCTGCCTGCCATCAGGACACTTTTGTGTTCATGTTGCCAGCTTGCCTTGGATTCAGTGCGATCTAACCTTCCAGAAGAACCTACTGTGTGAACTCTTATTAAAGGCTTTACAGAAGTCCATACAGACTAAATCCGCCTCCCTGCCGGCATCAACATTTCTGGTCACGTCATCAAGGTATGCTAACACATTTGTGAGGCATGATCTGCCATGCACAACGCCACATTAATTCCTTCTAATTAAACCCTTTCTTTAAGCTGAATGTCTATCTTTTCTTCCAGAACCTTCGCAAATTATTACCAACCACATGATTTAGGTTACAGGTTATGCTTTGCAAACCTTCTTGAATAGGTGCACAGCATTCACTAACCGTCAATCTTGCAGGACCTCACGCCTTGCTACTGATAATGCAAACTGTCAGCAAAATATTTGTCCCCTCATTATTTTTTTCCCAGTCCTCTCGCAGTGTTCTTCCATATATCTGGTCATTGCTAGACGACTTATCCATATCTACGGGTTCTAATACATCCAAAATCTCCTCCACTCTTACACAGTACAGTGTGGATATTACACACGGCGATAGATCTCAGGAAATGAAACTGTTCCTTGTAAACAATGGGAATGTGACTCAATCTGAGATCAAAGATAATGGCCAGTAAATCCGAAACTACCATGGCACCAGGTTTCGACTGACACATGGAGACAATCCATAAATTTAATAACGGAGGACGTAGATTCTCACTGCGTTAACTGTGAGTAAGGTAAACAAGCAAATTAAACAACAGCCTCAATGCAGAGTTTGCAGTTTGATTGAAGACGTGGTGAGGTTTTCAAATGTGTCACTGCATTCAGAGGTTTATGCCTTACTGCTACCAATTTCTGAGCGTATTGTCAGAAGCTGTGCTGTTAAACTGCAAGATTATGTAAGTCAGTGAACGGTGGCATATTGCAGAGCTTTGGGTGGGACAGCTTTGTTTTTATTTCGGTCAAATTTCATTTTTCTTTCTCTCCCCGAGGAGACTTCTTTCGGAGCTGAAGCTGTGCAATGTATATATGGGAGAAGGAGAGACAGCGAGAATGCCGGGAAAAGAGAGAGGTGGAAGCATTTGAGATGGCGCAAAGAAGATTTAACAGGATGCTGCCTTGAGTGAATGGCATGCCTAAGGAAGTAAGCTTGAGGGAACTCGGGAATTTCTCATTGGAGCGGAGGCTGACTTAAGGCCATGATTCTTTAAACCCAGCAAAATAAGGCATTCAAGAGACTGGAATTTTCAATACTCCCTCTGCAAACAACATGTCGAAACCAAGAAGGAAATCGGTATTTGTTTGTGACGTTCATAAATTATGATGATGAGAATTTGTGAGATGGTGGGGTGTAGGCAAGAGAATGATAACTTATTTTGGAGATGACACAAAGATTAGTTGGATGGCTTCCAATGAAGAGAAAATTGACAGTTTATAGATGATATAAACAGAGTTATCAGAAAGTCAGACCAGAATGCCGATGAAATTTAACACTGTTAATAATGAGGTGGTGCTTCTCAGAAGATACAAGACAAGAGAGTCCACAAACTCTGAAGAGAGGCCAGGTTTGCTTGTTTCTCTCCTTTGCAGCAAGGAAGATTTGGGGATCACCATTTTGAGGCATATAAGAGTATGAAATATATCGACAGGGTGAACAGACGACAGATGTTCTCACGAATCAAAGGGTAAGGAACAAGCTGTCACACTTACAAAATAAAACGGCAGATTATGACAGATTTGTGATACCTGTCTTGAATTGACAGGTTAGTGTGAGTCTGGCTTGCTTCGCACTGTAAGATAGGTGAGGCAGGAAATCTAGAAAACTATAAAGCTGTTGAATCAGCACGTGGTTGTGAAGATTCGATGAACCTTTTATCTATTGTGTTATTCTAATGTGGTGGCAGCCATAGAAGCTCTGATGTATTCTGAAACGTTCTCTCTGGAGTTCGGAAAGTGGTGGGATTGACTAACTGTTTCAGAATGGAGATATTGTGGTTGCTGACAGGATTGTGAAAAAATGTCTCGTTCACTGCAGATCCACAAAGCAACTGACCATGGAAATGTATAGAGTTGATTCAGAGCCCGCACCAGTCTGTTATGGGTGCATTGTGGAGTCACATAATCTATCGGGACTTAAGCATTCTGCAAAGGTTATGGAATTTCCCGCCTTATCAATGGCTGTTTTGGTAATCATCGTCCATAATCATCACATTCCTCCTTTTCATTAAATCACCTTGTACCCTCGTACTTCTATATCTTCATCTGCGGAGATTAAAAAAGATTCCTCTCAGCGGGAAGCTAACCGGTCAATTACTAAATACATGGGAGGTCTACACTTCGGAAATGAAGAATATGTCGCAAAGTCCAGCCTCGAACGTTCCAGAGATTAAATAGGTCACTTCATGAGCAGTGTCAGCACAGTCTTGTCCTTTGTGAGAGGTCATAAGTTATGTCGAAGAACGGGAAAAAAAAACAAAGATCTGCTCATTTTTGATACAAACTGATTTCACGCTTTGCACGTAGCGTACGTCGAGCTTTGAAAAATGTTCCTGGCAATCCCAGGAGGATAGTGCAGTCCCCTACATCTTCTGTTTTGCAGAGCTTTCCTTCGGTGTAACCTTGCCTCCATGTGTTTAACTTCAACGCAGATACATTGGAATTGTAGCACCATACCTCGTCCAGAGTGAGGTCATCAGACCCTCAGATCTCTCTAAATGAAGGCAGCAACTGAAAACACAATCCAGAGAAAAATCATGCACGGAACATCCACTGCCTTTCCAATGGCAGCTGCAAGCCAAATCTCCACGCACATGGCGTACACCGTCAGAGTTGACAATTTCTTCCTCTCCTCGGTTTATCTTCCTGTTTTAAAGACCCGTTATATTGCCTCATAGTCTTACATGAATATTTCCTCTTTCCATAGAAGCAGTTAATAACATAACAATGCCTTTCTCTGTATCTTACCAACCAGTATCGCTGAAGGAATTTATCACCACAGCTGGAGAAGAGAGACAAAAGGAACATACCCAATTTAAGCAGGGACATCCACAAATGGTGGTGATATTCTTGAATGTGTGGAAGGGTCAAATGTTAATTTTTCCTCCAAATTTATTTTCCATCCAGTTCTTCATCAGCAAATTAATTGCTTGCGTCTCTTATTTTTGTCTCTCTCTCACTTTATCGCGCATTTCTCCATCCAGTCAACTCAAACCTTAACCCAAACAGCCCCAATCCCTGATATCGGCACAATAATATGATTTCACAGTTGCTTTCAAATGGAGCCAGAGAGTTACAGACATGTACCGCTAGGAAACAGACATTTATGTCCAACTCATCCATGCCGACCTGATTTCCTACATCTAATATCATTTGATAGACATTGGCCCACTTCTCCCTTCACACTTCCTTATTGATAAACCCATGCAGATGTCTTTAAAATGCTTATTTTGAACCAGCCTTCACGTCTTCCTCGAGCAGCTCATGGCATCAATGTACGAAATTTGCGTGGAAAAGATTTCTGAGTGCGCTTTTAAATCTTTCCTCCTGGACCATGAGACTCTGCCCTTTTCTTGTCGACTCCACCACCCTAGAGAGAAAACGTGTCTATTTACCCCATACATACGGCTCATGATTTAGTAAGTCCTATAACGTCAGCAACTCAGCCTCTGACGCTCCAGGGAATCCAGCCCCAATCCATTCAGTTTCTCCATACAGCTCAAATCCACAAACTCTAGCAGCATCTTTGTAAATCCTTTCTGAACCTTATCAAGTTTCACAACATCTTTACTGCAGGAGGGAGATCAGAATTGTACACAATATTCCATAAGTGGCCGAACGAATGTCATGTACAGGCGAAACATGATCTCCCAACTCCTAAACTCAATGCTCTTACTAATAAAGGGAAGCATTTCAAATGCCTTCTTCACTGTCCTATCTCCCGGCGACTCCACCTTCAAGAAACTATGAATCTGCACTCCAATGTTACTTTCTTCAGCAACAGGCCCCAGGACCTTACCATTAAGTGTGCAGTTGCTGCCATGATTTGTCTTTCCAAAATGCATAACCACACATTTGTCTCAATTAAACTCCATCTGTCAATCCACGGTCCACTGGCCCTTCTGATCAAGATCCTATTGCACTCTAAGCTAGCCTTTTTCACTGTCAACTGTACCTCCAAATTTGGTGTCATCTGGAAACATCCTAACTGAACCTAGTATTGTCAAATCCAAATCATTAATATATTTGACCAAACAATTTGGGCCCAACACCAATCCTTCTGGCACAGTAATGGCCACAGAACTCCAGTCTGAAGAACAATCCTACAGCACCATCTTCTGTCTTCTACGTTCGAACCATTTCTGTATCCAAATGCCCAGTTCCCCATGTAATGCATGTGATCTAGCCTTGCCAACCAGTCTACATTGATGAACAATTTCGAATGTATTCATAGCTCACGTCCACACCTGTGCCTTTGTTAACTTTTGTTTCTTCTTTAAAAAACTGAATTAATTTAGTGAGACATGATTTCTCATGCATAAAGGAGAAAATGAGGACTGCAACCGCTGGAGATCAGAGTCGAAGAGTTTGGTGCTGTTCGGGATGAAGGTAACAATCGCAGAGGAGGGTGGAGCAATAGGTGGGAAGGAAGATGGACAGGTAGGATATGTCAAGGAGGAGGTGCCGAGTTAGAGGTGTGGATCTGGGAGCAGGCAAGGGATGGTGAAATGAGGAATCGAGTGAAATCCACATTGATACCGTGTGGCTGGAGGATTCCAAGACAGAAGAGGAGAACCACATATCCTTCGTCTTCAAGGAACATATTTTACTTGTCCATATGGTTCCCCCAGTTACCTGTACTACACCTCCATCAACACTGCCTCCTGTAAAATGGCTATCCCTGTTTCACAATACCTCTGCCGACACCGAATCTGCTCCCAGGAGGACCAAGTGCACAATAGAACATCCCAGATGGCCTCTTTCTTCAAATACAGAAATTTCCCCTCCCTCGTGATCGATGATGCTCCCAGCGCATCTCCTGCACATCCTGCACCTCTGTCGTTGAACCCCTCTCCTCCAATCGCAACAAGGACATAACGCCCTTGGTCCTCACCTTCTGCCCAATCAAGCCCGCGGAGATACCTCATCATCCTCTGCTATTTGTATCACCTATTGTCAGATCCTACAACTAGGAATATATTCCCACAAAATACCTATCTGCATTCCGCAAAGATAATTCCCTCTTTGACCCCCCTGTTATGTCCATGCTCCGTACTAACACACATTCAACTCCAAGTGCCTTTCCCTGCCACCACAAGAAATACAACACTTGCGCTCACACATCCCTCCTCACCTCCGCCCAAAGTCCCAAGGAATCATTTCACTTCCGATATGTATTTACCTGTACTTCCACTCACGTCATCTACTGTATTCATTGCTCTCGATGTGGTCAACTCGACATCGAGGATACAGGAAGCTAACGTTTGCATCGTTTCAGAGAACACCTCTGTTGCAGACGCATATAACACTGCACTGCTCTGTGGCAGAACACTTTAAATACCCCTCCGACACCTCATAGGGCTTGAAGGCCTTGTGCCTCCTCCACTGCCAAAACACGTATCACCAAATGTGTGAAGGAAGAAAGTCTCACCTTCTGCCTTGGAACCCTCCAACCATATGGGAGGAATATGGATTTTTCTCATTTCCCTCACACCAACATAATTTATTTTATCCCAACCTTCAAAATTGGCACTGCCCTTTTGTGCCGTCCTTTGTATCCATCTTCTTTCCCACCTATCTGCTCAACCCTCCTCTCCCAATTTCACCCCCAACTTCGTCTACCTATTGCATTCACAGCTACCCCACAACCCCAGCCCCAAACCCCCATTTGTCTTTCAGACCTCGTGAACCCAAAAGGAAGCGTATTGAGCATTCTATCTGTGCAGTCTCTTGTCAATTGTTTGTCATGTTGTTGACATTTTCTTATTTCTGACTCGAGAAAATTAATGCCCTCCATGTGATCCTTTGCAATTGATTCTCAAGACACACTGGTCTCCTTCAGGCCCAATATAGGTGTTTGAAAGGATGAATGTCCTCATCTGGGTGCCATGAAACAAGCTACAGGGCCTGGTTCTGCTTCTTCTGTTTCTTACATTCTTATTTTTATTTAATGCTCTCGGTTGTCATTTTGCTGGATATTCTATGAAGGAATTTTGCAATGAATGACACTAGAATATTTGTGAGCCATCTCTGGGTGAGGCATGCGGGCTTTATTCACATGAAATCTGTGCCTGCAACATGACCAACAAATGAAAGACATATTCCAGAGAGCGTATGCTCTGGAAAAAAAGAAAATGAACGGCCTCTTTTGTAGTGAGAATGGGTTTTACAATTACATTTTCCAAAGCTTCCCTAACTGCGTGTGTAACAGTCTTGAGGAGCTGAATAGTCTCCTCTGTTTCTGTGCACCAGCTAACAGAAGCATATAGCCTTCAACTAATCCTGTGTAGCAACTGTAAGGGGTTGAATGGAATAGGGAAACGCAGAAATGAAGAGGAATCGGTCTTTCGATGTTTGCCCCGACTCCAGAAGGCACTAAATCTGTGACTAATAAGTAAACTTATGGTGAACGGAAAAACGAGATAATTCCTCAAATGTTCTTCTGCCTCTGATGGTATTCTTCTCACACATGCTTCTGGCAAATGGCTTTCCTGCAAGAACAGTTAGACCAATTCACAGAATTCTTTTGCCTCAGGAGTAGGCAATTTCCAATGAATCTTCAACTGGAATTATTCACGTGGTAAAATTGACAGATGCATTTTTATCTCACGAACATTGTTGTGGTGGGGGGTAGAGAGACAGAGAGAGAGACAGAGTTTGAGAGAAAGATAGAGAGAAAGAGTTTGACGGGATAATTAAGCGGTCTTTGTCAGAAGGATTGCACTTTCTCGCTCTATGTGGGAAATCATACGAAAAAGTAATCCGATCCCCAAACTGGACCATGTGAAATCTCCTTGACTATTCCCTGACTGTATGACACCATCCAGTTCTCTTAACCATGCAGGTGCACCACGGCTGCTATTGGACCCAATACCATTTGCGCACTAAAATGAGTACACATTTCCTAATATAAAGGCATGGCTATGTGTGTTCATGTAATTTTTAAATTAATGTTTAATGTCCTCACAATATCCAGTTTAAACTGAATGCATCCTATTCCTAAAATTGATTCCCCCGCTTTAGTCTCCAATAAAGGAGAAAACATCCAGCCTGAGTCATTTTCCTCTAGGATGGATGTGGTTCAAGATGAACATCTCTCACTCTCAGGCCTGAACTGTTTATCATTCGTAACATAAGACCTCCGTCCCAGGACGAAGTGAAATGATTTTTTTTTTGAAAACTTTTCTGAAGCAGTTGTATCTTTTCATGCAAAATCTTTTAGGGAAAACAAAACTACACTTAGACGTGGTCTCGGCAATTCCCCGAACAAATACACTAAAACATTGTTGCGATTCTACTCAACATCCTTTGGAAGAAGCAGTCTCATTCCATTCAGCTTCCCAACGACTTGATACATGTGGAAACTGTCTTCCTTGATTAATCAGGGATACAAAAAACCCTCTGTACCACCAAATTCTGCGCCCTCCCTTCATTCAAATAGATTGCAGTTGTTATATCCTTCTAAAAAAACAAAAACTTCCCTTCACCCACAATACAGTACTTACACCAAAGCTATGTTCACGAACCTCCACTTTCAGTATCGCATTGCAGAAGCTTTGTCTCCATTTGACAATTCATTGAATTACTATCTTAGATTATAAGGTAATTGAGTTCCAATAAAATCGGTCGCCCTAAAATAATCCATTAACAAAGATTGTAAATCATTGATGCCACCAATGAGAAGAGTGAGGCACTCCACTAGTTGCAGTTTTACAAGTCGAAATGAAACATTTATCTCCACTCTGCATTTTGTGTAAATAACCAGGTCTCCGCTATTCCCTATTATCAGTCCAGAAAGTTTGGAAAGCATCGCGCTGTATTGTGTAATATGTTCATAGGGCTTTGTGTGCCATGACTTCTTTCTGTTCCTTTCCAAACTCTTAAGGGTGCGGAATGAACTCCCCCTGTTTCATAACGATCCTGACTCACTAAATCGGATCTTCGTCGATCTCTAATAAATTTGAAGAGTTGTTGACAGAAGTAACAGCAGGTGATTGCAGAGTTTTAATCTAAATTGACCTCTTGGCCTTCTGCTTCATTCAGAATATAAATTGTTGATGTACTTGTGCATAAAAATCCGTTTCCTCTCTGTTTCCTCTGAACTTTGACTCACGTGTCCATCAGATAACAGTTAAGCATAGCTGTATTCCGTTAATATCCCAGTCTTCATGGCTGGCTGAATCACCTCCTCCTGCTCCTCTGTAACAGTCTCGAACAGCTGAATGGTGTCATCCAGTCTCAAGGCTCAAGGTGCTGAGTTACTGCCTTCTTTTGCTGTACAACTGACTAAAGATGCTGAATAGCATAGTTCTGTTTCTGCGTCACAGTGCCGAGAAGCTGAATGGCCTCCACATCTTCCCCTGTAACAGACGTAAGAGGCTAAATGGCAGTGTTCCAATCCTCAATTTGAAAGTCCTAATGGATTCCACCGCTTGCTTCCCTAACTGTCTCGAGGGGATGAATGACGTTTTGTTCATTCACAGGATGAGGGTGTCGCCGACCGTTCAGCATTTATTACTATCTCGAATTACGTATAAGGCAGTTTTGTGGCAACCACATTGCTGTGGATCTGAAATTTCATGTGGGTCAGACTAGATATGGTCAATGAGTTCCTTTACAAAAGGGAATCATAAAGGAATTATCCTCTCTTTTTCCAATATAACAGATTCAAGAGACTGAATGACTTCCTTCTGACCCTCTATAAAAGACTCAAGAGGCAGAATGGCGTCTTTCTGTTCCTGGAACTGGCTTAAGTTGTTGAATGATCTCTCCTGTTCTCCTGTTGCTGGCAAGAAAAGTTGTATGGCAACGTCCTCTTCCTCGGCTCGAGAAGCTAAATGTCCTTCTCCTGTTCCTCTCTATCATGGTCTAGAAGATGACTGGCCTCCTGACGTTCTGGCGTCACAGGCTAAGAAGCTGTTTGATTTCCCTCTGTTCATCCGTATCTAGGATTGTGACTGAATGGCTTCTTCCTGTTCCCAACCAATAGCTCAAGAATCTCAATTTTCTCCTCCTGTTGAACAGTAAGAGACTCATAAAGCAGAATAACCTACTCCTGTTCTGCAAGAAAAGATTTGATAGTCTAAATGGGCTCCTCCAGTTCCTCTGTAATGCTCTCGAGACGGTGAATAACTTTCTCCTGTTCACTGGTTACCGCTCAAGAGGCTGAATAACGTTTTCCTGTTCCTCTGAATCAGACTCTAGAAACAGATTCTGCTTCTCCTTTTAATCTGTGGCACAATATATAGTGTGAGTGGACTCCTGTTGTTCACGAGTAACAGACTGTTGAGGCTGAATAGCCGAATCCTGTCTCTCTGTAACAGCCTCAATACATTGAATGACACAGCAATCCGTGGATGATGAGCAACCGCTAAACTGTATCAGATCGAGGTCTGCCCCTTCTCAGTTACAGGAACACAAACAACGCAATGTATTCCAGATGATCTGTCAGTGAGAAATCACACAGTTGCAGCAACAATTCTCTGCATTTTCATTGATTTGCTTTGCAAAATGTGCTGACATTCCAACCTTTGAGCTTTTCAAGTAGTAATAGGCTCGAGTGGAATGAGTGCCTCTTATCCTCTGTGCCAGGCACTTGAGGTGAGAATTGCTTAATCCTATTGCTGCGCAGGAGACGTGATGCTCTGAATGATGTCACAAGGATGCACAAGGTTATGAAAGAATTTGTTATCAGTTTGTTCAATATTGGTCCGGCGTAACACAGTGTCAGTGAGCAATGAATATCATTTTCAAGGTTTATGTTCCCTCGAAATGTCCCCACCAAATAATTTGTGTCGCTTGTCAGTAGCTGTTGAAGATGTATAAACAGATAGCGGACTGGCACTACTCACACAAGACAAGGAAGCAAGATGAAAACGTTTGAGATATTTACCGTCCATGCCTCAGCCATCCTCAGCTATTCCATCCATCCAGACGGAATAAGTGTCCTCTTTTATTGTGATATTAGAAGTGATGCAAGGGGGTAAATGAACCTGATTGCACGGTGACTGCAATAAATGACAGTCTCCATTAATTCTAATTATTGCACAAGAGGGTATCCATTCAATCTGTTATCCAATAGTACGAGCACGAGCATCACCGACAGCACGAACAGGAATCAGCAGCTGCACAGTCATGGGAAGGAGAGATCAGAGTCTAAGAACAATAGACTGTAATGTTTCAATATAAATAGGCGTTGTTCCGATGACGTTCAGGCTCTTTCTACACGTTAAAATCAATGGGGGTTATCAGTGCAGATAACCACCAGTCTCTGCATCCAACGCATAATCCTTAACACCTACTCTAACTCCAACTAGATCCCAACACATGAACATATTCCCCTCCCCACCCTTCTCTGTCTTCCACAAGGACTGTTCCCTTTGCCAGGCCTTGGTTTGCACCACACCGTCCACCGATTCTCCCCTTGAACTCCCATGTACCCTCCCTGCAACCGGAAAAGGAACAAAACCTGCTGTTGCACCATCCACCTCACCTCCATCAAAGGCTCCAAACCGCCCTTCCGGGTGATTCAGACGTCGACCTGACTCTCTTCGAAGCAAGTTTACTGCATCCGGTTCTCCCTTAAATGGTCTTCTGTAAATCAGTGAGACCGAATGTAAACTAAGAAAACGTTTCACTGAGCATCACAGCCAGGCCCGGAGGGGCTGAACGGAAGACCTAGTCACCGCCCATTTTAATTCACCAGTCACTCCTTTTCCGACATGACCATCATTGGCCTCCTCCATTGCTACAAGAAATCAAAGTGCAAATTGGAGGATTAGATTAAATTACATTACAGTGTGGAAACAGGCCCTTCGGCCCAACAAGTCCACACCGACCTGCCGAAGCACAACCCACCCATACCCCTACATTTACCCCTTACCTAACACTACGGGCAATTTAGCATGGCCAATTCATCTGACCTGCACATCTTTGGACTGTGGGAGGAAACCGGAGCAAACCCACGCAGACACGGGGTGAATGTGAAAACTCCACACAGTCAGTCGCCTGAGGTGGGAATTGAACCCGGGTCTCCAGCGCTGTGAGGCAGCAGTGCTAACCACTGTGCCACCGTGCCGCACACAAACAACGCCTCATCATCTGCCTGGGAAGCTGACAGCCTGAAGCACTCAATATTGATTTCTCCCATTTCAAAGAATCTCCCTTCGCATTCCCGACTCCCTTTCCAGGATCCCCTCCATTCATTTCCTCTCAGCTCCCAACTGGATACATCCTTCGTATCCACCCTCCAGGTTATTGTACCCTCTATGTGTCTCCATCTAACATGCCTCACCATCCTGCTCACCCCACTCCCTTGGGGTGATGCTGCCTGGCTTGCTGTGTTCTTCCTGTCGCCTGCTTGTCTACCCTAGAACTTTCCAGGCAGGAGGAGTGACGCATCTATCATCTTCCATTATGTTGAATTCAACGTCACTATTCGGTGACAGCCGCTGTGTATTTTTGATAAGGTGAATACAGTATTTTCTCCCTCAGCAGGGAGCTGCAAGCTGTGTCCCTGTTTTTCCAACGTAGTGGATTCCCGATGGTGTACGTGGTATAATGAAATCCCCATGTCAATGTGGCGAGGTAGAGGAACTGAACGATCTCTCATTCTATTACTGTTGCAACGTTTCCACGCACAGTACATAATGTTTGTGAAGACACACTGAACTGGCAGCAGCCACAGCATCTTCATTCAGAAGCAGTCAACCGTTCCCATCGTCTTCGGGTTCCCAAGTCGAAAGAAAAGAATACCATCTCGGATAAATTCCTTGAACCATGGATCCCTCACCCTCACCCTCACGACTCCACACAATCTTCCAATCGCATTGAAATATTTCGTGTGTACTGAGAACAATTGGACCACTGAGATAATCAGTCAGGGATTTTTTGCAACACTACCAATGTCTGAGAGGGGAAGTGTGAACCCTCCATACACACGGTATCGATTAGTCCGGTATTCTCTCTTCATTGCAATAACATGCAGCCTTCCATTCTTCCTGAAAAAGGCATTGCATATTCACAATTAAATTACATATATTACATCTGCCTAATTGTGGGCCATTGCTTATCCATTCACAGATTCTCTACCTCCTCTTGACCGCTAAATTGCCTCTTGTCTACTTGAGCGTCATTAACAAGTTTAGTTATAAATCATTTTTTACATTTATCAAAAGCATTGAGAACGTTTGCAAATAGTTGAGGACTCAGTACTGGTCACTGTGTTACTGCAGTTGGTTCTTTCCGTTAAACTCGTAAAGACAAATATATCCCTAACATTCCCTGCTTCCAGATCGTTTACCAACTCTTCCTGTAGTCCTGTGCAGTAGCGTTAAAACACTGAGTATTCCCTTCAATTTTCTGTCTTTTAGGAATGAAAGATTAGAGGATCTGCTCCAATTGCTGAGAAACGTCCTCGGAGGCTGAATGTCCTCATTCGGTTCCTGTTTACAATTCTTGATTAATATTGTAGATTGCTTCAACATAGGTGCAGTTGTGAATGGTGCTGAACATTTCGTACCATCAGTGGACAGCAGAATTTATGATCGAGGGAAGGTCACAGATTTAACAGATAATTATTGCCCATAGTGCATTTTGGATAACCAGTTTCAATTTCCTCGGTCCGTCAGCAGTATTTTCGACTTCGTGGGAGGTAGTGTAACGTAACATGTTTATTCGATCTGCTAGGAAGGAACAAAAATTGATTGGCAGTGGCGTAGGATCCGCGACAACATGTAGACTAGTACGGAGCTCAAAACATTTGCAGTCATCAGAAATAGTAAGTGGGAGAGACAGGACAAGGTAGAACACGACAGGCAGCGAGGGTTACCTGTTGGATTAAATTGCATTTGTTTGTATGCAAGAGGGTTGACAGGTAAGGCCGATGGACTCAGGTCTTGGATATGTGCTGGGAATGGGATAATAAAACCTTAATAGAAACATGACTAAGGGTGCTACAGGACGTGCAACTTATTGTGCAAGTGTACAGGTGATATATTTGGACCAGTGTTCTCGGAAGCAGCGGTGAAGGATGTGCATTTATGGTTGAGGTGAATATGAGAGCAGCACTGAGAGATCAAATAACGGAAGGATCATTCAGCGAGGATTTGTAAGTGGATCTAAGAAATAAAAAGAGTGGTGACGTTGTGGTAAGTGTACTGTCGTGTCGCAAATACTCGAAGGAAATTAGAGAAAGGACTATGCAGGGAGATCAGGGACACGCACAGGAAACATATAGTTGTCATATAAGGGGATTTTAATTTTCAGAATGTAAGTGGCAGAGATGGGGGTGTGGGGGGGGGGAATTTGTTAAGTGTGTTCACGGACGTTTTCACAATCAGCATATTGAGGGCTCTCATTGAGAAGGGGCAAATCTCAACCTACTCTTGGGGAAAAGCGCAGGACAGGTGACAGAGGTAACAGAGGTGGAGCACTTTGGGTCCAGATACTATAGTCTTATTAATTATAAGGTAGGTACGTAGAGGGGCATAACTAGTCCAAAGGTTCAAGTTCTAAACCGGAGCAAGACGAATCTTAATGGAATTAAACAGGAGAGTGCAAGGGTTGATTCGAGTTGCTTGTATGTCGATAAAGGAACATGTGTCAATTAGGAGATATTCAGCGATGAGTTAACTGGAGATCAAAGTCTATATTTTAACTGCGGAGTTCAAGGGCAAAGTTGCTAGCAATCGGGAACGCTGGATGACAAGAAAAACTGAGGCTTGACCAGAAAAATACGAAGGACGTGTTGAAGAGGGTTTGGCAGCTGGGATCATGGGAATCCCGAGAGGTACACAGAGAATACAACAGTTTACTGAAGCAGGAAATCAGCGGTACGAAAAGGGGCACGAGATAGACTGGGACGAGAAGATTGAGCTGTTTGCAAAGAGATACTTCAAGTTTATTAAAGGAAGAATAATAACTAGAGAGAGAACAAGGCGCCTCAAGGACCAAGAGAAAAGTGTAGACATAATCCACATGTAATTCAGTTAAGCCTTTGACAAGGTTCCACATTGTAGGCTCTTCTGGAAGGTTAGAATCGCAGAGTGTGGTGCTAGATAAGCACAGTCTGTCAGGTCCCATCCAGGAAGCAGGACAATAGGCGTTACGAGCATAAGCTCTTCATCAGCAATGATACCGTCGATTCTCCAGCTCCAAGGATGCTGCCTGTTCGGCTGCGCTTTTCCAGTACCACTCTGTTTGATTCTCATCCGCAGCATATTCAGTCTTCACATTCTCCCTGCTTTGGAAGGTTAGATCACATAGCATCCAGAGGGACCTGGAAAATTAGATGCAAAACTGGCTTGGTTATAGGAAGCAGAGGTATATAGTGGAAGGATGCTTTTCGGACTGGAGGCCTGTCACGTGTGGCGTGACTCAGCGGTCGGTGCTGCTGCCATTATTGTTCGTTATCTATATCAATGATATGGATAAATATGTCCAATACTTAAATAATAAGTTTGCTGATGAAACTAAAATCGGGTCGGGGATGATGTGGAGAGTGAAGAATGTTCTCAAAAATTGCAGCAGAACCTTGATCAGCTATGGAAGTGAGCTGAAAAATGGGAAATGGAGGTCAACGGAGATAATTGTGAGGTTTTGGATTTTGGAATGTCAAAATAAGGTCGGAGTTTCCTGGTGAATGTTAGGGCCTCAATAAATTGTAGTTTCGCAGTGAGATCTTGAAGTTCGGGTTGGTAGTTATCTGAAAATTGTCACAGTTAGAAAGGGCCATGAAGACATGTTTTGTCATACTGGCATTCATCAATCAGGTATTGAGTGTAGAAATTAGGAAGTTTTATTACAGTAATAAAGACTTTGGAGAGGCAACACTTGAAGTAAAGTGTTCAGTTTTGATCAGTTCTAATAGGAAAACCTTTATTAAACAAGGAAGAGTGCATAATAAATTTAAAAGGATGTGTTCTGGACTTAATGGTCTGAGTTAAACGGGTAGAGTTGACAAGTGAGGATATTTTTTTCTTTAGAGCGGAGGAGAGTGAGGGAGCCATATACGCATATATAAGATCATGAGAGGCAAGCATAGGGTGAATGCCTCCAGTCTTTCTCCCAGGGTGGGAAGTAGAGGACATGAGAGCATCAATTTAAATTTAGATGGGCAAGAATGAAAGGGAAACTGTGGGGCAACGTTTTTAAACAGAAGGGTGTGAGCATATGGACAGCCAAAGTGGTTGAGTTGGGTATATTAACGACTTTCGCAAATCGTTCAGAAAAAGTATATGGATAGGACAGGTTCAGAAGGATATGGTCCAAGTTCAGAGAAGAGGGTTTACCGTGGAAATATATTTTGTCAGCAAGAGTCAGTTTCAGCTAAGGGGCCTGTCTCCATGCTGCAAAGGTATTTGACTCTCCATGACTCAATTATACAGTGGGAAGTACCTTCAATATGAGGATGAGACTACCACGGCCAGCATTGTGTGTTGTGTGATCCTGCACTTTCTTGGGGAGAGATACATCTGCGACATGTGTTTGGTGAGAATATTTCCCTCTTTTCGGTTAACTCATCACTGCTTACGTTTTTTACCGATGTGCATTGTTGCCTTCACCATGCTCAGTCAGTGGTGGGTCTGTTTACACACTCTAATGATGGACATTAAGTTACAAAAACCAGAGTACGTTCTGTGCTCGTGTCACTCTCAGTTCTTCCTCTGAATTGATTTAACATTGAGAACTAATTTAGCAACCATGGATGTTGAGGAGGGAACGAGATATCAGGCGATTGCCTTGACCATCTTTTAACTGTTTGCATGACATTTCGTGGGCACTGGATTCAATGTTGCAGAATTCCAGGGAATCTCGTTGCCTGACTGCATACCACAGTGCACAGAGGTTTTTCCTGCCGGCGGGAGAGATATACCCAGGGATGGTGATCCTGCTTCATGAGACATGACCCGTCGGTCTGATTCTGTGAGCATGATGATTTCAGACAGTTTCTTGATTGATACAAATGGAGAATAAAGGTAACAATGGAGCAAGGAAACATGTCTTGAAAAGCGGAATGAAAGGCATTCCATTTGAGTGTGTGCTGCATTTTCAAAAAATTTAATGAATACATTGATGCAAATATATATATAAATTAATGCTATTAGAAAGACATGATGAGCAATATTGGGAAGTGAATATCGAGAACATCTGACAACTGGAAGTCTTAAACAAAACTTAAAATGTGGTGGCAAAGATCTCCGAGTAAGAAATGTTTATGGTCATAAAAGATGATCTTAAATCAACTAATCAAGTTATTGGCTTAATCACGTTGCTTTTGTGTGGAAAGTGCCGGTTGAGTCGAGTCATTAACTCTCATAGGCAGAATGTTCTTCGTGATGTGGCTGTTAATGATTCTATCACATTCTTTGACTGACATTCCTCTGATCATTCCATAAGTGACATTCTCTATAAAATTCTAGTAACAGTATGCTTCGGAAAATATTTTACTGAAATTCTCTGGAATATTCTCTTACTGATATTACCCAGAACACACCGTATCCTACATTCTCTCAAGGATCCTGTGCAGGGAATGCTGGATGACTAGAAACATGGAGGTTGTGGTAAAGATAAAAAACCGCCTACGTCACGAACAGACAAGAGAAATCGAATGAATCCTTCGAAGAATACAAAAGCCGTCGGAGTACATAAGAGGGAAATCAGGAGTGCAAAAGTGGACAGGAGAAATCTTTAGCAAATAGGGGTAAGGAGATTTTAAAGAGTTTTTACAAATACATTAAGGAGAAAAGGGTTACTGGGGAGAAAATAGGGCCCATCAAAGACCAGCAAAGCAGCCTATATATGTAGTCGCAGAAAATAGGAGAGATACTGAACGAATATTTTGCATCAATGCTTACCGTGGAGAAGGACTTGGAAGATATAGAAAGTAGCGAAATGGATGGTGACACCTTGAAAAATTCCATATTGCAGAAGAGGAGGTTTTGGATGTCTCGAAACGGACAGAAGTGGATATATCCCAAGCAGCTGACCAGTTGCACCCTGGAACTCTTTGGGAAGCAAGGGAAGTGATTGCTGGGCCCCTTGCAGAGATATTTGCATCATCGATGTTCACAGATGCAGTGCTGAACGACTGGAATTTGGCTAACGTGGTGCCATCATTTTGAATAGAAGTGGTAAGGAAAAGCTCGAGAACTGTGGACTGGAGAGCCTGGCATTGGTGGTGGGCAAGTTGTTGGAGGGAATCCTGAGAGACAGGATTTACATACATTTGGAAAGTCAAGGGCGGATAGGGGACAGTAAGCATGGCTTTGTGGGTCAGAAAGCATGTCTCATGAACAAGACTGGGTTTTCTTGAACATTGATGTGGGCTGAGAGGGAGACGTAATCTATAGGGACTTTAGTAAGGCGTATAACAAGTTTCCCCATGCGAGCCTGATCAGCAAAGTCGGATCTCATTTAATTCAACAAAAGCGAAGATCGCGAGGGCCAAGATTCTGTTCCATTGAGAAGAATCATTGCTTCAAATTCCCTCAAGCAACCCAACGGTAAAAACCATTTTCCCTGCATTTACATTTCTTCACAACAAAGGATAGACCATTATATAGACTAAAAGACAGAAATTCCCATTCTGCATTGGTTCTCAATTGAAACAACGAGATTCCTCCACGACTACATCAGTTTTACCCTCTGCAATAGGAACTGTGAGGAGGTGTCCTGTGTCTGCTCTGCATGTGATCGAGCATGTGGGAATGTTCTAGATTGTTTGTTGAGGTAGTGTTTCTGTGATTCTGTGATTTAGGTCACATATCTGCCAGCTATTCAGACCTCAGTATTTGTTATTTCAGCTTCACTTATTTCAGTAACTCTCCAAGTATATTGACACATTTGAAAGTTTTACTGTGTCTTCAATCAAACTGGATTTTTGGCTCCATGCTCATGTATAATGTTTATGTTTTCGTTCCTCACGGTTAACTTAGTGACAATCTCCGTCCTGCTTTGTAAAGATTGTGGATTGTCCACATGTGTCAGACGTTACCTGGGTGCTATGGCAGTGGCGGATCTACTGGTCATTATCCTCGACATGATAATGTGACACATTCCCGTTGTTTATCTGGAACACTTTTGTTTTCTGCCGTACATCCCCGTGTGGAATATTCACTCCGTCCCGGTCTATGCAGCCACTGACTGTTCTGTCTGGTTTACCGTCACTTTCACCTTTGATCGATTCATGGTAATTTGTTGCCAGAAGCTGAAAAGAACATATTACAGTGAGAAAACGGCGGCTGTGGTTCTGCGGACAGTGACTTTGCTGAGCTGGTTAAAGAACATTTTCTGGTATTTTATGCTCACAGATGATTATGGGATGGGTACGTTCCCTGATTTTGTGATGTAAAAGTAGAATTTCGTGATTCTTGTGTCTGGGTCACCATCGAGTTCTTCCATAACATTCTAACCCCGGCTGTCCCATTTCTCCCCTTCCTGATGCTCAATGTTTTCACCATCAGACACATTTTCGTGATCAGTTGAGCACGCAGGAGACGCTTCTCTCTCACGGATGGCCAGTGTGACATAGAAATGCAAAATCGAAAAAAGATCCATCATTTTACTGTTTGTGATCTCGGCCATTTTCATTCTGTTATGATCAACTTTAATGGTTTATTCTAAATGGAATTGAATGGATGATATTGGGTATTGGTCTGTCTATCTCCATCCGTTTTTAGCAGGATTGGGCTTCATGCTGTAGCTCCTCAGTTGCTGCTCCAACACCGCAATATATGCAGTAAACGGGACAAAATTCAGACAGCTGCTGAAGAATGTGTTGAAATATCAGTTTACCCAAATTCAACAACCAATCAAATTGACGAAGTTAACAATCCATCTGGGATTTTCTCATTTCAGTTCAATGTTTCCGAAATGAAACAGCCTGTTGCTATCTAAACAGACTGAGGGTATTGATGGTTTGCCAAACGTTGTTTTCATTCAGTCCTGGCCTCGACAGAATTCATGTCGCTCCCTTACTCCATATCTCGTTCACACTTTCACTTTGTCGTTCTTTCTCATTCCTCCCATTTTTGTCTCCGTCTGATATCACATCTCATCGGTAACATCGATCCGACAAAACTGCTTTATGTTACGGCGCAGGGAGGCCACCGGGTAAGGCATTGCATCACTTTAAGCATGGACGGAGCAAGTGACTCTGACTCATCACATTTCAGTTCATTCATTTAATGAGTCATGTTGCCACTAGTGATAGACAGACAGACAGGCACACATACACACACACACACACACACACATACACACACACACACACACACACACACACACACACACACACACACACACACACACACACACACACACACACACACACACACACACACACACACATAAATAGACAGAGATACACATATGTAAACAAAAACCAACATTACCACTGTGTCAGTTCAAATGCAAGAATGACAGACATGGAGAGAAAGGATGGAAAGGGCATAAGCCAATTTCAATGGATAAAACCCCAAAACAACAGAAAGGTCACTGTACAGTTATACAGGCACAGCGACACACTCAGAGACCCACGCAAATGCACAGACTAATATTCACTACCTCACACACGCACAGAGTTGCAAACACACAGAAATCGTTCAACAGAGTTCGACACACACATGGAGACAGAGAAAAACACAGGTGTGTACATATAATATGTAAATGTGTTATATATACATATGTCTATTATACATATATACATATATTTGTAAACTCTTTTGTACAGAGACACATACATACATACGGACATACTGACACAAAGAGAGAGAAAAGAAGGGAGAGATGGGAGAGAGAATGACAAAGAGAGAAACAGCGAGGAAAAGTCAACATTTCTGTCACCTAATTGCTCCCTCGTGTTTAAATTAATGCAATGTCGCTCTCTGTTGACCTTATTACGTCGTGGGCAGGGAATGGTGGATAGTGAGATCGGTCAGGGGATCAGTTAAAGCGATAGGGAGAGCAGTTAACAGCAGTCTACCTGAAGGGTTTGAGGCTTTCCTGATCCTTGCATGCTGTCTGACCTGCTGTGCTTTTCCAGTCTCAAATCTATTGACTCTTGCTTCCAGTATCTGCGGTCCTTAATGTTACCAAAAATGAAACAGAAGGAAGGATAGAGGGGCACAAAATATTCCAGAGAGAGAGGGAAGGTCATACAAGAAAGAAAGAAATGCACAGAGATAATCTGGAAACTACGTTGGAGAGAAAGGGCAAAGAGAGAGAGAGAGAGTGAAAGAGAGATAAGAGACAGAGGGGGGGGGGGGGGGAGAGAGAGAGAGAGAGAGAGAGAGAAAGAAACAAACATTCAGGGAGAGACAGAGTTGGAGAGAAAGAAATATCCCAGGAAGAGAAAACCTAAGGGAGACTAACAGAACAAAATATTGTTCGGGAGCGACAGAAGGACAGACTGAGAGGAAGTCAGAGAAATCCCATTATGAATAATAAAAAGGGCAGAGAGAGCGCAAGAGAGAAAAAGAAATAAACCGAGGAGAGAGACAGAGAAGGACAGAAACAGAGATAACCGAGAGACAGTATGAGAAAGAACAGGCAGAGACAGGTAGAGAGAGACAGAAGGGCATGGAGAAATCGATGAACAGAAGAGCAGGTGGTGCCATACCATCGAGAGTGCAGTGATGGAGAGACGGGGATCCACGTAGAAATACCTCAAGCAGAAACAACAACATCCCACATGGCAAAGAGACAGAAGGAGAAAGATGTGTATAAAGATTAAAGGCGAAGTTTGGAGATGGGAAAGACTGAATAATTAAAAAGTTCAGGAACAGCTGCGTGGAAGGACTGAGGAGAGTGTACGGGGGCGTTGATGAGAAGGGGGTGCGGGACACTGAGATTCATAGTGAAACTGTGGGAGCGACAGGCAGCGCAGAACACGGAGGCAGAGAGAGGGAGGCAGTGAATCTGTTGGGTCAGACAATGAAGCAACCCTTTTTCCTGCTTTGTCATCTCCACAACCTAACCCCGACCTCATCCTATTGTGAGACAAATCCCAGAAACTGTCCTGACCCCCACGACTCCTTTTCCCCGTGAGAGTGTGAGTGGGAAATGAGCGACAAGTACGTGGGATTGTTTATTATCATTTTCTCTCTCGCTCTCTCTTCGTCTCTCTCTCTACTTCTGTTTTCAGCTCTTGAATCAGGATTCCTCACTGCAGACGGATTTGATTCTATCAGTCTCCGCATCATCCATTTTCAGCACCCAAATCAGGTATCTTCGAACGTGGTGGGTGGAGGGCTTGAGAGGCAAATTAAAATTGCTATTTCAAAATAAACTAGCACGACAAGCGCAGCAAATCCCACCACTTGTTGGCTTTCAGAATCTGACATTTTCACAAGCCAGCACAGCTAAACCCCTTGGCTGCTTGATCTTCCACAATCTGTCACTTACTTCCAAACTCCGAATAGTCCTTGATATTAAACGCACAGAATGGGAAACAGGAAGGTGTCTCAAACTGCCTCAGGACGGGTCTTGTGTATCTGTTTATGTGGAACGGTAGGAGAGATATTTATTCCATAGTTTGGGATTCACCTCACACACACACTCTTTTCTCCAATCCCATAACCTGCGTGTCTCCTTCTGTCTCCCACTGATTATGTCCAAGCGTCAGTCTCTTAGAAATCCACCTAGGAGAGAGGAACAGAATTTGATCAGATCAAAGCAAAGATGTTGCAAATTAGAAATAAGGGAAACCACATGGCCCGAATCACCGACTGATTTCAAAATCCCTCAATTTAATCAACGCTTTCCCCTACAATTCAACCCAGAAAGTAGGAACAGATTTCAGCTGGGATCAAGGGATGAATGCTTTCTGACTGCCCCCAAGGTTTGTTTCATTCGTGTCTGGACAATGACTCCATGGCGGGGAGTTACTTCCCAGAGCGTCTGTCTTTCCCTTTCTTTCCCACACTCTCTCCCACTCTCTCTTCCTCCTTCACTCTTTCTTCCTGCCTCTGTGTCTAAGCTTCCCACACCAGCTGGTTCTGTGACAAACTGGTGGAGAAAGAACACACAAAAAAATGAGTAATTCTCCACTGTCATGCATTGGGATCTAACCCTGTCCCCATCCCGTCCAGGATTGTTGTTGCTTCTACATGAAATATGAATGATAGACCTTCCACTTGTCCAGATCTTTCTTTCAATCTTCCTCCCTGTCCCTATTCTCTCTGGCATTCTTCTTTCTCCTACTATGTCTCTCTATCTCTCTGTTGCAAATCAATTCTTCATCACTACTTAGCTCTCGCATTCTTCAAGAATTAGACAATCTTTCCATGTGCGTGACTTTGCCTCCCATCTCTCTCCCTTTCTGTGTCCCAATCCGCGTCACAATCTCTTTATCTTAATCTCAAAAATCGATAAATTTCTCTCATTCTTCACTCACTGTACGTTTTGATATAAATGCCCTCCCCTGTTTCACGTTTACCACGTGTTGTGATCACTTTACCGCATTCGTGACGTTAACATCACAGTTTGAAGGGCCGGGCAGGGATGAGATGCTGGGGACGGTCGAGGCTCCTAGGGAAAGGACGGATGATACACTGAACCCACTCTCAGACCGGCAGCTCATTCAGTACTCTGCTCAATAGACAGACTCAAGCCGCATGTGAGGTTGAACAGCCTTCTAACGGTGTGAATAGCAAGACTTCATGGGCAGCGATATGTGGGAATTCTGAAGGACTCCCACAGTATCCGGTCAGAGCCGATTCCCGTGACCTCAGATCACAAGAAAGAGAGGAGTTGACATTGGAATGAAGAACATTGTCTACAATAAGATACAGACAGATTTCCCCAATCCCTCCACACGCCCGAATTAAAGGTTTCTTTATTTTTACCAGCCACGTTCAGAACCTTTGCTCCTCACCCTGCCATATCTGAAATTAGGTAGTGTCGAACCCTGGTGTTGTAAAGTCAAAAGCTGCAGGCTGCTCTCGGACAACAAGATCCCAAAGAGCGCATTGTGATAACAGGCTTACATCACTGAATCTGTCTGCAAGTACTTTTATTATTCTTGAACGGGATAAAGGCGTCGCTTGGTGTTCCAGCATTTATTCCCCTCCCTAACTGCCCAGAGGGCACTTCAGATTTAATCACATTGCTGTGGGTCTGAAGTCACGTGTAGGCCAGACTAGTTAAGGATGGCAGTTTGCTTCACTAAAGGACACTAGTGAACCAGATGAGTTTTGCAAAAAAGTGACGATGAATTGATGGTCTTCATTAGCCACTTATTTCCAGATTATTTTTATTCAATTCATATTCCACCACCTACCTTGGTAGAATATGATCACACGTACCCAAACCGTTTCTTGGCTCTCTGGATTAACAGTTTAGTGAAAGATACACGATGTCATTGCCTCCCCTGTAACTGTGTCACTTCATTTTTGAATTAGACTTGAACTGATCACTGGAGTTCACTCCTTATTCTGCCGATCATATAACTTTGTCCATGTTCACTCTCCCTCTTTAAGCTGTCTCCCTTTTCCCTCCAACGCGCTTGTCTCCACCCGCTCGCTGCACAATCCCCACTAAGCGGGAGCTCACAATCAGCAAAATGTGAAAATGACCATTTGTTATGGAAGTTGTGAATATCATCCTGAGCATTGGACAATAGGGAGCTTAGGGGAAGGCATTAGACCCACCAGTTTCTGTACCTTTGAAATGGTGAAGTTCCTCCGGGCTCCACATTCCCAGTCCCAGAACCTGTGCTGCTCTCTTTCACCCACACCGCCATGCAGAGAAAGGAATGAGGTCCCAGTCAATGGGAATAGTTCCCTCTGTTCACCCCCAACTCTCACAAACAGAACGGTGGGGTGGGAGGAGGGACATGAGGGTACGTCGTGGGATTCTATTCCCTTGCCACAGTCCAAACTCCCACCACCCACTCACTCACGCATCTCCATTAAAATGACGACAAATCCCAATGGAGTTTCTCCTAGATATTTTGACATGAAATATAGAAATGAAAAAGCTCGAAGGAGGGACAGGGGACTCAAACCCTCCTCGCACTTCCCCACCGATCTCAGCTCCCCAAAAAACGACATTCCCATGGCGTCGAAGCGTTCCTTTCCGCTCTCGTCGTTACGTGGTGCATCTGAAATACAGACGAGACTCTCCTACAATGATTTATAAAGCTCCCCAAAGCTCACGACTGCTGATCTGTCCTCTCCCCAGCGGACGACAGCGACGGCACGACATACAACTTCCAGTTAGTACTAAAGTTGGAATGAAGGAACAAGACACCACACGTTCTCACGCCTTCCAACATAGTCACACACAGTTAGAAACCAAAGGCTGCAAATGTTCAGACATTGTAACCCCCTCCATTCACATTTCCTCGTCTCTCTGTCTTGTCTCAGTCTCTTTCTGTCTATCCAAGCTGTCACTTTTACTCATGTCCTGGGAACTATTTCTCCTGCAATTTCAATCTTCAATTAACGGAGAACGTCCAATAATCCCACCCTTCTCAGTTATGTTATATATTCCCTACACTCCACATCCCCACTCCACAGCCCTCCGATCTCAATCCCATTCTGCATTTTCATGTTCTACCTTGCACTCCCTTTCTTTCGCCTACACTATCTCTGACTTAAATCTCTGTGTCTGAAGCGTTCTCCCTCCTGTTATGTTGTAAACCTGAGACATCATATTGCAGCCCTTACATTTTGCAAAATCATGGGATGTAGCCTGGAGAGATCGAGATGAGGGTGGGGGAACAATGCCCAGATTGAGGAGTAGGGATAGAGAGAGGGAAAGTGGGAGCCGGGGAGACAAAAAGAGAGCGTTATGGCTGAAGAGAGAAAAATAAAGCCAGACTATGCATAGAACGAATACGGACAATACCCCAGACTGAGAAAGGTGCAGCAGAAGGAGATGGACAGAGCAAGAGGGAAAGAGCGCGAGAGAGAGCGAGCGAGCGAGGGAGAGAGAGAGAGAGAGAATCAGGGAGACAGAGAGAGAAAGAAAACATAAAATCACAGCTTCTGCGTAGAGAACACAGAAATGTGCATTGGAAAAAAAATGCACATTTCTGTGTTCTCTACGCAGTTCTCTACCCTGTTTGTCTGTCTTTTTCTGCCTTTCTCCCTATCACCTGATAGTTTCTTTCTCTCTCTCTCTTTGATTTAGCCTTGTGCATTACAGTCCTTCACCTACCATTTTTAAAAGTCTTTGTCATTCTGTTTCATAAGCCTCCTGTTTCCCAACTGTTTCTCAACTGGCTCCATGCCAGCAATGCTGCAGGCAATTGATGTACAGAACAATCCCACAGATTGTTGCTTCTTGTTCTCGAATGTGTTGAAATCCCTTCATGTGGTCAGCTACATGTAATCATAGGTGCATTCTTGCGGATTTTACTGATAACGGAGAGATGAACTCGGTCTCGATCCAATGTTATATTTGTATGGGAAGAAGTAAATATGAACTTATATTGAAATCACATGTACATCATCATATTGTGATTCAGGGATAGAGAAAACACGTGAAGACATGGTCGCTATTTTTTCTTAAAAGGGAGGTATTATGAAGGTGTAGATCTACAGTTCCTTTAAGAAAAATAAAATCAAAAGCTTGTAAGCAAACAGCACATAACGTTCTGAGTAAGGGAGCAATGTAACAACTGGTCGAAACAGCTAGCAGCAGTTGCATTGCGATGAGACAAAAACAAATATCAATCTCGGCCAATCAGTTTAAATTATGCCCCAAGATCAAAACATCCAACCAAAATTGAATTTCGTATTTTGATGATTTCAAACCAATGAAACGAACCGATGTTCTTGGGTGTAAAACCAAACATTTCTGAACTGTTTTGACGCACTTGCCAAGCCACGGACAGGAACAAAGTGCCAGCAGAACAGCTCACTGAAACATACCTGTCTAGAACAAGTTTGCACAGCAGAACATCATATAGAAGACACAGAAAAAATAAATCTGCGGAGGAAAATACAAAGAGAAGATTCGACAGCTAAGTGGTTTTGAAATTTGTGTTTATATAAAATCTTCGGAGAGGTATTTATAATTGGACTCGTATTGGAGAGTGGGAGGTAAAAGGTAAGTTTAAAAGAAAAGAGTTGCAAATAGTTGTTGGTTTTAATATTCTCTGTTGCACTTTAAGAAGAACGTTGTAAACGTTTACTGTAACTAAGGACCTCTGGGATAGTACTTTGCTGTCGAATTTCAACAGGTTACAGCTCGGAGTGAATCTTTTCTGTTTTGCTGCTTGAAATTAGCAGAGGGGTTTAACCGTGTCGTAACAGCGGGAGAGACAAAAAAAGTTATAGAGTGAAACGAAAAAAATCGTCAGCAAAATTATTGTCAGTGAGACGTTTGCTGACTCCACCTCAGATATATTGCAAGATCTGTCAGTTTGTTCTCTGGCGAGGCCTCTGTATGTTGAGTTGTGAATTGCAGGAAAGTAGAAATATCTAAGAGGAAGTCCGTGTGATTTTAACGGGGAACTGGGTGAGTATGATCAGGATTTGCAAATGGGGTGGGATCCCAACACTCAATGTTCACTCGTTTCTTCAATGTGTGAGGGTTGACGTCGAAACGAAGAATGTGTTCCAAATGAGAGGGACATCGCTTCTGTCTCCTCAGGATGGTGAGGGAATTGTAAGGGCGTCAGCACAGGTTCTGCAACAGGGTAGAGAAGAAAGGCGTCCACAGTTCAAAGGAGTAGAAACTGCAGGTCTGACTCATCCGACTCGGTCGAGGCTCAAACTTAAGATTCAGTCAATGAGAGGCCAATTCGACAGTTTGCTGTTTGTGGAATCCCGCATAGTGAGCAGTTTCGGTACCGCAGGCCGGCAAAATCTGAGCATTGGAGGGAAAGGGGAGACAGCTGAAAGAGGGACAGGTGGTACGTTGAGGCAAGGACATGTTCTGGGTAATGGGGGTGAGGGTTCCACTTCAGTTTTCGAGCCGAGCCCAGCTCCAAAGCTGAAAAGGTCACTTTAGTATTTGATGTTGGATTCAGCGTGGGAGATCTGTTATCACATTGCACCCTCTGCGATTTTATTGTGCGAGGAGAGCCTGCAGCCTTCTACTTTAGCAGTCGGCCACACTTTCCAAATAAGTTCAAACGAGGAAGGGGTTCTGAATGTGAGCAGTGAAGGTGCAGAAGCATGCATTCTCTTTCATTATGGGTTTTGGGCGAAGGAAAACTGGTGGGAGCCTGCTGTGCACAATATCCTTCATTTCAGTGCGAGCCCCTCTCTTTGTTGGGGCGTCTGTTAGTGGGTGCGGGTTGCGCTCCGACGTTGGGTTAAGGGTAGTCATTTGCGCTCCTGAATGTGGCTGACTGTATATCTTGCTGTGCATTCCTTTGGCTGGTGGCATGAGTCTATGTGTCCCCGCGGCTGACATTACTGACGGCCCGATCCTGGTTCGAGTTTACGGTTTTTCTTTTTCCCACAACTCAGACACTCAGCCCACAATTCTTTTCAACTCCTTGTCATCTAAAATGCGATATTTAAATTACAAATGTTTCCAAGATAGTTCGGGGAGATTTTAGCATGTTGTAAACAAAAGTCATGAGAGAGCATTTCCATCAGAACATCGTGGAAACAGAGAGACAGACATTGAATTCTCAGCAAGAGGAAGTTGATCAGATGGAGAGGTGCATAAGGACAGATATACGGAGATTGGAAGGAAAGAAAAACAATTGCAGACACTGAGTGAGAAAAATCAATGAATTCTCGAGCAGTAGAAAGCTGGGTAGATAGGGCGAGCAAGTTAGTGCCAGTTAATAAAACACAGAGAGGGTGAGAGACAAGGATAAAGAGAGAGATCAAGAGAGACAGGGAAAGAGAGAAAGGTGATTTTGCCAGTGGCCTTTTAATCATTAATATTTCGTGTATAAACTGCACCAATCGCAGAGGGTTGTGCACGGGGACGATGCACGCTGAATGGGAAGGGGCGGAGATATTGGTGTTGGTTTCTGTTTTCTGCCCCTCCGGTGTGTCTGAGATCCAGTTGTTGAGGGCAGGTTAAACACAATGTGTGTGTGTGCGTGTGTGTGTGTGAGAGAGATGAAGAGAGTGTGAGGGAGGGAGGGACATAGGTTCTGGGGAGGGACGCCTCCAAATTGACTCATTGCGTGGTCTCACAGAAAATAAATCTATTCAGTCAGAAAGGATTTGTCTCTTGATCACAATTGAAATCTGTTCCGATTTGGTTGGTTTGAAATCAATGGCAATTGCTGACAATTTGGGGAGATTGTAGATGTCAGTCACTGATGAGATATGATTTATTTCTCTTTACGTTCGTTTCGCAGGATTTTGCCTTTGCTTTGATCAATTTCCATCTCTCTGACTCTTTCTCTTTTTCTCTATTGGGTGAATTTCTGAGAAACTATACGTTTGGCACATTCCAGAGAGACACACAACGTCTGGGAGTATGGATGGCGTATGTAGGCCATTAATGTTTCTATCGATCTTCCCCTCAAATAGAACGACAATGAAAGTCCTGAGACAGTTTGAAATACCTTCCTGTTTCCAATTCTCTGGTTTGTTTATCAGGTGCTATGCTAGGGAAGGTGTTCAGTTGTCAGATTGTGGAAGTTCAGGTGGCAGTGGGATCTTGCTATGCGAGAAATGTGGGTAAAGTATCGGATTATGGAATATATTGCTGTGCTGGAAGGATAACGTGTCAGATTGTGGAAGGTATCGCCGACTGGTATCCTGCTGTGCTTTTGGTGCTGGATTTTTAAAATTTCAAATTTCCATTCTCAATGTCATTCCAACTCTAAGTGCCCGACGAAAGTTCATTTGAGAGTGGAAACTCGGTATGATGCAGAGACTTACAAATCAAATCAATCTGCCATGATGGATGCACATACAATCTCAAAAACCAGAGAGAGAGAGACCGAGAGATTTGTGATAAACCAATATACATCCATTTACACACCCATAAGCTCTGCGTTGGCGACATGTGTGAGACTCAGGCTGTCTCCAGGGATTGTGCCATAAGGGATGAGTTCTGGGCTACAGGTGGGCGAGACAAAAGATCAAAACACGTTCTCTTGCACAGTATGATCGCAAAGATTTCACTGCCTCTCTCGATCACTACATCCATAGGCCCAGCTGACTGTCCGTCCCACAGCTTTCTATAAATCTCTATCTCGCCCAGAATCTTCACCTCCTCCCCGGATTTTCCAGGAAATATTCCATCGTTCGGTCTTGCAAGTATCTGATATTGCCAGTTCAGCTCTCTGCACAACTTTCTTTCTCACTGACCTGAGAGAGTGTGCCGATCCAGCCTGAGTGTCAATCTATCCACAATTCCCCACCTATCATTCGGGCTCGATGTTATCGCTATTGAGCTTCTCTTCCGGGATTCATACCTGTACTGCTGTACAACTCTCTCTCTCGATCTGTCCTTTCTCGTTGTCTCCCTAAGTTTATTTTCCATCTCCTTACTCTCCGTCTTTTTCTTGTTTTCATTGGGACCTCTTTCTGCTCCCTTCTGTCTGGCTTTCAGTTACTTCCTGTGGTATTTTTGTTTGTTTTTATTCGCGCTGTCTCTCACTTACATCACTCCCCCAACGCCAACCACCCCAAGTTTCACTTCTGTCTCTGTCCTGGGATTTTTCAGTCTCTATTGCCCCTCTAACGCTCTGCCTAACTGTTTCACTCTCTTTTTGTATAATTTGTCTGTCTCTATTTGTTGTCTCTCTCCTGATTCCAGTTTTCACTTTATCTCTGTCCCTGTGTCTTTCTCTCTTCCTATCACGCTCAATCACCATCTCAGTCCCTCATGCTGTCTCTCCACGTGTAATCCAGAGGCATCTTCCTGTGCCCCACGCCCTGAGTGCTATCCCCAATCTCACTCTGTCTAACCTGAAAGTGGGAGAGGGTTGCTAAATGAAATACCTTTCTCAGTTGGAGGCCCGAGGAATGGGTACTTGCGATGCAACAAGGCTGTCAGGGAAAAGGGCACTGAGTCTCTGGTCATACTCCCTTTGAGCTCCAACCCCCAGAGTAGGCGCAATAGATAAATAATGGTGGGAAGATGTCAGGGATGAAATCGAAGGGGGGTTGTTGCACGGGCTTCAATTAGAACGTGGTGGTTGATAAATGTTGTGACGGGCAACATGCTTGTGTGGTAAAATTCGGGATGGATAATATTTAAATGGGGCGCACAAAATTTTGGGGAGGGAAATATTTGACGGGACATAACATGGGATCTCGCAAAATTGCAATGGCCGGTAAACTATGGGGACAATATTTGCTGTAGAAATGCAATACCTGAGGGAACAATATTTTCTGGGGTGGGAGTGCAATGCATAAGTTAGAGCAGTATTGCGGTGGGGGCACAATCTTTGATCTGGTGCAAATTCTTGTGAGTGTGCGTCATTGCTGGACAAGCCAACTTTTTTGTTTCGATGACGTAGTGATTTTTATTGACACATGGAAGGAACAATTACAATATCTATTAGACTTGTATGATCAATTTCAGAAGGCTTAATGATACACCTAGCAAAAAGTGCAATTGTCAAATGCCAAGTCAACTTCTTTGCGCATTTTATTGGACACGGACAAATAGCCCCACATGCTGCAAAATTCAAAGTTAATTGGGGATTTTCCCATACCATCGATAAAAGTATCATTACTACAATTCCTGCGATTGAGTGATCTTTTTATCGAAAATTTGTAGCAACATTTAGCAGTGTGGCTGCTCCACTAAGTGAATTGCTAAAGGGCAGCAAGAATTTTAAGTGGACAGCAGACGGTCAGGAAGTATTTGACAGTCTGACAACTATGTTAACCATTGCTCCAGTTTTGGCCACGGCCTAAGTAAGCAAAGTAATTGAAGGCGACTATTGATACAAGTGATGTGGATGTCAGTGCTTTGCTCTTGCATGAACACTATTAAAAGATATCCAATGAGTTTTCTTCAGGAAGTTTAACATTCGTCGGCAGAAATATTCGATGGTTGAGAAGGAGACTTTGAGCTTGGTGTTGGGATTATAACATTTCCGTGTTTATGTTACCAGTATCTTTTCAGAGAAAATGATATACAGAGAAAATAAGCCATTGAACTTTTTGGAGTTATTGAAGGGCAAAATTTTAGACTGCTAAAAAGCAGCATATTGTTATAGGAATAAATTTTGAAAATTGTGCTATGGCAGGACGAGAAAACGTGATTGTTGACGTTTGATGGTGGACTGGGACAGATTGTAGTTGTGCATGGTCAGTGTAATTTACGTGCGTGTTTTAGAGAACTTACCATTCTTATGGGGTTTAAAAATAAAGACATTTTTGGGTATTGATAGATCATTTTTTTAAAGGGGGCTGGTGTATCAGGAAGTTGCTCCTTCAGCAAGATTATGCAATCCTTGGGTTTTTTTAGAGAGGTCTTAAACGACGCTGACTACGAAAACTCAGTTGTTTGAAGGGCTTTAGGGCTACTTTTATTATAGCTAACAGATATTGCGTCAAGAATAAGGATTTCAAGGTAGAGGAAACACTTGCACATTGGAAGGGGTAACAGGCTCAGACTGGTTCTCTCCCTCTGACTTCTATTCATGAAGAACCTGTTTGATTTTTTTCCGCATTAAACTCCATTTGCCAACTCGCAGCCTAGCTCTGCAGCGTCTGTCTGTCGCCCTGCAACATGAAACATCCTTCTGCACTATCCACAACTTTACTGCCTTTTGTGTCATTCGTAAATTTACTAACACATCCTTCGGCGTTCTCATACACTATTTTAATTTTAAAAAAGATACACAGCAGTAGCCCCAAACTAGTCCTTGTGGTGCACTACTTCTGACAGAACTCTAGCATGAAAATTTCCAAAATCAGCACCCTCTGTCTCATTTCAGCCTGCCAATATCTGATCTAAACCACAAAACCACACTCAATTCCATGCCGCTGTATGTTCTGCATTTGCCGACCATGGCGTACCTTATCAGGCGCTTTATTGAAAACCATATACACCTCATCAACCGCTTTAACCTCATCTAACTCTTTAGTCACCTTCGAAAAGAACTCAAGAAAGATTGTGAGGCACGATCTTTCACGAAACCGTGTTGCATATCCCTAATCAACTTATTCCTTTTCAGATGTTTATAAATCCTATCTCTTGCAATTTTTTCCAATACTTCACCGAGAACTGAAGTAAGGCTCTCAGTTCTTTCATTACCAGGTTGTCTGTACTCCCAATCTTGAACAAGGGAGCAACCTTTGTTATTCTCCAGTCTTCTGGCACTGTTCCTGTCGACTATGATGACATATCGATCAAAGACAAATTATCAGCAATCTCCTCCCTGGCATCCCAGATAATCGAGTTATGGACTTTGCTGAATTGCTGACACATCCTCCTTGTGAGACTTAATCCTAACTGGGCCAGTATCCTGTGTCTCGGTATTCACCGCGACAAAGTTGCATTTTTCAAGTGTGGTTACTAACGAAAATTATTCGTTTAGCATTTCCCATATCTCCTCTGTCTCAACGCACAACTTCCTGATAATTTTCTGACTGAACCTAATCCTATTCCAGTCACTCTTTTATTCCTGCATTACCTATATAAAGCCTTCTTTGGACCTACTCGCCAACGACTTCCCGTGTCCTCTTCTGGTTCTTCTTAAATCTTTCTTTTGGTCTTCCCTGGCTATCTTGAAACTCTCAAGTGCCCTAAAGGAAACTTCACAACTCATCCTAACGTAAGCCTTTTTCTTCAACTTGACAAGAGATTCAACTTCCTTAGTAAACCAAATTCCCGCGTTTGAGAACTTATTAACTGCTTGATAGGTGCATATGTATTAAGTACACATATGGAACTATTTGGTGGCTTTCAGAAAACTCCTAACAGAGTGACGTCTCCTTTCTTCTTTCTAACCGCAGCCCATACTACTTCAGTAGACGGGTCCTCAAAAGTCCTTTCTGCAATTGTAAAACTGTGCTTGATTTACAATGGTACAATTCTACCCCTTTACCATCTTCTCCGTTCTTAATGAAATATATCAATTCCGGAATCTGCAACAACCATTCGTGTCCCTGCTCTACCCATGTCACCGAAATGGTCACATCATCGAAATCCCAGGAACCAACCCATACGACAAGTTCACACTCCTTATTCCAGATTTTCCTGCGGTTGAACTGGACACATTTCAAATGAACATCTTGCTGTCTGGTGCCTTCTTGCAACCTTGAACCTCATTTCAGACAACACTACTTTCAGCCTGCTGCATACACGAACTACAGTATATGTTCCCAACCCTCTGCTGAATGAGCTTAAACTCAATGAAGACCATTTGAAAATTCTCTCTGCCCCTCAGGATATTGGTAATCTTCTGCTCAGGTTAAGATCATCCTGTTTGTAGAGGTCGCACTACCCCAGTTATCCTGCACCATTCCTGTAGGCATGTGTTGAACCTCTCTCTCTTCCTATTCCTAAGTCAAAGGAACCTAAGGGGCAACTTCTTTTACACAGAGCGTGGTACGTGTATGGAATGAGCTACCAGAGGAAGTGGTGGACGCTGGTACTATTGTCGCATTTAAAATGCTTCTCGGTTGGTATATGAAGAGGAAAGGTTTAGAGGGAGATGGGCCAGCTGAGGTTTGGCATGGAACATTTAGTCGAAAGGATCAGTTCCCGTGCTCAACATGTCTCTGACTCTATGACTCGAGAAGGTCTGTTTGCATGCTGTGTGATCCTATGACTATATTTCTTCAATTCATTGCATCAAATCAACCAAACGTGGTCACGGAGAACATGGCACATGGCTGACCGGAGAATGTGAGATATTGCAGGTTTTAAATTCTGTCCAATTGGTTTCTGATTAAGGCTTTTGCTCGAATCGCCGCTTCTCCTGCTTCTCAGATGCTACCTAACCAGCTGTGTTCTTCCAGCACCACATGGTTGGACCATGGGGAAGGACAGCTGAGGACAGCTGATTTCCAAACAGATTGGTTGATGTGAATCAGAATTTTCATGCTCATTGTTGCTGAAATATATTTAATTTTCAAAGTCATTTCCCAGGCGCCCCTCCACAGCTCCTACCATCACTCACGTGCTGAAGACTATTGAAAATGACCCCACAAGTGTAGCCCAAAGTATTGATTATCGAAATCAATAACAGAGCCTCTGCCATCTCCTTTCCTCGGTGGCTCTGTTATTTTATGTGTTGGAAAATTTCAACTTGGGACTGAAATACCATATCCTTAAATAAAGAGGGTTAAACGCCAACATAGATAGATAACTTAAAAAAATAAAACAGCAACAAGAGAAGGAGCAAAATTATGTCATAGATTAAGGTTAGCACCATAAAGATCAGTATGCCATCTCCATGCATAACTGTGGAAAATAAAATTGAATACCAATCACTTTCTTTGTTTGTTTGATGAGCTGAAACAAACATGATGAGTGATGAAATACTATTTTTTTTCCACACGAAGTGCATCAGTTATAAATATGGTATGGATGGAACTCCTTCCATACTGCAAGCGGACTTCTCAGTTCATCAGAGCTGTTGAAATGCATAACCCAGTTAATGGTCCCATATTTGCCATTTACTACCCAATCTTTGCAGCAATCGCAATTCCTGGTAAGACTGAGGAGTCAGTTGTGCATTGTATTAGTAATTCGTTGAATATGCAATTTCAAAGAAATATTCCAGTAATAAATATTCTGTGAAAGTCTTTCCAGGGTAGATATATTTCTGATGTGACATTTTAGTAAGGTGTTTGCTTTCCAAGTCGATCTGTCAAATACTGGTGCTCTAATTAATTTGTAATTTTGAGGCAAGCATTTTCTAATGTTTTAATGCAAGTTTCGAAATTCAATGCAACTTATCACAGCTGTGTATTTATTGTAGACGTCATTGTCTCGAACATCAGTATTCTAACTAAACTGTCACAGTATCATATTTATTGAATACGCTTCTTTGCGTTTCATCACGTTTGCTCATCCAGATGACTCTGTTCATTTGTATGCATCTTTAAAACGTGCTTTACAAACTTACTGAACATCTCCATCTTTGTTAAAAGCTGTCACCATTCTATGAGATGTTTTATATGACATTGGCTGAAATTTATACATTTAATCATTTATTATTTCGATATACTTATAAATACTGATCCTGATATTGCTTCTTCGTAGCTAATTTAGCAGCCATTATTATCCTAGCTCGAGGAAGATGATGCCTTTACAGATGTATCACGTGGTACCTCCTGTTCATGGCTGTGGCAGATCTGCTCGTGATTATCACTGCTGTAATATTGAATCGGATTCGGAGTACTTATTTCCCAATTAGTTTCCTGACAACAACGCCAGGCTGCAGTGCTAGTGCTGTCATAACTTATCCAGCCAGAGACAGTTCAGTCTGGTTAACGGTTGCTTTTACCTTCGATCGATATGTGGCTATCTGTTG
Source organism: Chiloscyllium plagiosum (assembly GCF_037043375.1). Lineage (NCBI taxonomy): Eukaryota > Metazoa > Chordata > Chondrichthyes > Orectolobiformes > Hemiscylliidae > Chiloscyllium > Chiloscyllium plagiosum. The sequence continues at coordinate 63,293,216 of NW_028270175.1, read as the reverse complement.
CCAGCAACTGAAACTGAAATACTGTACCGAGAAAACAGCTGCTGTGACTATAGCAACTGTCACTTGTTGAGCTGCATTAAAAATATCCCTTGTTATTTTATATACGATCCATTATACATAGTTGATAATGTATCATGGTTTTGCAGCATTAAATTATCATTTTATACATCATTTGGTTGTGCAGCATTTGACTGGTTGGATCGTATTCTGACTCCTTGTGTCCCTTTTGCTCTGATTTTTCTGCTGAATGCCCTGACCATCAGACATATTCTCGGAGCCACGAGAGCTCGTAGAAGACTTCATGGTCACAGCAACGCAAAGAGGCAGAGTGACCAAGAGATGGAAAACCGCAGAAGATCTGTCCTTTTACTTCTTTCTATATCGGGTAGTTTCATTTTATTATGGATGACCTACGTTGTGAATTTGTTGTATGTCCGATTTACAAATAGCAGTTATTTCGCCGGGACGGATTTCCGTGACCCAAGATTCATATTGCAGGAAAGTGGATATATGCTTCAACTGCTCAGCTGTTGCACCAACACTTGCATTTATGCTGTGACACGGAGAAAATTCAGGCAGGAATTAAGTAGTGCGTTAAAATATCCATTTAATTTCATTCGAACCTACATTAAATAACCAGTATTTTTTTTGTCTGCCGAAACAACTAGTGCATTTTTCGGAACTGTATGTTCATAGAATTGCGTTATTCGGCACCTTTACTTCAAATGTCAAGACTGGGAGTGAGGAAGATGGTAATCTAGCATTATTGTTGCAAGTATGTCAATCCAGGACGCAGATATCGCTCTGAGAATCCAAGTTTGAATCCTGCCATGCGAGGCATTGGAATTCAAACTCAATGAACATTTGGAATTGATACTGTAATGATGTCCAATACAACTGTAGTTTCTTGTTTCTCGACGTCAGATCTGCAACATTGTCTTTGATTCTTTACTGTTCTCTCAGCAAGTAATTCTGGCGGATCCAAAGACGCCCATACTCAATTGATGAATTAAAATTTAAACATCTTGTCGTGGTGTTTGCAACATTAATTTATTTTACTTATCACCTGACATAATTTGTACATTCATTTAACTGTATTAACTGTATAAATAATAACACTAAATCATTAAAATTCCTGTCCCCATTTATTTTTATGTTGTCTTACCCATTGGCTTGAGACCTCTTATGTTGGACCTGCATGTCATGCCAATCTTTGTCTCAGTGGCCTGGTGGCTGAACGTTTATCTTTGCTGTTTCGCTGCGCAAAGGATAAGAATTTGATTTCACCCTTGGGCAACTGTCTTTCAGGAGTTCTTTCTGTGTCTGCATGAGTTTCCTCTGGCTGCTCCAGTTTCGCCCCACAGTCCGAAAATGGTTAGGTTAGCTGGATTGGCCCGAAAAATCGTCCCACAGTTTCCAGATATGTGTAGCTTTGGTGTGTTAATCATGGCAATGCAGAGGTAGTGGAGGTGAATACGTCTGTGAGGATTGTATATCATAGTGCCTGTGTGGACTCATTGGCCCGGATGTCTTGTTTGCATATTGTAGTCATTCTAAGAAGTGTCTGTCTGCATTAAAATTAACCATTGAAAAGACCTTCAATCAGGAAGGTCTCCAAATCAGGAATTCAGGCTTTAAATCAGTTAACATTCATCAGGAATTGAAATATTTAAAAAGGTGTTAAAAAAAAAACAAGAAAAGTAACTTGTTATTGAAAAATGACAGAACAATGAGAGAATTTGAAGTGTCATTGAAATTTATCATCAATATCAAACTTTTGAAGTTTTGTCTTTCTAATAAGTTGCAAATTCAGAGAGGAGCATTTGTAGGGTTTTATATATATATATATATATATATATATATAATAAAGTAGATTGTGCGAATGTTGTTTAGGGGAAAAAAGGCTGCCGACATTTCCTGATTCGGAATTACGTGACTGCAGACCGACAACAACAAGCTTAATTGTACGTTGAAATGACCATTCAGCTTTTGGTCCATTGGAGACGGGTGACATATATCAGTCCTGAAAAGTAGAGCTAAGTCCCATGAAACACATAAATAAGAAAATATCGATTTGTACTAAAACGTCGTCTGCATTTCTTGCCTTGCTGCCACTGTTGATATAATGCAACTCCTTTCTGAACTAGCAAGTAATAATTTCATCTCAAATCTCTGCATCTGAAGCTAATTTGCAACATTATCTGTTTTGTATAATGGAAAATAAATAACAATGATCATTTCTCGACATTTTTGTGCAAAATTCAATGTCTCATTGACCTGTCAGATTTATTTTCTCTGTGTCCTCACACTTAGCTAATATACGTGACTGTCTCACGTTATCAGCTGAATGTTTCGAATGTAACTAACAAATCGCCATATTTCACCTACTTTCTGTAGGCATGAAAAGTAGGAATTCCCGCTCCAATTTAATAGAGCGGAAAAAAGTCATATTTAAGAAAACACAATGAATCCATTCATTATTGGCTCCTTCCTAGATCCGAAATGAATGAAACTATGATAAATCAGAATTTTGAACCTGACATTCGACATTCATAGACGACCAGCAGTGAGTGCTTTTGCAACTTCAATCAAAGATTGCTGCTCACAACTAGGACTCAAGAATGCAAAAATAAGCATTTTCCCAGAGAAATGAAAATGGATTGTGTTCCGTTCATTTCGTCTCCAGTACACAGTTATATCCGTCCACTGTCCGAGCAAACTTTCAGTGAGAAATCTGCTTCCTAATTTCTAATGCAAATGTTTACTTCACATTTTATTTTCTTGATTGTGAGAACAACCCACTGGACAATGAATTCTCATATTCTGGATCAGTGGTGCTGGAAGAGCACAGCAATTCAGGCAGCATCCGAGGAGCTTCGAAATCGACGTTTCAGGCAAAAGCCCTTCATCAGGAATAAAGCCAGAGAGCCTGAAGCGTGGAGAGATAAGCTAGAGGAGGGTGGGGGTGGGGATAGAGTAGCATAGAGTCAGGACATGGTTTACCCCACCCCCACCCTCCTCTAGCTTATCTCTCCCCGCTTCAGGCTCTCTGCCTTTATTCCTGATGAAGGGCTTTTGCCCGAAACGTCGATTTCGAAGCTCCTGGGATGCTGCCTGAATTGCTGTGCTCTTCCAGCACCACTGATCCAGAATCTGGTTTCCAGCATCTGCAGTCACTGTTTTTACCTAATGAATTCTCAGAACTTATTGTACAATTATTTGTCATTTTTAACTCTGTGAATGTGGGTACATTGACAACATGTCTCGACATTTGAGGAAGCATATGACGAGGAAATGTTCGGATGGATGTGAGGCAGCAGCAGGCATAGTAAAGTAGTTTAGTTTGGGGTTGTGTTCCACATGGATCAGGTGGACCCAAGGGCATGTTTCCTTGCTTATGTCTCTATGACTCTACATGAGGACACAGAACAATATCATGTTATGAAGGATGTTAAAGGTATATTTGTGCAAACAATCATACCAATTCAATCATTCAGGATCCCATCAACATTCCAATGTATGTGAGCTGCTCCACTTCTGAATTTTCTGACTCCGATGTCTCCTTGTGAGCTTGTGGATTGTACTGAATTCAGAACAACAGTCTGCATTTAATCGAGATTCTGTGCAGTAAAATATCACTTCATTTTTGTTTAATGTTCGGACTTTAGCCAGTGAAGTTTCGAATTAATTGCCCACCTTAAAAATAATCATCATTGTGATTATATTTCAAACATATTGCATGACGTGTGAAATCAAATCATTGATTGGGTTGAATCACATCAGTCTCTTTATTCATTCCTCTCTGGAAACATTGTTCATTTCATGACAACTTAATAATCTTTACACTTTCTAAAAAATACCATTTCCAAAGCTTTGTCCCATCACTTTGTCCACTCCATTTCTTTTATTGGAACATGGATTTCGTCTGCATATATAACTGAACCTCCTAACGAATTCTTCCTTAGAGGTTGCAAATGCAAGTTTTTGCATCGAATTAACTGATAAATAATGAACACCGTCGAGCTGCGTGCCGATCAGAAGTATCACACCAGAGCAGGACGGCTCCAATACTTTTATAAGTTGCATTTAAGTTGCCTTGCAATGAAACACTCACCCACAATACAAAGTTGCCCTCTGATCACTTTTGTTTTTGACGTTAAAGCATTGGATGACATTACCTTAAGATTCTTACAGGCACTCAGCCAGGGAAAAGTCTTCGCCCTTCTGTAGCTATAGAGAACTTATACAGAAGTCAAGAAGATTCAAAATGTAAAAACATTGTCGGTCTCTTGATGAACATTAATGATATGAGTGTTTAGTTGCTGTTAAACAACTTACAGTAAACAAAGAGAAATGCACTTTTCTGAATTTTGGAAAACAATTTTGATTGGCAGGATTTGTTTTTGACATAGGAGAACAGAATTACTCAGAAAATAAAAGTAAGTTTCAAAGCCACTGAGCCCAGGCCTTTTTCAACGGTGTCATATTGATCACACCTCCTTGTAAGTTCCTCGCGTGCACTCAAGCTTTCCTTTCATGACTCGAGAACAACAAGAACGTCTATAGTTCTTCACAACAGTCCGGACATTCAGAGATGAGAAACCCGTGCTGGAGTAGAAAGTGAGGACCCATTAAAGTGATCAGATGAAACGGTATATGCAATTTGCTCTTGAAAACCTGACACTGGTTGATAGCAGTTCCTCTTTGCACACATCGAACACTTATTTCTCAATAACTTGTGAAGAGAAGTTTTGTCAAGACAATAGACAGTAGTTGCAGGAGTAGGCCATTCTGCCCTTCGAGACGGCACCACCATTCATTATGATCATGGCTGATCATTCTCAATCAGTATCCTGTTCCTGCCTTTTCTCCATATCCCTTGATTACACTGTTCTTGAGAGCTCTATCCAACAAGGGGATGCGATGGATGGCAGATATAGGAAGGGAAAAAGGTCGCAGATACAGATAGTTAGATGGGTTAACTCCAGGAAAGGTAGGAGAGGGAAGCAGGTCGTGCAGGAGTCTCCTGTGCTTATTCCCATTTAAAACAATTGTACTGTTTTGGAAAATGGCGGCTGCAATAGATTCTCAGGGGAATGTAGCATGAACAGTCAAGTTTCTGGTATCGGGAGAGGCTCTAATGCAATGAGGGGTACATTGGTTTCCAAGTGATCGATTGTGTTAGGTGACTGTCTAATCCGAGGCACAGACGTTTCTGCAGCCAGCAGCGAAAAATCAAAATGATGTGTTGTATCCCCCTGGTGCCAGGATTAAGGATGTCTGAGAGAGGATGCAGAATGTTCTCAAAGGAGAGAAGGACCAGCAGAATATCATTGTACAGCTTGGAGCCAACTACATAGCAAGGGGGAAAAGGACCAGATTCTGAATGGAGTATATACAGAGTTAGGCAGGAATTTAAAAATGAGGTCCTCAACAGTACCAATATCACGAAGGGTGGTGATTGATGTCAAATGAGAACCCTCGAGTTCAGTTATTAGTGGTGTACCACAAGGACCAGTTTTGGGACCACTGCTGTTTGTCATTTTTTCCAAGTGAGTTGAATGAGTGCGTAGAAAGATGGGTTAGCAAATTTACGGATGGCACGAAGGTCGATGGAGTGAAGGATAGTGCTGAAGGATGTTGCAGGTAACAGAGCCACAGAGATAGGCTTCAGAGCTGGGCTGACAGGTGGCAAAGGGAACTTAATGCGGAAAAGTGTGAGGTGATTCAGTTTGCAAGTTACAATAGGAATAAAGTGTGCTGTGTTAAATGTAAGATTCTTGGTAGCGGAGATGACAAGAGAAATGTCACTGTCTATGTACATCAATCCCTGAAAGATATCACCCAGTTTGATAGCGTTGTTAAGAAGGCATACAGTGTCCTTACTTCTATTGATAGAGAAATTGAGTTTTGGATCGACGAGGCCATGCTGCAGCTTTACAAAACTCTGTTGCAGTCGCACTTGGAGTGTTGTGTAATGTACTGGTCACAGCAATATCGGAACGATGTGGAAGCTTTGGCAAGGGTACAGAGCAGATTTAGGACAATGTCGCCTGCTACGGAGGGAAAATCTTAACAGGCAAAACTCAGGAGATTGTGGCTGTTTTTCATTTGAGAGATGATGGTTGAGACGGGATTTAATTGAGACATGCAAGATAATCAGAGGGTTAGATATTGTGGACAGTGACTTTTTTTTCCTCAGATGGCGATAGCTTTCACGCTGCTCACAGCTTTAAATTGAGGGACGATAGATAAAGGACATATATCAGAGTTAGTTCCTTTACTGAAAGAGTAGTATGGGAGTGGAACGCCTTCCTGCGATGGTGGTAAACTGTGGAAAATTACTAATTGGGCATAGTGTCCCAATCATCTGTGGGAGGATGTGAAACAGTGTCTTTAGTGAAATATCATTTCCCTCTCAATTGCATCTCCAGCGTCATTACGACTCCGACACAGTACCCCTATGAACTATGGGCGGATGTGAGACATTATCTTTCGTGAAATAACCTGTTCCGTTGAATTCCGTCTCCAAGGACATTAAACTCTGACACAGTATCTCTATCATCTGTGGAAGAAGTGATACAGTTTCTTTCCTTTAATAGCCTGGGACTCTGAATTGCATCTCCAGCGACATTTCTACTTCAACAGTGTGACCTTGTCATCTATGGGAGGATGCAAAACAGTATCTTTAGTATAGCAACATTTCCCTCTAAATTACATCTCTAGCGATGTTACTACTCTGACACAGTAGCCTTATCACTGTGTGAGGATAGAAAGCAGTGTATTTACTGTAATAACTTGTCCCTTTGAATTACTTCGCAAGTGTCATTACTACATTGACACAGTGTTCCTGTCAATTATGGGATGATGCAAAACTGCATATTTAGTGTAATAGTCTGTCCGTCTGAATTACACCTCCAGCGACATTACTACTCTGATACAGTGTCTATATCTTCTGTAGGAGAATGTGAAACAGTGTCTTTGGTATAATAACCGGCGCTTCTATATTACATTTCCAATGAAATTACTTCTCTCTCACAGTGTCTCTATCATCTGCGGATGGACGTGGAACATTGCCTTTCGGATAGTAACTGGGCCTCTGAAATATATATCCAGCAACATTACTCCTCTGATACAGTCTCCCGAGCACAAAATTACTTTGGAGACAAGAGCAAGTTTGTTATCGAATTCATGGCAACTGAAAGAGTGATTAGAAGATACGTGAAACTGTAAAGTCTGAATTTTACCAAAGCACAGATAATGGTTTACTTAGCAAAAGGAGAAAGTGAGGTCTGCAGATGCTGGAGATCAGAGCTGAAAATGTGTTGCTGGAAAAGCGCAGCAGGTCGCAAATTGTAAGTATTTTGTCCCATTTTATTCCGTGTACTAAGGGGCTTGTTTATTGGGAATATTGCAAGGAGTTTGGACCAGCACTGTTATGTCTTGATAGCCTGTCAAGCTCAGATAGGATGTGTTATCCGTTATTCTATTTTCTTTTCTTTGTGTTTCGTTCCGTGATTTTGTAAATAAATTCCAACTATTTAAAACTCGGTAGTCGTGCCAGCAAATATACTCTGGGAATATCCATGATAAATTACCAAAAACAAATTGCGACGTTACGGTCTAAGCTACTTGCTTTAAAATGTTTTAAGGAGTCGGGCCTGGTCCATAACAACGTACAATAACCTTGTTCGTTAAATCCCATGGATAAATGGGTCCGAAGCGGAATGAATATGATATTGGTTCGAAGACAGAAAGGACTGGGCCAGTAGCTGAGGAGACGTAAGCTGAGTATACCAATATCTCCCAGTCACGAGTATTGAACCATCACACTTTATGGCAAATTGAATGAAACGCAATGCAAACCAAGAGAACAGATCACCTTTGGGAGCTAGAATGATGGACGGTAATGTGACTAGAATTGGAAAATGTTTGATTTGATGTACAGAATTATATTTTCTATCTGGACTGTTTAATCACAGGTTATACAGGTAGATAAGATTGTTTATATCTGGACATTATATTCAGAATTAAAAACAGACATAAATAACAAAATATGTACGGCGACAGGGAATTACAGCAGAGTTACAGCAGTGATAAAGCTCATTACGAGCTCGTACAGAGGTGATGGATTCAATGATCACCATCTTTGCTGTAATTATTCTGAGAAATGTCCTAAAAGCTTTCATTGCCTGAGGATACAAGCCTATTCAAAAAGAACACAGAAGATGTCATAGTTATAATGTATTCCTATTGTATCATAAAATGTAGCTGTCTCTAAAATACCTTTGAAATCAAAATCAATTGGTTGAGATTTACGCATTGAAGAGAGCAGAAACAAGAAAGTTATTTTTTTGGAAATTAAGGAAGGAACAGACGCCAGTGTAATGCAATTGTTATTTGCACAGGTAATGGGAAGAGAAATGGAGCATATTGTACAAATATAACCACAGTCAACATCTAGACCCATCAAGAAAAGTATAATATTAGAGGTAATGGAAATCTGAAATAAAAGCACAAAATGATGGGGAAATACAACAGATGAGCCAGGATCCGGAGTGAGAAGCAGAGTTAATATAATGGGTCTGATATGAAATTGCTCTGAAAAACAATCACATTGGACTCAAAACGTAATTCCGTGTTTTATTCTCTGCTCTGATACTGTCAGACTGATGAGTTTCTCTGTAGCACTTTCAGTTGGTGCAATGGCAAATGACAGACAGTGGTGCTGGGCGTTTGCTTTCAGGATGGAGGCCTGGGATCAGCAGTTTTCACAAAGGCTGGTTCTCGGTTTTCATAGTTTGTCAGTTGTACAAATGATTTAAATGAGAGTATAGAAGCTATGGTTAGTAAGCTTGTGGATGACATCAAATTTGATGGCACAATGGACAGTGAAGAAAGTTTTCTAAGATCACGAAAGAATGTTGTTCAAATGGGTCAATAGGTTCTGAAATAGGAGATATAGCTCAATCTGGATGAATACAAGGTTTCTAAAAGACAGTATGTATTTTCTGCTGTCTGTGCATCAGGAAGTAGATGGTTTTGCTCCCGATTTCATGTGTTCAACACAAATAAATCGTTCGTGAACTTTAAGAGGCCTTACCCTCTCCCTGGTTACCCGCTTGCTCTTAACGTATTTGAACAATATGTTAAGATATCCCTTAACCTTTTGAGCTTGTACTATCTCATATCCTTTTTTTTTGCCTTCCTGATAGTTCTCTCAATAATGCCCCACACTCTTTATATTGATTAAGAGATCAAATTGAATTAAGTTGTTTTTATATGAAGTAAGATTCGCTTTTATTCTTGAGTAGAACCGCAATAACTTTTTTCATCCGTTGTTCCTTTATGTTCCCAGCTTTACCGTTCACTCCAACAAGAAGATAATGCCTCGCAACTCTTGTCGTCACACTGTTGAACGTCTCCCACTTGTCAGACCTTCTTTTTACCTTTTAACAGTTTACATCATCAAACTTGGAAAGTCCTTGGCAGATGCCTTTAAAAATTGTGACACTCCAATTAAAAATATCATGTGAATGGAAGGCTTATTCTTTTCCATAACCATTTTGAAAGTAATAGAATTTTGACTTCAATACGCAAAGTGTTCCGTCACTTTTACTTCAGTCACCTGCCCTGCCTATTATAAGAAAAGAAGATGCAGTTTTGCTCCTTCCCTTTAGAAGCATCCACGTATTGATAACGACAATTTTCTTGAAAACATTTAACAAAATGTACACCACAAAACGTTAACACTACGGTAGTCCCAGTCAATTTTTGGAAAATGAACATTTATGATCATGAAAGCCTTACTGTGTTTATGCATATCTGAGACCTCCCTACATATTTGTTCCTCAATTTCTTTTTAATGTTGGGGAACATGGAGTGCAATCCCATCAACGTGTTCTTTCCTTTCTTGTTTTTAATTTCTACCAATATATTTTCACTGGACGATTTGTCACAAATGACCATATTGTTCAATCTCTTTAGCGTGATCTTTACTTTGATATCTTCCCTCGGTACTGCAATACTTTATTCATTAATCATCTTCTGGGTGCTTCGGTTTCCTCCTACAGCCCAAAGATGTGCAGGTCAGATGAATAGGCCAGACTAAATCGCCTGCAGTGTTAGGTGCATTAGTCAGAGGGAAATGATCTGGGTTGGTTACTCTTTGGAGGGTCGGTGTGGACTTGTTGTGTCAAAGGGCCTGTTTCCCGCACTGTAGGGAATCTAATCTAATCTAATCATGGTGGCAGCCCTCCAGCAAGCCCTCTAAATCCTGCCAGCCACCGCATGTCTATTTTCTATCCTTTTTTATGACACCTAATGCCTGGAACATTGAATTTCCACTCCTGAATACCTCTCATCCAGGTTTTAATAATAGCTATTATGTCGCAATCTCACGTTCTTAAACCTGCCCTGAGTTCATCAGCCTTCCCTGTAGGACCCATGAAATGAAATGAATGCAATTTAGTTCTTCAGACTTACTATATTCTCTGATTCCCTCGTCTGTTTTTTTTTAAAAAATTGATGTGCTTTCATCAAATTCATAACCTTCTCCATCCATCCGACCATTTACAATGCTACTTAGAATAACTCCTGTTTCCTTCTCTAAAGATGTGAAATTTCCCTTGAAAAAATGAGCAAATCTTCTTTCTCAGATATTGGTTGCTTTCTAGTTAATATTAGACCAATCCATTTTGGTCTTTTCTATTCCAAAAAAAAGGAAATTCCAAAAAAACTTATATCCCTGATCAATCAATCGTCTGCGATTGATTTTTTTCTTCCTACCGTTCTTTCCCTTGGTTTGGTTTAGAGTTGGAACCGAACAAGAAACTACCACTTTTAACTTTTTTTTTGAAATGTTCTACTATAACTCTTAAATTTTCTCTGTACTATTTATTCTTTTCCCTAAAAATGACATTCCTACCAATATGTGCCATAATTTTGCTTCTCAATCTCATGTTTAACAATATATTTCAAATTTTAGAGACGTTCTTTATCCGAATAACGGGACAGCAACAAGCTATCCGTAATTTACGCTTACTGCCATAGAATCCCGTGCTTTGCCCCTATCGGAGCAATCCCCTGTGGCAACAATTCTACCAAATACTGTCAAAAGCTTCCAAACATTAGAATCGTTCCAAGTGTTCAATAACTGATGGATCTTCAATTTTCTTCGGAGAGACTACACCTGCAAAAGTTCCAATAACTGTTTGAGGAAGGAATAGCCAGCCGAGACATTTCAACTGTCTTCTTATCTTTCCGGAGTCACCAACTTTCTGACTGATTTTGCTGGATAATAACATTCCTAAGTGTTCTAGCCATCTCTTCCGCTACTTTTTATATAGTCTAAATAACATTATCCCTATTAGTGAGCGGCACGGTGGCACAGTGGTGAGCAATGCTGTCTTACAGCGCCAGAGACCCGGGTTCAATTTCTAACACAGGCGACGGACTGTGTGGAGTTTGCACGTTCTCCCCGTGTCTGCGTGGGTGTGCTCTGGTTTCCTCCCACAGTCCAAAGATGTGCAGGTCAGGCGAATTAGTCATGCTAAATTGCCCGCAGTGTTAGGTAAGTAAGGGGTAAATGTATGGGTGGGTTGCGCTTCGGCGGGTCGGTGTGGACTTGTTGGGCCGAAGGGCCTGTTTCCACACTGTAATGTAATCTAATTTAAAAGCCGGATTTTATATACATTTCACTACCTACAGACAATAATGTTTAAATGTGCATACACACATACATACACATATCAAACATGTAAGATTTTAAAAAATCAAACATTTAACTAAATAACTCAATTGATCGACCCCTCTTCAATACCTTCCTCGAAGAAAAAAATGTCTTTTCCAGAGATGAACCTATTTTGGACTCTCTGAAATGAATGCATAACTTCTTATTTAAAGCTATACTGTTTAGTTTTCCAAAATAAAATGAAAAAATTTGCAATGAAAAAAGAAACATTTCAAAACAAATGCAGAATTTTCTTTTCTTAATATATTTCACCCTTAAAATCGTGAGTTAGTTTGGTCTTTTGTTTGTTTTTCAGCATGTGAATAAAACAAATAGAAAAAAAAATTGTGTGTTAATAGACTAGCAGGAATATGTTAACTGCAATAAAATAATAATTAATATTTAACTATGCGTGCAATCGCATGAACAGCTGTAAGATCCATGATGCTCTGAGAACATTTTTTTCAAACATTCTTTCCCAATATGAACAACATTGGGCATATGTTCAAATAATTTGCTTCCAATTGTAGCGTTACTTTGATGATATGGGTTGGTCTCCTGCCATGTGCTGAAAATCTAGAATTTTAGACAATCCTTATACTCATCACTCTGTCTCATTCAAACAAAATGATGAATAGAAATGACAAGTTTAGGGAACCAGGAATTTCAGGTGAAATTGTGAGACGTGCTAAGAGGAAATAGAAGCGTGCATAAGTTTGAGACGACTGAAGACAGAAAGTTTTGGAAAAATATCAGGAATGTAGCCCCAGTCTGAAACAAGTAATTTAGGGGGTTAAAACGGGTCATTAAATAACTTTAGCGAGCAGGTTAAGCTAAAATTCCAAAGCCTTTTATTCATCTAAAAGGAACAAGAGGGTAACAAGAGAAAGGGTTGGCGCACTCAAGGACAAAGTAGGAAAGTTGTGCGTGGAGTCAGAGAAAACGAGTGAGATTTTTCATGAGTACTTTACATCGGTATCCATCAAGGAGAGGGGCAAGAAGGATGTTGAGGGGAGAGATAGATGTTTGATTACTCTCAGTAAAGTCAGCATAAGTAGGGAGGAAGTGTTAAGTATTCTAAAAGGCATTAAAGTGGTCAAATAACCCGGTCCGGATCGGATGCATCCCAGTTTTCTGAGGGATGTAACAGAGGAAATAGCTGGGGTCTTAACAGATATCATTGCAGCATCCTTGAACATGGAAGACTGGAAAATTGCTAATGTTGTCACCTTGTTTAAGAAAGCTCTCAGGGATAATCCAGGTAATTGTAGAGCGGTGAACCTGACGTCAGTGATAGGGAACCTGCTGGAGAAGATAGTGAGGGATAGAATCTATTCCCACTTGAAATAAAATGGTCTTAGCATTGATAGGTAACATGCTTTAGTGCAGGGAATGTCATATCTTCCGAATTTCTTAGAAGTTTATAAAGAAGTGACAAAGTTGATGAATGAGGGAAGGGCTGTATATGTCATTTACATTGATTTCAGGAAAACGTTTGATTAGGTTCCCCATGGTAGGCTGATGGAGAAGGTGAAGTCGTATGGGTTTCACAGTGCACAGTTGTGGAAAGATCACTCAACGTTCCATTAAAAAATGCCAGGAGACACAAAAAATCATTCACGAAATTAAACTTTAATCTTGTGAAATGAAAGCTGTAACAGCTAGGAAATTGATTCCCTGTCTGCGCAAGAGCCTTCTGTTTCTCTGTACTTTATGCAGTTTATTTTTCCTGCGCCTATCTGATAGCAATAGGATACCCAATCATACTGGCTTACTTTGTTTTCCTCACCTAATAATCCTCTGCCACACTGGTTCGCTACATTAGACTTAATCTGTCAAATTACAGTACAATCGCATTCAGTGTGAGCTCATCTAGTGGTGATTGAATTAGCCTATGACAATGTGACCTACCATTATTGAATACTGGTGCTCTGTAAAATGATCCTGTGCATTACCACACTAAGTTAGCGACATAACTGCCAAATTAACATTCATGCATTATTCCTTTGAGATCAACAACACTCATACAGAGAAAGAATACAAGGATGCTGGATGTACAAAGGCCAAATCGATTGCATAGTCCCAAAAGCGGGCAACAATAATTTCCAGGGATTAGAAGTCAAAGGATTATGCTTCTGCACCTGGAAGCACAGGGCAAAAACTCGCACCACCCGCAATGGAAGAGGAAAAACAAGATCTACGACGAGGCGGGGCCAGAGTCCACTGGAACAACAGAGATTTGTCACGCAGCAAGACACAGTAAAAATATATAAATAGAGATAGATCACAGCAAAATACAAACAGAACATCAAGCAAAATGACACCCGCCACATTCACAATCTTACCGAACAAAGTCCCCAATCCACACAAAATAGTATTCAACCAGACAAAAGACCTGATGGCCGGACCCTGCATTCTCCTTAAGCTGCTGCTGTAAATTCTGGAGCCGAATCATAGCCCGAGTAAAGGATCCCTCTCGTCAGGCAATGTCCCCAGAACTGTACACAGACCCCACCTTTAGCAAGAAACGAACAGTCCAAGGCCTACCTATTCAGCCATGCCGTCTGACTGGTCACATCCAATTGCTCAACTAATGCGGAGAGGGCATCATCAGAGTATTAAATAAATCCCTGCTAATTGTAATAGATATGATTAGTCCACACAGCATTCTTTCTAATACCAATGGCAGGGATAAGCGACTGACCTTGAACACATTGGAGTTACCCCGTGGCTGACCAATACCTTCCACAGGCAACGCAGGATCAGGGAGACGCTCCCATTTCGGGAGTCGCAAAGTCGGCGGGGCAGAACATCAAATTGAGCCTCTGGCGAGGCAAAAGTCTCATTGAAGAGTATCACACGAGGGCAGTAGCCATCCCAACTAAACAGAAGTGTTGGACACAGCCCCCTCCGATGCCACACAGCTACCAAGTATCGGCCAAGGGAACAAACTGAAAATTCATAACGAGCTGATCATGTATCACACGGACACGGAAAGGAGCGGCAGTTACAACACCAAATGTAAGTACATAAGTACCCTCAAAACGGTCCACGGAAACATTTTTTCCTTTGGTCTGAAATTTTTAATTAAACCTTTCATTTCATCGCAGAGATTTTCGTCAAATGAACCCTCTTTTGGCCATTCAGTTAGTAAATTTTGAGTTCGTTTTACACACTTTTAAAGATTTTTTACGACATCCTTTCTTACTACTGGAAATTTCTTACGCAGTATTTCAACCTCAGTCCTTTGTTCAACTTGACATATATTCCAATCAAGCTGGTCCATTGCCTCTGTTCTCACAATTTACTTCCTTATGCCTTACATATCAGGGAGTACTTCGTCAATTGTTGTGAATATTCCATAACTCTACAACTCGCAGTCGTCTCTTATTGGTTTAACAATCTTGAAACTTCCTTAGTTTCAACTAATTAATAAAGATAATCTATTCTCGTTCGTTCTTCCTGCACTATTCGAGGAGTGCATCTGAACAATACTGTAATCACTAAATCTTCTTTGAAATAGGTTTGAAGAAAAGCTCGATCTTATTTTCCTACAATGCAAAACAAAATCAAATCACTCCCGGATCTCGAGCTCTGGGGAACAAGACATAAACATTTAATCTCCAAGAATTAATTGTGCATACAAACCAGACCACAATGGTTGAACTTGAGAGTCTGTCTCTCTCAAAAACAAACACACACACACTCAAAGTGTTACTACAAGCCAGAGCTTCAGTCTGATCATCCAGGCCACTTTAAGAAAAAAATCAACAGTCCAGTAACACTTCAGAAAACTTGCTATTCTCTACTAACTTACTTCTAATCGTCTACTTCCAATCTTCCGGCTTTCAATTTAATTGAAAATTAATGATACTAACAATAAAACAGTCCTCACCGGTTCTGCCAATTCAGTCACCTGAGTTTCCTTTACTTTCTGTGTTTTTAAATTTCCTTAACTATTTCAGGGCGGAATCCACAGAAGTTCTTTATATGACGTGGAATTTTGGCTCGATCTCTTTATTCTGTGCCTAATCAACACCACCCCTGCGCAGTTTTCCTGAACATCCTCAACCTTTGATTTACCATCTAGCTTTTGGTTCTTTCGATCAGAGAGACCCACCAGAAACTTTCTTTGCAGTTTTGTGTTTGTGAGAACCTCCCTTATTTGACAAAATATTGCCCAGATTAGCAGCAACATGCTTACCCTTTATTTTGTGTGTGGCAAACACTTTTATTCTGCCCGTCTCAGGAGAGCTTTCGCTAAAGTCACGGTTGCTGTAGCCTCTTTTTAAAGGGAAACGTTCCTTCCCAGTCCCATTGGACGTGCCAAGATGGTTGTGGAAGAATCACTCAATATTCTTTAAAAAAAAACCTGGAGACGCACTCAATCGCTCAACATGTTAAACTTTAATTTGTAAAGAAAAGCTGTGGCAATCAGATAATTGTTTCCCGATTGCCCACTAAACCTTTGTTCCACTGCAGTTTATACAGTTGTTGTTTCCGGGCTTTTCGGATAACATTAGCATAACCAATCACACTGGTTTGCGCTGCATTTCTAAACTAATCATCGTCTGCAACACTGTTTCCCTACATTACACATAACTGATCATGGGCGGCACGGTGGCACAGTGGCACAGTGGTTAGCACTGCTGCCTCACAGCGCCAGAGACCCGGGTTCAATTCCCGCCTCAGGCGACTGACTGTGTGGAGATTGCACGTTCTCCCCGTGTCTGCGTGGGTTTCCTCCGGGTGCTCCGGTTTCCTCCCACAGTCCAAAGATGTGCAGGGTCAGGTGAATTGGCCATACTAAAATTGCCCGTAGTGTTAGGTACGGGGTAAATGTAGGGGTATGGGTGGGTTTCGCTTCGGTGTGGACTTGTTGGGCCGAAGGGCCAGTTTCCACACTGTAATCTAATCTAATCTTACCTACCAGCGAACGACCATTATCTGTGACTAGCGCCCTATTATATAATCCCGGGTGTGCATTACTTCACTAAGTTAACCACATAACTGCCAGAGTAACTTCCATAATATTATCTGAGTTGGGTTTCCTAAAACTTCTAACAAGCATGGTATGCTGGGACATATGATTAACTGACGTGGCATGCCAATGAATTAACAAGTGAGAAACGATGGCTTGGTCAGAGGAAGAAAGGATAGGTGTGGAGAGTTGTTTCTGACTGGAATTCTGCAACCAATGGTGATCTGCAAGGATCAGTGCTGGGACTTCTGCAATATAAATTTGTATGTCTCTGTTTATGAGGATAGGTGTAGAAATGTGGCAGTTGGAACATCATCTGTGTGAGCAGACGCACTTGAGGACATTGATTGCAAGAAGGCAGTATCAACAAATGGCAAGACTCAGAGGACAATTGACACATGGAGAGTCTTTGGTTGGAAGTCCGTAGCTCCTTCAAAGTTAAATTACTATAGTGTAACGAGGTGACAAAGGTGTACAACACACTTACCTTCATCAGGTTAGAAAACTGAGTACAAAACTTGGCAGGTCACATTGTTGCTCTATAATCCTTTAGTAAGTTGGCAAGTGTGGCATTCAGTACAGTTATGGTCACCACAGTAGAAGAACGATCTGATTGATTTGGAAAGAGTGTAATCTAAGTTTGCCGCGTCGTTTCTTGGAAGGTAATGGAATACCTATAAGGAGAGGTATGAGAAATGTGGATTATCTTCGTTGGGAGTCGGAAGCTGATGGGCGAACTGATAACAGTCCATACGATTTTGAGAGAATTGGGCATTCTCAATCTTTTATCCGAGACTAGAAATATCAAATACATTGGTTAAGGTGGAAGGGGCAAGTTTATAGGAGATGCGAAAGGAAAGTGTTTTTTTTTTACACTGAGATTGGTAGGTGTGTGGACGTCGCTTCCAGGAGAGAGGTAGAAGCAGATATGGTCTCAGTGTTTAAGGAGCATATCAATAGACACTTGAAGAGTGGATGGCGTGCGTGGGCGTGATCGTGGAGGAAAATGAACAATGTGTGGACATATATGATTAATTTCGAACTGCACCATTGACGCCACAGACCCGATGCATCAAGCACCCCGTCTCTGCACTAAATCTTGTGTGTTCTAGAGGACTGACAGGTCGTGTTGTGAGATATAAAGCAACGGAACGGATATTTGTCATAAGTGATGCACCAAATTATTTACACATGCAGGGAGACTGATGGAGAGAGGGGTCAGACGCAATGAAAGGACACTGAGATGCAGTGACAAAGGGATAAAGTACAGAAAGAGAGAGAGAGAGAGGACAGACAGAGAGATTGAGAGTCAAACAGCAACATACATGAAGAGAAGAGAAGACTGACATGACAGTACTTTGCAGTTGCAGAATTGGATGGGAAGGAATAATGCGAAGACTGGGAAAGAGCATACAATGATGTAAGAGGACAGTCTTCCAAGAATTGAAGGGGCGTATATTGCCCTCCAAACAGCACTTTGTTTGGAGACAGTCTCTGCCCCAACTTCCAACTCCAACTATGTGCCAGGTCCTTAATGTCAGCCTTGCTGAGTGGTTTTACCCATCTCTCACACTTCCCACTTACTGAGGATGAACTTCAGTCCTCAGTTGAAGCCAGGCGCCATCTCCGTTCATGGATCAAGGATTTCAACAGCTGTTGAACATCACATTTTTCTTCTGCTGCCACTGACTCCGTGCTTATTTTATCCATCAGGAGTCCCATCCAAAATCCGAGGATCCCTTCTCGTACTTTCAAAATACTCCACTGGATACCCTGTGCTGCTCTGTTGCCCACCCCAGACCGCTTCTGCAGCAACTGCCGCCATTTCATTGACCACCTCAACCGGTCCACCCCTTTCACGCACTCCAACCTCACTCTCACAATGCTCAGTCCTCAGTTCCCTTCACTTCAAGCCCAAACTCATCATCAACCCACGGGACTGGAAGTTGGGAGTGCGCTGTGTTCGTTTGGTACAATTACTTCTAAACAGTTGAAGCCAGGCGCCATCTCGCAGATACCTCCTCCTGCTGCTCCCCAACCACGACCTCATCTTTTATCAACAAACCATGATCTCCCATATTATCCACAACCTCATCATCTCAGAGATTTCTCATGCACAGCCTTCAACGTCATCGTCCAAAAAGTCACACGTTTTGATTCTATCTCTCAACCAAAATTCACAAACTTTATTGCCACCATCGAACCACTGCCTCTTCCAAATCATGCTCCACAGAACCTATTTTTTCATATCTTGCCAGTGTCTTATTCCCCTCGGTCCAGGACCTTCCCACATACATTGGCAACACACTTCACGCCCACCACCTCCTCCATGACTTTCATTTCCCTTTTGCCCGCAATATCTCATCTTCACCATGGAGAAGCGTTCCCTACACGCATCCATTCAGCACGGTGCAACACTCTAAACCATCCGTTTCCTCCACTCCCGTTGATCCAGCCATTATCCCTCCACCAATACACCCATTCAAGTGGCGGAACTGGTGTTCACACTCAGCAACTTCTCCTTCGAATCCTCCCACATTTTTCAGACCTAAACGGCAACCATGGCCAAACATGTGGGCCCAAGCCAAGTCTGCCTCTCCATCGTAAATGTGGAACAATCCACCTTCAGGAGTTACCATTGCCCCATTTCTCAATTTTGTTTCCATTCGCTACATTGATGGTTCTGTGGACGTCACCTTGTGCGACTGTGAGGAGGATTAACAGTCCATTAAATTCACAAGCACTTTCCACGCTGACCTCACGTTCACCTAACCATTCTCAGACACTTTCCTCCTCTTCATGGACCTCTCCATTTCCATTTCTGTCAACCAACTCAGCACGTACATCAGCTTCAATCCTAACCATTCCCACAGCGACCTGAAAAACAACTGTACCCTCACCTCCTCCTGTGAAAATGCTGTCCCATAATCCTAAATCATCCATCCCGGCCGTTTTTGTATCCAGTAGTAACAATTCAACTCCAGATCATTGCAGATGGCCTCGTTTTCAAGGAGAGCAACATCCCACTCCACGGGGTCAGCATGCCCTCCAGAGCATCTCTTCCATTTCCCGACCCTTGCCTTTGAACTCCATCTCTCCAACCACAATAAGAAGAGAAATCCCACTGGACCTCAGCTTCCAACCTCAAGTATACGGACAGAGCGCATAATCCTCCGCCACTCCCGCCACCAAAGGCAGACCCAAGCACCAGATATATATTTACCTCTCCACGACTCTCAGCATTCCGTGGAGACAATTCCCTCCGTGACGCTCTCGTGACGTCCACGCGCCCTTCCAACCGACCCTCTATTCATGGTCGCCGCAGGACGTGTTACACCTCCGCCAACAACTACCCCTTCACCTTTACCTATGGGCCTAAATGATCCTTACACATCCAGCAGAGATTATTCTGTGTTTGCAAACACGTCACCTACTGTGTCCATTGGTCGTGATTTGGTTTCCTCTACTTTGCGGAGACAAGGCGCCAACGTGTGGAATATTTCAGCTAACATCTCTGGAACACACGCAACAAGCAACCCCACTGCCCTGTGGCCTTATACTTCAACTCCCCCTCCAACTCTGTTAAGGACATGCAAGTCCTGGACCACCTGCACTGCCAAATACTTGCCATACAACGCCAGGAGGAACATCACCTCACCATCCGCCCTTGTACTCTCGAATGACACGCATCACAGTCGACTTCGCCAGTGTTCCCATCTCCCCTCCCTCCATTTCATCGCAATTAAAACCGCCAACATGGTACTGCCCACTTGAACAGTTCTATCTCTCCATGTTCCTGCCCACCTTCTGTTCCGACCAATCACCACCACGCCCCAACTGCATCTTCCTATCGGTTTCCCAGCTCACCTCCACTCAGCACCACTGAATGTTTTTATCTCTCAGTCCCCTTCCCTGCTACAATCCTGATGAAGGACTTACGCCTGAAACGTCGGTTCTCCCGCTCCTTGGATGCTGCCTGATTTGCTGTGGCTTCCAAACACCATAATATTCGACACCCAAAACCATGCTGACTATTTCTACTCAAACAATGTTTTTAACGAACATTCATAAATCCTAACTCTCAGAATCCTCTCCCATTTTATGCCCACCAACGATATAAGAGTGACTTTTCCGTAATTCCCAGGCTTATCCCTATTCCTCTTCTTGAATAACGGAAGAGCACATGTCAGCGTCTGGCACTGCTCAAGAGGACTGAATAGATCATGGCCGAAACAGGCATGTCTTCCATCCCTTCTCGTGGAAGCCTTGTGTACAACCCGTCTCCCCACGGGATTTATATATTGACAGACTTTCCAGCGCATCCATCTTATTAACATCAACTTTTCGATAGTATCAGTCCCTTTCACTCCTCTCCAAACAAAATCCAGCAGTTCTCCCGCCTACAAATGCAGCCTCATGAAATTGAGTCTGCACTAGAGGATATGAATAAGTAAATAATAAATCCGAAAGTGACTGGACAGAACGGGCTTATTGTTTATATAGATAAATATTTAAGTCATTGTTTAAGTGTGCATATTATTCACGACAACAAAAATAATTAAGGAAACAATGCAGAGCCAAATGTCCGGCACACTAAATGCAGTACCAACGCCGCAGGTTTCAATTCACAGCTTGTCAATTCAAAGAATTCACCGCCTCATATTTCTCACTCAGTCAGATAGTACCACCGTTGATGACTGAGGAGATATGTAAATTCACTTGCACATTGAGGCTTATTCTGTCCTGGACATTGTTCCAGTGTTGTCGTCAGCATATTTGTGCCAGGAACAAGTCCACAGTCGCTCTAAATAGGCAGAAGCCATTACTAATTTTGCAGCCCATTCTCCTTGGTATTTCACAGTGTGATTGAGCTCATTTCCGAATTGATGCTGTGTTACAGTCTAAAAGAAAGTATTGGCAAATATGCTGAGGAGCTGTATCATGGCAGATGCGCGTTCTGTGGTCATGTGGTGATCTGAACCGGAGGTATAAAATTCAATGTTTTTAGTTCGCACACATATATAATAAAAATGCCCAGTAGCCAATGAAACCATGAAAGTATCAGATATACTAAAGAGTAAAATGATGGATCTCCTTCCCTTTACCATTTCTCGGTCTTTGTAATTCTCTCAAATGGTGCAGTCCTGGAGCCCATGTCATTCTCTAGTAGTCACGACATTGCGACTATCAGAATATTGAGCAGCAAAACAAGAACAGACGGGAGAAATGAAACATGATAAATGCGGTCCATGACGCGTAAGCAACAAAGCTGAGTTCCAAACCGCCTTTCCATGGACCAATACCAATCATAAATCGAGCTTCCTGTGTAAAGCCTCGATGATGAGGTTACAAACAGCCCAGTATGGTCACTCCTGTTAGAACCAAAGTCGGTGTTTTGCTTTTCAGTGTAGTGCATTGTTTTATGCTTTTCACAGCAAATGGCCAGAAAAATAAATCAGAGGGGAAAACCACAGTGAGACAGTGAAACATCCCTGGCTGCAAATTTCAAAGTGGCCATGAGAGAGCCAACACGTGTGTTGAGCAGACGAATTTCGGAAACAATTTGCAGCTATCCACCACAATATAACTCCAGTGAGAACGACCATGCGATTGTGAAGAATGCTTTTGAAGAAAGAACAGTTGCTGCTGGGAAGAGGATGACAAATGAAATGCATTTAACGAAAGGAGACTAAAGAATAATCTCAGAGCTTTCTTATCAGCTACAAAGACAACGACGCAAATAACATGTCTAGACGGATTTTTTTTACCGTTTCCTGCACATTTTCAATAAGGAAAGCAAATTTTGCTCTGTTCTTCTGTTCAATTTCCTTGCTAAAAATGGGAAATCACTTCTCATTGATTTACTCAATACCGTAATTGAGATAGAAAAGCACGAGATCCATGTGAATGGCCGAAGTCAGGTGCAGTGAAGTCAGGAAGGGATGAAATGTTTTATAAATAAAGCTATCCGACAGCATCAGAGCACACTTTTAGTGGGACAGGATCAAGTTTAAACTGAGGTTAATCGAATGAGACAAAATATACTTGGATCATAAGCAGAGTCCAAGTCTCAATTAACATTTCTAGGATGAAGTTTTAATCGTTTTCCGCCATTTCTATGATGGAGGATGATATTTTCTCTCTCTATTTCTGTACAATTAACTTTGATTTAAAAAGAAAGCTTATCAGTTATTTACTCAATACAGTAATTTAATAAAAGAACGCATGGGATCCACTTGAATGGCTGAAGTAAAGTGCAGTGAAGTATGCAACTGGCAAAGTGTTTTGCCAATTAGAGTATCCAATAGTACAAGTTCGGATCTGGCACCAGTTTGAAAGCTGGTAAAGTGTGACGGCAAAAGATTCCTTTCGACATGTTAAGCAGAATGAGAGACTGTGCTCCGCTCAGGCAGAATGCATGCGAAATATGGGAATTGAATTAGTATTTTCTAAGACGTTTGAAACTTTACAACTAGCTGATGAAGAAGCAGCGCTCCGAAAGCTAGTGTTTCCAAATAGACCTGTTAGGTTAGATTAGATTACTTACAATGTGGAAACAGGCCCTTCGGCCCAACAAGTCCAACACCGACCCTCCGAAGAGCAACCCACCCGGACCCATTACCCTACATTTACCCCTTCACCGAACACTACGGGCAATTTAGCATGGCCAATTCACCAAACCTGCACATATTTTGACTGTGAGAGGAAACCGTAGCACTCAAAGAACACTTCCTTCTACATAAGATCAAAAAGGCCCATTCGAAGCTTTGCCCAAAAGTTACTAAATGCTGAGATTTCAAAGATTGTTCCTTGACACTCGAGCTATTGTACAATATATAACTGTAAACAAAATGATGACTTCCATCTTAATCCTTATTTTTATATTTAAAATATATATCTCAAACAGTTATTCTTCCCCTGTATTAAAAAGATTACACTTAATTTTAAACCCTGATTATGTAATTTTAAGGGATTGGGGCTACCATTTCTAAAGTGTCTTAGTAGCCTAAACAATGCTAGAACAGATTTATGTGAGTAGATAAGGATCATCCAACATGATGCTAGAGCAGAAAAGGGTTAATCTGAAAAAAACGTCAAAGCATAATAGATAGAAAATGAAAAATGGCAAAATATATCCTTGGTGCCGACTAAACACCACTTACCCCAGACTTCTCCATTTCTTCTTCCCGTAATTGTGAGCCATGAATATTGAAGCGTGGATTTAGGAAGAAAGACAAAGAAGGATCACAAGTTCAGACAGAAAAGACAAGATCTCAGACATGCAGTAACAGATGCCAAGGGACATAACAGTCATCACAACATAAACTGACCCAGAGTCAGAAACAGAGTCTTAAATAAAAATATTTTTCAATCCAGTACAGTGACTTTCATCACTGTGGAAAGTACTTCATAAAACTTTTAGTATGTTAATATTGAAAAATTGAAGGCGAGAATGAAATTATATTTTGTCAATGTTCTCTATAAAGAAAAATGCAGAAGTTATTCTAATCATGATATGGATAATTATACATGAATAGGAAAAGGTCATCTAATAATTAGAATGGACCTGTTGAACTAAAGCTTGGCGTTGTGTGATTTCTAACTTTGAAAATAACGTTGGGTTTCTCACGAAAGCAACAGTTATGAAACTCAAGTGACGACAGCTTGACAGAATAAGGTAGTTTGGAATAATTGAAGCAAGAATGGAAGTGTTCTATTAATAGTTCATGCATTTAACAGTATACTCTGTCAGTATTTTATCACACCCCACAACCGCTCCAGGGCAGTTAACAATGAGGTACATTGCAGGAGTCACACTTGGTCCATCCCAGACATCAACCTCCCCTGTCTTGACATCTCCATTTCTATCTCGGATGCAATCTCCAGGCGGATGAATGCTAGAAAACCCACAGACTCTCATCGCTAGACGAACGACACCCTTTCCCTGCCAACAACAGGCAAGTAGTCGTCTGCATTCACGGAATACTTCAGCCGATACTGCATCTGTTTGGATGAGGAGACATTCCACTATCAAGCATCATAGATGTCCACCCATTTCGATCAAAGTGTTTCTCTGCCTTGTCATTCAGAGAGCCCTCGAGCGCACTTCCTCCATTCCCCACTGCTCTCAAAGCCCCTTTACACAAATTAAGATAAGTTCACCCTTGCGCTCATACAACGGCTGACCAGCCTCTACATTCAACCAATAATCCTTAAACACTTCTGACAACTCTAATTGAACCACAACACCAAGAATACGTTGCTCTCCCCACCCCCACTACACCTCATGAGTACATCAAGTCTCGTTCCAGTCCCCAAATGTTTGGTGACATTGCCCCGTAAACCCTCCCGAACCCAAAGTCACATTCCCATACGACTTAAGGCATGGAAAAACTATTGGCACACTTTCACTCACTCACCTCCATCCCGGGTCCCAAACTGTCTTTCCAGGAAGAACTGATGTTCACCTTCTCCTCTCCAAACTCGTTTACTGTATCCAGTGGTTCGGATGAGGCCTACTCGTCATCAGCAAGAGCAAGAGTAAACTGAGGCCACGTTTCACTAAGCCTCTCAGCCTGGCCTGCAGGAGCCGGCCTGACCTCCTAGTCGTTGACTGTTGTAATTCGTTTTCCAGCATGTCCATCCTTCGCCTCCTTCTTTGCCACAGCGTATCTGACTGCAGGTTGTGGGAAACGGCACCTCATCCTCTGCGTGCAGAGAATAGGGACAGCATTAAGTTCTCTAATCTCAAATACCTCCATTTCCTATCCGCCAGCACCATTCCAGCCCCTCCCCGTCCCCCTTTTCCATTCCACTAACCAAGCATTTTTTTCCAGAAACAAAACAAATGCATTGTTCCCATCAACCAACCAGACCGTACCCTCGATTTGATTTCACGTGTCCCGAACACACCACACTGCGATCCTCAACCACTACCCTGCTTAATCTATGGATTCATTTACACCCATCTCCAGGACCGAAGGAAGGTCACACCCGAAACTTTGATATCTTCACCTCCTGATGCTGCCGGACTTCCCTTGTTTTCCAAACTTCCTGCTTGTCTGCCTTGGATTTCACCATCTGCAGTTTTTTTTTTTGTCTCTTCTGATGTCACACGTAGGCCGACTGATTTCCTCCACTGAACTAAACAGGGAGAAAACTTGTCATGATTCGAGTTTATTTAATCATTAAATTCAAATTTATCGACTATGATTGGATTAGAATCTATATACATATAGTGATGCTGAGATTACGATATCTGTGCTTCGACCAGAATTCCTTACATTTGCTTATAGTTCAATGCAATTTTAGCTCAGTGGCCTTGTGTCTAAGTTGTTTGCACTGCTTCCTCACAGCGCGAGACAACCAAGTTCAGTTGCAGCCTCAGACGACAGCTTGTGTGGAGTTTGCACGTTCTTCCCATGTGTGAGTAAGTTTTCTCCAATATTCAGAACACGTGCACATCAGGTGAATTGACCAAGCGAAATTGTCCATAGTTTTCAGGAATGTGTAATTTAGGTACAATCGTCAGGTGAAATGCAGAGTAATCGGGTCGGGGTATGGATCTGAATGGAATACTCTTCGAAGGTTCAGTGTGGACTTGTGCGGCCAAGTGGCCTGTTTCCACACTGTAGGGATTCCATTTAAAAAAAAAAAGAGAGAAAGAAGAATCTTCCCCGTGTGTGTGTGAGTTTCCTCCGGGAGCTCCGGTATTTGTCTTTAATCCAAATATATGCAGGTAAAGTGAATTGGAGATGAAAAATTGCACATCGTGTTCAAGGTTATATAGGTTAGGTTCAAAAGTCAGGAGTAAATCTGTAGCAATAGAACAGGGAACTGGTTACTATTCGGAGGGTCGTTGTGGTCATTTTGTCTAAATGGCCTGTTTCCACACTGTCAGCAATCTGTGAAGGATTACACTGCAGCCGTGCTTCTTTAACAAACCTAACAGTAAATGGTTCAAGAGCCATATCAATTATTAATCCCTCTGGCCTTTGAAGTTAGTGACAGGTAAGCGAAAGGTGCAAACCAAGTTTAATAATTCCACACGGCCGATTTTTATGCAACTAAATTAAATTCCAGCCCATCAGACTTGTGCTTTTGCAATTTCTGTGAGAAAGGCCTTTTTATGTTCAGTTACAAAATACTGGGTTATGAAGATATTGATCCAACATTGGATTCAAATGCGGTTTAGAATTTCGGAATGGTAACAGGTTTATGGAAGAAACTGTTATACTGAAACTAACATAGTTGCATCAAGTGTGGCCAATTTGCAATATCGCTCAAGAAGACAGAATTCTGTCAAGAAACAAAAATCAGCTTCTCCCATCCATCTCAATACCTTTTCATCCCTATCTATCGCTCTAATTTATTCTCCAGCCCTTGCTGTCACTCTCTCTCAGACACTCCCAATTGCCATTTTGCTTCTCCATCTCAGCTCTGCGAAACACAGTCTCCTTTCAAACCTCCTGTATCCTCCTGTTGCTTCCTCCTGTATCTTTCTTCACTCGGTCTGTGTGATCTCGTCATCCTTTGATCTAACCTAATCTGTTACCGATCATGCTCGCTCTATCCACATCCATACCTGTAATGACTGATTCCTGAACAATTTCTGTGCCTGCATGTGCTCGATGTTATTCACTTTCTAAATTACAATAATCTCTGATCTTTGTCTCCCCTTATTTAAAATCTTACTACCATCTGTTTTAGGCTCGGTTATGCACAATATTTTACAACATCAGACTGAGAGTCAATATTATAAATCCCGAATAAACATAAACGTCAGAGTAGGGTGAGACGATTTCCAGCTTCCTCTGCGTATTATAGGGACTGGAAAACAGAGTTTTCCTCCTGAAAAGATTTATATCAAACGATTTTTCTTGGCACAGTGACTCAATGGTTAACACAGGTGCTTCACTGTGCAAGACACATCGGTTCAATTTCATCCTCAGGCGACCACAGGAAGTTTGTACATTCCCCTTGTGTCTGCATGGATTTCCTCTGAACGGCCGGCCTCTACAAGAAAGGTATTTGGTTATACTTATTCTGATCGCCAGGCTCACAAGTAAACCCTGGTAAAGATTGATGACTGCCCACTCCCATCTCTTGGCCAGAAATCTTTTTCTCAACAACACTCAAGGAAAGTGATAATTCGTTAACCCTTTGAAGATACAATCAAAAATACATAAGTTGCTCATTTATCCCTTAGAGCCTGCATTGCTAATAGATCATTTCACACACCTTTATCCTCATATCGACATGCATGAATATTTCAGAATATCCCTGCTTTTCTTTCACTTCATTGGTCATCAAGGAACTAGCTCTGCCGTCATGAGTTCTTTTCTTTAAAAATCATTTATTAACCTTTGATGCCCAGAATTCTGCAGACTCACAACTACCCGTGAAAGAACAAAACACCACACTTTTTAAACATACATGCCCCGTTTTGTTCAAGTAGGACTGAATGCTAGAAATTAACAAAGCAAACTCGTTGCAGATACAACGCAATCTAAAGCAGTGTAACACTGTGCACAGACTAACTCACTTTGTTCAATTTTTAAATGCAACAATATATTCTGAAATAAATCAATTTGAACTGTATCAAGAACATACAGAGCTCACATTGATGTTCAACATCAGCAATTTACAAAGGAGATAACCAGGGATCTGAACAGCTGCTAGAATCGGCTAGTGACTTCGCTCTAACTCGTCAATTACTGCATCTTCCATTTCTTAGATTAGAAGCTGTTTTAAATAGTCTGGAATTGATAGTTCAACAAGATCCTCTGAACTGACCCATTCAAGTGGGCCCTGGAATACAATTGAAATACATCCTCACTAACATGGCTGTGCATCTCATCATTGATATTCGATGAACTCACTTGAGCAAAAACCTTGCATCAGCTGCTATGATACCGTTTTCAAAAACATATTACAACTGCTCAAGAAATAAAATCACAAATTGATGTCAACACTTCCGACCAAAACGCCCATCGCGGAATTCATAAAGGAGTGATCCCTCAACAATGAAGGGTAACTTCATGGTCTTCACTTATCTCAATGACGTTACTGATGAAGAGTTACTGGACTCGATATGTTATCTCTGTTTTTTCTATGCAGATGCAGCCAGAATTGCCGAGTTTCTAGAAATGATTTTGTTTATTTTTTATATTTTACAGATAGTGCACACCTTTTGTATTTCATTTAAAATGTTACTGTTGTATTTGCCAAATGTAGAGAAGTCACTCACAGAGTGAGACCGATTTGGAGGTGCCGGTGTTGGACTGGGGTGTACAAACTTATAAGTCACATAGCACCAGGTTATAGTCCAACAGGTTGAATTGGAAGCCAACTAGCTTTCGGAGCGATGCTCCTTCATCAGGTGATTGTGGAGGGGTCGATCGTAACACAGAATTTATAGCAAAAATTTGCAGTGTAATGTAACTGAAATGATAGGTTGAAAAATTGATTGTCTGTTTAGCCTTTCATCTGTTCGAATACAGTTATAGATAGTTTCAGAGTGAGACCGATTCCATTGTCTTCCTGTAGTTTCTCATTCTGATTTTCAACCTTTTGTCTGATGCACGTTTGATGACATTGAAACTTCAGAATCTAGTCCAGTGACAGCTGTGGGAATTGTTACGAATTGGACAAGCTCCTTTCACAACATTTCAAGAAGATACCACCGAACCTAAACATTTTTGATTTAAAGACATGCAAAAAGTGCAGTGTTCCAGATGTGATTGATTTCTTCAAGCTACTAGGCTTTAAGTAAAACACACTTTCTTCTTGAAAAAAAAGTTAACACGCCGCAAAGAGTGTAAAATTGGCATCACTTACATTCCATTAAATGGTTGACCAAACGTCTACTTTGTTCAACTATTAATCCTTAACTGTTAAAATGTAACAGCACCACCAAAAAACATGATTTCCGAAGAAGTGACTGTAGTCGCATCGTTAACTCGGGTTACTCTCTCGAGATGCTGCCAACCCTGCTGGGATTTTTTTTCAGTATTTGTTGGGGCTTTCTTTCTCCCATTAACACAGATTCTTCATTTTAACCTGTTATCTTCAGTCATGAAGAAAGGATAAAGAAAAAAAACGAAAAATTCTGGAGCAGCAGACAGAGTACGCCAGTTTTTTTTTTCAGCAAAAGGGGCAGATCTGTGTCTATGAGCTTCAATCTCTTTCCAAATCCCACCCCAACTTAAAGTGACGGGAAAACTAAAAACCTGTTTGCAGGTGAGAATGAATCCACCCATATATGCTGCTTTTGTTTACTTCAACAAAAGGCAACGATTCCAGGATCTCAATGCTGTTTAGCCACTGTTTCTGAAGCAGACATTGCAACAACATTCTGGCAAAATAATTTTCGCAAGAGAACCAGTACACAGTTATTAGATTAGATTCCCGACAGCATGGAAACAGGACTTTAGGTCCAACAAGTCCACACCGACCGTCCAAAGTGTAACCCGCCAGGACTCATTCCCGTACCCAATAAGTACAACTGACTAACGCATCTAACACGATGGACAATTTAGCATGGCCAAATCACTTGACCACCACATCTTTGGATTGTGGAAGGAACTGGAGCACTCAGAGGAAACTCCAGCAGACATGGAGGGAATGTGCAATCTCCACATAGACAGTCGCCCGAGGAGGGAATCCAACTATCTGCAAAGCATAATAAGCAAAGCTTTCTAGGTGGAAAGCTTCCTCAATATTACTCAAGAAGTCTTATAGCATCCCTGGCAAAGTACATATCTTCTTTGGCAACACTTAAAATTCCTCTTCCTCGAATGCCTGTGCATATAGGATTTATGAACATCTGGATAGGAATAATGTGATCAAGGATAGTCAGCATGGTTTTGTGAAGGGCAGGTCGTGCCTCACAAACTTTATTGAATTCTTTGAGAAGATGACTAAGGAGGTGGACGAGGGGAAAGCAGTAGATGTGGTGTATATGGATTTTAGTAAGGCGTTTGATAAGGTTCCCCATGGTAGACTACTGCAAGAAATACGGAGGTATGGCATTGAGGGTGAGTTGGAGGTTTGGATTAGGAGTTGGCTGGCTGGAAAAAGACAGAGTGTAGTAGTTGATGGCAAAGGTTCATCTTGGAGTGCTGTCACTAGCGGTGTTCCGCAAGGATCTGTTTTGGGACCATTGCTGTTTGTCATTTTTATAAATGACCTGGAAGAGGGGTTAGAAGGTTGGGTGAGCAAGTTTGCGGACGATACGAAAGTCGGAGGAGTGGTAGACAGTGAGGAAGGATGTGGCAGGTTACAGCGGGATATTGTTAAGCTGCAGAACTGGGCAGAAAGGTGGCAAATGGAGTTCAATGTAGCTAAGTGTGAGGTGATTCATTTTGGTAAGAGTAATAAAAAGATAGGGTACTGGGCTAACGGTCGGATACTTGGTAGTGTGGATGAGCAGAAAGATCTTGGTGTCCATGTACACAGATCTTTGAAAGTTGCCACCCAGGTAAATAGTGCGGTGAAGAAGGCATATGACGTACTGGCTTTTATTGGTAGAGGAATTGAGTTCCGGAGTACTGAGGTAATGTTGCAGTTGTATACGACTCTGGTGCGGCCGCATCTGGAGTATTGTGTGCAGTTTTGGTCCCCATACTATAGGAAGGATGTGGAGGCACTGGAACGGGTGCAGAGGAGGTTTACCAGGATGTTGCCTGGTATAGTAGGAAGATCGTATGAGGAAAGGCTGATGCACTTGGGGCTGTTTTCATTGGAGAAAAGAAGGTTTAGGGGTGACTTAATAGAGGTGTACAAGAGGATTAGGGGTTCAGATAGGGTCGACAGTGAGAATCTTTTTCCACGTATGGAGTCAGCTATTACAAGGGGGCATAGCTTTAAATTAAGGGGGGTAGGTATAGGACAGATGTTAGGGGTAGATTCTTTACTCAGCGAGTCGTGATTTCATGGAATGCCCTGCCAGTAGCAGTGGTAGACTCTCCTTCATTATGGGCATTTAAACGTGCATTGGATAGGCATATGGAGGATAGTGGGCTAGTGTAGGTTAGGTGGGCTTGGATCGGCGCAACATCGAGGGCCAAAGGGCCTGTTCTGCGCTGTATTCTTCTATGTTCTATGTTCCATGTTCTTAAATCGCAGCCGGAAATAGTTGAACAATAATCAATATTGTTCAGGCAGCGCCTTCCAAACTCATACTCTCTATTGTCTACAAGACCAAGGACAGTAGATATTTCAGAACATCAGCGTCAGGATCCGCACTAAGCCTTCGTCAATCTCATTTGCCAAAAAAAAAAAAAATCTGTTCCTTAACCATCACTGAATGGGGAGATGCTATGGTTTTGACAGGTGCATTTTATGCTCTATTTTGTTTTTGAAACAAGTGGAAATTGAGACAGAATTACGAGTGTTCTACCTGAAGCCTTCAAAAACCAAACGTTTATGAGCCATTGTATTTATTTTGATGCAAGAGAAGAAGCCAGATTGTGAGGTATCCCACAAAATCACAGTTTTAGTTTCAGCTTTCTGTAGCTGTTGTGGTTGTGAAAGCTACAAGTCTCACTCTCTCTCTCTTTCTCTCCAATTCTCTCTCTTTGTCTGCATCTCTCTCCCTCATCTCTCTCCCTCTCTCTCCGTCTTTCTGTTTGTTCCAGTTAAAAGTTGAGTTGCTCTTTCTGGTGGTACAACTGCAAGTGAGACAATCAATGCAACTGAATTAGAATTTTTTTTCCACGTGTGGTGCTTATGAGGCATTTATACGTTTGAATTGCTAATGGTAATTGTTTTGTAGGAATGCAAAACTAGATCAGACAGGTGAACTTCAGAGAATATTATTTTATATGATTCAGCCAGGGATTATTACCTGCCAGATACAATTAAAGTGTGGGAGGTTCTTTGCTCTCTGAGAGCTGTCTCTGAGGAAGCCGAACTTATGTCAAGTGTTACGCACTTGTCCTAAACAGTGCTTGGGTAATGGGATGCCGGCCTCGATGGAGTAATTTCAATGCACAGAAAAGTAAAACAAAAGTGTGACTGAAACATTGGCTCGCAATAATAGTCATTGATTTGGAGTAAGCATTTCAGGCATCCATCCAATGTTTGGAAAACTGAACACATTCGATCCAAAAGTTTAAAAAATGGCCAAGCATGACTTAAAATAGATTCTTGTTTCTGACACAGTTTTGCTCGTTCCAAAGTCATCCTGAGTTTGGACGACGCTCTGTCATTTTAAATCTTACCTTTCCAATATCTGCTCTCAATGACCTTCGGAGATACATTGTCAAGACACTTGCACTTTTCAGGACGAATACAAGTTTGGCCATTCCACATGGGAAACAACATGGCAGCTTTTCCAACAGAATGAGGGGCTGTGGGGGTGGGGGAGATTTGAACGAATTTGATGCTATCGTTGCCAATGTGAATTCACGCAGTAGCATCTCCCATGAATATTTTCACCTTGTTCTCTGGATCTCATTGCTGGTTAGAAACGTAATTCACTCGCTGAATAAAATTTTGCAAACAGATGACAATGCAAATGGATAGGGATCATCGAAACATCTGTTAGCAATTCTGCTCGACAATTTGCTCAATTTGCTGTCACTCATGCGAATGACTTAACGCTGAGTGATAGAGGTTTAATCCCGCAGTGCCTTACTAGGCCATGCACGTTGAGCGCTGTTGCATTGCTTATGTCCTTCGGCAGATCCGAACCACCGCAGCCAACGCCAGCTGCACTGCTCCAGCAAGCAGCCTCACTCAGAAACAGACTTGCAGGCAACGATTCCCGTTGTTTCAGCTCCAGCTAGACTGAAGCCAAAGGTAATGGCCTCGATGTCTCCAGATCATTGGACTGACACTGAATAAACAGCAGTGAACTGCTAAACCCACATTATAATTTGGCATTGTTAATCACAGTCCGCATTAAAACCAGGGGATTATAAATTGGAACTCTTCAGAGCTGCTTCCAGCATTTTATAGAGCAAAATGTCCAGTTTCCTCTGAAGTCCTGTCCTTTTGCTTTTTCGCAGCCATTCTTACCATGTTTGCTAACACTGCGCACACTGCCATTCTAGCTAAACAGTCCATGTATATGTCTGGTTGAATGACCAACACACCGCCCCTCCACCACAATGAGTACGTATGCGAAATGAAGATGGGTGCACGGTGTTTCCTTCAATGTACCAACTCTCCAAACCCAAGTCATTGCCAGTCACTGATAGTAGGAACAGCCAGTTCTCGGGATCAGTCACCTCGCTGTCTTCAGATCCGTAAGCGACTTCCTGGATGGGATCGTTGTTTGGTCTTTTTTTGGAACATGGTACGCCCCTTGAGGGAAATGCACACCATATCCAAACGGGAACTCTGCTTCACTCTCTCTTTCTTCGAGAATTTATGATCTTACTTTCTAGGCAATGAGGAAATGTGGCTCAATGTTCAACCCGGACAAACGTAGATGAATCTGTCGGTGTCAGGGACGGTTGTCTTGGACAAAAAGCAGCGCTCCTATTGGGTGCCTCACCTGTTTTGCTATGCTCGCTATTCTGTCATTGGACAATGAACCCTTTGTTCAGGGCTATTGCCTGTTGTATAAAAACAGCAGTTCATGTGGTTTCGATAGTCAGAAAACAGCGATGGCTCTCTTTGAGCTCCTCCTCCTTTTCTGCATATCTCCAGGTAAGATTCTGACTTCTTTGCAACATTTTCCTCTTTTGTACGTTGACAGAGAAAAGGAACGCTGAGTAGGTGTCTCGGAAACGCCGTGACAAACAGCGGTTGTCGCTTCCAACTGCTCTGATGCTGATGGGAATTCACCGCTCTTTTGCTGCTCAAAGTGTAATCTGAAATGTTCCCTGCTCAGTGACAGCGATGGGAAAGTTGCATTAATTTATCGGTTCTATAAGATGCTTAGATGTTTGTATTCATAAAATGCGAAATTCTGAGAGAGCTCAGAAAGCTTCCTCGGTTGCGTGGTTAGAGAGAAATCGATTTAGATTTAATTGGAACTCATCTATTTAAACGGGGCTATCGACAAATTTGCCCTTATGCTGAGGAAGTGAGTGATCGGAGGCCGTGTCAGAATGGGACAGGGCGAGGGATCCACTCCACAACCGGGCCCTGCATTACCCATGAGGGGATATACTGTGGATTCTGAAAGTCGTCAACGCAGGGCGGCCCAGTAGTTAGTACTGCTCCAGGACAGCTTCAAGGAACGGTTTCAATTTCACCATCGGCAACTGATTGCATGGACTCTCCCCTGTGTCAGCTTCGGTTCCATTAGGTGCTCTGGTTTCCTCTGACAGTCCAAGGATGTGCAGATTATGTGTGTTTCCGAAAATGCAGGGTGACAGGGAAACTGGGGGATGCACTGCGGCAGGTGTGACGCACCAAATGGGCTCCCTTTACGCTGCTGGGAATTAATAACAACCAAAACTGTTTTATAAAGTCAGCTGGTCTCGTATCATCCGCAGAAAAAGAAAGCTGAGTTAATAGTTCATAACTGACACAAATGTCATTGATCTGAATCCTTGTCAAAGCTGTCGACAATGCAGTCAATAGTGACAAGCACTCTTGTATTTCTTTCGACATAAGGGATAATGAGAACTGTGCCTAACAGCTATCCTGATTCCACATCTGGGAGAGATAATATATCCCTTTATGGCGCGGTTTTACCAACAGCATTTCAGTAAGCAAATTCTCATTCAGACCTGACCAGTCTCTCTGGAAGATTTTCCAGTCCAGAATCTGTTGAGTCCCGGGCAGCCACAGTTCCTGTGGCCAGTTGTGTCCTTATGCAGGAGATACAAGAAACACATCAGTTCAAATGGCACAAAGAATCCTGACCATTCTGGTCTGAGTGTTCCATACTGAAAAATCACCACAAGACATTGTCATTATTTAGATGGTAACTTTGGGGAATGAT
Organism: Chiloscyllium plagiosum; assembly: GCF_037043375.1. Lineage (NCBI taxonomy): Eukaryota > Metazoa > Chordata > Chondrichthyes > Orectolobiformes > Hemiscylliidae > Chiloscyllium > Chiloscyllium plagiosum. Next base: position 63,257,597 of record NW_028270175.1, on the reverse strand, counting down.
ATTACACCTCTATGCAATCCTGGATTGTCCTATCCTTCTGGATCCTCCTACTCACTTCTCTACAGTCAACAAGCAAATCTGTAATTCTTCCACATCTGAGCATACCTTTAAAGTTAGCTCGGAAGAGAGGGAGAGAGAGATAAAGGCGAAAACTACATCTGAAATCTTTATGACGGACCTTGCTGCCCAATGTTGCCCTTCTCAATCCAGTTCTCTTTCCATCAGCCTCAATTCGGTTAATCTGATTAACCAGTCACGGCCAACGCTCATTGATGCATGTCATTATGGAAGAGTTATTGGAAATGCTTGTAAAATGACTCGATTGCTCTGTGCAGGAAGAAATGTGTTCTGAAGAGGGTTACAGTGGACCCGAAACATTGACCGTACATTCTCTGACTCCACAGCTGCTTCCAGAGTTGCTGAGTTTCTAGAGCAATTTCACTGTATCTTCTCCACGGGTCTTGAAATTGCACGCACTCCCGAAGATATACAGCGAGAGACTACTTTTGTGCTCTTTACTCTGAATCTCTTTTTAAAAAAATTGTCCGTCGCCCCAACTCCACACTCAACTAAAAGTTGAAAACTGGTTCATTCATTGTCTTCAGGGAAATATTCCCTATTTAATCAGAATCTCTCCCATGTCTCTGAATTTTAGTTTGGGCCACAATGTCATGTCACCTGTGTGAGAACATCTCCCTAAAGCTCCAGTCGCAATGGAAGGAAGGTGCAGACATGGAAACACTGCAGCAGGAAGTCTGCAACTCGCTGCCTCATGAGTCCAATTTGGTGGTGAGTTTCAGTAAGAATGAGATGGAAGGTGCTGGGAAAAAAAAATATAACTGGAGGAAAATGTGCTTATTTAAGGAAATATATCGTTTCCTTGAAGGCATTTCAGGGAAGGTACACCAGGATGATCTTTTTGTATGGAGGGATTGATAATGAGCAAACGCTAAACAGGTTGGGACGTGAGGTGTTGGCAAGACAATCCAGGGTGGACTTACACAGTTTGTGCTAGTGTCTGGGGAATGTTGTCGAACAGAGAGACCAAGGGGTACAGGTATATATTTACTTGAAGTGACGTCACAGGTCGTCAAGGTGATGAAAATGCATTTTTCGTGCTACGTCCCTACATTTGTCAGAGCATTGAACACAGGAGATAAGATGTCATGTTAGAGCTGAATGAGAGTTTGGTGAGACCACTTTTCGTAAACTGTGCATTATTCTGCTCACTCTGCTGCAGGAAGGATAATATTAATTTTGAAAAGGAGCAAGGAAAGATTTACAAGGCTGTTACCGAGACTGGAAGGTATGAGTTATAACGCGAGACTGGGAAGGTTGGGAAGTTTTCTTTCCTGGAGTTTAAGAGGATGAGTGGGTACCATAAAGAAATGTAGTAAATCATACGGCGCACAGATGAGGCAAATTGCCGTTGTCATCTCTATTAGTTGGATGGTCTAAAAACCAGCCAGCGTAATGATAAGGTAGGTGGCAAAAGACTTAAATGAGAAGAGAGGGGTGACCTTTTCATACAAAGGGCGGTGCGTGTGTGCAGCGAACTCGTCGTGGAAGTGGGGAAGACTGTTACAATTCGAATATTCAAATGCATCTGCATGTAATCAGCTGAACACTTTTCTCTCTTGTCCACATCTTGTTCTGACAGTGCATGGATTTTATCAAAGAGCACATGAGGTTGATCACGAAAGCCGTGAAGATTCCGGGCACTTACGATCTGTGTGGGGTGAGTATCACAGAGTGGTCATTCATCACGCTATTTGACTCTGATGGCTAGCAATTGCAGTCCTCCAATTTCATCGCTCTGTGTACGTCAGAGAAAGAGCGAGCGAGAGAGAGAGAGAAGGTGATCTCGCAATTCAATTAAGGAAATGCAGAGAGTCAGTGGGCCAAATTTCGCTGACTGCTCTCTGCTCCTTCACTTTTAGGAACTTTCTCTTCTCAACCTCTGTATCAGTCACAGAGTGTGCACGAGAAGGTCAGTCATTCCATTGCAGTTTCCTGCTGAGGCAGAGCCTGAGAGTTTGGCGCTGTCCCTTATGGTAAAGAATACCCCCAGCCACAACTCCCCTACACGCACACACAAACACACACACACGCTCTCACGTCCTCTCCTTAAACCCACGCTCTCTCACGCGCACTCAGATACACACACTCGCAGACACACACAACTCACTCTTACACACTCATACACAACTCATTCGTGCACGCACTCTGAATCCAACCGACATGCAGTTTCATACTTACACTCTCAATCACACACACACTCACACGAACATGGACACTCACGCATGCCATATACACACAGAGAAGCACCAGCACATACACACTCACTCGCACTAACACAGACACACACACACACAAACATGCACACAAACAGGAAAGCTGGGTGTGTAGATGTTATAGAATTGACTTGCACAAACCACTGTGGACGCTCCATAAAATTTCAGATTGAAATATCAGAGAATTCTTCTCGTTAAAGGAGGCCTAAGTGCAGACATGTGCTGCTCGGCAGCAAATGATACTGTTGAAAGGTGAGAGAGGTTCCAGGATTTGAATGGTCTTCTCCTGTTCCTGTGTTTTACTCGTGGATATGAAGAGTTAGTGTTACACCAAGTGGAAGAGGAATCATTAAAGACCGATCGCTAGTCTTCCTTATTAAATTGGAGATGAAATTGAGCGAGGCTTCTAATTAAACTAGACAAGTCGATCGAAGGATAAATATGTTAATACCTAAGAACATTACCTCAGGGAGGAAGCTGTACAGAGAGGGAGCCATGCTTTTTAAAGGAGTTGAGTATGTTGTCCAGAGGAATGAGAAATTTTATTTTAGAATGAGACGTGAAGGCTCAGTTCCAGCGCTTGAGAGTTAAATGTTAGTAAGGAAATTCCGAATCAGAAAAGTAAGAAGAGCCAAGAGGGGACATGAGATGTCGTTGGCTGATTCGAGAAAGGAAAAGTGCACGGTTGTCGAAAGGTATATCGGTGTAAAGAATAGCGAGAATAAGATTAGGGTCAATCAAGGATAGTATTAGGTAGTTTTGGGTGGAGTCAAAGGAGATTGGCGAAGAGCTAAATGAATATGTCTCCTCAGGAAACATGTTGTCATGGAGGAAACTGCGATATAGGTGAATAGACAAAAAGGGATTGAGGTTCTCAAGGAGGAGGTGTTAGCAAATTTAGATACTGTGAAAACCAGAATGTCCGCCGGACCGAATGAGATTGATCCCAGGATTCCCTGGGAAGCCAGGAAGGAGAGTGCAGAGCCTTTGACTTTGATCTTTACATCGTCATTGTCTGTAGAATTAGTGCCAGAAGATTGGAGGATTGCAAATGTTGTTCCCTTGTTCAAGAAGGGTAATAGAGACAACCATAGCAATTAGAGAGCAGTGCGCCTTATTTCGGCTGTGGGTAAAGTCTTGGAAAGGATTGTAAGAGATATTATTTACAATCATCGAGAAATGAATAAATTGATAAGAGATAGGCAATACGATTTTGTGAAGTAGAGGTCGTGCCTCACCAAACTTATTGGGTTCTTTGAGCAAGTGACCGAAAAGTTGGATGATGGTAAGGCGACTGATGTGGTGGATATGGATTTCAGAAAGGCGTTTGGCAAATTCGCTACCATGGCTATTGCATAAAATGCGGAGGCGAGGCTTTGATGGTGATCGGGCAGTTTGAATCAGAAATTGGCTAGCTGCAAGAGACACAGAATGTGGTTGATGGGAAATGTTCATCCTGGAGTTCAGCTACTAGTGTGCACGGCAATGATCTGCTTTGCAGCAACAGTTGATTTTCATTGTTTTCATGAATGACCTCAAAGAGGGCATAGTATCATGAGTTAATAAAGTTGTGGAAGACCTTGTGATCGTTAGAGTTGTGGATAGTGCTGAAGGATGAAGTAACACAAATGCAGGTAACTGTGCTAATGGTACGATGCTTGGTAGTTTAGATGAGTAGAGGGATCACAGTTTCCATGAACGTTTGCCCAAGGGCGTAGCCACCCAGGTTAAGGGGGTAGCTCAGAAGGCATACGGTGTGGTAGCTTTTATTATGAGAGGGACTGCGTTTCACAGCCATGAGGTGATACTGCAGGTGTACAGATCTCTGGTGAGGCTGCAAATTGCAGAATTGCTTACAGTTCTGGTTAGCAGATGGATGTGGAAGTTACAGAGAGGGTTCAGAGAACATTTACCAGGATGCTGCCTGGTATGGAGGGAAGGTCTTACTGGGAAAGGCTGAGGGATTTGAGGCTGTTTTCGTCAGAGAGAAACAGTTTGAGAGGTGACTTATTGAGACGTATAAATTAATCAGAGGGTTAGATCGGGTGGACGGTAAGAGCATTGGTATGTGTATGGAATGAGCTGCCAGAGGAAGTGTGGAGGCTGGTGCAATTGCATCATTTTAGAGGCATTTCCATGGTACATGAATAGGAAGGGCTTGGGGGCATATGGGCCGGGTGCTGGCAGGTGTGAATAGATTGTTGCTCACATCCAGGAAAACAGCGTGGTGCTTGCTCTGTGTGGTTGACGAGAGAGTTTTGCTTCCATTAATGTCACCTTTGTGGATTTGCTTACAGGAACTGCAATTCTGTCCTTGGCTGGTCTGTAGACGTATAGGTGGATGTATCGGTGAAAATGATGACTTTCCTCCTGAGTTTCGTTCATAGAAACCCCATCCAGTGTGAAGGAAGTTTGCACAAATTCACTGCCAGTCGTTTTGTCGAATATGGAATATGTATGGGCCGCAGCCTGAAAGGGAACTTTAACCGTTTCCAATCAAAGAAAATCTGTCTTTAAAATAAAATGATATGGGAAAACTGCAGGTAAAGGGAATTGCTTCCATTTCGTAAACAATGTTCACATGGACACGAGGGACCGAAGCATCTGTTTCGATGCTGTATACCTCTGGGACCCTTTGAACAATTCTCTATTCATTTGAGCTTGACCTTTCAACAATAGGAGCCAAGAATAGAGACCTTCTTCACCCTCTCCCACTTATTGTGCCTTCCCGCCAAGTTGCCCATCACCCAAGACCCCAGAAAAGCACTATTCCCTTCCATGCTCCTCGAACTCAAACCTGTGATGACTGATATTCACTGAGGTCATAACCAGACTGACTAATTGTCTGCACTTAATTCGGATCCCTCCTCATTTTTTGTCACTGCATTCACCCCCATAATAGTTCAGGGATAAAACTGTGCATCATCTCAACCTTGTCACCGTGATTCCAGCGTGTTCACCTAAAGGGTAAGACGCTGGTTAAATGTTCACGCAAATTGGTAACCAATGGTGAAAATAGTGCCCGATGACGTCGATACCACATGTGCAGATGAGTGGGTGAATTGCTTCAAAGTCCCAGTTGACTTGACCTTTCGATCTCTTTGCGTCATTTGGAGTGCTTATTTCTACGACGTCATGGCACCTCCCAGCCCCGTCTTACCTTTACAGTGTCGTCAACACCATAACGTTTTACTGATGGCTTATGTCTCTCAAATCAGTTCTGCATTTTCCTGACATGTCTGCATTTTGTCCAATCCTACGTCTTTCAGAAAGCTTGCTTTTATGTGTGGCATGGCTGGATCGAACAACATTCTGCAAAATTAAAAATGCACTTACCCGGCAACGTATCACAACGACATTGAAGCAGAATAAAAAGTGATTATATATTTGCTTCGAACTCACATTGAGGAACAGCACCAATAGTTCAGTCTTTCTGCCTGTTGTAAAATGTTATTTATGTTCTTTTGCCTGCCTTTACAGTTTGTCAGTAATCACTCGCACATCACACTCACTACCGTTGTGTGCAGATTGGTTATCAAACTAGATTATTGCCTCGCCCTTACCGTCCACACTAATCCATCCTTCTGGGTGTCCTGTGTACAGTTCTGGGCAGCACGTTGTTGGAAATATGTTGGGAGAGAGTGCAGCGGGTGGTTCACAGATCGCTTCGAAAGCGAGTTTTTAAAATGGGAGTACTAAATTTGGAGGGGAGAGCGGAAGGCAAGAGAGGTTTAGATATAGGATTTCAAGACTATGAATTCTTAGCACAGAATAGCCATTAAAACATTGTCTACCTTTCTTTAAAAGGCCAGTGAGTGACATGGCTCAGTTTTATAATTATTTTCAACGGATGTTGTTGAGAGAATAACTTTCTCATCCAGCCAGTAGTTACGTGGTGGAATGTTGTGTCTGGAAATGTTGGGAAGGCACGTTCACTTGAATACTTTTGGGAGAATATTTTGGATGGGAAATGAGAAGTAATAATCCTGAGTAATCCTGACATCACTGCTTTTGGGATGCAACTGCTGTGCTTGCTGCCTGAGACCAAACCGTCTGCTTTGAGAGCCGTGTCCCTGATGTTATACACACTTTGTTGGTGTGAATGTACCCCTTGAGTATTGGCTGTTCACCTTTTCCCTGAACCAACTAGTAGGGGCTTAATAACCTCAGGGCTTCCGAATATTTGGATCATGTCTTACGACACTTCTTCCCTTTCCACCGTCCAGCAGAAACTTACATGATCATCGATCTTGATTGACCGTTGTTGCTCCTCCTTCCCTCGACAGCCTATTGGCAATGGAAGAGGATCTAAAGCAGTATCTCTTTCGATAGTGAATGGCCAGAACCTGGCAGTATTCCTGCCTCGTCATCTCACTATTGCACTCCCCTTCCTGCCCGTGCAATCCTACACCATTGTTTTACTGCGACCCCTCTCCAACCTCTGCATAAATTGTAACATCCGCCGACATTTCTGCCATCTACAAATGATGCCCATCACCAGTGATGTATTTCCCTCCACTTCCCTATCTGTTTTCCGCAAAGACCGTTTCCTCCACGACTACCATATTAGGTTCACGCTTTGTAAAAAAACCGCCCTCACCTCCTGGCACCTTCCCCTACCACCATAGGAATTGTAAAACCTGCGCCCACTCCTACCCCCTCACCTCCGCCCAAGACCCCAAGAAGCCTTCCATGCCCATCAACGTTTCACCAGAGCTTCCACACATGTCATTTACTGTATCTGTAGCTCACAATGCGGTCTCCTATACACTGGGGAGACTGGACGCTTTCTGGCAGAGCGCTTCAGAGATCTTCGCCGGGACACCCGCACCAATCAACTGCACCGCCCCCTGGTCATACATTTCAACTCTCCTTCCCACTTGCAGACACTGGGACGCCTCTATTGCCACTACCTTACGATCCCACGCCTGACGGAACAACGCCTCATCTTCAGCCTCGGGAACCTTCAACGCCAGGGTATTGATGTGGACTGCATCATTTTCCTCATTTCCCATCCCCCATTTTACCCCAGTTCCGATCTTACAGCTCAGAACCGTCCATAAGTCATATCTCTCCTGTCAATCTTCATTCCCACGTATCTGCTACACCGTCCTCTCTGACCTATCACCATCAACCTCACTTCCATCCATCTGTTGCAATGTCAGCTGCATTACCCCTTACCCCCACCCCGACTTTATCTCTCTACACCCGAGGCTCCCAGCCTCATTCCTGATGAAGGGCTCCTGCCTAAAACTTGTCCTGCTCCTCGATTACTGCATGACCTGCTGCGCCTTTCCAGCACCACGCACTCTTGACACGCTTCTCCTCTCCATCCACTTTACCCAAAACTCCCTCAGGCTCACGAACGTCCTGCGCCCCCGTTCCAAATGCCCACACGTCCAGGAGAGTGCACTGGAGACATTTACTGCTTACATGCTGAGTCCCAAGCATGTTATTGCATGTAGTTCACAGTTTGCAAGAACGGTTACAAATGCAGTTGGCTGAATGGGGCATTATAATAACTTCCTCAGTGAGCAGAAAACGTCACGACGGCAAGGTTGTGAAAGAACATGCATTGTTCAGCCGTTGATATAGCCTTAAGTTCAGGTAAATCATTGTCACAGGCTGCACAGTTATAAACACACAACTGAAATTAAATGCTGAAGAAAATCTTCCAGGGAAATATATAATCTAGAATTCAATTCATACATTGTAAGTTGACCAAATGGCTGTGTATTATGTGCCTGTGCAAATATCTAAATGAAGATAGACCAATCTTCAAATAAAGAGCAGAGAGAGAATTGTCCTCACTTCCATTTACAATGGAACGTAGAGCGTTATTAGAGAACGTGGTAGCTCTTGTGATCGGATCGGAAATCATTAATGAGCTCAGATGGCCTGGCAAGATGGCAAAAGGATAAATTGACACGCATTTTCTTCACGATGCAGGATCGAGACTTGGTGAAGAACACAGCGTTGAAATTGAATGTGAAATGAGAAATAGCAAGAAATACTTGAATTATCATTGTGGGACATTTTGTTGGCATCTGGGAGGATAAAAAATTTCAGGTTTGGCAATTGGTTCATATAATTGAAATCCCCCTCAGTCTAGAATCCAAGCCTCACTAAATGTATGAAAATCAGGGCTTTGGATAATGTTAAATGATTATAATCGGAATACTGCAATAAAATTATTAGTGTACCTTGTTCGCATAATCTGGTACGATCCATCATATTTACTAATTATAACTGAATTGCAATTAATATAAAATTTATTATCACTATCCTTCCGACCTGACAGAGCTGGTATTGCACAGTGATCAGTCAGTTCAGAATTAGACGGCTTTTTCTGTGGACAGGATTTTGTGAATAGAACACTGCACATTACTTTTCCATGTTATTGAATAAATATAGTTTAGACTGAGTAAATATAAATTGCTTCAGACTGCGATTTAGAGCCGTGGTCATCGTTACATTTCCAGCCTGTTCTTAGTGCTGCCAAACGTTTAAAGGTTTCAGGATCACCAGATATTCCTTGGTACCTTGTAAAGAAAAGATCTGAAGCATGGATACAGTCACAGGCGCTGATTTTACCGAGCACTCCCTGCATGTGTGTCAAATTTCTAGTTTGCAAGGTTGTTTGTTTTCATTTGATGTCAGCTGGAACTTAATTCAAACGTCATATGTAACCGAAATATTTTGAAATTTACATCGTCATTCACAGAATGCATGAGATGAATTGTTTACACTGTCATATAGATGTACAGGACATCAAAAATCACTTCAGACTTGTGTTATGAAGGTGGATGCGGGCTGTTCCTTTAAGAGAGTTGAAAAGCTAGCAAGGACTGAAAGAACCACAAAAAGTCCGGCAGAAGGTAACATTGTAACATTTCTTCGAAACGGCTTGAGGAGCTGGATTATGTTGAGACAAACACAAATTCAGTTTCGTCCAATCAGTTTACATTATACCCCAAGACACCAAACGTTAATCACTTTTCAATTGAGTATTCTGATAATATTAAAACATAAGTAATGATCTGTTACTTGGAGTGTAAACAGATATTTTGAACAGATGGTCAGCGTGACAAAGATAATTGCCAAAAGACCATGAAATGTCGGCTGCGAGTAAGGGGTCTCTGAGAGGTATCTGTCTGGAGAAGTATTTCGCACAGAAAAACATGGAACCCGACTGGGATTAACAATCTGCAGATTAAAATCGACTGATGACACTCGCCACGTTGACTGGTTATTCAAATTGATTATTTTTCAGCAAGTCGTAATCAGATTTTTAAAATAATCAGACTCGTATTGTACACAGGGAGTTAAAAGATAAGTTTCAGACGAAGGACTTATAAAATAGTTGGTAGCTAATACTACCTAATGACTTAAAACAACTAACCATGTTCAGTTTTGTTTTAAAAAGTGATTTAGAGGATAATTCGTTGCCTCCCTATTTTGAACAGATTACAGCACGGGATGAACCATTCCTGTGTTGCGTGTGTAAGTCCGCAGAGGGGTTTACGCCGTGTCATAACAGTTTGGGGGTAATTTGTAGATTTTGGCTCTTGGATTCATGCTCTGAACAGGTTTTGACAGGTTCAGTCTGACATTTAGACAGATTTGAATAGATTTGGCTTTTGAAAAAAGCCCAATAGATTTAAACACTTACAGGTTAATGTCCTAGATCTTAAAATAAAACATCGGTGAGACGATTTGTTTAACTTTGGTGACTTGTGGTTGATTAAATTAGAAGTGCGAGAAGTAGCCCTTAAAATTGCTGAATACCATCTGAGATTCACATATGATTCTCAAATTTGCTGGGAATGTTCAGAAGGAAAGAACAAGCCACAGGTTTAGAATTACCAACTAAGTTAGATTTGGGTTTAACCAAGGAGAAAAGAAAAACAGGAAGTGTAAGGGATTTATTCAAACACTTATGTGTCAGAGAACGAAGAAAGTGCAGTAGAGGTACAAAAATTGCAATACACCTGAGGGAAATTAAACTAGAAGATAAACAAAGGAAGAGAAAAAGAAGAAATGGGAAGATAGAGGGTAGATAGAGAGTCAGAGAAAGAGAAAGAGAGAGGGAAAGAGAGAGAAAAATGGTGCTTGCCTGAGCAAATAGATAGAAGGAAGGGAGAGATAAAAGAGAAAGTAGAAAGCGAGAGAAAAAGAGAGACAGCGAGAAAGAGAGAGAGAGTTTGAACATGAGAGTTTGACACTTAGTCAGCAAAGTCAAATTAACAGGGAGGACTGAAAACAGAACGTAGTAATGTATACAACTATGTCGAACCTCTGCCACATTTTTGAGAAAAATGTTGAATTTCTTATTTATTTCATTGAACTAATGGCGAGGGAGTTCGAGTGATTAGAGGACATGTGGGTAATGCTATTACAGACTATACTGGTAGGCAGAACTTGGGAGATATTTGCGAGCTGTCAGATGAGAAGTCAAATGATTATAAAGAGGTCAAACAGGTTATTTGAAGTGCTTATGAATTGATACCAGAAGTACACAGATAGCAGTTGAGAAACATAAAGAAGGAACCAGGTCAGACTTATGTTGAGTTCGAAACAATTAAACATTGTCATTTTGATGGATCAACGCGTGCCTTGAAAATAGATTGGACATATGAGGCTACAGGAAAGACTATTCTGATGGTGGAGTTTAAAAACTCACTTCCAGAGATGGTAAGAATTCACCTGGTGGAACAGAACTTTCAGGAAGTGATGAATATATTTTGGTGTATAAGACAACATTCCATGCAGAATCTTGTCGTGGGAGGGATGGAAGGTGGGACAGGAGGTGATCCTCAACTATAAAGTCAAGAGTCGCGAACACTGGTAAGAGTTTACCACAGAAACATTCATGAGGGGGCGAAGGAGATGAAGGGCCTGACTTGATTCCACTTTGGTAAATTCGGACACAAAAAGTCTCAGTACTCGTCGTTAAAGAGAGGCACTGTGGGAAAAGATGCAGCAAAAGAAGGCAAGCCAGTGTCATTAATGAAGTTCGTAAAGGAAACCCCAGTAAAAACCGAGGGGCAGCAGGACGTTGCACAGCCCAGGCAGTGGCTGGGAATTGAGTTAGTACCTGATCTCGAAAGAATTCGCCTGTGTGTGTAAAGTTTATGCTGAACGAACTGGGAGAAAATGACAAGAAGTTATAATTCTGAGAGATACGTGATCTAACCGGTCGCTGATCGTAAGGGATGAGTGAACTTTCTGATTGTTCATTTCACTTATATTGTAGTGGTGCCTTAACTTTCATTTGAGTGGTATCTTGATAAAAGCTGATTTATCGTGTTTGTGCATATGTTTATACATACCTTCAGGAATTAATTAATACACCGGAGGAACGTGTCAGTGTTTAGAGGCGTTCCTGGAGTGGAGCGGGGCTGGGGGTGGGGGAGGGTGGTGGGGGTGGGATCGTGGAACGGTTTGTTGTTTCTGATGTGCTTACCTGAGAATGTGATAAATTCTGGGCTACATGCACGGAAATGTAGCGTTCCCTATGTAAGATTTGTTTGGCATGACAACCGAAGACTTAGGAATTTACAGTGTGACTGATTGACAGAGTCTTAGTTCCAGGAATTCAGTTCTCTGTTGGTAATGAATTAGCAAATTTCAAGGTGTGAGTGACTCCCCTTTTTGTGAAGAAGCCCAAGGGAAACCAAGAATATGAAGGGTTAAAGCAGAAATATGTTGATATTTTCTCAGACTGTGTACGAACCAGATCCCACTATCAGAAATCACAGCAAAAACTAAGAATATAGATGAACGATTTGACGCAATGATGTGGGACAAACCTGAACAGGTAGCGGGTCAGACAGAGGTTTTCAGGTCCGAAAAGAGTAAAATCCTTGCAACAGGAAGACAAAACCATAATAGATGTATATTGGACGGATATTCTGAAAAGGAGTCCGAATACACTCGTGAGGGTAATTATCGAAAATATAATTTTTTAAACAGAAACAGAGACAATGGCAGGATCGTGCAGAGGAGAGATGGGCTGAAATGCACCAGATTGGGTTGCCGGTAACTTGTATAAGGGGTGTTATGTGTCGCACTCGACCTAACTGTAGGAGGTCACATAGTGGTTTGAAAGAATTAGACTCAGGCACAAAAACGTATTCGTTGGGCTAGAATGCACAGGGATGGGATTACCTTTTGCTGGACCTGCCATACACGCCAAAATGGTTAGCGAACCCGAGGTTTTACTGAGTCCAGCACCTTTGTTCAAATGCCAGCATTTGAAGAACATTTATTCGCGTTATATTGATTGTGTCGGTCAACAACCGAGAACCAAAAATGGGAACCAGTACTTGATTGGGGCTCCCGCATTTCCAGAGGCAATTCCATTACGGAGTTTCAAGGCAAAAAGGTTGGTCGAGAAGTTAGTCGCTGTCTTCTCACTGTATGGGCTATGCAGCGAGAGTCAGTCGAATGAAGGAGCACATTTTACTGCGAGGCTGTTTAAGTAGGCATAGCTCAGATATACAGCACTTTAAATCAAGTGCGTATCATCCTGAGTGATGTTTAGAAATGTGTTATCAGACATTGACGACCATGTTGAAAGCATACTGTCAGGATTACCCGAATAATTGGGATAATGGTATTCCATCCGTATTGTTTTGCATTGCAGATGCGCCAAATGAATCGACACACTTTGCAACCTTCGAGTAAACATTCGGACATGCAGTGAGAGGACCTTACTAATTAATTAAATATAAATTGACAGTAGCAAATTCAGAGATCTCACACTTCGATAATGTCTTGGAGTTGAGGGAACGATTAAATCGAGTATGTAAGTTCACTAAACAGTACCGAGCGGGGGCGCAGCCCACAATTAAACAGGTCGCAGATGAAAAATCTGAGAATCGAACGTTTAACCAAGGGGATGACGTTTTACTGCTATTACCAGTGTTAGCAGATGCCTTCGAAGCATGGTTTCTTGGTCGCTATCAAAATGAGAAAAATAAATGAGACAGGTGAACTATCTAGTTAAGATGCCAGATTACAAAAAACAACAGTGTTGGGTCTGTCACGAGCACGTGTTGAAACAGTATTATATGTGAGAGAAACAACTGGAGAAACACGTTTTAGTTACTGCCCGCAGAGTGAGGAATCAAATTCAGAAAGTGTGGATTTCGATGGGCCTCAAAATAAGTTGAAAAAAAGCCCTTGACGAGTGGGGTAGATTAGTAAACTATCTGTCGCAGAAGCAAAGAACGCACAAGAACGTTTTGTTACTTCAGTGTGAGGGCAGATGTCAGAATCAAATGGGAACCACTAATGCTATTGCTCATGATGTCGACGTAGGGTTTGCTCCTCCAATAAAAGAACATGCGAATTGGAATTCCCCTTCAAAGGCAGACACGTCCTGAGTGAGGTGGTGACCATTTTCAACGGGGATTGAATCAAGCCAGAGCAAGTGGAGTTTGCCGATCGTCTTACTTCCCAAACCGATCGGGACTCAACGATTTTGCGTGGATTATTAGAAGGTCAACGCTGGAACAGAATTGGATATATATCCGACACCAAGATTGGAGAGCTGCATGGAAAAAGCTGTGCAAGCTATTGACATCACCAGGTTAGAACTCCTGCGTAGTTATTCGCAGGTACCTTCATCAGAGATGATGAAATAAATGTCGGCTATTTTAATGGAGGAGAAAATGAGGACTGCAGATGCTGGAGATTCAGGAAGGGCTTATGCCCGAAACGTCGATTCTCCTGTTCCTTGGATGCTGCCTGATCTGCTGCGCTTTTCCAGCAACACATTTTCAGCGGCTATTTTAATGCCAAGTGATGCGATTTGGAAGGAAGAATAGATCCACCACATTCGAAAGACTCATGAAAAGAGATATGACTGGGTTAGAAAAAGTGCAATTTAACTGGATGATGTTGTAATCTTTGGTGAGTGTGTGAAAAAGCGCATGGTACAGTGGGAGAGCTCTTTGAACGACGAAGAATAGCAAAACCAGTAATAAACTTCCACAAAACTGACTTGGCGAAAGGAGTGGCGACGTTCTTGAGACATAACATCGGTCATGGAAGTTTGATCTGAAGATCCGCAATGGAGAGGTACCATTAACAGATTTGATGAAGAAGAACAAAACATTTCCGCGAACAAAACAATGCATTTGCTCATTTAAATGCAATATTAACCATCATGTCAATTTCAATTCGAATAAACTTTTCGAATCCTTCAAAGTTGTCATTGACATTGGAATTTTCGCTCTATTGCTAGTGGAAGATGATAATAGCATTGAACTGCCTGTTGCTTTCTTCCCATAGAAACTCAGCATCTCGCAGAAAAAAAAACTCCATGACCGAAAAAGAATTATTGAGTCTATATGACCTTAACACATTGTAATGCGCACGTCACAAACAACGTGTCAGAGACAATTGTTTTCATAGATTACAAACCCCTGACATTCTTAGAATGCTTTCAAAACAGGATTATGAGCATATTTCTTTTGAGTCTTATGTTACACACTTTTAATTTACAAACATAAATGTAGCGAGTTGTAAGAATATAATTGCAGATGAGCTTTCGTAGATTTAAATGATAAAATTTAGATGAGATTAGTTTCTATCCAATGTTTGTGCACGCATACACACGTACACCCGCGCAAACACACACACACAAGTTAAGTTGAATTTAGATTAAAGTTCTATGTATGTCATAGGAAAAAAAAATGAAGCCATCTTTTCTTCATGTTGATTTATTTGTAATGAAAGGGGGAGTTGTATAAAGTTGTCAAGATTTACTGTACCTTTCAGGGAGCTGAAACGTCTGGCGGGCACAGAGTCTATTGAAAGACTTAAAAATGTAACATTTGATTTTAAAGCAAGTGCTTGGAGCCACATTTTGGTGGTATACAATAATTAAAATTTAGACAATTAACTTCAGTTATGCCCCATATACCATAATCCGTTAGCATTTGAATTTTACTCTTTTCGATTACATCAAACCAAAGAGCCGGTCCAATGTCTTCGGGGATCATCGCCAGTATTTGAACAGTTTGGTTCTTGGATTCCTTATTTGGATAGGTTTAGATAGATTCGGTGTGTGATTTGGACAGATTTGAGTATCTGTGGCGTGCGAGAAAACCCATTAGATTTAAAACCTTGCAGGTTAATGCCCTAGATACGGAACTGAAATTAGGTAAGAAAATTTGTTTACTTTTCGTGACTTGTGGTAGGGAAAAATAACAGTGAGAGAAATGAATCCTAAAATTTGGAAAGAGTTTTTGGGATTTTAAGATGATTCGCAAATTTGCCACGAAAATTTAGAAGGAAAGAAAAAAGCCGTACTTTTAGAACAGCAAAGAACAGCCAATCACCAACAGACTACCAGCAGAATAGCTCTCTGAAATGTACCTGGCTACACGAACGTTTTGCAGTAGAAGACCGAAGACGACCTACAGAAACGTCCAAAGGACTTTCGAAACCAAAGACAACAAATGGTTTCGAAAATCGATTTGTCATCAATTTAAAAAGGATTTTATCATACCAGTATTGTAGATTGTAAGGTAAAAATTGTTATAAGAGAAAGGAGTTGTAACAAGTTGTTGTTTAGTGTTCTCTTTTGGGCTTAAAGAATAAAATTGTCATTTTTTTCTTCTTTAAATAATGATATTTGGCTTAACTCTTTGCCACTCGAAACTAAAGAGATCACGGCACGATGCGAGCTTTCCTGCGTGTCTGATTTACATTTGCAGATGGGTTTACCCTGTGTCGTAACACTACCAACGCTAAGTATTCCATAAAACAAAATCCTGGAGAAACTTCGCATGTCTGACAACAGCTACGCAGAGAGAAACCAAGTAAATTGTAGAGACATATATGGTTAGTCATAATTACTCAATGGAAAGGAAACAGTATATTTTAAAAAAAAAACTAAATGCATCGTTCATATGGATGTTTATGTACGGGGAAGAGGTTCTCAGGGGGACAAATACAACAGGACAGAATATGACGGGTGTGCCCAAAGCATAAGACAAAGGGAGTGAAAATAGTCAGAAAGGGCCTTTAGAAATATAAAATACCCTTAAATATGAGATGTAAAAATGAGAAAATCTGTCTACTCTACTTCTAGTAATACAAAGAATGTACAAATGAATATAGCTGTGTTGGATTCTCATCAACAGAAATTTTGCTGTGAAGTTATTCAGCTGAAAATTGAGTCCAAGACGGTATGAATTGCCTCACTGGAAAACAAGGTCTTTACCCTCTGCATGCGTTGAGCTTCTTGAACATTGTAATTTTAGAGTTAAAGAGCAAAGAACTGTCCAGCACCGGAAAAGGAATTGCCAAGACTACCCCAACAGATATTGCCTTTCTAGACTAAATATCGTTTGCCTCGATGTGCTCCGTATCCCTCCTTTGCCTGACTGTGAAGAAATCTGGCAAGATACTGGTTAAATGTAGCCATTGTTTCCGCCTTCACGATCGTCCAGATTTGTATTCTAGGCACTTAGCACTCTCTGCGTACAAAGTCGAGACTCGCATCTCTCAGCTCCTTTTGTCTTAAGTGCTTGCATCTTAACGCAATGTTCCCACGCAATTGATATTTCAAACTTGGGAAATAAGACTCGAACTATCCATTATTCCAATCCGTGTCTAATGTTCAAAGCTTTTATCAGATTGCCCGTCATCCTCCAACTTTTAACTGAATGCAATCAAGTGTAATTATGAAATCTATCCTCACACCTAATACATTGAAAACCGGGCAACATCCCGTTATCCAGCTGTGTAGCCTCTCCAAAGACTCCACGTCCCACTGATCGTGTGACAAAGAGAATTATACAGAATATTCTAAAATGGGCCGATATTACGTTCCATAAATCGGCAATAAACCTTGCTAAATATTATACCCGATTCCCAAATAACGAAGACATGTATGATATATGCATTCTTGACGACCGTAACTACTTTTGCTAACACTTCCAGGAAACTGCGGACTTCTAAGAGAGCATCCCTTTGTCTGTTGATGCCATGGTTGATGCAAGTTTCCTTTTCTTTCCTCCTGCATTAGATATCAGACTTACGTAATCGCCAAATAACTTTTCTCTGCCTTCTTGGCAATCCTCATAACAGTCCTTAGCTACCACAATCTTTATATTAATGGAAAAAAAATACTAATCAGGGCACCTGCATTCTCGTCCAAATCAATTACAGGTTACTGAGCACTGTTCCTTGTGGAACATACCAAGAAATGCAGTCTGAAAATTATCGTTCCAATGTACGTTCAGTCTTCTAGGACTAAGGCTTCTTTGAATCAATGTTAGTATCTTACAATGGATCTCATGTGACTTCGCATTTTTTATCGGCCTGACTTGAAGAACTTTGTCAAACGTTTTCCAAATGTTCACAGAAGCAACATACCTTGCTCTGTGCTCATTAACCATCTTTGTAATTTCCTCAGAAAAAGTCCAGTTTGTGAGATGCGACCTTCTCTGCACATAGACGAACTGGCTTTTACTAATAATAATGCTCAGGTGCCGGTGTTGGACTTGGGTGAACAAAGTTATATATCACACAACACCAGGTTATATTCCAACAGGTTAATTTGGAAGCACTAGTTTCCAGAGCGCTGCTTCTTCATCAGATCATTTTCGGAGAAGATCATTAGACACAACATTTTGCAGTGCCATGCAACAGGGGTGATATGTGGAAAAAGTCTAGATTGTTGTTAAGTCTTTCATGTAAAATATTAAAAGCTCTCCGAAAGCTAGTGCTTCCAATTGAACCTTTTGGACGATAACCTGTGTTGTGTGAGCATTGTGCATAAGTTCATTTTTCTATTCTAAATATCCTATTTCTAAGACACGTCTGCAATAAATTCCCTGCTATTATCGTAAAGCTCACTGGCCTGTATTCACGCATTATTCTTGTCGAAAATGTGAAAAAAAAAGAAACATTGTTCTTAGTCTCCAAGCTTCTTGCACATCCCCTGTGACTTAACAGGAAACAAACTTTTCGGGCAAGACTTCAACAATTTCCACACTTACCTTCTTCAGCATTCCGTGATGTATGGTACCAGATCATGAGGACTTGTCTTCCGTGGAAACGATCACTAGTAGTTGAACGTGGTGCACCCTGCATTATGCAAGCCTGTCTCTTCAGGTGGCTATTCTTTCTAATAATTATTGTAACTTACATGACTGCTGTTAAGTCTGTGGAGTGTGCACAAGCTCTCCAACTGATCAATACACATTACTGATCTACTGGGTTCCTTCCATATACCTAAACATTTTTCCTTCTCCGTTGATAATCCAACTTTCTCTTGACAACATCGATATCACTTCCCTCCACCACACTCTTAAGTCATGGATTAAACATATTGCACACTCGCTGTGAGAAAAATATTTATTGTGATACAAAAGTGTCCTGCATAATATTTGTAAACAACTGAATATCAACTCTTTGGTCTATGGATTTGTTCCGGGTCGAAAATGCAAATCGGCCTGGAGAATAGAAACAGGAGATCATAGCACACAGTGAACTGAATGAGAGACTGGAGCAAATACTCCAGTGAGAACGATCACTGAGAGATGTTGCCGTAATATCATAGATGAGGACCAAATAACTATATATGAAGTTTGAACATCACTTCTGTCATTTTGTAATCTACATTTCTATAAACTCTCTACGCTGACAATCGTACATCATTACATTTTGACAATCGTATATCATTACATTTCTAATAATAAAGAAAGCACACCAAGTGAGTGTGCTCCTTGTCCCTTGTACAACTGACCCATTCCGTTGATATTGTCTGCCCACAATCCTTACACTTGAGATATTCTGCATTCTGCGTTGCATGCACCATAGCTTCGCTACAGTGTGGAAACAGGACATTTAGCTCAGCAATTTCACACCGACTCTCTGATGATCATTGCAATCAGACTCACCTCCAACCTGTCCTCGTAACCCTACATTTCCGTTGGCTAACCTCCATGCTTCTGGATACTGTGGGCAATTTCACATGGCCAGACCACGTAGGCAGTGCGTTTTTGGAGAAAACCGGAGCACACTGAGAAAACACAAACACACATCTGGAGAACGAAAATATGCTCCAAACAATTCAGTCGTACAAATTCTGGTCTTAACCCGTGACCAGTCTCTGTGAACCAGCACTGAAACGTTCCACCACCCGAAGGGTATGCGCCTGATATAAAAACTGATGTCTCCCGAATATCATCACAGTCACCATCTTCCCACATGCCCTCTAATCTTCAATTTGGTAGTCGATGTCATGCCCAGATTATATATTCCGTGCAATCAATTGGATAAGCAGTTTTCTGACCAGGACAGTAAATGCACATGAACATATTTTGATCTGAAACTAAGCCAATTCGCTTAGGGAATTTGGCATAACTTTTGGTTCGCATATCTCGACTTTTTGTCCTTCAAAAATACATATTTTCAAATCATCGACTTATTTCCCGACATGTTGGACTCCAAATATTTCCGAAATGTTTGACAAATAAAGATGTTAGTGACTTGATTGTACAGTTTACTTATCCTCCTTTCGACATAAAGATCGATATTTCCAACCAGACCGACGGTAGATCTTAATATTGAAGAAGGATGGACTGATTACCGACACTCCCTCTGCTCCTTCCATCATTACTTCCATAATTAATGCGAATAAGTAGCAGCAAGACTGACTAAAAATTATTAACACGTGATAGTGTTACAGACCAAGCCAACTCAGGTTGTAATATGTGAAGACTGTAGCCTAGACCCTAACCTTGCTAATTGTTTTAAGCGGATGTACAGTGGATATTCCAGGAGTGATGCAGTTGGCCCAACCACTCAGATTTAATTAACACGGAATGAATTTACTGAACGAAATATGAACCAAGGAGAATTGCATTTAGAATAACTTGACTTGTCTGAAAACTGAATTGAATCTGTGACAACTTAATCATACTGTTGCAATTAATTGCAACTTTCCATAAGCGCAACTTTTGCAATGAAAGGTAAAATAAAATACGTATTCTTACTGGAGTGATATCAGAGAAATGTTCGCAGCACCTTCTCTGGGTTTATATCTAAAACTTGATCAGCAGGTGCAATTAAAATCTAATCAAAACAACGCTTGAAGTGGGATAAGTGGCCATCCTCTTTCGTTGCTCAAGTATTTTCGAAAACAAAACATAATTTAAAGGCTTTTCCATCTAGAATGTTCTATACGGATCGGAACCTCAGCCTTTATGACCCCTGCGGAAAAAGGCCAACGATAACTTTTCCTTAATAAAGGAGCAGCATTGCCACAATAGAAAGGATTTCGATGGAAAACGGTGAACTGCAACTGATCGTGCATTGACGGGAGTTAAAGTCAGTCTGCATGAATCCTAATTTTCTCAATAGCCGGATTCCATCTTCTATTAAAAGGTATGCCTATGGGTATGTTTTCCCAAAGTAACAGAGGGAGCATTATGTGTGACACAACAAGGAATCTTCAGCTGCACAGTGAGGGGCAGGCAGACCAAAATCTGACAGCAACAGACTGAAATATTAAAGCAATGGATCGAATTTGTTTGTTTTTGGGTCTTTATGGTACTTTTTAAGTTTGGCCATTCATAGCAATGCGGATAAGGCTTATACTTTGGGTAATGCAAGCTGGTTGCTATCCTCGCAATTGTTGGTCTTCCTGGTAAGTTACTCCTTCTGACTATTAATTCAATAAACAATTGCACAACGTTAATTATTTAGTTATTAAAACTTTGTCAACATGGGAACAATTGCCATCATTTCGCCTTGCAAACCCCATTCTTTGTCAAGCAAGTATAAGTCCATTATCTGAAGAGAAACCAGACTGTTCAAACGTGATAAGTGTTATTGCTCTGAACTTATTTAATTTCTATCAGCATATAGTAGCCTGCCCAATTCGTTTCACTATCTGCGCTCGACACGAATGTTCCAATTCTCCTCTCACGATACTTGCACTTGTGAGTAAATCGACTGGAAGCTTCAAATCGTCAGGTAGCGTAAGCAACGGATTGCGATAGTGTAGCTTTCCGAGTAATCCAGATCCCAGGGCAAGTGCAAAATGAATGGACTCAAAATCACCACGTCGCTGCTAGCTAAACTTTTATACATATTATATGTAAACATACTGACAGAGACACACGCACATATACTCTCACACACGATTGCATACATATATGTATGCAATTGTGTGCAAGCATGTGAGTGCGTGCCTGCGCGCATATACAGATATGAGCAGTGTCTATTAGTTTGCAGAATCTACATCACAATGCAGTTTTTTAATACCCTTCAGAAAAGGCCTGCCTTGCTTACTCTGTCCAATATCTGAATACAGGGCCGCACAAATATCAGGTTTAACTGTTACTTGTCCTCCAGTTTGGCGAAACCAGCAACTGATTTGGTCGAATTCGGAATGGACAAAACATGCTGCACCGCTCGTGTTGTGCAAAAGCTATTATGAAAAAAAACTAAAATACACGAGTACCCTTCCTCTGACATTTCCATTGTATCAAAAAAACACACTTTCACTTCCGGATGCATCAAATTCACAGGCATCAGGCATTAGAGTTGCGAATCGGAATGAAATGATGGGAGCTGCACTGCCAAACACTTGTTTGGATAAAAGAACTGGGCATTTTGGAGTTTGAGAGGAGCAATGCCCATGTCTCTTCAGAATAGAAGACGAATAGAAGAAAGGGAAGCAAGAGCAAGGGAAGTTTATCATAATTACCAAGGTGGCATCCCGTGCATGTGCAGCAGTTGCTGTCCTTTTCACGTTGGAAATTTTGGGGAGATGCTGGGAATGGTTTTCTGCATTGTTGTAGAGCTGTGATGTATTTTCAAAGAAGATTTGAACGTTAACTGACAAATTGAGCAAACAATGCAACTGGGCCAAATTTTCTATTAAAAGTGAAGAGGTGGAAATTTGGTGGTCGACGTCCTCTAAGGTTTCCAATGTCACTTTTCAAATTTATCGATAATCCCGGAGTCCATTGTAACACAATTGTCATCCGAAAAAGTTGTGCTTTCGAAGGTGTGCCGTGCTGTTCAACAAACTTGGAGTCTCATACAACGGTGAGGATATTGATGTCCAATCCCACAAATGTCACTGCTTCATTGACTTTCTATGCGCTTCACATTCGAAGGCATATGTGGGCTTATTGCAATATGATGTCCAATAATGTTTCTAAATGTTGGATCTAATGACGCCTGGGAGAGGTGAAAATATCGTTGCTATCTTCGTGAAGGGCTGTCAAAAATCTTCCAGTAGCATCAGTGCACTAAGTATTTTTTTTTCAGTCAATTTGTTCATGGAATGTGGGAAACTTTTCTGGGACAGAAGTCAGCTTTCGTCCCTAGTTGCCTTAAGAAAGCTGGTATTTGGTGGGATCATGATCCACTGCCCTTATCCAGTAGAATGGATGTGTCTGTCGGTTCAGACCGTGCTGGTTTATTGTGTGCCAGCGCATTTTGTAAACTGAACTCACGAGGAGTTGCTTGAAGCCTGCATTAATGAAAAGAAGGTAATTTAGAAAGAATTCTGGGAGAACAAACATACCGACTAGGCAGTTTGTTCATGGAGATCTGACATTCTTTTGCATTTATATTTATATTTAGATTTTATTGCCATTTGTCCTGGAGTACAGAAATAAAGGATTGCGGTGAAAAAGGAAAATGCGTAAAAAGACAAAGGACCGGGTTAGGTAAGGGTACCTTGTTATAAAAAGCTTGGGTGCAATGCAGTCAGTGTAATAGAGTTAAAAAGTGAAGCATTACGTCATACAACAAGTAGAAAAATGAAGAAACAAGGTAATAGTAAACATTAATGTATTTCTTACTATAAATTGTTAAACTGAAATAAGTGGTTGAATGATCAACATATGTTATTGAGTACTTTTCATTGAAAAAATTATTACTCCTCTGTTTCTGTTATGTATGCCGCTGTTTTCTTCTTCCAGAAATAGTTCATTCACCTCCTCAACAAAAACCTATCCACATCTGCATTACAAACAAATGAAGAATCCATCTCTATCAAACTCTGAAGTATATAAGAAGATAATCATTGATCAGCTTAGGGGAACAATGTATGAGAAATAGAAGAATATATGTTTAAGTGTGAATATATTCCTGAGGAGTTATAATGAATGGATGAGAGGTCACAGAGAATGAATAAAATGCGGTCGGATCTTGTGTTTTATGCAAACATCGGGAAACATTTTTGTTCAGTTATAGCAAGTAATCAGGAAGCTTTTGTTTATCTGAGTTTTTATAAGCAGGAATGAATATAGATTTAGAGGGCAGTGCATTATTATACAGGGTTCCAGGGATTTAGTGAGCTCGGTTTGCTGGATGTCCGATTTGCACTGTAGAATAAGGCCAATTGTCCGAAGGATAAAAATTTATGATCAGGGTAGCATGCCTACGTTGGCGCCCATTTACTGGCGAATTGCCAGACGGATCGATGTTGGGGCTGATATTACTTTTAATAGAATGACGTGGGTGATTGAAGCGATTGTAGTCACTCCTTGTTTGCAAGTTGAACAAAAATGAATCACGAAAGCAAATCATGAGGATTTCACACGAACTCAGTGATGGGATGCAACGTGGCAAATTATTGGATTATATGCTAGCTAATGGAAAACTATGTGTGAATAAGAACAGAATAGCTCAATGCTGTCACCGGAGAAAATATCCTCAGATTAAAAGATCCCAATTTATGACAGGGACAATGATGACTCATTCGTTCAAAAAGCAGTGAATGAAAGAGTTTTCAAGATGTATCTGTAATTAGAGTCCATTGAGGATCTGTGAAACACAATCCTGAAACCTTCAGTTACATTCCCTGTTCCGTGAAGAAGGAAAGGCCGACACACAGTGCATATTTACATCCAACTTCACTGGGAATTCCCGCAATTTTAAAGAATGCTGCTTCACGCCACATGACTTCACTTTTTATGACTCGAGGCAAATAACTCATCCAATTTTTCCAACATAACTGTTGGCTTTCACAGCAACAAAATATCTAAAATTAGTCAGTCTTCGCTGATTTCTGTGTAAGACGCTTCCTTATAGTTCCTTATTTCACCTACACATAATGAAACATCCTTTCAACGTCCACCCTGTAAAGTTGTCTCTGGGTGTATTATATCTCATTAACATCAACTCTCACTCACCTAAGTTCTAAGCGTTATAGGCCCAAACCGTCCACAATTACACGGAGGATAAATCATTTTTTCAAATACTGCTGGAGTGAAAAGTTTGGGGACTGCATCCAACGTAGTTACCTCCTATCTTCGATAAAGATTCAGAAGGTTACAACGGAAACTCCCTGATGAAGTTGCACTAGGACTGGGTTCATTTGCAGCAACACTTCTTCCCCTCAAAGTTGACTCCTCGGTATAGAGCCCAACACTGTGTTCACAAGTACGACAAACTCTTTGTTTCTTCTGAGAAATGTCCACAAGTTCTTATTGTGATGAGGAGATCTATTTTATTTTTCTTCATGCTGTGAGTCCTCGGAATAATCTTGCCCATAGAGCGGTGAAGGCAGACTTATTGATTATCATTAAGGCACAGACGTGTGTGTCTATGTATGTATCTGTCTGTCTATCTATCTATCTATCTATCTATCTATCTATCTATCTATCTATCTATCTATCTATCTATCTATCTATCTATCTATCTATCTATCTATCTATCTATCTATCTATCTATCTATCTATCTATCTATCTATCTATCTGTCTATCTATCTGTCTGTCTATCTGTCTGTCTATCTATCTGTCTGTCTATCTGTCTGTCTGTCTGTCTGTCTGTCTGTCTATCTGTCTATCTATCTATCTATCTATCTATCTATCTATCTATCTATCTATCTATCTATCTGTCTATCTATCTGTCTGTCTATCTGTCTGTCTATCTATCTGTCTGTCTATCTGTCTGTCTGTCTGTCTGTCTGTCTGTCTATCTGTCTATCTATCTATCTATCTATCTATCTATCTATCTATCTATCTATCTATCTATCTATCTATCTATCTATCTATCTATCTATCGATCGATCTATCTATCTATCTATCTATCTATCTATCTATCTATCTATCTATCTATCTATCTATCTATCTATCTATCTATCTATCTATCTATCTATCTATCTATATATATGTGTGTGTGTGTGTGTGTGTGTGTGTGTGTGTGTTATATACATATATGTGTGTGTGTGTGTGTATATATATATATATAACATGACAGTCAAGGGCTATAGGTGGGGGTGTGGGAAAAAGGACTTCGGAATGCAATTTGTTTACCATTGCGAGATAGTGCAGGTTTCCATCGAATCCCTATGATTCTGTTTATAACCACTGACCCTTTAAATCCTCATGAACGAAACATTGGAGATGAGGGACGTATAGCAGCGGTGGAGTGGGTGGTGTGTTGATGAGGTGTGTGGTGAGTTGAGTGTTATTGGCCTTATCTGAAACGCCATGTTTCAGCTTATTCTGCAAAATCTCACCACGATGTCAGTTGATTGAGAAGAAGTCAGAACGAATGAGAAAATATTTTATCTACTTTAAATGTTACCTCGAGCTTGGGAGTCCTCCATATCTGTTTTTTCAGCAGCTGCAGTAACTCGAAGGGATCTTGGACCAGGAGCCTGCTGGGAGCAGTGAGTCACTGATTCCAACCACACAGCATCACTCTCTCTGTTTAGCCCAAGTTCGTGTAATCTTCCAGCTCCCACTCCACTCTGCTCCCTCACGGGTTTACCGTCTCTGTGACTCCCTGGTACGTGTAATCCCCCAGCCCCAGCTCCAATCTGCTCCCTTATTGTCTCACCTGTTTCTCCAATGTACTTGTTATTCTCCAGCTTCCATTCCACACTGCTCCCTCACAGTTTCACCGTCTCTGCGACTCCCAGTTACGAGTAATCCTCCAGCTCCGACTCCAATCTGGTCCCTCATAAGGCCATTGTATCTAAGCCTTCCAGGGACGTTTAATGTTCCAGTTTTCACTCCACTAAGCTCCCTCACAGGCTTACTGTCTCTGAGACTCCGAGGCACGTGTTAACTTCCGTTACCCAATTTGCTCACTGCTACTCACGGGGTCACAGTCTCTGTGACTCCGAGGCAGTCATCCAGTACACACTCCACCTGTAGCTTCTCCGTCTCGGGCACTCCCAGGCAAGTGTAATCTTTCAGCTCCTGCTCCTCTCTTGTCATTTACAGGATAATGGTTTCTTAGAATTCCAGGTACGTATAATCTTCCAGCTCCGACTCCACTCTGCTCCCTCACATTGTCATCGTCTGTGTTATTCCCAGGTTCGTGTAATCCTACAGCTCGCACTGCACTCTGCTCTCTGACAGGGTCACCATCACTGTGATTCCCAGGCACGTGTTATCCTTCAGCTCCCACTCCATTCTGCGTCCTCACACGTCACCGTCTTTGTCTCTCCCAGGCACGAGTTCTTTTTCTCCAACTCCCAAATCCAGGCTGCCTCCTCACAGGGACACTTTGACTCCCTTGTAGCAGTGGGTCTTGAGCTTCACTGACGATTTATATTCACTGACTTGTTGCGGATCGCTTTCAAGTTCTCTGCCTTTGTGACTCCCAGGTTATGGTCGCCCTCAAGCCTCAGCTGACAGTCGAAACATCCAATTCCGCATTGCTGCCAAATAGGGTCGCTTTTCTAACTGTAAGACAGCAGAAACGAGGATGAGAATAAGAGGGCACAGAGGTATTATAGTGATTAAAAGCACTGTAGAGGATGGAGCAATTTAAATGGAAGCGTGGGGAAATTGCAGGCCCTGAAGCAGGTTACTGGATGTTATCAGCAGAGGTGCTGGAACAGATCAGGCAAAGGAAAGTTATTGTAGCTTGTCGGTGTTGGAAATTGTTAATCGAGTTAGTGCTCGGTATGCATAAAAGGCTTATAGTAAATGGTTATGGAAACATGAATATCTGAACAAAAGGAAAAAAAATAGATACAAGGACCTTTGGGTTACTAGGATCTTGTGCATGTTAGAGTTCAGTGACTTATAGTGACTGAAGTGAGTACATATTTAGGAAGTACACTAAGGCAGCATTATCGGGGCTGAATGAGATTATAGAAATAGGGGAGTTGTGGGGGACTGAAGAGGTAGCACAGACAAGGAGGATGATATGTTCCAGAACTATTTTACTCGATATTGAATGTGTCAAGATGTGTAGAAACGCACAGCAGACCAGGCAGCATCCGTGGAGCAGCAGGAGCACTTCGTCAAGCCACTGCAATTCTTTCGGATTTAATGAGGGGAACACGTGCTGCAATTGGTCGAGGTAGCTATGGAAGGATGGAGGATCTGCAGGAGTTTACTGAGATCGTGAGGTGTGGATGGATTGGATCAGGTAACAGAGAGACAGAAATATTTTGGTGAGAAACAGGGAACACAGAGGGAAAGTTACAGAGTTTCACAGGGAGAGAGTGGTTGAGAAGCTGACAGGGTTGTAGAGAGTGGAGGAGCAAACCAAGATTGTGGAATGTTATTGCAGCTCAGAGGTTTACAAATTGTAGGATGACTAGCACCACCTGGAGGAGGTTAGAAAGAGAGTGGACTACAGAGTCTGTCGGGACTGCTTTGGGCCTGACAGATGTGGAGTGACATAAGGGTTGGAGGTAGGTACAGACACAGAGACTGGTGTGAGGAACGAAGTACTTTACAGATGTAAGGAGTGCCAAGGAGGCTAGTATAGGTTGCAGACACAGGAAAGGCTGATAAACTAAAAAGGATCATTCAAACAGGGAGGTTTGTAGGAGAAGTTAACAGTGTCAGTTAAGGTTAAATTTCGGGAAGAGTTGTCAGTGTGTGTGATACGGCTACAAAAGCAAGGGGCTGTAGGGATTGGATGGGTACACAAAGGTATGGACGCTGTAGGAGCTACAGAGATGGGTAGGGTTCCAGCAGCTAAAAGAAGTCATAAAGTTCGGGAGGATTTTGGGCTGGAGGATAAAACAGATTTGGAGGGTTGTAGGTACTGGTGGAGAGATAAGTAATATTCTGAGAAATTTCCATTGTGAGCAAGTCGTGTGGGTTTACCGCAGATAGAGAAGGTAGTAGTGCCTGAACGAAGTCATGCAAACAGAGAGTGTTTTGTAGAGGTGCAGGTGTATGTCATTCAGTCTCACGAGCCTATCCCTCCGTCTAATACAATCAGGGCTGATTATCTAACTCAGTACCCTGCTTCTGCTTTCACTCCATTACTTATGATGTTGCCATCACTGGAGGAAGTAAAATGACAAATATGGTTGGAGTGACTGGAGGTGTGGCAACGATTGGGATGTTTGGAGTGAGTGGAGGAAGTTACCGGGTTAGGAATGTTTGGAGTGACGAGAGGAGGTGAAAATGACAGGTAAGGCTGGAGTGACTGGAGGAGGGTGCAACAATAGGGAGGGTTGGAATACCTGGAGGAGGTGGCAGCAATAGGGAAACTTGGTGTGACTGGAGGAGTTGACAGAGATAGGACGTTTTGGAGTGACTGGAGGAGGGAAAAACATTTAGGGCTAGGACTAATTGAAGAGTTGACAGCAAGAGGGAGGTTTGGAATGACTGGAGGAGGTGAAAAAACATTGTGGGCTGCAGTGACTGGAGGAGGTGAAAGAAATAGGGAGATTTAGATTGATTGGGGAAAATGACAGCGATAGGGAGATTTGGAGCGACTGCAGAAGGCGACAGCGACTGGGCGGGGTGAGTGAAAGGAGGAGGTTACAATGATACGGAGGATTGGAATGTCTGGAGGTTTGCAGAATTCAGTCAAAGTGAAATATGTAGGGAGGGTTGTTCAGTCTGAAGATTATGAAATTATGAGGGGCAGTTTTATTTTACACAGCGAGTGTGAGGATTCTGGAGAATGCTGACAGGTGTGGTTGTGGAGGCAGACGCGATATGGGCTGTTAAGTGGGGTTTAGACAAGCACATTGTGATACAAGGAATGGAGCGAAATAGAACAAGGGCATGCAGAAGGAATTAGTTAAATTTGGTGTCATGTTCAGCACAACATCTTCGGCCTGATCCTTTGCTGTATTGTTTAATGTTCTTCGTAACTCTTTTACAATGATCCATCAGGGAAGGATCTGGACTTACAAAAGACTGTCAGAGTTGAAAGGGAGAGAGAAAGGGGCGGGGGCGGTAGTTGTAAGAGTAGTAAAGGGAGTATAAGAGGGAGCACGAAATACTAAAGTAAGCAGGAGCTTAGGAGAGTCCGAGTGATGCTTGTGAAAGAGGCCCCGTATACGAGTGAAATAAATTAGCAGCACAGAGCTGAGGGACCTGCAGTGGTGAAACCGTCTTTCGAACATGACTGGAAGAAATAACAACAAACTACCTCACAGAGTTAAAATACTCATTATTAAAAATAAAACAGGTTGGACAATGGCAAAGATCGGGAGCAGAGCTATGCATGATCGTGGACCTACATCCACTGTGAAAGGATCACAAGAGGACCTGACCAATGAACCACAACAAAGCAGGTTAGGTATCGAATTATAGATGAATGCTGAATGATATTCACCTCTGAAAAAAATGACATCGCACTTCAATGCATGCTCTCCTGATGGACCTTGTAGCTGAAAAGATAGAACAGAAATGGAATCAGAGAAACCCTTCAGTTTTCATGTCTTCCACTTCGTTGAAAAATGCGATGATAAAATAAATATGTTGAGAGACATTCAGAAGAAACAAATACATCTCTTCGTTTGAGTGCCAAACGTCCACATGTTAAAGGACGTTCCAAAATCCATCAACCTCAGTTCAGAATGGGAATTTTCAAATGGTTTGAGGAATCAAGTATTTTAATGACAAGGTTATGTTGTCGAGAGGGTTTAAGAGATGTGATAGATGCATGCAAGTTAAGATGCCGTTGTAACGAAAATTTTGTTTTCCAAAGATTATTTGGAAGCAGAAGCTTGAAATGCAGGAAAGAGAAAATGAGTAATGAATATAATCCACATTCTGCACCAATTCGATTCAATTGGATTAAATGTCAGTTCAGAACGCTTGGTGCTGTCAGGTAGTTCTGCTAGCTTTAAACTGTCTTAAAGCTATAGTACTCATAACACCTCCCGCCTTCAGAAAAAAAAACAAGCATAATTAAACGATGGCTTTATTCTATGGTTTTCTTTAAACACATCACCCTAACAAACCGATAAATTCAATCTTCGTTCATTTTAACTTCCTCCCGTATAACTGTTGAGACCTTATAGCAGTAAGTAATACCAGACGTCACCTAAACTTTATCAGTTAAACCCACGACAACGCATCGGCAATTAAAGCATTACGAACCGCAACGTGTACGAAATTTAAATTAGAAGTCTGTAACGTAAGCTCCAACGAAATAGTCTCATATTCTTGCCTTCAACGCGTTCTATGAATGTAAGCGGATTGTGATACGTGCACAGAACCGTCTCCAACACATTGTCCGTGATATCCATATTAAAATGTTGGCAGGCCAATGCCATGCACAATAGTCTTTGTTTTTGTTCGTGTAGTATGTCCTCTGTTGGATGTTGATATTGTTCGAGAATTTTCCAACCAGCTGTTCAATCCCATTCCACTTCTTCCTGTCCGAGAACAACTCCAACTCCTATGTCAGTAGTATCGATGCCGACTTTCAAAGGTTCTGAAAGGTTTGGTGTAGCTAAAACGGTTTTGATGCTTAACATTATTTTAAAATGTTCGAATGCCTCCTGGCATTTTTCTGTCCACCCAAACGTTGTGTTCTTCTTCAGCAAAGCAGTTAAAGGCTCTACTATACTGGGGAAATCTGGAATAAACTTCCGATGGAATACGCTGAGTCTGAAAATTCGAAGCATCTCTTTCTTCGAGGTTGATTGTGGAAATTGCTGAATGCCCTTCGTCTTTCAATTCCCTAGGATCAACCCTCCGTGACCGATGCTATGTCCCAAGAAGGTCCCTTCTGCTTTCTCAAATTCAGTTTTATTTTAGTTTATCACCACTTTTGTTTCCTGTAGTCGTTCAAAGAGCTCTGACAGCTGTACCATGTAATCACTACATCGTGCAAATAGTTGACACAGGTAGCTAACGCACCCACAACACAGTGCATGAGTCTTCGGAATGTGGCGGGTACATTCTTCATTCCAAAGAGCATCACTTTAAATTGATATAACCCATTTGTTGTTACAAACACAGAAATTTCTTTTGACATCTCTGATAAAATACCCGTCAGTAACCACGCATTCAGTCCAACTTGGCAATGCAACTGGCTCGTTCGACTTTCTCCATGCTAGAAATTAGATATGAGTGTGGTTTTGTAGCGATGTTGACCTTCCGATATTTGACGCAGAATAATGGAGTCCCGTCCGATTTGATAACCAAGACTATCAAAGAACTCCATTTGCCTTCACCTCTTCCTGGACCTATCCAGCTTTGAAGTATTGAGCATATGGATGTGTTATTTTATTGGAGCAATTTTCCCTTCGTTATTTCATGTACAGTGGCATTAGTCCTCCCCATCTGATTAGTACATATGTCCTTGTACTGCAGTAAGAAATCTTTCCAATGAGGTCTATCCTCCTGAGACAGATAACTTACTGACTTATCACACTCCTCAAGGACTTCTAATCTATTTTGTGGAATATCAAAATCCACATCACCTGATTTTGATTCCTCACTCTGCAGGGTAGCAAGTCACAACTGTTTCTCCAGTTATTTCTCTCGCCGATTTCCTTGGAGGGCACCTATACCCTCAAATATAATTCACGAGAAATAATCTTCAAACATGAGTATTAGCAACAAATGTGCCAGTTTTATTGCCGTCGTGTCTTACCTACCACTTGGCATATACTACACATAGACCAAAATCGAATCATATCTTTGTGGCATTGCAGGCAAAGAAAATATGTTTTTGTACCTTAGCCCGAAGCTTTTGTGCCTCTTGGAGACCTCCGACATGCATGCCATGTGCTACCTGCAACACCAGAGGATATGTGTGTGTGTGTGTGTATGTGTGTGTGTGTGTGTATGTGTCATCTATTACCTTTCTCGCTGTTGCAATTCCCTTAGCCTTTCAGGACTAAACACATTGGTTTGATATCTACCTGTTCAAATAACAAAGAACAAAGAAAATTTACAGCCCAGGAACAGTGCATTCGGCCCTCCAAGCCTGAGCCGATCCAAATGGACTGTCTAAACCTGTCGGTCAATTCCGAAGCATTTGTATCGCTCTGCTCCCCACATTCTCATGCATCTATCCAGACGCATCCTAAATGAATCTGGATCTACCACCTCTGCTGGCAACGCGTTCCAAACGCCCAACACTCTCTATGTGAAGTACTTGCCGCGTGTATCCCGCTTAAACTTTCCACCTCACCTTGAAAGCATGACCTCTCGTTTACGCTGGGGAAAAAAAAAACATTTTCTCTATCCACCCTGTCTATACACTTCATGATTTTGTAAACTTCAATCAAGTCCCCTCTCAATATCCTTTTTTAGTGAAAATAAACGTAACCTACTCAACTTCTCTTCATGGACAGCGCTTTCTATACCAGGGAATATCCACGTAAACCTTCTCTGCCCCCTCCTCAAAGCGTCCACATCCTTTTGCTAATATGGCGACCAGAACTGCACCCAGTATTCTAAATGCGGAAGAACCAATGTCTTGTACAATTTTAACATGACTTGCCAGCTCTTATACTCAATACTCTGTCCACTGAAGGCAAGCATATGTTATGCCTTCTTGACCACTCTATCCACCGGTGCAGCAACCTTCAGGTCACAATGGACCTGCACTCCCAGATCTCTCTGCCCATCAACTTTTCCCAAAGCTCTTCCGTTCATTGTATAATTCGTTCGAGAATTAGACGTGCCTAAATGCATCACCTCACATTTGTCTGGTTGAAAGCCCTCTGCCACTTTTCCGCCCAACTCTCCAGTCCATGTATATCCTCCTGTATTATCTTACAGTCCTTTGTGCTTTGTGCTACTCCACCAATCTTTGTGTCATCTGCAAACTTGCTGCTCATAGTAACAGAGCCTCTCCGATATCATTTATGTATTTCACAAAAAAGTGGCTCCAATACTGAATCGTTGGGAACACCACTGGTCAACTTTCTACCTTTCGAGAATCTCCCTCAGCTATTACTCTCTGTCTCCTGTTGCTGAACCAGTTCTTTATCCACCTGTCCAGAACATCCGGCACACCATGTGACTTCACTTTCTCCATTAGTCTACAATGCGGAACCATATCAAACGCCTTACTAAAGTCCATGTATATGACATCAACAGCACTCTGTTCATCTATCAAATTGGTCACTTCCTCGAAGAATTCTATTAAGTTGGTATTGCACGATCTCCACCCAACCCCCATAAAACCATGTTGACTATCACTGATTTGCCCAATATTTTCTAAATATATGTAGGTCCTATCCCTCAGTACCTTCTCCAGCAACTTTCCCAGTACTGACGTAAGGCTCACTGATCTGTAGTTACTGGAATATCCTGACTTGCCTTCTTGTACAGGGGGAAAACATGAGCAGCCTTCCAGTCCTCCGGCACCTCACCTGTATTTAAAGATGCCACAAAGATATCTGTCAGGGCCCCAGCTACTTCCTCTCTCGCCTCCCTCAGCAACCTGGGATAGGTCTCCTCCGGTCCTGGGAATTTGTCCACCTTTATAAAATCTAGCATACCCAACACATCATCCCTACTAATGTCAATGTGTCCAGACTAAACAAACTTCTATCTCTCATCTCAACATTCATCATATTCAGGTTTGACTTGCACTGTTAAGTCAAACAGGGTATCAGTGGACAGTAGATAATAGACAAGAGGTGCAGGAGTAGGCCATTCGGCCCGTCCAGCCAACATCATCATTCATTATGATCATGGCTTCTCATTACCAATCAGTATCATTTTACAGACTTATTCCCATAATCCTTGATTCCATTATCTTTCAGAGGTCTATCCATCTCTTTCTTGAAACTATCCAGAGATTTGTCCTCAACTGCCTTCTGGGGCAGAGCATGTGATATATCCACGACTCTGTGTCCGCTGACTGAATCTCAACTTCTTCATCTTTCTCTTTACTTTGCACTTCGTGCTGTCACTTCGATAGTGAAATCGGGTTACCACACAGTCTGGGAAAATATGGAGATACTTCCGTTTTGCCTCCTCAGTCTCTTGGTCTTTCTTGGACTTTTCCACCAAAATGGGTGTCATTCCGACCTTGGATCCTGCCAAATCATTCACACGAGCAAACTGAACTCCTGGAACTGACATTTTCTCAAACACTCACACTGTTACTTCCTCAGTCTTGAGTTGGTATTGTGACCTAAACTTCCATAGAAATACGTTAACAATCTCTCAATCTATCCCATAAATTAGGACACTCTCGAGTAACAAATTAGAAAGAGGGCATTTTCACTCATCCCTTCCTATCAGTGCCTTATTAGATCGCGTATGTCTCAAAATTCTACCTAGTTTTCCGTCTTCCGCATTCTTTCTGAGTAAACTTCAACCACAGAAGCGAATTGTTTCTAGAGATCAGGTACTAACTCCATATCCAGCCCTGCCTCAACTGTGCAATCTCGTGCAGCTCCTCCGCTCTTCTGGGATTTCCTTTCCCACTTGTACTCATGCCACTGGCGAAGCTTCTTTTTTGGAATGTTTTCCCACTGCTCCTTTACTTATCGACCAGCACTGTGTCTTTACATGTACCACTATCGCGCAGTGACAACATCTTTTCCCAGAGACGTTCTGAAACCACCGGACCGTAATTTTCGGTGTCCCACTCCATTATGGTGAAAACAACTGAGGACTTCCACCTCTTGTCCACCTTCTTGGGCTTCTTTAACCTGTGGTAAACTCTTACCAGTGTTCTCTACTTTTTGTTTCGTAGTGTAGGGTCTCCCCTTCTCCCAACATTTGTTCCTAACAGGACAAAAGTCTGGCCGGAAGATTATCTTATGCACCGACATGTATGTATTCATCGGTTAATTCTGGTAGCCTTCTCACTTTCTGAACTTTTTGCTCCTCCACGTGAATTCTTACAATCTCCAAAAGTGAGTTTTTAATCTCCTTCAGCAGAATAATCTCTCTTCGAGCATCAATCGTTTGATCTAATTTCAAAACACGTCAAATATGAAAACGAATATGTTAATTCTTTTGAACTCGACATAAGCCTGAACTACTACCTTCCTTGTGTTTCTGAACCGCATGCATTTCTGTAACCAACTCATAAGCACTTCAAACAGCCTGTTTTACCTCTTCGTAATCCCTTGTCTCATCAGCTGAGAGCACGGCAATAGCCTCACTCTTACTGCCGATTAGGTTATTCGGAATTAGCATAATACATGAATCGTGGGAGCACTCCAATTGCCTTGCCAATTCCCCAGGTGAAATAAAGAAGGTAGGAACATATTTTTCAACAAAATATAGCAGAGTTTTGAAAACTTTATCGAAGTCACTACCTTCTCTTTCAATCTCCTTCCTGTGAACTTGAATTTTGTGACTAAGTTGCAAGTTCTGCAGTTCAAATTCTCTCTCCTTTTCTCTCTCCATTTATTCTCTCTCTCTCTTTCTTCTCATGTTTCTCAGTTTGAATGAACAGCAAATCACCAAAATTAAACACATTGTCTCATTTCCGCATTATATAACGATCGAGCGTCTGTAATTGTTTAAATCTGCTAGGATTTGTCGTTTTATAGATTATAGAACATTGACAAGTTCAGCACAGAACAGGCCCTTTGGCGCACAATGTTGTGCCGAGATTTAATCCCTCAACTCACTGCTATCCATGTACATGTCGAGCAGTGGCTTACTTGTCCCCAATGACTCTGCTTCCACCACGACAGCTGGCAACGCATTCCATGCATTCACAACTCTCTGCGTAAAGAACCTTCCTCTGACGTCTCCATTATACCTTCCTCCTAATATTTCCAAACTATGACTCCGTGTAACCAGTCAACCCTGCCCTGTGGAAATGACTCTGACTATTGACTCTATCTATTCCACTCATTATTTTGTACACCTCGATCACGTCTCCTCTCTTCCTTCTTCTCTCCAGAGAGAAAAGTCCGAACTTATTCCCCTTTCTTCATAAGGCAAGGCCAACACTCCAGGCAGTATCCTGGTAAACCTTCTTAGCACCCTCTCCAAAGCCTGCGTATCTTTCCCATAGTAAGACGTCCAGAATTGGGCGCAATATTCCAATTGTGGTCTCACCAGGGACTTGCAGAGCTCTCGCAAAACCTCGCGGCTCTTAAACTTGATCCCCTGTTCCTGAAAGCCAAAACACCATATGCTTTCTTACCAACCCTATCCAATTTGGTGGTAACTTTGAGGGATCTATGTACTTGTACACCCAGATCCCTCTTGTCCTCCACACTGCCAAGAATCCTGTCTTTAATCCTTTCCGCAGCATTCAAGTTCGACCTACCAAAATGCATCACCTCGCATTTATCCAGGTTGAACTCCATCTGCCATTTCTCAAGCCCGCTCGGTAACCTGCCTACGTCGTGCTGCAGCCTGCAGTTGACCTTTATACTATCGAAGACACCTGCAACCTTTGTGCCATTTCCCCAAAATCTATTGAAACTGTTCAAACCTGTTCAAATCACGAATCAAAGACCTAAACCATTCAAATCCCGACGACAAACCCCCAAACTGTTACGACACAGAGTAAATCCCCACCGCAACCCTGCCCATTCCAACCAGCAGCACACCAAAGATTAGTCCAATGCAGTAATCTGTGAAACCTCAAGAGGCCAATAACTATTGAAAGTTAACATTAGCAAGTTCACTTCTTAAAGTACAACAGAGAATAATTAACAAACAAGTATTTGCAACTCATTCCTCTAAACTATCTTTTCCTTTCCCTTCAATAATATTATTCCGATAAATACCCCAGTAAGATTTCCCATAAAGTTCAAATTTCAGAATCAGGCATCTGTCGAAACTTCCTTTTCTATTTTCTTCTGTAAATATTCTTCTGCTTAGCGATATATGATGCACAGATTATTGATAGAGAATGATACTTTTCAGAGAGCTGCATTTCGGGCAATCTGTACATGCTGGTGGTTTGGTAGTTCTCCCCAGCTGTTCAAGTTTTCTCGGTGTAAACTCCAAAGCATCGACTCGTTCCATTGGTTCGTAATATTGTCAATATACCAAACTTAAACTTGATTGGAGATTGGCATTAATTTAAACTTATTGGTCGAATTTGAACGTGCTCTTTTAACTTAGCAAAACTGCCTGTGCCAGATGTTCTGAACCAAGAATTGCACAGTATTCTTTTAAGCAAACATTTTCCTTCTCTAAGTCCTTGCTTTCTTTCAACTTTCTTAAAGTTACAGGATCGCTTACACCTTCACTATTACCACCCTGTTCCCTTGCAACGTTATTTGAAATCATATCCACTCTGCTGCCCGAGAACATCCTGTGGAACAATGCCCACGCTGTTCTCCAACATCCCAACGTTTCTCTACTAACAACTGCCTGTGAACCAATCCCCGCTCTGTTACTCTTACAACACCCTGGCACCCCATCCAAAATCTGTAGCCCAGACAAAGGCCTGTGACCCCGTCCCCACTCTGTTACCCAACTAACAGCTTGTCAATTCATCACATACTGTTTTTCCAGCAATTACCTGATAATCCATCATGGCTCTGACTAATAACTGCCAGTGAGCCGATCACAACTCTGCACTTCGTGCAACAACCCGTACACCAATCGCCATCCAGTTTTCCTGGCAACGTCCTTTGAAACCATCCCCACGCTGTTCCACTAGCAATGGCTGGTGGTCCTATTACTACCCTGTACTACTCAGAACTAACTGTGGCCACGTCCACACCATGTCCTCCTAGCAACTGCTTATGAAGTCTCCTCATTCTGTTCACCTCGTAACAGTCTGTATCCCCATCCTTGCTCTATTTCCCTCAAAACAGTCTGTGAAGTTTATCCTACTCTGTTATCAAGCAACGTCCTGTGACTCCTTCCACACTCTGTTTAATGAGCAGCTGCGTTTGACCATGACCTCACACAGTTTCCTGAGGAACGGCCTCTGAACCCATAACTGCTCTGCCGTCTGAGCAACAGCTTGTGAATACATACCCTCTCTGTGCCTCTCGCAACAACTTGTGATGCCATCCCTGGTCAGTTTCTATAGCAACAACCTGTGAAGCCATATCCACGCTGTCTCCGGCAGCGGTCAGTTAACCTTTCACCTTAGTGTTGCTCGAAATACCACGTTTGATTCCATTCCCATAATTTTCTCCGAGCCATTGCCTTTGAACCCTTCCCCAATCTGTTCGCGAAGGAACAGCCTGTGAACATTCTATTCTGTTATCAACAGTTTGTGAAAACATTCTCACTCTGTTCTCTGAGCCTTGAATCCCTCGTCACAACGGATGGTGATCCCATCCCCACTCTTTTCTTATCACAGCTGTTTGTGAACCCATCCCAAATGTGCTGTCCGAGCAAATGCCTGTGATTCAATCACCACTCCGTTCCTCTCACATCAGTTTGTGACCCCATTCCCTGGCAACAGCCTGCGATGGTCATCGCCAATTGGTTTTCATCCAATGGCCGGTGAAATGATCGCCACTCTGTTACGCTAGCAATGGCCTGTGAACTCGCCTGACTCGGTTTTCCGAGCAACAGTGTTTGAAATAATTCCCACTGATTCCATAGGATCGGTCTGCGACCTCATCCCCAGCCTGTTCTTCCAGAAAATGCCTGGAAACCCATTGCAATCTACTCTCCCAGGAACGGCCTGGAAACCATTCTCACACTGTTCTAAGTAGGAACTAGCTGTGAACCCATCGCCAATCTCTCTCTTAGCAACAACTTGTGAACCATTCTGAACTCGTTTCCCATGAAATGTCCTTGGAACCAATCCAGACATTCTTTCATAGCAACGGCAATTGACGTCCCTCCCCACTCATTGCCCTAGGAACTGCGTATGAACCCCTTCCCCCATGTTCACCTAGCACTGGTCGCTGACCTAAACGCATCTCTGTTACTCGAGCAAAAGCCTGTGACGCCAACGCCACTCGTCCATCTTGACCCTGATTCTCTGCCACTGGACTGTGAACCTGATCCCACACGATTCTCCGCGAAACAGTCAATGAAGTTGTCCGCACTCTAGCAAGAGCCTGTCATCCATTCACAGGCTGTTCTCCTGACAATGTCCAGTGAACCCATCTCCACACTGTTCACCTAATAATAACCTGTGAACATATCCCTATTCCTTTCTATGGCAACTGCCTGTGAAACCATCCCAACGCTGCTCTCCTCGCAATAGCCTGGGTACCCATCCCCACTCTGTTACCTTAGGAACAGTCTGTGACTCCATTCCCCTCAATTTCCCACCTACAGTCTGTGAAAACTGACCCACCCTGCTCCCGGTGCAATTGTCTTTGAACAAATCTACACTCTGTTTCTCCTGAAACTGCCTGTGAACTCATCCACTTTCCATTCTCCTCGCAATTGTCTGTGAACCTTCCCCACTCTGTTCGAAGTAGTAACAGTTTCTGACCCTATCCCCTGCTCTGTTCCTTAGCCAGAGCTTGGAAAGTCCATCTCTACTCTGTTTTCCTACCAATGGATCATGAGCCTATCTCCAGTCGGTATGTTAACCCATCCCCACTCTCGCATCAAACTGGGATACACCCACACTCTGTTCTCTTGGCAACGGCCTGTGAACCCAATTTCCACTCCGTTCCCCTAGGAATGGCCCGTGAAACCATTCCCATTCTATTCTCCTCGGAATTGCCTGTGAAGTCACCCCGCTCTGTTCCTCGAAGAGTAGTCTGTGACCCCATGCTCACTCGGTTCTCCTGAAAACTGCCCGTGAACTTATCCACACTCTATTCCCAGAGGAACAACTTGTGAACCCATCCCCGCTCGGTTATCCCAACAACATCCGGTGAACCCAAACCCGGCCTGTTCCCAGAGTAACATTTCAGATGAAGGGCTCAGCTCCGAAACGTCAATTTGCCTGCTCCTCGGATGCTGCCCGACCTACTGTGGTTTTCCAGCAACACACTCTCAACTCTGATCTCCAGCATCTGCAGACTTCACTGCCCCTAGAAGCGTGCTGTGAGCAGATCCTCAGTATTTTCTTCAGCCATCAGCCCGTGGACACGCAACTGCTTTGCTGCCCATGCAACAGCTGGTGAACCTATGCCCAATCTATTCATTTCGTAACAGCTGTGTTTCCATCACCAGTCTGTGCTCCGAGTAACAGGCCAGGACACTGTCCCCTTTCTTTTCTCCGGCAACTGCCTGTGACTCTATCCACTGTCTGCTCTCTTACCTCTGCGCTCTGCACTCAGCTCCACTCTTTTATTGTCAGAAATCGCCTGTGAACTCACACCCGCGCTGATTTGCTGACAACAGCCAGTGAGACCATCCTCAATCTGTTCTATGTGCAATGGCCCATCAACGGTCCCAAATCTGTTCACGAGCAATGGCCTGGAAACCCATCCTCAGACTTTTCTGCGAGCAGCAGCCTGTGAAACCATCTTCACTCTGTTTCCATACGACCTCTGTATCACTCTGTACACTGTTTCTGTATTAATGGCCTGTGATCCCATCCTCTCTCTGTTCCCATGCCAACTGCCTCTTATTCCCACCGTGGAAACTCTTCGCAAGTTGTTCTCCTCACAACCACCTACTAACCTATGCTAACGGGCGGCACGGTGGCACAGTGGTTAGCACTGCTGCCTCACAGCGCCAGAGACCCGGGTTCAATTCCCGACTCAGGCGACTGACTGTGTGGAGTTTGCACGTTCTCCCCGTGTCTGCGTGGGTTTCCTCCGGGTTCTCCGGTTTCCTCCCACAGTCCAAAGATGTGCAGGTTAGGTGAATTGGTATGGGAGGGTTTCGCTTTGGCGGGTCGGTGTGGACTTGTTGGGCCGAAGGGCCTGTTTCCACACTGTAATCTAATCTAATCTAAACACTGTGTTTCCGAGCAACGGCTCATGAATACATTCTCCCTTTCTTCTGCCAGTAACGTGCTGTGAACCCAGACTGACTCTTTTCCTTTTGTAATGGCCGGTAAACTCATTCTCACTCTGTTTTCCTCGCAGTGACTTCTGAAACTTTCCCCACTCTGTTCTGCTATCAACTGCCAAATAACCCATTCCACTGTGTTCGCCAATCAACGGACTGTGACTCTATCCACACTCTGTTCTTATGGGAAACTACCTGTGGCACCATCCCTCCTCTGTTCTCCAAGCAAAAGCTTGCGAAACAATCCCTGCTCTCTTCCCCAGGCTTGTGACACCCAACCCCACTGTGTTTCCCGACCAACAGCCTATGCAGATCATCGCCATTTTCACAGTAACAGCCGGTGAACTCATCATCTCCTCTGTTCACAAAGCAATACCCGCATCTGCGCTGTGCTCTAAGAAGCAACGGCCGGTGGCACCATTCACACTCTGTCCTGCCAGCAACGACCTGTGCATACACCCACACCCTAATCTCCTAGCAACTGCCTGTGAACCCCTTCCCATTAAGTTCGACAAGAAATAGCCTGTGAATACCTCCCCATTGTGTCCTCC
Source organism: Chiloscyllium plagiosum (assembly GCF_037043375.1). Taxonomy (NCBI): domain Eukaryota; kingdom Metazoa; phylum Chordata; class Chondrichthyes; order Orectolobiformes; family Hemiscylliidae; genus Chiloscyllium; species Chiloscyllium plagiosum. The sequence goes on along the minus strand of NW_028270175.1, from coordinate 63,215,746 downwards.
GAGCAATGGCGTAGGCAACTATTCCCATTCTGTCCTCTCACCAAAAGCATGTGACCCCTCTCAATCTCTGTTCATCTCCCAACTTCCTGTGAATTCCATCAGCACTGTTTTCCGAGCAACTGTCTGTGAACCCCTTTCCACTGTGTTGTCCTTGCACATATAGCTGAACCCATCACAAATCTGTTCCCCGAGCAACAGCCTGAGACCCCATCCCCATTCTATTAAACGAACAAAGTCCATCCCCACTCTGATTTCCTACCAGTGACCGTGAACCCATCCCCACTCGGTTCTCGTTGAAATTACCTTTGAACCCGTCCAAACTCTGGAAAACTACGTACCATCCATCTGTACTCTGTCCTCCTAGCAACGGCCTGTAAACCCATTCTCACTCTGTTCACTGAGCATTTGTCTGTGCCTTATCCTCACTCTCTTCTGCTGTAATAAACTTTGTTTCAATTCCCGCGCTGTTCTTGTCGCAAGTGCCTTTGAACCCATCACCACAGTGTTCTCCTCGAAAAAGCCTGAGTACCATCCACACTCGGTTCGAATTAGCAACATCTGTGATGCCATCCGCACCTGTTTCTTCTAGCAACTAGCTGTGCACCCAACCCCATCCTGATCTCCTTGCACCTAACTGTCAACCCCTCTCCTTACAGTTTGCAAAGCAATAGCCTGTGAACGCATCGCCTTCCTGTTCTCCAAGAAAAAGTATGTGACTGCATCCGCACGTTGTGCCCCAAGTACTGCCACTTGAACCCATCGTAACTCTGTCCTTTTGGCAGCAGAATGTGATCCTGTCCTCACTCTGTTACCCTCCCAACAGCCTGTGGATTCCATCTCCTCTCTGGTGTCCTAAAAGCGGACCGTTAATCCATCCTCCATCGGTTCTCTTCGCAGCAGCCTTCAATCCGTCCACACGCTGTTCTGCTAACAACAACCTTTACTTCATCCCTGCACTGTTCTCCAAACAATCACCTGTGAATCCATCCCAACAAAGTTACACTCGCAAAGTCCTGTAAATCCATTCCTATCCTGTTGGTCAAGCAATGGCGAGTGACCCCATCCCTAGTCTACTCTCCTAAAATCTCTCTGTGTTCCCATCACCACCCTGTTCTCCTCGCAATGCCCCAAGAATCCATCCCCACTCTATTCTACAAAGAATCCCATGTGAACGTATCGCTTTGAAATTTTGGGAGAAGATTTGTAGCTCGGGTGCTCGTTGTTGTGGTTCTGTTCGCCGAGCTGGGAATTTGTGTTGCAGACGTTTCGGCCCCTGTCCAGGTGACATCCTCAGTGCTTGGGAGCCTCCTGTGAAGCGCTTCTGTGATGTTTCCTCCGGCATTTATAGTGATGATCAAACACTATAAATGCCGGAGGAGACATCACAGAAGCGCTTTATTGGAGGCTCCCAAGCACTGAGGATGTCAGCTAGACAGGGGACGAAACGTCTGCAACACAAATTCCCAGTTCGGCGAACAGAACCACAACAACATATCGCTTTTTATTTCATCCTTGCAACAGCCTGAGAGCACATAGTTACAATGTTTCTTTTGCAACAGCGAGTGAGCTGATTTCCAATCCATTCCATTAACAATGACACGTGTGTTCATCACAACTCTGTACTCCTGGCAATGGCCTGCGGCCCCGCCAACACTCTTTTCACCTGACAATGGCCTGTGAACGTATTCCCACGCTATTACCCCAGAAATGGCCTATATACTTACTCCCACTCTCTTCTAATCGTAATGCTCTGTGGCCATAACCGCGCGATATTCTCCTAGCAATAGCCTTTGACATCATCCCTCTCTGTTTTCCGAGCAACAGCCTCTGCTCCTACCCCGACTCTGCTCTCTTGGCAATCTCGTGTGAGCCCATTCTGATTCTGTTCCCCTTACAAAATCATGTGAACCCATTCACACTCTTTCTCCTGTCAACGGCAGGTAAACACGTAACCACGGAATGAAACCGAGTGTGCGGTAATCTGGGAGAGGTAAATTGAGAGTTAGAGGAAGTGCAAGAGGGAGAGGCAGGGAGGTCAATGGTGCAGGGTGCATAACACCAGAAGAGAAAGCAAGGACGGAGGGAATTAACCCAACTGCTGAGCTTGGCTCCGGTTGTCAACCCTTCCCTGAGATCCAGGAAATGGAGCTGTGTCTGTCTTTCACCTGCTCAGAATTGTCAACACAAACATAAACAACAATAGATTCAGTCTACTCCTTGTCATTTTGAATAAACGATTTTACAGTTTTTAAATTGAAGTTACAGATGCATTCAGTCGGATGGTGCATTTTCTCACTGGCCATAAGTTGAGAAACATTAATATATGTTCCAGTGACCCCCGTTACATAAGGTTAGATAAATCATCACTATCCTCAGTCTGTTATCATAGCGACAGACGACTTCATCGCTGCAAACGTGAATTAAAATGAGAAAATGCCGGACGGATTAATTAAGGAGCAAATTTGATTGATTTATTTATTTGGGTAAATGGATATTTCAGAACATTCTTCAGCTGCTGTCTGAACATAGTCTGAGTCAGGGCATAAATCGCGGTGTTTGTGCAGCAACTGAGAAGCTGAAGCATGAATCCCAGTTCCTGAACAAAGATTTCTAGATATACAGGGGTATCCACAATAAAGTACATCCGGTTCCATATGGAAAACACCATCAACATTGACCATAACAGGATGAAATTGACCGAGATCATAAACAGTAAAATAATGGACTTTTTTCGATTTTGTATTTCAATGTGAGACTGAGTGTCTACATTTTTGTGAGCCCGAAGTCTCCTGCGGGCTCTGCTGGTCACGAAAATGTGTCTGACAGTGAAAACATTCAGGAGCAGAATCAGGAGAAAAGGGACAGCCGGAGTTAGAACGTAGTGGGTGAACTCAATTATGGCCCAGATCTGAGACAAGTAAACATAATATTTTACATAACAAAACCAGGGGCTGTTCACCACGTAATACTCGCTTGTGAGCATAAAATACCAGAAAATATTCTTAAGAATACTCAGCACAGTCACTGTTCCAATAGCCACAGCTGCCGTTTTCTCTCAGCAATATTTCCTTTTCAACTTCTGGCAACAAATAGCCACAAATCGATCAAAGGTGAAAGTGACGGTGAACCAGACAGAACAGTCAGTGGCTGCATAAAGCAGGACTGCGTGGATATTACACACGGGGATGGAATAGCGGAATTCCAAATATTCCCGAAAAACAATGGGAATGCGTCTCAATATCAGGTCGATGATAATGACCAGTAGATCCGCCACTGCCATGGCCCCCAGGTAGCGTCTGACACATGGAGACAATCCACAATCTTTATAAAGCAGGACATGGATCGTTACTGCGTTAACTGTGAGGAAGGGAAACACACAAGTTATCCATCAACCTGGACCAAAGTTACCAATTTCCTTTTAAAGACAGAGTTAGTATTTTCAAATGGTCGCTGAATTGAAGGACTTGGAGCTGAAATAACACATGGGAAACTCTGACTTACTTGCGAAGATGTCAGGAAAAACAGATAGTAGATTCCATCCTAAACAAGCAGGCACACATCCATAAGTACAGATGGTTTCTTGAACATTTCCACACACTCGGTCACTGGAGAGCAGACACGGGTTACATCTTTCTAGTTCCTAATATTGAGGGCGAAAAAGTTGCTGTCCTTCAGCATTCTGTCCCAGTTCCTTAAAGACAAATTGTTATGGACGAGGCCAGGCCACTCACAACATTCTTAAGCAGGGAGGTCAGACTATAACTTTGCAATTTGTTTCAGTAAGTGTACACTAAAGATTACCCAGAGTAAGTTAGAGATGTTAACTAACAAGTTCTAAAACAGACACAAATGTATTCACAAAATTACACAACGAAACACAAGCAATAGAATAAAAAATTCCAACAAAACTCAGTTCATCCAACCTGAACTTAATCATGCTGTTCCGAATGTGCACAAGAGTCCCAATTATTAAACCGCTTAATAAACCGCACAAATGGAACACATACTTAATTGTCTCACATGCATTACCGTTAATTTATACAGTGAAATGTTGAAATGCAAACACCAGGCTTAAAGTCTCTTTCTCCAATTTTGAATATTGCTGTTGATGAGCGTTCAGCTTCCAAGAACAAATAGAAGATGGGTCTTTCTAATCCCTCGTCATCCTCCTGCAGATGCATCACACAGACACCCACATCACTGGCATCGATAGCCACCTTGAAAGGCTTCGTGGAGCTTTGTATGAATAATACTGGGGCAGGGGCTAACAGTTTTGATGGCTTGCAAATGCCTTTTCACAGTTCGCTGTCACTGAAAATTCTTGTGCTTTTGTTAACAATTTGTTGAGTGGAACAGACACATGGCTAGGTTTTGTAACCAACCTTTGGTAAAATCCAATCAATCCCAGTAAACACAGTACTCTATGCTCTAACTGCGTTAACTCTCTGCTCTCCACATCAGTTCGTACTATTTCAGGCAGTGAATTTTCGAATTCCTCCAAAATAATTACCTCTCCAAGGGAATCATTGGTTTGCTCAATCGTTAAAGCTCTTCTCCGTCTATCGAAATGACTGTGTTTGATTCTTTCAAACTCAATATAGGTTAGACGCTCGTCTCTCTTTAGATTCCTGAAACTTCGTCTATCGGCTTCTGGTACCATCTCATATGCACTTCAAATGCTTTTTTGACCTCCTCATACTCCCCAGATACCTGCTCTGAAAGTGATGCGAATACCTCACAAGCCCGAACGACAACTGTATGGGCGGCATGGTGGCTTAGTGGTTAGCACTGCTGCCTCACAGCGCCAGAGACACGGGTTCAAATCCCGCCTCAGGCGACTGACCGTGTGGAGTTTGCACGTTCTCCCCGTGTCTGCGTGGGTTTCCTCCGGGTGCTCCGGTTTCCTCCCACCATCCAAAGATGTGCAGGGTCAGGTGAATTGGCCATACTAAATTGCCTGTAGTGTTAGGTAAGGGGTAAATGTAGGGGTATGGGTGGGTTTCGCTTCAGCGGGTCGGTGTGGACTTGTTGGGCCGAAGGGCCTGTTTCCACACTGTAATCTAATCTAAACTTTCGTTTGGATCAACAAAACACACTTTGGCACTTGCCACTGCATGTGTTTCGCCACCTTTGCAAATGGGGTGAATAAGGTTTCCAGATCCTGTTCATCAAACTTAGACAATGTTTGAATATAATTAAACAGTTTCTCACTGGGCTTCTGACTACGACGGGCTTGCTCATCCTAACTCTCTTCCTCAATAGGCAGATCCTCATCCTTTATCTGGAGCGTTTTTGAGCTGGCTCTCCTTTTTAAGGCTCAGTTTCTGACCTTGAAAAGCTCACTCATTTTTCTTTCTCTCCTCTCTCGTTTTGATTCTCTTCTGTTCCTCATCGGAACTACAACTGTTTCATTTCTGCAATCAAGCCAACGCCCGGAACAAAGACACTAGCACATCCCACTTGCTGCGTAAAATAGCGCAAAGAGCACCCAATCTGTTCTGGACTAGGCCAGACCACTCAAAATATTCGAAAACAAACAGCCCAGACAATAATTTTACAATTTGTTTCGATAAGTGTTCAGAGAAAGTTACCCAGAGTGAATTAGCAAGACTGATTGTCAGGTTCCAAAACAAACAAAAAGTTATTCACAAATTAAACAATGTAGCACAAAGAACAGAATCAAGAATTATGACAGAACTCTATCTACCCAATTATAGACTTAACTATGTTGTTCCGAAAATACACAACAGTCCCAATAAGCAAACTCCCTTAAACACCCGTATGAAACAATGCTGACAGGTTGAAGTCAGAAGAGAGAGACAGTTGAACTCACGACGAATTCTGGATTGAACTGGACTGATCAGCTAGAGAGCTCACCACTCCCCTTTCTTTCTACAGGACACTCTGAAACATGACCACTTTAGCCTGAATTGTCATCCGTTTACATATGATCAAAAATGCCTCTCAATACACTTTAATCCCTGTACAAAAGCAGGGTTATTGGAGTCCAGCCTGATTTTTTGCCACTCTGAAAAAAAGTCCTTGAGGCAACGAACAGCTTTTAAGAAAATAAAAATGACTAGCATTCTGACAAAATGGAGTTTGGAAATTCAAATCATTCAGTCTACTTTGTGGTTAATTGTTGTACAGAAACGTAAACGCAGGCAAAATGTATTCACCGTTTTAACTGCCTGAGGGGACTTCGAACAAGTGATTTCTTCTCCGTGCAACGGAAGTTTGTCCCTTGAGACATTATCTTTTGTTCTATTATCTGACATCAGACCAGACAAAAATAATGTTTTTGTCGAATATTCTGGGTGATATCGATTATACAACGTACTAAGGAATGTTCTAAACAGTTCTCAGGATAAGGAAACGGACACTTCACACGTTCTGTGATACACGAAGTTGGGTAGAGACTTTTTCTTTGCAAAACACAAGGACATACAATTCAGGTACATTCAGCATCCATTCTGCACTTTACACATGCTCAATCATTCACGAAGATCGGGGCTGACCTGACTATGTTACAGGAATAGTCAGTCAAACGCTGAAATCCTGTCACCAATCACTCGAACCTCAGACATGTTTTTGACATCGGTTTTCATCAAGCATGTATTCTGGAGCCATTTCCACAATGACAGATTCTCCAAATGCTCCATCAGATTGCACGACAAACAAAAAAAAAACTCTCGTTGTACAGGTATCCGGATTCAATTACAATTAAGAGATGCAGTTATTTCATTTGAAGCACTTTATTGCACTTAACCCATGACAACATCTACACCAATGTTCAAGATAAATTAAAATACAATAAGTGGTTCGCTGTGAAGATTATCAATCCTTTTGAAAAAAACACAGTTAAAGAGCCCGACTGAACCACATTGAAATTCGCACGGAAAGAAGACGATTTTGGAAGTGAACGTGACAGCAGAAGCATGGTGCATGAAAAAGGGACTCCATTTCATGGGCAAGTGGAACATTGGGATGGGCATCTCATGAACCATTCAGCAAGCAGCGTCCGAGTGGAAAGGCTAAATAAAGTGATCGCAAGGACTGTAAACTTCTTGAAGAGAAGAGGGCTCAGGAGACGTTTCTGAAGTTCCCATAACAAGTAAATGAAGAGAAAGTTTCAAGAAGTTCTGTCAACTCATTTCTGGCAAAACGGCTAAGGGATCTACATGGGAAGGGAGATGGTTAATCACAGCATCGATGGTGTTACAGCCAAATGCCAAAGTTAAACGAAACAATTTAAATGGGTTTACAGCTCACATTTAGATTTTCAGGTTCAATGCCTTGAGTAACGCAGAGACGTGGCTTCTATTGTATCAGCGTTAGAAATTAAACATCCAATGATTAATATCGAGTTGGAAAGACAGAAGGGCAGGGTAACATTGTTAGTAAAAGATCAAATGAAATCAATGCCCAGAAGAGATATATAGGCAGAAGACTTTGAATCCGTGTGTGCAGAAATGATGAACTTCAAAGGAAAGAAAAGTTTCTTGAAGGAGATGTGTACAGGTCTCCGAGAAGTAGTCGGGATAGGAGGCAAAAAACAATGTCTGGACAAAAAAAGGTATGTATGAAAGACACTGTTTCAATTATCATGGGGGACTTCAATATGCGGGTGGACTCGGAAATATCCGTTTGATAGGGGATACGATCAAAAAATAAATAATTTGTGGAATGAATGCAAGACATTTTTTGGACTTGTGGAAGAGTAAACCCATGAAGAGATAATTCTGGATTTGGTCATAAATAATGAGGCAGAATTGTTGAGGGAGTTGAAGGTGGAGGACCCTCTTGTGGCATTGTACATAATAAGATCAATGACATCCTGCATTTTGAGAAGGAGAAGCTGGAATCAAGTTTAATACTACTATTGAAAGAAAGAACTCCAAAGACATGACGAAGGATCTGATCAGAATTGATTGGAGGGAGAACTTAGCAAGGAAGATGTTAGATTCGTAAAATCTGAGGTTGTAGGGGCCAATTCGGGAGGTACAACCGAAATTCATCACAAGGATTCAGATACATACTGAAGAGAGAGAGAGAGAGAAACGTAGTGGAAATTGACGAATGCAACAACCGCTCTTAATGGGGGGAAGGTGACGGAAGATGGAAAATTATAGATTCGTTCGGCTGGCCTCGTTCGGTGGTGAGATGTGAAGGACGAGATTGCAGAATACGTAGAAGTTGATCTTAAAGTAACAGTGAGTCTGTATAGATTTATAAAGCAAAGACATGCCTGAAAATTCTGTTGTAATTCTGGTTGTTTTCTAATTCGCTGAGCTGCAGGGCTTGTCTCCATGGTTTCATCACCATACTATTTCACATTATTAGTGCACCCCCGGGAAACACTGACGGTGTGTCCCACTTTCCAGTTATGTGTCTTGATTTCTTATGGTGGATGATATAATTTCTGGTTCTTTTTCTCAAAGGATCTTACATGTGGTCCAAATTGCTATGTTTCTTGATGTAGTACTGGTTAGAATGTCAGGTCTCTAGGAATTCTCGTGTGTGGCTCTGTTTGCCTTGTCCGAGAATGGATGTGTTGCCCCTGTCAAAAAGTGTCCTTCTTCATTTGTATGTAAGGATATTAGTGATACCAGTCATGTGTTTTTGTTTTGGCTAGTTGATGTTGTAGCCATGTGGCTCGTTTCCCGCCCGATTGTCTGTTGTAGTGCTTGTTACAATCCTTGCATGCTGTTTTTTAAATGCTACCACAGTAAAATGTTACAAGGGACTTTATACATCATGTGCAGGCATAAATTGGCACTCATCTCGACAAGGAAATAGACAGAGAAAATGATGTGGTCTTCAAAGAACAAAGAAAATGTACATCCCAGGAACATTCTCTTCGGCCCTCAAAGCATGAGCCGTTCCAAAATGTATTTTCTCAACTTGTCAGTCCATTCCGAAGCATCTGTGTCCCTCTGCTCCCCACCTACTCATGCATCTGTCCAGACGCATCATAAATGAATCGACCGTGCCTGCCTCTACCACCTATGCTGGCAACGCGTAAAAAACGCCCACCACCCTCTGTGTGAAGTACTTCCCGCGTGTATCCCCCTTAAAGTCTCCACCTCTCAATTTGAAAGCGTGACCTCTCGTTATTGAATCCTTTGCCCTGAGAAAAACCTTGTCTCTATCCACCCTGTGTACACCTTTCATTATTCTGTAAATCTCAATCAGGACCCCCATCAATCTTGCTTTATCTAGTGAAAATAAACCTAACCTACTCAACCTCTCTTCATAGCTAGCCCCTTCCAAACCAGGAACATCATCGTAAACCTTCTCTGCACCCTTTCCAAAGTGTCCACATCCTTTTGGTAATGTGGCGCCCAGAACTGTGCATATAATTCTAAATACAGCCGAACCATTGTCTTGTACAATTTTAACATTACTTGCCAGCTCTTATACTCAATACCCCGTCCACTGAAGGCAAGCATACTATGTGTCTTCTTGACAACTGTATCCACTTATGCAGCAAATTTCAGGGTAAAATGGACCTGCACTCCCAGATCTCTCTGCCCATCAACTTTTCCCAAGGCTTTTCCATTCATTGTATAAATCGCTCCAGAATTTGACTTGCCTAAATGCAGCCACCTCACAATAAAGGCCAAAAGTCCATCTGCTTTCTTAATTGCTTACTGCACTTATATGCTGACGTTTTGAGTTTCAGGCACAAGGATATCCTCAACTCTTTGTGCTTCACTATGTTTGGACTCTCTATTAATTTAAATAACACATATTTCGATTCAGCCGACCATATGACAACACATTTTTTCTGGTGTTCAGCTGTATTGCTAAAGTATATGCATATTTACGTAATGATCCTATACCTCATGAGAGATTATTTGTAACCTCATCACAACATATACTACCACTTTTTATTTTCCATTATCACCGAATATTGAAAAATTGCATTCGTCTTCCTGCAAGATGTTCATTTAGTTCATAAGAAATTGAGGAGCCAGGAGTCATTCCTTTGATTCACCGCAAATTCCATTTTTTCCAAATGAAATATACCCAATAATCCCAACTCTGTCTTCTATTTGTTAAACAAATCTGAATCCATCTTCACATAATACTTCCCAAACTGATAGCACCCATCTCGTGTTTTATTCAAAAAATGCTGCCAGACTTGCTCTGTTTCTCCGGCAAATTCTGTTTCTGAGCAAGTTCCAAATGTGTGTGTCAAAGCTGCTCAAAAGCCAAGTCCAACATTGAGCACAATGCGCAGGCAGTGAACGGTAATGTAAGGTGCAGATATTCACTGGTTCTGAAACTACATAAGGCTGGCATTGCTAACACTACCGAGGTCTTAATCATGATTAGGGCATGAAACTGTGGGAAACACATTCACTTTAAACAGTGAAGACTGAAATAGTAGAAGGGAACATATTCAGTAGAATATGTTGAACTATTTGAAATCTGTAACATCTTGGACGGCTACGACCATGAAGAGACCCTCACAAAAAGAGACAATTAATAGGAAGCGCTAGCACAACAAGAACATGAGTAGGTCACTGAGGACAGGGTGTCGGGGTGAACTGGAGGAGAGGCAGCAGGCTTGGATTGCAGATCCAATTTAAACCTGGGCACTCATGCATTGCTGTGGAAGATAGCAACAGCAGAAGCAATTTATATTCACCCAGAATCAGGAACATTTTGCCTGGGATAATCACTCAGTCTACCCTGACCATCAAGTCAATCTGTGGTTCAGTGATGAGCGTGGCTGAACATGCCAGGGTTGGAACTTTGTGTATTTCAACCTGATGACAATCAGCTAAAGGTACCGCATTTGACTACCTACATTCCAAACAGCACAGCTAATATCTGACAGAGACCGAAAAATAATCCCAAGATCAACAGGTCAGGTCGATGCTCTGCAGTCCTGCCACTTCAAATCAAAAATGGTGGACTATGAAGCAACTCACGGTAGGATAGGGCTCCACACATGGTCCCATCCGACATAATGGAACAGCCCTGCATATCAGTGTAAACGGCAAGAATATCGTACCTCAAACATCCTCAGCCAAAAGAGTTGAGTCAATGCTCACCTCACTGTGTACAAAATTACAGATGCTGGTCTTCAACAAAATAGATACACTGTCCGTGACAAGAAGAAGCAGCTAAACACAGTGGATACGAGAAATTCAATGAGTCCTGACATCATTCTTGCAATAGGACTGAAAACGTCTGATGCGCAACAAGGCGTGTCCCTGGGGAAGTTGTTCCATTCCAGCTCCAAAGCTGACATTGGCCTGGCAATATGGACAATTATTCAGTTATGTCCAGTCCCCTGAGGGGAAAATGACTACAATATCAACCAATCTGTTAAAGACCTTTCTGAAATACGATATAAAGAAGCTTCTCAAATCAACATTAATTTCTTTGCATCCCTCTGAAACTGTCAAGCTGACTGCCCTCTACGTCTCAAAATAGAGAACGAAATTCTTTTTTCTTATTTTATACAATAACTTCCATAACACTGATCTGTTACTCACATATCTTTCCTTCCATGGTCTCTCTTTTTCAACATCCTTGTAAAGTGGAACCATATTTGCTCTTCTCCGGTAATCTGGCACCTCTCCTGTGGCCAGATTCTGCGTACAAATTTGAATCAGGGCCTTTCGTCTCTCTCATAGCATCCTGTGATAGAACTCTTCCGGACCTGGAGATTTGGCCAATTTTAAAACTGCCAAAATTATCCATCACTGCTGGAATCTTGTATTAATCTGCTCAAGACCTTCACAGTGCATACTTTCAAATTCGATACGTACATCCTCCATCTCCCAAGTAACAATTGATGCGGAATGTTGACTCATCACAGCATCGCAGCTCCAGGGACATTGGTTCAAATACAGAAATGGGAGAGAATTAAGACTTTAAACATTCTCCTTGTTTCTATGTGAATTTCAACCGGATGCTTCAGTTCCCTGCTGCAAACTAAAGATCTGTAGTTGCGGTGAATTAGCCAAGCTATATTTTCCATCGTGTGCAGTTTATGTGGATTAGCCATTGGAAATGCAAGTTAATTCTGATGAATTAGGTTTGAGTTGGATGCTCTTCAGAGAGTCGATGGACCAAATGGCCTGTTGCCACACTGTCAGAATTCTAAAATGAAAGCAAATGCGAAGGTGCATGCAAGCATTGTTGCTCTGATTTCTAATGGGGCTAAATTGTTCACTGGTTATTCTGTTCTGCTTGACAAACTTGTAGAATATTGGGTATCCTTCGGTATCTTGCTTGCCAACACTGCTCCACGCCCAGTGTTCCGGAATCCCGTCTGAGCAAACTGTGTAAGTTTCACTGAATTGACGTCTCATTCTTTGAAACTGTGGAGAACACATGCTGAGTTTGCTTATCATATAATCTGGCCATTTGATGGATTAAACTGGAGAAAACCCTTTGCATTTCCTCTGTTGCTTTTTCGAATTGGCAGATCAAAACTGCACAAGATACTCCAGGTACAGTCCTCCAACACGCCATACAATATGTGCAGGACGTATTTTATTCTGTGTTCTGATTCATTTTAAATGAAGGTCAACATTACTTCAACCTTTATTTTGCGAATTTGATTTACTGACTCACTGTATGAGTTCCGAAAGAATTTTCTGGTGTATCCAACTCCATTAATCCTCCCTTGCCGACGTCTCCAAGAAATATCACACAGCAATATCAGGAAAAGTTTGCCAATTCTATTTTTGTTTCTGCATAATTATTCCTTACCATTTTGCCGTTATTTTCTTGGTGTCCAATATCTCAGTATTTACACTAGATTCCATCGGATTTTCTACTGCGGATGTCAAGTTAATTGGTCTGTCGTTCCCCACGCTCCCTCTTTGTTCCCCTCCACAAATGTTGTTTGTAATCATTCATAACCTTTCAGTGATCCAGAGAGATGTCCTGCCTTTGCAGATTATGCAGGGAAAATGACACAATGATCACCAATGGAATCAACATGTCGCTTGTTTTTTCCACTGAAATTCTGTACTGAAGTACATTTGACCCGTGAAATGTTTAATCCAACTATGGTTTCTAATATTACTTTGTATCTGATATGAATGTTTTTAAACTGTAGCTACACAAATCCACTGTTACTTAATATTTCTGGGAGATTTTCTGGATGCTTCTCCATAAATAAAAACACAAAGTAGCTGTTTAGTTTTCCTGTAATTATACCCTGTTCTTTAAAGTAAATGATTCCGTCCGTACATGCACTGTTAACATTTCATCTTGCTTGCATTTTCCTTTCAAATGCTAGAAGGTGTTTGTCGGCATTCTTTATATGTTTCTTTAGTGTTCTATTGTGCTTGCCTTTCGATTTGCTTGCCATTTTCCTGGTCTTCTTTGCTAAGTCCTAAATGTCTCAGAATCGAGGGCTTGCCACTTTATCTGACATACTATATACTGCTTTATTTGATCTAATGCAATTTTAACTTACTTTGTTTACATTCATTTAATCATCTTTTGTTTTTATTGTTTGCTTCTTGGAGGGATAATATATATTGTATCGGCGCCGCCTCGTGCTCCCACGAGGAGGTTGAACAGTCCATCCAATTCACCAACACCTTCCACCCCGACCTCAAATTCACCTGAACAGTCTCAGATTCCTCCCTCCCCTTCCTCGACCTTTCTATTTCTATCTCAGGCGACCGAATCAACACGGACATCTACTACAAACCGACCGACTCCCACAGCTACCTGGACTACACCTCCTCCCATCCTGCCCCCTGTAAAAACGCCATCCCATTCTCCCAATTCCTTCGACTCCGCCGCATCTGCTCCCAGGAGGACCAGTTCCAAAAACGCACAACCCAGATGGCCTCCTTCTTCAAGGACCGCAAATTCCCCCCCGACATGGTCGACGATGCCCTCCACCGCATCTCTTCCACTTCCCGCTCCTCCGCCCTTGAGCCCCGCCCCTCCAACCGCCACCAGGACAGAACCCCACTGGTCCTCACCTACCACCCCATCAATCTCCATGTACAGCGCATCATCCGCCGTCATTTCCGCTACCTCCAAACGGACCCCACCACCAAGGATATATTTCCCTCCCCTCCCCTATCAGCATTCCGTAAAGACCACTCCCTCCGTGACTCCCTCGTCAGATCCACACCCCCCACCAACCCAACCTCCACTCCCGGCACCTTCCCCTGAAACCGCAGGAGGTGCAAGACTTGCGCCCACATCTCCCCTCTCACCTCCCTCCAAGGCCCCAGAGGAAACTTCCATAGCCGCCACAGATTCACCTGCACCTCCACACATATCATCTATTGCATCCTCTGCACCCGATGTGGCCTCCTCTATATTGGGGAGACAGGCCGGCTACTTGCGGACCAACCAACCCAACCACCCTGTAGCTCAACATTTCAATTCCCCCTCCCACTCCACCAAGGATATGCAGGTCTTTGGACTCCTCCATCGTCAGACCACAACAAAACGATGGTTGGAGGAAGAACGCCTCATCTTCCGCCTAGGAACCCTCCAACCACAAGTGATGAACTCGGATTTCACCAGTTTCCTCATATCCCCTCCCCCCACCTTGTCTCAGTCAAATCCATTGAATTCAGCACCGCCTTCCTAACCTGCAATCTTCTTCCCGACCTCTCCGCCCCCACCCCAGTCTGACCTATCACCCTCACCTTGACCTCTTTCCACCTATCACATTTCCGACGCCTCTCCCCCAAGTCCCTCCTCCCTACCTTTTATCTTAGCCTGCTGGACAAACTTTCCTCATTCCTGAAGAAGGGCTTATGCCCGAAACGTCGATTCTCCTGTCCCCTGGATGCTGCCTGACCTGCTGCACACATTTCCAGCTCTGATCTCCAGCATCTGCAGACCTCACTTTCTCCTCCTATATATTGTACAACCACGGTGTACCTAACAATAATAGATATTGCCTCTCTTCAAGTTAATTTTTTTTTTTCATTCGCTTTTCCAATTCAATGAAGCAAGCTTGCTCTTTATGGGTTGCATGACGAGGGCTATTCACCGGAAATTGAATCCAAAAGAAAATCTGTTTTGAAATTAAACGTCAGAAAAATTCAATATGCTCTGTTCACTAACTCCAAAAGGGTCCTTCACAGTAAAGTTTGCAATGTGTTAGTCGGATCTCATAACTATTAATTTCAAAACAGCCTGCTCTCCAGGTCAGTGTTCAAGCAATCTGTAAAAAGATCACATCTCATATAGGCTCATGAAATCCATTTTCCCAGCTTTATCATTTACTGAGGTGAGCACATTTTAAATGCACTTTGGATTTGTCAGTTGGTACTGCAGGATGCGCACACTTGTTCATACAATTTCCGATTTTATAACATGCCTAACATTTATATGAAATCCCTAAGAACTTCGAAAGCTGTAAATCAGAAACCAAAACAAAAGTTGCTGGAGAAGGTCACAGTTCTTGCAGCACCCATGAAGAGAACTTAGAGTTAACAAATTGGGTCCTGTCACACTTCGTCAGAACTCTTCCAAACATTTACACTGACCATTAGACTTTGATATATAACTTCTTTCTCTTTTTATTAATTCTCTTTGATGTTTCTAAGCTCCACCTTACCAGATTCTGTGAAATCTGAGCGACATGGGTTCGAGGGATTTAAAAGAGATGTTTAGGTCTGTCTTTCTCCATGTTGAGATCATCTCAATACATGTTATCTGATCTTCACAAGCAAATTTGTGACATCTTCGCCAGATTTCCTTTTTTGCTTGTGGAGTAAAAACGGCAATGATCTTTCAGCAATGTTGTGCATTTCTACAGACAAGTGAGACCTGCGCGAACCTGAGTTGGAACATTACAGCAGGTTGGCAAAGTGTTGCTGCTGATGCCCAGGTTCTGCGTGAGATCACATCTGTAGTAACATGTACAGATTTAGTCTCCTCACTGAAGAAAGGTTAGTGTTACCTTGGAAGCAGGTCAGAGATGGTTCCCTCAAATGATTTCTGCAATGAAAGCGTTACCTTACAAGGAAATGATAATCAGGATGATCCAATAACAATTGGATTTTCCAAAAATGAAAGATGTTTTTTTTGGAACGAGTCAGCAAGAATAGTCAATTACACCAAAAATAGAGGAACCCATTCGTGTTCTCCAGCGTGTTACACAGGAACAGAAGGATATTCAGGCCTTCGACACTGTTACATCGGAACAGGATGAGTAATGTCTTCTCCAGCCACTTATAGCCAGTACCAAGGTGAGGCCAATCCGTTCCTCTGCCCTGTAACACTGCATCCAGAGTAGGTCAAGCAGCACCAGTAACCTTTTACACAGCAACAGGATCAGTTCACTCAGCCTCCTCAAGTCTGTAACACAGGAAATGGAAGAAGCTACAAATGACTGCAGATTGGTATAATGGAATCAGAGAAATCCATTCAGGCGAGTGAGCCTCTTCCATGAGAGGTGGAGAGAATAGGAAACTAATTACGACATGTAATGAGAAAAAAAGAGGCAGTTTAGTCACGTGGCTGTTGTATGGGAACAGGATAAATCAATAACTCTCAATCACATTTCAGGGATGCAGGAGGTAAATATTCAATGTCTGG
The DNA here is from genome assembly GCF_037043375.1 of Chiloscyllium plagiosum. Taxonomy (NCBI): domain Eukaryota; kingdom Metazoa; phylum Chordata; class Chondrichthyes; order Orectolobiformes; family Hemiscylliidae; genus Chiloscyllium; species Chiloscyllium plagiosum. Next base: position 63,199,189 of record NW_028270175.1, on the reverse strand, counting down.
AGCCTTGTTTCGACGAATGTGAGGAGACGGCTCAGCCACTCAAACTGTTATATAGCACCAGGAAGATTCCATAAGCCCTGCAATTTCTTACATATCAACAGGAGGACGACAAGAAGCTCTTGAACCCCTTACTGAGGAACAGAAACAGGATATTTGGGCCACCGAGTCTGTAATGATGGAACACCAGGAAGACATTCAGACCATGGAGTGTGTAAACCAGGATCAGAATGAGTTTATGCAGCCTCTCCTGCCTCTTACACGGCAAATGGAGCCGATCTTTTAAAGGCTTATGGCCTTTATACTGGAATAAACTAGGTATGCAGACGTTATCAAAGGGGGAAAACTGAGAATAGTCATATTCACTTGGAAATAAAAATTAGTGAGCAAACGACTGATATTTAAGGAAAGTTCTTATATTCTATTATCAAAGAATTAAGTATACGAGATTTGGGAATTCAAAATACAATCCATCGGCATCAGCATGGTTTCCTGAAGGATATCAATCTGTTTTGAATTTTGGACTCGAGTTCTTTAAATATGTGTCAAATAAAGCAAATAATGTGGAATCTAGATATGTAAAGTAAGAGCACATGGTTTTAGAGTAATCCACTCGCTTTGACAGAGGATTGATGAGCCAACAAATTGACAAGATGAATAATTAAGTCGTTTTCTGATCAACAAGTGTTGGGGTGCCATAGTATTCTGTTCAGAGGTCGAATGGTTTGCAGTCATTGCTACTTAATGGAGAAGAGGATAGCAAACAATATCACCACATTTTCAGCTGTCATTAAAGTAGTTGGAAAATTAGTTTGTAATGAAGATATTGCAATGTATGAATGACTAGGGACGGCTTTGTTGATTGCGCTAACATTTAGCAGGTGAAATTATTATTTTATTCATTTTCTTCAGCAGAATAGAGAGACAACTTATTATTTAAATGGAGATAAACTTCATTGTCCTTAGGTGCAGAGCAATCTCGTGTCATCATATGCTGTTACACCGGATACTGAGAAAGGCAAGTGAAATTTTACCGATTATTTCTAAAAGAACAGAGTCTATAAGTAGGGAAGAGTTGCTGTAACTAATCATGGCATTAGTGAGGCCACAACTGGAGTACTGGGATCGGTTTTGATGCCCTGACTGCCAGAGGGATGTACTGCAAGTTCATTTGAAGCAGTTCAGAAAAGATTCTCCTGACTATTTCCAGAGATGAGGAGTCAGTCTTATGAAAAGTGATTGAGCGGTTCAGTCTGATATTCATTGGTGAGGGGAAGAATGATAGAAGATCTCAGTGAGGTCTGTAAGGTGCTGAAGATGATTGACAATGTAATTGTGGACATTTCCACATGTGGGACAATCTAAAACACGTTTTAATACAAGACAGGACAGATTTAAACCGGGGTGATGAGAACTTGCTTCTCTCAAATGGTTTTAAATCTGTTTGATTCATGACAGCAGATTGCATTAGATGCAGGAATTATTCAGCGAATGAAGGGCAGCAAAATGGAATTGAGGCAGGGTTGGCATCAATCATGATTGTTAAAAATGACGGAACAAGCTCCAGGGGCTGAATTCCCGAACGATGTCCCTGATTTTATTCTACCCTTTAACTCCGCTGGAGAAATGGAGGAGGACTGCTTATCAAACAGCAAGAAAACACTGGAATAAATTAGCCATAATCATTTTCGCAGCACGTAACCAGGGGAGTGAAATAGTGCCCAGTGCTGGGTTCTCAGCTATGGACAGTCTATATCAATGTTTTGGAGGCATGGGACAAATGTACTATAACTACGTTTGGAGATGATACTAAGGTAAGCAAGAAATTAAATTATCCATAGAAGGTAGAAAGACTGTAAATGGGCATAAACAGATAAGACCAATGGATAATCATTTCGCAGGTGGGATATAACGTGTTCCATGAGCTTTAACCTTTTTCAGAAAGAACGTTAATTCAATGGACTTAGTGGAATAGCGTGTATTTGAGGATTCACCCGTTAAAACAACGGGAACGGTGCTCCATGTCCCTCATGTTCTGCTCCCTGATGCTCCCAGTTAACTCCATTGCACTCAGGAATCACTGAATATCTTGATGTTGTTGGCGGTGGAGGGTAGTGAGGCCGAGGATATTTTTAACCGTGTATCAAGGATACGAAGTCAATCCGAGACATCATACTTTATTGCTACGTGGAGACTCGAAGATGCTCCTGGATGATGAGGCTGTGGTTGCTGCCAGGACAATAGGTATTCACAATCGTTATGTACTGTGCCTTTTCATACTGCAACATTCTTTGCGAGAGATTTCCTCCAATTCTCTCACCTCTCCCCATTGATATCGGGACCTGGTAGAGCCATGTACACCATTGGGAACCCCAACATACTGAGAAAACAAGGATTCAACCGGAAGCTCTCGACTGAGGGAGAAAACAACGTATTCACCTCATCCAACATATATCCAGTGTCACCAAATGGTGAAATGGATATGTCACCCACTCCTGCATAGAAAGCTATATATCCTGGAAGCTGAATGGAACGGTGACCCTAACAGCCAATGGCAGCACTATCCTAGTGAAGCTGAAAGTTGTTTTGAAAGAGGTGACAGCGCTCTGTGACCAGTCCGTTGTTTAATCAGGATCCCCACACACTCTGTTCCTGAGTTAAGTGTCGCTTGAATGGCTGTTCTTGGGAAACTCGGTGTGGATACGGCAGATCCCTTTCCCCAGACACACTCACTCCGTGGGTTCAGAGTTTGTCCTCTCTGCAGCCTCTGCTCCATTTTCTGTGCACGATGCAGACACAGAGGCAGTAACTACAGTTCCCAACCTCCATCCAGAATTTGGTCATCAAATGGGAAGTGATTTTGGTTTGCAGGAATGGAGGTAGGAGTGTGATCAGGTAATTGCCATCATTTCGGCAGTATTTCACAGTTCAGGTTTGAAATAGCAGCAGGAATGATCCAGTGAAGTATGTTCTGAAGATATTAGTCGTTACAATTAAAAATAATCAGGGTATGGCATTAAGAATCAACTCATGGAAAAGCGATTACCACAGTTGTGATTCGTAAGTTTCAGTCTCAGAAATTGGCAAGGGATGAGTTGGAATCAGAGGAAGCAAATGGAGTTTGTAACTGGAAAAAAAAGACAATGACCACATGATCCAAAGAAAGTAAACAAATAGGACAATGATATGTGCCTCAAGGTTTCCTGATTAAGCTGCTTTATTCAACAAAGAGACCACTAAGGACATTGCCAGAAGCAAACAGGGTGGGTGTGATTCAACAGGTTCACTGATGCATATTAGCAATAGCTTTTGGGGTGGATATCTGGTTTCAGAATTTCAGCAGGAACAATAAGAATGGCAAGGATAGTAGAGTAAATGAAGAGAACCGTAATCCTCATTCTTTATTTTTAGTCACAAAAACTGAACATTCAGACTTACCAGGGACACCAAGGATTGCCAGGGGAGGATAATAAAAGTTATGAATAATAGAAAGTGCAAATACGATTCTCCGTGATAATGGCATTTCATCGTAATATGTGGAAAGATACCAAACATACCAGGAGAAATTCCGATCGATTGTTCTAACATTCCTGTCTATTGTTCTCAGATCCTGATACATTGTTGCAACATTCCAGTCTATGGTTCTCATATTCTGATCCATTGTTGGAACAGTCTAGTATAATGTTATCAGATTCTGATCTCCTCCTTCTCTCTCTCGAACTTCTGCTTCCTATTAGTGCTGTTGGTGACGCTCCCACTCATACTCTGGGATAGCACATAGAATGGGAACCATTTATCAGGAAAAGGTGAAGATCCTCCACTGCGATAATTAAAACCAATGGAGACTAACATTAATCACAGTCACCTAACAAACAGGTTCAGTTAACGCCTTCCTTCCATCACTTTTCATATCACAATAAATGCGAATAATTTCTCGTTCATTAGATCATTGAATATATTTAAGACTAAGATCGATATGTTCTTGAGCATCAAGGGTGTTAATGGGCTACAGGGAGAAAGAAGGGGCATGGGAATGGTAAACTTATCAGACATGATTGAATGGCAGTTCAGACCCGATGGGCTTAATGGTCTAATCTATGCTTCTATGTCTTATGGTCAATGGAATGGAGGAGGATTGCTGACAGATAGACCATATCTTCTTCTATTGTTTGTTATTTTTCTTCCTTGAATGCGTCCGACGCTGTTTGTAAAAGAAAACAGTAGTAAAATAACAAGCAATACTGTTGTATAGGTTTCCAGAGACGATGAACCAGCGTAGCAATTTTCTTTGCCCATTGATTTTTTGTACGCTGCTCCTATTTTTCAGTGTTCTGTTATTAAATCCGTTCATAATCTTGTGACATTACTCATGAAATTGAGACTGTTGCTCAGGAAGCGGCAAGAGAAACAATTTTGATCCCATGTGGCTGTAAGGCAGAGATAGGACGAAGACATTCAGTAGACTGAACCGATTACCACTGTAAGTGTTGGAAAGCAGGATGGTATGCACATTGCTCAAACAGGATGATTCAATACATGGAGATTTACTGCGTCTACATACCTAAATAAACCATTTTTGGGTCCAGGTGATGGAGAAATTAGTTGAAGAAATAATGACGCTGTCAGAATTCGAAATCTGTTCTCATCATGTGGGAAAGGTGCCACCACTAGAAATTGCCTCCCATCTCCATCTCCACTTTTGCACCACTGACTCCATTCAATCCGTAAAATGAAACATTTAGTACAACAACCAAAGTGTTCCTGATGCACATTCAAAGAATATATGCGCAAGACTGTTGAATAATAGGATTCGACTTGATTGTCTATTTAAAGCTGAGGAGCCAGTGAGTCCTGTCACAAGCTTTGTAAGATAACAAGAAGATAAAAAGCGGAGCTGCAGAAAAAGTGCATGTGTTGGATTTAATGTTCCGCATGTGTGGATTCTGGAGATGTGTCTGTAAAACTGTCCAAATAAATGGTGCTATTTTTACATTGAACCTTAGACCTTACTCTGTTGTTACATTTACTCAAATGCCACATCCGTCACCCCCACGCTCACACCGCCACCGTCACGTTCACTCCCCTATTAACTTCACTACCGATACGCTCAACTTCCCGGACAATCCCCCACCATCATGGTTACTCCACTGCACACGACCCTAAAGTTACACACACTCCCTCTCACAGTCCCCCAACATCACTCTCACTCCCCTGCACACTCCTTGACAAAGATGCACTCGCCCCTACAGACTTCCCACTGCTACCCTCCCTGCCTTTCACAATAACCCAGTTTCATGCTCAATCCCATGCACACTATTCCACTGTCACGCTCACTTCTCCACATACTCGCCCACCATCATGCACATTTCTCCACTCTGTCCCACACCACCATGCTCCTTCCCACGCCTACATCTTCACTCTCATCCGCAATCCCCCACTCTATCTTCACTCTTACTCACTGACCCCTGCATAATTCTCCACTGTTACACTTACTCCCGGGCACACTACTCCAACGTCACATTCTTAACCCTGCACACTCCCACAAAGCCATGCTCACTCACCCGAACATTATCCCACCGTCACACTGAAAATCTTCACACTCCCCCACTGCCAACACTGGATCCTCGCACACTCCCCCACCGTCACACTCAACGCAATCAATTACCCACTATCTCACTCACTCTCGTGCACACTCCCCCACCGATATTCTCATTCAGCCACAAGTCCCCGACTCCACATAACAGACCACAACTGCCAAACCCACTCGCACAAACTTCGCCACTGCCAAACTCACTATCACACACGCCGCCTACAACACACTCAGCCGTCTGCACAATTTCCCAATCGTCATGCTCACACTTCCCCGCCATCAAGCTCACGCCCATGCACTCTCATCCACCAGCACACTCAACTCATGCACATTCTCTTTCCATCACACTCGCTCCCCGCACATGATCCCACCACCAGTACTCACCCCTCGGCACACTCCACCACCGTCAAACTCAGTCAACCGCACAATACCCCACCATTGAGCTCTCTCTCCTGCATCCTCCGCCACCGTCAAGCTCACGCACACACACACACACTCCCACCAGCACATGAATCTCGTGGACAATTCCTTTCCATAACACTGTCTTCCTGCACACCATTCCACCATCACACTCACTCCCCAGGCACATTCCCTCACCGTCAAGCTTACTCAGTCTCACATCCACCCACCATGAATGCTCACACCCCTGCATAATCCCGCACCGCACACTCCACCCCTGCAAATCCCTCCATGGTCAAGGTCATTTCCGCACGATCATGCTCAGTCCGTAACACAGGCCCCAACTGACCCGCTCCACCACCATCATCTCCACATTCCCGCACCCACCGCCACCATCATGGTCGGTCCCCCACTCATGACACAACCTCATTGATAATCCCACATACACTGCCCCATCATCACACCCACTCCCCCAGACTCCACCACTGTCAATTTCAATTACTGCACATTCCCTTTCCGTCACGCTCATTCCCCCGACAACTCCCCTATTTTGACACTCAGTCCACCAAACACTCTCTCACTATCGTGCTCACTCCCACGCGCACTCTTACACAGTCAGGATTAGTCTCCCTCATACTTTAACATCGCCACGCTCACTGCCCCACACATTCTCGCACTGTCATCCACATGTCCCTGCACAGTCTGGAATCGTCACACTCCCACTCTGGTACACTCGCCCATTCTAATTGTCACTCCCCCACTACTCTCCACCGTCATGCTCACTCTCCTGCAAACTCATGTCCACGCGCCCGCCCATTTCCCCCGTCAGCACCACTCCCACCCATCACTCTCCATCATCAAGCTCACTCCCACAACCTATCCATTGTCACACTCAATGCGCCAGACACTTCCCCACTATCACACTCACTCCCCAGCAGATTGCCCATCATCACATTCACAACCCCACACACTGCCCCACAGTTAAGGTCACTCTCCCGAACATTACACCGCCGTCAAACGCACACTCAGCACACTCTCACACAGCCAATACCAGTTCTCTGCACACTCCTGCCGGTCGCATTTGACCACACGATTCCACACCCTCATGCTCACTCTCCCGCACATTCCCCCGCCGTCACGATCATTCCACTGCACACAACCCCACTGCCTCAAACACCCCACAACCATCATGCTCTCTCTCCCCTGTACACTCGACCACTGTCATCTCCGACTTCCTTGCACAGTCCCCACCGTCATGTTTACTCCGATCCACACTCCCCCACTTGCACTCTCAACCCTTGCACACTACGTTTCCAGTGCACTCGCTTCATGCACACGATCCCAACACCCCAGTGACACCATTGTAAACTGACCAACTGTCACACTAACTCCCCTGCACACTCTTTCACTTTCACGCTCACTCCCAAAGACACTCCCCCACTGGCACACTCAAACTATGCACACTCGCTTTCCAGCACACTCACTTCACTACTCTCTATCCCACTGTCACACTCACTCCGCCTGACACTCCCTCAGCAATGTGCTCACTCCCCCGTACATTCCTCGAGTGCCACGCTCACTGCCCTGCACACTCCCCAATGTCATCCTCATGTCCTTGCACTGTGCAGAATCGTCCCGCTCACGCCCTGGGAAAATCACCCTCTGTTACCGCCACTTACCCACAAATCTCCACTCTCATGCTCACTCCCCTGCACACTCACCCAGAGTTATCGCCATGCCCCCACTACTCCTTCACAGTCATCCCCACTCACCTGCACACTCTCAACCATCATGCTCACTCCCCCAAACTAGTCACTGTCACACACAATCCCCTGCACACTTTACCACTGTCATGCTCACTCCCCAGCACAATCCTCACTGTCACATTCACAATGCCACACATCTCCACAGTCACGCTCACTCATCCGAACACTGCACCACCCAGCACAGCCACTTCTCCACACACTCCTGCCGTCGTATTTGGTTGTCCACACAATTCCCCAACCTCACGCTCACTCTCCAATACACGCCCCCACTGTCAGCTGCCACTTTCCCATACACTCCTCTACGGTCAAATTCACTTCAATGCACACTCCCACACTCACCGCAAAGTCATCCCCGCATCCCATCAAGCTTCCCCGTACTCTGCCCCACTGTAATTCCCACTCCTCTGCACACTATCCCACCATGCTCACTCACCCACACACTTTCTAATTTCACACCCAGCTCACGTCCCCATTGTTGCACTCACTCCCCAGCACATTCGTTTACGTTCACATTCACAACAACGATCACTTCCCCAGAATCATGCTCACTCATCCTTACACAACTAACAGCCACACTCAAACCTGGCATTCTTCACCAAGCCAAGGGCCATTAGCCCACAATGCACCCCCGCCATACTCCGTTGCCCGTACAATTCCCCATGTCACACTCACTCTCCTGCACACGCCCTCACCATCAATTCGTTCCACCACACTGTTCCCCCATTCTCCGACACACTCCACAACCGTCACGCTCACTCCCCTGTACACTCCATCACTGGCACCCCCACTCTCCTGCACACACCCCCACAGTAGTTTTCACTCAAACTCACACTCACCCACTGTACGCTCCCTTTCCACCACAATCGCTATCCCACACTTTATCCCACTACCACAATCACACCTCGCCCACTCCCCAACCGTAACGCTCTTACCCCCATCGCAATGCTCACTCCCAAACACTCCTCCACTGTCACACTCAACCCCTGTACACTCCTGTTCCAGCACACTCACTTTCCCGCACACCATTCCACCATCACGCACAGTCCCCCGTCTCGTTCCCCACCATGCAGTCAACCCCTGCAAATTCCCGCACCAGCAAGCTCACTCCCCCATACACTCTCCGCAGCGTGGTGCTCACTCCTTTGTACACTTTGACAATGTCAAACTCACTCCCCTGTAAACTCCAACACCATCATGATCATTCAATTTCGTACTCAATCCTTGCCCATCCACCTGTGTAACTCCATTCGGCCGTGCATTCCCCCAGCATCACGCCCCCACCCCTTCACACTCCCGGCCTGACATGCATACACCGCCCCACACTCCCCCAAAATCACACTCAGACCCACACACACTCCTTCATGATCACATACATTACCCCTTTACACTGCCCCACAGCCATGCACTTTCACCTGCACATTCTCCCACTGTCATGCTCACTTCTCTGCACACTCTCCCTCTATCACACTAATGTCGCCGAACACTCACCACCAGAAACAGTACCACACACCCTCCACCATCTTCTCGGTCTTTACCCGCACAGTCCACCACCGTCAATCTCACTGCCCACATCCTTCTGTGAGAAACAAAAGCTCACTCACTTTAATAATTTCAGTCCGAGACCAAATTTCTGAACAGAAGCGTCGTTTTATTTGTACACCTGCAGGTGGGTGCTTTGTCTAATTGCCAGGTAAGGCAATGACAAAATGCACAGTATATCCCAAAAAACCCTTGCAATTTATACTGTTTTTTTCCCATATGTTTTCCTTATTCCATTGTCTGTTCCCTGCTTCGCTTACGTCACTCATTTCCTTAAGACTTATCCCACAACTTCTGTTTATCCTGTCTTGTCCGTGACAAACTCTTATCTCTGACTCCCATAAGGGTGTTTGACGTCAGTCTATTGTAGATTATTGATTAGGCGTATCTTTTCTTCTATCAGCATCTATTTCCATCCAGAGGCCTCTTTGACCTCTTTGATTAGGGTTTGTTCCTGTGTCTCCGAGTAGGGGGAAACAGATGCTTTCCTGTTTGCCCATATATCCACCATTGTACTGTATTCACGTCTCATGCTAACAAATGCTTTCTTTTTGCTGAATATGTATTTTCTCATTCCTGTTCTGTATCAGAATTTATACTTGCAGAAATAACATTAATTCATTTATATCCCACAATTTCCCCTTTTTCTTTTCATTATTATCTGTTATCTTCTGCATTTGTGTCTCTTTTTTTTTAACATTGTTCCCAAAATTCGCAAGCATCATTTCAGAGATTTCATCCATCTTAGTCTCACTCATCTCCTTATTATTTAGTTGATAAAGTTCCTCTGTCAAATTTCCCCTCAGGGGCATTCGTTTCATCAAGGCTGTTTCAATCAACCTCTGGGTGAGCCCTCGTACACAGGGTATGATACAACAGCCAATGGCCACCAATACCCCGACTACTACTATCAGGGAAGTAAGGATAGAAACCACCACCCCCTTCCATTTTCCAAACCAGGATTCAAGCCACCCTGTGAGAGATGTGTCTACTCCTGAATTCTCAGCCAGTTCCTCTGCTAAGGTAGTCAATCCCCGTAAGGCCAGAGTAATTGAACCATCAGGCGCAGTGTTATTAGGAATAAAGGTACAACAGTTTCCTCCTAACATCACACATACACCCCCTTTCTCTGCTAAAATCATATCAAGGGCTATTCTGTTTTCCCATGCCATCCTACTTGTCGCATCAAGCTGTTCTGATATTCCTTTAACCGCCTCTCTTGTATAATTTATAAATCGCTGTTGATTATAGAAAATGTAATTTATCCAGTCTACATTTTTATTAATTGTTACCCACCAAAAGAGAGCTGACTCAAAGCCTGCTGCAATCTGGTGACGAGCCTTGAATTCATCAGGTACTCCCCAAGGGACTCCTACCGAATCAAGATAAATCCTGTCATCAAAAGAAGTATCTAACAGTAATCTCTTACCCCTTCCCCTTTTTCTTACTATCTTCTGCTTCTCAAATGCCAAGGTAAATGGAATTGCCAATTGTACAATTGCGCATATCACTTTCCAATCCGGAGGTAGGGTGGGTCTCAATATTTTTCCTCCACAGTACCACCACAGATCCGCTCGGGGAACCTTTCATGCTGAGTAGTGCCCTCCCTTGTCCGTTTCGGTAACATTCTTAATCTCTGTACATAATTTCAGCTCCCCCAAATCTCTCGACCGACTCGTACCTCGCCTGTGCACACACGACGTGTGATTTCCAACTGTGGCGGAAAATGTGGGGGGAACTTTTGCATCTTTCTCCTCCAAGGGAAGGAACATTAGAGATAGGGACGTACAATTCCTATCATTCCATGCAGTCTCATCCTGGTACAGGGCTATCATACATTTCATGTCCTTCCTGTCTCGCTTCCACCCGAGCGGAAAGGGAACCACCTGGGCCACTGGTCTACCGGAGGCACATGCATAGCAATTGCTTTTGTTCAGACTTTTTACAGCATACTTTACCCATTCAACCCAGGCATTTGCATCCCCGTACCCAGTCTCTATCTCGGTGGTCTGTTTCAAACCCTTTAGCTCTATAATTTTTACTACTTTAGGATCATCGGGAGGGGTGAAAGGTTGTATCTCATTACCCAGTAATTCTACCCGTTTTCCCTGTCATAGGCTAATTCGAAAACAACAGCCCACAAACTCCTTCCCATTTGCTTTCATTTCAATCCCAAATATTTCATTTAATTGTATCTCTTAAGTGCCACCCCCCAAAACTACTTCGTGCCATGTGGTTTTCCTTATCGTTAAATATATGGGGTTACACTTTTTATCGGGACAATCGCGTGCTGGTCGGAAGGGGGCCCGGTATATTGTGACAAGACCATTATACCAGGTACCATCCCCGAGACCATCCCCATAGGACTTAAGATGTATCTCTGAGTTGCGGTATTGTCTCTGATTAGCTACATTCCCACAAGCTACATACATCAGTGTCTATTACTTGTGGATTATCAGACTCAGGAACCATTAATAATACATATGAAAATGATATTTGACAAAATGATATTTTATGCTAAAACACAAAAAGGCTTAATATACAATCTTACAGAAATAATCCCGCGCCCGCGTCGCCACTGTATAGTCAATTACACAAAGTCTCTTTAGTCTGAGTTTCAGAGGGTCTTGCGTTGATTCGGCTGTCCAGACTTCTTCCTCAACTGGAGGGTCCACTGGCCCTTTGATCCGAGTATAATGACCCCAGCCTTTTTCCGCCGTCCTTATTGCCGTTTCGGTAGTCAAAAGAGCCTGGTACGGCCCTTCCCAGTCCGGCTGCAGCTTAGTCTCTGTCCATGATTTTACTAAGACCCAATCTCCTGGCCGGATGGGATGAACAGCAAATTCAAGGGGCGGAGTCTGTGCCAATAGACCCTGTTTTCTGAGGAAAGATAAAGAGGAGGACAAGCCCAGTATATACTTCTTTAAAAACAAATCTTTAGTTTCGGGAATTGGCAATTCTCCCTGCGTTCCCAGATAAGGTAATCCAAATAAGATTTCATAGGGGGATAGTCCCAAATCTTTCCTTGGGGCTGTTCGTACTCGCAAGAGAGCTATAGGTAAACATTTGGTCCAAGGGAGTCTGGTTTCTATTATCAATTTAGAGAGCTGTCGTTTGCGTGTTTGGTTCATTCTCTCGACTCTTCCTGATGATGGCGGATGCCATGGAATATGGAACTCCCAGGAAATCCCCACCCCTTCATTACCCCCTGTAACACTTTAGAGGTAAAATGAGTTCCTTGGTCGGAATCTAAACGGTTCACTAACCCATATCGGGGAATTATGTGCTCTAATATTGTTTTAGACACGCCATTTGCAGTGATGGTAGCTAGGGGGTATGCTTCAACCCAACCAGATAAATGATCTACTATGACCAACATATATTTTAGTCTTCCTACTCTAGGCAGTTCAGTATAATCTACTTGTATATTCTGGAAGGGTCTCAATCCTGGGTCTCTTCCTCCCTGGGCCTGTTTGCTAAGAACGATTTTATTTACCTTTCTGCATATTATGCATCCCTCACATATTTGTTTAGCAATGGTATATATCCCTTTACATCCATAATCCCTAAGAACTAAATCACACATTGCTTGTACTCCCCAGTGACTGCCTTGGTGTAGGATAGCCATAATCTCCCACATCGTCATTTTGTTTAACATTTCCCTTCCATCAGGTATCTTCCAATGCCCGTCTGCTGTCTTTGTAGCCCCTAAATCTCTCAATTCTCTTTCTTCTCTTTCAGTAAATATAGGAGTTCCCCTAGGACCTGGGACAGTAGGTATTAGGGAATGAATCTCCACTTCTTGTGGATTCAGGGCGGCTTCCCGAGCCACTTCATCAGCTAATTTATTTCCCCTAACCTCTGGTTCATTTCATTTCTGATGACCATTTTAGTGCACTACGGCGATCTCTCGGGTGAGTAATAAAGATTCCAAGACCCGTTTAATCAATTCTTCATGAACTAATTCCTACCCCCGGCTATTGATCAGTCCTCTTTCCTGCCATATCTTTCCGAACGTGTGCACAACACCAAATGCATATTTAGAATCAGTGTATATTGTTCCCTCTTTATTTTCTAATGTCCTAAGGGCTCTCTCCAATGCATAGAGTTCACAGATCTGAGCTGACCACCCATTTGGCAACCTTCCTGCCTCCACCACATTACTTTTTGTCCCATCTACAACTGCATACCCATTATGCCTTTTCCCTTCAATCACCCGAGATGACCCGTCTATAAAAAGTCTAGCCCCTGCATGAAGTGGAACATCTCTCAGGTCCATGCAGACCTTAGTTTGGTATTCAATAATGTCAAGGCAGTCGTGCCCTGGATTCTGAGGAGAGTGTCCTTCCCCTTTCCAAAGAAAAGCAGCTGGATTTAAACAATTGTCGGTGACTAGCACTAAATCATCTTTTTCTATTAGTATCGCCTCATATTTCAAAATCCGCGAGTCTGCCAACCATCGCCCAGCTTTTTGGTTTAGGATCGTTCTCACTTGGTGTCGGGTGCTTACTATTAGGGCTCACCCAAATGTAAGCTTTCTGCTTTCCTCCACCAACAGTGTAGTGGCAGCCACAGCCTGCACACACTCAGGCCACCCTCGGGATACTGTATCCAATAGCTTTGAAAGATATGCTACTGGTTGTTTCATCCCTCCCCACCTCTGGGTTAATACTCCCAAAGCCGCTCCCTTATCTACGGTGACAAAGAGTTGGAATGGTTTATCTAGGGAAGGTAAGGCTAACACAGGGGCATGAATCAAACTCTTTTGAGTTTCTCGACTAGTTCTTTTTCATCATCATTCCAATTTAGATGTTCTGGCTCCCCCTCTAATAGTTTGAGATATAATTTCCTCGTCTTCTGAGCATAGGAATCTATCCACAATCTGCAATATCCCGTTAGACCCAAATATTTGCGTAACTCTCGTTTAGTGCTGGGCAGTGGCATCCCCACTATTCCCTCTATCCGCTCCGGGCTTATCTTTCGCTTACTCTTACTCACTAAATGTCCCAAGTATTTTACTTCTTGCTCCACATATTGTATTTTGTTTTTAGATACTCACAGTCCCTGCTGACTCAGGAAATTCAATATTTTTTTAGTGGCTTCTACTATGTAGGGGGTGGTGTAATTTTTAAATCATTAACTGTTGTAGTAAGCACATAGTAAGTACAAAGCCACCATTTTAGTCTTCTCTACCTTGTAGTAAGCACGAGCAGACACTCCCCCAGATTTTCATGAATGGAACAATGGAAACAGCTTTCCTCGTGGCTGAGGGACCGCCCACAACCACGGCTGTACGTCATCATCCATATAAGGGAGAAGCGGGGAACTCGAACACTGATTGGCTGGGTGAATAACCAAATAATCTCATACATCAGGAGGACAGTGGGGAACTTTAACACTCATTGGCTGAGACAGTAGAAGGCCCCGCCCACTCCTACATGTATATAACGTGCGGGGATTACAGTCTGTGTGTGTGCCTCGTGAGAAGCCATTGAGGTAACACCCGGTTCTGCAGAATTGAATAAATAGTTTTGGACGAACTCCTCCGTGTCTTTGTTCTTGGGAAGGGAAGCAGAGTGCCTGATGGGGGGTCGCAGAGTTCCCTATCCTGCACAATTGGCGGCTCGTCCGGGATGCAATAATTATTGCCGGGGCTCTCTTCGGCTCGTGGATCAAGTCTGATACAAAAAGACGCATCTGGTATATATTTATACTGCTCACTGGATCGGCTTGGTCCGTCAGCCGTCGGCCAAGAGAGTGACCCGGCTCATTAAAATAATTTTGGATCCCGAGAAAAGGAACACACGGACGAGTGCTGGGACGACCGGTTAGTGACTATACGCGGGGGTACACACATTTAAAAAGGCCAGACAACTTCGTGCACGAATCAAGGTGAGAGAGTTTCTTTTTGTTCTTCCTTGTTGGCCGCGTGGTTTTCACGGTCATCTGTGAAAACGCTTTAAGCGTTTAAGACCAGGACCGAAGATAGACCATGGGAAATTGTGGTTTTGTCGGTTATCTGTGAAAATGCTTGAGGCGTTTAAGACCAGGACCGAAGATAGACCATGGGAAATCAGACTTTTCGGTCCACTAAGGACAAGTCAGGGAGGACTGTAAATGGAAAAGAAATATCCCCCCGATAGTCCACTAGGTCGGAAATTGAGTTTATGGACGGAAAGCAGTAGGACAAAGGACTTAAAGAAAGAGACTATGATAAAATATTGTTGTTTTATATGGACCAAAGAACCTATCCGCGCCCCCTCGGTAGTTTGGCCCAAGTATGGGTCTGATGAAGACTGGGTGTGTCAACTCCTAAATATATATGTTAACAGAAAACAACCGTTTGAACCAGAAGAGAGCAAATACGCCGCCGCCTGGTTGGCGAGTGACTGCGGGGACGCCACGAGTCTCTATCCTCTGATTCCCCAAACAGACCCGATAAAGCCCCAGAAGTCTTGGGACGTCCTCACCGACGGTTTGCCCCCTTCTGCCCCGCCCCTGTATGTACAACCCGCGCACGGCCAGGCGTCCAGCGCGGACCTCCCTCCTGCGACGGATAATCCCGGTTCCCGGCAGGTCATGCTCAGTGAGGGAGAGCCTGCTGGGGGGGACACAGGAAGGGAAGAAGAGCCCACCCCAGGCATTAGGAGATCAGCCCGAATTGAGATGCGGAGAGATCAAGAAGAGAGATTGGGTGCTGAGAGGGTTAACAATGTTGAACAGATGAACCCTTTACGAGAGGTGCCGTTTGGGAACGAACAGACCGGATTCGTCGTACAACCTTTAAATTCTGGGGATATCCGACAACTCCGTAATGAACTACCCCGTCTACTGGACGACCCCGTCAGTGTGGGAACACAATTAGATCAATTTCTGGGGCCCAGTATATACACATGGGCCGAATTGCAGGCCATGATGAGAATACTATTTAATTACGATGAAATTGTCATGATCCGGAATAGTGCAATGGCCATTTGGGATAGGGAGCATCAGGACGGCCCTCAGCGTGGAGAGCAGAAGTACCCCTTAGAGGACCCCCGGTGGGATCATAATGACGAGGGGGGACGGGCTAATATGACAGACCTCAGAAACCTTATAATCAGGGGAATCAAAACCTGCGTGCCTAAACAGCGGAATTTAGCGAAAGCATTCGAAGTTGGACAGAAAAAGGATGAATCCCCGAGTGAGTTTTTAGACCGTTTGCGGGAGTCCATACGAAAGTATTCAGGTTTAGACCCCGATGGGGAAATAGGCAAGGGCATGCTTAAGGTGCACTTTGTGACTAAGTCATGGCCTGACATTCAGAAGAAATTACAGAAAGTGGAGGATTGGGCTGAAAAAGATGTTGCAGAATTATTACGGGAAGCACAGAAGGTGTACGTTCAGAGGGATGTAATAAGGGAGAAACAGAAGACAAAAATGATGGTGGCAGCCGTACGGGAAGCTTGTAAATCCACCGGAATGGGGGAAGAAGGTTATGGGATGGAAAGAGGAAGGTCGAGGAAAAGTTGGAGAGGGAGAGGAGCGAGACGGGGCAGAAGTGGGAGAGGAGGATCTTATGGAATCGAACGGCCTCAGGCGGCCGGATGTTACCATTGCGGGAAACTGGGACACTTCAAGGGGGATTGTCCCGATTTTAAAAGGGAGCGAGAAGGGATGTATGAAATGGAGCGCGAACAAATGGATTAGGGAAGTCAGGGGAGGATCGGAACACGGGCCTACCAAGAACCCCTGGTAAATTTACGGGTGGGCCCATTTAGACAAGATGTTACTTTCTTAGTTGACACAGGCGCCGGCAGGTCCTCAATCCCCCTCCATCCTAGGGGGGTTGGCTTCCAGGCTAAAACATTAAACATTTCAGGAGTAAAGGGTGGGGTTTTCAGTGCAAGAATATTTGAACCACAACCCTTGCGGCTGGAGGAGGAGGAGCTCCAAGTGGAACTCCTTCACCTCCCGCACCTTCCCTATCGGTTGTTGGGACGGGATTTAATAGTCCGTTTCGGACTACGAATAGAAGTGGGAGAAGAGGAAGAATTAGCCATTACCATGTCATACCTTAGTGAGTCCCGATTGACAGAGATAGACCCTAGGGTTTGGGTCGCCAAAGGGAACCGGGGGGGGCTCGCAATTCGACCTGTGGAGGTAAAATTAAAGCCCCAGAGCCCCGACGTCAGAGTGCGCCAATACCCCATCTCTTGGGAAGGGAGGCAGGGCCTGAAGACAGTTACCAAATGCCTACCCCTGGCCCTGTTGCAAATTCGCACGCAGCCAAGACGGGATTTGGGCGTCTCCCCTTTCGAAATGCTGTTTGGCCTCCCGTTCCATGGGCCGAAGGGAGAACCTCCCTTATTCGAGTCTCGGGACATGTTTGTGCAAAAATATGTGGTGGCTCTGGGGTCTGCTCTATCTCGTTTACGCCAACAGGGACTTTTGGCACAGACGCCGCCCCTCGAGTTTGTGGTGCACACCATCAAGCCGGGTCAGTGGGTCCTGATTAAAAGCTGGAAGCAACGCACCCTCGAACCAACTTGGGACGGTCCCTTCCTAGTACTTTTGACTACCGAAACGGCTGTCCGCACGGCCGAAAAGGGCTGGACACATTATACTCGGATCAAGGGACCGGTGCCACAACCGACGGAGGACGAACAAACCTCTCTGACAGAGGCATCTAAGGAACAGAGACCCTGAGAACAGACTAATTGGACTTTGGCGAGTTTAACGGACTGTGTCCTCCGGCCGGACACGAGTGTTGCAACAAAATGCAGTCAATCGTGTTGTTAACTTGCTTTGCCATTATCCTTCGGCTGGGTCATAGTGTGCGTGTTACCCAATTCGGCCTCTGGGAAAAAAAACAGGCAGAGGACCGTCGGTGGCTCTCCATCTCCGTTCCCGCCAACAAGCCAACACAGACACTTAGTTTAGACCTATGTGGGTTGGTGCCCTGTGCGACTAAAAGTGAACTGAATCAGACTAAGCGTAACCTAGAGAGAGAAAGGGGATTCCAGGGTCAGACGTTAGTATTACAGTTGCATGGCAAAGAAGGCATCAATAGGCCTCCGGCTCCCGGGGTCCAGGCTATGGTGTCAATTGTCCGTGATCCCATCACCCCTGGGCGGAATTTTGAGCAGAATCAGTGCAATCCACTCTATCTGACCATAAAGACCTTGGGGAACAACGGGACGAGCCTTAATGGAACGATCCTGGGTATTAGGGTTGGGGACCAGGCAGGACAGAAGGGGTTGCAGCTGTGCTGCACAACCATCACGGTCATTGAAGCTGAGTCTGGGGCCTCATCCACCCCCGATGAGCAGGAAAAGGTTAGGATAATTGAGGTGATGGACTTGGAAAGGACCTTTGAAATAGAAACGGGATACGGGGAGGCGAATGCCTGGATGGAATGGGTCAAATATACGGTAAGGAGCATGAAAAAGAGTGATTGCTACGCGTGCACGGGTGCCCGTCCTAACCCTCAGGTGGTCCCATACCCGCTGGGATGGGAGAAACATCCACAAGCCTTGGACTGCATGGTAATGCTGTACCAGGACCGAGAGGCCTGGAACGACCCCACTTGTCGACCCTTAAGTTTGAAGTTTCCTCCCGTCAGGTCTAAAGGGGCGCCCCGCCCTCCGTCATTCACAGGGGTAACGGGTACGCACCAAGCCTGCGTCTCTCGGACGGGACCGCAATGGGACAATGATGTGGGGACATTTGACAAGTGCAGCGGATCAATTCGGTTGGTCAACGAAACTACCGGGGGCAGGAAGTACTCCCACATTCATGTGCCTAGGGCAGACCTCTGGTGGTACTGTGGTGGGAGGATTCTGCGACCGACCCTGCCCCATAAATGGGCGGGCACTTGTGCAATCGTTCAATTGGCCATCCCATTCACCCTGGCATTCGAAAAACAAGAGCAACCCCGTTCCAGTGGAAGAACTGAGAGAGCTTTGGAGACCTCTTTCGATGATAACATATATTTAGATGCCATAGGGGTCCCCAGGGGTGTTCCTGACGAGTACAAGGCTAGGAACCAGATAGCGGCGGGTTTTGAGTCGTCACTGTTCTGGTGGGTTACCATCAATAAGAACGTGGATTGGATTAATTATATTTACTACAATCAGCAGAGGTTCATTAATTATACTCGGGATGCAGTGAAGGGAATAGCAGAACAACTAGACGCCACTAGCAGAATGGCGTGGGAAAATAGGTTGGCCCTGGACATGATGTTAGCAGAGAAGGGGGGTGTTTGTGTCATGATAGGCACTTAGTGCTGCACTTTCATCCCCAACAACACAGCCCCTGATGGGTCCATCACCCGCGCCCTGGATGGGCTCACCACATTGGCGGATGAACTCGCTGAAAACTCGGGCATCGATTCTGGCCTCACGGGTTGGTTGGAAGCTTGGTTCGGTAAATGGAAGGGGGTGGTCGTTTCCTTTCTCGTCTCATGTATAGTGGTGGCAGGGGTATAACTGCCCTCGGGTGTTGCATCATTCCCTGCGCCAGGGGATTAACTCAACGACTGATCGAAACCGCCCTTACGAAGAGGGATGTACCTTATGGGCAGGTCGAAAGGATGAACCTCGAGATAGAACAGTCTGAATCCCTCTTGGGCGGGGGTAGCATTAGAGACGGGCAGCTTGATAAACAAGCTCGGGAGTTATTGGGCGCCCTGGAGAAGAAACTCCCAGTTTAAAAATTACAAACCGTAAGAAAAGACACGGGGGATTTGTAGGGGGTGGTGTAATTTTTAAATCATTAACTGTTGTAGTAAGCACATAGTAAGTACAAAGCCACCATTTTAGTCTTCTCTACCTTGTAGTAAGAACGAGCAGACACTCCCCGAGATTTTCATGAATGGAACAATGGAAACAGCTTTCCTCGTGGCTGAGGGACCGCCCACAACCAAGGCTGTACGTCATCATCCATATAAGGGAGAAGTGGGGAACTCGAACACTGATTGGCTGGGTGAATAACCAAATAATCTCATTCATCAGGAGGACAGTGGGGAACTTTAACACTCATTGGCTGAGACAGTAGAAGGCCCAGCCCACTCCTACATGTATATAACGTGCGGGGATTCCAATCTGTGTGTGTGCCTCGTGGGAAGCCATTGAGGTAACACCCGGTTCTGCAGAATTGAATAAATAGTTTTGGACGAACTCCTCCGTGTCTTTGTTCTTGGGAAGGGAAGCAGAGTGCCTGATGGGGGGTCGCAGAGTCACCTATCCTGCACAACTACTCTTTCTCTTCTTATTCCTGATACTAAGAGGTCGTCTATATACTGCAACAGAGTAGTCCCCTTGGGGCTGCTAAATTTCTCCATTATTTGTTCTAACTTCTGTCCAAATAAATTCGGGGATTGTGTAAACCCCTGGGGGAGCACGGTCCACCGGTATTGCTGTTTCCGCCCTGTCTTGGGATCCTCCCATTCAAAGGCAAACAAATTCCTACTTTCCTCCGCCAAGGGACAAGCCCAAAAGGCATCCTTTAAATCTATCACACTAAACCATTTGTGGTCATGAGGGATCTTACTTAATAACGTATAGGGGTTTGGCACCACTGGGTGCCTGACCTGTGCTATCCGATTTAATGTTCTCAAATTCTGCACCAATCGATAAGTTCCATCAGATTTCCGTACTGGTAGAATTGGGGTATTATAAGGAGACATCATGGTTTCAATAGTCCATCTCGAATCAGTCCCTCAATTACTGGCTGCAGTCCTCGTTTACCTTCTATGGAAATAGGATATTGTCGTTCACAGATAACTTCTCCTTTTCGTTTTAAATTTATTGTAAGGGGAGGGCTCTGTAGTTTTCCACGATTCCCTTCTCTAGCCCATACTATAGGGTCTATCTTTCTCTCTGCGTCCTCTGTCAACATTGCTAGTTGTACAACTAATTCTTTTTCCTGAATTCCAATCTCCAATCCTAAAAGGATAATTAAGTCTCTCCCCAGTAAGTTACTTCCTATATCAGGGATATACAGCAGTTCCCCTGTAACCCTACTTTTAGGACCTTCTATCATCATAGGTTCAAATAGTGGAACAGTAAATCCTTCCCCTTTCACCCCCGAAACAGTAATTGACCGTGTTAACATTTCTACTTTCTTTGGTTTAAAATTTAGCGATGACCGTGCTGCCCCCGTATCTACTAGGAAGACTACTTCTTCCCTACAGGGTCCCACCTTCAAGTTTATCAAGGGTTCCTGGTGGGCCCCCGAGGGCAGGAACCCCTGACACCCCTATTCTTCATCATAATTCATAAGCGGAATTGCCCTTTCTTCCTTTTGTAGATCAGGACACCCCCGCTTAAAATGCCCTTTCTTTCCGCAATAATAGCATCCTGCCTGTGGAGACTTCCATCTCTGTCCCTATCGCTCAAACCCTCTATCAAATGTTCCTCCTTGTCCTCTCCCTCTTCCTCTTCCTCTCTGTCCTGCATGCTGCCTCCTGCCGCTCCGGTTGCACACTATCGGTTCCATTCTCCTCTTAATTCCCTCATCCACTGTAGGCTACCATCATTTTCGCCTTCTGTTTTTGTCTCTCATCCTCCCTCTTTACAAATACTTTCTGTGCCTCTCTCAACAATTCATCTAATGGTTTTTCGGTCCATCCTTCTATCTTCTGTATCTTTCTCTGTATGTCTGGCCATGCTTTTGTCACAAAATGTACTTTCAAAAGACCCTGTGCCACTGGGTCCTCAGGGTTCATTCCAGAGTATTTCCGCATTGAGTCCCTTAATCTTTGCAAGAAAGCTGAGGGAGTCTCATC
This sequence comes from Chiloscyllium plagiosum, assembly GCF_037043375.1. Classification (NCBI taxonomy): domain Eukaryota; kingdom Metazoa; phylum Chordata; class Chondrichthyes; order Orectolobiformes; family Hemiscylliidae; genus Chiloscyllium; species Chiloscyllium plagiosum. The sequence continues at coordinate 63,177,129 of NW_028270175.1, read as the reverse complement.
TTTCTCCTGTCTAATTTCAAAGGCTTTAATCAAATTCTGTGAATTCGGAACTGCCTCTCTTATTCCTTTTAGAATCAGGTCTTTCAATTCCCTCATTTCTTCTCTCTGCTCCGGGTTTTGGTTTCCCACTGGGAGTCTCTGAGGGGAAACTTCACCTCTCCCTGTCCAGCATCCCCATCTCCAATCGGGTGTTCCCTGTCCCATATTTTAATGGCAGCTCCTCGTATAAGTCCCCTCTCCTCCCCAGTAAATAGTATATTCAAAATAGACATTAATTCAGCCCAGGTATACAGACTGGGCCCCAAAAATTGATCAATTTGTTCAGACAATCCCACCTGATCCTCAGCCAGGACCTTCATTTCCTTTTTAAATGTTCTGACCTCCCCACTGGTGACGGGGGCACTTACAAACCCAATCTCTTTGTCCCCTATGGGTACCTCCAGAAGGGGATAAGTCGTTACGTTTTTCCCCTTTTTCTTTTGTTTTCCCCCCTTAGACTTTCATTTAGATTCTCCGGAGGCCTCCTCTACATCTACTGTAGCTTCCCTTTCTTTTGCTGAGGATTGAGGGTCAGGAACAACAACATCCCCAGCCCCTGTCCCTTCGTCCTCCTCTTGTGAATCATCTGTTCCCTGTCTGTCTGTCTGTCTTCCTTCCCCTTGTTCACCTAACCTGTTTTATGGTACGGGGGGGCAAACAGTTAAGAGGATCCCAGGGACTAGGTGGGGCAGAGGGGGAATCCTTTGTCTTGACTAACATCATTCCCAAACTGCCCTTCCAACAGGACGCATAATCCGCCTCCTCTTGACTAAAAGGTTGTTTTCCATTCACATACAACCCTAAATACTTACAGACCCAATCCTCGTCCGAACCATACTTTGGCAGAAGACAATCAACAATATTTAATCATTTTCTTTTTATCTTTTGCCCTTGTACAAGTATTACTTGTCCGATCCCGCAACATCTTCCCCAACGGACTTTCAGGACGAATGTTACCAGGGACTTTTTCGTCCCTTACTCCGTGACAGCTACTCTGCCTACCCCCCATTTTCCCAGGGCGGTCGCTAGTCCCTCAGCGAGTAAATACCTCTTTTCCCGGCCACCAAGGCAATACTTAAAAGTCTGTTTTCTTACCTTGGTCTGTGCAGAGTTGCCTGGCCCCTTTTCTCACCGTATCTTCTATCGAGCTCCTATCACTGTCTGATTCAGATGTCTCTCTTATAGGATTCACATCAGTCACCCAAGGGAGCAGACCAAACCGGGACACGAGACCGCTCCTCAATGGGGAACGGGACGCGTCTTCCCAGTGTCCAAGGCCAGCCACTCCCCCCGGTGATGGAAGAAAATCCCGGACACGAGCCCCCAATTGTGAGAAACAAAGCCCACTCACATCAATAATTTCAGTCCGAGACCAAATATCTGAAACAGCAGCGTCGTTTTATTTGTACATCTGCAGGTGGGTACCTTGTCTAATTGCCAGGTAAGGCAATGACAAATGCACAGTAAACCCCCAAAAAACTCTTGCAATTTATACAGTTTTTTCCCATATGTTTTCCTTATTCGATTGTTTGTTCCCTGCTTCGCTGACGTCACTCATTTCCTTAAGACTTATCCCACAACTTCTGTTTATCCTGTCTTGTCCGTGACAAACTCTTATCTCTGACTCCCATAAGGGTGTTTGACGTCAGTCTACTGTAGGTTATTGATTAGGCATATCTTTTCTTCCATCAGCATCTATTTCCATCCAGAGGCCACTTTGACCTCTTTGATGAGGGTTTGTTCCTGTGTCTTCTGCAAGCGGGGGAAACAGATGTTTTCCTGTTTGCCCATACATCCACCATTGTACTGTAATCACGTCTCATGCTAACATATCCTTTCTTTTTGCTGAATATATATTTTCTCATTCCTGTTCTGTATCAGAATTTATAGTTGCAGAAATAACATTAATTAATTTATATCCCACAGGTACGTACAAAGTGTTTTTCACCGAACAGTAATTAGGTGGTCTTGAAGACCGTTAGAGTACTTTGATTTCAATAATGTTGAGCTGATTTCCATGATCTGGGAAATGTTTCACAACATTTTACCAAAATTCTGGATTCTAAGCGTTCAATGGGTTTCGTGCAAACACCTTTCACTTGTCGTCATTCTCAAGCGAGATGTATAACGCTCAGGCACTGGCTGCAAGTCAAGGTGCCAGGAAGTCTGCTTCAAACTCTCCAAAGCACAACTCTCGGGCCGGTTGTGACTGGATCTCTCGAACCTTTGTGATCTCTTTGACCGGGCTTTCCACAGTTTTCTGGAGCTGATTATTTTGTCTAATGTTTGCTTTAGTTTGACCTTTTTACCTCCGATTTCTCCAGCTGTAGGAATATTTAGAATGTTCAATTATGGGCGACAGGTCAATTGACCTTAGTGTACATGTAACATGGCTCACTTATTGTTTTAATAACGAATTGAGAATGAATCTTTGCATTTTAACAAATAAAAGTTTCAATTTTTTTCAGTGGTTTACAATGACAATTGATTAGATACTCATTAAGAGAGATCAACTGACAATTATAAGCTATTTGCCGGATTATTGAATTGAACAAGGATACAGACGTGCAGAGAATTTTTGGAAGGCATTGCTTTTTCATTCAAATATCTCGGATGTTCAAGAGGTCGTTGTAGCTGTTCATTGGTTCTCTTGTCCAGATACTAATTTATAATTCATATTGTGCCCGGAATTTTGAGATTTGTCTCAAAGTTAAAAAGAAAACGAGGAGCAATTAATATGAGAAGTTGAGTGAATAGAAAGCACAGTAAATTTAAATTACAGAGTGTGAGAAACAATGCTCACTCACTTCAATAATTTCAGTCCGAGACAAGATCTGAGGCAATCAGTATGTTTATTATCCGCTTGCAAGCGTGGTGCCTGGAATAGGGCACACAGAGTTTAGCAAGTACATATCTTATATAGGATTCACTACTCCAAACTCGGTGCCCATTACTATTGTTTCTCGCTTACCTTATCCGCCTTGTGCATAACAAATTACAAGTTTTACTTGGCCATTTCACCACATCCTGCTATGGCCCATTGCTAGGTATATCCTCCATCCTTCCTATCTAAATCCCCCACTTGTGACAGTTCCTCCCTTTCCCCAACCATATTGATCCTTATGACCTTTTAATTGGGCTTTGTTTTTGTATTTTTGCAAAAGTGGGAAACAGATGCTTAAAACTTCTGCTTGTACAAGCATATCTGGCATAACCTACATCCTCACAGCACCTTATCCCGTTGTCTGAAACATCGACCATTGTTTGCAGGCACGTTTCATTCTTTTATGCACATTTTAGCTAATACAAAAACAATTACATATTTCCTTCACATAGTTTTCATTCTTTTTGACACAGCTCTTGATTGAAACAATTATACACTGGCGTGACTGCATTTACCTTGCATAAATAATTATGATTTCAGAAGTGACACTACTTTACCTATATCCCAAAATTTCCCCCTTTTTCTTTAATTACCATTTGTTATCTTCTGCATTTTTCTTTTAAACATTGCCCCCAGAATTCACAAGCATCATTCCGGAGATTTCATCTATCTTGGTCTCACTCATCCCCTCATTATTTAATCGACAAAGTTCCTCTGCCTGATTCCATTTTAGGGGTATCTGTTTTATTAAGGCTGTCTCAATCAGTCTTTGGGTGAGTCCTCGTATACAGGGCATGATACAACAGCCAATGGCTACCAATACCCCGGCTACTACTATCAGGGAAGTAAGGATGGAAACCACCACCCCCTTCCATTTTCCAAACCATGATTCATGCCATCCCGTGAGAGATGTGTCTACTCCTGAATTCTCAGCCAGTTCCTCTGCTAAGGTAGTCAATCCCCTTAAGGCCAGAGTAATTGAACCATCAGGTGCAGTGTTATTAGGAATAAAGATGCAACAGCTTCCTCCGAACATTACACACGCACACACTTTTTCCGCTAAAATCCTATCCAGGGCCATTCTGTTTTCCCATGCCATCCTACTTGTCATATCAAGCTGTTCTGATATTCCTTAAACCGCAACTCTTGTATAATTTATAAATCGCTGTTGATTATAGAAAATGTAATTTATCCAATCTACATTTTTATTAATTGTTACCCACCAAAATAGAGCTGACTCAAAGACTGCTGCAATCTGGTTACGAGCCTTGAAGTCATCAGGTACCCTCCTAGTCACTTCTACCGAATCGAGATAAATCCTGTCATCGAAAGAAGTGTCTAACAGTGATCTCTTCCTCCTTCCCTTTTTCCCCACTATCTTTTCCTTCTCAAATGCTAGGGTAAATGGAATTGCCAATTGTACAATTGCACATATCCCTCTCCAATCCGGAGGTAGGGTGGGTCTCAATATTTTGCCTCCACAGTACCACTACAGATCCGCTCGGGGAGCGTTTGGTGCTGAGTAGTTCCCTCCCTTGTCCGTTTCGGTGACATTCTTAATCTCTATACATACTTTCGGCTCCCCCAAGTCTCTCGACCGATTTGTACCTTGTCTAGCACACATGTCGTGTGATTTCCGACTGCGGGTGAAAACGTAGGGGGGCTTTTCAATCTTTCTTCTCCAAGGGAACGAACATCAGAGATAGGGAGGTAAAATTCCTATCATTCCATGCAGTCTTATCCTGTTACAGGGATATCATACATTTCATGCCCTTCCTGTCTCGTTTACACCCGAGCGGAAAGGGAACCACCTGGGCTACTGGCCTATGGGAGGCACATGCAGAGCAATTGCTCTTGTTCAGACTTTTTACAGTATACTTTACCCATTCAACCCTGGCATTTGCATCCCCGTATCCAGTTTCTATTTCGATGGTCTGTTTCAAGTCTTTTACCTCTATAATTTTTAAGACTTTAGGATCATCGGGAGGAGTGAAAGGTTGTACCTTATTATCCAATAGTTCTGCCCGTTTTCCCTGTCCTTCGCTAATTTGAAAACAACAGCCCGAGAAATCCTTCCCGTTTGCTTACAGTTCTATCCCAAATGTTTCATCTAATTGTATCTCATAGGTGCCCACCCCCCCCCCCACCCACCCCGACAATTGCTTTGTGCCATGTGGTTTTCTTTATCATTAGGTATATTGGGCTATGCTCTTTATCGGGACAATTGAGAGGTGATCGGAAGGTGGCCCGGTGTATTGTGACATTATACCGAGTACCATCCGCAAAGGACTTAAGATGTATCTTTGAGCTGCGGTACTGTCTCTGATTATCTACATCCCCACAATTTACTAAGCTACAAGCATCAGATCTATTACTTGCGGATTATCAGACTCAGGGACCGTTAATAACACATATGAACATTATATTTGACAAAATCCCAATACTAAGAGAGCTAGCATTATAACTCTAAGCATCCACAGCATTCTTAAAATTGTGCTGAAGCACAAAAGAAAACTTAATACACAATCCTACAGAAATAATCCGACGCTCGCGTGGCCACTGTATAATCAGTTATTCTAAGTCTCTTCAGCCTGAGTTTCAGCGGGTCTTGTGTTTTTCGGCTGTCCAGACTTCTTCCTCAACTGGAGATTTCACTGACCATTTGATCCGAGTGCAGTGAGTCCAGCCTTTCTCCGCTGTCCTTTCGGTAATCAAAGGATCCTGATCCTGACGGTCCTTCCCAGTCCGGCTGCAATTTAGTCTCTGTCCATGATTTTACTAAGACTCAATCTCCTGGCCGGATGGGATGAACGGTGAATTCAAGAGGCGGAGTCTGTGCCAACAAACTCTGTTTCCTGAGGAGAGACAAAGAGGCGGACAAGCCCAGTATATATTTCTTTAGAACAAGTCTTTAGTTCCGGGAATTGTCAATTCTCCATTCGTTCCCAGATAAGGTAATCCAAATATGATTTCATTGGGGATACTTCCAATCTTTCCTTGGGGCTGTTTGTACTCACAAGAGAGCTATAGGTAAACATTTGGTCTAAGGGAGTCTGGTTTCTATTATCAATTTAGAGAGTTGTCGTTTGAGTGTTTGGTTCATTCTCTCAAACCTTCCTGATGATGGTGGGTGCCATGGAGCATGGAATTCCCAGGAAATTCCCAACACTTTCATTATCTCCTGTAACACTTCAGAGGTAAAATGAGTTCCTTGGTCGGAATCTATACGGTTCACTTGCCCATATTGGGGAATTATGTGCTCTAACATTGTTTTAGACACAACACTCGCAGTGGCGGTAGCTAGGGGGTACGCCCCAACCCAACCAGACAGATGATCTACTATGACCAGCATACATTTTAGTCTTCCTACTCAGGGTAATTCAGTATAATCTACTTGTATACTCTGGAAGGGTCTCAATCCCGGGTCTCTTCCTCCCGGGGTCTGTTTTCTCAAGGCTTTCTTATTTACCTTTGTGCATATTATACATCCCTCACATATTTGTTCAGCAATTGTATATATTCCTTTACATCCATATTCCCTAAGGATTAAGTCACACATTGCTTGTTCTCCCCAATGGCTGCCTTGATGTAGGACAGCCATAATTTCTCGCATCATCATTTTGTTTAATATTTCTCTTCCATCGGGTAACATCCATTGCCTGTCTGCTGTTGTTTGCAGCCCCAAAATCTTTCAATTATTGTTCTTCGCTTTCAGTAAATATAGGAGCTTCCCTAGGACCCGGGACAGTAGGTATTAGGGAATGAATCAGCACTCCTTGTGGGTTCAGGGCTGCTTCCTTAGCCACTTCATCGGCTAATCTATTCCCCCTAACTTCTGGTCCATTTTCTTTCCGATGCACTACCACTATTTCTCGGGGGAGTAATAGGAACTCAAAGACCCGTTTAATCAACTCCTCATGTGCTAATTCCTTCTCCCGGCTATTGATCAGTCCTCTTTCCTGCCATATCTTTCCGAATGTGTGCACAACACCAAATGCATATTTAGAGTCAGTGTATACTGTTCCCTCTTTATTTTCTAATGCCCTAAGGGCTCTTTCCAATGCATAGAGTTCGCAGGTCTGAGCTGACCACCCATTCGGCAACCTTCCTGCCTCCACCACATTATCTTTCATTCCGTCTACAACTGCATACTCATTATTTCTATTCCCTTCAGTCACCCGGGATGATCAATCTATAAAAAGTCTAGCCCCTGCATGAAGTAGAACATTTCTCAGGTCCATGCGGACCTTAGTTTGGTATTCTATAAAGTCAAGGCAGTCGTGCCCTGGATTCTGAGGAGATTCTCCTTCCCCTTTCCAAAGAAAGGCAGCTGGATTTAAACAATTGTCCGTGACCAACACTAGATCATCATTTTCTATTAATATTGCCTCATATTTCAGAACCCGTGAGTCTGTCAACCATCGCCTAGCTTTTTGGTTTAGGATCGTTCTCACTTGGTTTGGGTTGGTCCCCCCAAATGTAAGCTTCTTGGTTTCCTCCACCAACAGTGCAGTGGCAGCCGCGGCCTGCACACACTCAGGCCACCCCCGGGATACTGGATCCAATAGCTTCGAAAGATATGCTACTGGCTGTTTCATTCCTCCCAATCTCTGGGTTAATACTCCCAAAGCCGCTCGCTTACCTACGGTAGCAAAGAGGTGGAAAGGTTTATCTAGAGAAGGTAAGGCTAACATGGGGGCGTGGATCAGATTTCTTTTGAATTCTCAAATAGTTTTTTTTCCCTCTTCTTCCCAACTCAGACAATTTGGTTCCTCTTCTAATAGTTTGAGATATAATTTATTTGTCTTTTGAGCATAGGAATGAATCCACAATCTGCAATATCCCGTTCAAACCAAAAAAATACGTAATTCCCGTTTAGTCCTTTGCAGCAGAATCCCCACTATTCCCTCTAACCGTTCCGGGCTTATATTTCGCTTTCCCTCACTAACTAAATGTCCCAAGTATTTTACTTCTTGCTCCACATATTGTATTTTGTTTTTAGATACTCACAGTCCCTGCTGACTCAGGAAATTCAATATTTTTTAGTGGCTTCTACTACTCTTTCTCTTCTTATTCCTGATGCTAAGAGGTCGACTACATACTGCAACAGAGTAGTCCCCTTGGGGCTGCTAAATTTCTCCAATATTTGTTCTAACTTCTGTCCAAATAAATTCGGGGATTGTATAAACCCCTGGGGGAGCGCGGTCCACCGGTATTGCTGTTTCCGTCCTGTCTTGGGATCTTCCCATTCAAAGGCAAACAAATTCCTACTTTCCTCCGCCAAGGGACAAGCCCAAAAGGCATCCTTTAAATCTATCACACTAAACCATTTGTGGTCATGAGGGATCTTATTTAATAACGTATAGGGATTTGGCACCACTGGGTGCTTGACCTGTTCTATTCGATTCAATGTTCTCAAATCTTGCACCAATCGATAGGTTCCATCGGATTTTCGCACTGGTGGAGTTAGGATATTATAAGGAGACATACATGGCTCCAACAGTCCATCTCTTGCGCCTCAATTACTGGCTGCAGTCCTCGTTTACCTTCTATGGAATTGGGATATTGTCGCTGATAACCAACGTCCCCTTTACTTTTTAAACATATTTCTAGGGGACGGATCTGTATTTTTCCACGATTCTCTTCTCTAGCCCATATAAAAAGGTCTATCTCTCTCTCTCCACATATTCTGTCAACATTTGTACAACTAATTCTTTTTGCTGAATTCAAATCTCCAGTCCTAAGAGGATAATTAAATCTCTCCCTAGTTAGTTACTTCCTATATCAGGGATACACAACAGTTCCCCTGTGACCCTATCCTTAGGACCTTCTATCATCATAGGTTCAAATACTGGAACAGTGAATCCTTCCCCTTTTACGCCGGAAACAGTAATTGACCGTGTTGACATTCCTACTTCCTTTGGTTTAAAATTCAGCGATGACCGTGCGACCCCCGCATCTACTAGGAAGACTACCTCTTCCCCACAGGGTCCCACCTTCAAGTTTATCAAGAGTTCCTGGTGGGTCCCCGACAGCAGGAACCCCTGACACCCCTATTCTTCATCAAAATTCAGAAACGGAATTGCCCTTTCTTCCCTTTGTATATCAGGGCACTCCCACTTAAAATGCCCGAGTTTCTGCAATAACAGCATCCTGCCTGCGGAGACTTCCATTTCTGCCCCTGTCGCCCGAACCCTCTATCAAATGCTCCCCCTTGTCGTCTCACTCTCCCTCTTCCTCTCTGTCCTACATGCTGCCACCCACCGCTCCGGTTGCTCACTATTGGTTCTATTCTTTTCTGGGCTACATCATCAATCGTAGCTACCATCATTTTTGCCTTCTGTTTTTGTGTCTCATCCTTTCTCTTTGCAAACACTTTCTGTGCCTCTCTTAACAAATCATCAAATGGTGTTCCACTCCTCCCTTGTATCTTCAGTATCTTTATCTGTGTCTGGCCATGCCTTTAACACAAAATATACTTTCAAAAGACCCTGTGCCACTGGGTCCTCAGGGTTAACTCCAGAGTATTTCTGCATTGAGTCCCTTAATCTTTGCAAGAAAGCTGAGGGTGTCTCATCTTTCTCCTCTTCAACTTCAAAGGCTTTAGTCAAATTCTGCAACATCAGAACTGCCTCTCTTATTCCTTTTAGAATCAGGTCTTTCAATTCAATCATTTCTTCTCTCTGCTCCGGGTTTTGATTTTCCCACTGGGTGTCTCTGAGGGGAAACTCCGTCTCTCCCTGTTCAGTACCCCATCTCCAATGGGAAGTTCCCTGTCCCATATTTTAATGCCTGCTCCTGGTATAAGTCCCCTTTCTTCCCCAGTAAATAGTACATTCAAAATAGACATTAACTCACTCCACGTATACAGACTGGGCCCCAAGAATTGATCAATTTATTCAGGCATCCCTACCAGATCCTCAACCAGGACCTTCATCTCCTTTTTAAATGTTCTGACCTCCCCACTGGTAAAGGGGGTACTTAAAAATCCAATCTCTTTGTCCCCTATTGGTACCTCCGAAAGGGGACAAGTCTTTATATTCTTCCCCTTTTTTGTTTTTGATTTTCCCCCTTCGGCTTTCGTTTAGATACTCCAAAGACCTCCTCTACGTCTACTTGATCTTCCCTTCCTTTTGTTGTGGATTGAGGGTTGGGAACAACAACATCCCCGCCCACCGCCCCTTCGTTCTCTTCTTGTGGATCATCCGTTCCCTGTCCCTGTCTGTCTGTCTGTCTCTCCTCCTCCCCCATTTTCACCTTATCTGATTTTATGGTACGGCGGGGGGGAGGGGGGGGCCGGGAGTGCAAACAGGCAAAACGATCCCATGAACTGGGTGGGGCAGAGGGGGAATCGTTTGGCTTTACTACCATCATTCCAAAACTGCCCTTCCAACAGGACGCATAGTCCGCCTCTTCTTGACTAAAAGTTTGTTTTTTATTCACATACAAATCTAAATACTGACATACCCAATCCTCATCCGAATCATACTTCGGCATGAAGACAGCTGGATGGAGGATTGGTTCTTTGGTCCATACTAAACAACAATATTCAATCATTTTCTTTTTATCTTTTTCCCTTGTACAAGTGTTACTTGTCCATTCCCTTAACATCCTCCCCAATGGACTTTCAGGAGGAATGTTACCAGGGACGTTTTCTTCCTTTACTCCGTGACAGTTCGACTTACTCTGCCGACCCCCCATTTTTCGGGGCCCTCACCAGTCCCTCAGCAATTAAATACCCCTTTACCCGGCCACCATGTTAATACTTAAAAGTCAGTTTTCTGACGTTTGTCTGTGCACAGAGTTGCCTGGCCCCTTTTTATTCCATATTTTTTATCGACCTCCTCTCACTGTCTGATTCAGATGTCTCTCTTGTGGGATTCGTATCAGCCGCCCAAGGGAGCGGACAAAACCGGGACAAGGAACCGCTCATCAATTGTGAATGGGAGGCCTCTTCCCAGTGTCCAGGGCCAACCACTCCCCCCGGCGATGGAAGAATATCGCGGAGGGTCCCCCAATTGTGAGAAACTAAGCCCACTCACTTCAATAAGTTCATGCGAGACAAGTTATGAAGCAATCAGTATGTGTATTATATGCTTGCAAGGGTGGTCCCTGAAATAGACTCGCAGAGTTTAGCAAGTACACAGGATTCACTACTCCAAACCCGGTGCCCATTACTATTGTTTCTCTCTTGCCTTATCCGGCCTTGAGCATAACAATGTACAGGTTTTACTTGGCCTTTTCACCACATCCTGGCTGTGGTCAACTGTTAGGTATATCCTCCTTCACTGCGATCTATTTCCCCCAATTGTGACATTTCCTCCCTTACCCCAACCATATTGCACCTTAAGACCTTTTAATTGGGTTTCTTTTTTGTTTGTTTTTTGCAGAAATGGGAAATAAATGCTTATAACTACTGCTTGTACAAGCATATCTGGCTTAACCTGCACCCTCACAGCACCTTATCTATTTGTCTGTACCATCTACCATTGTTTGCAGGCACCTTTCGTTCTTTATGCACATTTTAGCTAATATGAAAACAATTATACATTTCCTTCACATAGGTATCATTCTTGTTGACTCAGCTCTTGCTTGAAACAATTGTACACTGGTGTGAGTTCATTTACCTTGCATAAGTAATTATGATTGCAGATTTAACACTACTTCACCTGTAACCCACAGTTGGTAGTGTAGTGAACAAAGAAGAACAAAGAATACAGAAAATGTGCAGCCCAGGAACTGGCCCTTTGGACGGCCAAGCCTCAGTCGGTCCAAATCAACTACCTAAACATGTGGCCCTATTTCTAAGCATCCGTATCTCTCTGCTCCTCACTTACTCATGCATCTGTCCAGGCGCACCTGAAATGAATCTACCATGCCTGCCTCTACTTCCTCTGCTGGCAACGCATTCCAGCACCTACCAACCTCTGTGTAAAATACTTTCCATGTCTATCTCCCTTAAACGTTTCACCTCTCTCATTGAACGTGTGACCTCTCATTATTGAATTACTCATCTTGGAAAAAAAGCTAATCTTTAGTCACCCTGTCTGTACCCTTCATGATATTGTAGACCTCAATCAGGTCCCAGCAACCTACTCAACCTCTCCTCAGAGCTTGCATCTTCCATACCAGGCAACATCTGCGTAAACCTTCTCTGCATTCTCTCCTAAACGTCCACATAATTTTGGTAATTTGGATACCAGAACTGTACAGAGTATTCTAAATGCGGCCGAACCAAACTCCTGTACAATTTTAGCAGGACCTGCCTGCTCTTATACTCAATGCCCTATCCGGTGAAGGCAAGCATGCCATATGCCTTCTTGACCACTCTATCCACCTGTGCAGTCACCTTCAGGGTACAAAGAACCTGAACTCCCAGATCTCTCTTCTCATCAAGTTTACCCAAGGCTGTTCCGTTTACTGTATACTTGGCTCTGGAATTAGACTTCCCAAAATCATCACCTCACATTTGCTTGAATGGAACACCATTTGCCAATTCTCCGCTCAACCCTTCTGTCTATCTATATTCACCTTCATTCTTTGACAGTCCCCTATTATTTCTGGCTTATCTACCAATATCTGTGTCATCTGCAAATGTAGTGGCGAGATACTGGGCTAGCAACCCTTGGAGATTGGAACATGGCGGTTGTTCATCCCATGCAGCAAGGAACCATGTTTGGAAGGTTTTTCCCAGTGAAGTACCACTGTTTCCTAATGTAGATCAATAAATCAAACTTTTTTTATTAGGAGTCATGATTTAGAAGTTTACTAACGATACATAGTTGTGTAGTTGACTATAATGAATAATGTCAGGGACCGCAGGGATGTATCTGTCAGGTGGAAAGGAAAAATGGTGAATGGAATTGAATCCAGACCAATGAGTGGTAGTGAATTTGGGGAGTTGTAACAATAACAGTGAGCATTCTGAGTGGTGCATAGGAACAAAGAGATCTTGGAGTGGACATTCACAGATCCCAGAAGATTGTTGGACAGGGAGATCAGTTGTTCGAGAGGTTTTTGGGTATTTTCTATTGTTGACCACAGACTGTGGATGATATTCGATCTTTAGCAACCGCCAGTTTAGGAAACAACTAAAGGAATGAGCACAAGTCTGGTCCATGCAATAATCTACATTTTTTTAAATTGAAAGATGAAAGATAGAGGGCTGAAGTATAAATCTTTGCCCATCAACCTACTGCACCACTCAATGAATTTACCACTGATACCTCTCTAGGTCATGCTGGTATGTGCCTTGGAGGGTAATTTGTAAATGGTGACGTTTCAGTGCATTTTCAACCTTGTCGTTATAGTCGGTGCAGTCTTTGAGCTTTGAAGGTTCTGTCACCAAAGCCTGGATGACTTACTTCAGTGAATCTTCTATGTGGTGCACTCTGCTGCAATTGTGCCTTAGCAGTTAAAGGAATAAATATTCAGGTGTTGAAAAGTATACCGAAAAGTGACTGCATTGTCGTGGAGGGTGCCCAGTTCCTTCAGTGGTATTGAAGCTGCACCCACCTAGGCAAATGGAGAGAGTTCTGTTAAACATCAAATTTGTGCGTTGCGGACGATGTTGGCTTCACGGAGACAAGAGTTGAGTTAATAATCAAACAAAGTCGACCGGCGGACAGGTTTTTGTCATCAACTTATTTATATGGGTGGTCAGGTTCCATTTCTCCAAAATGCTAGCTCCCAGGATGATTACACGGAGTAATTCAGTTACATTGAAGCCATTGAATGTCAATCGAATATGAATTTGTCAGAGTTATCTTCGCTGTATTTGGTCCTTCTGTGTGTCAATACGATTCTAATCGCTTTCTGATTTCAAGTTCCAATTCCCATCTGCGCCTGTAATTTCAACCTGTTTCCTCGACGAAATTTCTCCACCTGCCTTCATTACATGTAAGGGACAGCGCAGACGTACAAACATGTTGCTAATTCTGTATACAGTAGAACTTCGTGGAATGATTGGTTAGGCTGGGATTATTATCCTTGAAACAAAGGAGGAGGAGGGGAACTTTACAATCACATAATAACAATTATAAACGTTCAATATTTGTGCGATCTTGACAGGGTAGATACGGGCAGGTGGTTTGCCCTATGCTCTGAGGAGAGCACCAGAGGACATAATCTCAGAATGAGATATCACCCATTTAATTCAGAAATGAAGAGTAATTTCTTTGCTCAGGGTTCAAAGAATCTGTGGCATTTTCCAGTAAACGCTGTTAAGACTATGTGGTTGGGTATGTTCAAATTGTGCCAGAAGGTTAATCAGAAAGATGATGAAACTTTGTCGAGCTAAGTGAGCAGAAAGGAATTCAAGATTATCAGATTAACTATGTTAAAAATCACACAACACCAGGTTATAGTACAACAGGTTTAATTGGAAGCACACTAGCTTTCGGAGCGACTCTCCTTCATCAAGTGATATTCAGGTAACTATCACCTGATGAAGGAGCATCGCTCCGAAAGCTACGGTGCTTCCAATTAAACCTGTTGGACTATAACCTGGTGTTGTGTGATTTTTAACTTAGTATACCCAAGTCCAACACCGGCATTTCCAAATCAGATCATCCATGAGTTTGTTGAATGGTTGAGCAGACTCCTTGGGCTGAATAGCATACTTCCACTTGGTTTAATATTTGGTCTAACGCCTTATTTTATTCATAAGTTCAGAATTGTGAGGGGATGGGATGAAGTGACTGAAAAGGTTTAATAAACAGATCAGACAGATCAGGAACAAGGCTCATAAACTCAGCAAGAAGAAATGTGCTGTGACCTGGGAGCAACAAATGCCACTGGGCCCAGCACAGGTGGCTGTGTACAAAAGCTGTGATTGCTGAAGGAAGTTGCTAGATCTTATACAGTTGGCAAGTCAGTGAACACGCTGGATGTTGGATTGTTGTATAATTCACACACAGAAGAAATTTGTGAAAGAATGAAAGGTTCGTCTCATTGGAGAGGTTTTCTGCGGTTCCAATTCCGAGTGACTGTTTGAAATACTAATCAGATCATTGTGTGAAGTATTAGGTTAAAATACTCATGAACAACCCCACTGGATAAACCTGTGTTCCCGATCGCTTGTTCTTTTTTTCTCTTTCTTTCGATGAAAATTTATAGAAAGACAAGATTGAATGTAAGGCGGAAAGAAAAATGCGTTCTTTCTCATTACACCAATTTAATCTACAATTGAATAGAATGCCTGCTCTCATTCTTCATTTCGACTTTAATGTAGTGTCGATTATTTGTGAATCTCCCGTGCAGTAAAGGGCAAGAACAAGATTCTCGATCCAGTGTGTACCAGAGTGTGAGATGCAAAGAAAAACTGCTAGAGCGGTGTGTAAAGTTAGCAAACAGAGTGTGACTCGAACCCGTGAATGTGGAGCACAGCGGTAAAATAACCCACCACCATAATCTCTCGGTCTCCTCAGCTCATTTTGTAGTGGGGTGACATGTGACCTCATCAGGTTACATGTGGTGAAAGTCATGGATGAGAAAGTTCCAGAGCGGAATCGAATCCACAGCATTGTGTTTCTGCTTTCACTAGAATTATAATAACACCAAAATCGAATAAATAGCCATGCTGGTCAGAATGAATAGCTGTCAGTAGTACATTCTGAGTCAGAACTGAGTCAGAATGAAACAGGACAAGAATTTACCGTCATATTTACAGCTACATTTGACTCATAATGTCTTCAGTCACTTTCTCGCTCACTTGAAGAAGCAGCCATGGTGAGTGAAATAAAGGCGATGCTGTCGCTCAATGGCCTTTCTCATATGGCTGAACCTGAATTGGATTAAATCGCAAGAAATGCTGATTTGTTCGTTTCATTTTAATTTTGCTGAAACCTCACAATGTTCATTGTAATAATCAGAAGTGAATTAGATATATCTCATTGAAACGATTACTGTTGTATTCAAATTTTCTCTGACTTTATTTCAGCTTAAGGAAAATACTGCTTAGAAAAACAGAGGATTAAAGTGCAAAAGAAAAACGACCAGTTTCCCCGCAACTTCCGACCGACTACACCTCACCTCTGCATCTTTACCTAGCCACACGCTGTCTCTCTCCTTGTGAAATTTATTCCTTGTATGTCACCAAATGTGCCTTTCCAAATATTTTGAAAAACAGATTCTCGGAGTGACAGCGAATCTGTTCTCATCATTTTCTTGTCCTTCAAAGGTTTTATCAAAGGTATTGAATGCCTGACATCTAGATGCTTACTTACTTGAAAGAGGGAATTTTCCACCTATTTACTCTGTCCAAACATTTCATACCCTGAACAAGCCCCATTAAGTCTTTCTTGGTTCAGGGATAACTGTTCTGAATTTTCCAAGAAGACAAGTGAATAAAATGTCATCCTCAGTATACCCCCATCAACATCTTATCTAATGGCTTTCCACCCCGGTAAACACCGTCATTATCAATTCATAGAATTACAGAGTCCTACAGTGCAGAAAGAGCATTCAGTCAATCGAGCCGGTGTTGACTCTCTGAAGAACATCTCACCCAGACCTAGCTCCCCTCCCTATTTCCTTATATTTCACCTGAAGAAGGGAAATCACTCCCCCTTATGATTTCAAATAAACTTGTTGGAATATAACCTGACGTCCTGTGACTCCTGACCTTATCCCTGCGTTACCCAAGCTAATTCACCAAACTTACTTAATTCACTCCCTGGATACGAGAGGGCAATTTACCTTTGCCAATCAACTTAACCCTCCCTCTGAACAGCAGTGCGAATTACTGGAACAATGTTCTATCATACTGAGCAAATGCTGTATCATTTTTTAATGATTTTATACCCTGGTAACCGCCTCATCAAAACAAATGAACCCAAATTCAATGTATCGAAACGCTACTCTGTCCTTTACAATTTCATTCGTGCTGCGGGAAATGTTTCTGCACTCATATTTGAATGCGTTTGTGTTTCTTCCTCAGCTTCCTGCTTCTAGTAAACACTTCAATCCGGAACAAGTCTGTCAAATGCTTTTCATTCCAACACAGTCACAAGGTGCAGTTTGCAGAAGTCACGTGTTTGCACCCTCACTGACCCTCTGCCTCCCTAAGAGCTGCAGTCCTTCCCCACCTTTATTCAGGCAGCACAGCCCTTCGTGTGGTTTGCCCCATCGAGAATGGAAGGACAGGTATCAATACCCGCACTTGGAAATGGAGCGACATTTTTAAAACGTTTACACTGTCCCCAGCGGAAAATTGAGCCCTGTGACAGGCGGGGACACTAACCATTATACTATCGAGGACAAGAGTGTCAAAGGGGGTCCTTCAACCAAATGTGGCCACACTTGTCAAAAACAACTGCCTAATGAACTGAATCCCATTTCAGAATGCTTACCCCACAGCCATAAATGTCTTGGCATCAAAAGTTCACATCTGAATATTTATTCAGGTTATAAGGGTTTCGGCCACTCTGAAAAATGCAGACAGTGTATTCCAACTTCCAACCAACCACTGGCTGATAAAGCTTTTTCGCACATTTTCTCAAAGCTTTCTGTCTTTCTCCTAAAGTCTCTGGCCCCTGCTGATCGATCCCTCCATCAATGGGAAACTCGTTCAGTCAACCCTGTCCATACCCTAACTCAATCATGTATTGTCTACATCTCCTTTGCACTGCGCCAAACACTCCACTCTGCCCTGTCTTTCCTCACAACTGAAACTCTTCAGCCCAAGCAGTATCCCGGTAAATATCTCTTGCAATTTTCTCAGTGTGATCACATCCTTGCTATAATGTGACTTGCAACACTGCACACAACACTTTTGCTTGAGCCTAATGAGCATTTGTTTTAAAATTTCTGGATCTGTCTGAAGGCGATTCTGGCAAGGCAGAATTTATTACCAATTCCGAATTGCCCAGAGGGCAGTTGAGATTAAACCATATTGCTGTGAGTCTGAAGTCACATGCAGCCCAAACCAAGTAAGAACAGCAAATGCCATCCCGAAATGACATCACTGAAACAGATTTTTTTTTCAACAATTGTCAATGGATCTATAGTAGTCATAAGATTTTTCCTTGCAGATATTTTTTGAATCCAAATTTGACAATCATGGCATGATGGAATTCAAGCCCGAGTACCCAGACTATTATCTCGGTCTCTGGATTATCAGTCCTATGAAATTATCACAAGACCAACGCAGAAAGCCATAAAAGCTGATCTTTTCTAATAAAATGTCTTTTCACCAAAACTGCCCTGCGTGTTTTTATGAGCCTGACTGTCCAATTGTCTCTGGCCTATGTCAGTAAAAGCTGCTACATGGGGATTGATTTCACAACCGCGGTGTCCAAATGGATCAATTTGTTTGAAGGTCCAGATGGTGGTATTGGGGCACGTTCACCCAACAACAGAACAGCATCAATGTGAAAGAGAGTGATAGATTGTGCATTGCCACAGAGAAATGGGGGAGGGACGGAAAGGAGGTTTAATGATCGTGGGAAGGAGAGAAATCTCCGACAACAGGTGTGTTGGAATCCTGATATATGAAACGCAGAGTTGCGAGAGAGAGCGGAATTTGAAGGTAAAACAATTAATTTCTTAGCATGTGTCACAAAAAGGACAACGGAGAGAATACTTAGTGCCGTGATTTGGTTTCAAATCGAGGTTGCTGTGGTCACAATGCAAAATATCGACAACCACGATCACAGTAATCATAGAACAGGATGCTTGCAAGCAGCAATAAGTATACTAGCAGAGGAAATGTTAGAAAGAACAGCAATGTACAATATCTGTACTCAGCGAACAGTGACGGATATGTGGGAACTGAGAATGAGCTGAATCATTCAGTTCGATGTCCTCAGAGGCTGTGGAGATCCCTTGAATGAGAATGTTGAAAAATGAGATTGATCGATTTCTACTAAACATCAAAGACTCGGGGGACAGTACAGGATATTGCTGAAATGTTTGTTTCAATAGCATTTTAGCTTAACATCGGTACAGGCGCCCAGATCCAACCGGAAATGGGGATGGGAATGAGTGCGCAGAGTTCCTCTCTGGCTCCAGTGATGCAATAGGCGAGCGTGCTGTCTTTCTAGGATGGCACAGAGGCGCAAGAAATTCCTCGGTTGAGTAAGCTCCTGCTCAAGGGAATGGTTGTCCCCGTTTATACTATCATAGCGATTTCTGGTGCATTTTTCTAAGACAGCTGAGTGGCACAAGTGGAGCGTGTTGAGCCCTTAACTTTGCAGTGCTGGGTTTAAAAGATGATTTTGCTATTTGGATCGGTGTTTCCGACACTGGCGGTGGCAGCTGCATTTGCTTGTATTAGCTCAGTATCAGTTTCTTCCACACAGTCAAGACTTCAACCTGGAGAAGGTGGTGTTGGCGGTGATATTTTAAACTCGTCATCCTTGGCGACTGGGACACGGAAACGGTGATGTTTACGTTCGACGAACAAAACCTGAAATGCAAGCCTCACCTCAGGAACAGAGATAATAACTTTAATTTCCTGCAATCCCATTCCCTCATGTCCCTTATGCAGGGGATTCTATCATCTTCACCCAGTCCTACCTACGAGAGACTCCATGACCAGAAAGAAACATGAGCTGACCCTTAATTCAGGAATCCCCATCATGTGGGCAAACAGTCTAGTCGGCCCTGTCAGTCCACACATCCATCCGAAGCGCATCCCACCAGACCCCGCTGTATTCCCTGTCACATAAGCCTGCATTTCCTGCTGTTGATCCCTGTAACTGGCACATCTTTGGTCAGAGGGAGAAATAAAAATACAAACACGCAGACAATGTGCAGACTGCCCACAGACAGACACCCGAGGCTGGGATCGCACCCGGGTTTGTGGTGCAGCCAGACAGCAACGAACCAGGGGCGAAAAACAAATGTTGTCCTGACCAGTGATACTCACAACCTGTGGGTGAATGAGAAACAATTACAACATGGAAAACGGGATTTGTATCTGTGTGGACACAATTTGAAAGGATCATTCACCGTGTGGAAAAAAGGACGCCGATACCACAGAGAAAGCAGGACAATGTGGGAACTGTAGGAAGGGATTCAACTAACCACAGAAATGGAAGTCATTTAATCAGTAACACTGGCGGGAGACCATTCACCAGTCCCGTGTGTGGGAAGGGATCACTGAGCAAAACAACCTCACGAGACTCCAGCAGGATTGCATATACCATCAGGTGTTCGATTATGCTGTCAATGCTGTTGTTAATCCCAACCAGCTATTTGTTCCATAGCTGAAAATGTGTTGCTGGAAAAGCGCAGCAGGTCAGGCAGATTCCAAGGAACAGGAGAATCGACGTTTCGGGCATAAGCGCTTCTTCCGGAATTTTCCTGAAGAAGGGCATATGCCCGAAACGTCGATTCTACTGTTCCTTGGATGCTGCCTGACCTGCTGCACTTTTCCAGCCACACATTTTCAGCTCTGATCTCCAGCATCTGCAGTCCTCATTTTCTCCTCAAATATTTGTTCCGTAGCCTCAATCGTAGAGTCATACAGCATGAAGGCATACAGGCCCGTCAGTCCAACCAATCCATGCTGAACATACAGCCAAACTAGTCTGGTCCCATCTGCCTCCTCCTGTACCCGCTGAGTGGCTATATTGCCCTTGAAGTTTTATTATTGTGTTGCTAATCCAAAAAGCAAGGTAATATTTTGGGGACAAAGAGTTCAGGTCCTGGCATGACAGATGGTGGAGTTTGAATTCAATGAGCACCTGGCATTGAAGAGTCTCGTGATGACCTGAATCAGTTGTGTGGAAACTCCCATCTAGTTCACTCATGCCAATTCGGGAAGCAAACTGTCATATTCATCTGCTCTGTCCCACAGGAGACTCCAGATGGATAATACCGTGGTTGACTCTTAAATGTCCTCTGGGAAATAACTGATGTACCAGACATGAATAAATTTATTTTAAAAATCTCACTTTACCATTCATGTTTGGAATCTACTGTCCATGAAATGTTGCAAATTTACCCCCATCCATCACATCCTCAGCAAGTTAATTGAACACGCAAAACACCTTCCCGAAAAGAATGATTTTTTAAAAAAATATCTCTCTTTTCATCTTAAACATATGCCCTCTCGCCTTGAAATCCCATCCTGGCAAAAGGCAGCTATCGTTAACTCTAACTTGCCTCTCAATAATACATAAACTTCTGTCAGGTCGCCGTTCAAATCCCTAAGCTAGAGTGAAAACAGTCTCAACTAGGAGACAGTGAGAACCGCAGATGAGAGATCAGAGTCGAGAGTGTTGTGCTGGGAAAGCACAGCAGGTCAGGCAGCATTTGAGGAGCAGGAGAATCGACGTTTCGGGGAAGAGCCTGATGAGAGACACTTGAGCGAAATAATTATTCTCCTGCTCCTGGGATGCTGCCTTACCTGTTGTGGCTTTTCAGCACCCCAATCTTGAATCTGAAAATAGACTCAGCCTATCCAGCCTTTCATTATAACTCAAACCTTCCACACACGGCAACATGCGTGCATACTTTTCTGAACCTGCTCCAGCTGAATAATACTATTCCTACAACTGGGCGACCGGAACTGGACATAATACTGCAGAAGAGGCCTCATCAATGTCCTGCAAAGCATCAACATAACGTCCCGACTCCTGCACGAAGGACTGAACAATGAAGGGAAGTATGTTAAATGCCTTTGAACCACCTTGTCTGTCGGTGATACAAACTACAAGGAATTATGCAGCTGCACCCCTAGCTTCCGTGTTCTCCAATACGACGCAACTTATTGTTGTACCAAAATGCAATACCTTCCATTTATCCAGATTGAACTCCATGTGACATTTTTCAGTCCAACGACTCATTGGATTAAGCTCCTTTTGAAACTTCGATAATCTTCCTCGCTGTCTCCAATTCTGGCGTCGCCTGCAAACCTACGCAGCATGCCTGCAGTGAGTTCCACCGTTTTCTCATACAGATCAATGATTCATATTTACGTGTAGTGGCCGTGATTTAGCAGAGTGCAGATCATACAACAGTTAGTCATGCAATTAACAATGAGGAAGAAAGCCGCGGACTGCAGGGAGATATTAAACAATTGGAAATGAAAATGGTGAAAGCAATTCATTCCAGGCATGTTGGTGATCAGTGAAGCAAGTTCAAACTTCAACCCAGCCGCCCACGCTCCAGTTGTGGCACTCAGCTGTCTCAACAAGATGCACTGTAGATTGCTATAAACGGGAAAAAATTACCCTTCTGCCCCGCCTTTGACCAGGAGCACTCCCAATCTCGGAATTGCTTGCACCTCTAAATCGTCATAGAAATGCTGTGCATTCACCGGATGTGTCACTGGAGTCCTCGAGTATCTGTGCGACCTCATTCCCATCCCGACTTCCAGTTGGATCTTCGCGACTGCGCCACTCAATTCCTCTGATTCTGGGGCTGGGAATTGGGACTATGTGGCAGCAGTGGTTACTACCTTGTGTGGGGAAACTGGTGAAGTAGCCGATGTTAAACTGCATTACTATTGAAGCATACATTTCAACAACACCTGCACTGTCCCCGGAGTTTTTGATGTTTTGGAGAAATCTATTTATCTCAGCCTTCAGCATATTAATAATGGAATCACCACAGCCTCTGGGTGAACCGATATTAAACGGCCAGCCCATTCTGAGTTCCCACATATCTGCCACTGTTCGCTCATCACTGATATTGTGCATTTGGTGCGCTGCCGAACATTTCCTATGATACTGTACTTATTGCACACTGTTCGCGTGCGTGTTTGCGGGATGCCATGATCGTATAGTGGTTAGTACTCAGCGTTGTGGTCGCAGCAACCTCGGTTCAAATCCAAGTCACGGCAGTAATTGTTCTATCTGTCCCTGTTTTCGTGAAACACACAGGAAAGAGTTGTTTTAGCATGGTAATTTTCTCCAAGGTGATGATCTTTTCCCTTCAAATTCTGCTCGCTCACATCTCTGTGTTTCATATGTCAGAATTCAAATCCACCAGTTCTCAGCGATTTCTCTCCCTCCTTCGATCACTAACTGAACATTCCGTCCACACCCCCATTTCATTAATTTAGAGATGCCGGTGTTGGACTATGGTGTGCGAAGTTAAAATCACACTACACTGCCTTGTATGTTAAGTATGGAAGTATGTTAAATGCCTTTGAACCATCTTGTCTGTAGGTGTTGCAAACTATAAGGAATTATGCATCTGCACCCCTAGCTTCTGTGTTCTCCAACACTCCGCAACTTGTTGTTGTACCAAAATGCAATACCTTCCATTTATCCAGATTGAACTCCATGTTACATTTTTCAGTACAACGACTCATTGGATTAAGATCCTTTTGAAACTTACATCATCTTCCTCACTGTCTCCAATTCTGGCGTCGCCTGCAAACCTACGCAGCATGCCTGCAGTGAGTTCCACTGTTTTCTCATATAGATCAATGATTCATATTTACGTGTAGTGGCCGTGATTTAGCAGTGTGCAGATCATACAACGGTTAGTCATGCAATTAACCATGAGGAAGAAAGCCGCAGACTGCAGGGAGATGTTAAACAATTGGAAATGAAAATGGTGAAAGCAATTCATTCCAGGCAAGTTGGTGACAGTGAAGCAAGTTCAAACTTCAAACAGCCGCCCACGCTCCAGTTGTGGCACTCAGCTGTCTCAGCAAGATGCACTGTAGATTGCTATAAACGGGAAAAAAAATCCCTTCTGCCCCGCCTTTGACCAGGAGCACTCCCAACCTCGGAATTACTTGTGCCTCCAAACCGTCATAGAAATGCCGTGCTTCACCGGATGTGTCACTAGAGTGTTCGAGTATCTGTGCGACCTCATTCCCATCCCGACTTCCAGTTGGATCTTCGCGACTGCGCCACTCAATTCCTCTGATTCTGGGGCTGGGAATTGGGACTATGTGGCAGCAGTGGTTTCTGGCTTGTGTGGGGAAACTGGTGAAGTAGCCGATGTTAAACTGCATTACTATTGAAGCATACATTTCAACAAAACCTGCACTGTCCCCGGATTTTTTGATGTTTTGGAGAAATCTATTTATCTCAGCCTTCAGCATATTAATGATGGAATCACCACAGCTACTAGGGGAACCGATAATAAACGGCCAGCCCATTGTGAGTTCCCACATATCTGCCACTGTTCGCTAAGCGCTGATATTGTGCATTTGGTGCGCTGCCTAACATTTCTTATGATACTGTACTTATTGCGCGCTGCTCGTGTGCACGTCGATTGGACGCTGTGATCGTATAGTGGTTAGTACTCAGCGTTGTGGCCGCAGCAACCACGGCTCGAAGGCGAGTCGCGGCAGTAATTGCTCTATCTGTCCCAGTTTTCGTGAAACACAATGGAATCAGTTGTTTTAGCATGGTAATTTTCTCCAAGGTGATGATCTTTTCCCTTCAAATTCTGCTCGCTCACATCTCTGTGTTTCATATGTCAGAATTCAAATCCACCAGTTCTCAGAGATTTCTCTCTCTCCTTCGACCACTAACTGAACGTTCCGTCCCACACCCCCATTTCATTAATTTAGAGATGCCGGTGTTGGACTATGGTGTACAAAGTTAAAAATCACACAACACCAGGTTAGAGTCTAACAGGTTTAACTGAGCACTAGTTTTCGGAGCGCTGCTCTTTCATCATGTGGTTGTGGAGTCATTTCCTATTTCATTAAAGCACTGCAGAATCTAACACTGACTCTCACATTGATACGGTTCAGTCGGTGCTGCTGCGGTCACTGTTGCTGGGTGAACCTGCCCCAAACCTCCCATCGGGACCTGCAGACCAGTTGATCCATTTGCTTACCTGTGTTGTGAGGCCAATCCTCAGGTAGCAGCTTTTACTGATATGGACTTGCGATTATATGGGGCCAAGCTCAGGAAAATGACACATTACAATATCGAGGAAAAGCGACTTCATTGAGAAAGATTATTTCACGGGTTTTCTGCAATGGCTGAGCTCTCTAACCACTGGACTGTTCATTCAGACACCATGCAAATGGAGTAGGGGCCCGGGTTTGACTCCAACCATGCCAGGTGTTAGAATTGAGATTCAATAAATATCTGGAATTACGAATCTAATAACACCTATAAGTCCATGGCCAATTGTTGAAAAACAAAACCATCGCGTTCACTGACATCCTTTGAGGAAGGAACCTGCCATTCTTACCTGCTCAGGCCTCAATGTGACTCCAGACTCACTGCAATATGGTTGAGTCTCAACTGCCCGCTGTGCAATTAGGGATCGCAATCAATACTGCCGAGCCAGCGACGCCCTCATACTGTAACAGAATAGGGGAAAAATAGTTAATTCGGCTCTAGCTAGATTACTGTGTGCAGTTCTGCAATTCACAGTATGGCAATGATGTGATCGCACTGGGAACGTTGCAGGACAGATTCAATGCGATATTGTCTGGGCTGAAGATTTCAGCTATGAGGAGAGATTGGACAGACTGGGGTAGTTTGTCGCCTAGCAGAGGAGATTGGAGAAGACATGACTGAGATGTACAAAATTATGAGGGATATGGATAGGATAGACTGAAAGAAGCGTTTGTTATTGATGGAGGGATCGAACACTGGGGCCAAGAGATTTCGGGAAAAGGCAGAAATTTTTGAGTAGATGTGCGGAAAGGGTCAGAGAGACGGAAACTCTTTTAAACTGAAAAAAAAATCAGATGTGAATTTGTGATGCCAAAACATATAAGACTATGGGCTAAATCATGGACAACTTGATTCAGGTCGTTAAGCAGTTGTGTTGGACAAGTGCGGCCACAACAGGCTGAAGGGCCTCCTTCGATGTTGTTGTCCTCCACAGTATCGTGGTTAGTGTCCCCGCCTGTCACAGGGCTCGATTCTCCGCTGGGGGCATCGTAAAGGTTTTAAACCTGTCGCTCTGTTCCCCAGTGAAGGTTATTCATGCTTGGCCTTCCATTCACGATTGGATATGTCACAGGAAGGATAGTGTTGTCTGAATCAGCTGGCGAAGGACTGCAGCTCCTGGGGAGAGAGACTGTCAGTGAAAGTGCAAACACGTAACTTCTGCAAACTGCACATTGTGTTTGTGTTGCAATTAAAACCATTATATAGAGTTGTTCCTGATTGATATGTTTATTTAAAGCAGGAATCTGAGGAAGAAAACAGAGTAAACCCATTCAGACCTGAGTGCAGAAACATTTCCAGCAGCACTAATGAGGTTGTACAGCGCAGAACCGCGTTTGGATGCATTGAATTCGGGTTGATGAGCGCAGCTTGCTTGAACTCGGCTGAGTTACCAGTGTGTAAAGCCATTATACATGATACAGATAGTGTTCAATGTGATGGTACATTTACTCAGTGGTTCGCACTGCTGTTAAGTCTGTAGGTTAGGTGGATAGGCCATGCTAAATTGCGCTGATGTGTCCAGGGAGTAAATTCAGTAAGTTAAGTGAATTAGCCATGGGTAATGCATTGATAAGGTCAGCAGTCACACGATGCCAGGTTTTATTCCAGCAGGTTTATTTGAAATCACAAGCCAGAGGCCTGCGGGGATACAGAAGGAAGCGAGGTTTTGTTGAGATGCTGTTCCGAGTGTCCGTACAGACTCGATTGGCTGAACTGTACTTTCTGCCTTGTAGGGAATCTGTGATTCTATCAGAGAGGACACTGCCAGCGTTTACTGGGCTGCTAAGACATTAGAGACGATGCTGACAGCGTTTAGTGGGGATAGAATTTTATTTATTTGTGTTTTGGAAAATTTGAAACTAAACCAAGGAAAACCGAATGGAAATTTTCCAGAGTATTTGAGGTTTGGAGAGAGTAAATAGGTGGCAAATTCACTCTTTTAATTTCGTAAATTTCTGAACGTCAGGCTTTCAAAACCATCGATGTCGGACAAAGAAAATATGGGGCAGAATTTCTGTCACTCAGAGAATCTGTTTCCAAAATATTTGGAAAGGCACATTTAGAGACATATAAGCAGTGAGTTTCAGCATGAGAGAGACAGCCTGTGGCCAGGTAAAAGCGTAAAAGTGGTGTGTGGGGGTTGGAAGGTGCAAACAAACAATGTCTAATTTGGACGATTTTAGATGTAAAGAAATATCTCAAACGTATGCAGAAGAATAAGATTCAGCAAAAAATACTCATAGTTTCGAAAGATCTCTACTAATATTCCACATGAAGCATTATAAATTGAACTGATCAGATTTTGTATATTGTCAAGGAAAGATATTCCATAATGAACAGGAAGTGACCCGTCTCTTGGAGATCGATTTCCTGCTTTAATCCCATGCCTTAAAGATGGGAGGACAATCGCCATGATGTTGGGTTCATTTGATACCCACTGAAATCTGCCAAAGTAACTGACATCAAAACTGGCATCTTCTTTTGTAGTTTAATCTTCTGTTTTACTCTCAGTATTTTCTTTAAACTGAAATAAATTCGGAGCAAAATTGAATACAACATGAAACGTTCCAATGACACAAATCCAATTCACTTCCGATCATTGCAATGAACAGAGTGAAGTTGCAGCAAAATTAATAAAATAAAACAAACAAAACTGCATTTCCGGGAATTTTACCCAGTTCAGGTTCAGCCATATGAGAAAGACCATCGAGCTAAAACATCACCTTCACTTCTCTCTCCATATATACGTCTTCACGTGAGAGAGAAACTGTCTGAAGAAATTATGCGTCAAATGTGTGTGTGAATATGACGGGAATTTCATGTTTGCTGGTTCATTCTGAGACAGTTCTGACGCAGAATAAATCAAGAACAAGGAATTCCTTCCAAGGGCGAGGTCAATTCCTTGGATTTTGCTGGTATTATTATTCCACTGAAAGCAGAAACATAATGGTGTGGATTCGATTCCACTCAGGAATTTTCTTATCTCCTAGGTGCACCATATGTAATCTTGATGTGGTCACATGTGACACACTTTGCCATGGGCTGAAGCGGTCCAGAACTTAAGGCGGCGGGTTGCTCTGTCACTCCGCATGTGTGGATTTGAATCCTACTCTGGCTGTTACTTCTATCAAACGCAGCTGTGGTTTCCCTTTGTGCCTCGCATTTTTAGTATACACTGGATGGAGATTCTTGCCCATGTATTTCATTGCACCGGAAATTGGTGATAAAGCCATGTCTCATCAAAATCGAAATAAAGCAGTTTGTTTCTGTTGTAAGTTAAATTGGGATAATGAAAAGGAGTGCAACGTTTCTTTCCTCCTTTCATTTCATCTTGACTTTATATGAAGTTACATCGAATGAAAGTGAAACAAATATGGAGAGATCGGGTGCAATAGTTTATTCAGTGGGATTTTGAATTTTAATGTAACACTCCACTCAAAGTTCTGATCAATATTTCAAACAGTCAACTGGAATTGGAACAGCAGAAAACTTCTCCAATGAAACGAACCTTTCATTC
This sequence comes from Chiloscyllium plagiosum, assembly GCF_037043375.1. Lineage (NCBI taxonomy): Eukaryota > Metazoa > Chordata > Chondrichthyes > Orectolobiformes > Hemiscylliidae > Chiloscyllium > Chiloscyllium plagiosum. The sequence continues at coordinate 63,148,859 of NW_028270175.1, read as the reverse complement.
TTTCACAAACTACTGCTGTGTGAATCATACCGCGATCTATCATCCAGCATGTTCACCAAGTTGCCAACAACATTAGATCCACGAATTTTCATTACCAATCACACCTTCTGCGCATATCCGTCTGTGGTATGACCAGTGCTATTTGTTGTATCCAGGCCACAGTACATTTCTGGTTCATCAGTTTATGAGCCGAGTTCCTGATCTGTCTGATCAGTTTGATAAAACTTTCCTGTCACATCATCCCATCCCTTCAGAATTCTAAACATATCAATAAAATATTGAGTTAGACCAAATGATATAGGATTGGAAGTCGGCCATTCAGCCCATCGAGACTGCTCCACCATTCAAAGATCTCATGGCTGATCTAATAATCTTCAACTCCAACTCCATTCTCCTGATTCGGAGAACCTGATGTTGTGTGACTTTTAATTTTGCCCATTCTCCTGCCTTACCTCGACAGAGCTTCATCGTCTTTCTGGTTAAATATCAGTCTGGCACAGTTTAGAAATACACAACTCAGCCTCAACAACAGTTTCGGTAAAGTGTTCCACCGAATCACTGGCACCTGAGCAAAGAAATGACGCCTCATTTCTGAATTAAATAGGCAACATCTAATTCTGAGTTCATGTACTCTGATGTTCTCCTCATACCAGAGGGTAAACCACATGCCTGTACCTACCCTGTCAAGATCCTATGAATATTGAACGATTATAAATGTTATTATGTGATTATACAGGTCCCCTCCGCCTCCTTTGTTTCAAGGAGAATATCCCAGCCTAACCAATCATTCCACGAAGCTTCATTTTCTCCAGTGTTAACAACACATTCATAAATCTCTGCTGTCCCCATGCAGCGTCCTTACATATTATTAAACCAAGTGGAGAAATTTATGTGAGGCAACAATTTCAAGCACAGACGGGAATTGGAAATTGAATTCAGACAGCGATTGGAATCAGATTGGTCCACACAAGGACGAAATACATTAATGATAACTCTGACAAATGAGAACCTAATCATATCCCATTGATATTCAATGGCTTTACTTTAACCAAATTACCGCGTGTAATCGTCCACGGAGCTAGTATTTAGGAAAAACGGATTGAGACTGGCGATAGAAACACTTTGACAACATAAACATGTCCGTTAGTAGACAGTTTTTGATGACAAAATCAACTCATTGCTCCGTGAATCCTACACCATTTGCAAGGCACAAATGAGGTGTGGTACAGAACTCTCTCCATTTGCCTAGATGCGTGTATCTTCAATAACACTTAAGGAACTGGACACTGTCCACGACAATGCAGACACTTGATTGTACCCTCTTCAATGCCAGAATATTTATTTTCTACACCACTAAGGCACAATTGCAACAGAGTGCACCAACTACACGATGGAGTAAGTCATCCGGGAATTTTTAACAGAACCTTCAAAGCTCAACAGCTGTACTCACTATAAGGACAAGCTTAGACAATGCAACGAAACGCCATCATTTGCAAATTATCCTCCAAGGCCCATATTAAACTGACTTAGAAATGAATCAGTGGTAAACTCATTGAGTGGTGAAGCAGTCTTGAGGGGCAAATTTGCATACTTCAGCCCTTCGTCTTTTATCTTAACATTTAATAAATGTTGATTAATGCAGAGACCAGATTTGTGCTCAATCTTTTTGCTATTTACTGAACAGGTGGTTGCTAAAGTTCTACTATCATCCACAACCTGTGGTCAATAACAGAAAACATCCAAAAACCCTCTCAATCAACTGATTCCCCTCAACATGAAAGCGATGCACAACAGGTCCGGCAGTATCTGAGGAAAAATCAATGTTTCGGGCAAAAGCCCATCATCATTAATGAGACTGGGAGTCTATGGGTGGAGTGATAAATGGGCGGGGGTGGGTCTGGGGATAAGATATCTAAGAGTGCAGTAGGTGGATAGAGGAGGGGGTGAAGGCAATGTGTCAGAGAGGAGGGTGGAGGGAATGTTTGGAATGAAAATACAGAGGTGGGACAGGTCCGGAGAACGGTGCCAAACTGGAAGTTTAGAACTGTAGTAAGATGGGGGAGTGGGAATGAGGGAACTGATGAAGTCCACATCGAGAAAGAAGATGAGGCATTCTTCCTCCAGGCGACGGGTGGAGAGGGAGTGGCGATTGAGGTGGCCCTGGGCCTGCATGTCCTCGGGAGAGTGGGAGGGGGAGTTGAAATGCTTGGCCATGGGGCAGTGAAGTTGATTCTTGCAGTTGTCCTGAGATGTTCTCTGAAGTGCTCTGTCAGAAGACATCCGGTCTCCCCAACTTAGAGGCGACCGCATCTGGAGCAGCAGACATAACAAATGACATGTGTGGAAGTGCAGGTGAACCTTTGATGGATGTGGAAGGCTCCATTGGTGCCTTGGTGAGAGGTGAGGGGGAACAAGTGGGTGCAGGTTTTGCAATTCCTGCGGTGGCAGAGGAAGGTGCTGGGAGCGAATGGAGGTCATTGGAGGGCTTGGACTTTGCAAGGTAGTCACGGAGCGAAAGATGTTTGTGGAAATCGGATAGGTTTGGGGAGGGAAATATATCCCTGGCGGTGGGGTCAATTTAGAGGTGGCGAAGATGTCGGCAGATTATGTGTTTAATGCGGAGGTTGGTGGATTGGAAGGTGAGCACATTCCTCTGTCCTTGTTCTGTCCTTGTTGTGTTTGGAGATGTGGGGTTCATGGATGGAGATGCAGGACATGGATGAGATGCGTTAGAGGGCATCTTCAAACACATGGGAGGAGACGTTCGGGTCTTTAAAGAAGGAGGCCTTCTGGTGTGTTCTATGGTGGAACTGGTCCTCTGGGACCAGATGCAGCTCAGGCAGAGGATAGCATTTGTGTATGAGGTGGGATGGGAGAAGATGTAATCCACATATCTGTGGGTGACAGTGGGTTTGTAAAAAAATATCAGTAGCGCTGACCTACAGGGATATTTTCCCTCCCCATCCCTATCCACTTTCTGCAAAGACCGTTCCCTCCACGGCTATCTAGTAAAATCCACGCCCTCCAATTATCCACCCTCCCCTCCCGGCACCTTCCTCTGCCACCACAGGAATTGCAAAAACTGCGCCAACAACCCCCCACTTCCTCCCAATTACCCAAAGAATTCTTTCGCATCCATCAAAATTTCACCTGAACTTCCACACATGTCATTTATTGCATCCATTGCTCCCGATGCAGTCTCCTCTACAGTGGGACCACCATATACCTTCTCGCAGCGCGCTTTAGAGCACATATCCAGCACACCAGCAACAATCAATCCCAACGCCCCGTGACTGAACACTTCAACTCCCCCACGCCACACTCCAGAGAACATGCAGGTCCTGGGCCGCCCCCACCGCCACTCCCTCACCACACGACGCCTGGAGGAAAAACCCCTCATCTTCTGACTCATGACACTTCTACCTCATGGCATCAATGTGGATTTCACCAACTTCCTAATTTCCACCGGCCTCCATCTTACGCTAGTTCCAACCCTCCAGCTTGGCACTGTCCTACTGACCTGTCCCACCTGTCTGTCTTCCTTCCCACCTATCCGCTCCACCCTCATCTCCGACCTAACACTCTTATCCCCACCTCCATCCACATATTGCACTCTCAGCTAATTTCTCCAAAGCCCCACCCCTGCCATTTATCTCTCCAATCTCGATTCTCCAGCCTTATTCCTGATGAAGACTTTTTGCCAAAAACGTCATTTTTTTCTGCAACTCTGATTCTGCCTGACCTGCTGTGCTTCCTCAGTCCCACTCTACTCTTGACTCTGATCTCCAGCATCTACAGCACGCACGTCCGTCCAACTGATTCCCTTGTCCATTGATCTTCAGCGATCGCGAGTGTCCACGCGAAAATCTCTTTGTCCGTCTACACCACACAGAATACTCACTGTTATTGCTTCTTCTCCCCAATTTCGTTAACACTCATTGTTCTGGATTCAATTCCATTCGCCATTTTTCCTTTCGACCTGATTGATACATCCCTGAAATCACTGACTTTCTTAGTCATAGTCAACTACATAACCAATTGTTGCATCATCAGCAAACGTCTGAATTTTGGCTCCTACAACTAAGTCCAAATCATTGATCGACATCAGGAAACAGTGGCATTCCACTGGAAACACGCATCCAAACATGGTTCATTGCTGTTTGGGATTAACAGCTGCAATAACGGCTGTTTCGATCTCCTGCAGTCATTTGTAAATTTGCTGTTGATTCTGTCAGTTGGTCGCCTTCGGGATCACTTGTCGCACATGGGAGTGGTGAATGACCTGTGCGCACTGTGACTGAGCAAGTGAGTTTACACCTCAGCGGGTAATTGAATCCCTTCCTGCAGTCACCCCATGGCCCTGACTTCTTGGCGCTGCGGGTATCCTTTTGTCTATTTCGTTTGGATATCAGTTGAATTCGAGTCCACACAGACACGCTTCCCATTTTCCCCGTTGTCCATGTATTTTTATTCTTCCTTATTCTCCCACGGAATGTGGCTATCATTGGTCTGAAGACCATTAGTTGTTCATTCTTAATTCACCTTGAACTGAGCCAGAGGACATTCATGGGGGAACCACATTGTTGTGGGTCTGCAGGCACATGTTAACAGGACTCGTTATGGTCGGCAGATTTCCCTTTCGAAGGAACATGAATGAATGAGTTTTCAGCAATATCAAGTTATTGTCTCTGTTGCTGAGATTGGGTGTATTTTCCAGATTTTACTCAGCGAATTTAAATAACAGCAGCTGCCACGTTCCAGTCACCAAAGATTACTAGTCCAATACATCGCCGCTGCATTAACAACTCCCTGCTGCATTTCTCCATTCAAACAATGACATTGTCAAATCAGATTATCCCGAATGGAGAGAGAATAGGACGCATTTCTATGTTAGAATGGAAGCAATGTACGCTGGATTGGAGTGTTTACTGGAGCAAGAGAATGATGTGGAGACAATGTGAGCAAAAGCAGCTCTTACTGTCAAAGTAACAAAATATAGCTTTGCTAAGGAAAATCTCTTAGAATGCTTTCAATAGGTCGACCTCTCACTTAGGATTCCAGCACGCTTCCTCTGAGACAATTCTCAGTGCGGGTTCATGTTGCTGCTGAATCTTAACAAGATAATAAATTGAGACCAATATGCGCTTGCATCTCGCATTTGACCAGAAGCACTCCCAGCCGCAGCATTTCACGTGCTTGGATAAATAGACAAAGTCTTTTCCCTGGGGTCAGGGAGTCTAGAACTAGAGGGCATAGATTTAGTTTGAGAAGGGAAAGATACAAAAGAGACAGAAGGGCTAACTTTTACATACAGAGGGTGGTGCGTGTATGGAATAAGCTGCCAGAGGAAGTGGTGGATGCTGGTACAATTGCAACATTTCAAATGCATTTGGTTGGTAGTATGTATAGGAAGGGTTTGGAGGGATATGGGTCGGTTGCTGGCAGGTGGGACTAGATTGGGTTGGGATATCTGGTCGGCATGGACGGGTTGGAATGAAAAGTTTGTTTCCGTGCTGTACATCTCTATAACTCCATTACTCTATGACCGGGCCTTGACCAATCATGTCAGTGGTGCCACATAATAGCTTCACGTGCTCATTTCCACCCCCACTTCCGGTTTGGTATTCGCGGCTGCGCCACGAAGATTGTCTGGTTCCGGTTCTGGGATCTCCGGTTATGTGACTGACTACAGCAATGGGTACTTCCTTGTGTGGGTATATTAGTGAAGAAACTGTGATTAACACATTGTTAATAACACATTGTTATTGAAACATGCATTACACCAATATCCCGCACTATCCTTTGAACCTTTTTGTTTCTCGAAATCTGTCAAACTCAGTCTTCAACATGCAGTACTCGATGGAACCACCACAGCGTCTGGGGATGTCGAACTTAAAGATTCAAATAATTCTGACTTCCCACATGTCTGCTATCGCTCGCCTAATATTCATGTTGTGCATCTTCTACGCTTCCTAACATCTCCTCTGTCACTGTAAATATTGCTGTTTTTAAACGCGTGTCTCTGCATGACTCAGTGATGGTTTGAATGTTAAAATATTCTGCATTGTGGCCGCAGTAAGCTCGTTCGTTCCCGCATCACTGCCTTTTACTCCTTGTGACTCATGCTGAAGAAACACATTAGTTGATTTTACATGAAAGTTGATTTTACATGAAAGCATTCTCAGAGATTATGATTTTCTTTCCATCAAACCCCTATGTCTCTCACACCTCTGCGAGTCATATATCAGGATTGAGATTCACCCATTCTCGGAGATTTCCCTCCCTCCCGCAATCACTTACCTCGTTTAAGATCCCCCTCGCATTTCCCTTGCAATCACTTTCACATTGATTGGGTTCAGTCTGTGTTGCTGTGCTCACTGTTGCTGGGTGACCATGTCCAAGTCTCAACATCGGGACCTTCGAACCAGTTGATCCTTTTCGATACAGCCGCTGTGAGATCAAGCCTCATGTCGCAGCTTTTACTGACATGGACCAGCGATTATTGAAACATCAGGCTCTGGAAAAGGGCACGGGGAAGCATTGAGGAAAAGAATGTTTTTCAAAAAACACAAAATTCTGTCGAGTTCTGCATCATTTATTTCACTTGTTCATTCGACTCTAGCGAGACTATTGTGTGTAGTTATGCAATTCACATGATAGCAGGGATGTGATAGCACTGGAAACGATGCAGGGGAGATTTGCCAGGATATTTTCTGGTCTGAAGAAGAGAGATTGGACAAACTGAAGTTGATTTTCTTAGAGCAGAGGAGATTCAGGGGGGGCATGATTAAGATGAACAATTTACTGAGAAATATGGATAGCGTAGACTGAAATAGATGTTTGACTTTGATGGAGATTTCGATCACGGTGGGGCCATCGATTTAAGGTCAGAGGCGGAAAGATTAGGGTAAATGCGTGGAAAAACGTTTTCGAACAGTGGGTGGTTGAAATCTGGAACTCAGTGTATGCAAGGTTCGGAGAGGCAGAAATGCACATAACTTTCCGAAGTGTTCAGATGTAAATTTGTGATGCGAAGACATACAAGGCTATGAGTCAAATGACTTGAAAAGGAGTTAGGATAGTTAAACGGCTGTTATTGAGCAATATAGATTCTCAGTTCCAAGTATTAATACCTGCCCTTCCATTCTCAAAGGGACATGTCACAGGAAGAACTGTGCTGTAGGAATCAGCGTGGGGGAGTCCTACTGCTACCGGGGAGACAGAGTGACAGTGACAGTGCAAACATGTGACTTCTGTAAGCTGTACCAACTGCCATTGATGGAATGAAAATCATTTGACAGTTTTGCTCCATTGAGAGGTGTTTACTCACAGCAGAAAACTCAGGAAGATATACATTTTACTGCCCTTTCCCCACTAGCCCATACAACTGAATGCCAGCACTATTCAGCACGATTTCTCTCAGTACACCCATCGTCCAATCCTGTTTGACCCCCAGCACTTCCCCGTATGGCAACATTCCACGAAATCCAGAAGGTGTAATGCTGCTCGTTTACGATGTCTTTCCTCACTGTATAAGGTTACAGTGATTTATCTGCCCCTCCCTCAAATTAGCAAGCTGCATTTCCAGCTCACAATGTGATGTCGTCTAGACTAGGGAGAGAAAAACAGAGCGGGTGTGAAACGTGACATCTGCAAGCAAAAAAAGAACCTGAGCTTCCAGCTTCCTGTCACTGCAACATCCCACTGTGTTCCCATTCCTCCATTTCTGTTTGGTCTGCTGCAGAGCTCCCGCATAGCACAGCGCGAGTTGAAAGAGCGGCACGACATTTCGTACTGAGAGACCGTGCAATCTTCAGTACCCAACATCGAGTTCAATCATTTTAGACCCTGGCCATCTTCTTTCACGTTCCTGCCACACCTACACATCGCATTCGTTCCAAGCGGATCGTTTGGCTGGAAAATCTCTCCCCAGATGCACGAGACCTGCTGATTTTGTTCCGATAATTTTGTTCTGTTCTGATCGCCAGCCTTCAGGAAAAGTGTGTTTGCACGGGAGGGTGGTCAGAGGAGATTTACCAAGATGGTGCCTGAGCTCGACCATTCCATCTGCAAAGATAAGCGAAAGTGATGGCTGCAGGTGCTGGAGCTCAGAGTCGAGAGTGTAGTATGGAAGAGCACAGCACGTCAGACAGCATCTGAGAAGAGAATCGATGTTTTGGGCACAAACCACCGCCATTCCATTACCAGCCGATGCCTGGAGGAACAACGTCTCATATCCCACCTTAGGACCCTGCAAAATACACGGGATAAATGTGTATTTCAACAGCTTCATCATTTCACCTGCCCCCACATTATCCCAGTCCAAAGCCTCCAACGAGGCACTGCTCTCTGGACCCGGCCAACAATCCCCCTTCTGAACTATCACCTTCTCCCTCTCCTCCATCCACCTATCACTTTCCCAGCTATCTGACCACCAATCGCACTCCCCTCCCTCAACACCGACTCAAAAGTCTAATTCCTGATGAAGGCCTTATGCCCGAAAGATCGATTCTCCTGATCCTCGGATGCTGCCTGACCTGTTGTACTTTTAAAGCACTACACCCTCGTCACTGCAAAGATAGATGAGCTCGACTGGGGCTCTTCATCTGAGAGCAGAGAAAGCTGAGAGAGAAATTGATTAACGTGCACAGAAAGGGGATAGATATGTGTGATAGGAATAAACTTCTTATGGGAAGGATTAATAACCAGGGATATCGATAAAACGCTAGAGAGAGGATGTTCAGAAAAGATTTAGGAAGAATGTTTGCATCCTGAGAGTGCCGTTTCTCTGGAATTCACTATTTGAAAGTTTGGTAAAGCGAAGGGTTATTAAAATGCTTCAGGAGTACTTAGCCGATCACTTGAGGGGCTAGACCATACATGGATAAGGACCAAGTACTGTAAACTGGGGCGAGAATAAAGAAATGCTTGATGAAAGACTTAACCACCGTAACTTTTGGTACAGTAAAATGGAGGATAGTACAGCTCTGTGACACATTGAAAGACGTGTTGGACTTCTACTGAATTGTTAAGATTGCGATTCAAAGTTTGTGTGTTTGAGTTACAACAGAATCGGAGTTTAGTTCAGATTTCTGCTGAATGAATTCTGATTCATCATCAGTTCCTGTCGCCTGGAGTTATTCTCCCTGCTACTGAACAGAGAAGATTCCTCACTTTCTGGGTGGTGAGTTTTAAGGGAATCATAGCACTTGAAACATGATCAGCCCAGAATCGACTTCTCATTCCCAAAACCCACTGCAGAAGCCCACTGTTGATAAACACATCCCTCTCCCACAGTTGCAGAGTTTTTCGGTTTATTCTGTGCCTTTTTCCCTTTGGGCGACATATTGAAGTGGATGTTCTGGTAAAAGGCGTTGATGTGTTTGGTCTGTCATGGTAACATCAAATGGAGGAGAAGCGCTGGCGAACGAAATGTCCCCTCCTATTCCTCTCTCTCTGTGCTGTTTCTGACAGAGGGTTTTAAACGATAACATGATGAGGACCCTGTGAATCTACTCCACGGAATACCAAGGTACTCCCCTTTATCCTACCGCTCTCACAGCTGGAATACCCAGCTCCTGTTGCAGCTTTAGATCAGACAGTGGAGGGTTCTCCCAGTCGCTCTGTCATACTGCATGCTCCTTCACACAGGTTTTCAACTGGACACATGGAGCAAACGGCCGTGTGGATATTGGGGATTCAGGAACAGATTTCCCCTTTGCCTGGCTCGAGTTCTGGTCACGGTAATAAACATGAATTTGGGAAATTCAGTATCTCACTCTGGATTCTTATCACTTTACAATTTAAACTGAAATTCAATTTACTCTTGCATGACATTCTTCTATCTTCAGTATTCATGAAAACCGTGCAACATGTCCTTGGATGTAGCCATGGTGAAGATTGATGGTGAGTGCAGTCTGTTTCATGCGGTCAGTAGGAATTTGCAGAAAAAGTTAGTGAAGTGTTGTTGAATCGAATTCTGTGCTAAATTGAAGCAGACCGAATGAAAAGCCCTGCGACAGCGATAATATAACATTGTCTATAAACAGCGCAGCGACCCACGGAAACCCAGTTTTCAATCAAGTCTATTTTGCACAACATTTTTCTGTGTCCCATTTCCTGAACCTGATGCTCGAATAGTCACAGGTCCATATCAGTTCCTCCTTCTCTGCCTTAGCTTTAATTTCAGAACAACAGCAAAAGTAGAACACACGGGTCGAAGGTCCCAGAGGTACGAGTAGGACACTTTATAGGCTTGCTGCCGGCGGCTCCAGTGGAGCAACTGATCAGCGCTTGGTACTGAACAGTGTGTAAAAATGCCGCAGTTGTAATTTCAATCCTGATCTAACGCTGGTTTTACTGACATTGATCAGGAATTATTGGAGCATCAGACTAAAGGGTAGCTGAAGAATAATGTCGAATAAAGCAGCATCGCTTCTAAAACTCCAGTTTCTGATTTGTGGAGTTGTTCTGTCTTTCGGAAAGGTATAAATTATTCACCGTAAATCAGCACATATCCCCCACGTGACTATTCATCTGTGGATCAAGAAACAGAGGTATTATTTTAGCTTGATGACCTTTTTCAAATCTCTGAAACTGCACTGGATTACATTCTTGAAAAAGGTTGTTAAACTCGTTTCATATCATCCTGTTTGCTGCAAACTCGCACAGCTCATTAAACCGTTCGAAAGGAATTCGACTTCTCTCTTAGGGTAGATTGAATGTTGTCAGCGAATCTGGTAAAGTCATGACAAATAGTTTTGCTGCTGTGCAGAACAGTGGGTTCCAACAGGAGTAAGGATGATTCTTGTCGCTGGATTTGTCGGACAGAGATCAGTGAGTATTAGAAGGACTCAGACCCGTTCCTGCTTATTGTGAACAAATGTTCAAGGCAACAGATGGCAAAGAAACTGATGCTTGACATTGGCAGGTCCATTCCTACTTACGAGAGTCACAGTTGTGTTATAGATCACGTGAGCAGAGGAGATGATGATCATTATGGCAACCTGAGACCGTGCGACAATTAATCCCACGTTGCTAGTCTCACTCTATACCAAAAACCATTTAGCCAGTGGACTGAGGTAACCGGCTTCCATGTAATGCAAAGCTAAAACAAACGGCTCAGCACATTAACAATTTGTAGTAGTTCACGTCGAATCAGCTGCTGCACCTTTCAACACCACCAGATCTTCTTACACTTAACATGTTCAGTTGCCGGTGTTATGCAATTTCTTTCTGATGAACGTTAAACAATTTGTGAGTGTGTCACTTTTATCTCCCCATCCAGGCAGCCCAGAATCCCTGCCCCTGTTAAATTCGCTCCTTGTGTGTCTGCACCTGGTCTTTGAAATATGCTGGAATCATATTCTATTTTTTTTTTCTGTTTGAAAAGTAATCTGCGATTTCAAAATCTCAGAATAAAAAATACCTGCTGCAAACTTCGTTGTCGTTCCTCGCTGGTTTTGAAGCTCTAACCTGTAGTTATACACTCACCTCAACGAGGTAACTTCCCTCTTATTTACCCTTACCAACCTCACATCCGCTGGAAAACCTCCATTAGGACACAACTCAGTCATTCCTGATTTATGTCGCGTGAATCTTCATCTATTCCACCATCCTATTAAATCCCTTATTTTCTTTTCTCGTGGCTATACCTCCCAGTAAATCTCATTTCCTTCGTCTCTAACGATTTTGTATCAAGGGAACTCTGACCATATCCCTCCTAACTAAATTGAACCCCCCAACCCCCGTGTATTTCATCAGTAAATTTCGCCCTGAGAAATGATGCTGGGTCTAATTCAACTCATGAAAACTTACCACATGCTATGCAATCTCATTACTGGTACAGGAAAGATGAAGGCTATATCACTTACAGCTGAATCTGTTGGCTGCAGCAACATTGGGTCAAATCGCAGTCACATAGGTGACTGTTGTTCTCATTTTTATTTCTTCTCAACGTATGCTGAAGTAACGCAGTGAGAAATAAATTAATATTGTTAGACATAAGTAAGGGGGCGTGTTAAATATGAGGTTATGAGAATAGGGCAGTTTTGATTAACATTGACTGGAGATTGTTCAAATCTCAGGCACAAGAGATTGATAGAGAGCGATGTTGAGAGAAATAGACTGTCTTGGCAAATGCCGATGTTATGAGGTTGTGGGTGTAACGTTATTTTAATGGTGTTGAAATGTCTGGCCAGCACAAGGAGTCCAGAACAAGGCAACAACATAACATTTGGTCGAAACAACTAAGAGCTGTGTTACATGGATACAGAAATCAAATTTGAATTCGGCCAATCTGTTTAAATTATGCCCCAATCAAGTTAGAATTTGATATTTTTTACAATGTTAAAAGCAATGAAACGTTCCAACGTTTTGTGGGACAAATATCGGACATTTGGAATAGTTGTACAGAGCGACAAAGAACAGCAAAGTGAGCAGCTAAAAGACCAACAAATGTAGGATGTTAGTAAAATCTCCAAGAGGTGCCTATCTGGAGAAATAGATTGCACAGAAAAAAAGCATCAACACCGACCTGGAGAAAAAATCGACAGAGGAAGATACAAAGAGAAGATTCGGCAACTAGCTGGTTTTTAAATTTGAACTTTTTTTGTAAAAGTTATTGGGGTCGGGTGGAGGGAAGGTATTGTGGAGCAGAAGGTTTAGAGAAAGGAGTTATAGGTTGATTATTCTCTGTCAATATAAAGCAATAAAGTTGTTATTTTTAACTTTAATTAGTGATTTTTGGGTTGGTTCTTTGCCTCTGGAATTTGAACAGAATACAGCACGGGGTGAATCCTTTCTGCTTTGCTGGTTTGCATTAGCAGAGGGGGTTTACCCCGTCACGTAACACCAGATTCTGTGGTTGCTTTGTTGTTTTGCTCATTTGTGCATTTTACATCAGTTACGATTTTGAAATTGTCCCCTCTACACAAAACGTCCGTGCATTTGCAACATTGTACAAAATGTGCAGTGTGTCTAAGCGACAGGGATCCCAACAATAACATTCGACGCTGATTCAATCTAGCTATCCTGATATTGATCCATGGAAACAGCACTGCGCACTCTCCTCGAGTCTGGAAAACGATCACAACACAGATAATGTTACATCCGGCTCTCAAGGGGCTTTTCATTCCATCGGTTTCAATTCCTCACAGAATCCGTTTCAACAGATTTTGTCACTGAGTCATTTCTTTGTTTGTGCTCAAACCCGGTGAGCAGAGGGTCACAATTGGAGCATGCTGACCCCATAACCCAGAGGTTAGGCCATACTCTGTGGACTGAAGTCTGCTTTTCATCATTTCACTAACAGCATATATCGATGCTCTGCAAATTTTCACGCCTGTTTTAAGAAGCAAGATAAACCGTTCCTGGTTCCTGCTTTTGTTATCACACAGACCAAGATTGTAAATGCTGGGAACATGCACTGGTCGTGACTGTTTGCTCTCCCACATTCGTTTCCTCCCCAGCAGGTGGTAAGATGATGGTCTGAATCGCTTTCTTCTGTTCCCTGTCACTCCGGGATGATGTGAGCTGTGAAATCTGTTCTCTGAGCTGGCGATAAAGTGATAAAACTTATACACATCAGGTACAACGTGCCTGAGCGACAGGACTCGCTGCAGTTACATCCCATGCTGATTCAGACAGCAGATTCCTCGCTGTGAATTCGAGAAGGACGCAAACACAGATGACTGGGAGAGATTCTCTCTTTCCCTGCAGTTCTTCACATTTCTCTCTGTCTCAGATGGCGTTATTTGCACAAGGTTCCCTAAAGAATATTAAGTTTTGTGCATGCGCGATCTCTCTTTTGTACAGCTTTCCAGAATTTCCATAACTCCCACTACCTCTAACCCCCTCCCGCGCTCCACAACCCCTTGTTTGATAGTGGGCTGGAAAGCGCGTTCATGTTTATCTCCCATAACACTAATTGCTAATTGAAGATGAGTTCGTCCAGCTGCCAATGATGGGATCCCGCTCGCAAAAGAAGTGGCTAGCACAGCCTCCAGGGAACCGGAAGTCAGAATGACAAGGAGCTGTTATTTAAACTCAGTGCGGCCGTCCCTCCGAAACAACAGAAAACCCCTATTTTTAAGCAAGGGAACTCACCTGATTTATGGATCATGCTTCTGTTGCGGTTCTGGCTTGTTGGTCTTGGGTGTGATATCGCCTCAGGTGGGTGATGTACGTGTGAGAAGTCACAATTGAGCACTGGAGTTTTGCATTTGGTTGTATTTTTGACTCAGAATGTATAATTTTGAGGAGCTCGAGTTCACAACAAGGTACCGAAGCTTGGAGGTTGTTACAAGACTGAGAAATGGATTCCCTAACTTCAAATGATGCTGATCATGTTAATGTGAACTTTGCCGAGTGCACGTCCTGTGCGGAGTAACCTGAAAGCCTTAATCTGTCCAAAATTTTGTTTTACTTATGCTGTGATCTACATGTCCTTGATTCGTATGATCTGCCTTTACCAATCGCATACAAATGTTTTCACTGTACTGAGGTTCATGTGACAATCAATCAATCAAATAAAGTCAATCAATCGACCAACATAGACATTTCCTCACAGTTTGGGGGCGGCATAACCTCACTTTGCACTGTGACATAAAAAAAAATTTGTGCGAAGATTTGTAGCTCGGGTACTCGTTGTTGTGGTTCTGTTCGCCGAGCTGGAACTTTTTGTTGCAAACGTTTCGTCCCCTGGCTAGGTGACATCATCAGTTCCTGGGAGCCTCCTGCGAAGCGCTTCTTTGATGTTTCCTCCGGTGTTTATAGTGGTATGTCCCTGCCGCTTCCGGTTGGCAGTTTCAGCTGTCCGCTGTAGTGGTTGGTATATTGGGTCCAGGTCGATGTGTTTGTTGTTGGAGTTTGTGGATGAATGCCATGCCTCTAGGAATTCCCTGGCTGTTCTCTGTCTGGCTTGCGCTATGATAGTAGTGTTGTCACAGTCGAATTCATGTTGCTTGTTGTCTGCGTGTGTGGCTATTAAGGATAGCTGGTCGTGTCGTTTCGTGGCTAGTTGATGTTCATGTATGCGGATTGTTAGTTGTCTTCCTGTTTGTCCTATATAGTGTTTAGTGCAGTCCTTGCATGGTATTTTGTACACTACATTCGTCTTGCTCATGTTGGGTATCGGGTCCGACGTTCTGGTGAGTTGTTGTCTGAGCGTGGCTGTTGGTTTGTGTGCCGTTATGAGTCCTAGGGGTCGCAGTAGTCTGGCAGTCAGTTCCGAGATGCTCCTGATGTATGGTAGTGTGGCTAGTCCTTTTGGTTGTGGTATGTCCTCGTTCCGTGGTCTTTCTCTTAGGCATCTGTTGATGAAGTTGCGCGGGTGTCCGTTTTTGGCGAATACCTTGTCTCGGTGTTCCTCTTCTTCTTTTTGCAGTCCTGGTGTACTGCAGTGTGTTGTGGCCCTTTTGAATAGTGTCCTGATGCAGCTTCGTTTGTGTGTGTTGGGGTGGTTACTTTCATAGTTTAGGACTTGGTCTGTGTGTGTGGCTTTCCTGTATACTCTTGTAGTGAATTCTCCGACTGGTGTTGGTACAGAGAACACCAGAGGAGAATTCACTACAAGAGTATACAGGAAAGCCACACACACAGACCAAGTCCTAAACTATGAAAGTAACCACCCCAACACACACAAACGAAGCTGCATCAGGACACTATTCAAGAGGGTCACAACACACTGCAGTACACCAGGTCTGCAAAAAGAAGAGGAACACCTCTACAAGGTATTCGCCAAAAACGGATACCCGCAAAACTTCATCATCAGATGCCTAAGAGAAAGACCACGGAACGAGGACATACTACAACCAAAAGGACTAGCCACACTACCATACATCAGGAGCATCTCGGAACTGACTGCCAGACTACTGCGACCCCTAGGACTCATATCAGCACACAAAACAACAGCCACGCTCAGACAACAACTCACCAGAACGAAGGACCTGATACCCAACATGAGCAAGACGAATGTAGGGTACAAAATACCATGCAAGGACTGCTTAAACACTATATAGGACAAACAGGAAGACAGCTAACAATCCGCAATACATGAACATCAACTAGCCACGAAACGACACGACCAGCTATCCTTAGTAGCCACACACGCAGACAACAAGCAACATGAATTCGACTGGGACAACACTACTATCATAGGGCAAGCCAGACAGAGAACAGCCAGGGAATTCCTAGAGGCATGGCATTCATCCACAAACTCCATCAACAAACATATCGACCTGGACCCAATATACCAACCACAACAGCGGGCAGCTGAAACTGCCAACCGGAAGCGGCAGGGACATACCACTATAAACACCGGAGGAAACATCAAAGAAGCGCTTCGCAGGAGGCTCCCAAGCACTGATGATGTCACCTAGACAGGGGACGAAACGTTTGCAACATAAACTTCCAGCTCGGCGAACAGAACCACAACAACTGTGACATATGTTGTGATTCTGAGTGAAATCACAGTTAAACCAACAGAATGTGGCAAGTTAGTCACAGGTTATATTGACACAGCCGGGACACATCTGCGCCACAGTGTGTCACATAATAATAGTGAAGACCTTTTGAAATCATTCTCTCAGGTACATACCGCACGCCAGATGAAAAGCTGAAGACTGTGTGAAACTGCTATGGTCAGCGCTAACAGAGCGGCCCAGCGGGAGCATATTGGACTCATAACCATGAAATTAATGGATTGAAAACATCCTCTACTCGTTGACAATTCCCAGTTTCGGTTTGTGTACTGCCCCCTCCAGTGTTTCTCTATAATAGATCTCCATTCTACGCATTGCGTGTTGTTTCACTTTCAGCTTTCTTTCATTCAATGTATCTGAAATGAATATTTCATACCGATACACACAGGAAATTTACACAAATGAGGAAACACACTTGTGAAGTTCTGGAAGCCCTTTTCCTGTTCTCTGTCGTTGTGCTCTGATCTGATTCGCAAAATCTCTTGCCAGAGCTGGGAATAAACTGACTAAGGTGAGATACATCAGTTTTAGAGTGTTCTATGCGCATGACGCCCTGCAGTTATTCCCCACGCCGTTTCACACAGCAGTGTTCTTACTGTGAAATGAAAAGCTGTGAATTACAATTGGATCAATTTGTTGGAGACAGAATTGCGATACAGGCACATCTCCGCATTATTAGGACTTACATCACCAACTATGAATAATAACAAGCGTCAGATGAGTCGCTATGGACTCGATGGGCTGAACAGCTTCGATCGGCGCATGAGTGACACCACGCATTGATGTGGTCCCTCTTCCTGTCTCTGGGACAGAGTGGCTGATGGTGAAACAAAGTCTCATTGTTAACCGTATCTTCTGCGTTAAACTGTCTGCAGCTCCGCAGCTCAGGGACATAGGGATGGCTCTCAGTGAGTGAGACATTCACTCGGATTGTCTTTATCTAGGAATGTTGGGGCTCAGATGTTCACTGCTGCCAGATGGCAGCAAAGAAGCCGATGTTACTGTTACAAAAGACTTTCTGCAGGATTGCTGTGTGAAGATGGATTTTGAACAGCAAACAGGCTGCAAAAAAATGCCCTCACATGAGTTTACCTGAGGGTAGAGAGTCGGGAGTACATTTGTGTCTTACCCACCAGCTCAACATCTTTATCGTTGGCTCAGAAATGATATTTGCAGGAAGCTCCCAATCAAACGTGCTGATTCCCAGCACTTGATGGAACTGACCGTGCCGATGAGAGCGAGCTTTAGAGTGTAACCACACTTGCCTCTCCTCACACTGCTTGCCGGTGGAGGGAAATAGCTGAATACTCTCCTGATGGAGACAACTTAGTCCAAGCAGAAGGGATAAGCAGTACTGTTCTGTGAACAAGGAGACAAAATGACAAGGTAAATATCTTAAAACTCTTTGACGCTTAGAAATCTGAGAACAAATTGGGGTGTAGTTGGACCTGACCGAACCTCAGCTGGTTTGGTGTTGGCAATGTAAGAGTGTCAAGGGCATGATCTTCGCTTAGCAGCTTGTGTTAATACTGGCATGGGGGAATGTCTTACTTCAAGTCGCCATCGAACCTTGGTTGTTTGATTTCACTTTTGCCTGGTCGTCCTATCAATTCTTTGGTAAAAAGATGTAAATCATTAAGTTGCACCCTTAAAATACCTTTGAGTTTTGGGGTCAGAAGTGTCATTGTAGTGGGCATGGCACAGTACCACATGTGGCGAAAGTCAAACAAGCGTTAGAGGATGTTCACCCACAGAATCCCACTCTGAGTAAATCCACCATCTGGATATTCGCATAGTTCTGGGTGTGAGACTTCAGGAAGTGGGAACGTGAAATGATTGAAAACAGCGCTGAACAGGTTGATGAGAATGGTGTGGTATATGAGGAATGTCAACAATAAAGGTCATTTGGAAAGTTGGGACAGTTCTCCTTGGAGAGCAGAAGGCCAAAAGCTGGCTTTGTTAAAGCTTTCCAAGACATGAGTGGGTTAGACAGAGGGAATAAGGAAGGGGGAATGCTCCCTCCACCTGAAAGGATCGAGAACGATTCGGCAGTTTTAAAGACATTAGTAAAAGAAGAAAAATGTACATGAGGAGAAATGTTTTCACAGAGGTAATGGTTAGGGTCTGACATTGACAAAGACGCAGTTTCAAAGGAGTTGTTGAAAAATTAATTCAATGTTTATGTTGAATGTAAAAATATGTAGAGTTACAGGGAGAAGGCAAGAGAATGATACGAAAAGAGAAGCACATTTATCTCTGCAGAGAGCCAGCACAGCTAAGGTGTTTTGTTCCACATTTGCGATTCTGACTGGAATCACAGTTCGACCAACAGGATGTAGGGAGATAAACAACGGTGATATTGGCAAAGCCGGGACATATGACACAACAGAATGTTATCCAGCACGTACATGTCACAGGGAGGATTGCGCTGTCTGAAGATCCTGCAGGGTGTCCTGCGGATCAGGCACAGGAAATTTCACTATTCGAACCGAATCAGCCCTATGAAGGGGAGCCTTGGAGCCGGAGACGCCTGCTTCAGAAATCAATTACTAAAGAAGCTTAGGCTCGAGTCCCCCACTGCAATTTCTGTGGCTGCGGCGTGTTCAAATAAAAAGCAGGACTGGCAGTTTGCTTTATGGAAACGGGGTCAGTGTCCATCTTGTCATAATCGTCTTCGCCTCGCACACGGTAAATCGCGGGCTCAAGCTGCTTTATGTTCCTGGCAAGTTCAGGTTTTAACAAATTGGGTACGATTCCTGGAGAGTTAACTGTGGTGTGGGAGAGTACAGATTGTCTCAAAGTGTCTGTGCTGTCACGGTAGTGCTCGCCTCCCGCACGGAAAACCGCAAGCAGCTCTACTGCTGCTTTATGTTCCACGCAAGTTGAGCTTTTACTGGAACCGAATGGAGACTGTTATTTCATCGCTGTTGTGAAACAAAGTCCTGCGGTGACTCGACTCGTCATTGTTTGGTTTTCTTGCGAATGGGAAAATCGTTCCAATGAATTTCGGTTTCATTTGTTATTGAATTTCTCCCATTTCCTCCATTTCCATCCTGGAGAAATCGGAAGGGAAAGGTAATCTAATCGAGACTGTGATTAGTGAAATTCACTTTTTATGGCCCATTCTTATTAGGTTCTTTCTTTCTTTTCAGCATTGTCTGGAAAGTGGTGGTGCACTAAGGCTCCAGTATGTTTGAAAGAGTAGTTTGGAAACGCCCTGTTGTTAGTTGTGACATTACTTTATGACTCATGCCCTCGGACTGTCTCACATTTAGCATTCATGCTTCGCTGTGTCTGAAAATGCATTTGGTTTGCCAGTTCTGTTTGTGTTCCGTGTTAAATACTTTCTGTTTTGCGATTCGCTCAATACATGACGTGTTAACAGTAATTTGCAAATCGACCCACCCTATTCCACCTCACCGTACGGTCCAAACATTGAATACATCCTTGTCTATATTTTGTCATCAATTTCAGGTGTCTTTTTATTTACGTTTTCAAGATGTAAATTACGCTGGACAACAACGAGCTATTGGAATCAGAAAGGTGGTGGATGCCACGGAGGCACAGGATAGATGCTGGTGGCTTGTTGCTGTAGTGTTATGGTCATCACGTTCGCCTAACGTTCGAAAGGTCCCCAGTTCGAAACTGAGCGGAAACTTCCTTGTTTTTTAACTGCTGCCATTTACATGGACAAGAACTGAACTTTCTTGCTTTCTTTCCCATCTGCAAACCTACCTTCGAATTTGCTTGAACAAATCTGCTCTCGTAGTGAAATGTAATGTAATGCAATTCCATTTAATTACTGTGCAAAGCATTGTAGCTTTTCTCCAACCTGGTTCTGATCATATGCCATTCTGTTTGAGAGTGTAGTTACCGCGTTCTGATCCTTCCACGAAAAGCAGTACCGCATTTGCATTCCTTGCGCAGGCGGCCCGGTTCAAAGACAGGGAAGAAGCTGATGCGCTGGTGTCAAAACGCACCACGGATTCCTGCACTTGTCTGTCTGTCAAATGTATCCCAAAGTCGTCTCTGAAAGACCTCATTTGGAAGCTGTCTGTCGTTATTCAACGTACGAGAGTTGGCACCAGAGGTCCTGAATCATGTTTTGGAGCAGTTCGCACGTTAGTGGCTCATTCAATCAGCAACAGCAATGAAAGAAATTACACTCTCAGAGGAACCGCTGGACCTGTGCTTTCATAGCGTCGCTAGTATTAAGGTGCGCCACGTGATCTCAGCCACGTCGGAACTGAAACGGAGGAATTGACAGAGAGGCTACAGAATGACATCGCATCCATTTGGTTTTCTTTAAATCACTGACGAGCAGGAAAATGTACACGGGGTGGGCGAGTGGGGAAGTGAGGCAGTTGCAGCTCTGGTGAAATTCCTTCGGTGCGATTCACTCAGCAACCAGAGACGTGAAGGTGACTCAGGCGTGAGAGCTCTTCACATCGAGAACAAAAAGCACCTCTTCCGGAGTGAGGGTGGGGTGAGGTAATTACCTTTTGACTTCTGTTCCTATGTTCAGAAACTGCCTTTTAGATTGAGGTGAACAGAAACTGAATTTCTAAAAAGCACCACGGAATTTAGCAAAATTTATTGAGTCGCTTCTCGTCGATTCCCACATAGGTTTCCAACTCAGTTGGTATCCATGTGGCTCATGTCCAGGTGTGAACATCTCTGCAGCAAATTGCACGATTTAGGCAAAAAGGCATGGAAAGGGTCATCTCGAACTGGCTCCGAGGTCAGAGCATCCTCACAATGTTATCTGTAGTTCTTGGATTGTAATGCTACCTCCGGTTTTAGTGTGGAGAACATTCTTTGGGACTCTTATTCTGCAAAACAGACACAGTGACTGAAACTATGTTGCACGGTATGATGTGGAACACGGCCTGCTCAGCTGTGTGCATTTTCCAGGTAGTCCGGTGTGTTTCGTGTTCCGTGTAAACGTGAAAGTCGTCCTGTTTCGAGCAATCGGTGAAATCATTTAGCAAAGCAAGAATCGAAATTGCAGTAATGTCAAGCAGCTCATGGTAATTTGACCAAATCATAACCGATCATATGTTTTCACGCACTCACAGGTACATTTGGAGCTGAAAAGAGTCTGAGAAGATAGACTCAGCTTACCATTGGTTTTTGTCTGGATTGATGGACTATCATTATCTGCTGCAAAATTGATATTATAGACGGGCACATCCCAGCAGCTGTGCGAGTCGGAGAGGGATCATGGAACCCTTTTCACGTGACTTTGCATCTGTTGTTATCCAGGAGCACAATTGGAAATGCAAGAAAATCGGCAGTGTGGCCGGTTGGTAGCGTGGCTGAGCGGTCTATGGCGCTGGATTAAGACTTCAGTCTTGATAGGTCCGTGGGTTCGAATCCCACCGCTGTTATTTCTGCTGATCAACTCCAACAACGCAGCTTGTTAAAATGCTGTTTCGATCCCCGCTGCATTGATTTTTAAAACAGAAGAAAAATGGGCTTTCTTCCCGGGCAATTAACTGTGGTGTGGGGAAGCGTCTAAGCTGTCATGAGCGTGTTCGCCTCCCGTGCGGAAAATCGCAAGCAACTCTACTGTTGCTTTATGTTCCAAGCAAGTTGAGTTTTTACTGGAACCGAATGGAGACTGTTATTTCGTCGCTGTTGTGAAAAGTCCTGCGGTGACTCGACTCGTTGTTATTTGGTTTTCTGGCTAATGGGAAAATCGCTCCAATGAATTTCGATGTCATATGTTATTGAATTGCTCCCATTTCCTTCATTTCCACCCTGGAGACATCGGAAGGGAAAGGTAATCTAATCAAGACTGTGATTGGTGAAATTCACTTTTTATGGCCAATTCTTATTATGTTCTTTCTTTCTCTCTTTACAGCATTGTCTGGTGGTGCACTTGGGCTGCAGTATGTTTGAAAGAGTAGTTTGGAATCGCCCTGTTGTTAGTTGTGAGATTACTTTATGACTCATGCCCCTGGCCTGTCTCACATTTAGCATTCATGCTTCGCTGTGTCTGAAAATAAATTAAGTATGCCAGTTTTGTTTGTGTTCCGTGTTAAATGGTTTCTGTTTTGCGATTCGCTCAATACATTTCGAGTTGACAGGGTTTCTGAGGTAACTTCCAGCAGCAAAAATCCTCAACTGAGGATCTGGGAAAATTTCACGGAGTATGGTCAGTCGGAGCAAAAGGAGCATAAGACAAAGGAGCAGCCATTAAGCCAGTTAGCCCATCGAGTCTGCACTACCATTCAATCATCGCTGACACTTTTCTCTGACCCATTCTCCGACCTTCTCTTTGTAACCATTGATCCCCTGGATAATCAATACATATCTACCTCCATCTCAAATATTATCAATGACCTGGCCCCACTGCCTTCTGTGGCAATAAATTTCAAAAATTGGCCATTCTCTGGTTAAAGACATTTCTCCTTATCACTGTTCTAAAGGGTGTTCCCTTTCATCTAAGGCTGAGCTCTCGGGTCCTCGTCCAATGGAAACATCTATCAATATCTACTCTGTCCAGGTTATTCGGTATTTTGCATGCTTCCGTTACAATTCTTTTCATTCTTCTAAACTTTATTGAGTATAGATCCAGACTCCTCAAACATTCCTCATACGATCAGCTTTTCATTCCTACGACCATTCTCGTGAAGATCCTGTGAACACACTCCAGGGCCAGTACATCCTTCCTGAGATACGCACTCAAAAGTACGCACAATACTCCAAATATGGTCTTACCAGAGCCGTATGCAACCAGTTTTATAATCAATTCCTCTCATACTAAATGTCATCAATAATAAATGCTATTGTACTCCTAAACATAGAAACATAGAACATAGAAAAATACAGCGCAATACAGGCCCTTTGGCCCTGGATGTTGCCACAACCTGCAAGCTTACCTTGAGAGAACCCTACACTAGAACTCCCAAATCCATTTGCACTTCAGATTTCTGAAATTTCTCCCAATTTAGAAAATAGACCATGCCGCTATTCTTTGTGCCAAAGTTCACGACGTCACACTTTCCAACACTGGAATGCATTTGCCAATCTCTTTACATGTTGAAATCCTTCTTTAGCCTCTCTGCCTCCTCAACACGACCTGTCGATTTTCCTATCTTTTCATCATCTGCAAACTTAGCCAGAATGCTTTCAATTCCTTCATCTAGATTGTTAGTGTAATGAGTAAAAAGTTACCATTCCAACACTGAGCCTTGTGGAACACCACTTTTCATCGGCTGCCATCATGATAACGACCATTTTATCCCCACTCTCTGCTTTCTGCCAGACAGCCAAGTTTCTAACAATGCCACTACCTTGCCTCTATCAAAAATCCAAAAGTCTCCTGTCATTGCTGTTGCATTGCCTTTCCTGCTCGGCCCTTCTCCCAGTCAATTATACCCAGCTCCTCCCTCATGTCTCTGTAATCGTACTAAGACATCTCCTGTGTGACACCTTATCCAAGGTCTTCTTGAGATCCAGGTGAATCATTGTTGTGCTTGGTCAAGCCTGCTTATTTCCTCTTCAAAGAATTCCCACAGCTTTATCACGCATGAACTTCCCTTGATGAAACAATAGTGACTTTGCAATGAATTATCAAATACTTGCAAGTATTCGGAAATCTCATCCTTCACAATGGATTCGAGGATCTTACCTATGATCGAGGTTAAGCTATTCATTGTAGAGTTTTTGTGTTTTTCCTTACTCCCTTGTTAAAAAGGGGTGTCACGTTAGTGTGTTTCCAGTGCTCTGGGATCGTTCATTACTTAACTGATTCCTGAAAGATAAACACGATCGCCTCCACTCCCTCTTCAGCTATCTCCCTTATAACACAGGGGTGTGGTCCATCTGGTCAAGGTTATTTAACCACCTTCGTGTTATTCAATTTTTTCTGGCATGTTCTCAATAGTCGTGGCCATCACACTCAGCTCTGGCCCCTCAATCTCTTGAATGTTTTAGGAATTCCTCGTGTCTTCCACCATGAAAGCTGATACAAAGTATTTATTCAGTTCCTTGACCATTTTCTCGTTCCCCACTGCTGTCCCTCCAGTATCATTTTCCATTAGTCTATTGTTCACTTTTGCCGCTCTTTTGTACTTTATATATCGAAAGAAACTGGTACAGTCTTCTTTTACATTACTGGCGAGCTTACCCCCATATTGAATAATCTCCCTCCTTATTTTGTTTTGTTTGCATTCTGTTTTGTCTTTGTTAGCTTTCCAATCCTCAGGTTTCCCACTGCACGATGCCACATTGTATCCTTTATCTTTTGCTTTTATGCTATACCTGATTTCCTGTCACTGCTGTTGCACTACCTTTCCTGCTGGGCCCATCTCCCAGTCAATTATACCCAGCTCCTCCCTCATGTCTCTGTAATTATCTTTATTCAGCTGTAATACCGTTGCTTCTGATTCTAACTTCTCCATCTGAAATTGCAGAGTAAATTCAATCATAGTATGATCACTGCCTCCGACAATTTCCTTCACCTTCAGCTCCCCTCATCTACTCTGCCGACACAAGCTGCTCCAAGAAGCCATCTCATAGACATTCCACAAATTCCTTTTCTTGCGAACCACTACCAACCTGAATTCCCAGTCAACCTGCATTATGAAATTCCACATGATCACTGTAATTTTACCTTTCCTGCAGATCTTTCCACCTCCTGGTGTATCTTGCACCCCAGCTCCCTGTATATAACTCCAACTGCATTTTTTCACCTTTTTGATTCCTCAATTCTACCGACACAGAGTCTACACCATCTGACCGTACTTTATTTCTTATTATTGATCATTGACTCAATTCCATTCTGAATAATGAGACAACTCAATCTCTCTGCCCACCTGCCTATTTTCGGCAGGATGAATATCCTTGAATATTCAGCTCCCAATCCTGATCCTCTTGCAGCGATATCACTGTAAAGCCCACTCTGTCGTTCCAGCTAATTAGTGCATGAGTCACAAGCGTGTATGCCATATTCCTTATACTGCATGCATTCTAATATAGTAGTTCAATCCTGTATTACCCGTCGCTCTTCTTATGATTATTTGTTTGTCCAGTCGTTGGTACCTACACGGACCCTGAACACTGGATCATTCCCCTCCCGCTCCAAGTCTGCAACCCAGATGAGATATCCCAAACCCGAGCATCAGGAAGACAACCCAAGCTTCAGGACTTTCAATCCCGATCACGGAGAACAGTATCTATGCCTCTAACTATACTATCCCCAATTTTCCATCATTGGGCTGCATGGTGACACAGCGATGCTGCCTCACAGTGCTGGGGACTCGGATTCAATTCCAATCTCTGGGCCCTGTCTGTGTACATTGTACATTCTTTCTGTGTCTGGATTAGGAACATTAACTCTTTTCTCTCTCCACAGTACGTCTCTGTGTTTGCTTCAGATTTCTACCATCTACAGTATTTTTGCTTTTGTTCGATGGAGAAATGCAGCAAATGTGACAGGGTTTTGTAAAAGCAGCCGTGGTTCGCGGGTTCTTCTGGGCGTTTAGGAGTCTTGCCCGGCCACTTGTCTGAGTGCAGTGTCCCTGAATACCCATTCCATCCCTTTCAGTCCCTCAGTCCATTGTCACTACATGCAGTCTTTCCTTGTGCCACCCCTGGGATTCCCCACACCCTATTGCCTGGCACTGGATACTCCCTTCACAGGACTGTGCACACAACGACACTGGGAACTTTCTGACCCGCTGGTGTGCTGGGTCAAGATGCTGCCATTGAAAGGAACATAATAAGTAGAATCCAATTGAAAAGCAAAGCTGAGTAAACAGGTTGAATGACATCCATCTGCTCTAACATTTTCTAATCTTCTGTTTATCCTCGTTCATCTGCAAACAGATGGTCAATATGTATGCCTTGTCAAATACTCTCGGTGGTGGGGATAGTTATCAGATCCTCTGGTCATTGGACTGATTCAGTGGTCTCACTTTCCTGACATCACACTTAATTTTTTTTATTATCAAGTCTATCCACTTCAAAGAAAATGCCTTGATGGAGTTGTGCTGGAAGGATATTTGAATTTTGGAGACATTAGAATATGTCACGTGTGAGTGAGATTAGAAATAGGAAGATAGCAAAATTAACTACACTGCCAAAGAGCTGGTAGGGGAGGCAGCAATTCTGATATGTGGATCATTGGGATTTCTGGGTCGATAGGATATACACAAGAAGGACGGGATGATCCTGAACTGGCAGCAATCTCCGAAATGTGGATCATTGGGATTCCCAGAATGGTAGGACCTACACACAAGACGGACGGGTTGAACCTGATCTGGCAGCAATCTCCAATATGTGAATCGTTGGGATTCCCGGATGGGTAGGACCGACACAAGAAGGACAGGACAGACCTGAACTGTCAGCAATCTCCTGGCAGGCAGGTTTGTCATTGTCCCTTAGGAGGGTTTAAACTCGTGTGTGGCGGCGGTGGGTGGGAGTGGGGAGGGTGGGGGTCAG
This sequence comes from Chiloscyllium plagiosum, assembly GCF_037043375.1. Taxonomy (NCBI): domain Eukaryota; kingdom Metazoa; phylum Chordata; class Chondrichthyes; order Orectolobiformes; family Hemiscylliidae; genus Chiloscyllium; species Chiloscyllium plagiosum. The sequence continues at coordinate 63,121,926 of NW_028270175.1, read as the reverse complement.
GGAAAGGGGCGTGGGGAACGACAGCAGTAGGTCCACAGGAACAGTGACTGTGGAAGAGTTATAGATTAATATCAGTACAGCTAAGACCAACTGCAAGCAGGCAGAGGTACTGAACACAGAGGACCTGGCAGTCTGAAGTGTGCTAATGTTAATGTGAGGAGTCTGTTTGTTTGGACAGATATTTCGAGATCCCTGCATGTCAGAAAACAGGAAGAGATAACGGTTAATTGTGCGATGTGTCCTTCAGTGGATCAGCTTGTCTCTCCAGGCACCTAAAGTGTTTATTTTGGGTCAGTGAAATTCAGAATTAATACAGCACAGAGGAGGCCAATCAGCCCACCATGCGTCCACGAGCTCTCCAACCTGACCACTTGAAAATAAAGAGAATGATCGGAGATAGGCTGAGAGGGATAGAGAGGAATAAACAGAGAGAAAGAAAGTGAAGTGAGATAAACAGAGTGGCGAGAAAACGGAACAACAGAATGAGTGAGAGCAACGGATGTCAGACGAGTGTGAAGTAATCAGGAGGCAGCATGAGAAGAAAACACATAATTTCATTTCGAAACTCCAAGAGACTGCAAACGCTTTGTTTGGTGCCATACCCTGTGATACTGGCTGTCATCCCAGATCATTTACCGCCAATGACACCACGGAGCTGAGTTGCTGACAGCTAATCAGAATCCAATACACCAATAGATCGGCTCCAGAGAGAAGGTGGATTAATTTAAATATTCTGGACCAACATCAACTTGTAACCCCTCTCGACACTGTGTGAGAGACAGGGCGAGAGAATCTCAGTGATGGGGATTACTGACAGATGGGAAATCAGTATCTCGGCTGCGGGTCAAATAATGATTGACAACGTTTGCACATCACTTCCATGGTTTTGTAATTCACATTTCAATTTATATAGCCCCACATAGTAAGTGTATTTTAACAACCTTGTCTCTTTGTAGTTTTCATAATTTGGTATGTACAGAAAAGTTTATTTTGCCCCTGTGTTTTGTGTTGAATAAATCAATTTTATTACGGAGGGAGAAAAGACCTGTTCCGATGGGACAGTCATCATCTGATCCGTGCTGGGACCAGAGTCCGAGTGAATCCTAACTAGGACTGTAGAACATAGACTTCAACTGATTAGGTGTGTGTGTGTGCAGGGTGGGGGTTCAGTTACAGGGTTTAATTAGAAAAGCCGAATTACAAGAGGAGGTAAGAGTACAGAACTCAGGAGAGGTTATTAAAATCTCCAGCACAGACACAAATAGGATAGAGCATCTGGAAATGTTTAACAATCAAACTTCAAGCAAACCGGTCAAATGACTGGCATGACAGGAGGTACAGTTAATACAGGACTGACCATATTATATCTGAATACATGCTGTACAAGGAATAAGGTAAATCAGCTTGTGGCACAGATTGAAATCGGCAGGTATGAGGTGATGGGCATCACGGAGAAGTGGCTGCAAGGGGATCAGGATATTTAAGGACATTATTCCTATTGAAAAGAGAGGCAAGTGGGCAGAGGGAGTGAATATGCATTATTCGTAAGAAATGAAATTAAACCAATAGTAAGAAAGGAAGTAAGGCCAGAACTGAGGAACCACAAAGGTAAGACAACCACAGTTGGAGTCTTGTACAGGGCTCCAAAACATAGTCAGGAGCTGGGGCAGAAGATATACCAGGAGATAGAAAAGATGTGTAGGAAAGGCAAAATACAGTGATCGTGGGTGATTTTGATATGCAGGCAGACTGGGAAAATCAGGTTGGTAGTGGATCGCAAGAAAAGAAATTACAGGAATGTCTATGCGATGTCTTTTTTTTGCAGAAGCTTGTGGTAGAGCCCACTCGGGACAGATGATACTGGATCTAATGACGCAGGCTAGATAAGGAAGCTTAAGGTGAAGGGAAACTTCGGAAGAAGTGATCAGAACATGGTTGAATGTATTCTGCAATTTGAGAGAGAAGATATAATCAGAGGTAAGAGTATTTCAGCTGAATAAAGGCAACTACAGAGGCATAAGGGAGAAGCTGGGTAGGATTGACCCGGAGAGGAGTCCAGCAGGAAAGGCAGGGGAACAGCAATGGAAGGAGATTCCAAGATTAATTCAGGAGACACTGCAGAGATTCATGCTGAGGAATAGAGGCATGGTGCAGGGAGGATGAGGCAACTAGGGCTGACAAGGGAAGTCAGGGATTGTATCGAAGCAAAAGGACAAGCATATAATGTGGTGAAGGGCAGTGGGAAACTAGAGAATTGGGAAACTTACAACGATCAACAGAATGTAAGAAAAAAAAGGAGGGAGAATATTAAATGTAGTGGTAAGCTAACCAGTAATATAAAGGAGACTGTAAGAGGTTCATTAGATAGATAAAGTGCAAAAGAGAGGTAAAAGTGAATATGGGACACTGGAAAATGATGTTGGAGAGACAGTAGTGGGAAACAAAGAAACGAATGAGGAACTTCGCATGGTGGAAGACATGAGTAATTTCCCAAAAAATGAACAGAGTGAGAGGGCAGAGCTGAGTATGGTGGCTATCATCAAGAAGAACATGTTAGAAAACTGAATGGCCCGAATGTGGATAAATAATCTGGACCAGGTGGACTACATCCCAGCATTGTAAGAGAGATAGCTGAAGAGGTAGTGCAAGCGTAACTAGCAAACTTTCAGGAATGACTAAAATCAGGAAAGGGCCAAATGGCTGGAAAATGTCTAACATGACACTCCGTTTAATAAGGGAGTTAGGCAGAAGATGGACAATTACAGACTGATTAGCCTAACCTTAGTTGTGGGTAACATCCTGCAATCCATCTGAAGGATGGGACTTCTGAATACTTGGAGGTCTTTGGTAAAGTAGGACAGAGCCAGCATGGTTTCCCCAAAGGGGACATCTGGCCTGACAACCCTGCTAGAATACATTGAGGGAGTAGCGAGCAGATTAGACCAAGGAGAACCAATAGATGTTATCCACTTGTTCCACAAGAATCCTTTGTCAAGGTGCCACACAGAAGGATACTGAGAAAGATAAGGTCCCATGGTATTACAGGCAAGCTGCTAGCATGGATAGAAGAATGGCTGTCTGACAGAAAGCAGAGAGTAGAGATAAAAGGGTCCTTCTCAGGATGGCAGGCAGGGACATGTGGTGCATTCATTTTGTGCATTAATGATTTACATGAAGAAACTGGGGGGATTCTAGCTCAGTTTTCAAACAGTACAAAACTAGATAGAGGGACAGGTAGCATTGAAGAGGTGGTTCAGCTGCAGGAGGGTGCTCTAGCGCATCTCCTCAACTTCGCATACCTCCGCCCTTGCACTCCACCCTTCCAACTACAGCAAGGATAGAACTCCTCTGTTGCTCGCCTTCCATCAACCTCAGGATACAACGCATCATCCTCCGACATTTCCGCCACTAAGAGTCAGACTTCACCACCTGAGTTTTACTTCCCTCCCGACCCCTATCAGCAGTCTGCAGAGACCATTCCCTTTACAACTCCCTCGTGAGGTTCATGCCACCCCCACCCCCACCAAGACACCTTCCACTCCTGACACCTTCTTTGTCATTACAAGAGGTATGAAACCTGTGTCAACACCTCCCTCTTCACCTCCATCCAAGGCCCCAAAGTATATTTCTACAAGAGGCAAAGAACATCCTATGCATCCAAACACTTCACCTACTCTGTCCATTGCTCCTGGTCTCCCCTCCGTTGGAGAGACAGGACATCAACTTGCAGAACAGTTCAGGGAACACTCTCAGACGCACATACCCAACAACGCCACTTCCCTGTGCTTGAATACTTCAACTCTCTCTCCCACTGCACCAAGGACATGCAAGTTGTTGGCCTCCTCCACTGCCAAATTCTAGCCAACAGTCGTCTGGAGGAAAACTTCATCATCTTCCGCCTTGGGAACCTCTAACAACACGGTATCAAGGGCAATTTCACCAGTTTCCTCATCTCCCTTCCCACCACCTTTTCCCAGAACTAACCCTCCAACTCAGCACCACCCTGTTTAACTGAACTACCTGTCCATCTCACTTCCCATCTATCCACTCCACCTTCCACTGTGACCTATCACTATCACCACCCACCTTCATCTAGGTATCGCCTTCCAAGCTAACGTCCTCCCAGCTTCAGCCCCTCTCATTTATCTCTGAGCCCCATTTGACCCACCCCCCTCATTCCTGATGAAGACTTTATGCCTGAAATGTCGAATCTCCTGCTCCTCGGATGCTGCCTGACTGGCTGTGCATTTGTAGCACCACATGTTTTGCCTCTGATCTCCAGCATCTGCGGTCTTCACTTTCTCCTGCTGAAGGATTTTCACTGGTTGAGAGAGTGCGCAAAGAAGTGGCAGATGGAATACAACGTGGGAAAGTGTGACGTCATGCACTTTGCCAGGAAGAATACAGGCATTGACTATTTACTAAATAGCGAGCAAGTTCAGAAGTCTTGAAGTGCAAAAAGACGAGGAAGTTCTCGTCCAGGATTCTCGAAAGGTAAACTTGCATGTTGTCAGTAGTTATGAAGACAAATACAATTATGGGATTTATTTGAGGAGAGCTTGAATATAAATGCAGCGATGTACTTCTGAAGCTCTATAAGGCTTTGGTCAGGGCACATCTAGATGATTGTGCACAGTTTTGGGTCCCATATCTGAGGAAGGATGTACTAGCCCTAGTATGTTTTTCAAGGAGATTCATGAGAATCGTCCCAAGAATGAAAAGCTTAACATATGAAGAACTCTGAAGGCTCTGGGTCTATATTTAATAGAATTCAGAAAGATACTGGGAAGTCTAATTGAAACTTACAGAATACTGAATTACCTGGTCAGAGTTGATATTGGAAATTAATTTCCACTGGTAGGAGAGACTAGGTCACGAGAGGACATCGTAAAGAGGAGAGCTTTTAGAATAAAGGTAAGGAGGAACCTCATCAGCCAGAGAGTGGTGAATCTATGGAAATCTCTGCTACAGAAGACTGTCAAGGCAAGGTCATTGAGTATATTTAAGAGTGAGACAGATAGGTCCTTGAATGCAAAGTGGATCAAGGGATACAGATAGAAAGCGGGAGAATGGGGTCGGAAAGTTCATCATTGAATGGTGGAGCAGGCTAAATGCGCTGAATGGCCAAATTTCTGCTCCAATGTCTTCTGGTTGCTTGGTTAATATTGGCTCTCCTCATTCCTCATTGGAGATATACCCTGGAATTTGATCTTCATATGATTTGTAAAGAGTAACATTCCAATACAGATGACTGTGAAATATCAGGTTCCTCCCTCCAGTCTCAGCAGCCATGTCCACAGTACCATAATCACACTGCAATTGAAATCCAGTGAATGGTACTTAATCACAGTCGATTGACATCGACAACATTAACAGCAAGACCCTCGCCGGCCCTCTCTGATCCTCGAAAAACCATCTGAATTGTGTGACACATCATATTCTCTGTTAACATATCCATGCCATTTGTCTGCTATAACTCATGTTGTTGTACGCACGTTTTCCTGTCTAATTATGGACTAGAAAAGTTCCCTCCATATTTTACTTGCATTATAATCACTGATCAGTAGTTACAGACTTTATATTTCCATTTATAAACGGAGAAACTTGTTTATATTCTGACAACCCTTTGCCATTACTCCCATATCCAAGGCAGAGTGAATGATTACATACAATCAAGCTTCCGTCTCCAATACTCCTTCCTTTAGTTACCCCCATATATCTCATCCCAAATGTGTACATTTTAAACGTTGATTTGATTTTTAATAAAATCAATATTGAAATGGAAGAAGTTAACTGGAGCTATTTGTTCAGTGTCTGTGATTAATGTCAATCTCTGTGGATCCTAAATATCCCAGTGGAGAGTTTCCATCATTGACTGATAAATGGTCTCTGTAAATGTGTTACCCCATAGTATGAGTAGGAGCATCACTGACAGCACTAACAGGGATCAGCAGCTCGAGAGAGAGAGAGAGGGGTGAAATGATCGGAATTTGCGAACATTAGACTGGAACGTTACAATAATGGTTCAAATCTAATGACATTGGATTGCATTGTTCCACAATGGACCAGAATCAGAGAACATTCGACTGGAATGGTACAACCATGTATCAGGAGCTGAGAACATTAGACTGGAATGTTCCAACAATGGATCAGAATCTGAGAATATTAGACTGGAATGTCCCAACAATGAGCAGGAGTTTATACTCGGATCATTACTGGATTTCCCAGCCTTGGATATCATTAACATCGCATCCCATCCTCGCCATAGTTGGTGTTCCTGTTGAGTCATTATATTTGTCTACTAAACCGGGTTGATCTGAATTTCTGCTCATGATATGTAAATTTTGGAAAGTGGAAGTCAATGTCTTCAGTTGCAAACAAAAAATCATTTCCTTATAAATTATAACTAACAAATTACTATTTATAAATTACTCACTGATATGCGAGACGGAACCAGACTGTTCTGAAACTTGATAATTCATTTTGTCCTTCACAGATATACATCTCCATGTCGTCCCCACCCACCAATCGTGTCAAATACCACCATCATGATACCTCAATCTCGTCCTCAGTCTCAGTGCAACTTGTGAATAAACCATGATTTGTGACTTTGTACAATCCGGATGCAACAGTTTTAAGTTCCTTCTAACCACATGTCCATCACTAAATAATTGCTCTTGAGGATGTTTAACTCGTTCTCTGCACATACGGGAAGATAGTTCATGATAGTCAAGCCATTGACTCATAATTTAGAACCACAGAATATCTCATGAAGGAAATTGGTGGAATTTAAAAGCAACCATTATCATTTGTTGTAAAAACCCATCTGCTTGCCTCATGTCCTTTAGGGAAGTCAATGTGTCATGCTTCTCCCTCGTCAGGTTTCCGTGTAACTTCTGTGATGAACATGTGGGTGTACTGTACCTTTAAGTGAATTAAAAGCCAGCAATAACTACCTGTCAGCACCAAGTGCTCTGAAAAATAGATATAATGTAACCTTTGGGTGAAAAACTAGATTAACTCATTGTCTCAAGCAAAAAACAAATTCAGCAGAAAACTTTAAATTATACTCCAAAATGCTCACCTCTAATCAAGTTTGAATTGAGTAAATTGACAATCGTAAAGGCCAATGACACAATCCAATGGTTTGGGGGTGGAAAATTGAACAGTTGAGAGAAGAACTACCAAGCTACTAGCATGCAAAGACTGCCTGAAAAATAGCTCTCTTAAGGGTACTTTTATTGATTAGCAAGTGGTGAAGCAGAATCCCCATGACGAAAAGTAAACAGGAAGAACCGAAAGCTTCCTGGTTTTGAGGTTAGAAGTTTTTCTTTGTAAATCTTCATTCGCCATCTTATCGGACTAATGTTGTGGAGGGGGAAGGTAAAAGATAGGTTCGAGGAAGAAGTTGTAAACAGTCGTTCGTTTATTATTCTCTTTTATACTTTAAGAAATAAAGTTGTTAATTTTTACTTTTGATAGTTTTAGACTCGAGAATTAACACATATTACTGCATGGGATAAATCGTTTCTCTGTTTCTAGTTTTAATTAAACAGGAGAATTGCTCCTGTGTTGTAACACTACAACCCCCCAGCAATGTGTTTTACTCTTTACTGTCCTGTGGAACAGTGGAACCAGTCACTCAGTTCAAGATCAGCATAACATGCTGGCCTCGCCAGGGCTGCATACATTCTGTGAGAGTAGATGAAAAGTAAAGATAGCTCCCTTCCTCTGCCTCTTTCACGTATTCCTACAGTTCATTTCTATTCTGGTAAGTGATCATCCCCTATTTTGGGTGTATTCAATCTCATTGAAGTTCTCCCCGAGAGTGTTGCATATCTCTATTGGCATCGCTGGTGCTAGCTTTATTGATGCTGACGTACGGATGTAAGGGACTTATGAATTCCATGTCAGACGTATTGTATAGAGAAGAAATGGCTTTTTGTGGCACAGGAAAGAAATGGCGATGTCTAAGTGAGAGAAAAGGATTATTGCGATCATCCCTGCGAGTGTTTTTGAGGCAGTATTTGGGGTACTGTGGATAGACTTTCTCTGAAGTTTCACCAGACTAATCCCTGGGATGATGGCACCATGTGTAGTGAGTGAAGCTCAGTGAGAGAATAAGAGGTGATTGAATTGAACCTTAAGGAGATGGACAATCACTCATGATGTTCTAAACAGGCACTGATACAGAGTTGAATTCCATGGCATTTTTGTCACTCGGGTTACATGATTCACGACAGTTTAAGAGCCTCTACGAACATTCCACCCAACCGCACACACTCCCTATTTTGATTGAGGAAGAGTGAGAGAAAGAGAGAGAGCATCAGGCTTTTGAATAAACTCTCCAAATATTAATACAGTCAATTGGTGTGTGATCCTGCAATGAACGTCATGTTATCCATAATCCCGACAGCAGCACAAGACCTTCATTATAAAAGAGTTTACTCTTCCCAGCAACATCTGACTTCCATGGAGAACATGGGTGTGTCTTCTCGGGGATGGAAGATGCCTCCTTGAGACTTGACACAAAACATTTGGCTTCCCTCCTCATTGCCAGCAAATCGTGTTAAAGTAGCACACGTTCCACAAATAGTGAAGCCAAGATTAATACCATAGAACCCTCTATCATTGCAGTCTCAGTTTCATTGGTTTGTCATGTTGAACTATCAATGACACCCTCCTGTTCCTGTAAAAGTGTCTCGTGGGGCTAAATAGCTTCCTCCTGGTCTCATGGAACAGGTTTAAGGGTTTGATTGGTCTCTGCCTGTTCCTGTTTAACAGCTCAATGAACTGACAGACTCTTTTTCTTTCTATGGAACAGGCAGGAGGATTGAATGGGCTGTCCCTCTTCTTGTTCAGTAGTTTGCTGAATAGCCTCCATATATCCGTGTGTAACCAGCTTGAGATGGTGAGTGAGCTCCTGTTTTAACTGTAGACAATAAAGACAATAGACAAGAGACAATAGGTGCAGGAGTAGGCCATTCAGCCCTTCGAGCCTGCACCGCCATTCAATATAATCATGGCTGATCATTCCTAATCCGTATCCTGTTCCTGCCTTACCTCCATAACCCTTGATTCCACTATCGTTGAGAGCTCTATCCAACTCCTTCTTAAACGAATCCAGAGAGTGGGCCTCCACTGCCCTCTGGGGCAGAGCATTCCACACAGCCACCACTCTCTGGGTGAAGACGGTTCTCCTGAGCTCTGTCCTAAATGGTCTACCCCGTATTTTTAAGCTGTGTCCTCTGGTTCGGCACTCAACCACCAGTGGAAATATGTTTCCTACTGCCAGAGTGTCCAATCCTTTCATAATCTTATACGTCTCAATTAGATCCCCTCTCAATCTTCGAAACTCAAGGGTATATAAGCCCAGTCGCTTCAGTCTTTCAGTGTAACGTGATCCTGTCATTCCAGGAATTGACCTCGTGAACCTACGCTGCACTCCCTCAATAGCCAGAATGTCTTTTCTCAAATTTGGAGACCAGAACTGCACACAGTACTCCAGGTGTGGTCTCACCAGGCCCCTGTACAGCTGCAGAAGCACCTCTTTGCTTCTATACTCAATTCCTCTTGCTGTGAAGGCCAGCATGCTATTAGCCTTCTTCACTACCTGCTGTACCTGCATGCTTGCCTTCATTGACTGGTGTACAAGAACACCCAGATCTCTCTGTACTGCCCCTTCACATAAATTGATTCCATTGAGGTAGTAGTATGCCTTCCCGTTCTTGCTACCAAAGTGGATAACCATATATTTATCCACATTAAACCGCATCTGCCATGCATCTGCCCACTCACCTAACTTGTCCAGGTCACCCTGTAATCTCCTAACATCCTCATCACTTTTCACCCTGCCACGCAGCTTTGCATCATCAGCAAATTTGCTAATGTTATTGCTGATACCATCTTCTATATCATTAACATATATTGTAAAAAGCTGTGGTCCCAGCACGGATCCCTGCGGTACCCCACTGGTCACTGCCTGCCATTCCGAAATGGAGCCGTTTATCACTACCCTTTGTTTTCTATTCGCCAACCAATTTTCAATCCAGTCTAGTACTTTGCCCCGAATACCATGCACCCTAATTTTACTCACTAACCTCCTGTGTGGGACTTTATCAAAAGCTTTCTAAGTCCAGATACACTACATCTGCTGGATTTCACTCGTCCAACTTCATAGTTACATCCTCAAAAAATTCAAGAAGATTAGTCAAGCAGGATTTCCCCTTCATAAATCCATGCTGACTCTGTCCTATCCTGTTACTACTATCCAGATGTGCAGTACTTTCATCCATTATAATAGACTCCAGCATCTTTCCCACCACTGATGTCAGGCTAACTGGTCTATAATTACCTGCTTTCTCTCGTCCACCTTTCTTAAAAAGTGGTATAACATTAGCCGCCCTCCAATCCGCAGGAACCGACCCCGAATCTATTGAACTCTGGAAAATAATCACCAACCCATCCACGATTTCCCGAGCCACCTCCTTCAGTACCCTGGGATGCAGACCATCAGGTCCCGGAGACTTATCAAACTTCAGACCGAACAGCCTCTCCAACACCAAATCCAGGCGAATATAAATTACCTTAAGTTCAGGTCCTTCAGCCACTGTTACCTCAGGGAGATTGCTTGTGTCTTCCCAAGTGTTCAAACTTTGTGCGAAGATTTGTAGCTCGGGTGCAAGTTGCTGTGGTTCTGTTCGCCGAGCTGGAAGTTTTTGTTGCAAACGTTTCGTCCCCTGGCTAGGCGACATCATCAGTGCTTGGGAGCCTCCTGCGAAGCGCTTCTTTGATGTTTCCTCCAGTGTTTATAGTGGTCTGTCCCTGCCGCTTCCGGTTGTCAGTTTCAGCTGTCCGCTGTGGTGGTTGGTATATTGGGTCCAGGTCGATGTGTTTGTTGATGGAGTTTGTGGATGAATGCCATGCCTCTAGGAATTCCCTGGCTGTTCTCTGTCTGGCTTGCCCTATGATAGTAGTGTTGTCACAGTCGAATTCATGTTGCTTGTTGTCTGCATGTGTGGCTACAAAGGATAGCTGGTCGTGTCGTTTCGTGGCTAGTTGATGTTCATGTATGCGGATTGTTAGCTGTCTTCCTGTTTGTCCTATATATTGTTTAGTGCAGTCCTTGCATGGTATTTTGTACACTACATTCGTCTTGCTCATGTTGGGTATCGGGTCCTTCGTTCTGGTGAGTTGTTGTCTGAGCGTGGCCGTTGGTTTGTGTGCCGTTATGAGTCCTAGGGGTCGCAGTAGTCTGGCAGTCAGTTCCGAGATGCTCCTGATGTATGGTAATGTGGCTAGTTCTTTTGGTTGTGGTATGTCCTCGTTCCGTGGTCTTTCTCTTAGCCATCTGTTGATGAAGTTGCGCGGGTATCCGTTTTTGGCGAATACATTGGATAGGTGTTCCTCTTCTTCTTTTTGCAGTTCTGGTGTCCTGCAGTGTGTTGTGGCCCCTTTTGAATAGTGTCCTGATGCAGCTTCGTTTGTGTGTGTTGGGGTGGTTACTTTCATAGTTTAGGACTTGGTCGGTGTGTGTGGCTTTCCTGTATACCCTTGTAGTGAATTCTCCGTTCGGTGTTCTCTGTACCATCACGTCTAGGAATGGGAGTTGGCTATCCTTTTCTTCTTCTCTCGTGAATCGGATTCCTGTGAGTGTGGCGTTGATGATCCGGTGTGTTTTTTTCTATTTCCGTGTTTTTAATGATTACAAACGTGTCATCGACATATCTGACCCAGAGTTTGGGTTGAATTTGTGGTAGGACTGTTTGTTCTAACCTTTGCATAACTGCCTCTGCTATGAGTCCCGAGATCGGTGATCCCATGGGTGTTCCGTTGAGTTGTTCGTATATCTGGTTGTTGAATGTGAAGTGTGTTGTGAGGCACAAGTCCAGTAGTTTCAGTATGCCGTCTTTGTTGGTAGGTTCAGCGTCCTGTTTTCTGTTCTGTATTACCAGCAGGTTGGCTATTGTTTCTCTGGCTAGGGTTTTGTAAATCGAAGTGAACAGTGCCGTCACGTCGAATGATATCATGGTTTCTTCTTTGTCTATGTGTATATTTCTGATGATGTCCAAGAATTCCTGTGTTGATTGTATAGAGTGTTTGGATCCGCTGACCAGGTGTTTCTGTTTCTGTTGTAGTTCTTTGACCAGATTGTATGATGGTGTCCCTGGCAGTGATACTATGGGTCTGAGTGGGATGTCTGGTTTGTGTACTTTAGGTAATCCATAGAATCTGGGGGTGTTGTTGCTTTCCGGTTTCATTCTTTGTAGGTCAGCACTGGTTATCTGCCGTTTTTTTGTAGATTCCTTAGTGTGTTATTTATCCTATTGGTGAGCTGTGGGGTGGGGTCAAACTCCCTCTTTTGGAAGGTGTTGGTATCTGCAAGTAGTTGTTGTGCTTTTTGGATGTCATCAGATTTATCTAGGATGACCGTCATTCTGACTTTATCTGCTGGTAGTATGATTATGTTCTTATCGTTTCTTAGTGATTTCAGTGCTTCACTTTCCTTGGTGGTGAGGTTATGTGTTTGTCTTTTCCTTTTTATCATAGGTACGACAGTTTGTCTCACTGTTTGTTGTGTCTCTTCTATCAGTCCATTGTTCCTGAGTGTGCATTCTAGTGCTGCTAGGAAGTCTGCTGTCTTGGCGTCCCTGTGGTTGTAGTTGTGGGTGTGGTCACAACACACTTCACATTCACCAACCAGCTATACGAGCAAATCAACGGAACACCCATGGGATCACCAATCTCGGGACTCATAGCAGAAGCAGTTATGCAAAGGTTAGAACAAACAGTCCTACCACAAATTCAACCCAAACTCTGGGTCAGATATGTCGATGACACGTTTGTAATCATTAAAAATACGGAAATAGAAAAAAACACACCGGATCATCAACGCCACACTCACGGGAATCCGATTCACGGGAGAAGAAGAAAAAGGATAGCCAACTCCCATTCCTAGACGTGATGGTACAGAGAACACCGGACGGAGAATTCACTACAAGGGTATACAGGAAAGCCACACACACAGACCAAGTCCTAAACCATGCAAGTAACCACCCCAACACACACAAACGAAGCTGCATCAGGACACTATTCAAAAGGGCCACAACACACTGCAGTACACCAGAACTGCAAAAAGAAGAAGAGGAACACCTCTACAAGGTATTCGCCAAAAACGGATACCCGCACAGCTTCATCAACAGATGGCTAAGAGAAAGACCACGGAACGAGGACATACCACAACGAAAAGGACTAGCCACACTACCATACATCAGGAGCATCTCGGAACTGACAGCCAGACTACTGCGACCCCTCGGACTCATAACGGCACACAAACCAACAGCCACGCTCAGACAACAACTCACCAGAACGAAGGACCCGATACCCAACATGAGCAAGACGAATGTAGTGTACAAAATACCATGCAAGGACTGCACTAAACACTATATAGGATAAACAGAAAGACAGCTAGCAATCTGCATACATGAACATCAACTAGCCACGAAACAACACGACCAGCTATCCTTGGCAGCCACACATGCAGACAACAAGCAACATGAATTCGACTGTGACAACACTACTATCATAGGGCAAGCCAGACAGAGAACAGCCAGGGAATTCCTAGAGGTATGGTACTCATCCACAAACTCCATCAACAAATACATCGACCTGGACCCAATATACCAACCACTACAGCGGACAGCTCAAACTGACAACCGGAAGCGGCAGGGACAGACCACTATAAACACCGGAGGTAACATCAAAGAAGCGCTTCGCAGGAGGCTCCCAAGCACTGATGATGTCGCCTAGCCAGGGGACGAAACGTTTGCAACAAAAACTTCCAGCTCGGCGAACAGAACCACATACCTCTGCACTCCCAGGTTCAGAATACAGCATCACTCAGCCCTGGCTGGAATCCCAATTTTCCCACTATAGGGGTATAAGGGGGTTTTTTTGTAGGTTACCCTCATCCTGTCACATTTTCCTCCAGGCTTTGATTGGATTTAATAAAATTGAATTTTTACAATGGTCCGTAATAATACTCATCTTGTCCATAAATAGTAGATTGATGAGGTGATATTTTGCTTCAATATGTAACCAGATTTATTGTGGTTCACAAGAGACCCAATCAGCGACATAGGATAATACAGAGCTCAATTCGTACTTACTGAAATCCGGAAAATCCAGCTCACCCCTTACTTGTGGAAGCTGTAGCTTTTATTATTTAATAAGGGGCCGTCTATGACTCCACATAAAGGAGCCGAGCCGACCATAATGTTAACGCAGCAACTGTCTCGGCAGCATCAAGGGGAGCATTCTCATTGGGTATAAAAGGCGAGGGAGGATATTCATGCTGACCAAAGCTACTCAACCTAGCAAGGATATCGGGAGATCTTCCCAGCGTTGAAGGTCCTATCTTATTTTCTCAAATAAATGTGTATAATTGGCTTTATATAGCTGACCGAATGCCGGAGTATTAAAAATACCGAACTCAAGAAAACCTCCCAGTGACCACCGAAAGGGGGAACGGCATCCATCTGGAAAATTGGATATACTGGCAAGACCTCCCAGCAGCATGACCTCCAAAATCATAAAATTGATTTTATAACCTGAGAACATACCAAATAAGTTACCACTTGAATTAAGCAGGGCACAAATGTCAATGGTTCATTTAAGAAAAGGAGGACATCATCTGCATAGACAGTAATTTTGCGTTTACCCGATTTACCTTCGGAACCATTGTATTAGGGTTGGCTCATATAGCTTCTGCCAACAGGTCAATCAATAATAATGCTGAAAGAGGGCAATCCTGTCGACAAGATCTCCCAACACTAACGCTATCTGAACTTAAACCAGAGCTTTGGTATCATTAATTAATACTGTAACCCATTTTGTAAAGTCCTCTCCAACACAAAACCGTTCCAGCGCATAAAAGAGATATGGCCATTCTTCCAAATCAAATGCCTTCTCTGGCTCTATGGAGATAACTAATCCCAGTATCGCTCCCTGCTGGCGAGCTGATACAATATTTAAGACTCTTCTAGTATTATTAGTTGATCTGCGACCCTTTATAAACTCTGCCTGGCCCTCTTTTATAATGAATAGTAAAACCCTCTCCAGTCTTAATGCCCAACATTTTTGTGAGAACGTTAAAATCCACATTCCACAAGGATATAGGTCTATACAAAGAGCAGTCATCTGGGGCCTTTCCCTTCTTAAGAATGACAGAAATATTTGCTTCTCTCAGCGAAGGAAAGAGGCATCCCTGACTATGTGAATAATTATACATATTTATAAGTGGCCCAGTCAATTCCCCAATAAATTCGTTGTAGAACTCAGCTTGGAATCCATCTTGTCCAGGCGTTTTGCCACTGTGGAGCTGCCTCACCTCTTCCTGTACATCCTGTGTTGCTAGGGGGGCATTCAAGAACAACACCTGCTCCGAGGTTAGGCCCGGGAGGGCAAGATTTTTTTTTAAAAAAGATTCCATCTTCCTCGTTCTGTCCTCACAGCCCTGTGACCTATACAATTTGAAACAGAACTTTCTTAAGGCTGCATTGATCTTTTTACGATCACAAGTCAGGGTACCAGCCCTCATTCTAATGGACGTAATGGCTTGGGCAGCCTTTTGCTTTTTGACAAGGTATGCTAGATATCTGCCAGGCTTGTCACCATATTCAAATAATCTCTGCTTTGCAAATAATATCTCCCTCTTTGCTTTTTGTGTAAGTGTGGTATTCAAAGTTACCCAAAGGGCAGTGATCCACTGTACACTAGTAATGGAGGGTCTCAGCCGCCCTCATGCGAATCTCGAGCAGACGCTGTTGTTCTCCCTTTTGTTTTTTCCAGGTCGTCGAAGTCTCGCACGTATGGCTTAGCAGTCTCCCACATCACCGATGGGTTACTGGCCGTGCCTGAGTTGATATCCTAGAAAGTTTTAAATTCCTTCGAGAAATAATTTATGAACTTACTATCCTTCAATAGGAAAGGGTCCATACGCCAATGTCGGTAACCTATCTCATCATTACTGGTCTTAACCTCCATACATACTGTGGCATGGTCGGGAATAGTTATATTACCTATTTTACAAATCAATATTGTGTTCAAAAGCGTCGAGGGGACAGAAACGTATCAATTCTAGTATGGCACTTGCGTGGGTTTAGAAGAAAAAGTAAAGTCTCTACCCTGAGGGCGAAGACACCTCAAAACCTAGACCAGCCCCAACTCCCTACTCAGATCCGCCAACTGCCTAGATCTCATAGATATGCCCGCAGGGATCTTAGGTATTCTGTCCAGCCCTAGGTTGATGATACAATTACAATCTCTCCCTATAATTGTGTGGTGCACCCTGAGAGACATCAACTTGGAGAACACTTCCATCACAAATTTAAAAGGGTGCGCCGGGGGGCAATAGAGATTCAAAATCCCATATTCCTCTCCATATATTAGGGTTTTAATTAAATTATTCCATCCACACTCATCTTTTATTGGCTTAGCATTTGGATGGAAAGATTCATCGGAAGAAGAATGGCTACTCCCCTACTTTTTGAGCTGAAAGATGAAAAGAACACCTGACCAAATCCACCCTATTTCAGCCTTGAGTGCTCCTTATCAAGTAAATGCATCTCCTGTTGAAGGGCTACATCCACCCTTTCTTTTTTAAGACTTGGTATTATCTTCTTCCTTTTGATTGGTGAGTGGCTCTCCTTGACATTCCCGGTGCACTACCTAAACAAACGGCTAGCCAAGATTGTCCAAACAAGCCCGAGACACCCCAGGAGGAAGAACCCCACCCAAAAGACATTGAATAAAAACCAAAAATGATTCACACGTAAAAAAATTATTTAAACAGCAAAATTAAAACAACTGAGAACTACTCCTAAAACAAATCGCATAAAACATATTTAAAAGAAGAATTTCCCCTTTGTTCACAAGGGGCACTATTAGCTTCCAATAATCCCGCCATAACATCTCCCAGCCACAACCATGCCCTCGGCCCAGGCATTACAAAGAAGAGTAAATATATTCCAATATCTTATAAGGCAGACGTTAAAAGGTTGGGAGCAAACCTCCCCCCCCCTCCCAAACACACACACACCATCATCTAGATACACTTAGCAAAACAACAAAAGATGAAAATACATAAAATTACAAAATTACAATCCCAGCAAGTAATAAGCAACCAAATTTAAAAAAACTCTCAGAAACGTCCCCTAATAATCAAATAAACCCACGAGCTCCAAATAAGAGTCCATAGAAAGTATAAGAAAGGGGACCCCCCACCCAACGCCCCCTCACCAAGGAAAGATGGAGAAGAGAAAGAGGAAGAAAGGAGGAGGAAAAACAGAAGGGGGGGGGGGCAAAATAAAGTCATTATCCATACAGTTCAAGTCCTGCTGTCTATTTGAGAGCGTCCAGGAATTATTTTGTTTTTTTCCGGTGATCCAAAGTTATATACAGATACTACATGACTGCAGCACATATAATATTGAGTATTGATATCCCTAAGATGCTTCTTCGCCTCATCAAATGCCTTGCTCTTGCGGAACATAGCTGGAGAGAAGTCCTGGAAGAACATTATCCTGGAGCCCTTGTATATCATGGCATGAGAATCCTTCCCCAAGACTCTGGACGCCTCCAGGGGCACCTGTTTTTTCCCTGTAATGTTGAAGTTGAACTAGGACTGGGAGGGGGCGCTGGTCCAACCTGGGCCGACGCACAGTAACCCGGTGCGCCCATTCAATTCGCACCATGGCTCCAGGAAATCAACATGCTGACCTGCCTCCTCCCATTTGAGAAGGCCCAGCAACCGAACATTTTTCCAATGACCTGGACTTTCGAGGTCGTCAATATGTTCCTCTAAGGTCGGTACCCGATGTTTCAGAGCCCAGACCTGACCCATGGATAACTCAGCAGTGGTCTCGGAGGCCCTGATCCATTGCTCTGCACCTCCGACACGCTTCTCGAGTTTATCGATCTCTCCGGTACGTTTCTGCAGCATGACCAAAACTGACTCCCACCAGAACTGGGTCTCTTCAATGGATGCATCAATCTTCTCTCGGAGTTTAACAAGTTCTGAGATCAGGCGCGCCTCTGCAGGTGAGTTCCCCGGGGCGGCCACAGTCGCCTCTCTTGCTACGGGGTGGGGGGAGGGGTCCCTGCCTGTTGTGAACTGCGAGAACCTTTGCCTTTGGCCATTATAAAAGCGTAAAATTTTAAAGTTTGATGTAGAATTGGCAAAAACTATTTTAAACAATTTAACAGGTGAGGTGAGGGTGGGAACCCCACTTTGTCTGAGTCTTGGGCAGAGCTTTGTAGATTCAGACCTCCGGGGTCGCCGCGATCTTGGATCTCCCTGGCATACTGCATAAAAAGTGAATAAGGCAAAAGGCAGAAGATTACAAACTGATTAGCCTAACCTCGATCGTGGGATAAGTTCCTGGAATCCAATGTGAAGGATGAGATTTCTGAATAATTAAGTAGGACAAAGTCAGTACTGTTTCATCAAGGGGAGGACATGCTAATGAATTTGTTAGAACGCTTTGAGGATTTAACAAGCAGGTTAGACCAACGAGAGCTAACAGATACTATGTATCTGGACTTCAAGAAGGACGTTAACAAGGTGCTTCACAGGAGGCTGCTGAGTAAGATAAGGGCCCATGGTGTCAGAGACAAGGTACGAGTGTGTAGAGAAGCTTGACTGTCTGGCAGAAGGGAGAGAGTGGGAATAAAACGGTCCTTCTCAGGATAGCAGCCAATGGCAACTGGTGTTCCGCAAGGGAACCACAACATTTTACTTTGTACATTAACAATCTAGATGAAGGAACTGAGGGCACTCCGGCGAGGTTTGTTGATGATGCAAAGGTCGATAGAGGCACAGGTATCACTGATATGGCAGGGAGGCTGCAGAAGGATTTCGACAGGGTAGGAAAGTGGGCAAAGACGTGGCAGATAGAGTACACTTGGGAAAGTGCGAGGTGATGCAGTTTAGTAGGAAGAGAGGCATGGAATATTTTATAACTAGGGAGAAAATTCAGAAGTCTGAAATGCAGTGTTGCGAGTTCCAGTCAGGATTGTGTCAAGGTAAATGTCCAGATTGTATTATTAGTTAGGAAAGTGCTGTATCTGCCACACAGTGTGTTTGAAATTTTATATGCAGCAAAAGAATTGAGTCAACTCTTATAAACTCTTACTTGTTTATTAAATACAATTAATATTAGAACAATAAAACGTGTTATAACGTAATGAAAACACTACAATCTATCTTATGATTTAACTTAGCTTTAGATGATCACATACCACCCCACCAGAAGTTGACCGGATTCCACGTGGTGAAGTCCTTTTGTTCTTCTGATGGTCTTCTTGGTATCTTCTCTTTCAGTGGTTATTCTCGAGATACAACTCTCGGAGTGGTTTTATGGTGATTCGTACTCTCCCAAATCTTCATGCCTTTTGGGAGGGTGTGGAGAATCTACCAATGGAATGATCAATTACCCTGATCAATCAGAGGCAAACTGGGGCTGTCACATTAATGGCCCAAAGGCGACATTCCATTGTCCCATTCAGGTCCAACTTCAGGTATGCATTACAGGATTTGTAGCTGTCAGGTTTGTTTGCAAACCGTCTCTGGGTAGCTGCAGCCTGTCTGGATTCTGCAGCATGTGGATGAGCACAGAGAATGTGGTCAAGGCTGGGTTCTACTTCCCAGCATGCTTTAATTATTGTTTATTTTTGTAAGTCCATGGTAAATTTATTACTATCCATCGTAAGATTATTATTTCAGATGGCCCTCCCGGTCAGAAAGGCAAATACAGTGATGACACCTCTTTTGCGATGACTTGAATGAATGGATTTCCGCGGCTCTTTAAGACTCTGTTCAGACCACATTTGGACCGTTTTGGGCCCCATAACTGAGGAAGGATGTACCACTCTGGAGCGTGTTCAAAGGAGCTTCATAAGAATGGTCCTAGGAATCAAAAGCTCAACATATGAGGTCTCTGGGTCTATACTTGCTGCAGTTTATAAGAATGAAGGGGGATCTAATAGAAGCAGAGAGAATACAGGTTGCCTGCTCAGAGTAGATGTTGGGAAGATGCTTCCACTGTTCGGAGAGAAAGAACTCAAGGACATAGCCTGAGAGTCAAGAGAAAATCTTTAGAACGGAGATAAGGAGAAACGTCTTCAGCCTGAGAGTTGTGAAACTATGGTAGAATGGCAGTTTCCTTCCCTAAAGGACATCAGTGAACCAAGTAAGATTTTTTGCTGGGCAATCGATTCATAACCACCATCAGTCTCTTAATTCCAGATTTGAACCCAGGTCACCAGAACATTATCTGGGTTTATCACATAAGAATTCTTTGATAACACCTCGACGCCACTGACTTGCCCAATCCTCCACAGTGTGACTAACATGTGCAGTATGATATGCACTGGGATTTGCCTTCATGTTATCCTTGATTTCCTGACCAAGATATGGATGAGTTTTCTCCGTAATGCAATTCCTCTTCGGTCTTTCGTATCTCCCTAAATGTTTGCCAAATTTCATCAGCTGTCCTGCTTTTAACTGTTCTTTTCTCCCCCCAGACCACCACAGCCAAAGCCTTCCTTAGGTCAATATATGTATCATTGCCTAACACTAAATCTCTCATGTATAACTCAGTCTTTACTCTTTCAATCTGAATGTGAAACTCCAGCATGTTGTGGTTATTCCAAGGCAAAGCACATCCACCAATCCTTCCTTGTTACATAATATCGAATCTAAATTAGATTAGATTCTCTACAGTACGGAAACAGGCCCTTCGGCCCAACAAGTCCACACCGAACCTTCGAAGAATAACCCACCCAGTCCCATTTCCCTCTGAGTAATGTACCTAACTCTGTGGGCAATTTAGCATGGCGAATTCACCTGACCTGCACATCTTTAGACTGTGTGAGGAAACCCACGCAGACATGGGGAGAATGTGCACACTGCATGCAGACAGTCCCCGAGGCTGAAATCGAATCTGGGACCCTGGTGCTGTGCTAACCACTGAGTCACCGTGCCGCCCCATTCTCTGGTTGTTTCCTTGACGTCCTGATCTCACAAATAATCTCTCATACACTCTATGAATCTTTATTCAAGGATATCACTGTCAAGTTGTTTAATTGAGCAAATTTGCATGCCACCTATAGTTACTGTTGTGCCCTTGTTACAAACCCGCACTCTTTTCTACCTCAGAAGTACTTTCGGGAAAAGTGTCTGAAAATTACTTTTCCCAAGAGGCTTCTTCTCTTGCTTTTTATTTGCACTGAGACGGATTTCAAACATTGTTTTGGCACAAAACACTTTGAAAAGATCTGAGTTCCCACTCGCACGAACAAATATTTATTTTCTTTTCACTAGCTACATTTCACAGTAAATATCGAGGATGTAAGAGGGATAAAAGTGGCCATGAGATATCGTTAGCGAACAGGGTTGAGGAAAATCCCAAAGGCTTATTTTCATATATAAGGAGCAAGAGGGTAACGAGAGAAATGTTTGGCCCACACAAGAACAAAGGAAGAAAGTTATGCATGGAGTCAGAGACAATGGGTGAGATACTTAGCAAGTACTTTGCATTTGTATTCACCAAGGAGAGGGACATGACCGATATTGAGGTTAGGGATAAGTCTCTGAGTACTCTGCGTCAAGTCGACCTAAAGAGGGAGGAAGTTTTGGAGACTCTGAAAGCTATTAAGGTAGACAAGCCCCGAAGTCTGGATGGGATCAACAACAGGTTACTGAGGGATGTGAGTGTGGACGTAACTGGGGCTTTACATATATCTTTGCAGGATGGTTGAACATGGGTGAGGTCCCGGAGGACTGGAGAATTACTAATGTTGTACCCTTGTTTAAGAAGGATAGTGGGTATAATCCAGGTAATTGTAGCCCGGCGAGCCTGACATCAGTGGTAGGGAAGCTGCTGGAGAAGATACCGAGGGACTTGAGTAAGGTGTTTTATTAGGTTCCCCATGGTCGGCTGATGGAGAAGGTGAAGTCGCATTGGGGTCCAGAGTGTTCTATCTATATTGATAGAGAACTGGCTGGGCAACAGAGACAGAGAATAGTAATAGAAGGCGATTTCTCAAAATGGAGAACTATGACCAGTGGTGTGCAACGGCGATCCATGCTGGGACCACTGTTGTTTGCGATCTCTATCAATGATTTGGAAGAAGGTATCAGTTGTCTGTTTAGGAAGTTTGCAGATGACACCAAGATTGTTGGAATAGCAGATAGTGAAGGGGGCTGTCAGAGAATACACCAGAATATAGATAAATTGGAGAGATGGCGCAGAAATGACGGATGGAGTTCAATCTGTGCAAATGCGAGGTGATGCATTTTGAAAGTTCCAGTTCAAGAGTGAACAATACAGTAAACGTAAAAGTCTTGGGGAAAATTGTCGTACAGCGAGATTTGGGTGTTTGGGCTCACTGTTTCCTGAAGATGTCGACGCAGGTCAGTTAAGTGGTCAATAAGGCATACGGCATGCTTTCCTTCACTGGATCAGGTGTTGAATACAAGCGCTGGCAGGTCATGTTACAGTTGCATAGGACTTTGGGTTGGCGCATTTCGAATACTGCATATAGTTCTGTTCACCACATTAACAAAAGGATGGGATGCTTTGAATAGGGTATAGAGTAGCTTCACCAGGATGCTGGCTGGGACAGATGGTGCTAGTTATGAAGGAATATTGAGTAGATTAGGACTATTTTCATTACAACGACGAAGGTTGAGGTCTACAAAATCAAGACAGATAGACACAGGGTGGACAGCAAGAAGATTTTTCCCCACATTGTGGAACTCAATTACTCATGAATTTAAAGTGAGAGGGGAAAGTTTAGGGAAGATATATGTGGGAAGTTCTTTACACACAGGGTGGTGACAGCCTGGAACGTGTGGCCAGCGGAGGTGGTAGAGGCAGGAACGATAGCGTTATCTAAGATGTATTTAGACAGAAACATAAATGGGCAGGGAGCAGAGGGATACTGACCCTTAGAAAATAGGTGGCAGGTTTAAAAAATAGGAGGATCTGGATCGGAACAGGCTAGGAGGGCCGAAGGGCCTGTTCCTGTGTTGGAATGTTCTTTGTTCTTTATAGTTCATTCTAAAAATAGCAAGTTTTCAACTTGCTGTATGCTACACTTTAATAATATAAACGATTTATTTATTTGATAGTGTATGTCAAATTATTGTCATTTCTAACTTACAGTCACAGGGTCAAAGAGATATACAGCATGGAAACAGACCCTTCGGTCAAACTTGTCCATGCCGACCAGATATCCCAACCCAATCTATTCCCACCTGCCAGCACTCAGCCCTTATCCATCTAAACACTTCATATACCCATCCAGACGCCATCTAAATGTTGCAATTGTACTAAACTCCACCACTTCCTCTGGCAGCTCATTTCACACACGTACAACCCTTTGAGTGAAAAAGGTGTCTCTTACATCTCTTTTACATTTTTCCCATCCCAACCGAAACCTATGCCCTCTAGTTGTGGACACCACCACACCAGGGAAAATACCTTGTCTATTTACTCTATCCATGCCCCTCATGATTTTATAAACCTCGATAAGATCACCCCTCAGTTTCCAACGTTCCAGGAAAAACAGCCCCAGCTTGTTCAACCTCCAACCTTGGCAACATGCATGTAAATCTTTCTGAACCCTTTCAGGTTTCATATGATCTATCAGACCCTGTTTTTTTCCATCTTTATGCATTTCAAGACATCCAGCACTTCTTCCTCTGTAATGAGGACATTTCAAGATGTCATCATCAATTTCTCCATATATCTACATCTCCCATGTCCTTCTCCTGAGTAAACACTGATAGAAAATACTCGTTTAGTATCTCTTGCAAAGGCACCTTGCTGATCTTTGAGGACGCTATTCTCTCCCGATTTACCATTTTGTTCTCAATTTATTTGTAAAATCCTTCTACATTAATTGGAGTGTGGAAAGAGGTGCTTCGGCCCAACGAGTCCACACTGACCCACTGAAGCGCAACCCACCCATATCCCTAACCTAACACTACGGGCAATTTAGCATGGCCAATTTACCTGATCTGCACATCTTTGGACTGTGGGAGGAAACCGGAGCACCCAGAGGAAACCCACGCAGACATGGGGAGAACGTGCAAACGTCAGTCACCTGAGGTGGGAATTGAACCCGGGTCTCTGGTGCTGTAAGGCAGCAGTGCTAACCACTGTGCCACCGTGCCGCCCACAAAGACCTCGTTAACTTGGTTTCTCTTTAACTCTATTTGCCAAAGCTAACTTATATCCCCGTTTTGCCTTCCTGATTTCCGACTTGAGTATACTCCTCCTGCCTTTATACTCTTCTCAGGGTTCGCTCGATCTATCCTGCAAGTATCTGTCATATCCTTCCTTCTTATTCTTAACCAGACCCACAATTTTTTTTTTAGATTAGATTACTTTACAGTGTGGAAACAGGCCCTTCGGCCCAACAAGTCCACACCGACCCGCCGAAGCGCAAACCACCCATACCCCTACATTTACCCCTTACCTAACACTACGGACAATTTAGCATGGCCAATTCACCTGACCTGCACATCTTTGGACTGTGGGAGGAAACCGGAGCACCCGGAGGAAACCCACGCAGACACGGGGAGAATGTGCAAACTCCACACAGTCAGTCGCCTGAGGCGGGAATTGAACCCGGGTCTCTGGCGCTGTGAGGCAGCAGTGCTAACCTCATTCAGCACTCTGTATACCTACCAGCATTTCCTTTCACCCTGACAAGAATATACTGTTTCTGGACTCCGGCTATCTAATTTCTGAAGGCTTCCCATTTTCTAGCCATCTACTTAACTGCGAACATTTGCTGCCATCAGCTTTTGAAAGATCTTGCCTAATACCATCAAAATTGGCCTTTCTCCAATGTAGAACCTCAAATTTTTGACGTAGTCTATCCTTTTCCCTCATTATTTTAAAACTAATAGAATTGTTGGCAAATAGCTGAAGCTCACACATTTTAGGTGGGAAATTAAATCGATTGATTATATTTAAACGTGCCAGAGTTATAATTCTATTTGATTGAACAATCATTGGCTCACTCTGAATATTCAATCAGTCAGAGGTCAACCATTTTGCAAATGATAGAGCGACAATGTATGCATTTGAATACTGAGATTCAAAGTGTATTTGTGATCACCAAATTGTAAAAAACAAATGTGCATTCTTTACTTTTGTATCATAAAAGGTATTTCGGTGTTTATATTTTAATTCCGTCAATATAGAATCAATTTTATTGTTTTCAGAAATGATGCAGTTATTGTTCAGTTGAATAATTGTAGCTTATACCTTCTTATTGCCCAATTCACAAACATGGTAAACCCCTGATTATTGTTCAGCTCAGTAAACCCATCACTTTCCATCATGACCAACAATAAAAGTGGATTCCAAAAGGGTGAATTCGGGTACAGTGCTACTGGACCTCACAGCTGCATATAGCATTGAGTGAGACGCTGGCCTGCTCATGAATCTGTGAAGAGAGTTTCCATCCTGGGGCAGGGCAGTCATTCAAACATTCTCTCACAAAGAATCATTTGGAATCCACCTTGATCAGGAGGAAAGAAGCCAACAGGCAGTGCAGTCTCAATCAATGGTTGGGAATCAGATAGCTTCCCAGTCAGATCTGGAGTCAGGCATGGCTGCCCTCTCTCTCCTGCCTTGTTTGTGTGTTGCATAGAGCCATTTGCCGAGTCCATCAGGAAGGATGCGAGCCTGAGAGGGGTGACTATTCCTGGCACCGGGGGTCTGCAGGCTAAGGCCTCCCTGTACATGGATGACGTCGCCGTTTTCTGCTCGGATCCGCTGTCCGTGCACAGACTCATGTGCATCTATGACCAGTTCGAACCGGCCTCGGGGGCCAAGGTAAACCGAGGCAAGAGCGAAGCCATGCTCTTCAGGAACTGGGCCGACCAATCCTCTATCCCCTTCACCGTCAGGACCGACCTCCTGAAGGTGCTGGGTATTTGTTTCGGGGGGCCTGGGGCGTGCGCCAAGACCTGGGAGGAGCGGATCAGGAAGGTGAGACAGAAACTGGGCAGATGGGAGCAACGGTCGCTCTCCATCGCCGGTAAAAACCTGGTCATCAGGTGTGAGGTACTCTCAGTATTGCTATACGTGGCACAGGTCTGGCCTATCCCCAGAACCTGTGCCGCCGCAGTCACCCGTGCCATCTTCCACTTCGTGTGGAGATCAAAGATGGACCGGGTCCGAAGATATGTAATGTACAAAGACCGGTGCAATGGGGGAAGAAAAACACACCCAATGCAACCCTCACCCTGATGGCCATCTTTGTGTGTGGCTGCATCAAGCTGTGCGTCAATCCCCGGTACGCAAACACCAAGTGTCACTACGTACTGAGGTTCTACCTGTCGCCGGTGTTGCGAAGGATGGTCCAGGCCTCGCTGCCGCGGAACGCTCCGAGTAGTTGGACCGTTCCGTACCACCTGTCCTTCGTGGAGAAATTTATGAAGAAAAGCACCTTTGACCATAACTCCATAAGGAAGTGGTCAGCACGTAGTGTCCTTGAGACCCTTCGGGAAAAGGAGAGGGCAGATCCTGTCGAGCGGTTCCCTGAGCAGACTGTCAAAGCCATTTGGCAGAATGCGTCATCGCCAGAACTTTCCAACAAGCACCAAGACATGGCTTGGCTGGTGGTGAGAAGGGCTCTGCCTGTGAGATCATTTATGCACGCATGGACTCTCTGCCGCACCGCACGCTGCCCTCGAAGCAGCTGCGGGGGGGGGGGGGGGGACGAGACTGTCACACACCTCCTTCTGGAATGTGCCTATGCAGAGGAAGTGTGGAGAGGAATGCAGAGCTCTACGGCCTGTTCCCCGGGACGCACACCGAGCCGAACATCAACTGTGCCTGGAGGATCATCAACTCGGTGAAGGACGCTCTCTGGGTGGTCCGAAACCTGTTGATCTTCCAGCTGAAGGTGTTGACCCCGACTGAGTGTTGCAGACTGGCACATTCCAAGGTCCAGGACTACGTGTTGAGGGACGCGCTGAAGCTTGGGGCAGCTGCCGCCAAGGCGCGGTGGGGAAAGACCACCGTCTAACATCTGCCTGCCTAAGAAGAACAGGGGGCCCACGCAGTCATTTGGGCTCCGCTGGCGCCTCAGCTCAATGTAATCGCACCAACCTGTGAATAGGAATGATTACCCTGTTTCGATGCGCAAAGAAATGGAATGTTTACAGAATGATGACATGTCCAATTGTATAGATTAAATATATATGAATAAAGTATATTTTTGAAATTAAAGAAAAAGAAGCCAACAGGCTATCACTGCTCCCAGTGTAGGTACAAATGCTGTCTAAGTTAGATACCAATGACTGACCAGGAACCATGCCTTACAAATTCATCTTCAGTCAAAGCCTGGCCTATGGAGCAGATGTATGGACATGGAGTGTCAGAATCATTCCACAAGTTACTTATGATGATGACATCTGGCATGTCCCCTTGACTCCATACATCTGCACCCTGGACCAGAGACTGTGTGAAAACGTTCACAATTGACAGTCTATTGCAGCATCTTGTGTCTCACAGTGAACCCTCTGAAACTATATCCAATAGATGTACCTTCATTTTCACCAGTATCAAAATAAAATTGTACATGTTTGTGGCTGGTCAGATACTAATTCATAGCTCATCCAACAGAATGTTTCTGAAGAAATAGGAGCAAACGGCACGCCAAGAATTGTTTTAATAACTGAACTTGGTGGATTTTGTCTGGTCAAGGTAACCACGCATATGGAGCTGGCACTTCGGTGAATGTAACAATGCACAACAAAACTTGAAGTCTTGGTCTAACGCCCACCCCAGCTTCCAGACCTCACACACCTCACTCCCTCGCACACCTTACTCCCTCGCACACCTCACTCCCTCAAACAATCATCAACTAATGAGAATCCACAAACCTAGTGAAACTGGGAACACAGAGCAGTACAGCATAGTAAGAGCCCTTCAGCCCTCAAAGTTTTGTCGGCGTTTTATTCTATTCTTAGATCAGACTAACCTACATAACCTTCAACGTACTAACTTCCATGTTACTATCCAAGAGTCTTCTTAACTATCCCTAATGTATCTGACTCTACTACCACCGCTGTGGGTGAATTCCACCCCCCCCCCAACACTCTCTGAATAAAGAACCTACCTCTGACATCTCCTCTAAACCTTCCTCCAATCACCTTAAAGTTATGCCCCTTGTTGATAGCCAAATTTGCCCTGGGAAAAGGCTCCGGCTATCTACTCTATCTATGTCTCTCTACATCGTGTCCACCTCTATCATGTCACCTCTCATCCTTCTTCGCTCCAGTGAGAAAAGCGCTAGCTCTCTCAAACTTTCTTCCTCAGACATGGCCTCCAGTCCTGGCAGCATCCTGGTAGATCTGCTCTGCACACTCTCTGAGACTTCCACATGTTTCCAATAATGAGGCAACAAACACTTAACACAATATTCCAAGTGTGGTTGAACTACAGCTTTATAGAGCTAAGCATTGACTTCACTGCTCTTAAACTCAATCCCCCTGTTAATGAAAGCCAATACACAATATGCTTTCTTAACATTCCTGCAAACTTGGGTGGCAACTTTATAAGATCTATGGACATGGAGCCCAATATCCCTCTGTCACTTCACACTGCCAAGAATGCTGCTTTTAACCTTATATTGTGAATGGACATGCAATCTTCCAAAATAAATCGCTTCACAATTTTTAAGGGTGAACTGTATCTGACACACGACATCCTGTCAATATCCTCTTGTAACCTATACCAACCCTCCACACTATCCACAAATTGATCAACCTTCATGTCATCAGCAAACTTAATAACCCACCATTCCACTTCCTCATCAAAGTCATTTATAAAAATCACAAATCGCACAGGTCCCAGAGAGGATCCCTGTGGAACACCATTGGTGACTGATGTCCAGGCTGAATAGTTTTCATCTGCTACCACCCTCTGTCTTGCATGGGCCAGCTAAGTCAATATCCAGACAGCCACATTTTCCTGCTTCCCATGTCCCCTTACCTTCTGAATGCGCCTACAATGGGGAATCTTATCAATCGCCTTGCTAAAATTCTTGTTCACCACATCTACTGGTCTATCTTCATCAACGTGATTTTTTCAATCTTCAAAGAACTCAATACGGTTTCTGAGGGATGAAGTGCTCCTGACAAAGCCATGCTGACTACCTCTAATCAAACTATGGTTTTCTAAGTAATTGTAAATCCTGCCTGTCAGAATCGTCTACAATACTTTGCCCACCACCGATGTAAGACTGACTATTCTGTCATTCCCACGGTTATCCCTATTCCCTTTCCTGAACAAGGGAATAACATTTGCCATCCTCCAATCATCTGGCACTACTCCAGTGGACAATGAGGATGCAAAGGTCATCGCCAAAGGCACACCAATCCCTCCCATCGCTTCCCGGAATAACCTCGGGTATACCCTATCTGACCCAGGTCACTTACCTATCCTTATATTTGTACTTCAATCAGTCTGTGCTTCCCTTCAACTTTTCTATTCCCTGTCCAACTAACTGATTCACTGCTTTCCATTTCAATGCTATATACAGTGCTGCCTGTCTGAGTAAGTTAGGTTCCCAACGTTCTGTGAATCAGAGAATGAAAAAAGAAGGAATGCACCAATGCCTTCCTGATGAAGGGCTTATGCCTAAAACATCAACTCGCTTGCTCCTCGGATGCTGCCTGACCTGCTGTGTTTTTCCAGCTCCACACTTTTCGACTCTGATCTCTATCAACTGCAGTCCTCACTTTCTCCATTGCTGAGGGCTGTGCCCTCTGTACACTGAGCGGGGAATTAACCATCAAAAACTCATTGTATTTGGAGCTGACTGCTCAGTTCTGGCAAGTTGCACATGATGAATACATTTTTTTAAAATAAAGAACATACAGATCAACAAATTTTAATTCAGTGCCACAGCTACAATTTTCGTTCATGGTTTGAGCAGCCTGATAAGAAATAGTGAATGACTGAACAACTCCAAGGTACAGAGTATATTCCAGCTTACGTTAATGCTGGGAGAATTACCAGACAGACTGATGCGGTAAAGGAATGAGTTGACATGTGGAGGTGTGACATTTTTTCCATCACAGAGACGTGTTTGAGGGAGGTCAGGGCCAACAACTCAGTATTCTGTTATACTGTAAAATATGGGCAGGTCAGGAGAGGGCGTTGAAGAGGAGGTGGTGTTGTGTTATTAATTAAGGAGTCAGTTACAGCAGTAAGGAGGGACAATATCTTGGAAGTGTCTTCAAATGAGGGTTTATCGGCCAAGGTTAGGATCAAAACGATGACAGAACACTCTGCTGGGGATACTTTATATCGCCCCAGAAAGATGAAAATGCAGAAGCAGATATATAACCAATTCACTGAGGTGTCTAGGAATGCAAGGCTGAAGATGTTGGAGATAGTGAAGCACGGGTGGAGACGTTACAGAGATAGGAAATCAAGGATGTAGATATTACAGAGAGAGGAAAGGAAGGCTGGAGATATTACGGAGATAGGAAAGCAAGACTGGAGATATTTCGGAGATGGGAAAGCAAGGCTGCAGATGTTACAGAGATAGGAAAGCAAGGCTCTAGATGTTTCAGAGATTGAAAAGCAAGGCTGGAGATGTTATGGTGATAGGATAGCAAGGCTTGAGATGTTACAGGTATAGAAAAGCACGGCTAGAGATGGCCGAGAGATAGCATGACCTGTGCATGCTAGAACAGGTTAGTGAGATATTTTTAAATTCAATCACAGGATATAGGAAGAAGTGTAGCAGCTGGAAGGTTTAGAGCTAGTGAAGGATGTAGGGGCTGGCAGAATTTGCAATGATAGATGGGTCTGGGGTATGAGATAAAGTTTGTGGAGATATGGAGGGTTACTGAGACACAGATGGATGTAGCGGCTGGAGAAGATGACAAAGAAACATATAGATATACACGTAGATAGTTAAAAATGGAATTGAGCAATGTCTTAATAGAGAAAATATTATAACAATCTTTGGAATAGAGAAGGCACTGGGAAGAACTGAAGGAGTGAGACTTTGCAGTGTCCAATCACGAGAGAAATAGAGTCAGTATCATACAGCACAGGTCAGGCCGTTCGGTTGACAGTGACACAAATAAAAAAATCCTGCAGACCCAGGAAACCCTTCCTTCCAAACGTCTGGCGGCAAAAGCTAGATTTGGGAGAGGTGTCCTATAGACTGCTCAAGCAACAATGTGACATAACAAAACCAGACGGTGTCAGATTAAAGATTGACATGGAAACCTCCTGCTGACTCCCCTCCCTCAGCCTCAAGGTGTCAAATTAAACACTGACACAGAAACCTCTTGCTGACTCCCCTCCCTCAGCCTCACGGTGTCAGATCAAACACTGACACGGAAACCTCCTGCCGACTCCCTTCCCTCAGCTGATAGATCAGTGTCCATCCACATTGAAGAACACTTGGAGGACGCACTGAGAGTTTGACAGAGCTGGAGAATGTATGCTGCGTGGGCTATTTGAACTCCCGCCAAGAGGGGATCAGCAGCAGCATTGCTGATCGAGATGATCGGGTCCAAAAGGACATAGCTGCGAGACTGACTCTGCACTTTGGCAGAGACTGAGAGGGAGAAACATACTTGACCTCATCTTCACGAACCTACTGGCTGCAGACACATTGCTCGATGACCATATTGGCAACGGGGACTACCACGCACAGTATTCCTGGATACAAAGTTCCACATTTATGTGTGTGTGTATACATACACATACATTCACGCACATGTAAGAGATACTATCACTATGCTAAACAGGATAGATTTCGAAGAGATCTAGAACTCAGCACTGGCCTGTGTGAGGTGATTCGAGTCATTACCAACAGCAGCATAATTGTACTCCAGAACAATTTTCACTGTCATTGCCTGGCATATGCTCCACTTTACCCTGACCATCAGACCAGGGGATAAACCCTTGTTCAGTGGAGAATATAGGAGGGCCTGACAAGTGCAGCGCCAGCTACACCTCACAAAGAGGTGACGTTACCCTGCAGGGCCACTTACTCACCAAATAGCATCAACAACCAGTGACAAACAGATCTAACCAACAAATCAGACCACATCTCTGCAATCCTGTCACATGCAATCAGGGTGCATTGTGTGGTCAAAGAAACAACTCACTGGAGGAGAAGGATCCACAAATATCACCTTCTCAGTGATGGAAGAGCCCAGCACAACAATAGAAATGATAAGGCTGAAACTTTCACAACAATGTTCAGACAGAAGTATGGGTGGGATGATCTATTTTAGTCTCCTCCAGTTGGCAGTTATCAGCTCATTCAATTCATTTTTGTTTGATATCTCCAAGTGGCTGGAGGGATGGACAATGCAAAAGCTGTGGGCTCTGAGAACATTCCATTCAAACTGTTCCTGCAGGGATATTGCACTGGGGCCTACCTGACAATGTGGGAAACTATCCAGGTGTGCCCTGTGCACACACAGACAAAACATCAGACAATCAATGATTGCCCCATTGCTCTAATCCCTGACATTAATAAAGGGATGGAAGATGTCACCTACAGTGCGATCAAACAGCACTGCCTCAGCACCAACCTGCTGACTGAAGCTCAGTTTGGGCTCTGCCAGGGCCACTCATCCCTTGGGCTCATTGAAGCCTTGTTTTAAAAATGCACAACAAGAAAACACATAGCTGAGTTCTACAGGTGAGGCGACAGTGACTGCACTTTTAACATTATCATAATTGCATTTGACCAAATGTCATATACAGGATTAACGGCAAAACTGGAGCAAATAGGTCTCATCTGCATTGGCTGAAGTTATACCTGACACAAATGACGGTGGTTGGGGTTGGTGGAGAGCAACCATCTCAGCTCTAGGATAGCTTTGCAGCAGTTCCCCAGGGAGGGGTTTCTGGGTAAGCCTGTAGATCAGAAATGGAAAGATAAGGCACCATACTCCTACATCATGATCGGGCTGCTCTCTCGTTGGACAGAGACCACTGGTGGTAGTTTAATTGGACAGTCATCATGCCTCAAGTAAGGGAGAGGTTGAGTCAGACAGTCCTTTAGTCACCCCAGTCAGTTCGGGAATTGGATCCACACTGTTGGCATTAATATCTAGCCGTCTAACTGATTGAGCTAACCAAGTCCTCACTCAGCTCCTTGTGGTAGATATTAAATATTATCCCATTCAGATATGTTGTTAAACACCTCTGGATCAGGTGGAACTAGAAGCAAGCTTCCTAGCTCAGAGAGACGGGCAGTATCAGTAAGCTATAAGAGTGATCTCTGCCCTCGGCCCAATCATAAATGAACATCCCGGCAGTGGAAATTCACAAGTAGGGATATTTGCCATTGATGTTTGCCAATGTTCAGTGTCATTCGTGATTTACTCAGATACTGAAGCAGTCCTTGTCCAAATGCAACAACACCTGAAAATATGCAGGGATGTGCTTCAAAGTGACAAGTACCATTTCCATTACACATGTGCCAGACAATGATTACCTCTAAATATAGAAAATTGAACCATATGTTCTAACGTTCAATGCCACCACCATCACTGAACACCCAACTAGCAATATTCTGGAGATTACCGTTAACCAGAACTGGACTGACCATATGATTTCATTACACATTTCAGTGAATGGCTTATGCGAAAACATCGACTCTCCTGTACCTCAGATGCGGCCTGACCTGTTATGCTTTACCAGCACCACATTTGACGTATGTAAATTAATTGGCCACAAGAATGAGTCAGGGGCTAGGAACCTGCAGAAATAACTCACTTCATGATCTCCGAAAGCCTGCCCCCCATCGATAAGACACATGTTCAATATGGATGTGAAGAAATACCCCCCATTTCCTTGGGTAAGTGCAGCTTCACCCCTCATCCACTGACACTCAGTAATAGCAATACCTGCCATCTACACGGTGCTCTGCAGAAATTTCCCAAGGCTCTTTACAACGTACCTCTGAAGCCCGACCGTCAAGAGGGACAAGGGACGCAGATACATGGGACCCCCACCATGTTCGCGTTGTGTTCCAAGCCACCCACCATCCTGATTTGGAAATATATTGCTGTTCCTTCAGTGTCACTCTTTCAAGATCCCTCCTGAATGGTAAGTCTAACTACAATACATGGACTCCAGTGGTTCAGTGCGGCAGCTCACCACCACCTTCTCAAGGGCAACAAGGGACAGACAATACATACTGGTCCAATCATATTCTATGAATAAATTAAAATGAAAAATATTGTCCAAACATGCCCAATGCTGGACACTATGCTTTCGGTTTTGTGAGCTCAGGCTGCTTGGGTTCAGTCCGTAACTTGCTTGTTGTGAACAGCTGAAGGGTTAATCTGTCAGTCCCTTAGAGACATGGCCTATATACCGAGTATCACATAGACATTGACATTCACACACAACATTATCTGAGCTCTGAGATCGACATAAGCAATTCAAAATATACTCAAATCTGACTAACATGTTTAGACAGCTCACAGTGAAATTGTTACCACAAAAATGATTATGAGTGAATATTACCAGGGAGAAAGTGAGGACTGCAGATGCTGAAGATCAGAGTAAAAAATGTGGCTTTCAAAAAGCACAGCCGTTCAGACAGCATCTGATGAGCAGGAGAGTCGACTATTAGTTCACAACATTAATACAAAGGAAACTAATTTCATATTTCCAACGTTCTTCCACTTAATAATAATGTGGTCTTGGATGTGGGAATGAGATTCATCATTTCAATGCTCCTAACTATGAGTTGGGCACTGTTTTCATCATATTGTTGTTATAAAAGTGAACTGGATAAATGGGTGTATTTTGTGCAGATTGGATAATCTAAATGTTGGTATTATGCAAGGACGTCGGACCTTCAGGAAAGAGACTTTGCTGTTAATGGTTAGAACAATGCTGCAAACATGTAAACAGAAATTGTCAGCTAAAGTCACACACAAGGACGTTGGGCTGGGAACATACTGGCCATCAATGGAGCTGCACAATTCTGTTTGGATACTGACATTGTGGGGCTAACATACACTGGATATGGTTCATGAGAGATTCTATGTAAGATGCCATGTGCTGGAGGAGCCCATCACCTTTATAACACCTTCATTCAGGATCGGGTCCAAGGTGCAGAATTAGAGTTTAGGTGGCACACAAGAAGCGATAGACTTGCAAGACATGGCTGTTTACAGGGCATTGTTACAAATGTTGAACTGTGCCATGTGCTAGTCCATTGACCAGTCTGCCCACACACATCTCCCCATTGTTCAGGTATGTCTGTAACCAGTCTATTGTGAGGGATTGTGTGAGTAACTGCCCAGCTCCAATTTGGAAGCTCTCTGGACAGATCTTGGAGATGACCAGTGTTTTGGAGGTCGTGGGGAGGCCCAATAACACTGTGTCTGAATTCAGGCTTTTCCTCAAAGTCATTTCCAACAGCTTTGCTGTCTGCAAGATGGTGTGTTCACTGATCTGAACATGAATCGGCGGTTTACTACAGTCACTGAAGTGTGTAATAGTTAGGTGTGCGCTCTGGTATTTCAATTATTGTTCACTTCAATTGTTTTCAACTGAAAAAAAATGATGTTTGGTTTATTTTAAAATATGTAAGAAATAAAGTGATATTACCTCTTCACTATACAAAATGAAAAAGTGACCTGTTTCATATTTCCCACAGACTAATCAAGCAACAATCAATATTGTCTGTAAAGCAGGATTCAGTGAACAGGACTATGTCCCAGGCAACATAACCATCCTCTCTGGTAGGTTCTGTCCCACTGAAAGGACACAGCCAGGCAGAAGAGGGCAGCTCCTTGGGATATAGTCAGTATAGGGCAGTATGGTGGCTCAGTGGTTAGCACTGCTGCCTCACAGCATCAGGGATCCAGGTTTGATTCCAGCCTTAGGCAACTGCCTGTGTGGAGTTTACGCATTCTCCCCGTGTCTGCGTGGGTTTCATCCCACAGTCCAAATATATGCAGCTCAGGTGAATTGGTCATCGTGTTGGGTTGCTCTTTGGAGGGTTAGTGTGAAAGGGCCAAAGGTTCTGTTCCCACACTTTAGGGAATCTATTCTAATCATAGTCCTCAGCATTGCTGCTGAATCTTGTGACTGCTCTGCAACAGGTTTTGCGGGAATCAATAATCGGGAAACCTATAATTGACCACATCGTAACCTCTCTGCCTGCTGCAGATACACCTCTCCATTTCATATATCAGTAAGAATGGTAACTGTACAGTCCTTATAGGGAGCAAGGGCTATGTTCACATTTTGCAGACACTCCACACAATGATATGGACTGAATGGTACAGACTTTAAACAGGTTAAGCAACCAACGACGATGCATCCATGAGGTACGATGGCCCATCGGCGGCGGCAGCAGCATCATATTCTGTACAACTCATACAGTTTTCAATTTCCTGGATTGACATACCTCCCACTGTACAGTAACCATCTCTACCCGACATACCTCCCATTGTACAGTAACCATCAGGGCCCGACATACATCCCACGGTACAGTAACCATCACGTCCCGACATACCTCCCACGGTTCAGTAACCGTCACGGCCAGACATACCTCCCACTGAACAGTAACCATGACGGCCCGACATACCTCCCACTGTACAGTAACCATCACGGCCCGACATACCTCCCACTGTACATTAACCATCACGACCCGACATACCTTCTACGGTACATTAACCATCAAAGCCCAACATTCCTCCCACTTTACAGTAACCAACGGCCCGGCATACCTCCCAATGTACAGTAACTATCACGGCCTGACGTACCTCCCACTGTACAGTAACCGTCACGTTCCAACATTCCTCCCAGTCTACGGGAGCCATCAAGTGATTAGCACTGCTCTCTCGCAGCGCCAAAGTCCTGGGTTCGATTCTGGCCTTGGGTAACTAACTGTGTGGAGTGTGCACATTCCCCCATGTTGCATGGGTTTCCCCCGACCGTCCAAAGATGTGCAGTCCAGTTGAATTGGCCACATTAAATTGCGAAGTGTTTTAGTCATAGGGAAATGAGTATGGGTGGGTTACTCTCCGGAGGGTTGACGTGGACTGGTTTGGCTGAAGGGCCTGTTTCCACACTGTAAGGAATCTAATCTACTCTCCACGGTTCAAGTCAGGAATATGATCGAATAATCATTTGTCTGAATGAGTGCAGCTCCAACAGTACTCTAGTATGGACTTACTAGCAAAAGGCAACACCGTTGCATGGGGAGGATCATGTCTCACAAACCTTATTGATTATTTTGAGGGAGTGACAAAATTGATTTGATGAGAGCATGGGGCCGGATGTTGGCCGTTTTGACCTTAGCCCGGCATTTGATATGGTTCCTTATGGCAGGCGCATCCAGAAGGTGAAGTGAAAGGGGATCAGCGGTCAGTTAGTAAGATGGATAGAGAAATGCTTGGGCATAGAAGACAGTAGTGGTGGAACAGTGTTTTTGTGACTGGAGATCTGTAAATAGATTGGCGGAGTTGCAGATTGTGAGGATGATTGCCAGAGAATACAGCAGGATATAGGTCAGCTGCAGACTTGGACAGAGAAAACACAGAGGTAACTTTATCTGGACAATTGTGACGTGATGCATTTTCGAAGGTCTAATGCAGGAGGGAAGTATAAAGTGGATGGAAAAAAACTACTGATTGCATCAACATCCAAAGGGATTTTGGTGTACAGCTCGACAGTTCCATAAAATTGGCAACACGGGTGGATATGGTGATCAAGAAGACTGATGGCAAACTTGCAGACAGGCATCGGAGCATGCAGTATGAAAATTAGCAGGTCATATTGCAGCTGTAGAGAAACTTATTTCGAGGTACATTTAGAATATTGTGTATATTGGTTGCCACACGACGTTGAAGTGTTGGAGAGGGTATGGAAAAGTTTTAGCAGTATGTTGTCTGGTTTGGAGGGTATTCGCCAGAAGGTGAAATTGAACACACATGGATTGTTTGCACCTGTGCATCATTGGCTATGGGGTGACCTGATAGATATTTACAAAATTATCAGAGGCATCGATAGAAGGACAGTTAGAGGCTTTTCCCCCCCAAAGTATAAATATCAATTATCTAGGTTTTAGATAAAAGGGAAAAAGTTTAGGAGATGTGATAGGTAAGCTTTTTTTTTGCTTTTGGACAGAATGTGAAAGTGCCTGGAGTGCACTGATAGAGGGGAAGAAGTCAATATAGCACGGTTTAAGAGGGATCTTGGCACAAATATGAGTTAAGTAGGGAACACAATGACGTAGAGGGTGTCGGAGCAAAAACGTTTGATTTAACTTTAGAAAGGCATCATGTGTCAGTGCGGGCGAAGGGCCTGTTCCTGTACTGGACTGTTCTTTAAGACAAGATTTGAGCTGCGGGAGTGGCGAGATGCTGACTGAGTGATTACTGATGGTCAACAGCCACATTATTGTGCATCCCTGCCCTCATCAACTTGCAGCTTCATATCCTTCCCCACTGTGGGGAAACTCAATATAGAAAATTTGACATGAAAGTCAGACCTGGTAACTGGTGAACCCATCTCGCCGCTCGCTCCTGCAGATTTCTCTCCTGGACACCAACGTCTCGGGGGAAGCTGCATGTACTCCACACACACCAATGCTGACATCTGGCACATGCCAGCTTCACCATGCATTCCCAGCACATCTCCAATCACGACCAATACTTCAATGCTGCAGCTCAGGGTGCACTGGCAACTCTCATTGCAATGATGCTGCAAGGACACTTTGCTCAGGGAAACACACCCAACTCATGGACTGTCCCTCTGGGCTGCTCACTCCATGTTTGTACATACTCAATGCTGCTGCAAGGACACTGTGCGCAGGGACACCCATCCAGCTCATGGACTGGCTCTCTGGGCTGTTCACTCCGTG
This sequence comes from Chiloscyllium plagiosum, assembly GCF_037043375.1. Taxonomy (NCBI): domain Eukaryota; kingdom Metazoa; phylum Chordata; class Chondrichthyes; order Orectolobiformes; family Hemiscylliidae; genus Chiloscyllium; species Chiloscyllium plagiosum. Next base: position 63,082,956 of record NW_028270175.1, on the reverse strand, counting down.
TTTGTACACACTCACCTTGACTGACCTGAATGCTCACAGAATTATTTCCTTGTCTTACCCTGCCCTCAGCAATGTTTCCTCTCAGCCAGAGCTACCAAGCTCACCCGTCTTCTGTGTTGCCTTGGTGTTTAGCACAGACACAAAACCAGGAAGCTTGATATCATTGTCCACAGTCAGTCACGGTGCCCAGCACACTGAATGAAGGAGAGTCTCAGATCCCAGTCTGGGAGTTTGGACACAGTCAGTCAGCCTCTTTTGGTTGTTAGGGTCAGGATCCTACCCCTGAGCAGAATGTTGGGAGCCCCTATCCCTCTTGGCTCTTTATTCTCTCGTGTGGGGCGGATCCTTCCGAAATGTGACAATTACCAAGCGGTATTAAGGGAGGTGGAGTTGTTTGTAACAGCTGGCACAGACCGAGAGAAGGTGCTGCATTCAGTGAGAGTGGGCGAACATGAGCCTTTGTGGGAGGTGGGTGCAGTAACAGACAGACAGTGAGGGTGAGCTCACAAAGTCCTTGGTGGAGTGGAGAAGGTAACTGACCTCCTTCCAACACTGCTTGGCATTCACTAAGAAGGCTGGCACCTCACTGATACAGGGGTCAACCTCCAACCAAGCTGGCAGGGTATAGTATCATGGTTTCCCCTGCCAGTCCTGGAGGAAAATAATGTCCCTCTCGTGTACCATGCCATTCACCAGAACCTCAGCGGCTTGGTCTCAAAGTGAAGCCCCACATTTTCCCCCTTCCCATGTCTCGAGCAGTTTCGGTTTGACAATCTAAGAGTGAAATGACTTTTTACTAATGACAATTGGAACAGGGAGGCCGGGGAATTCTGGGATATCCAGGCAGAGGGTAATTGTTATGATGAAGGGGAAAATCATCGGGTTAGTGTCAGTTGAGAAGATAACCGCGTGTGCAAGGAGGGTAGTTAATGAGGCAAATTGGGGATGGTATGATGAGAAAATGCACTTCACCTTGTGGAGGGAAACCCTCCAAAAAAACCTGACTAAAATGAGACTTGACCAAATCATAAGATGATTGAGGCCTCTGCCTCTCTGAATCAAAGTGGTGATGCAGTGTGAAACATTGGGAGCAATAAACTTGGAGCGGAGAATTACAAAGGACATTCAAATCCTTAAAAAAGGGGTAACACAATATTCCAGACTGTTAAAAGGAGCCGGGGAAAAGTCCTTATAGCTACCTGCATTATCCAATCCTCACTGGATGCAGGAATGGTGCTGGAGGCCTGGAGAATGGCTAATACCACAACTTCGTTTAATGTGGACTGACTGAATAGGTCGAGGCTGGAATTCTGAGACAGTGGACAAACGGTCACTGAAGACGTCTCAGGGACTCCAGGACAGTCGGTATGGATTTGTGCAAGGAAGACCATGAATAATTAATCTGACTGTATCGGTCTAAGGCAGTAACTTGGAACTGCATGTGACTTATTTGGATTTGACGAGATTTCCAATGGCAGACTGTTTAAAAACAGAAACTGTGGGGTCCAGGTGAATGGAGCAAACAACTCAGAGAAGTGCAAAGCAAGGCATTTGAGGTCATCAACGATAGAGAGGAATGTACAATAAATGAGAGCATAGTCTGTGTGGGTGGATAAATGAAGGTAGCTGGAAACATCAATAATCTCGTTAATGTAGCAAATGGCGTCATTTTCGCTGTCGGCCAAAGTGCAGATTTTCAGAGCAGGAAGCTCATGCATGAAGTGTATAAATAATGAGCTTAGTCACAGCTTGGGGACTGTGTGAAGTTCTGGTAACCCCATCAGATGGAAGGATCGAATTGGACTGGAGATGGTACAGAGGGGATTCGTTACCCTGTGACAGTGGAAGTGAAGTTCTGAGGAAAGATTGGAATGGAGGATGCTGAGAGGAGATGTGATTGGTGTGCGCATGCTGTAGAGAGGGAAATAAAATCTTGTTACTGTTGGTAAACTGCTTTACCAGTGGTGAATATTTAATATATTGGCTGAAACATCAGAAAAATGGTGAGGAAAGTTGTTATTTCACCCAGAGTATGGTCGGGATCTGGGAGGCACACATGGAAGCGGAGTAGAGGCAGAAACTCTCAAACCATTTCAAATAGATGCCGGGATCTGCAGCTGAAGTCCTATAGTATCCGGGGAGACAGAACTAGGACTTTAAAACACAACGTTACATCTTGTCCAATGCAGACAGTGGACAGATTAATCTTGTCTATACTGCTATTTTCTGAAGTTTTCAAAGGTTACCAATATCTGATAGAATCACTACGCAGGGATGAGGGGTGAGGGCAGGGAGGAAGAGTGTGCGAAATGATTAGCATCACAATAATACTGATCCCATCCTTTATACAAAATGCTACTTTACTATGTTGGCCTATTTATCCTTTATGTAGACATGGGGAAAACCTTTAATTATCCAGTTCCCAGTCATGGTCACACTGCAGCCCCATCTCCATAATCCCAGCTCAATCTGACCTGGTTCACACTATTTAAAGCTACCATTTCAATGGCCTTGCTGAAAGGTTCCCAGCTTCATTCTTGCACCATTGAAGGCTGCTCTTAGTCAACTAATGTTCATTACTCTCAATTATTGCATATCATTCTCCATCATCATCCTGAACGTTACAATAAAATGATCGCTGTGCCCCTAAACGTTCCTCTACTGACACTGGATCCTCTTGCCCCACCTCTTTCTGAAGGACCATGTCCAACAGTACATGCTCTCTTGGGCTGGAAGTGAGCTATCCTTCATGTAATCCAGGGATATTGGCCCCTCATGACGCTGCACCGCCAGTAACCCAGTCAATATCTGGATAAATTATGTTTCTCAGTATAACTAATCTGTCGTATTGTCATCGCTCTCAAATGACCCTGCATATTTATTCTCTCCAGCCTTTCCAATGGTTGCTGGCTGACGGACTGTTCCACACAGTTTAATTGTACACTTTTTGTTCTGTAGCTCCAGCCAAATTAATTGGACGGATCCTCTTTCTCTTGGACCCCTTAACTAACGCTAATCACAACCAATACTTCTACCTTCAACCTTTCCCTTCCCTTCTATTATTTTGGAATACTTTATACCCGGCAATATTTAACACCTAGTCCTGACATCCTTGAGCCAGCTCTCAGTGATCAGTACATCAGATTTCCACACACCAAACTGCATTTGGAACTCCCCAGAATCTGAGAATTCACATCCTTGCAGAATACCTCAGATTAAGGCTTCTTTTCTTACTCCATCTTCCACTGTTAAACTTGATGTTGTAAATTAGTACCAACTGCATCTCCCATTACCTCTACTAGTCCTTTTTGGATCCCATACACAGGACAAGTTATTTTCAATCCCTCCCACACACCCCAGAAGGAATTCCTTCCCAGCTCTGTAACATTAGCCCATCCTGCTTGTACAGTTGCTGCCTTCCCCAGAACAACTCCAATGTCTCACGAATCTGAATCCCTTCCTGCTGCATCATCGTTCCAGTCACACTCTCATTTACCTAAACTCAGAGTTCTGCTCTCACTTGTACACGGCACTAGGAGTATTCCAGTGCTTACGACATTTGAGGTCCTGCTTGCTAACCATCCACCTAGACCTCTAAATTATGATTCCCAGACCACTTCACCCTTCCTACCCAGGTCATTCCTACCAACATGGACATGACCTTTGACTGCTCACTGTCCCCCAGACGAATATCCTGCAGATACCGTGACATTCTTAACACCACCATCCTGGAATTACAGACACACTGACACCTTCTTCACTTTCCTGTCTCTCCTGTGCCTATTGCTCCTCCTTCCTTCTCCCTCGCCTCCTGCACAGTCAGGCTGCAAGTGGTGCCACAGACATGACTCTGACTGCACTCCCCTGAGCAGGCAGCACCTTCATCAGTTTCGAAATTGGGAAACTGAATTGGGAGGGAGACATCAGGCTATTCCGGGATTCCCTGACTGTTTCTCTTCGATTGTGTAGTCCCCTATTCCCTTCCTTATTCCAGGCCATTATGTCCGCAGGGTGATCCTCTCTCTATATATGCTATCCACCTAACTCTAAGCGCCACAGATGTACCACAGAGTCTCCAGTTGCAGTCTGAGCTCCAAGACCCTGCGTTCATCTAGAACACAAGAGGGCCTGCAAATTCTCAATGTCACAGAACACATTTTCCATTTGACAAACATGTGGTACCATGTCCTAAACATGGTACCTCGTCTTACTTAATTATTGAATGAGTATAACATTAACATCAGGGAAATATCATTAGGGGTAAGTCCATTATCCAGCTGTGGTTTACTGAGATTACTTTATCATATTGGCTCAGATATTCACTTATTACTCTTATTCCTGAGTTCAAACCTACATTCAAAATTTTAAAAAAAATAAATTTGCTAGCATATAGCAATTTATACATACTCGTTTCTTACCAGCCAATAAACTTACAGCCTTTTTTGTGATGGATCTTGCACTTCTTTCAAACCCAGTGCAGACAAGGCCCAGCCACAGAAAGATATCTCTGTGACACCCAGATACGTGCAATCCTCCAGCTCCCACTCCACTCTGCTCCCTCACATGGTCACTTCCTCTGTTACTCGGTGCTGATTTAGACCCTCCTGCTCTGCTGTTTCTCCAACTCCACTCCCAGTCGGCCTCGATCCTCGCTGCTGATTTACATTCTCCTGATCTGTGCTGCTCTCTCTCAGGTTCTCTCCTTTTGTCATTTACAGGTAATGGTAGACTTCAAGCCTCAGCTGAGATTTATAACATCCCATTCCGCACTGCTCCCACACTGGATTGCTGTTGTGCCTGGAAGATAGCGGAAAAGAGGAGGATTAGTCAGAGAAGAGGGTATTAGAGTGATTGAGGGAGCTATATAGGATGGAACAGGTTATCTGGGGAGCTAGGCAGACCTGCATCAACTAAAGAAGTTTACTGGAAGATACAGTAAGAGTTTCAGACATTGAAGAAGGCAAAGGAAATAGAGAGATGGTGGTTTGTTCATGACAGAGCTTTGTAGAGTCTAAATGGCTTTTTCTGAACTGGTCACAGAGATGTGTAGACTTCAACAAAAGAGAATTGTCATCCAACAAGTGTTGTCTGGTCCTGGAGATTTGGATGTGACAGACATGGATGTGACAGAGTGAGAAGATTTGTTGTAACTGGGAGGAATATAAACCTTTGTGGCACTGGTCGTTTTCAAGGACCCTCAGGAAATGAGGAGGTACAGAGAATGGGAGAATTCCAAATAGTGGGATTGTCGAGGCTATAAGTCCTGAGATGTGTAAGGAGGAAGAAAATTGCCAAATTTAGCACACGCAACCACTGTAATTCTAGAGATTTAAGAAGGGAACCTGTGCTGTCATTGATTCCAGTTATATGGAGAATAACAGAAACTGAAGGGGTTACAATTTAAAAAAGGGAGAGATTTTGAGTGATCAGAAGTTTAAACAAGATCAAAGAAATTTTAGTGATCTCTAACACAGATGGGAACGGAGGAGGTGAGATATTGTGAGGAACTATAAGAGTTATAAATCGTGGAGGATGTCAGATATGAAAGGGAGAGCTGCATTGTCTGTATGCAGTTACAGACGTGAGGAGTGCTGTAGCGCCTGCTGGAGCGTACACAGATAACAACAGTTCCAACGGCAGGTGCAGTAGATCAGGAAGGCAGCTCACCACCACCTTCTCAGGGACAACTCCAAATCAACAATAAAACCCTCGGCGGAGCAGGTAAGGGCTGTTTGGCAGTGGCTGATTGTAGGCTCGGTGACGTTTGTTTAACGGTTTAAATTTGAAAGTTTTTTTAAAAAGCGCAGAGCGGACCCGGAAGCTGGTGGAGCGCCAGGAGAGGAACCCGAGGCACGATAGAGGTAGTGCCTCCCACCCGCCCTTCTCCTCTAACCTAATAATAAGACCCGTTGTGGTAAGTCGGTAAGTGCTGCATTTTGCTTGTTCTATTCTTTAGACCTAGTTTATTTTTAAGGTTACATTTAGAGGGATGGCAGTGAAGGCAGTGCAATGTTCTTCTTGCAACATGTTTGAGGTGAGGGATGCCATGGTCGTCCCTGCTGATTACACTTGCAGGAAGTGCACCCATCTCCAGCTCCTCCAAGACCGTCTTAGGGAACTGGAGCTGGAGTTGGATGAACTTAGGATCATTCGGGAGGCAGTGGGTGTCATACATCGGAGCTTTAGGGAAGTAGTAACTCCAAGGATTGCAGTGAGGGGGACAGGGAGGAAGCAGCCAGTGCAGGGACCCCTTCCAACCGTTCCCCTCAAGAACAAGTGTACCATGTTGGATACTTGTGTGTGTGTGGGGGGGGGGGGGGGGGGGGCGGACTTACCAGGGTAAGCAATAGTGTTCAGGCCTCTGGCACGGAGCTTGTCCCCGTTGCTCAGAAGGGAAGGCTGGAGAAGAGCAGAGCAATAGTTATTGGGGATTCGATAGTTCGGGGCAAAGATAGGCGATTTTGTGTGGGCGAGAGAGACTCACGTTTGGTATGTTGCCTCCCAAGTGCAAGAGTGTGTGACGTCTTTGATCGTGTTTTCCAGAGGGGAAGCAGCTCGAAGTCGTGGTCCACATTGGCACCAACGGTATAGGTAGGAAGAGGGATGAGGATGTTAGGCAGACATTCAGGGAGCTAGGTTGGAAGCTCAGAGTTAGAACAAACAGAGTTGTTGTCTCTGGTTTGTTACCCGTGCCACGTGATAGAGAGTCGAGGAATAGGGAGAGAGAACAGATAAATGCGTGGCGACAGGGATGGTGCAGGAGGCAGGGATTCCGGTATCTAGATAACTGTTTTTTTCTTCTGGGGAAGGTGGGACCTCTATAAACAGGATGGTCTACACCTGAAGCTGAGGGGCACCAGTATCCTTGGCGGGAGGTTTGCTAGTGCTCTTTGGGGGGGGGTTTAAACTAACTCTGCAGGGGCATGGGAACAAAGACTGTAGCTTTAGGGTGCAGGACCTGTAGTGTAGAGAGGTTAGGAACATGGCAGCAATCTCGAAGGAGGATGACTGTAAACAGGAAAGTGGCTTGAAATGTGTATACTTCAATGCGAGAAGTATACGAAATAAGGTAGGTGAACTTGCAGCGTGGGTTGGTACCTGGGATTTCGATGTTGTGGCTATTACGGAGACATGGGTAGAACAGGGACAGGATTGGCTGTTGCAGGTTCCAGGGTTTAATTGTTTTAGTCGGGTCAGAGGTGGAGGTAAAAGAGGGGGAGGTGTGGCATTGCTTGTCAAAGATAGTTGCCGTGGTTCTGTTCACCGAGCTGGAAGTTTTTGTTGCAAACGTTTCGTCCCCTGTCCAGGTGGCATCCTCAGAGGTTGGGAGCCTCCTGTGAAACGCTTCTGTGGTGTTTCCTCCGGCATTTATAGTGGTCTGTCCCTGCCGCTTCCGGTTGTCAGTTTCAGCTGTCCACTGTAGTGGCTGGTATATTGGGTCCAGGTCGATGTGTTTGTTGATGGAGTTTGTGGATGAGTGCCATGCCTCGAGGAATTTCCTGGCTGTTCTTTGTTTCGCTTGCCCTATAATGGTAGTGTTGTCCCAGTCAAATTCATGTTGCTTGTCTTCTGCGTGTGTGGCTACTAGGGATAGCTGGTCGTGTCGTTTCGTGGCTAGTTGATGTTCGTGGATGCGGATCGTTAGCTGTCTTCCTGTTTGTTCTAGAAAGTGTTTAGTGCAGTCCTTGCATGGGATTTTGTACACTACATTAGTTTTGCTCGTGCTGGGTATCGGGTCCTTCGTCTGAGTTGTTGTCTGAGAGTGGCTGTTGATTTGTGTGCTGTTATAAGTCCTAGTGGTCGCAGTAGTCTGGCTGTCATTTCAGAGATGTTCTTGATGTATGGTAGTGTGGCTAGTACTTTGGGTTGCGGCATGTCCTCGTTCTGTTGTCTTTCCCTCAGGCATCTGTTGATGAAATTGCGAGGATATCCGTTTTTGGCGAATACCTTGTATATGTGTTCCTCTTCCTCTTTTTGCAGTTCTGATGTGCTGCAGTGTGTTGTGGCCCTTTTGAATAGTGTCTTGATGCAACTTCGTTTGTGTGTATTGGGGTGGTTGCTTTCATAGTTCATGACTTGGTCTGTGTGTGTGGCTTTCCTGTATACCTTTGTGGTGAATTCTCCGTTTGGTGTTCTCTGTACCCTCACGTCTAGGAATGGGAGTTGGTTGTCCTTTTCTTCCTCTCTCGTGAATCGGATTCCTGTGAGTGTGGAGTTGATGATCCGGTGTGTTTTCTCTATTTCCGTGTTTTTCATGATTACAAAGGTGTCATCAACGTATCTGACCCAGAGTTTGGGTTGAATTTGTGGTAAGACTGTTTGTTCTAACCTTTGCATTACTGCTTCTGCTATGAGTCCCGAGATCGGTGAGCCCATGGGTGTTCCGTTGATTTGTTCGTATATCTGGTTGTTGAATGTGAAGTGTGTTATGAGGCACAAGTCCAGTAGTTCAAGTATGCCGTCTTTGTTGATGGGTTCAACGTCCTGTTGTCTGTTCTGTATGTCCAGCAGGTTGGCTATTGTTTCTCTGGCTAGGGCCATGGCCTCACCGATCTCTGGAACCAACTCTGGTGAGCACTTTGGGGACAGTGACCACAATTCGGTGACTTTTACTCTTGTGATGGAGAGGGATAAGTGTGCACTGCAGGGCAAGAGTTATAGTTGGGGGCAGGGAAATTATGATGCGGTGAGGCATGACTTAGGATGCGTGGCTTGGAAAAGTAGGCTTCAAGGGAAGGGCGCAATCGATATGTGGAGCTTGTTCAAGGAGCAACTATTGAGTGTCCTTGATAAGTATGTACCTGTCGGGCAGGGAGGAAAGAGTTGTGCGAGGGAGCTGTGGTTTAATAAGGAATTGGAATCCCGTGTTAAAGTGAAGAGGGCGGCCTATGTAAAGCTGAGGTGTGAAGGTTCAATTAGGGCGATTGAGAGTTATAAGTTAGCCAGGAAGGATCGAAAGAGAGAGCTAAGAGCAGCAAGGAGGGGACATGAAAAGTCCTTGGTTGGTAGGATTAGGGAAATCCCAAAGGCTTTCTATAGGTTTGTCAGGAATAAAAGAATGACTAGGGTAGGAATAGGTCCAGTCAAGCATAGTAGTGGGAAGTTGCGTGTGGAGGCTGAAGAGATTGGGAGACACTGAATGAATATGTTTCATCAGTATTCACTCAGGAACATGACATTGTTGCCGATGTGAATATTGAGTCACAATTAATTCGAATGGATAGCTTTGAGGTATGTAGGGAAGAGGTGTTGGAAATTCTGGAAAGGGTGAAAATAGGTAAGTCCCCTGGGCCTGATGACATTTATCCTAGAATTCTCTGGGAAGCAAGGGAGGAGATTGCAGAGCCATTGGCCTTGATTTTTATGTCCTCGTTGTCTACAGGAATAGTACCAAAAGACTGGAGGATAGCAAATGTGGTTCTCTTGTTCAAGAAGGGGAGTAGGAATAGGCCGGTGAGTCTCACTTCTGTTGTGGGCAAAGTCTTAGAGAATTGTAAGGGATAGGATTTATGAACATCTGGATAGGAATAATGTGATCAAGGATAGTCAGCATGGTTTTGGGAAGGGCAGGTCGTGCCTCACAATTCCTTGAGAAGGTGACTAAGGAGGTGGACGAGGGTAAAGCGGTAGATGTGGTGTATATGGATTTTAGTAAGGCGTTTGATAAGGTTCCCCATGGTAGGCTGCTGCAAGAAATACGGAGGTATGGCATTGAGAGTGCGTTGGAGGTTTGGATTAGGAATTGGCTGGCTGGAAGAAGACAGAGGGTAGTAGGTGATGGTAAAGGTTCATCTTGGAGTGCATTTACTAGCGGTGTTCTGCAAGGGACTGTTTTCGGACCATTGCTGTTTGTCATTATTATAAATGACCTGGAGGAGGGGCGAGAAGGTTGGGTGAGCAAGTTTGCAGATGATACGAAAGTCGGTGGAGTTGTTGACAGTGAGGAAGGATATGGCAGGTTACAGCGGGATATAGATAAGCTGCAGAACTTGGCAGAAAGGTGGCAAATGGAGTTCAATATAGGGAAGTGTGAAGTGATTCACTTTGGTAAGAGTAACAAGAAGATGGGGTACTGGGCTAATGGTCGGATACTTGGTAGGGTGGATGAGCCGAGGGATGTTGGTGTCCATGTACACAGATCTCTGAATGTTGCCAGCCAGGTAAATAGTGCTTTGAAGAAGGCATATGGCGTACTGGCTTTTATTGGTAGAGGAATTGAGTTTCGGAGTCCAGAGGTCATGTTGCAGTTGCATAAGACTCTGGTGCGGCTGCACCTGGAGTATTGTGTGCAGTTGTGGTCGCCATACTATAGTAAGGATGTGGACGCACTGGGACGGATGCAGAGGAGGTTTACCAGGATGTTTCCTGCTATTGTCGGAAGATCGTATGAGGAAAGGCTGAGGCACTTGGGGCTGTTTTCATTGGAGAAAAGAAGGTTTAGGGGTGACTTGATAGAGGTGTGCAAGATGATTAGGGGTTTAGATCGGGTTGACCATGAGAACCTTTTACCACGTATGGAGTCAGCTATTACGAGGGGGCATAGTTTTAAATTAAGGGGTTGTAGGCATAGGACAGAAGTTAGGGGTAGATTCTTTACACAGCGCGTCGTGATTCATGGAATGCCCTGCCAGTAGCAGTGGTGGACTCTCCCTCTTTATGGGCATTTAAAAGGGCATTGGATAGGCATATGGAGGATAGTGGGCGAGTGTAGTTTAGGTGGGCTTGGATCTGCGCCACATCGAGAGCCAAAGGGCCTGCACTGCGCTGTATGTTTTCTATAAATGCTGGCTCAGCCAACAAAGCTCATGTTCATGAATGAATGAAGGAATACAAGATTTACAAGTAGCATTTAGGTCACTGAGGAAGGTTCTTTCAACAGCACTTCCCAAACCCGGAAAACACTATACCCTGGAAGGACAGGAGCTCCCGATGCATGGGAACACCAGCATTTCCAAGGTGCCCTCCAAGCCACGCTCCAGCCTCCCAGCACTGTGTCTGTCCCTACACCCAAAGGACTGCAAAGGGTCAGGAAGGCAGCTCACCACCATCTTCTCCAGGGAATTACAGATGGGAAGGTAATGGTGAAACTCTGCTGTTTACGGCCAGACAGAAAAAAATAATCCAGCAGTGGGTGTGAAAGGAAATTTCCCGGCAGAACCACATGCTGAGCATGAGGAGAGGATTTGTCTGATTGGCACAAGGCAGAGAGTGTGAAGAAAGTGGTCTTTTTCACGATGGGAACTGGTGATGAGGGGAGCACCGCAGTGGTCAGTATTGGGACTACACTCTACACATTATATATTAAGAGTCTGGACAAAAGATGTGAAGGGGTACAGGAAATGGGTTTCCAAGAAAGATCCCAGGGATGAAATTCGTGCCATACCAGGAGCAGGTGAAGTCTCTGGATTTGAGCTTGATGTATTTTCAGAAGCTGTGGCAGAATCTCATTCAAACTTACAGAATGCTGAGGGGCCTGGATGGTGTGGACTTGGGGAAGATGTTTCCACTCGTAGGAGAGACTAAGGGCCAAGGGCACAGCTTCAGAGTGAAGGGACAATCCTTTAGAATGGAGATGTGGAGGAATTTATTCAGCGAGAGGGTGATGGATCTGTGGAACTCACTCCCTCAGGGGGGATGTGGAGGTGAGTAATTCAGTGCATTTAACTCAGAGATAAATAGTTTCTTGGTGAGTAAGGAGATCACGGGTTACAGGGAGTAGTCGAGAGAATGCGGTTGAGAAACAATTCAGCCAGAATCGAATGGTGTCGCAGACTCGATGGACCGAATGGCCTAATTCCACCCCATATATGATGGTCTTACGGACGGTCCTCATTCCATGGGTTTCTAAGTGTGCAGTTATCATTTCTGGCTTATCGTTTACCATACATTTCAGCACTTTCCTGATTATTACTGTCACCTCTTGGTTTTAGAACGACTGCAGAAAGCTACACCACAGAGTGACTTGTGAATCCTTGTGTATAGATTTCATACAGGGTCAGCAGGTCAGAGAGAAGGCAAATGGAATGCTGGGATTGACACCAAAAGGAATGGAGAATAAAAAAAGGGAGCGTTTGTAACAACTACAGCGGCCTTCAGTAAACCCACACTGAGAACACTGTGAACAGGTTTGGTCCCCTATCTAGGGGGAAAATATTCTTGCATTGGAGGCAGTCCTGATATGATTTACCAGACTGATCCTCATAATTGAGGGATATTGATAGGAAAAGATTGAGAAGGTTGAACTTTATCTCATTAGAATTTAGAAAACGAGGCAAATTTGTTGATAACCAAAGACTCCTATGTTCTTCCAGGTTCGGTCCTGATACGTTGGTTCCCCTGAGCGAGGATCTGTAACCGGATAGAAAGGTGAATGCAGACACTCGGAAAACTTATGAAAAAAGCTTGTTTGTAGAGACTGGAGGATGTTACAGAGTTCGGTGTTTGAAATAACTGTTGGTGGTTCGAGATCAGAAAGGTTGTCAGGCTGAAAGTTGTCACGGAAAGGTACAGGGAAATCAGTCCGGAACGATTCACATTGATAGGGAGGAATACAGGTTCTAGAGATTACACAGATAGGGGTGGCAGTTGGAGCTGCAGGATTTTTCAGAGAAGGGAGGATTGAACTGACGGGAGATAACACAGATATGAATGGTAGTTGGAGCTGCAGGATTTACAGAAATGGGGACGGTTGTAGCGACTGGAGAGTACACAGGTAGGGATGGTAGTTGGAGCTGCAGGAGTTTCTAGAGATGTCAGGATTGTTGGTGCTGGGGACGAAATTGACATGGACAATAGTTGGAGCTGCAGGAGTGAGTGAGATAGGGAGGGTTGAAGGGGCTGGATGAATTTACACAGCCAGGGAGAATTGTAGCGATTGGAGGAGCCAGAGATGCTGAGGGTTATAGGGCTGCAGGAGGTCAGAGATTTAGTGAGGGCTGTGAAGGCAGGTTTGCAGCATTCCCATCAGTTACACAGAGATGAGGAGTGCTGTTCTGGAGGAGGTTACATACATCGAGAGGTTTGCAGATACTGGAAGATATTACAAAAGACAGTGAGCTGGAGTAATTGAGGAGGTTACAGCGACAGGATGCATTGAGGAGTTTGAGGCTGCTACAGGTATTAAACATGCTGCAAGGGATCAATAGGAGAAAGTGAGGAAGGCAGATGCTGGAGACCAGAGTTGAAAAATGTGGTGCTGGAAAAACAAAGCAGGCCAGGCAGCATCCGATGAGCAGGAGAATCGACGTTTCGGGCATAAGCCCTTCTTCAGGATTCCTCGGATGCTGCCTGGCCTGCTGTGTTTTTGCAGCACCACATTTTTCAAATCAGCAGGGGATAGATAACGTTATATTGACTGGGATGATTGGAAACTGTGGAGATAAAGAACGAGAATTGCAGGAACTGAAGAATATCACAGAGATGAATAGTAACATATGTGCTAGAGGTGTTAGAACATGAGCTGTATTCAATGGAGTCAGGGATGATACAGGGTGATCTGAGGGGACTACAGGTGATAAAAAGTGTAGTAAGGTTTCTCGGTGTTGGATGGGGCAGTTTACACAGACAGACTATTTTTTTGGAATTGTGTTATTTAGAGATTGAGAGAGTTGTACAGAATTGAGGGACAAACAGAGATACTTAAGAGTGTAGTGAATGAAGACATCTGCTGTCGGATTCTGAGGTTCTGGAAGGACCGGAAAGCTGGACAGTCTGCCAGAGCTTACAGAAACAGGAACAGCAATAGAGCCTGGAGACACTAACACAGGGTGCATTGCACACACTGGAGGAGGTTTCTGCTTTCGGGATGGTTGTAGGGGAGGGTAACGTTGATATAGATGGGGGTAAGAGCTGGAGAGGATTATGATGATGACAAAATGGATGGACAGACTAGAGGAGCTTACAGCGACAGGATGGGTGATAGCGACAGGAGGATGTTAGAGAGATAGCGAATCTTGTAGGAAATGGATTGAGAAAGTCACAAGCATGGGAGTGGGTTCGACAGCTCGGGAGTGCTACAGGGACCTGAGAGGATTACGCAGAAAGGGATGATTGTGAGATCTCCGCATTTTCAGAAGCTTTCAGGACTGGAAGAAGTTGCAAAGATAAGGAGAGATATTGGAGCTGTGGGAGTTCACAGAGACTCGATGGTTTGGGGGGTTTGGGACTGTTTATGGATAAGGGAATTATTTTAGCGACAGTAATATGGAACACAGAGGGAGAGTTTACATTAGATGTCCCACAGTATGGAAACAGGCACTTCGGCTGAACAAATCCACACGAACCCTCCGAAGAATAACCTATCCAGACACATCTCCCTCTGATTAATGCAACTAACTCTGTGGGCAAATTATAATAGCCAATTCACCTGACCTGCACATCTTTGGGATGTGGGACTGTGGGAGGAAACCGGAGCACGCAGAGGAAACCTACGCAGACACGGGGAGAATGTGCAAATTCCACACAGTCACCCAACGCTGGAATCAAACCTGGGTCCCTGGCGCTGTGAGGCACCATTGCTCACCACTGAGCCACCGTGCTGCCCTAATTTGCAGAATTACACAGTGTTTGAGGGGCTGGGAGGGCTGCAGGGAGTGGAGGAGCAAACAGATGTGGAGTGCTGTTGCGGCTGGAAAAGGATCTGGAGGTGTTTATCCAGATAAGGAGCTCGGTAGGGATGGGAGAAGGTTACTGAGGTCGTGTGGTGATATCTGCCAGGATGCAGGAGTGTGATCGGGCCTGCAGAAGGTTACAGTCATATCATGTTCTCTTGGGGCTTGAAGAAGGTACATAGAAGGATATTTTGGTCCAGGCTGGAGGATTTTATAGAGACAGGGTGGACTGTAGGTATTGTATAAAACTACAGAATTCGGGATCATTGTACTGAGTGCACGATAATATTATTGAGATTGGACATGCTACTGAGACGGGAGCAATTTACAAATAGGGAGAGACGTCAACGTTGGAGTAGTTTTCAAATATACAGCAGGAATATGGGAGGGGTGGAGGTTACAGAAATAGGAAATTTTCTGGGAATTACAAGCATTCAAGACGCTGGTGTATATGAGTTGGGCTGAAAGGTATGTTTCCTTGCTGTATGACACTATCACATGACAAGCGACAGTGAGAGATGGGGAGCAGAGAACAGAAAAATCCCATGTTTTAATACTAACTCCTTGAGGGAGGCCTGCTTTCCCCTCTGTTTCCTGATGCTCACGAAGACAGAACAGGCCTGGATGACTAACTGTGAACTCCCGATGCTGTCTCAGGAAGGCTCAGTACAGTAGAGCTGAAAGTAATCCTCTCACAAGAGGGTGGGGATTGATCCTGGGACCACCGTGCCGTGTGTTCACCCTTCAATGCTGTATCAATGTTATCTGGACCAAAGTTCCATCCCTTAAATACACTCTGCTCTGATCACTGTGAGTGATCTTACCTCGCTGCAGGATTTACTGAAGGCTCCAGATCTCACTCTCCATCGCTCTGGCTGACCAACCATCTTCACTGTGATGATAGACGAGATAGGAGTTGGGAATTCTGCTGAGTCAGAAATATACTGAGTACCTACAGGAGACAGAGAAACAGACAGAATGGTAAATCAGACTGACGCAGTGAGGGTTACACATGGAGTATAATACTGAGTCCCACAGAGAACTGGTAAATACAGTCTCCATCCCTGGCTGCTGCGTCTCTCTGGAGTGGAGAATTCTGTTGGCTCAGGATCTGGAGTAGCTGCAAAAGCTGCAATCACCGACAAAAATTAGACCCACACAGTGAGGGATACCACATGGAGAGATCCTGAGTGATATCACCAGAGTGCAGGAAGGTATCAGGATCAAGCCACAATCAGGACGAAGGGGTTGATTCATGATGCACTGGGATCAGTCCTCAGGGATGAGGGAGGAATCAGTAGGCCAGGCAATGGCCGAGTATTTCTCTCACTAGACTCTTCATCCAGAATTTAATGCCGGTGTCAGGGATACCCATCTGACTACTTAATATACTATAAAGAAGGAAATCTGTTATAGGCTCTCAGTCTGGCATACATATGAATCCAGACCTAGGGTAACGGAATTGGCTCTCAACTGCCCTCTGAAATGGTCTGGCAAGCTCGAGGGCAGCTGTTGGTCGGCATGAACTGCTGACCAGCCAGTGACAGCAACATCCCATGAGTGTCCTGGCTAATCATGTAGGTAGGTTTATGCACAGGGCTTTAAACTGACAGAGAAAATGCAGGGAAAGGGTTCAGGTGAAAGGAGCTTTACAAATCCAAAGACTAAATGTGAAGCCTCGGAACAGCATGGGGATGTGGCTGAAGACAAGCAGAAAGGGACAGGAAGGGACAGAGTTGAATTAAAAATGTACATCAATGAATAGGATTGTGATAGGAAATTGTGGGAAAACGTAAATTATATATTTTTTGGAGTTGCCAAAGTATCTGCAATAAGGTAATAGTCTTGTGACACCGAGATAAATGAGATTCAGTCAGCAGAGAGACGTGATTAAAGGGTGAACAAAGGTGGAACATAAATATTCAACGGTAAACAACCTTACAGGATCTCAGGCAGAATGGAAAAGCAAAATGGGAACCCTGATAGTAATGGATAAAAAAGGTATTACAGAGAAAGCATTTGGTTTCAGATGATGCAACTGAATCATCCTGAATGCAAATTCTGTGTGCTACGTGTCAAAAACACAAGTAGGAGAACAGTTGTTACGCTGCTCATCCCTTCATTAAACAGGAATTCATTAGAATTTGTCGCAAAGGCGGTGAGATAATTTTGGGAGACTTCAAACTTTGTATAATCTGGGACAGACACATTGGCAAGTGTGATATTATCAGAGATTCTCCTTGAATGTTTTTGTCAGTGTTTCTTTGAATAACACATTGGGCAAATATCTAGGGATGTAACTATCTCAGGTCGACCGTTGGGTGATGAAGCTGAGTGAATGAGTAATATCACACCGATATTCTCCACGAAATTATACCGGAATTCAAAGAGATTATGACATTTTAAAGTGACCATAAAGCACAACCGAGCATCAGTAACAAAACCAATTACATGATATTGAGAGCACTGACCAAGGGAAACAGGGGAAACAGACTGATATGTCAATCTGTAAATGAACAGTGGAAAACATTTAGAGCCAGCGAGTCCTAGAGACGTACAGCACATAAACGGACCCTTTGGTCCAACTCGTCCACGTCGACCAGATATCCTTTCTTAATCTCGTCCCATCTACCAGCACTTGGCCCATATCCCACTAAACCCTGTTTAATCATATACCAATCCAGATGCCTTTTGAATGCAGCAATGGTACCAGCCTCCACCACTTCTTCTGGCAGTACATTCCATACATACACCACACTCTGCGTGAAAAGGTTGCCCCTGAGGTCCCTTTTAAGTCTTTCGTCTCTAAACCTATGCCGTCTAATTCAGGACCACCCCCCACCCCAGGAAAAAGACATTGTCTGTTTATCCTAGCCATGCCCCTCATGATTTTAGAAACCTCAAGAATGTCACCCCTCAGCCTCTGACGCTCCAGGGAAAACAGTCCCAGTCGTTGCAGCCTCTCCCTTTCGCTCAAATCGTCTAACCCTGGCAACATCCTTGTAAATCTTTTCTTAACACTTTCAAGTTTCACAACATCCATCCAATAGGAAAAAGACCAGAATGCAAGATTCCAAAAGTGCCCTAACCAGTGTTCTGTGCAGCTGCCACCTGACCTCCAAACTCTTATAATTAATGATCTGTCCAATAAATGAAAACATACCAAACAGTTTCTTCACTATCCGCTTATCTGGGTAACACTTACGGGGGCACGGGCGTGGATATGGATTGGACTGTGGGTGTGGCTGGCGGGGGGCGGTGTTGGACGGGTTTGGGGACGGGCTGAGGGTGATGTCGAATCTGTTTGGGAAGTGGAGGCAGGCGGCGGGTGGAGGATGGTGTCGGATGGTTTTAGTGGCGAGATCGCTGTTGGGTGGGTTTGGGGCAGGAGGGGGTGCAAGGTTGAGGGGCGGGAGGGGGCAGTGTTGGATGTGTTTGGAGGCGAACAGGGGATGTTCCTGGGGGCTGGCAGGGCTTGGGGGCTCGCTCATGGCTTGCTGCTGCCTCGTCACCTGAACAGGGAGCAGACTGGATTGAAAACTCCGAGGCCCAGAGGAAAGGCATTGAATCGATTAATTGAATAATTATTCGAACGATATAGTGCCCGCCTATCTCGTTCAGATAATCGAAGTTCCCCTGAAAACCATCTGGGCTATAGCCTTGTGTGTGATTTTTAACTTCACCCAATCAACCCCTGCTGAATGGACCCAATATTGGCCCAGTACCAGTTTAAGACCTAAATCCGTGAACCTGACTGATCGTTTTCCATAACTATGTTAAAACTAAGACAGTTGTGGTCACTAGACGCAACATGCTCTTCGACTGATACTTCAATCACTTGCTTGACCTCGGTTTCTGAGGGGAGGTCCAGCGTTGCATCGGCCTGAGAAGCGTAGAACCCTCTAGGTCTTGGTTTAGGAAACTTTCTTCGACATATTTGACAAATTCCACTCATGTATGGGCCTTTTACACACTGTGTGACCCAGTCAATCCAGGGGAAGTTAAAATCTCCAACCAATATTACTCTATTATTTTTACAGTTACCTGCAAACCCACGATATCTTGCTCCTCTCGTACCTGCTGACTACTTGAGGGTCGAAACACCATCCCAGCAAACTGACCATCCCATTTTTGCTTCTAACTTTTCAATCTATGGTCTCACTTGATGACTGCTTAGCAGTATTGGCTCTAAGCAATGTTGCTATGTCCTTCCTAATCAAAAGAACAACTCCCCTCCTCACTTACTTGTCCTGCTGTCACGCCTGTAGTTTCTGTATCCTGGAACACTGAGCTGCCAGTCCTGCCCTTCTCCCAGCCATGTTTCTATTATGGCTACAAGTCCCCAGAGCCAATCCATGGTCTGAGTTCGTCTGCCTTACCAGTCAGTCCTCGTGTGTTGAAATAAATGCTCTTTAAAGCAGAAGTCGTTTCCCTCCCTCTACTGTACCCCTGGATATCCTGAATAGGTAACTTGCTCTTGATGGCTGATGTATTTCCCCTGACCTTTTGATTGTCCCTCTCTTACTCAAAGTTACAATTCCCTGCCAAACTAGTTTAAATCCTCCTGGGTAACACGAGCACATGTCCCTGGGTTACTGGTGCCCCTCTGCTTCAAGTGCAAACCATCTCCTTTGTACAGGTCACCTCTACCCCAGAAGAGATCCCAATGACCCAAGAACTGAAAACCCAGCCCACTATACCAGCACCTCAGCCACACATCCATTCGGCCTATCTTTCTATTTCTATCCTCACTGGCACGTGGCATTGGGAGTAATCTGGAGATCATTAATGTCAATATCCTGCTTTTTTACTTCTTACCTAACTCCCTGTACTCATTTGACAGGGGCCTATCCCTTTGTCTACCACTCCCATGTGGATTGATGTGCACAATGACCTCTGGACGTTCAGCCTCCATCTTCAGAATGTTCAGGTACTGCTCAGAGACATCCTTGACCCTGGAACCCGGGAAGCAGCACACCAACTTGGGGTCACTGCTTCAGACACACAGTCTCTTGTCTGTCCCCCTCACAACTGAGTCTCCTGTCAGTATTGCGATCATTAGAGAGGATCTGGCAAACAGAGACAGGGAGGAACTCCCTGCAGTTGCGTCCATATGAAGAAAGTGGAATTTTTTAAAGGGATGCAGTGAGAACGCAGGGCCACTGTGCTCCTTCAAGAGTGAATAGTAAAGGCAGCAAGTCCAGCGAATACTGATCAAGTAATAACGTGAGTTTGATAAAGAACATACAGTGCAATAAAATCAGGTGAAGGCCTTCACAAGTATAGAGAGTGCAAGGTGATTGTGGAAAATGAGGGACAAACAATGGTCATGAAATATATTTGGCAGATATGATTGCGGAAAAGCCACAGGCATTTTATCAGCATCGTGAGAGTAAGAGGATTCCCAGCGAGAGCGGGAGGCCTGTGAGAAACCAAAGGGACAATCTTTGCATGGAGCCAGAGGAAGCAGGTGAGGTCTTCAATGAATACTTCCTATCTGTATTCACACAGGAGAAAGATATTGTAGCCGGGGATTTAAGTTGGGATGCTGATATTCCAGAACATGTTAAGATCAATAAGGAGAAGATATTAAATATTTTCACAGGCATAAAGGTGGAGAAATCCCCAGTACCCAATGAGATGTATCTCAAGCTGCTTTGGGAGGTCAGGGAGGAGATTGCTGGGGCCCTGGCGGATGTATTTAATACTTTGCTGGCCACAGGTGAAGTGCCGAATGACTGGAGGATCGCTAATGTGGTTCCTTTATTCAAGAAGGGCAGCAAGGATAGGCCAGGAAATTACAGAGCAGGTAGTCTGTCAGCAGTGGGAGGGAAATTATTGGGAACACTGCTGAGGGACAGGTTGAATCAATAACTGGAAATGCAGGGATCGATTAGTGATAGTCAGCATGGATTTGGAAGAGGAAGATAATGTCTGATGAAATTAGCTGAGATTTATTTGAAATTACGATTGAAGATATTGATGATGGCAGTGCAGATGTTGTGATTTACATGGAATTCATTAAGGCCTTTGACAAGGTCCCACGTGGAAGGCTGGTCCAGAAGGGAAGGGCCCATGGGATCCAAGGCAAGTTGGCAAATTGTATTCACAATTGGTGGAGGGTTGGTTTTGTGATTGGAAGCCTTTGCCCAGCGGTTGTACCAGAGGGATCTGTGAAGGAACTATTGCTGTTTCTTATGGGCATTAATCGCTCCGATGTGAAGCAGAAGGTATCATTAATAGGTTTGCAGATGACATGAAAAGTGAGGGTGTTGTACACAGTGAGGGGATGGTCTCAGGCTACAGTCTGAACATTGAGGCTGGGACAGAAGTTTACGACAGTCATTTCAATCGACAAGCCAGGCAAGAGCACAGCAGGCAATGAGGGAAAACGCATCAATTAAGCTGTATTTACTTTAATGTAAAAGGCCTAACAGGTTATATAGATGAACGCATGGCATGGATGGGAGCATGGGACAGGGATAATGCAGGAATTACAGAAACAAAACTGAGGGAGGGGCTGGACAGGTAGTTCAATGTACCCGGGACAGATACTACAGGAAGAATAGAAGGGGAGGCAAGAGAGGAGGAGGATTGGAGTTTTTGATCAGTGAAAACATCGCTGTAGCGCTGAGAGAGGATATTCCTGGGATCGCCCAGTGAAACTGTGTTAGTGGAACTGAGAAACTATACTGGATGATCAGTTTGATATGACCGTACTACAGTCTCGGGAAATTGCGCAGCAAATAGTCGGAGATCTCAGATATCTGTAAGAATGATAGGGCTGTAATGTTCGGGGATTTTAACTTTCTCAACCTAGACTGATATTGCCGGAGTGTTCACAGCTTGAATGGAAGAAATTTGTTCAGTGTGTTCAAGAAAACTGTCTCAGTCAGTATGTAACTGGTCCGACTGGAGGAAGGGATGAAACCTGACCTCCCTTCGGGAAACAAGGGAGAAAAAGGGGCTGAAGTGTTTGTAGGGGAGCACTTTGGCAAAGTCACCACAATTCTATTAGTTTGAAAATAGCAATGGAAAAGGACAGGCCTGGTCCACAAGTTAAAGTTCAAAACTGGCCTTGCCACAGTCCAGAAGGTATGAGGCAAGACTGTCCAAAGGTTGATTCGTGGAGGCTATTTGAAAGTAAAGGGACGTCGGGCAAGTGGGATTCTTTCAAAAGATAAATAAATTAAGATTTCAGGGGCAGAATATTCCTGTTAGTGTTAAGGACAATGCTGACACAAGTGGGAAACACTGGATCGCTTGGGATATTGAGGGTCTGGTGAAGACAAAAGGGGGCACATGTCCTATATATCCAGCTGGATTAAGTCAATCCCTTGAAGAACACTTGTGGGTGTAGTAATGCCCTTAAGAGGGAAATCATGAGGGCCTAAAGGGGATCTGAAAGAGCTTTAGCAGATAAGGTTCGGGAAAATCCAAATAGATTCTACAAATATATTAACAATAGAAGATTAACTCGAAACAGAATGTGACCGCTTAAAGATCAATGAAGCCATCCGTGTGTGAATCCACAGGAAATGGCGAGATCCGAAACAAAAAATTCACGTCAGGACTTACTGTGGATAAAACACTGGGGAAGCAGGGAAATAAACAGTGAGGTTTTCAACAGAGTCCACATTGGAAAACAGGAGGCGCTGAAGGTTTTCAAACACATTAAAATTAGACAACTCTCTGGGAACTAATCAAGTACATCCCAGGATATTGTGGTAAGTTAGAGAAGAAACTTACAGATATTTCTATCACTGACAGCCACGGGTGGTGAGCTGGGAGCCTGGGGGTGGCTAATGTTGAGCCAGTATTTAGGAAAGGCTGCGAGAGAAAGCCAGGGGGGAATATAAACACCGATTAGCTTCATGTCAGTGGTGTGAATGTTGTTGGAAGTGATTCCAAGGATCAGGAGTTACATGCATTTGGAAAGGCAATGATTGATTAGAGACAGTCAGCATAGCTTTGTGCGTACAAAGGGGTATCTCTCAAACTTGATAGAGTTTGTTGAAGAGGTGACCAAGAAGATGGATGAAGGCAGAGCAGTAGACATTGTCTATCCTGACTTCAGCAAGGCCTTTGACAAGGTTTAGCGTGGTGCACTGGTTAGTAAGGTTAGATCACATGGGATCAGGGAGAGCAAGCCAAACAAATACAAAATGGGCTTGATAGTCGGAGAAAAAGGATGGTGGGAGATGGTTGTTGTGCAGACTGGAGGCCTCTGACCAGTAGTGTGCCATGACGATCGGTGCAGGATCCACACATGTATTATTGACATAAACCAGAATATATGAATTATTGTTTGAATGTTTGTGGATAGTACAATACGTGTTATAGTGGGCAGTGAATAAAGTTATCAAAGGTGATTTAACCAACTAAGCCAGTGGGTCAAGAAATGAAAGATGGAGTTGAATTCAGGTGTTGGATTTTGTTAAGATAAACGAGGGAGGACTAACACAGTTATTGGCAGAGCTCTGTGCAGTATTGTCTAATGGAGAGAGACCAAAGTGTGCCTTGGAAGTGGCATCGCAGGGGGACAGGGTGGGGAAAGCGGATTAGGCACACTAGCCCTCATGGGTCAGTGCATTGAGGACCTGAGTTGCTACATCATGATGCGGCAGTACAAGACATTGCTGGGTCTCCAGTTGCAGTACTGTGTAGAATTCTGATCCTCCTGCTTCAGGAAGCATTTTCCGAAACTGCAAACTGAGCAAAGACTGCCAAAGATGTTACTAATACTGGAGGGTTTAACAGAAACAGAGTGGCTGGAGAAGCTGAAAGCAAAACAGAGCGATGAGATAACTATGTCAGATAAGGTTAAGGAGAATCAAAAGAAATTCAACAGCATACAAATACAAAAAAGCAACTAGAGGGACAACAGAGCTCCTCAAAGAAGGCCATCCATGCCTGGAACCATAGTAGATGGGCACGACCTGAAATGAATATTTCATATCAGAACATACTGTGGACAAAGACGAGGAAACAAAGGGAGAGAAACAATGATGTCTTGAAAAGAGTTCCCATTACAGAAGAGGTGGTGCTGGATATCTTAGGACACAAAGGTAGAGAATGCCCGAGGTCCTGAACAAGTGTATCCCACAGCATTGTGGCAAAGAGGCAGCGGGGACGGTGGCAGAGATATTTGTTTCATTGTCCTTCTTATTTCCCTAGGGCGGAGGTGCCTGAGGGGTGACCTTATAAAGGTTTATAAAAACATGAGGGGTGTACGTAATGTGAATAGTGAAGGTCTCTACTTCAGGATAGGGGAATCCATAACAAGAGGGCAGAAATATGAGGTGAGAGAGTAAATACTTAAAAGCGACCAGAGGAGAACATTTCCACACAGAGAATGGTGCATGTATGGAATGAGCGTCTGGGGAAGGGGTAGAGAAAAGTAAAATTACAACATGGAAAAGACATTTGGGCAGACACATGGAGAAGAGAAGGTTTGAAGGGATAAGGACCAAACACATGCAAATGCGAGTCGTTCATGAACAGTGGTCAGCATGGATTAGTTGGATGGAAGGAACCGTTTCCATGCTGTATGCCTCTCTCTCTAGTAATTTGAGGAGGAGACTATAGAGATAAGGCATGCTGTAGACACTGAAGAAAGTTACAGAGATAGGGATAATAGTTTGAAATGCAGTGCATTTCAAATATGGGGAGGGACTATAGGGAAGGTGGAGACAGGAACTTTTGTAAGAGTTACAATGTATTAAAGACACTGGTCCACAAGACATGGTATATGTAGAGTGTTGGAGGGGGAACACAGAACAGAAAGATCCCAGGCAGTATTCCCACCCACTTATGGGAAGCCTGCTTTCCCCTCTGTTGTCCTCGTCCTCACTAAGACATTACAGGCCTGGATTGATAACTGTGACACTCCGGATACTGTCTCAGAACAGCAAAACCTACAGTAGACGTGGTGATTGAGCCTGGGGTGTGTCTGTTTTTGCTCCCCTTCCAGCACTGTTTGCCGATGTTTGGAGCCCGCTCGCTGCTCTCTGCTCTGTGCACGGAGAGTGATCTTACCTCAGTGCAGGATTTATTGAAAGCTCCAGATCTCCCTGCCCTATGAAGATGGTTGGTCAGCCAAAGACACAATGTGGTGATGGATGGGACACCCAGCAGCTGGGAAGTCTATTGAGTCAGGAACTTCTTGAGTATCTACAGGAGACAGAGAAATAGACAGAATGGGAGCTTAGACTGATGCAGTGAGGCTTACACACGGAGAATAGTACTGTGTACCACGGAGATCTGGAAAATCCCAGTCTCCATACCTGGCCTGTGCTGCTGCGTCTGTCTGGAGTGCAGAATTCTGCTGGCTCAAGATCTGGAGTAGCTGCAAGAGTGAGAGACGCTGACAGAGACAGCAATTAGACTCACACAGTTTGGGATACCACATGGAGAGAGACCGAGTGATATTACCAGAGTGCAGGAAGGTATCAGGATCAAACAATCATAAGGGAAAATCAGGTTTAGCTTCATGATACACTGGTATCAGTGTTCAGGGATAAATAGCCTGTGAGCAGCCAAAGTAATGGCCGATTGATATTGTTCCTCGAGCACGCATCCCAAACCTCAGCTAATGTTCAGGAGAGGCAGGTTTGAACCATATCATCTCAAATGGTGGAATTTGAAATAAATTATGTTAAAAATAGTAATTGACAATCTATAAATACTATTACTGATGTACAATAAATCCAAAGACTTGTCATTCAGAGAAGGACATCTGCCCATGCTCAAGTGGTCTGCACGACATAGTCACAGCAAAGTGTTTGCCTCCCAATTACCCTCTGAAATGGCCGAGCAAGCTGCTCAGCGTAAGGGCATCTAGGGCTGGGCAAGAAAGACTGGTCAGACAGAGACATCCACATCCTTTACCTGATTTAAAAAAAAAAATCCATTAGGATGGGGTCCCACTGGAACTGAGCTGGGACCAGTGTCCTGGCCAATCATGTCAGTCGGTTTATGGACAGGGCTTTAAACTGACAGAGGGTTCAGGTGAAAGGAAAATTCCAAATCCAAATAGAAAAGATGAACTGCGTAAAGTGCAGTTTAAAGTAATATAAAAATTTAAAGTGAATCACAGAAAGGACAAGCTACATCTAGAAACTAAAACAGTCAATTACATGAGTTGAGAAGAGAACTGACCAAGGTAAAACGGCTAAACAGACTGAAACATGTGTCTGCAAATGGACAGTGGAAAGCATTTGAAGGAACAGTGTAAAACACTCAACAAAAGGACGTTCCATTGAAACAGACAAAACCTCAGAAAGAAATTCCCACCCATCCCTCACTCAGGACAAAATGGATCATATCAGATTATGAGGCTTAGACAATTACCACAAAGTACATAAAATCCTGGAATGAGAGAGAATTTAAGCAGTAATTGTTAAAGGGATTGCAAAGGGTCTGCTAGCAGGGGGGAGGGCAGTGGGAAGAGGAATCTTTGTCAGGGTTTAATGACACGATAGGAACAGGGAGAGGTGAAGGTGCTGAGGTGGTGAGTGTGTTACAGAAAGTGGTCCAGGTCTGAACTGTGTTAGAAAACCAGTACGGATTGCTGCAGCTCGAGAGATTTGCAGAGGTAGGGAGAGACATACGCATTTTTATTTATTCTTTCATGGGATGAGGGTGACACTGATTGGAGCAGCATTCTTTCCCCCACTGCTAATTACCCAGAGGACAGATTAGAGTCAGTGGTATTGCTGTGGGTCTGGATTCAACTGGAGGCCAGACCAGGTTGGAATGTCACATGTCCTTCCCTAAAGGAGCCAAGTAAGCCTGATGAGTTCTTCCAACTGATCAACAATGATTTTATGGAGGCCGCAGTAAAACACCCAGTACATCCCATGGGCAAAACCAACGTCATCCACAAAATTCGATGCAAGGACTGCCACAAACTCTACATAGGACAAACAGGAAGAAAGTTAGCTATCAGGATACACGAACACCAGCTAGCCACAAAAAGACACGACCCTCTCTCCCTCGTAGCCCTACACAGGGATGGAAAATGCCACCATTTCGACTGGGACAACACATCTATCCTGGGACAGGCAAAGCAAAGGCATGCCAGAGAATTCCTAGAGGCCTGGCACTCCAACCACAATGCCATAAACAAACACATAGATTTACATGCCATCTACCAACCCCTCAGAAAACGAACAGGAAATGATATCACCACCAACCCCAGAAACCCCATCCAGGGGAAAGATATAAATAGAAAGCAAGAGACAACAGCTTCACTTCGCTTAGAGGTAGCCACTGATGATGTTACTTCGCCAGGAAATGAAACATCTGGATATCAAACCGACAGCTCAGCGAGCAGACCTACACCCCCATAATTTCCCATGAATGATTCACCTAATCTGCGCATCTTTGGACGGTGGGTGGAAACTGGAGCACCTGGAGGATCCCCACGGAGACATGGGGAGAATGTATAACTTCCACACAGACAGTTGCCCGGGACTGGAATCAAAATTGGATCCTTGGTGCTACAAGGCAGCGGTGCTAACCACCGAGCCATCGTGCCGCCCCCATATAACCCTATAGATGTCTAACGATCCTTGCGTCATCAGCCTTATGTAAGCTTCGTTTTTCCTCTTGACCAGATGTTCTACATCTCTTGGAACCTTGTCAAATGCTTTGCTGAAGTCCATGTAGACAACATACACTGCTCTGCCTTCATCAATCTCTTGGCCATCTCCTCGAAGAGTCAATCGGGTTTGTGAAATACGGTTTCCCGCTCATGCTGACTATCTCTTATCCGCCCTTGTGTTTCCAAATATACGTAGCTACTTTCTCTCGGAATCTCCTCCAACAACTTCCCCATCACTGGGTTCACGGGGCTGCAATTTCCTGGATTTTCCCTGCAACCCTTAAGCGATGGAACAGCACTAGCCGCCGTCTAGTCTTCCGACACCTCACTGTGTCTGTTGATAATATAAATATGTCTGTTAGGGACACTGCAATCTCTTCCCTAGCTTCCCCCAAGTTTCTTGGATCGACCTAATGAGCTACTGAGAATTGATCTACCTTTATTTGTTTTAAGATTCCAACACTTCCTCTTGTCTGTTTAGGATTATTTCCAAGACATCACAAATTATTTTCCAAAGTTCCAGAGCTTCCATGTCTTTCTCCAGAGTAAATACTGACAAGACTTTTTTTTTTGTTTAAGACCTCACCAATCTCCTCTGGTTCCACACATTGGTGACCTTATTGATCTTAAAGGAGCCCTATTCTCTACCAAGTTATTCTTTAGGCCTTATTCAACCTTGCACAAAGGCTTCTGAAAATTTAAATGAACCATACCCTCCGTACCAACACCCCCCCCCCAACACACCCTTATCTATTCTGCCATTTATATTCACACCAACAGATAAAATCCAACAGGCACAAAAACAATTTCGCTTTTATAAAATGTATTTCTAAAGGTCCAGTTTTTAAAATTGATATGTTGTTTTTCACTCATTTCAGCATGCTCCTGACTTACTGTCAGGCTAAAAGTATTTGTTTTTAGACTGGAAACATAAAGGGTTGTGGGAGATCTTGTTTATCAATCTGAAACAAAAGTATCTTACGGTGTCATGAAGTAATAGAGAAGGCAAATCAAATCCTCCCATTTATTACAAAGGAAATGGAGTCTAAATATAGGAACATCTTACTAAAACGATGCAAGGTACAAGTCAGACTACACCTAGCATATTATGAACACTGTGTGTGCCTGAAGGAAAGATATTCTTGTATTAGAGGCAGTCCAGAGAAGGTCCACTCGGCTGATGTTGGAAACGGAGGGATTTTATAATAAGAAGAGGTGGAGTAGATTGAGGATGAACTCATTGAAGTTGAGAAAAATCAGAGAGAAACTGAATGAAACATGCAAGATTCTAAAGTGCTTTGATCGGAAAAATGCTGGGAAGTTAGAAAATAGAACAGTGCATCAATAGGCCCTTCGGCCCACCTTGATATCATTCTCAACTCATCCCATCTATATATACATGGTCCATGTCCCTCTATTCTCTGTCCGTTCATGCTTCTGTCTAAATGACACTTCAAAACATTACTCACATTTTTGTTTCTATGACCTCACTTGGCAACTTCCACTCTCTGTAAAAAAAAACTTGCCTCACGCACTTCATTTAAACGTTCTCTTTCTCATCTTGAACCTCTGCGCTCTAGTATTTGAAACTTACACATTGGAAAAGAGATTCTGCCCATCCACATTATCTATCCCTGTCTTAACGTTATATTCCTGTATCTGGTCGCCTGTCAGCCTCTGATACTCTCATAAAGCAATCCAACTTTGTTTAATTTCCTCTTAACACCTAACACACGCTTAAAAACATAACGCAGATAACGTGCTGATAAACCCCTTGTGTCCCCTCTCCAAAGACTCAACATCCTTCCTATTTTGTGGAGATGAAAACTGCTCACAGTAATCCACGTGTGGCCAAACAAAAGTTTTATACAATTACAACGTCAGATGCAAATCACTAGACCCAACCTTGTGACTGATGAAGGCCAGTGTTCCATTTGCTCACTTTCCCACCTATAACAATTGTGTTGCCATTTTCAGGGAGTTACTGGCTTGCACCAAGATCCTTCTGCATATCAATGTCCCTCAATATCCTAACTTTCATCTTGACTTTGACATCATCTCACACTTGTCCAGATTAAACTCAATTTGCCATTCCTCTGCACATCTTACCAACTGATATTTAACCTTCTGCAACCTTGGATATCCTTGTTCATTAACTCCAATTCAACCAATTTTAATTTCATCTGCAATAATTATATTTGTCACTAACTTTCATTTCAATTGTGTGAGAATCTGTAACCAGGGGGCAGAAAATCCCAGCAAGGGCTCACCCATTTAAGATGGAGTTGAGGAGGAATGCCTTCACTCAGAGGGTAGTGACTCTGTGGGAATTCCTGACTGCTGGGGGATGCCGAGGCTGGGTCATTAAGAATATTTACAACAGAAATTGTCAGATTTTAAAGAATCAGGGAAACAAGGGTTTTGTGGAGAAGGCAGAAAAGTAATGTTGAAGATCATCAGGTCAGCCATGACCTTCTTGAAGGGCAGAGCATACTCAATAGGCCAAGTGGCCTAATTCTGCTCCTACATTTCAACTCAGAATCTCCATTATAATATTATGGATCTCTGCTCACAAACTCATTTACAATGGAATTATTAGATATTTTTTATTACACAGCATTTGATCTACAATTGACAATTTTGTTAATGACTCCTTGATCTGTTGTTATGAAAAACCATCTCATATATAATCCAGGATTCCATCCATTACAGCCCTGATACTCATTAGTTATCCAGTCGAGATGGAGACCACTGTCACATACAGTTACCGTCCTGCCCTTGCTGCAAGTATATTCAGTGTCCTGACCGCAACCATATTGACATTACCACTACTGTCTGGTGCCTACAAAAGAATTCCTGCTAGCGCTTGCTGCTGCTTTTTATTCTCAGTTCCACCCAAATAGACTCCAAATTTTGATCCTCATATTCACGTGACTGTCTCAGTAATGCATTAACCTCATCCTTTCTTCACAACTTGTTGGCTTTTTGCCTGTCCTGCTTTGATTCCACCAACCCTTCAATATTCCCTTCCCAGCGATGGTCATTCTGCTGCTCCAACTCCGGAATGACAGTTTCATCATATCTGTTCACTGTCATTCCATCTGCCTTATGGCGAATGCAGGGAGTCATTCCTCAGGAGAGGAGGATGGAACGCATGGGTAGAGCCTTGGAAAATGGCGATTTTGCAGCTATAGCAGTTGCTGAAGGGACTGGAAGTGGCAAAAGATGTAGGGAGGGTTGTGGAAGCAGTTGGTGGTGAGAGATAGGGAGCACTGCAGAGACTGCAGGGGATCATATGGACAGGGGGATTTCTAAGAGTAGGGGAAAGTAACAGAAATAGAGAAAGTGCAGTGCCTGAAGTGGGTTCAGCAACCAGGACTTTTCAAGGTGCAGAACAAAGTTACAAAGACTGAAACGGTTCTAGGGATTGGAGGAGTATAGAAAGATAGGGAGGGCTTTCATCCCTGGAGGATAGTATGTTACAGAGATGTGGAGAGTTTCACAACGAACTGGAATTAGAAAGATCAGGAGGATTTGAGATTATTGGAGCAGCTTTATCTATATACTTTCTCCAGAGATAGAGAACGTTGTGGAGACTGGAACAGGTGAAACAGAGGGAGGGTTTTAGGAATAAGAAGGACTTTTCAGGGAAACGGAAGGATGTGGGGATGGAACATGGTGAGAGTCACAGTGACAATTACGAAAGCTCATGAAGGTAACAAAAATATATAGTGTAGTGATAATGGGAGAACATTAAAGGTATAAAGGTTTGTAGTGACTGAAGGAAATTACATGCACAGCAAGGGGAGTAGGGACTACCTGCGTATACAGAGATTGAGTCTGATTGAGAGAGGAAGCGATTATTGTCATCATTAGGATTGTAGAGACGAAATTCCATGATAGAACTTGATGTATCCACAGCCATGGAGGATATTAACAGATGGAGAAGGTTCCTAAGGTCAGGAGGTCCTTGGGAGATTTCACAGATAGTGAGATTCTCAGGTAAGAGCCTGACATAATTACAAAGACAGGGAGGTATTTCAGGTCTGGAGGGGATTACACAGATCGGGACAGCTCAATGGACTGAATAAGTTTTTACAGATAAGGAAGGTTGGAGGAGCTGGAGGAGCTTACCCAGATAGGTACGGATGGAGAGGTTAAAGACAAACGCATTGACATGGAGGGTGGTATTGGTGGGAGGATATTACAGGGATAGACAGGACTGTCGGGGTTAACAGGGATGATGGAATTTAGTATGTACTGGAGAAGTTTAGGGATTAGTTTGTTAGGGGTTAGAGAACCTGACAGAGGCAGAGAGCATTGTGGGGACGAGAGGAGATTCCAAACAGAGGAAGGATAATCAGGAATGGAAGACATCACAGAGATCACTAATACAGCATAGGCCGGGTTGATGTCTGGGAAACCCTGTGCTGTCTCAGTGAGGACCAGTATAGCAGAGGTGAAAGCAGGACTCTCAGCAGATGGTGGGATTGCAGCGTAGGCTGTAGCTGTTCTTGCCCAGCAGTGTATCTATGTCCTATATCTTTTTTTTTACATTAGATTAGATTACATTAGATTAGATTAGATTAGATCAGATGAGATTAGATTACATTAGATTAGATTAGATTAGATTACATTAGATTACATTAGATTAGATTACATTAGATTAGATTAGATTACATTACATTACAGTGTGGAAACAGGCCCTTCGGCCCAACAAGTCCACACCGACCCGCCGAAGCGCAACCCACCCATACCCCTGCATTTACCCCTTACTGAACACTACGGGCAATTTAGCATGGCCAATTCACCTGACCTGCACATCTTTGGACTGTGGGAGGAAACCCACGCAGACACGTGGAGAACGTGCAAACTCCACACAGTCAGTCGCCTGAGGCGGGAACTGAGCCATATTTTTCTCAGCCATATTTCTGTTCTGGTTGGAATATTGCAGTCCTCAGAGCCAATCCATGCTCTGAGCTCATGTCCCTTACCAGTCAGGCCTCATGCGTGCCGTTCAGCCAACGATCCCCCTGCCTCCACTTCCATCTCCATCCCCACCGCCCCCAACCAACACCACCAAGATATACTGGTGCCCCTCTGGTTCAAATCCAATACCCTTAGAAATGAGAGGCAAGCAATTTCTAAGGGGACCTTAGAAATGAGGGGCAAGCAATGATCATTAAATATCCTTGGCAGACACTATTAAGGAAAAGCTACAAGATATTTTATGACATAGTCATAGTTAGAGGATTCCCAGCTAAAGAATGAGGCATGTTGGAAACCAAAGGGACAAAAAGTGCATGGAGCCAGAGGAAGTAGGTGAAGTCTTCAACGAATACTTCCCATCTGTATTCACACAGTAGGAAGGCATTGTAGTCGGGACTATCAATTGGGATGGTGAGGTTCGAGAACATTTTAAGATCAATAAGGAGGTATTAAATGTTTTCACAGGCATAAAGGTCGAGAAATCCCCAGTGCCCAATGAAATGTATCCCAGGCTGCTATGGGAGGTAAAGGAGGAGATTACTGGGGCCCTGGTGGATATATTTAATATATTGCCGAACGCAGGTGAAATGCCGAATGACTGGAGGATAGCTAGTGTTGTTCCTTTGTTCAAGAAGGGTAGCAAGGTTAGGCCAGGTAATTACACAGCAGATAGTCTGACAACAGAAAGAGGGGGGACTTACTGGAAACAGTTTAGATTAGATTAGATTACTTACAATGTGGAAGCAGGCCCTTCGGCCCAACAAGTCCACACCGCGCCGCCGAAGCGCAACCCACCCATACCCCTACATTTACCCCTTACCTAACACTACGGTCAATTTAGTATGTCCACTTCACCTGACCCGCACCTCTTTGGACTGTGGGAGGAATCCGGAGCACCCGGAGGAAACCCACGCAGACACGGGGAGAACGTGCAAACTCCACACAGTCAGTCGCCTGACGTGGGAATTGAACCAGGGTCTCTGGCGCTGTGAGGCAGCAGTGCTTCTGAGGGACAATTAGGGATAGTCAGCACGGCTGTGGTAAAGGAAGATCCTGCCTGATGAATTCAGCTGAGTTTTCTTTGAAATCAAGATTAAAAATATTGATGAGGGCAGTGCAGATGATGTGGGTTCCTTGGAGTTCACTATTGCCTTTGAGAATGTCCCACATGGAAGGTTGGTCCAACAGACCAATGGGATCCAAGGCAAGTGAGCATATTGAATCCACAGTTGTTGGAGGGTTGGTTTTGTGTTTGAAATTCTTTCACCAGTGGGTGTACCACAGGGATCTGTGCAGGAACCATTGCTGTTTGTATGTACATTAATACCTTGGATGTGAAAGCAGAAAGTATCATTACTCGGTTTGCAGATGACATGAAAGGTGAGGGTGTTGTCCACAATGAGGGGGATGGTCTCAGGCTGCAGTATTAAGGTTGAGGCTGGGACAGAATTTCAAGAGAGCCATTTAAATAGACAATGCCGGCAAGAACACAGCAGCCAATAAAGGAAAATGGATCAATTAAACTACTTTATTTCAACATAACAGGTAAGGCAAATGAACTTGGTGCATGGACATGGGACTAGGACACCATAGGTCTGACAGAAACACAGCTGAGGGAGGGACAGGACTGGCAACTCAATATTCAAGGATACAGATTCTACAGGATGGAGAGAACAGGAGTGGAAGAGGAGGGTGAGTGGAGTTTTGTGATCAGTGATACAGCACTGCAGCACTTAGGATATTCTTGGGGATCGCCCGGTGATGCTGTACTTGTGGAAATGAGAATTTATAATTGGTAATCACTTTGATATAACTGCACTACATGCCCTCAACAGTCAGTGGGAAATTGAGCATCAAATATGTCGGGATACCTCAGATATTTGTAAGAATTATAGCGTTGTAATGGGCGGGCATTTTAACTTTCCAAACTGAGATTAGGCCTGCCAGAGTGTTCACAGCTTGGATGGGAAGGATTTGTTAAGCATGTTCAAGCAAACCCTCCCATTCAAAATGTCAATGGTCGGACTGCAGGAAGGGCGAAAACCTGACTTCTTCTTGAGAAACAAGGTAGGAAATGCGGCTGAGGTGTTCGTGGGGAAACACTTTGGCAAAGTCACCACAATCGTATTAGTTTGAAAATAGTGATGGAAAGGAACATGGCAGGTTCACAAGTTATTTATCAAAATTGGCCTTGCCTGAATCCAGAAGGTATGAGTCAAGAGCATTTAACAATTGATTGTGGAGGCTATTTGCAGGTAAAGGGACGTCAGGCAGATGGGTTAGCTTTCAAATGAGAGATAAAACGAGAGTTCAGGGCCAGCATATTCCTGTTAGTGTGAAGGATAATGCTGATGAAAGTAAGAAAACCTGGCTGACTGGAAATATTGAGGTTCTGATCAAGAGAAATTGAGCACGTA
Source organism: Chiloscyllium plagiosum (assembly GCF_037043375.1). Classification (NCBI taxonomy): domain Eukaryota; kingdom Metazoa; phylum Chordata; class Chondrichthyes; order Orectolobiformes; family Hemiscylliidae; genus Chiloscyllium; species Chiloscyllium plagiosum. The sequence continues at coordinate 63,048,334 of NW_028270175.1, read as the reverse complement.
TCACGTATAGCCAGCTGGATTAAGGAAATCCATTGAAGAACTTTGCAGGTGGAGAACTACATTTAAGTGGGAAATCAGGAAGGCCCAAAAGGGACCACAGAAAGCTCTTATGTTAAAACTGAGGAAAACACAAGTATATTAACAACAGAAGATTAAATACGGATGGAATATGGTTCCTTAATGATCAATGGGGTCAACCAAGTGTGGAACCAGAGGAGATGGCTGAGATCCTAAATTTTACGTTTCAACTCACCCTGACCCCATCGGGCACATTCTGTCACCGTTACCCAGAACCCCTCAAAATCACTTGGTCACCGTCAAACTGACCCCATCACATTCACTCCCACCCTGACCTTCTTACACTCACTATATCATTGTCATCTAGACACCCCACACTATTCTGTCACTTTCACCCTGACATCCTCACATTCACTCAGTCACTGACACCCGGAAACCTTCACACTCACTCAGTCACTGTCACCCTGGCCCTCTCGCACTCACTACGTCATTATTTCCCTGACAGGGTCACAATCACTCCGTCACCCTGAATCACTCATTCCCACTGCATCAATGTGAACCTGACACACACAGGTGCATTCGTCCCCGTCACACTCAGGCACGCACACTCACCGTGGCACGGTCATCCCCAGCCCCTCCCACTTTCTCTGCCCCGATCAACCTGAGCCCCTCACAGTCACTCCATGTCTGTTACCCGGACACTCTCATTCTTACTCAATCACCGTCACCCTGAGCCCTTCAGACTCTTTCGATCACTGTCACCCTGACACCATCACACTCACTCCAGCACCATGACCCTGAACCCTGCACACACACTCTGTCAGTGTCAACCTGACCCCCTCACAGTCACTCCATCAGCGTCACCCTGACCCCCTCACACTCACTATGTCACTGTCACACACACATACGCACACACACAGACATTTACTCTATCATCGTCACCCCGACCGCCTCACACTGACTCCATTACCATCAGCCAGACCACTCAATGCACTTAGTCACCATCACCCGGACCCCCTCACACTCACTAAATCACCGTCACGCCATCACCTAAATACTGATCCAGTCACACTCACTCCATCACTGTCAACCTGTGCCCCTCACAATCTCTCTGCCCCCGTTACTCTGAGGCCCTCACAATGTTTCACGATGACGGAGACCCAATCACACTAACTCCGTCAGTATCACCCGGTACCCCGCTCACTCACTCTGTCACTGTGACCCTGGAATCTTCACATTCACTCAGTCACTGTCACCCTGTATCCCTCACTCTGATCTTCTGGTATTCATCCGTCATTATCATCTTATGTCCTCATATTCACTCCATCAGCGTAATCTATCACACCGTCCCACTCGCTCAATCACCATAACCCTGGCACTCATACATTCAATCCGTCATTGTCACAATCGACAATAGACAAAGCTGCAGGAGTAAGCCATTCTTCCCTTCACACCAGCACCACCATTCATTATGATCATGGCTGGTCATCCTCAATCAGTATCCTGTTCCTGCCTTATCCCCATAACCCTTGAAGGTCTTTGACTATCCTTAAGAGCTATATGCAACTCTTTCTTGAAAGTTTCCAGAGACTTGACCTCCACAGCCCTATCGGGCATAACAATCCACACACCCACCACTCTCTGGGTGAAGAAGTTTCTCCTCAACTCTGTTCTAAATGGACTACTCCTTATTTTCAAACTGTGTCCTCTGGTTTGGGATTCAACCATCAGCAGAAACATGCCTCCCACCTTCAGAGTGTCCAATCCTTTAATAATCTTACACGTCTCAATCAGATCTCCTCTCAGCCTTCTAAACTCAAGGATATACAAGCCCAGTCGCTCCAATTTTTCAACGTAAGACAGTCCCGCCATTCTGGGAATTGGTCTCGTGAACCTCCGTTGCATTCCCTCAATAGCCAGAATGTCTTTCCTCAAATTTGGAGACCAAAACTGCACACAATATTCCAGGTGCCGTCTCACCAGGGCCCTGTAAATCTGCAGAAGGATCTCTTTGCTTCTTTACTCAATTCCTCTTGTTATGAAGGCCAGCATGCTATTAGCTTTCTTCATTGCCTGCTGTACCTGCATGCTTGCTTTCATTGACTGATGTACAAAAACATCTAGATCTCGTTTTACTGGCCCTTTACCGAACTTGACTCCATTTAGGTAGTAATCTGTCTTCTGTTCTTGTCACCAAAGTGGATATGCACACATTTATCCACATTAAACTGCATCTGCCATGCATCTGTCCACTCACCTAGCCTGTCCAGGTCACCCTGTAATCTCCTAACATCCTCTTCACATTTCACCCAGCCTCCTAGCTTTGTATCACCAGCAAATTTGCGAATATTACTTTTACTACCATTGTCTATGTTATTAATGTCTATTGTAAAAAGCTGCTGTCCCACCACTGATCCCTGCGGTACCCCACTGGTCACCGCCTGCTATTCTGAAAGGGAGCCGTTTATCACGAATCTTTGTTTCCTGTCAGCCAACCAATTTTCAATCCAAGTCAGTATTTTGCCCCCAACACCATGCACCCTAATTGTGCTCACTAACCTCCTATGTTGGATTTTATCAAAGTCTTTCAGAAAGTCCACGTACACTACATCCACTGGATCTCCCTTGTCCATCTTCAGAGTTGCATTCTCAAAACATTCCAGAAGATTATTCAGGCATGATTACCCCTTCATAAATCCATGCTGACTCTGACCTATCCTGTTATTGCTATCCAGATGTGTCATAATTTCATCCTTTATAATTGACTCCAGCGTCTTGCCCACCACTGAGGTCAGACTAACTGGTCTATAATTCCCTGCTTTCTCTCTCTCTCTCTCCTTTCTTGAAAAGTGGTACAAAATTTGCTACTCCCCAATCTGCAGGAGCTGATCCTGAATCTATAGAACATTGGAAAATGATCACCAATGCATCCGCGATTGCGAGAGCCACCTCCTTCAGTACCTTGGGATGTAGACCATCACGTCCCAGGGAGTTACCAGCCTTCAGACCTAACACCATTTCCTGGCAAATATAAATTCCCTTCAGTTCAGGTCCCTCAGCCACTATTACCTCTGGGAGATTGCTTGTGTCTTCCACAGTGAACACAGATCTGAAGTACCAATTCAACTCTTCTGCCATTTCCTTGTGCTCTGTAATATGTTCACCCGTTTCTGTCTTCAAGGGCCCAATTTTAGTCCTAACCATTTTTTTCCATTCACATACCGAAAAATGCTTTACCGGCCTCCTTTATATTTTTGACCAGTTTAACTTCGTACCTCATGTTTTATCTGCTTATTTCCTTCTTAGGTATCCTCTGCTGTTCTTTAAAAGTTTCCCAGTCGTCCGCTGTCGCACTCATCTTTGCTATGTTATACTTTTTCTGTTATGACTTTATATGTTTCTTAACTTCCCTCTTCAGCCACGGCCACCCCTGCTTCCTCTTAGGATCGTTCTTTATTTTTGGAATGAACCGATCCTGCATCTTCTGCATTATACTCAGAAATATCTGGCTCCACTGCCATCCATCCCTGTTAGGGTATTGCACCATTGAACCTTGGCCAGCTCCTCCCTCATAGCTCCATAGTTACCTTCATTCAATTGAAATATTCTTCAGTTCACTTCCGATTATACTCTCTCCCTTTCAACTTGCAGATTAAAGCTTCTTATATTATGGTCACTACCTCCTAATGGCTCCTTCACTTCGACGTCCCTGATCCAATCCGGTTCGTTGCACAACACCAGATCCAGAATTGCCTTCTCCCTGTTAGGCTGCAGCACCAGCTGTTCTAAGAATCCAGCTCAGAGGCACTCCACAAACTCCCTTTCTTGTGCTCCAGTACCATCCTGATTCTCCCAGTCTACCTGCATGTTGAAATCCACCACAACAACTGCAGTAATATCTTTGCGACAGGCCAATTTCAGCTCCTTATTCAACTTACACTCTACGTCAGACTACCGTTTGGGGGCCTGTAGATAACTCCCACGAGGGTCTTTCTACCCTTAGAATTTCTCAGCTCTATCCATACTGACTCCATATCCTCTGCTTCTAGGTCCTCCTTCACAAGGGACTGAATACCATTCCTGACCAACAGGGCTACCCCATCTCCTTTGCCCGTCAGTCTGTCCTTACAATAGAATATAGCTTTGAATATTCATTTCCCAGGCCCTGTCCACTTAAACCACATCTCCGTTATCCACAAAACATCGGAACTGCCAATTTCCAAATGAGCCGCAAGCTCGTCCATCTTATTTCTAATGTTTTGTGCATTTATATATAATATTTTTTTAATTTGTCACTGCCCTCACCCTTCCTATCAATCCCTATTTCACTTGACCTTATGGCATGATCCCTTTGTGAGTTTTCTGCTCCATTGATTCCGTTGTCTTTCTTGACTTCTCTTGTTCTAACTTTCCCTTCAATTTCCTTCTTAAACTTTCAGTTTGTCCCCCGCCCCCGCTATTTAGTTTAAACGCAACTGTGTTGCAGTGGCAAACCTGCCTGCCAGAATGCTCGTCTCCCATCGATTATGCTGCAAGCCGTCCCTCTTCTATAATTTATCCTTACCGCAAAATATACCCCAGTGATCCAAGAATTTAAATCCTTGCTTCCTGCACCAGTTCCCCAGCCACACATTCAAGTCAATTATCTCCCTGTTCCTGTCCTCTCCAGCCCGAGGAACTGGAAACTACCCAGAGATAACCACACTAGACGTGCTGCGTTTCAGCTTTCTTCCGAGTTCTCCGAATTCCCGCGGTAGAATGTCCCTCCTCCTCTTCCCGACATAATTTGTGCCTACATGTACCACCACCTCTGGATCTTCACATTCGCCCTTGAGCACTGTGTTTGCGATATCCTTAATCCTGGCACCAGGAAGGAAACACACCATCCTCAAATCCCGCCTGTTGCCACAGAAACCCGGTTCAGTTTCTCTCACTATGGATTCCCCTATTACCACGGCTCTATATGATGTCTGACTCCTCGGGTCTGCCTCAACGCCAACTTTTGATTGGCAGACCTGACCGCCTCGCGGACTGGCAGTGTCATCGGTCTCTCCTGTTTCCAAAAGATTCAAATTGTTCCTAACAGATACTTCCACTAGGGTCGCTAGCACTTGTCGCCTCTCTGCCTCCCTCACCGTCTTCTCCCTTCTGGTATGCTCGGTATAATCACCTCGCTGAAGGTACTGTCCAGAAAGATCTCGTTCTCTTGGATGAGCATGAGGTCATCGAGTTCTTTATCAGTGCTGCAATATGCTCTGTCAGAAGCTGAACGTGTACACACTTTCCACGGTTATACGAGCCAGATACGCCCAGTACTTGACCTTCAACATCATGCAGACAACATCATCTTCGCAGTCAAGGAAACCCACGCAGACACGGGGAGAATGTGCAAACTCCACATGGACAGTCGCCCAAGGCGGAACCTGAACCCGAGTCTCTGGCGCTTGACGCAGCAGTGCTAACCACTATGCCACCGTAGGACCTGGGACTTATAACATGCCTACTTAAGTAACAGTCACTCAACTTCCCAAACAGCCTCTGCGCTCCGACTTCACTTCCGCCCAACTCCCGCCACTCTCTGCTGCACCCTGACCCTGACACACTCTCTGCAATCACAGTCGCCCTGTCACAGTCACACTCCCCCATCACCATACCGATCACCTCTCACACTTATTCTTTCACCATCTCCTTGATGTCTCGCACTCATCCGTCACTGTCGCACTGTCTCCTGCACACTCACTCTCACACCATCACCCTGACCCGCTCACACTGACTCCAACACAATAACCCTGACACCATCAACTTGACCCATGCAAACTGACTCCCTCCATGACCTCCTCACAGTCACTCTGTCACCGTCACCCTGAGCCATTCACATTCATGACATCATTGTCACACTCACAGCCTGACATTGACTCCATCATCATCACCCTGACCTTCTCACACTCACTCCGTAACTACCAGCCTGACTCCCTCACACTCACTCCATCACTGTCACGCTGACACCCCAACATTCACTCTGTCAGTCACCCTGACACGCTCACATGCACTCAGTCACTGACACCTGGATCCCCTCACATTCATTCCGTCACCGTTTCCCTGAACCTCTCATACTCACTCCGTAATTGTCTCCCTAAACCCCTCACGGTCAGTCAGTCACCCTTTCCCTGACCTACTCACACTCCCTCCGTCATTGTTTCGATGACCCCCTCACGCTCACGCCGTCACTGTTTCTCGGAAAGGGTCACAATCACTAAGTCACCATCACCCTGAAACACTCGCAGTCACTGCATCAGTTACAACCTGACAAACATACATACACTCCGACCCTGATATGCTGAGGTACTCACCGTCACTCTGAGCCCCTCACACTCTCTCTGTTCCGGTCACCCTGACCCCGTCGCAGTCATTCTGTCACTGTTTACCTGGCGCACAAACACACATTCTGTCCCTGCAATGCTGAGGTGCTCACGGTAACTCTGTCACGCTCACCCTGTGCCCCTCACAATCTGCCTGTCCCCGTTACCATGAGGCCTCACACTGTCTTTGTCCCTGTCACCTTCACCCCCTCACACTCACTCCATCTTTGTCCCCCTGACGCCGACACACTCAATCCGGCTCCATTACGCTGCCCACCTCACACTGACTCCATCACCATCGCCACCACCTCTCACACTGTCGCATTGTTCCCATTGCACTCACTCCATCAGGGTCACCCTGAACCCATCAGACCCACACCATTACCATATCCCTGACCCATTCGCACACACTCTGCCACCATCACCCGGAACACCTCTAATTCATTCGGTCACCATTCACCTGAGCCCGTCACGCTCACTCCCACCCCGACCACCTCACACTCACTCCTTCACTGTCACCCTGACCACTTCACACTCAGTACATCACCATCATCTCATTAACATTATTCCGATACTGTCACACACACTTCGTCACCGTCACCCTGACACCCTTACACTCACTCCGGCACTGTTTCCCTGAACTTCTCACATTCACTACATCACTGTCACCTTGATGCCCTCACACTCATTCCGTTATTATTGCTCTGACCCTCTTACACTCACTCCATCTCTGTCAGCCTGGCACCCTCGCAATCACCATCATTGTCACCCTGGCACCGACACACTCACTCAGTCACTGTCATCCTGGCACCGTCACACTCACCCAGTCACCATCACACTGTCTCCCTCACACTCACTCCGCCGTTGTTTCCCTGACAGGGTCACACTCACGCAGTCACCATCACCCTGAAACACTCACACCCAATGTATGAATGTCAACCTGATGGAAACATACACTCATCCATCCCTGTCACGCTGAGTCACTCACAGTCTCTCTGTCCCTGTCACGCGGAGGTACGCACACAGTCTTTGTCCCCGTCACCCTGTCCCCATCACACTTACTCCATCTCATCACCCTGGCCCACTCACACTCACTGGGTCACCATCACTCATAAACCCTCAAACTCACTTTGTCCCTGTAACCATGACCACCTCAGACTCTCTCAATCAGCATCACCCTGACACCCTCACACTCACTCCACCATCTTCCTCCTGACCTCCTCACGCTCACTTATCTCTGTCAACCTGACCACCTCAAAATCGCTCCTTCATGGTCACTCAGTTCCGTCACCATGACGTCCTCACACTGACTTGGTCATTATCACACTGACGGTCTCACATTCACCGTCACACTGACCCCATCGCACTCACACCATCACCATCACTCTGACCTCCTCACACCCATCCGTCACTGTCTCCCTTGAGTCCTCCTATTCACTCCATCACCGTAACCTATGACACCCTCACGCACACTCCAACATCATAACCCTGGCACTCTCAATCTCACTCCGTCAGCATTACGCTGAAATCCTCACACTCACTGTCACCATCACCCTGACCCCCAGACTCTCTCGATCACCGTCACCCTGACGTACTCACCCTCACCCTTACTCCAGCACAATTACCCTGACCCCATCACTCATTCCGTCACTGTTAACCTGACAACATGAAACTCACTCTGTCACCGTCACCCTGAACCCCTCACACTTACCCAGTTTCTGTCGCTGTCTCCCCCTCACGCTGGCGTAGTCTCCGTCACCCTAACCCACCCACACTCACTGTTTCATCGTCAACCTAAACCCATCACACTCATTCCGTAACTATCAGCCTGAGCACTCAATGCAGTTTGCCACCACCATCAAGACCCCCACACGCTCAGTAAATCACCATCACCCCGTCACCGTAATACTGATGCCGTCACACTCATTCCACCACTGTCTCCCTGACATTCTCACACTCGATCTGTCAGTGTAAGCCGAACCCCCTCACACTCACTCCATCACCAGCACTTTGACTCCATCACAGCCACACACTCACAGTCACGCTAATCCGCTCATATTCACTCAGTCACAGTTTTACTGACAGGGTCACAATCCCTCAGTCACCATAACCATGACTCCGTCACACTCACTGCATCATTGTCACACTGACGCACAAATACTCACACAGTCACCGTCACTCTGTCCCACTCACACACACACTCTATCACCGTTATACTGACCCCCTCACACTTACTCTCTCACCGTCACCCTAACCCCCTCACACTCACTCTGCCATCGTCACACCAACTCTCTCACACTCACTCGTTCATTGACAACATGTTCCGGTCACGGTCACTACGTCACTTTCAATCTGATCCCCTCACACTCTGCCACCGTCAGTCTGACCTCCTCACACTCATCCTGTCACTGTCACTCTAGGTCCCTGACTTCAACTCTGTCATTGTCACCCTGACACCATCAGAATCCCTCCCTCACCATCACCCTGACACTCAATCTCACTCCATTCCCGTGACCATTACGTCCTTACACTCAAACCCTCATTGTCACCATGACACCCTCATACTCACACCGTCGCCATCACAATGAACCCCTCAATCTCACACCGTCACCCTGACTGGGTCACGCACTCTCCCACCCTGTTCCCCTGACCATTCAACCTCAAACCGTTACTGTCACGCTGAACCCCTAACACTCACTGTGTCACAGTAAACCTGACTACATCACACTCACTTCTTCATCGTCATTATTAAACTCTCCCAGTTACTCCGTCACTGTCACTCTTGACAACTAACACTGAGTCTCCCAATATCACAATGACCGCAGGCACACACCACATCATTGTCACCCCGACCCACTCACACTCTTTCCATCACTGTCACCCTGACCTCCCCACATTCACTTGGTCATGGTCATCCTGCAACCGCACACACTCCATCACCATCACCCTGACCCCCTCAACACTCATTCCATCACCATCACCCTGAAACCCTCACACTCTCATTGTCATCCTGATTTCGATACACTCACTCCATCACTGTCGCCCTGACACCCTCACACTAACTCCATCACTATCACAGTGATCCCCTTACACTAACGTCTTCACTGTCACACTGACCCCCTCGCATTAACTCCATCACCATCACACTACCCCCACATACTCAGTCCATCACTGTCACCCTCAATCCCGGACTGTCCCGTTGTCACCGTCACATTGGCTCCATCAAACCCACTCTCTCATCGTCACCCTGATACCTTCACACTCACTCCGCCTCGGTCACACTGAGCCTATCACACTCAGTCTGTCAGAGTAACCCTGACTAGTCACAGTCATAAGCACCCTGACCCACTCACACTCACTCAGTCACTATCACTATGTACCCCCCATACTCACTCCGTCAACGTTTCCCAGATCCCCTTGCACTCACTCAGTCACAATCAACCTGGCACCCTCACACTCATTCACTCATTGTCAACCTGACCCCCAAGCAATAACTCCATCACAACCACACTACCTACCCTACACTCAATCCATCACTCTCACCCACAACTCCCTGACACTCACTTTGTCACCGTCACACTGAACCCCATCTGAATCACCGCCTGACCCACACCCTGATACACTCACACTCACTCAAACTCTCTCACGCTGACCCCCATCACACTCAGTCCGTCACAATAACCTGACTAGTCACAGTCATAGGCATCCTGGCACCGTCACACTCACTCAGTCACCGTCACCGTGTCCCCTCACATTCACTCCGTCACTGTCACGCTGATCCCCTCGCAATCACTCTGTCATCCTGATCCTTCACACTCTCTCCATCACCATCAACCAAACCCAATCACACTCAGTCACCCCGCTACCCTGACCCCTCACACTCAAAACCTCAATGCCATCCTGCCCACCTCAACCTCACTCTGTCCCCTAACCATCTCACACTCATTCCAGGTCTGTCACCCTGACCGCTTCACTCACATTGTCACCGTCACCCTGACCCCATCACATTCAATGTCATCCAAACCCAATTACACACACCTTTAGCCCCTTCGCACTCAAACCCTCAAAATCATCCTGACCACGTCAGACTAACTCTGTCACAATGAACCTGACCCCCTCGCACTCACTCCGACAGCGACAACTTTACCCCCTGCACATTCACTCTGTCACTATCACCTGACCCTCACACACTTATTCCATCACTATCAATCTGAACCCCACAAAATCACTCATTCATTATCTTTCTGAAACCCTCACACTCCTTCCATACCTGTCATGCTGTCCACCTCACACTCACTCCATTACCGTCACCTGCCCTCCTCACACTCATTCTGGCACCCCGATCCCCTCACACTCGCTCTGGCATTGTCACCCTGACCTTCCAACATACACTCTGTCACAATCGCCCTGACACCAGCATTAACCTTCTTCCCTGACTCTCTCGCACTCACTTAGTAACCGTCATCCTGACTCCCTCACACTCACTCTGTCATCCTGACAATCTCACACTCACAAACGGACGGTCACCTGACTCCTCGCACACACTTCATCACCGATACACCTACCCCCTTACATTCACTCCTTTACTGTCACACTCACACCATGACACTCAACCTGCCATCGTCACTCTGACCCCTTCATACTCTCTCCTTCACCAGCAGCCTGACACCCGCACACTCACTCCATCAGGGTCATCCGGATTCCCTCACACTTACTCAAAACCTCTCAACATGATCTCCCCACACTAACCCGTCATTGTCACCCTTACCTCTGTTCATTCACTCCATCACTGTAATCTGTGTTTCCCTCACACTCACTCCATCACCGTAACCTTGGGACCCTCACATTCACTCTGCCACCATCACAATGATCCACACACTCAATGCATCACACGCAGACCTTCAATGTCACCTGACAGGCTCAGACTCCCAACATCGCAGACACTCAGACCCCCTTATTCTCAGTCCATCACTGTCGCACTCTGACACGCAATCTGTCACCGTTACCATTAGCCTGACACCCTCACACTCAGGCCATCGCCCTCACCCAGATCTGATTACATTCACTCCATCACTGCTATCTATAATCACTCCGTTGCACTGACCCATTAATAATCACTCAACTGCCATCACAATTACCGCCTTATACTCAGAATGTCACTGGCCCATGCATACCGTAACACGCACTCTCTCACTGTCACCCTGACCCAATCACACTGAGTAGGTTCCATTGCGCTTTTCTCCTTAAAAACACAACATCACTGTAACCTGAGCCTCTCACAATCAACTCCATCACCATCACCCTGATTCCCTCACACTCACTCCATCACTGTCACCGTGACCATCTCTCACATACTCCGCCAGGGTAACCATAATACATTCCCACTCACTCCATCCCCCTCACCCTGACATCCTCACGCCCATCTGTCACTGTCATCCTTACCTCTTCACATTCACTCCATTACCATAACCTATGACACCCTCACACTCACTCCGTCAGTATTACCCTGAACCAGTCAGAATCACTCCTTCACTGTCACCCTGACGCTCTCAAACTCAGTCACAGGCACCTTGACTCCTTCACACTCACTCAATCACTGTCATCCTTTCCTCCTCATACACACTCAGGTACTGCCACCCTGACCCACTCGCACTAACACCATCAACATTACGCTATTCCCCCACCCTCGCTCTGTCTGTCACCCCCACTCCAAAACTCACATTGGTACCGTCACTCTGATCGCATCAGGCTCACTCCCTCACCGTCAAACTAACCGCCCTCACACTCACTCTGTCTCTGTCATGCTGAGCCCAATAACACTCAGTCCGTCAAAGTAAACCTGTCGTCACAATCATAGGCACCTAGACACCTCACACTCACTGAGTGACAATCATCGCGTAGACGTCACATTCACCCTGTCACCGTTTCCCTGATCCCCCACACTCATTCCATCGCCATCACCCTGCTACCTCACACTCACTCGGACACAATAAACCTCCCCCCTCATATTCACTCACTTACTGTCACCCTGATCCCCCACACACACTCCCTCGCTGTGACCCTGACCTCCTCGCAATCACTCCTTCATCCTTCGCCACCCACAACCGCTGTATCACTCTGATCCCCTCACACTCACTCCGTCACTGTCACTCTGATCATCTCACACACACTCCCTCAGGGTCACTTGACACTCTCACACTCACTCCATCCCCCTCACCCTGACCTCCTCACACTCATCCGTCACTGTCATCCTTCTCATATTCACTCCATCACCTTAACCTATAACACACTCACACTCACTCTGTCGCTGTCACCCTGCCGCCCTTCAACTCAGTCACAGGCATCTTGACCCCTACACACTCTCTTAATCACTGTCATCCATCACGCAAACTCAGGTACTCTCACACTGACCCACTCGCACTAACTCCATCACCTTCAAGCTATTCCCCCTACCCTAGCTCTGTCACTGTTACGCTCACTCCGAAACTCACCTTGGTACCGTCACACTGATCCCATCACACTCACTCACTCACCGTCACCCTAACACCCACACATTCACTGTCTCTGTCACGCTGAACCCATCACATTCAGTCCATCAAAGTAACCCTGTAGTCACAGTCATAGGCACTCTGCCCCCTCACAGTCACTGAATCACAATCAGCCTGACATTCACCCTGTCACCGTTTCCCTGATCCCCCACACTCATTCCATCACCATTACCCTGATACCTCACACTCACTCGGACACAAGCAACATAACCCCCTCACGTTCGCTCACTCGCTGTCACCCTGACCCACTCACACACACTTCTTCATTGTCACCCTGACCTCCTCGCAATCATTCCTTCATCCTGACCCCCCACACTCAAACCAACACTACCACCCAAAACCAATTACACACATTGCACCCCTCCACCCTGACCCCGTCACACTAAAACCCTCAATGTCATCCTGACCATCTCAAACTTACTCTGTCCCTGGGCCACCTCACACTTCTCCATCTCTGTCACCATGACCCCCGCACACTCACTCCGTCACTGTCACCCTGACCTCATTACATTCACTTTGTAACCCAGACCCAATCACACTCAGTCCTCCCTGCCACCCTGACCCCCTCTCACTCAATCAATCACCGTCACCCTGACTCCATCACAGTCACTCCTTCAGCGATCCTCTTACACCCTCGCAAATAGTCAGTCACTGTCAACCTGAACATCTCACACTCATTCTGTCACAGTCACCCTGAAACCCTCGCACTCTCTCTGTTACTGTTCCGCTGCCCAGCCTCACATCAACTATGTTCTGTAAACTCTGATCCCCTCACACTCACTATGCCACTGTCATCCTGACCCTCTCTCACACACTCTGACACCATCACCCTGGACCCCTCACACTCATTCTATCACCCTGATCCACTCACACTCACTCTGTCATTATCACCCGGACCCTCTCACATTCTCTCCGTCACCCTCATGAACTCACACTCACTCTGTCACCCTGAAACCCCTTACATTCACTTCGCTGTTATCACCCTGACCTTCTAACGCACATCCCCGCACACTCACTCCATCACCGACATCCTGACCCCCTTACAGTCACTGAGTTACTGTCACACTGAGCGCCCATCTCTCACTTGGTCACCGTCATCTAACCTGCTCAGACTTACTCTGTTACTGGCACGCTCACTTGCTGACTCTCACTATGTCCCCGTCACCGTGACCCCATCAGACTCCCGCAATCACGGTCATCTTGAGCCCATCACACCCCTCACTCCATCACCGTCAATCTGAATCGCTCACTCTCACGCCGTCACTCTGACTCTGTCACACACATGCACCCTCCCTATCACCCTGAACCCTCAAAACCAATACGTCAGTGTCACGCTGACTCCCTCACACTCGCTCCCCCAGGACCACCCTAATTCCCTCACACTTCCTCTGTCACTGTCACCCGCAGCCCTCACACTCACTCCATCACACTGACCATCCTCATAAACACCCCGTCACTGTCACTCAGACCATCTCACCCTCACAATGTCACTGAGACTCTGAACTCCTCCAACTCACGCAGTCACAGGCAACCTGACGCCCTCATAAACACTCAGTCTCTGTCACTGTGTCCCCATCACACTCATTCCCTCACTGTCACCCTGACCTCTCGCACTAACTCCATTTCCATCACACTATACCTCCAGACTCACTCAGTCACTGTCACCCTCAATTCCCTGACACTCACGTTGTCAACGTCACACTAACTCCATTAGACTCAGTCCGCTTTGTCACCCTGACCATCTCACGCTCATTCTGTGACCAGCAACCTGATCTCTACACGCTACCTTTGTCACTGTCACACTGACATCCTCACACTCACTCCATCACTGCCACCCTGACATCCTCAGTCTCACTTCGTCACTGTCACCCTGAACCCCTCAGTCTCACTCTATCACAGTAAGACCAGCACCCTCAAATTCTCTCCATCACTGCAACCCTGAATCCCTCACACTCACTCCATCTCTATCAACCTGACCTAATCAGATATCCTCCCTCGCCATCCCCGTGACCCCATCACACGCACTCTGGAACTACCACCCTGGCCCTCGGACTAACTCTGTCGATGTCACCCTGGCTACTCACACACTCTCACTCCATCTCTGTAACTCCGACCACCTCACACTTACTCCACCAAAGTCGCCCCGAACCCCCTTACACTCATTCCATCGCTGTCAACCGGGCCACCTCACGTTCATCGTCATCCTAACACCCTCACACTCACTCCGAAACTATCACCCTGACCCCTCACACTCACTCTGTCAATGTCACCCTGGTCACGTCAAGCTCACCCTGTCACTGTCACTCAGACTCAATCACAGGCACTTGGTCATTGTCACCCTGACACCCAACCCCACACTCACCTTGTAATAATAACTCCTTCACCGTCACCTAATCTCCACACACACACTCCATCACCGTCAGACTGACCCCTCACACTTACTGTATCACCGACACACTGACTCCCTCACACTCACTCCACCTTTGTCTCCCTGACTCACCAACATTCACTCTTTCACCATCACCCTGAAACCCTGATATTCACTTTGTCACCCTGATATTCTCACACTCACTCCATAACGGTCTCCATCACCCATCACATTCTCTCTGTAACCCTGAGCCCCTTACACTCACTCTGTCATTCTGACCGCCTCCCACTTTCTCTGCTGTTGTCAGTCTGACCCTCTCACACTTACTCTGTCACCATCACCCTGACCCCCTCATACACACTCTGTTACTATCACCCTTACCCGCCTCACTCTCACTTCATGGCCCTCAACCTGATCTGATCAAATTCACATCATCATTGCAACCCTGACCCCCTCACACTCACTCAGTTGCCTTTACCCACATACTATCACTCCACCCCCGTCATACTTACCGCCTTACAGTCAGTCTTTCACTGGTCCACGCACACACTGACACCCTCTCTGTCACTGTCATCCTGACCCAATCACACTGAGTCCGTTCCATCACAATTTTCTCCTCCATCAGTCACTCCATCACTGTAACCTGAGACACTCACACTCACACTATTGCTGCCATACTGACCCCCTCGTTCTCACACCACCACTGTCACCCTGTGCCCTTACACACACTCTGTAACCTTCACCCCTATCCCTCACACTCAGTCCATCATGGTCACCTTGATCCCTTCAGTCTCAGTCCATTACAGTAACGTTGGCACCCTCAATCTCTCTCCATCACCATCACTCTGACAAACTCACACTCACTCCATCACCATTGCCCTGACGCCATCACACTCACTCCATCACCATGACACTGACGCCCTCAGTCTCACTCCGTCACTGTCACCCTGAACCCCTCAGTCTCACTCCGTTACCATTACCCTGAACACCTCTCTCATTCTGTCACACATCCTCTAAACTGATCACACTTACTCAGTCACTTTCACCCTCACTCGCTGACTCTCACTCTTGTCTCCATCACCCTGACCCCATCAGATGCACACACATTCGGGAACTGCCAACCTGACCTCCTCACACGCATTCCATCACTTTCATCCTGATCTCTATACACTCAGTCTGTTACACTCACCCTGTCCCCATCAGACTCCCTCCGTCACCCTGACCCCTAACACTCACTCCATTCCCCTCATCCTGACCCTATCACACTCCATCCCTCACTGTCACCCCGACTACTTCACACTCACTCCATCACTGTAACCTTGACCACCTCACACTCTCTTCATCACCATCACACTGACTCCACACATTCACTCTGTCACACAAACTCAATCACACCCAGTCCGCCCCGCCATCCTGGACCCCTTCCACTCAAACCCTCAAAGTCATCCTGACCACCTCAGACTCACGCTGTTACCCTGGCTACCTCACACTCGCTCCGTCACTGTCACCATGAAGCCATCAAACGCACTCAGTTATAAGAACTCTGACCCACTCACACTCACTCCATCACCATCACTCAGACCCCATTCACACTCATTCCGACACTGTGACCCTGGCCCCTTGAAACCCAATCCCTTATTGTCACCCAGACCACCTCACACACACTCCGTAATCATCACCGTGAACACCACACACTCACTCCGTCACTGCTACCCTGATCTCCATACACTCACTCCATCACAGTAACCGTGACCCCCTCACACTGTCAATTTCTTCCTGACCACCTCACACTCACTCCATCACTGTAACGCTGACCTCCTCACACACATTCCGTTACCCTAATTGTGAACCCACACACTCCCTCCATCTCAGTCACCCTGACCGCCTCACACATACTCCATCACCGTCACCCTGACCCCTTGCACTCACTCCGTCACTGTCCACTTGACCGTCAACCTTGCCCCCTCACAGTCACTCTGTCACCGTCTTCCTGACCAGCTCACACTCACTCCATCACTGTCACCCTGACCTCGTCTCTCTCAGTCAGTGAACGTAACTCTGAACCTCTCAGACTCATTTCATCACTGTCACCTTGACCCCCTCACACTCATTCCGTCACAGTCACGCTTACATTCGCGTTCGCTTCATTGCACTGTCACATTCACAACCGCCCTCACGCCCCTCCACCATCACACTCATTTCATCACTCAATCCCCCAATATTACGCTCACTACTGTGCTCCCTCACCGGCACCCCACATGATCTCCTAACGTCACGCTCAATCTCACGCTTCATCGACCAATTTGCCGCTCACTCTGGTGCATAACCCCCCACTGTCAAGCACACTCACCCCCACACTTTCCCACCCTCACGCTCGATCTCCCGCATACTTGCTTAGCACCAAACTCATCCCCTTACACGTTCTCCTACATTCTTACTCATTCTCCTGCACACTGCTCCACCATAACACTCACTCTCCTGTGCATGCACACAGAGCCGCAGTCACTCACCTGCACAATCCCTCACTGTCAAGATCACTTCCCTGCGTGCTCCCCAATCTTTTCTCTTACTCATGCAAGTGGTCTCCCGCCATCATGCTCTCTTTCTGGCACACAACCCAACGATCACGTTCACTCCCCTGTACACTCCCCCACCGTCATGCGCACTTCCCTGCACACGCCTTCACAGTTATGCTCATATATTTACACATTCGTCCACCATCACTCTCATTTCACCGCACTCTGCCCAACACAATGCTCACTCCCTGACACAGTCCGCCACCATCACCATCACTCCGCTGCACGCTCCCCGAGCATCTGCCTCACTCGCCCCAACATTAAGCTAACTTCCCCAGAATATCCTCCACGTCACACTCACTACAATATGCACTCACCCACTATCAAATTCACTCCCCCGCACTCTCCACACTGTCATGTTTACTAACGTGCACACTGGCCCACCGTCATGATCATTTCCCCACACTCTCCCCCACCCTCACACTCTCACAACCCACCGTAGCGCTCACTTGCCCACGCGCCCCTACCATCGCACCCCCACGCACACGCCCCTACCATCATGCTCACTGCCAGACAAACACCCACATTAACATGCTCATTCTCGCACAAAATACCCCACCTTCACACTCACTCCCCTGCAATCTCACCCAGTGTCACTTTCATTTGCCCCCACACTCCTGCACCGTCACACTCAGTCAACCGGACACTCTCCAACCCTCACGCTCACTATCACACACACTCCCACACAATGAAGTTCACTCTCCCACACACTGCCCCAGTGTCACACTCTGTTAAAACCACACTCACCCACCGTCACAGTCACTCCCCTATCCACCTTTGCACCATTGTACAAACTCCCCTACGTACTCTCCTACAATCACACTCCCTCCCCCACACACAACTTCCTTTGCACTCACTCCCGGCAGACTCCGCCACCATTACACTCACACCACTACACACTCACGGACCATCCCACTGACTCCTGCACACACTCACCTACCCTCATACATTCTTGCCTATACACTCCCCACCATCATGTCCACTTCCCCACATACTCATTCACCCGCACGGTCCACCACTATCCAGCTCACTCCCGCATTTTATCTCCAGCTTTCCCGCTCACTCCCCCATACATTCCCCCACAGTCCCTCTCTATCCCCCCACATACACCACAATGTCATGCTCACACCCCCGCACGCTCTCTCACTGTTATTTTCATACTCCCCAGTGTTGCATTCATTCCACCACACAAGCCACCATCACGCTCACGTCTCCGTGCACACTGACGCTATCATGCTCACTCCCCATCAGACACTAACCAGTCACTTTCACCTCCCTGCACACACCCCTACCATCACACCTACTCCTCTGCATGATCCCCCACTGTCACATACAATCCACTACGCACGCACTCCCACTGTCACAATCAGTGTCCCAGATACTTCCCCACGGTCATGCTCACTCCCCAATTAGACACACACCCCTGCACACTGTCTCACCGTTACGCCCATTCCCCTCCCCCAAACACCCCTACAGAACATTCATTACCATGTACACCCCCCTACCATCACACACACTGCCCTGCACACTGCTCTGCTTTACGGTCATTCCCCCCACACTCCACCAACAGCACATTGACTTTTCCGCACTCTTCCCCACCCTCACACTCACTCACCTGCACACTTTAGCATCATCACACTCACGCCCCCCACACACTTCTACAACGTCACTCTCCCTCCCCGTGCATACTCCCACCATCAGAATCCCGCCCTTGCACACACTCCCACCGTCACTACCCCAAACATTCCCGCACCTTCATGCTCACTCCTCACACACATCCCACCCTGAAGCTGACTCCCTGACACACTCCTCTACCATCATGCCTACTTCCCGCTCACTCCCTCACCATCACGTTCACAGCTCCACCCACACTAACACTGTCAGAGTCAATCCCTCACACAATCCGCCACTATCATACTCACTCTCTCTTGCTTCCCGACTGTTATGCCCACTCCCCCGCGCACTCCCCCGCCATCACTCTCACCCATGTATTACCCTTCATCAAACGCACTCTATCATCATCGTGCGGACTCCCCACAACTCCGCCAACATTACACACATTCCCCAATGCATTCTTCCACCGACACACTCACTTCCCAAACACTGTTCCATCATCACGCTCACTCTTCATGCACACCCACACTGTCAACACTGACTCACTAGCATACGCTCCCACCATCACACTCACTCACCCGCACACTCCACCACTGTCACGCTTTCTCACCGACACACTACCCCATTGCTACGCTCACTGCCTCACACTCCCGCAATGTCGCACTCACTCAGCAGGAGTCTCCACCAACATCTCACTCACTCCCCTGCATACTCCAATATCATCTTTCATTCACCTCCCTGCACATTTGCCCGCTGTCACACTCACAATCACCCACAATCACCTTCACTGCCTTGCACACGCCCCCACTTTCACACTCACTCCTACACACTCCCCCACTGTACACTCACTCTCACGTAATCACCCCCACCGTCACTATCTCTTCCCTGCACATTAATAAACCCATCACGCTCATTCCTCCTTCCTCTCCCTCACTGTAATGTTCTCCTCCCGCATACTTCTCCACCTTTACTCTCACTCCTCTGCACACATACCCACCATTACACTCACTCACCCGCACACTCCCCGACCATCACGCTCACTCCCAAACATATTGCCCCACCATTATGATCACTTCGTCGCACTCTCCGCTAATGTCATGCATGCACCCATACACTCCCCCACTGTCACACTTACTCTGCTAGACTCACCCCCATGGACAGGCTCGCTCACATACACAAATGCCAACGTCACTTTCACTCCACCTGAACACACACATCGTCATGCTTACTCCCCTGCAAAATCCCATACTGTCAAACCCCCCCCACACACTCCACTACCATTGTAATTACTCCCCACGCATATGCCCACCATCACGCTCACTCAGTCACACTCCATCATGCTCACTCCCCTGAATGCTCCCCACAGTCACATTCACTCCCCCACACAATTCGCCATGGTCACATTTACTCCCCTGCCCACGTCCCCAAAATCACACTCACGACCGAGCATCCGCCCCCACCGACATGCTCACTTCCCCATACCCCACCACACCGTAATGCTCAATACTCTGCACACTGTTCTACCGTCACACACATTCCCCTGCACTCTTTCTCACTGTCCCGCTAACTCTCGCACAGCCCCGCCATCACACCCATTCCTCAGCTCTCTCTTCCACTGTCATAACATCTCCCCAGCAAATTTGCTTCCATCACACTCATTCCCCAGAAACTCCATCACAGTCGCACTCACTCCCATGTATACTGCTGCACCATCATAGTCACTTCACTGCACATTTCCCCACCATCACACTCACTTCCTCTACACTCTTCTTCACTGTCACCCTCTCTTCCCCGCACACGCACAAACCATCATGTTCACACTCCTGCACACTTCCCCACAGTCAAGCTGACTCCCCCACAAGCTTGTCACCGTCACGCTCACCCCCCCCACACTCACCGACCAACGTACTGCCTCCCCCACACTCTCCCCTCAACGTTACGCTCTCTCTTCCCCCACATGCCCACATTACCATGCTCACTCATCCCGCGCAGTTCCCCAACATTATGCTCAATCCTCGTACACTTCATTACCATAACGCCGACCTTGATGCACACTCCTCACCATCACACTCACTCACCCACACACTCCCTCATCATCACTATTACTTCCCATACACTCTATTCCACTGTGACACACTCTACCCTTCCTATGCCAACACCATAGCCCTCACTCCTCCACACAATTCCCCACCATTATGTACCATCATCGTCAAACTCACTCCCTGGCACACTCCCCCGCCATTACTCTCCCTCCCCACACACTCATACTGCATCACGCTCTCTTCCCTACATACGCCCACACTATCATCTTCACTCCCCCTGAATACTTCACCACCATCCCACTCAGTCTCCCGCATACTACCCCACAGTGCCACTCAATCACCCCGCACAGTCTCCTACCGTCATGTTCACTCATCGTACACTCCAGCACCGTCACACCTACTCTACTGCACAGTCCACACCGTCACGCTCATTCGCCTGGATTCTCCCTCACCATTACGCTCACTCACCCGCACACTCCCTACCCAAAGCATTCGTCATGTACCCCTCCCTCGGTCATTCTCTCGAACTGCTCTTTGATCACACTCCCACTCAGATCAATGATCATCAACAATGGGATCCACACAGTCTCTTCCGTGAGCAACAGCCTGACACGCCACATTCATCTTTGCTCCCCCAGCATAGGCCTGAATATCCACACCCCTCTTCTGTTCCCCCATCAATGGAAGGTAAACAGAGGATTCGACGAAGAGAGAATCGGAGAGAGGGAGTTTGGGAGGTAATGAGTGCAGAACGCAGAAAGCGCAGGAGAGTGGGGAATGGTTGGACAGTGAAATAGACTGTAAATGAAAGACTGAGTGAGAGAAACAGAGGAACAGTGTGAGCATGGGAGGGAGATATGGGTGGAGAGGGAAAATGTCAGAGAGATTAATTGTGCAGAAGGCCAGGTCAGAGTGGGGGTATGCAGAGTTGAAAGCAAGGACAGAGTGACTTAAACCCGACTGCTGAGTTCAGGCCCATTCCCTCCCCTTCCTGTGGACGAGGACTTGGGGCTGAGTCTGTCTCTCCCCAGCCCAGCTTCTTCAAAGCAAAAACAAGCAACAATACCATTTACTCTGCTGCTTGGCGCTTTTTAATGAACAGTTTTGCTGTTTACAAATTGAAGTGATGGAGTACACTCAGTGGTATGTTGCCTTTTCTCATTTGCCCGTAAGTTGTGAAAAACATTCTAATGTGTCCCTGTAGCCCCACTGTGGGGTAATGTTGGACAGACCAGAGCTACCGTCAGTCTGTTAACATAGAGACAGACTGCTTCATCTCTGAAACTCTGAACTGATATGAGGAAATCCTGAATGGACTGATTATCGACTGAATTTGATTGATTGATGAATTTAGGTAAATGGATATTTCAACGCATTCTTAATGAGCTGTCTGAACTTATTCTGTGTCACGGCATAAATCGCGGTGTTTGTGCAGCAACTGAGGAGCTGCAGCATGAAGCCCAATTCCCGCAGATAAGGATGGAGATGTACAGGGGTATTCACAATGTCCCGAATCCGGACCCACATAGAATACAGCATAAATATTGACCATAGCAGGACGAAATTGGCCGAGATCAAAAACAGTAAAATGATGGATTTAATTCGATTTTTCATTTCTGTGTCCGACTGAGCGCCCGCAGCTCGGAGTTTCCTGCGGGCTCTGCTGGTCACTAAAATGTGTGTGGTGGTGACACCATTGAGCAGCAGAATCAGAAGAAATGGGAGAGCCGGGGTTACAGTGTAGTGGATGGACTGGACCGTGATCCAGACATGGGAGGAACGAGGACCATAACAAAACCAATCGCGGCTTACCAGAAGATACCGAGTTGTGAGCATAAAATACCAGAAAATGTTCTTTAAACAGCTCAGGATAGTCACTGCTCCCAGAACCACAGCCGCCGTTTTCTCACTGCAATATTTACTTTTCAGTTTCTGGCAACAAATGGCCACAAACCGATCAAAGGTGAAAGTGACGGTGAACCAGACAGAACAGTCAATGGATGCATAAATCAGGACGGCGTGGACATTACACACGGGGATGGACGTGTAAAAATAAAACAACTCTGCATAAACAACGGGAATCTTTCTCAGTATTAGTTCGAAGGTAATGACCAGTAGATCTGCCGCTGCCATGGCCACCAGGTAACGTCTCACACATGGAGACAATCCACATTCTTTCTCACGCAGGACGTAGATTGTCAGTGCGTTAACTGTGAGGAAGGAAAACAAGTAGATTAATCATCAGAGTGGATGCAAATTTCCTAGTCTGACTGAGGACCCAGTGAGATTATCAAAGGGAATTATTACTGAAATAATTAGAGCTGCAATAACTAATGGGAAATTCTGAATTACTGACAAACTGTCACAAACCACAAGAAACCCTCTATCCCCAAACACGCAGAGTCACGTCCATAAGAACAGATGATTCCTCAAACATTCCCACACACTTGATCACACGAGCTCAGGCACAGGTCACTTCTTTCCAGATCCTAATACGGAGGGTGAAAAAGTTGCTGCCCTGAAGGATTCATTCCCAGTTCCTTGAAGACAAGCGGAGTTTCGAAATTTCTGTTTTTTAGTTGATGTTGTATTCGATCCTGTGTCGTGAAGAAATGTAAATGCAGAGAAAACGTACTCAACCCTTTCACTGCCTGAGGGACTTCGGAACAGTCTCCTTCTTCTTGGTGGGATCCTTTCCCTCGGCATCTGACAATTCGTGCAATTCACTGACGTCCAGCCGTTCACAAATAATGTCCGGGATAGAATGTTCTGGGAATGTCCGTTATAAAATATTGGGTACAGAATATTCCGGGAAATCTTCTGCAGCTACTTCGGCACCATTCCCCATATTTTCCTCCGCTACATTGATGATTGTATTGGAGTTGCCTCGTACTCCCACGAGGAGATTGAACAGCTCATCACCTTCACAAATATATTCTAGCCAACCTCAAGTTCACCTGGATCATCTTGGGCACCTAATCCCTTCCTAGACCTCTCCATCTCCATTTCTGGCTACCAATCAACAACAGACATTTCCTACAAGTGCACTGACCTCCATAGTTACTGCATCTCCTTCTACCCTGCCTCTTGTAAAATTGCGATTCCTTATTCACAACGGCTCTATCTCCGTCCCAACTGCTCCCAGGAGGACCAATTACACCTCAGAACAAACCCAGTTAGCCCCCGTCTTCATAGATTACAATTTCCCTTCACACATGTTTGATGATGCCGTCCAGGGCATCTCTTCCACTTTCTGCACATGCGCCATCCAACCCTAGTGCTCCCAACGCAACAAGGACAGAACCCCTTCGCCTTCGACTCCATCAACGTCTGCATACATCACATCATCCTTCGCCATTTACGACACCTACAAACGGACCCCACAACTTGGAATATAGTTCGCTCCTTACCCTGATGAGAAGCCATTCCCTCCGCGACTGCCTCGTCAGATTGACGCCCACCACCAGCCCTCATCCCACTCCCGACACTTTCCCCGGCCATCACAAGACCTGAAAAACCTTCGCCCACACCTTCTACCTCATATCCATCTGCGGTTATAAAGGATCCTTTCGCATCTGACAGAAATTTATCTGTGACTACGCCAATGTCATCTACAATATCCTTTGCACCCAATTTGGTCTCCTCTGCATCAGGGATACTGGACGCCATCTTGCAGATCATTTCAGACTACATCTCTGGGACACCCGCAGCAATCACCACCACCGCCCCATGTTGAACACGTCAACTCAACCTCCCATTCCATCAAGGACATGCAGGTCCTGGCTTCTTCATCGAGAAACAATAACCAGCCGAAACCTTGAGGAAGACACCTCATATTCCTCCGTGGGACACTGAAATTGAGCAGGTTCAATGCAGATTTCATCATTTTCCGCATTTCCTCTCCCTCTAAGTTATCACAATCTGAAGCCTCCAACTCGGCACAGCAACCTTGACCTGTCCTTCATCTTTCCCTTTTTCTGGTCCGCTCTGCTCTCTGACCTATCACCTTCTAACACACCTTCACCTGTCTATCATATTCTCAGCTACCTTTTTCTCAGCCCCAACCCCTTTCCATTTGTTTCTCAGCCACCCAGCCCAGAAGCCTCATTCCTGATGAAGCGCTGATGTTCGAAAAGTAGATTTCCCTGCTCCTCGGATGCTACCTGAGCTGGTGTGCTTTTCGAGCATGACATTCCCAGTAGAAAACAGTCTGACACCATCCTACTCAAAGAATCAGGCCTAATGGGGAATGTTTCATGAAGCACTATCACCATCCCTGGGTCTATCTTGTCCCACCGGCAGGTCAGACCCAAAAGTGATGGGGGTTCCCTGGGACACAGTTAGGGAAGGGGTTACCCTGCAATTCCACAACGTTGATTTCAGGACCCGGGGAATCTCATGCTAGCAGGTCAAAGGTGGTCAAGGAAATTACCTGAGCATGAAGAGATCCTGCCCCCCTCCACCCCACCTCTCAGTGGTAACTCAGTTCCCCTTGACTTTGAAAACAAATCAAAGGAATCACTGCGGGTGAGAAGGACACAGAACATACTCTGGATCTGGCCATCATCAAGTGTGTCTTCACAGGTCCACCACTGACTGAGCAGGGAGAGACATCAGATGCACAACAACCAGACTGGGGCAAGTGATAGGGGAACCAAAAAGAAGGAAACATTCTCACCCAACTCCTTTTTCCAGATGGATCTGTCTCTCACAGTATCTGTTGGAGCAGCCAGCACACAGCCCTGGTGGAGGGAATGCCTCAGCCGCCTCATATTGAAGATCCTGCCCATTCTGTTATGTGGCATTCCCTCCTGTGAAGTAGGACATATTTCGAAAGGACCAAGCAAATGGAAACTGGGCCTCCATGAGGCATCATGGGCTATCAGCAGCTCCAGCATCAATGGCGTTCCCTCAATCATAAAATCAGAAGTGGACTGCTCAGCGATGGTTCCAGAATGTTCAGTAACATTCATAACTACACCTATACTGAAGCAGGCTATTCAGCCCATCCAGAGTTTTAAACAGGAAGAGAATGAGGCTATTCAGCTATTCGAGCCTTTCGCTCAGCAATTGTAGCTGATCGTTTAATATCTTATTCCTGGTCTGTTGAAAATTGCAGGGAACATTCATCCTTTCAAAATAGCCACACAGTAATATGGAAGGACTGGTTATTCAGCCGGGAGAAGGGATAAGTTAGGGATAAATGAGTCTTTGTCAGTTTAACGCAAACTAACAACTGCAGTGACACAGTGGCCAGTACTGGAACCTTAACGATTTGCAACGTTTTAGAGAAATGCAACAGAGGTATTCCAACGCAGATAGTCAGAAAGTTAAGTTATCAAGAGGAGGTAGAGTATCTCAAATTGGATAAGCAATGGACAACGACTTGGCAGCTGGAATGTAACGTGGGTATATGTAAAACTATGATATTTATCAACAAGAAAATCAGGCTGTATATTAATTAAATGTCGGGAGATAACAGGACCTAGAGACACAGTGTGTACTGTTGTTTTCACTTTGATCTTTTCAGACATGGGAAGTGTTGCTCCATCTCCCTAATGGCCTGCGCCCTAATGTTTCCAGTGGTCCCACTGCAATTGTTACACACGGGATAATTTGAAGTGGTTGGTTGGCGGTGTGGAGTGATGAGGGGTACTGTGTTTTGAGCCGTGTTCCAAGGGGATGGCCTTTATTCGGAAGGCTATCATTTCTGGCTACGTGGAGACCTGAAGATGATGGAAATGGCTGACTGCTTCTGAATGAAGAGGCTGTGGTTGCTGCCAGGACAGTGGGTACTCACCAACATGATGTACAGTACATAGGCTCGCTGCAACATTAATGGAGTGAGAGATGGAGGGTCCAATCACAAAATAAGAATGAAAGGCAATACAGATCAGCTGAAATTGTTAGGTATAATACATTTTCAATCCATAACAGAGAAGCATTAAATCAGTGGAGATATCTGCCCAGCACACAACACTGTGTCGATCAAGATCTGTTCAGTCCAACCCAGCAATCTGCCGAGTGCAGAAAACTGTGCAGACCACAGCAGTGCATTGCTCTCTAAAACCAAACTAGACATCTGTCCAGCACGGGGAGCTGTGCAGACCATAGCATTGCCTCGATCTTTAAACTCGGAATAGATGTATATTCATCACTGGGAGATATGCAGAATACAGCAGTGCATTGATCTTTAAACACAGACTAGATATCCGTCCAGTACGCCGAGCGATGCAGAGCACAAATCTACAAATCGGGATTAGATGTCTGTCACTGGGAGATATGCAGACCGCAGTCGTGCATTGATCTATGAACCCGAAATTGATATCAGTCCAGCACGCGGCCCTATGCAGAACGCAGCAGTACATTGACCTATAAACCCAGACTAGGTATCTATCCATGGTGTGCTGCTGGGAACGCACATCAGGCTGGCAGCATGCGAAGAGCAAGAGAATCGAAGTTTCGGGCATAAGGCCTGATCAGATTCCTGATGAAGGGATTATGCCAGAAACTTTGATTCTCCTTCTCCTTGGATACTGACTGGCCTGCTGTGCATTCCCACCAGCACACTCTCAACTCTGATTTCCAGCATCCGAGTCCTCATTTTCACATAGGTCTCCATCCATCACTGGGAGCTAGGGTGACCGCAACACTGCAGTGATCTATGAACCTGGAAAAGATATCTGTCCAGCATGGGGAGCTAAGCAGATCACCACAGTGCATTGATCTATAGACCTGAACAATTCATCTGTCCAGCACCAGAATCTATGCAGACCACAGCAGTGCATTTGCCTACACATGTGGACTAGATATCTGTCGAACACAGGGTGCTATGCAGATCACCGCAGTTAAATTTCATCGAGGCCACCCTGAGAGAAGCAATTTAAGTGAGGTTGAGTTTAATTTTAGTTCGCTTTCTCCAACTTTGAATGTTTTTTTTGGATATATTCTTCGAAAGTATAGTGAGAATAGATTGTAATATCATGAAACAACCCCAATGGCAGCATACCGGCCAACAAAGCGCATGTCTATCTCTATCAGTTATTATCTCAAGGAAAACATTACAAGGAATCGTAGAAAACGGCTGAGTCTTCAAAGGCATTGTTTGAAGAAGGAAACAACGTGGACTGTCGTAAAGATGGTGGCAGGGTCAGAATGTTCCAGGTTGAACGCCTATGCTCCGCCCACACTTTTGTCTTTCTTATTTATTCTATTTTCTGCAGAGTATTTTCTTGCCAAACTATTATCTTTTTAACGTGACTCCTTTGGGAAAGGAGGAAGTGAGTCCCAGGTCAGAGGATCGCGAGGGGAATCAAGGTTTCAAGTTTAAAGAACACTGCTGCCTGAGACATGTCAAACTGCGGTTTGGATACTGGGCCCCGGACAGTCTGGAGACTGTGTCTGCTGCAGTCTGGAGACTGGGCCCCGTGCGATCTGGAGACTGGGCCAAGTGTGGCCTGGCGACTTGGCCCGGTGTCGCCTGGACAATAGCCCCGATGCAGTTTAGAGACTGGTCACGGAATGTTCTGCAGTCTGGCCCAGTGTGTCCCAAAGATTGGGTCTGCTGCGGCATGGAGACTGGGCCTGCTGCGGTCTGGAGACTTGGCCCGTTGTGCAATGGACACTGGCCCTGGTATAGTCTGGAGTCTGGGCTCCGTGCGGACTTACGACTGGGCACGGTGCGGCCTGGAGACTGAGCCTGGTGTGGTCTGCCAACTGAACCTAGTGTGGTCAACAGTTTCGAGTCTAGATTTGGATAATGTCGCCAGTAATATTTGGTCCAACGAAATATAGTAGTGGGAAGTGTTAGTTAAATCTGAGGACATGGGAAAGCACTTATTTAATACTTTTCGTCAGTATTCTCATTGGAAAATGGCAATATTATTGAGAATATGGTGATACAGGCTACAAGTTTTTCTGGGATTGATGTTGACAAAGGGATGTTTTTCGCATTTTTCGAAGATCTGAATATAGGTATTAACCCTAGGCCAGCGGGATTTATTCTCGGGTTCTCTGGAAAGCCAGGGAGGAGATTACAGAGTCCTTGACTTCAACGTATATGTCATCATTGTCGACAGGAGTTGTGCCAGAAGACTGGAGGATAGCAAACGTTGTTCGCTTGTTTAAGAAGGGGTGTCGGAATAACCCTGGTAACTAAAGGGCAGTGCGCCTTATATCAGTTGTGAATAAGATGTTGGACGGTTTTGTGAGAGATAAGATTTTTAATCATCTGGAAACGAATAATTTGATTAGAGATAGTCAACATAGATTTGTGAAGGGTAGATCGTGCCTCACTAACCTTATTGAGTTCTTCGATAAGATGAGAAAACAGATGGGTGAAGGTAAAGTGATTGATGTGGTGTACAAGGACTTCAGTAAAGCATTTGATAAGATTCCACACGATAGGGTATTGCACAAAATACGGAGTTTTCGGATTCAAGGTGATTCAGAGGTTCAGATCATATATTGGCTATCTGAAAGAAGACAGAGGGTGGTGGTTAGTGGGAAATGCACATCCGGGAGGTTAGTTGCCAGTGGTGTGCTAAAAGGACCTGCTTTGGGACCATTGCGTTTTGTCATTTTAATAAATGACCTGGATGTGGGCGAAGATGGATGGGTTAGTAAGTTTGCGGCCGATACGAAGGGAGGCAAAGTTGTGGATCATTCTGACGAATACATAAGATGCAGCGCTCGACTGAAAAATGGCAATTGGAGTTTAATGCAGGTAAGTTTGAGGTAGTTCAATTCTGAAGAAATGACAACAATGCAGATTATTGAGCTAATGGTAAAAGTCTTGGCATTTTAAATGAACAGAGAGATCTCGTGCCCAGGTGCATACATACCTGAAAGTTGCCACGCAGGTTTATAGGTTGTTAAGAAGGCATATGGTGTGTTGGTGTTTATTCGAAGGGGGATTAAGTTTCGGAGCCAAAAGGGCAAGGTTCAACTGAGCAGTACACTGGTAAGGCCGCACCTCGATTATTGACTGTAGTTCTGGTCAGTGCATTATATGAACGATGTGGAAGCTTTGGACAGGTTCCAGATGAGATTTACGAGAATGTTGCGTGTCATGAAAGGAAGGTTTAACGAGGAAAGAGTAGAAGAGGACTTACACTGTATCCGTTGGAGAGGAGAAGGTTAAGATGTGACTTCATCGAGACGTACAAGATAATCAGAGGGTTGGATAGAATGGGCAGTGAGAGTTTTTACCCTCGGATGGTGAAGGCTAACACGAGGAGGCATAGCTTTAAATTGAGGGGTGATAGACATAGGATTGATATTAGGTATAGTTTCTTCACTCAGAGTCCAATAGGGGCCAGGAATGACCTGCCTGCAACAGTAGTAGAGTAGCCGACATTAAGCACATTTAAATTGGCCATGGGTAGACATATGCATAATAATGGAACGGTGTAAATTAAATGTGAATCAGATTATTTGCACCATTCGGTGGCATTGAGTGCCGAAGGGCCTTTACTCCGCTGTAACTTTCTTTTTTCTATGAGTGTCGGCCCGGTGCAGTCTGGAGACTGGGCCTGGTGCAGTCTGGAGACTGGGCCCAGTGCTGTCTGGATACTTGTTGCTGGCACAGACTGGTCTGTTATTCGAGTCAGTTCTCTCTTTCAGTTTTATTTCTCTGCTGGACTTTCGTTTATTATTCTTTCAATTTTGTACCAAATACTTAAGAATCTACACTTAGATTTCTTGTACCTGTGATAGCGCGTAAGTGAACTCATTGCAAACTTTCCACTGCAATCATTAAACTGCACGTGACAATGAAGCCAATTCAATTCAAATGTGAGAGAGTCACTGTCTTTGATGCTCCTTCCAAACAAACCTGCTGCTTGTGCAGTGACATGGAGCGTCCGGAGAGACTTTTATGACTTTATTTTAAACACAAGAGGGAGGGGCAGACAGCGAGAGAGTGAGGGGAAACATTTTGATTCCCATTTCAATGGATTTACTCCCAAAGAACAGAAACCCAAATGCTCAGAGACGCAGATGCAGAGATACATACATCAATACACTGAAGCACATATGCACGTGCGTGCGCGCACACACACACAAACCATATTCGCGCAGATCCATTGAGATATTCAGCCCTTCATGCCTGTCTTGACATTCCGTGGCTGATCTTATCATGGCCTCTCCTTTATTTCCTCCTGGGAAATAAGGCAGGGGAAGTGGCTTTAATGTGAGAATGAGGGCATTTTGGGAGCTGTGAATATAATGCTGTTAGTTTGATAATAATCCTGCAAAAGAATATGCCTACTCCACAAGTTTACGTTATAACTTGTGGCAAGACCAATTGTGATGGAAATGGGCAAAAACTTTCAAAAGATGATTGGGGGAAGCTGTTGAAGGTGAAAGGACGTCAGTGAAGTGGGGGCCATTCAAAAGCGAGATAGTGAGACTTCAGAAATTACATGTTCCCGTCAGTGTAAGGGGCAATGCTAACAGGAATAGGGCACAGGATATGTCAGGGGATATTTAGGATTTGGACAAGGCAAGAATAAGGCATACGTCATGTACAGGCAAGTGGTATCAAAGGTATCCCTTGAGCATACGGAGTGTAGGAGAACACTTCCCAGGGAAGTCACGAGTGCAAAACGGGTACATGAGGTAGCTTTGGCTGATAAGGTTAAGGAGATTCGAACGAGATTCTTCAAATATATTAACGATAAAAGAGAAATTAGAGAGACATTAGGGCCCCATAAAAATCAATCAGTCATCTAATGTTTGGCTCCACAGGAGATGAATGAGGTTTATTAGGTCCATTGCCACATGTACTCACGTGAGGACAGTGAAAAGTTTACAAGTCGCCACATGTGACACAATCTTAGATACAAAGCTTCCTGCCCCCACCTCCAAGATACAAAATCTAGGTCGAAATCAGAAAAATAAAGAAAATAAAATTAAATGTAAAACATTACGGCCGTTCCTGTAGTAGTGGAAAAACACAGAAAATCAGTTCATTGTTCAACAGCAGAGTCCATAAGCGTCTGGCCATGCTGGGTTCCCACTCTACATAAGGACACAACCTCCCCCACTCCGCTGCCTTTTCACCTGTTTCTGCTTGAAGGGTGAGGTCCCACACAAAGACTTCACGCCGGTATTTACCCTAGAGGAAAATATGGAAGAGAGGAAAGTCAGGGAAATAAAAATAAGTGATCTTTGAAACGAGACCATATTACAGTTGCGGAAGAGCTGACGGTCTTAAAATGAATAACCGTCGATAAAAACCCTGGACATGTTCAAATGTATCCCGGAATCATTGCAGGAAGCTGGGTAAGAAACTGTGCTAGCACGTCTGATGTTTGTATCATTCCTTAGAGTTCTGGTGAAGGGTTATTGGATCGTTAATTCCGAGTTCTCTGCACAGGTGTTGCCAGACCTGTTGAACTTTCCCAGCACCTTCTGTCCTTCTTACTGATTTAAAATCTGCAGTCCTTTCAATTTTTTTTTATTTGTATCATTGACAGTCAGGGGTGAGGTGCTGAGCGATTTGAAGACAGCTAATGTGGCAACATTACTTTTTAAAAAAAACTGCCATGAACTACAGACCAGTGACTCTGAAGTCAGAGGTGGCTAAATGTTTATAGGAGCTTATGGGAGACAGGATTTACATGCATTGTGAAAAACAAGGACAGATTAGAGATAGTCAGCATGGCTTTTTGTGTGGAAGAACTGGTCTCAAAAAATAGTTTACATTTTTTGAAGAGGTGACCAAGAAGGTAAATGAAGGGCAATCAGCATACATCGTCCACGTGGACCTTAGCAAGCCCCAACACTTGGAAGAGCCAGCCAATTAGACTCAACATTGCCTTAACAGTCGGAGGCAGAGGGTGCTGCGAGAGATTTGTTGTTTCTTCTGGTCGCCTGTGACAAGCGGTGTGCCACAAGGAGCAGGATGCTTCTTTTCATTGTTTTTGTAAATGATTTGGATGGAAATGTAGGAACATTGGAAGTTTGACGATGAAACCCCCAAAATTATTTGTTATAGTGGGCAGTGCAGAAGGTTCCGGTAAAGAACGGTGGCTCAGTGGTTAGTTCTATTACCTCAAGGCACCAGGATCCCAGGTTTGATGCCAGCCTCGGGCAACTGTCTGTGTGGAGTTCGCAGTTCTCCCTGTGTCTGCGTGGGTTTCCTCCGGGTGCTCCAGTTTCCTCCAACAATCCAATGATGTGCAGGTCAGATTAATTGGCCATGCCAACTTGCCCATAAGTTAGGCGTATTAGTCAGAGGGAAATGGGTTGGGGTGGGTTAATATTCAGATGGTCGGTGTGGACCTGTTGGGCAGAAGGGTCTGTTTCCACACTGTAAGTAATCTAATCTTGATCTACTGGGCCAGTGGGCCGAAGAATGGCAGATGGAGCTTCTTTCTGTTAAATGTGAAATATTGCATTTTGTTAGACAAACCAGCGCAGGATTTACACAGTTAACGGTTGGGCCCTGGGCAGTGTTGTTCAACAGAGAAACCCAGGTTGCAGGTACATAGTTCTTTGAAAGTGGAGTCGCAGGTAGACAGGGTAGGGAAGAGGGTATTATGCACGCTTACCTTCAACTAACACACCATTGAGTATAGGAATTGGGACATCATGTTGTGGCTGCGCCAGAGAATGGTAAGGACACATTTGGTACACTGAGTACAATTCTTGTCGCCCTTCTATAGGAAGGATTTTATAAACTGGAAAGGGCACAAAATATTTTAAATGATGTGGCGGAGGTGGGAGATTTTGAGATATATGGTAAGTCTGTGATTTTGTTCCATTTGTGGAGGAAGATGTGAGGTGACCCTATTGAGATTTATAAAATCATGAGGGGCACAGATAGAATGCACGGCCAAGGTCTTTTCCCCACAGCAAGTGTGTCTGAAACCAGAGTGGATAGGTTTAAAGTGAGAGGGAAGAGATTAAAAAGGGAACTAAGGGGCAGTTGTTTCTCACAGACAGTTATATGTATATGTAGCCAGCTATCAGAGGACCTGGTATTGCTGAGTACAATGACAACATTTAATCGACAATTGGATGGGTACATGTATAGGAAAGAGTTGGAGGAGTACATGCCAAAAGCAGAAAAATGGAACTCGTTCAGTTTAGGAAACATGGTATCGAGAATTCCTGATGCTGATGTGGTACTACAGGCCTCAGCAACAGCAGAAGCATAATTATATTTAACCAAAATCTGAAACATTTTCTTCTGGGGTAATCCCTCAGTCTGCCATGACACTAAGCCGATCTATGGTTCGGTGATGATTAGATTAGATTAGATTAGATTACAGTGTGGAAACAGGCCCTTCGGCCCAACAAGTCCACACCGACCCGCCGAAGCGAAACCCACTCATACCCCTACATTTACCCCTTACCTAACACTACGGGCAATTTAACATGGCCAATTCACCTGACCCTGCACACCTTTTGGACTGTGGGAGGAAACCGGAGCACCCGGAGGAAACCCACGCAGACACGGGGAGAACGTGCAAACTCCACACAGTCAGTCGCCTGAGGCGGGAATTGAACCCGGGTCTCAGGCGCTGTGAGGCAGCAGTGCTAACCACTGTGCCACCGTGCCGCCCATGAGTGTGGGTGAACATTCGAGACAGAACCATGTGTACCTAAACCTGGTGGGAAACCATTGAAACTACCGAACGTACTACTTATATTCCGAACAGTTGGCCTAACATCTTACAGAGAGTGCGAAATAACCCCAAGACCAACGGACCAACAGTCTGGCCACATTCAGTCATAAGTGGTGATGGACGGTTAAACAACTCACTGGAGGAGATGGCTCACAAATATCCCCATCCAAAATAATGGAACAGCCCTGTAGCTCAGTGTAAAAGACAAGGATGTAGTATCTGCAGCATACCCAATCAGAAGCGTTGAATCATTGATCTACCTAACCCGCGCATGATGCCCACAGAATCACAGATGCCAGTCTTAAATCAATTCGATTTCCTGCACGTGACGTGAAGATCAAACACAACTCAGTAACCTGACAAAGTCAACGGGCCCTGACATCATTCCTGCAATAGGACTGAAGACTTGTGCTGCACAACAAGCAGTGTCACTGGGGAAGCTTTTCATTCCAGCTCCAACTCTGCTTTCTCCCTGGCAATGTGGAAAATTACTCAACGATGTCCTATTCCCCAAGAGGGGAATAATTTCAATCAGAACATGTACCACACCCTCAGACTCATCACGACAGTTAAATTCGTGGAAGTTCTTCTTGACAGCTGTCCAGCTGCATAGAAACGGCCAAGCTATACTATCAATTGTATCAAATTGCTCCGTGGTCGAAAAGATAAACCCAGATGGAATTCATGATTTGGAGACGCCGATGTGAGACTGGGGTGAGCAAAGTTAAAAATCACACAACACCAGCTTATAGTCCCACAGTTTTAATTGGAAGCACTCACTGTCGGGGCGCTGCTCCTTCATCGGGTTGTGTACTTTTGGAGTTGTTGCTTTTTAACCCCGGTACTGCACCGATCTTTAGCCTCTGCATCGGAAAAGGGAACGGGAAGTACAGTCCTACCGACCCTGTAGAGGCCTCCTTCCTAACATCTGACAGCTTGTGACAACCTTTACAGAGCTTTCCCACATACTGCACAGAAAGATCGGGAAACGAGTGAGCCATTCAACACATTAAGCATCCCCCATTCCAGCTCATGGTTAAACATCTCCCTCATGCACTTCTCCCTCAAAATGTATGCATCCCTTAATGTTATCAAGCATTGGAAAAATATTAAATATCAACCTCAGCAGTCCATTCGATCCATCGTTTTGTAGCCCCATTCAATGTAATGATGTCTGATCCTTTTTCTTCAAACCATGGTCCTGCGCTATCTCTTCCCATTTAGTGTCTATGTATATTCAGTGCGTTTCGTCTCACACGTTTAAGTGGGAGAGAATTCCCCAGATTCAACAGTCTCTGGGTGCAGACATTTATTCTCTTCTCAATGCAGAGTGTCCTGGCTGTACCTCATAATGTGCCCTCTTGTTTCAGACGTCCCAGCCAGGTGAATTACCATCCTTGTTTCGAATCTGGCTCACCGTGACAGGTTTATATTATTTACTCAGATCTCCACTCAGTTTCCTAAACCCCTTGGAATACAGGCTCAGTCCACAGGAATTATGTTCCCACAACACGCCTGATATCTCATAGATCCTTCACTGCACTCCCTGAAGGTCAGTTTTGTCCTTTATTGGGTACAGAAATCAAAACTGCACATAATGTTGCACAACGTTAGACATGGGTGCTCACCAAATTGCAGCTGCAGTAAGACACCTTTACTCCTGTATTCAAATTTCCTTGAAATGACGGTCGACACACCATTTATCTGCCTTAATGTTGCTTTCAGTGACTAGTGTACAAGAGGATCCAGATTATTTCCAATCTTACAGCTAATAACTTAGTGGATATATGTACACTAGTCACTGTGTCAATGTCATTCCCAGTACTGATCTCTGCCGCCAGAACTCAAAGCTGTGCATGGACCTCGAATGTCTGTGCAGATGAAAACAAGAAAATCCGCAGAAGTCCCTTGAAAACAATATTTTTTAACCAATCCCTTTTCGAATAGCAGGCTACTGTTTTGTTGTTCCCACCAAGGTATACAACATCACATTTACACATATTGGTCTTCATGTGCCATGTACTTGTCCATTCACTCCACTTGTCTCAGTCACCTTGGAAATTTTTGATATACTCCTCACCCACTCACAATCAGACACCGTTTAGTGCTGTCAGCAGGTTTGGAAATATTGCGTTTAGGTCCGACAACCCGATGTTTGAGGCGTATTGGGAATATCTGAGGCACATGGCCCAATTCCTGTCACACACCACGATACGTCCACCACAAAAAAAGGTGTTCCCACACTCAGCGATCAGTGCAAAAGCCCGCTCAGGACTTCCTAGTTTGCTGCCCTTCATTCAGTACTCCCCTGAAGTTTTTATTTCTGAAGTGCATCACCTCATATTTATCAGTGTTACATTGCATCTGTCATTGATCTGGCAATTCCATCTACATGTTCCTGTTACATAACCTTCCTCCACACTATAAAACAAACATTTATTAACCACATTCCCTCTCCACCCTCAACATTCACATCTTCATTATTTTAGAGTACCACAAATAGTAAGTGACACAGCACTGATCCTTATGTTACTCGTCTCCAGTCACACAAACAGCCTTCTGCCACCACCGTCCTTCTCCTTCTACTGAGATCGCTTTGGATGTAACTTGCCAAGTTAACCTTGATACCATAAGATTTTAATAAAGTTATCAATTTCCCATGCGGGGTTTTTGTCAATGGACTTGGTGAGAAAACCATTAAAAGAACTCCTTGAAAAATTCCAATAAAATTCATTAGGCATGACTTCCCTCCGATAAAGCCATGGTTACTGTCCTTGATGAAACATTGCCTCTCAACTGGAGATCAATTTAGTCCTTCCTTATATTCTCCAATAGCTTCCCTAAAAGTGAACTGATACTTACTGATCTATATTGCTCTGGTCTTTCTGCACCACCCTTCCAGTACAGTCTAACCGCATCCGTCCTCTAGCTTCTCTCTCTTATCACCAGATTCTATAGAAAAACATTGGTCAGGTCCTTTTCTCCCTAATCTCCAACAGCAGCCTGGGATAAAACGCATCCTGATCATTTGTTCAATATTGAGACCAGCTAAAACCATCAATCCATGATCACATCTTATATCAATTTGCTCAATAGCTTCCCAGTCCATCTTCTCAAATTCTGTCCATGTCTCCTCCTTCACACACTGATTGTTCTCTTGGTCTCTAATGAGTTCTAACTGTTCGCTTGTAATATTATTCTGTTTGATGTCCTCGTGGAAAATCTTAGGACTCTTCCCTATCTTGCCTGCTCCCACTTCTCCAAGTCCCTGTTTTATTCAGCCCTTTCTGTGTGAAGTTTCTCGTTTTCATTAAGATTGATTTTCAATTGGTGAAACGCTAAGTAACACAGGCCGAGTTCCCTCGCCAGAAAATCTTGCCATCTGTTGGATTAATCTGGAGAATGTCAATTAAGTATATGTTGCCATTGTATGCTTCCCTAGATCAGGACACTGAAACTTTACACAGCATAAAAGGCACAGTCTCAGCAACACTCGGCGTAAGCGAGGTAAGACACATTTACCTTTAATATAAGTAAATTACTGCAGATGCTGGAATCTGTACCGAAAACAAGAAATACTGTAGCTCACAGCGGTTCAGGCAGCATCACTGGAGAAAGAGCAAGCTAATGCTTCCAGTCTGGATGACTGCTCGTCATATACATTCTGATTCCCATTAAATAAAGGTAAACCTAATCTTTATCTTCCTGTTTCCACGTGTTTCTCCAATACAAATTTCTTCAGTTTCTTTCGAATAACGTGCTGTGACATTTCTTTTAAAAAAATCCTCCTGAATATACACTTATATCACATCTGTTGGTTCTCCATTGTTTTCTCTCCAAGCGATACCTTCGAGAAAATATGCCTGAAAATTATAACTTCCCTTTCATATATGGATTCTCTTGAAGTTTGCTATTACTTTCTAAATAACCAATACCACATTTGTTATAATAGATTTAAACAGGTTCCCTCCTGTTCATGACAAGTTACTTGGTACATAGGTCCCCACTAATCCTCTTCTTCCCTTCTTGGATCGTGGGATGCATTTATAATCTTCCAAATTGCACAGGAGAAGTACTGTGTTGCCCAATCCATTCAATCTGTGCATTGCTTCTTTCTCTGAAATTTAATTATGAAGTACATTTGGTCTGTCAGACTTATCAATCACTAACCCGGCTATGTTTTCAAATATGAATTTGAATGATTTTAGTCTTTAGTTACACAAGTCTCATGGTCACTTTGTATTTCTGGGAGATGCTATGTATTCCACCACGAAGACAGACACAATATAACGAATTAGTTTCCCTGCAATCTCTGGTTTATCAGCAATAAATTATCCTATGCACATTTGTTCCACATTGCTTAACATTTCACGTGGCTTTAATTTTCGTTTCAAATATTGTTCGAAGCTTTGCATCAGTCTTTACGTTTCTTTTTAGTTTGCATTCTTGTTGCCATTTTAATGTCCTTAACAAGTTCT
Organism: Chiloscyllium plagiosum; assembly: GCF_037043375.1. Taxonomy (NCBI): domain Eukaryota; kingdom Metazoa; phylum Chordata; class Chondrichthyes; order Orectolobiformes; family Hemiscylliidae; genus Chiloscyllium; species Chiloscyllium plagiosum. The sequence continues at coordinate 63,008,694 of NW_028270175.1, read as the reverse complement.
TAGTCCTCCTTTGTTCCAATGAATCCATAATGTCTGACATTTTTCGGAACGACTTATCTTGATATAATACAATTTTTAACTTCGTCTTTTATTTATGGTTGAGTCACCTTACCCTTTTGCTATATGCGCCTTGAGGATATATGTAGTGTTTCGATAAATGAAGGGCGGCACGGTAGCTCAGTGGTCATCACTGCTGTCTCACAGCACCAGGGACCCTGGTAAAATTCCCGCATCGGGCAACTGTCTGTGTGGAGTTTTCACATTCTCCCCATGTCTGCGTAGGTTTCCTCCAGGTGCTCCGGTTTCCTCCCACAGTCAAAATATGCGCAGGTTAGGTGAATTGGTCATTCTAAATTGTCCGTAGTGTTAGGTGTAGTGGAATGGGTCTGGGTGGGTTGGTGTGGACTTGTTGGTCCGAAGAGCCTGTTTCCACACTGTAGGGAATCTAATCAAGGGGAAGTGCCTGTCTTCCACTGTATCTTTCTGATGCACTTTTAAAATTGACACCTTGCTTCTCCTGCATTCATGACTCAGTCAGATACACGTAATTTAATTTTAGAAAATAATTTGTATTCAAACGTCATGTAAAATTCAATATATTAACTTGGTTATTCCCGATAGCTCCTTTTCCGCAACGTTTTCAAATAGCTCTGCTGATCACACAACAGCAACTTCTAAACAGCCTGATCTCGAATTCATTGTTCAAGGAAAGCAGCTCACACACACTCATGAAATCCATTTTCCCAGCATTAACATTAACTTTGATTCACATTGTTTAGATGCGATTTTAATGTCTCCATAATTACTGCAGTACACAAAATCTTGCATTTCTATTTTCCTATTATGTAACATACGCACCATTTGTGTCACAACATTGACGTTGATAAATACCTCCCATCAATATTTGCTTACCCTTGCTGTTTCTAATCTCCACTTTAGCAGATTCTATGGAATCTGAGCGACGTGGGATCGAGGAAAATTAATGTCCGATTCAGGCGAAATGTTTGGCGAAGGCAAACTTGAACATTGACACTATCTCACCGCATCCTACATGTTCTTCATAAGTGTCATTGTGACGTTTTCACCAGTTCGCCCGTGACGCTTGTGGAGTAGACAAGAGCAAAATATTTCAACAATACTGTGCATTCCCCCAGACAACTGAAACCGCTCTAACCTGGGTGAGAACCTTTCTCCAGGCAGGTCAGTGTTGCTGCTGCTGTACAGGATCTTAGTGCGATCACACCTGGAGCAGCGTGTACAGATTTAATCTCCACACTGAGGAAAGGATATTTGAATTATCCAAGAGATTGTCGACTGAACGTATTTCCGCCGTGAAGATTTTAATCATAGAATCTCTACAGGGTGGAAGCTGGCCATTTGACCCATCGATCCCACATTGAGCGTCAGGAGACCATCACATCATAACCCGAAACACTGCCCTCGCCAAAACAATCTCTGTTACCCTACATTTTCCATGATTAGTGCATCTAGCCTGCACATCCCCGGACATCCTGGGTAATTTAGCAAAGCAAATCCACCTATTCTGCAAATTTTGGGACTGTGTGTCAAAACTGGAAGACCAAGTGAAAACCACGACTTGGCAGACACGGGGAGAATGTGCAAACACCGCACAGACAGTTAACTGAGGCGGGAATTGAATGCGGGTCTCTAGCGCTGCGAGGCAGCAGTGTTAACGACTTGCCTACATAAAAAAGGAGCAACACACACTTGTTTCAACCTCGGGACTTTTCCCACGTGAGGTGAATGTGACAACTACCACATTACAGAATCGCAGTGTGGCCGCTGACTTTCTGAAGGCTCTGCATTGTCCCTCATCATAGATCACTCTGCAAGAAACAGATTACATTTTTGTCATGGTCAATTTAAACATAGCTCACTCACACGAAGATTCAGCATAACACGCAATTAGCACAAATGGCAGCGATGGGATTCAAGCCCCCAGCTACTTTCACAGTGAAGCTTACAAACAGCGCCTTACCTTGCTCGGCTACACGACCACGCAAAACTGAACCAATGAACAGGATTTGAATCGAGCTCCTGAGGACATTACTACATTTCTGGCTGCATAGGGAAGTGCACAAATACCAGTGCACAATCACTGCAACTGAACACAACATTGTCTGATGGGGGGATAAGCCCAGTTTATAGGAGTGGGAGCGCTGTTAATTTGAAACACAGGAAGCACGTATAATAGCTAATTAACACAATTAACATTTACTGTGTAATCCGAAAGAGATCACTTTGCTTACATTTTAAGTAGACAGCCTAATTTGGCTGGATTTTGCAAGCAGACAGCTTGGCCTTGCAAGTCTTGCAAAACTCTCAGATTCAGCAATAGTCAGGGAAAATATAAGCATCATATCAACAGCCGAATGTTCACAGTTCTTGTCCTTGATAAGGATAAGCGAAATGTAGTATATAAAGAATGTGTGAAAGTTGTGCAGCCCCTCACATACGGCATCTTGCCAAGTGTTTGGAGCCTCCTGCAGACGTTTCAATAAAGCTTTCTCTTTGCTCTTGCTAGAATTTGATGCGAATCCATTTAATTTCCACGACTGTAAACTTGGGGGCTCGTCTGGGACCCCACGCCCGGTAAGAATCTGAGTATTCCCAGGAGGTGTAGGCGCTAGCGCGTTGAAGGACATTCACTTCATCTCGAGCGCTGAATTGGCCCCTTTGCGTGAGACGACTGGAAATCTGTGGATCGCCCCACCGCCGTGGTTTCAATCGAATAGGGCCGGGTTAAGAGTCGTGGTTTAAGTAATCCTACGTAGAGAATCATTATAAGAGAATAAATAAAACAGGAAGAGGTTCCAGTGAACTTTTGCATGGTATTCGAGTAAAACCCAAGGGAAGGAATTGCTGTCTCTACAGTGCTTTAGAGACAGCAAGTTTAAGGATAGTTTTAGACGTGGAATCTGCACTGCCTGAGGTGGACTCGCCAAAGACGTACCGGACTGGTGGTTTCTTCATTTGCGAAACCCAAGGCATTGAGGCGGACGCGCCCAATGCGAGAAGGAACCTCCGGAGGTGAAAGAAATTCAAAAAGGAAATGATAACATTACAGAGAGAGAGAGAGAGAGACAGCTGAACACTTTTCCAGTAACGTAAAAATGGGCCCCAGCAAGAGCAAATAAAAAGAGGGTTCTGAGAGGACTTGGAATGGTCAAACAATAGTACAGTACATGTTAAATAATTACGGCCCAGAGTATGTAAAGCAGTTAGAATTGTGGATTAAGGAGTGTGGTTTTTCGGCGGATGGGAGTTTTATTTGAAGGCAGTTGGAAATATTGAGGTCACGGTTGGAGGTGAGAGACGAGTAACGGAAGGGAAGAAAAAACCTGTGAATTGGAGCGCTTATAACGTGTGGAAGGCTGAGGCTGATATCAGGGAAAGGAAATCTCAAGTAAAAGATAGATCAGATACGTATATAAACACTAGCAGGCATGCAGATGTGCGCGGAAAACAATCTAATGAAGCTGTACAGTTTAGGGTGTAGGTTTGCTCGCTAATCTGTAGTTTTGATACCCAGACGTTTTATTACCTGGCTAGGTAACATCATCAGTGGCGACCTCCAAGTGAAGCGAAGCTGTTGTCTCCTGGTTTCTAATTATCTGTTTGTCCTGGATGGGGTTCACAAACCTTGCAAAAAGCTGTACAGTGTCTTAAGTCTGTTCCAGATCCTTACCATGATGACTCCCTCCGAGACCGACAGACCCCCTATGAGATCCACCTGCCGAAGGTTTCAAGTCAGTGACCGCCGCCTTAGGGTCTGCTGGATCACCAATAGCCTATCGTATCTGCAACCAATTGAAGCAAGTAGCCTAAAATGAGGGAGGCCACTCCAAGACTGAAAGAATTCCAGTGCCTGCTCACGATCAATCCACAACGGACGATAAGTCAGACAGCGAGAGTACTAACGTGCGATCGTCTAAACAGGTCGTCCTGCAAGCACCAATGGTTGAGGTTGCCGGTCCAGAAGGGCGCCCAGTGCTGATCCACAGAACATGGACCATGAAGGATTTGGAAACTGCATTTGGGCAGTTGGAGGTAATAGGTTTGCTGAAAAAGTAACAAAGTTCTGTGTCGAGTTCCGTCCCATGTCACATGAGATGAAACATCTCCTGGGACAAACATTGATGCCGATGTCCTCAAAATCAAGGATAAATGGTCAGCCGTAACCATCCATGCCAGATCAACCAACCTGCAAGCGTAAGAGAACAGAGACTGAAATGCTTTTGTTGCAGCGCTGGCAGCCGCCTGTAGGGAGGCATTCCCAGTGCGAATGGACATGACCAAAATTGCAATGTGTCAACAACAAGAAGGTGACACAGTGTCCCAGTATCTTTCGCACCTCTCTGAAGTTCATAATGCCCATCGTGGACTGAGACCACCTGACGAGATAATGGCAGCAGAAATCACGCCGTATGAGGCACACCTAAAGGACAGCTTCATCAATGGAATGAAGAAGGAAATAGCCAAAAAGGTAAAAGACACATGTGTTACCTGGGACACTGGAAAGCTGAATTTAATAGAACAACGTGCGATACATGCTGAAGAAAATGCTGGCCCAAAGGAAGGATAAGCAGAAACTAAAGATGGAGCAGCAAGCACATAAACCTCAGCTTACTATGATGCAAATGGTCAGACATTGGAGGGAGGTGCTGCAGGGAGAGAGACAGATGTGTAGGTCGCAGAAGAGGATGACGAATGAGTCATGGAAGAGGCGCTGGCAGAGGTAGATCTGGCGGGTACTTTGTTTACGGAGCAATGGACCAATGGGCGAGACAGTGTCCGTACAGACAATCCCAATCGGCCCTGGAGGCTGGACAACAGGGTGACTGACAGGGGAATGTTGAGGTGGAGGTGGGCAGCCCACAAGGTACAGGTAAGCTTATTTCCCTTATGCTTGGCAATGAACGCTCGCTTCTGCTAATCTCTTCTGATAAATGTACGGGCACTGAAACTAGTCCCAAGGTCATATTGAGCATTGAGATTGCAAATTGTGGGCTATATATTCAATATAACTATGATGCAAGTAAGTCGATGCCTACCTCCATGTTATATGTGGAAGGTACACCAGTTACCTTTACGATTGATACAGGGGCAACATATTCAGTCCTTAAATTAAGCCAGTTCAGAGAAACCACGAAAATAAAGATGAGTGGAAAGTTCCAGAACACAATGGGTGCATCAGAAGTCGTGATATGAGAGAGATGTTTGTCACCCCAAATTTCTGAACCTAATACTGGGGAAACATTCCAACGTTCATTTTTGTTATCTGAATTCTGTCCTTTAAATTTGATGGTTCGGGATCTCATACTGAGTCTGGAGTTGGATTTGCTCAGTAGCCCCGATAGTTTGCAGGTAATTCAAAGGGAATATTTACACGTGCAGGCTGTAAAATACGACCCACAACCCCTGATGTATGTCTATGAGTGGCGATTAAGCCAAAGAGCAATAACTTCAGTGAGCGATTCACTCGCCCTGGAAATAAGTAACCAGGTTAATCCTATTCACACAGATTTTCTTGCTGGGGACATGCTGCACCGCAAAGCACATATACACTGCGATGGCCCTGATGAATCATATGAAAAGGATTGGTTCAGGAGATTCGTTAAACCAGATCATTTGTTATTGTGCGGAATTTATTGGAATGTTCACAGATGTGCAGTCAGTGTGAACTTATCTAAAGTATCTAACTGCAAGCAGACACTTCCTTTTTGATGTGCACGGCTCTTTTTCCTCACGTGTCATAGACAAAGGCATCCAGCGGCAGGTGACATGAATCAGGACCATGGGTGTTAAAGGCACAAAGGTTGGGTGTTCAGGGACGATGTGGGTACCTGGTTCAATGCAGATATGTGGACATATCGGAAGAAACTAAATTGGTTAACTCAGGCAGATCGGACAGTCCAGATAGTCCCCACTAGTCCTGAAGAGCGTAGAAGGGTAGACTGGCGTTTCCCTAAGATAGAAGTCTCGGACCCAAGATTGAAAACAGCTTTTACTGAGTTATGGTCAAAAAGCAAACATGGTGTGGCGCTCATACGAGGCTGAACCCCTAAGAATAAACCCGAAGTCCGTGTAACGTCCTTGCAGAGCACAATAACCGTTAAAACCCGCGGCCATAGAAAGAATTACTCCAGGCTTTGAATCCCTCCTATAGGCTGGAATGATAATCCCCTGTGAAAACACAACGTTGAGAACCCCCATTTTTCCGATCAAAAAGGCAAACATTCCTGTGAACCGGTCGAATGGAGGATTGTTCAAGACCTGCAGGCTGTCAATAACGCTGTTGTCCCGCAAGCCCCAAATGTTCCCAACCCCTATACTTTGGTAGCTCAAGTTACACCGGACAGTAAATGGTTCTCTGTTGTGGATTTAGCAAGGCCTTCGTTCGTGTACCGGGACATCCAGATAGTCAATTCTGGTTAGCTTTTACATTCAAAGGGAAATCTTATACCTTCATGCGACTTTGTCAAGATTATTGTGAGTCTCCCACCATACATAATGAGGTTTTATGCAGGAGTCTGGAGACTCTAGTTTTAACCCTGGGATCAGCACTTCTGCAGTATGATAGCAGCACTGACAGAGGAACAATGTGAGAATGATACACTTGGATTGCACTGCCATCTAGCGAGGGAAGGGCAGAAAGCTAGTCTCGCAAAGCTACAATTTGTGCAAAACAGGTGAAGTTCTTAGGTCACTTAATATCTGAACAAGGGAAAGAAATTGATCAAGACAGAGTTCAAGCAATCCAGCAAATTCCAACGTCTTACAAGAAGAAACAAGTGCTGTCCTTTTTGGGCATGTGCTCCTACTGTCGAATGTTTATTCCATATTACACACACCCTGAGGCTCCCCTAAGTGACATAGCCGATGAGAAAAGTTTTCAGAGCCTGAGTCCGTTGCAGTGGACCCCAGAGGCCGAGAGTGCCTTGGTTGAATTTTTAAAAAGACTCTCCAAACTACCCCCACACTGGGGATTCCGAATCCAAACAAACCTTTTGTACAAACTGCAGATGAGAAGCGTGGCTGCATGACATATATGCAGTTTCACCATCATGGGGGAAAGTTGAGGCTGGTAGCTTATTTTTCGTCTAAGCTGGACCCGTAGCAACAGGATTGCCTAAATACCTGCGAGCCATGACTGCGGCTGAAAAGGCTATTGTAGCATTCAGGGACATAGTCGGCTCTGGTGAATTAACCCTCCTGGTCCCACATGCGTATCCTTACTGCTTTCCGAGCAAAGGACAGCACACATGTCGGAAGCACATTGGCTCAGATACAATACTGTGTTATTGGAGATACCTAACATTACAATAAAGCGGTGTAACGTCCATGGCCCTGCTAGCCTTCTCACCACATAAGGAGGCGGAGACCTACATGCTTGTGTCGCTGTGACTAATGAATTTGCAGCCCTAGACCAGACTTGCAGGACTCATCAATTTAGAATCCGCATATGAAGGTTTTTGTGGATAAGTCAGCATTCAGGAGCAAGGAGACAAGCCAGAATTGTTGTCAGTATGTTGTAGTGACTACCGACGAGGTAGTCAAAGCGGGATCACTCCCTTCTCATCTGTCAGCCCTCGCAGCAGTGCTGACTGTCTTGACTGAGGCATGTAAGTTGGATAAAGGAAGACAGTGAACAGTTACACCGATCGCAGATACGCATTCGGGGTGGTACATAATTTTGGAATTCCGTGGAAACACAGGCGCTTCTTGACCTCCACTGGAAAGCCTATCACAAACCGTGGCCTGATCTCTGAACTCGTGGAAGCAGTCGTATTTCCTAAATCAATCGCTGTGTGTAAATATGAAGCCCACACGAAAAATAACGATTTTATTTCTCAACGTAATGCAAGGGCAGGCTCAGCGGCAAGGACGGCAGCCCAGCAGCCGCCAAGTGATCAGTTTGTCATGTGTATGACAAAACTTTTTACCCCAACAGCAGAGGTACGGGAGTTACAGTCAAGGGCCTCGCTGGAAGAAAAGCATGAGTGGTCTTAAGTAGGGCGCAGCGTGAAGGAAGAGGGATGGTGTGGCCCCAATGGTAAACCTTGCCTACCACGATAATTATTTCCATTCTATGCCAAACTGACGCACGGTAAGGACCATGTGTCAAAAGGGGGATGCATCCCAGTATTTTGGTACAATGGTACACTAAGGGATTTAATCATTACTCCCAGAAATGTTGTAAGCGATGTGTTATCTGTGCCACTAATAATGTGTGGAGGGGAATACAGATGAGTCAGGTAGCACACCCACAACCCCAGATGGATTTACAGTTGGATTTTATTGAACTAACACTCAGCGACGGGAAAGGATATTATCTGGTAAAAGTTGATATGTTTTCCACATGGGTGGAAGCTGTCCCCACGTCTAAACATGATGCCAGTGGAGTAGCCAAGGTTTTGCTAACTTAAATATTTCCGAGATTGGGCATCCCTCAAAGGCTTAGTAGTGAGAATGATACACCATTTCTCAATAATGCCCGATAGCAAATTAATAATTATTTAGGAATAAACCAGAAACAACACTGTGCCTATCAGCCAGCGACCAGTGGGGCAGTGGGAAGAGAAAACGCTACCCTCAAAAATTAATTGATAAAATGCTGTGAGGAACTACGGGTGACATGGACGAAGGCACTTCCAATTATGTTAATGTATATGAGATCTAGGAGGAGAGGGAGAGCTAATCTTACCCCGTTTGAGACTTTGTTTGGTAGGCTCCCAATACAGGAATTAGAGCAAGACCCACGGTAAGACAGATAACAGGCCACTGTGAGGGCGAAATGTTGTGTTACTGTAGTAAACTCATAACACTTTTGTTTCAAATGCAGAATCAAGTGAAAGCAGCACGACCCCATCCAGCAGAAGAGAAGCTGCACGATCTAGAACCTGGAGCCTGGATAGTGGTGAAAGACTTCAGGAAGAAAAACTGAAGGCGACGAGGTGGCTGGGACCGTTTAAAGTGTTCCTCAGGACACAGACAGCTGTTAAGATCGCTGAAAGAGCGACGTGGATACACGCCAGCCATTTCAAACGTGCAACTGGGCCTGAGGAGACATCGGGCAGCACCGGAACCAATTAACTGCAAGTAGTAATCAGAAACCTCGTACGCTTATGGGGATGCCCCAGCTCGCACTCTTAGCAAGCGCCCTGGTATGACTGTCGTCTGGGATACAGCCACAGATGGTAATAAATATTTATGCAGGGATTCTGGTGGTGCCAGCGACTGGCACTTAGAAGTAACTGCCACGGCTACAGGGACACCTGACCAAGAACTAGGTAGGAGGTGCCTGGGCACTGTTGATAATATCCAAGACTCAGAAGAGCGATGAGGGAGTCTGGTGAAATGGATAGAACCTTCTCTGACATCGATAGGCAGGTGAATATAGTGGCTTAGTCACTCCCCACACCCCCGTGCCGAGATGCAGTGCAGAAGGTCCTCCAGAAGATAGTAGCACCGGAGCAAGGCAACTACACAAACCAAATCATGGACCTAACCCCAAGCAGGGCAGAGGGCATTAATGTCACGCCCGAATCTGGAGGGAGTTGTCCGCTAACTCGGTAGTGGAATTGGCCCTGTAGGAGGTTGATGGCGTAAATGCGACGCCAATAGGTTCGGAGATGCGAAGGAACATTGCTAGATGTCAAGGGAACAGAGCATGTGCTTTGGCCCTAATACAACACAGGAAATTAGACGTTGGCTACTTTGATACACGCCAGCCATTGCTGGCTACGCTGCCCAACGGTGGAATGCTGAACGAATTGCAGAGCATGGCGAGAAATGCGAGCTTTGTGCTTCCGCGGCGGTGACTACCCTGCCCCTGATAAGGGGAGCAATTATGGCAAACCTCGCGCCACCCCCCGAACTCAAGGCCAACTGCAGTCCCAAGGCTGACACGCTTCCAACCACAGCCTTTCATATGGTGAAAGGCAGTGGAGAAACGTGTATTTGCACGAATGGCTACCCTCCCTTTGGGGAGGATTGGGGATATTGGATCCTACACATTTTACTACTTGTAGGACTGGTGCTACTCATAATGCTTTGTATAGGACCCTGCTTGTGTACCTGGCTACACCATTTGCTTATGAGTGCAGCGGGATTCCAAATGGTAAAACATTCAGTGGCCCCGCAACAGGAGAATCCGATTGCGAGGGCCATACCATACCTTGACGTTGACGAGTATGACGTGTAAAAATGGGCTGTGCACAGAGCACACAAGGGCAAGTGATGATACCAACACATAGCTGTTAGATGGTGTCTGAGGAAAAGTCTGTTGCTACCTCAGCAATTTTGATGTATAGTTATCTAGCTTTGCATACTTTTTTTTGTTGTTGTTTTTGTCATTGCTGTAATATACCAAAAGGGGGGAGATGTAATGGAAAATTAGCAAAATTAACATTTGTTCTGAAATCTGAAAGAGAATACTTTGCTAAATGTAATATTTCGATAAAACTAACACTTTGCTAAAATTTTAAGTAGACAGCCTAACATTGCTCGATTCTGCAAGCTGACAGCTTCGCCTTGCAAGTCTTGGAAAGCAGTCAGATTCAACAGGATCAGGGAAAACTACGCAATCATACCAACAACCGAATGTTCCCAGTTTTTGTCCTTGAGCGTGTGATAAGGATAAGTGAAATGTAGTATAAAAATAATATGTGCAAGTTGTTCAGCCCCTTACATGCAGCATATTGCAAAGTGAATTGGGTCCCCTGCAGAGGTTACAGTAAAGCTTTTGCATTCCTCTTGCTAGCATTTGAGTAATGTCGATTTAATTTCCACGACACACGTTCAACAAGTAACTGTCTCCTTCTGCACCACAAGTTGGATCAACAACCTGATGGAACAGCCACATGGCATTTGAGAGAGGTTTAACAAGGAATAGCACATGTGAGATGCAGACGCTGCTAGGTTCTTAACCCCAGATCTACCTATTTATTCAGGAGGAACTTCAATAAACTAAGCCACAGCGTCACGTTAACCTTGTAGGGAGGGGTGAGCACGTTGATCCAATACCTCTTAACGTTTGCAAGAATGACAATGGTCTTGTTTTAGGACTCAGCAATGGAAAGCAATTATACATCAAATTCAGGAATCCGTTTCACTTCTCGAATTTGGAACACAGGAACAACAGAAGTAGATTATTGGAAACTGTTACAGCAGATGTAGAAGGGGGATGTTTCGTGTCTGGATCATGATATAGAGTTTCAGGAAGAGGCCAATCAGTACGTCCACACTCCAACACAGGACCCATAATAGACCATGCCGCACCTAAATCGTGTTACACAACAACAAGATGAGGCTATTTAACTACTAAATGCTGCAACACAAGAACTGGAAGAGGCCACAAAGTTACTGGAAATTTTCACACTAGGTTAAGGCTGTTCAGCCGATTGAGTCAATTGCACAAGAATAGCAGACTGGCATGAAACCGTTTGAGATTTTTCTTTTTATGTGAACAGGAGGGGGCAATTCATCCACATTTATGTTCTATGGGAACCGGAGAAGTCCAATCACACCGTCGTTGCGATTTCAGGGATATAGGAGGAGACTGTTCAGTTTCTCTAGCCTGTTATGAAGAAACATGAGGGGACACTTCAGCCACTTGAAACGGTGCACTTCTGCAGCAAGTTTCCATTTGTCCCCAGTCCTCTCATGAAGTAAAAGCAGAAAGCATTCAGGTCTTGAGTGGCTTGGTCAGGAACAGGAGCAGGAAATTCAGCCCTTTGAGACCATAATATAGGAACAGCAGGACGACAGTCAACGTGTCAAGACTATAATGTAGGAACACCAAGAAACCCATTCAGCACTCGAGTGTGTAAAGTAGGAACAGAATGAATCCAATCAACCACTCATGCCTCTTTCACGGCAATTGGAGGCTGTACTTTCTGCCGACTTGTGCCTGTTACACAGGAATTGAAAGGGAATGTGGAGATTATAGAAAGGGAAGAACTTCGAATAACCAATTCGGAAGGGAATGAAAAGTAGTGAGCAAATTATTGGAATTGAAGTCAAATTGTTAGATTCTGTTTGCAAGGTGATTATCAAAGTCAACCCTTAATCCTTCCCAAACAAAATGATTTTATGATGGATAAATTGTTCTTGAATTATTTAGCTGAGTTTCTTTTAATGTGACGAGCATGATGGATAAAAGGGATCCGAGAGATGTATTATATCTGCCCTTCCAGAAGGCATTGCATAAAGTGCATCATAAAAGATTCAAATGCAAGGTAAGAGCACAGAGGGTCAAGAAAATTTAATTTCTTGGAGAGGATTGGCTAACCAATAAAAAAAAAACCGTGATGTGGATGTGCTGTTATTGGACTGGTTTGGAGAAGGTCAAAAATCACACGACACCAGTTTAAAACTGAATAGGTTTATTTGAAAATGTTAGCTTTCAGAGCCCTTCTCCTTCATCAGGTGTTAGTAAGAGAAGCAGGCCTTAACACAGAATTGATAAGGAAAACACCAAGAGCTCATACAATTCATGCACATGACATGAACACATCTAATATAGCTCTTAAACATTTCAGCATTTAGAATGGAGGGGCAGATTTTTCTTTGATGCTGAGAATCCAACAATTTTCTTCAAGTCAATGCCTGGAGATAACTTCAAGCATTATCGATGCAAAGTGCGTGACACCTCCGGTCTGACAATGAATTTTAAGCGTGAGGTCTTGTTTACAGTCTGTCTGTGTCTTAACCCGGCGTCAGATTGGCTTTATTTCCTACATAGGAGTTTATAACGTACGACATTGACTGTTGATAAATTGCGTGCTTTTTGAACAAAATAAAATGCAGCTGCAAAAGCAAGCTTGCAAATCCAAATCCACACTGCAGATTTACATGTATGTGCGTGTGAGTGTGGCGGGGGTGGAGTATGTCTGTGGGTGGGGTTGTTGGGATGTGTGTGTGCATGTAAGAGAGAGAGAGACTGTGAGTGTGAGTGTGTGTAAGGGGAAAGTCAGATTATGTATATCTACATTAAAACACAGACAGATACAGCAGATACTTTTCCCCATGCTCACTCTGTAATTTCAGAGCTTCCATTCTCTGTAGTCTCTGCTCCATTTGTTGTTCAATTGTACACACCCAGATGCTGTAATTACAGTCTTCATGCTTAACCCAGAATTGGATCACCAAGTCCTCAGGTCTCCCTGAATGTCTGATACAGCCTACAGCACAACCCCCAGCAAATCATCTCCAACATATCTACTAACATTTCAATAACAGGAATCAGACTGAAGCCCGTCAGTCACAAGGTAAATGCCTGTTTCTTTAAAATACTACACCAGGGGCTTCCTCATGTGACTGACCACATTGTCAGCTGAGAAGACAAACACAGGCTTGCGGGGGACAGGTACTAACCAACCTTCAAAGACGTGAGTGAAGCTGCAGCGCACCACGTACAACATGGAGCACCACACATCCAACACCGGGAAATGAACAACAGCCTGACAAACCTCATGTCCTTGTTTCTGAGCCTCACGATGCCAGCACTCGATACATTCGGAAGCCAAACACCCAAGGTCAGGGAACGATACAGAGGGACAGAAAGATTCGCGTTAAAGATAGAAAGAGACAATTAAGATAGAAGCAAAACATGTTGAAATATGAAGGAAGACACAGGGGAGTACGTCTAATTGGAAGTGTGAGCCATTGATCGATGCAATCACAACAATGAGAACATTGAATAAAGGCCATGCCTCACAGAACAAACACAGACGGTCTTAACTGAGATAAGTTGACAGCTTAGCATGGAGAGCAGTGCACACTATGCTCGTGTAATTCTTAATAAGCTAGACTATCCGCCCAGCATGGGGAATATTGAAAACCTTGGACAGTATATTCCTGCTATACGTGCAATAGCTATCTGTTATGCATGGGAAGATTTGTAGTCCAAATTGTAAATAACGGTAAATGGGGCTCCAAAAATTTATGATTCTGTATCTCCATGCATCAGCTCGATGCAATAGGTTTTTTTTAAGAATGCATGCGTGTGTGTACGACTAAGGCGATGATAGATGTGAAAATCATTGTCTAAGATAGAACACATATGAAGAATATCAGTTTAAATATGAATAACTGCAGGGATTGGGATGATGGACAGAGAGGGAGTGAGAAACAGCTCATGGACAGATGTGAGGATATGCTTGAGAGTATTAAAAAAAGGCATTGCCAGACCCAATAACAACATATATCAGTGCGCAAAGGAATGACAGAACGATGGGGAATTTTTTTGAGTTCAGATAAGAGCCGCATGGAATCGACGCAGATTTACATCTGCAGGTTTGAAGCTGGGAGTATTAGCAGCTGATTATTTGCTTTATTAAGACTGTCTATCATAGCGCAAAGTTCAAATAGCAGATGGGATGAGCCAGTGAAGTATATCCTACATGCGTCAGTACTTACAATTAGGAGTGGGCAGTTTATGGTATCAGGAATCAAATCAAGGCCAAAGGGATCACTACAGTTGTCATTTATCTGTTTCAGCCTAAGATATTGGTCAGGGATGGGATGGAGGCAAAGGAAGGAAATTGAGTTTGTAATCAGAATAGAAAACAGTGCTCTGTGCTCCCAATATTTAAATATCAAGGGCAGTGATACAATGAAACATGTTTCACAGCTGAAACTGAGTAGGTCAACATAGAGACCCATAGTAACACTGCCCGAAGCAACGAAGGAGATAGTGAATTATCAAGGTCACGGATGCAGTTAAAACTGGTTTGCAAAGTGACTATCTGAATTCAGAGGCTCAGCAGGAACAGTAAGAACGGCAAGGATGGTAGTGTCAATGAAAAGAACAGTGTTATAGTCAAACATGATTTATAGAATCAATTACTAAACTGTGAAACTTACCAGAGACACCAAAGAAAGCTCTGACTGCATAAGGAAAATATTGAATAATGTAAAGTGCATATTCGATCCAACAGGATAATGACCTTCGATAATGATATGTAGAAGGAAGCCAAATATCCCAGTATAAACCTATGTCCATTGTTGGAAGATTCTGTCTAATATTCTCAGATTCTGTTCAATTGTTGGAACATCCTAGTCTAACGTTCTCAGATTGTGATCTCTCCAGCCCCTCTCTGTGGAGTTGCGAAGTCATGTTAGTACTGTTGGTGATGCTTCCGCTCATCCGATGGGTTAACACGTTGAATGGAGCCGACTTATGGTTAAAAGATGGAAACCCTCCACTGGAATGCTTAGAATATTTGGATATTGACATTAATCACAGTCACCAAAGGAATACATGAATTTAAACCCTTTTTTACATCACTTTACGTATCACAATAAAACGAACATTTCCTCGATCTGGATGGAATGGACGAGGTTGGCTGACCATACATTTTCAATACTTTAAATCTTTCCTCCCTGTATGTAGGATTAGTGTCAGATCACTGCAGGATTGTATATGACAGAGATAAAATAACAGACCAACTGCACAAAATGCCTGGTGGGCATTTTCTCGAGACCATAAAATAGGGTAACAAGATTTATTGCCCATTGCTTTTTGTAATTTCATTCCTATTGTTAAGTGCCCTTTTACCAATCATTCCAAAACCTCGAGGAATCATCCAAAGTATTTAAATTGCTGCTTAGGAACAGGCGGAAGCAATTCTGTCCCCATGTGCCATTTGCAGAAGGATAGGAGAAGGCCATCAACTTCTCTTGCCTGTTGTACCAGGGTAATTCAGCTTCTCGAATCTGTTACAGAGGGACAGAAGGAGGCCATTCAGCCCCTTGACCCTGTCACAGAGGAACAGGAGGAAGCCATTCTACCTCTTTAGTCTGTTATGCAGTAAATATTAGTTTTAAAATACTTACGGAGAAATTAGTCCTGACATAAACGTTAAAGTTTGAGTAAGGACAACTTTGTACGTTTTAGGCTGGCACTTTGAAAAGATGCTTGAGAGAAGCTATTGGCATGAAAGTGGGAGGCCTTCACAAATGAGATTAAAGAGTCTAGCGACAGTATATTTCTTTTCATGAGGAGGGTAAGGCTGGTAGGTGTAGAGAATGCTAGATGGCTAAAAGGATGGACGTTCTGGTCAACAAAAAGAAAGAAGCATATGGTAGGTGTAGGTAGCAAAGCTCCACTGAATCCATCGAGAAGTACAAGGGCAGTAGGATAATACTCAAGAGGGAAATCAGGAGGGAAACATGGCGACATAATATGATTTTGGTAAGCAATGATCCAAAGAGTTTCTGCGAACATATTAAGGTCAAACGAGAAACTGGGAGAGACTAGGCCCTCTGAAAGTTCAGCAAAGCGACCAATATGTGGAACCACAGGATTTGGGGAGACACTAAATAAATATTTCGTATGTCCTGTGGAGAAGGATACGTGCTGCAGATAACTTGAGGAAATGAACAATGATATCTTGACAAGTGTGCCTATGACAGAAGATGAGGAGCTGTCCATCTTAAAATGCATTGAGGTGAATGACTCCCTGTCTTTTTTTCCTCTTTTTTGCAGGGGTATAACCCCGTGTCGTAACAGAATCAAGTTTCGGGAATGTGCTTTATTCTTGATGCTACTGAAATAACTCCACTGATCTGATCCAGTTGACACTGGATCCAGTTTTCTCAGAGGCAGCTCTACTTGACACTGATCCAGTTCTCTCAGAGGCAGCTCTCAGGGTGACAGAACCATTGACACCCCTGTTTATGTTTTTTCACACTCCTGTTCTTTTTTGTGCGTGTGCTGGTGTGAGACAGTGAAAGACACAAGGTGTACAAATCTTTATTCCATTTCCACGACCAGGAAGAAAAGAAACACCCAAGTGTCCAGTGACCAGCAGTGCCCTTCACACCAACTGGCAATGCTGCGTGATCAAACAGTGAAGGGGAGGGCAGGGATTAAACCAAAATAGAGTTGGAACTCCCTGTCTTTAAAGCCACTCCTCGATAGGCACGCGGAACTTAGTACAATGAACGGCATGCAGATTAGTTTGGTTTTAGAGAAGCATGAAAGATCTGCACAATATCGAGGGCTAAATGGCCTGTCCTGTTCGATGTTCTCTGACCTAGTCAGGTGTTTCACAGAAACCATTGAGAAGCTCGGAAAGTAATTGTTCAGCCTCTCGCTGAGATACTTGTATCATGGACAGTCACAGGTAAGCTGCCAGAAGACGGCAGGGTGGCAAATATTGTGCGATTTTTAAAGAGAAACTGGGAAGGAAAAGCCAGTAACTGTAGACCGGTCTGCCTGATGTCATTGGTGGGTACATTGCTCCAGTGGACTCTGAGAAACTTGTTCTTGGAAAGGCAAGGACTGAGAAAGATAGTCAATATGGCTTTTTGTTTGGGAAATCATATTTCACTAATTTGATTGCGATTTATGAAGATGTGACTAAGTACATTCATGAAGGGGCGAAAGTATGTGTTGTCCATATGGTCTTCGGTAAGGTGTTGAAAAAGATTCCTCATGGTAAACTGGGTAGCACTTATTGGATCACATGAAATACAGGGAGAGTCGGAGGTAATTAACCCGAAGAAAAGAGATGAAGGAAATGTTTGTGGAGAGTTTTTGTTTTGCACTGGATGCCTGTTTTTTTGCTGAGTATCATAACGATCTAATGGATTTTGTAATGAACACAAATGATTTGGATGTGAATAAGGTAGGAATGCGTCGTGGGTTTGCAGGTAATACCAACATTGGTGATTTAGTGAACAGTGAAGATAATTAACTCAGAGTACAACGGGACCCTGATCGGATGAGCCAAAATGTCGAGGACTTGCTAATGGAATTTATTTTCGACAAACTTAAGGGGTAAAGGTTTGATGAGGCAACTGGGGGCAGAAGTTATAGGTAGGATCTTGGGATATATTGCCAGCCACATACACCAGAGTATAAATCATAGAAGCTATGTAGTGTAGAAATAGGCCATTCTGCACATTGTGTGCACACTGACCCGCCAAACAGCATCTCGACTTATACACCCATGTATTAACCCGCTAACCTGACATTTCCCACAGCCAATCCACCACAACACAGGATACTGCGCAGCAGTTTAGCAAGGTCACTGCACATGTTGGACTGTGGGACGAAAGCCAAAAATAGTGTTGAAACCCACACAGACCCAGGGAGAATGTGCAAACACCACACATGCAGTCACCCAAGGTCGAAATCAAAGTTAGGCCCTTGGTGCCGTGGGCGAGCAGTGCTAACCAGTGAGCCACATTCTACCCCCGTGACTAGCGTACAGTGACTGCATTCTCCTACTTTCTCTGGAACCTTCACATCTGTTCAGATGATCACGAGTTCTAGTGGAGTACTTTCAGCATGCTCACCGTTTCTCTCGCACGAGGATTTACATTACCCCTTTGATGGACAGGTCCTTCAGCTGAAACTGACCGATGTCTTGCACTTCTGCCCTCATTCCCCCTCTCCCTTTCGAGATTAAGTCAACTATTACTACTGTGGTATGCATAATAATTGACGATTGAAAAATAAAACAGAGTGCATATGCTGGAGATCTGAAACAAAAGTTATTCTAATGCAGTGTCCTCAGATTTGAAATGTTCCCTCTGCTTTCTTCCTTCAGATGTTACGAGTCCTGCTGAGTTTTGCCAACAATTTCTTGCATACCTAACGCCCTGCTTACAATATGCACAAAATTTGCAGGTTTGACTTTGAGCGATAACTCCCACTAGAATTTGTTTCTTCTTGATTTTCCTAACTCCAGACAAAATGTTTCTTTATATTCTGAGCACCGTGGGATGTGGTGAGATTAATTATAGATTCAGTGAGATGTTCCCTGAGGCCTTCCTTGATGTTAAGATAAGTTCGCTGCATCGTGTTTGTCGTTCTCAAGGGGAATGGTGAGATTCTTTCCTGGGCTCCCCCTGTGCTGGCTGAGTGGAGAATCACAATGATCTCCCTACAATTATAAACGTTGCTCCCGGTACCTGCTCTACCCTTGGGAGCAAATTCAGAGCAGGCAGGCATGGTCTGCTCTCATGGCCCTCACTCCTGGACCTGGGGGAAGGAGAGGTCCTGCCTGTGACCTTCTCACCCGAGTGGAGCTCATGCCCATGCCCAAAGGTTTGGGGAGCACAGAAATGTCACCCTGCCTGCCACGTACAGGCTCAATATCAGGGGCTGTGCAGGTTATCTCCACATGACTGTGCTTGTCACAGTGCACTATGGGGTTTCAAAGAATGCACAGGTTCCTTGGGATGCTGGGTAATTCCAGGCTCTCCCGTGGTGGGAATGGTGTGCAATAAGAAGTGGGGGAAGGCCGATGTGATTCTCATAGTGAGGACTCAAACACCCATTAATGTGGGGAGTTTGGTGAGCTCCCCTCAGGCTGATGTTAGAGATCTCTCCCCAAATCCAAATCAACTGGCACTTTGCATAAAAATATTAATTATTAAGATGAATCCATAAGAACAGAAGGAATTGGCGCAGGAGTCGGCCATCTAGCCCCTCACGCCTGCACTGCAATAACGTCAGGGCGGATCTTTTCATAGACTCAGCTCCACTTATCCGCCCTCTCACCATTACCCTTGATACCTTTACTGTTCCAAAATCTAGCTTTGCTTTAAAAGCATTCAGAAAACTAGCCTCAAGTACTTCACTCAACAGGGTATTCTACAGATTCAAGTGAAGATGTTCCTCCACAACTCTGTCCAAAATCTGCTCCCATTCATTTTCAAAGTCCCCCTCGTTGCTAGTTTCACCCAACAGTGAGAACATCCTCCCTACTATTACCGTATCTGGTCCCTTCACAATGTATGTCAGCATAAATACAAAATCATTCTTCAAAGTCTCCATGAGTATAGTCCCAATCTACTTGATCTCTCATCATTATTCAACGCTCTCAATTCTAGAATCAGCATAGTGTAACTCTTCTGCACCCATCGAGTGCTAGTACATTCTTTCTCAAGTCAGGAGTCCAAACCTGTATGCGGTATACGAGGTGTGGCGTCATCAGCACCATTTACATCTTCAGCATAATCTTTCTGTTTTTAAACTGTATCCATTCAGCAATGAAGGATAATATTATAGTTGCCTTCTTAGTTATCTGCAAATCAATGTTTTGTGAGCCCTGCACAAGGAAAACCAGGACCCTCTGCATAGCAGCACGCTGCAACCTTTTACCACATAAAAAGTTGTCCAGTGTACTGCTGTTCCTGCCAAAAAGGATGAACTCACATTTACCAACATCGTACTCAATCTGTGAGACCCTTCCCCACTCACTATACTATTTATACCCCTCTGCAGTCGTTCAGCGTCTTCTATACACTTCGCCCGCCCACTAATTTTCTGTCACCTTCAAACTTTGTCACACACGAAATCACCCACGCAATACCCTGATCAATGCATTTAAGATCCTCCTTTTCAATCAAACAGATAACATTCTTTGTTAGGAGATCTACCCTACCTAATCTTTAGTATTGTATAACATCCCTTAATCTAAAATCAGGTGGATGTTCAGTTCTCAGTGTTGGTCGCCCAAACACCATGTTTCTCCAATGCCATCAAGTCATATCTATTTCTTAATCTTTATTGAGAATATAAAATATTTTACAATAGAGTACCTTTCATCAACTTTTTAAAATCATTGTTCTCTTCTTTACTTCCACCTTTATTTCTCATACTGACGCCGTCAGGAAACAGTGTGACACCGTCATACTCACAGAATCAGGCTTGATGGGTAATGTTTCAAGAAGCCTCATCACCAACACTCGGGCTATCTGTTCATCCGTGGCGACACGGTGGGATACAGTCGGGAAAGGAGTTACCCTGGAATTCCGCAACATTGATTCCAGAACCCGGGAAATCGCATAGTAACAGGTCAGAGATGGTCAAGGAAAGCTGCTGGTGATAGACACCCACTGCCCTCCACACTATTCTTTGGTGATTACACAGTTCCCCTCGATGTCGAAAACAAATCGGAGGAGGCACTGAGGGTGCCAAGGACACAAGAATTAGTCTGGGTGTGGGACTTCAAAGTCTATCACCAAGAGTGTCGCCATAGGCCACCACTGACTGAGCAGGGAGAGGCCTCAAATTCTCAGCAGCCAGACTGGGGGAAAGTGATGGGGGAACCAACAAGAGGAAAATATTTTAAACAAAACAATTGTCACAAATGGATCTGCCCCAACATTATCTGTAGGAGCAGCCAGCACACGGTCCTTTTGGAGGGAAAACCTCAGCCTCATATTGAAGATACCGCCCACTGTGTTATGTGGCACTCCCTCCTGTGCAGTAGGACATACCTCTAAAGGACCGAGCAAATGGAAACTACACCTCCATGAGGCACTGTGGGCTAGCTGTAGCTGCAGCATTAATGGCCTTCCCTCCATCATAAAATCAGAAGTGAGCTGTTCACTGATGGTTCCAAAACTTTCAGCACCATTCACAACTACACCGATACTATAACAGGCTATTCAGACGATGAGAAACTTTAAACAGGAACAGAATGAGGCCATTCAGCCGTTCGAGTCTTTTACTCGGCAATTGAACCAGATCTTTAATCTCTTATCTGTTACATGGGAAATGGAAGGGAATATTCAGCCTTTCAAAGCTGCTACACAGGAATACTGGAATAACTGGTTAGTGAAATGGTAGCTGGGCTAAATTATGGTTAAATCAGTCTCTATCAGTTTGACAGAAATTAACGACTGCGATGACGCAGTGACCTGTGCTTGGGCCTCAGTTATTTGCCACTAATATCAACGTTTTCGAAAGATTTAACAAACGTATTCTAACTAAGATAGGCAGGAAATTAAGATGGCAGGAGGCGGTGCAGTATCTCTAATTGGATAAACAATGGATGACAATTTGGCACCTGGAATATAACGTGGGTAACTATGAACCTGTTACTTTTACAGGAAGAATAACAAGCTATATATTTATAAATGTGGAGAACTTACAGGACTTCGTGATACGTGTGTACTGGAGGATTCACGCTGTCGTTCACAAATGGGAAGTGTTACTCCATCTCCTTGAAGGTCTGCTCCCTGATGTTCTCAGTGGCCAGTTGATCTCAGTACACACCGGACATTTTTATTGGCTTCTCTCTCTCTCTATCTATCTATCTATCTATCCATCTATCTATCTATCTATCTATCTATCTATCTATCTATCTATCTATCTATCTATCTATCTATCTATCTATCTATCTATCTATCTATCTATCTATCTATCTATCTATCTATCTATCTATCTATCTATCTATCTATCTATCTATCTATCTATCTATCTATCTATCTATCGATCTATCTATCTATCTATCTATCTATCTATCTATCTATCTATCTATCTATCTATCTATCTATCTATCTATCTATCTATCTATCTATCTATTTATCTATCTATATATATATATATATATATATATATATATATATATATATATATATATATATATATATATATATATATAATTCCGATAGGCAGAGAATTAATTTAGTTCAGTTGCCTGTATTGTTGTTTTAAGAGCAGAGTGACGCCAACAGTATGGGATCAATTCCCATTACAGGTTTGAGTTCCACATGAAGGATCCTCCTTCGCCTCCGTTTCCATCATCTGCGGTCTGGCGACCCTCAGGTTAAATCACCATCAGTCGTTTCTCGCTAATAAAAGAGCAGAGACTTTGATCTGGTAAGACTAAGAGTACACAACAATTAATAGGCAATCAATGGTCAGTCGGAGAAGGCAGGTGAATAACTTGGAGAAACATTTCAGAAATGATGAGTCTAATAGCCTCATTCTGCTCCAGTTTCTCATTCGCATACGAACTTATGGTGTACAGAATTGTCTTTCTGCGAATTAAGTGGAGGCTAAATTTGGAAATTATTTGAGTGAAGAGCATTAATGGGAGTGTGGTCAGGTTTGAGAGGCTGAATGGTCTATATCTGTTCCTAACTGTTGTGTTTCAAAAGGGCAGTGTATGGTTTAAAGGGAACAATCTTTGAGAATAAGGCATTACCATTTCAGACTAGGATAGAGATACTGCTTTCTCTTTAGGATTGTGCAATATGTGGTGTTATCATTTTCAATATGCCGTGAGGACTGGGTGACTGAAAACATTCAAAGTTCGGTTCCAGAGGGCTTTGATGAACAAGAAGACAGGCTCAAAAGGGATGTTCAGCCACATTCACATCAACAAAGACCATTCTGAATGGTGCATCAGGCTTGACGGACTGAAGGGATAACTGCTTCTCCTAACCCATGTGCAATTATCATGGCTGTTGAAGCGGTAGGTGAAGGTCCCATCATCCATTCTGCCCTCGACGGATTTACACAAGAATAGATTGAAATAATTCAGCCCTTTAATTGTATTACACAGTATCGTGCGGCGGGGGGAACCAAAGTTTCTACTCAGCTGCCCTGCAACAGGTGAGCCCTGGTGAACTCTAAGGGAAGAAATATTCATGATAAATACTTATTTTCATGATGTGAAGTGGTGACGTAGTGGAGTGCTTCAGGAATCAGTGTGAGGCTATCAACTATTTATAATCTATACCAATGACGTGGATAAGGGGATTTATTGGATTAGAGCTCAATTAGTTCATTCACTAAGATAGTCATTTAATTGGATATGGAGACTCTGCAATAGGCAAAAAAAGACAGGGGAGGTTAGTGAGAAAATCTTCGGAAGTAAAAGTATAACGACGATTCGTGCTGTGACGGACGTACAAAACTATATTAAAATGCTTGAACGGAGAAAACAAAAACTTAATATTCTGTGGTACTCAGGGATTTGTATGTTGCACTACAAGACTCATCGAAACTTAGTCAGGAGATTTAGGAAGTGATTAACAAAGTACATGCAATGATGCAGTTTCATACAAAGGCAATCAGGAATAATCATGGGGATATTTTATTGCATTTGTATATGGCAATGCTTAGATTATAAACTGATGCATTGTGTGTAGTTCTGAACCCCTATACTGTTCGAAAAATATGCAATTGATTTAGAAGCTTTTCAAAGATTTTGCACTTTACTCGTTACTAAAATGAAGGCCTGATGGATGCATAGAGTCATACAGCTAGAAAATAGACCATTCGGTCCAGCTCATCTGCACAGACCAGATACTTCAATCTGATGTAATTCCATTTGCTGCATTAGGCACATAACCGTTTAAACCCTTCGTATTCATATATCCATCCAGATGCCTCATAACGTTTGTAAAAGTATCCAACGTTACCACTTCCTCTGGAAGATCTTGCCATACTCACACTACCCTCTGCATGAAAATCTTGCTCCTATCACCTTAATTTATGCCCTCGAGTTTATAGCCTATGAAAATAACTTTAGCTGTTTACCGTATCTACATCCCTCGTGGCCTACACAAGTCTAGGGCAGTTCAGGTATGAACGTGGGTGATATTCGTATTGAACCATCTAATCTGAGAAGAGTGCATCAGAAGCATAGCCGATGGATGAGAAAATGAAACTAAGGACTCAATTTTAAGAAAACAAGACATTAATTTTATGACAGGTACTATGAAGACATGCATTTATTGTGAATAAATTTATACAGGCACATGTAAACATGTATTTTCATTTTAAACTATGAATCACTCCTAAATTGAGAAGAGACCAATGATGGAGTCATGCAGTCAGCGGAACTTTCAACGAGAATGTACATGGTTCAGGTTGATTTTCACGTAACAGCAACATATGAGAGCCAAAATCCCATCAGACATCTTTTTCACTTATGTAGGATCCCTGTTGAGGATTCAATGGAGTATGTCTACTGCCTGCAGCAAAGGAAATTCAGCTAAATCAAACTGTTCCAGGAAGACACCCCAGTGCTAGCAGCTTGTGTGAACAGAATAACTTCAGAGGTAGAATAACAACTGAGACAATCGCAATTTTCTTTTTGTCATGAAATTAATTATTATTTGGAGGTAGCTCTTCTGAACTAATATTTTGCAGGATTGTGCACATTTCTGTGTCTCAGAAAAATAAATATTGATTTACATATTATTGATGTCCAAACTGTTTCTCATTTATCTTTCCATCGTAGCTCGAGTAATTTTTTTTTAGAATTTTTTTTTAAATTTAACAATCTGCATGACTTGCTAGTAACATTGAACCTGACCCAGTCTGAGACCGATATCAACTGCCACAAGACACATTTGGTCACATATCGAATTTGTTGGGATCTATGGAGAAGTAGGACTAGAAAAGGAAACAGTGACTCTCCAACTACAGTAGGAAGAGGAATCAGGAGAAATTCTCAAAAGGACGTTTGATGGCAATTCTCTTCTCCACAAGTCTATGCTACCTGTGTGTGTACATTTATTCAAAGCTGTGCGTTAGTTAAATGTTTTTCGGTAAAGTGACTCGATGATATAATGAACCACAGATGGGAAAGTAAAGCCACAATTTGCTCAGCCACAATCTTTGTGACAGGTGGAATATTGCACAACTCCTGCTCCTCAGTTCTACGTCACTTTATTTCAGTCAGCTCCTCAAAATTGCTATACAGGAGCAGTTGAAGACCACGTTCTCCTTGGAACTGATGCACAGACAAAAGGCGGAGAAAATTCAGCCCCTGCTCACAGTAAAGCATGGTTTGATATGGATTCGAAAACGTTCTTGAGGGAAGAGTAGGTGTTACAGTGAAACATTCCCCTCGTTTCGTTTCTTCTTGCAGAAGTTCCCCTGTCTCCATTTATTAGCTATGTTGTACACCCAGATTCACTATGAATACATGCCTGATGCCGCACCCAGACATTGCTCATAAAATCGTTCGGTCTCTCTGACTGCAAAATTCCTTCACCGGACTTCTGGGGAAATAAAAACAGTGAAACCACTAATAACAGAATGAAAGAACATGAGAGGCAGGTGTAGGTCACTCAGCTCCCAAAGCCGAACTTTCCCTTCAATTAGACCATGGCTGATCTGCTTTCGGCCCCAACTCCTGAACTGCCTGACATGTCAAACATCTATCAATACCTGTCTTCCAAATTCTTGATCGATCTCCCCTAACTCTCTGGAGAGGAGATGTCCCGTCCGTCACTACCCTCTGTAAAAACGAAGCACTCACCGCACGTACACCGTGACCTATTGACATGAATAAAATATATGCACACATGGGAAGAATATCAGGTTCTTATATCAAGCAAGAGTTAACTGAGGTTGGTATCAAGAAACTTGAACAAAATTGAACGTAATGGCAACCAGGAATAATCTCCCCACTGGTTGGAGTGATTTCGAGCACGAAGGAAATGTTTGTGGTTTGTGGACATCTACCATCTCAGTCATGGGACATTTCTGCAGTCGATCCTCAGGGTAGATTTCTCGACATAAACATCTTCAGCTGCTTCATCAATATGTTACGCCCATCATAAGATCAGAAGTACGGATGGCCACTGAAGATTGCACAATGTTCACAACAATGTGCCCCCCTCATTTCCTGAATGGTGTATGTTCATGTGCGGCAAGATTGGACAACATTCAGGCTTGTGCTGTTAAAGTGTGAATAAAATATATGTAATAGTACTGCTAGACAGTGCATATTTCCCCAGAAAAATTAAGGAGATCATTGAGCACCTCAAGATTGAAGCTAATCAGCCTACCAAAATATTAGATAAGAGGGAGAGCCCATTCTCTCCCTCCTGCTGTTTAAACAGGAAGAGAAAGATACTAGTCAAAATGTTGAGTGTTAAACAGGAACCAGCGGTAGCCAAATCATGTCCTTGAGCTTCTTCAATTAGATCAGGAGGCTTCAATCTTTCAGGACCCTCAAATAGGAGGATGATATCAACGCCCCAACATGACAAACCACGAAGCAAAGACTAGACGGACAGACTGCTCCACGTTGTTCCTCCTGGCTCCAGTGTTAATGGTACACAAGTGGTACTTTATAGTGGTTTGCTGATGGTGTGGAATGACAGTTGGTGTTTTGTGCCGAGTCTTCAAGTAGGCAACTTCCATCTACAATAAGACAGGCTGGTATTCTGTTTGGAGGTCATAAGTTGGTGGAACTTGCTACCTCTTCCAGGAATAAGGCATTATGCCTGCTGACAGGTTTATGAACAATATGATGTTCAGTGAATGGTCACAAGCCAACTGCACATTGAGATAGTGAGAGTGTATTCAGAGCCTGGAGCTCTGTTTCGCCTAATATTGGGGGCCCACAGAGATACGTAAACTATCAGGCAAGGCATTATCGCGAAAATGCAATTTCTTATGCTACCAATGTCTTTCACTCGACATAATGAGTGTTAGTCCATTATCTTCAATATTGAATACCATCATCTCTTATTCTGTCAGAGTGCTACAAATTGAACACTTATTTCCTTCACATTCTCTTCATAGTACCATCAACCCAGGGATCAGTCTGATGAAAATCCTTTGCACTGTCTCTGTGATGTGGAGACTTTTGCTTATAAAGGAGCGAACCTCTGTCCAGAATACCCCAAATACTGCTTCAAGAACTCTCTACAGCTGTACGAAGGTGCGTTTACTCCTACCTCGATTCATTTTGTAATGAAGGATCGCAAATAATTCACTGTACTGATTCATAGTTGGCCTGCATGAATTTTGTTAGTGACTTATAACCAAGGGCATCAAGGTCAGTTTCGAGAAAAAGCGCTTCCCTACTTCTCACCTTCGAAGTAATACTAAATTAAAAGGACTGTATACGATGGTCACATCATTTGTTGTTCAAATCATTTATTTGCGTTGTGAATAGTGGCATTTCAACGACTCATGCATGCAATACCAACGAGTAGTACCCTTCAGAACAGAACAGGGCCCTGCTCTCAGAATTCTCTCTCATTCAATTCTAAATGCATTTAGTATATTCCCCCTTATCTTACAGTGTTACTTTCTTCACTCACCTGTGCGCAACCATGTGAAAATATCTTCTCAGATTAAAATACACCACTCCCACTGCTTCTCATTCGTCGATGAAACAACCAACATCCTCTATAAACTCCAGTATTTTTAGCAAAAATAATTTCCAGTTCATGAATCTCGGCTGACTCTGCTAAATCATATCATTATTCACCAAAGGTATGGATATCGTTAATTACAAAAAAATCGGGAATATTTTCTTCATACCCGACGTCAAGTTATCGATCTGTTATTTTTCTGGTTTTCCACTTTGCGTTCAGAGAGGTTGCTTTGCAGTCTGTAGGATGCTTTTCCATCATCTAAAGTTTTTTGATGAACTTTTTCCTCCCTCATAGAATTAAGGAATTGACAGTGCAGAAGGAGGCCATTGACCCATCGTGTCTCTACCAGGTCCAAAAAGTGTTATCCAGCGAGCTCAACTCTCCAACACTATCTCTGTAGCCCTCTAAATTCATCATTCATCTTGTCCAGCAGCTTACCAAACTTCAATACCATGAACTTTTTCAATACATAAAATTTCATAACTCTAGTTTTTTGAAGTTCCTCAGTTTCGCCAGTCACCTTGTTCTCTACAATTTCCAAAAGAATCGAACAGACAGCCCTACCAACCATCAAACTAAAAATCTGGGTCCGCGACATAGATGACACCTTTGTCATCACAAAAGGAAACAAGATAGAAGAGACATGTAGCATCATCAACACCCTCACAGGCATAAAATTCACTCAGGAGGAAGAAACCGACAACAAACTCGCATTCCTGGACGTCACAGTCAAACGAAAGGACAACGGAGAACTACAAACCTGCGTATACAGAAAACCGATAAACACTGACCAAATACTTAACTACACCAGCAACCATCCCAACACACACAAACAAAGCTGTATCAGAACACTATTCCAATGAGCCACCAAACACTGCAGCACAAACAAACTTCGGAAAACAGAGGAGAACCACCTATACAACGTATTCA
The DNA here is from genome assembly GCF_037043375.1 of Chiloscyllium plagiosum. Taxonomy (NCBI): domain Eukaryota; kingdom Metazoa; phylum Chordata; class Chondrichthyes; order Orectolobiformes; family Hemiscylliidae; genus Chiloscyllium; species Chiloscyllium plagiosum. Next base: position 62,979,855 of record NW_028270175.1, on the reverse strand, counting down.
AAAAGAACGGATACTCAAAAAATACAGTCCGCAGATTCCTCAGGAACAAACCACGACAAGCAGACCGTACACAGCCAGAAACCCTAACCACCTTACCATACATCAAAGAAGTCTCAGAAATGACAGCCAGACCACTAAGACATCTCGGAATCCTGGAAGCACACAAACCCACCAACACTCTCAAACAAAAGCTAACAAACTTAAAAGACTCAGTACAACCCATGGAAAAACCAACATCATCTACAAAATTCCATGCAAAGACTGCAACAAACACTATGTAGGACAAACAGGAAGAAAGTTAGCTACCAGAATACAGGAACACCAGCTAGTCGCAAAAAGACACGACGTTCTCTCCCTCGTAGCCCTACACACGGATCAAAGAAAACACCATTTCGACTGGGACAACACATCTATCCTGGGATAGGCTCATCAGAGAATTCCTAGAGGCCTGGCACTCCAACCACAACGCCATCAACAAACGCATAGATCTAGATACCATCTATCAACTGCTCAGAAAACGAACAGGAAATGACATCACCACAAACCCAGGAACCCCATCCAGGACAAACATATAAACAGAAAGCAGGACACAATAGCTTCGCTTCACTTGGCGGTCGCCACTGATGATGTTACCTAGCCAGGTAATGAAACGTCTGGATACCAAACCGACAGCTCAGCGAACAAACCTACAACCAATTTCCAAAAGATTTTCTGTTGCTTCCTCTGTGGAGACAGAACCAACATTCTTACCTCGAACAGAGATGGCCTCTGTCACGTAGCGAATACGTGAGACGATGACACTGTGGCATATTGGATACATCACCCCCACATGTCCGGATTGTTCTAGAATCAATACATTTGTTGGGTATTGTCACTACAGTCTTGTATCTAGTATGGAACTACAGGTTATGCTGAATGAGGTTATAAAACTCTATGACCTCCACTTTGGACCTGGATAAGACACATTGGGAAATAGCTAAAATGACAGTAGAGTGCCCTCACTGTGCGGTATTTGCAGACCCAGACAATTTGTAATTTCAGTACCTACACTTTGTTCATTGTCTGGATAAAAGACCCTGAGATCACCATGAACAATCAGAGCAACTGACAACACAAATCCAAGATTACCATCCAGTGAACTTCCTCTGAATTTCCAAAAAAAGGAATAAGTAAAATCTTCATGTACATGGTACACCCGCTCAGTGTTAAATAATGCCATCCTCTCATTAGTTTGCATTTCTGGCTAAGCACTGGCAGCTAGAAGGCAGTTCACCAACACCTTATCAAGGGCAACTGCGAAAGGGAAACATATACTGACTGAGAAATAACACTGTTGCACCACTAGTGAATAAAAGGAGATGACCACACTCAAGAATGGAAACAGAAGGAACATAACTCACTTTATACAGGGCCATATACTGACCTGGGCATGATACTCAGGAATATGGGCCAAAGTGAAAAATCAGTGGTATCAATCTCATATTTTAATTCCATCCAAGATGACTATCAACAATTCCTTTGCTGATGCCTTTTTCTTTCTCTCTATTTCTTCATATATTACATCACTCCACCAAAACGCATTACACTATTTCCCAAATAATTTCAGACCTGACCCGTGATCAGTGTACTCAAAACTCAGTTTATCTGTCAACAGAGTCTGTCAAACCTGTCCCGTTTCCCCAGCACTCTGTTTCTTTCTGTTTCAGATCTCCGGTATCTGTCTTTGTTTGGTTTACCCTTTATTTTGTTACTTTACGGGATTTCAGCAAGGGCCGCATTTGATGAGCATCACTGATATCCGTTGACTGTGATCGTTCCATAAAGCAGTATAGAACCAAGCACATTGTTATGGGTATGAAGTCATTCTTAATCCAAACTCGGTAACAATGTCATATTTTCATTACCAAAGGATATCAGTAAAACGGACAGGTTGTTGGACAAAATACTGCTGATTTTATGGTCACAGTTCCTGCAATTTGTTTTTATTTTAACTTCGGTTCTTATTATTTGAATTTAAGTTCTGCTACCAGCTGTGGTAGGACTTTAAAATGTGTCTTTCGTGTAATGACCTGTGATTCTAATTAATCAATCCAGCGATTTTCCTACTCTGATACATTGTCCCCATTATAAAGCAAATTTGAAGAAATGCACAAGTTTATGATTGAAATATGTGGAACTGGGTCAGTGACCAGAAGAGAACTGGAACTGTCAAGTCTGATGTTCACCTTGGCTTAGATAATGGTTTATTCAGCAACTGCACTGACGCAGAGTTGGAGATTCGGGGGATTATGAAACATGTAGTGGACAGGTTTGGTGATGGAAGATAATTCAATATATTACTTAATTCAAGACAAAAACGGTGCTTGCTGTCTTGTTCTCAGATATTTGTGAGTAAAGGTTCTGAAATATGCAGGTAATGAATGGAGGTTATAATGAAACTAAATACAATAGTTTCTGTATTTATCAGATATACAAAACAGAAAAAAATCAACATGGTTTCTGCAATTAATAAATGAGCAGAATTAGGGGGACTTACCAGGAACACCAATAATAGCGAGGACTGGATAATAACCTGCCTGAATAATCAAGAGTACACATAGTATCAGTCTTGGTAAATCTGACTTAGATCTGGGGAACCAATAAAGACCTTCGGATACACGCCTGTGCGTAATTGTAACATTCCAGTCCATTGTTCTCAGATTCGGATCCATTGATTCAACATTCTAGTCCATTGTTCTCAGATTCTGATCGATTGTTGGAACTTTCCAGTCGAATCTTCTCAGATTCTGATCTCTCCTTGCCCTGTCTATGGAGCTGCTGAACTCTGTTCGTGACGAAGTTGATGCATCTCTTGCTACAATGGCATAACACATTGAATGAAACCCCGTACTAATAGGAGAGAGAAACCCTCCAGTGACACAGTTAGGATCCATGGAGGCGGGCATCAATCACAGTCTCTGAACAAACAGTCTCAGTTAACCCCTTCACTACTGAATTCCAGCTCACATTAACAACTGGACTAGATTGGATGTCAATATCAATAACTATTGAGTTAATCTCCTATCATTCAGAATGTTGTCCATTTACAATGCTGCAACTGCTTGCTTCCCTAAAAACCACACATTCAAGTTATTGTTACTGTGCTGTTCTCTCCTCCGCTGCGACAAATGCCAACCAAAAGATTGTCAAATGACAGAGTTGCCCTGCATTACAGAAGGAGCTTGAATTTGTCTGGACGTTCCTCTCACTGCCCTCAGAACGCCACGTTGTAATGTCAACACACAGTGCTGGTCACGATACTTTAAAAAAAAATGTAAGCACCTTATTGCTGTATTACTCGTTGTAAAACTATAATTGACTTTTCTTGACTTCAGACCAAACTCAAACTTGGCATTAAAACCCATCGATTCAGGTGTCAGGGACAGTGTGGATATACCATTAACTAAGAGACAGAAAGAAATGCGAACAGTGGCTGTGGAGATATTGCCCCAGTCATCTTCTCTCTTCCTGCCAGATAGAATGTAACGCAATGTGAACCAAACAGGATAAGTTTAAAAGGAGAGGAGAGTATGTTATGTTTAAACTTTAATCACTGGATATACAGATCGATAAAGTTGAGAATATATGCATAGGATATTCGGAATTAAAATCACATACACAGAGAACACAATGCACAGGGCCGTGTGAGAATACAGAACAACAACAGTCAAGAAATAACTCATTCCGAGCTGGTGCAGAGATGATGGTCTCAGTAACTGCCGCCTTTGTTGTAATTTTCACGTGGAATCCTAAATTGTAACAGTGAGATATTCGGCCCATCGAACCGACACTGACCTCTGAAGAGCACTGCCACCAGAACCACCTGCTACCCTATTCATGTATCTCCAATGGCTATCCTGCCACCTCCCCTATCCCTGTACCTCCAAGAGCCAACTCAAGTAACTGCAGATGAGCAATTTAAAATGGTCAATTCCCTTAAACTTTACATGTTTGATGTGTGGGAGAAATCAGGAGCAGCTAAAGGAAGCACTTACAAACTAGGGAAGAATGTGAAAGCTCAATACAGGTACTGGACTAAGGATACAATTTTACCAAAACCCATAATGCTATAAGACAGCAGCGCTAACGCTTGAGCCACCGTGCCACCATGCCATGTTCCCAGCTGCGTTACTGTGACATGGAATACTGGGGAACATGGAAATCTGTAATGCAAACAGAAAATGGTGGCGAAATGCATCAGATGAGTCAGGATCGAAGAGTGAAACAGAATTGGCATATTGTGTCTGATGTGACTCTGTTCTGAAAAACTCATATTGGTCTCAAAACGTAAATTCTGTTTCTCGCTGCTCAGATGCTAACAGATGTGCAATAGTTTTCCTGTGCTTTCAACTGTCTTTTTTTTCTTTTGGACTGGATATATATCTGACCTGAAAGGAGATGGTGAAGCTGCCTTTTCAGTTGACTCTCAAGCATTTGGTTAAGTATTTGAATGTAAAATTGTAAAAAAAAATGTGTTTGACAAATTTCTCAAAATCGATAACGTCATGAACTGTCATAATTCGCCATGAAAATGTTGAAATCAGTGGCATGATGTCGCATAATCAACCCTCTGAAAGTAATCTATTGAAGTAAAAACCCCGATCCGCATTACCTCAATGTCATGTCGTTTCTTGATGTCACTGGGATCGCACTCATCTGGCAAGTTCTCAAACTTTATGAAACATAACATGTCTTGGCATATTTATACAGGACATATTCATCCATGAGTTTTGAACCCACTAGCATGGGGAGATTGTATTTGTTAAACCGAATCATTCTGCAGAAGGTGACAGAGATCTGTCTGAATGAATCTCTTCTCTCCAATTGATGCACATACACACACAGTTGTTTTTTAGGAACATTTCAAGATGTTTTTAACGACTGATAGTGAATTAACAACAAATTAGTCCCGACACAGAATGACATGTAATTTGGAAGATAACTTGCTAAAGTTGTTTTTTTTTCACTATTCCCATTACTAGTGCAGAATATTCTCTAATTCGGATTTGTCACAATTTGCTCAGGGTCCTTGATGCCACCTTCCTTCAAGTCCTGCTTCGATGGAAAGGGAGTTTACTCTTATCTCACCTCAAATTACATTCGAAGATCCATTGAAAGAATAAAGAGCAAAAGATGAGAATACTGTTTTATTTAATATTGTCCTCAAAATTTTCAAAAGTAAATTGGGCACGGACTTTTAATTCTGTCCGAGGATTTCTGCCCTGTTGGTAATAAGATTCTTTGGTTAAGCTTTGTGAAAGAGGGGCGGAAAGAAGCTCCACTTTGTATCAATATTGACCAAAATCTTCAGTTCACGGTGCAGCAGTAGTTGGAAACATATTATTGTCTGTAGCTGTTGGGAATTGATCATTCCAAACTCATCATTCACTGATGACCTGCAGTAGCACAGAAATCAGCAACTTTCAGCAGCTAGTTGAGAGCACAAAGCGAAAGTGATAGTCAGGGAAAGTGGGAGTAATAGGGGAAGTGGAATGACATACTGTGCAGGAAGTGTTAAGGGAAATGGTCAGTGGAAGCGTCTGTAGCAGCTAAAGGCAAGGAGAGTTAGTGTTAAAGGAAAGATTAGGAAGGCGAAAAGGAAGTGTGGCTGTAAAAAAAAACATCAGTGGCAAAGGAAAGCCTGGATTTGGAAAAGTGAGATTGATGGACAATCAAATAGCACTGTTCATGAAATCTGGGGTCTTGTTTCCTTTGAAACCTAAGAAAAGATTTCTCCTACTTTTAAAATTAACACTAGATTCTTGTTCATATTATGCATTCACTCTGCATTTCTGTATGCCTGTCAAGTGCATACAACATTTTCTTTTCTTCTAAATGCATTATTTCAACATGACATCACTTTTTAAAACAATATTCAGAACCGTGGTTGCTTCTTCTATTAATTTGCTTCCAACTCAACCGAGGGATGAGAACGAGAAAATTGACATTCTACAGAGTGTTTAACTGTAGAACTTAATGCAACCTTTATCCTCATCGCTCTAGATATTTCAACCAAATTGAACGAAAGAGTCTGTGTCCATCCTGCAGATGAAAAAAGATCTTCAGATCTGACTATTGCAGTGAATGACACTGAAAGAATAAGCTGCAGGTGCGCATAAAACGGAAATGTTACAATGCACAGTGCCAAAAGCTTGTCTAAAAGTAATGATGTACTAGTCTTATGCACAATACATTAGATTAGATTACTTCCAGTGTGGAAAAAGGCCGTTCATCTCAACAAGTGCATAACGACCATCCAAAGAGCAACCCACCCAGACCCATTCCCCAACATTTTAACCCTTCACCTAACACTACGGGCAATTTAGCATGGCCAATTCACCTAACCTGTACATTTTTGGACTGTGGGGGGAACCCAGAGCACCCGGAGGAAACCCAAGCAGACATAGAGAGAATGTGCAAACTCCACACAGATAGTAGCCTGAGATGGTGAATTGAACCCGGGTCTCTGGTGCTGTGAAGCAGCAGTACTTACTACTGTGCCAACGCGGAGCAGAGTATAAAGGCAGAATTCTGCTCCATGTCCAAAATACTATTTGTGGCTATCTTACAAAAGACCTCAACGGCAACACGCTACAAATTCAGGAAGGGAGAAAAATAAAGGCGAATGGAATTCTGACTTCTTCCTCTGTAACAGCTTGTGTAGAACAGGAAGAAAATCAAGTTTTGTTTCTGATATTCAGAAATGTTGATAGATAGAATGTGCGCGAAAGAGGGGGTGTTGTAGTATTATAAACAAATCCGTGGATGACACAATACTTAGCCGGGTCATTCACAATGAGGAGGGCAGTGTTAGGTTACAGGATGGTACAAACAGATTGTTCAGATGGCCAGATCAATGACCCAAAAATAACTTAACGCTGGAATATGTGAATGGTGCACTTTGGAAGAAAAAACAAGAAAGAGAGTACTCAACCATGGTTGAAGAATGAACCTGACAGAGATCGTGAGAGGTGTTGATAGAGTGAACAGACAGTAGCAGCTCCATTTAGTAAATGAGTTGAAAACTAGGGGACACAGGATCAAAGTGAAAAACAAGACATTGTGAAAGTATTTGTGGAATCTGCTTTCAACAAAGAGGATGGTATGTAGCCAGAATGCATTGCCTGGGAGGCTTATTGAAGAAGGCAACATTACAAATTCTGTAAAGTACTGATATCATGAGGGACATAAGGAGAAAGGATGTGTTGGGTATAGCTAAATGATAATAACGTAGACAAATCCCCAGGACTGGATGGGATCAATCCCAGGTTGCTGATGGAGGTGAGAGAGGAAATAGCGGGGCTGTGACAGAGATCTTTGTCGCCTCTTTAAACACAGGTGAAGTTCCAGGGGACTGGAGCATTATTAATGCTGTTCCCCTGTTCAGGGAGGGTTCTCAGGATATTCCAGGTAACTACAGACCTGTGTGCCTGATGTCAGTGATGGGAAAGTTGGTGGAGAAGGTACGGAGGGATAAGATCCATTTCTATTTGGTAGATAATGGTCTTAACAGTGAAGGCAACATGGTTATGTGCGGGGGCGTTCGTGCCTTACCAACTTATTAGAATTCTTTGAGGAATTGACCAAATTCATAGATGAAGGATATGATGTCTATGTCATATACTTGGACTTTGATAAGGAGTTTGATAAGTTTCCCCATGGTAAATTAATGAAGGAAGTGAAGTCACATGGTGCGTACTGTCTTCAACCGAGGTGAATAAAGACCTGGTTGAGCAACTGGAGACAGAGACTAGTACTTGAATGGAGTTTCTCGAAATGGAGAAACATGACCAGTGGTGTTCTGCGTGGATCAGTGCTGGGGCCATTGTTGTTTGTAATATAAATAAATGATCTGGAAGAGGACGTTGATGGTCTGATTGGCAATTTTGCAGACGACACGAAGGTTGGTGGAGTAGCAGAAACCACAGGGGACTTTAAAAAAATTCAGGAAAATATAGATAAACTGGAGATTTGAGCGGAGAAGTGGCTGATGGAGTTCAAATCCGGGCAATTGTGAGGTGCTGCATTTTGGGAGGTCTAGTTCTAGAGCGAACTATACTGTAAATGGAAGAGCTTTGGGAAAAAATCAACGAGGTAAAAACAATGACTGCAGATGCTGGAAACCAGATTCTGGATCAGTGGTGCTGGAAGAGCACAGCAATTCAGGCAGCATCCGAGGACAGGCAAAACCGACGTTTCGGGCAAAAGCCCTTCATCAGGAATAAAGGCAGAGAGACTGAAGCGTGGAGAGATAAGCTAGAGGAGGGTGGGGGTGGGGATAGAGTAGCATAGAGTACAATAGGTCAGTGGGGAAGGAGATGAAGGTGATAGGTCAGGGAGGAGAGGGTGGAGTGGATAGGTGGAAAAGGATCTAGGCAGGTCGGACAAGTCCGGACACGTCAGGGGATCCTGTTGCTGGAGGTTAGAAACTAGGATGAGGTGAGGGAAGGGGAAATGAGGAAACTGTTGAAATCCACATTGATGACCTGGGGTTGAAGTGTTCCGAGGCGGAAGATGAGGCGTTCTTCTTCCATGCGTCTGGTGGTGAGGGAGCGGCGATGGAGGAGGCCCAGCATCTCCATGTCCTCGGCAGAGTGGGAGGGGGAGTTGAAATGTTGAGCCACGGGGCGGTTTGGTTGATTGGTGCGGGTGTCCCGGAGATGTTCCCTAAAGCGCTCTGCTAGGAGGAGTCCAGTCTCCCCAATGTAGAGGAGACCGCATCGGGAGCAACGCATACAATAAATGATATTAGTGGAAGTGCAGGTAAAACTTTGATGGATGTGGAAGGCTCCTTTAGGGCCTTGGATGGAGGTGAGGGAGGAGGTGTGGGCACAGGTTTTACGGTGGCAGGGGAAAGTGCCAGGATGGGAGGGTGGGTCGTAGGGGGGCGTGGAAATGACCAGGTAGTCACGGAGGGAACGGCTTTGGGAAAAGTCGATGAACAGAGAGATCTGGGAGTTCTGGTCCATTGTTACCCTGGAGGTGCCTGCACAAACAGATGGAGTGATCAAGAAGTAATATGGTATGCTTGCCTTCTTCGGACGTGGTATCGAGTATAAGAGCTGGTACGTTATGTTAATATTGTACAATACATTGGTTCGGCCGCATTTAAATACTGTGTACAGTTCTGGTCACCATATTACCAAAATAATGTGGACGACTTGGAGAGGGAGCAGAGACGGTTTACGAGGATGTTTCCTGGTATAGCTATGGAGAAAGGTTGAGTAGGTTAGGTTATTTTCATTAGAAAAAAAAAAGATTGAGGGGGGACCTGATTGAGGTTTACAAAATCATGAAGAACAAAGACAGAATGGATAGAGACAAGCTTTTTCCTAGGGTGAAGGATTCAATAACTAGAAGTCACGCTTTCAAGCTGAAAGGTAGAAAGTTTAAAGGGGTTTCAAACAGTAAGTTATTCACACGGAGTGTGGTGGGCGTTTGGAACGCGTTGCCAGCAGAGATGGCAGAGTCAGGCACGGTAGATTCATTTCAGATGCGTCTGGACAAATGCATGAGTAGGTAGGGAGCAGAGGTATACAGATGCTTAGGAATTGACCGACAGGTTTGGACAATACATTTGGATCGGCCCAGGCTTGGAGAACCGAAGGGCCTGTCCCTGTGCTGTCAGTTTTCTTTGTTCTTCTTTGTTCTTTGTTCTTTGAGATGTGGAGCTGTGACATTTTTGCCATCACAGAAATGTGGCTGAGGGATAGCAGGACTGGTTACTCAGTATTCTATTGTACAGGAACCATTGCCAGGACAGAAGAGGGGGTATAACTGGAGATGGGTTTTTTTATTAATCATGGAGTGAGTTGCTGATTGAAGGCGGGATGATATCTTGGATGAATCTTCAAGCGAGGCTTTGTGGTTGGAGTTTAGGATTAAAACGATGACAGACAACTGCTGGGGATATATTATTACTCGCCAGATGAATGAAAATACAGGAGCATATACAAACACAAATGATTGAGGTGTGTAAAACAGTAATATGATGTTTACACTAAGATAGTTAAAATCCCAAAATTTATTGGGGCCGTGATATATTTTTTTCAAAGTAGCCAGATGGTTTGAAATTTATTGCAGAGAGTTTCTTATATTAAAATGTAGAAGCCTCAACAAGGGATGGTGGAATACTGGGACCTCATTGTGGGGAGTGAAGCCAGTCAGTTAATCTCGGCAGGATTTGGAAACCATTTTAGGACCAGGAATCATGTCTCATGTATTTTCAATTTGTCCAGGAAAAGTCAAAGCAAAAGGGCTGAGAAAGAGGATGTTTTTGGATTGCGGAGGCAGATTTTATTTTTTTTAAAAATGATAGGGGCTAGCGAAAGTGCAGTTATATCTGTTTAACATTGCAGCAGAACAGCGTGAGATGGGATCACATGATTTAAATGGAAATGATGTTCGTGCTGGCCCAACGTGTTACATTGAAGCTGAAAGTTTGGAAAAACAGCACAGAGACCCTAGAATGTCGACAAATTTTCAAAATGGAATAAAAGATATAAATGAAAGCTGAAAGCACGTATAATGTGAGCAGATCAGTGGAGGTACAAGAAGGGTACAGAAAGTGTGGGACAGAACTTAAGAAGTGAGTAGAAAAGCAAAAAGGTGATGTGATACAACATTAACGGGTAAAATTAGCATCAATCCAACATATTGCATCGGCTTGTGAAGGGGAAGAGGATAACACGTGAAAGATTTGGTTGTATTAAGGGCCAAGGAGGCAGCATGTGCACGGAGCTAGAAAATATGTTAAACACGCAATTCATATCTGTCTTCACTTTGGAGAAGCCGTGACTGAATTAAGGGAAAATGACAGTGCGATCCTCGAACAGACTGATGGAAAAGGTGTGGAAGAATTGTAAGTTTATGCGGGATAACGAGTGGGCAAATCCACAGATCTGGATGAGCTGTATCTTCGGATGATGTAGGAGATGAGTGAGGTGATTACAGTTTCTTGATTTTTTTTTCCTTTTCGTTTTGCCTCTGGTCACTGAGGGGGTTTGATAGGACAGGATACATCTAATGCAGGTTCTATTTTCAGAATGTGAGAAATACGCCATCGGAATAAAGACTATCGATTCTGTCGTTAGTGGTCAGGAAACAATTGAGAAAATTCTGAAGGCTGTTCAGTTTGAATCCCAAAGAAAAGAAAGACTACCTGGGTTGGGATGAGACAATCATGGCTGACGAAGGTACTCAGGAAAAGTACCACAGAAAAAGAGCGAGCCTATAAAGTGGACGAGAGCACTGGGAAATCAGAAGATTATGAAGGCTACAAAAGCAAATAGAGGATAACAAAAGCAGAAATAAGGAAGTAGAGGATCAAATATGAAGGTAGGCTAGCCAGTAATATTAGAAATTAAATTTAAATATTCTTTCACTACATAAGAAACAAACGAGAGTGAAAAGTTGAGATTGGCCTCTCCAAATTGATGCAGGAAGGCTAGTGCTGGGAGAAAAGGAAATACCTGAAGAACTTTATCAATACTTTATGTCAGTCTTCGCAGTGGAAGACATGAGTAATATCCCAACAATCAAGGAGAGTCAAGGGGCAGTGTTCAGTATGGTGGCCATTGCAAAGGAGAAAGTACTTATAAGCTGAAAGGTCTAAAACTGAAAAATCTGCTGGCCTGGATGGGCTACGTCCTAGAGTTCTGAGAGATGTGGCTGAAGAAATAGCGGAGGCGTTGTTTTTAATCTTTCAAAAATCACTGGATTCAGGGAAAGTCCCAGGTGGTTGGAAAATCGCTGTTGTTACCCTCTTGTTCAAGAAAGGATCAAGACTAAAGATGGAAAATTATAGGCCGATTAGACTAGTTTCGTTTGGCGATAAAAAATCTAGAATCTATCGTTAAGGATGAGATTTCAAAATTATTGGAAGTACAGGGGCGAATTAGAACAAGTCAGCATGGATTTAGTAAGGGGAAGTCATGCCTGACAAATCTGTTAGAAACCTTTGAAGAAATAACAAGTAACTTCGACCATAGAAACCCCGTGGATGTTACCTAACTAGACTTCCAAAACGCCTTTGGTAAGGTGCCTGATTGGAGGCTGCTGAGTAAGGTGAGGGCCCATGGTGTTCGACGTGAGCTACCCATAGGGAGGGCCTCAACTGGGACATTGGGTTGATGTCACATTACAGGTGACCACCATTGCACTATACACATACACGGATACTCCTACACACACACACTGTCACACACACACAGGCAGTCCTATACACACATACACACGGACATGCCAACACACAGACGCGCACACAGACACCCTTACAGACACACATACTCCCACACTCACACATGCGCCCCCTCACAGACTTAAGACACTCTGCATCACTACACACACACATACACTTTCTCACACTCACAACCCCCAACCTAGACAGGCACACACAAAGACCCACATGCACACATATATTTTGTGGGGTGAATTTGTACTTGTAGGGTTGCATTGTACTTTGCTCAAAAACTGCATACATTCATATAGAACTCTGAGCTCAAAAACTGCATGAATTTATGTAAAACTCCGTTATCTCACCTTTTAGATTAGGACCAATCTAAACATCATGGCATAGACAGAGAACACAGGGGGCCAACACCTTCAACATATTGTCTAGCTATCACCATTGTTAACAGCTAACCTGAGAATGCAACTTTTATTATAAAAGGTTTTGTGATTTACACATGAAAGAAGTGAAAATATCACTGCATTCTAACAGATAAAAGGCTTAACAGACAATCCATTTTTCAATGGGTGATTTCAGTTACTTCACACTGTAATTTTTTGCTATCAATTCTGTGTTAGGATTGAGCCCTAACGCAGGGAGGAGCATCGCTCCGAAAGGTAGTGCGCTTCCAATTAAATCTGTTGGACTATACCCTGGTGCTGTGTGATTTTTAACTTTGTGCACCCCAGTCCAACACCGGCATCTCCAAATCCAAACTACAAAGGTATTTTACAGTGCTTGTATAGGATTCTCGAAAGGATGACTTGCAGGTTGAGTCCGTGGTTAAGAAAGCAAATGTAATGTGTCATTTATTTCGAGAGGGTTGGAGTGTAAAAGCAGTGAATTGCGACTGATACTTTATAAAGCTCTGGTTAGGCAGCATTTAAAATGTTGTGACCAGTTTTGGACCCCCTCAGGAAGGACATACTGGCACTGGAGGGTGTCTAGCGGAGATTCACACGGATGGTCCCTGGAATGTTAGGCCTGACACATGATGAACGGCTGAAGGTCCGGGAGTTGCATTCGTTGGAGGGGAAATCTAATGGAAGCTTATATGATAATGCATGTCTTAGAAAGGGTGGACACTGGAAATTGATTCCGTCAGGTGAGGTTACCAGGACTGTGGGCACAGCCTTAGAATTAGAGGGGGACGGAAATTAGGGGAGCCATTTCTTCAGCCAGAGAGTGGTGGGCCTGGAGAATTCATGGCCACAGAGCGCAGCGGAGGCCGGGACAGTAAATGTCTTCAAGGTAGAGTTTAATATAATGTTTAATCTCACAAGGGCTTAAGGGATACGGGGACAGTGCGAGTAGATGGCTTTGAAATGCCCATCAGCAATGATTAAATAACGGAGTGGACTCGATTGGCCGAATGCCTTTACTTCTACTTCTATTTCTTATGGACTTATGGAATCATTAAATATCATCAAGGCTGAGAGAAACATATTTCTTTCAACAACGGTTCCGGGTAAAATTGCAGGGAAGTGGAAAAGGGATTATCAGAATAAATACAATGTTATTGAAAGGAAAGTCAGACTCAGTGAGGGTTGGGAATGCTATTGCTCTTATGTCTTTGATATTCTCTTTCCAATAGCCCTGTGTTCACTGGAACATCAACCTCTCTTCATCTGGAGTGAGGCATAGTTTGGAATGCAATCAACGGATTCAAGGAATTCATAAATGCAATACGAATAGCCAGAAAGGACAAGCAGAGGACTGTGATGATGCAGATTGGTATGGAAGACATCCGGCAAACAGCCCCCAAGGCCAACCAGTGACATGCAGTGTGCAGAAGAACATCCTGGGCCTGTTGTTGAAGAGTGCTGAATGTCCAAACACTACATCACTCCAGTGTCTCCCTCCTTCCCAAACCAAATCTAAATGGACGAGTGGAGGAGTGCCGTTGTGGATGGATGGAGTGATATGCTTTTGCTAAATTTTTTGTAACATTGTCAGAAGTAAGGGTTTGGTTCAAGAGATTTCAGACAGCGGCAGCTCAGCCAAAATTGCAGGTTAGCTCACGTAAAGTCCTTTAAACTTCCGTCTTACAGGAGTTCAGACGGCAATTAGAGCAGTTGCGTGTTCTTCCTGTTGAATGTAGGAACTCAGGGAGACTGCCACTATCCCTGATGACTACATGCATTTGAGGTTCACCCATCTGCAGCTCCTGGGAGAACGTTTTCGGGAGGTGGAGCTGGATGCATTCAGGATCATTCGAGATGCTGATCACTTCATAGATAAGAGATTTAGTGAGGTGATCACAGCCACGTCCCTCCTTTTGTAATGACTGTGGTACCCCAGTCCCACATACCAATTCATGCCTGCATTCATCAGCCTTTCCTATCAGCCCTCTTGCATTGAAATAGATGCAATTTAATCCACCAGGTGTTCCTTGCTACCTGTCGTGTTCCAGGCAGAGAGTAGCTGGGTGACCACCCTGAAAGGCAAAGGGAGAAGGCAGAGTGAAGGAATCCCTTGTGACCATTCCCCTCATAAACAAGTAAATTTGTTTCAGATACTGTTAGGAGGATGACTATTCAGGAGAAAGCAGCGGTAGCAAGGTCGGTTTGCACGAAAACTGGCTCTGGAGCACGGCAGGAATGTGTAAAAGTAAGGGGGTTTGCTTAGAGATAGGCGACTCTATAGTTATGGGGGCAGACAGGAAATGTTGTGGCCGCAAATGGGAATCCACCATGGTGTGTTGCCTTCCAGGTGCCAGGGTACACGTTATCTACAAGTGGCTGCACAACGTCCTCGGAGGGTGTGGGTGTGGGTGTTGGGCGTTAGCAGCCAGACCCCATTGTACATGTGGTATAAATGACATAGATAGAAATATCGATGAGGTCCTGTGGAGTTACTGCAGAGGGCGAGGGAAATCGTTAAAAATACAGGACAATGATAGTACAAGATTATTTCCAGTGTCACGTGCTAGTGAGGACATGAACAGGAGGATATGGCAGATCAATGCGTAGCTGAAGAATCAGTGCAGTGTGCAGGGATTCAGATTTTTAGATCACTGGGATCTCTTCTGCGGCAGAGCTGACCTATTCAAGACGGACGGTTTGTACCTGGATTGGAGGGAGGGGCCATATCATCGCACCGAGGTTTAGCAGTGCTGCAAAGCAGGGTTAAAACTATAATTGGTAGGCGAAGTGGGATCCCGAACAGCTGGGAAGCAAGTCCGAGGCAAGAAGGAGACATCGGAATCAAAAAATAGTAATTTGGACATACAGGTCAGGCTGGAACACAACAGTGAGCAAGGAATGCCTATTGGATTAAATTGGTTCTGTTTCAAAGGCTGACAGGTAAGGCCGGCAAACTCAGAGCGTGGACAGATACATTAGAGAGGGATATCATGGCCATTACAGGAAAATGGCTAAGGGAGAGATAGGACTGACAACTTAATGAACCAGCGTACAGGTGCTTAAGGAGGGCCAGACGTCGAGGAAGGAGCGGAGGAGGTGTTGCATGTTTGGTTAAGGTGATCATCACAGCAGTGATCAGGGATAAAATAAGCCAAGGTTCATCCAGTGAGGCTTTGTGGGTGGAGCTAAGAAATAAGTAGGGGATGGTGACGTTATCGGGTTTGTCCTGTCGGTCCCCCAATGGACACCTGGAATTAATGAAATAAATATGCAGGGTGAGAGGGGACACGTGCAGGGACAATAGGGTTCATAATTTCCCTAAAAGAACATTAGATGGAGTAATTATTTGTTCTCTGTTCGACCTGAAAAGTATTGCGAGATTTTACTTGAAACAGTGACATTTTGAATGGTCTTGGCTTCTCGAGCTTTCACAGATTACGACGCTGATTAAATCATTTCTGTGTTTCTGGTTTAAATCAGGGGGATAGGGGCGGGAGTACTTGGGGCTAACCCCATGTCTTAACTTGGGTTTCGGTGCTGGGATTTATCAGCTTGTGGTCTTTCGTCTGAGATTTAAACTGGTTGAGACAGATTTGAAGGAACGACAATAATACCAGCAGATTTGAACACTTGCAAGTTAGTGCCTTGGATCTTTCAATAAAATTTAAGTAAGATCAATTGTTTAATTTTTTTGACTTGTGGTTGCTTCAATTAAAAGTGAGAGAAATGGCTCTTAAAATTGTGAAAGCAGTTCAAGAATTTGAAGATGGTTCTGAAATTATTCCAGAAAGTTTAGAAATAAAGAAAAAGAACATATTTTTAGATTTAACTAAGAAGTTAGATTTGTGTTCAACTAAAGACCAAGTAAAGTTGAAATTGTAAGTAAGTTAGACAAACAATTATGTGTGTCAGAGAAAGAAACACGTGCAGTAGAGCAAGAAAAAAACATAAATTACAATTGAGGAAAATGGAGTTAGAAGGTAAACAAAGAGAAAGAGAGGGAGAGAGATAGAGAAAAAAGAGACAGAGAGAGGAAAAAGACGGGGAGAGAATTGGCTCGTGGTTGGGCAGAGAGAGAGAAGAAAGGGAGAAATAACGAGAAAGAGAACTCGAACTTGAGAAGTTGCAACTTAGTCAGCAAAGTCAAGTTAACCAGTTGATGATTATAGGATGGTCTTCATATTTACAAATCGCTTCGCTAATCTCTATGCCACACTCCTCACCCATTCCTCCAGTTTCCCCCACCCGAAACATCCCCTGCAACTGGAAGAGATGCATCACCTATCAGCACACCACTCCCCTCACCTCCTTACAGAGCTCTCCGTGTCTATCCAGGTGAGACAGATTTTCACCTGTCTCTCTTCTATCCTACTTTACTGCATCCTGCGCTCCTGATACGATCTTCTCAGGACCCATTTCAATCCCCCTTTCCAATCCCTTTCTCACATTACCATCCTTGGGTTCCTGTGTTGCCACGGTGAGTCAGATCGCAAATTGGAGGAACAACACTTCATCATCCGCCTGGGCAGCCTATAGCTCAAAGGACACAACAATGAGTTCTGCAATTTGAAATGGCATTCCCAGCCATGCACCTACACCATTACAAGTCCACCTCCTCCCTTCCATTCCGCCTAACGACTCTTCTTTTCATTGACCAACCGGATTCTCTCTCATCGACCAACCATATTGCATCTATCACTTGTGTCCACCGATCCCTACTTCAGCAACCTGCTGTTCTTCCCATCACAAACATTTCCTTCTCTCTTTATCTGCAGATACCCCAACTCTCACCCTCAGTCGGGAAGAACGGTTAGACCGAAAATGTTGACTTCTCCACCTCCTGATGCCGCCAAGCTACTGGTTTTCTTCTACCCTCCTGTTCGTCTGCTAATACACGGGAAGATAAGGAGACTACTCAGTACATCACGCTGGTAGGCAGGAACCACGAGTCAGCCATTAAAGTATATCATTTTGGATACTGCTGGTGGGGACAGCCTACCAGGAAAAAACCATAGTTGTCAGGTCTCTGGCACTGAACATGGCACTGTGTACAGAAGGGGGAGGTGTGTGTAATAGAAAAACGCTACTGGTATGGGACTCAATACTTAAACGGATTGACAGTAGAATTTGTGGTCAGGAACGGGACTCCCGGAAGGTATGTTGCCTTCTTGGTGCCAAGGTCAGGAATGTCACTGATCGAGTTTACAAGATTCTGAAGGGGGAGGGTGAGCAGCCAGAAATCGTGGTACATTTTGGCACCAACGATATAGCCAGGAAAGGGACTGAGGATCTTAAAAGTGACTACAGATAGTGAGGTTGGGAGCTGAACAACAGGACGAGTAGAGTAGAGATCTCAGGTTTGCTACCGGTGCCACGAGATAGTGAGATGAGGAACAATCAGCGAATGCAGCTTAACACGTGGCTGAACGGTTGGTGCAGGAGGGAGGACTACACATACGTAGACCATTGGGATAAAATCTGGGGAAGGTGGGAACTGTACATGAAGGAAGGGTTGCATCTGAACTAGATGGATACAGATGTCTTGGGTGGGAGATTTGCTCGTGCAATTCGCGAGGGTTTAAATTAGTTTGGCAGGGGCGTGGGAATCGGCGCCACATGTCTGAGAGGTGGTCAGTTGCAGACAGGACAGTGACAGGATATATTGAATCTATCGGAAGATTTCTTATGCGATGAAACAAAAGGGATCAGTTAAAGTGTGTCTGCTTTATTGCAAGGCGTGTCCGGCATGAGAGTAATGAACTTACAGCATGGATCTGGACTTGGAGCTACAATGTTGTGGACATAACGCAGACGTGGGTTTCACAGGTGCAGGGATGTTTGTTTGTTGTTTCAGGGTTTAGAACGTTTAAAATGAAAAGAGAGGGAACAGCCACCGCATTGAGTTTTCTAGAGACCACCTGATAGCAGAAGAGAGACTGAAGATCTCATAGGTGGGCAAATTCTGGAAAAATGCAAAAGTAGCAGGATTGTTGTTTTGGGTGATTTCAACTTTCCCAATATCAAGTGGAACCTCCTCAGTGCAGATGGATCGGATGCAGCCTTTTTGTCAGGTGTATTCAGGAGGGTTTCCTTACTCAGTGTGTGGAAAGTCCGACAAGGGAAAAGGCCAATTTGAATTTGGCGCTTGGCAATGAGCCAGGACAGGTTTCAGATCTCGCGGTAGGAGAGCACTTTGGTGAAAGTGATCACAACTGCCTTACATTTAGCATAGCTGAAAATGTGTTGCTGGAAAAGCGCAGCAGGTCAGGCAGCATCCAGGGAACAGGAGAATCGACGTTTCGGGCATAAGCCCTTCTTCAGGAATGAGGAAAGTTTGTCCAGCAGGCTAAGATAAAAGGTAGGGAGGAGGGACTTGGGGAGGGGCGTCGGAAATGTGATAGGTGGAAAGAGGTCAAGGTGAGGGTGATAGGTCAGACTGGGGTGGGGGCGGAGAGGTCGGGAAGAAGATTGCAGGTTAGGAAGGCGGTGCTGAATTCGATGGATTTGACTGAGACAAGGTGGGGGGAGGGGAAATGAGGAAACTGGTAAAATCCGAGTTCATCCCTTGTGGTTGGAGGGTTCCTAGCCGGAAGATGAGGCGCTCTTCCTCCAACCGTCGTTTTGTTGTGGTCTGGCGATGGAGGAGTCCAAAAACCTGCATATCCTTGGTGGAGTGGGAGGGGGAATTGAAATGTTGAGCCACAGGGTGGTTGGGTTGGTTGGTCCGGGTATCCAGAGGTGTTCTGTGAAACGCTCTGCAAGTAGCCGGCCTGTCTCCCCAATATAGAGGAGGCCACATCGGGTGCAGAGGATGCAATAGATGATGTGTGTGGAGATGCAGGTGAATCTGTGGCGGATATGGAAGTTTCCTTTGGGGCCTTGGAGGGAGGTGAGGGAGGAGGTGTGGGCGCAAGTTTTGCACCTCCTGCGGTTGCAGGGGAAGGTGCCGGGAGTGGAGGTTGGGTTGGTGGGGGGTGTGGATCTGACGAGGGAGTCACGGAGGGAGTGGTCTTTACGGAATGCTGATAGGGGAGGGGAGGGAAATATATCCTTGTGGTGGGGTCCGTTCGGAGGTAGCGGAAATGACGTCAGGTGATGCGCTGTACATGGAGATTGGTGGGGTGGTAGGTGATGACCAGTGGGGTTCTGTCCTGGTGGCGGTTGGAGGGGAGGGGCTCAAGGGCGGAGGAGCGGGATGTGGAAGAGTTGCGGTGGAGTGCATCGTCGACCACGTTGGGGGGGAAATTGCAGTCCTTGAAGAAGGAGGCCATCTGGGTTGTGCGTTTTTGGAACTGGTCCTCCTGGGAGCAGATGCGGCGGAGTCGAAGGAATTGGGAGAATGCGATGGCGTTTTTACGGGTGCAGGATGGGAGGAGGTGTAGTCCAGGTAGCTATTGGAGTCGGTCGGTTTGTAGTAGATGTCCGTGTTGATTCGGTCGCCTGAGATAGAAATAGAAATGTCGAGGAAGGGGAGGGAGGAATCTGAGACTGTCCAGGTGAATTTGAGGTCGGGGTGGAAGGTGAAGTGGATGAACTGTTCAACCTCCTCGTGGGAGCACGAGGCGGCGCCGATACAGTCATCGATGTAGCGGAGGAAAAGATGGGGGGTGGGGCCAGTATAGTTGCGGAAGATGGATTGTTCCACATATCCGACGAAGAGGCAGGCATAGTTGGGGCCCATGCGGGTGCCCATGACTACTCCTTTCGTTTGGAGGAAGTGGGAGGATTGGAAAGAGAAGTTGTTCAGGGTGAGGACCAGTTCAGTCAGTCGAAGAAGGGTGTCAGTTGAAGGGTACTGGTCGGTACGGCGGGAAAGAAAGAAGCGAAGAGCTTTGAGTCCTTCGTGATGGGCGATGGAGGTGTACAGGGACTGGATGTCCATGGTGAAAATAAGGCGTTGGGGACCGGGGAAGCAAAAATCATGGAGCAGGTGGAGGGCATGGGTGGTGTCCCTAACGTAGGTGGGGAGTTCTTGGACTAAGG
Organism: Chiloscyllium plagiosum; assembly: GCF_037043375.1. Taxonomy (NCBI): domain Eukaryota; kingdom Metazoa; phylum Chordata; class Chondrichthyes; order Orectolobiformes; family Hemiscylliidae; genus Chiloscyllium; species Chiloscyllium plagiosum. Next base: position 62,959,239 of record NW_028270175.1, on the reverse strand, counting down.
GGGACAGGACGGTGTCAAGGTATGCGGAGATAGGTTCGGTTGGGCAGGAGCAGGCGGAGACAATGGGTCAGCCGGGGCAGTCAGTTTGTGGATTTTGGGCAGGAGGTAGAAGCAGGCGGTGCGGGGTTGTGGGACTATGAGGTTGGAGGCGGTGGATGGGAGATCCCCCGAGGTGATGAGGTCATGGATGGTCTGGGAGATGATGGTTTGGTGGTGAGGGGTGGGGTCATGGTCAAGGAGACGGTAGGAGAAGGTATCTGTGAGCTGGCGTTTGGCCTCAGCGGTGTAAAGGTCGGTGCGCCAAACTACTACCGCGCCTCCCTTGTCTGCTGGTTTAATAGTGAGGTTGGGGTTGCAACGGAGGGAGTGGAGGGCTGCGTGTTCCAAGGGTGAGAGGTTGGAGTGGGTGAGAGGGGTGGGGGAGTTCAGGTGGCGGTTAATATCGCGGCGGCAGTTGGCTATGAAGAGGTCGAGGGCAGGTAGGAGGCCAGCACGGGGTGTCCAGGTGGATGGGGTGTGTTGGAGGCAGGAGAAGGGGTCGGCAGAGGGTGGGCGAGAGTCTTGGTTAAAGAAGAAGGCACGGAGGTGAAGGCGGCGGAAGAATTGTTCGATGTCACGCCGCGTGTTGAACTCATTAATCCGAGAGCGTAGGGAAATGAAGGTGAGGCCTCTGCTGAGGACTGATCTTTCATCCTCAGAGAGGGGTAGGTCTGGAGGGATAGTGAAATCACGGCAGGGCTGGGAGCTCGGACCTCGTGTGGGGCTGGAGCTGGGTGTGGGGGCGGGGTTAGGTCTAGGGGCGGGGACTGGGATCGGCGAAGGGGCGGGGTTAGGCGTGGTGACGGAACTCGCCGGGGGGCGGGGTTAGGCGTGGGGGCGGAGACACATGCAGCGTTGTGGGCGTGTAGGTTAGTGACGTCACTGGGGGCGGAAGTGGCTGCGGCGACCACAGAGACAGAGTTATTCCCCATAGCCGCGGAGGTCGCGAATCTGCCGGCGATTGCCTTCATGGCGATATATTTCCCTCCCCTCCCCTATCAGCATTCCGTAAAGACCACTCCCTCCGTGACTCCCTCGTCAGATCCACACCCTCCACCAACCCAACCTCCACTCCCGGCACCTTCCCCTGCAACCGCAGGAGGTGCAAGACTTGCGCCCACACCTCCCCCCTCACCTCCCTCAAAGGCCCCAAAGGAAACTTCCATATCCGCCACAGATTCACCTGCACCTCAACACACATCATCTATTGCATTTTCTGCACCCGATGTGGCCTCCTCTATATTGGGGAGACAGGCCGGCTACTTGTGGAACGTTTCAGAGAACACCTCTGGGACACCCGGACCAACCAACCCAACACCCTGTGGCTCAACATTTCAATTCCCCCTCCCACTCCACCAAGGATATGCAGGTCTTTGGACTCCTCCATCGCCAGACCACAACAAAACGACGGTTGGAGGAAGAGCGCCTCATCTTCCGCCTCGGAACCCTCCAACCACAAGGGATGAACCTGGATTTCACCAGTTTCCTCATTTCCCCTCCCCCCACCTTGTCTCAGTCAAATCCATCGAATTCAGCACCGCCTTCCTAACCTGCAATCTTCTTCCCGACCTCTCCCCCCCCCTAGTCTGACCTATCACCCTCACCTTGACGTCTTTCCACCTATCACATTTCCGACGCCCCTCCCCCAAGTCCCTCCTCCCTACCTTTTATCTTAGCCTGCTGGACAAACTTTCCTCATTCCTGAAGAAGGGCTTATGCCCGAAACGTCGATTCTCCTGTCCCTGGATGCTGCCTGACCTGCTGCGCTTTTCCAGCAACACATTTTCGGCTCTGATCTCCAGCATCTGCAGACCTCACTTTCTCCTTACATTTAGCATAGTCTGGGAGAGTGAAAGGTGCAGTTACCGAGGATAGGTATTTAATTGTGGAAAAGGAATTTGTGACCCTATCAGGCAGGAGTTGGGAAGTACAGACTGGGAGCAATGTTTCCACAGGAAGGGCTCAGCAGACATGTGGTGACTATTTAAGGAGTCGTTTTTGCGAGTGATGCACAAATATGTTCCTCTGAGAAAGGTAAGGAATGGTAAGATTAAGGAACCTTGGTTGACGAGAGCAGAAGAACTTATCGTCAAAAGGAAGATGTCAGCTTACGTAAGGTGGAGGATGCAAGGATCTAGCACAAGTTTAGATATTACAGGCTTGCTCGAAAGGAGCTAAAGAATGGTCTGAGGAGAACCAGCAGGGGGCACGAAGGAGGCTTGACAAGAAGTTTTAGGTAGGATCCAAAGGCGTTTCACTCCTACGTGAGGAATAACAGAATGATTAGGGAGAAGGTAGGGCCGATCAGGGATAGTGATGGAAACTTATGCGTGGAGTCTGAGCAGACAGGGGAAAGCCCGAAAAGAGTTTTTTTGTTGCTTAGGTTTTCACCAATGAACAATAACTTGTTGCAAATGAAAACTAAGGGGAGCTGGGATACAATCTTGACCAGATCAGGGTTGATGAAGATGATGTGCTAGAAATATTTTGAAAACATTAAGATTGATAACACCCAGGGCCAGACCACATTTAGCCAAGTCAGCTCCGGGAAGCGAGAAAGGCAGTTGCTAAGCTGCTGGCAAATATTTGTGCCTCCCCACTCTCCATGGGAGTCGTACCGGACGATGGGAAGGAGGCAAATGCTGTTCCACTTTGCAAGAAGAGTAATAGAGAAATCCTTGGCAATTACAGACCGGTCAGTCTCACATCTGTGGTCAGCAAAGATGTGCAAATAATTCTGAGTGATAGGATTTATGACTATTTGGCAAAGCATAGTGAGATTAAAGGCAGCCGGCATGGCTTTGTGAGGGGCAAGTCATGCCTCACAAATATTATTATGCTCTTAGAGGAAGTGACAAGACAGGTCGATGTAGGTCGAGCAGTGGATGCACTGTATATGCATTTCAGCAAGGCATTTGACAGGGTTCCCCATGGTAGGCTCATTCAAAAAAGTCAGCAAGTATGGGATAGAGAAATATTTCGCTATTTGGATTCAGAATTGGATGGCGGACAGAAGGTAGAACATGGTTGTAGATGGAAAGTATTCGGCCTGGAGGTAAGTGTTGAGTGGGGTTCCGCAGGGCTCTGTTCTTGTGCTTTAGATCTTTGTAGTTTTTATAAATGACTTGAATGAAGAAGTTGAGGAGTCGATTAGTAAATTTGCAGATAACATAAAGGTTGGAGGTGTCGCCAATAGTATCAATAGATACTGCAGGCTGCAACGCGACATAGACAGGATGCAGAGCTGGGCTGAGACATGGCAGATGGAGTTCAACCTGGATAAATGCGAAGTGATAAATTTTGGAAGGTCTAGCTCGAATGCTGAATATAGGATTAAAGACAGAATTCTTGGTAGTGTGTAGGAACAGAGGGATCTGGACGTGCAAGTACATAGATCCCTCAAAGTTGCCACCTAAGTGAATGGGATTGTTAAGAAAGCATATGGTGTTTTGACTTTCATTAACATGGGTATCGAGTTTAAGAGCCGTGAGGTTTTGCTGCAGCTCTACAAGTCCCTAGTGAGACCACACTTGGAATATTGTGTCCAGTTCTTGTCGTTCTACCGGAGGAAAGATACAGAGGTTTTGGAGAGGGCTTGCCTTATGAAGAAAGTTTAATAAGCTCAGACTTTTCTCTCTGGAGAGACGGACGAAGAGAGGAGACCTAATCGAGGTGTACAAAATAATGAGAACAATAGATCGAGTCAATAGCCAAAGACTTTAACGCAGGGCATGATTGACAGATACGAGAAGTCATAGATTGATTATATTGGGAGGAAAGGGTAAAGGAGACATCAAAGGTAAGTTCTTTACACAGAGAGTTGTAAATGCATGCAATGCGTTACCACCTAAGGTGATGGAAGCGAAGTCTTTGGGGACATTTAAGCTCACATGAATAGCAGTGAGTTGAGGGATGTGTAAGTTAAGTTACCATATTTTACATTAGGATTAAGTCTCGGCACAACATCGTGGACCAAAGGGTCTGTTCTGTGCTGGACCTTTCTATGTTCGACGTTCTAAAGTGATCATCACTTTCCTATTTCCCAGTTCCATCCAAATGACTTCATTGGACGTACTGTCATGAATATCCTCCCTAAGCACATCCATAATGCTATCCCTAATCAAAAACGCCACTCAACTTCGTCTCTGATTCCCCCTTTCTATCCTTCCTCTTACATCTATACCCTGGAACATTACGCTGCCAGTCCTATCCATCCCTGAGCCACGTTTATGTTATGCCCATGATATCGCAGTCCCATAATTAAAACCATACCATGAGCTCATTTGCCTTCCCTGTCAGGCCTCTTGCATTGAAATAAATGCAGTGTAACTGGTCATTCGTACCTCATTCTGTGACTTACCCTTGCCTGCCTTGACTGTTTGATTTCTGAACAGTATCAGCCTCAGACTTCTCTCTTTTCTAAATATACCACTCCCTCACTGGTTTAATGCCTCTCGAGTAGCATCAGCAAGTCTTCCATTCCAATTCAGATACAATCCGTCCTTCTTATGCAGGTCAATTCTACCACTGCAGAGATTCAAATGATCCAAAATCGGGAACCTTCTCCCTTGCACAAGATCCTTCGCCACACGTTCATCTTCTCTATCCTAATATTCCTATTCTCACTAGTATGTGGCACTGGGAGCAATTCAGATATTATTACTCACATGGGACTACTTTTTGTCTTTCAGGCTAATTTGCTATATTCTCTCATTAGGACGTCATCCTTTTTTCCTTCCTTTGTAGTTGGTATCAATGTACAATGATCTCAAATGGGTTATTCTTCCCTCTTCAGAATATTCTGCACCTTTGTGTGACATACTTGACTCTGGTTCTAAGGCACCATCCCATTCTGATGTTTCACTCTCAGCTACATAAACGGCAGTGAACGCTCCTGACTAGACAGTCCCCTATCACCATTGATTACCTGGAAACTTATATACCTCTCATGCACTCTAGTCAGTTTCAGTACCAGTAACTTGGCTGTCAGTGCGACATTCTCCTGAGAGTCTGTGATCCCGACGTTTTCTGAAACAGTATACATGTTTGAGACGGAGATAGCCATAGGAGAATCCTCACTAACTGCCCTCTACTCCTACCCTTCAGAGAGTTTACCCATCTAACTGACTGGATGTGAAGTTTTCCTACCTTTCTGAAACTGCCACCTATCAAACCCCCGATTCCTGTAAATTCTTCATAACATTTAACGACCGTTCCCTCTGATCCATGAAATCCCATATGATTTGCATGCTCACTTCCTGCAGACAATCATCAGGATCATTAGAACTCTCCCTAATCTCCCACGTCCGACAGAAAGGACACATCACTCTATAAATGGCCGTCTCTGCACCCTAACATTCTACTGACCCAGAAAAAGGCAGTCTTGCTGCTTCACAAAATATTACTCTAGAATATATTAGAACTAATATTTTATATTTTAGAGATTTAACCAAAATATCATAAGATGTGTATTTAAAGAAATAAACCCTCACCGCTCTGAATGTTATAGCTTTACTAAAATAAAACAGACTAAGGTTTATCTGTTAAGAGACTGAAACCACTGCGTAATGAGTCACAGAGTTAATGGAACCTTCTTTCAAATTTGTCCATGCCGAGCAGATATCCTCATATAATCTAGTCCCTTTTGCCAGCACCTGGGCCATATCCTTCCAAACTGTTTAAATTAAATATCCAGGTTCCTTTAAAATGCACTAATTGTACGAGCCTCCACCACTTCCTCTGGCAGCTCATTCCATACACCCACCACCCTCTGTGTGGAAAACGTTGTTCCTTAGTTCCCTTTTATATCTTTCCCCTCTCACCAAAAACCTCTACCTTCTATTTCTGGACTCCCCTACCCCAGGAAAAATAACTTTTCTGATAATGCTATGCAAGCCCCTCATGATTTTATACACCTCTATGAGGTCACCCCTCAGCCTCTGATGCTCCAGGGAAAAACGTCCCAGCCTATTCGGCCTTTTCCTACAGCTAAAACACTTTAACCATGCCAAAATCCTTGTAATTCGTTTTGGACCCTTTCAAGTTTCACAACATCCTTCCGATAGGCTGAGTACAGAATTGCACACAATTTTCCAAACGTATCCTAACCATTGTAACGTTCAAATGCAACATGACCTTCCAACGACTATACTCAATGCTCTGACCAATAAAGGGAAGCAGACCAAACAGCTTCTTCGCTATTCCATCTACCTGCGACTCCACTTTAAAAGAAATATGAACCAGCACTGCAAAGTCTATTTGTTCCCCAACAACATATAGTAATTTTCCATTAAAAATAAATATAAGATAATCAGAGGCTGAGATAGGGTGGACAGAGCTTTTTTTTTTCAAATATGGTGACAACAAGCATGAAAAAGCATATCTTTAAATCGAGGGCTGATAGATATAGGACAGATGTCAGAGGTAGTTTCATCGCGCAGAGAGAAGTAAGGGTATGGAATTCTTTGCCTGCAACGGTAGTAGATTCGCCAACTTTAAGTACATTGAAGTCATCATTGGACAAGCATATGTACGTACGTGGAATAGTGTACGTTAGATGGGCTTCAGATTGGTATGACAGGTCTGTGCAACATCGAGGACCGAAGGGCCTGCACTGAGCTGTGCTGTTCTATGTTCTATGTATCAGTCCAGCTAAGATTGCTTTTCCAAAATGCAGCACCTCTCATTTACCTGAATTGAACTTCATCTGTCACTGTTCAGCCCATTGGTCCATCCAATTAAGATGCCATTGTAATCCGAGGTAACCTTCTTCACTGTCCACTACACCTCCAATTTTGGTGTCCTCTGTAAACTTACGAAGTATACCTCCTATGTTTATATCCAAATCATTTTTAAGTACGAAGCAAAGTAGTGGGCCCAGCACCGATCCTTGTGGCACTTCACTGGTCTCAGAACTCCAATCTGAAAAGCAACCCTCCAATACCATCCTCTGTCTTCGAACTTTGAGCCAGCTCTATATTCAAATCGATAAATCTCCCTGTATTCAATGAGATCTAACTATGCTAACCAGTCTCCTATCGGGAACCTTGTCGATCGTCTTACTGAAGTCCATAAAGATCATGTCCACAAATCGGCAGTCATCAATCCTCTTTGTTACTTCTCCAAAAAACCTCAAGTTTGTGAGACATGATTTCCCACACACAAAGCCATGCTGACTATCACTAATCAGTCCTTCACTTTCCAAATACTGTAAATCCTCTCCCTCAGGATTCACTCCAACAACTTGTGCTGTACCTACATCTCGCTCACCGTTTGATAGTTCCATGGCTTGACCTTACCACCTTTCTTAACCAACTACTAGTCTTCCGGCATCTCACCTTTGGCAATCAATGAGGCAAATATCTCAGCTCGGGGCCCAACAATCACATTCCCAGCTTCCCACAGAATTCAAGGGTACACCTGATCATGTCCTGGGAATTTATCAAACTTTATGTACTACAACACACCCAACATCTCCTCCTCTATAAGTTGGATATTTTCAAATTGACAACATCTATTCCCCAAATCCATATATTCCATCTCCTTCTTCACAGTAAACACTGATGACAAATATTCGGTTAGTATCTCCCCCATCTCCTGTGGCTCCACATATAGGCTGCCTCGTTGCTCTTTGAGGGATCCAGTTCTGTCTCTAGTTACCATTTTGTTCTCAAGGCATTTATACAAAAGAAGTTCCTTTGGATTATTCTTACCTATTTGACAAAGCTATCTCATGTCCCCTTTTTGCCGTCTTGACTTCCCTCTTAATTTACTTCGACTGTCTTTGTAGTCTCAGGATCTTTTGGATTTTTGGATTTGAATAAATGCAAACTGTTACGTCCTGATAAAGCAAACGAGATCAGTCGAGCCTTGATTAATGATAGAGAACAAAGACACCAGGGGGTTCAGGTCTTTTAAGTTTGCGTCACATGTAGACAGGGTGGTTAAAAAGGTGTTGAAACACATACTTCCATTTTTGAGATCTTTGAGTTTAGGAAATCGCTTTGCTGCGGTTATACAGAATGTTGGTGAGGCTTCTTCTGAAATTCTGTGTCCAATTCTGGTTGCCCTGTTATTGGGAGGATATTTTTAAATTGGAGCTGGTTCAGAAGAGATTTATTAGGATGTTGATGGGAATGGATGATTTGAATTATAAGCAGAGGTTGCATAGATTGGAACTACTTTCACTGGAGCGAAGTAGTCTGAGAGGGTGATCGTATTAGAGGTCTATAAAATCAATAGGGGGACGGATAATGTCAATAGCTGGTTTCCTTTCCATGGATTAGTTGGATTACCGGGTCTGTTTTGGTGCTGTAATTCTTTATGACTAACTCTCGCTGTCTGTGAATTCCTTTATCTTCATTATTCTATCACTGTCACCTCATCCAGGATGGTGCGTGATTCAAGACTGGGTAAATACATTTTAAGGTGAGAGGAGAATGGCTTTAAGAAGACGTTCGGGATTTTATTTTTTTAATTTTTGTACAGACAGTGGTTCATGTGTGAAACTAGCTTCCAGAGGAAGTGGTAGTTGTGAATGCAATTACAATTGTAGGGTTGCACAATGGCTCAGTGATTAGCATTGCTGCCACAGCACGAGGATCCCAAGTTCGATTCCAGACGTGGGCGACTGTCTCTGTGGGGTTTCTACATTCTTCCCGTGTCTGCGTGAGTTTCTTCCAGGTTCATGGATGTGTAGGTTGGGTGGATATAGAGTAGGGAATGGGATTCTTTGAGAACGACCTTTGGGCAGCGACGTTGTTTGAATGAGTTTGGACAAAGCGAAGGCACGTGGGAATAGTTCAGTTTGGAGTGATTGTTGACGTGGATTGGTTGGATGACCGGATCTGTTTTGGTTCTGTATATCTCTACGAATAACTCTCACTATCTGTGAATTCCTCTATTTTCACAAATCTATAACTGTCACCTCATCCAGCCTCAGGACTCCTCCTTATCTCTAATTCTTCTGCAGGCTCAAAACCCACACTAGCTCTGCTGTCACAACCATCTCTATCGCTGTGACTTTCTCGAAACTCACAATCCTCCCGAACTCTAATCTCTTCCAGCCTCATTATCATCCAGCTATCTAATCTCTTCGAGTCTCTCCAAGCGCTGCTATATGTGCAATTCCAACCTTGAGAATACCCTCTATTTACTTCGCATGTGACAATGGCATTATCAGATTCCTGTACCCTCTCCCCAGGCTCCAGAACTTCCTCCTGAACCCCTCCGTCTCACTTTATTTCCAAAATCGTCAACCAATCATTTGTCTTCTTATCTAATATCACCTCTCTGACCTGATTTCAATGTGGCTTGTCATATTCCTCTATCAATCATCTCAGTGGTCTACAAGACAGAAAAAGGACAGTGTGGTCTATTGTATCTGTGACAAAGAAAACGACCACCAACCTATCCAAATATATTTTCCAGTAGTTGTTCCATTTTGTTATCTGTCATGGCATCGCCAGTTTACACTTAAATACATACTAAATGTTTTCGGGATTCCTGTGTCTCCCACCCTTACAGACAGTGAGGTTTCGTGCAATTGTTGTTCCGTGTTGGCATTACCCACAAGAATATGGAGCAGCTGGTTCTGTCCATCCAGAGATCACTCACACATTGGTAAATTTGGCAGGATCCCAAAGAGAGTGCATAGGAGATTTACCAGGATGGTTCAAAGAAAGGGGAAATTTAGTTGCAGAGACATGGGTGTTGATGATACACATCAAGTATATCCATCTGCAAGAGATGGACTCTCCTTCTCAACCTCTCCCCTTACCTGGGCTGGTATAACCTTCAGGTTAAAATACCACCAGTCATCTCTCTCTAATTAGGTCTGCTAAGGCAATGCTGTCTTTTCCTTTTTCACAATGATGCCACAGTGCCTCGGGATTGGAGAGGGAAAATGCTGAAAGTGGTGGATAGGACACTATTCAGGCACAGTGCTTTGCCCTGGAGGATGTTCACTTTCTTTCATATTGTTGGGAGCTGCACTGATGGAGACAAATGGAGAATCGTCCAACACAATCCTGTTGTGACCTTATAGAGAGCAAACAGACATTAGGGAATCAGAGGTTTGGAGAAACTGGAATTGTTCTCCTTGTAGCAAAGGAAATTGAGGGGAGCTGTGAGATAGGCGTTTACAAAAGATGCACATCAAGTTGATAAACTTAACACGCATCAGCTCATCATAAAAGGATTACAGGACAGATATTGAAGATTTTCGGGAGATCTATTTCGAGAATGGTTCGATTCAAAGGAAAAACTTTTATGCAGCAAATGAGAACTAACTCGAAAACAATACTCGCATACGATGCAAATATCCATATCCTGATGAAGTGAGTAATTCTGTTAGAGTTTGGCGTTGCAATTACTGAGATTACCATCTGAATGTCCACCTGTAATATCCTGTAATACAAGTTTATACCGTCACTGTTAGTTAAGATTGGAAACTCAAACCATCCCCTCCTCCTGCCACAGGATGACTGGAGACATTATCCCCTTGTGGACATCAGCATTCAATACAGGGGAAAATCTATATGGGTTTCTATGAATTTGCACCTTGGGACTTCATGTGACTGAACAGAACAGATCTTTGACACATGGGACAGAATATTCCAAGGGTTGCTGAGATGCAGTGATGTGGATTTGCTTCGTTTCTTTCCTTCCGAGCTGTTGCTGCACCGCACGAATAAGACATTGGGTGTGAAAGGCGAATGCAGCTTGATGGGCAGGTTATCGCCATTCTGAAGAATGGTCAGCAATGCCCTCACAGTCATTCCATATAGTATCCCGAAAAGGATAACAACTGGGAATGCTGCTCACTGCCCAGACCTCCCAGGAAATGTTTAAATGAATGAAGTGTGTAACCTCAGAGAAAAGCATAGTATTAATGTTCCAAGAGGATTATAATACAGACAGATATTCACAGGAGAAGTGAGCAACAAATTCGAAAATGGAATATAATTGTGAAGTTGCTCATTTTGGAGGAGATAATAAAAGAACAGCGTACTATTTAGATGGTGCAAACTGTAGAAAGCTACAGGTAATTGTGCAGAAAACACAGAAAGCTAGCACGCAGTTACAACAGGTCATCAAAAAGGGGAATAAGAATGTTGTTCCTTATTTCAAGGAGTTTGCAGTATCAGTGTTTGGAGTATATACTTAGGGCAACTGTTCGAAGTGCGTATGAGACCGCATCTGGAGTAATGTAAGGCGTTTTGGTCCATTTATTTAATGAAATGTATCACTTTATTTGAAGCATTTCAGAGAACATTGACTGGTATAATTCCTGCTTTGTAGGGATTATCATTTAAGCAATGGCTGTTGAAATTGGGAATCTTCTCCCTGGATTTTGGGCGAATGAGAGGTGATCGGAATGAAACATATGCGATTCTTAAGGGGTTTGACAGGGTAAATACTCAGAAGATGTTTCCAAACATGGGGGTGTCCAGAACCAGATTCTACATTATTCTCGGATTCAGTGGTTCTGTTTCGGATTCATCAGATTTACGGCAACACAGACACGGGTAGGGGGCTTCCGTAGCAACGGAGCTGGGGTGAGGAGGAGATAAGCAACATTTAAGAGATTGTAATTCCTGTTTGTGATTGTGTAGATGTCTGATCAGACGCTTACCTTGGGGTCAGAATTGCGAGCAATACTGTGCAGAGTGTAGTTCTGCCTCAGAGAAATCCCAGTGAGAGGGAGGGGCTCAGCTGTATGCGAAATTAATTTGTAATAACAACTGAATGCATTGGGTTCAAACATTGCAACGTTTCATTGGAAGAACTTACACTGAATCGGGTAGCAAAAGCGTGATAAGCAATTTGATAACTGTAACAGTGCAGCAATGGAGAGAGATTCGAATAGATTAGATTACATACAGTGTGAAAACAGGCCCTTCGTCCCAACCAGTGTGCACCGACCTTCCGAAGACTAACCCAACCAGACCGGTTTCCATCTGACTATTGTACCTAACACTACGGGTAATTTAACATGGCCAATTCACCTGACCTGCACATCTTTGGACTGTGGGAAGAAACCGGAACACCCGGAGGAAGCCCACGCAGACACGAGGAGAATGTACAAATTCCTCATCGACAGTCACCCAAGGATGGAATCGAAACTGGGACCCTGGTGTTGTGAGGCAGCAGTGCTAAACACAGTGCCATTATGCCACCTCGTGAGGGTGATGAGGAGGTACAGCTGGGCATTGTTAAAGTACGTGTGAAACCCAACACGATATTTTGAACGATGTCACCTCCTGGAAGTATGTAGGTGAGAAACAGGAGGGACTAAGGATACATCCTGGAGAGACCAAATACAAGGTATTCAGAAAGGAAACGGAGAGTGGAGATGGAGCAAGAGTTTACAACGACAGTGAGGTCAAATATTAGATTTAGCAGAATGGGTGAGAAGGACATAACTAGAAAAAACAGACAGACAGAACAAAGAACAGTACCTGCGAAGTGGTGAGGGAAGCTGATGATGAGGAGGAGAAGACAAAGTTGTAGTGGCTGTAGTTTAGTGAGGCTAGGGGAAAGGGTCAAGATGAACTCTAATTAAGCTTGACAAGAAAATGGAGAAAGCTGTTAGTTTAAGACTAAAACGATGAGCACCACGTGAGGCAGTTTGGCTCGGTAGGCTAATGGAAGGGATGGAAGCAGCAGAGGCAGCTTATCGGATTGTCTCAATCTTAGTGACAGAGAAACTGCATGTGCTCCTCACTTGTTGGGGAGAATGGAGAAGACCCGATGATGGACAGTGTTTAACAAAGAAACAATCCTGGTTAGTGAGATTTAAAATGAGTGAACAAACCTGATGTATTGAACTTCTATCCAGAATATTAAAATGTAGAACTAAAGTCCGGATTCGAATCCCGCCTCGGTTGATGGTGGAATCTCAATTCAATTAAAAATGCAACTGGAATTAAGAATCGACTGATCTCCATTGAACAACTGTCAATGGCAGAAAAAAATCCCTAATGCCCTTTCGGGAAAGATAACGGCCAATGTAGCAGTGGCCCAGCAAGCTACCCATTGTCTTCATAACTGTAAATTCTCAGCAAAGAAAACAAACTAGATGGACCACATGACATCTACCAAGGTACCAGAAAATACAACCACAAAATCAACCCTCTCGACCCTGCAACTTTCTCTTCACTAACACCTGGCACTAGTACGAATATGTGGACAGCTGTCTCACAGACTAGTCATGGAACAGCTTGACATAGTCTTACTCACTGAATTAGATTAGATTAGATTACTTTACAGTGTGGAAACAGGTCCTTCGGCCCAACAAGTCCACACCGACCCGCTGAAGAGTAACCCACCCAGACCCATTCCCCTACATTTACCCCTGCACCTAACACTACGGGCAATTTAGCATGGCCAATTCACCTGACCTGCACATTTTTGGACTGTGGGAGGAAACCGGAGCACCCGGAGGAAACCCAAGCAGACAGAGAGAGAATGTGCAAACTCCAGACAGTCAGTCGCCTGAGGCGGGAATGGAACCCGGATCTCTGGCGCTGTGAGGCAGCAGTGCTAACCACGGTGCCACCGTGCCGCCCACGGTGTCACGAATCATAAATTACTGACAATAACAGGAACCCACCATCACCATTCCTAGATATGTCCTATCCCACCAGCAGCACAGACCAGACAGAAGTGGTGGCACAGTGGTGTACAGACAGGAAGGACTTTCCCAGGGAGTACTCAGCATTAACAGAAGACGGCAGGATGTCTCATGGCTCCTGTTGATTACCATATACCGTCCTCCCTTGGCTAATGAATCAGTACTCCTTCATGTTGAGCAACACTTTTAGAAAGCACTGAGGGTGTGGGTATGGGTGTACTCTGGGTATGGGTTTTCAATATGCACCACTAAGAGTAACTCAGCAACAGGATTAGTGACTCAGCTGGTTGGGTGCTGAAGGACGGACCTGCTCAACTGGGCCTGCAGCAGGTGGTGAGAGAACCAAGACGAGGGAAAAACATATTAAATCTCATTGTTATGAATTGACCAGCTACAGATACATCTGTCCATATCAGCATCAGTAAGAACGACCATCACACAGTCCTTTGGAGTGAATGCCTTGCATTCAAGTGGAGAGTAGTCTCCAGTGTGTTTACAGACACAATCACTTTGCTGAATGGGATATACTTCGAGCAGATGGCGGACCTCAAAACTGGGCATCTCTGAGGCACTGTAGTACAACAACAGCAGAATTGCACTCCAGCACAACCTGAAATCTCATAGCCTGGCATACCCCCACTTAACCATTACCATCAAGATAGTGGATCAATCCTGGTTCAATGCAAAGTGCAGGATGGCATACCCGGTGGACCGTCAGGATAACCTAAAAGAGGTAGGTGAAAGTGAGGACAGCGGATGCTGCAGATCAGAGACAAAATTAGAGTGGTGCTGGAAAAGCACAGCGGGTCAGGCAGCATCTGAGAAGCAGGAAAATCGATGTTGTGGGCAGGATCCTTTCATTAGGATGAACGGATCCTGCCAAAAACTTCGATTTTCCTGCTTCCCAGGTGCTGCCTAACCCGCTGTGCTTTTCCAGCACCACTGTAATCTTGTATAATACCTAAAAGAGCTACCAAACCAGCATGCCAAACAGCACAAGTGACAAGAAATAGAACTAAGCGATCCCACAACCAATGGATTAAATCTGAGCTCTGCAATTCTGCAACACCCAGTCATGAATGTTGATGGACAATGAAACACCTCATTGGAGGAAGCATCACAGAATATCCCCACCCTTACTGATGGAGGGGCCTCACATTCATGCAAAAGCTAAGACGACAGCGTTTGCAGCAATTTTTCATCTCAGCCTTCTCCAGTGGTCCCCAACATTATAGATGCTCAACCAATCATTTCAGTTCAAATAATATCAAGAAATGGACAAAGAGTGTAAGGGGAATGATCCCTGCCAACATTCGGGCTACGGTACTCATGGCTTGTGCTCCAGAACTTTCCAACCACAAACCCCAATACTGCTCCAGCACTGGCATCGACTGACAATGTGGAACTCTGCCTGGATATGTTCAATGCAGAAACACAGGAAACAGCCAACTCAGCCAATTTTCCTTCATCAGTCCACACTCGACCGGTCGTAAAGTAATAGAAGATGTCTCCAACAGTGCTCTCAAGCAGCAGCTGCTCAGCAATAACCTGCTCAGTGATGCCCAGTTTAGGTTCTGCCAGGGCCATTCAGTTCCTGAGCTTTTTGCAGACTTGATTCACAAACTGACAAACAGCTGAATCCCAGATATGAGCTGAGGGCGACAGCCTACTCTCACTCTAAAACGGCTATTTCTACATCAGTGACTTCGGCCAACTCCACCCCAGTCTCAGCTCATTTGGTGAATCTCTTATCCATCCCAATGCTATCTCCAGACTTTATTATCCAAACACACTCCTCGCCAGCCACCCACATTCAACTTACATGTAACCTCAAGGATATCTAAAACTCTGCTGCCCAAGTGCTCATTTGTACCAAAGCTTGTTGATCCATCAAAAGGTTCCAATTTGTAAGACACAAGATCTTAAAATTCTCACCCTTGTTTTAATTCTTGGCTGTGAACATTCCGATCTACCTGCACCACACAACAGTTGAGATCTCTACAACTTATTTTCTTTCAGACTCCCAACCATGTTTATGCATTGCTTCACCTGCCTGGCTCTTTCTACTGTTGCCAAGGCAACACGATCTGGAATTCCCACCCTCACGCTCTCAGGTGTGCTTTCCTCCTTGAAGCTATTCCTGAATTCCTGTTGATTTGGCAATGTTTTTGATCACCTGACCTAATATCTCTTGTGTCAGAAGTTATAAAAATAGTAAAAGTACAAACTGTTTTGATTTGCACATATGTTGTCACTTCTTCACTATTGCTGAGTGAATAATCTCTGAGCGAACGACATTGTGGGAATACCTTCATCACACGAACTGCAGCAGTACAAGGAAGTCAAACATCACATTCTCCACAGGCAACCGTAGCATTGATCATTGGTATCTGTGGAGGGAGAAACACAGCTGATGTTTCAGTGAATGCAAAATGATTTACAGTGAATGAAAATAGTGCAGAATTTGACAGTCAGAAATGGAAGGAAAATCCACTTTTTTGGAAAAACGAATTATTGATCGTTACAGATGTTGTTGTAAATGCAATCCGTTAAGATAGCACCAAATGCTCAGAGGCTGAGCAGCAATGGAAGACTCATTTATAAAACTTCTGTGAAAGTAACAGTAAAGCACTAAACAAGCAAACACGTTGCGTCCGAAGACTCTACCATCCCCTCGCACATCACCAAGGAAATTTAGCTCCTGAGCCTCCTTCACACCCAAATCCAATGCATATGATGCCTGGAGGAAGAATGCCTCATCTTCCGCCTTGGTATCCTCCAATGACATGGGATCAAAGTGGATTTGAGCAGTAGTTTCCACATTTCCCCTCCCCCCCACTTCATCTTAGACACAAACTTCCAACTTGCACCGCCCTCTTGACATGTCTTTCCAGTCCATTTTCCTTCCCACCGATCGGCTGCTGCCTGACCTGCGGTGCTTTCCAACATCACGCTCTTGGACTTTGAAAACATCCTGAATCTGACACATTGTGTAAATCCTGCACTATCACTCCCTGCCAGGGAAGGCTACGCATCCGTCCTGCTGCAGCTTGCCCCTCACAAACTTGAGAGCCTAGGATAACTATTCTCCAACAAAGATTACGGCGCTCACTCGGGCCTATTGCCATCTGAGGCAAACACAGGCCTTGGATTTTCAAATTTGTGTTTTCCGATGTGCTCTAAGTTGCTGTAAAACTTCTAAGCACATACCGACACCATTTCCCTTCCTCTTCCTGCTGTTCATTTCTTACCTTTCGCGTGTTCTGCACAATCACATTCCCAATGCCTTGTTCACAACAACATTGAGCTGCTCGCGAGGCTGATAATGTGGTCAAGTATAGCCTCGCCCCTCATTCACTCCGATTGTTTGGCGCTCTGATCCAGCGCCCTGTCCTCTTATTGGTCCCGCGCTGACATCAATCACCCGTGGCCCATTCATGGGCTGTTGCACGCATAGTGCTTCTGCTTTACTCCTGTTCATCAGGAAGAAGAGAGAAGGTTCATTCCTGTTTCTCCAACTGTCAGCAAATAACTAAACTACTTGCACTGTATGGAGCTTTCGACATTGACAAATCTCCTAAAGTGCTTCATGAATGACGGAAACGTTGATTAAAGATAACGATTTAAAATTCATCTTAAAGGAGGTCAGAGAGGTTAGGGAGGATATCCCAGAAGATTGTGTCCTCGGCGGCTCCAATCTTGGAGTGATGTAGGTGGGGAACAGTTTACAATGGAGACAGTTAGTGGCTAACAGTAGGTTAACAACCCCTTGTCCTAGCCCACTACCCACACACCACACCTTCTTATCGCAGCCTGCCATTATGCACTATCTATGGTTAGCCACTAACAATCTCCATTAACAGTTATTCACCCTCCCTGCCATATCATTATCCATTCATTTACCATTCTTATCACTCTATCCCCACCTATCCTTTACTACTTATATCACCCCCGCCCCCCACCCTACCTTCTGCATATAAACCGATTTTATTTTTCCGGTAACATCAGCTCAGGGTCACAGAGATCAGAAACTTTATCTCTGATTTCTCTTCACATATGTTGCTAGAACTGCTGACCTTTTCCAGAACCTCCTGGTTGTTGTTTCTGATTACAGCATTCACAGTTCTTTTGGTTTCAATTTACAGGGAGTTAGTAATTCATGTGTAGCAGTGTCAGTCACAGACTCTGCAGTCCGTCCCACTCCCTTCACACTCACTGAGTGCCCCCTCACAGTGGTACTGCGCCTGGACAGATCATGGTCACGTGTCATGTTGCTGTTCACTCTCATAGGCTGCAGGGCCACACCAACTCTCCTTCTCTTCGTTGGTGAGCTGCTGTCAATCAGTCAGGCACCGTTGTGAGGTGAGTGGTGGGATGGTCCTTCTTTCTGCCCTGCGATGAGCTTCGTTATTGAAATGGGCAAGTAGGACAGAGCACAGGGGTTGGGGGGCTATTCAACCCATTAGGGCTGTTGTCTCTCCGTCTGGAGATGCTGAAAATCTGGCAATTCCCCTGCCATTTGCCCCTAGCCCTCCAAACCGTTCCTTAAAAATGAGAATTCCAAATCTGTTTGAGAGTAACTGCTGAATCTGTCTCCAGCTGCCACAGACTGTTCCAGATGCTCAGACCTTACTGAGTAAAATATTCTTCACATTTTAACCCTGCATTATTTGTCAATTATCTGAAAGTAGTTTCTAAAAATTGTGTCAGTGTTAACAACTCCTCTCTGTCTGCAACTTAAATATCCTGGAACAAATCTGCACCTGGTCGAAATCACTGCTTAACCTTCTTAGCTCCAAGGACAATTATCTTGCTTCTGCTAGCTCTC
Organism: Chiloscyllium plagiosum; assembly: GCF_037043375.1. NCBI lineage: Eukaryota > Metazoa > Chordata > Chondrichthyes > Orectolobiformes > Hemiscylliidae > Chiloscyllium > Chiloscyllium plagiosum. The sequence continues at coordinate 62,940,736 of NW_028270175.1, read as the reverse complement.
CAGTAAAAAGGAATGCAGATTCTTTTAGTTTATTACTGTCATATAGAAGTACAGCACATTTCGTCCAAGCCAACTAGGAATCCTAAGCAAATGGAGTACCATTTGCCAGCTATTGGTCCATATCCCTCGAACCCCTTCATATTCATCAACCCAATCAGATGCCTTTTAAATGTTGTAATTGTATCAGCCCCCAATACTTGATCTGACAGCTTATTCCATACATAGACCACACTCAGCTTGAAAGCGATGCCCCTTAAAACCCTTTTAAATCTTTGCCCTCTCAACCTTAACCCATTTGCTCTTGTTTGGACCCACCTAACCTGGGGAGAAGATACCCCGGCTGTTCACCTTATCCATGCCCCTCATGAATTTATAAATCTCCATTAGGTCACCTTTCAGTCTTTGACTCTCCAGAGAAAATAGACCCAGGTTATTCAGCCTTTCCCTGTCACCCAAATCCTCCAACCCTGGTAATGTCTTGTCTAATACTTTTCATATTTCACATCATCCTTCCGAGAACTGGGAAATTCGAACTTAAGACAGAATTCCAGAAGTAGCTGAATCAATGTTCACTTCAGCCACTATATGACGTAACAGCTTCTGTATTCAATGTATTGACCTATACATATATATATATATATATATATATATATATAAGGGTGCCAAATGCTGCCTTGAATCCCCTGCCTAACTGCAATTCTACTTCCAAGGAAAAATGAACCTGCACTCCATGGTCGTTTTGTTCAGCAGAACTCGCCAGGACCTTACGATTGATTGCATAAATCCTACCCTGATTTGCCGTTCCAAAATGCAGCAGCTCACATTTATCTAAACTGAGCTCTGTCTTCCATTTCATACTCCATTGGCCCATCTGATCAACATCCTGTTGTATCTGAACTAACTTTCATCACTGTCCACTACACCTCCAATTTTCATATAATCTGTAACCTACTGATCATACCACATATATTCACATCCAAGTCATGTATATAAGTCATTCTCTAATGTCGCTCAGGGAAGGAATCTGCCGTCCTTATCTGATCTGGCTTACATGTGACTCCTGACCAATAGCAACGTGGTAGTCTCTTAACTGCCTTCTGGATAATTAGGGAGGGGCAATAAATGCTGTCTCAGCCAGTGACGTCCTCATCCTGTGAATAAATGAAAAAAAAACAAGGTTAAGTTTTCTCCCTTCTCTAGTAGGTACATCCTACAATATGTACCAAAATTGTTCTCGTATACACTGAACAAACACCTTTCCATCCAAGCCCTTAACAGGATTCCGAGGCTTAGTTTGGAAAGTTAAAACTCATTATCATTACAACCACATTATTCTTTCAGATAACTGAGATCTACCGGTAAATGTGTTTGTCAATTCCCCGCTGAATGTTCGGGGAGGGGGTGTCGATCGCACAATCCCAATAAGGAGATCATCACTTCTTTTATTTCTCCGTTCCAATCAGATAACGTACCTGGATGGGCTCCTAGGAATGTCCTCCCGAATTCCAGCTGTAATGTTATACCTAAGCAAAAACGCCACTCTCCCTGCTCTCTTCTCCCTTTCTATCCTTACTATAACATCTATATCTTGGAACATTGAGCTGCTAGTCCTATCCACCCCTGAGTCATGTCTTTGTAGTTGCGATAATATCCCAGTGCCATGTTCAAAACCATAACCTGCGCTCATCTGCCTGACTAGTCAAGACTCTTGCACTGAAATAAAAGCTGTGTAACTGGTCAGTCGCACCTCATTCTGTGGCTTGCTCTTGCTTGTATGACCTCTGAACAGTACCAGCCTCACATTTAAGTCTTTTCTCTCTGTCTCTTTGAGTTTACCCCTAGTCCATCACTGGTTTAATGCCTCCTGAGCAGCACTAGCAAATCTCCCTGCCTGGAATTTAGCCCCATTCCAATGCAGGTACAGTCTGTCCTTGCTATGTAGGTCAGATATACCCCAGAAGAAATTCCCATGATCCAAATATGTCATTCCTTCTCCCCTGCAACAGCTCCTTCACCACACATTCATCTCCTCCATCCTGCTATTCCTACTCTCACTAGCATGTTGCACCGGGAGTAATCTAGATATTACTATCCTTAAGAACCTGCTTTTTAACCTCCTACATAATTTCCTGTATTCTCTGATCAGGACCCCCTTCCTCTGTCATTGGAACCATTGTGCAATGACCTCCCACTTTTGATTCTCCGCTTTGAATTTGTTTTGCTCCCAATCTGAGACATCCTTGATCCTGGCATGAGGGAGGTACCACCACATTCTCATGTCTCACTGTCAGCTTCAGAAACGGCAGTCTGTGCCCCTTGTAAGAGAGTCCCCAATCACAATTGATTATCTGGAACCTGATATACCTCACATTAGAGTAGAGCCAGTCTCAGCACCAGTAACTTGGCTGCTTGTGCTACATTTCCCTGAACGTCTATTAACCACTACATTTTCCAAACCAGAATACTTGTTTGAGGTGCAGACAGCCACAGGAGACTCCTGCATCACCTGCCTAGCCCTTGTACCTTTCGTGGAGGTAACCCATCTACCTGTCCGTATCTGCAGTATCCTACCATCCTGAGACTGCCACGTATGACACCCTCTGGCTCTTGTCAATTCCTAACTGCTTGCAATCACTCCACAATCATCTGATGAAGGAACAACGCAACGAAAGCTAGTACTTCCAAATAAATCTGTTGAACTATATCCTGGTGTTGTCTGATATTTAACTCTATCAAACACAGTCTAACACCGGCGTCTCCAAATCATTTAATCCCTCCCCAACGAATCCTTGAAATCCGATATGACATGCAATCACACCTCCTTCAGATATAATCATCAGGATCATTGAAACTTTCCTTAATCTCACACATCCGACAGGAGCAGCATGTCACTCGAAACAGGCCATCTCTCCGCGTTAACAATCTACAAATCCAGAAAAAGACACAGTCGTACTGATCTACAAACTACTGCCCGAGACTAACTTAATGCCTATTTTTTAAATTTAAAAAATGTAATCAAGAAACCGTAAGACATATTAAAAAGAAACCATCACTTTTCTCACTACTGTAGACAGATCATACTAAAACAGAATAACATTGATGTTTTAAGAGATTGATACCCACTGAGATGATCCCCGGCTGTAAGTAGTTCTGAGATTGAGGTCTTTCTGAGAACAGTTGTGAAACCTCACTTTGTGTCTCTTTTCTCCCAGCTCCATTTCCGGAGAGGTTTCTAACTTCATAGCCAGTCAGCTGAGAGAGTTCACTGCTGTCGTTTTATTCGCTGAGGGTTGGCTTTGCTGCACAGACCAGTATTTATTGGTCATTTTATTTGACTTGGAGAAAGGTGGTGGAAACTGCCTTCCTGAAATGCTGCAGTCCATGTACACCGGCGATGTTTTGACAATGATCCCCCTCTCGGCTCACAGCTCTCCTTGTCTCTGTAATGCCTCTCCAGTCTCACATCCCTCAGTATCTCTGTAATCTCCCCCTCCAGTTTCAGGGATTACAGATATGTGATATAAGATTTTTATTTCGATTCATTTTTTGTTTCTTTTATCTCAAAAATATAAAATAAAAATCCAAAAACGTGAAATATTTTCTCCCCTCATACAGACTTCTGTGAGATGACCTTTTGGAGAGGCCGATATATGGACGTTTCAGTGCGTAATCTCAAATTGTACACGTAGAATGACTGACCTTTTTGTATTGAACCTTAGTAAAAAGGGAGGCAATGGCCGAATGGCATTCTTGACAGACGAGTAGTATGTGTAATGTACCGAGGATTAGGGTTAGAATCCCAACATGGCTGATGGTGTCATCTGAATTCAACAAAATTAAGACTGAAAAGTCTAATGATGACCATGAAACGATTGTCGATTGTTACAAGAAAAAAGACATTTGGTTCACTATTGTCGTTTAGGGAAGGAAACTATCAACCTCACCTGGTCTAGCCAACATATGACTCCAGACCCACAGCAATGTGACTGGCTCTCACCTGCCTTCTGGGAAAATACCTACATTCTCGGAACAAATAAACAAAAAAGATCTATTATTAAATTGCGGATTAGAGCTTTTTTTCAAAAGAAATTGTGTTTTCAAAGTATTAAAAAAATCATCTTAGTTGAATGGCACTATAGACGTTGCAATATTCAGACAGAACTTAAGTAACAAATAGACAGAGAGATCTCTGATATAAAGTCAGAATAATGTTGTAATAGTGGGTGATTCATTTTATTCAAACATTGACTAAGACTACCATAGTGTGAAATGTGTGACTGATTCAAAGTTTATGAAATGAGTTCAAGACAATATTCTTTAACAATATGCAATATTTCTGTCAGAAATCGAGCAACACTTGACATTTTCTTGGCACGTTAGATAGGAAAAGGAACTAAAGTGATGGTATGGGAACAGTTTGGGTGGGAGGAAATTGGGGGCAAATTGGAGGAAATATCTGAACAACTGACAACAACGGGTGAGCTGCCTGATGACTGGAGAATGGCTAATGTTGCACTTTTGTTAAATAAGGGATATAAGGAGAAGCCTGGGAACTGTAGACCTCTGAGCCTGACTTCAGAGGTGTGGAAGCTGTTGGAGGTGATTCTGAAGATTAGGATTGGTATATTTTTGTAGAGCTGAGGAATGATTAGGGTTATTCAGTATAGTTATATAAGAGGGTGTCTCACAAACTTGATTGAGGTTTTTTTAAGTTAGTCACCAAGAAAAACAATGAAGGCAGGGTATTAGACATTGTTTAGTTTGACTCTAGTAAAGCCTTTGAAACGGTTCTGCATGGAAAACTAATTTTCAAAGTTCGATCACATGGGATTCAGGGACAGCTTGCCAACTGGATAGAAAATTAGCTGAAAAGCAAGAGACAGAGCAATAGTGGAGGGATGCTTTTCAGACTGGACGTCTGTGACCAGCAGTGCTGCACTGCAATCGGTGCTGTGTCCATTTTTATTTGCCATGTATATAGATGATTTGGGGATAAGAAAACACAAAGTATGGTTCGTTTGCGTGACATAGAAAATGTTAAAGTGGACCGTAACAAAGATTATCTATGATTAGAAAGGGATCTTGATCAATTGGGACAATGGGCTGAAGAGAGGCAAATGGAGTTTAATTTGATTTACCGGGACGGTTCAAGGAATCACGTTTTTTGTTGCATAATTAGTTTTTTTTTTCACATTAGTCATTCCTGTGACCTCGTTGTAGCTAATTCACATCAAGAATACCCATCTAATATCAAACGGACAAATGGTGTAAAGGCTTTAGACCCTGCAAATATTCAATAAGTCGTGTGAAATTGCAGGCTATGTGATATCAAGACCTGGCGTGTTGGGTAAGGGGCTAGGAGAAAGTCCAAATATTATTCAACATGATATTGAATCTGTAAGGCTGCAGATTCCCCAAGCAGAATATTGGGTGCTGCGTTTCCAGCTTGTGCTGAGCTTCACTGGAATGCTGCAGCAAGCCTGAAACAGAGATGTTTGCTCGGGAACACAGTGGTGTGTTAAAAAGACAGACAACTGGAAGGTGTGTTGTGGCCCTTGAATACTGAGGAAGGAGAAAGTCAATAGACACATGTTATACCTTGGGCGGTTATAGGGGAAGATGCTGGGTTGGCGGTGGGTCCTGTTTGGAGTGAATGAGGAGTGGACCAGGTGTCTAAGAGTGCCCCTGCAGAAGGTGGACAAGGGATGGGAGGGGAATGTTTGATTCCGGCATCTGGGAGTTGTCAGAAATGACGACTGATGATTTGTACGCTGTCTGCAAGTAACCCCGAGCTTCTAGTTGCTGTCTCTTTAACACCCTACCCTGTTCTCTCGCTAACACCTGATTCAGACATACTGCAATGTTCCAGCGGAGATCAGCCTAAGCTGGAAGATCACTTCGTTTTGTGCTTGGGAACGCTGCAGCACTCCAGACTTAACACAGAGTTCAATAGTTATCTGGCCTGAACTCCCTCATGTCCTATCTCCCTAAATCACACACCAGGTCTTATTATTACACAACTCGCCATTACACACTACCTATGGTTAGCCACTAACAGTCTCCTTTGAGAGCAATTCACCTTCCCAGCCAGATCGTTATCTACTCCTTGATCCAACTGTTCTTCTCGCTCTGTATAATATACCCTCATGCATAGAAACCAACATTTTCATACCATCAGTTCTGAGGAAGTTTCACTGGATCTGAAACGGTAACTCTGATTTCTCTTCACAGATGCTGCCAGACCTGCTGACCTTTTCCAGTATCTTCTGATTGTTGTTTCTGATTTACAGCATCCACAGTTCATTTGGTTCTAATTTACCTGGAGTTTCTAATTCAGTTCCAGTGACCTGCACCATGTGTTTATAAACCCTCTCAGTTAACACTAACACCATTTCGACACAGTGTCTGCTGTCTCTCCAATTCCCTGCACACTCACTTAGTTCCCTTTCACAGTGACCCTGTGCCTGCACAGCTCATGATCACGTGTTATCCACAGCAATCATCTCCTATTGGTCTGGCGCTGCCGTCAATCAGCCGGGCCCCATTGTAAGGTGAGTGGTGGGATCCTCCCTCTCTCTGCTCTGGGATGAGCTTCAGTATTCACAGTGAATGGGGCAGTATCACAGATGAAAGGGCTGGCGGCTATTCAGCCCATTGGGGGTGTAATCTCTCCCTCTGGAAATGCTGCAAATCTGTCCCAACTCCCCTTCCATTTGTTCACAGCTGTCCAAATCTATCCTTCAAAAATTGCATTCCAAATCCGTTTGAGAATAACTGCTGAATCTGCATGCAGCTGCCATTCAAACCGTTCCCGATGCTCAGACGTTACTGAGTAAAATAATCTTCTCGTTTTCTCCTTGCATGATTTGCCTACTTTAATAGTTATTAAAAATTGTGACAATGTTATGATTTCTCTCTCTGACTTTGTAAATTAAATAGTCAGGAAACAAATCTGCCCCTGGTTGAAATCACTGCTTAACCGTTTCAGCTCTAAGGAAATTATCTCATCTTCTGCTACCTCTCAATAAAAGAACTACCTATTTTAATTTATTCGTATAATGGAGATGTATAGCACAGAAACAAACCCTTCGTATCCCTGCCAACTGGGGATACGAAATCGATGGAGCCCCATTTGCCAGCTGTTCGCCCATAACCCTCTAAACCTTTCCTATTCATATACCCAATCACAGTGAATGGGGCATCATCACAGAGCACAGGGGCTGGAGGCGATTGAACCACTTGCAGTTGTCCCTCTGGAGATGCTGCCATTCTATCCCAACTTACCTCCTATTTGTCCATAGCTCTCTAAATATTTCCTTTAAAAATAATATTCTATATCTGTTTGAAAATAACTGCTGAATCTGTGTCCAGCTGCCATTCAGACTGTTCCAGATGCTCAGAACTTACTGAGTAAAATAGTATTCATATTTTATTCCTGCATTATTTGCTAATTACCTGAAAGTAGTTACTGAAAATTGTGATAATGTTAATAATTTGTCTCTGCCTCTCTGTCAATTAAATCTCTTTGAAAAGAAAAACTGCTCCGAGTCAAAATCATTGCTTAATCCTCTCAGCTCCAAGGAGAATTATCTAAAGTTGTACTACTTGTACAAAAAAGAGAAACCTATCTTAATTATATTGTATTAATGTCATAGAGATGTACAACACTGAAACAGACCCTACAATCCAACTCGTACATGCCAACGACAAATCCTAAATTAATGGAGGCCCATTTACCAGGGGCTGGCACATGTCTCTCCAAATGTTCCTCTTCATGTACACATTCAGATGCTTTTAAATGTTGGAATTGCACTAGCCTCCAACCCTTCTTCAAGCAGTTCATTCCATGCATGCACGACACTCGACATGAAAAAGTTGCCCTTTGGATCCCTTTTCATCTTTTTCCTCTCAACTTAAGCATGTACCCTCCAGCTTGGACCACCTAAAATGGGAAAAAGACACAAACTGTTCACCTAATTCATGCCCTGCATGATTATAAACCTTTATAAGGTCACCTCTCAGGCTCTAAATCTCCAGGGAAAGTAGACCAAGACTATTCATTCTTTCGAAATAGTTCAAACCATCCAACCCAAGCAAAGTCCTTGAAAATATTTTCTGACCCCTTTCAAGTTTCACAACATCGTTGCGAGAACAGGGAGTTTGGAACTGAAAACAGAATTCGAGATGAGTCTTAATCAATATCCTATAGAGCCGTGATATGACGTCACAACCTCTGAATTCAATGCATTGGCCAATAACAGAAAGTGTACCAAATGCTGACTTCACTACTCTGCCTACCTGCAACTCCTCGAATTCCACTATACCTCCAATTTCGGTCTATTTTGTAAATCTACTGACCATACCTCATATATTCACATGCAAAACCCCTCTGCCTTTAGATGATTATCCTATGTCGATCCCTCTGTTTTCATTCTGCTCCATAATTTTATTTCATTTGTTTCATTTGCCTTTGAAATATTTTTTCACTGTTCTGTTCCTCTTATTTCTTGATTGTCTCTCTTTCTCTCGCTCCATACTCTCTCGGCACCTCTTTCGTCTCCTCTTATCCCTTTGCTACACTTCTCCCCGTTTACCATTTTGCCTCTGCTTCGCCCATTACCCCCATCCCCACATAGTTTTTCACATAACACTGGCTTCAGCCTTGGTCATTCACAGCTCCTAATCTCCCTATAATCTCTCTATGCACTGTCATTATCACCTCTTTATTGCTACCTTTGCCTCTGGAGCCATGACTCACTTTCTCTCAGCCTAGTATAAATACCTCCCTATTTCTTCCTTTTTATAGCTTTGAAAAAGGGGCAGTTAGACTCTAAACGTCAACTTTTTTTTCTCCTTCCAGATGCCTCCAGACCTGCTGAGATTTTCCTTCAATTTCTCTTTTCGTTTCAGCTTCCAGTATCTGCAGTAATTTGCTTTTCTTCATATTCAAGTCATTTACATAAGAAAGACCTAATATCGGTCCCTGCAGCACACTGCTGCTCACAGGTCTCCAGTCCATCAAGCAACCCTCCATCACCAATCTCAGTCGCCTACATTCAAGCCAATTTTCTTTCCGAATGGCCAGTTCTCAATGCATTACATGTTATCTAACTTTGCTAACCAGTCTACTTTGTGGACCTTCGTTGAATATCCTTCCGAAGTACATATTGACAATGTCCACATTCTGCCTTCAATCTTCTTGGTGATTTCTTAAAAAGACTCAACCAAGTTAGTGAGACAATCTCCCATGCACAAAGACATGTTGACTATCCCTAATCATTTCGTACCTTTGCAAACACATGTAAATCCTATTCCTCAGATTCCCTTCAAACAACTTGCCTGCCACTGGCTTCAGGCTCACATAACAAGTTCCCTTGTTCCGTGGCCTTTCCTAACCACCTTTTTTAAAATCATTGCACCCGTTTCCAGTACTTCACCTGTGATTATCGATGATACAAATATCTCATTGAGGGGCCCAACAATCACCTCACTAGCTTTCCACACAATTGTGAGATACACCTGATCAGGTCCCATTGATTTATCCACTTTGATGCGATTTAAGACAACCAGTACTAACTCCTCTGTAATATGAACATTTAACAAGTTATCGCTATTTGGTTTTCGAAACTCTTCAGCTTCCATGTCACTCTCCAGTAATAAAAAAGGATATGTGAAATACTCGCATAATATCTCTACCACCTTCTGTGGTTCCACAGATGGCCTTGTAAAACTTTAAGGGATTCAATTCTCTGCCTGGTTATTCTTTTATCTGCGATTCATTTGCAGCATCTCTTCGTATTCTGTTTAAACCATTTTCTCGAGGTATTTCATGTTCCATTTTTTGCTCTCCTGATTACACTCGGGAATACTCCCGTAAGAACGTGATCCTGTGCTCACAATCCCTCTGATTCTGCTATAATTGCACCCAGGAGGAGCAATTCTCCTTCAGAACATCTCAGAAAGTTTTCCGATTTCAAGGATCGCAATTTTCCTCTAACGTGATCAACAATGTCCTCCAACGCATATCCCTCAATTCTAACACGGCCAGCTTTACCCCACCACTTCAACCACAACAGGAATTTAACCCCAGGCATCATCTTCCGCCCCATTAATATCCAAATGCAGCGCATTAACCTCTGACAATTCTACTAACTGCTGTCAAACCCCACCACCAGGGATATATTTCCCTTCTCACTCGTATCTGCATTCTGCACAGACCATTCCCTCTGCATCTGCCTTGTAGTCAGGGAGGGAACGGTCTTTTAGGAAAGCGGAAATAGGTTGGGAGGGAAATATATTCCCTGGTGGTGGGGTCCGTTTGGATGTGGCGGAAATGTCGTCATATGATATGGTTTATGCGAAGGTTGGGAGGGTGGAAGGTGAGCACGGGGGGTGGGGGGTGGTTCTGTCCTTGTTCCAGTTGGAGGGGTGGGGTTTGAGGGCGGAGGGGCAGGATGTGCACGAGATGCGTTGGAGGGCATCTTTAACCAACTGAGAATGGAAATTGTGGTCTCTAAGGAATGAGGCCATCAGGTGTTCTGTGGTGGAACTGGTCTTCCTGGGAGCAGATACGATAAAGGCAGAGGAAATGGGAATGTGATGGGATTTTTGCAGGCGGTAGGGTGGCCAGAGTTGAAATCCAGGTAGCTGTGGGAGTCGGTGGGTTTGTAAAAAATGTCAGTGTCAAGTCGGTCGTTCTTTAATGAAGATGGAGAGGTCAAGGAAGTGGAGGGAGAGGGAGGTGTCATAGATGGTCCAGGTGAATCGGGAAGGGGAGGGAGTTGTCAAAGATGGTCCAAACGGACCCCACCACCAAAGACTATCATCTCAATTTAAAAATGTAGCCCCGAGTCTTGAAATTGCCATGTGCACAGGAAAGGAAAACGACTGCTAACTCTATCTACACGCTCATTTTTTGTTAACTTCTACCAAGTCGCTTCTCAGAATTCAGCTTTCAATGAAAATTTACAACAAATCCCGTATTTCTTCATAACGGACACATTCCGTACCTAGCAACATCCTGGTAAATCTCATCTGAAACCTATCCAGCTTAATAATATTCTTCCCACAACTGGGCGACCAGAACTGGACGCAGTATTCCAGAAGAAGACTCACCAATGGCCTGCATTATCTCAACACGACTTCCAACTCGTATCTCCAAAGGACTGAGCAATGAAAGCAAGTGTGACACGCACATTTTTAAACCATTTTGTCTATTCAGGTTGCAAACTTCAAAGATTAATGCACCTGAACCCTGAGGTCACTCTGTTCTACAACACTGTCGAAGGTGCTACCATTTATTGTATAAGCCCTACCTTCTTTGTTGACCCAAATGCATTACGTCGCATTCATTCAGATTGAATTCTATCTCCGGTTTTTCAGCCATTCAGCCATATCATCGAGATCCCTTTTAATCTTAGAAAAACCTCCTTCACTGTCCACGATGCCATCATCCAGTATTCCATCCCATCACACATGGCTCCCTGTGGTAGAAATATATCTGATGGGATCCCCATATTTTCTTCCCTAGCTTTCCACTATGCCCTGAAATACATTTGATTAGGCACGAGGGATTTATCGAACTTTGTGGTTTAAGCCCTCCAGCACCTCCTCTTCTAAAGCGGGGTCCTTTTAAGATATAGAATCATAGATATGCACAGCATGGAAATAGATCCTTCGTTGCAACTCTTGCATGATGATTCTTGTCCCATTTGCTAGAACTTTGTCAATATTCTTCTCAACCCTTCCTGTTTATATACCCATTCAGATGCCTGCTAAATGTATTTCTATAAGCCTCTGCCATTTCCTCTGCTCAGATCCCTTCTGTACACCCAACGTTGGAAGGCTCACAATCACAAAAACAACCCTTCAACTATTGTGGATCCAACGTGTCAACTTGGAATGAATCCCATTGGCTCTTCCCTTTTGGAACAGCCTTCCATATGGGATCTTATCAAAGGCGTAATTAAACTCCATGTAACCCATATCATCTGCACTGCCCTCATCAGTATTTTAAGACACATTTCAAAACTCTCAGTAGGATTCATCAGACAGGATCTTCCTGTACCAAATCTGTGCTGACTATACTTAATCGATTTCTGCCTTTCCAAAATATTGATTCATCCTGTTTTATTTTTCAGAATTATTTAAAACAATTTCCCTCCCGCTAATGTCAGACTATCTGCTCTGTAATTACTTGGCTTTTCCCTGCTGCCATTCTTGAAGGAATGAACCACATTTGCATCCTCAAGTAATGTGACACTTCACCTGTGTCCAGAAAAGCATTACGTATATCCCCAGCAATCTCCTGCCTTACCTCTCATAGCAGCATGGGATGCATTTCATTGGGCGCTATGGAATTATCCACCTTTATGCCTATGAAAGCATTTAATACCTCATCCTTATTGATTTCAGCATGATTTCGAACCTCACAATCCCAACTGAAGTCCCCGGCGACCATGTCTTTCTCGTGTGTGAATATAGATGCTAAGTATTCATTCAAGACCTCGTCTATTTCTCCTGGCTCAATGTACAGATTGTCCATTTGGTTTCTAACAAGCCCCACTGTTTTGTTGGGATTCCTATTACTCTAACTGTAGTGATAAAATGCCGCATGGCATTCATTGAATATTATTTTCCAAATATATATCTTGACCATTGTTTTCCCCTCATGTTTTCACAATTCCATTGCCCTCTCTGTGTTTCGCCTGTTTTATTGCGCTGCATTTGTTTTGTCAAACTCATGGTATTGCTTGCTCAATATTCGCTGCAAGTGTTGCATTTGCCGTTCTCTCCTATGGGAGAACGCTGGCCCTGAATTCTCAATGCAGCACTTTAAAATACTCCTACTTTCTGAATATTGACTCAGGTGCAAGCAGTGTCTCCCTGTTTGTGCTTGTCAGATCCTACTTAATAATAGTGATAATGTCCAGTGATAATGATAATCTAATGGTACGTGTATTTCTTCAAATTTGGACACTTCAGTTTTGCACTATTCGTATCTCTTGGAGGTGGCACGTGGCTCAGTAGCTAACACTGCTCCTTCACAGCACAGGGACCCATTTCGATTCCAGTCTCAGGCAGCTGTCAGTGTGGAGTTTTCACGTTCTCCCCGGATCTGCGTGGGTTTCCTCTGGGTGTCTCTGTTTTCAGCCAGAATGCAAAGATGTGCTGATTAGGTAGTGTTGTGAAGTTACTTGATACTTGCCTATGTCTGTAACCTACCCCGACCCTATCTCCGTGTCTTCCTCCCGTCACTAAAACGTCTTAACTCCTCTATCTTCCATTGAACTCTCTAGAAACACTATCTGCATCAGTGTAACCTTCTCCATGAAATGCAACTTTCCCTTTCTCATTATACCCTATTGCAATCCCTATCCCTGAAGTTCAATTTACCAATACCGCTCTCTATGTCTGTGTATTCACTCTCAATGCCCACATCCCTCACTATGTGTGTTATCCTTTCCATGAAAAAAATCTTCATGTCTTCAATCGGCCGTATCAACGTAATCTCTTCCAGACGCGAAAACTCTCAATTATCTTTTATTTTCTCAAGCCAAACCATCATCACTATCTGTAACCTACTCCTGTCAAGAAACCTCCCGCTGACAGTAAACTACTGCATCCCCTCAACACTCTATTAGCTTCGGCAGCACTTACTGCCCTCCCTTCGGACATGACCTCTTCCAGTCTCTAAAGCACTATCAGTCTGTGAAGACCCTACAATTGTCCCTATCTGTGTAATCCTGTAAGGTCCCTGCAGCACTGCCGATCTGTCAAACCCAATCAAATGCCTGTAACTCTCTTGATCCAGTTCTTACAAGGCTCACTATCGATTTAACATCCGCCTATTGCTATCACTAACCCAGTCAACGTAGGATTCTCCAGTCTCTCCATCCATCTCCTCATCTCAATAATTTTCTCCAGCTCTTATACCGCTATCTGTGTAAACATCACCCCTCCTCCCACAATCGTCCCTTCCGCACGAACATCCTCCATTTTGTTAAATGTTTCCTTATCTGTAAAACAGTCTCAACCAAATCTGCTGTTCCTATCTCTGGTAAGATGTTCCATTCCACACCCTCCATATCTAAATAACCTGCAGAACATAAATACCTTGCAAGAACTGTTAAAAAAACACTACATTTGACAAACGTCAACTCGCCACAGAAATGCATGAACCAATCTCAGGAGTATCCTCACGTAGGGATAAAAAAGTACACCACTTTAACCGGGAGAATACATACATCCAAGGACAAGCCAAACAGAGATACGCACGATAATTCCTGGAAGCATGGTATTCCAACCGAAACTCTATCAACACATTCATTGACTTCGACCTCAATTACTACCCTCAGACAAAAATAAAAGGAAATGGCTCTCCATGAGGAATAACGTCATCAACCCACGGAAAGCTAAACACAGAAAAGGAAAGCAGATCACTAAAACCAGTGCTCCACTGGAGTCTCATTGATGTTGCCTAGTATGACGACGAAACGTCTGAATAAGAACCTTCCAGCTCATCGAGCATACCTACATCTTTTGAGTATATGAGTTGGGAGGTCATGTTTCAGCTGTACAGGACATTGGTTAGGCCACTTTGGAATATGAAATTCTGATCTCCTTCATTTCGGAAGGATTTTGTGAAACTTGACAAGGTTCAGAAAAGATGTATAAAGATGTTGCCAGGGTTGGAGGATTTGAGGTTTAGAGAGAGGTTGAATAGACTGGAAGTGTGTTCCCTGGAGCTCTGGAGGCTGAGGGTGACCTAATAGAGGTTTATAAACTCATGATAGTCATGGATAGGATGAACAGACAACGTCTTTTCTTTGGGTTTCGGTGAGTCCGAAACTAGAGGGCATAGGTTCAGGGTGAGAAGGCAAAGGCATAAAATGGACATGAGGCAGAATCATTTCATGAAGAGGCTGGTGAGGACAAAAAACAAAGAATATTCCAGCAGAGGAACAGGACCTTTCGTCCTCCAAGCCTGCACTGATCAAGATCCTCTGTCGAAACCTGACGCCTATATTCTAAGGATATGTATCCCTGTGCTCCCTAACCATTCACGAATCTGTCTGTATACATTTTAAAAAACGCTATCGTTCCCATTACACCCCCCCCCCCCCCCCCCAGGCTCCGCTGGCAATGCGGGACAGGCAACCACCACCCTCTGTGTGATGAACTTCTGAAGTATAACTCCATGAAACATTTCTTCTCTCACTTTGAAATCATGACCACGAGTAATTGAGTGTTCCCCCTGTCTAGAGCTCTCATGATTTTGTGGGCCTCAATCAGGTCCCCACCAATTGCTTTCTTTCCAATGACAATAATCCTAATTTACCCAACTTGTCCTTGTAGCCAGCACCCAGTCCATACCAGACAATATCCTAGTGAACCTGCTCTGGACCCTCTCCAAAGCATCCATATTGTCACAAAGCATCCATATTGTCCTTTTTACCTAATAGCTGTTCCTTTTCTCAAGAAAACCGTGCCCTTGTTTCATTTTTCAGAGGCGTCATGAACAGGCTGGGCTCCAAGACGGCTGAGTATGGGACAGAGATGAAAGGCCTTTTTGTTTTTACATGAACAGATGAGACTTTAGGCCAAAGTGTTTATGTTTTTCGAAGTTACCTGTATAAGTCAAGGGGATCTGGCCAGCTCTCGAGCGGAACAGAGTGAACAGAATAGAGCGCATTTAAAGGGCTTGAAATTTCGGCCCACAACACATGACACAGAAACAGTGCTGAAGAGGAAACATAGAGCATGAAATTCACGGGCTCAATCCCCACCCTCTTGTGGGAGGATTATTTTCAACTCTGCTGTACTGAGCCTGCATGAGATATCAAAGGGAGTGTCACAGTTATCAGTCCAGGCCTGTGCTCATCTGTGTCAGTGCCTTGAACTCTTCAAACTCTGAGAACAGTCTCTATCTCTGTAAACTCCTCCAATGCCTACAAACACCCTATATATTTGAAACCTCGTCCAATTCTGACTACCATCCCAAACTCTGTATATTGCTCCAGTGTGGATGACATGGCCATTCTCAGCCATATCCATGTCCGGTCAATGTCATGATGCTCATTTCTGCCAAAATGCACAATACTGAGTGTCCACCCTGTTTATGTCACATCTTCCAGCCCTTACCAAACTCCCTATCGCACATGATATCACTGTAACGTTCTCCTGACCCAAAACTCTCCTGCCTTACGTTCAATAGCGCCAGACCACCTTTGTAACCATCTAATATCCCGAAAGACGTCCCTATCTGAATGAACTCCTGCAGTCACTATAGCCAATCCTGCCTTTGTAACCTGCTCCAATCCTTAAAGGCCTTCCTGTGTAGAGCGCGCAGAAGCCACTTTAACCCTCTCCATGTCTGCAACTGCTTCCAGTCTCTGCAATCTCGTCTATCGCTGTGATCTTCTCCAATCACCACAATGATCCTTAACTCTACCTACTCACATCACTACTAGCCTATCTAAGTTTGTAACCTTCTGAAGCCACGAAAACCATCCAAGTATCTCAAACATCCTCTTTATTGCTGTATCCAACTCCACTCACTACAGCTGTCACTTTCTGAAACATCCTTCAGTCCGAAGAACAATCCAGAGTCTACATCCCTTTGTATTACAACCTTCATCTAATCACGACAATCATCACAACAAACCTCACTATTGCAGTAACCTCTTCTAGCTCCTCCCTATCCCGGTATACCATTCTGTCCCTACTACACTCACATTGCATAATTGTCTCTCGACAACCCACACGGTTACAATGAACTTTTTACTATCTCTACATCCCAGTCCATCCCTCAGTAAACTCTTCCCCTTTCTACTCCCCTCCCTGTGCATGCAAACCTAAAGAGTCATTAGAAACATTTGTGTATTATATCCTCCAGAAACAAAGACGATTTATTTCGATAACCAACAGCACCTCCTATAATTTTCCCTCTCACAGTAACCTTCTCCAACCCATGTATATCTGTACCACCCTTTTAAGTCATTTATTTCAACGTCTAAATCTCTGTCTAATTGCACCATCTTCTCCAGACTGAATGATCTTCCCCAGGTCAATAATCTCGATCAGAATCCACGGGACTCGCCCAAACAATCCCACCCTCCCTAACAATGTCATCACCTCTACATAATCCAGCCCTCCCATCTAGGTTATCTTCCCCAGTTCTGAAAGTCTTTGTATGGGGGTGAAACCAGGAACAGGGCCCGAGTTAGATAGTCAGCCGTGATCATATTGAATCGTGGGGCAAGCTGGTAGGACTGAATGGCTGACATCTGCCCTTGTTTCTTTGTTACGATGTAACATTTCCTGTCTCAGTACCTTCTTCAGTCACTACTACTCTCAATAGCTGTGTAACACTCCCTGTCTCTCTCTACCTCCTTCAGGCCCTACTAGCCTCCCCATCTATGTAAGACTGCCTGTCTCCGTATTTCCTTCATTCTCTACTACCCTCACTACCTGTGTAGCACTCCCTGTCTCTCTACCTCCTTCAAGCCGTACTACGCTCCTTATCTGTGCAAAACTCCCTGTCTCGGTATCTCCTTCAGTCCCTACTAACCTCCCTATCTGTGTAAAACTTCCTGTCTCCGTATTTCCTTCAGTCCAGACCTTCTCAATCTATGTTATCCTGCTTGTCTCCGTATCTCTTTCAGTCCCAAATAGCCTCCCTGTCTGGGTAACACTCCCTGTCTCGGTATCTCCTTCAGTCCCCTACTACCCTCCCTATCTGTGTAGAACTTTCTGACTGAACATCTCCTTCATTCACCAACACCCTCACTATCTGTGCAATACTCACTGTCTCAGAATATTCATCAGTCTCTCCTAGCCTCCCTATCTGTGTAACACTCCTGTACCCGTATCTCCTTCAATCCATGCTACCCCCATCTGTGTAAAACTTCCTGTCTCCCTATCTTCCTCTGTCCCTACTACCCTCACTTTCCGTGTAACACTCCCTGTCTCTGTATCTCTTTCGTTCCTTGCTGCCCCCTTATCTATATAATACTCCCTGTCTCGAAATCTTCTTCAATCTCGACCTTCCCAATCTGTGTAACACTCCCTGTCTCTATATCTCCTTCAGTGCTTACTACGCTCACTATCTGAGTAACTCTTCCTGTCTCTATATCTTCTTCATTCCATGCTACCCTTCCTATGTGTGTAACATTCCCTATCTCCCTAATTCCCTGCTACCTTCCGTATGTGTGTAACACTCCCTAACACTCCCTAACACACCATTAGCCCAGATGGGGTACTGGGCTAATGGTCGGATACTTGGTAGTGTGGATGAGCAGAGGGATCTTGGTGTCGATGTACACAGATCTTTGAAAGTTGCCACCCAGGTAAATAGTGCGGTGAAGAAGGCATATGACGTACTGGCTTTTATTGGTAGAGGAATTGAGTTTCGGAGTGTTGAGATCATGTTGCAGTTGTATAAGACACTGGTGCGGCCGCACCTGGAGTATTGTGTGCAGTTTTGGTCGCCATACTATAGGAAGGATGTGGAGGCACTGGAACGGGTGCAGAGGAGGTTTACCAGGATGTTGCCTGGTATGGTAGGAAGATCGTATGAGGAAAGGCTGAGGCACTTGGGGCTGTTTTCATTGGAGAAAAGAAGTTTTAGGGGTGACTTGATAGAGGTCTACAAGATGATAAGGGGTTTAGATAGGATTCGCCGTGAGAACCTTTTTCCATGTATGCAGTCAGCTAGTACGAGGGGGCATAGCTTTAAATTAAGGGGTGGTAGGTATAGTAAGGGGTAGGTTCTTTACTCAGCGAGTCGTGAGTTCATGGAATGCACTGCCAGTAGCAGTGGTGGACTCTCCCTCTTTATGGGAATTTAAGCAGGCATTGGATAGGCATATGGAAGATAGTGGGCTAGTGTAGGTTAGGTGGGCTGGGATCGGCGCAACATCGAGGGCCAAAGGGCCTGTACTGCGCTGTATTCTTCTATGTTATATGTTCTACGTTCAATATCGACCTTCCTTATCTGTGTAACTCTCGCTGAGTCCGTATCTCCTTCAGTCTCTTCGAGCTTCCCTAACCGTCAGGGTGACGGTGATGGAGTGAGTTAGAGCTCGTCAGGGAGACGGTGATGGAGGGAGGGTGAGAAAGTCAGGGTAACGTTGTTAGAGTGAGGGTGAGGAGGTCAGTGTGACGGTGATTGAGTGTGAGGTTTTTAGGGAGCTGGTGATGGAAGGAGTGCGAGGAGATCAGGGTATGGGTGTAGGAGTGAGTGTGAGGGGGCCATGATGATAGTGATTGACTGAGTGTGAGGGGATCTGTATGATGGACACGGATTGAGTGTGAGTGGATCAGTGTGACCGTGATGGAGTTAGTTTGAGGGGGTCAGGGTGAAGGTGATGGAGTTAGTGTTATGTGGTCAGTGAGACAGTGATGGAGTGAGAATGAGGGGGTCAGGGTGGAGGTGATGGAGTGAGAGTGAAGGTGTCAGGGTGACGGTGATGGAGTTACTTTGAGCTTGTCAGGGAGACGGAGATGGATGGAGTGCGAGGAGGTCAGGGTGACGTTGTTGGAGTGAGTGTGAGGAGGTTAGTGTGACTGTGATAGAGTGAGTGTGAGGTTGTTAGGGAGACGGTGATGGAGGGAGTGCAAGGAGGTCAGGGTGAAGGTGTCGGAGTGAGTGTGAGGAGATCAGTGAGACGGCGATGGAGTGAGTGTGAGTGCGTCATGGTGACTGTGATTGAGTGAGTGTGAGTGTGTCTGGGTGATGGTGATGGAGTGTGTGAGGGAGTCAGGGTGACAGTGATTGAGTAAGTGTTAGGGAGTCAGGACGACGGTGCTGGAGTGAGTGTGAGGTGATGGAGACAGTGCGAGGGTGTCAGGGTGAATGTGATGGAGTGAATGTGAGGGGGCAGGTTGACGGTGATGGAGTGAGTGGGAGGGCGCCAGGGAGACAATGATGGAGTGATATTGAGGGGGTTAGGGTGACAGTGATGAAGTGAGAGTGAGGGGGTCAGGGTGACGTTGATGGAGTGAGAATGAGGGGGTCAAGGTGAAGGTGGTGGAGTGAGAGTGAGGGGGTCAGGGTGACGGTGATGGAGTTAGTGTGAGAGGGTCAGAGTGACGGCTACGGAAAGAGTGTGAGGGGGTCAGGGTGGACAGTGACGGAATGAATGTGAGAGGGTCAGGGTGACGGTGATGGAGTGTGTGAGGAGGTCGGAGAGACGGTGATGGAGTGAGACTGAGGGGATCAGGGTGAAGATGATGGAGTGAGAGTGAGGTGGTCATGGTGACTGTGATGGAGCTAGTGTGAGGGATCAGGGTGTATGTGATGGAGACAGTGTGAGTAGGTCAGGGTGACGGTAAAGGAGTGAGTTTGAGAGGGTCAGAATGACAGTGACGGAGTGAGTGTGAGACAGTCAGGGTGACGATGATGGAGTGACTGTGAGGGGTTCAGGGTGAGGTTATGGAGTGAGTGTGAGGTGGTCAGGTTAACAATGATAGAGAGAGTGTGAGGATGACGGTGATGGAGTGAGTATGAGGGGGCCAGGGTGTCTGTGATGTAGTGAGTGTGAGGGATCGGGGTGACTGTGATGGAGAAAGTGTGAGGGGGTCAGAGTGCAGTGCTGGAGTGAGAGTAAGTGGGTCAGGGTGACGGTGATGGAGTGAATGTGAGGGATCAGTGTGACTGTAATGGAGAAAGTGTGAGGGGGTCAGGGTGACGGTGATGGAGTGAACGTGAGTTGGTCGGGGTGAGAGTGATAGAGTTAGTGTGAGTGGATCAGGGTGACTGTGATGGAGTGAGAATGAGGAGGTCAGGATGACGGTGATGGAGTGAGTGTTAGTGTGTGAGTGTGATGGTAATTGAGTGAGTGTGAGGGGGTCAGGGTGACCATGATGGAGTGAGTGTGAGTGTGTCAGGGTGACGGTGATTGAGTGAGTGTGAGGGATTCAGGGTGACGGTGACGGAGTGAATGTGAGGGGTTCAGTGAGATGGCGATGGAGTGAGTGTGAAGGGGTCAGGGAGACAGTGATGGAGTGAGTGTGAGGGGGTCAGGGTGACGGTGATGGAGTGAGTGTGAGGTGGTCAGGTTAACAATGATAGAGAGAGTGTGAGGATGACGGTGATGGAGTGAGTATGAGGGGGCCAGGGTGTCTGTGATGTAGTGAGTGTGAGGGATCAGGGTGACTGTGATGGAGAAAGTGTGAGGGGGTCAGAGTGCAGTGCTGGAGTGAGAGTAAGTGGGTCAGGGTGACGGTGATGGAGTGAATGTGAGGGATCAGTGTGACTGTAATGGAGAAAGTGTGAGGGGGTCAGGGTGACGGTGATGGAGTGAACGTGAGTTGGTCAGGGTGAGAGTGATCGAGTTAGTGTGAGTGGATCAGGGTGACTGTGATGGAGTGAGAATGAGGAGGTCAGGATGACGGTGATGGAGTGAGTGTTAGTGTGTGAGTGTGATGGTAATTGAGTGAGTGTGAGGGGGTCAGGGTGACCATGATGGAGTGAGTGTGAGTGTGTCAGGGTGACGGTGATTGAGTGAGTGTGAGGGATTCAGGGTGACGGTGACGGAGTGAATGTGAGGGGTTCAGTGAGATGGCGATGGAGTGAGTGTGAAGGGGTCAGGGAGACAGTGATGGAGTGAGTGTGAGGGGGTCAGGGTGACGGTGATGGAGTTACTTTGAGCTTGTCTGGGAGACGGAGATGGATGGAGTGCGAGGAGTTCAGGGTAACGTTGTTGGAGTGAATGTGAGGAGGTTAGTGTGACTGTGATAGAGTGAGTGTGAGGTTGTTAGGGAGACGGTGATGGAGGGAGTGCAAGGAGATCAGTGTGAAGGTGTCGGAGTGAGTGTGAGGAGATCAGTGAGACGGCGATGGAGTGAGTGTGAGTGCGTCATGGTGACTGTGATTGAGTGAGTGTGAGTGGGTCTGGGTGATGATGATGGAGTGTGTGAGGGAGTCAGGGTGACAGTGATTGAGTAAGTGTTAGGGAGTCAGGACGACGGTGCTGGAGTGAGTGTGAGGTGATGGAGAGAGTGCGAGGGTGTCAGGGTGAATGTGATGGAGTGAATGTGAGGGGGCAGGTTGACGGTGATGGAGTGATTGGAAGGGCGCCAGGGAGACAATGATGGAGTGATATTGAAGGGGTTAGTGTGAGAGGGTCAGAGCGATGGCTATGGAGAGAGTGTGAGAGGGTCAGGGTGACGGTGATGGAGTGTGTGTGAGGAGGTCGGGGTGACGGTGATGGAGTGAGAGTGACTGTGCAGTTTTCAGGCTGACGGTGATGGAGTGGGTGTGAAATGCGCAGGGTGACGGTGATGGAGTGAGTGTGAGGTGGTCAGTTTGACAGTGATAGAGAGAGTGTGAGAGGTTGAGGATGACGGTGATGGAGTGAGTATGAGTGGTTCAGGGTGACGGGGTGATGGTGTGAGTGTGAGATGGTCAGCGTGACGGTGATGGAGTGAGTGTGAGTTGGTCAGGGTGGGAGTGATAGAGTTAGTGTGAGTGGATTAGTGTGACGGTGATGGAGTGAGTGTGAGGGGATAAATGTGATTGAGATGGCGTGAGTGTGAGGGGTCAGGGTGACAGTGATGGAGTGAGTGTGAGGGGATCAGTATGACAGAGATGGAGTGAGTGTGAGCGGATCAGTGTGAACGTGATGGAGTGAGTGCGAGGGTTCAGGGTGACAGAAATGGAGTGAGTGTGAGGGGATCAGTGTGACGGAGATGCAGGGAGTGTGAGGGGGTCCGGGTGAGGATGATGGAGTGAGTGCGAGTTGGTCAGGTTGACGGTGATGGAGTGAGTGTTAGGAGGTCAGGGTGACGGTGATGGAATCAACGTGAGGGGGTAAGGGCGACAGTGATGATGTGAGTGTGAGGCAGTCAGGGTGACTTTGATGGAGTGAGTGTGAGTGGTTCAGGGAGATGGTGATGGACTAAGTGCGAGTGGGTCAGGGTGACCATGATGGAGTGAGTGCGAGAGGCTCAGTGTGACCATGATGGAGTGAGTGTGAGTGGGTCAGCGTGACAGTGATGAAGGATGTGTGCGAGGGTCAGGGTGACAGTGATGGAGTGAGTGTGTGCGGTTCAGCGTGACGGTGTTGGAGTGAGTGTGAGATGGTCAGGGTGATGGTGACGTTGTGAGTGTGAGGAGATCAGGTGATGGAGTGAATGTGAGGTGGTTAGGGTGACTGCGATCGAATGAGTGTGAGGGGTTGAGGGTAACGGTGATGGAGTGAATTTGAGCTTGTCAGGAAGACGGTGATGGAGTGAGTGTGAGGGGGCAGTATGACAGTGATGGAGTGAATTAGATGTGTTAAGGGGAAGGAGATGGAGTGGGTGTGAGGGGGCCAGGGTGACAGTGATGGATTGAGAGTGAGGGGTTCAGGGTGACGGTGATGGAGTGAGTGTGAGCGGGTCAGGGTGACGGTGATGGAGTGAGTGTGAGGGGGTCAGGGTGACGGTGATGGAGTGAGTTTGAGCTTGTCAGGGAGATGGTGATGGAGGGAGTGCGAGGAGGTCAGGGTAATGGTGTAGGAGTGAGTGGAAGGGGGGCAGGGTGACAGTGATTGAGTGAGTGTGAGGGGATCAGTGTGATGGACACGGATTGAGTGTGAGGGGATCAGTGTTACGGTGATGGAATGAGATTGAGGGGGTCAGGGTGAAGGTGATGGAGTGAGAGTGAGGGGGTCAAGGTGACGGTGATGGAGTGAGTGTGGGAGGGTCAGGGAGGCGGTGATGGAGTGAGAGTGAGGGGCTCAGGGTGAAGATCATGGAGTGAGAGTGAGGTGGACAAGGTGACGGTGATGGAGTGACTGTGAGGGATCAGGGTGTATGTGATGGAGGCAGTGTGAGTGAGTCAGGGTGAGGTAATGGAGTGAGTGTGAAATGGTCAGGTTGATGTTGATGGAGTGAGTGAGAGGTGGTCAGGTTAACAGTGATAGAGAGAGTGTAAGGATGACGGTGATGGAGTGAGTATGAGGGGATCAGTGTGTCTGTGATGGAGAGAGTGTGAGGGATCAGGGTGACTGTGATGGAGAGAGTGTGAGGGGGTCAGGTTGCAGTGTTGGAGTGAGAGTGAGTGGGTCAGGGTGACCGCGATGGAGTGAATGTGAGGGATCAGTGTGACTGTGATGGAGAATGTGTGAGAGGGTCAGGGTGACGGTGATGGAGTGAGTGTGAGTTGGTCAGGGTGAGAGTGATAGAGTTAGTGTGAGTGGATCATGGTGACGGTGATGCAGTGAGAATGAGGAGGTCAGGATGACGGTGATGGAGTGAGTGTTAGTGTGTCAATGTGACGGTGATGGAGTGAGTGGGTGGGGGTCAGGGTGACCATGATGTTAGTGGGTCAGGTTGATGGTGATAGAGAGAGTGTGAGGGGTTCAGGGTGACGGTGACGGATTGAATGTGAGGGGATCGGTGAGATGGCGATGGAGTGAGTGTGAGGCAGTCAGGGTGACAGTGATGGAGTGAGTGTGAGGGGGTCAGGGTGAACGGTGATGGAGTTCGTTTGAGCTTGTCAGGGAGACGGAGATGGATGGAGTGCGAGGAGGTCAGGGTAACATTGTTGGAGTGACTGTGAGGAGGTTATTGTGACTGTGATAGAGTGAGTGTGAGGTTGTTAGGGAGACGGTGATGGAGGGAGTGCAAGGACGTCAGGGTAATGGTGTCGGAGTGAGTGTGAGGGGATCAGTGAGACAGCGATGGAGTGAGTGTGAGGGCGTCATGGTGACAGTGATTGAGTGAGTGTAAGTGTGTCTGGGTGACGGTGATGGATTGTGTGAGGGTGTCAGGGTGACAGTGATTGAGTGAGTGTTAGGGAGTCAGGACGACGGTGTTGGCGTGAGTGTGAGGGGGTCAGTGTGACTGTGATGGAGAGAGTGTGAGGGGCTCAGTGTGACTGAGATTGAGTGAGAGTGACGGGGTAAGGTTGACAGTGGTGGAGTGAGAGTAAGGGGTTCAGTGCAATGGTGATGGAGTGAGTGCGAGGGTGTCAGGGTGACAGTGATGGACTGAGTGTGAGGGTGTCACGTTGACGGTGATGGAGCAAGTGTGAGGGGGGTTCATGGAGTCCGTGATGTAGTGAGTGTGAGTGGATCAGTGTGACGGTGATAGAGTGGGTGTGAGGGAGTCAGGGAGACTGTGATAGAGTGAGGGTGAGAGGTTCAGGGTGACAGTGATGGAGAGAGTGTGAGGGGGTCAGGGTGACCGTGATGGAGTGAGTGTGAGGGGGACAGGGTGACTGTGGTAGAGTGAGTGGGAGGGCGCCAGGGAGACAATGATGGAGTGATATTGAGGGGGTCAGGGTGACAGTGATGGAGTGAGAGTGAGAGGGTCAAGGTGTCGTTGATGGAGTGAGAGTGAGGGGGTCAAGGTGAAGATGATGGAGTGAGAGTGAGGGGGTCACGGTAATGGTGATGGCGTGAGTGTGAGGGGGTCAGGGTGACGGTGATGGAGTGAGAGTGACTGGGCGGGTTTCAGGCTGACGGTGATGGAGTGGGTGTGAAATGGTCAGGGTGATGGTGATGGAGTGAGTGTGAGGTGGTCAGTTTGAGAGTGATAGAGAGAGTGTGAGAGGTTGAGGATGACGGTGATGGAGTGATTATGAGTGGTTCAGGATGACGGTGATGGAGTGAGTGTAAGGGGGTCAGGGTGACGGTGATTGAGTGAGTGTGAGGGGATCAGGGTGACTGTGATGGAGAGAGTATGAGGGGGTCACGGTGCAGTGTTGGAGTGAGTGTGAGTGGGTCAGGGTGACAGTGATGGAGTGAGTGTGAGATGGTCAGGGTGGGAGTGATAGAGTTAGTGTGACTGTGATGGAGTGAGTGTGAGGGGATAAGTGTGATCGAGATGGCGTGAGTGTGAGGGGTCAGGGTGACAGTGATGGAGTGAGTGAGAGCGGATCAGTGTGACGGAGATGCAGGGAGTGTGAGGGGGTCAGGCTGACGGTGATGGAATGAGTGTGTGATGTCAGGGTGATGCTGATGCAGTGAGTGTCAGGGGCTCAGGAAGACGATGATGGAGTGAGAATGAGGGGGTCAGGGTGACGGTGATGGAGTGAGTGTGAGGGGTCAGTGAGACGGTGATGGTGTCAGAGCGAAGTGGTTCGGGTGACGGTGATGGAGTGAGTGTGAGGGGTTCAGGGCGACAGTGAAGGAGTGAGTGTGAGGGGATCAGTGTGACGGTGATGGAGTGAGAGTGCGGCAGTCAGGGTGACATTGATGGAGTGAGTGTGAGTGGTTCAGGGAGATGGTGATGGAGTGAGAGTGAGGTGGTCAGGGAGATGGTGATGGAGTGAGTGTGAGAGGGTCAGGATGACCGTGATGGAGTGAGTGTGTGGTGTTCAGCGGGAAAGTTTTTGAGTGAGTGAGAGATGGTCAAGGTGATGGTGATGGAGTGAGTGTGAGAGCGTCAGGGTGAGGGTGATGGAGTGAGTTTGAGGGGATCAGGTGATGGAGTGAATGTGAGGTGGTTAGGGTGACTACGATCAAATGAGTGTGAGGGGGTGAGAGTGACTGTGAAAAAGTGACTGTGAGGGGGTCAGGGTGACGAAGATGGCGTGGGTTTGAGGGGGTCAGGGTACTGTGATGTAGTGAGTGTGACTGTGATTGAGTGAGTGTGAGGGGGTGAGGTTGACCGTGATAGAGCGAGAGTGCAGGGATCAGGATGACGGTGATGGAGTGAGTGTGATGGGGTCACGGTGCAGTGTTGGAGTGAGTGTGAGTGGGTCAGCGTGACGGTGATGGAGTGAGTGTGAGATGGTCAGGGTGGGAGTGATAGAGTTAGTGTGACTGTGATGGAGTGAGTGTGAGGGGATAAGTGTGATCGAGATGGCGTGAGTGTGAGGGGTCAGGGTGACAGTGATGGAGTGAGTGAGAGCGGATCAGTGTGACGGAGATGCAGGGAGTGTGAGGGGGTCAGGCTGACGGTGATGGAATGAGTGTGTGATGTCAGGGTGACGCTGATGCAGTGAGTGTCAGGGGCTCAGGAAGACGATGATGGAGTGAGAATGAGGGGGTCAGGGTGACGGTGATGGAGTGAGTGTGAGGGGTCAGTGAGACGGTGATGGTGTCAGAGCGAAGTGGTTAGGGTGACGGTGATGGAGTGAGTGTGAGGGGTTCAGGGCGACAGTGATGGAGTGAGTGTGAGGGGATCAGTGTGACGGTGATGGAGTGAGAGTGCGGCAGTCAGGGTGACATTGATGGAGTGAGTGTGAGTGGTTCAGGGAGATGGTGATGGAGTGAGAGTGAGGTGGTCAGGGAGATGGTGATGGAGTGAGTGTGAGAGGGTCAGGATGACCGTGATGGAGTGAGTGTGTGGTGTTCAGCGGGAAAGTTTTTGAGTGAGTGAGAGATGGTCAAGGTGATGGTGATGGAGTGAGTGTGAGAGCGTCAGGGTGAGGGTGATGGAGTGAGTTTGAGGGGATCAGGTGATGGAGTGAATGTGAGGTGGTTAGGGTGACTACGATCAAATGAGTGTGAGGGGGTGAGAGTGACTGTGAAAAAGTGACTGTGAGGGGGTCAGGGTGACGAAGATGGCGTGGGTTTGAGGGGGTCAGGGTACTGTGATGTAGTGAGTGTGACTGTGATTGAGTGAGTGTGAGGGGGTGAGGTTGACCGTGATAGAGCGAGAGTGCAGGGATCAGGATGACGGTGATGGAGTGAGTGTGATGGGGTCAGTGTGACGGTGATGGATTGCAAGTGTGCGTGTCAGGGTGACTGTGTTGGAGAGAGTGTGACGGGGTAAGGGTGAAGATGATGCAGTGAGTGTGAGGGGCTCAGGTTGACGGTGATTGAGTGAGTGTTCGGGGGTCAGGGCGACGGTGATGAAGTGAGAGTGAGGGGGTCATGTTGACTGTCAATTGATCACTGCACCGGTCAAACTGGATCGCTTCCCTCGCTGGACATGATCCCAGAGATCATTGGACTAGATCCCTCCAGTCATCGTACTGGATCCCTGCACTAGATCCACTTGATCACTGAACCAATCAAACTGGGACCCTTCCTCGCTGGACATGATCCCAACGATCATTTAACGAGATGACCCAGTCATTGTATGGGATCCCTGCATGAGATCCACTTGATCACTGTACCAGTCCAACTGGATCCCTCCCTCACTGGACATGATCCGAGCTATCATTTAACTCAATGACCCAATCATTATACTGGATCCCTGCACTAGATTTACTTGATCACTGCACCGGTCCAACCGGATCCCTCCCTCACTGGGCATGATCCCAGCGATCATTGAACGAGATCCCCAGTCATTGTACTGGATATCTGCACTAGATCCACTTGATCACTGCACCAGTCAAACTGGATCCCTTCTCTCGCTGGACATGTTCCCAGTGATCATTGGACGAGATCCCTCCAGTCATCGTACTGGATCCCTGCTCAAGATGCACTTGATCACTGCTTCAATCAAACAGGATCTCTTCCCTCGCCAGACATGATTCCAGCTATCATTTAACTAGATTCCCCAGTCATTGTACTGGATCCCTGCGCTATATCCACTTGATCACTGCACCGGTCCAGCTGGATCCCTTCCCTCACTTGACTTGATCCCAGCAATCTTTGTACTATATCGCTCCAGTCATCATACTGTATCCCTGCTCAAGATCCACTTGATCATTGCACCGGTACAACTGGATCCCTCCCTCACTGGACATGATTCCAGCGATCAGTGAACTAGATCACCAGTCATTGTACTGGATCCCTGCACTGGATCCACTTGATCACTGCACCATTCAAACTGGATCCCTCCCTCACTGGATATGATCCCAGCGATCATGGAACTAGACCACCAGTCACTATACTGGATCCCGGCACTAAATCCACTTGATCACTGCAGCAGTCCAATTGGAACCCTTCCATCGCAGGACATGATCCCAGCGATCATTGGACTAGATCCCTCCAGTCATCATTCTGGATCCGTGTGCAATATCCACTTGATAACTGCACCAATCAAACTGTATCCCTTCACTCGCTGGACATGACCAAGCTATCATTTAACTGCATCTCCCAGTCATTGTACTGGATCCCTGCGCTATATCCACTTGATCACGGCACCAGTCCAACTGGATTCACTTCCTCACTGGACATGATTCCAGTAATCTTTGAACTAGATCACTCCAGTCATCATACTGGATCCCTGCACTAGATCCACTTGATCACTGCACTGGACCAACTGGATCCCTCACTCACTGGACATGATCCAAGCGATCATTTAACTAGATCCCCAGTCGTTGTACTGGATTCCTACACTAGATCCACTTGATCTCTGCACCAGTCCAACTGGATCTTTTCCCTCACCTGGACTTATTCCCAGCAATCTTTGAACTAGATCATTCCAGTCATTGTACTGGATCCCTGCGCAAGATCCACTTGATCACTACACCAATCAAAGTGGATCCCATCCCTCGCTGGACTTGATTAGAGCTATCATTGAACTAGATGCTCAGTCATTGTATTGGATCCCTGCGCTACATCCACACGATCACTGCACCATTCAAACTGGATCACTTCCCTCACTGGACATGATCCCAAAAATCATTTAACTAGATTCCCCAGTCATTGTACTGGATCCCTGTGCTAGATCCACTTGATCACTACACCAGACAAACTGAATCCGTTCCCTCACTTGACTTGATCCCAGCAGTCTTTGTACTAGATCACACCAGTCATCATACTGTATCCCTGCACGAGATCCACTTGATCACTGCACCAGTCCAACTGGATCGCTTTCCTCGCTGGACATGATCCCAACGATCATTGAACTAGATCACCAGTCATTGCACTGGATACCATCATAAGATCAACTTGATCTTGCACCAATCGAACTGGACCCCTTCCTTCACTGGGCATGATCCCGTCTAAAATTGTACTAGAACCCCCCGTCATTGTACTGGATGCCTGCACTAGATCTACGTGATCACTGCACCATTCAAACTGTACCCCTTCACTCGCTGGACATGATACCAGTGATCATTGGACTAGATCCCTCCAGTCATTGTACTGGATCCCTGCGCAAGATCCACTTGATCACTTCAGCGGTCCAACTGGATCACTCCCTCACTGGATATGATCCCAGCGATCATTTACCTAGATCCCCGGTCATTGTACTGGTTCCCTGCACTGGATCCACTTGATCACTGCACCAATCCAACTGGATCCATTCCCTCGCTGGACATGATCCCAGTGATCATTGGACTAGATCCCTCCAGTCATCATACTAGATCCCTTTGCAAGATCCACTTGATCACTGCACTCATCAAACTGGATCCCTTCACTCGCTGGACATGATCCCAGCTATCATTTAACTAGATCACCAGTCATTGTACTGGATCCCTGCAATAGATCCACTTGATTACTTCACCAGTCAAACTGGACCCCTACCCTCGCAGGTCTTGATCCCAGTGATCATTGAACTAGATCCCCCAGTCATCATACTGGATCCCTGCACTAGATCCACTTAAATGGTGCTGGGATCACCGTCCAAGCAATCATTGAACTATGTCCATTCTGGGGAATCTCCCGTCCACAGTCGCCAACCTCATTGTCCATGAACCGTGCACTACCTGATTCTACCTCCTTCATAAGACCTGTTGTCTCATCCTGCGCCTGTCCGATCCAACTCATCTCTTCCTACCTCAACACCTTCCTGTCTCCCCAGCCCAGGAAATCCCCACCTACATTTGTTACACCGCCTATGCACATCACCTCCTCGAAGACATTTATTTTCCTGGCCCACAACGCGTCATTTTCACGTTGGACATCCAGTCCCTGTACACATCCATCTACCATGATGAAAATCTCCAAGCCTTCTCTTTCTTTATCTCACCCCATCCCAACTAGTATCCTTCCACCGACACCCTCATCCACCTGGTTGAACTGGTCCTCACCCTCAACAACGTTTCTGTCCAATAATCCCACTTCCTCCAAACCATGGGCACCCGCATGTGAACTAGCTGTGCCTGCCTGTTTGTCAGATGTCTGTAATTATCTGTCTTTTGCAGTTACTCTGGCACCTCACTCCACTTGTTCCTCCGCTACATTGATGAATGCATTGGTGCCACTTTGTGCTTCCACGAGGAGGTTGAACAGTTCACCAACGTTACCAGCACCTTTCATGCTGACCTCAAATTCACCTGGATCGTCTTGGCAAATTCCCTCCCGTTCTCGGACCTGTCCATCACCGTCTCCAGCAAATGACTCATGACAGGCATATACTACAAGCCCACCGACTCCCACAGCTACCAATACTACACCTCCTCCCACCCCACCTCGTGTAAAAACACCATACCTTTTTCCTAATTCCTCCGTCTCGACCACATCTTTTCGCAGGATGACCAATTCCACATCAGAAAGTCCCAGTTGGTCTCCTTCTTCCATAATCGCAAATTCCCTCCCCCTTCCAGTGCATCTCCTCCATTTCACTCACTACAACTCACAAACCCCACCCCCGCCGCATAAAACACATTATACTCCACCACTTCTGCCATCTCCAAACAGATCCCAGTCAGATATATATTTCCCTCCACACCCCTATCAGCATTCTGAAAAAAAAACATTCCCTCTACGAACACCTTTTCAGGTTTACAACCCCTAATAAGCCCAAACCCCACTACTGGCATCTTTCCCTGCCACCGCAGGAAGGGTCAAACCAGCGACCATACCACTTCACTCATCTCCGTCCTAGGTCCCAAGGGATCCTTCCACATCCGTAAGAAATTCACCTGTACAACTTCCAATTTCATCTACTGCATCCATTGCACACAGTGTAATCTTCTCTCCAACAGGGAGACAGGACGCCTTCTTGCAGATCATTTCAGAGAACATCTCTGGGACATCCGCACCCACCAACTTCACAATCCCATGACTGAACACTTCAACTCCCTCTCCCACTCCGTAAAAGACGTACAGGTCCTGAGCCTCCATCACCGCCAAACCATAACTACCCAATACCTGGAGGAGGAACACAGTATATTCCGCCTTGGGACTCTGTCACCTCAAGCGATAAGTGTGGATTTGAACAGTTTCCTCATTTCCCTTCCCCCATGTCTCAAGCCTCAAACTTGGCACCGCCCTATGGACCCATTCCATCACTGCTTCTTCTGAACTATCATCTTCTCCCTCACCTTCATCCAACTATCGCTTTCCCAGCTTCATCCCCCAAACCCCACACCCCAAACATTTATCTCTCAGTCCCGACTCACAAGCCTTATTCCTGGTGAAGGGCTTATGCCTGAAACGTGGACTCTCCTGCTCCTCGGATGCTGACTGACCTGCTGTGCTTTTCCAGCACCACACTCCCGACTCTGATCTCCAGCATCCGCAGTCCTAACTTTCTCCTAGGAATAATCAATGACCTCGAGTGAAGATGCCCCTGGATTGCAGTGATCACAGTGTGACTGAGTTTTGCGTTTCTTTTGGGTGAGGGCAGGCTGGATCTCAGACGAGCGCTTAACACCCAGACAACGGGAATGGTATCAGATAGCGAGGTTAGGGCGGCTGAAGTGAAGTGGAAAATTCTGCCAGAAGGTGGGTCAGTACAACTGCATAACATCACCCAACCTGTAAAAGACACGCAGAAGGAGCAAATCAATTTCAGTGCAGGCACAATGACAGGTAAAGTGGAAAGGAAACAATACAATACACTGAGATGGAGTGGAATTATTTATGAGAAAGGGTTCAATATTGAAGCTATTTTGCATACAGCCTGCCCTCACATTGGAAAAAAAAGAATTTCCTGCAGTATAACGGCGATATTTGCTTGCGACATCACAATGTTGAGAGACACTGACATAGTTTCTTGTGTAGCAGCGTGGCCAAGTGAAAGCATGATCGGCCCATCAACCAGAATTCAATACTTCAAAGCTCTCCTCTGTGCTGGACAACCTATTTGCTGCTCCTGTAATCAGATCCCAATCTCTTCACAGTGTATCTTTTTCTGCTTCCTGCCTCACGTAAACACTGGAAACCTGATCCAAAATCCAGTGTTTCCGCTTTAACCAATATTTTGTAACTCCCGAGCTGACACAGGTACCAGTGACCAATTAGACTTTTCGAGCGCTCTCACTCTGGTATGATAAAGTTCACTGTATCTGATCCACAGGACACACTGCAGAATTTCCCCATGCAGGATGGTGCTGTTTGTCCCATCCCTGCGGACTGAGCTGCCTCCATTGGTACAGCTGTCTCCATTCGTAGAGTATCACACAGTAACAGTGAATATCTTTTGATGTCATCCTCGAAGCTGCATGCTACAAAAAGCTGAAGACTGCGCTAACACAGAGGCCCAGCAGGAGTCTGCTGGGCCCATACACCAGAAATCAATGGATAGAAAGATTCTCTTTTTAGAAGAATCCGATTTAGACCATCGTCTTAACAATTCTTTGGGAGGAAATGGATGTGGGAGAGCGGACAGTCTCATCTGGTTCCAGCATTTACAACCTTGGTCCGTGTGACAACAAAAGCAGAAACCTGGAATTGTTTATCTTGTTTCTGAAAAACAGGTGAGTAAATTTTGAAGATATTTCTTCCTGGTGTTCATGAAATGATCAAGAGCAGAGTACGGTTCGCTGAGTATGGTCTGACTTCTGGGTTATGGACTGTGACATTCTGATCACATGATCTGAACACATACAAAGAAATGACTCAGTGACAAGATCTGCTGAATCGGATTTCGTGAAGAACAGAAGCCGATGTAATGAAAAGAGCCATAAGAGCGGGAATGTAGCAAATTGTTTCTAGGGGTCAATATCTATGCAAGTGGACTGAAAAAGCATTGGGTGTTATTGTACTGCATCTTTTGTATAATGGTGCAAAAGCACGGAACTTTTGTATTGAGGGGACAACTTCAAAATCCTCAATGAGGCAAAACACACAAATGAGGTATACAACAATGTAACCACACAAATTGGTGTAACGTCATGGGGTAAACCTCCCTGCTCAAATTTCGCTCAAAATCGGACTCTGTCTAATTCCTAAGTCTGATATTCGAACAATGAATGGTCTATGGTCTCAAAACTTCAGCATTTCATACACCCCTTTATGTATGACTGGCAATAGTAATTGATCCCTCACTGTGTTACTTCAGCACACGCAGAGAAGAAATAACTATAAGAACAACGGCAATTTTTGTGAATGGGATTTGACCTGATTCTGTTGCAACCAATCCACTCAGCTGTAATTGAAATTGCTTCCACATTTCCTGTGTCGGTCATAAGATTGCATAGCTTAGTGGTGAGTTTTCATTCATTGAATTAGACCAGCATCCTTTCTCAGGTTGAAATTTACAGGGATATAAAGACATGATGGAAGACACGGGCAGTGTTTACTGGACTATAAAGGCATTAGGAATGACACGCCCATGATACCATGAAACGAAGGAAATGAGGTTTCCTTGGAGATAAAGCCACGAGAAACGAAAAGAAGCGGTTAATGGGATGACGGCAGAGATAAATAATAATGCAGGAGAAATCAGGAAAGCTTAGTTGTGTCCGAATAGAGGTTATCCAGCTGATGTGAAGATCTTAAGAGTAAATATGAGGGAAATTTCCTCGTTTAGGTGAGTCGAAACTAGACGTTAGAACTTCAAACCCAGCGGGGCACGATAAATAAGTTTGGATTAGGCATTTTATATTCTGAGAGTTATTGAATTCGGAGGTGAATTTTCAGAAGTAAAAACATTTTAGGAGCTGATTCCAGAATATTCGAAAAGCGCGTGCAGGCACACAAGGAGTGAATTCAACAGCGACAGTGATTCTGGGCTGCCTGGATGGGGGTGCAAAAGGGAAACACTCGAAGTGGTAAACATTCATAGGAAAGAAATTGCATAACACCTGCAATTGAAAATGTTAAGTGTAAGAAGAGCTGGTGGAGTTGAAAGATGCAGCAGCTCATTCTACATGAAATATTATATAATGCAAATGCACTGATGTGTTTGGTTTAGCTCTGCTTTGAATGGAAGTCGGTTAGCTCAGTTCGCTGACTAACTGGTTTGTGAGAAAAATGAAACTAACAGCGTGGGATTAATTCTCTCACTGTCTACCCGCCGTTTGAAATGATCATGGCCCACCAACCACGTCAATGTCTTTGCCCAGCTCATCCACAACAACCTGTCGTACAACGGGATAAAGACATTTAAGCAATCGAAAATTTCAGTTCAAACAGGTAACATGAAACATATTGCATTCATCAATAATCTTTACCATTCCGACATCCAAGAACACGTTGCACAGTGGGTTTCTGCATGAAATTTTCAGGTTTTGCGGATGAGCATCTGATTCTGGTCTGATCATGTTTCAAACGATATGATTCCGTAAAAACTCACAACCAAGAAGGTAAGGAATTTCCTCTGGTCAGTAGCAGGGACGAGAACTCCAGACGACAGGAATTGGCGATGAATCAGCAGAACACTCAATGATTCAGCTGAAAACTGAACTAAACTCCAATTTTTTTGCGGTTCAAACCCACAAACATCGAATACCAAACTTACCAAATTTGTAGAAATCTAACACGCTTTTCATTGCGCACAGAGCTGCACTCGCCACAATTTTACTGCACCCAAAGTTGCGGTTGTCGTAGAGAAAATATCGACTATCACCAAGAGATACGGAGAGTTTTTCAAGGAGTAGATCTTTTATTTGCAAACAAAAACAGTGACATTCAGAAAACAATTTTTTGACTCGCCCGAACCTCAGGGTCCTTGGCATAGAGTCATAGAGATGTGCAGCATCGAAACAGACACTGCTTTCCAACTTGTCCATGCCGACCAGATATCCCAACCCAATCTAGTCCCACCTGCAATCACTCGGTCCTCCAAACTCTTCCTATACACATGCCTCTCAAATGTTGCAATTGTACCAGCCTCCATCACATCCTCTGGCAGCTCATTCCATTCACGTACCACCCTCTGTGTGAAAATGTTGCCCCTTAGGTCTCTTTCATATCTTACCCCTCTCACACTAAACCTATGTCCTCTAGTTCTGGACTCCCCGACCCCAGGGAAAATATTTTGTCTGTCTATCCTTTCCATGCCCCTCATAATTTTGTAAAGCTCTATAAGGTCACCCCACAACTTCCTAAGCTCCAGGGAAAGCAGCCCCAGCCTGTTCAGTTTCTCCTTATGGCTCAAATCCTCCAACCCTGACAACATCCTTGTAAATCTTTCTGAACCCTTACAAGTTTCACAACATCTTTCCGATCGGAAGGACACCGGAATTGCACGCAATATTGCAACAGTGGCCTAACCAATGTCCTCTACAGCCGCAACATGACCTCCCAACTCCTGTACTCAACACTCTGACCAAAAAAGGAAAGCATACCAGATGCTTTCTTCACTATTCTATCTACCCGCGACTCCACTTTCAAGGAGCTATGAACCTCCACTCCAAGGTCTCTTTTTTCAGCAACACTTCCCAGCGTCTTACCATTAAGTATATAAGTCCTGCTAAGATTTGCTTTCCCAAAATTCAGCACCTCACATGTATCTGAATTAAACTCCATCACTTTATACCTTTTCTTTAATCATGTCTTGTTAGCTTATCAGAATGCCAACCGTGTTAGTCAGAATTACCTCACTCCAGCTATACAATAAACCAATGGTGCGAATTCCCATTATCGTTCTATTTCTGCCACTATGGATTTTCCTAATTTATTCTACTGGAACTATTAAGTATTCTACTGCTACCTGCGCTCAATGAACCTCCATCCCAGACTAACCTGTCATGATTAGATATTTAGCTACCCCATATATCACAATGTTTTCCTGCCCCAAGCTGACTCTACTAACTACTAATTAGATATTTAATGTCATATCCTCCTACAAGTATCTCAAGCAGGCTGACTCTACTATCAATTAATTATTTAAAGTCATGTCCTAAGTATGTACTGTAACGACGTTTCCCAAACTGCCATGATGACATTTAGTAGGCGAGGTTGACTTTACTAATTGTTATTATCTCAGCCTGCCATAGTAACCTTTCAGCCTCAGTCTGACTCTGCTAACTGGTGTAGGAGCATTCCACTATTCTTATCCCATCCTGCCACAGCAGCCCCATCCTGCCCCAGTGACCTTTTGACGAATGTAGCATTCCGCAGACCCCTTGTAACAGATTGCCAGTAGTTTCCATGCCATTAACTTTTCCATGCTTTCATGCTCTGTATTTTCTGTGCAGTGTTGGGATCTTTCATCAGACATCTGTTTATCTTCACACCATTTTACAGTACCTGGTCCTTATGCATGTGTGGTCTCGTTTCTCAAGTATTAGGAGGGAAGGTGCTGGGGTGCTCTCGCTTCCCCCCCTCACAGTGACACTGCTGCACAGCTCATGGTCTCGTGTCACCTTGCTGTCAACACCCCTCATTCACTCCCATTCGCTGCAGACCAACACCAAGTCAGCTCCTATTGGTGCGAACCGAGGGCCAACAGCTCATGGTCATGTGTCTTCCTGCTGGCTCCACCCCCATTCTCTTCCATTGGCTGCAGCACCACACTCCTATTGGTTTGCAGCTACCATTAATCAGCCAGGCCCAATTGAGGTGAGTGGTGGGATCCTCCCTCTCTCTGCCCTGGGATGAGCTTAATCTGTAAGAAACAAACTTAATAAAATTTAGACGAGACCAACAAATCTGGAAACAAGACAATTTATTACGAAATTGCAAGTAAGGGCTTCAATTGCATAAGCAAATGAGCAAAGAGAATTCGAAGTACTACACAGTTATACCTTTGAGTTGCGTGAGGTCATCTCTCCTGATTCCTACATTACTCAATCTTTCTTAGTATTCTGCCACTGCCCAGCTATGCTCCACCCTTATTGCCCCCTTTTCTCTAAGTTGGCAACCTTCCCCTCTGTAAGCGCTGACACAAGGCTAAACTTGTATCTTGCTGTTCCTTCTTCACTTTACTTGTAACATCTTCCATTGTCCATAGGTACATTCCATTCCTGAACATACGTTTTAACAAAGCATGTATCTTTTAGTGCTTAGTCTATTCGTTTCAGCTATCTCAACTATTTTGCTGAGACTATTATTTTAAACGTTATGAAGAAATTACTTACTTTAATAATTCTGCAGTAAAATTAGTATTCAATTCTCCACAATTATACATTAAGGATTAAGAAACATTTCCCTAATGCTTGCTTACCTCTTTTCTGCGCATAAACACTCTTGTTTTTCTATATCTGCAAAAACAACATACTTCCTGATTTCTTACAATCATTCACAGTGAATGGGGCAGTTTCACAGAGCACAGGGACTGGGGGCTATTCAGCCCATTATGGGCTGTATTCGCTCCCTCTGGAGATGCTGCAAATCTGTCCCAAACCCCCTCTCATTTGTCCACAGCTCTCCAAATCTTCCTTCAAAACGTTGTTTCAAATCTGTTTGAGAATACCTGCTGAATCAGCATCCAGCTGCCGTTCAGACTGTTCCAGATGCTCAGAACTTACTGAGTAAAACAATCTTCACATTTTAACCCTGCAGTATTTGCCAATGAAAGTAGTTACTATACGTTGTGACAAAGTATATAATTTCTCTCTGCCTCTCTGTAAATTAAGTATCTCTGAAAACTATCTGCTCCTGGTCGAAATCATTGTTTAACCGTCTCATCTCCAAGGAGAATTATATGAAATAGTGTTACATCTCCATAAAAGAGAAATCTATCTTAGTTTTAATTTATTAGTGTCAACTCATGCATGCCAACCAGGAATTCTGGATTCCCATTTGCCAGGAGCTGGTCCATATCCCTCGGAGTCCTTCCTCTTCATGGGCCTAATCAGATGTCTTTTAAAAATTGTTATTGTACTAGCCTCCACCTCTTCCTCAGGCTGCTCATTCCATACACGCACCACCCTCGACGTGAAGCAGTTGCTTCTAAGATCCCTTTTAATATTTTCCCGCTCAGCTTAACCTGTACCCTCTAGTTTTGGACCCACGGAACATGGGAAAATAACCCTGACTGTTCACCTTATTCATGCCCATCATGAATTTATAAATATTGATAAGACCACCTCTCAGTCTCTAACTCTCCAGGGAAAATACTCCCAGCCTACTTAGACTTACCCAATAGCTCAAACCGTCCAACCCTGGCAAAGTCCTTGCAAAACTTTTCTGAACGTTTCAAGTTTCACAATATCACTCCTAAAAGAGGGAGACTGGAACGGTAAACAGAATTCCAGAAGAGCCTTAATCAATGTCCTATACAGCCACAATAGGACATCACAACTTCTGTATTCATGCATTGTCCAATAGTGGAAAGCATACCAAACGTTGCCTTCACTACTCTGCCTCCCTGTGACTCTACTTCCTGGGAAATATGAACCTGCACTCCAAGGTTTCTTTGTTCAGCAAAGCTCTCCATGACCTTCCCATTCAGTGTATAAGTCCTGCCCTGATTTGCCATTCCAAAATGCAGCACCTCATAGTTATCTAAATTATACTGTCTGACATTCCGCTGCCCATCGGCCCATCTGATCAAGATTCCATTCTACACTGAAGCAAACTTCTTCACTGTCCACTACACCTCCAATTTTGGTGTCTTCTGTAAAACTGCTGACCATACCTCATATTCACATCCAAATCATTTATATAAAAAGACCAGCATCGATCCTTGCAGCACACTGCTGTTCACAGGCTTCCAGTCCACAAAGCAACCCTCCATCACCACCCTCTGTCTCCTGCCTTCAAACCAATTTTGTATCCAAATAGCTAGTTCTGCCTGCATTCCATGTTACCTCATCTTTCTAACCAGTGTGCTTTGTGGAACCTTGTTGAATGTCTTTTTGAAGTCCATATTGACAACGTCCACAGTCTCCCTTCAATCTTCTTTGTCACTTCTTCAAAAGATTCAGTCAACTTTGTGAGACATTATTTCCCACGCACAAAGCCATGTTGACTATCCCTAATCATGCCTTACCTTTTCAAACACATGTAAATCCTATTCCTCAGAGTCCAATCCAACAAATTGCCTGCAACCGGGATGTTCTGGAGTGGGATTGCTCCTCTTGTGTGCAGATATGGAAGAAGTGGAAGAATTGAGTACAGGACTATACTCGAGGGAAATCAGGAGAGCAAAAAGGGTACATGAAATAACGATAGGAAACGGTTCTCTAGGAAACTCTATGAAAAGGCTCACTGATCTCTTGTTCCCCGGCCTATCCTTACCACCTTTTTAAAATCATTGCAGCAGTCTTCCAGTACTTCACCTGTGACTATTGATGATACAAATATCTCAGTGAGGGGTCCAGCAATCATATCACTAGCTTTCCACAAAGTTCTGAGATACATCTAATCAGGTACCAACGTCTCTGTAATATGGACATTTATCAAGTTATCATTTTATTTCTCCAAACTCTCTAGCTTCCATTTCATTCTCCAGTAAAACAAAATGACGTGAAATACTCACATAATATCTCTCCCAGCTTCTGTGGTTCCATAGACTGCCTTGATGACCTTTAAGGGGTCCTATTCTCTGCCGGTTATTCTTTTATCAGGGATGTATTTACATAATCTTTGGATTGTCCTTAAACCATTTTCTGGACTTATTTCATGTCCCCGTTTTGCTCTCCTGATGACTCTCGAGTATAGTCCTGTGCCCAGTTCCATGTCTGCACTCAGGAGGAGCAATTCTACTCCAGAACATCCCAGAAAGTCTTCCGATTTCTAGGATCGCAATTTCCCTCCCACGTGATCAACAATGCCCTCCAACGCATATACTTCACATCCTGCACATCCGCCCTTGAACCCCACTCCTTCAACCACAATAAGAATATAAACCCCCAGTACTGACCTTCCACCCGACTATTCAGCAGATACAGTGCATTAAACTCTGCCATTTCCGCTACCTAGAGTCAGACCCCAGCACCAGTGATATATTTCCCTCCCCACCCGTCTCTGCATTCTGCATAGACCATTTGCTCTTCGACTCCCTTGTTAGGTCCACACCATCCCTAAAACCCATCCTCCACACCCAGCGCACTCCTTTGCTACCACAGGAGATGCACAACCTGTGCCCACCCCTTACCCATCACCTCTGTCCAAGGCCCCAAAGGATCTCTCCAAACCAGGCAGAGATTTTCCTGCACATTTAAAAACCTCATCTACTGCGTCTGGACACTATGGATAATTTACTATGGCTAAAGCCCCAAACCTTCACATCTTTGGATTGTGGAAAGAAACCGGACATCTGGAGGAAACCCACTCAGACATGGGGAGAATATGCAAACTCCACACAGACAGTCACTTGAGGGTGGAATCAAACTCAGGTCCCTGGTGCTGAGGCAGCAGTGCTAACCACTGAGCCACAATACTGTGGGATCTTTGGTGCTGATTTGCTGCCCCACTGAATCTCACTCACCATGCCTCATTTCCTAAGAGAAGAGGCGGTGATGGCATAGTAATATTATCACTAGGCAGTTAATCCAGAGACCCAGAAAACGATCTGGGGACCTGGGTTTGAATCCCATCAGGGCAGATGGTGAAATCTGAATTTAACAAAAATCTAAAATTAAGAATGTAATGATTACAATGAATCCATTGTCAATTATTGGTTAAAAAGCACCAACTGGTTCACTAATGACTTTTAGATAAGGAATCTGCCATCCTTACCTGGTCTGGCCTACATGTGACCCTAGACACACAGCAATGTGGTTGACTGTCAACTGCCTTCTAGGCCCAGCCAGTGACACCCTCATCCTGTCAATGAGTAAAGAAAAAAAAGGTCAAGTCTTGTTCCTACTCAAGTAGGTACATCCTAGAAACTGAATCGGAAATATTCTCGTACACACTGAACAAATACCTTTCCATCCACGTCCTTAACACTACAGCACTTAGAGGCTATGTTGGTAAAGTTAAAACCCCTTATCGTTGCAACTATTTTATTCTTACAGATAACAGATCTCCTGGTAAAGTTACTTCTCAATTCCCCACTGACTATTGGGCGGGGGTCTACAATACAGTTCCAATGAGGGGATCATCCCTTTCTTCTTTCTCAGTATCACCCAAATAATTTGCCTGGATGTAGGACCAGGAACGTCTTCATGAAGTCCATTCGCAATGTTATGCCTCATCAAGAATGCCACACCCCCTGTTGTTGCCCTTTCTATCCTTGCTATAGCATCTATAACAAGGAACATTAAGGTGTTGTTCCTATCCATCCCTGATTCATGCCTCTGTAATTGCTGTAATATCCCAGTCCCATGTTCAAAATCATATCGTGAGCTCATCTGCCTTCCCTGTCAGGACTCTTGCACTGAAATAAATGCAGTGTAACTGCTCAGTCTGACCTGATTCTGTGACGTGCCCTTGCCTGCCTTGACAGTCTGACCTCTGAACATTATCAGTCTCAGATTACCCCTTTCCTCACTATCTTTTTGGGTTTACTCCCACTCCCTCACTGGTTCAATTTCTCCTAAGTAGCACTAGCACATATTCCCTTCCAATGCAGGTACAATCCATCCTTCTTATGCAGGTCGATTCTACCCAAAAGTGATTCCAATGATTCAAAAACATGAAACCTTCTGCCCTCCACCAGGTCCATAGCCACTCATTGATCTGCTCCATCCTGCTATTCCTACTGGCATTAGCATTTGGCATCAGGACTAATGCAGATATTACTATCCTTGAGGACCTACTTTTTAAACCTCCAGGCTAATTTGCCGTATTCTCATCAGGACCTCATCCTTTCTCTTCCTATGTCATTGGTACCAAAGTACAACGACATCCCACTGGTTATTCCCTCCTTCGAAAAGATTCTGCTCCCACTCGGAGACATTGTTGACACTGGCATCAGGTAGGCACCACCCCATACTGATGTCTCACTCTCAGCTGTAGAAACGGCAGTCTGCGCCATATACCAGAGAATCGCCTATCATAATCGATTATCTGGAACCTGATATACCTCTCATTACTTTGGAGAGAGTCTCAGTACCAGGAACTTGGTTGTCAGTGCGAGAGTCACTTGAGAGTCTATTACCCCCTAACTTTTCCAAACCAGTATACTTATTAGAGATGGAGACAGCCACGGGAGACTGCTGCATTCCCTGCCTACCCCTCCTGCATTTCGTGGAGATAACCCATCCACCTGACTGCATCTATAGTATTCTACCAACCGGAGACTGCTAACTATAATGTTAACTGACCCCCTG
Organism: Chiloscyllium plagiosum; assembly: GCF_037043375.1. Lineage (NCBI taxonomy): Eukaryota > Metazoa > Chordata > Chondrichthyes > Orectolobiformes > Hemiscylliidae > Chiloscyllium > Chiloscyllium plagiosum. The sequence continues at coordinate 62,897,622 of NW_028270175.1, read as the reverse complement.
TCAATTCCTAACTGCATTTAACTGCCCCGCTCCAACTGATCCATGCAATCCATTGGGATTTGCAACCCCACTTCCTGCAGACATCATCATCAGGATCATTGAAACTCTCCCTGACGCCCACATCTGACAGGAAGCGCACATCACTGTATGAATGGCCATCTCTGCACTTTAACATTTTACAGACCCAGGAAAAGACGTAGTCTTACTGCTACACAAAACACTACTCTAGAATAACTTAACATCTACGTTTTTTATTTTAAATTTAATTAAGCGACTGTAAGACATACTAAAAAGAAAAACTCACCTTATTCACTGTCGTAGATTTACTGAAATAAAACAGACTATGATTCATGTGTTAAGAGCTGATCTCCAGCTGTAGTGTTTCTGAGAGTGAGGTTTCTCCGAGGGCAGCTGTGAAATGTCACTGTTTCTTTCACTTTTCTCCCAGCTCAGTTTCCAGAGCGGTTTAAACCTTCACAGCCAGTCAGCTGGGAGAGGTCACTGGGTGTTGCCTTTGCTGCCCAGACCAGTATTTATTGGACATTTTTATTTGACTTGGAGAAAAGTGGTGGTGAACTGCCTTCCTGAAATGCTGCAGTCCATGTGTTGGCAGTACAACACAGTGCTGTTTGTACAATATTCCCTTTCAGCCTTCTCTATACTCCCTCGTCCAATCTCTGAACCCTCTCTATCTCTATAATCCTCTTCCAGCCTCAGATTCCTCACTATCTCTGTAAGCGCCTTCCAGCTTCACAAAACTCCCTCCCTTTATCTCTAATTCCCCCTGCAGCTTCACAACCATCCTTATCTCTTTAAACCCCTACATCTTCAGAAATTACATGTCTGTGGAGTAAGATTGTTATTTTGATTCATTTTTAGTTCTTTTATCACAAAAATGGAAACTACATACCAAAAAATGTGTGAAATTATTCGTTTGAAACAGATTTCTGTTAACTGACTACTTGGAGACGCTGACACATGGACGGCTCAGTAATTTATCTCAAATTGTACACATAGAAGGACGGACATTTTTTTAAAAATCGTCGACAAATAGTTAGGCAATGTTCTAATGGTATTCTTGCTAGGCGGGTAATATGGAGACCTGTGTAATGCTGTGAGAATTAGGGTACAAATCCTACCATGGCTGATGGTGGCATTGGTATTCAATAAAATCTGAAATTAAGAATCTACTTATGATAATGGATCTATTGCTGAATGTGAGGGAAAAAAAAACATCTAGTTTACTAATGTTAATTGGGGAAGAACATCTGGCATTCTCACCTGGTCTGGCCTACATGTGACCACAGCAACGTGGTTGACTCTCAACTGCCCTCTGGGTAAGGCATGTTGGCCGAGCCAGTGATACCTATATTCTCTAAATGAATAAACAAAACGCTTCATGTTAAATCATGGAGGAGAGTTTGTTTTTAAATGCAATTGTGTTTGAAATTTAAAAAAAAGGATCACCTTGGTCGGATGGCACGATCGACGCTGCAATAATCAGAGGGAACTTGAGGGACAAATGTCCAGAGAGACCTCAAATATATGTCAGAATAATAAGAGTGTAATAGTAAGCAATTTAACTTTCAAAACATTGATTCGGATTACCATAGTTTGTGGGTGGAGAATTGTTAAATTAATTCAAGAACAGTTTCTTCATCAGTGTGTAAATATTCCTATCAGAAAAGGAGCAAAAGCTGACCTTTTCTCGGGTAACAAAACAGGACAAGTGGTTGAAGTGAAAGTAGGGGAACACTTTGTATGGGAGGAAATTGCAGGCATTTGTAGAAACATTTGTATAATTGATAATCACAAGTGAGGTGCCTGATGACTGGAGAGTGGCTATTGTTGTATCTTTATTACGGAGAAGCCTGTGAACTGTAGACCTGAGAGCCTGACTTCAGTGGTGGGTAAGTTGTTGGAGGTGATCCTGAAGGATACGATTTATAGGCGTCTTAAAAGTTAAAGAATGATTAAGGAAAATCAACTGGGAGAAGGTGAGGACTACAGATTCTGGAGGTCAGAATCGAAGAGTGATGTGTGGGAAAAGCACAGCTGGACAGGCAGCACCCGAGGAGCAGGAGAATCGATGTTTCCGGTACAAGCCCTTCATCAGGAAGGGGATGAGACCTTTTATCTTAGCCTGCTGGACAAACTTTCCCCATTCCTGAAGAAGGGCTTATGCCCGAAACGTCGATTCTCCTGTTCCCTGGATGCTGCCTGACCTGCTGCGCTTTCTTCCAGCAACACATTTCCAGCGATGATTAAGGATAGTCAGCATAACTTTATGAGAGGGCAGAGCGTTAGACTTTGCTTATTTGGACTTTAGTAACGCCTTTGACAAGGTTCTGCATGGGAGACTAGTTTGTAAAGTTCGATCAAATGGGATTCAGGGCGAACTTGCCAACTGGATACAAAATTAGCTTAACAGTAGGAGACAGAGTAATAGTGGAGAGTTGTTTTTCAGACTGATGACCTGTGACCAGCGGTGTTCCACAGGGATAGGTGCTGGGCCCACATGCGTTTGCCAATCATCTAAATTATTTTGATGATAGTATGCTAAGTCTGGTTCGTTATTTTGTGGGTGACACTGAAATTGGTGTTCATGTGTACAGTAACAAAGGCAATCTATGATTACAAAGAGATCTTGATCAATTGGGTGAATGGGCTGAAGAGTGGCAGGTGAAGTTTAATTTGAATGAATGCAAAGATATTAAATTTCGATAAAACAAACAAAGGCTGGACATGCACCAATTAAAAGCGGGCCTTGAGTCGTGATATAGAACAAAGAAACCTGGGGATTCAGGTCTTTGAAGTTTGCATCACATGTAGACAGGGTGGATGAGAAGGTGAGAAAGTCTCTCTCCTTAAAACTTGTCTTTAAACATTTAGACTAAAATGTATTGCTGAATGAAAGAACACATTTACTACATAATAGAAAATACACTGGACAGGCTAGGAGGCTCAGAAAAACCGGGGGAACCCAAGGTATACAGAAGTTAAAAACATCTGTCCTCTCCCGATGATAACAGAATGCTCCAAGGCCATTAAGAACTTTGCTTTAACATAAGTGAATCTGTGTAAACAGGACACCAAGCGATGACATTCGCGGCTGTTCTTTCATGAAATTAATGAAAGTGTTTGATTTAAAAGCCTTGGAATTGATGTTCAGGTCCTGTCAATTATAATGGATCCTTATTACCCCTTGCAAGCTGGGCAAACACAGAGAGAAAAACATATTTGCCGTTGCAAGACCCTGACTTGAGAGTTCAAAAGGACAATAGAGAGGGACATCATTTTAGTGCTGAGGCTGCTGAAACCAGTAGAAAATTAACTCTTAGTGTTATGGATCGAATTTACTTGCAATTTTGAGACTTTTTTGATGTTGTGTAGCTATTACTGGTTATTAAATACAAATTCTGTAAAAGGTAATATTGATGAAGCTTTAATATAGTTGCTGTTCTTGCAGACCGCTCTACAGATTGCCCCACTGTCAATTCTAACTAATCAGACGTTATGCTGTATTTGAATTTGTATCACAACCTTGAAATGAAAGCATGTTTAATTCAAAGACTAATGGATCAGTTTAAATGCAACCTTACGGTAACATCTCAGCCTCAGATACAGAATGATTCAATGCTTTAAAAGCAGGAGTCTGCTCCTAGCTTAGAAATTATTCTAGGCTAAACATTGAAGAGATTCTGGAACAATGTGTCAGGAAGCCAGTTTATAGTCAAACGTTTGCCCTCCTTGCAAATAAGCCATTTTTAAAAATAATCGTATCTGACATGTGAGATCTGCAAGGTTACATCATGAGCTCTCTAATTAGCTCAGACTGGTATATCTTTATGATCGTAGTTTATCTTGCTAGCAGGCGCCAAACTCGGCTGGGTTTGTTTTTATCACCTAATGAGTGTCTTGGGGCCTGTAGGATTGATTAGTTGAGCGTAGAAATACCTGTCAATTAACTTCTCTTCCTTACAAATTATTGCCTTCCACAGTTATCAGTCTAATTAAGAACATGCAATATTTTTGTAAACTTTTTGTATGAAGGAAGCCACTTTGTATAGTACAGCAGAGTAGCCTGCTGGGGCACCTGAAGAGCTGGTACCTTACTCTCGTAGGTTATTAGAAGCTAGTTAGTTTAGATTATACGTATCAGTGTTATGTTGTAATAGTAATGCTGTTGGTAAATAAAAGAGATGACTAAAATTAAACTAATCTGTCTGTAAGAGGTTTCTATTCCAGACTTCCAAAGAGTATGATCTCCGGGACGAAATAAGTGAGAGAGGCTTACAGGTCTGAGTCCACACGGGATCCTCTGAGCAGTCTCAAATCTGTACTTTAACAACGGTGTTTAGCATGCATGCGTTCATTGCTCAGACCTTTGAGTATGGGAGCTGGGACATTATGTTGATGCTGTACAGAACGTTGGTGTGGCCTCTTCTGGAATACTGTGTCCAGTTCTGGTTGCCCAGTTATCGGAAGGATATTATTAAATTGGAGCGGGTTCAGACGAGATTTATCACAATGTTGTCATGAATGGATGGATTGTGTTATAAGAGAGGCCGGATAGGCTGGGATTTCTTTGACTGGAGCGTACGAGGTTGAGGGGTGACCTTATTAGAGATTTATAAAACCATGAAGAGAGTAGATAAGATGAATGGCTATGGGGCAGGGGGATTCAAGACTCGGGTGCAGACATTTTGAGAAGAGATGAGAAAAGTTTTAAAAAGACATGAGGTGTTTTCTCAATGTTTACACTTGTGGATTGGACGTATATAGGAAGTGGTAGCTGTGAATACTATTACAATACTTAAAAGATATTTGGATAAGCACATAAATAGGAAATATTTGGAGGGATATGCGCCAAGCAGAGGCAGGTGCAATTAGTTTTGTTTGGAATTATGGTTGCCATGGACTGGTTGAATCACAAGGACTGTTTCTGTGCTGTATAATTTTGTGACTCTCACTGTCGCTACCTCTTCAAATTCCTCCATCGTCACATCTCTCCCTATCCCTGTCACCTCATCCAGCCTCACAACTCTTCCTTATCTCTACAACTCCTCTCCATTCTCAGAACCCTCAATATCTCTGCTATCACAAATATCTCTATCTCTATCTCTAATCTCATCCAGCCTCACAAATCGCTTTGGTATGCACCTTTCTCTCATTCCAGCCTTGAGGATAGGCCATTTTTATTTCAGGTTCCTGCACCCTGAGTTGCAAAGTTTCCTGCAAAATCTCTCTGGCTCATTTTCCTCCCATAAACATTAACCAATCATGTATCATCTAATCTAATATCACCCTTTCTGACCTTGTATCAAATATGGCTTGTCATATTCCGATATTAGGTGTCTCAGATGCCTCGAGGTCACAAAAAGGCTCTGTGGTCCTTCAGGTCTGTGCTGTAAAGAAATCTACCAGCTAACTATTCTAATCCCATTTTCCAGCACTTAGCTCATAGCGTTGTCAGCCTTGGCATTGCAATTGTATCCCTAAATACATCTTAATATTATCGGAATTTCTGTGTCTCCCACCCTCACAGACAGTGAGGTTTAGTGCAACTGTTGTTCTACGATGACAACACCCACAGGAACACAGAGCAGCTGAGTCTCTGCAAAGCAGTGATTCCCCACACATTGGGAAGGATGGCAGTGTCCCTGAGAGGAGGTACAGGGGATTTACCAGGATGGCTCAAGGAATAGAGGATCTTAGTTGCATGATTAGGGCTTTAGCACATTAGTTTTTCAAGTGTAATGTGTGTTGCTAATACACATCAAAAATAGCCATCTACAATAGATGGACACTCCTTCTCAACTTCTCCCCTTGCTTGGGATGGGGAAACCACCACCAGTCATCTCTCCCTAATGAGAGAGCAGCCCTATGGTCTGTTAGGACAATGCTGACTTTACCTTTTCCACAGTGATGCCACTGTGCCTCGGGGGTGGAGAGAGGGAATGCTGAAAGTGGTGGATGGGACACCACTCAGGCACAGTGCTTTGTCCTGGAGAATGTTCACTTTCTTTAATATTGTTGAGGTTGCACTGATGTGGGCAAGTGGAGAATGTTCTCACACAATCCTGATGTGTGCCTTATGGAGACAAACAGACATTGGGGAATCAGGGCTTTGGGGAATCTGAGATTGCTCTCCTTGTAGCAAAGGAAATTGAGTGGAGCTGTGATAGAGGGGTTTACAAAACATATACATTAGGATGATAAACCTTACACTCAACAGCTCATTATAAAAGGAATACAGGACTCATACTGACGATTTGGGGGAGATATATTGAGAGAATGGGGTGATGCAAAGGTGAACTTTTATGCAGCAAATGGGAATGAGCTGGAGGTTTATACTCACACACAATGCGATAATCCAAGTCCAGATGAATTCAGTAATACTGTCAGAGTTTGGCATTACAATTACTGAGATTACCATCTAAATACCCACCTGTAGTATCCTGTAATACAAGTTTATAAAATTCGTCACTGTCAGTTCAGATTAGAAATTCACACCATCCCCTCCTCCTGGCCCAGGATGACTGTACAAATTTCCCATTGTGGAGGTCAGCAGCCAATTCAGGGGAAACTCTATGTGGGTTTCTCTGAGTTTCCACCTTGGAACTTCATGTGACTGAACAGGGCAGATCTTTGACACATGGGACAGCATATTTCCAAGAGTTAGTGAGATGTGGAGAGCAGGATCTGCTTCCTTTTCTTTCCTTCCATGCTGCCGCTGTGCCTCATCAATAAGACATGGGGGGGTGAAAGGTTCATGCAGCTTAATGGGCAGGTTGTCTCCATTCTGACCAATGGGCAGCAAGCTTCTCCCAGCCATCGCATAGAGTTTTGCTCCGAACATCGCAACTTTGCAGGCTTCCCACTGCCCAGTGCTCTCAATAAACGTTTAAAAGAATGGGGGTGGGGGTGGGGGGAACCTCCTCGAAAATGTATAACTGTAAAGTTCTAAGAGGATTGTGGTGAGAGAGAGAGATGCACAGGAGAATTGGACAACAAGTTTCCAGATGGGGTTTAATTTGGGAAAATGGGAAGTTGGTCATTTTGGAGGAGATAATATTATTTAAATGGTGGAAACTATAGAAAGCTGCAGGAAACATTGAAAGCTAGCACACAATTACAACAGGGAATCAGGAAGGGGAATCGAATGTTTTGTTTCAAGCGTTTTCAGTATAAGAGTTTTTAGTATACACCTGAGTGCAACTTTCTGAACTGCTGGTGAGACCACCATATCTGGAGTAATGGGAGCAGTTTTGTTCCTTCCTGATAGGGAAATGTGTCACTTTATCAGAGGCATTTCAGGGAAAATTCACTATGATGATCCCTGGTTTGAAGCAATGATCTTTTAATCAAAGGCTGAACAAGTTGGGAATCTACAATCTGGATTCTGGAGAATGAGAGGTGATCTTATTGATACATATGGGATTCCTAAGGGGTTTGACAGGATAAATACTGCGAGAATTAATACTGGGAGGGGAGATTCTGTGTCAGTCGCGGAATCAAAGGTTCTGTTTCAGATTTGTCAAGTTAAAGGCAACATCGACACAAAGGGTTTCAGTAGCAATGGAGCTGGGGAGCGGCAACAAGCAACATTTTAGAGACTGGAATTCCTGGTGTTTGTGATTGTGTAGATGTCTGATCAGAAGGTCACTTTGGGGTCAGATATAACAGCAGTATTGTGAAGAGTTGTTCTGGCTCAGATAGTTCCCAGTGGGAGAAAGGGGCTCAGCAGTAAGTGAAACTAATTTGTAATAGCAACTGAAGGCAATGGGCTTAACCATTGCAAAGTTTCATTGGAGGAAATTGCAGCGAATCAAGTCGTGGAAGCGTGATAAGCAGTTTGGTAAATGAGAATAGGGGAGCAATGGAGAGGGTTGATGGCGAGGTAGAGCTGGGCACTGTCAGTGTACATGTGAAACCTAACACGGTGTTTTTGGACGATGTCACCTCTTGACAGTGTGTAAATGAAAACAGGAGGGGCCAAGGGTAGAGGCACACAAAATACAAAGAATTCATAAAGGGAAGGGAGAGTGGAGATGGAGCAGGATTTTCCAACGATGGTGGGGTCAATTATTAGTATTTATCAGAATGGATGAGAAGGACATAACCAGAAAAGACAGACAGAACAAGGAACAATATCTATGAATTGACGAGGGGGAGTGATGATGATGATGAGGAAACTGAGCTGTAACATCTGTAATTTAAATAGACTGGGGTAAAGGATCAAGTTAAGATCTGATAAGGCTAGACAAGAGATGGGAGAAAGATGTAACTTTGGGACAAAAACCAGGAACACCACGTGAGACAGTTTCGCTCCATGGGCTAGTGGGAGGGAGGGAAGCAGCAGAGGCAGCTGATCGGATTATCTCAATCTCAGTGACGGAGAATCTCCATGTGCTCCTCACTCTTGTTGTTGGAGGGGAGGATGGAGGAGACAGGATGATGGAGTATTTTACATAGAAACAAAACCACAGTTAGTGATAATTAAAGTGAGTGAACACACTGATGTATTTAACTGTTATCCAGAATATTAAAACGTGCAACTGAAGTCCTGGTTCGAATCCCAGATCGGCAGATTTGGAATCTGAATTCAAGAAAAAATACCTGGAATTAGGAATCTCCTGATCTCCATTAAACCATTGACAATGACGGAAATAAATCCTGCCAACCTGACAGTGGTCAAGCAAGCTACTCATGGTATTAGTCACTGCAACGTCACAACAAACTAATGAAACTGGATGGACCACTTGGAATCTAACAAGGCATTAGGAAATACAACCACAGAATCGGCGCTCTCGATGTTGCAAAACCCTCCAGACTAGCATCTGGTTTGTGGAGAGCTGGCTCATAGACTAGTTAAGGAACAGCCTGACATAGTCATACTCACGGAATCATCCCTTACAGACCATGACCATACACTACCATCACCATCCCTAGATATCGAGTGTGTGGTGACGGAAAAGCACAACAGGTCAGGCAGCATCCGAGAAGCAGGAGAATCGACGTTTCGAGCCTAAGGCCTTCATCAGCCTGACCTGCTGTGCTATTCCAGCTCCACACTCTCGACTCTGACTTCCAGCATCTGGAGTCTTCACTTTCTCCTGAAATCTCTGGATATGTCCTGTCCCACCATCAGGATAAACCAGGCAGGGGTGGTAGCATAGTGGTGCACACACAGGAACCATTTGCCCTGGGAGTACTCAGCATTGACTTTGGTCACCAGGAAGTCTCATGGCTCCTGCTGATTACCACGTACCGGGCTCCCTCGGCTGATTAATCAGTGCTCCTCCATGTTGAACAATACTTGGAGGAAGCACTGAAGCAATAAAATGGTGTCAAGTTTACTCTGGGTACAGGATTTCAATGTCCTCCACCAAGAGGAGCTTAGCAGCAGGATTACTGACTGAGCTGGTTGGGTCCTCAAGGACATAGCTGTTCAACTGGGTTTGCAGCAGGCAGTAAGAGAACCAGCAAGAGGGAAAAACATACTAGATCTCATCATTACGAATCTACCAGCTGCAAATGCATCTGTCCATGACAGTATCGGTAAGAGCAAACATCATACAGTCCTTTTGGAGACAAAGCCTCGCCTTAAAGTTGAGAAAAACCTCCATTGTGTTGAGTGGTACTATCATGGTGCTAATTGGGACAGACATCGTACAGATGTAGGAACTCAAACTGGATATCTCTGATGCACTGTCGGCCACCAACAGCAGCAGAACTATACTCAAGCACAATCTCTAATCTCATGGGTTCGTAAATCCCACACTCACGCATCACAATGGACAGGAAAGGAGAACATGTCATAAGCAGCATGAGGCATACCTAAAAATGAAGCGACAACTCCCAACAATTTGTTAATTCACTACTTCACCTGTGTGGCCGATTCAACAGTTGCTAAAGCAACATGGTCTGAAACTTTCAACAAAAACTTAACAGATCTGCTTTCCATTTTTAAGGCATCCCTCAAAACCTGCTTTTTGGCAATGCTTTTTGTCACCTGACCTAACATCTCCACCTCTGGCCTTATGTTTAAAGTTCTCAATAATACTTTTGTGAAATTATACGCATGATAATAAAACTACAAACTGTTCTTGATTTAGACATTATCTTCAAATCATCACTGCAATCTGTAATGTCACTTGCCCAACCACATTATGGGAGCGTCTTCACCACACAAACTGCAGCTGTACAAGAAAGACAAACATCACCCTCTCCACAGTCAACAGGGCTTTGGCATTAATCACTGGTATCTGTGAAAGGAGAGACACAGTTGATGTTTCAGGGAATGCAAAATGGATTACAGGGAATAAAAATGGTGCATAATTTGATAGTCAGAAATTAAAGGAAAATACACTCGCTTATTGGAAAAAAGAATTCTTGACTGTTAAAAATATTCTCGAAAAAATAATCTGATATTAGAGTAGATCATGGTCAGGGGCTGGGCGGCAGTGCAAAACTCATTTATAAAAGGTCTATAACTGTAATAGTACAGTAGCAAACAGGCCAAAAATACACCTATGTTTCGAGACTGAGGAAGCTAGTTATTGACAAAGTGGTCATGAGGGAGCCCAGAGGTGAATCAGAGCTGTATTGGCTGCTATTATCACAATGACTCTCTTCCAGAGAAAGGCTGCACATGCGCCTGGCTGCACCTTGCCCTCTACCAAGATGGCGGCTCCGCACGTGTCCAGTGAATCATTGCCCCGAATAAAGATGGCAGTGCTCACTCGAGCATACAGTCGTGCTGAGGCAATTCCCCAATTACTGCAAACATGGGACCGGGACGTTCAAATTTGTGTTTTCCGACGTTAACAATATGTTTGTAAACCCTCTCCCTTCATAGCAACACAGTTTTTTTCCAGTTTCTCTCCGTTTATTTCTTTTCTTACAGTATCCTTTCGCTCCTTAACTTCCTGAGCTTTCATTACAGCGACTCTGCGCCGTGCGCGACGGTGATCACGTGGTTTAGTTTAGTTTAGTTCCGCTTGGAGCACCAATCAGATATTCCTGATGGAGGGCTTTTGCCCGAAGCGTCGATTTTACTGCTCCTCGGATGCTGCCTGAACTGCTGTGCTCTTCCAGCATCACGAATCCAGAATCTGGTTTCCAGCATCTTCAATCATTGTTTTTACCTGGTGGACCAACTGCCCAGCCAGGTCCTCCAGCTCCGCCCATCGTCCGTTCATTGGTCCGGTGCTGATATCAAACACCCGGGGTTGTTTGTTGACTCGAGCATGCGCAGTACGTCCTGCTTTAGCTGGCGTGTTGGGTAATGTGATGGGAGAGTTTACTGAGGGTAAGAATTCCCTTTGTGTGAGCTCTGCAGTAGATTTCCTTTATTCATGGAGGAACATGACTGTAAAGCTGTGATTGATGAATCAATGCCATCTGAATCAGTACATAAAAACCCATTTCCACAACATCTGAGATCTTCAGCACACTGTATCACGCTCTTCTTTGGAGACAAAAAAGCATGAAATGGAGCCTCAAAAAATCGGAGCAGGAAAAGGGCATTTATTCCCTTCAGCATGTTCCCCCATTTTATCAGATCATGGCTGGGCCAACCCAGGCTTCAACACCTCTTTTTTGCTTAATCCGCATAGCGCTCAACTGCTCAATATTTCAAAAATCTATCTGCCCACTTTTAAAATAATTTGAGATTGAATCATAGATTCCCTACTGTGTGAAACAGGCCCTTCGGCCCAACAAGCCACACTGATCCTCCGAAGATTAACCAACCAGACCCATTCCCATACCACATTTAGCTTTAACAATTCTTTGGGCTAGAAAATTCTAGCAATTTACTGAGAGGAATAAACGGTTACTTTTTGTTTAAAATGAATGTTCTCTTCTGTAATGTCCCCTGGTTTGAGACTTCACTTGTTGCTAGAAGATCTAGTCAACATCGCCCCTGTCCAGCTCCTCAGAATCTGCATGTCTCCTTGTGCAAAACCTTTTGCAATCCGTCAAAGAACAAGATTGAAAACTCAGATTAGCTGATAGCTTGTTCAAGGCCATAAACGAGTGGCCTTTTGGTCCCATTTGCCATTAAACTGAGAGAAGAGGTGGTGAGCTTGCTGAAATGCCTTTCACTGAAACATTTTCGAATTAAAATAAATCACTACGGCTGCAGTGCAATTGAACTTAGAGACTTAGTGGGGAGTATCGACTGTCTTTTCTTTATTTGTTTCATTGCAGAAGGAATGAGAGCAGCCCAACGCCAGCCGGACCTGTAGAGAGACTGCCAGATATTAAAATGCACACCTCCGCTTCATTAGCCAGTCTGTCTGAGTCATCCAGACTCAAACATCATAAGTGGTGATGGACTTTATGTGTTCACTATGGATGCTATTACAGAGTACAAAATTAATACATAACATATTTCCTGAGTACTGAAAACAAAAAGTACTGAAGATCACAGCAGGGAACCGATGGCCGAGTGGTATTATTTCTGGACTGTTTATACAACGATCCAGATAGCATTCGAGAGAACCAGGGTCGAATTATGCCAAAGGAAATATTGGAATTTGAATTCAATGAATATCTGGAATTAAGAATCTCATGACCATGAATCCTTTGTCGAGTTTCGGAAAACCCTTCTGGATTACAAACATGCTTGAGGTAAGAAGTTACCATCTTTACCTAGTTTGTCCTACATGTGACTCCAAACACACAGTAATTCACTCGACTCTTAGCTGCCCATTGGGCAATTAGAGATGGGCAATGAATGCCGCTGAGCCAATGACACCCTCATCCCATGAACATCTTTTAAAAAACGATGCAGAGAGCAAGCTCACATTTTGAGTCCAGATGACTCTTCATCAGAGTTCTGACCAAGTCATCAAGACTCACCGTTAGCTAGCTTGGTCTCCATGGATGCTGTCTGACCTGCTGTCAGCTCCAGCATTTGTTGTTTTCAGTGCAGATTCCTCCATCTGAAGTAACTTCCTTGTATATTTCTTCATTATATTGTTTATTAAACACCCATTAAATTGCAGCTACTACACAAAACCTTACCTACAGAGTACTGTGGCCCTGGTGTCAAAGGCCTCCATTGACTTGTTCAGTTACACCATAATTTAGGACAATTGCAAAATGCCAGTGTGGCTGAAAAGAATAGAATCATCGTCATATATCATGGAAACGAACCCTTCGGTCCAACCCGTCCAGGCCAACCAAATTTCCCAAATTTTGCGAATTCAGTTTGCCTGCATTTGGCCCACATTCCTCAATCTTTCCTATTCAAGAACCTCTCCAAATGTCTTTTAAATGTTGTAAGTTTTGCACCTATCACTTCCTCTGGCCATTTATCCCGTGTCCCAACCAATCTCTTTATGAAGCAGTTGGCAACTGGTCGTTTCATTGTTGACCACGGTGTGCAAATCACTGGAGATTATTGTTCATTAAGGACTATCCCTTTCTGAGCATGGTTCAGGGCCTTAAAAGATTCCTGAATGTAGCTTGGGCCTCCTTGCAGGTTACCACATGCTGCTCAAGGCCTTGTGGGTTACCATATGCTGCTCAAGGCCTTGTGTTTGCGCAACGCAGCTGTCTATGTGAGTGGGTGTTGTGGAAGGAAGAAGCAGGCGTTAAGGAATTAATTCATTTATGGAATGTGGTTGTCACCGGCTGTGTGAACATTTATTGCCTCATTCTAATGCCCTTGTGAAGGTGGTTGCAAACTCCCTTTCTGCTTCACTGCAGTCCGTGTGGGTTGTAGGCCTATTGGTAGTGCTATTCGAATGTAATTCCAGAGTTTTGGCTCAATGAGACTTGGGCTGCTGAAAGATATTCAACTCCAGGTGGTAGTGGCTTGGAAGGGAATCTGCAGGAGGTGGTGTTCCCAGGAATCTGCTTTCGTTTTCCTTTTAGTTGGTATTGTCATAGGTTTGGAAGATGCTATTTAAGTGTTATGAATTGATGTAATGTATCTTGTAGATAGTACATAGTGCTGCTCTGGGCATCAGTGGAGGACGGAGTGAATGTGAGAGCCAATCAAGCAGTCTGCTTTTTCTTGATGCTTGTACCTGCTCTGCCATTTGATACAGTCATGGTTAATGTCATCTTGGCCAGGACACCGCTTTGCTGCCAGCTCTCCTTAACTCTTCAACCCATTACTAATTAAAATCCTGTGTGTCTCCTATTTAAATTTACTTAATATCCCAGAATCCGCCTTGTTCTGAGGTAGTGAATTCCCCTGATTCACCATCCTCTGAGAGAATTAATTCCTCCAACTCCCCCTTTATTGTAAACTTATGACTCCTCATTTCAGATTGAATCATCTTCTCTGCATCCACTTGGTCAATCCCTTGACCATTTTAAAGACCTCAATGATACCACCTCTCATTTTTGGGTGCCAATGAATATGAATACAAATAGTTGTAGTTCAGCTTGTGACATTTTAATAATTGTGGCAGAGGATGTGTGTTCAAAACTGAGCTGGACAGTTAGTGCTTTTCAAATAAGAAATAGTTTACGAGATTAAGTACATTAATATATTGAAGTTTTGTTTTTAGGAAGACTTACTGTTGGGAAGATTTGGTTCTGGGAATATTGCAGTCAAATCTATGGAAGATTAACCTCAACCCATGTGTGAGGTAGTACACTGTGGTCAAAAGATTAGAGAGACCACTTCCCCTTTGGAAATATGTCCCTAAATAGGGCAGAGGGATCTGGAGATAGGAATGAGTCACAGACAGTAAATGGCACCGGTTTGTGAGGTTAGATAGAAAAGTAGATCATGGGTTTAATTCTGGGGCGACAGAATGGAAATGTGTGAGATATGTGTAGAACCATGGACTGATCACCCTTGGAGCACTGCAAACAGTTCTGATCTTCATATTCTAATATGGATGTAGAGGCAGTAGGGAAGATAAAGAATAGTTACTGGAATTATGTCAAAACTCAATTTCAATTCATCAAGTAAGACTGGGCAGTCTTGTCTCGTTGAAAAAGAATGACATTGTTCAGTTACATAGGGGTTTGATAGGGTAGATATAGAAAAGATGTTTCTACTTGTGAATGACACTATCCACTGGATCTGGGGGTATAATTGTAGTCACTATTAAATCCAGCCGGGAATTTGCAGAGGGCGACAAAGTCTTTACCCAGAAAGGGGTTCAAATGTAGAACTTACCTCATCTGGAATAATTGAAGCAGATATCAGATGAATTCAAGGAGGAGCTTGGAATACAAGAAATCAAAGAAAACTATGTTGATGGGTTTAGGTTGAGAAGGAGGCCTGTGTAAATCACAAATACTGAGAACCTGATTTTCTGTCCTGAAACTATAAATCTGTGTTGATATGTGACATTTCTATATTGGGAGCAGCGGTAGCAGTAAACAAGGCAGCTCACCCTGACCATTCTTGGAGAAAAGCAAAACCTCTGGTCACACAAAAGGGAAATAGCTCTATTGAGGAGGTGGTTCAAACAATGGCCAACGACTCGCTCCGCAAGACAGTGTGCCTTCATTACCTGGTGAGAAAGGTGAAGTCTTTAACCAGAAATGATATTTTGTCCTTCCACTGATCTCATGACTGAAATGGGGAAATGTGTCTCTTCAGTTAGCTGATTCGAATCAATGAAATCTTTTGCTACATTAGCACTCCTTCCCTACCTAAAGGATATATGGGTCAAATAGGCACATCTCTTGCACTTATTTAGTTCAAGATTCCTTTATTCAGATATGTGCTTAAGCTATTCAATCCAAGCTCCTTGTGTTTCCCTTGGATCTGTGGTTGTGCATAAGGCAACTTAAACAATGTGTGATTCAATATCAAAGTTGTGTTGAATCAATAATTGTAACCCAACTCTGCTCCTTGAGCAGATAATTAATCCAAGGATTCTAGCTCAGCCCTTAACTTCAAGTTCAAATTCTAAACCTTTCAGTGAGCATTGGAAAATGACAATGAGCAAAGTCAATCATTTATTGTCTCTCCAGCCTCTGCTTCTGATGCCACTGAGTACTCCCATGAGTTTGAAGAGTCAATGACGAAAGAGGAGATTGAAGAGAAATCAGTACATTCCCTTCTGCCATCAGAGAGCCATCACCGCTTTAATATGGGGAAGAAACGCAGCCAGCAGGGTGATTCAGATGACATAGTGCGGGACCAATCGGCTTCTCCTATGGATTAGGGTGAGTTGTGGTGCCAATTAGTGGGATCTCAGTGCATGGAATAGTTGGTCCTCTCCATGTTCGAGGTATCTTGCCATGAGATTCAGATGGAGAGGACGAGAACCATATGGTGTAACGAGTGTGAGCCAACAGTTGGGCTGGGCCTGTGTTTTTGAAAGAAAAGCGAGTACCACTCGGTAACACTGTGCCCAGAGTTTATAAATCATGAAGGAGAATAAATATTTCACATTGTTAATCCTTGTGATCGAGTTCACATGTAGTGAAGACAAAGATTAATATTTACTGGGATTCCTTGCTCACCCAGTCAGGTAACCCCAAGCTAAATTTGACTGCTAAGAATGTCCCTGAATTTACACCTTTCTACTGTCCATTAAAGGTGGTAATAAGATGCAAAAGACAGGGGGCGTTTTCAGAGGAATTTGTTTTGAACAACAGACATTTGTGCAAATAATAAGATATATTCTAATTGGAAGGATATGGTGAGTGATATCCTGCAAGGATCGAGATTGGACCCCTAATTATTCACTATTCATCATGAAAGGAAAGCCACATTCACAATTTGGGGCCACTCTACAGATTACTGCGATTCCAAGTGTAGATAGCATGAGAAAGCAATCTTGATAGATTCAATAAATGAAGAAACAATGACAGATGAGTTTTTGTAAGCAAGTGAGAGCTTGGATCAAAATAGGATATTTCTTGATTGTGAAAATTGAGAGAGAGTAGACTTCAAAGAAATTGGTGGGATTGATCCAGCTGTATAGTTCATGAAAATGTCACAGACAGGTTCAGAAAAATGATCAGCAGGCTAGTGGAATGTTGATATTGATCTCTTCAGAAGACTAGAAACCAAAGCATTAGAAGTCATGCTTCAGCAAATCAGAACCGAGTTAGACCAAGCTGTCAGGGTTGGGCACCATGGCTTAAGAAGATTATCACTCTGAGTGGAAATGCAGTGTAGATTTACTAAAGTGATACTTGGATTCCAAGGCTTAACTTAAGAAGAAAGATTAAACAGATAAAATGTTAGAGTCAGAACATTGAGGTGTGATATCGGGAAACACTTTTATACACAGAAATGGATAAAGTATGATAAAGTTCCACAAACAGCGGTTGATTGGAAATCATTTGCAAATTTTAAATCTGGGGTTGGTAGATTTGGAATGAAAATGCTGAAGGAGTATGGAACAAAGACAGGAATTTGTCATGATGATGAAAATTACTATGATTTGGGTGAATAGTGGAATAGGCTCAAGAAGCTAAATAGCGTCCTCGTGTTCTGATGTTGATGTAACCGTGGCACCCTTATTCTCTGCAAGGGCAACTCCTGTTGTGTTTTTTGGTTATTTATCAGAACCTGGCAACAAATTAGTGACTGGAGTCCTGGCCAGAAAATTATCAGTAGTAGGGACTTCGCTGGTCTTAATTTGTTTCACAGATGATGAATTGACACAGCCAGCATTTACTAATCCTGATAAATATTGGGATAGTTTGATGGGATCACTTGTGATGCAGCATGATTAACATGTCTGATGATACTCCTAATTACTTTTAAGTGTTGTTGTTGTCTGCACTCAGTCCGCTGTTTTCGTATATCACAGAGCAATTTTTCCTTGAGTCAGGGAAGCAGCTCACTTCACTCTGTACAGCTTGTCTTCCTGTCTTTCACTGTCCAGTATTATTTGAGCATGCCCTTCTCGGGGGAGACAAGACAGTTCCTCTATATTCACCCTGCAGATGGTGCAACAGTACATGGAGGAGGAGGAGCTGCGTGCACAGCACCAGGTGTCGCGAGGACAAGCCTTGAAGGGAAAAGCCCAAAAACAGAGCGGCCAGGTTGTCGCCCCAGAAAAAAGGAGGACCTGACCTATGCAGTGATGGTAAGCTGAATAGCCTTTCAAAAATGCAATGTTAGAATGTGCAGATCCTTCCAGTAATCCTTCCCAGAGAAGGGAGGAAAACAGTTAACTTTTCTCATTGCAGTCGGCCTGTTGTCCAGAATCTAGGTATTCACATCATCTTTCCCCTTATCACTGTTGTGGATTGAGTAGAATGAAGTCAATTTTGATTTTTTTTGTTTCAGATTTTTAAGTTCGTTCTTTGAATTTGCATGTTTGCGGTAATGCTGGGATGTGTTACCTTTCCCTCGTTCTCGAAATGGTCACGGTGGTGAGCAGCCTTGAGCCACTGCATTCTGCTGGGGAAACATAAGCATATTAACCCACACGTGTTGTGAGATTTGGAGCTCAGGTTTCTGCAGCAGATTGCTGCACCCACGGGCTAGGCTTTTAATCTTTTTTTTTCAATGGATTTCATCATTGCTGGCAAGGCCAGTGTTATTGTCCCTTCTTCATTGCACTTGGGAAGTTGATAGTGAGCCATTTCCTCAAACATCTGCAGTTCACCTGTTACAATCACAATGCTGATCGGAAAGAAGTACCTGGGATTGTGATCTGAGAGCAGTGAAGGAACGATACATTCCTAAGTCAGGACTGTGTGTGGTTTGGAGAGGAAGTTACAGGTAATGGAGTTACCATGTTATCCACTTGGCTGTGTCATTTTAGGTGGCAGAGATCGCAGGCTTTGAAGATGATGTTGAAGGAGTTTAGTGAGTTTCTGCAGTGCATCATATAGTACACTTAGCTCTCTCTGTTTATTGGTAAAGGGAGTGAATGTATAGGTTGGTGAATGGGGTGCTGATCAAGCAGGTTGCTACATGTTTCTTGGGCGTGTACTGGGGAGACAGGAAGTGAGTTACTTAGAGAAAATTTTTCATTCTGACCTGTTTTTGTTGACATAATGTTGCATAGCTGATACAGTTGTTTCAGGTCGAGGTTAACTCCATTGCGTTAATTGTGAGGGAATCAGTAATGATATTACCACTTAGTATCAAAAAGATTGCAAGAGATGGCCATTGCTTGGTATGTGTGTGTACATGCCAACCATGCTGCCATGATACTGTCGTAACATGTGCCAGACTAGTGGGTAGAAGATTTCCTTTTTCAAAGACCATCATGAATTAGTTGAGTTTTAATGGCTGCTTAACCTCTTTGTGGACACTGTTACTGACACCAACTCTTTATTTCCAGATTTTCTTTTAAAGTACATTTTTTTATTTTTTTGAACATAAACGATATATAGTTGAAATAAGTTTTCCCCAAATTGAGTATGACAAGCATGTAGGGGCATTAAAGATATAAAATATCAAGCAGAATTTGCTGTTTAACAAAATGATAAACCCTGATCATTCTCTTTTTAGTTTAATTGCAAATTCATCAGTGGTGAAAATGTGTGATCTGCTTGGGTAGATTTACCCAAGTTTGATGGGAAATTAGATCATCGTTATACCATGTTTAAGGAACCACGGTTTAATAAAGAATTTGAATCTCTTCTCAAGAGGAAGAAAAGGCTTATGTTAGAAGCTCAGTTAGGATTCTTGAAAGTTACAAGTTAACCAGGAAAGACCTTAAGAGAGAGCTGAGAAGAGCCAGGAGACGATTCGAGAAGACTTTGGCAGATAGGATCAAGGAACACCATAAATATTTCTATATATAAATCAGGAATAAAAGAATGACTAGATAACGATTAGGGCCAATCAAGGATTGTTTTGGTAAGTTGAGCGTGGAGTCCGAGGAGATGGGGAAGCACTAAATTAATATGTTTTTTGTCAGCATTCAGACTTGAAAAAGGCAGTGTTGTCGAGGAGAATACTGTGATGCAGGCTACCAGACAAGACGGGATTGAGGTTCATGAGGATGTGTTAGCAATTCTGTAAAGTGTGAAAAGATACAAGTCGTCTGAGCCGGATGGGATTAATCCTAGGATTCTCTGGGAAGCCAAGAGGAGATTGCCGAGCCTTTGGCTTTGATCTTTATGTCGCCATTGTCTACAGGTAGAGTACCAGAAAAATTGAGGATATTGAATGTTGAGTCCTTGTTCAAGAAGGGGAGTAGAGACAACCCTGCAAATTATAGACCAGTGAGTCTTACTTCACTTGTGGGAAAAGTGTTTGAAAAGGTTATAAGAGATAGGATTTGTAATCATCCAGAAAGGAAGAAGTTGATTAGTAATAGTCAACACTGTTTTGTGAAGGCTACGTCATGCCTCACAAACCTGATTGAGTTATTTTGAGAAAGTGACCAAACTGATGAATGAGGTTAAAGTAGTTTATGTGGTGTCTGTGGATTTCAGTCAGACATTTGACAAGCATACCCACGGGAGGCTATTCCATAAAATACGGAGGTATGAGATTGTGGCTGATTTAGTGGTTTGGATCGGAAATTGGCTCGTTGAAAGAAGACAGAGGCTGGTGACTGATGGGAAATGTTCATGCTGGAGTCCAGTAGCGAGTGATGGACCGCAAGGATCTGGTTTGGGTCCACTGCTGTTTGTCATTTTTATAAATGACCTAGATGAGGGCATTGAAGAGTGAGTAAATTTTCAGATGACATTAAGGTTGATGGAGTCGTGGAGAGTGGTGATTTGTAGAGCGGGGCTGAGAGGTGGCAAACAGAGTTTAATGCAGAAAAGTGTGAGGTAAGTCACTTAGGAAGGAGAAACTGGAATAAAGTGTACTGAGTCTAATGGTAAGATCCTTGGCAATGTAGATGAGCAGAGAGATCTCGGTGTCGATGTACGTGGATCTTTTAAATTGCCAACTAGGTTGCTAGAGTTGTTCAGAAGGCATACGGTGTGCTATCTTTTATTGGTCGAGACATTGAGTTTTGGAGCCATGGGGTCATGTTGCAGCTGTAGAAAATCTTAATGCGGCCGCACTTGGAGTATTGGTTACAGTTCTGGTCACTGCATTATAGAAAGGACGAGGAAGTTTTAGCAATGGTACAGAGGAGATTTATTCGGATGTAAACTGGTATGGAGGGAAGGTCTTATGAGGAAAGGCTGAGGGATTTGAGGTTGAGAGGTGACTTAATTGAGACATATAAGACAGTGGGAGGGTTAGATTGGGTGGACAGAGAGAAACTTTTTCCTCAAATGGAGATGGCTGGCACAAGGAGACAAAGCTTTAAATTGAGGGGTGAGAGATATAGGACAATGTCAGAGGTAGTTTCTTTACTCGGACTTGAAGGTGCATGGAATGCACCTTCTGTAACAGTAATGGGCTCACCAAATTTAAGGGCATTGAAATGGACATTGCATAAACATATGGTTGATAATGGAATAATGTTGTTTCGGTGGGCTTTAGACTGTTTTCACAGGTCAGCGCAACATCGAGGGCCAAAGAGCCTGTACTGTGCTGTAATGTTCTATGTAAGTAGGGTTAATGTTCAAAGAAGATTGAGCTTTCATTGTATATATTAATTTTATTTTGATATACTGCATAAGTATTCTGTTAAAGTTCTGTTAATCTATGCTTGTTATCAGCAAAGCTTCTCGTCTACATTGTAATTACAATTTTTAAAATATTTTGCAGAAAAGATATAACGAATGGTTTATTTGCTAGTGAGAAACATCAACTTGAGACTCATTACTGTTATTACGTTGATAATATGTACACATGTTTATTTATGTCGAGGTCAAATCTCAGCAACCTAAAACTGTATATGCAGAAATACCTGCTGCTGCTGAGAATACCATCCTTTGTATTCATGGATATCGCATTTTATTCTGCATTCTGTAGAAATGGCAGCACAAGACATTAAGCTTTCCACCGAATGAATCTGTGCTTCTGTTCTTTTACTCTCTAGAATCTGGCTCCTACCTGTTATCAGCATATCCTACAAAGAGGTCAAAACATCTTTGCGCTTTATCATATGCATAGGAATTGGACTAGCTTGTTGAGCAAATCATCTGTTTACATTTAACAATAAAGCTTTCTTTCATCATAATAATGATTATTTTATAAGTGATCTACATCTCCCTACCTTAGTTTATTTCCCTGCACAATCATTCCCAAAATACAAAAAAAAAATCAGTCTCACTTTTTAACTTTTCAATTTACTCAAGGCCTAGCATATTATTTTTTGAATGGGCCAAAGTAGGGAGGGGTAGAAAGGGTAAGTATTGGGATTTGGACAACTCTGTGTGAAAGACCTTTCCTGAATGGTTTCGCATTGGTTTGAAAATGATGACCCCTTCTTCTGGTCTCCCACACCAGAAAAACCTCACTGCGACTGCACTCCAAGTAGTGCAGTGTTTTTCTTACCCTTTTTTTTTATTTACCCACATTGTCCTGGTGTAACAGTCTCAGAATTGAATTACAAAGTGAAAATGTTCACTAGTGACAAGCTTGCTTTGCCTTGCAGTGGTTATGGTGGGAAACTGGAGGTCCATGCAAATGTTGCAGTAATTGCTCTTCCTGGTGGGATTACCAGCTTTACATCATTGTGTAAGATTGTTTTTAATCCTATGGAGAAGATCATATAAACGATAGAGGAAACAGACAGGCCTTATTGAGGCGGCACCATGCTCAATGGTCTCAAAGTGCAAAAAACACGGTACTACGCCAGGAACTCAGGTTCGATTCCATCTTCAGGCGCTTGTCTGTGTGGAGTTTGCAGATTCTCCTCGTGTCTGCGTGGGGTTCCTGCCGCAGTCCACAAATGTGCAGGTTAGGTGGATTGACCATGCTAAATTACCCATAGTGCCTAGAGATGTGCAGGCTTTGTGAATTAGCCATGGGAAATGGAGGGTTACAGGGAAAGCATAGGTGAGTCAGTCTGGGTGGGATGCTGTTCGAAGGGTCATTGTAGACTCAATGGGCTAAATGGCCTGTTCCAACACTGTAGAGATTCTATGATTTGTTCCAATTAGTTTGCATCAGTGTTACTGCTCCACTTGAGTCTCCTGTCACTTTTGCTCATCTATTACTCTAGCCCTATATTCATCTATCCCTCTTATCTTGTCTATCTTCCCCTTAAACACACGTATGAGAGTGGATTCAACCACTCCCTGTGCTTCATTTTTGTAATCCAGTTCTGCAGCACTTACATATCTCCCTGTTGGATTTCTTGGTGACGACTTTGTGACCTCAAGGTAAGCTCTTCCATTTGAAAAGAAACATTCTGTCTGTATCCAGTCTGTTAAATCCTCTCGTCGTTTTAAAGACCTCTATCACGTCCCCTTTGGCCTCCTTTCAGAGAAGAGAGACGTAGCCTGTCATCCCTTTGCTGACATGTAACCCACACATTTCTGTGATCCACCTTGTCAATCTTTTCTGTGTACACACTTCGGTTTCTCTTTTTCTATTTATTGTATGGTGATCAGCGTGTACACAGTATCCAAGTGTGATTTAAGCAAGTTTTGATTCAGGTTCAGCATATTTAATGCATAATTAGAATGGAGGTGATGTGCCAAACTACTTCGTTTTTTTTTCTGATCTAATTAATTTAGATAAATGTGACGTACTGCATTTTGGTAAGGCAGATCAGGCAGGACTCAATGGTAACATCCAGGTCAGTGTTGCCGAAGAAAGAGACCTTGGGGTTCAGGTTCTTAGTTTCTTGAAAGCGGAGTTTCAGTCTGACAGGGTGGTGAGGAAGCCGTTTGGTATGCTTGCCTTTATTAGTCAGTGCAGTGAGTGTAGGGATTAGGATGTCATGTAGTGGCTGTACAGGATATTGATGAGGCCATTTTTGGAAGAATGCATTCAGTGCTGGTGTGTTGTGAAACTAAAAAAGGGTTTGGAAAAGCTTTACAAGATTGTTGCTCTGTTGAATGTTTTGAGATATCGAGAGAGGCTGAAGGATAATCTTCAACGTTTATAAAATCATAAGGGGCAGGAATAGGGTGAATAGCCAAGTTCTTTTCCCCAGGATAGGGGAGTCAAAAACTCGGCAGCATAGGTGAGAAAGGAAAGATTTAAAACAGAGCTATGAGGCAACTTTTTCACCCATGTGTGGAATGAGCTGCCAGAGGTGGTGGTGGAGGCAGCTATAATTACAACATTAAACAAGCATCTTGATGGGTCTATCAATAGGAGGGGTTTAAAGGGATATGGGCCAAATGCTGGCAAATGAGACGAGATCAATTTAGAATATCTGGCCAGCATGGATACATTTGACCAAAGGGCCTGTGTCCAATTTGTGAATCTAAGTCTAACTGACCATTTGTGCTTTGAGAACCATCATTTTCTTTCAGCTTGTTGGTGGATGCTCCAAACCCTGGCATAGTGAAACCCTTTTCCTCTCCCATGTTGTTGCTCGTGCTGTAATAAAGGTTGTTTAGCTCGGTTGGTTGGATTGCTGGTTTGCAATGCTGTGATGCCAACAGTGCAGGCTCAATTTCTGCATCGGCTGAGGTGACCATGAAGGCTCCACCTTTTCAAACTTGTCCCTCACCTGAGGTCCGGTGACCCTCAGATTAAACCACGACACTTTCTGTCATGACAAAGCAGCTCTACTGCCTTGCAGGGCTATGGTAACTTTACTTTTACTCAGTGATAAGTGATTAGAAATGTTATATGCGTTATTGTTTGGTGTATTTCCTTTTGGTGACTTTTCTTATGAGACCTAGGGGCAGAGAAGGAAAATGTACGATCATTAAAAGTGGGGATAAATTAGGCTTGCAGGGAGGAGAAAGTAAGGACTGCACATGCTGGAGAGCAGAGTTAATTGTGTCGTGCTGGAAAATACAGCAGGTCAGGCAGCATCCGAGGAGCGGAGAACTGACGTTTCGGGCTTAACCCTTTCATCAGGAATGAGGCTTGTGGGTCCTGGCTGAGAGATATATGGGAGGGGGTGAGGTTTGGGGGAAGGTAACTGGGAAAGCAATCGGTCGATGAAATTAAGGGAGAAGGTGATCAGTCAGAGTGGGAAGTGACTGACTGGTTCGGAGGGCAGTTGCAAGTTGCTACGGCAGGAAGTGCAAAACCTGCATCCACACCTCTCCCCTCAACTCCGTCCAAGGCCCCAAGGGATCCTTCCACATCCATCCAAAATTTACCTGCACCTCTATCAATGTCATCTATTGCATCCGTTGCTCCCGGTGTGGTCTCCTCTACATCGGAGAGACGGGACGCCTTCTTGCAAATCGTTTCACAGAACGTCTCTGGGACACACGCACCCACCAAACCCACCGCCCCGTGGCTGAACACTTCAGCACCCCCATCTAATCCATCAAGGGCATGCAGGTCCTGCACCTTATCCACCTCCAAACCGTTGCCAACCGATGCTTGGAGGGAGGAAGCCTCATATTCTCCCTTGGGACCCTGCTACCACAGGGAATAAATGTGGATTTCAACAGCTTCCTCATTTCCCTTTATCCCGCATCATCCCAGTCCCAATCCTCCAACTCGGCACTGCCCTCCGGACCTGTCCATCACTCACCCTCTGACCTATCATCTTCTCCCCAATTTTCATCCACCTATCGCTTTCCCAGCTACCTTCTCCTACCCGCCCCCCCCCCCCCTCCAATTTATCTCTCAGCACCCGACCCAGAAGCCTCATTCCTGATGAAGGGCTTATGCCCAAAACATCGATTCCCCTGCTCCTCGGATGCTGCCTGACCTGCTGTGCTTTTCCAATATTACACTCTCAACACTTGCCTTCACAACAAAATGCTACGAGTTAACTCTCAGTTTCATAGATAATCGTGGAATTGAATATGTTAACTGAGAAATTTGGGCAACTCCACCATCAATGATAACAGCCCTTAAGGTGAACAGTTCTTGCAGGAAAAATAGCACTTAAGAGTCACGATGCTAAATGGGATAAATTTTTGAGCCAATTTAGGAACTTGAGACTGGGCATCCATGAGTCACTGTGGGCCATCAGCAGTAGCAGAATTGTACTCTTCAAACTGTAGTTTCATGGTTTGGCATATCACAGACTCAACCACTAGCATCAAACCAGATCAGCCCGGGTTCAATGGGGAGTGCAGGAGCGCATCCCTGAAGCAGCATCAGGTGTTTCTAAAAGTGAACTGCCAACCTGGTCAAGCTATCGAACGGGACTACCTGTGCACTAAACAACATAAACAGTAAGTGATAGGCAGAGCTAAGCGATCCCACAACCAGTGAATTAGATCTACATTCTGTAGTCCTGTCACATCCAGTCGTGAATGATGGTTCAAAATCCTTTTCTAAAAGAAAGCTTGCTGGAGAAGAAGGCTCTCAAGTATCCCTATCGTCAATAATGGAAGAGCCCAACACATTAGTGCAAAGGTTCAGGCTGAACCAATTGCAGAAATCTTCACTCAGGCGTTGATGATCTATCTTGGCATTCTCCAGCGGTCCCCAACATTGTAAATACCAGTCTTTAATGAATTTGATTCATTCCACACGAGACCAAGGAATGGTTAGAAGCACTGGTTACTGCAAAGACGATGGGCCTGACAACATTCTGGCATCAACCCGACAATTTAGAACATTGCCCAGATATGTCCTGTACACAAGCAGAACAAATCCTACCTGGCCATGTATCGCCCTATTACTGTCGCCCACCAGTAAAGTGATGGAAGGGGTCATCTACAATGCTAACAAGCAGCACCTGCTCAGCCATAACCTTCTCAGCGATGCCGAGTTTGCGCTCTGCCAGGGTCACTCAGCTCTTGACCTCATTGCAGCCTTGGTACAACCATGGACAAAAGAGCTGAATTCCAGGGGTGAGGTGAGGTGATAGGTCTTGACTTCAGAGCCGCATTCCTGGCATCCAAGAGGCTGAGGAAAATTAGAATCATTGAGTATTGGGGGTGAATTCTCCTCTGGTGTCATACCTGGGAAGTAGGAAGATGGATATGGTTGTCGGAGGGCAGTCATTTCAGCTCCAGAACATCTCTGCACGGGTTCCTCAGGGTACTGTCCTGGTTCCACTCAACTTCAACCATTTCATCCACGACCTTCCCTCCATTATAAGGTCAGAATGTGCACTCATTGCTGAACATCTCTAAAATTCAGCACTATTTGTAACTCTTGAGATACTGAAGCAAACTCTTTTTAAATGCAGCAAGGGCTGATCAATATACAAGCTTGTGACAAGACATATTTGGACAACCACTATTCAAGACCATCTGCAATAAGAGACAATCTAACAACCATCCCTTGACATAAATTTCCATCACTGAATTTCCCTCTGTTAAAACCCTGAGGGGTACCGTTGACCAGAAACTCAACAGGACATACCACACAAACAAAGTGTGTCGACAAGAGCAGGTCAGAGGCGAGGAATACTGTGGCGAGCAACTCACCTCCTGACTCCCTAAGGTCTGTTCCCCATCTCCAAGACACAACCCAAAATCGCGATGGTATGCTCCCCGCTTGGCTGGAATGGTGGGGTTTCAACAACACAAGAAGCTTCACCCCATCCAGGAATATGCTAGCAGTTTGATTGGCACCACATCCACATGCTTTCCCTCCCTCCACCGTCAATACTCAGTCACAGCAGTATGTACGATCTAAAGATGCATTGCAAAGATTTACCAAAGGTCCTCAGGCAGCAACTTATAAACCTACAACCACTTAGACCTTGAAGGACAAGGCCTGCAGATCCATAGTATTTATTTCTCATCTGGTAATCCCATAACAGGCATTAGTTGCATTTAAGACAGGTTATAATTAACTAATACTTTGGAAAATTCAGTGCTACTTATTCAAATAAAGTACCTTCTGGTAACGAGTGGACCACTGTGATATTTCTGCAGTGCTGTTCCCATGCTGAAATAACATGCATATAACTGAAACCTGCCTTATTTAACCCTAAATCATCTGTTTTCATCTTGTATCTTGCACATTAAATGATAACAGATGATTTATGTGCAATGGTACTATAACGTCTAGGCTAGAAATCCTAAATATAAATTTCCAAAATATTCAGTCATGGTTTCTCAATAGACTGCTTTACGCCCCACTGCGAAAGAGTGCCATGGACTGTTGAAACCAGACCTATAATTCCTCACCTAAAAACTAGTAATTTATGATAGTCAAGTGATATTTGAAGATCTGAACTTCACTTGGAAACATAAAGAACCAAAAGGCCTAAATCAGATTGGTTAACTTAAACTGAAAATATACTTGAGGCGAATTGCTGTAAAACTTGCCCGTAAATTTGAGATTAATTTATGACATGAAGTGGTGGGGAAATACATTGTGTCAAGTGGATCGGAAGGTTTCAGTTATGATTTTCTGTAGGTTTTTACAAAATGCGGGGTGAGTCGCTACTTGAGGTCACAACCTGAAATTTTGGTGTCATGAGCTCCAAAGTAGAAATGGTCAAACCCTTCCCTATCCAGCCATCTGAATTTTAGCAATTTACAAGCATTAAAATGGTGTCACGGTGGGAACATGTTTGAGAAACTCTGATCGACTGCATCTTTTAAATAATTGACATTGAATTATGTTGGGGTTATTTCAAATTCTTCATTGTTTTTAATCCTTTTAGACTTGGAAGTGTTGTGGTATCCTTAATTCCATGAACTCCCACTTCATTCAGACCCTGTTTTATTTTTGTAAAATGAGAGTCATGTTTATGCAACCCTTACTATGTGAGCTAAATGCCACAGTTCCAACTTGGAAAGTGTGAAAGATGGCAATCCTCTTGTTGCTCAGTGAACTGCAGTCTTACATCTGCCTTGTCAAGTCTCTGCAGGTAGATCAGCAAAGAGCATAATCTCTTGGGCATTTAAGGAAAGTTCAGTAATACAGATGAAAGACTAAACTTTTCCCTCTTTGCCAAACATGCTGGTTGGTTGGAGATGAAGTCCTCTGCCCTTACTCTCACGACAGATTCGTGTGTTTTTTAGGTTGGGTGTGAAGTGGGATAGTACATCACAGTGGTGTGAATTTGGAATATTGATTTAATTCACCCTCTTCTATTTCCTTTACCTCGTTCCAAGAAAAGATTTGTCAAAAGACAAACATAATTTTACTTTGCTTGTGAGTTTACCATCGAGGAACATTTCTTCATTCTGTATCCCGATGCTGCTGACATGCTCACTCCTTTTCAGAGTGATGTGTAAGCTGTGGTTGGACCATTAGGAAGGTAGTGCTTGAGATTCTCCTACTATCCAAGTCAGAAAGAGAAATGGAGCTGGTGTTCGCTTTACTGAGCTCTGTTGCGATTTGAAGTTAACGAACCATGACAAAAGGAGTAGTGTTGAGCCAGAAGGTGTAGGGAGGTTGGATATAAATTGTTGTATGGAATACTTGGAATTTTTGTTTAAAATATGAGGCTTTCTTGAGCCGCACATTTATCAAAAGATAAAGCAATTTTGGGGCAATACTCAGCTGCTTCTTTTTTACGTTTTCCTCTTTTTTTTTGTAGAGTCTGGTCTCCTGTCCATTGCTTCTTTTCTGTCTTTACGTCTCATCCCTGGGCTTCTCTAAGTGTCTATTTTTCCCAATCAGCATCCCGAATTCCAGCTTTACATCTACAACCAGCTGGGCAACCTCTGTTTCTCACTGATCAAGCATGGTCTGTTTCATCACATATATGTGGGTGATGTGGGGGTCGGTGGAGGGATCAAGGGAAAGGAATTGTTTTGAGAAATGTGCATTCCTTTGTCTTAGTTGAGGCTTCACGTAGGTGCAGCAAGCTGTTGGTAGGCACTTTATAATTAATCTGCAACGTACTTTAAAAGGGGCATTACTGTGAAAGCAAGAAGTTGAAGCTCCGCAAGCCATCGTGAGCTGCACGTGCTTACAGGATACTATTAAAGGTTGACTTGTTAAATGTTGAGTTGGATTTTTTAAAATAGTCTTTCAGAGTTAGCAAACCACTAATCTTGATAAATGTAGCATCAAGAAATCTAAAATTTGATTTACAAGCTTGAATTTTCCAAGAGCAATGCCCCTTTACGAGTGCAATGTGTGTTTGGTGAACATTTGAGGTATTCTGATCAATGTGAAATCTTAATTGGTATGTAACTGTCACAGCGGACATGAGAACCTCCAACTACATGCAGCTACATTTGTTAAAGCCCCTATCAGTTTAAGAGGGCTTTCAGATTTTAAGATCTTTGTTTAAAATTGAAAGTACGACAACAAATATAATTCAGGGCTCAGTGCTGCATTTAGTGGCATGCTGGACAAACTCACGAGCATTTTGGATAATTTTAGCAATGGCAGGAATTCTGTGTTGATTTCTCATTTGAATTTAATCTTGCTTCAAAGCTACTTCATTTCCCCTTTTTTATATTTTGTTTTAAACTGCATTCAAAATGAAGTTTTTTTTTTACTTTTATGCTTCTCTGCAGCTCCTTTGTAGATTCCCACAAAAAGGACAATTATATCTCCCCTTTTTGCTTTGGGATCAGTATTTTTGGAAGTTGACCTTTGGTATTTCTATCTGTAACTGGGTTGTTAATCTTCCATTTTCTTCCTGTTCGGAGAAAAGGACATGGCATTGATGGGAGGATAACTTATCTGAGATTGAAACTGGATGAGCCACATAAACCCTCTGGCTGCATGTGCAGCTTAGCTGCTGGCTATTCTGCAATGAATAGCTGTCTAAAGCCTGAGAGGCAATTTTTGGGAGTGATATGGAACAGTCTCTATGTGCTTGGTTGAGTACTGCTCCAACAGCAAGGAAAAAGCTTGACATTGTCCTGAGCAAAAAAACCCACTTTGTTGGCACCCCACCCATTGAGTTCTTCCTCAATGGTCAACAATTGCAGCAGAGTGTACAATACATAAGATGCACTATAGCAACTTACCAAGACTGTTTCGACAGCCCCTTCCAAACCCATGACATGTGCCATATTAAGACAATGGCAGCTACTGCTCCCTTACTAATTACCACCACCCAGTTCCACTCCAAGCTGCATAATGTTTTGAATTTGAATCATATCACTAAACCTGCAACACATCCTGACTGCACAGTGGGTGTACCTTCAAGAAGGCAGCATACTACCACTTAAGAGCAATTGGGAATGAGCAACAAATGCTGGTTTCATTGGCAACCGTCCTATTCCATCTTCAGTTAAACCAAGTAACACCAATATAACCTGTGGTTACAGTGCACCTGTTTACTCAATCTGCAGACATTGTACTATGAACTTTACCTGTTTTAAATAGTATTTTTGTTAGAATGCTACATTTAACTGAACATTTATTCATTAATTTATCATGAGGGGGAACAGCTTTGTGATTTTGCAGCAATTTCATGGTATTTCATGATCATCCAGTTTAATTGAACATCTCTTTGTCAATGTGATGTGAAATTTTAGATATAATGGCATTGACTATATGGCAGGCTGTACTACATTTCCGAATAAAATTCACCCAGAATTACTGGAATTACTTTAAATTCTGCATGATTTTTCAATATGAATTATGTTTGTTGTGGGAATGTTGCAATATTGGAAAACTAATAGAAACTAGTACCCTCCCTCATGGTGAATTAAATACCACTGGAACTTTGTAATAAGTGTGCTAATGTAAATCTTTAAAGAGGCTGTTAATAAAATTAAGATTTTCTTTTGTGATCCATAGAGTCATAGAGATTTTCAGCATGGAATAAGACCCTTCAGTCCAATCCGTCCATGCTGACCAGATATCCCAACGCAATCTAGTCCCACCTGCCAGGACCTGGCCCATATCCCTCTAAACCCTTCCTATTCATATACACAGCCAAATGCCTCTTAAATGATGCAATTGTACCAGCCTCCACAACATCCTCTGGCAATTCATTTCATACACGTACCATCCTCTGCGTGAAAAAGTTGCCCCTTAGATCTCTTTCATATCTTTCCCCTCTCACCCTAAACCTCTGCCCTCTAGTTCTGGACTCCCTGACACCAGGGAAAAGACTTTGTCTATTTATCATATCCATGCCCCTAATAATTTTGTAAACCTCTATAAAGTCACACCTCAGCCTCCAACGCTTCAGGGAAAACAGCCGCAGCATGTTCAGCCTCTCCCTGTTGCTCAGAACCTCCAACCCCGGCAACATCCTTGTAATCTTTCCTGAACCCTTTCAAGTTTCACAACATCTTTCTGATAGGAAGGCGACCAGAATTGCACGCAATATTCCAACAGCAGCCTAACCAATGTCCTGTACAGCTGCAACATGACGTCCCGACTCCTGTACTCAATACTCTGACCAATAAAGGAAAACATACCAAATGCCTTCTTCAGTATCCTATATACCTGCGACTCCACTTTCAAGGAGTTATGAACCTGCACTCCAATGTCTCTTTGTTCAGCAACACTTCCTAGGACCTTACCATTAAGTATATAAGTCCTGCTAAGAATTGTTTTCCCAAAATGCAACACCTCGCATTTATCTGAACTAAACGCCATCTGCCACTTCTCTGCTCACTGGCCCATCTGGTCCAGATCATGTTGTAATCTGAGGTAACCGTCTTTGCTCCCAACTACACCTCCAATTTTGGTGTCATCTGCTAACTTACTAACTGTACCTCTTATGCTCGCAACCAAATCACTTATGTAAATGACAAAAACTAGATGAGCCAGCACCGATCCTTGTGGCACACCACTTGTCACAGGCCTCAGTCTGAAAAACAACCCTCCACCATCACCCTCTGTCTTCTACATTTGAGCCAGTTCTGTATCCAAATGGCTAGTTCTCCCTGTATTCCATGAGATCTAACCTTGCTAATCAGTCTCCCATGGGGAACCTGGTCGAACGTCTTACTGAGGTCCATATAGATCACATCTACTGCTCTGCCCTCATCAATTTTCTTTTTTACTT
This sequence comes from Chiloscyllium plagiosum, assembly GCF_037043375.1. Taxonomy (NCBI): domain Eukaryota; kingdom Metazoa; phylum Chordata; class Chondrichthyes; order Orectolobiformes; family Hemiscylliidae; genus Chiloscyllium; species Chiloscyllium plagiosum. The sequence goes on along the minus strand of NW_028270175.1, from coordinate 62,864,860 downwards.
CTTTAAAAAAATCAATCAAGTTTGTGAGACATGATTTCCCACGCACAAAGCCATGATAACTGTCCCGAATCAGTCCTTGCCTTTCCAAATACATGTACATCCTTTCCCTCAGGATTCCCTCCAACAACTTGCCCACCACCGAGGTCAGGCTCACTAGTCTCTAGTTGCCTTGCTTGTCTTTACCGCGCTTCTTACACAGTGCCAACCTCCACTCTTCCGGCACCTCACATGTGACTATCGATTATACAAATATCTCCGCAACAGGCGCAGCAATCACTTCCCTAACTTCCCACAGGGTTCTCAGGTACACCTGATCAGGTCCTGAGGATTTATCCGCCTTTTACCATTTCAAGACATCCAGCATTTCCTCCTATGTAATCTGGACATTTTGCAAGATGTCACCATCTATTTCCCTACAGTCTATGTCTTCCATATCCTTTTCCACAGTAAATACTCACGAAATATATTCATTTAGTATCTCCTCCATTTTCTGTGGCTGCACACAAAGTCCGCCTTGCTGATCTTTGAGGGGCCGTATTCTCTCCCTGGTTACCCTTTTGTCCTTAATATATTTGTAAAAACCCTTTGGATTATCCTTAATTCTATTTGCCAAAGCTATCTCATGTCCGCGTTTTGCCCTCCTGATTTCCCTCTTAAGTATACTCCTACTTTCTTTGTACTCTTCTAAGGATTCACTCGATCTATCCTGTCTATACATGACATATGCTTCCTTCTTTGTCTGAACCAAACCCTCAATTTCTTTAGTCATCCAGCATTCCCTATACCTCCCAGCCTTCCTTTTCACCCTGACAGGAATATACTTTCTCTGGATTCTTATTATCTCATTTCTGAAGGCTCCCCATTTTCCAGCCATCCCTTTACCTGCGAGCATCGGCCCCCAATCAGCTTTCGAAAGTTCTTGCCTGACACCATCAAAATTAGTCTTTCTCGAATTTAGAACTTCAACTTTTAGACCTGGTCTATCGTTTCCCATCACATTTTAAAACAATAGAATTATGGTCGCTGGCCCCAAAGTGCTTCTCCACTGACACCTTAGTTACCTGCCCTACCTTATTTCCCAAGAGTAGGTCAAGTGTTGCACCTTCTCCAGAAGGTACATCCACATACTGAATCAGAACATTGTCTTGTACCCACTTAAGGAATCCCTCTCCACCTAAATCTTTAACACAATGGCAGTCCCAGTTGATGTTTGGAAAGTTAAAATCCCCAACAATAACTACCCTATTATTCTTAGACATAGATGAGATCTTCTTACAAGTTTGCTTCTCAATTTCCCTCTGACTATTGGGAGGGGCCTATAATACAATCCCAATAAGGTGACCATCTCTTTCTTATTTCTCAGTTCCACAGTAATAACTTCCCTGGATGTATTTCCGGGAATATCCTCGCTCAGCACATCTGTAATGCTATCCCTTATCAAAAATGCCACTCCCCCTCCTCTTTTGCCTCCCTTTCTATCCTTCCTGTAGCATTTGTATCCTGGAACATGAAGCTGCCAGTCCTGCCCATCCCTGAGCAATGTTTCTGTAATTGCTATGATATTCCAGTCCCATGTTCCTAACCATGCACTGCGTTTATCTGTCTTTCCTGTTAGCCCCCTTGCATTGAAATAAATGCAGTTTAATTTATTAGTCCTACCTTGTCCCTGCCTGCCCTGACTTTTTGACTCACTTCTGTTCTCACCTGTACCCGTCTCAGATCGATCTCTTTCCTCACTCTCTCCCTGGGTCCCTACCTCCCCCCCCCCCCCCCCCCCCCCACCACCACTTTACAGTTTAAATCCTCACAAGCAGTTCTAGAAAATTTCCCTGCCAGTATATTAGTCCCATTCAAATATGGTGCAATCTGTCCTTCTTGTGCAGGTCACTTCTACCCCAAAAGAGATTTCAATGATCCAAAAATGTGAATCTTTCTCCCATAATCTAGCTCCTTCGCCATGTATTCATCTGCTCTATCCTCCTATTACTCCCCGCACTAGCTTGAAGCACTGGGAGTAATTCAGATATTACTACCCTTGAGGACCACCGTTTAAATTTCTATCCACATCTCTGTAATCTCCCTTCAGAGTCTCAACCTTTTCCCTTCCAATGTCGTTGGTTCCAATGTGAACAATGACATCCTGCTGGTACCTCTTCACCGTGAGAACATTCTGCACACTCTCTGAGACACCCTTGAACCTGGCACCAGGGAAACAACACACCATTCTGCTTTTTCTCTGCTGGCTACAGAAATGTCTGTCTGTACTTCTGACTACAGAATCCCCTAACACAATTGATCTCTTGGAAGCCGACGTACCCCTCGTTGCATTAGATCCAGTCTCAATACTAGAAACTTGGCTGTTTGTGCTACGTTCCCCTGAGAATCCATCATCTCCTACATTTTCCAAAACAGTATACCTGTTTGAAAGGTGTATATACACAAAAAGACTCCTGCTCTAGCTGCCAACCTCTCTTACCCTTCCTGGAGTTAACCCATCTATGTGACTGTGTCTGAGACTTCCCCCCTTTCTTTAACTACCATCCATCACATCCTGTTGCTGTTTCAAATTCCTCATCGCTTCTATCTGTCTCTCCAACCGATCCACTCGATCTGATAAGATTCGCATCCAACAGCATTTGTGGCAGATATAATCCGCAGTAACCCTTAAACTCTCTTTAAACTCCCACATCTGACAAGAAGTACATATCACTGCACATGGAGGGGATGACTACAGTTTTTGGTAGGGATCAGGAAGGGAGAATTTGATTGCAGTTTTGTGTCGGAATCATTCTGGAATTTGGTGTTGATAGTGTTGGGTAGGGATCTGTGAGGGAGTGGTTGATGGCAGTCTTGTGCAGGGATCAGTCAGGAACGTGCGGATTACATTATTGGCTTAGGGTCAGTCAGGGAGAAAGCGATTTCTTTGTGTGGTAGAAATCAGTCAGGGAGGAGCCGATTACTGTCTTGTTTCTGGATTAATCATGGAGGGGGAGTGAGTACAGTTTTGCGTAGGGATCAGCTAGGAGGGGGTGAGTTCAGTGTTGTGTAGGGATTAGTCAGGTAGGGGGTGTTTACAGCATGGGATATGGATGAGTCAGGGACAGGGTGAGTGCAGTGATGGATAGGGATCAGTCAATAAGGGGGAGAGTGCAGTGTTGGGTAGGGATCAGTCATGGAAGGACTGAGTGCAATGTTGTGTAGACATCATTTGGAGTTGGTGAGATTTAAGTGTTAATGGGGGATGTGTAAGGGAGAGGGAGATTACAGTGAATAGGGACAGGGTAATTTCAGTGTGGGGTAGTGATCTGTCAGGAGGGGTTGATTGCCGTGTTCTGTCAGGGATCGGTCAGACAGGGGGTGAGTGCAGTGTTGGGCAGGGATCAGTCAGAGACGGGCAGATTGCTGTGTTGTGTAGGGATCAGTCAGGGATGGGGGAGATTGCAGTGTTGTGTAGGGAAGAATCAGGAAAGGGGGGATTGCAGGGTGGGTAGCGGATCAGTCAGGGCGGTAGTGATTGCGGTGTTGGGTAGGGATCAGTCAGGTAGGGGTGATTGCAGTGTTGGGTAGGGATCAGTGAGGGATGGGGAGATTGCACTGTGGGGTAGTGTTCAGTCAGGGAGGGGGAGATTGCAGTGTTGAGTAGGGATCAGTCAGGGAGGAAGAGATTGCAGTGTGGGGTAGTGATCAGTTAGGGAGGGGAGATTGCGGTGTGGGGTAGTGATCAGTTGAGGGAGATGGAGATTGCAGTGTTGGATAGGGATCAATCAGGGAGGGGGAGATTACAGTGTTGGATCGGGATCAGTCAGGGAGGGTTAATTGTAGTGGTGGGTAGGGATCAGTCAGTCTCGGGGAGATTGCAGTTTTGGGTAGGGATTAGTCAGAGAGGGGGTGAGTGCAGTGATGGGTAGGGATCAGTCAGTGAGGGGAAGATTGCAGTGTTGGGTAGGAATCGTTTAAGGACGGGGAGATTGCAATTTTGTATAGGGATCAGTCATGGAGGGAGTGCGTGCAGTGTTGGGTAAAGATCTTTCCAGGAGGGAGAGATTGCAGTGTTGGGTAGTGATAAGTCAGGGAATGGGAGATTGCTGTGTTGGGTAGGGATCAGTCATGAAGCGGATGATTACAGTTTTTGGTAAGGATCAGGTAGGGAGCATTTGATAGAAGTTATGTGTCGGGTTCAGGCGGGAATTTGGTGATGACAGTGTTGGATAGCGATCTGTGAGAGAGTGGTTGATTGCAGTCTTGTGCAGGGATCAGTCAGGAAGTTGCAGATTACATTGTTGGCTTGGGGTCAGTCAGATAGAAGGATATGTCTTTGTGTGGTAGATATCAGTCAGGGAGGAGCCGATTACTGTTTTGGTTCCGGATTAATCAGGGAGGTGGGTGAGTACAGTGTTGCGTAGGGATCAGTCAGGGAGCTGGAGATTGCAGTGTTGGGTTGGGATCAGTCAGGGAGGGGGTGATTGCAGTGTTGGATTGGGATCAGTCAGGGAGCGGGAGATTGTAGTGTTGGATTGGGATCAGTCAGGGAGCGGGAGATTGTAGTTTTGGGTTGGGATCATTCAGGGAGCGGGAGACTGCAGTGTTGGGTTGGGATCAGTCAGGGACCGGGTAATTGCAATGTTGGGTAGGGATTATTTGGAGATGGTGAACTGTTGATGGGTGTTCGGTAAGGGAGAGGGAGATTACAGTGAATAGGGAGAGAGTGATTGCAGTGTGGGGTAGTGATCTGTCAGGGAGGGGAGATTCCAGTGTTGGGTAGGGAACAGTCAGGGAGGGCTAGATCGCACAGTTGGATAGGGAACAGTCAGGGAGGGGATGATTACAGTTTTTGGTAGAGATCAGGAAGGGAGGATTTGATTGGAGTTTCGTGTCGAGAACAGTCGGGAATTTGGTGATGACAGTGTTGGGTAGGGATCTCTGAGGGACGGGTTGATTGCAGTGTTGTGAAGGGATCAGTCAGTAAAGTGCAGATTGCATTGTTGGCTTGGGGTCAGTCAGGGAGAAGAAGATTTCATTTTGTGGTAGATATCAGTAAGGGAGGAGCCGATTACAGTGTTGGTTCCGGACTAATCAGGGAGGGGGGTGAGTACAGTGTTGCGTGGGGATCAGTCAGGGAGGGGAAGATTGCAGTTTTGGGGAGCGATCATTCATGGAGAGGGAGATTGCAGTGTTGTGTAGGGATCATTTGGAGATGGTGAGATTTAAGTGTTGATGGGGGATGAGTAAGGGAGAGGGAGATTACAGTGAATAGGGTTTTTACAGTGATTGCCGTGTGGGGTAGTGATCAGTCAGGGAGGGGGTTATTGCAGTGTGGGGTAGGTATCAGTCAGGGAGGGGTTGAGTGCAGTGTGGGGTAAGAATCAGTCAGGGATTTGGAGATTGCAGTGTGGGGTAGTGATTAGTCAGGGAGGGGGTGAGTGCAGTGTTGGGTAGGGATCAGTCAGGGAGGGGGAGATTGCAGTGTGGGGTAGTGATTAGTCAGGGAGGGGGTGAGTGCAGTGTTGGGTAGGGATCAGTCAGGGAGGGGGTGAGTGCAGTGTTGGGTAGGGATCAGTCAGGGAGGGGGAGATTGCAATGTTGGGTAGGGATCAGTAAGGGAGGGGAAGATTGCAGTGTTGGGTAGGAATCGGTTAAGGTTGGGGAGATTGCAATTTTGTATAGGGATCAGTCAGGGAGGGGGTGCGTTCTGTGTTGCGTAAGGATCAGTCCGGGAGGGGGAGATTGCATTGTTGGGTAGTTTTAAGTCAGGGAATGGGAGATTGCTGTGTTGGTTAGGGATCAGTCATGAAGCGGATGATTACAGTTTTTGGTAAAGATCAGGTAGGGTTCATTTGATAGAAGTTATGTGTCGGGTTCAGTCGGGAATTTGGTGATGACAGTGTTGGATAGGGATCTGTGAGGGAGTGGTTGATTGCAGTCTTGTGCAGGGATCAGTCAGGAAGTTGCAGATTACATTGTTGGTTTAGGGTCAGTCAGGGAGAAGGATATGACTTTGTGTGGTAGATATCAGTCAGGGAGGAGCCGATTACTGTTTTGGTTCCGGATTAATCAGGGAGGTGGGTGAGTACAGTGTTGCGTAGGGATCAGTCAGGGAGCGGGGTGAACATAGTGTTGCGCAGGGATCAGTAAGTAGCTGGAGATTGCAGTGTTGAGTAGGGATCAGTCAGGGAGGGGGTGAGTGCAGTGTTGGGTAGGGATCAGTCAGGGAGGGGGTGCGTGCAGTGTTGGGTTGTGATCAGTCAGGGAGGGGTGAGTGCAGTGTTAGGTAGGGATCAGTCAGGGAGAGGGTGAGTGCAGTGTTGGGTAGGGATCAGTCAGGGAGGGGGTGATTGCAGTGTTGTGTAGAGAACAGTCAGGAAGGGGGTGATTGCAGAGTTGGATCGGGAATAGTCAGGGAGGGCGAGATCGCACAGTTGGATAGGGATCAGTCAGAGAGGGGATGATTACAGTTTTTGGTAGAGATCAGGAAGGGATGATTTGATTGGAGTTTCGTGCCGAGAACAGTCGGGAATTTGGTGATGACAGTGTTGGGTAGGGATCTCTGAGGGACGGGTTGATTGCAGTGTTGTGCAGGGATCAGTCAGTAAAGTGCAGATTGCATTGTTGGCTTGCGGTCAGTCAGGGAGAAGGAGATTTCATTGTGTGGTAGATATCAGTAAGGGAGGAGCCGATTAGTGTGTTGATTCCGGATTAATCAGGGACTGGGGTGAGTACAGTGTTGCGTGGGGATCAATCAAAAAGGGGGAGATTGCAGTGTTGGATAGGGATCAATGAGGGAGGGGGTGGGTGCAGTGTTGTGTAGCGATCGGTCAGGGAGGGTGTAAGTACAGTGTTGCGTGGGGATCAGTCAGGAAGCGGGTGATTGCAGTGGTGGGCAGGGATCAGTCAGGTAGGGGTGATTACAGTGTTGTGTAGGGATCAGTCAGAGAGGGGATGAGTGCTGTGTTGGGCAGGGATCAGTCATTGAGAGTGAGATTGCAGTGTTGGGTAATGATCAGTCAGGGAGGGGAAGATTACAGTGTTAATAGACACAGGTGAGGTGCCAGAAGAGGGAAGTTGCTAAACGTGGTGCCACTATTTAGGAAAGGTGGTAAAGAAAAGCCAGGGAACTACAGACTGGTTCACCTGACGTCAGTCGTGGGCATGTAGAAGGATGGATACATGAGGGACAGGATTTCGAAAGGCAATGGCTATTTGGGGATAGTCAGCATTGCTTTGTGTGTGGGAAATCATGTCTCAAGATATTGATTTTTTTGAAGTAGTAACAAAAAGGATTGATGAGTGCAGAGCGGTCAATGTGAGCGATATGGACTTCAATAATGTGTTCGCAACGTTTCCACATGGGAGATTGGTAAGCAATGTTAAATATCATGGAATACAACCATTTGGATACAGAACTGGCTCGAACGTAGAAGACAGATGGTGGTTGTGGAGGGTTGCTTCTCAGACTGGAGGCCTGTGACCAGTCTTGTGCCGCAAGGATCTTTGCTGCATCCCTTACTTTCCATTAATTATATAAATGATTTGGATGTGAACATAACCCGTATAGTTAGTACGTTTGCAGATGACACGAAAATTGGAGGTGTAGTGGACAGTGAAGAATGTTACTTCACATTACAACGGGATCATGAACTGATGGGCCAAAGGGCTGAGGGGTGGCAGATGAAGTTTAATTTAGATAAATAGGAGGTGCTGAATTTGGAAAAGCAACTCTTTGCAGGACTGATACACTTAATGTTAATGTCCCAGGGCGTATTTCTGATCAAATGGACCTTGGAGTGCAGGTTTATTGTTCCTTGAAAGGAGGATTGTATGTCGATTGCTGGCTTCATTCCATGCTCTCACAACTCTCTGTGTAAAGAACCCGCCTCTGACATACCCTCTCTACTTTCCTCCAACCAGCTTAAAACTATGACCCCTCGTGCTAGTCATTTCTGCCCTGGGAAAGAGTCGCTGCCTATCAACTCTATCTATGCCGCTCATTATCTTGTATACCTCAATTAGGTCCCCTTTTACTCCTCATTTTCTCCAAGGAAAAAGGTCCGAGCTCAGTCAACCTCTCCTCATAAGATAAGCCCTCCAGGCCAGACAGCATCCTGGTAAACCTCCTCTGAACCCTCTCCAAAGCATGCACATCTTTCCTATAATAGGGCGACCAAAAATGGACGAGGTATTCCAAGTGCAGTCTAACCAAAGTTTTATAGAGCTGCAACAAGATCTCACGACTCTTAAACTCAACACCCCTGTTAATGAAAGCTAAAATGCCATATGCTTTCTTAACAACCCTGTCCACATGGGTGGCCATTTTAAGGGATCTATGTACCTGTACACCAAGATCCCTCTGTTCCTCCACACTGCCAAGACTCCTATCCTTAATCCTGTTCTCAGCTTTCAAATTTGACCTTCCAAAATGCATCACCTCGCATTTATCCAGGTTGATCTCCATCTGTCACCTCTCATCCCGTCTCTGCATCCTGTTAATGTCCCGCTGCAGCCTACAACAGCCCTCTATACTGTCAACGACACCTCCAACCTTTGTGCCGTCTGCAAACTTGCTGACCCATCCTTCAATCCCCTCATCCAAATCATTAATAAAAATTACAAACAGTAAAGGCCCAAGGACAGAGCCCTGTGAAACACCACTCACCACAGACTTCCAGGCAGAACATTTTCCTTCTACTACCACTCGCTGTCTTCTGTTGGCCAGCCAATTCTGTATCCAGACAGCTAAGTTGCCTGAATCCCATTCCTCCTGACCTTCTGAATGAGCCTACCATGGGAAACCTTATCAAATGCCTTGCTGAAGTCCATATACACCACATCAAGTGCTCGACCCTCTTAAACCTTTCTAGTCACATCCTCAAAGAGCTCGATAAGGTTTGTGAGGCATGACCTGCCCCTCACAAAGCCGTGTTGACTGCAGTTAATCAAGCCATGCTCTTCCAGATGGTCATAAATCCTATCCCTCAGAATCCTTTCTAACACCTTGCAGACGACAGGCGTGAGACTGACTGGTCTGTCATTACCGGTGATTTCCCTATTTCCTTTCTTGAAGAGAGGAATTACATTTGCCTCCCTCCAGTCCTCAGGTACGACTCCAGTGGAGAGCGAGGATGCAAAGATCTTCGCAAGTGACGAAGCAATTGCATTTCTCGTTTCCCAAAGCAGCCGAGGACAAATCTGGTCCGGGTCTGGCAACTTGTCAATCTTTATGTTTGACAAAATTTTCAGCACATCAGCTTCCTCTATCTCTATTCATTCCAGCATGCACACCTGCTCTTCAAAGGTTTCATTCACGACAAAGTTCGTTTCTTTCGTAAAAACAGAAGCAAAAAAAAAAGCTCATTTAGGGCTTCCCCTACCTCCTCAGACTCCACACACAAATTCCCTATGCTATCCCTGATCGGCCCCACTCTTTCTTTGACTATTCTCTTATTCCTCACATAAGTGTAAAATGCCTTTGTGTTCTCCCTAGTCCGTTCTGCCAAGCCTTTTTCTTGCCCCCTCCTGCCTCTCCTCAGACCATTTTTGAGCTCCTTCCTCGCCTGCCTGTAATCCTCTAGAGTTGAGCTTGACCCTTCCTCCACCTTATGTAAGCTACCTTCTTCCTTTTGACGAGAAGCTCCTCTGCTCTCGTCATCCAAGGTCCCTTTATCTCACCCCTTCTTGCCTGTCTCACAAGGACATATTTATTCATCACTGGCAACAACTGTTCCTTAAACAGTCTCCAAATGTCTATAGTGCCTTTACCATGGAACAATTGCTCCCAATCCATGCTTCCTAACTCATGTCTAATCGCATCATAGTTTTTTTCTTCCCCAATTAAATATCCTCCCATTTTGCATAATCCTCTCGTTCTCCACAGCTATGTAGAAAGTGAGGCAGTTGTGGTCACTATCAGCAAAATGCTCTCCCACCACAAGATCTCATACCTGCTCCGGCTCGTTTCTGAGCACCAAGTCTGGAATGGCCTCTCCCCTGTCAATCTAAAAGGCATCTGGATGGGTATACAAACAGGAAGGGTTGAAAGGGATTTGGTCGAAGTGTTGGCAAATGTGACAAGATTATATTACGATATGTGGGTGGCGTGGATGAGTTGGACCGAAGGGTCTGTTTCTGTGTTGTACGACTCTATGACTGTAAATGTTTACCACTGTCCATTACCAACCATACACTTCACTGTTTCCCCTGTTTACCTTGGTCAGTTCTCCCCTCAAACACATGTCAATGGCTTTGGTTGTGATTGTAGGGTGTGCTTTATGTTCATTTTAAAAATCCATCATCTCGCTGAATTCCACTTCACTACAATTTCCCAGAGGAGTGTGACATTACTCCTTCACTCAGCTTCATCACCCAACGGTCGATCTGAGATAGCCATGTCCCTGGCCATTTGCACAATCTGTTATTCAAAGAAACACTGACAGAAACATTCAAAGAAGAATTCGGAGAACATCACTTTTACCAATGTGACCATCCCAGATTATACATAGACTGAAGTCTCCCAAAACTATCACACTGCCTTTGCATTACACAGGAATTCATTCGAATGTGTAACAGGGCTGAGCAATGAAATGCTGTTAGGCAGCCTAAACACTGTTCTCCTGCTTGTGTTTTTGACACATGTTATCCAGAATTTGCATTCAGGCTGATTCAGCTGCATCATCTGAGGCCAAATGCTTTCTCTGTACTGCCTTTGTTACCCATTACTGTCAGGGTTACCAATCCTGCACTCCCTGAGACCCCTCAATAAGGTGTACAATAGAATATTCATGTTCCACCTTTTGTTCACAGTTTCACCACTAAATCTAATTTATTTCTGTGCGACAGTCCATCCACCTTATTGCAGAGACATTTTTCCAGCCGGGAAGGAAAGCAGTGAGTATAAATACTCACCCTTCGACGCCAACGGTCACTTTGAGTGCGAGCAGCAGCTAAGGTAAGACAGTTTGTTTTAAAATTACTTACCGGTAGCGGGCAGCGGTGTTTTTTCTCTCTTTACAGAAAGAGCGGGAGCAGCAGGGGGAAGTGACGAAGACCGGAGCGGCAGCCGGGTAGGTTTTTTTTTCCTTTAAAAGCACGCAGAAGAAGAGCCCGAGGCACTACAGAGGTAGTGTCTCCCACCCGCCCTCCTCCTCTAGCCTAAATAATAAGACCCGTTGTGGTAAGTAGGTAAGTGCTGCATTTTGCTTCTTGTATTCTTTGGACCCAGTTTTTTTTATAAAAGGCTACTTTCAGAGGGATGGCAGTGAAGGCAGTGCAATGTTCCTCTTGCAACATGTTTGAGGTGAGGGGTGCCATGGTCGTCCCTGCTGATTACACTTGCAGGAAATGCACCCATCTCCAGCTCCTCCAAGACGGTGTTAGGGAACTGGAGCTGGAGTTGGATGGACTAAGGATCATTCGGGAGACAGAGGGGGTCATAGATCGGAGCTTTAGGGAAGTAGTAACTCCAAAGATGGCAGACAGATGGGTGACAGTGAGGGGGACTGGGAGGAAGCAGCCAGTGCAGGGACCCCCTGCGGCCGTTCCCCTCAAGAACAAGTGTACCGTTTTGGATACTTGTGGGGGGACGACTTACCAGGGGTAAGTAACGGGGCTCAGGCCTTTGGCACGGAGCCTGTCCCCGTTACTCAGAAGGGAAGGGTGGAGAAGAGCAGAGCAATAGTAACTGGGGACTCGATAGTTCGGGGCACAGATAGGCGGTTTTGTGGGAACGAGAGAGACTCACGTTTGGTATGTTGCCTCCCAGGTGCAAGGGTACGTGATGTCTCTGATCGTGTTTTCCGAGTCCTTAAGGAAGCAGCCCTAAGTAGTGGTCCACATTGGCACCAATGACATAGGTAGGAGGAGCGCTGAGGATGTTAGGCAGGCTTTCAGGGAGCTCGGTTGGAAGCTCAGAGTTAGAACGAACAGAGTTGTTGTCTCTGGTTTGTTACCCGTGCCACGTGATAAAGAGTCGAGGAATAGGGAGAGAGAACAGTTAAATGCGTGGTTACAGGGATGGTGCAGGAGGGAGGGATTCCGGTATTTGGATAACTGAGGTTCTTTCTGGGGAAGGTGGGACCTCTATAAACAGGATGGTCTGCACCTGAAACTGAGGGGCACCAGTATCCTTGGTGGGAGGTTTGCTTGTGCTCTTGGGGTGGGGGTGGGGGGGGTGGGGGGGGTTAAACTAACTCTGCAGGGGCATGGGAACCCAGACTGTAGCTTTAGGGTGCAGGACCTGGAGTGTAGGAAGGTTAGGAACATGGCATTAATTTCAAACGAGGGTGCCTGTAAACAGGAAAGTGGCTTGAAGTGTGTATACTTCAATGCAAGAAGTATACGAAATAAGGTAGGTGAACTTGCAGCGTGGGTTGGTACCTGGGACTTCGATGTTGTGGCTATTACGGAGACATGGGTAGAACAGGGACAGGATTGGCTGTTGCAGGTCCCAGGGTTTAAATCTTTTAGTAGGGTCAGAGGTGGGGGTAAAAGAAGGGGAGGTGTGGCATTACTTGTCAAAGATAGTATTACAGATGTGCAAAGGACGATGGATGAAGACTCGCCATCTGAGGTAGTTTGGGTTGAGGTTAGGAATAGGAAAGGTGAGCTCACCCTGTTCACCCTGTTAGGAGTTTTTTTACAGGCCTCCTAATAGTCCTAGAAACGTAGAAGAAAGGATTGCGAGGATGATTCAAGAGAAGAGTGAATGTAATAGGGTGGTTGTTATGGGGGACTTTAACTTTCCTGATGTTGATTGGGAAAGCTATAGCTCAAGTTCGTTAGATGGGTCAGTGTTTGCCCAATGTGTGCAGGAGGGTTTCCTGACACAATATGTGGACAGGCCAACAAGAGGTGAGGCCATACTGGATTTGGTTTTGGGTAATGAACCAGGCCAGGTGTTAGAATTAGAGGTAGGTGAGCACTTTGGGGACAGTGACCACAATTCGATGACTTTTACTCTAGTGATGGAGAGGGATAAGTGTGCACTACAGGGCAAGAGTTATAGCTGGGGGCAGGGAAATTATGATGCGGTGAGGCATGACTTAGGATGTGTGGCTTGGAAAAGTAGGCTTCAAGGCAAGGGCGTAATTGATATGTGGAGCTTGTTCAGGGAGCAACTATTGAGTGTCCTTGATAAGTATGTACCCGTCAGGCAAGGAGGAAAGGGTCGTGTGAGGGAGCCGTGGTTTAATAAGGAATTGGAACCCCTTGTTAAATGGAAGAGGGCGGCCTGTATAAAGATGAGGCGTGAAGGTTCAATTGGGGCGATTGAGAGTTATAAGGTAGCCAGGAAGTACCTGAAGAGAGAGCTAAGAGCAGCAAGGAGGGGTCATGAAAGGTCCTTAGTTGGTCGGATTAGGGAAAAACCGAAGGCTTTCCATAGGTATGTCAGGAATAAAAGAATGACTAGGGTAGGAATAGGTCCAGTCAAGGATAGTAGTGGGAAGTTGCGTGTGGAGGCTGAAGAGATTGGGGAGACGCTGAATGAATACTTTTCGTCAGTATTCAATCAGGAACAGGACATTGTTGTCAATGTGAATACTGAGTCACAATTAAGTAGAATGGATGGCTTTGAGGTATGTACAGAAGAGGTGTTGGAAATTCTGGAAAGGGTGAAAATAGATAAGTCCCCTGGGCCTGATGGCATTTATCCTAGGATTCTCTAGGAAGCGAGGGAGGAGATTGCAGAGCCATTGGCCTTGATTTTTATGTCCTCGTTGTCTCCAGGAGTAGTGCCAGAAGATTGGAGGCTAGCAAATGTGGTTCCGTTGTTCAAGAAGGGGAGTAGGGATAACCCTAGTAACTATAGGCCGGTGAGTCTCACTTCTGTTGTGGGCAAAATCTTAGAGAGAATTGTAAGGGATAGGATTTATGAACATCTGGATAGGAATAATGTGATCAAGGATAGTCAGCATGGTTTTGTGAAGGGCAGGTCGTGCCTCACAAACCTTTTTGAATTCTTTGAGAAGGTGACTAAGGAGGTGGACGAGGGGAAAGCGGTAGATGTGGTGTATATGGATTTTAGTAAGGCGTTTGATAAGGTTCCCCATGGTAGACTACTGCAAACAATACGTAGGTATGGCATTGAGGGTGAGTTGGAGGTTTGGATTAGGAGTTGGCTGGCTGGAAGAAGACAGAGGGTAGTAGCTGATGGCAAAGGTTCATCTTGGAGTGCCGTCACTAGCGGTGTTCCGCAAGGATCTGTCTTGGGACCAATGCTGTTTGTCATTTTTATAAATGACCAGGAAGAGGGGTTAGAAAGTTGGGTGAGCAAGTTTGCGGATGATACGAAAGTCGGAGGAGTTGTAGACAGTGAGGAAGGATGTGGCAGGTTACAGCGGGATATGGATAAGCTGCAGAACTGGGCAGAAAGGTGGAAAATGGAGTTCAATGTAGCTAAGTGTGAGGTGATTCACTTTGGTAAGAGTAAAAAAAAGATGGGGTACTGGGCTAATGGTCGGATACTTGGTAGTGTGGATGAGCAGAGGGATCTTGGTGTCCATGTACACAGATCTTTGAAAGTTGCCACCCAGGTAAATAGTGCGGTGAAGAAGGCATATGGCGTACTGGCTTTTATTGGTAGATTAATTGAGTTCCGGAGTACTGAGGTCATGTTGCAGTTGTATAAGACTCTGGTGCGGCCGCATCTGGAGTATTGTGTGCAGTTTTGGTCGCCATACTATAGGAAGGATGTGGAGGCACTGGAACGGGTGCAGAGGAGGTTTACCAGGATGATGCCTGGTATGGTCGGAAAATCGTATGAGGAAAGGCTGAGGCACTTGGGGTTGTTTTCATTGGAGAAAAGAAGGATTAGGGGTGACTTGATAGAGGTGTACAAGATGATTAGGGGTTTAGATAGGGTCGACAGTGAGAATCTTTTTCCATGTGTGGAGTCAGCTATTACAAGGGGGCATAGCTTTAAATTAAGGGGGGGATAGGTATAGGATAGATGTTAGGGGTAGGTTCTTTACTCAGCGAGTCGGGAGTTCATGGAATGCCCTGCCAGTAGCAGTGGTGGACTCTCCCTCATTATGGGCATTTAACCGGGCATTGGACAGGCATATGGAGGATAGTGGGCTAGTGTAGGTTAGGTGGGCTTGGATCGGCGCAACATCGAGGGCCGAAGGGCCTGTACCGCGCTGTATTCTTCGATGTTCGATATGTTCTATCGAGGGGGCAGAGAGACAGGATGACAGAGAGAGAAGGACAGAGTGACGGGGACAGAGAGGTGATAGAGAGAGGGTGAAAGAGAGGTGGTCAGAATGGGGGACAGAGAAACAGGGGGACTGAGATTGGGGGACAGAGAGTGGGGGGGGGTCAGCGTCAGGGGGACACAGATCGGGGGACACAGAGCGGGGTACAGAGACTGGGGGACAGAGAGAGGCGGGACAGAGCGAGGGATATGAGATGGGGTTACAGAGAATAGAGAGGGGGGACAGAGAGGGGGGGAGAGAGAGAGGGAGACAGAGAGAGGGGGACAGAAAGCAGGGGACAGAGAGAGGAGGGAGAGAGAGGAGTACAGAGAGAGGGCGACGAAGATAGGGGACACAGAGAGAGGTGTGCAGAGAGAGAGGGGACAGAGGGGGG
The DNA here is from genome assembly GCF_037043375.1 of Chiloscyllium plagiosum. NCBI lineage: Eukaryota > Metazoa > Chordata > Chondrichthyes > Orectolobiformes > Hemiscylliidae > Chiloscyllium > Chiloscyllium plagiosum. The sequence continues at coordinate 62,849,284 of NW_028270175.1, read as the reverse complement.
ACAGAGTGAGGACAGAGAGAGGTTACATGGGGGACAGAGTGGGGAACAGAGAGAGTAGACAGAGAGGGGGGACAGAGAGAGGGACATAGAGGGGGCGACAGAGGGAAGGTAGAACAGAGAGAGGAGTGACAGAGAGATGCGTCAGAGAGGGAGTGGTCAGAGAGAGGGGGACAGAGAGAGGTGGACAGAGAGTGCGGACCGAAAGAGGGGAGACAGAGAGAGGGGACACAGAGAGAAGGGGACAGAGAGAAGGGGACAGAGAGAGGGGGGCAGAGACAGAGGGACAGAGAGAGGGGGACAGAGAGAGGGGCTCAGTGAGGAGGGAGAGAGAAGAGCACAGAGAGAGGGTGACTGAGAGGGGGAACAGAGAGACGGGGGACAGATAAATGCGGACAGAGAAAGGAGGAATGAGAGTGGGGGGACAGAGATTGGACGGATAGAGAGTGGGGGGACAGAGAGCGGGGGACAGAAAGCAGGGGACAGAGTTGGGGGGAGAGAGCGGAGCACTGAGAGAGTGGGACAGAGTGAGGGGGAAAGAGAGAGGAGGTGGAGAGAGGAGGGCAGAGAGAGGGGTATAGAGACAGAGGGACAGAGAGAGGGAACAGAGAGGTGGACAGAAAGAAGGGGACCGAAAGTGGGTGGGGTAGAGGCGGGGCCAGAGAGAGGGGGCCAGAGAGAGAGTGGGGGAAAGAGAGAAGGGGACAGACAGAGGGGGACAGAATGCAGGCGACAGAGAGAGGAGGGAGAGAGAGGGGAGTAAGAGAGATGGAACAGGTAGATGGGTAGAGAGAGAGACAGGTGGGACAGCGAGAGGGGGCAGAGAGAGAGGGCAGAAAGAGGAGGACAGAGAAGGGGGCGTGGGTGTACAGAGACACAGGGCGACAGAGAAAGGGGGACAGAGAAAGGGGGAAAGTTAGAGGTGGGACAGAGAGAGGGGGACAGAGAGGTGGACAGAAAGAAGTGGACCGAAAGGGGGTGTAGAGAGGGGGACAGAGAGAGAGGGGTGCCAGAGAGTGGGGGAAAGAGAGAAGGGGACAGAGACAGGGAGACAGACAGAGGGGGACAGAAAGCAGGCGACAGAGAGAGGAGGGAGAGATAGAGGGGAGTAAGAGAGATGGAACAGGGAGATGGGCAGAGAGAGGGGCCAGAGAGAGAGGGCAGAACGAGGGGGACAGAGAAGGGGGCCTGGGTGTACAGAGACACAGGGCGACAGAGAAAGGGGGACAGAGAGACGCGGACAGAGAAAGGGGGAAAGATAGAGGTGGGACAGAGAGAGGGGGACAGGGAATGGGGGTGAGAGAGAGAGATGGGACAGACAGTAAGGGGACAGAGACAGAGGTGCAGAGAGGGGGTTCAGTGAGAGAGAGGGACTGATAGAGGGGGACAGAGAGACGGGGGGAGAGAAGGGGAGAGAGAGAGGGGGACAGAGAGGGGGGACAGAGAAGGGGGAGAGAGGGCATCTGAGGGGGTGACAGAGAGACAGGGAGAGATAAAGGCGGATAGATAAAGGGACAAAGAGAGAGGGGGACAGAGAGCGGGGGAAAGGGAGTAGGGGGACAGAGAGCAGGTGACAGAAGGCAGGGAGCAGAGATAGGAGAGAGAGAGGTATACAGAGTGAGTGGGACAGAGAGTGGGTCAGAGAGGGGGCAGAGAGAGAGGGGGACAGGGAGAGGGGGACAGAGGGGGGACAGAGAGGTAGGACGGGGGACAGAGACAGAGGACAGACAGGGGGAACAGAGGGAAGGGGGAACAGAGAGAGGGGGCACAGAGTGAGGCGATCAGAGAGAAGTGGACAGAGAGTGGGAGTGGCAGAGAGTGGAGTGGGCAGAGAGAGGGGTCCTAAGAGTGGGGCACAGAGAATGGGGGATTGAGAGAGGGGGAGAGAGATAGTGGCGGATAGAGAGAGGGGGACAGAGAGAGGGGACAGAGAGGGGCGGTCAGAACGGGGACAGAGAGTGGGGGGGTCAGAGTCAGGGGGAAAGAGAGAGGAGGAAAGAGAGAAGGGAACAGAAAGGGTGGCAGACATCGGTGGACACAGAATGGGGGACAGAGAGAGAGGGCAGACAGGGTGTACAGAGAGAAAGGGATCAGAGAGAGTGGGAGCATAGAAAGGGGGTCAGAGAGAGGGGGACAGAGAGGGGACGAACAGAGAGTGGGGGGGGGCAGAGAACGGTGGACACAGATCGGGGACAGAGAGTGGGGGACAGAGAGAGGGGGCAGAGAGAGGGGGACAGAGAGTGGGGACAGAAAGCTAGGGACAGAGAGAGGAGAGAGAGGAGTGCAGAGAGAATGCGACAGAGAAAGGGGGACAGAGAGTGGTATGCAGAGAGAGGGGACGGGGGCAGAGAGGGGGGACAGAGGGATGACAGAGAGCGCAGACATAGAGGGGGACTGAGAGAGAGGACAGAGTGAGTGGATAGAGAGCGGGGATAGAGGGGGACAGAGAGAGGTGACCTAGAGAGGGCGACGGAGGGAAGGGGGAACAGAGAGAGGGGTGGCAGAGTGTGTGGTCAGAGAGAGGAGGGGTCAGAGACAGGGTGACAGAAAGAAAGGTGAGACAGTTATTGGGGGACAGAGAGAGGGCGACCGAGGTGGGACAGAGAGAGGGCACATAAGGGGGACAGAGAGAGGCGGACACAGAGGTGGGGGGAGAGAGGGGGAACATAGAGGGGCAACAGAGGGAAGGCGGAGCAGAGAGAGGGGTAACAGAGAGATGGGTCAGAGAAGGAGGTGATCAGAGAGAGGGGGACAGAGAACGTGGGCAGAGAGAGGGGACACAGAGAGGGAGGACACAGAGAGAGAGGGGAAAGAGAGAGAAGGGGGACTGAGAGAGGGGAACAGAGACAGGGGGACAGAGAGAGGGGAACAGAGAGTGTGGGGCAGAGAGAGAGGGGACAGAGAGAGTGGGGGAACAGAGAGAGTCGGGGGACAGAGAGAGTAGGGGGACAGAGAGAGTGGGGGACAGAGAGAGAGGGGGGACAAAGAGCAGGGGGGCAGAAAGAGAGGGGGACAGAGAGAGAGGGGGGCAGAGAGCAGGGGGGCAGACAGAGAGACGGACAGAGAGCAGGGGGGCAGAGAGAGAGGGGGACAGAGAGAGAGGGGGACAGAGAGCAGTGGTGTTGCAAAGAGCGAGGGGGCAGAGAGCGAGGGGGGGGGAGAGAGCGAGGGGGACAGAGAGATGGGGGACAGAGAGAGAGGGGGGACAAAGAGCAGGGGGGCAGAAAGAGAGGGGGACAGAGAGAGAGGGGGCAGAGAGCAGGGGGGCAGACAGAGAGACGGACAGAGAGCAGGGGGGCAGAGAGAGAGGGGGACAGAGAGCAGTGGTGCAGAGAGAGAGTGCGCAGAGAGAGAGGGGGCAGAGAGAGAGGGGGACAGAGAGCAGGGGACAGAGAGCAGGGGGGCAGACAGAGAGGGGGACAGAGAGAGTGGGGGACAGAGAGAGAGGGGGACAGAGAGAGAGGGGACAGAGAGAGAGGGGGACAGAGAGTGGGGGGACGGAGAGTGAGGGGACCGAGAGTGGGGGACAGAAAACAGGGGACAGAGAAAGGAGGGAGAGAGAGGAATACTGAGGGAGTGCGACAGAGTGAGTGGGGCAGAGAGAGAGGGCAACAGAGAGAGAGGGACAGAGGGAGGACAGAGAGTTGGGACAGAGGGAGGGACAGAGAGAGAGGCCAGACAGGGGAAACAGAGGGAAGGGGGAACAGAGAGAGGGGCACAGAGAGAGTGGATCAGAGGGTGGGGGTGGCAGAGAGTGTTGTGGGCAGAGAGAGGGGTCCAGAGAGTGGGGAAACAGAGAGGGGGTGTCACAGATGTCTGGGGTACAGAAATTGGGGAACAGAGAGAGGTTTACAGAAATAGGGGACAGAGAAAGAGAGGGGAGATAGAGACAGGGACTGAGACTGGGCAGAGAGAGGGCGGAGTGAGGGGGGGATGGAGAGAGGGGGACAGAGAGAGAGGGAGAGAGAGTGGGGGACAGAGAGAGGTGGCAGAGAGTGGGGGCAGAGAGTGGCGGTCAGAATGGGGGACAGAGGGACAGAGAGTGGGGGGTCAGCGTCAGGTGGACAGAGAGAGGGGTGCAGAGTGAGGGGGATAGAAGTGGGGTCAGCGTCAGGGGGACAGTGAGCGGGGGACAGAGAGAGCAGGGACAGAGAGTGGGAAAAGAGAGGGGTGTGCAGAGAGCGGAGGATATAGGGAGGGGGACAGAGAGAGGGGGACAGAAATCAGGGGACAGAGAGAGGAGGGAGAAAGAGGAGTACAGAGTTAGAGCGACAAAGAGAGAAGACAGAGAGGGGGTCGGGGGGGGCGGCAGAAAGAGGGAACATAGAGGCGAGACAGAGAGATGGAGACAGAGAGAGTGGACAGAGAGAGGGGCAGAGGGAGGACAGAGAGAGGGGACATAAAGGGGGCGACGGAGGGAAGGGGGAATAGAGAGAGGGGTGACAGAAAGTGTGGTCAGAGAGGGAGGGGGTCAGAGAGAGGGGGACAGAGAGAGGGGACATTGTGGGGGACAAAGAGAGGGGTGACAGAGAGAATGGACACAGAGTGGACAAAGAAGGTGGTCATAGAGGGTGCGACAGAGGGAAGGGAGAACGGGGGGGCAGGGAGGGGGGAGGGAAGGGGACAGAGAGAGGGGTACAGAGAGGGGACAGAGGGTGTACAGAGAGACGGGGACAGATAGTAGAGGGTGGACAGAGAGACGAGGACAGATAAAGGCGGACAGAGAAAGTGGCAAAGAGGCGGACAGAGAGGGGGGAAGAGAGTTGGGGACAGAGAGTGGACGGACAGAGAGTTGGGGGACAGAGAGCGGGGGACAGAAAACAGGGGACAGATTTAGGAGGGAGAGAGAGGATTACTGAGGGAGTGGGACAGAGAGAGGGGACAGTGAGAGGAGGACAGAGAGGCAGGGACAGAAAGTTGGGACAGAGGGGGAACAGGAGAGAGGGAGAAAGAGTGGAAAAAGAGGGAAGGGGAACAGAGAGAGGGGTGACAGAGAGATGGGGTCAGAGACAGTGGGGCAGAGAGTGGGGTGGTCAGAGGAGGGTCAGAGAGCGGGGGAACAGAGCGGAGTGGCAAAATAGGGGGGGCAGAGAGTGGGGGACAGAAAACAGGGGACAGAGATAGGAGGGAGAGAGAGGAGTACTGAGGGAGTGTGACAGAGAGAGGAGCCGAGAGAGAGGGCAACAGAGAGAGAGGGACAGAGAGGGGTGACAGAGAGGTGGGACAGAGGGGGAACAGAGAGAGGGGACAGACCGCGGAACAGAGTGAAGGGGGAACAGAGAGTGGGGTGGGGAGAGAGAGGGGTCCAGAGAGTAGGTAAACAGAGAGGGGGTGTCACAGATGGCGAGGGTACAGAAATTGGGGAACAGAGAGAGGTTTCCAGAAATAGGGAAGACAGAGAGAGGGTACAGAGAAGGAGGACAGAGAGTGGGCAGAGGGTGGACAGAGAGACGGGGAGAGATAAAGGCGGACAGAGAAAGGGGCAAAGAGAGAGGCGGAAAGAAAGGGGAGAAACAGTGGGGCGAGAGAGAGTGGACGGACAGAGAGTGGGGGGACAGAGAGCGGGGGACAGGAAACGGGGGACAGAGATAGGAAGGAGAGAGAGGGGGACAGAGAGAGGGGGACAGAGAGAGGGGGACAGAGCGACAAGGACAGAGCGACAAGACAGAGCGACAAGGACAGAGAGTTGGGACAGAGGGAGATCGAGAGAGAGAGGACAGAGGGGGAAGAAGATGGAAGGGGGAACAGAAGAGAAGGGGTCAGAGAGAGGGGGCAGAGAGTGGGGGGCAGAGAGAGGGAGACAGAGAATGGGGCCGGGGGTCACAGAGACACTGGGGAACAGAGAAAGGGGGACAGAGAGAGGCGGACAGAGGGGGGAAAGAGAGAGGTGGGACAGAGAGAGGGATATAGTGAGTGGGGGACAGAAAGAGGAGGGACAGAGAGAGGGGAACAGAGAGTGTGGGACGGAAAATGGGGACAGAGACAAGGGAACAGAGACAGGGAACAGAGAGAGGGTGACAGGGAGTTGGGCGGCAGAGAATGGGGTAGTCAGAGAGTGGGCGACAGAAAGAGGGGACAGAGAGAGAGGCGAGAGAGAGAGAGGAGTACAGAGACAAGCGGACAGAGCGGGGGGACAGAGAAGCGGGAGAGCGACGGGGGGGGGGGGGGGGGGCTGACATATGGCGGGCAGAGAGAAGGAGGACAGAAAGCAAAAGACAGAGAGAGGAGAGAGAGAGGTGGACAGAGAGAGGGGGACATGTAGAGGTGGAGAGAGTCAGGGACAGAGAGCGGGGTCAGAGAGGTGGAAGAGGGGGTACAGAGTGACAGGGGACAGGGAGAGGGGACAGAGAGTAGGGGGACAGTGACAGGGGCAGAGAGAGGGGGACATAGAGGGGGACACAGATGGGGGATAGAGGGGGGGACAGAGGGAATAGGGAACAAAGAGGGGGGCACAGAGAAAGGGGGTCACAGAGAGGAGGACAGAGTGTGGGGGCAGATAATGGGGTGAGCAGAGAGAGGGGTACAGAGAGCGGGGAAACAGAGAGGGGGTGGCACAGATGGGGAGGACAGAAAGTGGGGTACAGAGAGAGGGGGACAGAGAGAGGGGGAGAGGGAGGAGTAGAGAGATTGGGACTGAGCGCGAGGGCAGAGAGGGGGGAGAGAAGGGGATAGAGACGCGGGACAGAGAGAGGGGTTCAGAGGGAAGGGACAGAGAGGGAGCAGAGGGTGGATAGAGAGACGGGGGCAAATAAAGATGGGCAGAGAATGGGGGAAAGAGAGAGGAGGACAGAGAGAGGGGAAAGGAGAGTGGGGGGCAGAGAGTGGACGGACAGAGCCTGGGGAGACAGAGAGCTGGAGACAGAAAACAGGGGGCAGAGATAGGAGGGAGAGAGAGGATTACTGAGGGAGTAGGACAGAGTGAAGGGAACAGAGAGAGTGGGGGACAGAGAAAGGGGCACAGTAAGAGGGGGACAGAGAGGCGGGGGCAGAGAGTTGGGACAGAGGAGGGATCGAGAGAGAGAGGACAAAGTGGGGGAACAGAGGGAAAGGGGAACAGAGAGAGGGGTGACAGAGAGAAGGGGTCAGAGAGAGGGGGTCAGAGGGTGGTGGTCACAGAGTCGGGTGGTCAGAGAGAGGGGGCTCAGAGAGTGGGAGAACAGAGTGGGGGTTGGCCCAGATAGGGGGGACAGAGAATCGGGACTGGGAGAGGGGGACAAAGACAGAGGGACAGAAAGACGGGAACAGAGATGGGGAAAGAAGCAAGGGGACCGAAAGAGGGGAGAGAGAGAGAGTGGCGGGGACAGAGAGGGGGTCAGAGAGAGAGGGGGTCAAAGAGTGGGGGAAAGAGAGAAGGGGACAGACAGAGGCGGACAGAAAGCAGGCGACAGAGAGAGGAGGCAGAGAGAATGGAATAAGAGAGAGGGGATAGGGAGAGGGGGCCAGAGAAGTGGGCCGGGGTCTACGGAGACACATGGGGACAGAGAGAGGCGGAGAGAGAGGGAGGAAAGAGATATGTGGGACAGAGAGAGGGAGACAGTGAGTGGGGCGACAGAGAGAGGTGGAACAGAGAGAGGGGAATAGAGAGTGTGGGACAGAAAGTGGGGACAGAGACGGGTGACAGAGACAGGGGGACAGAGAGAGAGTGACAGGGAGTTGGGCGGTAGAGAATGGGGTGGCCAGAGAGAGGGGGAACAGAGAGTGGTGTGGCAGAGATAGGGGCGACAGAGAGTGGGGGTCAGAGAGTGGGGGACAGAAAGAGGGGACCGAGAGAGAGGCGAGAGATGGAGGAGGACAGAGACAAGCGGACAGACGGAGGAGGAGAGAGAAGGGGAGTGGGGGGTCTGACATATGGAGGACAGAGAAAAGGGGGACAGAAAGCAAAGGACAGAGAAAGGAGACATAGAGAGGGGGGGGGAGTCAGTGGCAGAGAGGGGGTGACAGAGGGAGTACAAAGTGACAGGGGACAGAAAGAGGGGGCAGAGAGAGGAGACAGAGAGAGGGGGACAGAGCGCGGGGGCAGAGAGAGAGGGGGACAGAGAGAGCGGGGCAGAGAGAGGGGACACAGAGGGGGCACAGACGGGAGACAGAGAGAGAGGACAGAGGGGGAACAGAGGGAAGGGGGAACAGAGAGAGGAGGCACATAGAATGGGGATCAGAGGGAGAGGGACAGAGTGTGTGGGGGCAGAGAATGGGGTGAGCAGAGAGAGGGGTCCAGAGAGCGGGGAAACAGAGAGGGGGCTGGAACAGATGGGGGAGGCAGACAGTAGGGGAGAGAGGGAGGGGTACAGAAATAGGGGACAGACGAAGAGAGGGGAGTGAGAGAGGGGAACAACGACAGGGGGACAGAGAGAGGGGAGAGAGAGGTGTACAGAGAGAGGGGGCAGACAGTGGGGACAGAGAGTGGCGGTCAGAATGGGGGGCAGAGAGACAGGAGGACAGAGAGTGGGGGAGTCAGCGTCATGGGGACAGAGAGAGGGGGGCAAAGAGACAGGGACTGAAAGGCGGGCAGAGAGCGGGGTACAGAGAGCGGGGAACAGAGAGAGGGGGTAGAGAGCGCGGGGACAGAGCGAGGGAAATGAGAGGGGTGTATAGAGAGCGGAGGATAGAGAGCGAGGAGTACAGAGAGAGGGTAACAGAGATAGGGGAAGAGAGAGGGGTTCAGAGACAGGAGGGAGAGGAGGTACAGAGAGAGGGGGACAGAGAGAGTGGACAGAGAGGGGGACAGAGGGGGGCAGAGAGAGGGGACATAGAGGGGGTGATTGAGGGAAGGAGAACAGAGAGAGGGGTGACAGAGAGTGTGGTCAGAGAGGGAGGGGGTGAGAGAGAGTGGGGACAGAATGAGGGGGAGAGAGATAGTGGGGGACAGACAGAGGGGAGACAGAGAGAGTGGACACAGAGGGGCGACAGAGAGAGGGGATATAGAGGGGGCGGCAGAGTGAAGGGGAAGAGAGAGTGGGGTGGCAAAGAGATGGGTCAGAGAGGGAAGTGAACAGAGGGGAACAGAGTTTGGGCAGAGAGAGGTGTGACAGAGAGGGTGGAAACAGAGAGGGGGGAAGAGAGAAGGGGAAAGAGAGAAGGGGAAAGAGAGAAGGGGAAAGAGAGAAAGGGACAGAGAGAGGGGGACAGATACAGAGGGACAGAGAGAGGGGGTTCAGAGAGAGGGGGCTGAGAGAGGGGGACAGAGAAAGGGGGACAGAGAGAAGAACAGAAAGCCGGAAATAGAGATATGGGGACAGAGAGAGAGGGGGGAGAAAAAGAAGTACAGAGAGAGGGGCACAGACAGAGCGGGACAGTGAAAGGGGGAACAGAGAGGGCGAACAGAGGGAAGCGGGATCAGAGAGAGGGGGTCAGAGAGAGGGGAGCAGAGGGTGGGAGGCAGAGAATGGGTTGGGCAGCGACAGGTGTCCAGAGAGCGGGGAAACAGAGAGGGGGGTGGTACAGATGGTGGGAACAGAAAGTGGGGGACAGAGAGAGGTGTACAGAAATAGGGGACAGAGAAAGAGAGGGAAGAGAGAGGGGGACAAAGACTGGGGGACAAAGAGAGGGGGAGAGACAGGGGGACACAGAGGGCTGCAGAGAGATGGGGACAGAGGGGGCAGAGACAGGGGACATAGAGGGGGCGACGGAGGGAAGGGGAACAGAGAGAGGGGTGACAGTGTGTGTGGTCAAAGAGGGAGGGGGTCAGAGAGAGGGGGGACAGAGAGAGTGGGAGAGAGATAGTGGGGGATAGAGAGAGGGGGACAGAGAGGGGACGTGGTGGGGCAAAGAGAGTGGGACAGAGTGGACACAGAGGGGGTACAGAGGGGAGACAGAGAGAGGGGATATAGAGGGGGCGACAGAGAGGATGGAAACACAGAGACGGGACAGAGCCAGAGGGACAGAGAGAGGGGGACAGAGCCAGAGGGTCAGAGAGGGAAACAGAGAGAGGGGGACAGAGAGGGAGGACAGAGAGAGGGGTAGATGGGGACAGAGAGATGGGGAGAGAGATAGTGGGCGAGAGAGATATTGGGGGACAGAGAGAGGGGGACAGAGAAGTGGGCAGAGAGGGGCAGTCAAAATGGGGACAGAGGGACAGGAGGACAGAGAGTGGGGGACAGTGAGTGGGGGGTGTCAGCGACAGGGGAACAGAGAGAAGCAGACAGAAATGGGGTCAGAGAGCTGTGGACAGAGAGCAGGCGACAGAGAGCAGGGTACGGAGAGCGGGGGACAGAGAGAGGGGTGCAGAGAGAGCGGGGACAGAGCAGAGGATGGGGGACAGAGAGAGAGGAATAGAAAGCAGGGGACAGAGAGAGGAGAGAGAGAGAAAGAACAGAGAAAGAGAGGGGAGAGAGAAAGAAAGGGGGCAGAGACAGGGGTCAGAGAGAGGGGGGCAGAGATATTGCGGACAGACAGAAGGAGGATAGACAGAAGGAGGACAGAGAGAGTGGGGGACAGAGAGAGTGGGGGACAGAGAGAGTGGGGGACAGAGAGTGGGGGACAGAGAGTGGTGGCGTAGAGGGGGTGACAGAGGGAGTCCTGAGTGACAGGGGACAGAGAATAGGCGGAAATAGAGCGGGGGACGGAGAGCGGGGGACAGAGAGAGAGTGTGGAATGAGAGATGGAGACAGAGAGACGTGGGGAGAGAAGGGTACAAAGAGAGGTGGAAAGAGAGTGGGGGGACAGAGAGTAGACGGACAGAGAGTGGTGGGACAGAGTTCAGGGGACTAAAGGCAGGGGACAGAGATAGGAGGGAGAGAGAGGAGTACTGAGGGATTGGGACAGAGAGAGTGGGTCAGACAGAGTGGGACTGAGAGAGGGGGACAGCGAGGGGTATACAGAGAGGTGGGACAGAGGGGGGACAGAGAGAGTGGACAGACAGGGGGGACAGAGGGTAGGGGAACAGAGAAAGGGGACACAGAGAGAGAGGGTCAGAGAGAGTGAGAGAGAGAGAGTGGGGTGCAAAGTGTGGGGTGGGCACAGAGAGGGGTCCAGAGAGCGGGGAAACAGAGAGGGGGTTGGCACAGATAGGGGGACAGAGAGTGGAGGACAGAGAGAGGGGTACAGAAATGGGGGAGAGAGAAAGAGAGGGGAGAGAGAAAGAGAGGGGAGAGAGAGGGGGACAGAGACGGGGGTCAGAGAGAGGGGGACAGAGGGTGGATAGATTGGGTCAGAGAGATGGGAAGAGAGATGGGAAGAGAGTGAGGGTGACAGAGACAGGGGAACAAAGAGAGGTGGACAGAGAGAAGGGGACAGAGAACAGAAAGACAGAGTGGGGGACAGAGTGAGGGCATACAGAGAGTGGGGGACAGAGAGAGGGGGACAGCGAGAGGGAGACACAGAGGGGGGACAGAGAGGTTGTCAGAGAGTGTGGAGACAGAGAGAAAGGGGACCGAGAGAGAAAGAGGGGCAGAGAGTGGGAGTCAGAGAGAGGCGGACAGAATGGAGAGAGAGGGGGAGTGAGAGCGGGGACAGAGATTTGGGTACAGAGAGCAGAGGACAGGACAGAGAGAGGGAGATAGAACGATGGGGACAGAGTACAGGACGAGAGAGAGGGGGCAGCGAGAGCGGGATAGAGAGAGGGGGACAGTGACTGCGGCATGGAGAGAGGGACAGAAAGATGGGAACAGACAGTGAGAGAGGGGAGAGACAGAGAGCGGAAACAGAGAGAGAGGGACAGAGAGCGGGGTACAGAGACTGGAGATAGAGAGACGGGGACAGAGAGAGGGGGCAGAGAGACAGGTGATCAGAGCGGGAGGAACAGGGAGAGCGTGTTCAGAGAATGGGGAGGCAGAGGGTGGTGGATGGAGAGTGGGGGACAGAGAGAGGGGTACAGAGAAGGGGTCACAGAGAAGGGGGAACAGAGAGGGTGGACGTGGGGGATAGAGAAAGGGGACAGAGAGAGAAGAGATAGAGAGAGGGGGACAGAGAGAGGAGGAAAAGAGATGGGGCAGAGCGAGGGGGACAAAGAGATCAGGGCAGAAACAGAGGGACAGAGAGAGGGGAACAGAGAGAGGAGTGACAGAGAGAGGGGGAACAGAGAGACGGAGACAGAGAGAGGGGCAGAGAGAGCGGGACAGAGAGAGCGGGACAGAGCGAGGGGGACACAGAGAGGGGATGGAAAGAAGCGGACCGTGAGAGGGTGGAGTGGGGGGGAGACAGAGAGAGGGGAATCAGAGAATGAGGGTTCAGAGAGTGGGGGACAGAGAGTGGGGGACAGACAGAGGAGGGAGAGAGAAGGGGAAGAGAGAGGCAGACAGGTAGAGGGGGAAGAGAGAGGAGGGACAGAGAGAGGGGACAGAGAGAGGGAGCAGAGAGGGTGGGCAGAAATTGGGACTGGGGGTACAGAGACACAGGGGGACACGGGGAGAGAGAGAGAGAGGTGGACAGAGAGAGGGGTAAAGAGAGAGGTGGGACAGAGAGAGGGGGACAGTGAGTGGGGGACAGGGAGAGGTTGGACGGTGGGGCAGATAGTGTGGGACAGAAAGTGGGGGACAGAGACAGGGCAACAGAAACAGGGCAACAGAGACAGGGGACAGAGAGAGGGGACAGAGTGGAGGGACAGAGTGGGGTGGTCAGAGAGAGGGAGGTCAGAGAGAGGGGGAACGAGAGCAGGGTAACGAGAGTAGGGGACAGAGAGCAGTGGACAGAGAGCAGGGTACAGAGAGAGGGGGCCGAGAGAGGGGGTACAGAGAAAGGGGGACAGAGAGGCGGGACAGAGATGGGGGCAGAGAGTGTGGGGACCAGGAGAACGTGGATTGGGAGAGAGGGGACACAGAGAGGGGGTACGGAGAGAAGGGTACAGAGAGTGGGGTTCATAGAAGGGGGACAGAGAGGAAAGAGAAGGTGGTGAGAACGGGGGACAGTGAGAGGGGCACAGTGAGAGGGGGTACAGAGTGACGGTGTAGAGAGACTGGGCGACAGAGAGTGGGTGACAGAGAGAGGGGTTAGAGAGTGGGGGACAGAGAGAGGGGGACAGAGATCAGGAGAAAGAGAGCGGGCAACAGGAAGTGGGGGACAGAGAGCTGGGCTCAAAGAGAGGGGTACAGAGAGAAGGGGGCAGAGAGAGTGGGGGCAGAGAAAGGGGGACGGAGAGGGGGACCAAGAGAGGGGGATAGAGAGAGGGGGACAGAAAGAGTGTGACAGAGACAGGGAAGACAGTGTGGGGGTACAGAGTGAGGGCAGACAGAGAGAGGGGGACAGAGAGAGAGGGCAGAGAGGGGAACACAGAGCAAGGTGGTACGAGAGTGGAGGTCAGAGAGAGGGGGGCAGAGTCAGAGGGACAGAGAGAGGGACGTCAGAGAGTGGGGAAAAGAGAGAGGGACAGAAAGACGGGGACAGAGGGAGGGGGGCAGAGAGTGGGTGGTCATAGAGTGGGGGACGGAGAGTGGGGACAGAGAGAGTGGGTGAAAGAGGGGTGGACAGAGAGAGTGGGTGAAAGGGGAGGACATAGAGCGGGGGACATAAAGCAGGGGACAGAGAGAGGATGGAGAGAGAGAGAGGTCAGAGAGAGTGGGACAGGAAGAGGGGTAAGAGAGAGAGGGGGTACAGAGAGAGGGGCAGAGAGAGGGGGCCACAGAGGGAGGCAGAAAGGTTGTCAGTGAGTGTGGAGACAGAGAGATAGGGGACTGAGAGAGAGGGCCAGAGAGTGGGAGTCAGAGAGAGGCGGTCAGAGTGGAGAGAGAGGGGGAGTGAGAGCGGGGACAGAGATTGGGGTATAGAGAGCAGATGACAAAGAGTGGGGGACAGAACGATGGGGACAGAGTATAGGGTGAGAGAGAGGGGGCAGAGTGAGGGGGCAGAGAGCGGGAAAGAGAGAGGGGGACAGAGAGTGAGGTTTGGAGAGAGGGACAGAAAGATGAGGACAGAGAGTGAGAGAGGGAAGAGACAGAGAGGGGAAACAGAGAGGGGGGACGGAGAGCGGGGGACAGAGAGTGGAGATAGAGAGACGAGGACAGAGAGAGGGGGCAGAGAGACAGGTAATCAGAGCGGGAGGAACAGAGAGAGCGGGGTGAGAGAGTGGGGAGGCAGAGAGTGGTGGATGGAGAGTGGGGACAGAGAGAGGGGGATAGAGAAAGGGTCACAGAGAAGGGGGAACAGAGAGGGAGGAAGGGGTCAGACAAAGGGGACAGAGAGAGGAGAGACAGACAGAGGGGGGACATAGAGAGGGTGAAAAGAGATGGGGGCAGAGAGAAGGGGTCAAAGAGATGGGGACAGAGAGAGGGGGGCAGAGGCAGAGGGACAGAGAGAGGGGAACAGAGAGAGGAGCAACAGAGAGAGGGGAAACAGAGACGGAGACAGAGAGAGAGGGACAGAGAGAGGGGATGGAAAGAAGCGGACCGTGAGAGGGTTGACAGGGAGAGAGGGGGACAGAGAGAGGGGGGGACAGAGAGAGAGGGGAATCAGAGAGGGAGGGGACAGAGAGTGGGGGACAGAGAGTGGGGGACAGAGAGAGGAGGGAGAGAGAAGGGGAAGAGAGAGGCGGACAGCGAGGGAGGAAGAGAGAGCGGGGGGCAGAGAGGGGGAGCAGGGCCAGTGGGCAGAAATTGAGGCTGGGGTTACAGAGACACAGGGGGACAGAGAAAGGGAGAGAGAGAGAGAAAGAGAGGCGGATAGAGAGAGGGGTAAAGAGAGAGGTGGGACAGAGAGAGGGGGAAATTGAGTGGGGGGGACAGGGAGTGGTTGGACGGTGGGGCAGAATGTGTGGGACAGAAAGTGGGGGACAGAGACAGGGGGCAGAGAGAGGGGACAGAGTGGGGGGCGAGAGTGGGGTGGCCAGAGAGAGGGAGGTCAGAGAGAGGGCTAACAGAGAAGGGGGACAGCGAGTGGGGGACAGGGATAGGGGACAGAGAGAGGGGACAGAGAGAGGGAGGACAGAAAGCAAGGGACAGAGGAAGGAGAGAGGGGGTAGAGAGAGATAGTGGGGGACAGAGAGAGGGTGTCAGAGGGACCGTTAGGTAGGAGATGACAGAGGGGGGACAGAGTGACAGGGGACAGAAGAGGGGACAGAGAGTGGAGGGTCAGAGAGAGGGGGACAGAGAGCAGGGGAACGAGAACAGGGGAACGAGAGCAGGGGAACGAGAGCGGGGAACGAGAGCAGGGGACAGAGAGCAGGGGACAGAGAGCGGGGGTCGAGAGAGGGGGGACAGAGAAAGGGGGACAGAGAGGTGAACAGAGAGCGGGGGATAGAGAGAAGGGGACAGCGAGACGGGGAACAGAGCGGGGTATGGCACAGTTAGTGGGACAGAGAGTGGGGGCAGAGAGTGGGGTGGTCAGGAAGAGGGGAGTCAGAGAGTCGGGTGACAGAGACAGCGGGGCAGAGAGTGGAGTTGAGAGTGTGGGGGGATTGAAAGAGTTGGACAGAGAGAGAGGCGAGAGAGAGAGGGGACAGAGAGAGGGGTACAGAGTGAGGGGGCAGAGAGAGAAGGGGGAACAGAGATGAGCGGACAGAGAGGACAGAAAGCGAGGGACAGAGATAGCAGAGAGAGGGGAGAGAGAGAGTGGGGGACAAAGAGAGAGGGACAGAGAGAGGGGGTACAGAGGGGGGACAGAGTGACACGGGGACAGAGAGGGGAACAGAGAGCTGGGAGAAGAGACAGGGGGACGGAGAGAGTGGGACAGAGAAAGAGGGACAGAGAGAGAGGCGAGAGAGAGAGGGGGACAGAGACAGGGTACAGAGAGAGGGAGACGGGGGAGAGAGACAGGGGTACAGAGATAGGTGGACAGAGAGAGGGAGGAAAGAAAGTAAGGGGCAGACCGAGCAGGGTGGGGAGAGAGAGTGGGGAAAGAGAGAGGGGGCAGAGATAGGGGCAGACAGGGGTTGATAGAGGGAGAACACAGTGACTTGGGGACAGAGAGAGGGGACAGAGAGTGGTGGGAAGAGACCCGGTACAGAGAGAGATGGACAGAGAGCGGGGGACAGTTAGATTTGGCAGAGAGGGGAGTACAGAGAGAGCGGGGGACAGAGAGCGGGGGACAGAGAGCTGGGGACAGAGAGAGGGGACGAGACAGAGGCGTAAAGAAAGCAGCGAACAGAGAGGAGGGAGAAAGGGGGGATGAGCGAGGGTGACAGGGAGAGGGGTCAGAGAGAGGGGTTCAGAGAGAGCGGGACAGAGAGAGGGGGACAGAGAGGGTGGAGAGAGAAGGGACAGAGAGAGGGGGAGAGACAGAGGCATAAAGAAAGCAGCGAACAGAGAGGATGGAGAAAGGGGGGATGAGAGAGGGTGACAGGGAGAGGGGGAAGAGAGAGCGAGGGGCAGAGAGAGGGGGACATTGAGGCGGGACAGAGATGGGGACAGACAGTGGAGGGTCAGAGAGAAAGTGGACAGGGAGCGAGGGGACCGAGAGAGGGGGACAGAGCAAGTGCTCATCAGAGAGGGGGTACAGAGAGAAGGGTACAGAGAGTGGGGTAGTGGAGACGGTGCAGAACAGGTTGATGGGAATGGTGCGGTGTATGAGGAATGTCAGCAATAAAGGTGGATTGGAAAGTTGGGGCAGCACTCCATGGAGAACCGAGGGCTGATAAATCGCTTGGTTGAAGCTTTACAAGTGATGAAGGGTTTAGACAGCGGAAATAAAACAGTGAAAGTGCTCCTCCGCCTGAAAGGATCGAGAACGATTCGGCACAGATTTCAAGTCATTCGGAACAGAAGTAAAAGTAACATGAGGAGGAAGCTTTTCACACAAGGAGTGGTTAGGTTCTGCAAGTCACTGTCTGAATGTGACAAAGAGGCAGGTTCTACTGAGTTATTGAAAACGGTATTCAACGTTTATGTTGAAAGTAGAAATGTGCAGAGTTACAGGGAGAAGGCAAGAGAATGAGACAAAGAGAGGGATACTTTTCCTTACTGTGGAAATCCCAGTCAACAGAATGTTGGGTGTTTGATAGTTGTGATGTTGACAAGGCCGGGACACATCTGCACAACAGAATATTACACAGCATGTCCATGTCACAGGGAGGATTGTGCTGAGAGAATTAGCGTGTGGAAATACTGCAACTATACCGCCACACAGACGGATGGCAAGCCCCGTCAAAAATAATCTCTTCAAGCCGGTGTCAGCAAGTCTCACCTTAAACCTATGCTCTCTAAATTTCAAATCACCCCACTCTGGGAATAAAGCAACCTTGAATATTTAGTTTATTCATAACCCTCATGACTTTATCAATCTTTGATAAGCTCATGGCTCAGCCCCCAGGCCGGAAGGAAAGTTGTCCCAGCCTATTCAGCCTCGCCCTACAGTCCAACACTTGCAACCCTCACCACATCCTTGTCTGTATTTTGTGAGCAATTTCACGTGATTTTCCTCAATTTTTCAAAGAAGCCAATTACGCTGTACAACAACGACCTACTGGAAACGGAAAGGTGAAGCTTTAAACGGCTTCAAATTTCAGTGGTGGGCGATTTTGTGCAGCGGCAGCTGTGTGTGGAATGTGTTTCTGTCGTATAGTGGTTCTCACGTTCGCTTAACATGCGAAAGGACCCCGGCCTGACACCGAGCAGAAGCAGTCTTTTCCTGATGGCAGTCTGGTAGATTGACATGAGTGGCCACTTCTTGCTTGCTGCGTTCATCAGCAAACCTGCCTTTGAATTTGTTCGCCTGTGTCTGCTGTAGCGCTGAAAAGGAATGCAACTCTGTTTAATTACTGTGTGAAGCATTGTTAAGTTGTTATCCTCCCTGGTTCTGAATATGTGCCGATATGTACACCACCGATGGTCATTCTGTTGAAGAGTGTAGTTCGCGTGCTCTGGTCATTCCGTAAAAGCAGTAATGCATTTGCATTCCTTGCCCCGGTGGCCCGGTTCAAAGCCAAGGAGAAAGTTGATGTGCTGGTGTCAGAGTGCACCACGGATTCATAATGTAGCCTCTCTATCAAATGTATGCCAAAGCAGTCTCTGAAAGGTCTCATTTGGAAGCTGTCTGCCGTTTATCAACGTGTCAAAATCAGCATTCAGAAGACCTGAACCATGTTTAGGAGTAGTTCACATGTCAGCAGCTCACTCCAGCAACAGGAATGAATGAATTAACACTCTCAGATGAAGCTCTGGTCTTATGCTATCATCGAGTCACTAATATTAACGTGTACCCCTGAAATCCCTGCCATGTTGGAACTGAAACCGAGGAAATGATAGAAAGGCTGCCGAATGTTATTGTCTACATTTAGTTTTCTTTACATCACAGAGGAGTAGAAAAATGTAAGCGGTGTGTGTGTGTGGGGGGGGGGGGGGGGGGGGAATAACACAGCGAGGCACGTGCAGCTCTGCTGAAACTCCTTGCTGATTGCGTCAGCAACAAAAGACGTGAAGGTGACTCAGGCGGGAGACCTTTTTAACATCGCTTTTAAAGAGCTACAGAGGATAACTAAAAAGGAAATACGCAAAGAAAACATAAGGTTCGAAGGTAAACTGGCCAAAAATATAAAGGAGGGTAGTAAAGGCTTTTTTAGGTACGTGAAAGGCGAAAATATGGTTAAGACTAAAATTGGGCCCTTGAAGACAGAAACAGATGAATATATTACGTGGAACAAAGAAATGGCAGAAGAGTTGAATTCACTGGGGAAGACACGAGCAAGCTCCCAGATGTAACAGTGGCTGAAGAACCTGAACTGAAGGGAATTTATATTAGGTTGGAAATGGTGTTGAAGAGAGTGATGGTCTGCATCCCAGGGTACTGAAGGAGGTGACTCTTGAAATCGTGGATGCATTGGTGATCATTTTCCAATGCTCTATAGATTCAGGATCAGTTCCTGTGGATTGGAGAGTGGCTAATGTTGTCCCACTTTTTAAGAAAGGAGGGAGAGAGAAAACAGAGAATCATAAACCAGTTAGTCTGACCTCAGTGATGGGAAAAATGCTTGAGTCAAATGTAAAGGATGAAAATACGATACATCTGGAAAGCAGTAACAGGATAGGTCAGAGTCTGCATGGATTCATGAAGGGGAAATCATGCTAGACTAATCTTTTGGAATTATTTGAGGATGTAACTCTGATGATGGACAAGGGAGATCCGATGGATGTAGTATACCTGAACTTTCAGAAAGCCTTTGATAAAGTCCCACATAGGAGGTTAGTGTGCAAAATTAGGGCAGATGGTATTAGGGGCAAAATACTGACTTGGATTGAAAATTGGTTGGCTGACATGAAACAAAGAGTAGTGATAAACGGCTCCCTTTCGGAATGGCAGTCAGTGACCAGTGGTGTGCCGCAGGGTTCAGGACTGGGACCGCTGCGTTTTTCAATGTACATTAATGTTATAGATAAAGGTATTGAAAGTAATATTAGAAAATTTGCTGACGACACAAAGCTGGGTGGCAGGGTGAAATGTGAAGAGGATGTTAGGAGAATACAACGTGACCTGGACAGGCTAGGTAAGTGGACGGATGAATGGCAAATACAGTTTAATGTGGATAAATGTGTAGTTATCAACTTTGGTGGCAAGAGCAGGAAGGCAGATTACTACCTAAATGGAGTCAAGTTAGGTAAAGGGGCAGTACAACGAGATCTAGGTGTTCTTGTACATCAGTCAATGAAAGCAAGCATGCAGGTACAGCAGGAAGTGAAGAAAGCTAATAGCATGCTGGCCTTCATAACAAGAGGAATTGAGTACAGAAGCAAAGTGGTCCTTCTGCTGATGTACAGGGCCCTGGTGAGATCGCACCTGGAATATTGTGCGCACTTTTCTCTCCAAATTTGAGGAAAGACATTCTGGCTATTGAGGGTATGTAGCGTAGGGTCAAGAGGTCAATTCCCGGAATGGCGGGACTATCTTACGCTGACATATTGGAGCGACGGGGCTTGTATACACTTGAGTTCAGAAGGTTGAGACCGATCTGTTTGAGACATATAAGATTATTAAAGGATTGGACACTCTGGAGGCAAGAAGCATGTTTCCGCTGATGGGTGAGTCCCGAACCAGAGGACACAGTTTAAAAATATGGGGTAGGCCACTTATAACAGAGTTGAGGAGAAACATCTTCACCCAGAGAGTGGTGGGTGTTTGGAATGTTCTTCCCCAGAAGGCTGTGGAGGACAAGTCTCTGGATACTTTCAAGAAAGAGTTGGATAGAGCTCTTAAGGATAGTGGAATCAAGGGTTATGGGGATAAGGCAGGAACAGGATAGTAATTGAGGATGATCAGCCATGATCATAATGAATGGTGGTGCTGGCTGGAAGGGCAGAATGGTCTACTCCTGCACCTAATGTCTATTGTCTAGCTGCATTGTATGATCTGATACACGGCCTGCTCAGATTTCTGCATTTTCCCTGCAGTCCAGTATGTTTTATGTTACGTTTAATCGCGATAGTTGTACCCTTTCGAGCAATGGGCAAAATCAGTTATCAAAGCAAGAATCTAAGCTGCGGTATGGTCATGCAGCTCATGGTTTCTTTATCGTATCATAACCGAATGTACATTCTCACAGACACATTCCATTTGTGATTCAAACGAGTCTCAGAAGATAGACTCAGCTTCCCATTGATTTTTGTCTGGATTCATGGGCTATCATTATCTGCTGCAAAACTGGTATTGCAGCTGGGCGTATCCCAGCAGCAGTGCGAACAGGACTGGGATGGTGCAACCCTTTCCCTGTGACTTTGCTTCTAATTTTTCACAAGAGTACAATTGAAAATGTATGAGAAAAGCATCGCAGCGTGCCTAGCGCCGTGGCCGTGCCGTCTAATCCCCTGGTTTAAGGTTTGTGCCTGAACAGAAACGTACATTCGTGTCCCCTGCTGCCTTATGCACGTGCTGCGTGCTAAAGGCTGCTGCATTTAAATTCCAACATGAGCAGCTTGGTTTGTTGCTTGGAAACTTGTCTCTGATGTGGGAGTGTGCAGGCTCTCCATCAGGTCAGTGTCCGTAGTGGAGTGACCACTTGCGCCTCCCACACGAAAAGTCCCGCGCTCCAGCTGCTCCACTGCTGCTTCATGTTCCAGGCTTGTTGTATTGTTCACTGTTTTCAC
Source organism: Chiloscyllium plagiosum (assembly GCF_037043375.1). NCBI lineage: Eukaryota > Metazoa > Chordata > Chondrichthyes > Orectolobiformes > Hemiscylliidae > Chiloscyllium > Chiloscyllium plagiosum. The sequence continues at coordinate 62,828,351 of NW_028270175.1, read as the reverse complement.
TGAAACCCAGTGGAGATTGTTATATCATCGCTGTTGTAAAACAAAATGTTGTAGTGACTGTACGCGTCCTTGTTTGGTGTTCTGGCGAATGGGAAAATAATTCCAATTAATTGCGAAGTCATATTGTCTTGGATTTCTCTCATTTTCCTTCAGTTCTGCCCTGGAAACGTAGATTGGTGATACGCTGCAGCCCTCCCGCATTGTTGATCGGAGGGAAAACTAATCTAACCGAGACTGTGATTAGTAATCTTCACTTTTCGTGACTCATTCATATTCTGTTCTTCCTTTTCTCTCATTTTAGCACTTTCCGGGAAGTGGCGATGCACTAAGGCTCCAGTATGTTTGGAAAAGCAGTTTGGAGTTGCTCTGTTGTCAGTTGTGGAGGTTGCTTATGCCTCATTGCCCTCAGAATGACTCACCAATAGCATTCGTGATTCGGTGTATCTGAAAATGCGTTTGGGTTTGACACTTTTGTTTGTGTTCCGCGTTAAGTGCTGTCCATCTTGCGTTTCGCTCAATGCAGCACATGGTAACACGGTTTGTGAGGTAACTTGCAACAGCAAAATTCCGCAACTGAGGATCTGGGAATATTTCATGGAGTATGGTCAGTAGGGGCAAAAGTAAGGAAACCCTTCGTTTCTGCAGTGTTTCACAACACTAAATTCAAGCGCGATTGGATTTTAGTTTTCTGAGGCATAATTTAAACATATTGGTTAAATTCGAATTGTTTTCAATACAGCAACCAACACAGGCATCCATTTCATAACCAAAGCATACATGTTTTTATATTTTGCAGGACACACTGAGACTGCTAGCTGGTCATCACAGGTATTTGTCAGCTCTCAGTTCTGAAAAGCATTCACTTTTTTTAAGGTATAGTGCACGCCTTCAACTTCATAACACTGCTCTCATCACAAAATCCTCCAGCTTCTAATGTTGAGGACAGGGGTTTGGTTACAAAGGTCTGAAAAATGGGGGAGTATCACCCGCAGCCGTTATACTGCGTTGAAAAAAAAAGATTTATACCCCTTTCGCATGGAATGAGCCATTCATGTGGAAAGAGTTTCTAGAAGCTGCGTCCCAGGGTTGGACAGGAAGCTACTGATTGAAGCTGAAGTGGCTGCTTTCTGCTGGCAGTGGAGGTCTGGAGACAATGGTCTTTGTCCCGTCTTCCTCGGTGTGGAGCCCCATATCACAGAACCATGGATGGTTTGGGCTGCAATCCAACCTTGTCATGGATTTTCCGGTTTAGCTAGAGGTGAGGGTCACTCTTATACTCTGATCTGAAACAACGAAAGCTGCACACCTGGATAATGTTGAAGAACCAGCATTTTAACTTGCTGTCTGGTGCTGACCATTTGAGCCACAGAGACTGACGCGAATTAGGCGTAAAAACAATGACTGCAGATGCTGGAAACCAGATTCTGGATCAGTGGTGCTGGAAGAGCACAGCAATTCAGGCAGCTTCCGAGGACAGACAAAATCGACGTTTCGGGCAAAAGCCCTTCATCAGGAATAAAGGCAGAGAGCCTGAAGCGTGGAGAGATAAGCGAGAGGAGGGTGGGGGTGAGGATAGAGTAGCATAGAGTACAATAGGTCAGTGGGGGAGGAGATGAAGGTGATAGGTCAGGGAGGAGAGGGTGGAGTGGATAGTTGGAATGGAGCTGGGCAGGTCGGACACGTCCGGACAAGTCAAGGGGACAGTGTTGAACTGGAGGTTAGAAACTAGGATGAGGTGGGGGAAGGGGAAATGAGGAAGCTGTTGAAGTCCACATTGATGCCCTGGGGTTGAAGTGTTCCGAGGCGGAAGATGAGGTCTTCTTCTTCCATGCGTCTGGTGGTGAGCAAGCGCCAGAGGAGGAGGTCCAGCACCTCCATATCCTCGGCAGAGTGGGAGGGGGAGTTGAAAAGTTGGGCCACGGGGCGGTTTGGTTGATTGGTGCGGGCGCCTCGGAGATGTTCCCTAAAGCGCTCTGCTAGTAGGCGCCCGGTCTCCCCAATGTAGAGGAGACCGCATCGGGAGCAACAGATACAATAAATGATATTAGTGGATGTGCAGGTAAAACTTTGATGGATGTGGAAGGCTCCTTTAGGGCCTTGGATGGAGGTGAGGGAGGAGGTGTGGGCACAAGTTTTACAGTTCCTGCGGTGGCAGGGGAAAGTGCCAGAATGGGAGGGTGGGTCGTAGGGGGGCGTGGACCTGACCAGGTCGTCACGGAGGGAACGGTCTTTGCGGAAGGCGGAGAGGGGTGGGGAGGGAAATATATCGCTGGTGGTAGGGTCTGTTTGGAGGTGGCGGAAATGTCGGCGGATGATTTGGTTTATGCGAAGGTTGGTAGGGTGGAAGGTGAGCACCAGGGGCGTTCTGTCGTTGTTGCGGGTGGAGGGGTTCGGTCTGAGGGCGGAGGTGCGGGATGGGGACGAGATGCGTTGGAGGGCATATTTAACCACGTCGGAAGGGAAATTGCGGTCTCTAAAGAAGGAGGCCATCTGGTGTGTTCTATGGTCGAATTAGGCGTGCCGATTCCCCTTACGCAGGAAAGTTAGGAGGGAGCTGAAGGGCTGTGGAACAGCTGGATCTCTCACTGTTTTCAGAATCTGTCACCAATTTTCTTGCTTTCATCACCGAGAGTGTCAGAGAGCTCGAGCGGACTGCAAACACCAGAGGGAAAGGAACCATCACAAACTGGAAGTTACCCAGGCCCTACAATGTCACTGCCTGAAGTACATCACTTGTGGCTCTGGTACTGGGATAATTCAAACCCACGGTTTGACAGAAACTGAAACTTAAATACAGCGCTTCACGGCACTCAGTCCAACTGTAATTAAGATACACACGTACAGAATCTCTTCTATGTAACCACTTCGTCAAATCCTCCCTGTCAATCTGGCCAAATGTTCAACTTTGCATCTCATCATCCATTTCCCCCAGCTAATGTGAACATTTTGTTTTCATCTACCTTATCTACATCAATCAAAAGCTTATAAGCTCAGTCACATCTCCCTTCAACTCCAGTTGCTCCATTGTATCATGTATCATTCAGGCCTGAAACTCTGGGAGAAATGAATAAGCCTATTACCCCTCAAGCTCCTCCCATCCTTCACAATGTGTGATGATCTCTGTGTGAGTATACCTGGTCACCCTCGGACAAGAACAGGGCTAATGTGAGTTTCGGACACAAAAGAGAGAGTGCTGGAGGAACCAAATCGAACTGTTCGCTTTTGGGAGAGATAAGTAATGTTCGTGTTTTGAGATAGTTTCTTACTCTCTTTTTATTACACTTTCCTCTCTGCACTGATAGCGATGGATTCTGGAGGCTTCTTTCACTGAGGCTTGCAAGGATGGATATACAGACAAAAACATCGATCAAAGTGCATCATTTGTCTGTCTGATTTCTCACTTGGACTGACACTGTCTTTATTAAACTTGTCTGAATACTTAAAGAGGATTCACAGAAAGGAAACACCAAACAAACATTTAATCAAAATCTGACAAAATTGATCATTTCATGTGAAACTGAATATGACTAACCTTTGAGTAAGTGTTGAATCCTCGGTCATTACCACTCACTGCATATAAATTTTCCAACAAATCCCCCTGACGATCTGAACCAAAGTCTTATATTTGCATAACATGATCAATTTCCTTTCAGATAATGTGAACGGCTTGTTTTTATTGACATTGTCAAAAACAACGGTAAATGGTATACTCTTTAAATTTCCATTCAGCTTCAATGAAAGCCTCAAATTATAAGTCTCTCAATTTGAAACATTTTGGGAAAGGAACCAATCTGTCGCCTCTCAGGGTCAGTGTCTGTCCAATGTGTGCAGGAGGGTTTCCTGACACAATATGTAGATAGAGGTGAGGCCATACTGGATTTGGTTCTGGGTAATGAACCAGGCCAGGTGTTAGAAATAGAGGTAGGTGAGCACTTTGGGGACTGTGACCACAATTCGGTGACTTTTACTCGAGTGATGCAGAGTGATAAGTGTGCACTACATGGCAAGAGTTATAGCTGGGGGCAGGGAAATTATGATGCGGTGAGGCATGACTTAGGATGTGTGGATTGGAAAAGTAGGCTTCAAGGCAAGGGCGTAATTGATATGTGGAGCTTGTTCAGGGAGCAACTATTGAGTGTCTTTGATAAGTGTGTACCCGTCAGGCAAGGAGGAAAGGGTCGTGTAAGGGAGCCGTGGTTTAATAAGGAATTGGAATCCCTTGTTAAATGGAATAGGGCGGCCTATGTAAAGATGAGGCGTGAAGGTTCAATTGGGGCGATTGAGAGTTATAAGGTAGCCAGGAAGGACCTGAAGAGAGAGCTAAGAGCAACAAGGAGGGGACATGAAAGGTCCTTAGTTGGTAGGATTAGGGAAAACCCTCAGGCTTTCTATAGGTATGTCAGGAATAAAAGAATGACTAGGGTAGGAATAGGTCCAGTCAAGGATAACAGTTGGAAGTTGCGTGTGGAGGCTGAAGAGATTGGGGAGACACTGAATGAATACTTTTCGTCAGTATTCAATCAGGAACAGGACATTGTTGTCAATGTGAATACTGAGTCACAATTAAGTAGAATGGATGGTTTTGAGGTATGTACAGAAGAGGTGTTGGAAATTCTGGAAAGGGTGAAAATAGATAAGTCCCTTGGGCCTGATGGCATTTATCCTAGGATTCTCTGGGAAGCGAGGGAGGAGATTGCAGAGCCATTGGCCTTGATTTTTATGTCCTCGTTGTCTACAGGAGTAGTGCCAGAAGATTGGAGGCGAGCAAATGTGGTTCCCTTGTTCAAGAAGGGGAGTAGGGATAACCCTAGTAACTACAGGCCGGTGAGTCTCACTTCGTTGTGGGCAAAATCTTAGAGAGAATTGTAAGGGATAGAATTTATGAACATCTGGATAGGAATAATGTGATCAAGGATAGTCAGCATGGTTTTGTGAAGGGCAGGTCGTGCCTCACAAACCTTATTGAATTCTTTGAGAAGGTGACTAAGGAGGTGGACGAGGGGAAAGCGGTAGATGTGGTATATATGGATTTTAGTAAGGCGTTTGATAAGGTTCCCCATGGTAGACTACTGCAAAAAATACGGAGGTATGACATTGAGGGTGAGTTGGAGGTTTGGATTAGGAGTTGGCTGGCTGGAAGAAGACAGAGGGTAGTAGTTGATGGCAAAGGTTCATCTTGGAGTGCCGTCACTAGCGGTGTTCCGCAAGGATCTGTTTTGGGACCATTGCTGTTTTTCATTTTTATAAATGACCTGGAGGAGGGGTTAGAAGGTTGGGTGAGCACGTTTGCGGATGATACGAAAGTCGGAGGAGTTGTAGACAGTGAGGAAGGATGTGGCAGGTTACATCGGGATATAGATAAACTGCAGAACTGGGCAGAAAGGTGGCAAATGGAGTTCAATGTAGCTAAGTGTGAGGTGATTCACTTTGGTAAGAGTAACAAAAAGATGGGGTACTGGGCTAATGGTCGGATACTTGGTAGTGTGGATGAGCAGAGGGATCTTGGTGTCCATGTACACAGATCTTTGAAAGTTGCCACCCAGGTAAATAGTGCGGTGAAGAAGGCATATGGCGTACTGGCTTTTATTGGTAGATTAATTGAGTTCCGGAGTACTGAGGTCATGTTGCAGTTGTATAAGACTCTGGTGCGGCCGCATCTGGAGTATTGTGTGCAGTTTTGGTCGCCATACTATAGGAAGGATGTGGAGGCACTGGAACGGGTGCAGAAGAGGTTTACCAGGATGTTGCCTGGTATGGTAGAAAAATCGTATGAGGAAAGGCTGAGGCACTTGGTGTTGTTTTCATTGGAGAAAAGAAGGTTTTGGGGTGACTTGATAGAGGTGTACAAGATGATTAGGGGTTTAGATAGGGTCGACAGTGAGAATCTTTTTCCACGTGTGGAGTCAGCTATTACAAGGGGGCATAGCTTTAAATTAAGCGGGGGTTGGTATAGGACAGATGTTAGGGGTAGGTGCTTTACTCAGCGAATCGTGAGTTCATGGAATGCCCTGCCAGATTAGCAGTGGTGGACTCTCCTTCATTATGGGCATTTAAGCGGGCGTTGGATAGGCATATGGAGGATAGTGGGCTAGTGTAGGTTAGGTGGGCTTGGGTCGGCGCAACATCGAGGGCCGAAGGGCCTGTACTGCGCTGTATTCTTCTATGTTCTATTTGTTCTATAGAGGGGGCAGAGAGAGAGGATGACAGTGAGAGAAGGACAGAGTGAAGGGGACAGAGAGGGGCCAGAGAGAGGGTGAAAGAGAGGTGGTCAGAATGGGGGACAGAGAAACAGGGGGACAGAGATTAGGGGACAGAGAGTGCGGGGTCAGCGTCAGGGGGACACAGACCGGGGTACAGAGACTGGGGGACAGAGAGAGGCGGGCAGAGAGAGCAGGGACAGAGCGAGGGATATGAGAAGGGGCTACAGAGAATAGAGAGGGGGGGCAATGAGTGGGGGGACAGAGAGAGGGGGACAGAAAGCAGGGGACAGAGAGAGGAGGGAGAGAGAGGAGTACAGAGAGAGGGCGTCGGAGATAGGGGGACAGAGAGAGAGGTGTGGAGAGAGAGAGGGGACAGAGGGAGGACAGAGTGAGGACAGAGAGAGGTGACATGGGGGACAGAGAGGGGGGACAGAGAGAGTAGACAGAGAGAGGGGACAGAGAGAGGGACATAGAGGGGGCGACAGAGGGAAGGGGGAACAGAGAGAGGAGTGACAGAGAGATGGGTCAGAGAGGGAGTGGTCAGAGAGAGGTGGACAGAGAGTGCGGCCCGAAAGAGGGGAGAGAGAGAGAGGGGACAGAGAGAGAGGGGAAAGAGAGAAGGGGACAGAGACAGAGGGATAGAGAAAGGGGAACAGAGAGAGAAGAGCACAGAGAGAGGTGGACTGAGAGGGGGAACAGAGAGACGGGGGTCAGATAAAGGCGGACAGAGAAAGGAGGAATGAGAGTGGGGGGACAGAGATTGGACGGATAGAGAGTGGGGGGACAGAGAGTGGGGGACAGAAAGCAGGGGACAGAGATGGGGGAGAGAGCGGAGCACTGAGGGAGTGGAACAGCGTGAGGGGTAAAGAGAGAGGGGTTAGAGTGAGAGGGGACAGAGAGAGGTGTACAGAGACAGAGGGACAGAGAGAGGAAACAGAGAGGTGGACAGAAAGAAGGGGACCGAAAGGGGGGGGGGTGGTTAGAGGCGGGGACAGAGAGTGGGGGAAAGAGAGAAGGGGACAGAGAGAGGGGGACAGACAGAGGGGGACAGAAAGCAGGCGACAGAGAGAGGAGGGAGAGAGAGAGGGGTGTAAGAGAGAGGGAACAGGGAGATGGGCAGAGAGAGAGGTGGGACAGTGAGAGGGGGCAGAGAGAGAGGGCAGAAAAAGGGGGGACAGAGAAGGGGGCCTGGGTGTACAGAGACAGGGCGACAGAGAAAGGGGGACAGAGAGAGGCGGACAGAGAAAGGGGGAAAGATAGACGTGGGACAGAGAGAGGGGGACAGAGAGAGGGGGACAGTGAGTGGGGGACAATGAGGGGGGACAGAGAGAGGTGGTAGAGAAAGAGGGGAGACAGAGAGTGTGGGACAGAAAGTGAGTGACAGAGACAGGGGAACAGATATAGGAGGACAGAGAGAGGGGAGAGAGTGGGACAGAGAGAGGGGGGCAGAGAGAGGGGGACCGGGAGAGGGGAGACAAAGTGAGAAGTGCTAGAGAGAGGGGAAAAGAGAGAGGTGGGACAGAAAGAGTGGGATAGGGAGAGGGTGAGAGAGAGAGTGGGACAGAGAGAGGGGGGACAGAGAGAGGGTGACAGACAGACGGTGGACAGAGAGTGGGGTGTCAGAGAGTGAGGCAGAGAGAATAGACAGAGAGAGGGGACAGAGGGGGACAGATAGAGGGACTTAGAGGGGGCGACAGAGGGAAGGGGGAACAGAGAGAGGAGTGACAGAGAGATGGGTCAGAGAGGGAGTGGTCAGAGAGAGGGGGACAGAGAGAGGTGGACAGAGTGCAGCCCGAAAGAGGGGAGACAGAGAGAGGGGACAATGAGAGAGGGGAAAGAGAGAAGGGGACAGAGAGAGGGGGACAGAGACAGAGGGGTAGAGAAAGGGGAACAGAGAGAGGGGGTCAGTGAGAGGAGGGAGAGAGAAGAGCACAGAGAGAGGGGGACTGAGAGGGGGATAGAGAGAGTGAACAGAGAGACGGGGACAGATAAAGGCGCACAGAGAAAGGAGGAATGAGAGTGGGGCGACAGAGATTGGATGGATAGAGAGTGGGGATACAGAGAGCGGGGGACAGAAAGCAGGGGACAGAGATGGGGAGAGAGCGGAGCACTGAGGGAGTGGGACAGAGTGAGGGGGAAAGAGAGAGGGGGCAGAGAGAGAGGGGGCAGAGAGATGGGACGGGGGACAGAGAGAGAGAGAGCAGAGAGGGGGGAACAGAGGGAAGGGTGAACAGAGAGAGGGATGACAGAGAACAGGGGTCAGATAGAGGGGGGTCAGAGAGCGGGGAAACGGAGAGGGGGCTGCACAGATTGGAGGGACAGAGAGTGGGGTCAGAGAGAGGGGTACAGAGACAGAGGGACAGGGAGAGGGAACTGAGAGGTGGACAGAAAGAAGGGGACCGAAGGGGGGGGGGGGCAGGGTGTAGAGGCGGGGCCAGAGAGAGAGTGGGGGTCAGAGAGTGGCGGCCAGAGAGTGGGGGAAAGAGAGAAGGGGACAGAGAGAGGGGACAGAAAGCAGGCGACAGAGAGAGGAGGGAGAGAGAGAGGGGAGTAAGAGAGAGGGAACAGGGAGATGGGCAGAGAGAGAGGTGGGACAGAGAGAGGGGCAGAGAGAGAGAGAAGGCAGAAAGAGGGGGGCAGAGAAGGGGGCCTGGGTGTACAGAGACACAGGGCGACAGAGAGAGGGGGACAGAGAGAGGCGGACAGAGAAAGGGGGAAAGATAGAGGTGGGACAGAGAGAGAGGGGGTCAGAGAGGTGGACAGAAGGAAGGGGACCGAAAGGGGGGGGGTAGAGGCGGGAACAGAGAGAGGGGGACAGAGAGAGAGGGGTTCAGAGAGTGCGGGCCAGAGAGTGGGGGAAAGAGAGAAGGGGACAGAGAGAGGGGGACAGACAGAGGGGGACAGAAAGCAGGCGACAGAGAGAGGAGGGAGAGAGGGGAGTAAGAGAGAGGGAACAGGGAGATGGGCAGAGAGAGAGGTGGGACAGAGAGAGGCGGCAGAGAGAGAGGGCAGAAAGAGGGGGAAAGAGAAGGGGGCCTGGGTGTACAGAGACACAAGGCGACAGAGAAAGGGGGATAGAGAGAGGCGGACAGAGAAAGGTGGAAAGATAGAGGTGGGACAGAGAGAGGGGGGCAGAGAATGGGGCTGAGAGAGAGAGATGGGACAGACATTAAGGGGGTCAGAGACAGAGGTGCAGAGGCCGGGGGACACAGAGAGGAGGTTCAGTGAGAGAGAGGAACTGATAGAGGGGGACAGAGAGACGGGGGAGAGAAGGGGAGAGAGAGGGGGACAGAGAGGGGGGCAGAGAAGGGGGAGAGAGGGCATCTGAGGGGGTGACAGAGAGACAGGGAGAGATAAAGGCGGATAGATAAAGGGGCAAAGAGAGAGGCGGACAGAGAGCGGGGGAAAGAGAGTAGGGGACAGAGAGCAGGGGACAGAAGGCAGGGAGCAGAGATAGGAGAGAGAGAGAGGTGTACAGAGTGAGTGGGACAGAGAGTGGGTCAGAGAGGGGGGCAGAGAGAGGGGGACAGAGGGAGGCAGAGAGGTCGGGCGGGGGACAGAGAGAGAGGACAGACAGGGGGAACAGAGGGAAGGGGGAACAGAGAGAGGGGGCCCAGAGTGAGGCGATCAGAGAGAAGTGGACAGAGAGTGAGAGTGGCAGAGAGTGGAGTGGGCAGAGAGAGGGGTCCTAAGAGTGGGGAAACAAAGAGGGCGGTGGCAAAGATGGGGGGGGGGGGACAGAGAGAGTGGGGGACAAAGAGAGGGTTACAGGAATAGGTGACAGAGAAAGAGAGGGGAGAGAGAGAGGGGCACAGAGACTGGGGGATAGAGAGAGGGGGACAGAGAGAGAGGACAGAGAGGGGCGGTCAGAACGGGTACAGAGAGACAGGGGACAGAGAGTGGGGGGTCAGGGTCAGGAGGAAAGAGAGAGGAGGAAAGAGAGAGGGGAACAGAAAGGGGGGCAAACATCGGTGGACACAGAGCGGGGGACAGAGAGAGGGGGACAAAGACAGCGGGGACAGAGCGAGAGAAATGAGTGGGGGGTACAGAGGACGGAGGATAGAGAGGGGGACACAGAGAGGCGGACTGAGAGAGGGGGCAGACAGAGAGGGGACAGAGAGAGGGGAAAGAGCGAGGGGACAGAGAGAGTGGGACAGAAAGGGAGGCAGAGAGCGGTGGACACAGATCGAGGACAGAGAGTGGGGGACAGAGAGAGCAGTGACAGAGCGAGGGAAATGAGTGGGGAGTACAGAGTGCGGAGGACAGAGAGAGGGGGCAGAGAGAGGGGGACATAGAGTGGGGACAGAAAGCTAGGGACAGAGAGAGGAGTGCAGAGAGAAGGCGACAGAGAAAGGGGGACAGAGAGTGGTATGCAGAGAGAGAGGGGATGGGGCAGAGAGGGGGGACAGAGGGATGACAGAGAGAGAGCAGACATAGAGGGGGACAGAGAAAGGGGACAGAGTGAGTGGATAGAGAGCGGGGATAGAGGGGGACAGAGAGGTGACCTAGAGGGGGCGACGGAGGGAAGAGGGAACAGAGAGAGGGGTGACAGAGTGTGTGGTCAGAGAGAGAAGGCGTCAGAGAGAGGGGGGACAGAAAGAAAAGGGAGTGAGTTAGTGGGGGACAGAGAGAGGGCACATAAGGGGGACAGAGAGAGGCGGACAGAGAGAGAGGACACGGGGGGGGGGGGTGGAGAGAGGGGGAACATAGAGGGGCAACATAGGGAAGGCGGAACAGAGAGAGGGGTAACAGAGAGATGGGTCAGAGAAGGAGGTGGTCAGAGAGAGGGGGACAGAGAGCGTGGGCAGAGAGAGGGGAGACAGAGAAGGGGAACACAGAGAGAGGGGAAAGAGAGAAGGGGGATTGAGAGAGGGGAACAGAGACAGAGGGACAGAGAGAGGGGAACAGAGAGAGGCGGTCAGAGAGAGGGGGGACAGAGAGGGGGCAGACAGAGAGTGTGGGACAGAGAGGGGGGGACAGTGAGAGGAGGGAGCGAGAGAAGTACAGAGAGGGGGAACTGAGGGGGTCAGAGAGGGGGGAGTGAAGGGGACAGTGAGGAGGGACAGAGAGAGGGGGACAGAGAGGAGGGACAGAGAGACGGGGCCGATAATGTGTTGCTGGAAAAGCGCAGCAGGTCAGGCAGCATCCAAGGAGCAGGAAAATCGACGTTTCGGGCATGAGCCCTTCTTCAGGAATGGGGAAAGTGTGTCCAGCAGGCTAAGATAAAAGGTAGGGAGGGGGGACTTGGGGGAGGGGCGTTGGAAATGCGATAGGTGGAAGGAGGTCAAGGTGAGGGTGATAGGCCGGAGTGGGGGTGGGGGCGGAGAGGTCAGGAAGAGGATTGCAGGTTCGGAAGGCGGTGCTAAGTTCGAGGGATTTGACTAAGACAAGGTGGGGGTGAGGGGAAATGAGGAAACTGGAGAAATCTGAGTTCATCCCTTGTGGTTGGAGGTTCGGGACAGATAAAGGCGGACAGAGAAAGGGGGGAAGAGAGAGGCGGACAGAGAGTGGGGTACAGAGAGTAGACGCACAGAGAGTGGGGGGACAGAGAGCGGGGTACAGAAAACAGGGGACAGAGATAGGAGGGAGAGAGAGGATTAGTGAGGGAGTGGGACAGAGTGAGGGGAACAGAGAGATGGGGCAGAGAGAGTGGGGGACAGAGAGTAGGGGCCAGAGAGTGGGAGAAAGAGAGAAGGGAGCAGAGAGAGGGGGACAGATAGAAGGGGACAGAAAGCAGACGACAGAGAGAGGAGGGAGGGAGAGAGAGGGGAGTACGACAGAGGGGACAGGGAGAGGGGGAAGTGAGACAGAGAGAGGAGACAGCGAGAGGGGGACAGAGTGTGGGGGGACAGAGAGTGGACGGACAGAGAGAGGGGGACAGAGATCGAGTGACAGAAAGCAGGGGACAGAGATAGGAGGGAGAGAGAGGAGTACTGAGGGAGTGCGACAGAGTGAGGGGGACAGAGAGAGTGGGCATAGAGAGAGGGGTGGGCAGAGAGCGGGGTCCAGAGAGTGGGGAAACAGAGAGTGGGGTGGCACAGTTGGGGGGTACAGAAAGTGGGGAACAGAGAGAGAGGTGTACAGAAATAGGGACAGAGAAAGAGAGGGGAGAGAGAGAGGGGGAGAGAGAGGGAGACAGAAAGGGGGGGCAGAGAGCGGTGGACAGAGTGCGGGGGACAGAGTGGGGGGACAGAGAGAGAGGGGGCAGAGAGCGCGGGGACAGAGGGCGGGAGCAGAGAGAGCGGGGGAGACAGAGCGGGGGAGACAGAGAGGGGGGACAGAGAGAGGGGGGCAGAGAGAGGGGGTCAAAGAGAGGAGTACAGAGAGGGGGGACTGAGAGAGGCAGGGACAGTGAGGGGGACAGAAGGGGAAAGAGAGAGGAGGACATGAGAGGGAGACAGAGAGGAGGATGGGGGGGGCAGAGACCAGGGACAGGTAAAGGCGGACAGAGAAAGAGGGAAAGAGAGGGGCAGACAGAGAGAGGGGGGAAAGAGAGTGGGGGGACAGAGAGTGGAGGGACAGAGAGTGGGGGTACAGAGTGCGTTGTACAGAAAACAGGGGACAGAGATAGGAGGAAGAGAGAGGAGTACTGAGGGAAAGGGACAGAGTGAGGGCGACAGAGAGAGGGGGACAAAGGGAGGGGGACAGAGAGGCGGGGATAGAGAGGCGGGGACAGAGAGGTGGGACAGAGGAGGGACAGAGATCGAGTGACAGGAAGCAGGGGACAGAGATAGGAGGGAGAGAGAGGAGTACTGAGGGAGTGCGACAGAGTGAGGCGGGCAGAGAGAGTGGGCATAGAGAGAGGGGTGGGCAGAAAGCGGAGTCCAGAGAGTGGGGAAACAGAGGTAAGGGGGAACAGGGAGAGGGTGACAGAGAGAAGGGGTTCAGAGAGCGAGGAAACAGAGGGGGGCGTGGCACAGATAGGGAGGACAGAAAGTGGGGGACAGAGAGAGGGGTACAGAAATATGAGAAAGAGAGGGGGGAGAGAGAGTGGGACAAAGATTGGGGACAGAGGGGGGAGAGAGAGGAGTACAGAGAGAGGGGGACTGAGAGCGGGGGGTGGGCAGAGAGTGGGGAGAGAGAGGTGATTGAGAGCAGGGGTGGGCAGAGAAGGGGACAGAGACGGGAGACAGAGAGAGGGGTACAGAGAGAGGGTACAGAGAGGGAGTAGAGGGTGGACAGAGAGACGGGGACAGATAAAGGCGGACAGAGAGAGGGGGAAGACAGAGGCGGACAGAGAGAGGGGGAAAGAGAGTGGGTGTCAGAGAGTGGGGGGACAGAGCGCGGCTGACAGAAAGCAGGGGACAGAGATAGGAGGGAGAGAGAGGAGTACTGAGGGAGTGCGACAGAGTGAGGGGGACAGTGAGAGTGGGCATAGAGAGAGGGGTGGGCAGAGAGCGGGGTCCAGAGAGTGGGGAAACAGAGAGGTGGGTGGCACAGATGGTGGGTACAGAAAGTGGTGGACAGAGAGAGAGGTGTACAGAAATAGGGACAGAGAAAGAGAGGGGAGCGAGAGAGGGGGAGAGAGAGTGGGGGACAGAGAGTGGGGGTTCAGCATAAGGGGGACAGAGATAGGGGGACAGAGAGGGGGAGACAGAAAGGGGGCAGAGAGCGGTGGACAGAGAGTGGGCAACAGAGAGTGGGGGGACAGAGAGAGGGGGCAGAGAGAGGAGGCAAAGAGAGCGCGGGACAGAGAGAGGGGGCAGAGAGAGCGGGGACAGAGCGAGAGAAATGAGAGGTGGACAGCGAAAGGGGGACAGAAATCAGGAGACAGAGAGGAGTACAGAGAGAAGGCGACAGAAGGGGGACAGAGAGAGGGGACATAGAGGGTGCGACGGAGGGAAGGGGGAACACAGAGAAGAGAGAGAGTGGGACAAAGATTGGGGACAGAGAGAGGGGGAGAGAGGAGTACAGAGAGAGGGGATCTGAGAGCGGGGGGGTGGGCAGAGAGTGGGTGGAGAGAGGGGATTGAGAGCAGGGGTGGGCAGAGAGGGGGGAGAGAAGGGGACAGAGACGGGATACAGAGAGAGGGGGACAGAGAGAGGGTGACAGAGCGCGGGGGCAGAGAGAGGGGGGACAGAGAGCGGGGCAGAGAGAGGGGGACAGAGAGAGAGAGGACAGACAGGGTGTACAGAGGGAAAGGGAACAGAGAGAGTGGGCACATAGAAAGGGGATCATAGAGAAGGGGACAGAGAGGGGACGAACAGAGAGTGGGGGGACAGAGAGCGGGGGACAGAAAGCAGGGGAAAGTGATAGGAGGGAGAGAGAGGAGTACTGATGGAGTGTGACAGAGTCAGTGGGACAGAGAGAGGAGCAGAGAATGGGGTGAGCAGAGAAAGGGGTACAGAGCGCGGGGAAATAGAGAGGGGGTGGCACAGATGTTGGTACAGACATTGTGGGACAGAGAGAGGGGTACAGAAATAGGGGCCAGAGAAAGAGAGGGGACAGACAGAGGGGTACAGAAAGCAGACGACAGAGAGGAGGCAGAGAGAGGAGAGTAAGAGAGAGGGGACAGGGAGAGGGGAAGAGAGAAAGGGGGGACAGAGAGAGTGGAACAGAGAGAGGGGGGACAGAGAGTGGACGGAGAGAGAGTGGGGGGACAGAGAGCGGGGGACAGAAAACAGTGGACAGAGATAGGAGGGAGAGAGAGGAGTACTGAGGGAGTGCGACAGAGTGAGTGGGAAAGAGAGAGGAGCAGAGAGAGAGGGCAACAGAGAGAGAGGGACAGAGAGGGAGGACAGAGAGGTGGGACAGAGGGAGGGACAGAGAGAGAAGGCAGACAGAGGGAACAGAGGGAAGGGGGAACAGAGAGAGGGGCACAGAGAGAGAGGGTCAGAGAGTGGGGGTGGCAGAGAGTGTGGTGGGCAGAGAGAGGGGTCCAGAGAGTGGGGAAACAGAGAGGGGGTGTCACAGATGTCGGGGGTACAGAAATTGGGGAACAGAGAGAGGTTTACAGAAATAGGGGACAGAGAAAGAGAGGGGAGAGAGAGAGAGACAGGGACTGAGACTGGGGCAGAGAGAGTGGCACAGAGAGAGGGCGGAGAGAGAGAGGGGATGGAGAGAGGGGGACAGAGAGAGAGGGAGAGAGAGTGGGGGACAGAGAGAGGTGGCAGAGAGTGACGGTCAGAATGGGGGACAGAGGGACAGAGATTGGGGGGTCAGCGTCAGGGGGACAGAGAGAGGGGGGCAGAGAGAGGGGGATAGAAGGGGGCTCAGCGTCAGGGGGACAGTGAGTGGGTGACAGAGAGAGGGGGACAGAGAGAGCGGGGACAGAGAGTGGGAAAAGAGAGGGGTGTACAGAGAGCGGAGGATAGAGGGAGGGGGACAGAGAGAGGTGGACAGAAAGCAGGGGACAGAAAGAGGAGGGAGAGAGAGGAGTACAGAGTTAGGGCGACAAAGAGAGAAGACAGAGAGGGGGTCAGAGGGGGGCAGAGAGAGGGAATATAGAGGCGAGACAGAGAGAGTGGGACAGAGAGAGTCGACAGAGAGGGGGCAGAGGGGGGACAGAGAGAGGGGACATAGAGGGGGCGACGGAGGGAAGGGGGAATAGAGAGAGGGGTGACAGAGAGTGTGGTCAGAGAGGGAGGGGGTCAGAGAGCGGGGGACAGAGAGAGGGGAGAGAGATAGTGGCGGCCAGAAAGAGGGGGACAGAGAGAGGGGACATTGTGCGGGACAAAGAGAGGGGTGACAGAGAGAATGGACACAGAGTGGACAAAGAGGGGGGACATAGAGGGTGCGACAGAGGGAAGGGAGAACAGAGAGAGGGGTGACAGAGACATGGGTCAGAGAGGGGGGTGGCCAGAGAGAGGGGGACAGAGACAGCGGAACGGAGAGTGCGGGCAGAGAGAGGGGTGACAGAGAGGGGGGAAAGACAGAGAGGAGAAAGAGAGAAGAGGACAGAGAGCGGAAGAGAGAGGGGGACAGAGAGAGGGGGACAGAGAGAGGGGGTCAGTGAAAGGAGGGAGAGAGAGGAGTACAGAGGGTGGGGAACTGAGAGAGGCGGGGACAGAGAGGTGGGGACAGAGAGGGGGACGGGAGGGACAGAGACACCAGGGACAGATAAACGCGGACAGAGAAAGCGGGGAAGAGAGAGGCAGACAGAGAGTTGGGGGACAGCGTGCGTTGTACAGAAAACAGGGGACAGAGATAGGAGGGAGAGAGAGGTGTACTGAGGGAGTGGGACAGCGTGAGGGCGACAGAGAGAGGGGGTAGAGAGAGGGACAAAGAGAGGGAGACAGAGAGGCGGGACAGAGAGTTGGGACAGTGGGGGGACAGAGAGAGAGAGGATAAAGGGGGAACAGAGGGAAGGGGAAACATAGAGAGGGGTGACAGAGAGAAGGAATCAGAGAGAGGGGGGCAGAGAGAGGGTTCCAGAGAGGGGGAAAACAGAGAGGGGGTGGCACAGATGGGGAGGACAGAAAGTGGGGGACAGAGAGAGTGGTACAGAAACAGGGGACAGAGAAAGAGAGTGGAGAGAGAGGGGGACAAAGACTGGGGGACAGAGGGAAGGGGACATAGAGAGGGGGGAGAGAGAGGAGTACAGAAGGAGGGGGACTGAGAGCGGGGGGGGCAGGGAGGGGGGAGGGAAGGGGACAGAGAGGGGGGACAGAGAGAGGAGTACAGAGAGGGTGGACAGAGAGACGGGGACAGATAAAGGCGGACAGAGAAAGTGGCAAAGAGAGGGGCGGACAGAGAGGGGGGGAAGAGAGTTAGGGACAGAGAGTGGACGGACAGAGAGTTGGGGGACAGAGAGCGGGGGACAGAAAACAGGGGACAGATTTAGGAGGGAGAGAGAGGATTACTGAGGGAGTGGGACAGAGAAAGGTGACAGTGAGAGGGGGACAGTGAGAGGGGGACAGAGAGGCAGGGACAGAAAGTTGGGACAGAGGGGGAACGGGAGAGAGGGGGACAGAGTGGAAAAAGAGGGAAGGGGAACAGAGAGAGGGGTGACAGAGAGAAGGGGTCAGAGACAGGGGGGCAGAGAGTGGGGTGGTCAGAGGGGGGTCAGAGAGTGGGGGAACAGAGCGGAGTGGCAAAATAGGGGGGCAGAGAGTGGGGGACAGAGAGAGGGGGACAGAGATAGGAGGGAGAGAGAGGAGTACTGAGGGAGTGCGACAGAGTGAGTGGGACAGAGAGAGGAGCAGAGAGAGAGGGCAACAGAGAGAGCGGGACAGAGAGGGTGGTCAGAGACGTGGGACAGAGGGGGGACAGAGTGAGAGGACAGACAGGGGGAACAGAGGGAAGGGGGATCAGAGAGTGGGGTGGGCAGAGAGAGGGGACCAGAGAGTGGGGAAACAAAGAGGGGGGTGTCACCGATGGCGGGCATACAGAAATTGGGGAACAGAGAGAGGTTTACAGAAATAGGGGACAAAGAAATAGTGGGGAGAGAGAGACGGGGACAGAGACTGGGGGACAGAGAGAGGGGGACAGGGAGAGGGCGGAGAGAGAGGGGGGGCAGAGAGAGGGGACAGAGAGAGGGCCGAGAGAGAGGGGGGCAGAGAGAGGGGGACAGAGAGAGAGAGGAAGTGAGAGTGGGGTACGGAGAGGGGACAGAGAGAGAGGGCAGAGAGTGGGGGGTCAGAATGGGGGACAGAGAGACAGGGGGACAGAGAGTGGGGGATAGAAGGGGGGTCAGCGTCAGGGGGACAGTGAGCGGGGGACAGAGAGAGGGGGACAGAGAGCGCGGGGACAGATAGAGGGGGACAGAAATAGGGGACAGAGAAAGAGAGGGGACAGAGAGAGGTGATAGACAGAGAGGGACAGAAAGCAGACGATAGAGATAGGAGGGAGAGAGAGGAGAGTAAAAGAAAGGGGACAGGGAGAGGGGGAAGAGAGAGAGGGGGACAGAGAGAGAGGGGGATAGTAAGTGGACGGACAGAGAGTGGGGGGACAGAGAGCAGGGGACAGAAAACAGGGGACAGAGATAGGAGGGAGAGAGAGGAGTACTGAGGGAGTGCGACAGAGTGAGTGGGACAGAGAGAGGAGCAGAGAGAGAGGGCGACAGAGAGAGAGGGACAGAGAGGGGTGACAGAGAGGTGGGACAGAGGGGGGACAGAGAGAGGGGACAGACCGCGGAACAGAGGGAAGGGGGAACAGAGAGTGGGGTGGGCAGAGAGAGGGGTCCAGAGAGTAGGCAAACAGAGAGGGGGGTGTCAAAGATGGCGGGGGTACAGAAATTGGGGAACAGAGAGAGGTTTACAGAAATAGGGAGGACAGAGAGAGGGTACAGAGAGGGAGGACAGAGAGGGGGGAGAGGGTGGACAGAGAGACAGGGACAGATAAAGGCGGACAGAGAAAGGGGCAAAGAGAGAGGCGGAAAGAGAGGGGGGAAACAGTGGGGCGAGAGAGAGTGGACGGACAGAGAGTGGGGGGACAGAGAGCGGGGACAGGAAACAGGGGACAGAGATAGGAAGGAGAGAGAGGATTACTGAGGGAGTGGGACAGAGTGAGGGGAACAGAGAGAGGGGGACAGTGAGAGAGGGACAGAGAGACAAGGGCAGAGAGTTGGGACAGAGGGAGATCGAGAGAGAGGACAGGGGGGAAGAAGATGGACGGGGGAACAGAGAGAGGGGTGACAGAGAGAAGGGGTCAAAGAGAGGGGGCAGAGAGTGGGGGGCAGAGAGAGGGAGACAGAGAATGGGACCGGGGGCTACAGAGACACAGGGGAACAGAGAAAGGGGGACAGAGAGAGGCGGACAGAGAAGGGGGAAAGAGAGAGGTGGGACAGAGAGAGGGAGATAGTGAGTGGGGGACAGAAAGAGGAGGGACAGAGAGAGGGGAACAGAGAGTGTGGGACGGAAAATGGGGACAGAGACAAGGGAACAGAGACAGGGAACAGAGAGAGGGTGACAGGGAGTTGGGCGGCAGAGAGTGGGGTAGTCAGAGAGTGGGCGACAGAAAGAGGGGACAGAGAGAGAGGCGAGAGAGAGAGGAGGACAGAGACAAGCGGACAGAGCGGGGGGACAGAGAAGCGGGAGAGCGAGGGGGGGCTGACATATTGCGGGCAGAGAGAAGGAGGACATATAGAGGTGGAGATAGTCAGGGACAGAGAGAGGGGACAGAGAGAGGTGGCAGAGGGGGTACAGAGTGACAGGGGACAGGGAGAGGGGATAGAGAGTAGGGGGACAGGGGCAGAGAGAGGGGGACAGAGAGAGGGGGACATAGAGGGGGACACAGATGGGGACAGAGGGGGGGCAGAGGGAATGGTGAACAAAGAGAGGAGGCACAGAGAAAGGGGGTCACAGAGAGGAGGACAGAGAGTAGGGGCAGATAATGGGGTGAGCAGAGAGAGGGGTACAGAGAGCGGGGAAACAGAGAGGGGGTGGCACAGATGGGGAGGACAGAAAGTGGGGGACAGAGAGAGGGGTACAGAGAGAGGGGGACAGAGAGAGGGGAGAGAGAGGAGTAGAGAGATTGGGACTGAGAGCGGGGGCAGAGAGGGGGAGAGAAGGGGATAGAGAGGCGGGACAGAGAGAGTGGTACTGAGGAATGGGACAGAGAGGGGGCAGAGGGTGGACAGAGAGACGGGGGCAAATAAAGGTGGGCAGAGAATGGCGGAAAGAGAGATGAGGACAGAGAGAGGGGAAAAGAGAGTGGGTGGCAGAGAGTGGACGGACAGAGCCTGGGGGGACAGAGAGCTGGAGACAGAAAACAGGGGGCAGAGATAGGAGGGAGAGAGAGGATTACTGAGGGAGTAGGACAGAGTGAAGGGAACAGAGAGAGGGGGCAGAGAGAGTGGGGGACAGAGATAGGGGCACAGAAAGAGGGGGACAGTGAGGCGGGGGCAGAGAGTTGGGACAGAGGAGGGATCGAGAGAGAGAGGACAAAGTGGGGGAACAAGAGGGAAAGGGGAACAGAGAGAGGGGTGACAGGGATAAGGGGTCAGAGAGAGGGGTCAGAGAGTGGGGGGCACAGAGTCGGGTGGTCAGAGAGAGGGGGTTCAGAGAGTGGGAGAACAGAGCGGGGGTTGGCACAGATAGGGGGTCAGAGAATGGGGACTGGGAGAGGGGGACAAAGACAGAGGGACAGAAAGAGGGGAACAGAGATGGGGAAAGAAAGAAGGGGACCGAAAGAGGGGGGAGAGAGAGAGTGGCGGGGACAGAGAGGGGGATAGAGAGAGAGGGGTGTCAGAGAGTGGGGGAAAGAGAGAAGGGGACAGACAGAGGGGGACAGAAAGCAGGCAACAGAGAGAGGAGGGAGAGAGAATGGAGTAAGAGAGAGGGGACAGGGAGAGGGGGCCAGAGAAGGGGGCCGGGGTCTAGGGAGACTCATGGGGACAGAGAGGCGGACAGAGAGGGAGGAAAGAGAGAGGTGGGACAGAGAGAGGGAGACAGTGAGTGGGGCGACAGAGAGAGGTGGAACAGAGAGAGGGGAATAGAGAGTGTGGGACAGAAAGTGGGGACAGAGACGGGTGACAGAAACAGGGGGACAGAGAGAGAGTGACAGGGAGTTGGGCGGTAGAGAATGGGGTGGCCAGAGAGAGGGGGAACAGAGAGTGGTGTGGCAGAGATAGGGTGACAGAGAGTGGGGGTCAGAGAGTGAGGAACAGAAAGAGGGGACAGAGAGAGAGGCGAGAGACAGAGGAGGACTGAGACAAGCGGACAGACGGAGGAGGAGAGAGAAGGGGAGTGGGGGGTCTGACATATGGAGGACAGAGAAAAGGGGGACAGAAAGCAAAGGGCAGAGAGAGGAGACATAGAGAGGGGGAGAGTCAGTGGCAGAGAGGGTGTGACAGAGGGAGTACAGAGTGACAGGGGACAGAAAGAGGGGGCAGAGAGAGGAGACAGAGAGAGGGGGACAGAGCACGGGGGCAGAGAGAGAGGGGGACAGAGAGAGCGGAGCAGAAAGAGGGGACAAGCGAGGGTACACAGAGGGGAGACAGAGAGAGGACAGACAGGGGGAACAGAGGGAAGGGGGAACAGAGAGAGGAGGCACAGAGAAAGGGGATCAGAGGGAGAGGGACAGAGAGTGGGGGGCAGAGAATGGGGTGAGTAGAGAGAGGGGTCCAGAGAGCGGGGAAACAGAGAGGGGGCTGGAACAGACGTGGGGGGGGGGGTGGACAGACAGTAGGGGACAGAGGGAGGGGTACAGAAATAGGGGACAGACAAAGAGTGGGGAGTGAGAGAGGGGGACAACGACTGGGGAACAGAGAGAGGAGGACAGAGAGAGGGGAGAGAGAGGAGTACAGAGAGAGGGGGACTGAGAGCAGGGGGGCAGAGAGAGGGAGAGAAGGGGACAAAGAGGGGGCAGAGTAAGGGCACAGAGAGGGGGGACACAGAGGAGGCAGGGAGTGGGCAGAGAGACGGGGACAGATAAAGGCGGACAGAGAAAGGGGGAAAGAAAGTGGCGGACAAAGAGAGGTGGGAAAGCGAGTGGGGGACAGAGAGTGGACGGATAGGAGGGAGAGAGAGGATTACTGAGGGAGTGAGACAGACTGAGGGGAACAGAGAGAGGGAGCATAGAGTGGGGGACAGAGAGAGGGGGACAGAAGGAAGGGAACCGAAAGAAGGGGGAGAGAGAGGGGCGGGGACAGAGAGAGGGGGAAAGATGGAGGGGGCGGTCAGGGAGTTGGGGCGAGAGAGTGGGGGAAAGAGAGAATTGGACAGAGAGAGGGGGACAGACAGAGGGGGGCAGAAAGCAGACGACAGAGCGAGGAGGTACAGAGATGAGTTTAAGAGAGAGGGGACAGGGAGAGGGGGAAGAGAGAGAGGGGGACAGAGAGAGTGGGAGAGAGAGTGTCGGAGAGCGATAGTGGGGGACAGAGAGAGGGGGCAGACAGAGGGGGCAGAGAGTGGCGGTCAGAATGGGGGGCAGAGAGACAGGAGGACAGAGAGTGGGGGAGTCAGCGTCATGGGGACAGAGAGAGGGGGCCAGAGAGACGGGGACAGAAAGGCGGGGGCGGAGAGCGGGGTACAGAGAGCGGGGAACAGAGAGAGGGGGTAGAGAGAGCGGGGACAGAGCGAGGGAAATGAGAGGGGTGTACAGAGAGCGGAGGATAGAGAGCAGGGGGACAGAGAGAGGGGGACAGAGAGAGGGAGACAGAAAGCAGGGGACACAGCGAGGAGGGAGAGCGAGGAGTACAGAGAGAGGGTAACAGAGATAGGGGGGAGAGATGGGTTCAGAGACAGAAGGGACAGGAGGGAGAGGAGGGACAGAGAGAGGGGGACAGAGAGAGTGGACAGAGAGGGGGACAGAGGGGGGCAGAGAGAGGGGACATAGAGGGGGCGATGGAGGGAAGGGGAACAGAGTGAGGGGTGACAGAGAGTGTGCTCAGAGAGGGAGGGGGTGAGAGAGAGTGGGGACAGAATGAGGGGGAGAGAGATAGTGGGGGACAGACAGAGGGGGACAGAGAGAGTGGACACCGAGGGGCGACAGAGAGAGGGGATATAGAGGGGGCGGCAGAGTGAATGGGAAGAGAGAGTGGGGTGGCAAAGAGATGGGTCAGAGAGGGAAGTGAACAGAGGGGAACAGAGAGTTTGGGCAGAGAGAGGCGTGACAAAGAGGGTGGAAACAGAGAGAGGGGACAGAGAGAGGGGGACAGAGAGAGGGGGACAGAGACAGAGGGACAGAGAGAGGGGAACAGAGAGAGGTGGACAGAGAGAGGGGGTTCAGAGAGAGGGGGCTGAGAGAGGGGCACAGAGAAAGGGGGACAGGGAGCAGAACAGAAAGCGGGAAATAGAGAGAGTGGGACAGAGAGATGGGGACAGAGAGAGGGGGAAGGTGAGCGGAGGGAGAAAAACAAGTACAGAGAGAGTGGCACAGACAGAGCGGTATAGTGAAAGGGGGAACAGAGAGGGCGAACAGAGGGAAGCGGGATCAGAGAGAGGAGGCACAGAGAGAGGGGGTCAGAGAGAGGGGGGCAGAGGGTGGGGGCAGAGAATGGGTTGGGCAGCGACAGGTGTCCAGAGAGCGGGGAAACAGAGAGGGGGGTGGCACAGATGGGGGGAACTGAAAGAGGTGTACAGAAATTGGGGACAGAGAAAGAGAGGGTAGAGAGAGGGGACAGAGACTGGGGGACAAAGAGAGGGGGAGAGACAGGGGGACACAGAGAGGGCTGCAGAGAGATTAGGACAGAGGGGGCAGAGACAGGGGACATAGAGAGGGAAACGGAGGGAAGGGAGAACAGAGAGAGGGGTGACAGTGTGTGTGGACAAAGAGGGAGGGGGTCAGAGAGAGGGGGGACAGAGAGAGTGGGAGAGAGATAGTGGGGGGCAGAGAGAGGGGGACAGAAGGGGTACAGAGAGAGGGGACATAGTGGGGCAAACAGAGGGGGACAGAGTGGACACAGAGGGGTTACAGAGGGGAGACAGAGAGAGGGGATATAGAGGGGGCGACAGAGATGATGGAAACAGAGAGATGGGAAAGAGAGAAGGGGACAGAGAGAGGGGGACAGAGCCAGAGGGACAGAGAGAGGGGAACAGAGAGAGGGGGACAGAGAGAGAGGACAGAGAGAGGGATAGATGGGGTCAGAGAGATGGGGAGAGAGAAAGTGGGCGAGAGAGGTATTGGGGGGCAGAGAGAGGGGGACAGAGAAGGGGGCAGAGAGGGGCAGTCAGAATGGGGACAGAGGGACAGGAGGACAGAGAGTGGGGGACAGTGAGTGGGGAGGGTCAGCGACAGAGGGACAGAGAGAGGGGGACAGAAATGGGGTCAGAGAGCTGTGGACAGAGAGCAGGCGACAGAGAGCAGGTTACGGAGAGCGGAGGACACAGAGAGGGGGGCAAAGAGAGGGGGGAAAGAGCACAGGATGGGGGGCAGAGAGACTGGGACAGAGTGAGGGGAACAGAAAGCAGGGGACAGAGAGAGGAGGGAGAGAGAAAGCACAGAGAAAGAGAGAGGAGAGAGAAAGAGAGGGGGGAGCGAGGGGGACAGAGACAGGAGTCAGGGAGAGGGGGCAGAGATATGGCGGACAGACAGAGAGTGGGGAACAGAGAGAGTGGGGGACAGAGAGAGTGGGGGACAGAGAGTGGGGGACAGAGAGAGGTGGCGTAGAGGGGGTGACAGAGGGAGTACTGACTGACAGGGGACAGAGAGAGGGGACAGAGAGACGGGGGAAATAGAGCGGGGGACAGAGAGAGAGTGTGGAATGAGAGATGGAGACAGAGAGACATGGGGAGAGAAGGGTACAAAGAGAGGGGGAAAGAGAGTGGGGGGACAGAGAGTAGACGGACAGAGAGTGGTGGGACAGAGAGCGGGGGACTAAAGGCAGGGGACAGAGATAGGAGGGAGAAAGAGGAGTACTGAGGGATTGGGACAGAGAGAGTGGGTCAGACAGAGTGGGACTGAGAGAGGGGGACAGCGAGGGGGATACAGAGAGGTGGGACAGAGGGGGGACAGAGAAAGTGGACAGACAGGGGGACAGAGGGTAGGGGAAGAGAGAAAGGGGCACAGAGAGAGGGGGTCAGAGAGAGTGAGAGAGAGAGTGGGGGGCAAAGGGTTGGGTGGGCACAGAGAGGGGTCCAGAGAGCGGGGAAACAGAGAGGGGGTTGGCACAGATAGGGGGACAGAGAGTGGAGGACAGAGAGAGGGGTACAGAAATGGGGGAGAGAGAAAGAGAGGGGAGAGAGAAAGAGAGGGGAGAGTGAGGGGGACAGAGACGGGGGTCAGAGAGAGGGGGACAGAGGGGGGATAGATTGGGTCAGAGAGATGGGAAGAGAGATAGTGGGGAACAGAGAGAGGGGGACAGAGAAGGGGCAGAGAGGGGCAGACAGAATGGGTACAGAGGGACAGGGGGACAGAAAGTGAGGGACAGAAAGCGGGTCAGAGAGCAGTGGACAGAGAGCGGGCGACAGACAGCAGGGTACGGAGAGCGGGGGACAGAGAGTGGGGGACAGAGAGCGCGGTGACATAGAGCAGAGGAGAGAGGGGGGCAGAGAGAGGGGGCCAGAGAGAGGGAGATAGAGGGAAACAGAAAGCAGGGGACAGGGAGAGGAGGGAGAGAGGAGTACAGAGAGAGGACTATGAAGATAGGGGAAGAGAGAGGGGTGGAGAGAGAGAGAGTGGACAGAAAGGGGGCAGTCAGAGGGAAGACCGAGGGGGGCAGAGAGAGGGGGAAAGCGAGAGTGGACAGAGAGGGGACAGAGAGCGGACATAGAGGGCAACAAAGGGAAAGGAGAACAGAGAGAGGGGTGACAAAGAGAGGGGTCAGAGAGTGAGGGGATCAGAGAGAGGGGGGAAAGAGACAGGGGAACAAAGAGAGGTGGACAGAGAGAAGGGGACAGAGACAGGAAAGACAGAGTGGGGGACAGAGTGAGGGCATACAGAGAGTGGGGGACAGAGAGAGAGGGGCAGAGAGAGGGGGACAGCGAGAGGGAGACACAGAGGGGGGACAGAGAGGTTGTCAGAGAGTGTGGAGACAGAGAGAAAGGGGACCGAGAGAGAGAGAGGCAGAGACTGGGAGACAGAGAGAGGCGGACAGAATGGAGAGAGAGGGCGAGTGAGAGCGGGGACAGAGATTTGGGTACAGAGAGCAGAGGACAGGACAGAGAGAGGGAGATAGAACGATGGGGACAGAGTATAGGACGAGAGGGAGGGGGCAGAGAGAGCGGGATAGAGAGAGGGGGACGGAGAGTGGGGCATGGAGAGAGGGACAAAAAGATGGGGACAGAGAGTGAGAGAGGGGAGAGACAGAGAGGGGAAACAGAGAGAGGGGGACAGAGAGCGGGGTACAGAGACTGGAGATAGAGAGACGGGGACAGAGAGAGGGGGCAGAGAGACAGGTGATCAGAGCGGGAGGAACAGGGAGAGCGGGTTCAGAGAATGGGGAGGCAGAGAGTGGTGGATGGAGAGTGGGGGACAGAGAGTGGGGGACAGAGAGAGAGGGGTACAGAGAAGCGGTCACAGAGAAGGGGGAACAGAGAGGATGGACGTGGGGGATAGAGAGGGGGTACAGAGAGAGAAGAGACAGAGAGAGGGGGGACATAGAGAGGGGGAAAAGAGATGGGGTAGAGAGAGGGGGACAAAGAGATCAGGGCAGAAACAGAGGGTCAGAGAGAGGGGAACAGAGAGAGGAGCGACAGAGGGAGGGGGAACAGAGAGACGGATACAGAGAGAGGGGCAGAGAGAGCGGGACAGAGGGAGCGGGACAGAGAGAGGAGGACACAGAGAGGGAATGGAAAGAACGGACCGTGAGAGGGGTGGAGTGGGGGGGCGGGGGAGACAGAGAGAGGGGGACAGAGAGAGAGGGGAATCAGAGAATGAGGGAACAGAGAGTGGGGGACAGAGAGTGGGGGACAGACAGAGGAGGGAGAGAGAAGGGGAAGAGAGAGGCAGACAGGCAGAGTGGGAAGAGAGAGGGGGGACAGAGAGAGGCGACAGAGAGAGGGAGCAGAGAGGGTGGGCAGAAATTGGGACTGGGGGTACAGAGACACAGGGGGACACAGAAAGGAAGAGAGAGAGAGAGGCAGGCAGAGAGAGGGGTAAAGAGAGAGGAGGGACAGAGAGAGGGGGACAGTGAGAGGGGGACAGGGAGAGGATGGACGGTGGGGCAGATAGTGTGGGACAGAAAGTGGGGGACAGAGACAGGGCAACAGAGACAGGGGGACAGAGAGAGGGGACAGAGTGGAGGGACAGAGTGGGGTGGTCAGAGAGAGGGAGGTCAGAGAGAGGGGGAAAGAGGGCAGGGGAACGAGAGCAGGGGACAGAGAGCAGTGGACAGAGAGCAGGGGGCAGAGAGAGGGGTACAGACAGAGGGGACCGAGAGATGGGTGACAGAGAAAGGGGGACAGAGAGGTGAACAGAGAGCGGGGCGTAGAGAGCGGGACAGAGAGAGGGGAACAGAGAGACGGGGAACAGAGAGGGATATGGCACAGGTAGTGGGACAGAGAGTGGGGGCAGAGAGTAGTGTGATCAGGAAGGGGGGGCAAGAGACGGGGTACAGAGAGGGGGACAGAGTGAGAGAGGGAGAGAGAGAGCGGGGACAATTAGAGGGGGCAGAGAGGGGAGTACAGAGAAAGCGGGAAAGAGAGGGGGACAGAGAGCGGGCGATACAGAGAGTGGGACAGAGAGAGGGGGAGAGACAGAGGTGTAAAGAAAGCAGCGAACAGAGAGGAGGGAGGATGGGGGATGTGAGAGGGTGACATGGAGAGGGTGACAAGATTGCGTGGGGTCAGAGAGAGGGACAGAGAGAGGGGGACATTGAGGCGGTACAGAGATGGGGACAGAGAGTGTGGGGACAGAGAGAAGGGTACAGAGAGTGGGGGTCATAGAAGGGGGACAGAGAGGAAAGAGAGGGTGGTGAGAACGGGGGACAGAGAGAGGGGCACAGTGAGAGGGGGTACTGAGTGACGGTGGAGAGAGAGAGGGGGACAGAGAGTGGGGGACAGAGAGCGGAGAATAGAAAGTGGGGGACAGAGAGTAGGGGACAGAAAGAGAGGTTAGAGAGTGGGGGGACAGGGGTACAGAGAGAGGGGGACAGAGATCGGGAGAAATAGAGCGGGCAACAGAAAGCAGGGGACAGAGAGCTGGGCTCAAAGTGAGGGGTACAGAGAGAAGGGGGCAGAGAGAGTGGGGGCAGAGATAGGGGGACGGAGAGGGGGACCAAGAGAGGGGGATAGAGAGAGGGGGACAGAAAGAGTGTGACAGAGACAGGGAAGAACGAGTGGGGGAACAGAGTGAGGGCAGACAGAGAGTGGGGGACAGAGAGAGATGGCAGAGAGGGGGACAGAGAGCAGGGTGGTACGAGAGTGGAGGTCAGAGAGAGGGGGCAGAGAGGGGGACACAGAGAGGGGGTCAGAGAGAGTGGGGATAGAAAGAGGGGAGACAGAGATGTGGGTCAGAGAGAGGCGACAGAGAGACGGGACAGAGTCAGAGGGACAGAGAGAGGGGAACAGAGAGAGTGTGACAGAGAGAGGGGGACAGAGAGTGGGACGTCAGAGAGTGAGGAAAAGAGAGAGGGACAGAAAGACGGGGACAGAGGGAGGGGGACAGAGAGAGGGGGACTGAGATGGGGGAGAGCGTCAGAATGGGACAGAGAGAGGGGATCAGAAAGTGGGTGGTCAGAGAGTGGGGGACGGAGAGTGGGGACAGAGAGAGTGGGTGAAAGGGGAGAACACACAGCGGGGGGCAAAAAGCAGGGGACAGAGAGAGGATGGAGAGAGAGAGGTAAGAGAGAGTGGGACAGGGAGAGGGGTAAGAGAGAGAGGGGGTACAGAGAGAGGGGCAGAGAGAGGGGGCAGAGAGAGGGGACACAGAGGGAGGCAGAGAGGTTGTCAGTGAGTGTGGAGACAGAGAGATAGCGGACTGAGAGAGAGAGGGCCAGAGAGTGGGAGTCAGTGAGAGGCGGTCAGAGTGGAGAGAGAGGGGGAGTGAGAGCGGGGACAGAGATAGGGGTACAGAGAGCAGCGGACAAAAGTGGGGGACAGAACGATGGGGACAGAGTATAGGGCGAGAGAGAGGGGGCAGAGTGAGGGGGCAGAGAGCGGGATAGAGAGAGGGGGACAGAGAGTGGGGTTTGGAGAGAGGTACAGAAAGATGGGGACTGACAGCGAGAGAGGGAAGAGACAGAGAGGGGAAACAGAGAGGGGGGACAGAGAGCGGGGGACAGAGAGTGGAGATAGAGAGACGGGGACGGAGAGTGGGGACAGAGAGACAGGTAATCAGAGCGGGAGGAACAGAGAGAGCGGGGTGAGAGAGTGGGAAGGCAGATTACTGAGGGAGGAAGGGGAACAGACAAATGGGGCAGAGAGAGGAGAGACAGGCAGAGGGGGGACATAGAGAGGGTGAAAAGAGATAGGGGCAGAGAGAGGCGGACAAAGAGATGGGGACAGAGAGACGGGGCAGAGACAGAGGGACAGAGAGAGGGGAACAGAGAGAGTAGCAACAGAGAGAGGGGAAACAGACAGACAGAGACAGAGAGAGAGGGACAGAGAGAGGGGATGGATAGAAGTGGACCGTGAGAGGGGTGAGAGAGAGGGAGGGGTCAGAGAGTGGGGGACAGAGAGTGGGGGACAGAGAGAGGAGTGAGAGAGAAGGGGAAGAGAGAGGCGGACACGGAGGGAGGAAGAGAGCGCGGGGGGCACAGAGAGGCGACAGAGAGACGGTGGGCAGAAATTTAGGCCGGGGGTACAGAGACACAGGGGGACAGAGAAAGGTAGAGAGAGAGATAGGCGGACAGAGAGAGGGGTAAAGAGAGAGGTGGGACTGAGAGAGGGGGACAGTGAGTGGGGGGACAGGGATTGGTTGGACGGTGGGGCAGAATGTGTGGGACAGAAAGTGGGGGACAGAGACAGGGGGGCAGAGAGAGGGGACAGAGTGGGGGGCGAGAGTGGGGTGGTCAGAGAGAGGGAGGTCAGAGAGAGAGCTAACAGAGAGGGGGGACAGCGAGTTGGGGACAGGGATAGGGGACAGAGAGAGGGGGACAGAGAGAGGGAGGACAGAAAGCAAGGGACAGAGTAAGGAGAGAGAGGGGGTAGAGAGAGATAGTGGGGGAAAGAGAGAGCGTGTCAGAGGGACCGTCAGGTAGGGGGTGACAGAGAGGGGACAGAGCGACGGGGACAGAGAGAGGGGACAGACAGTGGAGGGTCAGAGACAGGGGGACAGAGAGGGGGGTACAGAGAGCAGGGGAAAGAGAGCAGGGGAACTAGAGCAGGGGACAGAGAGCAGGGGACAGAGAGAGGGGGGTTGAGAGAGGGGGGACAGAGAAAGGGGGACAGAGAGGTGAACAGAGAGCGGGGGATAGGGAGCGCGGGACAGAGAGAAGGGGACAGAGAGACGGTGAACAGAGAGGGGTATGGCACAGGTAGTGGGACAGAGAGTGGGGGGGCAGAGAGTGGGGTGGTCAGGAAGAGGGGAGTCAGAGAGGGGGGAACAGAGAGTCGGGTGACAGAGACAGCGGGGCAGAGAGTGGAGTTGAGAGTGTGGGGGATTGAAAGAGGTGGACAGAGAGGCGAGAGAGAGAGGGGGATAGAGACAGGGGACAGAGAGAGGGGACAGAGTGAGGGGGCAGAGAGAGAAGGGGGACCAGAGATGGGGGGACAGAGAGGACAGAAAGCGAGGGACAGAGATAGCAGAGAGAGGGGAGAGAGAGAGTGGGGGACAAAGAGAGAGGGACAGAGAGAGGGGGCAGAGAGGGGTTGACAGAGGGGGGACAGAGTGACACGGGGACAGAGAGTGGGACAGAGAGAGGGGAGAAGAGACAGGCGGATGGAGAGAGTGGGACAGAGAGAGAGGGACAGAGAGAGAGGCGAGAGAGAGAGGGGGACAGAGACAGGGTACAAGGAGAGGGAGACGGGGAGAGAGACAGGGGTACAGAGATAGGTGGACAGAGAGAGGGATTAAAGAAAGTAAGGGGCAGACAGATCAAGGTGGGGAGAGAGAGTGGTGAAAGAGAGAGGGGGAGAGAGTGAGGCAGACAGGAGTTGATAGAGGGAGAACAGAGTGACTTGGGGACCGATAGAGGGGACAGAGAGTGGTGGGAAGAGACCGGGTACAGAGAGAGGGACAGAGAGTGGGAGACAGAGAGCGGGGGACAGTTAGAGTGGGCAGAGAGGGGAGTACAGACAAAGCGGGAAAGAGAGGGGGACAGAGAGCGGGCGATAGAGAGAGTGGGACAGAGAGAGGGGACTGAGAGCGGGGACAGAGGGGGGACAGAGACAGAGGAACAGAGAAAGGGGAACAGAGAGAGGTGTACAGAGAGAGGGGACAGAGAGAGGGGGAGAGACAGAGGCGTAAAGAAAGCAGCGAACAGAGAGGAGGGAGAAAGGGGGGATGAGCGAGGGTGACA
Source organism: Chiloscyllium plagiosum (assembly GCF_037043375.1). Taxonomy (NCBI): domain Eukaryota; kingdom Metazoa; phylum Chordata; class Chondrichthyes; order Orectolobiformes; family Hemiscylliidae; genus Chiloscyllium; species Chiloscyllium plagiosum. Next base: position 62,797,430 of record NW_028270175.1, on the reverse strand, counting down.
GGGAGAGGGGGAAGAGAGAGCGAGGGGTCAGAGAGAGGGGCACAGAGAGAGCGGGACAGAGATGGCGACAGAGAGTGTGGGGACAGATAGAAAGTGGACAGGGAGAGAGGGGACAGAGAGAGGGGTCAGGGAGGGTGAACAAAGAGGGGACAGAGAGAGGGGGAGAGACAGAGGCGTAAAGAAAGCAGCGAACAGAGAGGAGGGAGAAAGGGGGGATGAGAGAGGGTGACAGGGAGAGGGGGAAGAGAGAGCGAGGGGCAGAGAGAGGGGGACATTGAGGCGGGACAGAGATGGGGACAGAGAGTGTGCGGACAGAGAGAAAGTGGACAGGGAGTGAGGGGACAGAGAGAGGGGGACAGAGCAAGTGCTCATCAGAGAGGGGGTACAGAGAGAAGGGTACAGAGAGTGGGGGTCATAGAAGGGGGACAGAGAGGAAAGAGAGGGTGGTGAGAACGGGGGACAGAGAGAGGGGCACAGTGAGAGGGGGTACTGAGTGACGGTGGAGAGAGAGAGGGGGACAGAGAGTGGGGGACAGAGAGCGGAGAATAGAAAGTGGGGGACAGAGAGTAGGGGACAGAAAGAGAGGTTAGAGAGTGGGGGGACAGGGGTACAGAGAGAGGGGGACAGAGATCGGGAGAAATAGAGCGGGCAACAGAAAGCAGGGGACAGAGAGCTGGGCTCAAAGTGAGGGGTACAGAGAGAAGGGGGCAGAGAGAGTGGGGGCAGAGATAGGGGGACGGAGAGGGAGACCAAAAGAGGGGGATAGAGAGAGGGGGACAGAAAGAGTGTGACAGAGACAGGGAAGAACGAGTGGGGGAACAGAGTGAGGGCAGACAGAGAGTGGGGGACAGAGAGAGATGGCAGAGAGGGGGACAGAGAGCAGGGTGGTACGAGAGTGGAGGTCAGAGAGAGGGGGCAGAGAGGGGGACACAGAGAGGGGGTCAGAGAGAGTGGGGATAGAAAGAGGGGAGACAGAGATGTGGGTCAGAGAGAGGCGACAGAGAGACGGGACAGAGTCAGAGGGACAGAGAGAGGGGAAAAGAGAGAGTGTGACAGAGAGAGGGGGACAGAGAGTGGGACGTCAGAGAGTGAGGAAAAGAGAGAGGGACAGAAAGACGGGGACAGAGGGAGGGGGACAGAGAGAGGAGAATGAGATGGGGGAGAGCGTCAGAATGGGACAGAGAGAGGGGATCAGAAAGTGGGTGGTCAGAGAGTGGGAGACGGAGAGTGGGGACAGAGAGAGTGGGTGAAAGGGGAGGACACACAGCGGGGGGCAAAAAGCAGGGGACAGAGAGAGGATGGAGAGAGAGAGGTAAGAGAGAGTGGGACAGGGAGAGGGGTAAGAGAGAGAGGGGGTACAGAGAGAGGGGCAGAGAGAGGGGGCAGAGAGAGGGGACACAGAGGGAGGCAGAGAGGTTGTCAGTGAGTGTGGAGACAGAGAGATAGGGGACTGAGAGAGAGAGGGCCAGAGAGTGGGAGTCAGTGAGAGGCGGTCAGAATGGAGAGAGAGGGGGAGTGAGAGCGGGGACAGAGATAGGGGTACAGAGAGCAGCGGACAAAAGTGGGGGACAGAACGATGGGGACAGAGTATAGGGCGAGAGAGAGGGGGCAGAGTGAGGGGCAGAGAGCGGGAAAGAGAGAGGGGACAGAGAGTGGGGTTTGGAGAGAGGTATAGAAAGATGGGGACTGACAGCGAGAGAGGGAAGAGACAGAGAGGGGAAACAGAGAGGGCGGACAGAGAGCGGGGGACAGAGAGTGGAGATAGAGAGACGGGGACAGAGAGAGGGGACAGAGAGACAGGTAATCAGAGCGGGAGGAACAGAGAGAGCGGGGTGAGAGAGTGGGAAGGCAAATTACTGAGGGAGGAAGGGTAACAGACAAATGGGGCAGAGAGAGGAGAGACAGACAGAGGGGGGACATAGAGAGGGTGAAAAGAGATGGGGCAGAGAGACGGGGGCAGAGACAGAGGGACAGAGAGAGGGAACAGAGAGAGGAGCAACAGAGAGAGGGGAAACAGACAGACAGAGACAGAGAGAGAGGGACAGAGAGAGGGGATGGAAAGAAGTGGACCGTGAGAGGGGTGAGAGAGAGGGGGGGACAGAGAGACAGGAGGACAGAGTGAGAGGGGAATCAGAGAGGGAGGGGTCAGAGAGTGGGGGACAGAGAGTGGGGGACAGAGAGAGGAGTGAGAGAGAAGGGGAAGAGAGAGGCGGACGGGGGGAGGAAGAGAGCGCGGGGGGCACAGAGAGGGGACAGAGAGGGGGAGCAGAGACGGTGGGCAGAAATTGAGGCCGGGGGTACAGAGACACAGGGGGACAGAGAAAGGGAGAGAGAGAGAGAGAGGCGGACAGAGAGAGGGGTAAAGAGAGAGGTGGGACTGAGAGAGGGGGACAGTGAGTGGGGTGGACAGGGATTGGTTGGACGGTGGGGCAGAATGTGTGGGACAGAAAGTGGGGGACAGAGACAGGGGGGCAGAGAGAGGGGACACAGTGGGGGGCGAGAGTGGGGTGGTCAGAGAGAGGGAGGTCCGAGAGAGGGCTAACAGAGAGGGGGGGCAGCGAGTGGGGGACAGGGATAGGGGACAGAGAGAGGGGGACAGAGAGAGGGAGGACAGAAAGCAAGGGACAGAGTAAGGAGAGAGAGGGGGTAGAGAGAGATAGTGGGGGACAGAGAGAGCGTGTCAGAGGGATCGTCAGGTAGGGGGTGACAGAGGGGGGACAGAGTGACGGGGACAGAGAGAGGGGACAGAGAGTGGAGGGTCAGAGACAGGGGGACAGAGAGAGGGGGACAGAGAGCAGGGGAAAGAGAGCAGGGGATCTAGAGCAGGGGACAGAGAGCACGGGACAGAGAGCAGGGGGCAGAGAGCAGGGGACAGAGAGAGGGGGTCGAGAGAGGGGGGACAGAGAAAGGGGGACAGAGAGGGGTGTGGCACAGGTAGTGGGACAGAGAGTGGGAGGCAGAGAGTGGGGTGGTCAGGAAGAGGGGAGTCAGAGAGGGGGAACAGAGAGTCGGGTGACAGAGACAGCGGGGCAGAGAGTGGAGTTGAGAGTGTGGGGGATTGAAAGAGGTGGACAGAGAGAGAGGCGAGAGGGAGAGGGGGATAGAGACAGGGGACAGAGAGAGGGTACAGAGTGAGGGGGCAGAGAGAGAAGGGGGAACAGAGATGGGGGGACAGAGAAGACAGAAAGCGAGGGACAGAGATAGCAGAGAGAGGGGAGAGAGAGAGTGGGGGACAAAGAGAGAGGGGCAGAGAGAGGGGGCAGAGAGGGGTTGACAGAGGGGGCACAGAGTGACACGGGGACAGAGAGTGGTACAGAGAGTGGGGAGAAGAGACATGCGGATGGAGAGAGTGGGACAGAGAGAGAGGCGAGTGAGAGAGGGGGACAGAGACAGGGTACAAGGAGAGGGAGACGGGGGAGAGAGACAGGGGTACAGAGATAGGTGGACAGAGAGAGGGATTAAAGAAAGTAAGGGGCAGACAGAGCAAGGTGGGGAGAGAGAGTGGTGAAAGAGAGAGGGGGCAGAGAGAGAGGCAGACAGGGGTTGATAGAGGGAGAACAGAGTGACTTGGGGACAGATAGAGGGGACAGAGAGTGGTGGGAAGAGACCGGGTACAGAGAGAGAGGGACAGAGAGCGGGAGACAGAGAGCGGGGGACAGTTAGAGTGGGTAGAGAGGGGAGTACAGAGAAAGCAGCAAAGAGAGGGGGACAGAGAGCGGGCGATAGAGAGAGTGGGACAGAGAGTGGGGACTGAGAGGGGGGACAGAGAGGGGGGACAGAGACAGAGGAACAGAGAAAGGGGAACAGAGAGAGGTGGACAGAGAGAGGGGACAGAGAGAGGGGGAGAGACAGAGGCGTAAAGAAAGCAGCGAACAGAGAGGAGGGAGAAAGGGGGGATGAGCGAGGGTGACAGGGAGAGGGGGAAGAGAGAGCGAGGGGTCAGAGAGAGGGGGGCAGAGAGAGCGGGACAGAGATGGCGACAGAGAGTGTGGGGACAGATAGGAAGTGGAGGCAGGTTCTACTGAGTTATTGAAAACGGTATTCAACGTTTATGTTGAAAGTAGAAATGTGCAGAGTTACAGGGAGAAGGCAAGAGAATGAGACAAAGAGAGGGATACTTTTCCTTACTGTGGAAATCCCAGTCAAAAGAATGTTGGGTGTTTGATAGTTGTTATGTTGACAAAGCCGGGACACAGCTGCACAACAGAATATTACTCAGCATGTCCATGTCACAGGGAGGATGGTGCTGAGAGAATTAGCGTGTGGAAATACTGCAACTATACCGCCACACAGACGGATGGCAAGCCCCGTCAAAAATAATCTCTTCAAGCCGGTGTCAGCAAGTCTCACCTTAAACCTGTGCTCTCGAAATTTGAAATCACCCCACTCTGGGAATAAAGCAACCTTGAATATTTAGTTTATTCATAACACTCATGACTTTATCAATCTTTGATAAGCTCATGGCTCAGCCCCCACGCCGGAAGGAAAATTGTCCCAGCCTATTCAGCCTCGCCCTACAGTCCAACCCTTGCAACCCTCACCACATCCTTGTCTGTATTTTGTGAGCAATTTCACGTGATTTCCTTAATTTTTCAAAGATGCCAATTACGCTGTACAACAACGACCTACTGGAAACGGAAAGGTGAAGCTTTAAACGGCTGCAAAATTCAGTGGTGGGCGATTTTGTGCAGCGGCAGCTGTGTGTGGAATGTGTTTCTGTAGTATAGTGGTTCTCACGTTCGCTTAACATGCGAAAGGACCCCGGCCTGACACCGAGCAGAAGCAGTCTTTTCCTGATGGCAGTCTGGTAGATTGACATGAGTGGCCACTTCTTGCTTGCTGCGTTCATCAGCAAACCTGCCTTTGAATTTGTTCGCCTGTGTCTGCTATAGCGCTGAAAATGAATGCAACTCTGTTTAATTACTGTGTGAAGCATTGTTAAGTTGTTATCCTCCCTGGTTCTGAATATGCGCCGATATGTACACCACCGATGGTCATTCTGTTGAAGAGTGTAGTTCGCGTGCTCTGGTCCTTCCGTAAAAGCAGTAACGCATTTGCATTCCTTGCCCCGGCGGCCCGGTTCAAAGCCAAGGAGAAAGCTGATGTGCTGGTGTCAGAGTGCACCACGGATTCATAATGTAGCCTCTCTATCAAATGTATGCCAAAGCAGTCTCTGAAAGGTCTCATTTGGAAGCTGTCTGCCGTTTTTCAACGTGTCAAAATCAGCATTCAGAAGACCTGAACCATGTTTAGGAGTAGTTCACATGTCAGCAGCTCACTCCAGCAACAAGAATGAACGAATTAACACTCTCAGAAGAAGCTCTGGACTTATGCTATCATCGAGTCACTAATATTAACGTGTACCAGCTCTGCTGAAACTCCTTCTTGCTGATTGCGTCAGCAACAAAAGACGTGAAGGTGACTCAGGCGGGAGACCTTTTTAACATCGCTTTTAAAGAGCAACAGAGGATAACTAAAAAGGAAATACGCAAAGAAAAAATAAGGTTCGAAGGTAAACTGGCCAAAAATATAAAGGAGGGTAGTAAAGGCTTTTTTAAGTACGTGAAAGGCGAAAATATGGTTAAGACTAAAATTGGGCCCTTGAAGACAGAAACAGATGAATATATTACGTGGAACAAAGAAATGGCAGAAGAGTTGAATTCACTGGGGAAGACACGAGCAAGCTCCCAGATGTAACAGTGGCTGAAGAACCTGAACTGAAGGGAATTTATATTAGGTTGGAAATGGTGTTGAAGAGAGTGATGGTCTGCATCCCAGGGTACTGAAGGAGGTGACTCTTGAAATCGTGGATGCATTGGTGATCATTTTCCAATGTTCTATAGATTCAGGATCAGTTCCTGTGGATTGGAGAGTGGCTAATGTTGTCCCACTTTTTAAGAAAGGAGGGAGAGAGAAAACAGAGAATCATAGACCAGTTAGTCTGACCTCAGTGATGGGAAAAATGCTTGAGTCAAATGTAAAGGATGAAAATACGATACATCTGGAAAGCAGTAACAGGATAGGTCAGAGTCAGCATGGATTTATGAAGGGGAAATCATGCTCGACTAATCTTTTGGAATTTTTTGAGGATGTAACTCTGATGATGGACAAGGGAGATCCGATGGATGTAGTATACCTGAACTTTCAGAAAGCTTTTGATAAAGTCCCACATAGGAGGTTAGTGTGCAAAATTAGGGCAGATGGTATTAGGGGCAAAATACTGACTTGGCTTGAAAATTGGTTGGCTGACATGAAACAAAGAGTAGTGATAAACGGCTCCCTTTCGGAATGGCAGTCAGTGACCAGTGGTGTGCCGCAGGGTTCAGGACTGGGACCGCTGCGTTTTTCAATGTAAATTAATGTTATAGATAAAGGTATTAAAAGTAATATTAGAAAATTTGCTGACAACACAAAGCTGGGTGGCAGGGTGAAATGTGAAGAGGATGTTAGGAGAATACAAAGTGACCTGGACAGGCTAGGTAAGTGGACGAATGAATGGCAAATGCAGTTTAATGTGGATAAATGTGTAGTTATCAACTTTGGCGGCAAGAGCAGGAAGGCAGATTACTACCTAAATGGAGTCAAGTTAGGTAAAGGGGCAGTACAACGAGATCTAGGTGTTCTTGTACATCAGTCAATGAAAGCAAGCATGCAGGTACAGCAGGCAGTGAAGAAAGCTAATAGCATGCTGGCCTTCATAACAAGAGGAATTGAGTACAGAAGCAAAGAGGTCCTTCTGCTGATGTACAGGGCGCTGGTGAGACCGCACCTGGAATATTGTGCGCACTTTTGTTCTCCAAATTTGAGGAAAGACATTCTGGCTATTGAGGGTGTGTAGCGTAGGGTCAAGAGGCCAATTCCCGGAATGGCGAGACTATCTTACGCTGACGTATTGGAGCGACTGGGCTTGTATACACTTGAGTTCAGAAGGTTGAGACCGATCTGTTTGAGACATATAAGATTATTAAAGGATTGGACACTCTGGAGGCAGGAAGCATGTTTCCGCTGATGGGTGAGTCCCGAACCAGAGGACACAGTTTAAAAATAAGGGGTAGGCCACTTATAACAGAGTTGAGGAGAAACATCTTCACCCAGAGAGTGGTGGGTGTTTGGAATGTTCTTCCCCAGAAGGCTGTGGAGGACAAGTCTCTGGATACTTTCAAGAAAGAGTTGGATAGAGCTCTTAAGGATAGTGGAATCAAGGGTTATGGGGATAAGGCAGGAACAGGATACTAATTGAGGATGATCAGCCATGATCATAATGAATGGTGGTGCTGGCTGGAAGGGAAGAATGGCCTACTCCTGCACCTATTGTCTATTGTCTAGCTGCATTGTATGATCTGATACACGGCCTACTCAGATTTCTGCATTTTCCCTGCTGTCCAGAATTTTTTTTATGTTACGTTTAATCGCGATAGTTGTACCCTTTCGAGCAATGGGCAAAATCAGTTATCAAAGCAAGAATCTGAGCTGCGGTATGGTCATGCAGCTCATGGTATCTTTATCGTATCATAACCGAATGTACGTTCTCACATACACATTCCATTTGTGACTCAAACGAGTCTCAGAAGATAAACTCAGCTTCCCATTGATTTTTGTCTGGATTCATGGGCTATCATTGTCTGCTGCAAAACTGGTATTGTAGCTGGGCGTATCCCAGCAGCAGTGCGAACAGGACTGGGATGGTGCAACCATTTGACTGTGAATTTGCTTCTAATTTTTCACAAGAGTACAATTGAAAATGTATGAGAAACGCATCGCAGCGTGCCTAGCGCCGTGGCCGTGCCGTCTAATCCCCTGGTTTAAGGTTTGTGCCTGAACAGAAACGTACGTTCGTGTCCCCTGCTGCCTTATGCACGTGCTGCGTGCTAAAGGCTGCTGCATTTAAATTCCAACATGAGCAGCTGGGTTTGTTGCTTGGAAACTTGTCTCTGATGTGGGAGACTGCAGACTCTCCATCAGGTCAGTGTCCGTAGTGGAGTGACCACTTGCGCCTCCCACACGAAATGTCCCGCGCTCCAGCTGCTCCACTGCTGCTTCATGTTCCAGGTTTGTTGTATTGTTCACTCTTTTCACTGAAACCCAGTGGAGATTTTTATGTCATCGCTGTTGTGAAACAAAATGTTGTAGTGACTGTACGCGTCCTTGTTTGGTGTTCTGGCGAATGGGTTAATAATTCCAATTAATTGCGAAGTCATATTGTCTTGGATTTCTCTCATTTTCCTTCAGTTATGTCCTGGAGACGTAGGTTGGTGATACGCTGCAGCCCTCCCGCATTGTTGATCAGATCTCAAGGTATCTGAGCCCCAGCTGGCCCAGATGAAGAGACTCCGAGTGAAACTTTCATTCAATGAGAGCCATCCGCACAGCCCTGAGCTGCGGGGCTGCATGCAGTGCAAAGAGGAAGGGAGCCATTATTTCTCCCTCAGCCGCTCTGCCCCAGAGACTTGGAGATGAACAGCAGTGAAGTGGGACGTCAGTCATGTGCCGATAGAAGCCGTTCAGCCTATCGAGTCCACGGCAACTCTCTACTGCTTGCTTCTCTCTGAGGTTATTCATCATTGGTTGGTGTTTGTTCTAATAATGGGGAACTGTGTCTGCGTCGAAATGCTGTCTCCAATATGTTGATCCACATGTCATTCACGGCTTTTCATTTCAGCGGAGGACCCTGCTTGTGAAACAGTGTGGGGAATAATTGCAAGGCGTCATGTGCATGGTACACATCACAACTGACACCTCTCACCTTCACCAGTGTATTCCCAGCTCAGGCAAGCGACTTTACGAATCAGATCATAGCAGACCGACAGAGAACAGGAAAATATCTTCCATACCTTCATAAGTGTGTTTCCTCAAATGTGTAAATTTGGCGGGTGTATCAATACGAGATATTTATTTCAGATACCATTGAGTGATAGGACGCAGAAGGCTCATCAATATGTCATGTGAAGAACGGAGCACTGCTATAAAGGAACACTGGCAGGGGCAGTACACACACTGAAAGCTGGAGTTGTCAATGAGCAGAGGATGCGTTTTATCCATTAATTTCTGGTTTCAGGGCCTACCAGGCTTCTGCTGGGCCGCTGTGTTAGCGCTGACCACATCAGTTTCCCGCAGTCTTCAGCTGTTTGTAGCATGTACCTTCGAGGATGACGTCAAAAGATCATCAATGTTCTTGTGTGATACACTGGGGCACGAATGTGTCCCGGCTGTGTCAATGTAACCACTCTGTAACTTCCCAAATTCTGTTGATTTAACTGCGATTTCACTCAGAATGACAAAATATGCCTCACTGCAGATTGAAGCCATGCAGCCCACCTTCGCTGTGCTGGCTCCACACAATGACGAAATGACTGTGATTGATTGATTGATTGTCACATGGATGCAAGTACATTGGAAAGCTTAGTTCTCAATTGGTAAAGGCAGATTATATGAATTAAGGACATGCAGATCACAGTGTGAGTAAAGCAAAATTTGGATATACTCAGGAATTCAGGTTAATCCGTACAGGACGTGCACTCCGCAAGGTCTGCATTGGCAGGATCAGCATTATTTCCAGTTAGACAATCCATTTCTCAGAGCGGTAATGGCCTAGAAGAAGGTGGTCCTGAACTTGCTGGTGCGTGTTTTAAAGCTTTGGAATCTTGAACTGACCTTGATCTCATAGAAATCATATCTTCGCAGTCAAAAATGAGGCAGTGAGCAAAATTCCAGTGCTCATCCGGGATGTGAACCCAAGTCCTCTCACTCGTAAGTCACCCGCCTGAGGCGATAACACACTCGAGACAAACGAGCCAGAACGGCGCCAGACATGATCACCATAAATCCAGTGACTTTTCTTGTAAGCTAAGGTTATTTCTGCTGTTTCAGAGTTTTAATAACAGCCCCTTTCCATTCTGACGCACTTCTCCCAGGAGGCTACGCTAGCTGCTTCCCCTGGGCGTTCTCCGTTGATGACTGGACAAACTCATCTTCCATTGGCAGTCACTTCTGGTGGAGAGTAGCATGAATACGCTCTTCACATCCCTATTAAACACAGGGTTGTGGAGCGGGGGAGGGGGCTGGTGGGAGTGTGAGGTATGGAAATTCTGGAAATGTGCAGAAAAGGGGGTTCACGCATGCACAGGAACTCTCTTCTTTTGGGAATCTTGTGCAAATAATGCCATCTGAGACAGATAGAAATATGCAGAACTTCTGGTAAAGAGAGAATCTCTCCCAGTCATCGGGAATAGTGTCTGTGTCATTGTCGAAGTCACAGGGGGCCTATGCTGTCTGAATCAGCTTTGGATGTTACTGCAGTGAGTCCTGTCACTCACACACTCCACTTGATGTGCATACATTTTACCACGTTGCATCCAGTTCAAAGAGTAGATTTCACAGCTCACATCATCCCAGACTGACAGGGAACAGAAGAAAGCGATTCAGACCGTCATCTTAATACCTCTTGGAGAGAAAATGGATGTGGGAGAGCGGACAGTCTCAACTGTTACAGCATTTACAATCCTGGCCCGTGTGACAAAAAATAAGAACCAAGAACTGTTTATCTTGCTTCTTAAAACAGGTGAGTAAATTTTGAAGAGCATAGATATTTCTCCCTCGTGTTCATGAAGAGCAGAGTTTGGTTCCCTGAGTATGGTCTGACTTCTGGGTTATGGGCCCAGGGCACTCCCACTGTGATATTCTGCTCATATGGTCTGAACACATACAAAGAAATGATTCAGTGACAAGTTCTGCTGAATCGGATTCAGTGAAGAACAGAAGCCGATGGAATGAAAAGAGGCAGGAGAGTGGGAATGTAGCATTACCTGTGAGGAAACTGTTTTCCAGACTCGAGGAGAGTGCACAGTGCTGTTTCCAGGGGTTAATATCTGGGTAATTAGACTGAATCAGCACTGGGTGTTATTGCACTGCATCTATTGCACAATGGTGCAAAAGCACGGACCTTATGTATAGAGGGAAGAACTTCAAAATCCTCAATGGGGCAAAATGCACAAATGAGGTAAACAACATAGCAACCACAGAAACACGTGTTACATCATGGGGTAAACAACCCCTCCCCCGCGCTCAAATGTCGCTCATATTCGCTCTCTGTCTAATTCCAGAGTCTGAGATTCGAACAGTGAATGTTCTATGTTAATAAAACCTGCTATGATCTCACAACTTCAGCATTTCATAGCCCATGTATATATGGCTGACAATAGTGATTGATCCCTCACTGTGTTACTTCAGCACACGTGGAGAAGAAATAAATACAATAACAACAGCCACTGTAGTGACTGGGATTTGACCCGATGCTGCTGCAGCCAATTGATTCAGCTGCAATGGAAATTGCTTCTACCTTTCCTGTGTCAGTAATAGATTGCATAGCTTAGTCGCGAGTTTTCACGCGTTGAATTGGACCCAGCATCCTTTCTCAGGTTGAAACTTACTGGGATATAAATACACGATGAAAGACCCGGGCAGCATTTACCGGAATATAAAGACATTAAGAATGACACAGCCAGATTTCACTTGATATGAAATCGATACAAACGTTGGAAATGAGGTTTACTGGGAGATAAAACCACTAGAAAAGAAAAGAGGGGGTTTAATGGGATGGTGGGATAGATAAAGAATCATTAGGGAGAAATCAGGAAAGACTTAATTGTGTCCGAAAGGAGGTTATCCAGCTGATGTGAAGTTGGTAAGAGTAAATAAGAGGGCAATTGCCTCGTTTAGGTAAGTGTAAGCTAGAGGTTAGAACTGCAAAGCCACTGTGGAACGATAAAGATGTTTGGAGCAATCATTTTTTACTCTGAGAGTTATTGAAATTGCAGATGATTCAGAAAAAAAAAACTTTCTAGGAGCTGATTCCAGAGACACAGGGAGTGAATTTAAGAGCGAAAGGGATTCTGGGCTGCCTGGATGGCGAGGTAAAAAGGGACATACTCTCGATTTGGTTAACATTCATCGGAAAGAAATTTCAAAGCATCTGCAACTGAAAATATTAAGTATAAGAAGAGCTGCTGGCGTTGAAACGTGCAGCAACTCATTCTACATGAAACATTACAGGTTGTAAATGCACTTAGCTGTTTGATTTAGCTCTACATTGAGTGGAAGTCGGTTAGATCAGTCTACTGTCTAACTGGTGTATGAGAAAATTGAGGCCAACAACATGGGTTTAATTATCTTATTATCTCAGGTAAACATAAGGAGCATTATCTCCCCCGCTCTCCTGATCTATAATACTAGGGTGCCTCTGGTGAGTAAGATTTGGCTCGTCGATGTAAAACATCATCATCATTGACGTCTGTTGCCTTGAACATTTAGTCACAATCACCAAAAAGGGGAGTGTGTCCATTTAATACTCACTGATCTCCGCTCGGAAAATTCTGCGACAAGACTCGATCTTATTCCAGTTTGAACCCTCTATTCCTCCCAACACCAAAACTACTTGTTATGCCTTTACCAGATTTACTGACAACAATCAAACTCCCCAAAGTTTGGGAGAAGATTTGTAGCTGGAGTGCTCATTGTTGTGGTTCTGTTCGCCGAGTTGGGAATTTGTGTTGCAGACGTTTCATCCCCTGCCGAGTTGACATCCTCAGTGCTGTGAAGCGCTTCTGTGATCTTTCTTCCAGCATTTGTAATGGTTTGAATCTGCCGCTTCTGGTTGTCAGTTCCAGCTGTCCGCTGCAATGTTCGGTATATTGGGTCCAGGTCGATGTGCTTATTGATTTACTACATTGATTTTGCTCATGTTGGGTATCGGGTCCTTCGTCCTGGTGAGATGCTGTTAATTTCAAAATCGTTAATTTCAAAAACCACCAAACAGGAATGCACCCGGACCATAGAACAGGCCGTCACCATAGTACCAAACAGGACGACACACCGCAAAAAAAGGCACTAAAAAAAATGGCCAAACTAAAACACAACAGAAAGAACACCACAACACACTCCTGGATTAGAAACCTCTTCCAAAGACAGCTCACAGACACGGAAAAAGCAATACTGGCCAAAGGACTCAACTACAACCACAGGCACGCCAAGACAGCAGATTTCCTAGCAGCACTAGAATGCACACACAGAAACAATGGACTGACAGAACAGACACAACAAACAGCGAGACAAAATATGGTACCCCTGATAACAAGGAAAAGACAAACACATAACCTCAACACCAAGGAGAGGGAAGCTCTAAAAGCTATAAGAAACGATAAGAACATAATCATACTACCAGCAGACAAAGGCAGAATGATGGTCATCATGGACAAAGCAGAGTACATCCAAAAAGTGCAACAACTACTTGCAGATACCAACACCTACCAAAAGAGGGAGTTTGACCCCAACCCACAGCTCACCAATAGGATATACAACACACTAAGAAACCGACAAAAAAACGGACAGATAACCAGGATTGACCTCCAGAGAATGAAACCCGAAAGCAACAACACCTCAGATTCTATGGACTACCTAAAGTGCACAAACCAGACATCCCACTCAGAATTATAGTATCACTACCAGGGACACCATCACACAAATTGGCTAAATAACTACTGCAGAAACTGAAACACCTGATCAGCGGATCCAGACACTCTGCACAGTCAACACAGGAATTCTTGGACATCATCAGAAATATACACATAGACAAGGAAGAAACTATGGTCTCATTCGATGTAACGGCACTGTTCACCTCTATCGACAAAACCCTAGCCAGAGAAACAATAGCCAACTTGCTGGAAAGACAGAACAGACAACAAGACCAGTAACCTATCAACAAAGACTGCATACTCAAACTACTGGACCTCTGCCTCACAACACACTTCACATTCAACAACCAAATATATGAACAAATCAACGGCACACCCATGGGCTCACCCATCTCTGGACTCATAGCAGAAGCAGTAACGCAAAGGTTAGAACAAACAGTCTTACCTCAAATTCAACCCAAACTCTGGGTCAGATATGTGGATGACACCTTTGTAATCATTAAAAACACAGAAATATAGAACACATACCGGATCATCAACGCCACACTCACAGGAATCCGATTCACTCGAGAGGAAGAAAAGGACAACCAACTCCCATTCCTAGACGTGACGGTACAGAGAACACCGAACGGAGAATTGACCCACAAAGGTATACAGGAAAGCCACACACACAGACCAAGTCCTAAACTACGAAAGCAACCACCCCAACACACACAAAAGAAGTTGCATCAAGACACTGTTCAAAAGGGCCACAACACACTGCAGTACACCAGAACTGCAAAAAGAGGAAGAAGAACACCTATACAATGTACTCGCCAAAAACGGATACCCCCGTAATTTCATCAAACGGATGCCTAAGGGAAAGACAACGGAATGTGGACAAGCCACAACCCAAAGGACTAGCCACAGTACCATACACCAAAAACATTACTGAACTGACAGCCAGACTAATGCGACCACTAGGACTCATAACAGCACACAAACCAACATCCACTCTCAGACAACAACTCACCGGGACGAAGGACCCGATACCCAGCATGAGCAAAACAAATGTAGTGTACAAAATCCCATGCAAGGACTGCACAAAACACTACATAGGACAAACATGCTAACAATCCGCATCCATGAACACCAATCAGCCACGAAACGACATGTCCAGCCATCCTTAGTAGCCACATACTCAGATGACAAGCAACATGATTTCGACTGGGACAACGCTGCTATTATAGAGCAAGACAAACAGAGAACAGCCAGGAAATTCTTAGAGGCATGGCACTCATCCACAGATTCAATCAATAAGCACATCGACCTGGACCCAATATACTGGCCACTGCAGCGGACAGCTGGAACTGACAACCGGAAGCAGTAGATACAAACCACTACAAATTCTGGAGGAAACATCACAAAAGCGCTTCACAGGAGGCTCCCAAGCACTGAGGATGTCACCTAGACAGGGGACGAAACGTCTGCAACACAAATTCCCAGCTTGACGATCAGAACCACAACATCGATCTAATACTTTAGATTGGCTTAATGAGCTGTGGAATGATATGAAACGAGATAAACAGACTTTCCCAGAAGGTAATCCCGTGCAGGGTCAGCGATTTGAGAAAGGTCATCAAGCTAAAACTTCACCTCTGTTTCTCTATCCACAGACGGATATTCACTTGGGGAATATTTGTAGCTTTTCAGTTAATAATTGACACTTTCCCAAATACAGAACATTTCCCCAAATCAGGCACTGAAGTTTTCAAATAACTGTTACTTTACTCAACATTGTTTTCAACTGCGTTTCAGTCTGATGCTCCAATATTTCCTGGTCAATGACAGTGACAGTATCTTCAGATAAGCATTGAACTTACAACTTTGCCAGTTTACGCAACTTTAAGTACCAGGCACTGACAAATTGCGCTCCCAGAGCCGCAGACAGCAAAGCTGTCACGCGGCCTACTCCTACCTTGGGATCTTTAATTCAATTGCTTTACTTTTGCTGTGATGATTAGATTCCCTGCCGTGTGGAAACATGTCCTTCGGCCCAACAAGTCCGAAGAGAAACCCACGCAGAACCATTTCCCCTGACTAATTTGGACTGTGGGAGGAAACCTACTCTGACAGGGGGAGAATGTGCAAACTCCACCCAGCTCCCCGAGGCTGGAATCGAACCGCGGATCCAGCTGCTGTGAGGCAGCAGTGATAACCACTGAGCCACCATGACGCCCCTGAAACATGTGGTTCTCAATTTAAAGCTGACACAGATAAGGAGAAACTGACATCAACCTGTGATTTTTGAAACATCAGGTTCAGGAAAGGACACAAAAATGTGCAAAATTGAATTCATTGAAAAAATGGGTTTCCATGGGTTCCTGCGTTGTTTACTGACAATGTTAAATTGCCGCTGTCGCAGGGCTTTTCCTTCGATCGGCTTCAATTCGGCACAGAATTCGAATCAATGAAATTTCACCAACCTCCTTCTGAAAAGTCATACAGGTAACATGAAACATATAGCATTCAT
This sequence comes from Chiloscyllium plagiosum, assembly GCF_037043375.1. Taxonomy (NCBI): domain Eukaryota; kingdom Metazoa; phylum Chordata; class Chondrichthyes; order Orectolobiformes; family Hemiscylliidae; genus Chiloscyllium; species Chiloscyllium plagiosum. Next base: position 62,781,452 of record NW_028270175.1, on the reverse strand, counting down.
CAATAATCTTCACCATTCCTACATCCAAGAACACGTTGCACGATTTCCATGAATACTGAATATGTAAAAATGCTATGCAAGAATAAATTCAATTCCAGTTTAAATTGTAAATTATGAAGAATGCACAGTAAGACTTAAAATGCCAGAAATTCCTGTACGTCACCATGTCCAGAATTGCAGCCCAGCAGAGGGGAAATCTGTCCCTGAATCCCCAATATTCACATGTTTGCTTGCTCCATGTGCCTAGTTGGAAATCTGTGTGAAGGAGCATGGAGCCTGACATAGCGCCTGAGAGAATCCTTCACTGTCTGATCTAAAGCTGCAACAGGAGCTGTCTATTCCATCTATGAGAGCGGTGGGTTAAAGGGGAGGACCTTGATATTCCGTGGTGTAGATTCAGATTGTCCTCATCGTATTATTGTTGAAAACCTTCAGTCAGATACAGCACAGAAAGAAAGGAACAGGAGGAGGATATTCCAAACACCGGTCCTATCCCGCCATTTGATATCGTCATGACTGACCAAACGCTTCAATGTCCTTCCCCAGCCCATCCACAACAACCTGTCGCCCAAAGGGAAACGGAAACGTCGGTGCCACTATGGGAAGGAAATGTGTTTAGAGACCGTGGGTTTCTGCACGAACTTTACAGGTTTTGTGGCTGAGCAGCTGATTCTGGTTGATTATGTTTCAAACGATATGATTGCGTCAAAACTCACAGCCAAAAAGGTAAGGAATGTTCTCTGGTCAACAGCAGGGTCGCGAACTCCAGACGAGGGGAATTGATGATGATTTAGCAGAACAATCATTGATTGAGCAGAAATCTAAACTCCGATGCTGGTGGAAATCAAACCCATAAACTCTGAATAGCAATGTTAACAATGCTGTAGAAATCTAATGTGCTTTTCATTGCGCCACAGAGCCACAACTTTATTGCACCCAAAGTTGCGCTTTGGTGGAGAAAATGTAGACAATCACCAGGAGATGCGGAGAGATCTTCAAGGAGTAGATGTTTTATTTACAAACAAAAAACCGTGACATTCAGAAAGCAAATTCTTGAATGCTCCCGAAACTCAGGGTCTATAGCACTTTATACCTTTTCTTTAATCATGTTTTGTTCGCTTATCAGCATGTCCAACTCTGTTAGTCAGAATTAGCTCACTCCAGCTACAGTTTCTATTATCGCTCCACTTCGGCCACTATGGGTTTTCCTGCATTCAACTTAATATTATTCTACTGTCATGATTTGGTATCTTACTGCCACCTCTGCTACAATGATCTTCCATCCCAGACTAACCTATCATGATTAGATATTTAGCTACTCAATCTATCACAATGTTTTCCTCTCCCAAGCTGACTCTACTAACTACTGATTCTATATTTAATGTCATATCATGCTACTAGGGTCTCAAGTAGGCTGACTCTACTAACTATCAATTGAATATTTAATTTCATGTCCTAAATATTTTTTGTCACGACTTGTCCCAACCTACCATGATTATATTTAGCAGGCAAGGCTGACTTTACTAATTATTATAATTTCAGCCTGCCATAATAACCATTCAGCCTCAGTCTGACTCTGCTAATTGGTGTGGGAGCATTCCACTATCTTATCCCATCCTGCCACAGCGGCCCCATCCTGCCAAAGTGATCTTCTGACTAGTGTAGCATTCCACAGACCCCTTGTAACAGATCGCCAGTAGTATCATGCTCAGACCCATCCCATGCTTTCATGCTCTGTATTTTCGGTACGGTGTTTGGATCTTTCATCAGACATCTGTTTACCTTTGCCCCACTTTCCACTACCTTGTGCTTATCCATGTGTGCTCTCGCTTCTCAAGTATTCGGCTAAAGACTTCTGAAAAGGTTAGATGACTCGTAGCTTTACCACACGTTCATACAGTGAATTCCAAATAAACAACAGTGTTAGAGTGAAAACGTTCTTCCTATATCTCCTCTGAGCATCCTCTTCCTTGCGCTTATCGAACATCCCTGGTTGTTAACCCTTCCCATAAGAAGTTTATTCCTATCACACCTATCGATCCCCTTTATGCTCACCTTAGTCACTTCCTCACTCAGCCTTCTCCGCTCTCAAATAAAGAGCCTGAGCTGAGCTCGTCTATCTTCGCCATGACGATAGTGTCGTGCTGCAAAATTGCAGCAGGTCAGGCAGCATCCGAGGGGCAGGAGAATCGACATTATTGGCAAAAGTCTTTCATCAGGAATGGCCCTTGTGCGTGCGGGCTGAGAGATAAAAGGGAGGGGGTTGGGGTTGGGTGGAAGGTGGCTGGGAAAGCGGAAGGTGGTGGAGGCGGGCGAGAAGGTGCAAGTTAGAAGAGGAAGAGATGAATGATTCGGGAGGGTGACGCCAAGTTTGATGCTTCGGACTGTGATAATGTCGGGGGTGGGAGAGGAAATGAGGAAGCCATTGAAATTCACATTTTACCCGGGTGGATGCAGTGTCCCAAGACAGAATATGATGTGTTCCTCTTCCAGGCGTCAGGAGGTAACGGTTTGGCGGTGGCTTATGCCTGAACCGTCGGTTGTCCTGTTCTCCAATTCACATGACAGGAGAGATTTGAAAAACCAAAGAATGAAAAAATGGACAAAAACTTCCAGATTTAGAGTTAGAATTAGACACAATGCAGACAGAAATCATTTAGCCAATTGAGTCTGCATTGTGCCACCGACGAGATTCACACTCCCCCCCACCCCCCTATCTTTCTAAACCCGTATTATTGATGCACTGACAAAAAAACATATTCCAAGCGCTCAGCGGGTCAGGCAGCATCAGTGGAGAGAAATCAGAGTTAACATTGCGAGTCAAAACCAGTTCCGAGGAAGTGCCTGTTGACCCGAAGTGGTCATTCTGTTTTCCCCGAGCTGCAATTCCTACTTTTGCTTTTTATTCACAGCACTTACAGCTCATTTGTGGGCGGCACGGTGGCACTGCTGCCTCACAGCGCTGGAGACCCGGGTTCAATTCCCGCCTCAGGCGACTGACTGTGTGGAGTTTGGACGTCCTCCCCGTGTCTGTGTGGGTTTCCTCCGGGTGCTCCGGTTTCCTCCCACAGTCCACAATGTGCAGGTCAGGTGAATTGGCCATGCTAAATTGCCTGTAGTGTTAGGTAAGGGGTAAATGTATGGGTGGGTTGCGCTTCCGCGGGTCGGTGTGGACTTGTTGGGTCGAAGGGCCTGTTTCCACACTGTAATGTAATCTAATCTAATCTAATCTAATTCAGGTTTGTTTGTCATCTACCTGAATTGGTCTATAGCCTTGTATGCCTTGGCACCACAAATTCACATCTCAATACTTCTGAAACTTATGAGGATTTATGCCTCTCCAAACCTTGCATGCGCTGAGTTCCAGATTTCAACTACCCACTCTTTCAAAACATTTGTCTGCGCATTCACTCAAATCTTTCCTCCTCTGTCCTTAAATCTATACTCACCCCTCCCCCGTGATTGATCTCACCATCAAAGAGAAATATTTATTTCAGTTTACGCCATCCATATCCCTGATTATTTTGCACATCTCAATACTGTATCCTCTCAATCTCTTCTGCTCAGAGAAAAACGATTCCAATCTATCCAATCTCTCTTCATAACTTAAGTTCCTCTTCCCAGACAGAATCCTGTGAAATCTCCGCTGCAACATTTCCAGTGATATCACATCCCTGTTATAATGTGAGTTGCAGAACTGCACACAATAGCTTAGATAGAGCCGAATAAGCAAGTGAAGCAAATGATGTAGAAATGGGTATTTTAGAATAAAGTTTCTTTTCCTCAGTGCTGCCCTGTTTCCTTTTCCAGAGCCTGATGTTCCAATAATCTCTGACCATATCAGTAAAAGCTGCTACATGAGAATTGATGTCATGACCGTGGTATTGAAATGGATTGACTGGTTTGAAGGTGAGCCCGTGGTTCTTCTGTGACGGCACAGAGGCGCATGAAATGCCAAAGCTGGGAGTGCTCCTGGTCAAAGGCGGGGAGGAAGGACATATTTGTCACCGTTTAGTAGATTATTAAGATACACTAGCAGCATTAATCCGCACTGCAGATTGACTCAGCAGAAGCATGCTGGAGGTCACGAGAGGTCGATGAATTGGAAGCATTCTCTGAAAGTTTCCTTAACAATGCACCCTAAAATAACTTATCATGCCTACCTCTACTACCTCTGCTGGCAACGCATTCCAGCACCTACCACCCTATGTGTAAAACACTTTCCATGTCTATCTCCCTTAAACGTTTCACGTCTCCCATTGAACGCGTGACCACCTCACCTTGGGAAAAAGCTTATCTCTATCAACCCTGTCTGTACCCTTCATGATTTTGTAGACCTCAATCAGGACCCCTCAATCTCGTGTTTTCTAAAGACAACAAAAGTAAACTACTCAACCTCTCTTCAGAGCTACCATCTTCCATACCAGGCAATATCCTCGTAAACCATTTCTGCATTCTCTCCTAAACGTCCACTTCCTTTTGGTAATTTGGCGACCAGAAATGAACAGATATTCGAAACGCGGCCGAACCAAAATCTTGCACAATTTTAGCATGACCTGCCAGCTTTTATACTCAATGCTCCTTCCGGTGAAGGCAAGCATGCCATATGCCTTCTTGAGCAATCTATCCACCTGTGCAGTCACCTTCAGGGTACAAAGGACCTGAACTCCCAAATCACTCTGTTCGTCAACTTTACCCAAGGCTCTTCCGTTTACAGTATAGTTGGCTCTAGAATTAGACTTCCTAAAATGCATCGCTACATATTTGCTTGGATTGAACTCCATCTGCTACTTCTCTGAACAAATCTTCTGTCTATCTATATTCCCCTTCATTCTTTGACAGTCCCTATGATTTCTGGCTACTCCACAAATCTTCGTGTCATCTGCAAATGTAGTGACGATATACAGGGCGAGTAATCCTTAAACTCTGCAACATGTCAGCTGCTGCTATTTAAATTCGATGAATAAAGTCTGAAATATAAACCCGATCAGAGGAAAAGAGACAAAATGTTTTAATTTGCTAAAATCCCAATCATTCATGTCCCTTCGAAAGGGAAATCTGCCGTTCTTAATGAGACTTGACAACATATGATGCCAGACCCACAACAGTGGAGTTCACCCATAAATCCCCCCTGACGTAGTTCAAGCTGAATTAAGATTGAACAATAAATTCTCTTCAGACTATGGTGGCTAAACTCTGTGGGGGAATAAGGAAGGATAAAAAAAAACCTGGATGACGGGGAAAATTGGGAGTTGTCTCTGTGTGGACTCAAATTCAACTGATTATCCAATCTAAACAGCGAAAATGATACCAACATCGCCAAGAAGTCAGGTCCATTGGTTGGGGGGCGGGGGGCGGGGGAGGGGAGGCGGTGTGGGTGGGGTGGGTGGGGTGGAATGCAGGAAGGTTTTCAATTACCAGCGGAGGTGTAAACTCATTTTCTCAGTCACAATGTGGACAGGTCATTCACCACTCCCATATGTGAGAAGGAATCAGTCAGGAGACCAACCTGCAGAGTCGCCATCAGCTTCACAAATGACAGCAAGGGTCCGATTTTGCTGTTATTGCGGGTGTGCATCCCATCCAGCAATGTACCATGTTTGGATGCCTGATTCCAGTGAAGTGCCACTGTTTCCTGATGTAAATCAATAATTCAAACTTCGTTGTCAGAGTCATGATTTAGAAGTTTACTGACGATGCATAGTCGTGTAGTTGATTATGTTTAATAACGTCAGGGACCACAGGGATGTATCCATCAGGTGGAGAGGAAAACGGCGAATGTAATTGAATCCAGACCAATACGTGGTTATGAATTTGGGGAGTTGAAACAATAACAGTGAGGATTCTGAGTGGTGCACAGGAACAAAGAGATCTTGGAGTGGACATTCACAGATCTCTGAAGATTGTTGGACAGGGACATCAGTTGTTCGAGAGGGTTTTCGGATATTTTCGATTGTTGACCACAGGCTGAGGATGATATTCGATCTTCAGCAACCGCCAGTTTAGGAAACAACGAAAGGAATGAGCACAAGTCTGGTCCATGCAATAGTCAACATTTTTGAAAATTGTAAGATAAAAGATAGAAGGCTGAAGTTTAAATCTTTGACCAACAAGACCGCTTCACCACTCAATAAACTTAGCACTGATTCCTCTCCAAGTCATGCTGGCAGGTGCATTGCAGGGTAATTCGCAAATGGTGAATTTTCAGTGCATCTTCAACCTTGTCCTTGTAGACGGTACAGTTTTTGAGCTTTGAAGCTTTGTCAACAAAGCCTGGATTACTACCCTAATTATTCTTCTCAGTTGTACCCTCTGCTGCAATTGTGCTTTAGCAGTTAAGGGAATAAATATTCAGGTATTGAACAATGTACAATTAAGTGACCGTATTGTCGTGGAAGGTGTCCAGTTCCTTCAGTGGTATTGAAGCTGCACCCACCTAGGCAAATGGGGAAAGTTCTTTTAAATATCTAATTTGTGCGTTGCGGACGATGTGGCCATCATGGATACAAGCGTTGAGTTAATAATCAAACAATGTCGACAGACGGACATGTCTTTTGTCGTCAACTTCTTTAAATCTGGAAAGGGTGAAAATAGATAAGTCCCCTGGGCCTGATGGCATTTATCCTAGGATTCTCTGGGAAGCAAGGGAGGAGATTGCGGAGCCATTGGCCTTGATTTTTATGTCCTCTTTGTCTACAGGAGTAGTGCCAGAAGACTGGAGGCTAGCAAATGTGGTTCCCTTGTTCAAGAAGGAGAGTAGGGATAACCCTAGTAACTATAGGCCGGTGAGTCTCACTTCTGTTGTGGGCAAAGTCTTAGAGAGAATTGTAAGGGATAGGATTTAAGAACATGTGGATAGGAATAATGTGATCAAGGATAGTCAGCATGGTTTTGGGAAGGGCAGGTCGTGCCTCACAAACCTTACTGAATTCTTTGAGAAGGTGACTAAGGATTTGGACGAGGGGAAAGCGGTAGATGTGGTATATATGGATTTTAGTAAGGAGTTTGCTAAGGTTCCCCATGGTAGGCTACTTCAAAAAATACGGAGGTATGGCATTGAGGGTGAGTTGGAGGTTTGGATGAGGAATTGGCTGGCTGGAAGAAGACAGAGGTTAGTAGTTGATGGTAAAGGTTCATCATGGAGTGCCGTTACTAGCGGTGTTCTGCAAGGATCAGTTTTGGGACCATTGCTGTTTGCCATTTTTATAAATGACCTGGAGGAGGGGCTAGAAGGTTGGGTGAGCAAGTTTGCGGATGATACGAAAGTCGGAGGAGTTGTTGACAGTGAGGAAGGATGTGGAAGGTTACAGCGGGATATAGATAAGCTGCAGAACTGGGCAGAAAAGTGGCAAATGGAGTTCAATGTAGCTAAGTGTGAGGTGATTCACTTTGGTAAGAGTAACAAAAAGATGGGGTACTGGGCTAATGGTCGGATACTTGGTAGTGTGGATGAGCAGAGGGATCTTGGTGTCCATGTACACAAATCTTTGAAAGTTGGCACCCGGGTAAATAGTGTGGTGAAGAAGGCATATGGCGTACTGGCTTTTATTGGTAGAGGAATTGAGTTCCGGAGTCCTGAGATCATGTTGCAGTTGTATAAGACTCTGGTGTGGCCGCGTCTGGAGTATTGTGTGCAGTTTTGGTCGCCATACTATAGGAAGGATGTGGAGGCACTGGAACGGGTACAGGGGAGGTTTAGCAGGATGTTGCCTGGTATGGTAGGAAGATCGTATGAGGAATGGCTGAGGCACTTGGGGTTGTTTTCAGTGGAGAAAAGAAGGTTTAGGGGTGACTTGATAGAGGTGTACAAGATTATTAGGGGTTTAGATAGGGTTGACCGTGAGAACCTTTTTCCACGTAAGGAGTCAGCTATTACGAGGGGGCATAGCTTTAAATTAAGGGGAGGTAGGTATAGGACAGATGTTAGGGGTAGGTTCTTTACTCAGCGAGTCGTGAGTTCATGGAATGCCCTGCCAGTAGCAGTGGCGGACTCTCCCTCTTTATGGGCATTTAAGCGGGCATTGGATAGGCATATGGAGGGTAGTGGGCTAGTGTAGGTTAGGTGGGTTTGGATCGGCGCAACATCGAGGGCCAAAGGGCCTGTACTGCGCTGTACTCTCCTATGTTCTATGTTCTATATTCTATGTACACTGGATCTCTCTCTCACTTACACACTCTCTCTGATGTACACTGAGTCTCTCTCCCTCGCGCACTATCTATGATGTACACACTCTCTCTCTCGCGCTCTCTTTCTCACTCACACACTCTATCTGATGTACACTGTCTCTCTGTCTCTCTCTCTCACTCTCTCTGACGTACGAAGTCCCGCTCTCTCTCTCACTCACATTCTCTCTGATGTACACTGTCTCTCTCTCTCTCTCTCTCTGTCACATACTCTCTCTCATGTGCACTCTCCCTTTCTCTATCTCTTACTCACACACTCTCCGATGTACACTCTCTCTCTCTTTCTCTCTCTCTCTCTCTCTCGCACACTCTCTCGGATGTGCGAGTCGTGAGTTCATGAAATGCCCTGCCAATAGCAGTGGTGGACTCTCCCTCTTTATGGGCATTTAAACGGGCATTGGATAGGCATATGGAGGATAGTGGGCTAGTGTAGGTTAGGTGGGCTTGGATCGGCGCAACATCGAGGGCCAAAGGGCCTGTACTGCGTTGTATTGTTCCATTTCCATGATCTATGCACTTGGTCTCTCTCTCAATCACTCACTGTCTCTGTATACTGCCTCCTTCTCTCTCTCTCTCTCTATCTCACACACACACAGTCTATCTGACATGCTCTGTCTATCTGGATCTCTCATGCACGCACTCTCTCTGATGTATACTGTCTCTCACTTTCTCACTCACACACGCTCTGATTTACACTATCCTCTCTCTCGCACTCACTCACACACTCTCATTTAACTGTCTCTCACTCTCTGTCACTTTACACACTCTCTCTGATGTTGACTGTCTCTCTCTCTCTCACTCACATACTCTCTCTGATGTACATTGTCTATCTCTCTCTCTGTCTTACTCACACACTCTCTCTGACCTACGCTGTCTCTCTGTCTCTGTCACTCTCTCTCTCTCTCGCTCTCTCACTCTCTCTGATGTACAAAGTACCCCTCTCTCTCACTCACACACTCTCTCTGATATGCACTGTCACTCTCTCTCTCTTACACACACGGTCTAATGTACACTGTCACTCTCTCTCTCCCTCACGCACTCCCTCTGATGTACACTGTCCCTCTCCCTCCCATTCTCTCTCTCTCTCTGATGTACACTCTCTGTCTCTCTCTCTCTCTGTCTCTCTCTCTCTGTCACACACACTGTCTGATGTACATTGGATCTCTCTCTCACACAGTCACAAACTCTCTCCGATGTTTACAGTCTCTCTTTCTCTCTCACTCTCGCTCTCTCTCAGTCACACACTCTCTCTGATGTACACTGTCCCTCTCTCCCTCGCGCACTATTTCTGATGAACACTGTCTCTCTCTCTCTCACTCACAGAGTCTATCTGATATGCTCTGTCTATCTGTATCTCTCACTCACACACTCTCTTTGATGTGCACTGTCACTCTCTCTCACACTATATCTAATGTACACTGTCTCTCTCTCACACTCTCTTACTCTCTCAGATGTGCACTGTCTCTCCCCCTCTCATTCACACACTCTCTCTGATGTATGCTCTCTCACACACACACTCTCTCACTCACATACTGTCTCTGATGTACATTCTCTCTCACTCTCTTGCTCACTCACTCACTCTCAATGATGTACACAGTCTCTCTGTCTCCCTCACTCTCACACTCTCTCTGATGTGCACTATCACTCTCTCTCATTTACACCGTCTCTCTGTCTGTCTCTCTCTGTCTGTCTCTCACACACTGTGATATGCACTGTTTATCTGACTCTGTCACTCACACTCTCTCTCTGATGTACACTGTCTTTCACTCTCCCACACTCAACCACTCTCTTTCTGATGTGCTGTCTGTCTGTCTGTCTTTCTCTCTCCCTCATACTCTCACTCTGATGTACATTGTCTGTCTGTCTCTCTCTCTTTTTCACACTCTCTCTGATGTACACTGTCTCTCTCTCTTACTCACACTCTCTCTGTGATGTACATTGTCTCTCTCCCTCTCACTCTCTCTCTAATGTACACTGTAGCTCTAACACCCACTCACACACTCTCTGATGTAAATTCTCTCTCTCTCTCTGTCTCCCTTTGTCTGTCTCTCTCTCTCTGACACACTCTCTCTGTTGTACACTGTCCCTCTCTCTCTCTCACTCTCTCTGACACACGCTCTCTGTTGTACACTATCCTCCTCTCTCTCTCTCCCTCACACTCTCTCTGATGTATACCGTCAGTCTCCCTCTCTCTATCTTACTCACACTCTCACACATTCTCTGATGTGCACTGTCATTCTTTCTCTCACTGACATACTCTCTCTAGCGTAAACTGTCTCTCTCTCTCTCTCTCTTTCACTCACTCACTCTCTCTGATGTACACTGGCTCTCTCTGTCACTCAGACACACTCTTTCATGTACTCCCTCTCTCTCTCACTAACTCACACACTCTCTCTGATATACACTCTCTCTCGCTCGCTCACACACTCTCTCTGATGTGCCCTGTCACTCTCTCACACTCTCTCTGATGTACACTGTCTCTCTCTCAGTCTCTCACTCTCTCTGATGAGCAATGTCTCTCTCCCTCTCATTCACACACTCTCTCTGATGTATGCTGTCTCTCTATCTCTCTCTTACTCTCACACTCACACACTCTCTCTGATGTACACTGTCTCTGTCTCTCTCTCTTTCTCTCACTCACACTCTCTGATGTGCACTCTCTCACACACACACTCACACACTCTCTCTGATATTCACTGTCTCTCTCTCTTGTTCACTCACACACTCAGTTTGATGTGCACTGCCTCTCTCTCTATCGCTCAAACACTCTTTGTGATGTATATTGTCTGTCTCTGTCTCTCTCTCACTCACACACACTCACTGAGACTGTCTGATATACACTGTCTATCTGCCACTGTCACTCACACACTCTCTCTGATGTACACTGTCTCTCTCTTACTCACTCTCTCTAATGTACTCTGGCTCTCTCTCTCCCCCCTCTCTCTCTTTCACACACACACTCTCTCTGATGTAGACTTTCTCTCTCTCTCTCTCTCTTGCTCACTCACACACTCTCTGTGATGTGCAATGTCTCTCTCTATTGTTCACACACTCTCTGTAATGTATACTCACTCTCTCGCTTGCTCACTCACACACTCTTTCTGATGTACACTTTTGTCTCTATCTCTCTTACTCATACACTCTCTCTGATGTGCACTGTCTTCCCTCTCTCTCACTCACACGCTCTCTCTGATGTACACTGTCTCACTCTCTCACTCACTCACTCTGATGTACTCTGTCTCTCTGTCTCCGTCTCTCTGTCGCTCACACACTCTCTGTGATGTACACTGTCTGTCTCTCTCTTTCTCTCTCTCTCTCTCTCTCTCACTCACTCACTCACACACACTCACAAAGTCTGTTTGGTTAGCACTGTCTATCTGTCTCTGTCACAGACACACACTCACTCATGTACTCTGTCTCTCACTCAGACACTCTCTCTGATGTACACTGGCTCTCTCTCACTCACTCTCTCTGATGTACTCTGGGTCTCTGTCTCTCTCTCTCTCTCTCTTTCACACACACACTCTCTCTGATGTACACTTTCTCTCTCTCTCTTGGTCACTCACACACTCTCTGATGTGCACTGTCTCTCTCTCTCTCTCTATCGTTCACACACTCTCTGTGATGTACACTCACTCTCTCTCTCTCTTGCTCACTCACGCACTCTTTCCGATGTACACTGTGTGTCTCTATCTCTCTTACTCACACACTCTCTCTGATGTGCACTGTCTTCCCTCTCTCTCACTCACACACTCTCTCTGAAGTACACTGTCTCACTCTCTCACTCACTCACTCTGATATACTCTGTCTCCGTCTCTCTATCGCTCACACACTCTTTGTGATGTACACTGTTTGTCTCTCTTTCTTTCTCTCTCTCTCATTCACACAGACTCACAACGTGTGTCTGGTTTTCACTGTCTATCTGTCTCTGTCACTCACACACACTCACTCATGTACTCTGTCTCTCACTCAGGCACTCTCTCTGATGTACACTGGCTCTCTCTCACCTACACACTCTCTCTTGTGTACACTGTGTCTCTCCCTCTCTCTCTCACTAACTCACATACTCTCCCTAATATACACTGTCTCTCTCCCTCTCACTCAGACACTCTATCTGATGTACACTGGCTCTCTCTGACACACTCTCTCTGATGTGGACTGTCTCTCTCCCTCTCACTCTCTCACTCTCTCAGATGTGCACACTATCTCTCCCTCTCATTCACACACTCTCTCTGATGAATACTATCTCTCTATCTCTCTCTCACTCACACATTGTCTCTGATGTACATTGTCTCTCTCTCTCGCTCACTCACACACTCTCTCTGATGTACACAGTTTCTCTGCCTCTCTCACTCTCACACTCTCTCTGATGTGCACTGTCACTCTCTCTCTCACTCACATTCTCTCTCTGACTGTCTCTCTCACACACAGTCTATCAGATATGCACTGTCTATCTGACTCTGTCACTCACACAGTCTCACTGATGTACACTGTCTCTCACTCTCCCACACCCAACCACTCTCTCTCTGATGTGCTGTCTGTCTGTCTGTCTCTCACTCCCTCACACCCTCACTCTGATATAAACTGTCTGTCTCTCTCACTCTTTCTCACACTCTCTCTGATGGACACTGTCTCTCTCTTACATACTATCTGCGATGTACATTGTTTCTCTCCCTCTCACTCTCTTTCTAATGTACACTGTAGCTCTAACACTCACTCACACACTATCTCTGATGTAAATTCTCTCTCTCTCTCTCTCTGTCTGTCTCTCTCTCTGACAGAGACAGACAGAGACTGACGCACTCTCTCTGATGTAGACTGTCTCTCTCCCTCTCACTCACTCACACTGTCGGATGTACACTGTCTCTCGCTCACTCACTCTGACTGATGTACACTGTCTCGCTCTCTCTCTCTCTCACTCACGAACACTCATTACGTCTGTCTGATATGCACTGTCTATCTACCACCGTCACTCACACACTCTCTCTGATGTACACTGTTTCTCTCTCACTCACACTCTCTGATGTACTCTGTCTCTCTCTCTCTTCCACTCACAAACTCTCTGTGATGTACATTTTTTCTCTCTCTCTTGCCCACACTCACTCACACTCTGATGTGCACTGTCTCTATCGTTCACACACTTTCTGTGATGTACACTCACTCTCTCCCTCTTGCTCACTCGCACACTCTTTCTGATGTACACTGTCTCTCTCTCACTCTCTCTGACATACTCTGTCTCTCGGTCCCTGTCTCTCTCTCACTCACACACTGTCTGATGTGCACTCTCTCTCACACACACTCACACAATCTCTCTCACACTGTCTCTCACTCTCTCTTGCTCACTCACAGATCACTTTGATGTGCACTGTCTCTTTCTCTATCACTCAAACACTCTCTGTGATGTACATTGTGTGTATCTCTCTGTCCCTCACACACACTCACAAAGTCTGTCTGATATGCACTGTCTATCTGCCACCGTCACTCACACACTCTCTCTGATGTACTCTGTCTCTCTCTCTCTTTCACTCACACACTCTCTCTGATGTACATTTTTTCTCACTCTCTTGCTCACACTCACTCACACTCTGATGTGCACTGTCTCTATCGTACACACACTCTCTGTGATGTACACTCACTCTCTCTCTCTTGCTCACTCACACTCTTTCTGATGTACACTGTGTGTCTCTATCTCTCTTACTCACACACTCTCTCTGATGTACACTGTCTCTCTCTCACTCTCTCTGACATACTCTGTCTCTCGGTCTCTGTCTCTCTCTCTCACACACACACACTCACACACTCTCTCTGATATACACTGTCTTTCTCTCTCTCTTGCTCACTCACACACTCACTTTGATGTGCACTCTCTCTCTTTCTATCGCTCAAACACTCTCTGTGATGTACATTGTCTGTCTCTCTCTCTATCACTCACACACACTCACAAAGTCTGTCTGATATGCACTGTTTATCTGCCACTGTCACTCACACACTCTGATGTACACTGTCTCTCTCTCTCTCACTCACTCTCTGAGATGTACTCTGCCTCTCTCTCTCTCTTTCACTCACACACTCTCTCTGATGTATATTTTCTCTCTCTGTCTTGCTCACTCACACGCTCTGATGTGCACTGTCTCTATCGTTCACACACTCTCTGTGATGTACGCTCACTCTCTCTCTCTTGCTCACTCACACACTCTTTATGATGTACACTGTGTGTCTCTATATCTCTTACACACTCTCTCTGATGTGCACTGTCTTCCCTCTCTCTCACTCACACACTCTGATGTACTCTGACTCTCTGTCTCTGTCTCCGTCTCTCAATGCTCACACACTCTCTGTGATGTACACTGTCTGTTTCTCTCTTTCTGTCTCTCTCTCTTCTCTCACTCTCACACTCACAAAGTCTGTCTGGTTTGCACTGTCTATCTGTCTCTGTCACTCACACACACTCACTCATGTACTCTGTCTGTCACTCAGACACTCTCTCTGATGTACGCTGGCTCTGTCTCACGCACACACTCGCTTTCATGTACACTGTGTCTCTCCCTCTCTCTCACTAACTCACACACTCTTCCTGATATACACTGTCTCTCTCCCTCTCACTCAGACACTCTATCTAATGTACACTGGCTCTCTCTCACACTATCTCTGATGGACACTGTCTCTCTCACTCTCACTCTCTCAGATGTGCACTCTCTCTCTCTCATTCACACACTCTCTCTGATGTGTGCTATCTCTCTATCTCTCTCACTCACACACTGTCTCTGTTGTACATTGTCTCTCTCTCTCTCACTCACACTCTCTCTGCTGTGCACTGTCACTCTCTCCCTCACTCACACTCTCTCTCTGTCTGTCTCTCTGTCTGTCTCTCTCTCACACACAGTCCGTCAGATATGCACTGTCTATCTGACTCTCTCACTCACACAATCTCTCTGATGTACACTGTCTCTCACTCTCCCACACTCAACCACACTCTCTCATGTGCTGTCTGACTGTCTGTCTCTCTCTCCCTCACACTCTGACTCTGATGTACTCTGTCTGTCTCTCTCTCTCTTTCTCACACTCTCTCTGATGTACACTGTCTATCTCTCTCTTACACAGTCTCTGTGATGTACATTGTCTCTCTCCCTCTCACTCTCTCTAATGTACACTGTAGCTCGAACACTCACTCACACACTCTTTCTGATGTAATTTCTCTCTCCCTCTCTCTCTCTGTCTCTCTCTCTGACAACTCTCTCTGATGTAGACTGTCTCTCTCCCTCTCACTCACTCACTCACTCTGTCTGATGTACACTGTCTCTCCCGTTCTCTGTCTCTCTCTCTCTCTCTCACTCACACTCTCTCTCATATACTCTGTCTCTCTCTCCCTCTCTCATTCACAAACAGTCACAACGTCTGTCTGATATGCACTGTCTATTTGCCTCTGTCACTCACACACTCTCTCTGATGTACACTGTCTCACACTCACTCTCTCTGACGTACTCTGTCTCTCTGTCGCTGTCTCTCTCTCTCACTCACACACTGTCTGATGTGCACTCTCCCACACACACACTCTCACACACTCTCTCTGATATACACTGTCTCTCTCTCGCTTGCTCACTCACACACGCACTTTGATGTGCACTGTCGCTCTCTCTATCGCTCAAACACTCTCTGTGATGTATATTGTCTGTCTGTCTGTCTCTCTCTGTCACTCACAAAGTCCGTCTGATATGCACTGTTTATCTGCCACTGTCACTCACACACTCTCTCTTATGTACACTGTCTCTCTCTCACTCACTCTCTCTGATGTAATCTGTCTCTCTCTTTCACTCACACTCTCTCTGATGTACACTTTCTCTCTCTCTCTTGCTCACTCACACACTCTGATGTGCATTGTCTCTATCGTTCACACACTCTCTGTGATGTACACTCACTCTCTCTCTCTTGCTCACTCACACACTCTTTCTGATGTACACTGTGTGTCTCTATCTCTCTTACTCACACACTCTTTCTGATGTACACTGTGTGTCTCTATCTCTCTTACTCACACACTCTCTCTGATCTATCTCTGATGTTCCATCACGCTCAACCCCACACACTCCACCACCCTCACACACACTGCCCCACACCACCCCCACCGTCACGCTGACTGCCACACATTCCACGACCGTCTCACACACCTGGCCCAAAACCCCCACCATCACGCTCACCCCTACACACTCCACCATCACACACTCCACCCCACACCACCCCCACATTCACGCTCACCCCTATACACTCCGCCACCCTCACACAAACTGCCTCGCCCATGCCCACCATCACGCTCACCGTCACGCACTCCACAACCATCACACAACCTAACACGCACAACCCTCGCAGTCATGCTCATCCCCACAAACTGCCCTACAACACCCTCACTGACACGTTCACCCCCACACACACCAGCACCAACACACACACTGCCCCACACCACCACCATCATCACCCTCACCACCACACACTCCACTAACAATCGACACACTGCCCCCCACCACCCCCGCCGTCAAGCTCACACTCACACACTCCACCACCATCTCACAAACTGCCCCACACCACCCCCATCATCACCCTCACCACCACACACTCCACCATACTCACACACACTGCCCCACACCAAGCCCAAGGTTCTGCTCATCCCCACACACGCCACCACCCTCACACACACTACTCCACACCAGCCTCACTGTGACGCACAGTCCCACTCCACCACCGTCACACACACTACCCCACAACTCCGTTGTCATTACGCTTACCTCCACGCACTCCACCACCATCACACACACAGCGCCACACCACCCCACCACCACGCTCACCCCCACACACTCCACCATCATCACATATTCCACCCCACTACCTCCCCACCATCATGCTCACCCCCACACATTCCTCCACCATCACACACACTGTCCTGCACCACCTTCAACGTCACGCTCACCACCACACACTCCACCAACCTCACGCACCCTGCCCCACAAAACTTCCTCCATCACGCACACACCCACACACTCCAATACCCTCACACACACTGCCGCATACCACCCTCACCGTCACGTTTACATCCACACCCTCCACCATTATCTCCCACACTGCCCCACACCACCCTCACCGTCACGCACAACACCACACACTCCACCATGATCACACACACTGTCCTACACCACACTCACCGTCACCCTCACCCGCACACACTCCACCACCCTCGCACACACTGCCCCACAACTCCCTCACAATAACGCTTACCTCCACGCATTCCAGCATCATCACACACACTGCGCCACACCACCCCACCATCACACTCACCCCACACACTCCACCACCATCACACACACTGCCCTACACCAGCCTCACCATCATCACAAACAGCGCCCCACAGCACCCTCACCGTCACGCTCACACCCACACACTCCACCACACTCACATCCACTGCCCCACACCACGCCCACCGTCACGCTCAACCCACACACCCCACCAACCTCACACACTGCCCCACACCAGCCTCACTATTACGCTCAACCCCATACATTCCACCATCATCACACACACCGCTCCACACCACCCCCACCGTCACGCGCACCACCACACACTCCACCACCCTCACACACACTGCCCCACACCACCCCCACTGTCACGATAACACCCACACACTCCACCGCCTCACACACACTGCCCCACACCACCCCCACCGTCACGCTGACCACCACACATTACACCACCGTCTCACACACTGCTCCAAAATCCCCATTATCATGGTCACCACCACACGCTCCACCACCCTCACGTACACCACCCCACACTAGCCCACTGTCATGCTGACTGCCACACATTCCACGACCGTCTCACATTCTGGCCAAAAATCCCCACCATCACTCTAACCCCGACATACTCCACCACAACCACACACTCCACCCCACACCACCCCACATCCACGCTCACCCCCACACACTCCACCACCATCACACAACATGCACACCTGCCTCACCATCACGCTTACCTCTACACACTCCACCTCCATCGCATACACTGCCCCACACCATCCCCACATTTACGCTCACCCCACACACTCTGCCATCCTCACACAACCTGCCCCGCACCATGACCACCATCACGCTCACCCTCACGCACTCCACCACCATCACACAACCTAACCCGCACAACTCTCGCAGTCACACTCATCCCCACAAACTTCCCTACACCACCCTCACCATCACACTCATCGCCACACACTCCACCACCATCAGACACACTGCCTCCCCCCACCCCCCGCCGTCATGGTAACCACCACACACTCCACAAACATCACTCACAATGCCCCACACCACCCCCAGCATCACCCTCACCACCACACACTCTACCACCTTCCCTCCACCTGCCCCACACCACCTCACCATCACGCTCACACCCACACACTCCACCACCACACACACAGTCCCACACCACCCTCAGTGTCAGGCTCACAACAATACTCTCGACCACACTCACACACATTGCCCAACACGACACCCACCGTCACGCTCACACCCAACAAACTGCACCACCCTCGCAAACAGTGCCCCACACCACCCTCAGCGTCATGCTCACCTCTACACACTCCACCACCATCACTCACACTTCGCCACACCACACAACCCCAAACATCATGCTCACCCCCCAAACCCCACCACCTCCACGCACACTGCCCCACACTATCCTCAACGTCACGCTAACAATCACAATCTCCACCACCATCATACACAACCCCACACAACCCTCACCGTCACGTTCACCCCCTCACACTCCACCACCATCACACACTGCTCCACACCACCCTCACCGTCACGCTCATCCCCACACACTCCACCACATCACACACACTGCCCCACACTTCCCCCACCATCACCCTCACTACTACACATGCCAACACCCTCTCGCTCACTGCCACACACCACCCTCACCGTCACACTCACCCCCACACGCTCCACCACCATCACATGCACTGTCCCGCACCACCTCCACCGTCACGCTCACCCACACAAACTCCACCACCATCACACAACATACCCCGCACCACCCTCATCGTCACGCCCATCCTCCATCGTGCACCACCCTCACACACACTGCACCACCCCTGCCCCACCATTACGCTCACCCCAACACACTCCACCATCACACACACACTGCCCCACACCACCCTCACCGTCACGCTCACCCCATACATTCCACCACCATCACACACTCCACCCCACACCACCACCATCTTCACGCTCACCCACACTCACACCATCACCGTCACACATACTACCCAACACCACCCTCACCGTCTCGCTCACCCCCACTCACTCCACCACCATCACACGTACTGCTCCACACCACCCCACCGTCACGCACACTGGCCCAAAATCCCCACCATCACACTCAATCCCACACCTCCTTTGCCAGCATGCTTTCCCCCACGCAGTTTACCACCTTCACACACACTGCCCCACACTATCTCCACCGTTACGCTCACACCAACACACACCACCATCACACACACACTGCCCAAACCACCCCCACCGTCACGCTCACCCCCGCACACACCAACACCCTCACACACATTGCCCCACAACACCCCCACCGGCACGCTCACCCCACACACTCCACCACCATCACACACTCTGTCCCACACCACCCCCACCATCAGGTTCACCCCCACACACTCCACCACCATTACATACTCCACCCCACATTTCCCTCACCATCATGCTCATCCCCACACACTGCTCCACCATCACACACACTGCCCCACACCACCCTCACCGTCATGCCCACACCCACACACTCCACCACCATCACACTCTCTGCTCCACACCACCCCCACCATCACATACACCCCCACACACTCCACCACCATCACACACACACTGCCCCACACAACCCTCACCGTCACGCTCACCCCCACACTTTCCCCCAGATCAGGCTCACTCCCTCGCACACTCTCCCAGCATTACACTCACACACTCACGCAATCTCCCACCATCACACTCCTCACACACCTTAAACTGAGCTTCTGCCTGTGAACACCGAGCCAGATGATCCCCTCTAAATGGCCTTTAACCCCATTCCCATTCTATTCCCTGAGTAACAGACAGTATGTCCCACACAATGTTTGTGATATCCTGTTGTACCAGTCTCAGACACAGTCTATGGTGCCACTCCACCTGTTACCCCCGAGTAACGGCTCCTGTTCTTACACACACTGTGTCCCCAAGCAATGGCGTTTGGCCCGAGCTCCATACTGTTGCCCTGGCGATGGCCTGACATGTCGTCCGAATCTCTTGTTCCCTACCATCGGCCTGAAGTTAGACAACCCTCTTCTGTTTCCTCAGCACCGAAGGATTCCAGGAAGACAGTAACAGTGAGAGGTTATGATCGCAAGATAGAGAGAGTGAATGAGATTGGGGAAGGCAATGACAGTGGAATTGAGTGTGTAAATGGGATAAGGAGAGAGAAATAGCAGTGCATTGTGAGAGTGGGAGGGATATATGGAGGGAGAGGGAAAAAGGGAGCAAGGTGAATTCTGCTGAGAGCCAATTTGGAGTGGGAGACCCAGAAGGGTAAGTAAGGACAGAGGGAGTTAAACCCAGCTCCTGAGCTCAGGGCGCGGTGCCCTCCCCTCCCCAGAGGACCAGGACTTGGGGCTGAGTCTGTCTGTCTCCAGCTCAGTTTCTCCAACGCAAAGACACACAACAACATCGGTCACTCTGCTGCTCGGCACGCTTTAATGAACATTTTTATTGTTTACAAATGCAAGTGATTGGTACAGTTATTGGGATGGTGCCTTTTCTCACTGGCCCCTGTGTTGTGAGAAACATTGAAATGTTTCCCTGTAACCCCCCTGTGCGATAAGGATGGACAAACCAGCGCTACCCTCAGTCTGTTACCATAGCGACAGGCTGCTCCATCGCTAAAACACTGAACTGAAATGAGAAAGTCCCGGATGGATTGATTAATGAGGGAATTTGATGGATGGATGGATTTGGGTGAAGGGATATTTCAGCACATTCTTCAGCTGCTGCCTGAACTTAGTCTGTGTTACGGCATAAATTGCGGTGTTTGTGCAGCAACTGAGGAGCTGCAGCATGAAGCCCAATTCCTGCACAAAGGAATGGAAATATACAGAGTAATAACCAATATCATCCATCCGGTACCATATAGAATACAGCATTAACGTTGACCATAACAGGATGAAATTGGCCGAGATCACAAACAGTAATATGATAGATTTTTTTCGGTTTCTCATTTCTGTGTCAGACTGAGCGTCCCCATTGGTGTGAGCGCAGAGTCTCCTGCGGGCTCTGCTGGTCACTAAAATGTGTCTGATGGTGAGAACATTGAGCAGCAGAATCAGGAGAAATGGGACACACGGGGTTAGAATGTGCTGGAGGAACTCGATTGTGACCCAGACACTGGAGAATCGAACAGCATCTGTTATATCACAAAACCAGGGGGTGTTCCTCAGCCAATACCGAGCCGTGAGCATAAAATACCAGGAAATGTTCTTTAAACAGCTCAGCACAGTCACTGCTCCCAGAACCACAGCCGCCGTTTTCTCACTGCAATATTTACTTTTCAGCTTCTGGCAACAAATGGCCACAAACCGATCAAAGGTGAAAGTGACGGTGAACCAGACAGAGCAGTCAGTGGCTGCATAAAGCAGGACGGCGTGGATATTACACATGGGAACGGAGTCCCGCAGGAAATAAAACTGTTCATCATAAACAATGGGAATGTGTCTCAGAATCAGGTCGAGGATGATGACCAGGAGATCCGCCGATGCCATGGCCCCCAGGTAACGTCTGACACATGGAGACAATCCACAATCTTTATAAAGCAGGACGTAGATGGTCACTACGTTAACTGTGAGGAAGAAAAACAAGCCATTATCCATCAGCCTGGAGGTAAAGGGACCCGTTTGATCGGGGACCCAGTGAGATTTTTAAATGTGTCCCCGTATTCAGGGACTTATCAAAATAATTGGAGCTGGAATAACCAATGGTAACATCTGAATTACTGACAAAAATGTGACATAAACCACAAGAAACCCTCCCTCCCCAAACACACAGAGACGCATCCATAAGGACAGATGTTTCCTAGAACATTCCCACACACTTGATTACTCGAGAGCAGACACAGGTCAGTCCTTCCCAGTTTCTAATACGGAGGGTGGAAACGTTGCTGTCCTGAAGGATTCTCTCCCATGTTAGAAACAAAACTCACTTAAAAATCAGCCGGAGACAAAGCCATGGAAACAAGGACACTCCGCTTGCCCGGCAAAGAATGTTAAGATATCAGTTATACAATCATTTTTCTACAGTCTATGTGCCGCAGGCTCACATTCCCGCACCGCCCCCCCCCCCCCCCCACACGCTTTCTCTATTCTTACCCTATCATAATCATTTATTTCATTTCAGTCCCTTATTTGACATAACCTTAAGATGATTACATCACTTGTTTTTCTCTTTCCTTCTGTCTGTACCAGGTTGACCTCGGATATCTGCGTTCTTTGTCCTGTTACTATAAGCTTTATTGTGAAAAGACCCTTATTTCTTCTTTTGTGGTCAGCTACAACACTCCATAGTTATTTCCGAGCTTAAAACGATTTTCTTTCAAACTACTTCTATAAAAGACCCCCTATATTCATTAAAGTCTTAGCCTTAAGTATACTACACGCTAGAAGAATTCCATGACCGTTTGTACAATGTCTCACCCCTTAACCATCTCCAGAAATTGCACTCCACTAGCACTTACAACAATTACATTTCTATATCGCCTGCAGAAAACTACATTTCTTATTTCCCACAATTCCCCCCTTTTTAAAAATATCTGTAGTTTCTGCACTTACTAAGTCTCCTTTAATTCATTTTTGTATTTCCTGCCCTCTTATGCTTTTTTGGCTATGAGGTTCACAATCTTAAATCTTGCAAGGAATAGCTTCAGGTGCATTAGGAAGGTGAGCAATGAGCATTGGGACATGTACATAGTAATACCTTTGCGCTGCATGAGGTCACCTCGCCCCGCTACGTAACTTCCCTTTATGTAAATTAAACTCCACTTATATTTTCTTTACCATACACTAGGGTTCCTGGTTTTCACACAGGCAGCCCGGGTTCGACTCCCAGTATGGGGACCATCTGCCCTTTTCACACCTTAAAGTGATGAGGTTCACAATCTTATTTGTTTCTCAAATTCATGAAGTAACCTTTGGCTCTTCCTTCGCTGTTCGTTCTCTGCACTCTCATTTATTATGCCCAATTCCAAAAGAGGGCCCATTCCCTTGTTGTTCAGTAGATGGAGTCCCTCAGCTTGATTACCCTGCAGGGTCATTTGTTTCACTAAGGCTGTTTCAATTAATCGTTGGACTAATCCTCGTACACAAGGTATAATGCAACAACCGACTGTAGTTAGTACCCCTATCACTATTATCAAGGATGTGAGAACGGAGACCACCATCCCATTCCACTTCCCAAACCATGATTCCAGCCAACCTGTGAGTGACGTGTCCACTCCTGAATTCTTAGCCAATTCCTCCGAGAGGGTGGTCAATCCTTGCAATGCGCGAGTGATTGACCCATCAGTGCTGTGTTATTCGGAATAATGGTACAGCAACTTCCCTCTAACATTTCACATACACAACCTTTTTCGGCTAGAATCATGTCCAGGGCTCGTCTGTTTGCCCAAACAATCCTGCTCGTAGCATCAAGCTGTTCGGCAACTCCCTTGACTGCATCTCTAGTATAGTTTATAAATCTTTGTTGGTTATAAAAAGTGCAGTTTATCCAATCTTCATTTTTATTAATTTTTACCCACCAAAATAGGAATGATTCTAAACCTGCTGCAATCTGGTTGCGGGCCTTAAACTCGTCAAGCGCCCCTCTAGGAACCCCTATGGAGTCAAGATAAATCCTGTCATCAAAGGAAGTCCCCAATATCGATTTCTTGCTTTGCACATCCTCCTCCACTGCCTTCCCCTCTATCTCAATTGCCAAGGTAAATGGAATTGCCAATTGTACAATTGCACAAGTGCCTCGCCAGCTAGAGGGCATAGTGGGTCTTAAAATCTTCCCACCACAGTACCACCACAAATCCGCTCGGGGTACTTTTAAGGCTGAATAGTTCCTTCCCCACTCTGTCTCAGAAACTGATTCAATTTCCGAGCATAGCGTTCGGTCTCCTACAAATCTGGAATGGTCTGTTCCATTCCTATGTACACAGGAGGTATGATTCCCAATCACATTCACAAACATAGGGGGAGTTTTTAACTCTCTCCCCTTTAGGGAAGGAAACATAGACAGCAATTACTGGCAACCGGGGTTTCCCCACGCCGTCTCATCCTGGTACAGGGCTATCATGCATAGTATACCGGCACTGTCTTGCTTCCACCCGAGCGGAAAGGGAACCACCCGAGTCACCGGTCTACCTGAGGCACAAGAATAGCAATTGCTTTTGTTGATGCTTTTTACCGTATATTTTAGACCTACTGGCATCTGTATCTCTGAATCCAGTTTCTATTTCAAGGGTCTGTTTTAAGTCTTTGACCTCTATAACTTTTACCAGATTCGGGTCACTGTCAGGGATAAAAGGTTCTTGTTCTTTTCGCTTTCCATTTTCTCCAATTATTTGAAAGCAGCAGCCCACAAAACATTTCCCAGGGTACCTCCCAGTCACTGCACCCCTAAATATTTTTAAGGGAACCTCAGGGGCTTCCATTCAGATCATAAAGTTGTTGCTGAGGGGTCGACTCCCATTTTCACGGGGAGGAAGAAAGCGTGCAGGAAAGGATTCTTCAGAGGAGGTATTTTTAATAGTGAGGTATATCGGGTTGCATTTCTCATCAGTACATTCTGGGGACGGGCGGAAGGGATGAATAGCGATGCCAGGTGGCGATCCTTGTACCCCAAATGTTTCCTGCATCTGCGTCTGGAGACTGATTGTAAATGAACTATATTCTCTCTGATCCTTTACATCTCCACAATCTACTAGACTGCAAACATCACTCTTTATTACCTGCGGGTATTCAGATTCAGGGAGTTTTAATAGTTTCGAACATGCCACCCCTACTTCGTAAAGCCTTAACACCAAGAGGATGAAGTTGGTCACTCTATTCATGGTACCTATTTGATAATAATATCCCCGTACTCACCCACCCCTTTCTCTCGCGTCTGGGAAAGGTGAACCCACACAGCACTTACAATTAATGGCAGTAGTGTTAAAGGTCTCTTATTTCAGTTCAGTCTTTCTGCTCAGCTTACTTTTCAGAGGGTCCTCTGTAGGATGAACTTGCCACTCTGCCGAGGAAGAAGGAGCGTCTACTGGACCCTTAGCGCGAGTGTGATGGCTCCACCCTTTTTCAGCAGTTCGAATGGCTGTTTCAGTAGTCAGGAGGGTTAGGGACGGTCCCTCCCACCTTGAGTGCAGTTTGGTATCTTTCCAGGTTTTGATCAGGACCCATTCACCCGGCTGTATTCGATGTACGGAAAACTCAAGTGGAGGTGTCTGGGTCAACAGACCCTTCTTCCTGAGGACAGACAAAACAAACCCGCGCGCCACAATATAATTCTTTTTAAAAAACTTATCATTGAACTCTACAGTTGGTAATTCCCCAATTCCCCTCTTGCTTCTCGATTGTTCCCCTTCTGATGGACAATAGCTATTTCCCGGAGTAATTCCAAACTTTTCAACATTTGCCCTATCAACTCTTCGTTTAATTCCTTTCCCCAGCTATTGATTTGACCACGCTCTTGCCATATTTTACCGAAGGTATGGACCACTCCATAGGCATACTTAGAGTCAGTGTAAATTGTCCCATCCCGATTTTCTAATCGCTTTAAGATCTGGTTTAAGTCATATAATTGCAAGTTTGGGCTGACCACGTATTTGGTCACCGGTCAGCCTCAACTGTGCGGTTTTCACTACCGTCTACTATTGCATATCCATTATGTCTTCTTCCTTGTACTACTCTTGATGACCTGTCTATAAACAGCCTACCTCCTTCATGTAGAAGAATATCCTTTAAGTCTGCTCTTGTTCTGGTCGAATACTCGATAATATCTAAACAGTCATGTTCTACTTCTCGCGTATTTAGGGGTTCTCCCTTCCACATGAAGGTGGCTGAGTTCAAACAAGCGTCTGTTGTTAACACCAGGTTGTCTCTCTCCATAAGGATAGCTTCATATTTTAGAATTCTTGAGTCCGTCAACCATCTTCCTGCCTTTTGATTTAACACTGTTCTGACTTGATGGGGAGTGCTAGCAACTAGCGCTCCTCCGAAGGTGAGTTTGCGGCTCTCCTCTAATAGAATGGCAGTGTCCGCGACCGCCTGTATGCACTCAAGCCAACCTCTCGAGACAGGGTCTAGAATTTTGGACAGGAAGGCTATGGGCTGTTTCTTTCTTCCTGTTTTCTGGGTTAGCACTCCTACTGCTGCTCCATTATTTACTGTCACAAAAAGGTGGAAGGGTTTCTCAAGGAAAGGGAGGGCCAACACGGGAGCTTGCATCAAGCTTCGTTTTAATTCCTGTCGTCCCTCCTTTTCTTTTTCTGTCCATTGTAATTTTTCATGTTCAGGTTTTGTCAATTTGTAATATAACCCCTTCGTTTTCTGTGGCTAGAGGACAAGCCCAGAATGCATCTTTTAAATCTATCACAGTAAACCAGCGATGGTCACACTGTAGTTTGCCTAACAAAGGATATGGATTGGGTGGCACCGGGTGCCGTGTTCGAACCAATTGATTTACTGCTCTAAGATCCTGCAGCAGCCGATAGGTTCTGTCTGGTTTGCGGACAGGCAATATCGGAGTATTAAAGGGTGACATGCATGGTTCCAATAACCCAGTTTTTATCAACGAATCTATGACTGGTCGTAGACCTCTGCGGCCGTTTAGGGATATCGGGTATTATTTTACATGAACTATCTTATTTTCTTGTTTCAGCGTAATCCTTATCAGATCAATATTTAACCGACCTGGATGACCATCTTTTGCCCATACATCAGGATGGATTTGTTTTTCATCACTCGATGTTAACATGGCCATTTTTACAGTCACATTACGATTTTCTACCTCTATTGTTAGGCCTAATTTAATAATTAAATCTCTACCCAGTAAATTGCTCCCGAGGTCAGGGATATATAAGAACTGTCCTGGTATTTCTTCACTACTTCCCGTAATTAAAGTTGGCTCAAAAATGGATACTAAAAATGCTTCATCTTATTTACTCCAAAAACCCTGATTCTTTGGTTAGTTAATTTAACGCCAGTAGGTGTAAAACTTAGGGATGACTGGGCCGCTCCCGTATCGACCAAAAAATACTGTCTCCTCCCCTTTTGGTCCCACCTTTAGATTTACCAAAGGTTCCTGGTGGGTCTCAAGAGGAGGGAACCCTGATTCCTCTAAACTTCATCTATGGTCATTAGGAAAATGGCTTCCCTTTCTCGTGATAATTCCAGGCATTCCCGTTTAAAATGCCATACTTTCCCGCAATGATAACACCCTGCCTGTTGCCTCCTTTCTCGGGTATCTGACCCTTGTCTTTCGGATCCTTCCCTATCCTTCCTGTTATCCCTTGATCCCATTCTTCTTTTTGTTATTTCTTCTACTGTCCCCACCATCATTTTGGCTTTCTGTTTCTGCTTCTCGCCTTCCCTTTTCACATTCACTATCTGTGCCTCACGTAACAATTCTTCCATCTGTCTTTCACTCCATCCATCTAATTTCTGTAATTTCTTTTGTACGTCCGGCCATGATATAGTTACAAACTGGAACTTTACGAGTCCCTGTGCTACCGGATTATCGGGATCCATTCCCGAATACTTTCTTGTGGCCTCTTTGAGCCTTTGAAGAAATGCAGAAGGGGTTTCATCCTTCTCTTGTCGTACCTCAAAGGCCTTAACAAGGTTTTGTGATCTGGGTACTGCCTCTTTAATTCCTAATATTACAATTACTCTGAGATCTCGCATTGACTCCCTATCGTCTCTGTCAGTATTTTTCCAATGTGTGTCAACATTTGAGAATTTATATTATACTTTTCATTTCCTTTTGAAAGACTATAACTTCACTGCTAGTTAAGAGAGTATTTACATATCCGATGGTATCTTCCCCAATCGGAACCTCTCTTTAGGGACATAATTTTACATTTTCCATTATCTTTGCCCCTCCTTTACGTGTGGAGGCTCGAGTGATTCTGAGCCTCCAAGGTTCTTCGTCTTTTAGTTCAGAGTGCGTTCCCCTTTCTATGTCTGGACTCAGTTCTACTTCAGGAGCTGTAGGTTCGTTCCGGGGAGTAATATATGGGGGCGGCAAACACATTAAGGGATCCCATTGTGGCTTCCCTTTTTCATTCTTTGTCATTAATTCTTTCCCTAATTCCTCCGTATTCATGGGACATAATTTTACTCCTGCACTCCCTATCCAACAAGCCGCATAATCGGACTCTTTTTGACTGTAGGTTCTTTTAGATTGACATATATATTAAAATCTTGACACAGCCAATCCTCATCGAACCCAGACTTGGGCCAAAAAAAGGAATACCAGGCGCCTTAATACTTTCTCTAGTCCAAACGAAACAACAATATTTTATCATTGTAGCCTTATCTTTCTCCCGCGTCCAGCAGTGGTGTTCCCAATTACCCAACAATTTCCCCAAAGACTGTCAGGTGGAATATATTCCCCTTTAACATGATTTACAGATCGATCCTTACACAGGCAATTCCCCGTGCCTCCCATTAATGCAAATTTAATTAATCTTAACGAGGTCCGCTGTCACCTTCTTGAACACCCCCTTCAGGGTCCTGAGTCGACACCGTACTCGTCCGATTATTCTGACCAATTATATGCTTTGTTTTTAGACTTCAACTGTTAACATTCAATCACCAACAAACAAATGTGCATTCAAACCGGATCACAAAGGGTTAAAGTTTCTACTAGCGGTTCAGCTTTTCTCTCTCTCTCTCTCTCTCTCTCTCTCTCTCTCTATCTCTCTCTCTCTCTCTCTCACACACACACACACACACACACACACACACTGTATTTCACAGACACGAGCGTCTCACAACGAGTCTTCTAACTTCTCACTATTTTTCTAGACGTCTGGCCATAAGTTAATTACAAAGTGCACCCTCAGCAGCCCTTCAGTTACTAGCCCTTCTGACACGGTCTATTTTACATTGACATATGCTTTAATTTAGATCTTACCAATTCCCCCGTACTTCCTGTACGTTTCCCGACCACTTAAGGTTGTCCCGAACACCAAGGCAATACTTAAAGATCACTTTTCTTACCTTGGTCTGTGCACAGAGTTACCTGGTCGCAGCCGGCTCCTAACCTGCGCAGCAATCCCCTGCAACTCTTATGGTCACTGGAAAACCACGACAGTTCTTATGGTCACTATAAAACCACTGCAGCTCTTATGGTCATTGTAAAACTACTCCTTGTTTCCAGGGTATCCCAGTCCGGATCGTACTCGCCCAAACTGCAAACGGCAAACAAAGGAGTCGGAGACCGCCGAAATCGGCGAGGTGCTCCTCCCCCGTCGTCCCAAGAGTGTCGAGCGGTCGGGGTTTTGGATCCCGGAGGAGGCCCCAAATTGTTAGAAACAAAACTCACTTAAAAATCAGCTGGAGACAAAGCCACGGAAACAAGGAAAATTTATTACAAACTTGCAAGTCCGGACACTCCGCTAGGCTAGCGAAGAGTGTGAAGATATCAGTATCCAATCATTTTGAACAATCTGCGTGCCGTAGGCTCACATCCACCCCCCTCCTTTCCCTATTCTTACCCTATCATAATCATTTATTTAATTTCATTCCCTTATTTGGCCTAACCTTAAGATGATTACTTCACTTGTTTTTCTCTTTCCTTATCTCTGTACCAGGTTGACCTTGGATCTATGCGTTCTTTGTCTTGTTACTATAAGCTTTATTGTGAAAATGCCCTTACTTCTTCTTTTGTGGTAAACTACAACACTCCATAGATATTTCCGAGCTTAAAACTATTTTCTTTAAAACTACTTCTTTAAAAGACCCCATATATTCATTAATGTATTAGCCTTAAGTATACTACACGCTACAAGAATTCCATGACCGTTTGTATAATGTCTCACCCCTCCCCATCTACAGAAATTACACTCCACTAGCACTTACAACAATTACATTTGTATATCGCCGGCAGAAAACTACATTTCTTATTTCCCACACTGGCAATTGCAATTGTGATTGGGAGCATTTACTACAAGCAGAATTGAATATAAGAACTGACTGTACACTACTCTGGTCAGAACACATTTAGAGTATTGTGCTCATTTCTGAGCTCCATATCTCAGGAAGGATGTACTAGTCCTGGAGCGTGTTCAGAAGATTTTGACGAGAATGGTCATAGGAATGAAAAGCTTATTGCATGAAGAATGTTTGAGTACTCTTGGTCTATACTTGATGAAGTTTGAAAGGATGAGAGGGAATGTAATTGAAATAGACAGAATACTGAATGACCTGGAGAGAGTGGATGTTGATAAGATGTTTCCATTGGACTAGGATCCGAGAGCACAGCCTTAGATGAACAGTGATAAGGAGAAAATTATTGAACGATAGAAGAGTGAATCTTTGAAATTTATTGCCACAGAAGGATGTGGAGGCAAGTCATTGAGTATATTTGAGACGGATATAGATAGTTTTTTTATTATCCAGGGGATGAAGGGTTACGGGGAGAAGGTCGGAGAATGGGTTTAAGAAAACTATCAACGATGATTGAATGACGGAACAGACCTGATGGGCTAACTGTCCTAATTTATGCTCCAATGTCTTATAGTCTTCTGGTCTAAACCTTAAGGAAGTACCTTGCATCTCTGAGAAGATAGATTCATATTCTTCATGAAGGTCAGAAGGTGTTGGGATTAGTTAACTGTTTTAGAATGAAGGTATTGTGGCTGCTGTCAGGGTGGTGGATAATATGACATTCAGTGCAGGATCACACACCAACTGCACTGTATTAATATGGGGAGAGTTTATTCAAAACGTGGACCTCTCCATCTCTCTCAATTTGGAGTAGGAGTTGGGGTGGGTGGGTGTAACGTCCGCCCAGGCACTTAAACTATCCTGAATCATGCATCCTGAGTGAAATAGCAGTCATGGAGTTTATCACATTGTCTGTTTAGAATATAAGGCGTGATTGTCCATCCCTCTCAGGGTTCAATGCAATCACCTCTTATTCCCTCACAGCGCTCCAGATCAACCTTCACTCACTCCTCATGGTGCCGTCATTCCAGAGATTAATCTGGTGGAACTCCTCTTCACACTCTCTATGGTAAGGAGATCACTCCATATAAAGGAAAGAAAATCTGTCCGCAATAACCCAAATACTGCCTCAACAACAATCTCAGGTTTGATCACAATAATTCCTTTCCCTCACTTTGCTGGCTCCATTTCTTTCGTGTGACACAGGAAACCATTCACTTACAATGCACTGCCACTGATGGGGAATTTAAAAACATCCATATATCTGTAGGTCAGGATCATTTAAGCCAGCACCAGAGGTGCCCATGGAGATGGGCATCACTCTTGGGAGAGACTCAATCCCAAAGAATACATCTAAAACAGTGAATGGCTACATACCTGAATGGAAATGAGCCCTTGGACTATGGGATGCAGGCAGAGGAAGGGAGCTAGCTTTCCTGTTATTCTGCCCTCACGGGATGTGTGCAGCCATGGTCAGGCCAGCATGTTATGCCAATCTTGAACTGAGTGGCTGTTTCAGCTGTTCCACAGGGCAATAAATAGTAAAACAAATTGCAGTGGGTTTGCAGTTAAATCGAGACTGACCAGGGAAGGATGACCCACTGCCTTCTCTAATGGGCAGAAGGCCAACTGATATCAACAGGTTATCATTCTGTGGCTCTAGAATACGAGCCAATGACATGACCCACCATACACTGTCTGCCCATCTTTCAGATTTTGTGCAGAGAACAAGTTAAACATCTCAAGTGCAATTATTTTGCAATGGACACGTGGTTAGAAGGGACTTGAAACAGATGTATCTGGAATTAACAAAGGCAAAAACGATCGTTTATTCAGGAATTGAACTGAGGCTGAGGAGGAGACTGGGATGTCTTAATAGTGGTACTGGACAGGATTGGTATGTGGGGAGGATATGTAGATGTACACTTTGCAGGAGAAAATGAATCAAAGAGGTTGAGAACAGTGTGTTTTACCGCCGCGTAGTGGTGTGTAATTTGTAAATAATAGTTTGCTAGTTATAATTTCGAAGGAATGGAATCTTTGATTGGAGCTGAAAACATTGGCTTGAACCTTTCCAAAATCTGCACATCAGAAGCATCGATTCCGTTCAGACCATTTCACGAGACAGACAGAGTGACTTACCAGGGACACCAACTACAGCAAGGATAGGATAGTAACCAGCTTGAATAACCATCAGTACATCTTCAATCTGCAATGCTAATGATATCCAAGGCTGGGAAAGCCAGTAAAGACCATAGGATAAACTCCTGTCCATTGTTGGAACATTCCAGTCTAATTTTTCCCAGATTCTGATCCATTGTTGGAACATTCCAGTCTAATGTTCCCAGATTTCCATCTCTCCTGCCCTTCTCTCTGAAGCTGTAATCCCTCTTACTGCTGTTGGACATGCTCCCGCTCACACTATGGGGTAAAAAACTGAAAGTATTCCCTTATTGATAGAAGAGAGAAACTCCCTAGGGATGCATACGATCCATGGAGACTGACAAAACGACAGTCGCTGAACAAATAACTCCAGTTAACCCCTTTGAATTCGATGCTACTTTATTAAAATTCAAAATAACTTTGAACATTTATGCATTCTGGGTGTGATATGCGAGTATGACTGAAGGAAGGAATGTTGAAGATGGCAGATTGATTTTGTGTAATCATTCAGTCAACCTTGGATAT
This sequence comes from Chiloscyllium plagiosum, assembly GCF_037043375.1. NCBI lineage: Eukaryota > Metazoa > Chordata > Chondrichthyes > Orectolobiformes > Hemiscylliidae > Chiloscyllium > Chiloscyllium plagiosum. Next base: position 62,748,319 of record NW_028270175.1, on the reverse strand, counting down.
GAAAGTAATGCCAGAAGTTTAACGAAACATAACCATGCTTCTCTGTTCATAAATACAGAAATAAATCCCGTAACTACTGATCAGTCATTGCAAAATCAGTAAAACATTGCATTGAGAAAACATCTATCATCCATGATCTGAAAGCAAAATGTGCCACGAAAAACGTGGGTTACAACAAACAAACGGCATGGATACGTTCACAGAGAATTGCACATGACAAACACAGTTCAGTTTGCTATTCCAGGATCAGAGAGGGCAGCTGTGGGTCAAGCTGTTGATGTTATCGATGTTAAGGAACTGTCATGAAGTGTCATTTAATAGACTTCAATTACATTGTGATTATGATATTGGGGAAAAGTCAGAAGATGGATAGGACTGGGGGACATGGCTGATTAGACACGGTGGAGGGACAGTGATGTTCCCCATTTACCAGAGTTGGAATGTTACTCTTTATAACTCATATGAAGAACAGATTCAAGAATACATCTACAATGAGGAATCAGCAGAGACAATATTAATGCAATGCGTTTATGCAATATAAAGTACAGGAACAAAATGATTTTCTGCACACACCAATATATGCAAAGTACAAAGAGATAAGGTTGTTAAAAGAGACTCCTGATATTGAGCTATATAAATTGAAATGTGAATTACAGAACTAGGAAAGTGGTATGCATAATTTATCAATCATTATTTGACCCACAGCTAAGATCGTGATTTCACCTCTGTCAGTGAATCCCCTCACTGAGATTCTATGGCCTAGTCTCTCATACAGTATCGGTGTGGGCGGGGGGCGGGGGGGGGGGGGGTCGTGGAGGCGGGGTGGTGATTATCATTTCCTGCTGCTCTTGGCACAGACTATTTCAAACCTCTGCTTTCTCCATGGAACCAATCTATTGGCCTAATGGGTTCTGTTTAGCTGTCAGTAACCCAGCTCTGTGTAATTGTTGGAAATAAATAATCTGGGATGACAGCCAGTATCAGCACAATGCTCACAGTGTATGGAGCCCAGACAAAGGGCTTGCCGTCCAGAGGAATTTCTAAACAAAGCTTCTAATTTCTGTCTGTTCATATTTATCTACCGTAATGCAGTCTTCTGATCTATCTGACTTCACCCTCATCTAACACCTCTTCCTCGCACTCAGTCAGTCGCTCCCCTTTCTATCCTCTCTCAGTTTATCTCCCTTCACTTGCTTTCTCTCTGTTTATTTCTCTCACACAATCTCTCTTGACACACTCTCTCTATCTCCAATTGTTCAGTTGGAGAGATTGTGTCTCCACGAGGGGCTGAATGGCCTTCATCCATGCCATAATAATTGATGTTCTCTGACCCACAATCAATACTTCCTGGACAGACATGCCTGTCCGGTGACAGGTACAAATCACAATCACCCATTATCTTTTCCTGCTCTTCTCTGGGGTACAGCTGCCTTGAAATGTCTTTTCAAACAAAACAGACTGAATGAAATTCGAGCAGTCGAGAGGACGTTCATGAGTGTGTATTTCAATCAGGATTTAATGAAGGATGAGATTCCAGAATAACATAAGCAATGAATGAAAAACAGGGTATCACAAGAAATGGCAGCTGAGTACTACATGTGGTTCCAAGCAGGTCTCATGGTATTACCAATAGATTATCAATCCAGAAAAATCAGCTCCTGTTCTGTGGATCCAGGTTGAATCCCGCCACTGCAGACGATGGAAATTCAATTCAACAATGTAAAAAATATCCCTGGAATTAAGAATCTACTGATGAGAATGAAATCATTGTCGATTTTCAGAAAAATCCATCTGGTTCGCCAATATCCTGCAATGAAGGAATCATCCATCCTCACCTGGTCTGGCTGACATGCAACTCCAGACCCAAAGCAACGTCATTGACTCTCAATCGCCCCCTGAAATGGTCTAATGAGTCATTCAGTTGTATCAATCGCTGCAAAGTTTCAAACAAATGAAACCAGATGGACCACCTGGCATCGAAATGGGCACCAGAAAAGTCAACATTAGAAACGTCACTGTACAACCTGCAAATCTTCCTTCCTAACTTCTGAGGTCTAGTGCCAACATTGGAACAACTGCCTTACAGACTAGTTAAGCAACAGACTAACATAGCCCATACTCACTGAATCATACCTTACAGAAATAAGAGAAATTAAACATGGACAACGGAGTGTCTTACTGATTACCATGTAACGTCGTTCCTCAGCTGAATCAGTCCTCCTCCATATTGAACAACACTTGGAGAAAGCATTGCCTGTGGCAAGGGCACAAAGTGTATTCTGGCTGGGGGATTTCAAAGTCGACTGTCAAGAGTGGTTTGGCAGAAGTACTATTGATCATGCTGGTCGGTTCCTAAGGACATAGCTACTAGATTGGGTCTGCAGAAGGTGGTGACGGAATGAACGAGAGGGTAAAAAAGCATACCTGACCTCATCCGTACCAATCTACCAACTGCAGATGTATCTATCCATGACAGTATCGCTGCCCTAGCCAAGCTGTTCCCATATGTTTACAAACCGACAATGGGGAAAAACTGCTCAAGTGTGTTCTGTACATAAAACGCAGGGCAAATTCGATCGGTCCAAATATCGCCTAACCAGTCTACTCTCCACCATCAGTAAAATGACAGAAGGTGTCATCAACAGTGCTATCAAGCCGCACCAGCTCAAAACTAACCTGCTCAGTGACGCCAAGTTTGGGTTTTGCCAGGGTCACTCAGCTCCTGAACTCGTCACAGCCTTGGTTCAAACATAGAAAAAGGAACTGAATTCCAGCCCTTGACATCAAGGCTACATTCTGCCAAATGTGACATCAAGGAGCCCAAGCAAAAACGCGATGCCAACACTCCATTATTGGAGTCATACCTGACAGTTAGGAAGATGATTATTGTTTTTGGAGGTAAGTCATCTCAGCTCCAGAACATCTCTGCAGTAGTCCCTTAGGATAATGCCCTAGGTCCAAACATCTTCAGCTGCTTCAACAATAACCTTACTTCCATCATTAGGTCAGAAGTGGGGATATTCGATAATGACTGCACAATGTTCAACACCATTCGCAAATGCTCAGATACGGAAGCGGTCCATGCCCAAAGCAACAATATCTAGGCAATATCCAGGCTTGGGCTGGCAAGTGGCAAGTAACATTTGCGCCACATAAATTCAGACAATGACTGTCCCCAATCAGAAACAATATAACCACTTTGTATTCAGCACCATTATCATCACTAAATTCCCCCAGTATCAATATCCTGTGGGTGGGGGGGGGGGGGGTATCATTAACTTGAAACTCAACTGGACTCGCCACATGAATTTAACAGCAGATTAGAGGCTAGGAATACTGCACTAGAAACTCACCTCTTGACTACCCAAAGCCTGTCCATCACCTACAAGGCACCAGTCAGGAATGAGATGGAATATCCTCACTTGCCTGAATGGGTGCAGCCACAACAACACTATGGAAGCTTGACACAATCCAGGACAAAACAGCCCATTTGATTTGTACCACATCCACAAGCATTCACCCCCTTCACCATGGTCACTCAGGAGCAGCAGTGTGCACTATCTACAAGACACAATGGAGAAATTCCCCAAAGATCCTAAACAGTTCCTTCCAATCTCACGAACACTTCCATCTGGAATGACAAGGGCAGTAGACTTTTGAGAACACCACCACCTTCAAATTCCCCTCCAAACGAGTCAACATCCTGATTTGGAAATGTATTGCCGTTCCTTCACTGTTGCTGCGTGAAAAGCCTGGAATTCCCTCTTTAATCACTAGTGGGTCACCGCACAGCAGGTAGATTGCAGCAGTTCGAGAAGGCAGCTCAGCACCACCTTCTCAAGGGCAACTGCAGACGGGCAAGAAATGCTTGGCGCATCCAACGATGCCCACATCCAAAAAATATATTTTTTAAAAATAGTTCCAAGTTGAGCATCTCGATTGGACAGGTTATCTGATTTGAACACGAACAGGAAAGCACTGTTTCTAATATTGAAATTTTAGATTATTCTGTTATTAGATGTGTGTTCAGTATTCGATGGCATATTGTTGCTGAGTGCTGTCACAAATTGTACCTGTTTTGTTTAAATCAACAATACTGGCGTAACAGGATCAATCCTTCGAAAATACCAGACAGAAAATGGCAATCATCGTAGAGAGAATGCACCCCCGCCAGATGAGACTCACTGATAGCAGCTCATATTCAAAATATTAATGGAGTCCTGGCTGACACTGAATCTTCCCACCTTCCATATCACAGGGGTTACCATTGACGAGAACGTGAAGTCAAATCAACATACAAATACAAGGATTACAAGAGCAGGTCAGATACTTACAAGTCTATACTGAATAATAGACCCTATGTCCTAAACGGCATGAAATATAGCAACAGATGTAGGCCATTCAGCCCATTTCTTCACTCTGATACTGTACAATTTTGTCATTGTCTCGACGAAAAGTGGAAATATTTTCTACACATTGACTGTATCAATCTTTGCAGTAATCCATTAGTTTCAATCAGACACCCCCATGCCCCACAATCCTTTTAATGGATCCTATTAGAACATAGTGTCTCCTCTATTCCGCCCACCAAAGTTCATATTCTCACACGTTCCCATATTGTGCTCCATCAGCCACGTGTTTTCCCACAGTCCGAAACTGTTCAAGCCTTTCTGCAGCTTCCCCACTTTCTCATCTGCAAACTTAGCAAAACTGCCCTCAAGTCCTTTGTTCAGTTTGTTCATATATAATATAGTTCCAGGCTCCCTGAGAACCGTCCACAATGTACAAGGCACAAAAGTCAAGGTGCTTGACTCCATTCAGGTTGAAGCAGTGGCTTGACTTGAATTACACCTGAAGAGTCTTCACTCCCTGCACCACCGACTCTCAGTAGAAGCACACCCTACTCCCTTTTGTTGTGAGTTTACTTCATTATGGCGCAGAATCCCAATCTATTGATGTCACTCCATCTCAACACTAACTGAGTGGTGCTCACACCAACCATGTCACTGTGTATTGATGACGATGGAGGGAGGTCGGCGAGGGGATGTCTATGATTAATAACTGTGTGACTGCCAGACTGAAACCTGCCCCGACAGCCTCGGATGTACTTGTGCCTACTGTCACTGCTGCAGGCATGATCAGTCTTCCCTCAGGTCAAATCAACGAAAGCGACGGGCCTGGATAGTGTTCCCAGCTAAGCTCTCAGATCCTATGAGGACCAACTCGCAGAGGTATTCACGTACAATTTCAGACTCTCCCTCCCAAAAGCAGAAGTCGCAACCTGCTTCAAAAAGACCAACATCAACCTTCATCATTGTTTTTCCAATTAAACCTGTTGGACTATAACCTGGTATTGTGTGATTTTTAACTTTGTACACCCCAGTCCAACACCAGCATCTCCAAATCATAACATCCATCTTGTAAGTGAGAAAGCTCATACTTTAATGACTTAATGATTACCGCCCAATGGCTCTAACCTCAATAAACATGGAGTGATTTGAAAGGCTGGTTAGGGCCCACATCACCTCCAATCTCCCAGCCTGATTTGATCCCCGATACTATGCCGACTGATGTAACGGGTCCATAACAGATGCCGTATCCCTAGGACATCTGGACAACAAAGACACCTACACCAGACTCCTGCTCATTGACGACAGCTCCACCTTAAACATCATTATCCCCTCCAGATCTCAAAATTCCATGACCTTAGTCGCGGCTCCACCCTCTTCAACTGGATCCACCGGTTTCTGACCCACATTCCACAATTAGTGAAGATAGGTATCTGCACCTCTGCCACAATAACACTCAATACTGGAGCTCCTGGAGGATGTGTCCTCAGCCTCCTAATTTACTCCCTGTACACACACGGTTGTGTCCCTCAGCCCCCTACTGTACTCCCTGTACACACACGGCAGTATCCCTCAGCCCCCTACTGTACTCCCTGTACATACACGGCTGCGCCCTCAGCCCCCTACTGTACTCCATGTACACGCAGGGCTGTGTTCTCAGCCCCATACTGTTCTCCCTGTACACGCACGGCTGTGTCCTCACCCCCGACTGTACTTCATGTGCACCAAGAGATGTGCCCTCAGCCCCCAACAGTACTCCCTGTACACTCACAGCTGTACCCTCAGCCCCCGACTGTACTCCCTGTACACACACGACTGCGTCCCTCAGCGCCCTACTGTTCTCCCGGTACACCCACTTCTGTGTCTTCAGCACCCTACTGTACTCCCTGTACACACACGGCTGTGTCCTCAGCCCCCTACTGTACTCCCTGTACACACGTGGCTGTGTTGCCAAATTCCAAACAATGCCAACTGTAAGTTTGCTGATGACATCACCAAAGCAGGAGGGATATCAAACAACGATGAGTCTGAACACAGAATGGAGATAGTAGGTTTGGTGGCATGGTGGAATGATAATAACCTCCCTCTCAAATTCGGCAAAAGTAAAGAACTGATCATTGACTTTAGAACGAAAGGAGGGAAACAAGCCCCTATCTACATCAACGGTCGAGTCAGTGCAGCGCGTCAAGTCCCTTCGGACTGATGATAACTGGCAACCTACCCTGTCTCATAGTTGTGACAGTCAAGATGCTTCAAAAACGTCTCTCCTTCTTCACTTGGCTCAGGATATTTAGCATGCACTACTTCTACAGATGCACTATTTTGAACGTACTGTCCGGGTAATGGCCTGCTACGGCCACACTCTGCCCAGGACCATCAGAAACTAAAGAAGATTGTGTTCACAGCCCAGACTATGACGGACTCCAATCTCCAAACCATTGATTCTATTTACACGGCTCGTTGCCGCAGAAAGTCTACCAACACCTATCCAAGATTACTGAGGGAAGGGAGAGAGGAAATAGCTAGGACCTTAACAGATATCATTGTAACATCCTTGAACACAACTGAGGTCCCGGAGGTCTGGAAAGTTTCTAATCCCCTTGTTTAAGAAGTTTAGCATGAATAATCCAGTTATTTATAGACCGATGAGCCTGACATTTGGGGTAGGGTAGCTGCGAGAGAAGATACTGAGGGATAGGATCTATTCTCACTTGGATGAAAATGGTATTATCAATGATAGGGAAGGTCATGTCTTATCAACTTAATAGAACTATTTGAGAAAGTGACAAAGTTGATTGATGAGGTAGGGGCTGTAGATGTCATGTACATGGACTTCAGGAAGACGTTTGATAAGATTTCCCATGGTCGGGTTATGGGGAAAGTGAAGTCACATGGTGTCCAGGGTGTGCTAGCTACATGGATAAAGAACTGGCTTGGCAACAGGGGACAGAGCGTAGTAAAGGAAGGGAGTTTCTCAAAATGGAGAACTCCGACCGCTGGTGTTCCATTTAAGATGTTTAGCGAAATATACATGAATGGGCAGGGAGCATAGGTACGCAGAGCTTTAGAAGATAGGACACAGATTGAGATACAAGATTTGGATCGGCGCAGGCTTGGACCGCCGAATGGCCTATTCCTGTACCGGAATGTTCTTTGTTGTAACATTACCAAAGTCCCATTATATGCCTGTAAAGTTCTCACAACCTCTTCCATCAGGCTAAAAGATACAGACACTTGAACGCACAGAGCAGTAAGTTCAGGAACAACTCCTTCCTAGCTGTTATTAGACTGATGAATGGACTCTCTAATCTCAGATAATGCTGATTTTGTTCATATTGATCTCGCTTAGCACACGCCCTGTGCAGCGTAACCTATAACCCTCTCAGACATGTTTTACAGCCATCGTTCAGTACATCCATTCTTACCATGATCTTCCTGGACATATTGGCATAGGACAAAATAAATCCTCCCCTCCCTACCCCCAGCTCCCTCCAGTGCTCACGCCCAGGTCTCTCCGGTCCTCACCCCAGCTCCTCCCATTCCCCCAAGCTCCCCTTGACCCAATCCCCAGCTCCCTGTGAACTTTGCCTCTCACTGTTTCTCTCACACGGCCTATTTCTCTGTGTTTTCCTTTTCCCTGTCTTCTGGTTCTTTCCCTGAACCTATTACCTTCCATTCTCCCAGCACATGCGACTGTTTGTTTCCTTGTTTTGTTTATTTTCTCTCTTTGACTGACTGTCCATCTGTTTCCCTCGCTGTGTTCTCTCTCTCCTTCTCTTTGTTTCTGTCGCTTTCTCCTTCTTGTGATGGTGATGGCTTCTCTATTAGTTTGAAGCAGGTGATGGCTCATTGGTTCGATGTTGGCAATACAATACACTCCACAAGGTTTTGGTATAGGGGACATAATTTAAAATTATCAGTTAAATTTCAGTTGTTGTCAAAACAGCAACCAGAACGTGGGTATCCATTTAACAGCCAATTGTGACATCTAACTACTTTGAAACCGCCCGTCTCCCAGTGCTCTGCATACTGGCAACTCAAATCATTGTATTCGGGTGCATAATGACCTGACATGGTAACTGCTCTGCCTAGGTCCATAAAAAAAACTACAGACGGTTGTCTGCACAGTCCAGACCATCACGGAAGACAACCTTTCGTCTATTTGTACTTGTCATAGGCTGGCAACATCAAAGATCTCTCCCAAAACAGTAGTGATCTCCTACAACCTCTTCCAACAGGGAGGAGGCACAGAGGCTAGAAAACATGGACCAGCATGCTCAGGAACACTTCCTTCCCTACCATTATTAGACTGACAAATTGACATCTCTCACTTTTCAAATAATATTAATCTTGCTAATGTCGATCTTACTTTGCACACCTCCTGTGAAGCTGTAACCTTGTATGCCTCACTCTGTCCAAGGACCCTGTGATCTCTGTTTTCTTGTTTAGGGTCTTGTACCTGCACTACAATAAAAACAATCCTTTCCATTGTACATTTGACTGAGGTAAACGAAACCAAATCAGATCAAAAACGTGGACTGCAGTGGCTCAAGGTTTTCTCAAGGGCTACTGGAAAAATGAACTCATGCTGCCCCAGTCAGAGATACCCATATCTAATTTATGAATATAAAAAAGATGACCACACTTAGGAAGGACAGACAGAGGGAATCAAATCGCTTTAAACATTTTCTTAGATATATACAGTTTTCCCTCACTATTTGTAAGTAGAGTGTTCCTACAAAACCGTTCACAAGCGATGCAGTAGCACTGATTTATATGGGAAAATTTTCAGCTTTCTTAGTAAAAGTGAAAATCCTGTTCAGATTTCTTTTGGTTAGTGAAACAATGTCCTAATGTAAGTCTTTAGGAAAGGGAAGTGGCGAAAAGCGAACTTTTGAAAAGCGGGGGATACCTGTATTTACAAGGCCTGTTATTCAGGAAGATGGGAAAGGCGAAAAATAAATGAGGTGAATCTCACATTTTATTTCCAGCCCAGCTGATCATCATTCTCTTTGTTTGCTCTTTTTCTTCTTTATCTCTCTTTCTCTATTGATTCCTTCTCCCCTTCAAAATAGACTTCCCTGTCAACGGTAATAATGACACTCCTTTCCAGCTGCTTTCAGTTCAGGAAAGTTCCCCAGCACTTTCTGTTCTGTTCTTTGCATTTCTTTCTATAATTTCAGATTTTTAGTTACTTCCTTTATTTGATTTCACCTTCAATTTTGTAAATTCGTGGGATGTTGGCATTCGTGGTAAGGGCAAGATTTGGTGACCATCACTAATTGCTCTGATTATGACGCCATTCCACAAGCCAATATAAAGTTAAGCACATTGTCATGGGTCTCAAGTCACAATTAACCCAGACCGGGTAATACCATTAGATTTCTTTACCGAAGGTCATCAGTGAAAGATGAAGGTTTTCAGACAAAATGTTGCTTTCATATTTGTTTTTTCGTGAAATTCACTTTTATTCATTTTTATTTAAGTTCTGTCATCAGCTGTGGTGGACTTGAAACAAATCACTTGAAACAATATCTTTCGTTTAATAAGCTTAGCTTCTGAATTACATCCAGCGACATTCCTACGTCCATACATTGTCCTAATCATGAAGTAACTTCCGAGACAGGAACAAATTTATGATTGAAATATTTGTAATTGGAAAAGTGGTCAGAAGAGAGCTTGAAACATTAAGTCTGAATTTTACCAACATGCAGCCAATCGTTTGTTCAGCAACAACACTGACACAGAGATGGAGATTGGGGATATGAGGAGCTGGGAGTGGACAGGTTTGGTGACAGAGAGAACAGGAGACATAAATCAGTTCAGGGCAAAAAAGGGATCTCGAGGTTGTGCACAGTTTTGTTCGCAGATGTTTGTGAGGGAGTGGTCTGCAATTCATGGGTAATGAATGGAGACTGCAACTGAAACTGAAGACAATAGTTTATTTCTCTGAATATAGATCACAGAAATTGCAACGAAGTTCAAACTTGTTTATACGATTAATGAATGGACAGAGGTAGAGAACACCAACAATAGCGAGAATAGGTTAGTAGCGCACCCTTCACCCCGCCCAGAATAATCATCAGCACTGCTGATATCCGATATGGTAGAAATATCCAAGAGGGAGAAATCTTGAAAAGACTCAAGGAAAACCTCCTCTCCATTGTTGTAATGTTCCAGTCTGCTATTCTCAGATTCAGATCTATGCAGCTGTTGATCAATGTTACTGTTGGAGCTGATGTATCTGTTACTACAGTGGGTAACGCACTGAATGAAGCCTCTTACTAATAGGAGCGGGAAACCCTCCAGTGCCACAGTTGCATTGCATGGAGACTGACATCAATCACAGTCAGAGAAATACAGCTTTCAATACAGCACATTCAGTCCACAATATATCTCGACTGGCCTACATGTTGACATTGCTGGCTATTGGTCACATCTCCCATCACCAATCGCTCTAGTGAAGTCAGTTGTGAGGGAGAATAAGAATATTTGCTTCTCGTAGGCTACATGATTCGACTCTGTTGTCAGTTTACTCTGCTGTAACCATCTCTCTAAAAATCCCTCCACCCCCCAAAAGAATCACAATCAGGATGTTGTTACTGTGCTGATCTCTCCTCCACGGGAACAAACGCCACCGAACAGACTGTCATTGGGCACAGTCGCCCTGAACATAGACAGGAAGTGTGGAATTCTCTGAATGTTCCTCTCACTGCTCTAATAAGGCAACTTTGGAACTTCCATAGGGAATATGCTTCAGCATTTATTTATATAAATTGACAGACTTCTAAATGCAGTTTCATTTGCTGTAAACCGTATTTGTTTCCGCATTTTGGCCTCAGTCCAACACTAAAAGTGATAATTACAATGAACGTATTCATTATGAATTAATGAGTCAGGTTCGAATGAACATGATATTGGCAGGGAGATAGAGCGGATTGGGAGCAGTGGCTGTGGAGACTGCATGGGAAGTACAATGATATTCCCCAGTCATCATCCCTCTTTCTGACATAAATAATTAAATCTAATGCATAACAAGGAAACGGCCAACATTTGGGAGATGTAATGCTGAATGACATTGTGAACTAAAAGGATAATATTAAATGTGATAAAGTGAACTATATTTTATATACATACCATTTAATCATTGGGAATACAGATTGAGTAGGGTCACCGTACCTGAAACATTCACTTTGATTTATCTTCACAGATACTGCCAGACCTGTTGAGCTTGCCTTCTAAGTTCTGTTTTTCTTTTTGATTGAGATTTATCATATTGTTCATATCTGGCAGGATATTACAATTAAAAGCAGACACTAGTAACAAAATGTGAAGGGCAATGGGGACAATACAGGAGACTAACAGTTGAGATATAGTCATTCCAATCTGAAAGAGACAATGGGCTGAGTTCCCCCCACTTTTTCTGTAAATAATTATGTGATATGTAATCAAAGCCTTTGGAGATGGAGTAGACAAGGTAGTTCAACGAAGGTCACAGAGTGCTCCACCATCAATAATCTATTCCTATCATCTCATGATATTTCAGCTGCCTCTAAAATGTCTTTTTAAACAAAGTGGAGTTCCTGAGATTTACAAGGTAATCAGAAAAATATTCTTTTTTCCTTTGCTTCTTAAAGAAGAAACAGATATCGGCCGCAACACAGGTGTCACAGACGCACCAACGATAATAGGAACAGAAAAGGACGACATTGTCCGTATGTAACCAAATTCAGCATGTAGCGCTGTCAAGAAACATGAAATATAGTGATACGGAAACATGAAATAAAAACAAAAAATGATGGTAGAAGCGCAACAGGTGAGGAAGTATCTGCTGAGAGAAACAGAGTTAACATGTCGAATATGATGTGACGCTCTTCTGAAAAAGTCATGTTGAAATCAAAGGATAATTCTGTGTATCCCTGCTCAGAGGGTGCCAGACCTGCTGAGTTTCCCTCTATCGATTTATTTTTCTTTCTGAACTGTGACAAATTGACTGATCTGAACGATATAAGCAAAGCTGCTGTCTCAGTTGAATCTCGAATATTTGTTTATGGACATTAATTGAGAAATTACAAAGTTCCTATGTTTGACAGAGCTCCAAATATCCATGACGTATTGCATTGTGATACAAAAACATTGTGAGATATTGTTGAAACAAAACCCGAAGTTGCTGCAAAAGATCTGCAGCATCTGTGCAGAGAAATCAGAATTAACGTTTCTAATTTAGTGGCCCTTCCTCAGAACGGATGGTAGACCTGAAAATGTTGTTTAATATACAGCAGAGGCTGAATAGCTGTTAATGGAGACTGTTAGTAGCTAACAATAGGGGGTGAGTAATGGAAGGCTACGTGAGAACTAGGCCTGGTGTATGAGTATGGGGCATTGAGGAGTTCCGCCCCTAAAATTTTTGAACATTGTTTTGAGTCTGAAGGGCTGCAGGGTCTTCCGCGGTAACTGAGGTGTTTTTCTTCCAACTTGCGTTGAAATGTTCTGGAACACTGCAGCAAGCCTGACGTAGAGATATTGGCCAGGGAATAGGATGGCGTATTAAACTGGCAGGCAACTGGAAACTCAGGGTCTTTTGCATAGTTACAGCTTCGATATTCTGTGAAGTAGTCACCCAGTCCACCTTTAGTTTCCCCAATGTCGAGCAGACCACAATGTGAGCAACGAATGTAGTAGACTGGATTGTGGGAAATGTTG